>NC_139250.1:62594188-65229442 GCF_977018435.1 Lepisma saccharinum | reverse complement strand
GCTATCGATAAACTTGCCGAACATAAAATTTATTGCGGCAACAACAGACCGGCTAGAATGTTGATGCCCGAAACGAACGAAGTCGAAGAATTCAAAATGCACAAGGCATTGTTAGAACATCCTGCAATCATCGTCGCAGATTTCGAGGCGTTTCTGAAACCACTCTCCTACTGCGAACCGGATCCCGAACTTTCCTCCACAACGCCGTACCAGCTTCATCAACCAAACAGTTTCGGCTATGTTGTTGTGCGACGTGATAAAATAAATGAAGCATATATATACCGCGGGCCAAATGTAATCGAACACTTCCTGGAAAAAATGGTGGAGGAGGTTGAGGTAATTGGTAGCGTACTGCTTACATCAAAACCGATGACACCTTTAACTGAAAATGAACTTCAAAATTACAATTCCACTGAGGTGTGTCCGGTATGTGATCAAAGTTTCACTGATGAGAACAAAAAAATATTCCACCACGATCATTTCAGCGGAAACTACATAGGTGGAATTTGCAACATGTGCAATCTAAAAATCCAGAAACCTAAATTCATCCCCATATTTTTTCACAACGGAAGCGGATATGATTTTCACCACCTGGTGAGACATCTTGGATACAATCCGAAACGTATAGGTGTTTTGGCCGAGAATGAAGAACGCTATATTAGTCTCAGCAAGCAAGTGTCGATTCCGGGAACGAAAAATACAATCGAGATGCGCTTCCTGGATTCGTATAGATTTCTCTCTGCAAGTCTGGATGCTTTAGCGAACAAACTCACCGACGATCAATTCACAATAACTAGAGCTAGTTTTCCCAACGTAGACATAGAACTTGTTAGACGTAAAGGGATTTATCCTTACGAATACGTTAGTGATGGTTCTAAATTTAACGACGACGCTCTTCCACTTCCAAGAGAATTTTACAGCAGACTCAGAGAGAAAGGAATCACGGACGAAGAATACCAACACGCGCAACTCATGTGGGAGAAATTAGGATGTAGGACACTCGGAGACTACCACGATGCCTACTTAAAATTAGACGTGACGATACTCGCGGATGTTTTTCAAGCGTTCAGGAAAACGGCAACGAATATTTATAAATTAGATCCAGCGTATTTCTACAGTCTACCGGGATTAGCGTGGTCGGCAATGTTATTCCAGACAAAGGTCAAGCTGGAACTGATATCGGACGTTGACATGTTGCTATTTATCGAAAGAGGGATACGAGGTGGAATGGTGCAATGCGTACAGAGACATGCAAAAGCTAATAACGTACACATGAAAGAAGATTACGATTCAAATCGAGCATCGAATTACATCTTCTACGCCGACGTTAATAATCTCTACGGACATGCCATGGTACAGAAACTTCCTTACGGGGGATTTGAATGGTTAGATCCCACTTCGATAGATATTATTCATTTCGACGATAGCGAGTGTGGTTTCTTCGCAGAGGTAGATCTCCAATTCTCCGACCACCTGCACGACACGTTTTCGGATTTGCCTCCGACTCCCGAAATCAAATGTCCACCCGACTCGGTTCAAGACAAGCTTTTGTTAACATTGGACCCTAAACAGAGATACGTCGTCCACTACAAGAATCTCCGGTTTTGATTGGGAAGGGTGTTCAGATAGTAAATGTTAGAAGAATACTAAAGTTTAAACATTCCACGTGGTTAAGACCTTACATAGAAACTAACACACAACATAGAACAGCTGCCACTTCCGATTTAGACAAGGACTTCTTTAAATTAATGAACAATGCGGTGTACGGAAAGACCATGGAGAATGTTAGAAAGCACGTAGACGTGAAATTAATTTCCGATAAGAATAAATGTCGGAAGTGGATAGCCGATCCTAGATTCAAGTCGAGAAAAATTTACAACGAGAATTTGGCACTTTTCAATCTACATATAAAATTGATGAAATTCAGAAAACCAATTTACGTTGGCGCAACGGTTCTCGACTTGTCGAAACTTTACATGTTCGAATTTCATTACGACGTGATGAAACCCTTCTACAATGATAAGATATCACTTTTGTACACGGACACCGACAGCTTCACTTACAGCATACAAACACCTAACCTATACGAAGACATAAAAAATCCTTCCATGCTTGAGTATTCGATACTTCTGCGTATCCTCAACCCAACAGATTTGGGATTCCATCTCGTAACAAAAAAGTCCTAGGTAAACTGAAAGATGAATGTAACGGTGATATTATTGTCGAGTTCGCGGGTTTGCGTTCGAAGATGTATGCCATGAGAACAGAGAGTAGCGTCACGAAGAAAGCAAAAGGTGTGGGCAAGAATACGGTGGAGAACAAACTCACCTTCCACGATTACATCGATTGCCTTTACTCACAATCGACGATACTAAGTATAGAACAAAGAATCCAAAGTGTAGACCACGTGATTACAACAAACGAAGTTAGGAAAGTAGCATTAGATCCGCACGACGATAAAAGATGTATTTTGTCTTGTGGAATCCACACGTTGCCTTGGGGACACTATTGTTTAGAAAATAGTAAAAATTGTAGGCAATGCAATTGAAAAAAAAATAAACTTAAATAACTATAACTAAAATAAAAAAAAACTTTGACTGTCTCAAATTATCACATACACAATAAAGAACTAGCAAGGACAATGAATCTCTTTGGTTTCCGAAAGCAAACAATGGAGACTGTACACCGCAAGGCAGATCATGAATTTCTACCTTCCATGTTATCTAAACTCAACGGCCTGTTGATCAATCAATTTTCAAAACGTTGCTCTTCTTGCTGGAACAGTGACGATTTCGGATTCGTGACGATCGACATGACGAGGAAACCCAACGACGGAAAATACAGAAACAAAATCAACGACTTTCTAAACGTTGCAACGTTGTGAGAAACGTTTCTCACAACGTTGCAACGTTTAGAAAGTCGTTGATTTTGTTTCTGTATTTTCCGTCGTTGGGTTTCCTCGTCATGTCGATCGTCACGAATCCGAAATCGTCACTGTTCCAGCAAGAAGAGCAACGTTTTGAAAATTGATTGATCAACAGGCCGTTGAGTTTAGATAACATGGAAGGTAGAAATTCATGATCTGCCTTGCGGTGTACAGTCTCCATTGTTTGCTTTCGGAAACCAAAGAGATTCATTGTCCTTGCTAGTTCTTTATTGTGTATGTGATAATTTGAGACAGTCAAAGTTTTTTTTTATTTTAGTTATAGTTATTTAAGTTTATTTTTTTTTCAATTGCATTGCCTACAATTTTTACTATTTTCTAAACAATAGTGTCCCCAAGGCAACGTGTGGATTCCACAAGACAAAATACATCTTTTATCGTCGTGCGGATCTAATGCTACTTTCCTAACTTCGTTTGTTGTAATCACGTGGTCTACACTTTGGATTCTTTGTTCTATACTTAGTATCGTCGATTGTGAGTAAAGGCAATCGATGTAATCGTGGAAGGTGAGTTTGTTCTCCACCGTATTCTTGCCCACACCTTTTGCTTTCTTCGTGACGCTACTCTCTGTTCTCATGGCATACATCTTCGAACGCAAACCCGCGAACTCGACAATAATATCACCGTTACATTCATCTTTCAGTTTACCTAGGACTTTTTTGTTACGAGATGGAATCCCAAATCTGTTGGGTTGAGGATACGCAGAAGTATCGAAATACTCAAGCATGGAAGGATTTTTTATGTCTTCGTATAGGTTAGGTGTTTGTATGCTGTAAGTGAAGCTGTCGATGTCCGTGTACAAAAGTGATATCTTATCATTGTAGAAGGGTTTCATCACGTCGTAATGAAATTCGAACATGTAAAGTTTCGACAAGTCGAGAACCGTTGCGCCAACGTAAATTGGTTTTCTGAATTTCATCAATTTTATATGTAGATTGAAAAGTGCCAAATTCTCGTTGTAAATTTTTCTCGACTTGAATCTAGGATCGGCTATCCACTTCCGACATTTATTCTTATCGGAAATTAATTTCACGTCTACGTGCTTTCTAACATTCTCCATGGTCTTTCCGTACACCGCATTGTTCATTAATTTAAAGAAGTCCTTGTCTAAATCGGAAGTGGCAGCTGTTCTATGTTGTGTGTTAGTTTCTATGTAAGGTCTTAACCACGTGGAATGTTTAAACTTTAGTATTCTTCTAACATTTACTATCTGAACACCCTTCCCAATCAAAAACCGGAGATTCTTGTAGTGGACGACGTATCTCTGTTTAGGGTCCAATGTTAACAAAAGCTTGTCTTGAACCGAGTCGGGTGGACATTTGATTTCGGGAGTCGGAGGCAAATCCGAAAACGTGTCGTGCAGGTGGTCGGAGAATTGGAGATCTACCTCTGCGAAGAAACCACACTCGCTATCGTCGAAATGAATAATATCTATCGAAGTGGGATCTAACCATTCAAATCCCCCGTAAGGAAGTTTCTGTACCATGGCATGTCCGTAGAGATTATTAACGTCGGCGTAGAAGATGTAATTCGATGCTGGATTTGAATCGTAATCTTCTTTCATGTGTACGTTATTAGCTTTTGCATGTCTCTGTACGCATTGCACCATTCCACCTCGTATCCCTCTTTCGATAAATAGCAACATGTCAACGTCCGATATCAGTTCCAGCTTGACCTTTGTCTGGAATAACATTGCCGACCACGCTAATCCCGGTAGACTGTAGAAATACGCTGGATCTAATTTATAAATATTCGTTGCCGTTTTCCTGAACGCTTGAAAAACATCCGCGAGTATCGTCACGTCTAATTTTAAGTAGGCATCGTGGTAGTCTCCGAGTGTCCTACATCCTAATTTCTCCCACATGAGTTGCGCGTGTTGGTATTCTTCGTCCGTGATTCCTTTCTCTCTGAGTCTGCTGTAAAATTCTCTTGGAAGTGGAAGAGCGTCGTCGTTAAATTTAGAACCATCACTAACGTATTCGTAAGGATAAATCCCTTTACGTCTAACAAGTTCTATGTCTACGTTGGGAAAACTAGCTCTAGTTATTGTGAATTGATCGTCGGTGAGTTTGTTCGCTAAAGCATCCAGACTTGCAGAGAGAAATCTATACGAATCCAGGAAGCGCATCTCGATTGTATTTTTCGTTCCCGGAATCGACACTTGCTTGCTGAGACTAATATAGCGTTCTTCATTCTCGGCCAAAACACCTATACGTTTCGGATTGTATCCAAGATGTCTCACCAGGTGGTGAAAATCATATCCGCTTCCGTTGTGAAAAAATATGGGGATGAATTTAGGTTTCTGGATTTTTAGATTGCACATGTTGCAAATTCCACCTATGTAGTTTCCGCTGAAATGATCGTGGTGGAATATTTTTTTGTTCTCATCAGTGAAACTTTGATCACATACCGGACACACCTCAGTGGAATTGTAATTTTGAAGTTCATTTTCAGTTAAAGGTGTCATCGGTTTTGATGTAAGCAGTACGCTACCAATTACCTCAACCTCCTCCACCATTTTTTCCAGGAAGTGTTCGATTACATTTGGCCCGCGGTATATATATGCTTCATTTATTTTATCACGTCGCACAACAACATAGCCGAAACTGTTTGGTTGATGAAGCTGGTACGGCGTTGTGGAGGAAAGTTCGGGATCCGGTTCGCAGTAGGAGAGTGGTTTCAGAAACGCCTCGAAATCTGCGACGATGATTGCAGGATGTTCTAACAATGCCTTGTGCATTTTGAATTCTTCGACTTCGTTCGTTTCGGGCATCAACATTCTAGCCGGTCTGTTGTTGCCGCAATAAATTTTATGTTCGGCAAGTTTATCGATAGCAATTTGACGACTATGAAGATTTTGATGATCACGTCGGTCACGATCGTCGAACGTGGTTAGGCATCTCGGGCAAACTTCGATGTTGTTTGCATGCTTGGTTGATTGACTTCTGACCAAACGTGATAGAGAACGAATTAGCGTGTAGTGATGAACATCCTCGTTTGAAATGAGAAGGAGATTAATCACACGAGCATCGTCATCGTCGATATCGCTTATCCTGACAGGATGCACGAGATATTTATCTGACGTGAAGGAATATACATTAATAGCGATGCGTTTTCCTGCACGATTTTCGAACTTTGTTATATCCGACAATGTCACCGGGTATTCGATGCCAGACATTACACTTTCAAATTCGGTCTCGTATTGTTTGTAATTAGAAACCTGTTCTGGATTATTTGACCAATGAATCGGGTGAAGTTCTGCCAACACACACCAGAGAAAACACTTTTTATCGCTGTTCTGTATATTTAACACAGCTCTCTTGTGTTGAATGTTCGGTGGAAGAGGAACGTAGCTGGAAGCGCGAAGAGGCGAGAATCGGTTCACGTAAACGGTTAACGTGTGAGGACTTCCACACAGAGACCATCCAGACCCTTTAGCCTCGAAATCGTCATGTTTCTTAACCAGCTCGTTGGAAACTTTATAATAGAAGTTGTCCAAATTTTCGACGTCAGCAAAATAAAGAGTCTGGTTTTTTGTACGATGATAAAAAATACTCGTTGTGCCATCAACTTTCCCGTATTCGGAAAACAGAACAACATATACTTTTATAGAGTTGTTTTCAAGTTTATCTTTCAAAATATTTAGTACAGATGTTTTCGTTTCGTCCAAGAAACTAAGGATGTCACGGCCTGCTTCTGACTTAATTGAAAAATCCTGGAGTTGGTCGTTGAATGCAGATCTAATCGGTTTGCGTTCATCCGATAATTTAACTTGTTTGGAAGTGGAAGCTTCCGTTTCTGGATTGTCGATTTTCCTTTTCAATGTTCCTCGTTCGATCGATAGTTTGCAAATTTTGAGGTGTTTACTTAAATTTGCAATGCTGATCATCTTTCCACATCGAGCACAAGACTTAGAAGGTAACAAACAATTAATTCTCGAACCTGTTTCGCTACATCTTGCCCTGTGCTTGCTAATATTAGTTTTAGATATTAATTTTTCGCAAATAACACATCCAGTTTTATCATTTTTTCGATTAAAACTGGCGGTGGATGCCATTATGCTTTCTCCAAAAAATCACAGAAATCAAAAAGTGTCTAGCGATACAATTTTCAAGTATGTTATTTTATATAGAATTTCTTTGAGTGAGTACTGCGAATATAATTTTCAGGTATGTTATTTTATATAGAATTTTCTCAGGGCAAATACAAAAACTCAAAAATCCAAGACAGTTCAGTTTTAACGTGTTCATATTTGAAAAAAAATGCAAAAATACGCCTTGGAGATTTCAACCAATCCACTTTACTAGATTGGCGAAACTCTTAACTATTGTTATTTGGAACCTTTAACCTTTTTTTGGTGACGTGGAGTACGCGTAGAGGGGTTGGGTTTAGTGTGTCGGTCGAGTCTCGGTGTCCTCTGTCCTCCCATACCAAAATAAACACGTCACAATACAGAAATAATAAAAAGCATGTGTGTGTGTGGCAGCTCCTTGCTTTAGGTTAGGTTAGACCAAAAAAAAACTGTGGGTAAGCTGTCGGTTGTTTAACTCTTCCCTCTCTCTCTTTTTTTTGTAAAGGGTCATGGTAAAAATACCAGTAGGTTGGCAACCTTGCTTTAGGTTAGGTTAGACCAAAAAAAGCTGTGGGTAGACTGTCGGTTGTTTAACTCTTCCCTCTCTCTCTTTTTTTTGTAAAAGATCATGGTAAAAATACCAGTAGGTTGGCAACCTTGCTTTATGCACTGTAAAACAAGCCTCAAGCAAGATTGCCAGCTCCTTGCTTTAGGTTAGGTTAGACCAAGACAAAAACCTTGGTGATTTTTTTCAAGTAAGATGTTGGCAACACTGCGAGTTTTACTTCCGGTTTGTGAACTCTCAAGCAAGATTGCCAGCTCCTTGCTTTAGGTTAGGTTAGACCCAAAAACAAACCTTGGTGATTTTTTCGAGTGAGGAGTTGGCCACACTGCGAGAAAAGCCTCAAGCAGTGTTGCCAGCTCCTTGCTTGAGGTTAGGTTAGACCCAAAAACAAAAACCTTGGTGATTTTTTCAAGTGAGGAGTTGGTAACACTGCGAGCGCCACCGAGCGCCATTTTCGGGCTGTGAACCGGGGACACTACACTACTAGTTATCTTGGAAACGGTGAGACTTAGGAAAAATCTGTTTGCGGATTCGTCATGTACGCCTATATGTAAATAAAATATGAATAGAACCTATGCTCGGAAATCCAAAATGGCGACCGGAAGTGGGGTTATCTTTGAAACGGTAAGACTTAGAAAAAATCTGTTTGCAGATTCGTCACATACGCCTATATGTAAGTAAAATATGAATAGAACCTATGTTCGGAAATCCAAAATGGCGACCGGAAGTGGGGTTATCTTGGAAACAGTAAGACTTAGGAAAAATCTGTTTGCGGATTCGTCATGTACGCTTATACGTAAGAAAAAATATGAATAGAACCTATGTTCGGAAATCCAAAATGGCAACTGGAAATGGGATTATTTTGGAAACAGTAAAACTTAGAAAAAATCTGTTTGGGGATTCATTATGTACATCTATACGTAAAAAAAATATAAATAGGTTAAGTTATATCACATAAGATCGTGGCATTCGTACCAAGTATGAGTACAAAAAAAAAAAAAATAGGAAATTTTGCTAAAACATCGCTAAGCGCTAAAACATCGACAAAAAATTGTCAATATATGTCAAAAACTGATTTTCAATTGATAAAAAAGAAGCTACAAAAACACTCGTACCAAGTATTACTTTGAAACAACCCAATACCACTACTAGTACATAGAAGTTATTTTGTAAAAAAAATTGAATTGACTTTATTGCTGAGCGAGGACCAACTTTTGCTGATCTATCACCTAACGCCAAAAGATATATATTGTTAACAATAATAGTTAAAATTAGAAATAAATTAAAGGACATGCCAATACAATACAATGGTAAGACAATAGAAGGAAAAATGAAAGTAAATTATACAATAGAATTAAGTAAGCTTAATGAAGTTGAAAGAGACATGAAAATAATTTCTGACAAGTTACACGGAACATATTTTGTATAAGATATTCCAATATGCTTCCGGTGTTAAGGGAGCCATTATCTTGACTCTCCATTAGGATCCAAAGAATAAATAGCTATAGTTTTAGTGATAATATATAAAATTAATTTCCATGTCAAATTTTTTTCAGTTCTTACCTTCCGCTGTAAAATAACGTAGTGTCATAATTTTCTTCATCGCATGTTGGATAGCAATTGCAGTTAGTATCACTGTCAACTTCAGACGAATTCACTAAAGGAAACAGAATGACAATTTATGAATTTTTAAGGTACACAGACTTTTAATGTTTATTTTTTATAATATTCCAAAAATAGTTCCCTCCAACGGAAATTTTCCCAATTCACATTGTGACAAAATACAATACTTAGAAGTTTTCCAATCATGCAAATGCGAAAGTAATAGTTTGACAAACCACGAAATGTTTAAACAGACTTCCAGGCTATGT
Source organism: Lepisma saccharinum (assembly GCF_977018435.1). Taxonomy (NCBI): domain Eukaryota; kingdom Metazoa; phylum Arthropoda; class Insecta; order Zygentoma; family Lepismatidae; genus Lepisma; species Lepisma saccharinum. Next base: position 65,219,990 of record NC_139250.1, on the reverse strand, counting down.
TTGTGAAAAACAAATCCTAATTCGACAAGTTTCTTCTCATACTGAGTACACCGGCGTACTCCAAACTTCACACAAAGTATTTTGAAATATTTTCAGCTCATCTCTTCCAGTATGCCTTTCCAAATTCCATTCAAACGTACAATTACTTTAATAAAATACCATGTCAGTATACGCCATGAATGGATATATACGGCATCAACGTCCTATGCTATTTGCAACCTATCTTCCCTCTCTCAAAATCCAGACCGTCGCTGCCCAAACGTCAAAATTCTGTTTGTAAACAAAGTTCCTTTATTACAATTGAATGGGTCACACAAACAAAGTTGTAACCAACATTTTTGCCAACAGAACCGTAAAACTGGAGAAAAAAATATATTTGGCTTTTGAATATAGTATTGAGACATTTTACGAATAGTTGGAAGAATTTTGGCCACTGCGGACTTCCTGTTTGAGGAATAACGAATAAGAGAAAACAATATGGCTGAAAGTTGGGCTGTTTCTGTATCATTTTCTTTCTATTTCGTACAACTTTGATCCTGTGACCGAATTAATGTTGTTGTTTTTCTCACAAAAACAGCCGAAACTGATGAGCAAAACAAGTTATATTTTTTATACTATGGAATGTAGCTCAATGATGCAATGCAAGACATTTTTCACAACGTCAGTTGTAAGATATCCATTATCTGCCTTACCCCTTTCCCTTCCGTGTTCAAGTCAATGTAATCATGGATAAGAGAAGGATGGGTCACAGTGCTCATGGAAAATATATTGCGTATATACAGTGTACTAATTAACTGGGAATACCGGCGATTTTCCCTTCACAAAAATGTTATTCCGGCATTTATTTATTTATATCATATAGTATTTCATTTCTTAACTACGTAACAAAAAACACAAGTGAGAAATGATTCGTCAAAGTCATGAAAGGTTTTCCTAACCAAAAATGTGCAGCCTTGTGGATTAAAGGAGGACGCAAATGATCAACCTCAAATAGCCGAGACAATATCAACCATTTTTAAATTAAGTTTCCATGGCACAGTGTTGGTACTTTACTTCAATTAAGGAATTCACAAGAAATTTGTAGATAGGTAAGATGGACGATAAGTTTGAACTTGGAAATAGGAATTTGGTCCAGTGTTCGGTGTTACTAGTTCTATAGCTTTTATAGCTATATGTAAATACACTGCTTCTAAATTACGTGCTTATGTTATAATAACATTTTGTGAGCTAAGTTAGAACTAACCTTCAAAGGTACATACAATCGGAATGCAATAGTTTACTTTAGAAAAAAACGTCAATAAAGCAATTTCGTACTTGACATACTTTTTAGTTCAAAGTAGGATCCGAAACCCTGCGGCCACTGGTCATGAATCAAGAGATGAAATATAGTCAATGTTCTAACTGAGCGAGGAATAGGATTTTCTTCTTGGTTCAGTGTTTTTCATTGTGAACCTGATTGCGATCTGAATACTAATATTACTTGAAGTGGTCGTATTTATCACACGTAACAAATAAGCTACAAAAGGTTGCCATGAATCCTTGTAAATAAAAATAAGTAGGCTAGTGGTGATAAATACAGAAACGTAAAGTAATGTTATTTAAACCTTACTTACTCATTAAATCTGCAAAGCATACCAGACCTTGAGAATCGCACTCCTTGTATCTACCTGTAATGAAAAATCAAACTGAAATTAAAATTTAGTAACTTCCCACATCAAGAAATAGAAAAGCAGAGCAGATCGTAGGCAGGAGCAACTCGGGCACTATCCCGAGACCTCGCACTTCTGGGGGCTCTGCGGCAGATGACAATTATTGTTCTTTGAGCTACAGAGATCTTCGTGCATGATAATTATATGAATGTCAATTCACGAGTCTTTAATTTCCTTTTCATTTTCTAATCATTCCAATTTCCCTTGCTTTTATATGAGAAGCTTGAGTTAATATGCAAGCTGATTGAATTAAATTGTATATTAAATACCACAAATATTAGTTGATTCGAAATTTTCTACTTCGAACGCAAATCTTACCTGAGTTATAGAATATTATTGGGGTGCAGCCACACTCCTCAATATATTTCAAGTATCTGCATTGACTTCTGCAAGCCACGCTAGTGTAAAAGGGACTTAAGACTAACTCCTTTTCATTCCTGAACAAGCACTTCCTCTGCCCAACGCTTAGATCTCTGATGGACGGAGTGCTGACTGTTGCGGTTAACCCCAAGTACATGACAAACAAATCAGCGCCATTCTTCACCATATACACAAAGTAATTTTTCATTAACTGAGGATACTCGAACGGAGAGTTCAAAAATACCTACAAGAAAAAAAACACATGTAAGTAAAATATTCTTCTTGCATTCGATAGCTTGTTTGATTGTTTACAAGAATTTCAACTAGAAATACGCTGTTGTACATTTGTAGTATAATATAGACTTTCAAAACCATAATTTTAGAATGTAATTAACCTTATGTTTTTATATAATTTCACATGAATACTGAATTCTAATATAGTAACTAATGTTCCTAAAATAAAATAAAAACATAGAGAACACCATTCGTACATACAATTTTAATGTTCTTGAGATTCAGTAATAAGGTAGTGTAAAAAAAAATTCTTAGACAGTCTAGACTTCAATAATTTTAACACAATTCACTGACTGAACACTATATTTCATCCGTGTGAATCATGAAACAATTATTTTCATTAAAAATTACAATGAATATGAACAAATATTGCTATCAAGAGGAATCTTTAAAACAACTTAAGGTATATTACGAACCAAAATTAGTTTTCAAAAGTCAAATCTAACCTTCAAATTAAGGGGTGGACTTTTAAATACTAAGATATGCTAATATACACTGTAAATTAGGCATGTAAGGAGGCAGTATTATAACGATGGAACGTGATGAAAAGAAAAGAAAGTGTGATTGTTTGAGTTGGTGTTTTAAGTCCACTTTATGCACAGTAAGGCTAATTGGGACTGGACCTACAGTTTAAAGTGGAATCCGAACCACTTGTGCCTCCACCGGGTATCGAACCCGGGACCCCTTGATTACAAGGCAATGACGCTACCACTGCGCCATGGGGGAGGCCCTGAAAGAAAGTGTGACTAAATATCAAGAAGACGATTCAGTCTAATCTATCTCACTAATCAATCACTTTGATAAATGTCCTCGGTTAAATATGAAGTCTTGATTGGCACATCATTTTATGTATATACCTGTCAAAAATTCAAATCAATGTTATAGCTCAGTAGGTAGCTACGGATATATGTTGAAAAGGAATACCAGCTTACATATGCTGATGAATAGTGTTTAGTTCAAACAATAATAAATATTTTTATAATTATTATGTTGATAAAAAACTAGAAATAACAAAAGTTACAAGAGCATCAAATTATGCATTTGTCTACAAGAACATATGAGGTAGAGTAAGTCTTTTTCTTAATATTTGGGCATGCGTCAGTTATGCATGTGAGTATACTCAATATGTCAATTTCTTCAACCAGGTTTACAAGATGGCTTCCATTCTTCAATTTTTAAAACTCCACATATGGTTAATTCACATCCAAAATGCATAAGATATTTCTCTCACTTTGTTTTATTTCTCAAAACATTCATTTGAGGTAATGCATTATTCATGTACTAGCTTGATAATGCAGATGCAAGCAGATAATAATTTCCTGCTTCCAATTTTTAAACTTGGCACTTTTCACAAGTTCCAAACCTTTTTTAAAGATTATGCCATTATAAAAGCATTTTCAAGATTCTGTTCTGAACAAAATGTCTCTATATAGTTTAAACAAACTATTAAAGATTAACTTGCAAAGTATAATCTTTCAAAATATCCAGATTTATACAAATATCAATCATTCACCAATAGCCACATTTTTACTTATCTTCCATCCATCATGGGATTCCTCAAAGTGACAGACAACTAGTATTAGAGCAAGTAGTTCAAGCCAAATTTTTTAGTATGAGTTATCTTCAATTGTTTTTGTTTTATATTTTTGTCCATAAGTGCTTAACAGCTTAAATGTTTGTGTAGTAAATGTACATATTTGCTCTGTTACAGCTATTTTACTATGTATATCACAATATACTTATCTAATGATTACAATTATCATTTTTTGAATGTTGATACAAAATACCAAGTATGACATCATATTATACATTGAACAATTTTAAAGATTTGACCTTTGTATATAAACCTTGATGCCAATGCAAATGTACATAATTTCAATAAATTTAATTATAAATTTGAATGTATCATATCTTTCTTGTCTGAAAGAACACATTTGATTTTTTTTTTTTTCATTTTGTCAGTCAAAAATAACTGTTATGAATATGAATTCAAAATATTGCACAATTTGATAATTTTGTCATTATATACAAAGTGGCTTTTTTAAACATCATATTTAATAAAATTAGTTTAAATAGTAATTTCGGACATTTAATTGCATTATATGAAAAAATTTTGAGTAATCATATGACTAAATTATTATAGATACTGCACAAATGTGGAACTTTGAACTTAGCCTAACCATTTTCATATGTTGTTATGACAATGTATTATTTTTATTGTCATAGTATAGAATCATTTAAAAAATGGTAAAGTGCTCCCCTGTACTTAGCAATACACCATGAAGGCATATAGGGGGTGTGGGGGTGGGGGGGTAACGCAACACACTTTCTTGATCCGGTAGTGATTGGGGGTGATGTGATCAGCATAACGCCCCTGACCGCCTTTACCCTCCAAGGTATCCCTCCAGGTACCCATGTCATTCAACGCTGGGTGGGCACCGGGGCCGATTCCAACGAATTATGAAAAATATACCACAATACGCACTGGACATGAGATTTCCATTTCAATATGTTTCCTAGAGTCTCGATTTGTTTTAACATTCCAATGCATTCAAGACACAAGCCTCCGCTGAGAAAATCATCTTGATCATATTTTGAGATATCAATGGCCCTGTATTTGTGAACTTGCAGGAAAAAGGTAACACAGCGACTAGTGCTCCATACAGTGCAATGCACGCGATTCCTTTGAAACACCGGGAACTTCTCTCAAAGGAGCTCTGTCACATCACGACAACGCAACGTACTGGACAGGTGGAACAAGTTTGCTGCGAATAAAAGTGACAATGTCGAAAAATAAGACACGAACAATGTATCTAAGAACTCTTATTAAAAATCTGAACCTGTACCAAGAAATTTAAGCTAATGAAATTTGCTAATTTCATTTTCACCTACAATCATATTTAAATTTATCTTCGCCTATGGGAATATTCTTTCATTTGGTAGAGAGCTGACAACATAGCTCATTACATGGAATTTTGGCATTGCTTAACGCACGGAATAGCGAAGTAAGTGTTAATGTTTTTATTTTCTTCTAAAGGTTGACTGTACAGCTTTCTGCGCTCGCAAGCCTATAGATAGTATCGTTGTCTTCGCCTGTGGCAGGTTACAGTTCAGTTCACTCTGCAGTGTTGCGAAGTAAACATGGCTATGCCACTGCCCGTGTGCACCACACAAGAACAGCGATCTGTAATCCGTTTCTTTGTGGTCCGAAGGTGTCTCAGGAGCTGAAATCCATAGAAGACTTTCAGCACAATACGGTGACAATGTTTTACAGCTGCGAAGTGTTTACCTGTGGATTCAAAAGTTCAAAATCGGTCGAACAAGTGTGAAGGTCGAGGAAAGAGCAGGTCGTCCAGCCACATCCACTACTGATGACAACATTGAGCAAGTCCGTGAGCTGGTTCTGAATAACCAACGTGCGACTGTTGATGAAGTGGCAAACCATATGCACGTTAGTCATCGTTCTTCATATGAACATAACAGGCTCAACTTTCATAAAGTCTGTGCGAGATGGGTCCCTAAAGAACTCACTGACGAGAACAAGCGAAATCGTGTGAGAATCTGTCAGCAATAATTGGACAGATATGCTAACGAAGGTGAAGCTCTTTTGAAACGAATCATCACTAGAGATGAAACATGGATCCATCACTTCGAACCTGAGAGCAAACGTCAAAGCATGGAATGAAAACACCCTGACCTTCCAGTGAAAAAACAGTCAAGCGTCAACGCTCTGCAGGAAAAGTGATGCTCACACGTTTTTTTGAATCAGAAGGGGTAATTATGAAACATTATGTGGAAAAGGGGACAACAATAAACAGTGAACGAGACAGTGATATGCTTTCGAACAAGTTGAAACCTGCAATTAGAAGCAAACGACGAGGTCGATTGAAGGAAGGCATTCTTTTGTTGCATGAAAACGCGCGTCCCCGCCAAGACCGCTCGAACTTTCAGAATCTGGGCTTCGAGGTGTTAGATCATCCTGCATACAGTCCCGATCTCGCCCCGTCGGATTACCAACTGTTCGGTCTACTCAAAGATGCTTTGAGAGGGCGTCCATTCGACACAGATCAACAGGCGAAGGAAGAGTTGCATACGTGGATTGCTGCTCAACCGAAAACCTTCTTTCTCAAGGTATCGGAAAGCTTGTGGAATTTTGGACCAAGTGTATTGACGTGCAGGGGGACTATGTTAGAAAATTATATCGTTTTAAGTTTTCTATTGTTGTTGTGAAAAAGAAAAAGAAAATGATTGCATTTACTTTTTGACTGACCTAATATATCATTCTAGCATAAAAAAGAAAGAGATTTAATGACATGTAACTTTTTCAGTTTAATAAAACAACATAAACGAACTTTACAAGTCTCTATAAAATTGTTCTCATGATTCAGGATAAATATCAAAATCTTGGAGCTCATCCTCATATACTCCTATATACACTGCGCGATTTAAGCATTTTGTTTTGGGAGGAGGTATACTCAGTGACTTCGTTTTGGAATGTAGGTTCCTTTGGTATAAATGTGTATATGTGTTACCAGTTAGTAAACTAAACAATTTCCTTGCAGTTCTAAGTACCTAGAACATCGGTCTAACGTAAGCCATTAAAGTTTACAAGTAATTTAAAAATACTATATGTACTAAGAAAACACCAACGCGTGCACAAAATGATACAGAATATGAGCCACCAAAACTAGGAACGTAGCCAAATTTATATTACCAAGTTAAAATTCAACGTCCATCTAACCTACGTACAAGTTTCATGGTTACACTTAAATGTACTTAAAATATGAGAACTATGCCAGGAAAAGTTTAGTGTAAAACAGCTTGTTGTCTCGGCTCCACATGTCTGCATACATTTTGACAGGGAAATCTTTGATAAGTGGACCATTAATGGACATCAATGGCTTTTCAATTGTGTATGCTACTTAGCTAGGAAATGGTACACTCTATGCTTTAACTCCATTTCTTTAAAGGGGTATGAAAATGTCACTGGCCAGGATGAAATTAATTTTATTTTACAGTGGGATAATTTGGGGGAGGATCCTGGCATCGTCTCAGTTAATTCGCACACCAAACAAAGTTATATATTTCGGCGAAGGGGAGATGAACATTGTAGGTATTTACATCTTTTCATCTTTCCTGTTTTTTTTAGTTCCAAGTTCCCCATTCCTTGGAAAATCGTATGCTTGGGGCAACACTGTTTCCGAGGCCTTGTGAATATAAATATATGTAACGTACATTATAATCCTGTCCACAATGTTGAGTGGGAGATTTGTCATCAGTCATATACTTTAGAAGCCAGTACAACTTTTATTAATTTTGTTGTGCTTTTCTTTCTGGAGGTTAGGCTTTGCAGAAAGAGAAGATAGTAGGGGATCACGGGGACTTGAACAGGCCTCAAATTTGACTACGCTGCATCCTGTTTTGACCTTCGGATTGATCGCTGTTTCCCCTGTGCGAGGCTCATTTTACTCGTCTTTGTGAGCAAATTCAAGCTAATCGCCTGTTTAAAAAACACGCAGCAAGTCGCCCCTGAATTGGGGCGAGACCCAGACTCTATATGTCGGGGAGGGAGGGAGCTGTAGCCTTTTATGATGGTATTTAATCGTGGGCCCTTCTTAAGTTCGGGGACAACAATCTCGGTACGATTCTTGCTTTTGGTAGGAGCGCCCAGTCTCTACATATCACAGTGGAAGATGACGGGAGGGGCCCTAGCTCTAGCATTCTACAATGATGTTTTTTTCTAATCGTGTGGGGCCCTTCGTATGTTCGGGAACAATATCCTCGGTACGAGTCTGGGTTTTTGGTACGAGGGGTCCAGACTCTACATGTCCGAGAGGGAGGAGGGGCCTTGGCTGTAGCCTTTTATGATGGTTTTTAATCGTGGGCACTTCTTATGTTCGGGGACAACATTCTCGGTACGATTCTTGCTTTTGGTGCGAGTCCCCAGACGCTACATGTCAAAGTGGAAGATGGCGATGAGGGGCCCTAACTGTAGCCTACTACTATGATGTATTTTTTAATCGTGGGGCCCTTTTTATGTTCGGGGGCCAGATCCTCGGTACAAATCTCGGTTTGGTGCCAGGCCCTTAATTCTATATGTAGTAGTACAAGTAGAGGAGGTTTTCTTTACGATCTTTTTATTGTGGGCCTCTTTGCCCAAGTACAGAAGCAGAAAAGGTATAGCGTATTAGTAAAGTAAATAATGCCCGCCTGTGCATACAGAGGCGAGTGAGAGAGAGAGAGAGAGAGAGAAGAAGGTGTGATAGCCAAGGTGGGAGTAATACTATAGCGCTCCTTTGGAATCTCCTGTTTTAGTTCAAGTGTACTACAATGTTCAATTTACAATTGTTTCGAGAAAATATTGTATTTCTTAAGTTACACATGATGAAAATAAGCGAAATCTTATCTAGCTGTTGTGTCTCTCTCAGTCTTGAAATTGGTATATGTAATGTAAGTAGATACAGTGCTCAGGTTCAAAGACAGAAAATGGTGCTCAGTTTTGCACCGGAAGTGACGTCATCAGCAGTGTTGCCAACTCATCGCCTTTTACGATGTATATTTTCAGGGCTAACAGCCCTTTACGATGAATGTTAATCTTACTGGCAGTGTTGCCACTTCATCGTAAATTTTACGATGTATATTTTAGGGCTCGCAGCCTTTTACATGTATGTTCACCTCAAAAGCCCTCGGCGTAGCGTTTTACTGTGTTCCTAACTCATGTTACCCTAGCAACTGGCAGTGTTGTCCGTCGAGTCATGTACGGTTTCACACCCTAATCAAAACTAACATCGTACTCTATTACGACCCTATTTCAATTTAATAAATGACATCTTATTTTTTTACGATCTACACTACGTTACCCTGGCAACCGAATCAGTGTTGTTGGCTCATGTTACCTTGGCAACCGAATCAGTGTGTTGCCTACAACCCAATCTATCCTAAAGGGACGGCATCTAACCTTAACGCGATGAGGCTTGTCTCTATCCTCTCGGATATTTAGCAGTTGGTGAAAACCCACGGCGTTGCCAACTTAGTAGTGTTTCAACTCGAGCGCATAAAAATAACCATACCTATGAACTTGTTCGGGTCCAAGAAGAAAACTATCATGGAAGCACCGAGTCAGGCTGCATTGCCATTAACAAATCCATAAATCCATAACAGTTGGACCAAACCCCTCCCTTTTGAAGTTAGAAATACCAAACTTGAACACCATGACAATGGTAATGCAGAAAACCGAAACTCTCCACGACCAGCAGTTTCCAAGATAGAGTGTCTCCATCGGCCATTTAAGATTTTCGAACATGGTTTCTATTGAGACTTTTGGTCACATACAGGTATACATTACCAATTCGCAAACAGGTTTTGGCTAAGTCCTAGCGTGTAGCCTGTAGACACATTTCCTGCCGCCATTTGCAATTTCCGACCATACTTGTATTCAGACTTTTACCCACATCCAAGTGTATATTACAAATTCGCAACCAGATTTTCGCTAGCTCCTACTGTTTAAGATATAGGTCTACTTCCTGTAGCCATTTTGGATATCTGATCATGAGTTGTATTGAGACCATTACTCATATTCATGTATGAAAAAAGAATCTGCAACCAGATTTTACCTAGCTCCTACCGTTTAAGAGATAGGCATTTATCTGGTTGCCATTTTGGATTTCTGACCATGGGATGTATTGAGATTGTTACTTATGTTTATGTGTATAACACAAATCCGTAAACAGATTTTACATAACTCCTACTGCTTAAGCTGTAGACCTACTTCCTGTTGCTATATTGGTGTAACCACCGAACCATGACAACAGTGTAGTTGGTTTTCCAACTTTTCAAATGTATCTACAATAGCTGGCTGACGATGAACATCACTGCTGATATTATGTAACATTATACAATTAATTGTTATAGCGAATTTAGATATTTAGCCTTTCATTTTTTTTAACTCTGAACTTAGACAAAAAATTGGTTCACAAAATTGTTCTATGATGACCTATGCCCATTGTGGTCAAGGAAGACAGAGGATACAGTGAAAATCTAAGTTCTCTGGGATCTCTAGTTGTAGAGATATAAGTGATAACATTTTGTCCAAAAATAGTTTGATTGGCCCTTCTAACCCCCTATAAAAGAAAATCGTGAAAATTCGAGTGCACAGTGCAGATCAGTCAGTTCCGTGAGAGCGGTCGCAGCGCTCCTCCTTACATTATTTTACAAAACGTAAGTGTGTGCAATTTTTTTCTGCACTCCACTGCACTGCCCGCTGCGTATAAAATAACATACCCCAAACAATCTCACCACCATGCATTCCATGAAGACTTGCCCTGTGTGCGACAAAATAATTTCAAGCACTTATTATGCAAGGCATTGTCGGACTTCAATGCGTGTCAAGTGATTTACCACGACCGAACCGTGCCCTGAGTGCGCGAAAAACATCAGTATCCCGTACCTCAGCAAGCATCGGCTTACGTGTGGGGATGCGGGCGAACCAATGCCGCATACGTCCACTTCAACCAAGAGAAAGGCAACCCCTTTCACAGACACTCCATGCACCAAGCGAAGTAAGCCATCGGTGAGAGCATCGCGGTCTGCTTTCGAGCAGATGTTGCAGGACTTCAGCATAAAGTCTCACAAGCCGTGTGACGTTCGTAATTTTTTCATGGATGTGCGGACAATGCTTGTGTATATCCTAAATCAGGAGTTGTCCCAGCACTCCATCAAGTTCTACGCGGTGCTGTCCTGAGACCGTGCGGCAAACCTTACATCTTCTGCCACTCCACGAATTCGAAGGTGTTTCATCAGGCGGATGTTGCGAACTTCGAGGGCGTCTACGACAAGCTCGTCGACACGCTGCCAGGGAATCAAAAAGAACACCAGGCTAAGGGCTCTGGGGGAACCTTGTGCGGCACCCCACACGAACTGCGGGTCAAGCTCAGCAAGTTTGTTCTCCTGTCTGCGTCCAGCTACGTCCCCCTACCACCAGATGTTGCGAGCAGGAAGCCTGTTCTAAACATACAAAACATTGACACCAAGTGCTTCCTGTGGTCGTCGGTACTGGTGGCATTGCACCCGGTCCACTGGAAAGACCACCCGCACCGAGTTGCCCAATACGTGCGATTCGAGCCGGAACTCCAAGAAGTGATGGCCGGAATACCCGACCCCAAGGCGTTCAGTGACATCGGGAGATTCGAGACGCGTACGCGCAAAGTGTCGGATCTGCGACTATTCCTAAATGTTTACGGCCTCACCGAAAGGGTGCATCTGGTTCATCCCATCCACGTGAGTCACGTGGATGACAACGGTGCGCTGGAGATCAACTTGTAGTTGATCAAGGACGAGACTCACCACCACAACACTTTCGTCCATTCATTCTCTCGGTTGGTTTCAAGCCAAAGTAGACATGATGGTCGCATCGAGGTGTCTCGCAGGTGCCAGAGTACCTTCAACAACTAGCAACAAAATAATTACCAGCGCTCTCGAGGGCCCGTCACCGCTGCCGAGAAGCTCGCCCGCCACATGATCTACTGCAGTACAACAAACCTGCGCGCATGCTCCGTGGCCGAAGCTGGTGCGTTAGAGCAATTTTGCATGCACAGTGTCAAGGTAGAGAACCCCGCAATCATCAGAGCTGACTTTGAGGCATTCCTTAAGTCCTCTCCACCTGCAATCCCGATCCCGAGCTATCCTCCACCACCCCTACCAGCTCCACGAAGCCTCAAATTTCCCGTACGTTGTATTGAGGCGAGAGCGACGTATTGTCACGGACCCGTACGTGAATTGCGGTCCCGACCCGGCCAAGCACTTCGTCGACAGGAAGGTCGCGGAGGGCCGAGAAATAGGGAAGTTGTTGTTGGTCCCCAAGACTATGCTATCGCTGTCTCCCGAATACCAGCATAGGCACCACGAGGCCACCACCTGCCCTGTCTGCAGTTCTGTTTTCACCGTTGACAATGGGAAAGTGCGGCACCACGACCATTATGGCACCGGCAGCTATATTAGTACGTGGTGCAATAATTGAAACCTGAAGGCCATGGACCGGCGCTTCGTAGCGGTCTTGTTTCACAACGGCTCGGGCTACGACGTCCACCTCCTGTTGACGCATCTCGTGTACGACGCGAATTGCATCAATGTCCTGGCGCAGAACGAGAAAAGCTACATCAGCCTTAGCAAGTGGGTGTCCATCCAAGGATCGCGATAGATCGAGCTTCGGTTCCTCGATTCTCTAAGGTTCCTCCAGTCCTACGTCACCAACGGTGCCAAATTCGAGGAACAGTCGCTGCCTCTCCAGGTTGCGTTTTACAGTCAGCTGAGAGGCACCGACATAACAGACAAAGAATTCCAGCACGCCCAGTCCATGTGGCGCCAGCTGGATTGCCGAACTCTCGGGATTATCACGATGCTTACCTCAAGCTTGATGTAATGCTCCTCGCCGATGTGTTTCAAGCGTTTGCCTTTTCTGCCATGAGTACCTACCAACTGAACCCCGAGCACTTCTACAGCCTCACCGGACTAGCATGGTCTCCCATGCTGCTGTTGACGAAGGTTGAGCTTGAGCTCCTTTCCGACGCGAGCACGGTGCTCTTCGTTGAACGTGCTGTCCTGGTTGGCATGGTCCAGATATCACAACGTTACGATCGCACCAACAACCGTCACATGTCGACCGGGTACGACTCCTCGCGACCAACCAGCTACATCCTCCACACCGACGTCAACAACCTCTACGGCTATTCTATGATGGAGCGACTAACCTCCGGAGGGTTTGAGTGGGTTGGTCCTTGCGGGTTTGACGTTGAAGCTTTCGACGATTCGAAACGCGGGTTCTTCTTCGAGGAGCACCTTGAATTCTCCGAGGATCTGCAGGAGGCTTTCCGCGAATTGCCGACTGCTCCGGTATTCAAGTGTTTGCCCGGCTAGTAGCAGTCCAAGCTGATTATGAATGTGGTGCCTAAAAAGAGATACTTCCTTTTTACCGTAATCTACGGTGGTTGATGCAGCGAGGGATCACGGTTGGTACGATTCATCGCATCCTCGTGTTCGTGTATTCTCCGTGGTAAAAGTCGTACATCAACACCAACACCGAGCACCGCATCGCCGCTTCCCCTCAGCTGGACCTCGACATTTTGAAGTTGATAGACAACGTGGTGTTATGAAAAATCATGCTGAACGTGCGGAATTTCACGGACGTAAGGTAGGTTGCCAACGCCGAGCGATGTCGTAAGCTGTTGGCGAACTCCACATGTATGTAATGAAAAAATGGGATTTGGGGGAAGAGGGCCAATTAATCTTACAGCTGGCAATGTTTCTATAACATATTTTCTTCGAAACAAATTCATAGATATTGCTAATAAAAAGTAAATATTAATATTTTGCTATTAATTGTAAATGTAGGGGACTATTTTGTAGAGCGAATTGTTTCGCATTTCTATTGGTCCACATTGCTTTGGCTAACATATCACTCCTCGACCCCACTAAAGTGGATAAAACTAAAAGATCTAGTGTGGAAAGTTCTGTTTTATTTTAACTTCAGTGAAGAACATTTCAACAGGATCTCCAAAAGTGAGTAACTTTGTTCCTTAGCTTAAATGGATTGGCTTTGAGTTATAAATATAGTGTTGCTTTTGTGAGTTGATTCTGAAAAAAACAAACAGACGTAAGGTATTGTGGATGGGAGGTAACTTCCTGAGAAACCAAACAGCCCTTATGTATTGTGGAAGAAAATATACTCACAAAACATACAAAGAGAGAGTATAGAAACTCGAAATTTTAGATAAGTTGAACCGAGGCTCTTCGCAGAAAGCTATTGCTATTGACTCTCTCGCTAATCTGGCCATTCCTTTCACATATGGGTTCCGGATTCGCCAGAGTCTAGTGTAATGCTTATTGTTTGATTTTAAAAAATAGCTACTGGAAATAACTGTTTTCTGGAATTATGAGCAGCGGTGGCTCAGAAGGTAACGCCTCTGACTACCATGCTCAAGGTCCCGGGAACTTTTCTAACGTTGGAAGCGACCCCGGCGCCCACCCAGCGTCGAATAACATGGGTACCTGGGGGAATCCCTGGGGGGTAAATGCGGTCAGGGGCGTGGTGCTGATCACATACATCACCCCTACTCACGACCGGATCAAGAAAGTGTGGGGCGTTACCCCCACATCCCCTATACGCCTTTATGGCGTGGTGCTATGCACAGGGGAACACTTTACCTTTTTTATTTTATACACCAAGAGGATTGAGGGTTAGAAACAGATTATTTGGTTGAACAAGTTATATAGAATTATGTATACTTTTGATCCACAAACATATTTTCTTATTTTTTTTATTTATTTACAGGATTAATTAAGAAGCATATTTGTTGAAGACAACATCACCCAAAAATAACATACACATAAATAAAAAACCAAACTAGCACTATTGCGAATTAGACTCACAAGATTTTTTTTGTATGGATTTTTTTGTGAACATACACACTTCACCAACCAAACAACACATATAAAAATAAAATACCCTAAAAATATTTCACCAACATGCGCTCCATGAAGTCTTGCCCTTTGTGCGAGAAAAATATTTCAAGTAAATATTACACACAACATTGTCGTACCTGTGTGCCTGGTAAACATGTGACTGCTACCGAACAGTGTTCCGGATGTGGTAAACATACTATAAATAACATAAAAAGGCAACGACATTCTTGCAATGGTGACGGAGCCCCAGTTCCACAACCGTCCACCTCTACCAAGAGGAAGGCAGAAGCAGCTCCAATCAACGCACTATTTGCCAAACGCGTCAAGCCTGTGGCAAAAGCAGACCAAACCGCTTTCGAGTGTATATTGGAGGATTTTGTTCTCACTTCGGACGGCTCATGCGACGTGCAAGGTTTCTTAGATTGAGAACTGCGTAGGATAATTTCCATCTTTCGCGATGAATTGGCCACGCATTCTACTAAGTTCTATACTTCGCTACGTTGCCATTATAAGAAACCAAGCGATGAAACGTACAGCTTCTGCCACAACACCAAGACAAAGACATTGCATCTGGCGGATGGCGACAACCTTACAAATATCTACGACAAGTTTGTCGAAGAGCTGCTGGCCAAACACGAGGAGCACGTGGCTAAAGGCTCGGGTGGCTCGCTGTGTGGCACCCCGCACAAACTCTGCGTCAAACATACCAAGTTCATGCCACTGTTGGAGTCCAGCTATGCTCCCCTGCCATCCAAGTTTGCGGCAAAGAAGGCTGTTCTGAAAATTCAGAACAGAGACACCAAGTGCTTCCTCTGGTCGGTGCTTGCAGCATTGCACCCTGTCCACCGAAAAAAAAACGCACCGTGTTGACACCAGAAGCAGTACGAGTCGGAGCTTAAAGATGCGATGGTTGGGATCGACTACCCGGTGGAGGTCTCGGATATTCGCAAGTTCAAGGCCCGTACACACAACCCGCAGTTGTCTATCAATATTTATGACCTCACGGAGGAGAAAAAGAAAGGGTAACAGTAGTATAAGCCGGAGACACATTAAACTCGGTTGTTTTCAAATGAAAATCATTGCTACTTACCTAATATGCATTGCGGAAGATTTTCAAGCTAGCGATAACTTTTTTCCATGAAAAACACGTTACTTTTAAAATTATGATTCTTTATTTGTCGTTCCTAATTCGGCGGCCAAAGCTTGACTCACGTTGTCTGTCGTCAGCTGATATGCAGTAATGTCAGCTGATGTGCAGTGTTGCAAAACGTATGAACCTATAAATGTCGCACAAGCTATTCATAAAATGTTTTTAATCGACAATTGTTCCACAAATAGCTATCGAACCTTGTTCCACAAACCATTCAGGTAAAGTTAGGTTAGGTTCAGTTAGGTTACGAAAATTTAAAAAATTAATTTCACCAAAAAAAATAAACTTTATTAATTTCACCGAGAAAGAAATTAACTTTCACAACACTTAAATGTATTGCATGCGACCGGCATGCTTAAAAAAATTATGGACTCTTCTCTCAAGTAGGAAATTTTTCTTGAAGAGGTACTCCGATAAGTAACCCGTGAAGTGAAGTTTCTTGCGACCAAACATTGGGATGGAATTACGCCAGGCTCTTTCGATGTTTTGAGAATGAACTTCTACATTGGCGGCTCTCATTCTTTGCTGGTTTTCATTGTGGATATGTCCACTTGCAGGTGTGTCGATGAACTCCACACTGTGGTTAACTCTGAGGTGCTTGTACCCTGCTCCCTGCAAGTTTATATATGCTTTCCAGCAATCTGAAATGATTATTGTTCCAGGAAGAATGAATTGCTGTATTACTTGCAGCAGAGTTTGTTCGTTGCGGTTTTCTACAGGAACCATGAAGAAACGATCACTGTTCTCCCTTTCAATTCCTCCAAACACCCACTGACCCCCAACTGGACGTTCTCTTCTATTCAAACATCTTTTTGTCTTTCCGAACATTGCTTCATCAATTTCTACAACCACCCCCGGACCTCCTATTGGTCTCGAATTTGCAATCACACAGTCTTCACACACTTGCGGGCAGTGGTTTGACCAATCCACAATTGTTATTGAACACATGTTCAGTTCGAATTTGATGTACTCTTGTCTTGGGTAGGGCAACAAAAGCCAAATTTTACAAAATTTCACGATATTAGGAACAGTTAATTTACTTTGTCCTATAAATGTACACTTCCTTGCAGAGATTTTGAATCCACATGGAAATCTTTTATGCTTTAATTTACCACGCTCCTGCACTCTTTTTGAACATATGTACAGCCATTTCCCATCCCGAGCAATGTGCAGCTTACACATACTAGAACATTTCGAACATTCCATTTCTTCTTTCACTATTCAATGTTCGATTAGAAAATTTAGAGTATCCTCAATATCCCTGAACATTTTAACAACGCAACCTTGACACGTCATCTTGTCAAACTTCCGCTTGGTTGCTACACTGTGAGGGGGTTACATAACCAAACGCACGGAACTTTTGATTCACGTAGTCAACGGTAATGGCGGCACGAGTTATCGCACAACGGAGATGCATGATTGACGAAAAATACCTTATTTACAGGGCAAATACGTAGCACGATTCTAAAAAACAAAATCCCCGGCTTCAGAAAGTCCTCAAGAACACAAATCCGTAAGTACTTTCTCGTCTTTTCTCCTGTAAATTTTAAGAAATCCGTCTCCGGCTTATACTACCGTTACCAACAAGAAAGTATACCTTATTTGGGTAAGCGACGTAGACACCAATGATGCTCGAGAAGTCCATCTTTTACTCATCAAGGATGAAACTCACCATCACTACACTCTTACTCGCTCTCCCTCCTAGCTTGTTTCTAGCCAAAAAAAGCGAACACGAAAACCACATAGAAGTTTGTCGCAGGTGTTTGTCTATTTTTGATAATCGAAAACAGCAGGTTTACCGGCGCATCCTAGATCAGAACATTGCTGCCAAGAAGATTGCTCGCCACAAACTCTATTGCAATGCCAACGAGCTAGTGGTGGTAGTTTTGCCCAAACCTGGCACTGTAGAAAAATTTCATATGCACAGTGCCATGGTAGTGCACCCTGCTATCATCATCGCAGATTTCGAGGCCGCGCGTCATCCCTGTGTTTTTCCATAATGACTCGGGGTACCACTTCCACCATCTGGTTACTCATCTTGGCTACGACGACATGCAAACAACATCCTCGCGCAGAACGAGGAGCGTTACATTAGCTTGAGCAAGTGGGTGCTAATCCCAGAATCAAGCTCCAGCATCGAACTTCGTTTCCTCGACTCCCTGAGGTTCCTCCCGGCCAGCCTCGATGCCCTGGCGAGAAACCTCAACGACGAACAACTGCTCATCACCTCTGCCATTTTTCCGAAGTTGGACGTCGGTCTCTCCAGGCGTAAGGGGGTCTACCCCTACGAATACATGACCGGCCCTACCAAATTTGCGGAGAAGTCGCTGCCTCCCCGAGCGAAGTTCTACATCAAGCTGCGAGACTCGGGCATCATTGAGGACGACTACAACAATTCTCAGTCCATGTGGTGCGAACTGGATTGCCAAAACCTCGGGGACTACCAAGACGCCTACCTAAAACTCGATGTGACGCTCCTCGCTGATGTGATCCAGGCGTTTCGTGCAACTGCGAGGACTATCTACAAGCTGGACCCAGAGTACATCTACAGTCTTCCTGGACTGGCATGGTCGGACATGTTCCTCGTTACAAAAGTCAGGCTTGAGCTTCTTTCGGACGCGGACATGATGCTGTTTGTAGAACGTGCCGTCCGGGGTGGAATCGTCCAGGTGTCGCACCGACACTCGCACGCCAACAATCACCACATGGCCACCGGTTACGACCCCTCAGAGCCGTCCAGCTACATCATTGCAACTCGTAACTTTCGATTTGCTCCATGATGGTAATTTATTACACATTGATCTCCATGACAGCAGTGGTCGTGGCTCCAGCAAAATCTACCACCTCGCCCTTCTCGTTTGTCACTGCTAATTCCATGTTATCTATGCTGTTACGAGAAACGGGAAAATATGTCGGTGAGGAGGGTGTGTAGATAATTGGCTCCATGAACTCTGAGTGTGGTTTGAACGTAGCAATAATTCCTGTCTCCTTGTGGCTGCCTTAGATAACGTCCGAGGATTTGGTGATCATACTTTCTGCCACGTTGCAATGTATGTTCAGAGTCTCTATGGCTAGAATTTGTTGGAATGTTGGCGCCGATTTGCTTGATGCCAGTTTCGAGCTTGGTGCCAGAAGCTCTCCGACAATACCTAGATCCACGGTTTACGTAGCAGACACCAGTTTCACTCTGTGGGTTAAGGAATTTTGTGACAGCAATACATGTCTCGGCAAGTGGGCCTCCAAGGTAGACAGGTCGTACTGGCCAGGGGTGATGCTGATTTTTTCGCTGCCAACCTTGATGGTGTTGTTATGAACTGTGACATTGGGTATCAGGTATATGCTGTAGAATGCGCGAAGAGCAATAGATTTAGAATAAATGATGTCGTCAGGCAATGCGAGTTTCAGAACTGAAGTCTCGATTGTGAGATGGCAGGTGCCACAATGCTTTTTGGAAATCCTCAATTATTGGGTTATTTAATTGTGAGAGCAAGACGAGCATGCAAATGCAGAGATGTCCGCAGTTCACATCGCCGAAACCCTGGATGCGTTCGTCATTGTAGTAGAGGCTGGGAACACCGAGATACTTTACCAACCCAGCAGGTGGTGTGCCTCCGAATGAATGAAAAACATAAGCTTTGTTGTTGTTGACTTTCAGGTAGCATATCGAATGGGTGCCTTGATTTTCGTAACTGTTCAGGTTATCCACGACACTCTCTTTTTTCTTCACAACAGAGGATAGAGAATCGAACATGAAAACGCCCCTGAAGTGCTTTTATCCCCAACGGTTCGTTTATAGATTAAATATCGAAGTTGGACAGGAGATCTTTTTTTTAAAACTTTCTCAAAGCTTCGAGGATGTTTTTCTCTTAGTAGTCACACCTTTCCCCTTCTTCTTCACAGCCAGGTTGTGGCGTTTCTGCTCTTACAGCTCGGCCATGTTCTTCTTTGCATCGATGAGGGTCTTGGCAATGGCGGCACTGCCACCTGCCAAGCTATAAACAGCTCCCAAAGCTGCCAAGATGGCCGGGATGCTGAATATGAAACCTCCAGTCTGAGCAGCAATTTCATCCCATGACCTTTGGCCAGGCAGGAATGTTTCTTCTCGATCTGCTTTTTGGTGAGCAATCCATCAAGAGCTCCCAGAGACTTGAGTTTTGTGTAGCGTACATGATAAACAACACCCTTGGGTTTCATGGTTGCTATTTTCACAGGGTGTTATTTATTTACAGCTCCCACCCAAATTTTCGTTTTGTGTTCATAGTGATGGTCGTACCCAATGCAGCAACCCGTTCACCTAGCTAGGCGTCTCTGCTGACGAGACTCCCGAAAGCTGCATGCTCCAACTTCCTGTTGGCATTGTGACGTGCGTCGAGATCTGTGTGTGTGTTGTAAGCAATGTCGTGATCCTTGCATGCAGCATCCAAGGGATTCACACCCTTGTCTCCCCACTCCAGTCGCAGTACGAGTTTGGTACCGGGCCCGCAGTACTGGTAACCTCGAAGGGCAGCTTGTTGATAATATCGATCACGAGACCTTGACCCTCGGCCATATTCCAAATTTCGGAGGCAGGGTTTTGATGATCTTGATGAGGTACCATATGACTTTGCTGTCGTTCACAATAAAGTTAGCAGGCTTGGAACTGATCACGTCCACGATGCCCACCTTCTCGTTGTGGAAATTGCGGATTTCCAGCATTCTCTTCGCCTGCGATGACCAGCAAACTGTCCACAAGCTTTATCACGTCGTCCACCCACACAAATTCCTTGAGCAAATTGTTATAGAGTTTGACACATCTGCCAGTCTTGAGCTGGGTCCATATTGGCTTGATGAGGTTCTTGTACTTTTCGCCGCTGCTGGATTTCTGTGATGCATCGTTGTTTTGGTACAGGTCGTCCGTCATGATCAAAATGTCCGTGTAACTTTGGTAATCCTCATCCGTGTAATCTTTGGGTTTCTCTTTGGTGATGAATTCCTACAGTCCCACTGTGCCGGCATACTAGGTCCAGCAGTTCTTCTCGCCCAAATTGATTTTCACGTCGTCACCCTTGAACGTGACTTTCGATTTTCCAATTTTCCAAACCACTCCCTCAATGAGTTCCATGGTTGGGTACAATCCGAACACCTCGTCCTTTTCGAATTTCCCGGTACTTAGGTAATCCCTCGCCAAGGGACCCAACTCGACTAGCTTGTCCGAAGAGGTGCTGCCTAGGGCCTGACGTCTCGGAGGTGGTGCAAGTTCAAACGGAGTAGTGTGAATGCTGGATATCGGTGAGGGTATGGTATAATTTCGAGCAATATTATGATGACCCGTATCTAACGTGGTGTTTTCTGATTGACTTACAGTTTCAGATGTTTTCAACGCGGTTACTTAAAGGGTTTTCGCTTTACAAATCAGTCAGTATTTTGAGAGTAGTTGAAGAGTACGAATGTGTTGTTGCAGTGTTAAAAATTAAGTATTTAATTTATTTGAGAGCTACATACTATTTATTATTTTAAGTTTAAAAGTGTATCAAGTGATGTTTTTCATAGTAATTTCGATCAGATTGAGTTTTGATGTGATCAGATGTTACTTGTTGTCTCCGGAAATTCTGTATAAATAACATAGCTGAAAATGTTATTGTAATGGCTACAATTATTTTATTTTGAAGGTGGTTCAAGTCGTTTTCCATACAGATTGAATTTTAACTTGATTGTGCGTTTTGTATTTTTCCCCGAGAAAATTTATATAGTAGATATAATGATACGTCTGCAAACATTTATTTGCTATTTATACTTTTTACGCTGATTTCAGCTAAATTTCTAAGGGTGAAAGATAAAAAAATCCAATTTTTACAATTTTTATAGTATAAAAAATAATTATGTTTTTTATCAAAGCTCAACTATAGGGGACAAAATTTACTTTTGAACCTATATTAGTATATTTTAAGCATATATTTACAATTATTACATTTTTAAAAGCAATAGATATATTGATAGTGATTTTGAGTTATTTTGCAATGCTGTATAGTGCTGTATATAATTATTTTTCAAATGTGTGTATTCTGATTAATTTTACGTTTGAAATGTATAGAAATGTTGCAGGAATTCTCATGTAACCTAGTTTTTTGCTCAGACAAATCAATAGTTTTCTCACAAGAATTATTTGCATTCCAAACATTCCTGAGTGTATGTGTGACGTTTGACGTACTTACAGAAGCGTGTAAATATTGAGGCTTTAACCTGTTAAGAATGAAATGAATCTAAGTAAAGTCATAAGTTTTCGTAGTGTTTTTTTTTCTAATTTAAAAAAAGTTTTTCTTAACCAGTAACTTTAACCAAATTGAATAGTAACAGAAATGTTGGCAAGAATTATCATGTAACCTAGTTGTTTTTACTCATACAAATCAATAGTTTTGCATTCAAAATATTCCCCGACTCTGCGTGCGTGTGTGTAGATATGATGTTGACTTGTTAAGAATGTCACCTCAATAATACTAGCTTGGGAATGTCATGACCTTCTCTTTTCTTTATAAAGAAAGCGAGAGGGTCATGTAACTTGCTTGGCTTAGAGGAATTTCCTGAGAATTCTTTCCATTCTAAACATCTGTGTGTGTCTGTGTGATGTGTGTGTAGAGATTGATGCGCTTATGTATGCGTGTAAACATTAATTCATTGACCTGTTAAGAATGTTACATCAATAATACTGTTTCGGGAATGTTATGCCCTTCTCTTTCCTGAGGGTCTAGTGAATTGTGCAGATTGGTTGGATAAGGGGAATTTCCCCGATTACTTGTTTCGTCACGAGAATTCTTTGCATTCCCAACATTCCGAAGTGTAGAGATTGATGTACTTACAGCTAAGTGTGGGCATTAACCTGTTAAGAATGTCACATCAATAATACTGGCTCGGGAATGTCATGACCCCTCCCCCTGTGACGAAGTCACGTAAATTGTGCTGATTGGTTCGCTAAGGGGAATTTCCCGATTAGTAAATTGAGGTTATAAATATAATATATTTTCACTACTTATGTGCATCTAGTTTTTTACACCACAGATAAACGGTTACACAGTGCAACATTATCTTTTATATTTTCTTGATTTGGTGTTAAGTGGTGTATTTGGTGTCTGCATGTGTAGTGCTACGTTCTGGAGCGGTGTAGTGTGTAGTGTATGGTTATATGGTGCGAGCTAACTAAACAAATGAATATTTAAAGCCGAGGTAATTGCTGAATTTTTTGAACTTGAATACAGCTATTCGTTTATTTGGTTGAACACAGTTCTACTGCACTTGCCTGGCGCTGGAATGCACCTGCACTCCACTCTATGTCTAAAAATGTGGCGAACTTGGCGCGCTAATAATTTCTTAATTGCAATCATTTATCTAAAGAAGGTGACTTGAGTTTATGGATGCTTTTAGAGCGTTAACACAAACACACAGCGTAAATTTATTCTTGTAGTGTTTAATTGTTCAAATTGATTTATTTTACTTTGCTTTTTGGCCCTTGCTGCAACTGTTCTATACTTAAAGAAGGAAGGGAACATATTTTTAAGAGGTAGGGATATAATTGATTAAGATAGAGATTGTGAGAAAAGAGAAAATGTGTAAGCAGAGGATAAGGAAAATTTTACATTTTGAGTTCCTTATCGTGATAGAACAAGGAGACAAACGGATTAACAAATCTCATGAAACATTGATAAAAGATACGCTTTCTATTAAAAATATAATTACTTATAAACATGGCATGCGTGATATTCTAGAAAAACCTAACTCCCTCTTCCCCCTTTTCAAGATTTCGAATCCTGTTAAAATAAACAAAAAACATCAACACGGACAACGAACATGAATCACAAACACATTATCATATGAACTAAAAATTATTTTTTTAACAAACCCAAATTCTAAATTTAATATCTAATGAATGCATACAACTTATTTGAACTAGTTTCTAAATTCAAATATTTAGGAGTAATATTAAAAAATGAAAATTATATTAGGGAGGAAATAAAATAAAAAGCAGGCTTAATTCAGGAAATGCATGTTACTTCTCTATTTATAAACTTTTGTCTTTTTTTAATATCTAAGAAACTAAAAGTTAAAATATACAAAACAGTAATTTTGCCTGTAGTATTATATGGATGTGTAACTTGATCCATTATATTGAAAGAGGAACATAAATTGAGAGTATTTGAAAATAAGATTGTTAGGAAAATATTTGGACAGTGGTGTATATTGATTGTTTCTACGCCATACTTGGTACGAGCCCTTTTTTATCCTCTTTTTTTATCAATTGAATATCAGTTTTTGACATATTTTGACAATTTTTTGTCGATGTTTTAGCGTTTAGCGATGTTTTAGTAAAATTTCCCTTTTTTCCCACTCATACTTGGTACGAATGCCACGATCTTACGTGATATAACTTAACCTATTCATTTTTTTTCGTGCTAAACTACACGAGAGACTCTACGTGCTTTGACCTACTTTAGAGTAGGACCATAAAGACAGTTCTGCAACCGAAAGTGAGGCTCCAAGTGAGGCTCGGTGAGGCTCGACTTAATGGTTTGCTCTTGTAAGGCATAAGCCTCATTTTCTCGCAGTGTTGCCAACACCTTACTCGAAATAAAATCACCAAGGTTTTTTCCTTGGTCTAACCTATGTTATTGAACTGCGTCGTCACGTCCAAACCCGCATGACTTCCGGACACTATTGGTTCTATTCATACTTTTTCTTACGTATAGGTGTACATGATGAATCCCCAAACAGATTTTTCCTAAGTCTTACCGTTTCCAAGATAACCCCACTTCCGGTCGCCATTTTGGATTTCCGAACATAGGTTCTATTCATACTTTTTCTCACGTATAGGTGTACGTGATGAATCCGCAAACAGATTTTTCCTAAGTCTTACCGTTTCCAAGATAACCCCACTTCCGGTCGCCATTTTGGATTTCCGAACATAGGTTAGTAGATAGTAAATGTGCATCCCACTGCAACCCTGATTTTTTGACCTCTAAGAAAACCGCACCAAAACCTCAAAAACTCACTTTCTCTCCACGTTCCGCGCCTCATTTATTGCGCTGACGATGTTTCACGGCGCAGAAAAGCCGTGATGAGTAAATTAACTTTCTCATCCTTGAAGGATGAATGCGCCTTATCGTAATTTTCCAAGTCCGGGACCATGTTTATATAAAGTGACCTTTGTAAACCTCTCGGGAACGATGTGATCTCTCTGCCACACAAACACACACACACACACGCGCGCGCGCGCGTGCCTCTCATTATTTCTGTATTGTGACGCAAGCAAACAAAACAAATAATATTTTTTTTTTAGGATTCCTGGCCCCTATAACCCCGCCATGGTGCGTGGTGCCCAACCCAGTTCTAATGGCCATGGCTATCAAAGCCATACCTCTGTAGAGTTTCACGTGCTTTTTTTTTGTCCTATGGGACACCTCTGTTTGTCAAAAATTCGAGATATTTGCAACGTTGCAACGTTGTGAGAAACGTTTCTCACAACGTTGCAAAGTTTAGAAAGTCGTTGATTTTGTTTCTGTATTTTCCGTCGTTGGGTTTCCTCGTCATGTCGATCGTCGCGAATCCGAAATCGTCACTGTTCCAGCAAGAAGAGCAGCGTTCCGAAAATTGATTGATCAACAGGCCGTTGAGTTTAGATAACATGGAAGGCAGAAATTCATGATCTTCCGTGCTGTGTACAGTCTCCATTGTTTACTTTCGGAAACCAAAGAGATTCATTGTCCTTGCTAGTTATTTATTGTGTATGTGATAATTTGAGACAGTTAAAGTTTTTCTTATATAAGTTATAGTTATTTAAGTTTATTTTTTTTCATTTGCATTGCCTACAATTTTTACTAATTTCTAAACGATAGTGTCCCCAAGGCAACGTGTGGATTCCACAAGACAAAATACATATTTTATCGTCATGCGGATCTAATGCTACTTTCCTAACTTTGTTTGTTGTAATCACATGGTCTACACTTTGGATTCTTTGTTCTATACTTAGTATCGTCGATTGTGAGTAAAGGCAATCAATGTAATAGTGGAAGGTGAGTTTGTTCTACACCGTATTCTTGTACACACCTTTTGCTTTCTTCGCGACGCTACTTTCTGTTCTCGTGGCATACATTTTCGAACGCAAACCCGCGAACTCGACAATAATATCACCGTTACATTCATCTTTCAGTTTACCTAGGACTTTATTGTTGAGGGAAGAAATCCCAAATCTGTTGGGTTGAGGATATGCAGAAGTATCGAAATACTCAAGCATGGAAGGATTTTTTATGTCTTCATAGAGTTTAGGGGTTTTATGCTGTAAATGAAGCTGTCGGTGTCCGTGTACAAAAGTGATATCTTATCATTGAAGAAGGGTTTCATCACGTCGTAATGAAATTCGAACATGTAAAGTTTCGACAAGTCGAGAACCGTTGCGCCAACGTAAATTGGTTTTCTGAATTTCATCAATTTTATATCTAGATTGAAAAGTGCCAAATTCTCATTGTAAATTTTTCTCGACTTGAATCTAGGATCGGCCACCCACTTCATGCATTTATTTTTATCTGAAACCAATTTCACGTCTACATGATTCCGCACGTTTTCCATCGTCTTGCCATACACCGCGTTATTCATCAATTTAAAAAAATCTTTGTCTAAATCGGAAGTGGCAACTGTCCTATGTTGCGTGTTTGTTTCAATATACGGTTTGAGCCACTCGGAATGTTTAAACCTGAGGACTCTTCTAATATTCGCTACCTTACCACCCTTCCCGATCAAGAATCGGAGATTCGAGTAATGAACAACGTATCTCTTTTTCCCCTCTAGAGTCAATAAAAGCTTGCATTGATTAGAATGAGGCGAAGATTTGAACTCGGATGCCGGTGGTAAATCGCTGAACAGATCGTGTAAATGGTCGGGGAATTCGATATCCACCTCTGCGAAGAAGCCATACTCACTATCGTCGAAATCTTCTATATCTATTGATGCCCATTCGAATCCCCCGTAAGGAAGTTTCTGTACCATGGCATGTCCGTAGAGATTATTAACGTCGGCGTAGAAGATGTAATTCGATGCTCGATTTGAATCATAATCTTCTTTCATGTGCACGTTGTTGGCTTTTGCATATCTCTGTACACATTGTACCATCCCGCCCCGAATCCCCCTCTCGATGAAAAGTAACATGTCCACGTCCGATATCAGTTCCAGCTTGACCTTTGTCTGGAATAACATTGCCGACCACGCTAATCCCGGTAGGCTGTAGAAATACGCTGGATCTAATTTATAAATATTCGTTGCCGTTTTCCTGAACGCTTGAAAGACATCCGCAAGTATTGTTACGTCTAATTTTAAGTAGGCATCGTGGTAGTCTCCGAGTGTCCTACTTTCTAATTTCTCCCACATGAGTTGCGCGTGTTGGTATTCTTCGTCCGTAATTCCTTTCTCTCTGAGTCTGCTGTAAAATTCTCTTGGAGGTGGGAGAGCGTCGTCGTTAAATTTAGAATTATCACTAACATATTCGTAAGGATAAATCCCTTTACGTCTAACGAGTTCTATGTCTACATTGGGAAAACTAGCTTTTGTAATTTTGAATTGTTCGTCTAAAAGTTTTCTGGCAAGAGCGTCCAGGCTGGCAGAGAGAAATCTGTATGAATCCAGAAACCTCATCTCGATGGTATTTTTAGTCTCAGGAATTATAACTTTCTTACTTATACAGATGTATCGTTCTTCGTTTTGAGCAAGAATATCTATTTTTTGAGTGTCGTATACGAGTTTCCTAATTAAGGGATGAAAATCGTAATTAGAGCCATTGTGAAAGAATATGGGGACGAATTTTGGTTTTTGGATTTTGAGGTTGCATGCATTACAGATTCCGCTTATGAAGCGACCGTCCGTATGCGAATGGTGAAACACTTTACGATTGTCGTCTGTGAAGTGGTTATCACACACAGGACACTTGACAGTGTCATAGTAATTTTGAAGTTCAATAGCAGATAAGGGAAGCATCGGTTTCGATGTTTGCAGCATGCATCCAATTTTCCCAACCTCCTCGATCATCTTTTCGAAGAAGCGTTCGATTGCATCGGGTCCTCGGTATACGTACGGTTCATCTATTTTATCCTGTCGCAGGACAACGTAACCGAAACTGTTTGGTTCGTGAAGCTGGTAAGGCGTGGTGGAAGAAACTTCGGTATCCGGATCGCAGTATGAGAGTGGTTTGAGGAACGCCTCGAAATCAGCAACGATGATGGCCGGATGTTCCAACAATGCCTTGTGCATTTTGAATTCTTCCACTTCGTTCTTTTCGGGCATCAACATTCGAACCGGTCTGTTGTTGCCGCAATATATTTTATGTTCGGCAAGTTTATCGGTAGCAATCTGACGTCCGGTGTATTTTCGATAATCGACTTATTTTATATCGTTGAACGTGGTTAGGCATCTCGGGCAAACTTCAATGTTGTTTGCATACTTGGTAGTTTGACTTCTGACCAAACGTGATAGTGAACGAATGAGACAGTAATGGTGAACACTGTCGTTTGAAATAAGAAGAAGATTAATCACACGAGCATCGTCATCGTCGACATCGCTTATCCTGACGGGATGCACGACATGTTTATCCAACGAATAGGAATACACGTTGATGATTAAGCGTTTTCCTTCTGCATCTCGTGTATTTGACCAATGAATCGGGTGAAGTTCCGCCAACACACACCAAAGGAAACACTTGTTATCGCTGTTCTGTATATTTAACACAGCCCTCTTGTGTTGAATGTTCGGTGGAAGAGAAACGTAGCTGGAAGCGCGAAGAGGCGAGAATCGGTTCACGTAAACGGTTAACGTGTGAGGACTTCCACACAGAGACCATCCCGACCCTTTAGCCTCGAAATCGTCATGTTTCTTAACCAGCTCATTGGTAACTTTATAATAGAACTTGTCTAAATTTTCGACGTCAGCAAAATAAAGAGTCTGGTTTTTTGTACGATGATAAAAATACTCGTTGTGCCATCAACTTTCTCGTATTCAGAAAACAGAAGAACTATACTTTTATAGAGTTGTTTTCAAGTTTATCTTTTAAAATATTTAGTACAGATGTTTTCGTTTCACGCAAGAAACTAAGAATGTCGCAGCCTGATTCCGAAGTAAAAGAGAAATCCTGAATATGACGGTTAAATGCAGATCTAATTGGTTTGCGTTCATCGGATAATTTAACTTGTTTGGAAGTGGAAGCTTCGGTTCCTGGATCATCGATTTTTCTTTTCAATGTTCCTTGTTCGGTCGATGGTTTGCAAATTTTCAGGTGTTTACTTAAATTTGCAATGCTGATCATCTTTCCGCATCGAGCACAAGGTTTAGAAGGAAACGAATGATTAATTCTCGAAGCTGTTTCGCTACATCTTGCCCTGTGCTTGCTAATATTAGTTTTAGATATTAATTTTTCGCAAGTAACACATTCGATCAAACTGGTGGATTCCATTATGCTTTCTCAGATCACACAAACCAAAAAAGTATAGTATATGGCGATACAATTTTCAGGTATGTTATTTTATATAGCGTTAAAAAAATCTTAAATTGCAAATATCTCGAAAATGGTAAGAGTTATCGAAAAATATATCGAAAAACACCCCCATGCGGTATCGTTAGATACCCACTGTCGATTTTGGAGGTGTAGAATACGTATACAAAGTTTTGGTGGTCCTGGGGTCAAGGGGTAAGAAGTTAACCCACCCCCCTCCAAAACTTTTGATCACTCGTAACTTTTGAACGAATAGTCGTAGAAAGGTCGGGTTTAGTGCGTCGGTCGAGTCTCGGTGTCCTCTGTCCTCCCATACCAAAATAAACCTAGGTCGTCATGGAACCAAAAAATTTTCCGAAAATTTTTTCCAAGTCCTGCGTTAAATTGCAAATATCTCGAATTTTTGACAAAACAGAGGTGTCCCATAGGACAAAAAAAAAGCACGTGAAACTCTACAGAGGTATGGCTTTGATAGCCATGGCCATTAGAACTGGGTTGGGCACCATGCACCCTGGCGGGGTTATAGGGGCCAGGAATCCTAAAAAAAAAATATTATTTGTTTTGTTTGCTTGCGTCACAATACAGAAATAATGAGAGGCACGCGCGCGCGCGTGTGTGTTTGTGTGTGTTTTTTTGTGGCAGAGAGATCACATCGTTCCCGAGAGGTTTACAAAGGTCACGATATATAAACATGGTCCCGGACTTGGAAAATTACGATAAGGCGCATTCATCCTTCAAGGATGAGAAAGTTAATTTACTCATCACGGCTTTTCTGCGCCGTGAAACATCGTCAGCGCAATAAATGAGGCGCGGAACGTGGAGAGAAAGTGAGTTTTTGAGGTTTTGGTGCGGTTTTCTTAGAGGTCAAAAAATCAGGGTTGCAGTGGGATGCACATTTACTATCTACTAACCTATGTTCGGAAATCCAAAATGGCGACCGGAAGTGGGGTTATCTTGGAAACGGTAAGACTTAGGAAAAATCTGTTTGCGGATTCATCACGTACACCTATACGTGAGAAAAAGTATGAATAGAACCTATGTTCGGAAATCCAAAATGGCGACCGGAAGTGGGGTTATCTTGGAAACGGTAAGACTTAGGAAAAATCTGTTTGGGGATTCATCATGTACACCTATACGTAAGAAAAAGTATGAATAGAACCAATAGTGTCCGGAAGTCATGCGGGTTTGGACGTGACGACGCAGTTCAATAACATAGGTTAGACCAAGGAAAAAACCTTGGTGATTTTATTTCGAGTAAGGTGTTGGCAACACTGCGAGAAAATGAGGCTTATGCCTTACAAGAGCAAACCATTAAGTCGAGCCTCACCGAGCCTCACTTGGAGCCTCACTTTCGGTTGCAGAACTGTCTTTATGGTCCTACTCTAAAGTAGGTCAAAGCACGTAGAGTCTCTCGTGTAGTTTAGCACGAAAAAAAAATGAATAGGTTAAGTTATATCACGTAAGATCGTGGCATTCGTACCAAGTATGATTGGGAAAAAAGGGAAATTTTACTAAAACATCGCTAAACGCTAAAACATCGACAAAAAATTGTCAAAATATGTCAAGAACTGATATTCAATTGATAAAAAAAGAGGATAAAAAAGGGCTCGTACCAAGTATGGCGTAGAAACAATCAATATACACTACTTTGGACCTAAAAGGGATGAGAAGACAGGTGAGTGGAGAAGGTTACATAATTTAGAACTACATAATTTATATTCATGTCCAGATATTATTAGAACAATTAAATAAAGAAGACTTAGGTGGGCAGGTTATGTGGTCACGAATGGGAGAGGAAAGAGGAGTTTACAGGATTCTTGTTTGGAAACCTGATGGTAAGAGACCTGTAGGAAGGGCAAGACGAAGATGGAAGGACAACATTGAGATGGATCAAAAGGCAACCGGTAGGGATAGAAAAGAGTATATAGATCTTTTTCAAGATAGGGAAAGATCGAAGGCCTGTGTTGTGGCAGCCATGAACTTTTGGGTTTAAGATGGCTATAGAGTTAGTTAGTCAGTTATGAAAGCACATGTTACTCTATAAACTATAAAAATTGCAATCCCTATCATCAAATGAATTTTAAAAAATGAAACTTATTTTTATCATAATGAACCTCAACCTATAAAATTGTACATTTTTTTCATTCTGCAGTATTTAAATGAAAGAGACTTAAATAAGAATTGGGAAGCACGTACATAGTAGAATAGAACCGACAGCTAAAAATTTATAAACCAAGAAAAAAGTAAGCAATGGTTCGCATAACCTAATAGAAATAGACTTCAGTGGTTAAAGAACACCAAGTTTAGAAGTAACAAAAAGAGATTACTTGAAAAATAAAATTAACGCAATTGAAATAAAAGTATCAGAGGTGCAAATGAATTTAGAAAGGGCTGGCAACCTAAAGTAAACTTGATAAAAATTGGCTGACTCAAGCGATATTTTAAATAGATGGAAGAATTGCTTTAATGACTTTTTGAATGTTCATGTAGAAGATAAATCATAAATAAATGACGTACGCATAGCAGAACCTATAGTTCCAGAAACAAACCTGATTGAAGTTAAAGAAGCTAAAGATATAAATTATTCGAATTTCCGAAGATCCAACAACAAGGCAGCGAATGTTGTTGGGCAAAAATTCACCGTTTTTCCTAACCTGACATTTCGAATGAAAATCTGGCAGTCGCCTCACCACATCCCAAGCTCCCGTTATACAATCACCTCGTTTGCGTCGATCCAACTTTTTCCTCGAGTCCCAGCCATTTCACAAACAGTTTGTCACCTTATCTACGTAATACTTTCTCAGTAAGATTCGTGTCGGGGTATTTTCTTTTAGAAAGTTCCTCTTCGTAAAATCTTCTATTCAGAATATTGCCGGGATTATATTTTATTATATACGTGTAACGTTTTCCGGGCAAGACTCGAACTACGGTGAGAAGTTGTATACTCCAATTTTTAGTGAAGCCTTTTTCGAACGTAAGCTTAAATTTACTGATTCTCGCCTGATCTCCAATTTTGTGTTTCGGTTTCTTGGTTGTAAATTTGTACTTTGGACAATAAACTGTACAAATTAAACGCCGCTCGTCAGATTTGTTAACGTCAGCTCGTTTCATGTTTATCGTACGATTCAAACCGTGATTATAGCTGTTAACAAAATCCGGAAGCATGTCGAGTCACTTGTAATCCCCCTGAAGCCTGAATTGTTTCCACGTGAGTGTTTTGAGAGTTCGGTTGAAACGTTCCACTACGTTGGCTTTGATGTGACTAAAGGTCGAGTAACGTTGAGTATCTTCCTTTTTGAATAAATTGCAGAAACACAGAGTTGTAGAATTCTTTTCCGATATCCGTTTGAAGAAATTGAGGTCGCCTACTGTTTTTATTGAAAATAGTTTTGAATTCTTTCACTACACAATTTCCTGTTGCTGCCTTGAGGGGTAAAGCCCACCCAAATTTTGAAAATGTGTCTATGACGGTGAGAAGATACTTGTATCTCTTGTTGATATTTTGTAAATTTTTCAAGGTGCAACTGCTCATTTCCACAACGTCAGATTGCCACAGTTCGTCTACGCATTTGGTAACTGCCGGCAGTCGTTTGTAGTTTCGCCGTGCAGGTTTGTGCAGCTCGTTCACAATAGCCTGCCTAGACATTGTGTGAAAATAAGAATATAGCTTGCATGGGATTTCTGGCTGCAGACAATGCCGGGTTTTCTATGTACAGCTTGTCACCTATTTCTATGTCGATAAGTTGAGTGGCATCTTCGGCATAGGCTGTCTCGCGACTTTCTGGGTGGATGAAATCGACCAACTCCACTTCTCTTATTTTAGGCTCGTCATCGATGTTCGTCACGGTCATGGTTGGGTAGTGGGTTGCGTGAGGCAAAGACCAGTAGGAACCCTTGACGAACTGAAGTGTGCCAGCGATGAAAAACTGGTGATACGGTTTTGTAGGAGTCAGCACGTAGAGTTTGGAACCTGGATGGAAGAGCGAGGAAAATTCCCTGTTTGGAATGCTGTACAGTTCGATGACAATTGTGGACTTGAGATTGTCGATGCTGGCGTTCAGGGTGTTTACATTGGTTCAAACCTCGCTCTCCACATCCTCCAATCTACCGTTTATTGATTCCAGATGTTCCTCGATAGCACGGACAACAGTGTCGTAAAAGGCTTGATCTTCACATCGACAATAAGCCTCTTGAATTTTTCTTTTAAGTCTTGTAGTTGGGTACTGAAATTGGTTATGACCGATTCCTGGCTCACCTCGAGGCTGCCAATTTGCTCTTTCACATTGGCGATAATCTGCTGTAGTCTTTCCACAAGTGTCAACTTGGAGCTCTGGGTTGCGAGGTCGTGGACCTGGGTTCTAATTTCTACAAACAAACCATGTAGCTCGCTGATGTTCTGCTTGGTAGGCAAGGTTGCAACAGACTCCCGAAGCAATTCAATTTCGGTTTGGATGTTTTTGATATCGACGGATTTGAGTATTCGTTTGAGAGCCCTCTTCACGCTTTTCAATTTCTCAGAGGTAGGCAGGGTGGCCACCGTGTTTTGGAGTGACTCCAAAACTTTTTTCATCGCGTCCAACTCCGAGGCAGCAGCAGCAGCGCGTATGCCTTCTTGTAATTGTGTTATGTCGTCCTGGGTGGGGGTGGATTGTTGCAAAGTTTCACACTTAGCCTGTATGTCGTCGATCAAGTGATGAAAATGCGACAACTCTTAATCGGTGTTTAGATTTTCCAACTTGGTGATCTGCTGTTGGACGCTGGCCAGAGTATCCCTGATGCCAGGCAGTATGGATTCCAGTGCTTCGTGTACGTTTGCCAGATCATTTTTGATGACGGCGAGAGCATTCTCAATATGGGCTATGGTACCTTGCAGCTACCTTGCGCACATGTCTTGGGTGACCGACATGATGGCCTGCACGTAACACACCCGATTCACCAAGGGTACGGTGCACGTTCGAAAACAACCTGCAGTCGGGTTGTCGCCTCTCCGGATACCGTCCGCAATAAAGGCGTGCAGCTGCTCGGCCATTGCCATCTGCAAGGCCGTAGACAAAATGCATGTCCCTCAGTTCTACAAATGTGTAGCGTTCCATGGTACGGTGAGGATAGTGCCAATTATGGAATACTGTACTGCAGTGCACAGGTGGCACACACACACACACTGGTCAAAACGGCTTCGAAACAACGTATTCAATTGTCGTACGTCAAGTACACCACCACCGCACCGGCTCTTTCACTGACACGCTCCCTGACGCTGCACTTCCAATCAGCCCACACGTCCGCACGGCCCTGTGCTATAATCAGCTGACGTTCCTGAGCCACCCGTGCCTGTGCTCTTCACTACCTGACCACTGCCGTCAGGTGTGGCCATGTTCTCTGGGGCCTTGTCATCGTGGAACACATGTAGCGTCCTTCATTCTTGCCCCATTCACCCACAACACGTACTTCGTCCGTCTTGCTCGAGCCGATGGGGAGCACTACGTACGATCGTTTGGTGTTTGTGTACACCAATGTGAGGTAACCCAGCAGTTGAACAGACGTGCATACCCCCAGGTAGCTTCATTACACGATTGTCCCACGCAGTTTATCTGTCCAGCCTTGCTCGGCCCCGTCTCACACCCACGCGGCAGTGTGCGGCTGCGGTGGTGTGAGGCCACGCTTGGTTTCGGAGCGGAAGGCTGCGGCCGAGGAAGGACTCGAGGTGTTCGGCTGGGGTTCCGCTCGGAAATAAGCAGCCGCGTGAGGTCTGGGAACGGTGGACCTGGGGATCGGGATGGAAACATTCCGACCTCGTCCATTAGTGTCGTCCACCGTATGGAGTGGTGGGGTCCGTACGACACTCCAGCAGCCTTTCGCCCGCTCCCACCCAGCGATGTGCCTCCGGCTTCATTTATAAGAGGCTGATTGGTCCCCATCACGACGTTTGTTACAACGGGGTACGTGGTCCTATCTGTACGTGCACCTTTCATTAGCAATAACCTCCTGTGCCCGTAGTTGCTGTGTTTGTCCAGCTGGTGCACGACCTCTGTGTGACATCCCCTCGGTGCTGCTACGGGGAATCCCTCGTCCCGCATTTGTTGTCTCCTTGGCAGGTACCATTCTCCGTCCGGTCCTCTTTGTCTTTTGTTGCACCGTGCTTTGTTCTTGCTGCGGTGTCTCCCCACTGTGTTTTGGGGACTCGCCTTGCGCTGTACCGCCAGCGCCGCCATTTCTGCCCCGAACCATGTACGCGTTTGTTGACTGTCGACTGTCACGGACCACTTTGCTTGCATTCTCGGTGTGTTTTTACATCCTACGTCGTCCTCCCGTGGTTCTGCAACCCCGCACTACTTTTCTCGACTGCACTGCTTCAGTCATGGTGTTTGTTTCCCGCTGTGCAATTGTTACTTCATGCTTCATAGCTTCTTTTCTCCCTGCCGTTGTCGATCGCTACCCTTTCCCTTCACTTGTCTTGCGGGACACTCCTATTTCCTTTGTGGAACCCTATGCGCATGCGTTGCGCAGCTGCCGCCTGGTGTTTATCGGATGGGCGAGTTTGGTGTTCCTTTTGACATCGTTTGTTCCGCCTTTCTATCTTCACTGGTACTGGCTGTACAGAGGTGTGAAGTTCATTTTCACACGTTTTCGGCGTTGTCTAGCTCCTCACGGAGGCATCTCTCGGCAAAGTGGAAGGGGAAATTTCGTCTCTATTTCATGGGAGGTATCTGTGGTTTTCGTTTGTACTATACCTTTAGAATCACCCTGTATATGTGTGAAATTCATCTGTTTGTAGTTCAATTTTTATATTTCCCAGTGTAGTAATCTCAAAGCATTAAAACTGCTCTCGCAAATCAGAAATTACACTATCAGAATCCTCTTGAGTTTTGATACTCTGGATGATGGCTTGTAGTTCTGTGCGAATACTGTTTGTTCGATCATTCAATTGTTGTTTTAGTCGTTTTGCATTGGTGGTCTCAGCCTTCCGGAATCTCTGAAGCTCATTTTTTTTTAAAATTGTCAACATTCTCCTCTAAACTTTGAAGATTGTTCATTGTAGCCAAATTGGTGTATTTTTACAGTAGGAATTTGAGCTCAGCATCAATTTTGAAAATAGGATCCAGACACTGAGACTGGAGACTAGTTATCTCAGATTGGAGATTTGAGTTGAGAGTTTCCTGTAATGCTCGCAGATCAGTACATACTTTTTTACTCTAATATCAAGCACAAGAATCTCATCACTGTGATCATTGTGTTTTGTATGACCAAAAATATCATTAGGCATTTTGGTAGTGGTTATTTATTGTAGGAGAGGTAATTTTCAACTACAAAAACAGAGGTATAAGTTTAGCATATTCTCCCAGCAACTCTATATGCAGACAATTATTTGCAGATATATCATATGTGACGACAGTATCCATCTTATCATATTTGACACGATAGATATTACTCCCATTAAAAAAGTATCTCATCTTTTTCTCAGGATTAATGGTGAATTTTAGTTTCCCACCAATGAGGAATTTATAATAATTTAGATTGTTATTAAAAATATAACATATTTTATTGTATTATCGTATTCTGTTAGGATACTGTTCCAGTTTATAATTAGCAGTCCATTTAGTTTAGACAAGAGATAAGTTAGATTTCGTAAGGCTATCTGAACAGGCACTTCCATGGCTTGTTTTATAAACCCACACAAATTCATGCTTATCTTATTGGCAAATATTGCATTGGTTGTCATCTCCCAAGCAATAGTCACCCCATGGTAATGTGTGTTTCTCACATGAGAGCATTTGTCTCTCGTCATTCTCTGAATCCAGTGCAATTTTCTTCACTTTTTTTGTGGTCAATATATGTTCAACACTTTGGATTCTTCACTCCAACCTCAGATTGGAAAATTTAGTTTGGAAACAGTTGCAATAATCATCAAGGGAGAATCTGCTCTCTACTATGGTTCTACCCACTCCCTTCGGCTCTTTGATAGTGTCTCCCTCTGATTTAATTGCATACATCTTTGCTCGCAATCCAACAAACTCTTTAATAATAACATTACATTTCGCATACTTCAGTTTGCCTGGCACCTTCTTCTTGTAGGAAGGAATACCAAAACTAGGAGGGTATGAAGATGTGTTAAAATAATTAAGCAACTTAGGGTGTTTTATATCATCATACAAATTAAGTGTTTTTATATAATATACAAAGCAATCAGTGTCCCTATATATAGAAGACAGAGGCTATCTTTATAAAAAGACTTCATTGCATCATAGAAAAGCTGCAGCACGTGTAGCTTAGACATATCTGGAACTGTAGTTCCCACATACATTGATTTGTTGAATTTGATCCATTTGGATGGCTGACAAATCTTCATGATATATTGTTTTCAATTTGAATTTTAGTTCTGTTACCAATTTATTACACTTTTTGAATCAGAGATGAGCCTCACATCAACAGGCTTCCTAATATTCTCCATGGTCTTAAGATAAACTGCGTTATTCATCAATTTGTAGAAATCCAATCCTTATCCAAATCTTATGTGGCTTCTGTTCTGTTTCTTGTGTAGGTTTCAATATAAGGCTTTATCCACTCCGAATGCTTGAATCTAAGAACTCTTCTTACTTGCACTATACGAACTCCCTTCCCTACCAAGAATATGAGATTCTTATAGTGGATCACATATCTCTATTTAGATTCAAGAGTCATCAGAAGTTTCTTCTGTTTTGATTCGTGTAGACACTTGAACTCAGGAGCTGGTTGCAAATCAGAAAACTGATTGTGCAAATCATGAGGGAAATCAAGATCCACCTCAGCAAAGAAACGTTACTCAGTGTCATCAAAATTTTGTATAACTATTGATATAGGCTCTATTAACTCAAACCCACCATAGGGGAGTTTCTGCATCATTGAATAACCATGCAAATTATTTACATCGACATAGATTATGTAGCTAGAGGGTTCATTTGGATTATATTCTGCCATGTGTGTATTATTGGCCTTTGCATTTCTATGTGTGAAATGTAACATAACTCTTTCTATAAAGAGAAGCATATCCACATCTGAAATCAGCTTCACTTGGATATTTGCTTTAGGCAATATGGCCGACCAAGCCAACCCTGAGAGACTCTAAAAAAGTGCAGAGTCCAATTTATAGATATTCTTGGACAATTTTCTAAAACTTGGAATACGCAAGCAAGAATTGTCACGTCCAATTTTAGATAGCAATCACGGTAGTCACCCAATGTCCTACACTCTAATTTCTTCAACATCTGCTGTGCATAATGAAAATCCTGATTTGTGATATTCCTTTCTCTGAGTTGGCTGTAGAACTTATCTTGAGGAGCAAGAAACTCATCACCAAACTTACTATGGTCAGTCACATATTCATATGGATATAGCAATTCCTGTCTAATCTGTTCTATGCTCAAACTAGAAAAACTATTATTTGGAATTTGGAATTGGTCATCAAATGGTTTGCTAGCAAGAGCATCCAGGCCAGCAGAGAGAAATCGCATTGGGTCCCGGAATCTCACCTTAAGAGTACTACCACAAGGAATCTTTCTTGTTTTACTGAGACTGATATATCTATTGATTCTCTGCTAGGACTTCTATGTTCTCTGTATCATAACTGAGATGCATAACCAAATGATAAAGATCTCTAATGCCATTATGAAAAATATGGAGACAAATTTCTCTCTCTGTCTTTTGAGATTGCAGCTGTCGCATAATAATCCAAGAATTTTTCCCGTGAAATAGCAATGGTGATAAAATGTCTTATTATCTGTAAAATATTAATTGCACTGTGGGCAGATCTCAGTAGCTTTTCGCCTGCAGATAATTGAGCTCTTGGTTCCACCACAGATAATATGCTACCAATTTCTATCACCTCTATTTATATTTTTTTGAAAAAGTGTTTGACAACATTAGGTCCTCCGCTCATTAGGTTTTAATGAATTGCACCACACAACTACATAACCATAACCACATACCTCTTGAAGCTGATAAGGTGTAGTCGAAGAGATTTCAAGATCAGTGTCTGAATATTTGAATGGTTTGAGAAATGTCTCAAAATCTGCTATTATTATAGATGGATGCTCCAAAAAGGGCTTGTATTGTTTGAATTTCTCAACCTCTTTTAGTTTGGGCATAATCCTACGCACAGGCTTGTTCTCACCACAGTATCGTTTGTGCTCTTCAAGTTTCTAGGTAGCAATTTCTGGATTTTTGAATTTGCTATAGTTCGGTTGATACGATTATCAAATGTAGTCAAACACTCATGACAAATCTTGGTTTCCCCATGATACTTAGTTATTTGACTTCTAACCAGATGATAGAGATTACGAATAAGACAGCAATGGAAATTTTTTATCATCTGAAATAAGTAACAAATTGATGACAGTCGTATTATCTTTTTTGACGGTGCATATTCTGAGGGGATATACAAAATCAATTTCTGTATACGCGTACACATTGATTGCCATGAGTTCATTTCCTGTTTTTTGTTATAACAGATATTTTGTTATATCAGATATAGCAACAGGATACTGGATACCTAACATAACATGCTCAAACTCTGTCTCATACTGCATATAATAATGAACTAGCTCTGGATTGTTTTTCCCATGAACTGGGAGAAGCTTTTCCAAGACACACCATAGAAAACACTTGTTATCATTATTATTTCTTATATTGATTACTTCCTTGTTCTGAATATTCACTGGAAGAGGGACATATGTAGAAGCAGAGTGGGGGTGAGAATTCACTTAATTTCAGGTCTAATTTATGTGGACCCCTAACCAGATCCTTTGGCATCAATTTGCTCATGTTTTGTGAGCAATGTGTCCATAAGCTGGACATAGATTTGTTCCAAATTATCTATATCACTTAAATATAGAGTCTGAGTTATGGAAAAATGGCAAAATATATTATGTTTTTCATCAGGTTTCTCATATTCAGAAGATAGAGTAATATTGAACTTGATAGATTTATTTCTAATTTCATTTCTCAAAAGATCTATTATTGAAGACTTTATTTTCTTCAAGAACATGTTGATATCACAGTGTGGCTCTGATTTGAAGGAGTAATCATTGAGTTGATCACAGAAAGCTGTAACACTAGGTGTTGCCGAATATCTACTTTGTTTTGGTTCAGGGCCATCAGTTGGAACTATATCTGCTTCTCATTTTCTAAGATTAGCCTGACTGGTTAATGGTTGAGATTTGCAACTCATCTTCTTATGTATGTTCGTATGGGGTATGCTATTAAGAGTTCTACAATCTTAACAGGGTTGGGTTTAGTAATATAGGAATTTTTGGTTGACCAGTGCATATTGGCCGGTGTTTTGACATACTTGTTTTAGATATGAATTTACCACAATTGTGGCATTGAGATTTAGGAGAAGGAATTACCATTGGTTTTGTTGGTATTGATACATATTTTTTTTCCGGATATACTACAACTCTAGAGGGTGTCAATATTCCAATCTCACCTGGAGATAATACATTTAGCACTAATACTATTTAAAAATGTAATTGAAAATATTCTATGCTTAAGTGTGTCAAGAATAGTAAACTCTCTTGGGTATTGGTTATTATAGATAGATTTTGCTGGGTATTAGTATTAATATAGAGAGATAGACCATACAGACCAATCTTAGCAATATTGAACTTCAGAGCTTCTAAAGTGACTAAGATTTTGTACGCCAGCTTTCAAGTAATTTAAACACATTATATTTAATCAGAATAATGAGATGTTGCAAATAAATCAAATTAGAAACGGATCTAATTTACTAGACAACACTTATATCAATTTAACTCTTGTTAACTGTTAGCAAACGTGGTATTCAGGTTTTACCTTAGGATAAGTTTTTTATATTAGTTTCTCTGACACCAGTTATACAATGTTTCTGGTAATATAAACATGTAGTTTTCTGCTGGGATATAAATATTCTAAGTTTCCCAGAGTCTCTCAGAGGAGACAAAATAAAAATACAATTTTTGTTACTGCCGGGTGAAGACTGAAACATGCAAAGTGCCTTTGGATATTATAATAAAAAAAGCTTGCTTTTTAGATTGCAAATGGAAATGTCCAACCTTGAACTTATTTTTAGAAATAGAAGCAGCCACGTGTAGGTGATTCATATCTCAGACTAATACCTGAGACCATTAACAATAACCTTGAACTCTTCCAGGAATAGGCAGAAGGAATATTCTATTTGTGATCTTCATACATCAAATCTGTGGAATTTTTCACCCACATGCATAATTAATGGTAATAGACATGTCACTTTACTGTTTTCCTCTGTGCATGATTAATGGTAATAGATATGTTATCGAAATAGTCTTCCTGATAGTAATGGAGATGTTATCTTAGTGTTTTTCCTCCATGTATATCATTCATGGTAATCAACATGTCAGATAGTGGAATTTTTCTCTAAGTGCAAGCAATTAGTTCTCCACACGTGCAACTTGTATGTAGCTTTGACCTGTTGCTAGGGAATGAGTAACTTCTGTCTTGTATTCCTTGGAAGATGTATAATCTTTTGTAGCCTTCAATTTTCCACTATGCAGAAGACGAAAATAGCGAACCTATATTTATTTCCACCATATGAACTGCGTAGTTTCCATTGCAAAACAGGACAATGGATCCACGTGTATACGTGGAGCAAGAAATGTCAAAACTATACTGCCATGTGTCAGAGACAGGTTACTTTTTTAACAGTTCATAGCTAGTCTTTATAGTATAAATATGATAGATTATTACACCAAACATATATATATATATATAAATTTCTATTAGTTAAATTTAAATAACTGAGGACTAAAAGTGGTAAACGTTATAAGTGCCAAAAGCGAAAGCGTTGGGAAATCGCATTGCTCAGCATATCAGCTCGTAAGAACGTTCACACTAGTGACCTCTTTACATGCCCTTTCAACTACTTAGAGGGCTGCCAGCCACATTTCACGTTTACAACATTATAAAGCATGGCACATTTCACAGTTTGTGGTCGAAACCTATGTTTGAATTATTGTGGCACTTACAGCGTTTACCAATTTTAGTCTTCAACTTTCTTAACACTAATACCCAGGTACTCAGAGTGCATATAATGTTTATATAAGCAAAGCAGGGTATATAAAAATAAATAGTAATCAAGTAGTCAGTAGTTTTCATATCTAAGAAATTATGTTAGGTAGAAACAACAGTTTTCATAATTAAATAACTATGTTAGGTAGAAACAACATTTTTCATAAATAAAGAACTATGTTAGGTAGAAACAACATTTTTTATAAGTAACAAATTATGTTAGGTAGAAACAACATTTTTCATAACTAAGGAACTATGTTAGGTAGAAACAAGATCTTTCATAACTAAGGAACTATGTTAGATAGTAATAACCTACCTCAACATAATTGCTGACCTAGGTCAAGCACTAACACAAAACATTCTCACACAAGACTTGTCACCTGTTTGGAGCATATGTTAAGTTCGCTCTCAACCAATCAACATAGTCACGACCCTAAGAGTAGAATAGTGCTTGAGTGCTTGAAGCAGGGGGTAACAGTATGGACAGTTGGGGTGAGAAAATCCATCAAGCCTGTATGAAATTGTATTTTGTACCTTCCTCTTTATGTAAATATGCGTGAAGATATCAAACTTCTATAAAAGATTGTTGGAATAATTATTCTAATCCGAATAAGACGATCAAATTCTGTCAAAATTACA
The DNA here is from genome assembly GCF_977018435.1 of Lepisma saccharinum. Lineage (NCBI taxonomy): Eukaryota > Metazoa > Arthropoda > Insecta > Zygentoma > Lepismatidae > Lepisma > Lepisma saccharinum. Next base: position 65,176,834 of record NC_139250.1, on the reverse strand, counting down.
TGTAAAGTATTATGTTGCATAATTACATAATCACTGTAGTACAGTGAATTTTGTCCAGCAAATAAAGTTCTATGTAGGCTGATATAAAATTATTTTGTGGTCAAAGCTAGTTAATGTATTTACAGATTCTTCAAAGGGTAATATTTGGTTGCAACTTTGGTTGCAAGAAAACTTTACACCCCAATCTCTGCAAACAGAAAGAAATTAATATTTGTTTTACTTAACTTTGTCTCCCCCAAATCTCTGATTTGGATTCAATATGACAACAATCAATATGGTTGACGTTCGCTTGGAAAACATCAATGTGGTTTGATTCATTCTAAGCGTAACCCGTTTCTATCATGACCAGCCTAACTCCTTTACTTTTTATAACAGGGTGTTGAGGGAATTTGAATCATCCTGTAGGCTTTTCTTAAAGTGTATTTGTTAACATGAGATTTGTAGATCCGGTGCTGATAGTCATACATTCGAGAAGGGGTTGTAATAATATTATACTGTGATGCACGGCTGCGGCTGTAGCTCGGTAGACGCGCTTGTAGACATGGATTCTAAGCGAAAAGTCGCCGGAGTTGAAATAAATTTTGTTATGCACGTCTACCTCACCAAGTCGCCAGCCAATGATCACGATCTCTGCATTAGAAGAGGGTGATGCATTGGAGAAAAGCAAATCGTATATTATATACACACACGAAAATACTGTACAGACCCTATTACACAAGATATATATACACACATAAAGCAACCTACTATCACATACACACACAACTACCATCTACGTTGGCCAACGTACCCCAACACATTCCCCCTGGGCCCAAAATAGTGTTGCGCGCTATCACTCACGAAATCACTGTTGTGGGGGTGGTGGCCACAATCCTACCATGTCCGGCCGATGTATGTATGTCGTCCTCCGTCCAGCGCTGGTCCGTGTGCAGGGTCACGGGGTCTTGGTGGGGTCCTCGGGTCGAGTCCCGACAGCATGGGAAAGGAAGCCCGGCAACGACACTGCGACTGCGGTCAGTGCGCGGGGTTACACGGCCGTACGGTGTCACAGTCCACGGTCACTCGAACACATTCGTCACAGACAGTTCCAAGCCAACTCGGAACCGTACTTCTTTATATCACCAAAGTGATATCACCCGGAAATACTTCAGTATAACTTCCCGGTAGTACATCAAGTGTCCAGAAACTAACTTCTCTATCACACCGCAGTTCTAAGTCAACTGTCCCGCTCTCTCTCAATCATTGTCCTCCTACCGTTACTTTCGATTCCGGGGTTGCCACATATTTTGGCGTCATCCCCTCCTTTGGCATGACAACCGAATCTAAATGGGGACCAATAGACACACTTGGATCCGTGGTAATCCTGAAAGCGGCCCTGGGGCTGTTGCTGCCGGGGCCCCAAAGATTTCCTTACTAGCCGGTGCTGCCGTCTAGGGACTCCTCCACGCACACACGGATGAACAAAATGTTCATCTCCACTATTTCATTTCATTGTTTTGTGCAGTTATATTAATTAAATATCACCCCCAAATGCACTGTTTTATTGAACATTAATGTTCCCCCTTTATCAATAAAATAACACACACGTCTTCCATACAATATCAAAGTTCCCCCTTCAATAACAAATACATGGTTCTCATTAACAAGCCGAACTACCCCTAAACACAATATTAATACTCTTGTACACTGAACTTATGCCGTTTGTGATTGAAGGAACTTTTTCAACACGGAATATGGAGTATAATTTGGATATGCAGATGGTGAATTTCTAAGGGGGTTTGTGCTGCTGCTGTGGGTAAGTTAAACGTGGTTGGCAACACTGGCATGGCACCTTTCGGCAAAAAACAGACCACTCCTTGGACGAAAGTGCGGAAAGCAATGACAGGAGAAGCAGCAAAACGATGCCCACCGGCGCTTAGGTTCAAGGAGAGATCAGGCGTTGGTCCTACGTTGTGACATGTCGTCAGTAACGAAGGACTTAGCCTTCTTTTTTAATACAAAAAACAGAATTTGGTTGAATACCGGGAGAGGCTAGCGCCTGATTGGGGTGCAATAACGGTGCATGCCGATATTTAGAAAGAACACCCTAGTACCCATGAAATTGGGAAAAGTGGATTTCGCAATAAAAAGCATTCCTGTAGTCGAACAAGGGTGCCGAAGAACGCGTTCCTCAACCGGCAGAGGGAGCAAACAACGAGGCAGGCCAATGTAAAACATACCTATACACACACACGTAAACTCTATATTTATATACAGCAGAAAAAAGCTGTACATTACAATACGACCTTTACAACGAAGTATTACTTGACCCCCTTGCCATTTAATATTTTCGAGTGCTTCCCTAACTTTAGACCCCTTTTTTGGGTCATGCGGTTTCATCCTTTTTAGTCCCGCAGTCATCATGTTGCATATCGTTAGAAAGCTTGTATCCTGCACTTTCCGAAACTTTTATGGTGCTGCACTTATCTTAATTGTTAAGCTCGGTATACTCGATTTTGTTCACCTTCCTTTTTTGCAAAACCATTATCTACAAAGAAAACGGTAGGTGGTACAGGCAAATGTTTCATATGACAATCGTATTTTTCCCCGCCTTTCCGAATCTGCATTCCAAACATACCCTTCCCATTTGAAAATCGCACGAACGGGACATGTGCCCCTACTAAAACCACAAAGTGTATCTTTCGGGCTGTTGCAAATACTTTCTACGGATTCATTGGGCCCAACTTAGTGGTGCATTTTTTTGTTTCAACTTGATACGATCTCCCGTTCCTAAGAAAAAGTAGTGTCTTGGTCGCTCTGAAACACCCTGTGTCTGTTAGTGTGTGTGTTTGTGTTTGTGTGTGTGTGTATAATTTCTTGCAGACTCTGACTTGGTCACACATAAATTCCCTCTATTGTTACTTTCATCACCATCGCACCGTAAAAATGTCTATATAAATAAGACATAGAAGACATTTTTGCAATGGCGTTTCAAGCTAGTCCTTCTGGTACTATTCCAAAAGATGCTACAAAGCGTTGTCTTAACTGAGAGAAGCCGATTACTATCTCCCATATGGCAAGGCATTTGAAGAATTGTCGCCAATTTCAAGAAAGCGCCCATGCTCCATGTAGCAAGCAAGCACGAAACGAGTTTTAAGACACTGCTCAGAACAACACTTTGCTTAGTCGCATGTTTACATCAAAAGGTGTGTGTAATGTATATGCTTTCAAGGAAATCATAAACCCAACCCTAATTACCAAACTATTGGCGAGCATCATCAACATTACAATCAAAGTCCACCTCTGGCTCTCTCTCCTGTATGGCAAGGATGTCAGCAAAGAGAGACGCGTTTTCAGTTTCTACTCTGGTGTAGAAAGTTTACACCAGGCCGACCGCGACAACTTCGACGAAATGGTGGTGCAGTTGTATAAAACGCTGCTCCGGAAACAGGAAGAGTTTGAGGGTAGAGGAAGCAGTTGTAGTGTGTGGGGCCGTAATCACGTTTTGCTTTTGAGATTGGCTAATTACAAACCTTTGTGTACTAATAGTGACAATCTCCCCGTTGAACGAGACGATAGCAAACAACGTAGTAGCAGTTAAGTTAAACTTCCATCAAAAATTTAGAGCCAGAAGGCGGGGATAAACATTCAAAACGCGGAGAAGAAATGTTTTATATTATCTATCATAGCAGCCTTGCACCCCGCCTCTCATAATGCACATCGCGTCTCGCATCATGTCATATTTGAGGAGCAATACAAGGATGTGATGAAGGGAATTAGCTATGCGGTGATTTTGCATGACATTGGCAAGTTCACGAGAAAGTACCACTCAGTAGAAGTCTGCTCCATTGATGTGGAAGTGTTTGGACTTGAAAGAGACGGCAGTATATGTGTACTTCGAGCGCGCGACAATGTTGATGCGGACTGCGTGGTACGGCTCCTCATAGAAAATCACGTCTGCCGAATACAGGAATTGCCACGTTTGGTTCGTGCACAAATCACCAAAGCTAAACTTCGAATCGAAGTGTGCTATTTTTTCATATCCGTATATCAGCTAACCATGCTTAAGTCGATAAAGGAGCACCTACAAGAGCACATGTCACTCTGCTCCATGCATCCTACCATAACCCGGAAGTACTATGGTCTTTATAAACCATCGAACACTGCTTCGTCATCCCGTAGTTCTTTAGGCCTACTTTGAGTGCTTTCAGGTGCCTGTGGCCTCGTGCAATCCGGATCCCAAAATTTTAATTATCACCAACATCTTTCACCACAAAGAATGCATTTTCTCCATCATCGGTGACAAGTTAGCCGAACCTATCTCGTATCGCGCGTAGACGCGGGCAAGAATTTTTTGGAAAAGTTGGTAGAATGCACTAAGACTCTCGCGCAGACACTGAGTGCGTGGCATGGCACCTCTCACTCGCGATCAGCAGAAGAAGAATGATGAACCAATAACATGCGAAGAATGTTGGCATCCTTTTACAGTATAACGGTCTACCATCGTAATCATACTACAGGTCGTTATGTCGCCGCACTCTGCCACGCCTGTAATCTCATGATCCAAAAGCACACTTTATCCCCGTCTTTTTGCACTGCTCTCAAAATTACGACACGCACCTGTTTGTCAAAGAGCTGGGCTACTTTTCAACACCAAGCTACTACCACAATCGACGACTGCAGCCGACAAAGATATCTACAAGCTGTTCAATAACGCCATGTACGGCAAGACGATGGAAAACGTGCGCAACTATCAAGACTGTCGTCTGGTGACGGATGTGGAAAAGTGTAGGAAGCTCGTTGCCTCGCCATGGTACAAGTAATTCGTAATTTTCGCAGTGAACCTGACCTTGATTGAGAGAATCAACAAGAGCATGACTGTCAAGTTCACACACGTGAATGGCGGCATTACATTGGTGGTAGCAAATGCGATGCTTGCTCATAGTAGCATTGCTGCAACTCCATTAGAAGCTTCACGTTGTCAAAATCGCAGCAACGCTTAATTCAGCTATCATCCATCTCCATTCGTCAAATTGAGATTACAGAATATTTCTTGCACGTATATTAACAAACACAAAAAAGTTTGCTGAAACATATTTTTTGCACATACAAAGATAAATAACATGACTATGAACTTGAACGACTTCAAAATCCAAACCGTAATGGAAGCTCCAAGTTAAGCTGCACCCCCGAACTTCGACCTGTTGCCGTCCATGTTGTCCAAACTGAGTAGTCTGTTAATAATTCACTTGAACAGCATTTCGACGAAATACGATGACAACGTGGGCAAAATATTTTACATCTTCAACAACAACATAAATTTCTAAAAAAAAAACGATCAGCGGTAAACTTCAATTAATCGTGAATCCAGAGAAAGCCGGTGAAGTCAAGGTTTCCTTCTGCAAGAATATTTATCGCATGAAGCACAATAGGATGGACACTGCAATCACGTCCGACATGTCCGCGGACGATCGCTTGTACGTCGAGCTTCTGGGTGATTACGACAAACTCTTCCCCCTCTTCCTGGAGATGCGAAAAACCATAGTAGCAATGCCTAACGACATCTTCGGCCACATGAAACGCGACAATTACGGAGATGAACTCCTCATCCTCGACGTCAGGGTCAAGAAATTGCGGAGCGACCTGCGGGCCCTAAAGTCCACGCTCAACTCAAATACCAGCTGCAAAAGAACACAGGCATCGCCTCCATCGAGAACCTCAGAAACTTGGAGGTGAGAGTCGGCAAGTTGGAAAACGAACTCATAGCGCAGACAAACAAATTGGAACAACGGAAACAGCGATTAGAGGATCAATGAAAGCAGCTTCCAGACCAAAATGCAATCTACCGTTCAGAGTATCAAAACTCAGGCTGATTACGCCATAATCGCGGATTTACACGACCAGTTTCAATCCTTAGAAATTTCCACGTTGGAAAACATCAAGATGGAACTTCAAACGGATGCCTTGCACGTCGCCACCGCCGAGGTCCAAGCCGAACTCCGAACGTTGGAAAGCTTTGCAGACAATCTGCATTCGTCCGGCGACCTTAACGCTATTGCTAAAGCGTAGCCAACATCATACTCCAGCTCGAGACTTACGGGGATTTCTTGAAAAATTCAAGGCACCGTAGCTCACATCCAGGATACCTTAAAAATCATGAAAAGCTATCTCTCGAATGTCCAGGAAACTATGGAATCGAAATTGCCCATCATCACAGAAACTCTGGTCACTGACCAACAGCAAATCTCGAAGCTGAAAAATCTCAACACCGAATCCGAACTCTCGCATTTTCACCACCTGGATTGGATTGATTTGTTGTTTTAAGTCCACTTTATGCACAGTAAGGCTAATCGGGACTGGCCCTACAGTTTAAAGTGGGATCCGAACTACTATGTGCCTCCACCGGGAATCGAACTCGGGACCCCTTGATTACAAGGCGACGACGCTACCACTGCGCCATCGGGGAGGCCTCATTTTCACCACCTGATAGACGACATAAAGATCAAGTTGGAAACGCTTCCGCGATCGACGCCCTCCCAGGGTGATATGTCGCAACTTCAAGATGCCATGCGTACAAGGGCGAATTCCACCGAGCTGAATGCCGTGGAAAAAGCTCTGGAGTCGCTTCAAAGTACGGTGGCTGGCCACGATGCCTACATCGCAGGAACTGAACGCTGTGACGAGTGCCTTGACAAGAATACTCAAATCCGACGACTTTAAAAATATCCAAGCCAAAATCACGCAACTTCGGAGCACGGTTGCAGCTTTGTCCACCAATAAGGTTTCCAGGTTTCACAGCGTTCCGAATGTTAGAGGGCATTGTACGTACGCACGCAAGGGTCAAGTTCACAAATTGTACACTTACACTCACTATCACGAATGTTTCCTCGATGGTACAGTTAGGTTACTGAAATTTAGATACTGGAAAAATAGAAAGCATCCCGAGGTTCCGCTCTTCACCATATTAAGAAAATATGGCGTATTCAGAACTCTACAAATACCCATTGCATATTGGGACGACGCGAGCAAAAAAAAGCATCGGCGATCTATGGCAGGCGGACCTCGTCAAAATGAGCAGTGGTAATTTAAAGAATTTGCACAAAGTCAAAAGGGTCACAAGTACCTCCTGGCCGTCATATACTCCTTTTCTAATTTCACATGGGCCCTACCTTTGAAAGCCAAGACGGGGGCGTAAGTCCGAAAGTCTTCTACTCGATCTTCCGGTGATCCGGCAGACTGCCATACTTTCTGCAGACGGACAACGGGAAGGAATTCCACAACTCGACCTTCCGCGAGTTAATGCAAAAGCACGACGTCCGACACTACGCGACGTTCAGCGAGCTGAAAACCAGCATCGTGGAGCGCTTCAACCGCACGTTGAGACAGCGCATGTGGAAGCGGTTCACGTTTCAGGGTAACTACAAGTTGGTTGACGTGCTGCGAGTACTTGTGGACGATTGCAATAACTCGGTCCACCTCACGATACGCATGAAGCCAGCCGACGTCGACGAATCCGACAAGGTGCGTTTGATCTCCATCGTTTACTGTCCCAAGTACCATCCGACGACCAAGAAACCGAAATACAAAGTAGGAAACCAGATGAGTATCAGCAAGTTCAAACGCACATTCGAGAAGGGGTTCACCAGAATCTGGAGCACGGAACTCTTCGCCATCGTTCGTGTCATGTCGGGAACGAGGCACACGTATCTAATAAAGGATGCTCGCGACGAAAGTTTGAAGGGCGATGCTACGAGGAGGAGCTCTCGAACACGATACATCGGGACGAGTACCTTATTGAGAAGGTCCTGCGCAGTAGAGGTAAGAAGCTGCTGGTCAAATGGCTAGGACTCGAGAAAAGTAGCTTAATCGACGTGGACAAGATGATCGTGTGATCGGTGCGTTGGAAGTAGTGAGGCTACTTCCCGATTCCTTCTCGGAACGTCACACTAGGAAAAATCGCGAGCTGCTACCCGACAACATCCGTTGCCTCATCGTCGGACCTTCGGGATGCGGGAAGAAAACGTTGGTGTTGGACAACTTTTTGCTCGCACCCAACTGGTTGGATTGGTAGAACAGGCACCTGTGTGTTGTCTCCAAACGTTTGAAGCAACCAAAGTAGCCCCAGCTGGCTAAACTGTACGAGAGACTGGGTATAGCCACGTTCGCTTCGGAAGTAATACCACGGGGCTGCTGCCTCGAGAATTCGGTGCTTGTCGATTTGATCCTGGAAAATCAGAATGATATTCGCAACTTCTTCACCCAGTGTCTCCACAGGGGCACACACTGCTTCTACCTTGCGCATACCTTCTCCAAGATTCCCAACCAGCTGCTCCGGGAAAACACCAATCTATAGTGCCTGTTTCGTCAGGATGCCACTAGCTTCAAGCAAGTGAATTAACAACTACATAGGCGGACATTTGAGCTACAACGAATTTTCGAAATTCTGCGCGTTTTGACGATCGACATGACGAGGAAACTGAACGACGGAAAATACAGGAACAAAAGCAGCGACTTCACGGACGTCGCAACGTCGTATAAAATAACATTCTTCCAAACAATGGCGAAACTCAAACTTGTAGACAACAACCTGAAGCTACGCGACTACCTGGCGAAACGGTTCAAGGGGTGGAAATCCGAGAATCGTGGAATTTACGAAGAGAAAAAGCCCCAGGACCAACCCATCATTGATGGCATGAGCAGACTCGATAAAGAAATTAAAGATGTCACCGAGCAAAACTTAGAGTTGATCAACGAGCTCGTGCAGTTCACTGCTTGAAATTATGTCATACCCACGCCGATATCCAGCATTCACACTACTCAGTTTGAACTTGCATCGCCACAGAAACATCAATCCCTAGGTGGTATCTCTTCCGACAAATTAGTCGAGTTGGGTCCGCTTACAAGGGATTACCTAAGCACAGGGAAATTCGACATGGACGAGGTGATCCGATTGTAACCGACCATGGAACCCAACGAGAGCATAGTTTTGAAAGATCGGAAAATCGAAATTCACGTTCGAACGTGACGACATGAAAGTCAACCTGGGAGAGAAGAACAGCTGGATCAGGTATCCAGGCACGGTAGGACTGTGGAACCTCATCACCAAAAAGCAGCCCAGAGATTACACGTAAGAGGATTACCAAAGGTACACGGAAATTTTGATCATGACTGACGCTCTGTACCAAAACAATGAAGCCACGCAGAATCGCGTCAAATCCAGCAGCGGCGAAAAGTACAAGAACCTCATCAAACGTATATGGAACCAGGTCAAAACGGCAGCGGCGTCAAACTGTACAACACCTTGCTCAAGCAGTTTGTGTGGGTGGACGACGTGAGGAAGCTTGTGGACCGTTTGCTGGTCGTCGCAGGCAAAGATAAAGCCAATCTCAATTTCGACAACGCGAAGGTAGGTATCGTGGACATGATCAGCTCCAAGCTCGCCAACTTCATCATGAACGACAACAAAACCATAGGGTAAATAATCAAGATCATCAACACCCTACTTCCGAAATTTTGGAACGTGGCCGAGGGTCGATGTCTCGTGATCGACATATTCAACAAGCTGCCCTTCAAAATGTTCCAGTCAATATAGCGGCCCCGGTGCCGAACTCGATGTGACTACGCAGTTCAACAGCATCCGGTACGACATGCCCGAGTTCGCAGCCGTGCTCTTCCAAACGGGGTGGGACAACAATCAGGAGAAAGATTCCAGCCAGTTCGACAATTATAAGATCAAGAACGTCTACCTCAAAAACGTGAGGAACGAGATCTTCCCGCGCGAAAATACAACCCGGACATCGCAGACGACGACTACCTGAAACTATACTAGTATCACGCGGCTTACAAGAGAGTGACAAACGGCAAAATAGGCGTGTATTACACCCCCAACGAGTTCATAGCTCGCAGACCCATGTTCTTCATCAACACGAAGACGAAGCAGGTGAAGGTCAACGATCGCACCAACATCAAGATTGTGAGCAAGTTAAACGACACCCTGCCCGTCGACACCCTGTGCAGCGTTATCCTCATCACGGAGAAGACATTCGCGTACGACGTCAAGAACGAGCGGATGATCGAACAGCTTTATTGCGAATCCAATAATGGTAAGAGCATATTTGTAATTTTTATTATCAAAAGTTAAATTATAAGCAAACAAATTCAAGTACATCACTTTTGCATTTTATCCACGAGTAAATCTAAAGCAACCATCACCGACAAGAAGTTTACTCAATCTGTAATACGCTTTATATTTTCTTCTTCTGCACTTGGGCAAAGGGGTACAGAATAAAAAAATCCTGAACAAAACCTCGTCTTGTAATACTACATAGAGAGTCAGGGCCCTCGTACCAAAAGTAAGATTCATACTAAGGATCTGGCCTCCGAACATAAGTAGGGGCCGCCACGATTAGAAAACATCATAGTAGTAGGCTACAGCTAGGGCTCCTCCCCGTCACCTTCCTTTGTAACATGTAGAGTCTGGGCCCTCGCACCAAAAGCAAGAATCGTACCGAATATGTTATCCCTGTACATAAGAAGGGCCCACGATTAAAAACCATCATAAAAGGCTACAGCTAGGGGCCCTCTTCCTGCACGACATATAGACTCTGGGCCTCTCGTACCAAAAGCAAGATTCGTACCGATGATGTTGTCCCCGAACATAAGACGGGCCCACGATTAAAAACCATCATAAAAGACTACAGCTAGGACCCCCTCCCTGACATATAGAGTTTGGGCCTCGCCCCGAGTCCGGGGTGAGTTGATGAGTCTTTTTAAACCGGGCAATTCGCTTGCATTTGGTCACAAAAACTAGTATAATCAGCCTCGAGCGGAGGAAACAGTTTTCAAACTGAAGGTCAAAACAGGGTCCATGGTAGTCAAATTTGAGGCATGTTCCAATCCCCGTAATTACCCATCTACTAACTTCGTCTATGTGATTAATTTGGGTATAAAACTTGCAACGTCAGCACTTAGGTTATATTGTACCCGTCGCGGTATACGGGCTCCAGCCCTTACCTAAGTAATCTCGTTCAACTAAAATATTATAATATTCTGACTTTTGTTAGAAGCTGAGGCTGTTAAGGGGCACTCAGCACACAAAAGGACAAAAAAACACAAACAGTTCTACGAAGATTATAATGGCCGTACATTCAAATGCCAGAGCGTTGTTAGTCTGCAAAATGCAGTTCATGGTGTGTTATGTGAGTGACTGATTGATTGAGTTGCTTTATTTTACTTTAACTTTTGTGCCAGTTTTGGCTAATTTGCGAAAAATGTGGATGTGAAGTTGTGATGAGATTAATGAATGGACACTCACAAACATCCATGCCCAGGCAGGGATTCAAACCCGGGGCCCTGACGTCATAGCGCGATGTGAAAACCACTCTGCCACGGGGGCCGGCAGTGTGCTACGAGGAAGTGAGGTTGGCAATTATACTAAATGGAAGGTTCAGTTCGTACACTTCTAACGTCGTCTGTTTAGTGACACAAGTAATATATACCCTGTTCCATCTAACTGTTTAGCAAGACCGCGCACAACGTCAAAGAAGCCAGGGAATCTATTGGTCAGAGCGAGGCAGTAGACACTGATGGGAAGGCAGTTGCTTTCCCCCACTCCACGCAATTCCGTTCCTGTCACGTGTTCTTTGGTGGAGCCGTCTCGCATCACTACTTGCTCCGAGACTTGATTTCGTTTGCCTGCTCCACAGTTAGTTAGGATAAAGTATAGTAATTTTCTTGATTGGTGGCGTTACATTTTTATTATATTTCAAGAGCTCGGGTGTAAAACATGGTAAGTGACATTTTGAATTACAAAGTAAAACGTTCCATTTTTCAATTTTCGAGTGAAGTTGCCACGTTATACAATTTCCATTTCACTCATAGAATCCCTGTGAAGTACTGTAGGTAAACACAACACGAGAACAATTTATCTACAGTATATATTCTAATAACATTTTTTCTTAATGAACTCAGAAATGTAACTTTCCAGGTTTTACACCCGAGTTCTAAATTTGTCTTTCCAATGAGAATAATTCACTGCATGCGGTACATAATTTTCAGACAAAAAATTCAGTTACGAGCCATATTTTAAAATTACATATTATTTTATTACATTAAAATTCATTACATTTTATATCATAAAATCCTCGTAAATAATAAAATATTATGCATCTGACTCTGACTTACCCGTAGATATTTAGGAGGGAAGGAGAATCCAAGAATTAACAGGTGGTTACTCATATCGAATTGTCTTAACTCAGGGTTTGATTTGTTTAAGCTGAAAGAAATATTTTGAAATTAGAACTCAAGGAAAATACGAGTAATCTAGAATATAGGGAAGTATGTGGGATTGTATGTATTGATCTTAGCACAGGTGTCTTAAAAATAATTTTAGCAGTTAAATTCCAGAAAAAGGAAAGAGCAGAAAGAACTCACATGTTGTTAGTTCACACGCCTCTCCAAGTAACTCGCTTATATAAACCAGTTAATGTTTCCATTACCCTACTCAGCACCACCATTCGTACCTATGGTGACACATGAGGCCTACATACACCAAGATTAATACAGCACTAAATACACATAAATAGTATAAATAGAGTTTTCATTAATGTTTCCCAAATAAAAAATATACCTTAACACTTTAACAACACAAAAGAATTAAAATAATAATTACCAGTAATTAGTCAAAGACAGTACATTCCTCGTCCAACCATTTATAATGTTACATTTCTTGCATAATAATAAATCGTGAACTACAAAATTGTGAATTACAACACAATAAATTTCCCTAGAGAAATGAACGCTGGATGTCGCTGGATGTCGCTGGATGTCGCTGGATGTAACAATATTACACTGTAAATGTGCAAGATATAGTGTTGTATTTCAATAACTCCCAATTTCCTTACAATATCAGAGGAGTATTCAACTTAGCAAATTACTTTTTCGCAACTCCAGAAAAGGAAAATCATATTAATTAATATTAATATAACAATAGTGGGGGAAATGATTCTGCAAAACAGCAATTTTAATAAGAGGAATTGATAAAATATGAAACGTAATTATTTTAAAGTATTCCAATTTACAGACTAATTTCTTATATATTTAAAGTAACCACCTCCCCCATTAATGCGAAGTGTTAGAATCAGATATTTAACCTAAAATAAATATTGTGAGCTGAGTGTATGCTAGTAATATTAACTGATGGCATCGAAGCAGTAACAACGAATTTTCAAATATGATCCATAAAAATGAAAATACAGAGTAGGACTGACATATACATTTCAAGGAAAATATTATGATTCATAATTATCCAACAGTATAGGTTTTGAATGTGTCGTTCTATGCTTGTCGGTGATCTTAATATACTGAGAAGTATTTACTTACTTCTTCTGAGAAGTCAAGGCAGAATTAGTGACGAAACAAAGGCCAAATTCAGTTCTCAGGGGTAATTTGGTGTGTGGAGTCCTTGATTCATAATTGTAGAAATGATACACTACCACCCTTGGTTGACTGACTACCTGCAATTGAGAAAAAAAAATACCGTGTCATTTTAATCTGCTTAACAAGACTAACCCCATATGCTAATGAAATTATAGGTGATTATCAATGTGGATTTAAACGTAACCGATAAACTACAGATCAAATTTTTCACATCAGACAGACACTTGATAAAAAGTGGGAATATAATCAAAATGTCCATCAGCTATTCATTGATTTCAAAAAAGCATATGATTCGGTCAAAAGAGATAAATTATATAATATATTAGTAGAGTATGGAATACCTAAGAAGCTTGTTAGTATGATAAAAATATACACCAGTGAAACAGAAAGTAAAATTCGTGTGGGTAATAATGTGTCTGACAAATTTACAATTCATGATGGGTTAAAAGAAGGAGATGCATTATCTCCATTGCTCTTTAATTTTGCCTTAGAATATGCTGTAAGGAAGGTAAGAGAAACTAAAGAAGGACTAAAATTAAATGGTGTGACTCAGTTGTTAGCATATGCAGATGATGTAGACTTACTGGGGCGTGATGTGAATACAATTAAGAATAATGCTAAATTATTTCTCAAAACTGCTAGAGATAGGTTTGGAAGTTAACAAAGAGAAAACTAAATATATGCTTACAGGCCGAAACCAAGTGTTAGGCAATAATCAAAATCTAATTGTTGATAAAAACTCGTTTGAACCAGTTTCCAAATTCAAAAACTTAGGAGTAATATTAACAAATGAAAATTCTATTAAAGAGGAAATAAAAAGCAGGCTTAATTCAGGAAATGCATGTTACTTCTCTCTTCATAAACTTTTGTCTTCTCGTTTAATATCTAAGAAAGTAAAAGTTAAAATATACAAAACAGTAATTTTACTGTAGTATTATATGGATGTGAAACTTGGTCCCTTACATTGAGAGAGGAACATAAATTGAGGGTATTTGAAAATAAGATCCTTGGGAAAATATTTGGACCTAAAAGGGATGAGGAGACAGGTGAGTGGAGAAGGTTACATAATTTAGAACTACATAATTTGTACTCATGTCCAGATATTATTAGAATAATTAAATCAAGAAGACTTAGGTGGGCAGGCCAAGTGGCACGAATGGGAGAGGAAAGAGGAGTTTACAGGATTCTTGTTGGGAAACCAGATGGTAAGAGACCTGTAGGAAGGCCAAGACGAAGATGGAGGGACAACGTTGAGATGGACCTAAAGGAAATCGGTAGGGATTTGAAAGAGTATATAGATCTTGCTCAAGATAGGGACACATGGAAGGCCTGTGTTGCTGCAGCCATGAACCTTCGGGTTTTAGAAGGCTAGAGAGTTAGTTAGTTAATACAAACAATATTTTAATTTAATTTACAATTTGTTACAATAAATTGATTATGTATTATCCTTCGATCGATCAAAATCAAATCTTTTGAAGATCGTTCTGCTCATGGGTATTATTTCTGCCTAGAAAAGCTACTTATCTTGACACTACAGAGTATGTTTTGAAGCGAATCAAGTGATAAAATTCGACGTGGACGTCGGGGACGGGTTTATTCACTCTCACAGAGCTGATTTGTATATCAAGTTTGATGTTGTAAAGAGAGCCAACGGCGAAGCATTCCTTGCCAATGCAAATTTAAGACTTGTAGATAATTTTGTGCCGTGCCTGTTCTCGCAGGAGGAAGTTAGAAAGCATGGCACCGTCATCGATAGGGTTGAAGTA
The DNA here is from genome assembly GCF_977018435.1 of Lepisma saccharinum. NCBI lineage: Eukaryota > Metazoa > Arthropoda > Insecta > Zygentoma > Lepismatidae > Lepisma > Lepisma saccharinum. The sequence continues at coordinate 65,161,652 of NC_139250.1, read as the reverse complement.
GTGGAAAGGTATTGTTTCTACGGCCCTCCTTTTAGATATGCCTAGTATTTAACTTTAGTTGTGACATATTTTGATGATTTTTTTATGGATTTTATTGCGTTCGACGATGTTCTAGCCCAATTTTTTGCTCAATCTCATTTTTGGAGCCTCTTCTTTGTAGGTTTGCCATGATCTTACGTGATATAACTTAACCCCTATTCACTTTTTTACAGCCTTTTACGGGTTAAAATAACCTACAAAGTGTAAAAATGATTGTTTGAATATTATCCTTGTAGGTGGGCCTAGTATTTAACTTCAGTTCTGACATATTTTGATGATTTTGATGATTTTTTATGGATTTTATAGCATTGGACGATATTCTAGCTCTATTTTTTGCTCAATCATATTTTGGGGCCTTATTTATGTAGGTGGAGCCCTCAACGTAAATGCCTACGATGTATTTGGGGTGCCTTATTTTTTTTTACTAGGGGGGGGAGCATCAGCGTAAACGGTTACGATGTATTTTTTTATGATGTGCGAGTCCCCCTTTTTCACGATGTATGTCGTGGAATTAGTTCAATGCCCCCACTAGCTTTTGGAGGGGGCCACAGTGGGGACTTGCAGTGTTGCCAAATTACTCCACAAAAATTTTACCATATGATATTTCACAGGCGAAGCTAACCTACAAATAGAAGTTGGCACTACTCAGTATTGCCTTAAAATTTCTATGGTATAGTGATTTTGTGAAGAATGTTTGGATCTAAGGTCAGTGTAATTTTTATAGAATTATCCATTTTTTTTCTTGTATCTAAAATTGTGCAGTCACACTTTCATTCTTGACATCATACACAAAAGTTTTGTCTGCAATAAGAATAACGCTGCATAGAGTATCGGCAGGCAAGGCGTCATGGAACTCGCACATAATTTTGATGTTGGTACGATCGTTAACAACCACCTGCTTTCTCTTCGATGTGTTAATGATGAACATGGGTCTGCGAGCTATGAACTCATTGGTGTTGTAGTACACGTCCACATTGCCGGAGTTCACTCTTGTAAGCTGTGTATGCCTCATATAGTTTCAGGTAGTCGTTTATTGCAATGTCTCGTTTCTGCCATTTTTGAGGTAGATGTTCTTGATCTTGCAGTTGTCGAACTGGCTCGAATCTTTTTCTTGGTTGTTGTCCACCCCTGTCTGCAAGAGCACGGCCACAAACTCTGGCATATCGTAACGGATGCTGTTAAACTGTGTGGTCACATCAAATTCAAAATGTTTGCCGGAGGCAGGTTTCTGCACGCACTGATAACCGTAAAATTGGATGGGTACTTGGTAAAAGTAAAGTAAAGTGCTCCCCTGTGCTTAGAACCACGCCATGAAGGCGTATAGTTGGTGTGGGGTAACGCCCCACACTTTCTTGATCCGGTCGTGAGTGGGGGTGATGTGATCAGCATCACGCCCCTGACCGCCTTTACCCCCCAGGGTTTCCCCCAGGTACCCATGTTATTCGACGCTGGGTGGGCGCCGGGGCCGCTTCCATTGTTAGAAAAGTTCCCGGATTTGAACCGGCCGGGGATCGAACCCGGGACCTTGAGCATGGTAGTCAGACACGTTACCGACTGAGCCACCGCGGCCTCAAAATGTCTGCTTTGTACTTGAGAGCGTAGTTAGTTTCGTATTCCACTAAGAGCATGCGCAGCTCCATGGACTGGATGATGCATTTGGCAGGATAGGGTAGTGTGTTGGGAAGTGCTGAACCGTCTGCACTCAAGGTGCTGTAACGCATTAGCGCATTGTTGTCGTTGGCGCTTCTGCGAAAAGTGACGCGCAAACCACCCTTCCACATAATCTCTGTGTAGTCAGAGAAGAAGCCAGGAAGCAGGCGCATGGGAAACAGTACTGTGTTTTTGAGTTTTGATTTTTGTACCTGCTTCGAATCCCCCTGCCTGGTACAGAGTGTCCGAAAAGTCAAGCAACCCAGTGTTTACAACCGTATAACGGAATAGCGAAACGGAATGGGAAGAAACGCTTTCCGCCAAGAGAATGCACTGTATATTGGGAAAATTTAGAGAGACAAATATATGTAAGAACATGTATGCTTTAATAACATATAAGCAAATAAACAATTTGGATGGCCATCTAATGAATTTGACAGAAAAAGAACTTTGACGAAGTTTCAAAAACATTGCAGAAGGGAATAAATGGGTTGTTTCAAAAATCGATGTTTTAACAATATTACGAGGGACACTGGCAACACAGTTGGTGTCACGTGTCACTATCAGACGTGTTTCAACTCAGGCTATCACACTAAGGCACCTTTAACGACAAAGAAGAAACTTGTCCCCACCTACATAATCATCGAAAGGTTGTTTTAAATTGGTGTAGTCTTGACGAAACAAACAAATGAAATTAACATTATCTCGGGGTAGCTGCTTGGGGATTTTGGAAAACGTCTGAGGACGGTAGAAACAGTCCATGCCTCTGTGCCGACCCTGAGTAAAAAATTGAGAATTTCGTTCTGGTTCTCCAGGATCACATCGTCAAAAACCACCACCGAATTTTCGAGACAGCAGTCTAGGGATATCACTTCGGAAGCAAATATAGCTATGCCTAGTCCCTCGTACAGTTTCTAAAGCTGGCGTTACTTCGGTTGCTCCAAATTTTTGGAGAAAACATACAGGTGCCTGTTCTACCAGTTTAACTTGTTGGGTGCAAGAAGAAAATTATCAATAAGTAATGTTGTTTTTCCACATCCAGATGGTCCATCAGTGAGGCAGCGAATGTTGTCGGGTAGAAGCTCGCCATTTTTCCTATCCTGACGTTCCGATGGAAAATCTGGCAGTCGCCGTACCACATCCCAAGCACCCGTTACACAATCACCTCGTTTGCGTCTATCCAAATTTTTTCTCGAGTCCCAGCCTTTTCACCAACAGTTTGTCACCTTTTCTACGTAATACTATTTCAATAAGATATGTGCCGGGGTATTTTGTTTTATAAAGTTCCTCTTCGTAAAATCTTCCTTTCGGAATTTCGTCGCGATTATCTTTTATTATATACGTGTAACGGTTTCCGGGTAAGACTCGAACTACGGTGAAAATTTCCGTACTCTAATTTTTAGTGAAGCCTTTTTCAAACGCACGCTTAAATTTACTGATTCTCACTTGATCTCCAAATTTGTATTTCGGTTTCTTGCTTGTAAATTTGTACTTTGGACAATAAACCGTAGAAATTAAACGCTGCTCGTCAGATTTGTTGACGTCAGTTGGTTTCATGTTTATCGTGCGATGCAAACTGTGATTATAGCTGTTAACAAGTTCCGGAAGCATGTCGAGCCACTTGTAATTCCCGTGAAGCGTGAATCGTTTCCACACCATTCCACTATGCAAACTTTGATTTGACTAAAGATGGAGTAATGGTAATAGAAAGAGTTGATACGTTCTGCGTCATACTTGGTACGAGGTCTATTGTTTTTATTAATTTTAGCACAATGGAAAATCTATTTTGACGATGTTTTTGTCGATTTTATACTATTGCAAATCTGTGATTTTTCACCTCATACTTGGTACGAGTAGTACGAGGCCTATTATTTTTATTAATTTAACCACAATGGAAAACCTATTTTGATGATGTTTTTGATGATTTTATGCTATTGTAAATATGTTTTTTTTCATCTCATACTTCGTACGAATGTCATAATTTTTTACGAGTTAAAGTACGTAACGCCCACACCCAAACCCACCCACGCACACCTACATCTATTTACGTCCGGTCTACTTCCGGTCCACTTACGGTTTACTTCCGGTCCACTTCCGGTCCACTTCCGGACTACTTCCGGTTTACTTGACAGATACTTGTGAGTTTTTTAAGTATACACCCACGCACACCCACGTCCACCCACACAAATTTACTTCTGGTCTACTTCTGGTCTATTTGGTTGGTTTATGACGTAATGCGATGACATGGTGTTTTCTTATTGGTTGGATTATGACGTAATGTGATGACGTGTTGTCTTCTGATTGGCTCACTGTTTCTGATGTTTTCAACGCGGTCCGCGCTTAGGTTACTTAAATGCAAAAGCATTACAGATCAGTCAGTATCGTGAAAGTGTTTGAAGAGTGCGGACGTGTTGTTGCAGTGCTGCTCATAATTTTTTTTCATGTGCTAAGCACAGGGTGATATTTTTATACTTAGTACAAATACATATTTTATATATAATAAAAAATAGCTAATATAAAATAAAACGTCATGAGTATTTTTGGGTTCAAGAAGCAACAACATAATCAGCCTGTAGAGAGAATTCCAGTGAACATGGATGTATTTACAGAAATTTATCATGAATTGAAAGGGTTACTTCTTGTTCACTTGAATAGTATTTGTTCTCATGGCGACGAGGATACTGGAAAGCACTTATTTGTATTTAATAATAACTTATCATCATATAAGTTACTTGTTAGTGGGAAAATTCAAATAAACGTTTCTCCACCCAATGCGGAAGTTTTGCTCATAGGTCGAAATTTGTATAGAATTAAATATAGTCCATTACTTCCTGTTACGTCTTATGATGTAGAAGCTGGTGAATTTTTGAATGCTGAGATAATTGGAGAGTATGATAAATAGATTCCTCTGATTATCGAAATAAGAATAATCTATCCTCTTATTAATATATAAAATACCTAAAACATGGATATATTTGGTAACAGAAGGCGACAGGAGATTCCAGATAATTCCAGCGAGATTGCTAGTTTAGATGCACGTCTAAAGAAACTGAAATCAGATTTACTCATATTACAGAATTCGAGTAGTACAGGTGTCCGGGTACTGAGTCATCATTTGGCGCTCGAATCATCATTTGGCGCTCGTCGTCCTTAATGGATTTCTCTCGTAAGGCATGAGCTTTACTTGATGGCGCAGTGTTGCCAACTCCTCACTCGAAAAAATCACCAAGGTTTTTGGTCTAACCTAACCTAAAGCATGGAGCTGGCAACCTTTTTCTCGCAGCTCATTTGGAGCTCGAATCATCATTTGGAGCTCGTCGTAGCCTTTTATGATGTATATTTTGAGGGCAGAGTTGGCAACACTGTGGGCTTACTGTAGCCTTTTATGAGGGGGGGGTCTATTGCTTTCTGTTTACATCTGGCAACACTACCCGTAGATTTTTTGACAGTGTTCTAAGCCCTCAATTGGAGCTCGAATCATCATGTGGAGCAAGTCGTAGCCTTTTATGATGTATATTTTGAGGGCACAGAGTTGGCAACACTGTGGGTTTTTACTGTAGCTTTTTATGAGGGGGAGGGGGGCCTATTGCCCCCTGTTTACATCTGGCAACACTACCGTAGATTTTTTGACAGTGTTGTTAACCTACTGGGTTTTTCACTGTAAATTTTCATCAAAGGGCCTGAGGGGTCCATGTATTTTTTATGTCTGGCAATACTGTTGGGGGCCTAGTGTTGGCGACACTGTGGGTTTTTACTGTAGCCTTTTATGAGGGGGGTCTATTGCCCCCTTTTTACATCTGGCAACTCTATTGGATGTTTTGTTTGAGGCTTGGGTTTTACCAACCCATCCGAAGAAAATTCCACTATATGATCTTTTACTGGCTAAGCTAACCTACGAATAGAAATTGGCAACACCGACGAGTCTTGAATTATCATTTGATGCTCGTCGGTGTTGCGTACCCACTCTACAAAAATTCCACTATATGATTTTTCACAGGCTAAGCTAACCTACAAATAGGAGTTGGCAGCACTGACTTATAAACCCACTGGGTTCTCTTGACATGTTTTTTCATGATGTGTTGCTAGGCTATTGAGCATCTTGGCGTATACAATGTATATATTTTGAGAGGGGGGTTATAGCTTTTTATGCTGTACGAATACTGGAAGCTTGACAGTGACAACCAACAGAGTAGGTAAACCTACATCCAGGAACTGGCAACACTAGTTTCTGACAGTGAATTTGAAATAAAATATTAAACAAAATACATGAGTTAGCACTGTGGGTACAAATAGTACCAGTGTTGTGCCCCCAACTCCAACTGGACAACTGGGGAAAATAATTGTACAACAATTTGTACCTAATTGTACAATACTTGTACCTAATTATACAACATATACACAGACATAAAAGAGAGAGCCTTCCCGCAACTTACTTCATGTACAATTTATATGATTTTACAACTGTGAAAAGAAAGCATATGTGTTCTGTATGCACACATTTATTCTTATTTTTTGAAGTTGAATGAAAGCACATGTTTTTACGCTCTCGTAATACTGACCTTGCTCCACTGATTTTAAATTGCTTCCATCCGCTTTTTTTCTGTGTTATTTCCGCATGCACGCAACATTCGCTTTCAATAGACAGAAGGAGTGTTAGTATAGCAGGCTTCGAGTTTACAATTTATTAAATTAACAAATAAATTTATGTAAGAATATACTTGTACTTACCGAACACAAAATAATAAAAAGCACATGTGAATATTTGCGTGTGTTTATGTTATATGACGACTGAGTAAAAAAATAATGTTGACTCCCCGAAAGATAAAAGTTCCTAGTTCGACATCAGATGCATGCAAATTTTATGTTTTGCTCTCCAAAATCTTGATTTTTATGTTTGTGCTATTTGTCATACAGCAGAGGAGGAGGAGGAGGGAGAGAGAGGGGGGAGATGACTTTCGTTTTCTGTGGAAGCTTTTGTAGAGAAGAGTAATGTTTTTTTTGCGACTGTGCGCGATTATACAACTGTTTGTGTGTGTTAAATTGCTAGCAGCGTTTTGTAGGTAAGTTTTGTTTTTTTTTTGTTATTTTTTTTGCATGTGTGTGTAATAATTGCGAGTTGCGTTAGTGAACAGGAAGTGGTGTTTTGATTAAACATCGAAATTTATGCTAAACAAAAAAAATATGAGCATACATAACGTGCGCTTGAAAAAACTATTTTTTATTGCGAATAACATAAAAGCGAGGTAACAATCGGAGGGAGGGGAAGGGGACGATGATCATAATCATGTTAGTTTACTCATGGTGGATGGTATTGACGCGTGTACTCTGCGCTGGATTTGTTGTTTTAAGTCTATTTTATGCACAGTAATGTTAATCGAAACTGGACCTACAGTGGGATCCGCCGGGTATCGAACTTGGTGTTTTAAATTATACAAGTACACAGGGGGGAAATTTTATTTTTTTAATTTGTTGATACTCTGGTTTGGATTTGTTTTTTTATGTCTACTTTATGCACAGTAAGGCTAATCGAAACTGGACCTACAGTCACCAAAAAAAATCGACAAGGGGGGAGAGATTTTTCGATAACTCTCTCACTGTTTCCAACGTACTTAGGTTTTTTGATAGACGACAACGACGGAGTCATCAATGAGTAAACATCTGTGAACTCGGTGAACAAGTCAACTTTTTTTTTTCAGTACGTCAATATTTTTTTTCTTATTTCTTAGTGAATGGGTTATGGATGACTTGCAACGACGAAGGCTTTCTAGCAACACGTACTTAGCTTATGCTTCTTCTACCGAATATTCAACACAAGAGGGCTGTGTTAAATATACAGAACAGCGATAACAAGTGTTTGTTTTGGTGTATATTGGCTGCACTGCATCCTGTTTATTGCAAAAATAATCCACAGTGGGTTGAATATTACAAACAATACAAGTCCGAGTTTTGAAAGTGTAATGTCTGGCATCGAATACCCGGTGACTATTTCTGATACATCAAAATTCGAAACACGAGCACGAGATGCAGAAGGAAAACGCTTAATCATCAACGTGTATTCCTATATGTTGGATAAACATGTCGTGCATCCCGTCAGGATAAGCGATGTCGACGATGATGATGCTCGTGTGATTAATCTTCTTCTAATTTCAAACGACAGTGTTCACTATTACTGTCTCAGGAATGTTATGCTCTTTTTTTTTTCTCTATAAAAAAGAGAGATTTGTGTTGATTGTTTGGTTAAAAAGAATTTCCTAATTATTTGTTTTTTTGTCACAAGAATTGTTTGAATTTCAAACATTCCTAAGTGTTTGCTTAAAGATTGATGCATTAACCTGTTAAGAATGTCACATTAATAATACCGGCTCGGAAATGTTATGTCCCCTTCCTCTATAGAAGGTCATATAAATGTGCTAATTGGTTGGTTAAGGGGGATTTTTTGATTAGTAAATTGAGGTTATAAATACGTACGTATAAAGGTTTTGCTAATATGGAATGCTAAAGCTTAGTACTTGGCTCTCTCTCAGAGATTCGAATTCTATTAGGTTAAACAGCATAGAAATTTCACAGCAAGAATTCTCATATTTACTGACGATATTCTTAACAACCTGTGTTTTGATTCCACTACAAAAACTGTATACAAAATATGCAGTCCCTAGAATGAGATGGATGAGGCTTATGAACCTCGACCAATACAGTTGTACAATCTGGCAATGAATAGATGTTGTTTTTTTATTAAGCATAGCAGAGTGTTTTCGCTTATTTTAATATCAGGCAACAATGTTAGAAAGTGGCCCCAAGAATAAAATTTAAAATCACTAATGTGATATGAACTTTTTTACTTGTGTGTATTTGAATATGAAAGTGAGGTATTTTGAATAATTGAGGGGGACAATCACAAGTAAGCTTGCAATGGTATTGGGAGGTGTCACGAGTTCAAATTTTAGACGATTTCTGTTAATCTGCTAAGGCGATATCAGTACGAAAAAATTTGTAAAAAAGAAGAGGCTAATGGCAACGATGAGGATGAATAATGATAATTATGATGAAATTGATGTGTGGCACTTAGAAAACAAAAACTTCAAAGTGTATTGCACCAACAGCTACAATTGTCCCCCTCTCCCCAAAATACAAGGTAGTTAACAGAGGTTTGTATATTTGTTGGTTTACGAGTCTGAGGGCTTAAGTTAGTATATTCACTATAGCTATACATATTAAAAAAAATGAAATGACCTGAGCAATAAAATATAACAATACCGATTCTGGCTTTTTTGTCGGATGACGTAGTGGTAACGTTTGTTGCAATCACACCTCTGATGGTGTATAAAACTTAAATGTTTTGCATAACATGAAATATTGTTAATGGGAATGTGTTGTTTCTAATGTTAAATATAGAAAGCAGATAACAAGAAAAAAGAAGAAAAGAAATAATGTTGCAGGTAGATACGGAGCCTCAGCCCAAACACATATATGATCAGACAGGATGTCAACGATGCATTCATAACTAACATGTGATTATTCAAAAATTGAAATAGTACAGTGGGAAACAACTAACTAACTAACTCTCTATGTTTTTTTCTAAACCGGCACGAATGAGAAAGGAATAAAGGAGATTTTTACAGGAATCTTGTTGGGAAACCTGATGGTAAAGGACCAAAACGAACATGGAGATGAATCTAAAAGAAATCTGTAAAGATTGGAATAGAATATATATAAATTTTGCTCAGGATAAGTACAAATTGAACTGTAACTACGAATTTTCAGAATCAAGAGTGCTAGAGAATTAATTAATTAATTAATATTTAATATAATGAAGGTAGTAATATAGTATTCTTATTGAGAAGAGAATTTCTACAAAACTTATTTTTCCTCGTACGTTTACTAATAGCAGTTACATTTGACATGTTTGACTAATCGCGAATCAACGTACGGAAGCTGTTGGAAGCAGTTTGAAGACTGAAATGGCTATGGAGGGACACTTATTATAATGTTAATATCTTAGTATAATGTTTTGAGAATTGCTTCTCGATAATGTTTGGTATATAATTTAATCTGTTGTTAGATAAAATACATAATTATCAGAATTTAAGGATGGAAAATATGAAGAGCGAATGAATGATACGTTTGACTAATCGTGAAGATAAGTATCACAGTACGTTTTATCGTTTCTTATATAAACGTTGAAACGTTTAAGAACGTATAAGAACGTTTACTGAAACGTTTCAACAATTGTTGAAACATTTTGCCACATTGTGTTTGTGTGTAGCGACTAAGGACTGAACTTTCATTTAGTGAAGCAAATTTCGCCCTGGTTACTATATTTTCAAGTATTTACACTGTTGGAAGTCATTGTAAAAATTTACAATACTCTATCGTTAAAATTTAAGTCTTTCTGTTAATTTACACAAACACTATGAATTAAAATTGATGTCAGCGCCGTGGCAAGAATGAGAAGTAAAGATGGCGTTGGTAATACTAAAGACAGACACACGCACCCGTACACGTGCGCGCGCGCACACACACACATACACACATGTAAATTGTCGATTGCTAATTTCGCACTTGTTTCTTATTTTTTCTGTGATTCTATGGAATGAAATCATACTTCTCCTGGAGAAGATATTGTTATCTGCTTAAGTTTCTGTTTCAATTCTTGAACACTACGTTTGCGGGAAACAAAATGAACATGGTGATGTACAATTTTTCGCTGGCTGAACAATATTGAGATATACGAAAATCTTTCAAATTTAAATATGAATATTTTATTTTGCACAAATATCTATAAACATTATCAATTACAATTGTGTGCACCATAAATATATTTCTGTAAACCGAAACGGTAAAATTACATTAAGCTTCCCCGATGGCGTAGTGGTAACGTCATCGGCTTGTAATCAAGGGTCCCGATTCGATAACACGGTGGAGGTAAATAAAGGTTCGGATCCCACTTTAAACTGTACGCAAGTGGATTTAAAATACACTTTATTTAAATTACATCAATTATAGTTAAGTTTGTTAATAGTCGATACTACTTTTAAAAAGTTATTGTTAATTTTTACGGTAAATGGATATCAGCCGAAATTGACGACTTGTAGCCACCTTGGTGGCCTAGGGAGTACAGAGGTTTATTCATAATTTCGTTACTGAACGTTTCCGGTTCGAGTCCTGGTTTTGGCATAGGAGTTGCTGTGTGCGAGTCCCTTGGTCACATTAATCTAATCAGCATTCATCCTTATCTTTGTTATTGACTTAAGAGTCAGAAAAGCAATATATATATTTTTTTCTATTCAAGTTTAAGGTAGTTTCTCACCGTGGCCGTGCGGTTTAAGACGTCATGCCTTGGTCACCGGCTACGGGACGCGCGCAGATTCTAGTCTCCTTGGGGAAGCGTTATAACCTGAGGCTTGGGCTTTTTTATTGGACCGGTGGCCACCCACCATCGTGAGGAAGTTGTGAGCTACGAATGAGTAGCATAACACGGTCATGGAAACCTACAATAACGACTGGGGGTTCGTCGTGCTGACCGCACGTCAGTCCATAACTGGTTGGATCTACATCTACAAGTGGGAGTCAGACTGGCGGACGGCTCTCGAAGGGCTGTGGCGCCACTGTATGATTTGGTGATCGTCTGGAGAACTATGAGAGAAAGCCACAAAGGAGACCTCAGCCCAAAACAGTGCAAGGTACTTGATCGCTCGAAGCCCCGATGTTGACGTCCGAGTTTGCATTTCAATTAGGTTATTACTTCTACTTTAGATCAGTCGCAACGCTGGGGTATAATTGATTGATTTGGTTTGTTTTATTTCGCTTTTCGGCCACTTTTGGCTAATCGTAAATATGAAGATGAGTGATGGTATGATTAAATTAAAATTGATGCATGGACACTCACAAAGAACAGCCATGTCGGGATTCGAACCCGGAACCTTCGGCAATGCGCAAGATGGAGATGAATGGTGATGAAATGGCTGAAGTGGCACTGACAAATATATATTAAGGGAATAAAACAACCTCCAAAGAGGGTTGGCCGTGGGTCTAGGCGTCAGAGCCTATCTAGCCTGCAAGAATGCTGCGCAGAACGTACTACGAGTTGAGCTGAGATGAGTTTTGGTTTTAAGTCCACTTTATGCACATAAAGGTCAATCGGGACTGGACCTACAGTTTATAGTGGGATCTGCATTAATTGTGCCTCTATCAGGTATCGAACCCGGGATGACTTGATTACAAGGCGACGACATTACCACTACGCTATTGAACATCCTACGAAGAAGAGAAGTTGGCATTTGAGTGTGTTCATTTTTAACGTCACCCCCCTTCACACTCTCCGGTTCCCGGTTAATTTTCTCATATTCTAATTATCAAGCGAGAAAAAGCTTTTACCTCACTACATAATTTTCCCAGGTCTATTACAACAAGTGGAGTTGCTTTTTGATTGAGCAAACGCACGAACAATGCACGACACTTGCCGAGAATCGATTCTGGATTCTGATGCGATATTCAAGGCGCCCCGTCACAACACGATAGCCACACAAGTTGTACGTATACAGGGTAACCGGTAATTACATGTATTCCCTGAAATGGGTTAAAGTAGAGGCAATTTGCAATAAATTTGACCATATGATACCCCGTCCGAAAATTAGTAGTTTTCGAGATAATCGAATTTCTAATTTTTTAATAACAATTTTCCACATACGAATTGAGAACAGCTTATTGTATGGCACATACTTCAGCGTTTTCTGGTAGCTAACAAATACAGGAGGTCCAAAAAAATGTACTCACTGTTTGATAGTCCATATCTTCTGACAAAATTGACTTGTGGGTACAATTTTTGGCACTGAGAGAGAGTTATGTTAGATGTTCAAAATAACCACTAGCAACTTGTAAACAACTCCTATGGCGCCGAACTGCAGACCGTACTACGACCGTCAGTGTATCTGGCATAATGGCAGCACATGATGCTATTTTTTTTCACGTAGCTCGTTGAGTGTAGTTGGTTTTGTCGATACACATCATTCTTGACGGTCCCCCACAGGTAGAAGTCCACTGGTGTCAAATCAGGGGACCGAGGTGGGTACTCAATAGCACCGCGTCGACCTATCCACCGTTCGGGGAGTGTGTCATCCAGGTACGACCTGACATCGCGATGGTAGTGAGGCGGGGCTCCATCTTGCTGTAGGTAAAACATTTCATCGCCAAATAGGGTTCGGATGGCAGGCAGAATCCTTGACTGAATCATTTCGAGATACACCTCACCGGTTACGGTACCCTCGAAGAAGAAGGGACCAATCAAACCACGCGATGACAGACCACACCACACGTTAAGCCCCGGTAGATTCACCGCCTTCTCCATATAAACGTGAGGATTGACGGGCGACCAGTAGACACAATTGTGGAGGTTCACAGTACTGTTAAGTTTGAATTGCGCCTCGTCAGACCACACAACTGTCCCTGCAAATTCTCTATCCTCGCGAACCATGTGCTCAAACCATTCGCAGTATTCGACCCTACTATCCGGATCGTCCTCGTTGATCGCGTGTAGCAGTATTGGAATGTACACTTTCCACTGTGCACCCTTCAGAATGCGTCTTACGCTAGACAGGGTATTAACTGGTTCCGCCGCTATTGGTGGGTACTCATTCTTTGCTAACATCCAAGACTTGGTAAGTGGTAGTACACCATGTTTCAGTTGAAGTGTTCGGTCTGGGAGCTGCTCTTCTTTCTCCAGAGGAAGTTCGGTGGTTGATGCTGGGGGCATAGCATATGGATTGCGCACCCAATCATAATTGTCGACAGTGATGGAGGGAAAATATTGTGCCATGTTATTCTAACGTCAGTCACCACTCGCACTGTGACCAACTCGTACGTTAGTGTGCCGCGGGATCTACTACAAAATACTATAGTGCGCCGTGAGAAGGAGGACGTTGGGAACCACTGGACTACACAGTGCTAGGAACTGTCCCAGGGTAAGGGCCCTCCTCGAGAACATAGTGGTAATGTCGTCGATTAGATTAATGTGACCAAGGGACTCGCACACAGCAACTCCTATGCCAAAACCAGGACTCGAACCGGAAACGTTCAGTAACGAAATTATGAATAAACCTCTGTACTCCCTAGGCCACCAAGGTGGCTACAAGTCGTCAATTTCGGCTGATATCCATTTACCGTAAAAATTAACAATAACTTTTTAAAAGTAGTATCGACTATTAACAAACTTAACTATAATTGATGTAATTTAAATAAAGTGTATTTTAAATCCACTTGCGTACAGTTTAAAGTGGGATCCGAACCTTTATTTACTTCCACCGTGTTATCGAATCGGGACCCTTGATTACAAGCCGATGACGTTACCACTACGCCATCGGGGAAGCTTAATGTAATTTTACCGTTTCGGTTTACAGAAATATATTTATGGTGCACACAATTGTAATTGATAATGTTTATAGATATTTGTGCAAAATAAAATATTCATATTTAAATTTGAAAGATTTTCGTATATCTCAATATTGTTCAGCCAGCGAAAAATTGTACATCACCATGTTCATTTTGTTTCCCGCAAACGTAGTGTTCAAGAATTGAAACAGAAACTTAAGCAGATAACAATATCTTCTCCAGGAGAAGTATGATTTCATTCCATAGAATCACAGAAAAAATAAGAAACAAGTGCGAAATTAGCAATCGACAATTTACATGTGTGTATGTGTGTGTGTGCGCGCGCGCACGTGTACGGGTGCGTGTGTCTGTCTTTAGTATTACCAACGCCATCTTTACTTCTCATTCTTGCCACGGCGCTGACATCAATTTTAATTCATAGTGTTTGTGTAAATTAACAGAAAGACTTAAATTTTAACGATAGAGTATTGTAAATTTTTACAATGACTTCCAACAGTGTAAATACTTGAAAATATAGTAACCAGGGCGAAATTTGCTTCACTAAATGAAAGTTCAGTCCTTAGTCGCTACACACAAACACAATGTGGCAAAATGTTTCAACAATTGTTGAAACGTTTCAGTAAACGTTCTTATACGTTCTTAAACGTTTCAACGTTTATATAAGAAACGATAAAACGTACTGTGATACTTATCTTCACGATTAGTCAAACGTATCATTCATTCGCTCTTCATATTTTCCATCCTTAAATTCTGATAATTATGTATTTTATCTAACAACAGATTAAATTATATACCAAACATTATCGAGAAGCAATTCTCAAAACATTATACTAAGATATTAACATTATAATAAGTGTCCCTCCATAGCCATTTCAGTCTTCAAACTGCTTCCAACAGCTTCCGTACGTTGATTCGCGATTAGTCAAACATGTCAAATGTAACTGCTATTAGTAAACGTACGAGGAAAAATAAGTTTTGTAGAAATTCTCTTCTAAATAAGAATACTATATTACTACCTTCATTATATTAAATATTAATTAATTAATTAATTCTCTAGCACTCTTGATTCTGAAAATTCGTAGTTACAGTTCAATTTGTACTTATCCTGAGCAAAATTTATATATATTCTATTCCAATCTTTACAGATTTCTTTTAGATTCATCTCCATGTTCGATTTGGTCCTTTACCATCAGGTTTCCCAACAAGATTCCTGTAAAAATCTCCTTTATTCCTTTCTCATTCGTGCCGGTTTAGAAAAAAACATAGAGAGTTAGTTAGTTAGTTGTTTCCCACTGTACTATTTCAATTTTTGAATAATCACATGTTAGTTATGAATGCATCGTTGACATCCTGTCTGATCATATATGTGTTTGGGCTGAGGCTCCGTATCTACCTGCAACATTATTTCTTTTCTTCTTTTTTCTTGTTATCTGCTTTCTATATTTAACATTAGAAACAACACATTCCCATTAACAATATTTCATGTTATGCAAAACATTTAAGTTTTATACACCATCAGAGGTGTGATTGCAACAAACGTTACCACTACGTCATCCGACAAAAAAGCCAGAATCGGTATTGTTATATTTTATTGCTCAGGTCATTTCATTTTTTTTAATATGTATAGCTATAGTGAATATACTAACTTAAGCCCTCAGACTCGTAAACCAACAAATATACACACCTCTGTTAACTGCCTTGTATTTTGGGGAGAGGGGGACAATTGTAGCTGTTGGTGCAATACACTTTGAAGTTTTTGTTTTCTAAGTGCCACACATCAATTTCATCATAATTATCATTATTCATCCTCATCGTTGCCATTAGCCTCTTCTTTTTTACAAATTTTTTCGTACTGATATCGCCTTAGCAGATTAACAGAAATCGTCTAAAATTTGAACTCGTGACACCTCCCAATACCATTGCAAGCTTACTTGTGATTGTCCCCCTCAATTATTCAAAATACCTCACTTTCATATTCAAATACACACAAGTAAAAAAGTTCATATCACATTAGTGATTTTAAATTTTATTCTTGGGGCCACTTTCTAACATTGTTGCCTGATATTTAAATAAGCGAAAACACTCTGCTATGCTTAATAAAAAACAACATCTATTCATTGCCAGATTGTACAACTGTATAGGTCGAGGTTCATAAGCCTCATCCATCTCATTCTAGGGACTGCATATTTTGTATACAGTTTTTGTAGTGGAATCAAAACACAGGTTGTTAAGAATATCGTCAGTAAATATGAGAATTCTTGCTGTGAAATTTCTATGCTGTTTAACCTAATAGAATTCGAATCTCTGAGAGAACCAAGTACTAAGCTTTAGCATTCCATATTAGCAAAACCTTTATACGTACGTATTTATAACCTCAATTTACTAATCAAAAAATCCCCCTTAACCAACCAATTAGCACATTTATATGACCTTCTATAGAGGAAGAGGACATAACATTTCCGAGCCGGTATTATTAATGTGACATTCTTAACAGGTTAATGCATCAATCTTTAAGCAAACACTTAGGAATGTTTGAAATTCAAACAATTCTTGTAACAAAAAACAAATAATTAGGAAATTCTTTTTAACCAAACAATCAACACAAATCTCTCTTTTTTATAGAGAAAAAAGGAAGCGCATAACATTCCTGAGACAGTAATAGTAAACACTGTCGTTTGAAATTAGAAGAAGATTAATCACACGAGCATCATCATCGTCGACATCGCTTATCCTGACGGGATGCACGACATGTTTATCCAACATATAGGAATACACGTTGATGATTAAGCGTTTTCCTTCTGCATCTCGTGCTCGTGTTTCGAATTTTGATGTATCAGAAATAGTCACCGGGTATTCGATGCCAGACATTACACTTCCAAAACTCGGACTTGTATTGTTTGTAATATTCAACCCACTGTGGATTATTTTTGCAATAAACAGGATGCAGTGCAGCCAATATACACAAAAAAAAACACTTGTTATCGCTGTTCTGTATATTTAACACAGCCCTCTTGTGTTGAATGTTCGGTGGAAGAGGCATAAGCTAAGTACGTGTTGCTAGAAAGCCTTCGTCGTTGCAAGTCATCCATAACCCATTCACTAAGAAATAAGAAAAAAAATATTGACGTACTGAAAAAAAAAAGTTGACTTGTTCACCGAGTTCACAGATGTTTACTCATTGATGACTCCGTCGTTGTCGTCTATCAAAAAACCTAAGTACGTTGGAAACAGTGAGAGAGTTATCGAAAAATCTCTCCCCCCTTGTCGATTTTTTTTGGTGACTGTAGGTCCAGTTTCGATTAGCCTTACTGTGCATAAAGTAGACATAAAAAAACAAATCCAAACCAGAGTATCAACAAATTAAAAAAATAAAATTTCCCCCCTGTGTACTTGTATAATTTAAAACACCAAGTTCGATACCCGGCGGATCCCACTGTAGGTCCAGTTTCGATTAACATTACTGTGCATAAAATAGACTTAAAACAACAAATCCAGCGCAGAGTACACGCGTCAATACCATCCACCATGAGTAAACTAACATGATTATGATCATCGTCCCCTTCCCCTCCCTCCGATTGTTACCTCGCTTTTATGTTATTCGCAATAAAAAATAGTTTTTTCAAGCGCACGTTATGTATGCTCATATTTTTTTTGTTTAGCATAAATTTCGATGTTTAATCAAAACACCACTTCCTGTTCACTAACGCAACTCGCAATTATTACACACACATGCAAAAAAAATAACAAAAAAAAAACAAAACTTACCTACAAAAAGCTGCTAGCAATTTAACACACACAAAACAGTTGTATAATCGCGCACAGTCGCAAAAAAAACATTACTCTTCTCTACAAAAGCTTCCACAGAAAACGAAAGTCATCTCCCCCCTCTCTCTCCCTCTCCCCTCTCCTCCTCTGCTGTATGACAAATAGCACAAACATAAAAATCAAGATTTTGGAGAGCAAAACATAAAATTTGCATGCATCTGATGTCGAACTAGGAACTTTTATCTTTCGGGGAGTCAACATTATTTTTTTACTCAGTCGTCATATAACATGAACACACGCAAACATTCACATGTGCTTTTTATTATTTTGTGTTCGGTAAGTACAAGTATATTCTTACATAAATTATTGTTTAATTTAATAAATTGTAAACTCGGAGCCTGCTATACTAACACTCCTTCTGTCTATTGAAAGCGAATGTTGCGTGCATACGGAAATAACACAGAAAAAAAAAAGCGGATGGAAGCAATTTAAAATCAGTAGAGCAAGGTCAGTATTACGAGAACGTAAAAACATGTGCTTTCATTCAACTTCGAAAAATAAGAATAAATGTGTGCATACAGAACACATATGCTTTCTTTTCACAGTTGTAAAATCATATAAATTGTACATGAAGTAAGTTACGGGGAGGCTCTCTCTTTTATGTCTGTGTATATGTTGTACAATTAGGTACAAGTATTGTACAATTAGGTACAAATTGTTGTACAATTATTTTCCCCAGTTGTCCAGTTGGAGTTGGGGGCATAACACTGGTACTATTTGTAATCACAGTGCTTACTCATGTATTTTGTTTAATATTTTATTTCAAATTCACTGTCAGAAACTAGTGTTGCCAGTTCCTGGATGTAGGTTTACCTACTCTGTTGGTTGTCACTGTCAAGCTTCCAGTATTCGTACAGCATAAAAAGCTATAACCCCCCTCTCAAAATATATACATTGTATACGCCAAGATGCTCAATAGCCTAGCAACACATCTTGAAAAAACATGTCAAGAGAACCCAGTGGGTTTATAAGTCAGTGCTGCCAACTCCTATTTGTAGGTTAGCTTAACCTGTAAAAAATCATATAGTAGAATTTTTGTAGAGTGGGTAGGCAACACCGACCAGTATCAAATGATGATTTCAAGCCTCAAATAATAATTTCGAGCCTCAAAAAAAGGAACATCCAATAGAGTTGCCAAATGTAAACAGAGGGCAATAGACCCCCCCTCATAAAAGACTACAGTATACCTACAGTGTTGCCAACACTAGGCCCCCAACAGTATTGCCAAACATAAAAAATACATGGACCCCTCAGGTCCTTTGATGAAAATTTACAGTGAAAAACCCAGTAGGTTAACAACACTGTCAAAAAATCTACGGTAGTGTTGCCAGATGTAAACAGAGGGCAATAGGCCCCCCTCATAAAAGGCTACAGTAAACCCACAGTGTTGCCAACACTAGGCCACCAACAGTATTGCCAGACATAAAAAATACATGGACCCCTCAGGCCCTTTGATGAAAATTTACAGAGAAAAAACCCAGTAGGTTAACAACACTGTCAAAAAATCTACGGTAGTGTTGCCAGATGTAAACAGGGGGCAATAGGCCCCCCTCATAAAAGGCTACAGTAAACCCACAGTGTTGCCAACTCTGTGCCCCCAACAGTATTGCCAAACATAAAAAATACATGGACCCCTCAGGCCCTTTGATGAAAATTTACAGTGAAAAACCCAGTAGGTTAACAACACTGTCAAAAAATCTACGGTAGTGTTGCCAGATGTAAACAGGGGGCAATAGGCCCCCCTCCCCCTCATAAAAAGCTACAGTAAAAACCCACAGTGTTGCCAACTCTGTGCCCTCAAAATATACATCATAAAAGGCTACGACTTGCTCCACATGATGATTCGAGCTCCAATTGAGGGCTTAGAACACTGTCAAAAAATCTACGGGTAGTGTTGCCAGATGTAAACAGAAAGCAATAGACCCCCCCCTCATAAAAGGCTACAGTAAGCCCACAGTGTTGCCAACTCTGCCCTCAAAATATACATCATAAAAGGCTACGACGAGCTCCAAATGATGATTCGAGCTCCAAATGAGCTGCGAGAAAAAGGTTGCCAGCTCCATGCTTTAGGTTAGGTTAGACCAAAAACCTTGGTGATTTTTTCGAGTGAGGAGTTGGCAACACTGCGCCATCAAGTAAAGCTCATGCCTTACGAGAGAAATCCATTAAGGACGACGAGCGCCAAATGATGACTCAGTACCCGGACACCTGTACTACTAATTCGCTAAATCTAAATATTCAATTGCAAACCATCATCCAGAATATCATAACTCAATAAGAATATGAGCAGGTAAATGCTAGTATTTCTAAATTGCAAGAACAGTTTCAATCTTTCAAAGTTCCTACATTGCAAGGTATCAAATCTGAATTACAGACATATGAACTGCATACAGCTATAACAGAAGTTCAATCGAAACTACAGACATTGAAAGATTTTATCAATAATTTACCTTCATCTTCTGAATTAAATGCTACTGCTCGGAGCGTTGCCGGCAACAAATTGCAGTTCGAGACTTATGAAGATTTTGGGAAGATATAAGGTACCATAGCTCACATAGAAGATAGTATGGCAACTATGAGAAATGAGCTAACAAGTGTACAGGAAACTCTGGAATCGAAACTGCCTGGCATTACTGATATTCTAGCTATAGTTCAACAACAAGATACTAAGCTTGAAAGCTTAAATACTGAATCAGAATTATCGCATTTCCATCATCTTATTGACGATATTCAGAGTAAATTAGAGACACTGCAACAGTCTACACATACGCAAGATGACATAACGCAACTGCAAGAAATTTTGAAAAAATCAGCTGATCCAACAGAACTCGATGCTATATAATTAAATCTCACCACACTTCAGAATGCTGTAGCTGCTTTGCCTACTTCTCAGGAAATCAGAGCTATGAGGAGAGCAGTAAATCGAAGTTTCAAATCTGAATATAACAAAAACATTCAAATAGAAATTGCGCAAGTCAGAGAAACTGTTGCTAGTCTCCCCAACAATCAAATAATTAACTTTCTACATGCATTATTTACAGAAATCGGAAGTCAAGTGCACGATCTTGCTACCCAGAGTTCTAAATTGAAACTTGTAGAAAATTTACAAGAGATTATTTCTATAATTACATCACAAATTACTACTCTTGAAGCAAGTCAAGAATCTGCTTTATCAGGTTTTGCTACTCAACTTCACGATCTCAAAGAGGAATAGAAACAACTGTATGTTGATGTAAAAATCAAACCTAGCTACGATGAGTTGGTTCGTACTATCAACGAACACTTGGAATCGGTATTAAGCAGACTAGATGACGTAGATACTCGTAAATTTTATTCTATGGAAATTGTTAGGTTACAAAGTGTTCCAAATGCTCGAGGACACTGGACGTACGCCAATGCTGGCAATGTTTACAAATTATATCCGTACACTCAGGTACATGAATGTTTTGTTGATGGTAGTTTACGATTTCTGAAGTGTAGTTTTCTAAAACATGGAAAACATATTGAAGTTCCTCAGTTTACTATAGTGCGAAAAGATGGTATACACAAGGCAGTTCAGATACCTATTGCATTCTGGGATGAGTCTACAAATAAATATAAAGTACATGACGACGAACAATTATCAGTTTTTGATATTGAAATTGGTGACAAGCTAGTATTTGACATAAAGCGGTTATACCCTGAGACAATCCATTTTATGCGATATTCTCACTTCGAACTCGGTGTCAAGACAAGATATAGTTCATGAATTACACAAACCAGCCCGTCGCAATTACAAGCGATTTAATGTAGAAACGAAAGTTATAAATGAATTCTTCCAGGCTGATCTGATCGAGATGCCCCATCAAAGGGGGACTTTAAAAAAATTGGATAAGATAAATCATGGTTACAAATATATGCTTACAGTTATAGATACTTTTAGCAAATATGCATGGGCTGTTCCCCCAAAATCCAAGACTGGTACTTGTGTTACAGAGGCTTTTATGTCGATATTCAGTGAGGGAATTATACCAAAATATTTACAGACAGACAGAGGGAAGGAATTTTACAATTCTACATTTGCTAAGTAAATGCAACAACATAATATTAAACATTATTCTACATACAGTGATCTGAAAGCTAGTATAGTGGAACGATTCAACAGGACATTAAAAAATCGCATGTGGAGACAATTTACTCTACAGGCAATTATAAGTGGGTGCAAATTTTACCCGAGCTAGTTCATGATTACAACAATACAGTACACAGTACTATTCACATGAAACCTGCTGAGGTAACCAGGTACTGTTTATTGTAAAAAGTATACATACACTACCAAGAAGCCAAAGTTTAAAATAGGGGATCAGGTAAGGGTCAGTAAATATAAACAGTTATTCGAGATGGGTTTTTCTAAAAATTGGAGTACGGAGTTATTCTCAGTGGTTCAAGTTTTACCAGGGAATAGAAATACATATATCATAAAAGATAATCATAACAAAATATTGAAAGGGAGATTCTATGAAGAGGAACTTAGTAAAACAAAATATCGAGATACATATCTAATCGAGAAAATATGGAAGAAGAAAAATAATAAATTGTATGTGAAATGGTTAGGTCTGCCAGACAAAAGTTGGATAGAAGCAAACCAGCTGATTCTTTGACACCAACATGGAATGTGGTACAGCTTTTACCAGATGTAGTGGAAACTAATAAGACAAATGAAGAGTTGGTACCTGATAACATAAGATGGCTCATTGCAGGCCCATCAGGTTGTGGAAAAACCACTTTGCAGGTTGATAATTTCGTGCTTGCACCCAATTGGCTAGATTGAAAAAAATAGACACTTGTATGTATTCTCACAGAGTTTAGAACAACCGAGATACCAATAACTCATGAAGCTGTACGAGGGACTGGTCATAGCTACATTTGCATCAACAATAAAACCTCTCGACCTATGTTTGAAAAATTCTTTTGTAGTATTCGATGATGTTATTCTAGAAAATCAGAATGAAATTAGAATTTTTTTACACAGGGTCGTCACAAAGAAATAGACTGCTTTTATTTAGCTCAAACTTATTCCAAAATTCCCAAACAGTTGTTACGAGATATTACAAATTTAATTTGTTTGTTTCGTCAAGATCATACTAATTTGAAACATGTATACGATGATTATGTGGGAGGAGACTTAAATTACAACCAATTTTCAAAATTCTGTTCATCTAGTTGGAACAGCGACGATTTTGGATTTGTTACTATCGACATGACTCGTAAACCTAACAATGGTAAGTTTAGAAATAAAATCAACGAATTTTAAACGTTGAAACGATATGAAATAACCATTAAAAAAAATTAAAAAAATATGACGACACATAAAATATTATAGAAGATAATTCGAAATTACGAGAGTACTTGTCCAAACGTTTCAAAGGTTGGAAATCAGAGAATCGAGGTTTCTACGAACAACACAAGCGTCAAGACCAACCTATTATCGATGTAATCAGTGGTCTCGGTAAAGAGATTAAGAGTGTGACAGAACAAAATAAAAACCTCATCAATGAATTGCTACCTCTTACTGCTAAAAATTATGCAGATTTTCCTCCTACGCCATTATCTAGTATCCACATTCCTCTGGTACTTAAGGAACCACCTGCTAAAGCAGCTATAGAAGAATCAGAGAAAATCGATTTGGGTCCCCTGGCAAGGGATTATTTGAGTACAGGAAAATTCGAAAAATATGAAGTATTTGGATTGTGTCAAACTATGGATGGTAATGAAGGCGTAGTATGGAAAATTGGCAAGTCTAAAGTAACATTTGAAGGGGACAACATAAAAATTAATTTGAGTGGGAGAAACAGCTGGTCCAGATATCCTGGTACCGTAGGACTATGGGAGCTCATCACTAAGAAACAACCAAAACATTTTACAGAAGATTATCAAAGTTACTCTGAAATTTTGACACTCTCTGATGCTTTGTACCAAAATAACGATGCTAGTCAAAAGAGTGTGAAATCGAGCAGCGGGGATAAATACAAAAATCTGATTAAACCTATCTGGAATCAACTCAAAACCTGTAGTGGTATAAAACAATACAATACTCTACCTAAGCAGTTTGTATGGGTTAACGATGTGAGAAAACTTATAGATAGGTTGCTTGTAATAGCAGGGGAGGAAAATGCTGGGAACAATAATTTCCATAATGAGAAAATAAGTATTGTAAACATGATTAGTGACGAATTAGCTAATTTCATCGTAAACGATCCTAAAGGTATAGGATACTTAATTAAAATTATCAATACTCTACCTGCTAGATTCTGGAATATATCAGGGGGTTGAGGTTTAGTGAATGATATTATTAATAAACTTCCGTTCGAGTTACACGTACCTGGTTACCAATATTGTGGTCCTGGTACAAAACTTGAGAAACGAATAGAAAGAGGGGACAGAGATATTAATCCTCTGGATGCAGCTTGCAAAGAACATGATATTGCATACAACACACACAAAGATCTGAATGATCGTCATGTGGCTGATCAAAAACTGGAAGAGGCAGCTTTTGGAAAATTAACAAGCAGAGATGCATCATTGAGTGAAAAAATAACAGCATTGCGTACAACTATTGCTATGAATACAAAACAAAAATTAGGGTGGGGTTTGTAATATAAATACACTGAAAAAAAATAATAACAACAACATGAAACCAAAAGGAGATGTGTTCCAAATACCGTATCACGATCTTAAAAATTTAAAACTTAATTCGATTTTAACTAAAAAACAACAAGAAAAGAAGAGGCAATGTATAGCCAAAGGGAACGGAATGAAATTATTACTCAATACGCCACAATTAAAACGATTGCAAAATGCAAGAAAGAAAACACATAGTGGTGGATTTATATTCAGCATTCCAGCTATCCTGACTGCATTGGGATCAGATGGGAGCTTGGCTGGGGGTAGTGCTGCTATTGCCAAAACTGTGATTGATTCGAAAAAGAATAAGGCAGATCTAGAAGAGCAAAAGCGTCATAATCTTGTCATGGAGAAAAAAATAGGCAAAGGTGTGAAGTCTACAGCACTCAGAAAATTAAAAAAAAGAAGAAGCACTCACGAACAAAGACATTGAATCTTTAATTAAAATATTTAAAATTAAACACTTCAGGGGAGTTTTCATGTCTGAGTCTCTCCCTAAATGTAGTCCTCACTCTCGAGAATGTGGCGTGGTGAATTTGGACAAGTCCGAGAACCTTGGTACTCATTGGATATGCTATTATAAACAAAATGACAATGCTTTTATTTTCGATTCTTTCGGAGGGATACCCCCTACAGAATAAATTCGTTAATTGAAACATGTTAAAATTTATTACAACGACGATCGTATTCAAGATTTTGATCAAATTATATGTGGCCATGTTTTCATTACGATGCTCAGAATTTTAAATAAAATATCAAACATCAAATTAAAAGATTTTCAACAAGCTCTATTATATATTAAATATGGGAATCTTCCATCTCTACAGCGAGACTTCGGTTTTGAAACTACATCTTCACAATGATTTTATCTATCCAAAATCCATAGCTCTGAGAGCATTCTACAGTATGTATCTGATTCCGAATGTAACTGCCTACAACAATACTATATTATTAGGTAATGAAAAAATAATTATTCCTCCTGGACAGTATAACTTATCTACTTTACAATTTGAACTTCCAACCACTGTCTTGCTTTCTCAAAATTCTGTAACACACAGAGTAGAGATTGTAACTACTAATGAAACAGTGGACTTATCTACCATGGGGAACTTTTAGGATTCGAGAACAATAGCAAATTAGAACCAGGTGTTAGGCATGTAGGTAAATTTATAACAAAATTCTTAGCTATTGAGACATTGAATATTCACTGTAACATTGCCAAAGGTATGATTATCAAAGCAGAAGAAAATTCGATTGGCAGTCACAAGGAGACAGGTATCATTGCTACAAATGTTCGGTGGTAGAGGGACGTAACTCTATGTTGAAAAGGCATGAATTTGTTCACATAAATGGCTAATGTATGAGGACTATCACATAAAGACCATCCCGCGGATAAGGATGTTTATAATTACGATAATTATATTTTAGATACTACGACCCCTTAGCCTCGAAAGTGTCATGTTTCATAATCAACTCATTTGACAGATAAGTAAAATTCGTCCAAATTTTTAACATGTGCCAAATAAAGAGCCTTTTTTTCTGGTACGATGATAAAAAACTTTTGTTTTACCATCGACTTTCTCATATTCGGAACATAAATCAATGTATACTTTTATGGAATTATTTTCAAGATTACTTTTCAAAGTATTCAGTACAAAAGTTTTCGCTTCACGCAAGGAATGTCACGGCCTGCTTCCGACGTAAATGATAAATCCTGAAGTCGACCATTAAATGCAGTCCTAAATGGTTTATGTTTATTATTTAATTTAATTTTTTGGAGCAGAAGCTTCAGCTTCAGAATAATCAATTTTTCTTTTCAATGTTCCTTCTCCGGTCGATGGTTTGCAAATTTTCAAATGTCTACTTAGATTTGGAATGCTAATTTCTTTTCCACATTGAGCACAGGCTTTAGAAGATAACAAACGATTTGCTCTGTTACACCTTGTCTTATGTATCGATAAATTATTCTTTGAAATTAGTTTCCCACAAGTGACACATTCAATCTTATCATTCTTACGAGTAAAACAGGTAGATGATTCCATTTTTTATATGCTTTAAAATATTAGCAAACAAACGATAGAAATTTCAGATATGTTATTTATATAAAATTTAAAATTTTAATATAAAATTTATTGGGATATCACCAACTTCAAATTCAACCTGATAATACTATTCCCTATGAAATCTCTATGACCTTACTTGGGTTTTCCGCCAGATTACATGCTTCTAGTCTCATATATTTTGGTGGAGCCCGTTCACGTTCTATCCCCCGCGATGTGGGATTTTCTGCCGATCCAGCAAAGTTGAGAAATCAGCACTGTGCTCTGACTTACATAGATTTATAGAGCCAATAGAAATCTTGCTTACTTAAACCAATCAGAAAACACCACGTATAAATTATTAGCCAATCACAATCTCTGTTTTTTAACTATCATATAAAAAAATGCAAAATATCCCAGTTTCAATTCGATCCATCTGTCTGAATCGAAGAAACCGACAATTCGTATATTCTCATATCACTGTATGCTTGCCCCTATTAGCAGCTATTTTGCTGTTGTTGCTCAATTAATTTTCACTAATTAGCAATTTTCTTGAAGAGGACTAATAGAACAAGATTCGGCGGTATGAGAAATATGCAAATTTAAAGATATTCTAGCGAATTACGCCGGCATAAGCTAACTTCGTATTGCTAGAAGGCCTTCGTTGTTGCAAGTCACCTAACCCATTCACTGGCGAAAAGAGTTAAAAATGTTGACGTACTTAAAAAAATGACTTGTCCCCTTCAAGCATTCATCGAGTACCAACATTTGCACATAGATGGCTCTGTTATTGTTTTTTTTGGTCACTTGAAATATCGATTATTTCTAAAAACTGAGAAAAATAAGCAAAAAAAAACAGCTATGTGCAAATGAAATAACTGACTGAATTTTATTTCCCAATTCACTTACCATGAGGTCTACAGTGGAGGTGTGTGAATGGAGTGCTAAAAAAGCTTTGGGAAGGTAACAAATCAGTATGATAATGGGAATGTTGGTTGGTTGGTTGGTTGGAGTTTAAATTTTATACATGTGCACAGGGGAAATTTTACTTTTTTTTTATCTGTGAAGGTTCTAAGGTAGGTGAACATGTTGGAAAAGCACTAGTATATAAATAGACCAAAGTTACATGGTTCTAGCTCCCATAGGAGTCGAGATACTGAACGTCTTATAAAATGTCTTAAGACAAATATCTTAATCTTTAAGAAAGTCGACTTCCTGTCTGTCAAGATGTTACTTCCGGTCTGTCAAGAAAATTTTCTTAAGACGTTTTCTAAGACATTAATTTTCTTGGCTCCTAATTGAGCTAGGATGATAATTATAGGTTTGTTGGATAGAGTTTGACGAAAGCGTCTCGACTAGCAAACAAAATTTATTCCATCCCCTCAAGTTTCGGAAATATATACACTTTTTATTTTTTAAGAAACTTGATTTGCTGGCTTAGCTTTGACAATAATTCAAAAATTTTAATAGCATTCGATAAAAAATTAGAAGTACTCTACAACCTATTAGACAGATGATGATTAGTGCTTGCTGGTTCCGAGTTATTTTAGATTAAAATTTCAAGATGTAATTTCTAAGATGTTTTGTAATTCATAGACTATGGGCTGTAGGAAAACGATTCTTGCTTTATCTGCTATTGCTCGACGAGTTCTATCACTGCGAGCCCCCACCGTGGCCTTCAAAAGTAGTGGGGCATTGAACCCATAGTAAAAAGGCCACGATATACAGCATGAAAAGGGGCTCACACATCATAAGAAATACATCGTAGCCGTTTACGCTAAGGACCCCCACCTAAAATGAAATGAGGCCCCCAAATACAACGTAGACGTTTACGTTGAGGGCCCCACGTCCAAAAATAAGGCCCCAAAATAAGATTGAGCAAAAAATAGGGCTAGAACATCGTCAAATGCTATAAAATCGACAAAAATACATCGTAGCCGTTTACGCTGAAAGTCCATCTACAAGGATAACATAGAAACAACCATTTTACACTTTGTATGTTATTTTAACCCGTAAAAGGCTGTAAAAAAGAGAATAGGTTAAGTTATATCACGTAAGATTATGGCATACCTACAAAGATGAGGCTCCAAAATGACATTGAGCCAAAAATAGAGCTAGAACATCGTCGAACGTAATAAAATCCATAAAAAAATCATCAAAATCATCAACATATATCACAACTGAGGTTAAATACTAGGTATAATTACAGGGATGGCGTAGAAACAATACATTTACACTACTCATCATTTCTAGCACCATTCAGAAAAATCGTAAATTAGAGTAAATTAAAAAAAAAGTCAAAAATCATAAAATGGCGACCGGATCTCGGAAAAGGGCGAAAAATATCCCCCGACGACGTAGTAAAAATTTTCAGGTCCCGAGAGGTCAAGGATGCCGATAATTTTCGAAGAGCCACGGGGTTTCTTGGGTTAGCATGTCCTCTCCGACTGGAAATTCAAAATGGCGTAGGTCCCTCTGAAAATATTTTCCAAGACCTGTGTTTAAAAAAACTAAAAATCGAGAATGGGGAGGTTTCGATGATGCAGAGTACGTGTACAAAATTTTGGGGGACCTAAGTTCAAGAGAGGGAGGGGGGTTTGGTCGACCAAATAAATCCTAACGTTCGAAAGGATGATCGCTTTTTGCGTTAGCGTCGTCTCAATATTCATAATTTTGACCGGATCTGGGACGGTCACACTTATGGTCAAATTCGGTTTTGAGAATTAGCAAGGACTAGGTCATATAGGTTTGTTATCACGTAAAAGATCGTAAAAAACAAAGAAATAGGTCAAAAGACGCGTTAAGAGTAAGAAGAAACATGGTGTAAATTTGCGAGAGGTAAAAAATAGCTTAAGCTCATTAAGTTCATTGTTTTCTTCTTTTAGGTTAGCTTAGCCCGTAAAAGATCGTAAAATCAAAAGTAGGTCAAAGTATGTTGCCAGGTTCTATCGTTTCACCTTCTACAAAAGTAGGTCAAAGGATGTCTCCAGCTCATACCGTTTCACTGTACAATGTAAGTAAGTCAAAAGGATGTGTATGTTTTCTAACTCGTGAAGGATCGTAAAAAAGCGAATAGGTTAAGTTATATCACGTAAGATCGTAAAAGGTCATAAGAAAGAGAAACGTAGACAAAAAACAACCCTTGTAGGTTAACGTAGCTCGAAAAAGATCGTAAAATCAAAAGTAGCAATGCATTTCGACCAAGAAAATGGAAAACGACCAAAAGGTTTGAAAACGACCAAAGTGATCTTGTGGAACTCTCTAAAATACACTACTCATTCTTACACAAAACTTAAATTTCTCTCAAAGGTGCATTTCACTTACCTCTTTCTGAATTGTGGACAAAGATATATTAGGTATCCGAATATCGCTTCTGAATTTGGAAAAATCCTTGACATTTGTAATGTTCAGATTCCCAACAGTCTGCAAGTAATCGCTGTAGAACAACTGGGTCTGCTTCGATTCTTTCCGGAATTCCCTTTAAAACATATTTAGATGAAGATAAAACACGTATATGTTTATAGTTACATGTCATTGTAGTCAGCCTTTATTAAACCTTCAATCCTGCCGTTATTAATCGACATTTTTCTCATACATATTGAAATAATACATATTGTTGCGTATATAACGGATAGATTGAGTTGAGTTGGAGTTTCGTAAGTCCACTTTATGCACAGTCAGGCTAATATGGACTGGTCCTACAGTCTAAAGTGGGATCCGAAACACTATGTAATTCCACAGAGCATAGAACCTGGGACCCCTTGATTACAAGGCGACAACGCTACCAATGTGCCGTCGGAAGGCCATATCTAATGCAGAGCAAATATACTTACCTATGACATTTTCGATTAAATTAAATGTTGCTTTTTGAACATATGCTCTTGTTATTGGTCCATGTATGGAATGGAATGGAATGACCTAGGCATTGTTTTCGACCAAAATCTCACATTTGAAGAACAAATAACAGGCACAAGAAAAACGGGCGGACTGTTTGGATGAGTGGTTAGCACATCGCGCTGCGACGCCAAAGGTCCCAGGTTCGAATCCCGCTCGGGCATGGTTCTTTGTAAATGTCCATTCATCAATTTCATCTCTCATCCCCATCTTCGCAAATTAGCCAAGAGGCACAAAACGTGAAGTAAAATAAAATAAATCAAATAAAATAACGGTAATGTGTCTCTTAGGTTTACTGTATCGTTTCACCGAAATTAGTGATATCTCAGCCTTCACCATATACTTCAAATCATTCATTTCCCAAATAATAGAATACTGCTCTCCTGTCTGCTCCATGGTGTGTCCCACTCAGTTCTCTAGAATCTATTCTGTTCTTAACTTTTTCCTGGCTGTAGTTCGTTACAGGGTTCCCTCATTATGCAATTTTTCACCTCATATCTCTTGTATTTTCTAAACTTTCAGACTCCCTATCAGCGCCGTTTACTGAACGATTTTAGGTATATTTACAAAATTGTCAATGGCAAAATCCGTTGCAACACACTCCTCCAGGAATTGCACTTTCGGAATTGCCTATGCGCACAACACGCAACACAAATCTATTTTACACACAGAAACCTAGACTGGAAATTCAAAAAGGATCGCTCTTCCACTGACTTCCCACTCATTATAATGACCTCCCATCAAGTGCTGATGAATTTTCCATAGAGTATGCCTTTCGGTCAACCCTCAGAGCATATGTTGCTTAATAATACTTAATTGTGCTATCTTGACTTATTTATATTAATCTTTGTATTATTTGTTATTCTTATTTTTGTTCTTTTCATTGTTACTGATTTCAGTGTAAACTGGCTACGTGCTGTCTCTGAAATTTTCTCAATAAATAAGTAAATAAACAACTGTGCAATTCGTCCATAAGAATCTCCTGAATATTATCACTTATTACCCCTTCCATCATATTTACAGAGATTCCACATTCAAGGGGGATTATTATGTAGAAATCAATGTATCCAAACACACACAAAAATATACGTATATGAGTCATTCCATAAGAAATCAAAAAACCCCACAATCTGACCATCTCCGATTTTAATGAAATTTGGGGAGTTAAAACTATGCATATAACGTAGTCACTGTGGAAATTTTGAGTCCCGTGCGTTTTGCAAATGTCAAATTATTCAAGGTCAAAGTTCGTAAATTTCACTTTCTGAACTCGTTCAGCTATACTAAATGTGCTGTTACTCTGATCCTATTAAACATAGAAAGCTGAAATCAAGTTTATTGTACAGGGAATGGAATACGCTTTCCAATGATTTGTAACAAACCTACCTTTGAATGAAAAGAATTAAATTATTGTCACGTGACCTTGACTGTTGACCTTGAATATCTCAAACATGTCATTGCCAAAGGCTATTGTAAGTCACATAGTTATACATATTATTTTGTTTCTTCTGCCCATTGCAGTCCCAGTTTGATTTTCGATATGTTTTAACGTATTGCATTATGTGTCAAATTTATTTCTTACGAATTTTGGCGATAACTTGTTTTAAGATATTCAAGGACAAAAGTCAAAGTCACGTAACAATATTTTCTTTCTTTTATTCGTATTTAATCACCAAGTACTTGCACAGTGCTGATTATTGGAAAAGTTTGGGGAAATTACGATCACATTTGGGGCTATTGTGATCACTAACACAGTCGTGATTTTCAGATGCACTTTCCACATGTAAATTGCTTTCTGCCGAAAGAGCCAACACAGATCTCGGGGAACCACAACTTCCACTTCTGGCATTGTATCCAGTCTCCTTTAGCTGCAATTTCTTCCGAGTACTACTTCATATCACAGAAGCCACAGGGGACGTTCTCAACCTCTTGGGTGATGTCACTCGTAGATTCTTCATCACTGGAGGAGACTATTTTTTTCCTGACTTGATTCTTCTTACGAGGCCTCACATTAAATTCAGTTTTCTCTTGAGTCAATGTGGTTTTCTTTTTTTCGACTACCTCCTGGAAAGCTTGATCAGAAGTCAAATGGCTCATTGAACACCGTTTTACTAGGTGTAGGAATGATTTCTGAGAAGGTAGCTGTGTTGCTTGGATCAGGGTATTTATGTGGAGTTGAAGAACCGGGAATGGAAAGTACAGGCATTGTTTCTGAGGTAGATGGGCTGGCTTCATCAGGAACAAAATCATTCAGAGCATGTTAAGAAAAATCAATAATTTATTATTATTAATTATGTAAGTTATTTTAAACATTTACAGTTCAATGTAATACATTAAGTAATAATAATAGGCACGTTTTCATACCACACTTCTGTTCGTACACATTTATTAATCCAAATGGAAGAACTTATTGAAATCTCACATGGTAATATATAAAAATACCAAAAATTGAAGTTATTTTTCTATATTTTAATTTTTTTTTGTTATGCATTTTAGTGTACGAACAAGTATGTGACATACTGTATACGTTTCAGTTTTGCATAACTAAATATCGATCACAAATAAGTGATCTTGAGAGCCCATAAATACTGGTCGAAATAACCTCAGGGTTGGCTACCCGGCAGGCATTAGAAATACGTCGCAAATATGGCTGGCGGGGATAAATCTGTCTCCCTAGCTAACACAGCAAAGCAAGTCATACAGGAATACCGATTCACTGAAAAGCTAAAGCTTAAGTTTGGTGGCGTAAATATCACTGACGAACAAATTCATTTTTTTTTTTTGCTCCTTTGAACGAAAATAGGTGATTATTTATAATTCGACCCAGCCGAATCCAAATCTGAAATTAGGAATGCTGTATCACCTATCGTTTTCCCTGGATTTTCATTTTTGTTTTTAATAAAAATTTAATTCCCTTTGTAATAATACATCGAAATTTGAAAATATTTTTGTTTGTTTGCTCATGAAATAAGATTTAAATATTGAAGTGAATAACTATGAAATATAAAAAATAAAAAAATATATATAGGACCGATTTTGACTGTTCAATGAACAAATTTCATGCAAAAAGGAAAAACACACATTTTTACTCGCATTTTCAAAATTTCTTTCTTGAACTCTGCCGTTTGTAACTGCCACAAAACCTCTTCCTTGAGGTTCCAACAGTAGTCTGCTAACATGTCCTGTACCGATTTTCCTGCATATCGTTTCTCCATGACAGAAATATCCTGGTGAAATCTCTCGCCGCATTCGTCACTAACCACGCCCAAGTTAGGGAGAAAAAAGTCCAAATGTGAATGTAAAAAGTGAATTTTCAAGGACATATTGCACCCCATGCGCTGATAACACTTCAATAAGTTCATAACAAGTTTCTTGTAGTTCTCAGCTTTCACATTTCCAAGAAAATTACAGCATACTTGTCTGAAAGCTATCCATGCGCATTTCTCTTTTAATATTAGCAATTCCACAAAGTTGTCATCATGAATGATCTCACGGATTTGCGGCCCAATAAATATGCCTTCTTTTAACTTACTATCACTGAGTTTAGGAAATGTTTTCTGAAGTACCCAAAACCCTCACCGTGTTTATCCAAAGCCTTAACGAAATTTTTCATCAGCCCTAACTTTATATGCAACGGTGGTAACAAAATCTGGTCTTTCTCAGGTAGAGGGTGATTCCTAACACTCTTCTCTCCAGGAATTAAGTTTTCTCGTATGGGCCAATCCAAAATGTTGTAATGTTAATCTTCTGCCCGGCTGTCCCATTCGAAAAGAAAGCAACAAAATTTTGTAAACCCAGATTGCATGCCCAACAGTATACCAATCATTTTGAGGTCTCCGCATATCTGCCAACCATATTTTTCATAAATTATCACTTTTAATATTTTATTCATATTTTCATATGTTTCCTTCACGGTTGAAGAATAGGCAAGGGATACTGATGGGTATATATTCCCATTATGCAACAATACTACTTTTAAACTATTCTTAGATGAATTTAAATATAGTCTCCACTCGTTTGGGTTGTGACTCCTCCCAAGTTCTTGCAGAAGGCCTTCTACATCATTGCAGTAAGTTAACTCATTACTAACAGAAAAAAAATGTGTCAGTGAATGTTGGCCTTTCCGATATGACACCTTAACGCCATCTTGTAATAAATATAGTAATGGCGTGGTGCTATGCACAGTGGAACACTTTACCTTTTTATACAGGAAAACGGACGCGATATTCGTTATCAGCACATCTGAATACATAAAGATCACTTAGTTTTATTTAAAGGAGTATTTCATTGTTTATCAGTGTATTTAACTATTGAAAAGTTCTGGTACATACCTGCACAGACAAAATCCAATGCTAGAGCTGAATGAACGGTACAATCGCCGTGCAAATACAAATAACTGCTTTCCACAACACGTTCCACGCAACTAATGGTGTAATAGTCGCCAAGCAGCGCAAGAGGCATGCGCAGCAGAGCATTATACTTCTTTTGATCTTAATAACCCCTTGGTCGAAATATCACCGGGCTACCCTAAGTGAATGCATTTGGAATGATAAATGGAAAAATCGCGTTGAACTGACGAAAATGCACATGAGCCTACATTGGAGACTTATTCTGAACCGGTTGAGAATTTCACCTCATTATATTCATTTATCTATTTCATCTTCTCTGAAATTGTGAACCTCAGAAAACTAACTTGCCTTTTTAATTGAAATACGTATGCATCGATTAGTTCTTCGATTATAGAAATGCAGTTAATATCAAAT
The DNA here is from genome assembly GCF_977018435.1 of Lepisma saccharinum. Lineage (NCBI taxonomy): Eukaryota > Metazoa > Arthropoda > Insecta > Zygentoma > Lepismatidae > Lepisma > Lepisma saccharinum. The sequence goes on along the minus strand of NC_139250.1, from coordinate 65,126,395 downwards.
TTCTTTTCACTGTATACGTAACGTGCAATGACATATTTCGTGTGTTCTTCTTAAATTCGTTCCAAAATCAACTTTTGTCCGTTTGCCTCGAACGTGCGGAACAAATAAACACTGCAACACCATGTGATTGATCGAGCTATTTTTGAGACAGGTATTCCTTATTTTAAATACTTTATTGTATTAAGTGTTTAATAAATGTTCACACATTTCCAAAACGAAATGTGCTTAGGGTGTTCGTTTGCCTGTCTTTACTGTACGAGAAATGCTTATATTCATACTTTTGGAGTACACATTCGCCACCATATTTAATGTTACATGATAAGAAGGATCATTTTAATTTCTTATATTCATAATAGAGTATGCAAAAATATAAGATTCTTCTATAATTTTAACCCATTAGTGCCCAGAATATTTTTTTTTCAAATATCTGTTTTATACTTGAATATAAGGCTATAGAGGGTCAGATATTATGCTTAACTTCAGTTTCGATATGATATCATTACTTGTTAAAGAGTGGAGGGGGGCCCACAAATGTGGGCACTGGGCACTAATGGGTGGGGTGTTTACTTGCCCACAAATGTGGGCACTGGGCACTAATGGATCTCCTGATATTTATTATGATAGAGCAATTATAATAAGTCACTCTTCTACAAGAGCTTTAAAGTAATTTATAATGCAAAGGTTCTAAATTTATGAAAGTACAGTTGGTCTGTTCAACATTTTATGCACTGAAGTATACTAGAATTTACATTATATCTCCTTGTATATATAATGGTAGATTTTTTTTCTTAGTAAATTACTCCCAAAATATTTCGTCTACATGAGCTTCAAATAAATTTATAATGCAAATTTCTGGATTTAGAAAAGTATCTCTTCGATTTTTCCAAAGTTTATTTTTGACTGTGAATCCGTTCAAAACATTAGATGTGACATCCCACGTTGCACTTTCTTCACTTTTTACAAGTATTCTTCTTGCACTCTCCCCATCGTATTTGTGTTTTGTTGGTTTCTAAGATGTGAAGAGCACCATCTAGTCGAGTATTATCGTCAACTCGTATCATCCCAGTTGTGGATACTCGTGACTGCCTTGGACGCTCTTGTGTGTACCTAGACAAATAATTCTGAACTACAAAGCGGGTGAATGCGAGAAGATCTAGACCCTGCTGGTGTCCAATGGGTGTTTTTAATCTGTACAGCTGCCAAACATTATTCATTGTAACATTTAAAAAATAAGCAATGAGCTGCCAGTACCATTGTGATGCGGTAAGTAGATATGTTCTGATCCATTTGGTCTATTCCACTCATGTAAGTGTTGTACCTCGCAATGCAAGCTGGCTGATCTATAAAAATGTGCTTCTTTTCTGCTCGACACCATCTTTTATTTTTTCCCAATGGATGCACACCACAGCTCGTCGATGCTACAGTTACAACGTTGTTGTCATTGTATTGCACCAAAGTTATTGCAGATTTTGTGCCCGTGACCTGGTTATACGAACCACGGATTTCCTTCTTGAACACTTTGGAATTAATGAGAGGCGCCTTTTCAACTCGATTTACTCGATTGTACCAACTGCATCATGCCCTTTTTGAAGTAAGGAGTCAAACAATCTGAGGGACATAAAGAAATTGTCCATGTACAGGCAATATGTAGTATCAGGTGGCATTTTGTTGAATAGTTCCGTAACAACAGAACCACCTACTCCAAGTTCAGGAATAGTATTACCTGCTGAGGCCCCCTGATATGGTTCCACATCGAAGCTGATTACCAGATAAATGTGTGATATCAAAATCTTCTTCAGAAGCGCTATCCTCATCGCTGGCCAATGCATTTTCAGGTGGTTGAATATACACATCCGCATGAAGTACGTCGTCCTCTTCAAGAAGAGAGGGTCCCGGGTTCGAATCCCGGTCGGGCTTGGTTGTTTGTGAATGTCCATTCATCGATTTCATCAGTTCATCACTCATCCCCATCTTCACAAATTAGCCAAGAGGCACAAAATGCGAAGTAAAATAAACTAAATCAAATCAAATCAAATCTTCAAGAAGAGCTGCGATTTCTTCAACATTTACCCTGGAAAGAAAAATAAATGCTTGTATTTATCTGATACCATTAGATATAAACAAAATTTCATTCAACTTGAAAAGAACGAACGGCAAGGAGGCATTAAATGACAGTATTTCCAAGCCTACATTTTATGCCCTTCCATTTAGAAAAAATCCGATGGCTATATAACAAAACATATACAAAGGAAATCCGTTTCCGCAATGAAGAAAACTCATAAACTTCAATCGTTTTGGTATATAATTTATAAATGCGATGTTGTAAATATTCTATGTTCCTCTTGCAACCAATGTTTTTTGTGTAAACTACAATTCATGTGAAATATTGGTCTACGGCTCAATGTTAAAAAAAAAAATAGCTACGAAAACTGCTGTAGAAGTTCACCCACCCTCTTGTGCCCAGTGCCAACAAAAGTGGGCAGTAAAAATTAAACCCTTACTGTTACTATGCTATGAAGTTCAAAGAACCTTTTACTTTATAATAATAAACATAGATCATAGTAGTTTAAAATGACCCTAACAAATAATAGGTAGACCTGTTTAAAAACAATGAGAAAATAACTTACCTTCTGGAACTCGCCATGCTCGTAGACTTATCAACTACAACGTACTTCAACAATAGTTCGCGCCAAAACGAATGCAACCTTCAATTTGATAACGCTACTGCAGATCACTGTTGCCAACTCGTAACTGATAATACCAACAATTTCATGATCAATTTTTATTTACATAGTTTGTGGGCATGATCAATAACTGCCAACAGGCGCCAACAAATGTGGGCACTGGGCACTAATGGGTTAAACTGGTATTGATGTCCAGGGCAAATTGTCTGCATCTTAATATAACAATTAGAAAGGTCTCTTACCTTTTAACAAACAGCTTAACTAATCTCTTGTTAGCTATGGGTGTGCTGCACAGAGCCATGGCTGGCATGTTGAACACCCACTCGTTCCTGTTCCTTTCCACTGTGAGCACTGTAGGGTTTTCCTGGAATTTTCTCCAGGATTTCATTATTATCCATATAGTGGCTAGGATGGAAGCGATGAAACAAGCTGCCCATAAACATCTGGAAGAACATATTTCGTGGCTGTTATTATCTTACTAGTGGTTTTGTTTGTGCATGAAACAAAATGCAAGAAACAGGGGCGTAGGGTGCACTTGGACATTGTAAACAATGTTTATAAATACAGGGTATCCCACGAACGGTGAGACTGGGAATTAAAAGTGTCGTTACTTTGTAACCAAAACCGGTACATACATAAGTCATTCACCAAATGTTAGCCCTTTCCAAGTAGATATTTTTAAACATAGAAACAACAAATGCGGTGCAGTATTGTTCATGCAGTGTTGCCAAATGTAAGTGAAAGTGTAAATTTATTTTTCCACAAAGCATGGAAAATTGCATGTCAAACATTCGTACGGAAATTTGGACGTCAATTTCCACCTTGGGTAGGTGGACTATTTCGCCATCTATAGTTCAGAGAAGAAAACCGATCTTTTTCGCGTATAGCCAATCCTGAAATGCATCGTAAATGCGTACCGGTCCAAATGTGTGTTTTAAAAAAAATATGAGGTACTGTGGCAACACTGTTGATGTTTGAAGGCAACAAAAGGTGTGTTTAGTGATGGTCTATGACATGGAAATACTGGAAACAGGAAAAAAATAAAATGAAAATTATGGTGAAGAAAGTGTTACTTACCTACTCCTGGCAACCATGCAATGCGATAAGAGCGCCCACCGAACGAGAACAAAAGAATCAGTTAGTTGTGTACTCAGAACTGTTTGAGGCATGCATTTCGCATTGTTCGTAGGGGAAGATTAGAATTGTTCTGTGAAATGAAGTACTCTTTGGAAGAGAGGGTGTTCATTGTGGAACATTATTTTTGTTCAAAATCGTACGCTAGTGTAAAAACTGTGTTTCGCGAGAAATATCCGAATAACGGTGTTCCAGAAAATTCGACGATATATCGACTTGTTTCCAGATTTCGTGAAACAGGATCAGTTAATGACAAACCCTACCACAGACAACCACAAGTTTTAACACAAGGTGTGCTGCAGGATGTGGAGCAGAGAATATCACAATCTCCCAGGAAATCTGTTCGTAAACTTGCTGCACAGTCTGGTGTATCAAAAATAACAACTCACCGAGCGTTAAAACAATTGCACCTACGTGCATATAAGGTACAGTCTGTGCAAGAACTGAAGGAAGCAGACAAAGGCGCACGTGTAAGATACTACCAGTGGTTTAGAAATTTTATTAGAGACAATGGTGTGAATATTTTGGATATGGTTTGTTCACAGATGAAGCATGGTTCCACTTAAATGGATATGTCAACAGTCAAAATTCTCGACACTCTCCCTAGTCAAGCAAAGCATTGTTCATAGAATTAGTATCATCAATATATTAAAATATACAATTCATTTATTTATTTAAATGTGTTTTTAAACTGCCGAGAACAGCTTCCAGCCATAGTACAGCAGCATTACATGTTACATGTTACAAGGTACCCAAAACCACATTATTAGACAATTTATTTATTTATTTTACCTAAAGTTTCAGATACAGTACTGAATGGCCATTTTACACTGAAACAGTAACAGCAGGAAAACAACAATAACATCAACAACAAAATAGAGTACAAGATGGCTCTCAAAACAAATCAAAATTATCCATACATTGTTAACAAGTTTCTAAAACTTTGTTCTGGCAAGAATATGTCCACATTTGGAGGCAGTTTATTGTATGAGCAAGGAAGCCTTTAGAAAAGAGACCGCTGTAGAAGGGAGAGCCTTCTGGTGGGATTGTGAAATAGCTTAACGTTGCGGTTTAGACGTGTGGGAACACGTAGATGAAATTTGTTGAGCAGAAATTCGGATTTAATTTTACCATTCATGCTTTTGTGCAAAAATTTCATGTCTGCTAATTCGCGACGATTGTGAGGTGGTTGGATATTTAAGACAGACATGATGTCTGATTTGTGAAGGTACCTCAGAGAAGGTATTCTGTGGCTAGCAATGGCGAGAAAAAAGTTGAGGACAGAATCCATCCGGGAAAGATTTCTTTTTGAAGCCATGGTCCAGATAGGAGAGCAGTATTCAAGAATGGGGGAGATAAGGGATTTGTAAAATATGCTGACGGTTGATTGGTTTTGGATTTCAGTGAATCTGTACAGAAGACCGAGAAGACGCATTGCTGTTTCAGTAGTGTTCGTAATGTGCTCATTAAAGTTTAGTTTTTCATCGATGATAACTCCAAGATCCTTTTGAGAAGAAACTTTTCTGATGGGATTGTTTTCAAGATAATAAGCAGAATCGAGTTTGTTCGTTTTTAGGGAAATGGTGAGGCAGGATCATTTCTTAGGACTCAATTGAAATTTCCACTGGCGACATCACACAAGTAGTTCTGTAAGAGCTTTCTGTAAGATTAAAGCATAGTGTTCTGATGAGATTTCTGTGAAGAGTTTACAGTCATCGGCAAACAGAAGTATATTTATAGGGAGAGAGGACAGTCTGTCGGGGAGATCATCCGTGTAAAGAAGAAACAAAAGTGGGCCGAAGACGCTCCCTTGGGGAACTCCAGTCAAAACAGGAACAAAGCTGAAAGAGGTACCAGGAAGGATAACACGCTGCTCTCGGGCAGTCAGATAGTCTTGTAGTAAGAATAGAAATTTGCCATGGATGTTAAACCTGGATTGTAATTTATGAAGAAGAAGATTATGATTTATTTTATCGAAGGCTTTTGAAATGTCCAAATATATAACGCCAAACTGGGAATTATTTAAGATAGACTGAGTCGCATGTGAAAGTAATACCGATAGATTGGTCAAGCAAGAGCTGACTGGAAGGAAACCATGCTGAGCAGTATTTATAAGGGGAGATATAAACTTTAGCAACCTGTTTTTAATTATTTTCTCACAGGCAATGGAGAGAGGTCACATAAGAGAGATCGGTTTGTACGAATTTGTGGAATTTTTGTCTCCAGATTTGTAGATAGGTACAATATTGGCACGTTTGAACAAGTCCGGAAACACACCTGTAGAAAAACACTTGTTAAGTAAGTGGCACAGAGGGTGAGCCAACGAGTCGGCAGTTTTACGAAGAAAATTGTCGGGATTTCATCTGAAGCTAAGGACCTGCGCAACAGCAAATAGGAGAGGAGAAACTTTACTTCTTCAGGGGAGGTTTTAATCCAATAGAGAGTGTGTGAACTGACACACTTGACTATAAGAAGAGGTTCAGAAAATATCTGTGAGGAGAAATTTTCATGAAAATATGCATTAAAAAGATGAGCTCTCTCATCTCCTACAGCGATGGTAGAATTATGCACAATGTCCATCTTCACACGCGGGTTCTGCTTTATTGAATTAACTAACGAAAATTACTTCTTTGTATCAGTCATAAACTCTGATGTTATGTTATGTACATAATCAATGTACTTGTTTTTTATTAGTTTTTTGAGTGCTTCTGAATATCACAGAATGTTTTATAAGTGTGTTCATTTGAAATACTCTTTCCACAAGCTCCAAGCCTGTTTCTTGTTTTTCAAAATAAGTATTAGTTCCCATATCAAACCAAACCTGGGATTTCGCAGAGCACACTTTCATAGTGGGAACAAAGTCATTTATTGCAGCATGCAGAACTTCCACAAACGTCTCCACGGCGTCGTTGATCTCTTCCTGTTCCAGCAGAAACCAGGGGTAGGCATCTAATGCTTGGCGAATTTCATTCCAAGGGGCTTTTCGCCACAGGCGGCGCGGTTCGTTCTGTGGTTGGAGGTTTTTGACCTTCTCAGATGGCGGGAAGTACACAGCGACATCAAGAGAGGCATGGTCTGAGGGTAGCAAGTTCCTTTGTGGAGTTATCTCCATTTCGCACAGTGTTGCCAGCACATAGTCCAAATTACTTTCGCCTCGTGTTTTGTGCATGTTGTGTTGTTTCAACCCAATGCCGCGTATGAAAGTGTCGATAAACCATGTGTCATTTCAGCAATTTGCACTTCCGGTGGTTGGATTTTCCCAGTCAATTGAAAGATTGAAGTCGCCACACAACAGGACATTTCCACACTTCATGGCTGCCAACACCGAATCCCTGCAAGCTTCAAGAATATGCAAGGGAGAGTTTTTGTGCGGGCGGTAGAAGGCACCAAGAAGTAGTTTCTTACCTTTCTGAATATTAAGTTCCATCCAAATTATTTCAGAGGCTTAGACTCAGATCACCACGTAGTTTACAGTTCCATTTCGTGTTTAAACAAATCATGACACCACCTCCACGTTGTTAGACGGTCATTTCTAAAAATATTAAAGTGCTTGGCGAACGAAAGTTCACCGTCATTCACAGTATCATTCAGCCATGTCTCGCTAAAAACTAAACAGTCATATTGTATTAATTCACTGAGGTTTATAGCACAATCAGAGAGCTTGTTCTTTATGTTTGTATATTCTGATCATATACAGAGAAAGTTTCATTTTGATTTGAGGATGTTCAGGTGGATGTCACCGCACATGAGCGCGAGGCACAGCAGGTGAAAGTGTCGAGCGACGGTTTGCTTACCTCGTGGTTGCTCCTTTTGGGTTGGTGATCGCGACGTGGCTGCGGAGAGTCCAGGTACTTCCATTAAATGTAGAGTCAATACTCAACACTGAAACACTAGGAAGCTGTTCTTCACAAATACGACGTTGAATCACACAAATATAGCAAAATATTTAGTAAACATAACCTAAAACTACAAAAATTTAAAAATTAATTAAAAATATACAATTGATACATTTCGAACTATAGAACTATAAAAGAGTTCTTAAATAATTATCCTTATATATGAAGTAGAAAATTGTAATAACAACATTATCAATATATATCTCACGGTATTCGAATTATAACTGTTTATGAGATAAAGAACATAATTGTTATTTTTGTAGTTGTAGTATATTTGCAACCGAACTTTGAATGAGGGACAGTCGATATAATGTATTTCATATTTTATAATACAATTTCATTACTTAATAAGTGGCACATATTTAATGCCATTATAGTGCATATATATATCAGGGTGGCCAATATTTTTCAACTTTTGAAATTCCCTGCTCCCAACCCCTAATCTTGTTCCAATATACAAAATAGTATACCTTGAAATATTTCAACTCAGTTGCAGTATTTTAAGGTGACTCCCAAAGGCATTAACTTTCAATTTTTGCGAGAATAACAGTCAAGCGTAATCGAAAGACAATTTTGCATACAACTATTTTCTGCATACAGTTATGTACAAAAAACTTAGCCAATATATTAAGCAAAGATTGAAACCAAGAGAGAAATAAATACTTCAGAAAATATAGTCTAAATGGAAATAACAATTAAAATATACTAGTTTTTACTGCTTCAATAGGCCATTTTTGGTAACATCTGTGTACTTTTTCTGCGTTTTTTAATCATCTAAACCATGTACTGCTTTAATTTTTCATTCTTGGCGAGAATGTTCTGGTATTCTTGAATTTACTACCCTTCTCTCTCTGCCATCTGATAAAATACTGCAATGTTTTTCAGTGATTCCAACCCATGTTGGACATCATCTTTCCAAGTAGATGGGAAGTTCCGTACAACATGTGTGTGGATTGAAAATCTTGAGATCGTCATCTTTGATCCAGCAGAAATAAAATCATAGAACTGCTTTTCTTTCAAACGATTGATGTTATTACTTTCAACAATGTTCTGTTTAATTTGCTTTCCTGCATCTTTGTCTTCTGTAGTCATATTTGCAGTAGCCATTTGTTGCTTAATGCCTAGTGGAACTTAATCATCAAAGAATGAGAATGCCACATTCTCTGGTGCGAGACACCAAGAAATGGTTTGCAATTCTTCTTTAACCGCAGCACTTCTGATTTCTGGACCTGCTGCCCTTTTACTTGAATAATTTGAATAAAAAATGTAATCTAGTGAAGAGCTTTCACAACTGGTGATGCTAGGAATCAAATTGTAAATTGAATCTGATAAGAAAAGTGCATATTCAAGGGAATAAATCAATCTCTTTTTTGTTCTGTTTAAATTGATCTTGGAAAAATATATTTTATAGTTGTAAATAGCCTTTGCCATACAGCAAGCCTAGCTCAGAGCTGTAAAAAAGCAAAATAAGACCCCTTTGGGGGGACAACCACCAAAGAATATCATAACTAATTCTAACAAGACATCACTGAAATCAGAAGACACATTTCATTTACTTGTCCTTTCTTGATAAAAAATATGGAGAGATATGAACGCACTGAAAAAGGTTGTCTTGGATGAAACAAGACATCTCTTGTTGTAGACATTCCAGCATACTGAAGTTGATATCTTCGGTCACATGCTATATCCCACTACCTTACTTTTTGTTGTCTATGGTCGACCAGATCTTCCTAAATCTTGTAAACAAAATCATGTCTTTTCCAGAAGTTGCACCCATTACTACATCAAACTATTCATTATCTTTGTTCATTTTATAGTTATAAAATGTTTATTTTATATCAAGAATTATTCGAAAATATATTGTAAACACAGAAGGTAGAGTAAATCTAGATCAAACATTTCTCAAGATTTGCTATCAAAACAAGACGCCTATATTTTCTATATATTATTCATTTTCCAATTTCCTGGTAAAACAGATACAGATTGATCATCTGGAGATGTTGCAATTTCAGATATACTTAATAATTGTTCTTTGCTGTGAAAAGTAACAATTGCGGCCAATCTTTCAACCTTTTGTATGCAGGATAAAGTTGGAAGCAACTTGCTGTCCTCAAAGTGTTGCAATATTCTGGTTGAATTTTCCTATTTTCTGCTCGTCTCTGTTCCTGAATTCTTTCCATCGTCATTGTATTTTCTGGGAGTTGTACGATAGCTCCTTAAAATATAAACACATATACCTGTTGTAACTTGAAATCTGTGTCTGAACTTAGAAAGCTAACTTATTGGTTCTAAAATACTTCAATTAGACTGACTGAAAGTTGTTGAGTGACGTTGGCACCTTTTATATAAACGCCACGGAACTTTCAAGGTAGTTCTAGAACCTTGCAATAGATTCTAAAACCTTTCAGAACCATTTTCATTGCAAATTCTCTTACAATGATATTCTGTACGTTTTTCTAGGGTGGGGGGAAGAGGGACTTTGGGAGCCACTTTCACCTTTAGTTGAAATTTGTCCCAGATATGGGACGAAAAAGTAAGTGCCTTGTAATTTGGTGCAGATATGCACCATGCAGCTTTAGATACAATTATCGAGGGTTTGCCACACTTATATTTGTATAATGAGGTGGGTACACTGCCAGTCCTTTCCGGAATATATTTTGCAATCGTGTTTTCCAAACTTCCCTCTTCCAACATGCCCATGTCACGTGTTCGAGTCCTGAGAAGTTTTCGTTCAAGCTTAGATGCTGTGACTCTCCAGAGATACGTCACACGCACGTCTTTGATCTTGACAGGAGGTCATGCTAAAGTGGGTGGGGTGAGGTCAGATTTCTGTCACCTCTATGCTATAAATGTGATAAGTTCAAGCGCCTGTATTTCAAGTATTATTTATCTATGAAACGTATTATTATATTTATTAATAATAATTTAATAATACTCAGCGGTGAACGATGAGACTTGGTGAAGTACACAGACTCCTCGCAGGTACAGGGATAGTGTTTGGGAAATACAATATTCACAGCACAGAGAAATAAAACCACACTACTGCAGTATGTATAAACTGAAAGGTTTTATTCTTTATTTATTGCAATTATAATGCAAATATACTTGAGACGAAGGCGAGGATTTCGCTTTGTCGATGCATTGACTCAACTACAACGCATAAACTCAATGCGTGGCTATCGGCAAGCCTATGATCACATAGACCTAGCTTGCGCCCCGAACTACCACACCAAGAGATATGCAATGATAACTGAGCCACTATTTGCTCTTTATCCTTTTATTTCCAAATTAATAATAAGGCTAGCTTTATTATTTAACGTAGAATGGTTGCAGTATTGTGCAAATCATCAATGCATGGCTATCGGCGTACCTATGATCACATAGGCCTAGCTTGCGCCCCGAACTACCATACCAAGATGTATGCACAACACCGAGGAGTTCTTTTTAAGTTTAAAAGCTTCGTCGATCCGTAGCAAGAAAGTGTGATATTTCTTACGCGATATCCTCGCTTTTATACTATTTTCGAGAACACAGATTAAAGTACAGATGAATCACTCATTATCTACGAAAGGATACTATAAACAAAACTGACATCTATATATATTTAGAAATACAAATTCGTATAGTGCACTCTCGCAAACATGAAGATAACATTAAACTACTCATAACAGACCACAACATACAATAAACATTAAACGAAAGATATACATTACAAACAGGGTGCAATATTACATATAATAACACAACATTTACATGTCCTTAGTAGATGTAATTGACCGGTTCACCAACATTAAGCGGGTCTCAGTGTTGCCAACCCACCCCAAGAAAATTTCACCATATGATATTTTACAGGCGAAGCTAACCTACAAATAGGAGTTGGCAACACTGACTTGTTGCTTCTCAACGTCTTGGAAAACGTCTTAAGACAAATATCTTAATCTTTAAGAAAGTCGACTTCCGGTATGTCAAGATGTTACTTCCGGTCTGTCAAGAATATTTTCTTAAGACAAATGTCTTAAGACGTTTTTCCAAGATATTGATTTTCTTGGCTCCCAATTGAGCTAGGATGATGATTTTAAATTTGTTGGATAGGATTCGACGAGAACTATTCGACTGGCAAATAAAATCGATTCTACCCTCTCTCTATTTTTTTTCTAACATACTGATCTATTGCATGCTAACCAAACCTCTTTTGGGAGGCAGGGGCTCTTGTAACGCCACGGGTACTCCACATGTATGTATGTATGTAAAGCAAGAATAGCATATACATAAATAACACACACCAAACCCAGCACCATCGTGAATTACCCTTCCAAGGTTTTTTTATTGCAAAGCATTTATTTTGTGGCACTCCACAAATAAAATAACATACCCCACAAATATTTTCAACAAGATGCAATCTGTAAAAATTTGCCCTACGTGTGAAACTGGTGTTTCAAGTAAACATTTCAAAAGACACTACCGTACCTGTGTACCTGGTAAGCATGTGATCGCTACAGAACCATGTCCCAGGTGGGACGTACATATTACTATTGGTAATTTGAAAAAGCATATAACAACATGCAAAGTCGTCGGAGCATCGTCGACCAGCTCGACCAAGAGGAAAGCGAAAGCCGACTCGCCACCACCCGCCAAACGCGTCAAGCCTGTGGCGAAAGCGAACCAGTCTGCTTTCGAGGGTTTGTTAGAGGACTTTGTCCTCACTTCAGAGGGCTCATGTGACGTGCGTAGCTTTTTGGAGAACGAGCAAGCCAAAATTATTTCCATCCTCAGCGATGCGCTTGCAACGCACTCCACCAATTTCTACGCATCGCTATGTTGCCAGTACAAGAAGCCGTCTGATGTAATTTATAGCTTCGACCACAATACCAAGGCGAAGACGCTACATCTGGCGGATGTCGACAACCTAAAGGCCATCTACAACGAGTTTGCCGAGGAGCTGCTGGCCAAGCAGGAGGAACATCAAGCTGTGGGCTCAGGAGGTTTGCTGTGTGGTGAACCTAACGAACTGTGTATTAAACTTAACAAGTTCGTGCCTCTCTCCCCGTCCAACTACGTCCCCTTACCACGTACCATTGCGGCAAAGAAGACTGTCCTGAATATTCAAAACAGTGACGCCAAGTGCTTCCTCTGGTAAGTGCTTGCAGCGTTGCACCCTGTCCACTGGAAAAAACAATCACACCGAGTTAACCACTACAAGCAGTACGAGCCAGAGCTGGAAGATGCGATGGTTGGGATCGACTACCCGGTGGAGGTCTCTGATATTCGCAAGTTCGAGGGCCGTACTCACAACCCGCAGTTGGCTATCAATGTTTATGGCCTCACTGAGAAAAATGTGTGTACCCTATTCGGGTGAGCGATGTACACAACAATGATGCTCGAGAAATCCATATTTTACTCATCAAGGATGAAACTCGCCATCACTACATTCTCATTCGCTCTCTCTCTCTCTCGACTTGTTTCTAGCCAAACAAGTGAATACATACACCACATAGAAGTTTGTCGCAGGTGCTTGTCCACTTTTGATAATCGAAAACAGCTGGATTATCAGAGCATCAGAGGTCCCAACATCGCTGCCGAGAAGCTCGCTCGCCACAAGCTCTACTGCAGTAACAACGAGATAGGGGTGGCAGTCTTGCCCAAACCTGGTACTGTAGAAACATTTCGCATGCACACTGCCATGGTAGAGCACCCTGCAATCATCACCACCGATTTCGATGCCTTCCTCAAACCTATCTCCACATGCGATCCCAATCCCAAAGTTTCCTCTACTACCCCTCACCAACTCCATGAGGCCTCGAGTTATGCTTATGTTGTGGTGTGGCGAGACCGACTTGTTGACCCCGAGCTCTATGTGTATCGCGGTCCCGACGCAGTAAAAACATTTTCTAGAAAGGATGGTTGTGGAAGCCAAGGAGATAGGGGAGTTCCTGTTGACCCCCAAGTCTATAGAATCGCTGTCTCCTGACGACGAAATCAAGCACGAGGAGGCTACTACCTGTCCTGTGTGCACCAGGGAGTTTAGCACCAACAACCGTAAAGTTCAACACCATGATCACTTCAACGGTAGATACATTGGTCCTTGGTGCAACCGGTGTAATTTATTGGCCCGGGACCCGCGCTTCAACCCTATGTTTTTCCACAATGGCTCGGGGTACGACTTCCACCATCTGTTGCCACATCTTTGGTACGACGACATGTAAATCAACGTCCTGGCGCAGAACGAGGAGCGTTACATTAGCTTGAGCAAGTGGGTGCGAATCCCAGAAAAAGGCTCCCGCATCGAACTTCGTTTCCTCTACTCCCTGAGGTTCCTCCCGGCCAGCCTCGACGCCCTGGCGAAAAAGCTCGGGGACGAGCAAATGCTCATCACCTCTGCCAACTTTCCAAACTTGGACAACGGTCTCCTCAGGCGTAAGGGGGTCTACCCTTACGAATACATCACCGACTCTACCAAATTTGCGGAGAAGTCGCTGCCTCCTCGAGCGAAGTTCTACAGCAAGGTGCGAGGCTCAGGCATCTCCGAGGACGACTACAACAATGCTCAGTCCATGTGGCGCGAGCTGGATTGCCAAAATCTTGGGGACTACCACCATTCCTACCTAAAACTCGATGTGACGCTCCTCGCTGATGTGATCCATGCGTTCCGTGCAACTGCGAAGACCATCTACAAGCTGGACCCTGTATACTTCTACAGTCTTCCTGGACTGGCATGGACGGCTATGCTGCTTGTTACAAAAGTTAGGCTTGAGCTTCTTTCGGACGTGGACATGATGCTGTTTGTAGAACGTGCCGTCCGGGGTGGAATGGTCCAGGTGTCCCAGCGACACTCGCACGCCAACAATCACCGCATGGCCACCGGCAACGACCCCTCCCTACGGTCCAGCAACATCATGTACACAGACGTCAACAACCTCTACGGACACTACATGATGTTGCCACTCTCCTCCGGAGGGTTCATGTGTGCTGATCCCTCCAAATTTGACGTTCAAGGTTTCAGCGATGTGGAATGCGGGTTTTTTGCCGAGGTGGACCTTGAGTTCTCCGAGAAGCTGCAGTATTTGTTCTGCGACCTTTCGCCAGTCCCGGAATTCAAATGCCCGCCTGGCTCTAACCAAGGAAAGCTCGTCATGGACTTCAAGCCCAAAGAGCGTTACGTTCTGCACTACCAAAACCTCTTGTGGTTGATGGAGCAAAAGGTTACCGTCCGCACAATACATCGAGGTCTTCTGTTCGAGCATTGTCTATGGTTGAAACCATACATCGAGCTCAACACCAAACACCGCACAGTCGCTACTTCTGATTTCGATAGCAATTTCTTCAAGTTAATGAACAACGCAGTGTTTGGGAAAACCATGGAGAATGTGCGAAATCGTGTGGATGTGAGGCTAATATCAAATAAAGCACAATGTCGCAAGCTTGTAGCAAGCCTGTTATTCAAGTCACGTACTATTTACAATGAGCAGCTTGCTCTGGTGCATATGAGGAAGAGCGAGGTGATGCTCAACAAGCCAATCTATGTTGGTGCCACAGTATTAGACCTGAGCAAGCTGCACATGTTTTATATATATTATAAGATACTACGCCAGCACTATAACGACAATATCAGCCTACTTTACACGGACACAGATAGTTTGATGTACCACGTTAGCACGGACGACGCATATAGGGATATAGCCACGGTACCAACTTTTGTGAACATCTTTGACACGTCAGGCTATTTCCAGCCGAACCGATACAAAATCCAGGCTCGCAACAAGAAGGTACCTGGCAAACTCAAAGACGAGAAGGACGGAGATGTAATTCTTGAGTTTTCCGGTCTTCGCGCCAAAGCCTATGCTATTCGGGCAGAGGGTTCCATCACAAAAAAAGCTAAGGGTGTGGGCAGGCAGGTCGTCCAAGAGTACCTCAAGTTCGAGGATTACGTCAAAACTCTTCAAACTAGGACGGCAATTCCAGGAGTGGAGCAGCGCATCCAGAGTGTCGACCATGTGTTGACAACCAACAAGGCGAGAAAGGTTGCCCTGAACGCACGCGACGACAAGAGGTGTGTTCTGAAGAGTGGGATTCACATTCACATTCACTCCCGTGGGGTCACTATCATCTAAAAACTAGTAAGACATGCCTCAAATGTAGTAAATAGTATGTATGAAAAAATCTCATGTAACAGAAGTTCCAATTTAATATAACCAAGATACTAGAACAATAGTGTTTATCTTCAAATGCAAACAGGTGGAGGTTTGGGATTTTTTACGGAACTAACTCCCTGCCGTGCCCTACGGGGTGAAAAAGGGGCACACGTAAGGCCAAAAGCGGAAGTTTTAATGCATCAAAATTAAATTTTATTATTCTTTCCAGATTATCCTCAAAACATTTTCTCCACAAATGTAAGAAGATGCTCCAAGAAGTATCTTCTTCGCAGTACATCCTGGACACTGCGTTGCTGGTTAACAAAAAATCTAATGTTTGAACCTACGGTCAGTATAATTTTTATAGAATTATGCAATTTTTTTTTGTTTTTCTTGTACTTAAAACTGTTCGTTCACTCTTTCATTCTTGACATCATACACAAAAGTTTTCTCTGCAATACGAATGACGCTGCATAGAGTATCGGCAGGCAAGGCGTCATGGAACTCACAGACAATCTTGATGTTGGTGCGATCGTTAACAACCAACTGCTTTCTCTTAGATGTGTTAATGACGAACATGGGTCTGCGAGCTATGAACTCATTGGTGTTGTAGTACACGTCCACGTTGCCAGAGGTCACTCTCTTGTAAGATGTGTATGCCTCGTACAGTTTCAGGTAGTCGTTGTTTGCAATGTTCAGGTTGTAGTTCTCACGCGGGAATATCTCGTTCCTGCCATTTTTGAGGTAGATGTTCTTGATCTTGCAATTGTCGAACTGACTCGAATCTTTTTCTTGGTGGAAACAGGTTTCTGCATGCACTGGTAACCGTAAAATTGGATGGGTACTTGGGGATTCTTCAAAATGTCTATTTTGTACTTGAGAGCGTAGTTAGTTTCGTATTCCACTACGGCATTGGCAACTCCATGGACTGGATGATGCACTTGGCAGGATCGGGTAGTGTGTTGGGAAGTGCTGAACCGTCTGCACTCAAGGTGCTGTAACACATCAGCGCATTGTTGTCGTTGGCGCTTCTGCGAAAAGTGACGCGCAAACACCCTTGCACATAATCTCTGTGTAGTCGGAGAAGAAGCCAGGAAGTAGGCGCATGGGAAACAGTACTGTGTGACTTTGAGTTTTGATTTTTGTACCTGCTTCGAATCCCACTGCCTGGTAGTATGCTGCATCGGTCTTGGAGAGTTTCAGTGTTCCCACAGCTGTAGAGGTAATCCCGGGGTAGTAAACCCTATCGATGACGGTGCCATGCTTTCTAACTTCCACCTGCGAGAATAGGTACGGCACAAAATTATCTACAAGTCTTAAATTTGCATTGGTAAGAAATGCTTCGTCGTTGTCTCTCTTCACAACATCAAACTTGATATCAAATCAGCTCTGTGAGGGTGAATGAATCCATCCCCGACGTCCACGTCGTATTCTATCTCTCGATTTGCTTCATTAAGGTTGGCAAACGTGCGACGATTGGGTGGGAAGGACTGCAACTCGTAACTTTCGATTTGCTCCAAGATGGTTATATTTATTATATGTTAATCTCCACGACGGCAGTGGTCGTGGCTCCTGCAAAATCAACCACCTCTCCCTTCTCGTTTGTAATTGCAAATTCTATGTTGTCTATGAGATTACGAGATACAGGAAAGTATATCGGTGGGGAGGGTGTGTAGATAATTAGCTCCATGAACTCAGAGTTTGGTTTGAACGTAGCGATAATACCTGTCTGCTTGCGAGTCCCTGGGATGCCGTCCGAGGATTTGGTGATCATACCTTCTGCCACATTGCAATGTATGTTTAGAGTCTCGATGGCTAGAAATTTAGGAATGTTAGCACCAATGTGATTGATGCCAGGTTCGAGCATTGTGTTGTTCTCGAATCCCAAAAGCTCTCCGATGGTACATAGGTCTACGGTTTCCGTGACAGACACTAGTTCCACCCTGTGAGTTAAGGAATTTTGCGACAGCAACACACTTGTTGGCAATTGGGCCTGCAAGGTAGACAGGTTGTACTGGCCAGGGGTGATGCTGATCTTCTCGCTGCCAATTTTGATGGTATTGTTGTGTACCGTCACATTAGGTATCAGGTACATGCTGTAGAATGCACGAAGAGAAATAGATTTAGGATAGATGATATCGTCATGCAATGCGAGTTTCAGAAGCGAAGTCTCGCTTGTGAGATGGAATACTCCCATAGTGCTTGAGGTGCCACAATGCATTCTGGAAATCCTCGATTTTTAAGTTATTTAATTGCGAGAGGAAGACAAGCATGGAAACGCAGAGATGGCCACAGTTCACATCGCTGAAACCCTGGATGCGTTCGTCATTGTAGTAGAGATTGACAACACTGAGATATTTTACCAACCCTGCAGGTGGCGTGCCTCCGAATGAATCGAAAACAATTGCTTTGTTGTTGTTGGCTTTGAGGTAGCATATCCAATGTGTACCTGGATTTTCGTAACTGTCTAGGTTAACCACACAACACTATTTTTTCTTCATAACAGAAGGTAGAGAATCAGACATGAAAACGCCCCTGAAGTACTTGGCCCCCAACGATTCCATCAAAGATTCAATATCGAAGTTGGACAGGGGCTCTTCTTTTTCTAAAACTTTTTCAAAGCTTCGAGGTTGTTCTTTCGCTTTTTGGTCACATCTTTCCCCTTCTTCTCCATAGCCAGGTTGTGGCGTTTCTGCTCTTCTAACTCGGCCTTATTCTTTCTTGCATCGATGACGGTCTTGGCAATCTCGGCACTGCCTCCTGCCAATCTCGGCACTGCCTCCTGCCAATCTGCCTACAGCACCCAATGCTGCCAAGATAGCCGGGATGCTGAATATGAAACCTCCAGTCTTCTACTGCTTTCGCGAACCTTGTAACCTCCTCAACTGAGGAATGCTAAGCAGCAATTTCATTCCATGACCTATTTCCAGGCAGGAATGTTTCTTCTCGCGCTGTTGGTGAGCATTCCATCAAGAGCTCCGAGATACTTGAGGTTTGCTTAGGGTATTTGGTAAACAACATTTTTGGGCTTCATGGTGATAGTATGTTATTTATATATGTCGTGAAAAAGGTAAGGCTTTGCCCCTAATGCAATGAAGTGATGATAGGTTTGTTTATACAAGTTCCTTTCTTTTCACAGGGTGTTATTTATTTACAGCCCCACCCCAATTTTCGTTTTGTGTTCATAGTGATGGTCGTACCAAATGCGGCAACCCGTTCACTTAGCGAGGCATCTCTGCGGACGAGTCTCCCTAAAGGTGCATGCTCCAACTTCCTGTCGGCATCGTGACGTACGTCGATATCTGTGTGAGTATTGTAGGCAATGTCGTGATCCTTGCATGCCGCGTCCAGTGGGTTCACTCCCTTGTCTCATCTTTCCAGTCGTTGTTCGAGTTTGGTACCCGGACCGCAGTACTGGTAACGTGGCAGGTGCATCTCGAAGGGTAGCTTGTTGATAATATCGTTCACGAGACCTCGACCCTCGGCCACATTCCAGAATTTGGGAGGCAGGGTGTTGATGATCTTGATGAGGTACCATATACCTTTGCAGTCGTTGACAATGAAGTTGCTAAGCTTGGTGCTAATCATGTTCATGATGCCCACCTTCTCGTTTTGGAAGTTGCGATTGCCTGCATTTTCTTCGCCTGCGTTAACCAGCAATCGATCTACAAGCTTCCTTACGTCGTCTACCCAAACAAACTCTTTAGGTAGGGTATTGTAGAGTTTGACACCGCTGCCAGTCGTGAGCTGGGTCCATATTGGCTTGATGAGGTTCCTGTACTTTTCTCCACTGCTAGATTTCACGCGATTCTGTCTTGCGTCGTTGTTTTGGTACAGGGCGTCCGTCATTATCAAAGTGTATGTGTAACTTTGGTAATCTTCGTCTGTATAATCTTTAGGCTGCTTCTTTGTATGTAGTTATTTATAATAGGTCAAGACGTTTCTTGTAACGTTGCAACGATTAGAAAATTATTAATTTTGTTTCTGTATTTTCCGTTATTGGGTTTCCTCGTCATGTCTATTGTGACAAACCCGAAATCATCTTGGTTCCAGCATGAAGAGCAAAATTTGGGTGTTTTAAATTGGTGTAGTCTTGACGAAACAAACAAATGAAATTAGCATTGTCTCGGAGTAGCTGCTTGGGGATTTTGGAAAAAGTCTGAGCAAGGTAGAAGCAGTCCATGCCTCTGTGCCGACCCTGAGTAAAAAAATTGCGAATTTTGTTCTGGTTCTCCAGGATCACATCGTCAAAAACCACCACCGAATTCTCGAGAGAGCAGTCTAGTGGTATCACTTCAGAAGCAAATATAGCTATGCCTAGTCCCTCGTACAGTTTCTACAGCTGGTGATACTTCGATTGCTCCAAACTTTTGGAGAAAACATACAGGTGCCTGTTCTTCCAGTTCAAACAGTTGGGTGCAGGAAGAAAATTATCAATAAGTAACGTTGTTTTTCCACATCCAGAAGGTCCAACAATAAGGCAGCGAATGTTGTCGGGTAGAAGCTCGCCATTTTTCCTATCCTGACGTTCCGATGGAAAATCTGGCAGTCGCCGTACCACATCCCAAGCACCCGTTGCACAATCACCTCGTTTGCGTCGATCCAACTTTTTTCCTCGAGTCCCAGCCATTTCACCAACAGTTTGTCACCTTTTCTACGTAATACTTTTTCAATAAGATACGTGTCGGGGTATTTGGTTTTAGAAAGTTCCTCTTCGTAAAATCTTCCTCTCAGAATTTCGTCGCGATTATCTTTCATTATATACGTGTGACGGTTTCCGGGTAAGACTACGGTGAGCCCGACCCTGTGGCCGAGTGGTTAGCACATCGGGCTGCGACGCCAAGGGTCCCGGGTTCGAATCCCGGTCGGATTTGGTTGTTTGTGAATGTCCATTCATCAATTTCATCATTTCATCACTCATCCCCATCTTCGCAAATTAGCCAAGAGGCACAAAACGCGAAGTAAAATAAACTAAATCAATCAATCAATCAATCAATCGAACTACGGTGAAAAGTTCCGTACTCCAAGTTTTAGTGAAGCCTTTTTCAAACGCACGCTTAACTTTACTGATACTCACCTGATCTCCAATTTCGTATTTCGGTTTCTTGCTTGTAAATTTGTACTTTGGACAATAAACCGTAGAAATTAAACGCCGCTCCTCAGATTTGTTGACGTCAGCTGGTTTCATGTTTATCGTGCGATGCAAACTGTGATTATAGCTGTTAACAAGTTCCGGAAGCATGTCGAGCCACTTGTAATTCCCCTAAAGAGTGAATTGTTTCCACATGCGTGTTTTGAGAGTTCGGTTGAAACGTTCCACTATGCTGGCTTTGATGTGACTAAAGGTGGAGTAATGTTGAATATTTTGTTTTTGAATAAATTGTGGAAAGACAGAGTTGTAGAATTCTTTTCCGTTGTCTGTTTGAAGAAATCGAGGTCGCCTGTAACTTTCATCGAAAATAGTTTTGAATGCTTCCACTACAAAGGTTCCTGTTTTTGCCTTGAGGGGTAAAGCCCACCCAAATTTTGAAAATATGTCTATAACAGTGAGAAGATACTTGTATCCCTTGTTGCTTTTATGTATTTTTTTTTTAAGTTGCCACTGCTTATTTCCACAAGGTCAGTTTGCCACAAGTCATCTATGCCTTTGGTCACTACC
Source organism: Lepisma saccharinum (assembly GCF_977018435.1). Taxonomy (NCBI): domain Eukaryota; kingdom Metazoa; phylum Arthropoda; class Insecta; order Zygentoma; family Lepismatidae; genus Lepisma; species Lepisma saccharinum. The sequence continues at coordinate 65,104,893 of NC_139250.1, read as the reverse complement.
GGCAGTCGTTTGTAGTTTCGCCGTTCAGGTTTGTGCAGCTCGTTCACAATAGCCTGCCTAGACATTGCTCGAAAATAAGAATATAGTTTGGATGGGATTTCTGGCTGCAGACAATGCCGGGTTTTCTATGTACAGCTTATCACTTATTTCTATGTCGATAATTTGAGTAGCATCTTCGGCATAGGCAGTCTCGCGAGTATCGGGGTGGGTAAAATCGACCAACTCCACTCCTCTTATTTTACGCTCGTCACTGATGTTCGTTACGGTCATGGTTGGGTAGTGGGTTGCGTGAGGCAAAGACCAGTATGAAACCTTAACGAACTGAAGTGTGCTAGTGATGAAAAACTGGTGATAGTCTTTGGCAGGAGTCAGTGTGTAGAGTTTGGCACCCGGATGGAAGAGCGAGGAAAATTCCATGTTTGGAATGCTGTGCAGTTCGATGACAAGAGTGGACTTGAAATTGTCGATGCTGGCGTTCAGGGTGTTTACATTGGTTCGAACCTCGCTCTCCACATCTTACAATCTACCGTTCACCGATTCCAGGTGTTCCTCGATAGCACGGACAACAGTGTCGTAATTGGGCTTGATCTTCACATCGACAATTAGCCTCTTGAATTTTTCGTTTAATACATGTAGTTGGGTACTGAAATTGGCTATGGCCGATTCCTGGCTCGCCTCGATGCTGCCAATTTGATGTTTCACATTGGCGATAATCTCTTGTAGGCTTTCCACGAGTGTCAACTTGGAGCTCTCGGTTGCCAGGTAGTGGCCCTGGGTTCAAATTTCCGCAAACAAGCCATGTAGCTCGCTTATGTTCTGGTTGGAAGGCAAGGTTGCAACAGACTCCCGAAGCAATTCAATTTCGGTTTGGATGTTTTTGATGTCGTCGAATTTGAGTATTCGGTTGAGAGCCCTCTTCACACTTTTCAATTTCTCAGAGGTAGGCATGGTGGCCACCGTGTTTTGGAGCAACTCCAAAACTTTTTTCATCGCGTCCAACTCCGAGGCAGCAGCAGCAGCGCGTATGCCTTCTTGTAATTGTGTTATGTCGTCCTGGGTGGGGGTGGATTGTTGCAAAGTTTCACACTTAGTCTGTATGTCGTCGATCAAGTGATGAAAATGCGACAACTCTGATTCGGTGTTTAGATTTTCCGACTTGGTGATCTGCTGTTGGACGCTGGCCAGAGTATCCCTGATGCCAGGCAGTATGGATTCCAGTGCTTCGTGTACGTTTGCCAGATCATTTTTGATGACGGCGCGAGCATCCTCAATATGGGCTATGGTACCTTGCAGCTTCCCGAAATCCTCGTAGTTGTAACATACTCGTTACGAGGTAATATAATGAAAGGATCTGGTACTATCGTGTAATAGATTGTCTTTTGTTTGATCACGTGACGTTCCCTGCTCGGCGAGAAAAGGCTCCGCCTGTTACGGAGTTCTTCCTTCCTGAGCAGCCGCAGAGTGCACACATATATTCTAGGTTGGTTATATGGATTGTACTTTATTTGTCTGTAGGTAAATGAATGCGTTGAGTTGTGTTAAATTATGATGATACATAAGGAATGTAAATCAAATTGTGGCTCAATTATTTAATCATATTTGTAATAAACAAGCAGATAATCCAAAATTAAATACATGTTTTAATTAATGAAACAACAAGACATCTGGTAAAATATTCATGGGTCCACTGCCATACTTTGCTATCTAGTGTAGTTACCATTTGTATCTATCTTTCTTTTGTTTTAAGGTGGTTACAAATAAAGAGAGCGTGGTTCTCTCAAGTAGATTGTTTCTGATTAAATGTATGTAACAATTTAGTCTGTAACATTGCTAATATGGAACGTTTTAATAGTACATTGCAGTCCAGGTTTGCTACTCTCGATCAAACTGGTTATTTCGGATTGCCTCTGCCAGTATCTCGGGAACAACCTCTTGTTTCCTCGACCGTGTGCAATGCTGAAGGTCGCCAAACTGCTGCTCAGGAGTCGACTGATAACAGTCAAGGTGAGAACGAACCAGTTTTTAAACAGTCACGTACACGATTTCCTTGTGAGCCACAATGGGTAGATAAGAAACCAGTAAGGAATTTGATTGGTTTTTCTAGTGAATCTGGTGACGACGAAAACCCTGTTCGATAAAATTTGCCAATTTTTAGTGGCCACTGTTTGGATAAATTAAGTAATGTAGTTGCTCAACAAACATTGTCATCATTAATTTCACAAGTCCCTATTGTAAAAGAAGATGATAGTGTAAAGGCGGTCAGGGGCGTGATGCTGATCACATCACAACCACTCACGACCGGATCAAGAAAGTGTGGGGCGTTACCCCCACACCCCCTATACGCCTTCATGGCGTGGTGCTATGCACAGGGGAACACTTTACCTTTTTTACCTTTTTGATGATAGTGTATCCATTTTCAATTTTTTGTATGAAGTGGAAAGAATACGAGAAAAGCAAATTTTTCCAATTAAGGAAATTCTATTGTCTGTTTTGCATAAATTGCCTGGTAAGATTTGTACATTTATATTACATCAAATTAGCCGTAACCTTGCTTGGTTAACTATTGTTGAAAATGTCATTAATAACTTTGTTACTACTATTGGCAAGGAAGTTATTGCAAGTAATTGTGTGTTTAAATTGCAATCAGATAAAGAAGATCCGTTACATTTTCTTGAGTCTCGTGAGAGAGCATTTAATTTGTTAAATTTGTTGTGGCCGGAACATGAATTTGTAAAATGTTTAGTTGAAAGAATGTTGCCTCTATATTCTCAACATTTCATGTTAAATGGAATACCAGTCAAAATATCAGATTTTAAGGAAACCTTACAATTAAAACATGCTCATTCACGTATAACAAAAGATTTCCAATTAATGTCTGGTGATAGAAGTGTAAATGTAGTGCACAAAAGGACAATTCAGTGTAGATATTGTGGTATTTTTGGTCATGTTCAAAAATTTTGCCCTAAAATGCGTTCAAGAAATTTAATGGCATCGATCTATTATGAAGTTGGTAAAAGAGATAAATTACTTGCAGTGTTTGTGCCCATAACTATTGATAATATGACAGTTAATGTGTGCATCGATACAGGAAGTACTGCATCTATTATCAGGGAAGACGTATTATCTAAGTTAAATGCTAAAAGAAAATTGAATATAACAGAGTGTAATGAAAAACTTACAGTGGGAAATGGAACCCAGTTGGAACTGAAAAAAAGGTAGGACTAAATGTGAAGTGTAAGTCATGCTCGTGGCCTGAGACATTCTTCGTGGCAACAACATTGCCGGTAGATTGCATTCTCAGACTAAAATTTCAAATTAAATCTCGTATGATTATAGACTTCAATAAAAGTGAAGTAACTTTTCCTTTTGGTGACGTACGTTTGCCGATAAATTGGAACTGTGACAGTATTGTGATGCACAATGTGTCATTTCAGAAAGAACATATTCATCCAAATACTCAAAAGGTGTTTCCTTCATCACAAGGGAAAGCATGGCAACGAAGAGGACCACAAGCCGCTCTTCGAGGAGGAGGTTGGCCACAACGCACCATCTCAATGACATTTATTCCTCGGTCATCGCAACAGCAATGGCAACCAGGAAATGATGAAAACTGGATGCCGTCTTCATCAGAAGGAAGGATTGGAATGGCAGCAACGTGCATTTCATCTGAAGATTTTCAAAGAAAATTAGGTGAGCTGAAAAATAATTATTCTGATGTTTTAAACAACAATATTGGACAGATTAAGAACTTTGAATACAAAATACCTTTAATAGATAACATTCCTGTCCGTAGTATGCCCTACAACTTGGGACCAACAAGAGAAAAAGATTTTGATGTTATTGTTAATGATTTACTATCAAGGGGTATCATTGAAACAACAGAAAGTGCATGCGCTTCGCCTAGTTTCATTGTATATGGTAAAAATAATAAAAAGCGAATGGTTATAGATTTTCAGAAAGCCAATGAACATATTTTATGGGACGGATATCCTAATGATAATCTAGAAGATACTTTATGTAGTTTAAGTAAAGGTAAAATATATTCTGTTCTTGATATCAAATCTGCTTATCATCAGATATTCTTAAGTGAAGATTCACGTGATGTTACTAGCTTCGTAACAAAACAAGGTCATTTCAGATATCGTTTTTTGCCTTTTGGATTGAAAGCGGGGAGTGCTTGCCTAGCAAAAGCAATGAATATGGTTCTTGGAGACTTAAAAGGAAAATTTCTTCATTATTATTGTGACGATGTTCTTATTGTCTCAGAGGACGAAAGCTCTCATTTAGAACACCTAAAAATTGTTCTAGAAAGGTTTAGGAATTTTGGAATTACTGTATCACCTGATAAAATGCAATTAGGAAGGAGGGAAATTAAATTCTTAGATTTTGTAGTAAAGAATGGTTCATTATTTATGGATCCGTCTAGAGTTGAAGCTATTAAGAAACTATCTAGTCCAAAGAATTTAAAAGGATTAAATAGGTTAATTGGATTAATTAACTACTTCTCGAGATTCGTTCCTGATTTTCAAAAAATAATATCACCTTTGAATGATGCTAAATCAGCAAAGAAGTTTGAATGGGGGGATGCCCAACAAAATGCACTAAATTCAATTAAACAGGCATTTGAAAAATATGTCATTTTAAAATTACCAGACATGACAAAACCTTTCATTGTTCAAGCCGATGGTTCACTATCAGGTTATGGTGCTATTTTGTTACAAGAAGACGAAAATAGGAACCTTTGTCCTGTTTTCTTCTTTTCTAAAAGAATGAAAGAGAAAGACAAGAATTCAACAATATATCAGGTAGAACTTGATTCACTTATGATGGCATTAGAACGTTTTGATGTATATCTAAAAAGTCAACCATTTTTGTTACAAGTTGACAACATGAGTATTGCATGGCTTATTAGAAGAGCTTCTAAATTTCCTAAGTATGCTAGATATTTGGAGAAACTTTCTGTCTATAATTTCAAAATAGAACACATTCCATCTAAATGTAATCTACTGACTGATACTTTGTCGAGAATGTTTAACAACAAGGAATATAACACTGAAGAAATTGATGTGGAAGAATTAAAAAGCATTAATTTAGCTATGTGGGCTCATCCTTTGTTATCCGCTTCAATCGGAGATGAACAAAGGAAGGATGATCAATTGAGAGTTATTATTGAAAAAATTTCACAAAATGAAATGTTGCTAATTATAAGCTTATCAAAGGTATCTTGTATTTTAAGACTAAAGCTAATAATATGCCTTATAGGATAGTTGTGCCGACACATCTTAGAAAGTCTGTTATTGAATATTTTCATAGTAATGTTGTATCTGGTTCACATTGTGGATGGCTTAAAACATTGAAGAAAATTCAAAGGCACTTTACGTGGCTAAAAATGTGTGAAAAATATTAAAAATATTGTTCAAAGTTGCATTATTTGTCAGAAGTGTAAGCCTAGTAATGCGCCTATTGTTAATCAGTTGGCGTCAGAAATAGTATCTGTAAGTGGACAACGATATTATATTGACTGTGTTGGTCCTTTAATTAGCTCAAGGGGATATAGATTTGTATTGGTAGTTGTGGATGCCTTTTCACGTTTCGTTGTATATGAACCTTTGAAAAATGTTACGTCAAAAATTGTTACGCAAAAGCTTTTCAATACATTCATGAATTATGGCATTCCTTGTGAGTTGGTTACAGATAACGCTAGCTATTTCTGTTCGCAATATTTCACATAATTTTTGTTTAATCTAGGTATTAAACATATTACTATCAGTCCATATAACAGTCAAGCCAATTTTGCCGAGAAATATATTTGTCATCTAAACTTTAGTTTACGTACCTTATTTGCTAAGGATCATACTAAATGGGTTACTGCCTTAACCCTCGGATGCATGTCACTTTTTTTTACAACTTTACATATGTGGGGTCAATTTGACCCCAATGCAATTATGCATTGAAATAAGTACGACAGAGTAAATAGTTTAGCTAATGTGGTTTGTTGATCAATAATTTCTCTGAATATAACATAGGAAACAATTACCATTTTATTATTATTATTTAAGACCCTCCCCAAAAAATAACAATGTATTAACAATTCACTGTTCTACATATTAATGGTAGTTACACTTCGCTCGCAATTATCAGAACTTCAGTTGACCTGAGAAACAGTATTTTAGACATAACACAATGCAGCACTAAATATTATTTTATCTAGAACAAATAATTTTTTTAAAAAATAAAATAAAAAATAATAGAAAAGAAATAAAAAGACGAATGTGCCGGCCTCTCATGGCAATTAAATACACCTCAATCGCATTCTGAGCACACCACAATCACACTGTTGTGGACCTTGCACACAGGTTTCCCACATCTTCTGCAACGTTTCGTGATCTTCCTGCCCTCTTGTCTTGAGCAGACCTGGCATCTTACTCTTCTCTTTGAAGATCTATCCTACAGTCTCTGTGCCTGCCTTACTTTACTACGCCGCAAAGTTTCATTGCATCGGTTACTAGTTTCTTCAGGTTCAAGCTTTGGCACTTCCTCCGCATGTGAGGAAGAATCAACTCATTCGCCAACTCGATAACGAACATACGGCGTCTGTGACTGATGCCTGAATGGTAATCAGAATGCTGTGAGAAGTAGCATGTGTATGCATTGAGAATGCCTACATTGATTACATTATAGAAGAGGGCCATTGGCCATCGACGTGTCTGTACCCTGCAGGTGTATATTTAAACCAGTTTGTCCATGGCATCCACTCCACTCTTTGTTTGGTTGTACAACTTTATGATTTCTGGCTTCTTCTTAGAATCATCATCATCAATGTGTATGTCATGATGCATGGTGCTGAGTATAATTACATTCTTGTTTTTCTTCGGCACGTAGCTTACCAGGGTCTCATTTTCATGGAAGGCGAATTGTGATGTGCAAGGCTGTCTTGTCTTGATATTGGTAAGTGCAGGTGGGATTTCACGTCTGTTTTTCTTCGTTACATTTTGTAACAGGATATCGTTAGCCAAGTCATGACTTGTGAAGAATTGGTCAGTTGTGATATTTCTTCCAGAGTTCCTTAGTGTATAGCACAGTTTCTTCACGACGTTGCTGATGAGGTTCTTTTGAACTGGCTCTCCTCGCTGTCGTCCCAAATAGATTAGACCGTCTTTGGCGTAAAAGTTATCAGCATCGCACAACCAGAAGATCTTGATGCCGTATTTGGCCGGTTTACTTGGCATGGATTGCACGAACTTGCATCTCCCACGGAAAGGCACTAACTGTTCATCAATCGTAAGAAAGGTGCCGGGTACCATGATTCTGAGACAGTTTTTGATAAAAAGTGTCCAGATATATCGAAATGCAGCCATGTGACCAGTCTCCAGACGTGCAGCGCCAGTATGTTTGTCATCAGATCAGAGCAGTCTTCTGATGTCTTCGAAACGATTTACTCCAAAGGTTGTACTTCGGGTTGGAGAATTTGTTGATAAAAAGCTCACGAACATCAACATCCCAACTTCTCTCAGTTGGCCTCGATCCGCGCCAAATACATCTGCGCATGCGCACTTTGCAGTGAGTCATGGCAGGGTATGTGGTTGACCTTGAGATGATTGCATTAAGTTTGGGCATAATTGAACATAATATGTAGGATCAATTTTCCTTTATGAATGTTTTCCTGCTGTTTTCAGGCTGGGGTCAAAATGACCCCACACATGGAAAGGAAGGGTGTTGTTAAAAAAACGTTAAAAATATAATTTAAAATAAATTGTAAGAAATTTATTTATACATGTTCCTAAAGCTGAAGTAGTATGGTAAGATGTCACAGAAAATCAGAATTATTTATTTAGATTTTATTATAATACCAGGAAATAAACAGACAGTGGGGTCAAAATGACCCCACACATGCATCCGAGGGTTAAAAGAGATTCAGTATGCACTTAATTCTTGTTTTTGTTACTCAACAAAGTATACCCCGGCTCAATTATTTTTGGGTAGAGATCTTAGCGATATTTTTGGAATTAAGTGGGATTTAAATCATGATCCAGATCAATTATCAGATAACCAAAGAAAAGAAGTTCTAGCGCAAGCCTTTAAAAACCTGCAAATTGCCTGGAAAAGAAGGGAATCTCTTTACAAAAAGAAGTATTCTGAAATTAACTTTAAGATAGGAGATAAAGTAACGATTCAGAATCAAATCATTTCAAAAAAGGCTGAAAATATAACCAAGAAACTGTGTTATAAGTATTTGGGTCCTTTTGTTATCAAGAAATTTCTCACAGATGTTTCTGTCATGGTTCAAGACTGTTCTGATGCAAATAAGATAAGACGAACACACGTAACTAAGCTTGAGAGGTATTTTGCACCACCCTCCCAACCTGCAGAAACCGGTTCGGTGTACATGACTCGGGAAGGAAGCCAACAAGCAAGCTAAGTAGCTGCTTGTTGTCATAGGTTAGTTTTGACCTTGATAAAAGGAAGCATGAAAATACAATGTTTACAAAGAAATTGAATAAATTCAATGGATATTTTTATTATATTATTATTTATTATTTTATGATCGATCATAATGTTAATGTTCCAATAGCATAATGCTCAATGATGAGATTTCATGTTTAATATTCAATTACTATAATATGTAATATGCAGAATTGTGTACATAATGTCACGTGCATTTGTTTTCAAATTTGTTGTATGTAGAGACTGTTCCAGGTATTTTTATACTTTCAGATCTTGATGGGTTTATGTAAGAAGAGCTCTCAATGTCATCTATATATATATAAACAATGTACCTGTATTTTGGGTTTGTAAGTGGAAATACTTTGGAAAGTTAGCGGGGTTAATATATATATATAAAAAAGGGGGTGTTTTTAATATTTTGTTTTTGAGATATTGATATTCCTCATAACGAGTATCGTGTATATGTTTTCTCCCTTAGATGGAGGGGGAATTTTTGTAACATACTCGTTACGAGGTAATATAATGAAAGGATCTGGTACTATCGTGTAATAGATTGTCTTTTGTTTGATCACGTGACGTTCCCTGCTCGGCGAGAAAAGGCTCCGCCTGTTACGGAGTTCTTCCTTCCTGAGCTGCCGCAGAGTGCACACATATATTCTAGGTTGGTTATATGGATTGTACTTTATTTGTCTGTAAGTAAATGAATGCGTTGAGTTGTGTTAAATTATGATGATACATAAGGAATGTAAATCAAATTGTGGCTCAATTATTTAATCATATTTGTAATAAACAAGCAGATAATCCAAAATTAAATACATGTTTTAATTAATGAAACAACAAGACATCTGGTAAAATATTCATGGGTCCACTGCCATACTTTGCTATCTAGTGTAGTTACCATTTGTATCTATCTTTCTTTTGTTTTAAGGTGGTTACATAGTTTTCAATTTGGAGTTTGATGTTGGCCACGCTACGGGCAATAGCATTCAGCTAGCTGGACGAAGATAGATTGTTGATGAAGTCATGTATCGTTTGGAGTTTAGTTTTGACTTCGTTGATGGCTGCATGCAAAGCGTCCGTTTGAAGATCAGCCTTGATGCTTTCCAACGTAGGAATTTCGAACGACTGAAACTGTTCGTGCAATTTGGCAATACTGGCATTCACGCGATCGTAGTCATCTTGAGTTTTTATACTCTGGATAATGTTTTGCAGTACAGTCTGGATGGTGCTCGTTTGGTCCTGCAAGTGTCGCTTCAGCTGTTCCACATCGGAGGTCTGCGCTATCTCTGACTGGAGACTGGAGTTGAGCGTAGACTGCAGTGCCTGCAGGTCGCTTCGCAACTTTTTGACCCTGACGTCGAGCATGAGTAGCTCGTCGCCGTGATCGTCGCGTTTCGTGTGACCAAAAATATCGTTAGGCATTGTTGCTATGGTTATTTATTATACGGTAGGTGATTCGCATCTCCACAAAAAGAGGGATGAGTTTATCGTAGTCGTCCAAGAGCTCCACGTACAGGCGATCGCCAACAGACACATCGTACGTTGTAGTCGCATCCATCCTATCATGCTTGATGCGATAGATGTTCTTGCCAGAGGAAACCTTGGCCTCCCCTTTGTTCTCAAGATTCATGTTGAACTTAAGTTTGCCGGAGATGGGGAACTGGTAATAATTCAATTTGTTGTTGAATACATAGAATATTTTTCCCACACCCTTGTCATACTGGGTCAGGATGCTATTCAAGTGTATAATTAACAGACCGTTAAGATTAGATAGCATGGAAGGCAGGAGTTCGTTGAAGCTCGACGACGATGTAGGCTGAAAGGGCACTTTCATAGCTTGTTTCCTGAAGCCAAACAGGTTCATAGGCATGGTTATTTTGATAGAAACATTTCTAGTTGTAAGGTTGAAATGTTTGCACCCTCTTTCCCTCACAAATCGCATTACATACATACATACATACATGTGGAGGACCTGTGGCGTTACAAGAGCCCCTGCCTCTCTAGAGGATTGGTTAGCATGCAATAGATCAGTATGCTAGAAAAAATAGAGAGAGGGGGTAGAATCGATTTTATTTGCCAGTCGAATAGTTCTCGTCGAATTCTATCCAACAAACGTAAAATCATCATCCTAGCTCAATTAGGAGCCAAGAAAATCAATATCTTGGAAGAACGTTAAGACATTTGTCTTAAGAAAATTTTCTTGACAGACCGGAAGTAACATCTTGACATACCGGAAGTCGACTTTCTTAAAGATTAAGATATTTGTCTTAAGACCTTTTCCAAGACGTTGAGAAGCAACTAGTTAGTGTTGCCAACTCCTATTTGTAGGTTAGCTTCGCCTGTAAAATATCATATGGTGAAATTTTCTTGGGGTGGGTTGGCAACACTGAGACCCACTTAATGTTGGTAAACCGGTCAATTACATCTACTTCCTTTCATAAAAGTATAATATATCAGTAACATATTTTAAAGTTGTGACGTGACATAAAAATATGGATGATATCAATTGGAATGCAGCTGGAAGCTAGGAAGAATCATGGACAAAACAAAGCCGGATTGAAAAGGCTCCCCCCTGCCCTTTTAGGAGAGACCTCACCAGAATCGCTCTGAGCAGTGAATGTGGAAGACTGTGTTTTGTGTTTTTCTCATTTTGTGGCTGTAATGAACTTGTGTTTCGTGTGATTGTTTTTCATATGTGCTTCTGATTTTTTTGTCGGGACTTGCATCTTGTGTACTGCGAAAACATTTATTTCCTGTTGACTAGGCTCTTTGTAGAAATATGTCCGGAAGGAAACGATTGTGCGTTAGGGAGATCGGTTAGCTCATATATGATACGGACAATGAATGTGAGAGCATGGGATCAGATGTTGATGAAGATGGTGACTTTGATGACGATGTTGATTTGGAGGCTGTATCTGATTCCTCTTCTGATGAAAATGACGCTCCTCTCCCAACAGCATCATCATCGGCGTAGGTAACTTCGTCATCCTGGGGCCCGCCCACCGCTCATGTTCAGGGTCCAACCCCTTTAACCTTTACTGGCCAGCCTGGACCCAAGACATCAGATTTGACACCTGTATCTTCAACTTTTGATTCCTTCCGTCTATTCTGGACGGATGGTCTTTTCGACATTCTTCTGGTAGAATCTAACAGATACTACAAGCAGTTTGTGGATAAGAATAATCCGTCCAGGGTAGAGCCCCATCACCTTTGGAGAATTATTCCTTTTCCTTGCCCTGTGGATCGATTTTGGACACAACAAGAGTAGTGGTATTTGTGATATTACTGGCGCGAGAAATGATGAGCCCCCTTCAGACTGATTTGGCTACACTTAAAAGTATGTCAAGATGTCCATATGAGCTTATTGCTCAATTGTGCCACTCTGTGTAACCCAAGACTTTTGTAAAAAAGCCCTCGGGGATTTCCCGTGAAATGATGAGCCCCTCAGATTGATTTGGCTACAGTTACAAAAGCCACATCTGCCAAATTGTTGTCCATAAGCTTGTTAAAATATGCCCCTCTTGATATTGTTTTTGCTACACTCAAAACTAGGCCAAGGTGCTCATAAAACCCACACCCACCCACACCCACACATATTTACTTCCGGTCCACTTCTGGTTCACTTCCGGTCTACTTCCGGTCCACTTTCGGTTTACTTCCGGCCCACTTCCGGTCCACTTCTATTGCATCATGTTGTGCAACAAATTATTATCCTATATTATGCAACAAATTATTAGGCAAGAGCTTTTGCATTACATATCAGTTAGTATTGTGAGAGTGGTTGAAGAGTATGGACATGTTGTTGCAGTGCTCCTCATACAGGTCTGTTTGGTTTAATATATACAATTTCTTATTATTCATATTAAACATATTTCTGATATACTGAACAGAAGACTTATATTTTGTATAAAGGAGTCTGATTTGACACATCCAGCATGTTTGTTGTAATCCACTCATATTTAGAGTCAGGCTTATATCTGTCCCAGTTTGTTATACAAGATCAATACATGACACACGGTATTAGGTCAATGCCTTTCTATGCACACCACGACATGCATATCTGCACAGGCATTTGTGCTAGGTCAGTGCTTCTGTAGATCAATACTTATTCTACCTTTGTGCTTGTAGGCTATTAGCTTTACAACCTGTCATAGTTTTATTAAGTATAGAGTTTTGATTTGAACCCCAAGAAATCTTATATAATAAACCAACAACAAAGCCAAAAATATTAACACACTTAGTATACACACTAAGTATACAAAGCACACTGCTGAACCCAACTGATATTTTGTATTAAGTATAGAGTTTTGATTTGAATCCCAAGAAATCTTATATAATAAACCAACAACAAAAATGCCAAATCAGAAATATTATAATCAATGCAATAAGAATATATCCAGCCCTAATTGGGCTAGGCACCAAAGGAATTGTGATCCAGAAAAATGCAGAACACCCACAAAAATATGCCCAAAATGCCATAGAAAATATAGCATGGAATACTACACATATAAGCATATAGATACTTGTTATGTACAGCCTTCTACTTCATCTCAGCCATCTATATCTTCATCTGGTCTAAAAAGGAAGCTTGAAACATCTGATAATGCTAGACCAGCAAAGCAGCCACGCTATGCACCCATCCATAGCAGTTTTGCTGGCCAACTAAGGGATTACCGTTTTGTATCAGAGCCAAAATGTGATATTAAGAATTTTTTGAACAGTATAAATCCTGATGTGCAGGCTATTCTAAATGCACAAAATGGCTCTTATAAGCTGTCCCTCAAATTGTTTACACAATATAAGAAATCAAATGGCACAAAATTTACACAGCCCCACATAACAGAAACTGAACCTGTATACTCAAATATAAACTCAGACAAAATACTAAGCAGGTTGATAGATCAATTGCTTATCAAAGACTCTGAATTTTCTGCAAAAGAATCAGGATGGAGTTTATGTGGAACTCCACACAAGTTATATATTAATATTTCTAAATTTAACCCATTACAAGGATCTACATATCTGCCATTACCTGCCAATATTAAAAACAAAAAAGCTGTGGTTAACATAGAAAATAATGATGAGAAATGCTTTCTGTGGTGTATTTTAGCTGCTTTGTTTCCAGTTTTAAGGGATCCAGAAAGAAAAATTATTATAAACAATATGAACAGAATTTTGATGAAGCAATGGAGGGCCTAGAATATCCAATGTCAGTTCAGAATATTGATAAATTTGAAAAAAGGCCAGAGATATGAATGGTAAACCATTATCTATTAATGTATTTATTTGTTCTACTGGTCGTGGGAATTGCTTGATAGAACCTCTCAGAATCAGTACACTTGATGATGATTTTGCTGTCTCAATTGATTTGCTCTTAATTGAAGGGGATGGGACATACCATTACACTTTGATACATAGTCTTGAAGCTTTAGTAAGAAAACAACTAGACAAATCTAATACAATATACAAGTTGTGCCGAAAATGTTTAACTGTATTTGATGGTAGAAAAATGGTGAATGGGGTTTGTGAAAAAATGCAGAAATTGCTAAAAGCAAGTTAGTTGAACATTTAAAATATTGTGGGAATCATAAACCTGTTCATATGGTGATGCCTAATCCAAATGAAAATGCCGAATTCAAAAATAATTGAAGCTTTGTTGGAACACCCAGCATATATAGTTTGTGATTTTGAATCAAACCTCAAACCTCTTGCATTCTGCAGTCCAGATCCTGATGAATCTTCAATTACATCATACCAGTTACATGAACCTTCTAGTTTTTGTTATATAGTTATACAGAATGGAGTTGCTAGTGAACCACAATTATACATGGGACCAAATGCTATCAAAGAATTTGCACATAAAATAGAAAATGAGTGCCATGACATAGCATCTAATATCTTATTAAAATCAAAACCCATGATGCCTTTAACAGAAGAACAGATTCGAAATTTCAATAATGCAGAAAAATGTCCGGTATGTGATTTTAAATTTTCAGATACAAATATCAAGGTGAAACACCATTCGCATACAAATGGTAAATTCTTAATAGCTCTGTGCAATAGTTGTAATATTAAGATCCAGAGACCAAAATTTGTCCCGATATTTTGCCATGGTGCTTCCAATTATGATTTTCATCATTTGATCAGGTACGAGGGGTTTGACAAGCAGAATTTAAATATTTTAGCAGAAAATGTTGAGAAATATATAGCTATTAGCAAGATAATTAAAGTTAATGGTGTTCCCATTCACTTAACATTTCTATATTCATACAGAATTCTGTCGGCTAGCCTGGCTACTCTAGCCAGTCAACTATCTGATGATCAATTCAAAATTACATGTGCTATGTTTCCAAATCAGGACCTGAAATTAATTAGGCGAAAGGGTGTATACCCATATGACTATGTTACTGATTTTTCTAAATTTGATGAGTGTGCTTTGCCATCGCAACAAGAGTTCTACAGTAAACTCAGGGCATCCGGAATCACTGATGAAGATTATCACCATGCTAAGTTGATGTGGGCCAACTTAAAGTGCCAGTCACTTGGTGATTATCATAAGGCATATTTGAAACTTGATATAACTCTCTTAGCCGATATACTTGAGGCATTTAGAAAATCATCGATGAAAAATTTTAAACTGGATCCAATCTGTTTCTACAGTGCTCCAGGCATAGCATGGTCTGCTATGTTTTTGAACACTAAAATGCAATTGGATCTGATTCAGGATCAGGACATGTATTTGTTTATGGAACAATGTATAAGAGGAGGCATGGTGCAATGCTGTCAGAGATATGGCAGAGTCAACAACAAATATATTCCCGATTATAATCCATCACGGCCATCAAACTATGTACTTTATGTGGATGCCAACAGCCTGTATGGTTATGCTATGATGGATAAACTGCCATATGCAGGGCTTGAGTGGGTTGAAAATTTTAGTATTGGGGATCTTCAGGACTTTGATGACAGTAACTATGGTCTATTCTTAGAGGTTGTTCTGACAATTCCTGATGATTTACACAACCAGTTTTCTGATCTGCCCCAATTCCTGAAATCGAAATATTCACCTGGCTCTAAAAAGAAGAAACTAATGATGACTCTAAAGCCCAAACCGGGGTTATGTAATATACATCAAAAACCTTCAGTTCCTGATGCATCATGGTGTTCAAGTGACCAAAGTTGGCAAAGTCTTAAGGTTCAGGCACTCAGGATGGTTGAAGCCATACATCGATACAAACACCGAGCTTCGAACATGTGCAGTAAGCCAATTTGATAAGACCTTGTTTAAATTGATGTTCAATTCAGTGTATGGCAAAACCATAGAAAATGTCAGAAAACATACTGATGTTAAATTAGTTACTGACCCCAACCGGAGCAAAAAATTAGTGGCAAAACCTAATTTCAATTATAGAAGAATTTATGATGACAATATGGCACTTTTTAATATGAAAAAAAAAAAAATTAAGTTTGATGAACCTATTTATGTAGGGGATGTGATATTAGAATTGGCCAATTACACATGCTAAAGCTCTATTATGATGTGCTGAAGTCTTTTTATGGTGACCGTGTAAAACAGATGTACATGGACACAGATAGCTTTATCCTTGATATTCAGACAGAAGATGTCTACCAAGATATATCACAGCCTGCATTGCTTAAATATTTTAATACTAGTGAACATACAAAAATTCAACCCCACAACAAAAAGGTGCCTGGCAAGTTAAAATATGAGACACTTGGTGATGTTATTGTGGCATTTGCTGGGTTAAGAACTAAAATTTATAGTTTTGAAACATGTAGTGGTGTTGTTGCAAAAAAAGCCAAGGGCATTGGTAGAATAATTGTGGACAAAGAGCTCCAATTTAAAGATTATAAAAATTGTCTCAAATCACAGAGTTTAATTAGAACATCAGAATGCAGAATTAAGAGTGTGGATCACTTGTTGACTACAAATGTTGAAAGAAAAGTGGCTCTGGACCCACATGATGATAAGAGATGCATTTTATCATGTGGCATACATACTCTACCATGGGGTCATTGTGACTTGAGAAGTGGCAAACAATGCCCAATCACAGAGCATGATTAGAAATAAATAAACATGCCAATGAACTTATTTGGGTTCAAAAAACAGGCTATTATGGATCTGCCAACACCAGCATACTCTCCTGATATACAATCTATAATATCTAAACTAAGTGGTTTGTTAATTATTCATCTGTACAGCATACTTACAGATGTTGATGACAAAACAGGTAAAACATTATACATATTTAACAATAAGTTAAACCACTACCAGTTACCTGTAGGTGTTCAATTACAATTTATTACAACTCCCGAGGGCGATGTCAAGGTTTCAGTAGGCAGAAATATTTATAGAATTAAGCACTCAAACTTGATTTCTGGCACTGTATATACTGTCTCTGTCGGTGATTGCTTATATATTTAGGTCCCAGGATATTATGACAAGCTTATACCTTTTTTATAGAATTAAGAATTAGATATTTTATATTAAATAACCACTAAAACAAAATGCCTAATGATATATTTGGCCATACAAGACATGAAGATCACAGTGATGAGATTCTGATGCTTAATGTCAGAGTCAAAAAATTAAGAAGTGATTTACAAGCTTTACAAACCACACTCAATGCCAGTCTTCAACTAGAAATTACAAATTTACAATCACAATGCATGGACCCTCTTCTTAAAATTGACTCAGAACTCAAATTACTGCTTCAAAAATATACTGACTTGGCCACATTAGATAATTTTCAAAGTTTAGAGGAGGCCATAGCAGCTCTTCAAGCCAAATTAGACTCAGGCTACCAACTCTGAGCAATTGAAACAACAAATAGAAGAGCAGATTGGTAGTGTCCAGACACAGCTCCAAACAGTTGTCAAAAGCATAAAATCACAAGAAGATTTTGATCTAGTAATCTCCACTCTAAAAGAACAGATTCAATCACTGGAGATTCCTAATCTAGACCCTCTGAACAATGCCTTAGCTGAGGTTAAAGAAAAACTTGAGACACTTGAAAATTTTATGAACAACCTACCATCTTCTGATGCTCTGAGTGCTATCACTCGTAGTGTTGCCAACATCAAGCTGCAACTTGAGACATATGAAGATTTTGGAAAAATTCAAAGTACCATAACCTACCTTGAGGGTACCATAGCAGCAGTACAAAGTGATCTGACAAATGTACAAGAAAGTCTAGAATCTCGATTGCCTGGTATTGTAGACGCTCTTGTCAGTGTCCAGCAACAAATCACCAAACTTGAAAACCTCAACACTGAATCTGAGCTATCTCATTTTCATTATTTGATCGATGATATCCAAACAAAACTTGAAATTTTACAACAATCAACACCTACTCAGGCAGACATAGCACTGCTCCAAGATCCTATGCGTAGTATGGCTGATGCTTCTGAATTAAATGCTGTGAAATTGGCACTTGAATCTTTCCAGAATACTGTAGCCAATCTGCCTACATCACAGGAACTTAAAAATATTAAGAGAGCAGTGAATCGCATATTGAAATCTGAAGATATCAAGAATATCCAGACAGAGATCAAACAGCTTACTCAGACAGTGGCCACTCTTCCAACCAATCAACATATTAATGAACTTTATGCTCTGTTTGAGGATATCAGAAAACAAGTCCATAATCTTACTGCTCAAAATTCAAAATTAGCTGTTGTTGAAAATTTACAGCAAATTGTAGCCAACATCAAGCAACAGCTAGGGACCATGGAATCCAACCTAGCAAATGCTCTGTCTGTTTTTGCCACGCAGCTTCAAGAAATTGTGCAACAATACAAAAAACTTGCTGTTGACATAAGAATTATACCAGGGCACGATGAGATTGTTAGGACTATCAATGACCACCTTGAATCTGTAATGAGTAGATTGCTTACAGCAGAAAAAGAAATAACTGGCCTAATCGAGAATCCTAAACATACAGTTATTCTTGAATTGTACAGTATCCCCAACAAAGAATATGATTCACCATTTACACCAGGTGGTAAATTGTATATGCTGTCCCTTGCACAATTTTGTTACCAGTTTTTTGTTGTGGACACACTCAGACCAATCAAGATCAAATATTGGTTACAACCACAGCCACACCACTACCCTACCTTGTCAATAACTAATGCTGAAAACAAACCAAAGGTCACCAGTGTTGAGTTAGAGGATTTTACAGACCCCAATACATTAGAGACAGCTTATGCTGAAGATGATGGTTCTCTCGAATTTAATATACAAATAGGAGACAAATTATATTTAGAAAATCCTGTAGTATCAGCTGCTGAACACCCTATAGTTGCAATATTCTTATTTACATACTATGTCTAGACAAATTATTGTTGATGAATTACACAAACCAGCTAGACATAACTTTAAGAGATTGCGAGTGGTTACAAAAGGAATAGATGATTTATGGCAGTGTGACTTGGTTGAGATGGCAAGTGGACAGCTGAAAAACTTAGAGAAGGTCAACAAAGGATACAAGTATAAATTTACTGTTATAGATACATTTTCAAAATTTGCCTGGGCTATGCCGCTCAAATCTAAGACTGGAAAATGTGTTACAGAAACTTTTAGGACAATTATTAATCAGAGTGGAAGATCACCACGCTATCTACAAACAGATAATGGCAAAGAATTCTATAATTAGGTGTTCCAACAATTTATTAAAAGTCAGTCAATAAAACATTACTCGAGTTACAGTGATCTCAAGGCCTCTATTGTAGAAAGATTCAACAGAACTCTAAAAAATCATATGTATAAACTAATTTACTCTTCAAGGTAATTATAAATGGCTTACTATCCTACCAGAACTTCTAGATAGATATAACAGCTCAGTCCACACCACAATCAACATGAGGCCCTCTGAGGTAACTTCATCCGATGAGCAGAAATTGATCAGCACTGTTTACTATCCTAAATACCAACCAACAAGAAAAAAATCTAAATACAAAGTTGGTGATCAAATAAGAATTAGCAAATATAAGCACTTATTTAAAAGAGGTTTTACAAGAAACTGGAGCACTGAATTTTTTACAGTGGTTCAAGTTAAACCTGGGTGGGACCCGATACACATATATAATAAAAGACTATCGAGGAGATATTCTCAAAGGCAGGTTTTATGAAGAAGAACTCAGCAAAACTAAACAGCCTGACACATATTTGATAGAGAAAGTTATCCGCAGAATAGGCAAAAAGATACTGGTCAAATGGCTAGGTCTCCCAGAACACAGCTGGATCGAGGCAGACAAAGTGTTACTATGAACACCTGGGATGTTGTAAAGAGATGTACCAGAGCCTGAACAGCAGAATAAGAGAAATGGCAAGCTGCTGCCTGATAATATTAGATGTCTTATTGATGGATCATCGGCTTGTGGTAAAACTACACTAATGATTGATAATTTTTTATTGGCACCCAGCTGGTTAGACTGGAAAAACAGGCACTTGTATGTCTTCTCTAAGAGTTTAGAACAATTAAAATATCAGCAGCTGATGAAGCTATATGATGAATTGGATATAGCCACTTTTGAATCAGATGTTAAGCCACTCCATGACTGTCTCGATAACTCTGTTGTTGTATTTGATGATATTATATTGGAAAACCAAAACAAGGTTAGAATTTTTTTACACAGGGCCGACACAAGAACATAGATTGCTTCTACCTGGCACAAACTTTTTCTACAATACCAAGACAGCTGATAAGAGACAACAGCAATTTTATATGTGTGTTTCATCAAGATCATACCAACCTCAAACACATACATGATGAATATATAGGTGGGGACTTGAGCTACAATATTTTTTCTAAGTTTTGCAGTAGGTGCTGGAACCAGGACAGTTTGTCACAATTGATATGACAAGTAAACCTAATAGTGGTAAATATAGAAATAAAATTAACAATTTTCTAGACATTGAAACATATATAAATAACCATGAAAAGACCAATTATTGATGATCTTAAATTAAGAGACTATCTTGTAAAAAGATTTAAGGGATGGAAAGTAGAGAACCGAGGTATCTATGAACAACACAAGCAAACAGAACAATCTAATATTGATGCTATTAGTGAACTAGGTAAAAATATCAAAACTGTTACAGAGCAAAATCAAAATTTGATCACAGAGCTTGTACCTGTAGCTGCTAGGAACAAATTAGATTATCCAATAACCCCACTTTCTAGTATTCATACACCTAGTCCTGTTCCTCCTCGAAGAATTGAAGCTACTCAGGATCCTATTGAATTGGGTCTTCTTGCTCAAAAATATTTAAGCACACCTAAAGACAACAAAGATGAGGTTTTTTGTTTATATGCTGACACAGAGGTTGATGGTAGCATCATACATAGAATTCTCAATTTTAGAGTAACATTTATGGGAGATGATCTAATAGTATATTCAGAATCTCATCTTCGAGAAAGAGGTGGTTTTCTTAAGTATCCTGGCACACCTGGATTGTGGGAACTGATGACTCGAAAAAGACCTGGCAGCTATACAGATCAAGACTATGAGCACTACAAAGAAATATTAATAAAATCAGATGCTCTATACCAAAACAATGATCCCACACAAAAAAGCCAAGTCTAGCAGTGGAGCAAAATACAACAACTTAATCAAGCCCATATGGACACAGATCAAGACAGGTAGTGGGATCAAACAATACAACACCCTGCCTAAAGAATTTGTCTGGGTTGATGATGTCAGGAAACTTGTAGATAGATTGCTGGTCATAGCTGGTGAAGAAAATGCCGGTAACCACAATTTGTACAATGAAAAGGTTGGAATTATGGACATGATAAGCACCAAATTGTCTAATTTTATAGTGAATGACACTAAGGGGATTGGATATCTTATAAAAATTATTAATACTCTACCACCTAAATTTTGGAATATCTCTGAGGGTCTGGGGCTAGTTAATGACATCATAAACAAGTTGCCATTTGAACTACACATACCAGGCTATCAGTATTGTGGTCCTGGTACCAAACTAGACCATAGACTAAACAGAGGTGATCCTGGTGTTAATCCCCTAGATGCTGCTTGTAGAGACCATGAAATAGCATACAACACACATACCGATCTTGACAAGCGACATGTGGCAGACAAAAAATTACAAGATTGCATTTGGTAGATTTGTAAGCAAAGATGCTTCTTTGAGTGAGAGAATAGCAGCATTGGGGACCACCATAGCTATGAACACCAAACAAAAACTGGAGTGGGTGTTATAATAAATTAAATAAATTAACTGCAACTTTATTGAACTAGTTAATCCCAGAATATGTATATAATAAAACAACAATGAAGGCCAAGGGTGTTATGTATCAGATACCTTATGCAGGTCTTAAATCTCTTAAAACTATTGATAGTCTTTTAACTAAAAAACAGCGCAAGAAAAAAATTCTTGTCTTGCCAAGAGCCATGGTATGAAATTATTACTTAGTACCCCCCAATTAAAAAAATACAGCAATCTAGAAAAAATCACATACAGGGGGCTTTATATTTAGTATCCCTGCTATCTTAGCAGCACTTGGTGCAGTTAGCAGCTTAGCAGGCGGATCGGCTGCTATAGCAAAAACAGTAATAGATGCCAAGAAGAATAGGGCAGAATTTGATGAACAAAGGCGCCATAATCTGACTATGGAAAAAAGGCAAAGGTGTTAAAAGAGTCACAAATAAGTTTAAAAAAAACAAGAGCCGCTTACAAACCAAGATATTGAAGCTTTAATTAAGCCAATAGGCATCAAAAATTTTAGAGGTGTGTACATATCTCATTCTTTACCAGAAAAACCACTCAAAAAAGAGTGTGGCATAGTCAATTTGGTTAAGTACAAAAATCAGGGCACTCACTGGATCTGTTATCTGAAATATTCAAACAATGAAGCATTTATATTTGATTCATTTGGAGGTATTATACCTGATAATTTAGTAAAATATGTAAAATCAACTAATCTTTATTACAATAATGCCCGTATTCAAAATTTCAAAGATGTTAATTGTGGACATCTGTGTTTATCTGTTCTTAGATATCTGTCTCAAATAAATAAACCAAAAATTGAAAATTTTCAAAAAGCTTTGTGGTATCTAAAATATCATGGGAGTATTCCATCTTACCAGCCAAAATTCAATATTAAAGCTCAGATTACATGATGATATAGTGTATCCCAAAACAATAACTCTTAGAGCATTCTATGGCATTTACTTGATCCCTAATATTACACACCACAACAACACAATCACAGTTGGTGACCAAAAATTGTCATCACTCCAGGCCAGTATAATCTGTCTACTCTAAATGCTCAGTTACCCAGAGGTATAGTGTTAACTCAAAATTCTGTCACTCACAGAATAGAAATTGTGTCTGCTACAGAAACTGTAGATCTGGGTACTATAGGAGAACTATTAGGATTCGAGAACAACACAAAACTTGAACCAGCCATCAAACACACTGCTATTAATATACCTAAATTCTTAGCCATAGAGACTCTAAATATTCACTGTAATGTGACCGAGGGTATGATCACCAAATCAGATAGCATAGGTACTCACAAACAAACTGGCATCATTGCAACATTCAAACCTAACTCTGAATTTATGGAGCCAATCATCTACACTCCATCACCAACATTATATTTTCCTGGGTGCCATAATAGAATAGATTATATTGAGTTGATGGTCACTAATGAAAAAGAAGAATTAGTTGATTTTGCTGGAGCCACAACAACTGCTATCATAGAAATTAATATTTAAATAAAAATACATACAAAAATAAATCAATAAATAAATAAAATGGAAAATATTGAGAGTTATGAGCTACAATCATTCCCCCCAAACCGGAGGACGTTTGCAAATTTAAATCAACCCAACACAGAGATTGAGGTTGACCTTGATGTAGGAGATGGCTTTATACACCCTCACAGAGCAGACCTATATATCAAGTTTGATGTTGTAAAGCTCGATGGTACAGATTATATTGCTAACTCAAATATAAGACTGGTAGACAATTTTGTGCGACATCTGTTCTCTGAAATCGAGATCAGAAAACATGGTGTTGTTATAAACAGAGTAGACTATCCTGGTATTACATCTACAGCTTTGGCCACACTAAAATTATCCAAGACTGAGGCCTCTTACTACAAAATAGGTGGATTTGAGGCTGGTGATAAAATAATATCTAAGAGTCACACAGTATTGTTTCCTATGCGCCTGTTGCCAGGATTCTTCTCAGATTACAAAGATATTATGTGGAAGGGTGGTTTAAGAATTACATTTAGAAGAGCTGTCAATGATAATAATGCTTTGATGAGGTACAATTCATTAAACTCTACTGGGGAAGCTCTGCCTAATACTCTACCTGATGAAGGCAAATGTCTTATTCAGACTATGGGGCTAAGAATTCCAGTAGTTGAATATGAAGCCAATTATGCTCTTAAATACAAAGCAGATATACTAAAAATCCACAAGTACCTTTACAATTTTATACATATTAACGTGTCCAGAAGCCTGCCACTGGTAGCTATTATGAATTTGATGCTACAAACTCATTCTCCAGTATACAATATGACATGCCAGGTTTTGTGGTGGTACTGTTTCAGACTGGAAGACACAATAATCAAGAAAAAAATTTCAAGTAAATTTGATAACTGCAACATCAAAAACATATATCTTAAAAATGGCAGAAATGAGGTGTTCCCTAGAGAAAATTATAATTTAAACATGTCCAAGGCTGATTTCCTCAAATTATACGAGGCATATACAGCATACAAAAGAGTTACAACCGGGAATACAGACATGTATTACTCACCAGATGAATTCAAAGCACAGAGACCCATGTTTGTCATCAACACCTCAAAAAGGAAACAAGTTGTGGTTAATCACAGGACAAACATTAAAATTATCTGTGAATTCCATGATACACTCCCTGATGTAGTGTTATTCTTATAGGTGAAAAATCATATGTTTATGATGTAAGAAATGAGAGAGTCACAGAGCAATTCTAGAAAACCTCTGCATATTACATTGTCTAAGTACTAGATATACAAGTTGAGCCTGGTGCCCAATTAAAATATTCGGGTTAACATATTAATACTCTGAACTTAAACCGGAAGTGGACCGGAAGAAGACCGGAAGTGGACCGGAAATAAACCGGAAGTTGGCCGGAAGTGGACCGAAAGTAAACCGGAAGTGGACCGGAAGTAAATATGTGTGGGTGTGGGTGGGTGTGGGTTTTATGAGCACCTTGGCCTACTTTTGAGTGTAGCAAAAACAATATCAAGAGGGGCATATTTTTAACAAGCTTATGGACAACAATTTGGCAGATGTGGCTTTTCTAAGTGTAGCCAAATCAATCTGAGGGGGGTCATACTTTCACGGGAAATCCCCGAGGGCTTTTTTACAAAAGTCTTGGGTTAGACAGAGTGGCACACTTGAGCAATAAGCTCATATGGACATCTTGACATACTTTTAAGTGTAGCCAAATCAGTCTGAGGGGGCTCATCATTTCACGGGAAATCCCCGAGGGCTTTTTTACAAAAATCTTGGGTTAGACAGAGTGGCACACTTGAGCGATAAGCTCACATGGACATCTTGACATACTTTTAAGTGTAGCCAAATCAGTCTGAGGGAGCTCATCATTTCTCGCGCCAGTAATATCGCAAATACCACTAACAAGCACGACTACATGGACTCTTACTGGCAAACAAATTCCTTTCACACACCTTGGGTAAGGCATGTTATGTCAACCGTTTCCGACACATCCTTACTTTTCTGCACTTCACCGACAATTCTTCTCCTCCTCAAGGCAAACACCGATCGACTTTGGAAACTGCGACAGGTTCTAGAACATATGAGACAACGTTACTTCGACTTGTATCACCGACGGAACACGTAGCCATTGACGAGGCTATTGTTCTTTACAAGGGAAAGGTGCTCTTCAAGCAATATATCCCAAAAAAGCACAAGCGATTTAGCATAATCCTGTACTTGCATTGTGATGCTTTGAAATATACTGTTGATATGTTACTTTACCTTGGAAAGGACAGTGCCAGAAAGACTCCAACTGTGACAGCCACCCATACCCATGCCCTGGCCTGGCCAGTTCAAAATTCGTGTTTACGCTTCGTATATAGCATTAAAAAATTCGATCATATTCTTCCAGCCCTGAACGTGAACAAAATGCTAAACATGAACAGACGTCGCAGACTTCATTTCTGTTGCTTTATACAGAATCTTTTGCATAAAAAAATTCACGAAAATTTATTCGAGAAACTAAAAACCTGAAGGGAAATACACAACTACAAAACAAGAGGAACAGCGAAACTTGAACTCTTCAAACACTCACTGGAAATTTTCAAATCGTCTTTTACATTTTCAGCGGCAAAAACATGGAATGAACTTCCGCCCTCCATTACCTCCCTCCCCAGTCCTAACAAATTTAAGAATAACCTAAAGAATTATCTGTTAGATGAACAATATCTCTGTTCAAGCTCCCACGAGTAACACTACACAATACAGTTTAGATTACATACGAGCCTCGCCAATCCAATCCAATGCTTGACAAATCTACAACTATATTGTAATATTTACGTATGCGTTGTTCTATCGTATCTCACAAAACTACCATACTCATGTACATCAATCTCAACATCCGTGCTTGAATGTCCTGCTTAGAGCAAGTTTAGTATGTGTGTTTTAATGTGTGTGTGTGTGTGCGTGAATGTGTTTTTTTTCTCTCTTTCTTTTTTACGTGTTGTCTTGATTTTTTTTTAAATCTCATCTTTGTTCTTTCCTTGTAACCATTTTTTATTGTATTTTCTTCTCTTTTTTATGATTTTGTTTATGTACACTAGGTAAATGTCAAACGGGGTTAGGTGGGAGAACAGCCATAGGCTGAACCTCGCCCTTTAATAAAGAAAATTTTGAATTTGAATTTGAACTAAGCAAGAGAGTACAAGAAATTGGTCATATGATTTTTATGGACAATTACTTTACCTCTCCCGAATTTTTTGATGATATCGCAACAAAGGGCACCCAATGTTGCGGAATTGTCAATAAGATTCGGCGTTCCATGCCCAATGACTTGAAGACGGGCAAGAGCAAACGTGGTGGCCTGGACGCACATACAAATGGGGACCTAACAGCTATACGTTGGTGCGACAAACGTGACGTCCTTGTGTTGACAAATTTCCACACAAGGAAACGTCACCGACGACCACGGCAACCCGTTGAAGCCCCAGATCATAATGGACTACAACAAACATACTGGTTAAGTGGATAAGGCAGACAGACGTGTACATACCTTGACTGACAGAAGGACGATAAAATGGACCAACAAACTGTTTTTCTATCTCTTGAACCAAAGTATCCTCAATGCACATATCATCCTCAACCAGGACTCCCGGAGTCGCATACATCGAGACTTCCGGATAGCTTTGTACGAAGAGCTGGTTCAGCGGGGATTTATGGAGCAGGCTGGTCCTTCAAGACCTTTGCTTGCTGATCATCCACCTCCCCAGATGGTAAGATTGGAAGCTTCTGCTAACGAGCATTGGCCTAGAAAGACTAGTAACCGCATGGGATGCAAAGTGTGTCATAAGAAAAAAGTTCACCGCTAGTAATACATTCAGTGCGAGGAGTGTAGAGTGCACCTGTGCCTTGATCCCTGTTTCAAGGAGTCCCACACGACACAATAGATGGTGAGTACCTATTTATATAACCCTAATTATTTTCCTGTGTTATATCTAAGTAACTACCCCTTGATCATTTCTCTTCTTCGAACAGTTTGCCAAATATTGTAACCCAACATAGTATTCTAGTCATTGCATTGTTCCACATATTGCGACATATTTCACTTTGTATGGCAGCTCGGAACATGAAACAAGTTTCATTCTGTTGCGAAAGGTCCACTCGTTGAAAAAAAAGGCAAAAGTTCGAGTTTTCTTCCAAAAATAGCAGGAGAAGAGGGGGCAAACTCAACATTTTTATGTTTCTTTCTTTGACATTCGGGAGATTCGGCCCCCGCCCGTAACCCCCTACCCCCCCCCCCCCCCCCGCGGTTGGGACTTTCCAAATTTTACACGGTTGCATGCGCTGATTATCTAGCTAAAAAATAAAAGTTATCCGAAGTAGATTGATCTCATAGTGTCCGAATGATAACAATTTTATAAATAATATGCAAATTGGCTAAAATTGGCTATTTTTCGTAAAAAAAATAGAGTTTTAGATTTTGGTTCAGTATTGAAATTTTATTTCACGCACAAACATGAAATAAGTTTCATTCTGTTGCGAATGGTCCATTCGTTGAAGAAAAGACAAAAGTTCGGGTTTTCTTACCAAAATAACAGGGGAGGAGGGGGCAAATTCTACATTTTTATATTTTTTCATTGACATTCGGGAGATTCGCCCCGCCCGTAACCCCTTACCCCTCGCGGTTGGGGCTTTCCAAAGTTTACACGGTTCCATGCGCTGATGTTCTAGCTGCAAAATAAAATTATCCGAAGTAGATTGGTCCCATAGTGTCCGAGTAGAAACAATTTTATGAGTAATATGCAAATTGGATATTTATTGGAAAAAAACAGAGATTTACATTTTTGTTCATTATTCAAATTGTATTGCACCCACATATTTTTATGTTTCTTTCATTGACATTCAGGAGATTCGGCTTCCGCCCATAACACCCCCCCCCCCCCCGCGGTTGGGGCTTCCAAATTTTACACGGTTGCATGCGCTGATGATCTAGCTGCAAAACAAAAGTTATCCGAAGTAGATTGATCCCATAGTGTCCGAATGATAACAATTTTATAAATAATATGCAATTTGGCTAAAATTGGCTATTTTTCGTAAAAAAATAGAGTTTTAGATTTTGGTTCAGTATTGAAATTTTATTGCACGCACAAACATGAAATAAGTTTCATTCTGTTGCGAAAGGTCCATTCGTTGGAAAAAAAGGCATGATTTCGGGATTTCTTCAGAAAATAGCTAGAGAAGAGGGGTCAAACTCAACATTTTTATGTTTTTTCGTTGGCATTCGGGGGATGCGACCCCCGCCCGAAACCCCCGTGGTTAGGGCTTCCAAGTTTTACAAGGTTTGCATGCGTTGATGTTCTAGCTGCAATGCAAAAGTTATCCGAAGTAGAGCGGTCCGATAGTGCCAGAATTATTAAGATTTTTCTCCATTAAGTATACAAATTTAAATTTCGCGCTAAAAAGCCTCGGCGACACTGGTTCGTCAGACCCACGCGGCGTACTAAAGGTTAATATTAATTGATTGAACAGAAATTTATATACACTACTTATACATGAATTGCGACAAACTTGGGGGTTGGGAGTTTGAAAATATTTAAGTTCAGAATATCACACATAACAAAGGGCCACCCTTATATATACATGTATGTGTCTGGGGTGTGTATGTGTGGGTGTGTGTGTGCATGTGGTGTTTGTGTGTGTGTGTGCAGAGCGAATTTTGTAACCCTCAGATTAAAAATGTTCCTGCGCCACTGAACGCACCTATGCACCACCCAAGTTCGCAAGTTCAGTACCTCCGAAAAGAAATCTTGCGTACGCCAGTGCGTGTAAGCAAGTCACTTGCCGCTGTCGCCTAATTCGTTGTTCTCTGCAAGCCAACACCACGTCACAGTATATGATTGTGACATGCCATGTTATCGTTTAGTGCAAGGAATTTCACAAGGAAACTGATCGTTATTTCAATGATACAACTAGATTAATTAATCTCTGCTCTTTTTTAACATGGCAAAACAGTGTAAAGAAACAAAATTATGTTACGATTTCCAGGTTGTGAGATTGTGTGAAAAACGCAAAATTATTCTGTTGGCAATGTCTTCTGTTTTCTACTTTGGGACTGGAAGAGGAATTTCATCCTCGAAAACGAAACCCAATTTCTTTGATAAATGATCCAATTGTTCTCCAACAACTCTGTATTAAAGGAATTTCCCCCAGGGGAATGCATTTCAATGTTCTATTGTTACATTTACTCCTTTTTCTTTAAATTCCGTGTTAAGAGTGTAAAGTTATTTAGGAAACTGGCTGTCCTGAAGCGCCCGGTGAATCACCTAACTCAAAAGTAGTGTACTTGCTATTTTCCTTTTTGGAATTCCAAAGTCAACTGATTGTGAAATAAGTACATGTTGCAGTCAATTACCATATTTTCAGGTAAATATTGATCTATTGGTACTTCTGTCTGTATGATTTGGCAATCACTTCACGAAATATGCTGATATTTCGAAAACTTCCAGTCCAAGAAATATCCGAAGGTAAGTGAGAGAAAACGTTACTAATTATAGACCACAAAATCTATCCTCTGGTGTAGTCCGCTACACACAGTATGCCGCCTGCTGTTGTCAAACGCATGTTTCGACCAAACATGGCGCCTGACTAAGCTGTTGTACTATACTGATCGCGGGCACAACTGGCGACTGACCTACATAGCTCCATCTGTCCACCAATCGTCTTCGAGGGTGTGTGTCTCGATGAGTGTCAAGAATATCAGTTGCGAAATAGAAGCTGTAGGGGTAACATCATTTTCCCTGTACAATGTTGCCAAGCGTACGTCTGTTTTTGTTAGTTGTTTTATTAGCTTCTTTGTACAGTGTTTGGGTGCTTTGTGTTCTATATTTTCGTGCCTTTGTACTATGGTATAACTTTTATGTAGTAACGGCGCTGATCAACTCTCTCTCTCTCTCTCTCTCTCTCTCTCTCTCTCACACACACACCCGTCTTACAGCACGTTTGGCAACACATTGTGTATCCGACGCTCATTTGTTTCGTCCCGCCAGGAACTTTCGGTGCCTTGTGACACGAAGATGCCCGATGTCCGACGAAGAGCATTTAACCGACTGTTGATTCGTTTTTTCCCAGCCACCAGTTGGAATTGCGATCAGTATAGTCCTTTGAAAGAGCAAGGTAGTAATGACAATGAGTTATGCAAGTCCTCAGAGGCAACGTCTTTTCCTCTCGGCATCTGAAATATCTGGCTCCTTCGCATCGGCTGTTTTCACCTACCCTCCCCTGTACTATTGTACGTCTTATACAGGCTTTCGAGAAATTCAATATTCTTGACCTGGTTACGGTAGTTGAAGTCGAATGGGCTATTAACAGGATTGCTAACAGTTTACAGAGTATGAAACAACGCCACTGGTCGGAAATCACACGAAGTTAAGGAATAGTATTCTATATAATGTCAGTTAATGACTTCTAACTTCTAAACGCTTTAACTACCGTGTGAATCAATTTGATGCACAGAGCGTGTCCATGTGTGTCAGATTGATACACAACTTGCATCCAGCCTTAAACAGAGCTCTTTTGAAAAGAAACTACTAAACTACTTTGTTAGTACGGTGCGTGAGTGAGCGTGCGCGCGCTTGCATCTCAGGATGTTGCCATATATCACCGACAACTTTCAGAAGACAGGGATTATGAAGAAGAAATATTCTCTTAATGACGTCTAGTGGTGTAGTAGTAACGCTCTTTCCTCGTAACCAAGCGGTTCCAGGTTCGACCCGCGATGGAAGCATATTGCACAGTTGCACGGATTCCACTCTAAACTGTAGGCCCAGTCCCGATTATCCAATCTCATAATAAAGTGAGTTTTTGTTTCAACGATTCCTCGAAAAATGGAATTTTGTATCCTATACTCTGTCCCGGGGATCTCTGGAGCGGGCGATCTCTGCTCAAGTAGTGACGCCAGGGGAATCGACCAACGAACACATCCGAGGGAACGGGATTGCAGGGTGGTGGAAGGCGACTGTAATTACCGGCCTTTTCAACAGCGTGTACTGTTTCGCTTTCTCCCCCTGTCTGCTCTTACGCGCGGCCTTGCTCCAGACATTCCCGTAATAGAGTACACGTACAGTATGTATAACGACGCGACAAAGATTCACGGTAGCCACTGACAATTGTAATTTCTGTTGAAATGGGACAAAATTTGTTTTACGATATGGGGAACGCTAGACATGATGTGAAATGTAAATATCTCTCACAAATATTAGGATTATTTTTTCCCTTTATGCAAACGTATTAAATAAGATATGGAATGTGTGTGTCCAGTGCTAAATGAATTATCTGAAGAGAAAATGTAAAACCAGTAAGTTCACCCTGACAGCGTCTCTGCTGCCATGATATTGTTCGCATATCATACTATCGTTGCCCGAGAACCATTGTACACTTTGCTTTCTGCAATACATCTCACCTTCTTTTTTCCCACATGAATCGCCGTCTTCCAACGACGATGGAATCGGAATATAGCTATGCAAGACCTAAATGAGAGAGCTCGTTAAGAAGAAAACAGACAAATAAACGGATGGCCTATGATTTCATCTTGAGCTTTATTTTACTTCATGAGTAGAAAGTTAGACTTTACCTTTCAAAGAGCGCACGATTATTCCATGTTGTTTCTGCAACACCATGCAATGTTGTTCTCTTGAGGATGTATTTCATAAAAGGAATCATTTCGCACAGAAGGAGTTGAAGATTCCGACACACTTAAATCCCAATACTGTAACAAATAAAGGAAGAACACTTTATTATACAGAATGTAATATCATTACTTCACGCTTTCTATAATTATCTCGCACTGTTATTATCACCATTGCACTGTGAAATATAATTATCTCAGATGTCAATATGAGTCTGTTCATTATGCTTACATTAATTTTATTGCAATAATCAACAAAAGTGAAGAAATCCCTTGTTCGTGGACCACGTTCGTCAACCTTCGTTATTTATCAACTCTCAGAAAAGAAAAAAAGCAAAGCACAGTATGACCATGCAGTGTACCTATACCTATAAACCTCTATTATCATGTGACTTAAACAGGCTCTGCCATTGACTAGATTGATTGATTGATTTGCTTTATTTTACGTCGCCTCTTGTGCAACTTTTGTATAATTTGCGATGATGGGGATGAGTGACGATATGATGAAATTGATGAATGGGCACAAACAAACATCCATGCCAAGGCCGGGATTCTAACCCGGAATCCCTGGCGTCGTAGCCCGATGTGCTAACCACTCCACCACGGGGGCCGGCACCATTGACTTGACTTCCGAGCTGCGTGACTGAAGGGTTTGGCGTGGCAGAACCTGGACGGAAAAACCTACATGAATTTTTATGGATTATATAAAAAACAGACAACATATCTCAGAAACAGGCAAGAATCTAGAAATGTATTTCGGGGGGTTCAGAACTAATAATAATAATTATTATTGATGTTGTTGTTTCTATTATTACTATTATTATTATTATTACGTTTAAATTATAATAACTATATTTCAATTAAATTAAATTCAATGAACACTAACAAAAATATGTAAATTAATAAATATTATTATTATTACATGAATTGATAAATAGCCCTTATGAGAATAGAGATATAACAACACGTAATTCTTATCAAGCTTACGTGTAATAAAGATCGGCATAGTTTGCATAAACACAAGTGCCTGGCAAATAAATTAATGTGAAGGAGATGAAGAATTGAATATAATATGTAGGAAGTTGGAAAAAATAGAATGTTAGAACCAGTTGGCGAAAAGTAAAGTTCCTGAGAGGCCCCCGTGGTGGAAAGGTTATCTCCTCGCGCTACGACGCAGGGGTTCCGGGTTCAAATCCCGGTCTGGGCAAGGATGTTTACTAGTGTGTCCGTTCTTCAATTTTATCATGTCATCACTCATCCCCATCTTCTCAAATTAGCCAAAAGTGGCATAAAAAGCGAAATAAAATAAAGCAAATCAATCTGTGGGGAGGATATGTAAAGAACTTGAATTTGCCTGAACATGTAAATAGATTGTTAATGATAATAAAAAATATATATACAATAACCCGGCATAGCACATACAACACAAAATAAGTAACTGTTTTTAAACTCATGGACATAAGTAAGTTTTTCGGGATCCCGTACCTTTTGTCACTTATGTGGTGCACCGTACATAGAATGACTTCCATTCCCCTCTCACGCTCCTTTAGATGATGGGGGGAGTCGATGATCCGTTGTTGGAGGGGATAAGTGGGGCGATATGAATACCTTTTACCTTCCTCTAGGCTGACTCATGTTGTTCCGGTTTCAAGCCCGGAACGCCCTTAGTCCTCTCAGCCGGAGTGGAGTGGTATCAATCTATATCTCACACTCACCATCGCCACCTGCTTGTCTTGTCTCCTACAATGCACCGCCCTGCATCCCTGTACGCACACATACAGAGATTTTCCACAACTTCTCACATACACCCTCACTCCTCTCACCTCTATCTCATCCTTCCTCAAAGAAGCTAAAACTTCCCCTGTATCCTAGCAGTGTTGCCGGTTTTTTAGCCTTGTCCAGTGACTCTAACATACAAACACACACACACTAATACACATGAAGAAATATTCCACCTTTAAATCAGAACATTAAACAAAATTAAATATCCTATCTGGTCTAGTGTCTAGGAATCAATTATCCAAATTCAAATTCCACAGCCCTCCCTCCCCTCCTCAACCAACACCAACCCTGCGAAACCAACCCCGCAAAGATAAAGGAGAATACACCAAGAAACCTGCAGCAACCACGACATTAGCCCTGACAACTCCAAGGAAAAGGATATCCTTCCTTCCTAGTCAATACTGAACACTGAATACAGTAGTATAAAAGTATATAGGATAAACTCGAGAAAGTATGAGCCCCTCTCAGGCAGATTTGGCTACACTAAAAAACTAGCTCAAGATGTGCATATGAGCTTATTGCTCAAGTGTGGTACTCTGTCTAACCCACGATTTTTGTAAAAATGCCCTCGGGAATTTCCTGTGAAAGTATGACCCCCCTCAGATTAATTTGCCTACACTTACAAAAGCTACATCTGTGAGATTGTTGTCCATAAGCTTGTTAAAAATATGCCCTTCTTGATATTGTTTTTGCTACACTTAAAACTAAGCCATTGTATCATGTTGTACAACAAATTATTACCCAATATTATGCAACAAATTATGATGCAAGAGCTTTTGCATTATGTTGTGCAACAAATTATGATGCAAGAGCTTTTGCATTACATATCAGTTAGTATTGTGAGAGTGGCTGAGGAGTACAGATGTGTTGTTGCAGTGCTCCTCTTATTTTTTAAAAAAACACAAAAATATAGCAGGTTTGTATAAATTGAATTATAGGTTTGTTTGATATAATATACAGAATTTTCTAATATATTGAACAAAGGGTTTATATCTGCCCTAGTTTGTTATACAAGATCAATACATGACACATGGTATTAGGTCATTGCCTTTCCATGCACACCACGACATGCCTGTGCAGACATGCAATTGTGATAGGTCAGTGCTTCAGTAGATCAATACTTATTCTACCTTTGTGCATGTAGGCTATCAGCTTTACAACCTGTCATAGGTTTATTAAGTATAGAGTTTTGATTTGAACCCCAAGAAATTGTATATAATAAACCAACAACAAAGCCAAAAATATTAAGACACTAAGTATATACACTAAATATACAAAGCACACTGCTGAACCCAACTGATATTTTTTATTAAGCATAGAGTTTTGATTTGAATCCCAAGAAATTTTATATAATAAACAACAAAAATGCCATATCAAAAATATTGTAATCAATGCAATAAGAATATATCCAGCCCCAATTGGGCTAAGCACCAAAAGAATTGTAATCCAGACAAATGCAGAACTCCCACTAAAATATGCCCTAAATGCCATAGAAAATATAGCATGGAATATTTCACATATAAACATAAGGGTACTTGTTCTGCACAGTCATCAACATTGCCCCCACAACCATCTACATCTGGTCTGAAAAGGAAGCATGAAACACCTGTTAATGCTAGAGCAGCAAAGCAGCCAATCTATGAACCCATCCAAAGCAGTTTTGCTGGCCAACTTAGGGATTACCGGTTTGTATCAGAGCAAAAATGTGACATTAAGAATTTTTTGAACAGTATAAATTCTGATGTGCAGGCAATTCTAAATGCACAAAATGGCTCTTATAAGCTGTCCCTCAAATTGTTTACACAATATAAGAAGCCAAATGGCACAAAATTTACACAGCCCCACATAACAGAAACTGTACCTGTATATTCAAATGCAAATTTAGACAAAATAATAAGCAGTTTGATAGATCAATTGAATATTAAACACTCTGAATTTGCTGCAAAAGAGTCAGGATGGAGCCTATGCGGATCTCCACACAAGCTCTATGTTAATATTTCTGAATTCAGCCCACTACAAGGATCTACATATCTGCCTTTACCTGCCAATATTAAAAACAAAAGAGCCGTGGTTAACATAGAAAATAACGATGAGAAATGTTTTCTGTGGTGTATTTTAGCTGCTTTGTATCCAGTTTTAAGGAATCCTCAAAGAACAACTTATTATAAACAATATGAACACAATTTTGATGAAGCTATGGAGGGCTTAGAATATCCAATGTCTGTTCAGAATATTGATAAATTTGAAAAAAAGGCCAGGGATATCAATGGTAAACAATTATCTATTAATGTATTTATTTGTTCTACTGGCCGTGGCAATTGATTGATAGCACCTCTCAGAATCAGTACACTTGATGATGATTCTGCTGTTCCGATTGATCTGCTCTTAATTGAAGAGGATGGCACACACCATTACACTCTAATATATAATCTTGAAGCTTTAGTCAGAAA
This sequence comes from Lepisma saccharinum, assembly GCF_977018435.1. Taxonomy (NCBI): domain Eukaryota; kingdom Metazoa; phylum Arthropoda; class Insecta; order Zygentoma; family Lepismatidae; genus Lepisma; species Lepisma saccharinum. The sequence goes on along the minus strand of NC_139250.1, from coordinate 65,068,767 downwards.
ACAACTAGACAAATATAATAAAATATTCAAGTTGTGTAGAAGATGTTTGACTGTATTTGATGGTAAAAAAATAATAAATGGGATTAGTGAAGTGAATGCAGAAATTGCTAAAAACAAGTTAATTGAGCATCTGAAATACTGTGGCAATCATAAACCTGTTCAAATGGTGATGCCTAATCCAAGTGAAAATGCCAAATTCAAAAAATTTGAACCCTTGTTGGAACATCCAGCATATATAGTCTGTGATTTTGAATCAAACCTCAAACCCCTTGCATTCTGCAGCCCAGATCCTGATGAATCTTCAATTACATCATACCAGTTACATGAACCTTCTAGTTTTTATTATGTTGTTGTACAGGATGGTGTTGTTAGTAAAGAATATTTATACATGGGAGCAGATGCCATCAAAGAATTTGAACATAGAATAGAAAATGAGTGCCATGACATAGCATCTAATGTCTTATTAAAATCAAAACCTATGTTGCCTTTAACAGAGAAACAGATTGAAGATTTCAACAATGCAGAAAAATGCCCGGTATGTGATTCTGAATTTTCAGATACAAATATCAAGGTACATTCCCATACAGATGGTAAATTCTTAATGGCCCTGTGTAATAGCTGTAATATTAAGATCCAGAGACCAAATTTTATGCCTATATTTTGCCATGGTGCATCCAATTATGATTTTCATCATCTGATCAGGTACAAGGGGTTTGACAAGCAGAATTTAAATATTTTAGCAGAAAATAATGAGAAATATATTGCTATTAGCAAGATAATTAAAGTTAATGGTGTTCCCATTCACTTAAGATTTCTTGATTCCTACAGAATTTTATCGGCTAGCCTGGCTATATTGGCCAGTCAATTATCTGATGATCAATTCAAAATCACATGTGCTTTGTTTCCAAATCAGGACCTGAAATTAATTAGGCGGAAGGGGGTATATCCATATGATTATGTTACTGACTTTTCTAAATTTGATGAGTGTGCTCTGCCATCACAACAAGAGTTCTACAGCAAACTCAGAGCATCTGGAATCACTGATGAAGATTATCACCATGCCCAGTTGATGTGGAACAATTTAAAATGCCAGACATTTGGTGATTATCACAAGGCATATTTAAAACTTGATGTCACTCTCTTAGCTGATATACTTCAGGCATTTAGAAAATCTTCCATGGAAAATTATAAGCTGGATCCAATGTATTTCTACAGTGCTCCGGGCCTAGCATGGTCTGCAATGTTTTTAAACACTAAAATGCAATTGGATCTGATCCAAGATCAAGACATGTATCTGTTTATGGAGCAATGTATAAGAGGAGGCATGGTGCAATGTTCTCAGAGATATGCCAGAGCAAATAACAAATATATTCCTGATTATGATCCAGCACTGCCATCAAATTATATACTGTATGTAGATGCCAATAGCCTGTATGGTTATGCTATGATGGATAAAGTGCCATATGCAGGGCTTGAGTGTGTTGAAGATTTCAATATTGAAGATCTTCAGGATTTTGATGACAGTGACTATGGTCTATTCTTAGAGGTTGATCTGACAATTCCTGATGATTTACACAACACATACATCTGCCCCAATACCTGAGGTTAAGTGTTCACCTGGCTCTAAACAGAAGAAGCTCATGATGACTCTAGAGCCAAAACAGGATTATGTCATATATTACAAAAACCTCCAGTTCCTAATGAATCATGGTGTTCAAGTGACCAAAGTTGGCAAAGTCTTAAGGTTCAGGCACTCAAGATGGTTGAAGCCATATATTGATACAAACACAGAGCTTCGAACATCTGCAATGAGCCAATTTGATAAGACCTTGTTTAAATTGATGGTAAATTCAGTGTATGGCAAAACCATAGAAAATGTCAGAAAACATATTGATGTTAAATTAATTACTGACCCCAGCCGGAGCAAAAAATTGATTGCAAAGCCTAATTTCAATTATAGAAGAATTTATGATGAGCATATGGCACTTTTCAACATGAAAAAAACAAAGATTAAGTTTGATAAGCCTATTTATGTAGGGGCTGTGATATTAGAATTGGCCAAATTACACATGCTGGAGCTCTATTATGATGTGTTGAAGCCCTTTTTATAAGGATCGTGTAAAACTGATGTACATGGACACAGATAGTTTCATCCTTGATATTCAGACAGAAGATGATTATCAAGATATATCACAGCCTGAATTGCTTGAATATTTTGATACCAGCGAACATTCAAAAATTCAGCCCCACAACAAAAAGGTGCGTGGCAAGTTAAAAGATGAGACACTTGGTGATGTTATTGTGGCATTTGCTGGGTTAAGGGCCAAGATGTACAGCTTTGAAACATGTAGTGGTGCTGTTGCAAAAAAAAAGCCAAGGGCATTGGCAAAGTAACTGTAGACAAAGAGCTCCAATTTAGAGATTATGAAGATTGTCTCAAATCCCAGAGTTTAATAAGAACATCAGAAAATAGAATTCAGAGTAAAAATTACTTGTTGACTAGCAATATTGTAAGAAAAATAGCTCTGGACCCACATGATGATAAGAGATGCATTTTGTCATGTGGCATACATACTCTACCTTGGGGTCATTGTGGTTTGAAAAGTGGGAATCAATGCCCAATTACAGAGCATGATTTGAAATAAATAAACATGCCTATGAACTTATTTGGGTTCAAAAAACAGGCTATTATGGACCTGCCAACACCAGCACCCTCTTCTGATATAATATCTGAACTAAGTGCTTTGTTAATTATTCATCTGAACAGCATACTTACAGATGTTGATGATGAAACAGGTAAAACATTGTACATATTTAACAATAATTTAAATCATTACCAATTACCTGTAGGTGGTCAATTACAATTTATTACAACTCCCAACGGTAATGTCAAGATTTCAGTAGGGAGAAATATTTATAGAATTAAGCACTCAAACATGGTTTCTGGCACTGTATATACTGTCTCTGTCGGTGATTGCTTATATATTGAGGTCCCAGGATATTATGACAAGCTTATACTTTTTTTATAGAATTAAGAATTAGATATTCAATAATAAATAACCACTAAATCAAAATGCCTAATGATATATTTGGCCATACAAGACATGAAGATCACAGTGATGAGATTCTGATGCTTGATGTCAGAGTCAAAAAATTAAGAAGTGATTTACAAGCTTTACAAACCACACTCAATGCCAGTCTTCAACTAGAAATTACAAATTTACAATCACAATGCATGGACCGTCTCAAAATTGATTCAGAACTCAAATTGCTGCTTCAGAAATATACTGATTTGGCTACATTGGATAATTTTCTAAGTTTAGAGGAGGCTGTAGCAGCTCTTCAAGCCAAATTTAAGACCCAGGCCACCAACTCTGAGCAATTGAAACAACAATTGGAAGAGCAGATAAATAATGTCCAGACACAGCTCCAAACAATTGTCAAAAGCGTAAAATCACAAGAAGATTTTGATCTAGTGATTTCCTCTCTAAAGGAACAGATTCAATCACTGGAGATTCCTAATCTGGACCCTCTGAACAATGCCATAGCCGAGGTTAAAGAAAAATTGAGACACTTGAAAATTTTATGAACAACTTGCCATCTTCTGATGCTTTGAGTGCAATAACTCGGAGTGTTGCCAACATTAAGCTGCAACTTGAAACATATGAAAATTTTGGAAAAATTCAAAGTACCATAACCCATCTTGAGGGTACAATAGCAGCAGTGCAAAGTGATTTGACAAATGTACAAGAATCTCTAGAATCCCGCTTGACTGGTATTGTAGACACCCTTGTCAGTGTCCAGCAACAGATCACAAAACTTGAAAACCTCAACACTGAATCTGAGTTATCTCATTTTCATCACTTGATCGATGATATCCAAACAAAAATTGAAATTTTACAACAATCAACACCTACTCAGGCAGACATAACTCTGCTCCAAGATGCTATGCAAAGTGTGGCTGATGCTTCTGAATTAAATAATGTGAAATTGGCACTTGAATCTTTGCAAAATACAGTATCAAATCTGCCTACATCACAGGAACTTAAAAATATTAAGAGAGCTGTGAATCGCATATTGAAATCAGAAGATATCAAGAATATCCAGACAGAGATCAAACAACTCACTCAGACAGTGGCCACTCTACCAACTAATCAACATATTAATGAATTGCATGCCTTGTTTGAGGATATCAGAAGACAAGTCCATGATCTTACAGCTCAAAATTCAAAATTGGCAGTTGTTGAAAATCTACAACAAATTGTAGCTAATATCAAGCAACAGCTAGGAAGCATGGAATCCAACCAAGCAAATGCTCTGTCTGTTTTTGCCACGCAGCTACAAGAAATTGTGCAACAATACAAGAAACTTGTTGTGGACATAAAGATCAGAGCACCTTGAATCTGTAACAAGTAGATTGCTTACAGCAGAAAAAGAAATAACTGGCATAATCGAGAATCCTAAACATACAGTAATTCTTGAATTGTACAGTATCCCCAACAAAGAATATGATTCACCATTTACACCAGGTGGCAAAATATATATGCTGTCCCCTGCACAATTTTATTACCAGTTTTTTTGTTGGGGGCACACTGAGACCAATCAAGATCAAATATTGGCTACAACCACAGGCACACCACTACCCTACCTTATCAATAACAAATGCTGAAAACAAAGCAAAGGTCACCAGTGTAGAGTTAGAGGATTTTACAGAACCCGATACATTAGAAACATCTTATGCTGAAGATGATGGTTCTCTGGAATTTAATATACAAATAGGGGACAAATTATATTTAGAAAATCCTGTAGTATCAGCTGCTGAATACCCTATAGTTGCAATATTCTTGTTTACATACTATGTCTAGACAAATTATTGTTGATGAATTACACAGACAAGCCAGACATAATTATAAGAGACTGCCAGTGGTTACAAAAGGCATAGATGATTTATGGCAGTGTAACTTGGTGGAAATGGCAAGTGGACAGCTGAAAAACTTAGACAAGATCAACAAGGGCTACAAGTATCTACTCACTGTCATAGATACATTTTCAAAATTTGCCTGGGCTGTGCCACTCAAATCCAAGACTGGAAAATGTGTTACAGAAGCCTTCAGGACAATCATCAATCAGAGTGGAAGATCACCGCGCTATTTGCAAACAGATAATGGCAAAGAATTTTAAAATTCCGTGTTCCAACAATTTATTAAAAGCCAGTCAATACAACATTACTCGAGTTACAGTGATCTCAAGGCCTCTATTGTTGAAAGATTCAACAAAACCCTAAAAAATCATATGTATAAACAATTTACACTGCAGGGTAATTATAAATGGTTTACAATCCTACCAGAACTTTTACATAGATATAACAACTCGGTCCATTCCACAATCAACATGAAACCCTCTGAGGTAACTTCATCTGATGAGAAAAAATTGATCAGCACTGTTTATTATCCTAGATACCAGCCAACAACAAGAAAAGCCAAATACAAGGTGGGTGATCAAGTAAGAATCAGCAAATATAAGCACTTATTCAAAAGAGGTTTTACCAGAAACTGGAGCGCTGAATTATTTACAGTGGTTCAAGTTAAACCTGGGACCCGATACACATATATAATAAAAGATCACCGAGGAGAAATTCTCAAAGGCAGGTTCTATGAAGAAGAACTCAGCAAAACTAAGCAGCCTGACACATATCTCATAGAAAAAATCATCCGAAGAAAAGGCAACAAGATACTTGTCAAATGGCTAGGACTTCCAGAACACAGCTGGATCGAGGCAGACAAAGTGATACTGAACAGCAGATTAAGAGAAATGGCAAGCTGTTGCCTGATAATATTAGATGTCTTATTGTTGGATCATCGGCTTAAGGTAAAACTACACTAATGATTGATAAATTTTTATTGGCACCCAACTGGTTAGACTGGAAAAACAAGCATTTGTATGTCTTCTCTAAGAGCTTGGAACAATTAAAATATCAGCAGCTGATGAAGCTATATGATGGACTGGATATAGCCACTTTTGAATCAGATGTTAAGCCACTCCATGAATGTCTTGATAACTCTGTTGTTGTGTTTAATGACATTATACTGGATAATCAAAACAAGGTTAGAAATTTCTTTACACAGGGCCGACACAAAAACATAGATTGTTTCTACCTGGCACAGATTTTCTAAAATTCCAAAGCAGCTGATCCAAGACAACAGCAATTTTATATGTGTGTTTCATCAAGATCATACCAACCTCAAACACATAGATGATGAATATGTAGGTGGGGACTTGAGCTACAATGATTTTTCTAAGTAGGTGCTGGAACCAGGACAGCTATGGGTTTGTCACAATTGATATGACAAGGAAACCCAATAGTGGCAAATACAGAAATGAAATTAACAATTTTCTAGACATTGAAACATATATAAATAACCATGAAAAGGCCAATCATTGATGATCTTAAATTAAGATATTATCTTGTAAAAAGATTTAAAGGATGGAAATCAGAGAACCGAGGAATCTATGAACAACACAAGCAAACAGAACAGCCTATTATTGATGCTATTAGTGAATTAGGTAAAAATATCAAAACTGTTACAGAGCAAAATCAAAATTTGATCACAGAGCTTGTACCTGTAGCAGCTAGGAACATATTCGATTATCCAATCACCCCACTTTCTAGTATTCATACACCTAGTCCTGTTGCTCCTCGAAGAATTGAAGCTACTCAGGATCTTATTGAATTGGGTCTTCTTGCTCAAAAATATTTAAGCACACCTAAAGACAACAAAGATGAGGTCTTTGGCTTATATGCTGACACAGAGCGTGATGGTAGCATCATACATAGAATTGGCAATTTCAGAGTAACATTTATGGGAGATGATCTGATTGTATATTCAGAATCTCATCTTGGAGAAAGAGGTGCTTTTGTTAAGTACCCTGGAACACCTGGATTGTGGGAACTGATGACTAGGAAGAGACCTGGCAGCTATACAGATCAAGATTATAAGCATTACAAAGAAATATTAATAAAATCAGATGCTCTATACCAGAACAATGATCCCACACAAAAGAGTCAAGTCTAGCAGTGGAGCAAAATACAACAACTTAATCAAGCCCATATGGTCACAGATCAAGACAGGTAGTGGAATCAAACAATACAACACCCTGCCTAAAGAATTTGTCTGGGTTGATGATGTCAGGAAACTTGTAGACAGGTTATTGGTGATAGCTGGGGAGGAAAATGCTGGCAACCACAATTTTTACAATTAAAAGTTTGGAATTATGGACATGATAAGAACAAAATTGTCTAATTTTATAGTGAATGATACTAAGGGCATTGGATATCTTATGAAAATTATTAATACTCTACCACCTAAATTTTGGAATATCTCTGAGGGTCGGGGGCTGGTTAATGACATCATAAACAAGCTGCCCTTTGAACTACTCATTTCAGGCTATCAGTATTGTGGTCCAAGCACAAAATTGGACCATATATTAAACAGAGGGGACCCTGGTGTTAATCCCCTAGATGCTGCTTGTAGAGACCATGACATAGCATACAACACACATTCTGATCTTGATAGGCGACATGTTGCAGACAAGAAATTAGAAGAGGCTGCATTTGGTAGATTTATAAGCAAAGATGCTTCTTTGAGTGAGAGAATAGCAGCATTGGGGACAATCATAGCTATGAACACCAAACAAAAACTGGGGTGGGGGTTGTGAATATGTATATAATAAACCTAGGATGAAGGCCAAGGGTGTCATGTATCAGATACCTTATGCAGGCCTCAAATCTCTTAAAACTATTGATAGCCTTTTAACCAAAAAGCAGCGCAAGAAAAAAAATTCTTGTCTTGCCAAGGGCCATGGTATGAAATTATTACTTAGTACCCCTCAATTAAAAAAATTACAGCAATCTAGAAAAAAATCACATGTGGGTGGCTTCATATTTACTATCCCGGCCATCTTAGCAGCACTTGGTGCTGTTGGAAGCTTGGCTGGGGGATCAGCTGCTATAGCAAAAACAGTAATAGATGCCAAAAAAAATAAGGCAGAATTAGATGAAATAAAGCGCCATAATCTAGCCATGGAAAAACAAGGCAAAAGTGTTAAGAGAGCCATGAATAAGTTTAAAAAAACAAGAGCCGCTTACAAACCAAGATATTGAAGCTTTAATCAAGCCACTGGGCATCAAAAATTTTAGAGGTGTGTACAAGTCTGATTCTTTGCCAGAACAACCACTCAACAAAGAGTGTGGCATAGTTAATTTGGATAAGTACAAAAATCAGGGCACTCACTGGATCTGTTATCTTAAATATTTAAAAGATGAGACATTTGTGTTTGATTCATTTGGAGGTATTCCACCTGAAAATTTAGTAAAATATCTAAAATCAGCTAATCTTTATTACAATAATGCCCGTGTTCAAAATTTCAAAGATGTTAATTGTGGACATCTGTGTTTAACTGTTGTTAGATATCTGTCTCAAATAAATAAACTATCAATTGAAGATTTTCAAAAGGCCCTGTGGTATCTGAAGCATCATGGGAGTATTCCATCTCACCAGCCAAAATTCAATATTGAAGCTCAGATTACATGATGATATAGTGTATCCCAAAACAATAGCTCTCAGAGCATTTTATGGCATGTACTTGATCCCTAATATTACACACCACAACAACAAGATTGCAGTTGGTCATCAAAAAATTGTTATCACTCCAGGGCAATATAATCTGTCTACTCTAAATGCTCAGTTAACCAGAGGTATAGTGTTAACTCAAAATTCTGTCACTCACAGAGTAGAGATTGTGTCTGCTACAGAGACAGTAGATCTGGGTACTATAGGAGAGCTGTTAGGCTTTGAGAACAACACAAAACTTGAACCAGCTATTAATATACCTAAATTCTTAGCCATAGAGACTCTGAATATTCACTGTAATGTGGCCGAGGGTATGATCACCAAATCAAATGGCATAGGCACTCACAAACAAACTGGCATCATTGCAACATTCAAACCTAACTCTGAATTTATGGAGCCAATCATCTACACTCCATCCCCAACATTATATTTTCCTGGGTGCCATAATAGAATAGATTACATTGAGTTGATGGTCACTAATGAAAAAGAAGAATTAGTTGATTTTGCTGGAGCCACAACAACTGCAATCATAGAAATTATTATTTAAATAAAAATACATACAAAAAAATGGAAAATATTGAGAGTTATGAGCTACAATCATTCCCCCCAAACAGGAGGATATTTGCAAATTTAAATCAACCCAACACAGAGATTGAGGTTGATCTTGATGTAGGGGATGGCTTTATACACCCCCACAGAGCAGATCTATACATCAAGTTTGATGTTGTAAAGCTCGATGGTACAGATTATCCTGCAAATTGAAATATAAGATTGGTAGACAATTTTGTGCCACATCTGTTCTCTGAAATTGAGATCAGAAAACATGGTGTTGTTATAAACAGAGTAGATTATCCCGGCATTACTTCTACAGCTTTGGCCACACTAAAATTATCCAAGACCGAGGCTTCCTACTACAAAATAGGTGGATTTGAGGCTGGTGATAAAATATTATCCAAGAGCCACACAGTATTGTTCCCCATGCGCCTGTTGCCAGGATTCTTCTCAGATTACAAAGATATTATGTGGAAGGGTGGTTTAAGAATCACATTTAGAAGAGCTGTCAATGATAATAATGCTTTGATGAGGTACAGTACATTAAACTCTACCGGGGAAGCTCTGCCTAATACCCTACCTGATGACGGCAAATGCATTATTCAGACTATGGAGCTAAGAATTCCAGTTGTTGAATATGAAGCCAGTTATGCTCTTAAATACAAAGCAGATATCCTAAAAAATCCACAGGTGCCTTTACAATTTTATACATATCAATGTGTGCAGAAGCCTGCCACTGGTAGCTATTATGAATTTGATGCTACAAACTCATTCTCCAGTATACAATATGACATGCCAGATTTTGTGGTGGTACTGTTTCAGACTGGAAGACACAATAATCAGGAAAAAAAATCAAGTAAATTTGATAGCTGCAACATCAAGAACATATATCTTAAAAATGGCAGAAATGAGGTGTTTCCTAGAGAAAATTATAATTTAAACATGTCCAAGGATGATTTCCTCAAATTATATGAAGCATTTACAGCATACAAAAGGGTCACTACTGGCAATACTGACATGTATTACACACCAGATGAATTCAAAGCACAGAGACCCATGTTTGTCATCAACACTTCAAAAAGAAAACAAGTTGTGGTTAATGACAGGACAAACATTAAAATTATCTGTGAATTCTGCGATACGCTCCCTGATGACACTATATGTAGTGTTATTCTTATAGGCGAAAAATCATATGTTTATGATGTAAGAAATGAGAGAGTCACAGAGCAATTCTAGAAGGCTTCTGCATATTACATTGTTTTTGTACTAGATATGCAAGTTGAGCCTGGTGCCCAATTGAACTTAAACCGGAAGTGGACCGGAAGTAAATATGTGTAGGTGTGGGTGGGTGTGGGTAGCTTTTTGGCTTAGTTTTAAGTGTAGCAAAAACAATATCAAGAAGGGCATATTTTTAACAAGCTTATGGACAACAATCTGGCAGATGTAGCTTTTGTAAGTGTCGGAAAATTAATCTGAGGGGGGTCATACTTTCACAGGAAATTCCCGAGGGCATTTTTACAAAAATCTTGGGTTAGACAGAGTACCACACTTGAGCAATAAGCTCACATGCACATCTTGAGCTAGTTTTAAGTGTAGCCAAATCTGCCTGAGAGGGGCTCATACTTTCTCGAGTTTATCCTATATACTTTTACACTACTGAATACCCCCGCAAGATATCTTCACTCACTAAAATAGAGACATAATCATAATTTTCTCTAAGTAAGTTAAAGACATATACATTGTAAGTAATTAATTTTGTTTCAGTGTTACGTAATAATATGGAATAGTGTTACGGTATGTACGGTCGTTAACCTAATCACATAAAACCAATTTATATATATTATAATTTACATTACTTGATCGTAAATATGTACTACTAAGTATTAAAAAACCTCATTCTCTTACTCTCAGCCGTTTCCACACTAAAACCACCAATTGACATAGTTTAAATAAACCCTATGTACCTCTTCCAGCAAATTTCATCCTCAATGATGTCGGAAGTCTAATTATATTAATTATATCAATTGTATTGTGGGCATGCGCAAACTTTATAACTGGGGGGAGCATAGACTTCGTGAAAGTTCAGCCGGGAAAAAAACTCAATCAATCTCACTATTTTATTGTGTTGATGGGTACGGAACAAGGGTTATACTATATGTAGGAACCCAGCGAGAAATCACAGTTGTGTGTGTGTGTGTGTGTGTGTAGTTTACCATAAATGTAGATGAAACTCAGATTTACAGTACTTACCAACTAAAGGAAAGCCGAATCTAAACAAAATTCACCTTCTCCGAAAATAAAACTTTTAATACGTACACGCTTGCAATTTTAAGGCACTTATTTCTATTAACAAATATTGGATAGCGTAAACGCTGTTCGTCCAACATTACAATGAACTCCTTCATTCTTACAAAAATATATTTTATTACAATATTAGTCTTCTTTCAGTTGGTACAAGTGTTTCAAATATCTCCACTGTGTCACTTCACAAAACCGCGTGGCAAGATTTTGCTTAACATATAGTAAAGGACCCACAGATAATATAAACGGGTATCTGATGTTGCTGGTCGCACCTTAGTTTTGTATTTGTATATATTTCAGTGGCGTAGGATGGGCATTTCGGGTGGGAACGCCAAGTCCTAAGGAAGAGTCAGCCCTTTCTTGCTTAATAATTTACTTATGGTATTAGTCGCCACAGGTATTGTTCATTTGCCTGACGTCAGCTGGGTTTTCAATAGAACATCATCCATGCATGTTTTAGCTAGAAAATTAGATGCCTCACTATGCCACAAATGTTTTGAACTCTGGTGTTTTATACCTTTCTGCATGACGCAAGTCATTAAAAACCTACCTGAATCACAAGCGCCTCTGAACAACAGTAGACGTCATTGTTGTGGATGATCCAACTACTGATTGATTTGGTTTATTTTACTTCGCTTTCTACCACTTTCGGTTAATCGCGAATATGAATATGAGTGATGATATTGAAGAAGGGACACTCACAAAGAACACCCGTGCTCACGCCGTGGTTCGAATCAGGGGCCCCTGTCATCTTGGCGCCCTGTGCAAAACACTCTGACACGGAGGTGGGTGGATGATGCAATTATCGTACACTCTACTGACGTAACAGTGCCGATTAGTAATTCAGACCATTGTTTATTACATCTTAAGAATGTTGATAAACATTTTAAAATAATTTTGTCCAGAGACCATTCGATGTTAAGAGTTTTCAAATGAATGATAAACATTTCCATTGACACAATATTAAGCAGTTAGATACTAACGATATAATAATAATAATAATAATAATAATAATAATAATAAAATAATAGTTTTGCGGGTTAAGCGGTAGAGCAGCCACAGGCTGAACTTATACCACGAAGACGTCACCAATTTATTTGACAAAACCTGTGTTGATCTTTTACTTTTTAATGCACATCGCTGTTCGTGCGATAAATTATACAATGCAGTAGCCATTAAGAACTGGTATATTTGAGTTTGGTAAAGTTACATCAGTCAATATTGCGTATTGTAACATCACATAGCACGAGTGGCAAGAGCGCGAAGAACCGGGTAGGAACTCTACCGCTGTCGTCTGCTTCAGAAGGCAGAGAGTCACATGAACCAATCACGGTAGACTTCTGGTCCGTACGCTGGCGTACGAGAGAGCATTTACGCGCGTGCTGTAGAGATCCAAGCTTTCCCTCCAGAAAGGCAACAAGGAATATATAGGGTGACCAGACACACACATTCACATTTCCCATTACTCATAATTTAATCAATATCAAAAGATCTTACCAACAATTTGCTTACAGAAGCTTTTCACGTGATTTCTTTCAATAACTTCCTCCTATCTTTAAGCAAAGAAGGCAATCTCCTAATCTGTTATTTAACAAATGACAAAGAATATCTACAATTTGAAGCATATATTTTTACTCCTTTTCTAATTCTTGGATATTAGAATGAAATTTCCCCACAAGTCAATACAAATGTAACAAGTGAGATTAGATTTTAACTTACTTCCAAACACCGAATTACAATTTTTAAGTTGTTTAGATTTGGTAGAGAAATATGATTTTAATTCCACGAACATTTCTATCGCTCTTTGAACAGCAGGGAAAAGTGACAGCCACCTTACACTTTACCTCATATTCGTTTCTTCCATCCTTTAAGAGCTAGATATTTTCTTGCAAGATAATTGTTGAATTTACACTTTCGCTTCGTTATTTCATAAAAGTAAATAATACTTAATAGTCAAAATTCTCACTACGCGTTTCTGTATCGTGTATGTAGGCTATAACTCGAAAAGGAATTGGCCGACCCCCGTAGCGGAGTGGTTAGCACACCACGTCACAACGCCAGCGGTCCCCGATTCGAATTCCAGCTGGGCATTAATCTTCTTTGCGAGTGCACTTTCATCAAAATCATGGCTCACACCCATCTTCGCAATTAGCCAAAAGTGGCAGAAAAGCGAAGTAAAATAAACCAAATCAATGAATCGAAAAGTAACTTCACAGACTACATGTGTTACAGCAGTCTCAGAGGTCGAAGCAACAAGTTAGAATAATACTATAATGATTAGGGTGCGGAATTTTGACTATTTGCCTTTTATATTCCTTTGTAGTAAAACATAGGCTTTAATGTTTAAAGTTAATTTCATGGTGTTTCTAGTCCTAAAACACATTTCTATAGTACATAAAAATGCCTATTTTGATTAATCGTGCCCAAAAATCGCTATTCTGCAATTTTTGCATACTTCTGATTTTTTTACGCGCCTTTGGTTTTCCCTAGATTGAAGAATGTAAGAATGTTGATGTTGTACTGACTGAACGCTGGTATTTACCAGATTTGAGGGTCTCAATTAGAACATTGTTTCAAAATATTATTTTTGTTACAATGGTGTAAATTGTTCTTTCATCATTTGTTCAAATTCGCACAGTCGTTTGCACAAGCTGTTTTTGTGAGAATTACTGTGAGAATCACCACATGGTGTTTCGGATCCCACTTTAAACTGTAGGTCCAGTCCGAATTAGCCTTGCTGTGCATAAAGTGGGCTTAAAGCACCAACTCAATAAATCAATATACGAAGTGTTGTACTCACACGATTCCTTGACAATAGCTATACTCACATTTACTATAGTTAGTTCGTGCAAGACAAAACACATAACACCACACATTCATACTATTGAAGTATCAGGCTAGAAGACTTCCTATCTTCAATGATTAGTGAAATAATCTTGCAGCAAGTCAAAGTTTCTTCGCACCACACCCGTCGTCAGAATTCCTACTTTCCTAATGAAGCTTTGTTTCACTCAATACTTAAGCGCAAACAATATCGAACGAAATTAAAAATTCCATTGTCATGCGTTGCTGTTATAAACGTAGCACGAACTAACTAGGAATCGTAGATTTAAAATTTATAGCTTGAAGCAATTATTTCCTGCACAAGCTATGACTGTAATATGCTAATAAATGTTTGTCTTTACAATTCATCAGTTATTCATGTTGCATCGACATCATGTAATATTAATCCGGTTTCATGAGCAAAGCCTGGAAACTAAAATTCAGATCAATATTTCGTAACTATATGAGTGTAGAAACAAACTTTTCCAACCATATATCTGTCCTAAATCTCACATCCATTACTTAGTTAGCGATTTACCATGGGCTTGACAAAAGAATGGGATAATTAACAAGGTATAACTTTGAAAATGTACGTCATTTTATTGAAAAGTACTCACGTAATGAAAGATGATAACAAACTTATTTTTGATAATGGCTTCGTTGGTTTTGAGTTTACGTGTCTGTGTGTGTGCGTGCGTGTACACCCTCACACACCCCAACACATACACAAGTGTGGAAAAATAACTTCGAGAACGGTTGGTTGCTGGTCGATATGATAAGAACTTGTAACTTATTTCTATAACATTCACTTCAAAGTACTGAAAATGTAACCTGCATGTATGCAACCCAACACAGCAAACGAAGGGTCTGGTGGAACTTCGAGGAACCCGAAGACGGGTAGCCTCTAGAGACGTTTGTTAAGAGAGGCAGCTTGAAACGAACAACAACGTGGGAGTAATATCTAAGCGAAATCCAAAAGAATAATGATCTTGGGATGTTGTAAGAAAAGGAATATTTATAAACTGAGAAGATCAAGAATTTCGTAAAGAGACTGTCTGTAACTGATGACTCTTCATTCTAAATTTTCTCAACCTTATTTCGAGTTTCGTGCAAATCACGAGAGACACGTGAAACAGACGTTCATTAAATTGACATTGGTTCATAAGGAAATATTTTCATAAATCATACTTTATCGGTTTCGTTATTTGTGTTCTTGTTGCTCATTGGTGCCATCGAACAGACAGATTGTATACTCTGTCCCCGGAATGTGTGGAGCAAGGCGGGAGAGAAGGGGAGAAATCGAGTGGCAGAGCGATCCAGTACAAGCTGCTGCGAAGGCTGGTAACTGCAGTCTCTTTCCTTCCCTCGCGCGTGTTCATCGGTAGCAGGGTAGCAGGGTCTGACAGGCTCACCGGAACACCGGGCATAATCCGGGCACGCCCTATCGTCTCGGCGCCCTTCCGGAAACACATATTCGGCACCTTTATATTCCTACTGTTCACAATCGTTTACAGATATGCAGTGGCGAATAAACTTTATATTTGCTGTTCCCTCGTAGACTTACGCAGGAGCGGCTTAAGGGCCGAGAGACCCGGTCGACTGTGGAGCGAAAGCCAAACAGGAGCGTCCCTTGTTTAGCACCAAAATTCTATTTCTGATTACGCAAGCGCTGCTATTTCTTTGCTTGAGTTAATTTTAAGTCCAATTTATGCACAGAAAAGTTACTTGTGACTGGCACTGTACGTAGTTCAAAGTGGGATCTGATCCAATATATGTGCCTCCACCTGGTGCATGACTAAAAAAGTTGGATCAATTTAAGTTTTTCTGCATAACATATTCAGAATATTGAAAATCATGCAGCAAATTAACCTAAGAGATTCTTGTCATCTTGATGTAATTATGCAGGTATTAAATAAGCACATACCTACAATGAAAGTATTCTTTAACAGTAACAGTTAATGTATTTTTAAAATAAGGTTATTACATGTTCATCATTACAATCATAAATATATAATGTGGTCATGATTTTTTTATTGGAGGAAGGTGGAGAGTAGGACAAGGGTAGAAACAGGGGAGAGTGGAAGGGTTGAAAATGGGGGCGCCAAAAGTCCACCTCGCCCGGGTAAAAATTTTATATTGAGCCTCCCCTGGAATTAAACTAAGTGGGACTGAGCGTCCCTCCACCTAGTGAACAGAAACAACGACCCAAAATGATTAGTAATAATAATAAAAAAATAGCACACATATACGTTTCAGAAATTCAGATAGGGGTGTCCGTCTCCCTCCCCCGGCCATCCTCTGTCGCCGTCATTAGATTACCTGTTTAAGTGGCCCTTGCAGGTCGGAAATACGCGAGTGTCGAGTATAGTGCGTACATCAAATCTTCCGCTTTTTGTGTGGAATTATTGATCGTGTGGATTGTTGCTTTTCTCATTTTACTATATTTCACTATTTGTTTTATTATTAAATACGGCACAAGAACGTCCTGTAAGCAGAGTGGTATTTGAAAGAAATGCAGTATAGGTGGATTTCCAGTAGGTGTATAGCATCCCCAAGGCAGTGGTGCAACCACAGGAGGGGACAGGGAGCTTGGCTTCCCCTCCCCCCAACCTTGGACGGAAATCAATTCTAGAGGGGACAAACATTGACTGCTAAGGACACCTGCAAGGGGCAAAGAAGGGCAATTGCCTCCCTAGATTTAACATTTTATGCAAATAAAAATAAATTTCGTGAAATTTATTTGCTCGCTTTGCTCGCAATACCTCCATTTCTTCCTCTTATTAAGATTAGAATAATAGCTATGGAGGGTCTCCCCGTTGGCGCAATGGTAGCGTCGTCGCATTGTAGTCATGGGGTCCCGAGTTCGATACCCAGTGGAGGCACATAGTGATTCGGATCCCACTTTAAATTTTAGGTCCAGTCCCGATTAGCCTTACTGTGCATAAAGTGGATTTAAAACACCAACTCAATCAACCAAAAACCATAGCTAGGGGAAGGCGGTAGTCGGCCCTGGGCGCCGTAGAATATAAATTAAATATGTTTTAAAAAAGAGAATGTCATGAAATTATTTGCGTTCCATTCTAAATCAATATTGTTTCCACTTTCAAAGAAATTGCATCTCAAAGTTTTGTTGCTCGCTTCGCTAGCAGTATGTTTGTTTCCTGTAATGCATTGCAAATTAAAAGAGAGAGAAGTAACAATTTTCTTCATTGATTTTGTCTTAAATGCATGAATAATTGTTTGGAGGAAAAGAAGCTTGCACTTTCGAGAGGCAATTTATGCCATTTTTGCATTTAGGTTTATTATGAGGTGGATGAATTGATTATGTAATGTGTTTAAATAATATATGATGTATATATATGTATTAAATAAACTTTGAATACGTACACAATTTGGTGTTAACACACTCTGGCGTACGCAGAAGGGGCTGAAGAAAATAAAAAAATCAAATGTTAGCAGTCAAGCAGTCGGGAAAACACGAAGTAACAAGTGCAAACCCACCTTAAAATAACCCCCGATAACAATTTCTTGTCTTTGAATAACTTTTGAAACGAAGACTTACAGTGGAAATTACAGCTCATATCTTAGGAAAACAGTGGGGTATCACCAAAATTGATTTATGGCGATACATTATATGATCGAAGCAAAGATTTAATCTCGCTAGAGTGGTAAAAAATATTATTACATGGAACGTCTAGTGCTAATACAATTGTTGCCTTTCAACAACTTCCAACAATGTTTTCTTAATGTTAGAAGGAGAAGGCGTCATCGATTATGCTTTCAATACAATCGTCTTTGCAGCTAAAGAGAAAAGGTAGTAAGTATTCTTTTCTTTGGATAGCGAAAGTACAAAGACTGAAGTTTGTTGCTTCAATGCATAGCATATGGGAAATTAAGGAGATAGGCTTGAGTGTCGCACAGGAATGTAAGTTTGTGTAGTGCATTCTAAAGGTGGTGGAACTCTAAATGCTTTCTCTGGCCAGTAAAGGCTAGATTTATGGCACTTTACTCGCGTTCACATTCACCTACAGATATTGGTACAATTTCCATTGAATTCAGATACTATTTGAGTGAGTTGGAAAAAGTGGTTTTGGATTTTCTTTGTAGATGTGAAAATCTTTAACTTGTGCAGCACATATGCTTTCGCTTATATTAAACCGCGAAACACACGTCCACAATCATCTAAATGCCATGTATAGGACTACATGCGAAGAGAAACATGTCTTCAAACCGGCTATTCATATTATCGCGATTGAAAAAAGAATCTTTCGAACGTATGGTTTTTCTCTAACTCCTGAACTACCGTCATATCAATCGTTTTCAATGTTTCAAGACTTCTTATGTCAATTTATTGCTGTGCTCTAAGAACTTCAAATTTTCTGTTTGGTATACAATTATAGTACTTTCAGTACTTGTAGAGAGTCGTAAAGTATAACAATTGTAAATTAATACTTTATAAAATGTGATCGCCGGAGACTTTTGGTATGTTTTACTACGGCTTCTCACGATATTTTCAGTATTTTTCCAATACATTCTTCGGTTAAAGGGATTCTGACTTCATGTAATACCCACCCCTACCCTAGTCGAACTTCAATGAAAGATACTGACTTCCCGTGTAATGAGAAATTCCAAAGTACTGTTGAGCATATTTTTTACTTTACTGGGTATGGTTCTGCATTTTCGACATATTTAAAATTCTTTTATGACATATTTATCATTTTTGTGACATAATTACATACATATTTTGCAGTTATATAGGACATAAAATCCCGAGACCTAGTTATTACTAATGTTATACACCAAATTTCAGCTTGTTATGATTTATGGTTCCCTTATTTCCTGAAACTTTCATTGTCCGCCATTTTTAAATATTCTGTACTTAGCGTGTAGGTTATCGCCTGGGACTTTTGGTATGCTGGTATTAATTCTATAAAGACGTTACTCACCAAATTTCAGCTTCTTATGAATTAATTAGTTTATTTTTCCTGCACTATAAATATTGTTTTATTTTACGTTCTTCAAGGACGTGATGTGAGGTTAGTTTGAAAGCTCAAACAATGTTTATTGTTATCTGTCCACCACAAAATGAAGGTTGACTGAGTCTGTTGGCCGAAGTTTGAAGTAACGGCGTCAGAGGACAAAGGAGCATGTACCCGAGAATTCTGATCTTAGCCCCGTTCGGCGGGCCAGACAACTTCAAGGCGGGTTAAAGATCTTGCACGTGTAGCGTTCGGCGGGCAGAAGTTGACGTCACGTCTTGCAGAGTGAAAGCGTCCGGCCATTCACATGGCTTACAGCCACCTTGCAGCCGGAGCAAGTTAAGGAAAAGTTGACTCGTTTCGTCTGCACAAGATCTTGCAAGATGGCGGCGTCCGTTCAGATATGTGCTGTTTGGGATAATGTTATTGCGGAGATGGCTATAGTTATACTTGGCGATTTCTGATAACATTCCTTGTACTCAAGATATATAAACGATACTTTGAAAACGTTGAAATATTGGTTTGAAGTGAGAGAGGTTCATTGTTTTATATAAAGACCACGTTCACTGAATATGTCGTCTGCTTCAAAGAACGAAGAGCGTGACTTTGACACAAGATTTGAACAATATGTACAACCTACTTTAATTAATGCCAAGTATATATCCATAATGAGACCTAACGTGGTCTATTCAGAATAAATATTTTGATTGATCTGGGAATATTATGAAGCTGAATGTGAAAATGAACTCAAAATTGATTCTTTTAAATTCAATTAAACGTATGACCAAAGAAGATATACCATATTTATCCACTTCCCGAGAATAGTAGCTACTTTTTTCATTCTTTTTTAAATATATTATTCCGTAATTTTCCTCTTTGCAGCTGGTATGCTAGTTGTTGCATTGACTAGTTTCATCCACAGACCGCGTGTGACTTTTTTTGTGGTCCGGCGATTCGGCTAAGATGATCTTAAGCCGGAAGTTGGTAGTCACGTGTTAACTCTCAGATCCATCATTCAGTTGTCTGGCTCGCCGAATGGGGCTCTTATGTGCAGGGAAGGAAAGTGCATCTAAAAAGACAAGCGGCTTCCCTAAACTGGACAGGCAATAAAAACCATTAGCTACACCCCCTAACGTTGCATCCGTTTGGTTTGAACAGGCAAAAGGTAAGAAAATAAGTTTCAGATAGAAATAGTCTTGCTTCGGGTTTCATGCCGCGGAACATTAAAGAGCATTGTTTCAAACTGTACGCAAAATTTACCTATGAACTATTTTCCAATACTATTCATCATCAAAGTAAATTTTCCACTAAAATTGCACACAAAAGTACATGTGTGTGTACATTTATTATGTTCTGAGTTATCGAAGGTTAAACATATATAGATTGTTCAGATTGTTCAATTTCGATTATCGTTAATATACATATGCAACATAGATAAGAAAATGTGAAGTAAGTCTGGAAGCCTTCGTGGCTACTAATGATGAATAGATTGTCTTGAGCTCTCGACCAGGTGAGATCTCGAAAGGTTTCCAAGCTTTCCAGAGCCAACGTCACTCTCACCTTCAGTGTTCTAGAGCTAATGTCACTCTCATCTTCGGTGTTCGAGAGCTAACGTCACTCATATCTTCAGTATTCGACTGTTCGAGAGCTAATGACACTCTCATCTTCAGGGTAGACGTGATGTGCTAACAGTGACAATGACAATTCGGCACATAAAGCTCTCCGCCGTATTGAGTTGGGTCACGTACTGGTAACATCGTCGCCTTGTAATCAAGAAGGCACAAGTAATTTGGTTGCCAGTTTAAACTGTAGGTCCAGTCGGAATTAGCTTATCTGTGCATTAAGTGGACTTAAAACAACAAATCAATAAATCAATGAGTGGGGCCCATTTCATATCAACCTGCCCTGCAGTGTGATGTCAACCTACCGTGAAGCGGGTACAGTAGAACTCTTGAGAGCCCTTTTTGTGTGTGGCATGTTTAACGCGGTTAGACTGTTAACTATTTGAAGACACATCAAGTGTGTGTTTATGCTAGCGGAGGGACGTCGTTAGGGTGTGCGGGAGACACTGGCCCTCGCAAATGTCCACGTGGCACCAGCAAATGTTTCTGTATTTTACTGAAAATTTTACTTTGACGGCAAATATTGCAAAATAGTTCTTCATTAAATTTTTCGCTAAAAGTTTGAAACGCTCCTCTTAAACTTTCAACGGCATGAACCCCAAAGCAAGATTTGTCATTCTATTCATCATTTTCCTACTTCTTGCCTGTCGAAAACAGATGCAATGGCGCGATTTTATTGCCCGTCCCGTTAAGGGAAATCGGAGGTCTTTTGAAAATTCACATCTTACCTCGATGTCAGGTCACAATTCTGCCCGATTGACTGATTGATTGATTTAGTTTATTTTACTTCGTTTTGTGCCTCTTGGCTAATTTGCGAAGATGGGGATGAGTGATGAAATGATGAAATTGATGAATGGACATTCACAAACAACCAAGCCCGACCGGGATTCGAACCCGGGACCCTTGGCGTTGCAGCGCGATGTGCTAACCACTCGGCCACAGGGTCGGTCGCCCGATTGACTGGTAAGCGGTAACAGATGTTCTTCGGGATCGTCAGGAGCTTTGAGAAACAATTTTCATTCAGGTCTCAGATTACGGAGACAGTCGTAGTACATAGAATGGAACAGAAGCGTGCGGTAAGGAAAGGCGGGGCAAGCGCCGCTTGCGTTGTTTTCTAAAACACTTTTGATATCTTAAGTTCGTGTTTTTCAATGCCTTTATACGCCTTAGAATGGAATTTATTTACTATAATATATTTACATTGCAGAATTTTCATTTCCTCTATTTTCAGTTCTATTGGCTTGAAACATAAACCGGCTGCACCCTTGAAGACGCCGGGCGATGCGGCACGACTGATCGCGTTAGAAGAAGAGGACTGCTCGCCTTTCTCACTGCTTTTCGAGTGACTTATGCAGTTCTTGCATGGTCACTGTCGATTCCCGTTCACGAAGAGAAAAGACCGAGGGCAAGCGACACCAAGCCCGCATCTGTCTTTGGCAAGGGTGTTGGAAAGAATTCGTCCACACTGGCCACAAGGTTGCTAACTTCCAGAATTTTCTGTGCATCCGTAGCACCTCGTAACGCAGTACGAGTTTCATGTTTGAAACTCTATAGCAATCAACAAATTACATTATGAAGTTAGCCAGTGATCACCAGTCGTGTGCTATTTATAAGAAATTAAATCACAGCCGGTACTTGAACATATTCGTCATGTGGTCTGTTCCTCGGAAATATGGAGGGTATGGAACACTGCAGGTAGGGTGAAAAGGAAGGTTAATTTAGAAGCGTGGGTGCTGTGGATGCGTGTTGTTTTTTTACTGTGATATTGTGCTGTTTTTTTCTGTTCTTTGTGTCGTGTTTTTGTACCTGATGTAAAAGTATGATTCTACATTGAAAATTTCCGCCATGGTTGACATACTAGAAGAATCATCGATTTCCAGTGCTGCAGGTAACGCGTCTGACTACCATGCTCAAGGTCCCGGGTTCGATCCCCGGCCGGTTCAAATCCGGGAACTTTTCTAACGTTGGAAGCGGCCCCGGCGCCCACCCAGCGTCGAATAACATGTGTACTTGGGGGAAACCCTGGGGGGTAAAGGCGGTCAGGGGCGTGGTGCTGATCACATCACCCCCACTCACGACCGGATCAAGAAAGTGTGGGGCGTTACCCCCACACCCCCTATACGCCTTCATGGCGTGGTGCTAAGCACAGGGGAACACTTTACTTTTACTTTTTTTTTTGCAGGTAAGGCCTTGATTAGGGACCTTCTTTCAAAACCATTCAGTTCGAGAACATATGGTGTAAAGTTGAAGCTTATGATTGTGAATCATAAGCAACCGTGTCCTGAACTGTGCATAACCAAACCAACTAAGAAAGATGGAAAAGTTTTCATTAGGCAGTTTACAAAATCTCAGTACAACAATATTATGTGGTTATGTGGCAGCAATGATCTTAATAAATTATTTTGTTGGCCACGAGTAAACAAAAACATATCGAACGGCACAATCGATTGTGAAACTAATTGTAGCACAAGTTCCGGTTCACGGTGGTCGGGTAATTCAAGCGCTTACTTGTGGCCTTTCTTCTCCATTTGTATCAATGTTGAAAAGATTTCCATTGCAAAAGACGAAAATTTATAATAGTACCCGCATTTAATTTTCTGGTTACAAAAAAAATATTTCCTCTGGTTGCACAAACATTTATTTCCTCTGGTTACACACACACAAAAAAAAATCTGGTTACACAAAAATTTAGTACAGTTCGTGTGTACTTCAAGAACGTAACGTGTAACCTATCTGACTATGACCGAACATTTTTTGAAAGGAAAAGTAATATTTTTGCTCTTATCACTAAAACAGAGGGAAAATCCAGATTTGAATGACTTCTCTTCTACCTTTAATGAAGTGCAAGGCGTTCGGGACGCAAAATTTTTTGGTTCGGAAGGAAACGACGGGATATTTTTAAAGTCCTGAAGTTCAAAACGGGAAAAATAATGTTATATCCCGAGTAAATTTGGAGATTATAGGAGCGGATAATATTCAACATTGCTCGATACTAAATAAAATGTTGATCATACACTGTTAACACACAATTTTACCCTCAGGTGATGATTTATTTTGCATTTCTGAAAAAAAAACTGCTAATTTCAATAAATCTCGGACATTTAGTACAAAAAAATATGATTGGAATAAACTATTTTTAAACTCTAGCTATCATTTTTTTCGAAGTCTGGATCGGAACGGGATTTTTTTTTCAGGTCCCGACTTCTTGGTTTCCTACATACCCGTTGTCATTACTGCGGAGTCTACTCCCGCTAATGGGCTTTCAATTTTCACGCCTGACAGCTTGAATGCAATAATTTTGGGTCGAGGTAATGGATGAAGAGAGATCCGTGAAATATTATTTAGCCCTGATCGTAGTTTACATCCTCCTTGTACACACCCTTTCGTTCCTTTCATACATGACACAATCTCAACTCCCTTTAGCGGCATGATGTGAGCCTAAGAACCGGAAGTTGTTGTGCTACACGTATGGCGTCCGTAAGAAGACACTTCCTTCCGTTGGATAGCCCCTATACAAGCTACAGTGACTTGAGCAATTTTTATAATGCAGTGCAAAGACATGAACGTTCCCAGAATCACATCTGCGCTTGCATCCAACTGAAGACAAGTCATGATTCATAATTCTAGCCAAGTAAGAAACCCATCCGTTTATTTAAGATCGAATCTTTATGCTAATAGGATGTTTATTATTTTCAGGGTTAATAAAAACGTAATTTAATTTACAGTTGCCCTCAAATATCAAGTGAATCATTATTCTCTTCATGGTTGAAATTTACAAGTTTATATCGAGAGGCTGTTTTTCTTCTTTATGAACCGTGCAGCGAAGATTTGTTTTTACGGTATGTATGCACTTCACACACTCAAGCCCGATACCTCACCATTATGCACACTATTGTAAGTAGGAATGTGTGAAGGCCTATATTATATTTGAAATTGTTATAATTAGCCGAAACGAAAAATTAACCCATCGCTTGCCTATCACGAAAGGTCACGGCACGCCCCTGGAATGGAATCCCATTCTCTTTGGTCATACTGCGGTGCGTTTTATACAAGTTGCAAGATAGAACCTCAGGGGAGGAGAGCTACCGCTAACACATGGTTGTAATGAAGAATATACGAGGGCAACTATTTATATTTTGAGCCTAACAATGAAAAAACAGGAATTTGGCATTGAAAACTGCTTTATTGTTTTTCGAAGTATTCTCCTTTATGGTCAATACACTTTTGCAATCGTTCGAACCATTTGTCAAAGCAGTTTTTCCAATCTTCTTGAGACACCTCCATAATATGGTTTTTGAACGCATCAACGGCGTCTTCCGCCGACGAAAATCGTTGTCCACGCAATTTATTCTTGACATTCTGGAACAAGAAGAAGTCATTGGGTGACAAATCAGGACTGTACGGCGGATGACCCATCCATTCGATTTTTTGACTGTTCATAAAGTCGGTTGTTAGACGAGATGTGTGACAGCTGGCATTGTCTTGATGAAGAATGATCCGACGGCGTTTGTTTGTTTTCCGTATTTGACCGAAGACCTCTGGCAAACAAATTGTTGTGTACCATTCAGAGTTGACCGTTCTACGTTCCTCTAAAGGCACAGTTGCCACATGACCAGTTTTCCCGAAAAAACAGGCGACCATTTGTTTCGATGTGCTTCGAGCGCGAACAACTTTTGTTGGATTGGGTTCATCTTGAAACACCCATACAGTCGACTGCTGATTACGTTAAGGCTCATATGCATATATCCATGATTCGTCACCTGTTACAATCTTATATACGTCTTTTGAAGCACCACGATTGTATTTATTGAGAATTTGTTTTGCACCAATTGACGCGAGCGTCTTTTTGAGTTTTTGTCAAATTGTGTGGGATCCAACGAGAACAGTAGTGTAAAATACAATACAACCAGCTCGAAAAATGATGACCCCCCTTAGGCAGATTTGCCTACACTTAAAACTAGCTCAAGATGAGCATATGAGCTTTTTGATCAAGTGTGGAACTCTGTCTAATCCAAGATTTTTGTAAAAATGTCCTCGGGAATTTCCCGTGAAATGATGACCCCCCTCAGATTGATTTGCCTACACTTATAAAAGGCACTTCTGTGAGATTTTTGTCCATAAGCTTGTTAAAAATAAGCCCCTTTTGATATTTTTTTTGGCTACACTTAAAACTAGGCCAAACGTATTAACACCCACCCACACCCACCCACACCCACACACATATCTACTTCCGGTTTAAGTTCAATTGGGCACCAGGCTCAACTTGTATATCTAGTATTAAGATAATGTATTTTTTCTAGAATTGCTCTGTGACTCTCTCATTTCTTTCATCATAAACATATGATTTTTCACCTATGAGAATAACACTACATATAGTGTCATCAGGGAGTGTATCGTGGAATTCACAGATAATTTTAATGTTTGTCCTGTCATTAACCACAACTTGTTTCCTTTTTGAAGTGTTGATGACAAACATGGGTCTCTGTGCTTTGAATTCATCTGGTGTGTAATACATGTCAGTATAGCCAGTAGTGACCCTTTTGTATGCTGTAAATGCTTCATATAATTTAAGGAAATCATCCTTGGACATGTCTAAATTATAATTTTCTCTAGGGAATACCTCATTTCTGCCATTTTTAAGATATATGTTCTTGATGTTGCAGTTATCAAATCTACTTGAATTTTTTTCCTGGTTATTGTGTCTTCCAGTCTGAAACAGAACCACCACAAAATCCGGCATGTCATATTGTATACTGGAGAATGAATTTGTAGCATCAAACTCATAATAAGTACCAGCGGCAGCCTTCTGTACACATTGATATGTATAAAATTGTAAAGGTACTTGTGGATTTTTTATTATATCTGCTTTGTATTTAAGAGCATAACTGGCTTCATATTCAACAACCGGGATTCTTAGCTCCATAGTCTGAATAATGCATTTGCCTTCATCAGGTAGGGTATTGGGCAGAGCTTCCCCTGTAGAATTTAATGTACTGTACCTCATCAGAGCATTATTATCATTGGCAGCTCTTCTAAATGTGATTCTTAAACCACCCTTCCACTTAATATCTTTGTAATCTGAGAAGAATCCTGGCAACAGGCGCATAGGAAACAGCACTGTGTGGCTCTTGGATAATATTTTATCACCAGCCTCAAATCCACCTATTTTGTAGTAAGAAGCCTCGGTTTTGGATAATTTTAGTGTGGCCAAAGCTGTGAAGTAATGCCGGGATAATCCACTCTGTTTATAACAACACCATGCTTTCTGATCTCAATTTCAGAGAACAGATGCGGCACAAAATTATCTACCAATCTTATATTTGAATTTGCCGGATAATCTGTTCCATCGAGCTTTACAACATCAAATTTGATGTATAGATCTGCTCTGTGGGGGTGTATAAAGCCATCCCCTACATCAAGATCAACCTCAATCTCTGTGTTGGGTTGATTTAAATTTGCAAATATCCTCCTGTTTGGGGGGAATGATTGTAGCTCATAACTCTCAATATTTTCCATTTTTTTTGTATGTATTTTTATTTAAATATTAATCTCTATGATTGCAGTTGTTGTGGCTCCAGCAAAATCAACTAATTCTTCTTTTTCATTAGTGACCATCAACTCAATGTAATCTATTCTATTATGGCTCACAGGAAAATATAATGTTGGGGATGGAGTGTAGATGATGGGCTCCATACATTCAGAATTAGGTTTGAATGTTGCAATGATGCCAGTTTGTTTGTGAGTGCCTATGCCATTTGATTTGGTGATCATACCCTCCGCCACATTACAGTGAATATTCAGAGTCTCTATGGCTAAGAATTTAGGTATATTAATAGCAGTGTGTTTGATGGCCGGTTCAAGTTTTGTGTTGTTCTCAAAGCCTAACAGCTCTCCTATAGTACCAAGATCCACTGTTTCTGTAGCAGATACAATCTCTACTCTGTGAGTGGCAGAATTTTGAGTTAATACTATATCTCTGGGTAATTGAGCATTTAGAGTGGACAGATTATATTGCCCTGGAGTGATGACAATTTTTTGATCACCAACTGCAATTTTGTTGTTGTGGTGTGTAATATTAGGGATCAAGTACATGCCATAAAATGCTCTGAGAGCTATTGTTTTGGGATACACTATATCATCATGTAATCTAAGTTTCAATATTGAATTTTGGCTGGTGAGATGGAATACCCCCATGATGTTTCAGATACCACAAGGCTTTTTGAAAATTTTCAATTGATGGTTTATTTATTTGAGACATATATCTGAGAACAGATAAACACAAATGTCCACAATTAACATCTTTGAAGTTTTGAACACGGGCATTATTGTAATAAAGATTAGTTGATTTTAGATATTTTACTAAATTTTCAGGTGGAACACATCCAAATGAATCAAACACAAATGCCTCATTTTTTAAATATTTAAGATAACAAATCCAGTGAGTGCCCTGATTTTTGTACTTATCCAAATTAACAATGCCACACTCTTTGTTGAGTGGTTGTTCTGGTAAAGAATCAGACATGTACACACCTCTATAATTTTTGATGCCCAGTGGCTTGATTAAAGCTTCAATATCTTGGTTTGTAAGCGGCTCTTGTTTTTTTAAACTTATTCATAGCTCTCATAACACCTTTGCCTTGTTTCTCCATGGCCAGATTATGGCGCTTCAATTCATCTAATTCTGCCCTATTCTTCTTGGCATCTATTACTGTTTTTGCTATGGCAGCTGATCCCCCAGCCAAGCTCCCAACAGCCCCAAGTGCTGCTAAGATGGCCGGGATAGTAAATATGAAACCCCCCACATGTGATTTTTTCCTGGATTGCTGTAATTTTTTTAATTGGGGGGTACTAAACAACAATTTCATACCATGGCCCTTGGCAAGACAAGAATTTTTTTTCTTGCGCTGCTTTTTGGTTAAAAGGCTATCAATAGTTTTAAGAGATTTAAGACCTGCATAAGGTATTTGATACATAACACCCTTGGCCTTCATTCTAGGTTTATTATATACATATTCACAGCCCCCACCCAAGTTTTTGTTTGGTGTTCATAGCTATGGTAGTTCCCAATGCTGCTATTCTTTCACTTAAAGAAGCATCTTTGCTTACAAATCTACCAAATGCAGCCTCTCCTAATTTCTTGTCTGCAACATGTCTCTTGTCAAGATCAGTATGTGTGTTGTATGCTATGTCATGGTCTCTACAAGCAGCATCTAGGGGATTAACACCAGGGTCCCCTCTGTTTAATCTATGGTCCAATTTTGTACCGGGACCACATTACTGATAGCCTGGAATGTGTAGTTTAAATGGCAGCTTGTTTATAATGTCATTAACCAACCCCCGACCCTCAGAAATATTCCAAAATTTAGGTGGTAGAGTATTAATAATTTTTATAAGATATCCAATCCCCTTAGTGTCATTCACTATAAAATTAGACAATTTGGTGCTTATCATGTCCATAATTCCAACCTTTTCATTGTAAAAATTGTGGTTGCCAGCATTTTCCTCCCCAGCTATCACCAATAACCTATCTGCAAGTTTCCTGACATCATCAACCCAGACAAATTCTTTAGGCAGGGTGTTGTATTGTTTGATTCCACTGCCAGTCTTAATTTGTGACCATATGGGCTTGATTAAATTGTTGTATTTTGCTCCACTGCTAGACTTGACTCTTTTTTGTGTGGGATCATTGTTCTGGTATAGAGCATCTGATTTTATTAATATTTCTTTGTAGTGCTCATAGTCTTGATCTGTATAGTTGCCAGGCCTTTTCCGAGTCATCAGTTCCCACAATCCAGGTGTGCCGGGATATTTAACAAAACCACCTTTTTCTCCAAGATGAGATTCTGAATATACAATGAGATCATCTCCCATAAATGTTACTCTGAAATTGCCAATTCTATGTATGATGCTACCATCACGCTCTGTGTCAGCATATAAGCCAAAGACCTCATCTTTGTTGTCTTTAGGTGTGCTTAAATATTTTTGAGCAAGAAGACCCAATTCAATAGGGTCCAGAGTAGCTTCAATTCTTCGAGGAGCAACAGGACTAGGTGTATGAATACTGGAAAGTGGGGTGATTGGATAATCTAATATGTTCCTTGCAGCTACAGGTACAAGCTCTGTGATCAAATTTTGATTTTGCTCTGTAACAGTTTTGATATTTTTACCTAATTCACTAATAGCATCAATAATGGGCTGTTCTGTTTGTTTGAGTTGTTCATAAATTCCTCGGTTCTCTGATTTCCATCCCTTAAATCTTTTTACAAGATAATCTCTTAATTTAAGATCATCAATGATTGGCCTTTTCATGGTTAATTATATATGTTTCAATGTCTAGAAAATTGTTGATTTTATTTCTGTATTTGCCACTATTGGGTTTTCTTGTCATATCAATTGTGACAAACCCATAACTGTCCTGGTTCCAGCACCTACTGCAAAACTTGAAAAATCATTGTTGCTCAAGTCCCCACCTACATATTCATCATGTATGTGTTTGAGGTTGGTATGATCTTGATGAAACACACATATAAAATTGCTGTTGTCTCGGATCAGCTGCTTGATAGATCCTCTCAGAATCAGTACATTTGATGATGATTCTGCTGTTCCGATTGATCTGCTCTTAATTAAAAAGGATGGCACATATCATTACACTCTGATACACAGTCTTGAAGCTTTAGTCAGAACACAACTAGACAAAACTCATAAAATATTCAAGTTGTGCAGAAGATGTTTGTCTGTATTTGATGGTAAAAAAATAATAAATGGGGTTCGGGAAGTGAATGCAGAAATTGCTAAAAACAAGTTAATTGAGCATCTGAAATACTGTGGCAATCATAAACCTGTTCATATGGTGATGCCAATGCCAAGTGAAAATGCCAAATTCAAAAAGTTTGAAGCCTTGTTGGAACACCCAGCATATATAGTCTGTGATTTTGAATCAAATCTCAAACCTCTTGCATTCTGTAGCCCAAATCCTGATGAATCT
This sequence comes from Lepisma saccharinum, assembly GCF_977018435.1. Classification (NCBI taxonomy): domain Eukaryota; kingdom Metazoa; phylum Arthropoda; class Insecta; order Zygentoma; family Lepismatidae; genus Lepisma; species Lepisma saccharinum. The sequence continues at coordinate 65,037,875 of NC_139250.1, read as the reverse complement.
TCAATTACACCATACCAGCTACATGAACCTTCCAGTTTTTATTATGTGGTTGTACAGGATGGGGTTGTTAGTAAAGAATATTTATACATGGGAGCAGATGCCATCAAAGAATTTGCACATAGAATAGAAAATGAGTGCCATGACATAGCATCTAATGTCTTATTAAAATCAAAACCTATGTTGCCTTTAACGGAGGATCAGATTGAAGATTTCAACAATGCAGAAAAATGCCCGGTATGTGATTCTGAATTTTCAGATGCAAATATCAAGGTGAAACACCATTCTCATACAGATGGTAAATTCTTAATGGCCCTGTTTAATAGCTGTAATATTAAGATCCAGAGACCAAAATTTGTCCCTATATTTTGCCATGGTGCATCCAATTATGATTTTCATCATTTGATCAGGTATGAGGGGTTTGACAAGCAGAATTTAAATATTTTAGCTGAAAATAATGAGAAATATATTGCCATTAGCAAAATAATTAAAGTTAATGGTGTTCCTATTCACTTAAGATTTCTTGATTCATACAGAATTTTATCGGCTAGCCTGGCTACACTGGCCACTCAATTATCTGATGATCAATTCAAAATCACATGTGCTTTGTTTCCAAATCAGGACCTGAAATTAATTAGGCGGAAGGGTGTATATCCATATGATTATGTTACAGATTTTTCTAAATTTGATGAGTGTTCTCTGCCACCACAACAAGAGTTTTACAGCAAAATCAGAGGATCTGGAATCACTGATGAAGATTATCACCATGCCCAGTTGATGTGGAACAATTTAAAATGCCAGACATTTGGTGATTATCACAAGGCTTATTTAAAACTTGATGTGACCCTCTTAGCTGATATACTGCAGGCATTCAGAAAATCTTCCATGGAAAATTATAAGCTGGATCCAATGTATTTTTACAGTGCTCCGGGCCTAGCATGGTCTGCAATGTTTTTAAACACTAAAATGCAATTGGATCTGATCCAGGATCAAGATATGTATCTGTTTATGGAACAATGTATAAGAGGGGGCATGGTGCAATGTTCTCAGAGATATGCCAGAACAAATAACAAATATATGCCTGATTATGATCCAGCATTGCCATCAAATTATATACTGTATGTAGATGCCAACAGCCTCTATGGTTATGCTATGATGGATAAATTGCCATATGCAGGGCTTGAGTGGGTTGAAAATTTCAATATTGAAGATCTTAAAGATTTTGATGACAGTAACTATGGCCTGTTCTTAGAGGTTGATCTGACAATTCCTGATGATTTACACAACACATTTTCTGATCTGCCCCCAATTCCCGAGGTTGAGTGTTCACCTGGCTCTAAACAGAAGAAATTGATGATGACTCTGGAGCCAAAACAGGATTATGTCATATATTACAAAAACCTCCAGTTCCTGATGAATCATGGTGTTCAAGTGACCAAAGTTGGAAAAGTTTTGAGGTTCAGGCACTCAAGATGGTTGAAACCATATATTGATACAAACACAGAGCTTCGAACATCTGCAATGAGCCAATTTGATAAGACCTTGTTTAAATTGATGGTCAATTCAGTGTATGGCAAAACAATTGAAAATGTCAGAAAACATATTGATGTTAAAATAATTACTGACCCCAGCCGGAGCAAAAAATTGATTGCAAAGCTCAACTTCAATTACAGAAGAATTTATGATGAGAATATGGCACTTTTTAACATGAAAAAACAAAGATTAAGTTTGATAAGCCTATTTATGTAGGGGCTGTGATATTGGAATTGGCCAAATTACACATGTTAAAATTGTTTTATAATGTCTTGAAGCCTTTTTATAAGGATCGTGTAAAACTGATGTACATGGACACAGATAGTTTTGTTCTTGATATTCAAACAGAAGATGTTTATCAAGATATAACACAGCCTGAATTGTTTAAATATTTTGATACCACTGAACATTCAAAAATTAAACCCCACAACAAAAAGGTGCCTGGCAAGTTAAAAGATGAGACACTTGGTGATGTTATTGTGGCATTTGCTGGGTTAAGGGCCAAGATGTACAGTTTTGAAACATGTAGTGGCGCTGTTGCCAAAAAGGCCAAGGGCATTGGCAGAGTGACTGTAGACAAAGAGCTTGAATTTGAAGATTACAAAAATTGCCTCAAATCATGTAGCACAATCAGAACATCAGAATCCAGAATTCAGAGTGTGGATCACTTGTTGACTACAAATGTTGTAAGAAAAGTGGCTCTGGACCCACATGATGATAAGAGATGCATTTTATCATGTGGCATACATACTCTACCATGGGGTTATTGTGATTTGAAACGTGGCAAACAATGCCCAATTACAGAGCATGATTTGAAATAAATAAACATGCCTATGAACTTATTTGGGTTCAAAAAACTGGCTATTATGGACCTGCCAACAGCACAACCCTCTTCTGATATAATATCTAAACTAAGTGCTTTGTTAATTATTCATCTGAACAGCATATTTACAGATGTTGATGATGAAACAGGTAAAACATTGTACATATTTAACAATAATTTAAATCATTACCAATTACCTGTAGGTGGTCAATTGCAATTTATTACAACCCCTGAGGGTAATGTCAAGATTTCAGTAGGGAGAAATATTTATAGAATTAAGCACTCAAACATGATTTCTGGCACTGTATATACTGTTTCTGCTGGTGACTGCTTATATATTGAGGTCCCGGGATCATATGACAAGCTTATACCTTTTTTTATAGAATTAAGAATCAGATATTCAATAATAAATAACCACTAAAACAAAAATGCCTAATGATATTTTTCGCCATACAAGGCATGAAGATCACAGTGATGAGATTCTGATGCTTGATGTCAGAGTCAAGAAATTAAGAAGTGATTTACAAGCTTTACAAACCACACTCAATGCCAGTCTTCAACTAGAAATTACAAATTTGCAATCACAATGCATGGACCCTCTTCTTAAAATTGATCCTGAACTCAAATTATTGCTTCAGAAATATACTGATTTGGCAACATTGGATAATTTTCAAAGTTTAGAAGACGCTGTAGCAGCTCTTCAAGCCAAATTTAAGACCCAGGCCACCAACTCTGAGCAATTGAAACAGCAATTGGAAGAGCAGATAAATAATGTCCAGACACAGCTCCAAACAATTGTCAAAAGCATAAAATCACAAGAAGATTTTGATCTAGTGATTTCTACTCTAAAAGAACAGATTCAATCACTCCAAATACCTAATCTGGACCCTCTGAACAATGCCATAGCCGAGGTTAAAGAAAAAATTGAGACACTTTAAAATTTTATGAACAACTTGCCATCTTCTGATGCTTTGAGTGCAATAACTCGGAGTGTTGCCAACATCAAGCTGCAACTTAAAACATATGAAGATTTTGGAAAAATTCAAAGTACCATAACCCATCTTGAGGGTACAATAGCAGCAGTGCAAAGTGATTTGACAAGTGTACAAGCTGAACGTTCGTTGAAACGTTTCAACGTTTATGCAGAAAGGTTGAAACGTATTGTCACGATTAGTCGAACATGTCACGAAAGGCAAAATAAAAAAAAATAACTCCCAAATTCAAAATCGACCAAACAAGAGATAGTGAAAAAAACAAAACATGGAACCTTACAACATCCATTGAATAATCGACATTTTGCTGAAATGTCTCAGGCGTTCGCTGGATGATCATGAAAAATTACATTTCTAAAATTGCAGGGAGAAGAAATGATAATCTAGAAGTCTCGATTGTGATAACAAAAGAGATGGACGCGACGAAAAGACAAAAAAGAAGAACATAAGGAGATTAATCGATGCGGACAAGATAAACGATGATCTAATCAATAACATTACAGCATTAAGTGCCATGCATTCTTTCCTCGTTCGTAATAAAATTTAACAAATTATAAAAAGGATAGCAATCCAACTTGTCATTTGACCTCCTTAGTGAAGCATGTTATAAAAAATATATATATATATTGAAAGTTTCCAGTTCGTTTCATTTCGCGATTCATCCTCATAGCCGCGATAAACTTAGGAGGCACTGGCTTGTATACATTCCATCTTTCGTTCGGAGGAACAAGATAAACCGAGCACCTAACCAACCATTCAATGATAATAATATTCATGAATTTTTGTTTTGAATTGAGAAAGTAAAAAAATAATCACCTCCTTTAAATATCACATCTACTCTAAAGCATTCATTCGCTGTTCATATTTTCCGTCCTTGAATTCGAATGTGTGTTTTGTCTAACAATTGATTAAATTAAGTACCGAACATTATCGAAAAGCAATTCTGAAAACATTATACTGAAATATTAACATTATAATAAGTGTCCTTCCATAGCCGTTTCAGTCTTCAAACTGCTTCCAACACTGCTTCTGCATACTTTTCAATAAAATCAATTTACCGTACGCCCTGACCCTTTGCAGATTAACAAAAAATCGTCTGAAGTTTGAAGTTGTGACCCCCTTCTCTATACCGTTGCAAACTTTTTTGTGGTTATTCAAAGTACCTCATTTTCGCATATTCAAATATACACCAGTGAAGGGAGTTCATGTCTCATTAGTGATTTTAAATTTGTATTTTTAGGACCATGCACACACTTCCTAACATTGTTGCTTTGTAGTCGATGAGTTGTGCGGGTACAGATGTGAAGTAGTTAATAAGACCCCACACAGACAAGTCCCCCCCACCATTTCTTTCCGACATAGTTGTTGTTTTGTTACTAGAAAATTGTTATGATTACAGTACACCTGTATCAGTATAGAATAACATGGTGCCATTTTCTGTTTCTGTTGCCAGCAAAAGCAAATCTGCTGGTCACAGGTTCGAGAAACAAAACATTTTTTTAAAAATTCTCCTACGCATAATATGGACCACCTATAGCGATGATATAATATAGATAACATAACCCTACAGCTCTACAGCACCATGGCGGGCCTTGGCTTACCTACCGACTGCTGGTCTCCCTCCCACACTGTTCCGCCGTCACCTGTTATAGCGTGGAGGTCTCAGACCAGTGTTGGGGTGACGAGTGATCAGCCCGACGAACCCCCAGCCGTTATTGTAGGTCTTCTTGACCAGGTTACGCTCACTCACTCGGAGCTTCCCAATTTCCTCACGATGGTGGGTTGCCACCGGCCCTATACGTAGGCCGAATAAATTCCAACCAGAGCCGGATTCGAACCTACGCCGTCCCGCAGCGAACGATCTCAAGACGAGTGAACGCCTTAACCCGCTCAACTACGGAGGAGGACATATAATATAGATCGTATTAACAAATATACTTCAAAGTTATGTAATAAGATTTTGGTTTAGTATTTAATCACAGCAGCAAAACAAACTCTCCATTCGCTTCACAACAGAAGTTAAGTACATTTTGCATACATGAAGAAGCAGAAATTTACGCCCCGAGGTGTGCTGTTGGAAGACTATACAATAAGACGCAGCACCTCATTCTTTACAATAATAAGTAAGCAGTGGAGTAAAAAATCCTCTGTTTTATTTTGATGTAAAAAAAAGTTTTAGTCCATACATTGATCTGATCCCCCTTGTCCAAAATAATAATAATAATAATAATAATAATAATAATAATAATAATAATAATAAGCTCCGGTCTCATCTGGAGATTGCAACACTGATATGTCCGTCTATTCAGAAAAAACAAAAGTTTTAACATCCATGGACAATACCGTACAGCAGCTGTTGAGTCCCCCATATGTAAAGTTTCTTTTTTTTCCTCGTTAGCTGAACGCGAAGATGAGGATTGGAAGATGCTCGAGACTCCCCGTTCATTCGGGTATAACATCTTTCCTTTCTAACACTCCAATTTTTTTCTGTAAGAGGGGGCATTTCTTTAGATACCAGGAGCACCTGTCTGATGTGACCGCTCTCTGTTTCCAACTTCGCCACTGGACCGTTAACAAAAGCCAATTTCTACGCAATTCATAACCGTTGGTTGATATGTAAATATATTCAGCAATACTGAAAACTCACAGACGTAATGATGATTCAAGCAGATCACGATACAGCCGTATGCATGTAAAACTATTTTCGTCACACACAGGCAAAAAAGTAAAAAGTAACATTTCTCTCCTTCCCTCGCTTTTACCCATCTTCAAATAAAGTAGCATCCAGTATCCTTCTAGATAGGAGGTGAAACATGACTAGCAAAAGTAATGAAATCGAAGTGTGAATTATTTTGTTATGATCTCCCTCCCTTCTTCGCATGCATGTTTCATATCACGCTCGCTGACATTAAAATAAGCAAAAACAATTGCAAGACAGCACAGGTTATAACCTATAGTAACTAGGTCTGTTTTTTTAAAAAAAAAAATAATAATCGTCAGTCCATATGACAATGCTTTTGTGACGTGCACACCCTTTTTTTTGGTTGTTGTCCGTGATGAAATTTTTTATCATTGATAGGCCGGGGACTGAGCTTCTAACTTTCCACATTTACAAACAATATCGTTTACAATAATACCTTCGCTAGAAAGCATAGTGCAATAAATATCATTTTTTATATATAAATATTTTAAGTTATGCAATAACTTTGGACAGCAGCTAATTATCATGGCATTATATTCGCGTCCATGTCTGAAACTAGTCTTTATACACACAGCCAACTCACTCATGCAATATAATATCTGATGTAATATAATACAAACAGCTGTGGAAGGTTGTCGTCTCTTCGCGAAAGAGGACGTACACGTCAGAGTTGTGCAGAAGATAGGGTCGACCCCCTTGTCGATTTTGGTGATGTAGAGTACGTGTACGAAATTTGGAGGTCAAGGGTGGGCCAATTGTCAATTTCTTTTCGATAGGATCATCGTAGAGACATGCGCTAGCATTGGCTCCTAACAAAATAAACATAGGTTATCATGGTTGAACCCCCCTCTGTCTGAAGCAGCAGCATGATATTGACATTTCGTAGATGTAGTATGATTATTCCTTTATATTTCAATTTATTGATGAGGTAGATAATTATTTACTTTCCAAGTCCGGCATTAAAAATTGCAAATAACTCGAAAACGGTGAGATATTGCGCGAAAATAAATCGAAAAATCTCCCCCAAACACCACCCCTTGTCGATTTTGGGGATGTAGCGTATGTATGCCAAAATTTGGTGGTCCTGAGTTCAAGGGTAAGGGATGTTTGCACACACCCTCCCAAAACTTTTAATCACTCGTAACTTCCGAACATGTAGCCGTAGAGAGGTCTGGGGTTTAGTGTGTTGGTCGAGTCTCGGTATCCTCTGTCCTCCCATACCAAAAATTTAGTATAGGTCATCATCATAGAACCAAATTTTCATCAATCGAAAAAATTTTCCAAGTCCTGCACAGCCCGTTTACGTTTACGTTTGTCGCGACTATCTTGAATTAACTAAGCGAGTCCAGATAGCGTTGGCATTATTCTGCCTTCAGTTTCTTCACAGTAACATCAATTCATATTAACAACTTACGAGAGAACATCATGCATCTTATTTACAACAGAGCAATTTAATATCCTCGTCTAGTACGCTGCACTTCTTTGACATTAGATGCAGTGCAGGTGTATCCCGGTGTCAGGGTGGTGTAAGAAAAATAACATTCAACCAAGAAGACGAATAGCGGTGTTCAAGTTCAGAAGATTCAACAAATGCCTGTCTGCTGCTTTAAACGTTCATTTGATTAGTTAAGCACTCACCACGTGGTCATACACCACACCACATATTACACCTCTCCAAGACGTGGTGCAGACACCAAATACACTACATGACACCCAAAATCAACAAGGTAGGTTGCACCGTGTAACCAACTAGACGCATGAGTGCAGTCAAAAAGTGTAGCGAACTAGACGGAGCTATTGAATCAAAGTGATCACGTGGCATTCTCTTTGAATCTGACTTCACCCACCCCACCACGCACTCCTGGCAAGGTTATAGAGGCCAGGTATCCTAAAAAACAACAATTATTATTTGTTTGTTTGCATCACAATACAGAAATAATAAGAGGCACGCGCGCGTGTGGCACATCATTCCCCCGAGAGAGGTTTACAAAGATCACGATATACGAAGTTGGAAAATTACGATATGGCGCATTCGCTTGTTACTGTTGCCAGCCATAAATCTCTCTCTCTCTCTTCATCTTACAGCAACGTTGACATCTCTATTTTTTAGTTGTAGGTGGGTTGCCAACACTCTCTAGTTAATAATGCTACATATTATAAACACACACGCACACACATACTGTGTTGCCATCCACCCATCTCTCTCTTTTACGACAGTGCCGGCTCTCCTTGCCCAGTATGTGTTTGTTGCCGGCTCTCCTTGCCCAGTAAGCCTCAAGCAAGGTTGCCAGCTCCCTGCTTTAGGTTAGGTTAGACCAAGAAAAAAAAGGCTGTAGGTAGGCTGTCGGTTGTTTAACTCTTCCCTCTCTCTCCTCTCTCTTTTGTAAAAAGCCATGGTAAAAGTACCAGTAGGTTGGCAACCTTGCTTTATGCACTGTAACTCAAGCCTCAAGCAAAATTGCCAGCTCCTTGCTTTAGGCTAGGTTAGATCAAGAAAAAAACCTTGGTGATTTTTTCGAGTAAATTGTTGGCAACACTGCAAGAAAATAGGGCTTATGCCTTACAAAAACAAACCATTAAGACAAGCCCCACCAAACCCCACTTTCGGTTTGTGAACTCTCTATTTGGGTCTACTTCAACCTGGGAGAGAAGATAATGCCCGAGGGCGAAACCGTGCAGACGCTCTACGAGAAAAACAAGATAGACGATCTGTTGCAGTACAACGTCCAGGATTCGATGCTTGTGAGAGACGTGTGTTTCTGAAAAACGGGCTCGTGCAAACAATCGTCTCAACGTGCTGCCAGAGCGTGTTGCGCGCAGACCAGGTTCGAGGGCACAAACTCAACTTGTATTTCATGTATTACTATTTCAGCAAAGCATTGCAGAACAAGCGATGTTTGTGTTTCCCACCCGGCACGGAAGTTGACGTTTATCGCAGCGTCACGAATCCCACATCGGCTGCACGGAAGCTGATCTTCACGTGTATTTCTCATAGGGCACGTTTAATGTCACGTGCATGCGTAAAATTATGGCCTTGCATAAAAAAATCAAAAAATTTAAGAACAATAAAACTTTGCCGCCGGGCAAACTGCTCAAAATAGACACAAAACAGAACACCCCCAAAGAGATTCGTCCCCACGTCAATCAATTTTACGTTCAAAAACCGTACGGGAAAACCTTTACTTTTTTGGTTGGGCACCACGCACCCTGGCAGGGTTATAGGGGCCAGGTATCTTAAAAAACAACAATTATTATTTGTTTGTTTGCGTCACAATACGGAAATAATAAGAGGCACGCACATGTGTGTGTGTGGCACATCGTTCCCCCGAGAGAGGTTTACAAAGATCACAATATACAAACATTGCCGAAGTTGGAAAATTACAATATGGCATATTCGCTTGTTACTGTTGCCAGCTATAGGTCTCTCTCTCTCTTCATCTTACAGCAACGTTGGCATCTCTATTTTTTAGTTGCAGGTGGTTTGCACACACTCTCCTTGTTTAGTGTGTATATGTTACGCCAGTATATAAATTGGCTAAGCCTCAAAAAATAGTAGCTTTTGCTAAGTAAAAAGAAAAAAAAAAGTTGTAGGTAGGTGTTGGCAGCTGTCGGTTGTTTAATTCTCTCTCTCTCTCTCTCTCCTCTCTCTTTTGTAAAAGGCCATGGTAAAAGTACCAGTAGGTTACCAAAAATTGCTTTATGCACTGTAACTCAAGCCTCAAGCAAAGTTGCCAGCTCCTTGCTTTAGGCTAGGTTAGACCAAGAAGAAAAAGGCTGTAGGTAGGCTGTCGGTTGTTTAACTCTTCCCCCTCTCTCTCTCATCTCTCTTTTTTGTAAAAGGCTATGGCAAAAATGCCAGTAGGTTACCAAAAATTGCTTTATGCACTGTAAAACAAGCCTCAAGCAAAGTTGCCAGCTCCTTGCTTTAGGTTAGGTTAGACCAAGACAAAAACCTTGGTGATTTTTTCGAGTAAACAGTTGGCAACACTGCGAGTCCCATTTTCGGTTGCAGAACTCTCAAACAAGATTGCCAGCTCCTTGCTTTAGGTTAGGTTAGACCAACAAAAACCTTGGTGATTTTTTCGAGTAAAAAGTTGGCAACACTGCGAGCCCCACCGAGCCCCACTTCCGGTTTGTGAACTCTCAAGCAAAATTGTCAGTTCCTTGCTTTAGGTTAGGTTAGACCAACAAAAACCTTGGTGATTTTTTCGAGTAAAGCGTTGACAACACTGCGAGCCCCACCGAGCCCCATTTTCGGGTTCAGAACCCGGACACTATACTACTGATGTTCTATACCAGAACAATGATCCCACACAAAAAAGAGTCAAGTCTAGCAGTGGAGCAAAATATAACAATTTAATCAAGCCCATATGGTCACAAATTAAGACTGGCAGTGGAATCAAACAATACAACACCCTGCCTAAAGAATTTGTCTGGGTTGATGATGTCAGGAAACTTGCAAATAGGTTATTGGTGATAGCTGGGGAGGAAAATGCTGGCAACCACAATTTTTACAATGAAAAGGTTGGAATTATGGACATGATAAGCACAAAATTGTCTAATTTTATAGTGAATGACACTAAGGGGATTGGATATCTTATAAAAATTATAAATACTCTACCACCTACATTTTGGAATATTTCTGAGGGCCGGGGGTTGGTTAATGACATTATAAACAAGCTGCCATTTGAACTACACATTCCAGGCTATCAGTATTGTGGTCCAGGTACAAAATTGGACCATAGATTAAACAGAGGTGATCCTGGTGTTAATCCCCTAGATGCTGCTTGTAGAGACCATGACATAGCATACAACACACATACTGATCTTGACAAGAGACATGTTGCAAACAAGAAATTAGAAGAGGCTGCATTTGGTAGATTTGAAAGCAAAGATGCTTCTTTGAGTGAAAAAATAGCAGCATTGGGAACCACCATAGCTATGAACACCAAACAAAAACTGGGGTGGGGGCTGTGAATATGTATATAATAAACCTACAATGAAGGCCAAGGGTGTTATGTATCAAATACCTTATGCAGGTCTTAAATCTCTTAAAACTATTGATAGCCTTTTAACCAAAAAGCAGCGCAAGAAAAAAAATTCTTGTATTGCCAAGGGCCATGGTATGAAATTGTTGCTTAGTAACCCCCAATTAAAAAAATTACAACAATCTAGAAAAAATCACATGTGGGGGGTTTCATATTTACTATCCCGGCCATCTTAGCAGCACTTGGGGCTGTTGGGAGCTTGGCTGGGGGATCAGCTGCCATAGCAAAAACAGTAATAGATGCCAAGAAAAATAGGGCAGAATTAGATGAATTGAAGCGCCATAATCTGGCCATGGAGAAACAAGGCAAAGGTGTTAAGAGAGCCATGAATAAGTTTAAAAAAACAAGAGCCGCTTACAAACCAAGATATTGAAGCTTTAATCAAGCCACTGGGCATCAAAAATTTTAGAGGTGTGTACATGTCTGATTCTTTGCCAGAGCAACCACTCAACAAAGAGTGTGGCATTGTTAATTTGGATAAGTACAAAAATCAGGGCACTCACTGGATTTGTTATCTTAAATATTTAAAAGATGAGGCATTTGTGTTTGATTCATTTGGAGGTGTTCCACCTGAAAATTTAATAAAATATCTAAAATCAGCTAATCTTTATTACAATAATGCCCGTGTTCAAAACTTCAAAGATGTTAATTGTGGACATTTGTGTTTATCTGTTCTCAGATATCTGTCTCAAATAAATAAACCATCAATTGAAAATTTTCAAAAAGCCTTGTGGTATCTGAAACATCATGGGTGTATTCCATCTCACCAGCCAAAATTCAATATTGAAACTTAGATTACATGATGATATAGTGTATCCCAAAACAATAGCTCTCAGAGCATTTTATGGCATGTACTTGATCCCTAATATTACACACCACAACAACAAAATTGCAGTAGGGGATCAAAAAATTGTCATCACTCCAGGGCAATATAATCTGTCCACTCTAAATGCTCAATTAGCCAGAGGTATAGTATTAACTCAAAATTCTGTCACTCACAGAGTAGAGATTGTATCTGCTACAGAAACAGTGGATCTGGGTACTATAGGAGAGCTGTTAGGCTTTGAGAACAACACAAAACTTGAACCGGCCATCAAACACACTGCTATTAATATACCTAAATTCTTAGCCATAGAGACCCTGAATATTCACTGTAATGTGGCCGAGGGTATGATCACCAAATCAAATGGCATAGGCACTCACAAACAAACTGGCATCATTGCAACATTTAAACCTAATTCTGAATTTATGGAGCCAATCATCTACACTCCATCCCCAACATTATATTTTCCTGTGTGCCATAATAGAATAGATAACATTGAGTTGATGGTCACTAATGAAAAAGAAGAATTAGTTGATTTTGCTGGAGCCACAACAACTGCAATCATAGAGATTAATATTTAAATAAAAATACATACAAAAAATGGAAAATATTGAGAGTTATGAGCTACAATCATTCCCCCCAAACAGGAGGACATTTGCAAATTTAAATCAACCCAACACAGAAATTGAGGTTGATCTTGATGTAGAGGATGGCTTTATACACCCCCACAGAGCAGATCTATACTTCAAATTTGATGTTGTAAAGCTCGATGGAACAGATTATCCGGCAAATTCAAATATAAGATTGGTGGACAATTTTGTGCCGCATCTGTTCTCTGAAATTGAGATCAGAAAGCATGGTGTTGTTATAAACAGAGTGGATTATCCCGGCATTACCTCTACAGCTTTGGCCACACTAAAATTATCCAAAACCGAGGCTTCTTACTACAAAATAGGTGGATTTGAGGCTGGTGATAAAATATTAACCAAAAGCCACACAGTGCTGTTTCCTATGCGCCTGTTGCCAGGATTCTTCTCAGATTACAAAGATATTATGTGGAAGGGTGGTTTAAGAATCACATTTAGAAGAGCTGCAAATGATAATAATGCTTTGATGAGGTACAGCACATTAAACTCTACAGGAGAAGCTCTGCCTAATACCCTACCTGATGAAGGCAAATGCATTATTCAGACTATGGAGCTAAGAATCCCGGTTGTTGAATATGAAGCCAGTTATGCTCTTAAATACAAAGCAGATATAATAAAAAATCCACAGGTTCCTTTACAATTTTATACATATCAATGTGTACAGAAGCCTGCCGCTGGTACTTATTATGAGTTTGATGCTACAAATTCATTCTCCAGTATACAATATGACATGCCGGATTTTGTGGTGGTACTGTTTCAGACTGGAAGACACAATAATCAGGAAAAAAATTCAAGTAGATTTGATAACTGCAACATCAAGAACATATATCTTAAAAATGGCAGAAATGAGGTATTCCCTAGAGAAAATTATAATTTAGACATGTCCAAGGATGATTTCCTTAAATTATATGAAGCATTTACAGCATACAAAAGGGTCACTACTGGCAATACTGACATGTATTACACACCAGATGAATTCAAAGCACAGAGACCCATGTTTGTCATCAACACTTCAAAAAGGAAACAAGTTGTGGTTAATGACAGGACAAACATTAAAATTATCTGTGAATTCCACGATACACTCCCTGATGACACTATATGTAGTGTTATTCTCATAGGTGAAAAATCATATGTTTATGATGTAAGAAATGAGAGAGTCACAGAGCAATTCTAGAGGGTATCTGCAAAATGCATTGTCTTAGTACTAGTTTGATATGAATAATGAAAAATTCTGTATATTAAATCAAACAAACCTATAATTCAATTTATACAAATCTGCTATATTTTTGTGTTTTTTTAAAAATATGAGGAGCACTGCAACAACATACCCACACTCTTCAGCCACTCTCACAAGACTAGCTGATATGTAATGCAAAATCTCTTTATCGTGAAGGTACCTTAAAATATACAGCTTAAAAGGCTACAACTCGCCCGGGCGATCCAGCTCCGCTATTTTCCATCTACTACAGAAATAACCGGAAATGGACCGGAAGTAACCGGAAGTGGACCGGAAGTAAATATGTGTGGATGTGGGTGGGTGGGTGTGGGTGTGGGTGGGTGTTAATACGTTTGGCCTAGTTTTAAGTGTAGCCAAAAAAAATATCAAGTGGGGCATATTTTTAACAAATTTATGGACAACAATCTCACAGAAGTGCCTTTTATAAGTGTAGGCAAATCAATCTGAGGGGGGTCATACTTTCCCGGGAAATTCCCGAGGGCATTTTTACAAAAATCCTGTATTAGACAGGGTGCCACACTTGAGCAAAAACTCATATGGGCATGTTGAGCAAGTTTTAAGTGTAGGCAAATCTGCCTGAAGGGGGTTCATACTTTCTCGGCCTGGTTGTATATACTTTTATACTACTAGGTTGTAAAGCTAATAGCCTACAAGTGGAAAAAGAGAATAAATATTGATCTACACTGAACTTCCGCAAATGCCTGCACAGACATGCATGTCCTAGAAAGGCAATGACCTAGCACTGTGTTATGTATTGATTTTTGTATAACAGGCTGGGACAGATATAAGCCTGACTCTAAATAAGAGTAGATTACAACAAACAAGCTGGATGCAACAAATAACAGATTTTTTATACAAAATATAAGCCTTTTTTGTTCAATATACCAGAAATATATTTAATATGAATAATAGGAAATGTTATATACTAAACCAAACAAGCCTGTAGTATGAAAAGCACCGTAACAACACATCTGTACTCCTCAGCCAATCTCACAATACTGGCTGATATGTAATGCAAAATCTCTTTATATACTCTAGTCACGGATTAAAACATCTGAAACAATAAAGCAATCAGAATATAACACATTATCACATTATGTCATAATTAACCAATCAGAAAACAACACATGCCTAATAATTTATTGCTTAATATTGGATAATAATTTGTTGCACAGCATGATGTAATAGCTCTTGCATCATAATTTGTTGCATAATATTGGATAATAATTTGTTGCACAGCATGATGCAATGGAAATGAACCAGAAGTAAATATGTGTGTGTGTGTGTGTGAGGGGGGTATGTGTGTGGGTGGGTGTGGGTGAGGGGGGGTATGTGTGTGTGTGTGGGTGGGTGTGGGTGGGTGTTAATACGTTTGGCCTAGTTTTAAGTGTAGCCAAAAAAAAATATCAAAAGGGGCTTATTTTTAACAAGCTTATGGACAAAAATCTCACAGAAGTGCCTTTTATAAGTGTAGGCAAATCAATCTGAAGGGGTCATCATTTCACGGGAAATTACCGAGGGCATTTTTACAAAAATCTTGGATTAGACAGAGTTCCACACTTGAGCAAAAAGCTCATCTGCTCATCTTGAGCTAGTTTTAAGTGTAGGCAAATCTGCCTGAGGGGGGTCATCATTTCTCGTGCTGGTTGTATTGTATTTTATACTACTGAGAACATACCTTTCTCACAGCTAAATGATCATTTAATATTTTATATATGCTGGTGGAACTAATGCCTATGGTTGCCTCAATCGCACAGTACGTTACATGACGATCTTGTAGTATTAGGTTTTGCACAGCATCAATGTTTTCTTGAACAACAACTGATTTTGGACGAAGTAGTAGGAAAATGGGGAAGCTGAATCATCTGGAAGAATTGGGGTACCCTATAGGTGCTTTCACCGCGAAGGTACCTGGCCAAAAACGCTGACATTTTTTCAAACGCAAACAGCCCAAAAGCCAAAAACGCTGAAATTTTTTCAAACGCAAAGCACCTATAGGGTAGGGAAAGCACCTATAGGGCAGTACCTTCACGGTTAACCCAAAAAAGCTGATTTTTTTTCAAACGGCAGTACCTTCACCGGAAAGCACCTATAGGGCACGGTTAACCCTAAAAAGCTGAAATTTTTTGAAACGGCAGTACCTTAGTACCTTCACGGTTATTTTCCAAACAGCCCAAAATAATAACCACCTCTCACGGTTTTTTCCAAACCTGACGCAGGTAACTGTCAGCGTTGCGAACTCTGCGTAGCCGTTTACGCTGTATATTACGAGAGTTCACGGTGTACGTTAACCTCACTGCCAGCGTTGCCAACTCTGCCATCAACATTTCACCACAATATTTTACGAGTTAAACTAACCTAGTGAGTTGGAAACATTTATTCTATCATGCACGAACTAACCTAACCTCTCCCAATGGTGAATGGCTCTGATTGATCAGGTCACCTCAGACAGCGTGCCCCCTCCGAACATTTCATGGCGTCTTTTGTGATCAATTTTGTGCGCGTGAGCCTCGAAGTCTTTTGTGAGTCCGTATATTTCATATTTTTATGCTGTACAACACAAAAGTGAAAATAAAATTTCAATATTGTTTCTAGCGATGATAAGTGGCACTTTTGGCTCTTTAACCGAGAATAAAAACGCTTTTTTGCTTGGTGTTACTGTTGTTTGAGCCGCAAGCTAAATTTAACTAACAAATCAAAACGAGCGCTCTTCAGGGGGGGAGTAAGCTTTCGAAAACAAAGAAACAATACAAATTCTAGCATTTCCTCTACCGATGATCATCTTTTCACCGTTCGGGCGGCTCTGTTCTGGTTAATTACGCAAGGGAAAAAAGGGCATTGGCTTCGAAAGAAAATCTTTACCAGTAAAAATATCTGCGAGACCTTTTCTCGAAGCAAGAAGAGGAAAAATTAATAAAATAGTCTGAGCAGTGGGAAAGAAAGAAATGCTCTATAACATGCCAACCAACCACTACAACAGGAGGAAACCTGGCGCCACGCTTCCCAAGTACGTCAAGATATCCAGCGAAGAGGTCGTCAAAGCTCGAGACATGCTTGACGATGCCTTTGCTTGCTTTCCGAACAGATCTGTTGGCAGCTACACTCGTCCACTTGAACGGTATTGTGAAGCAGTTCGAAGAGAACACTGGCAAGATCTTCTTCATCTTCAACAACAATAGCATCTTCTACGAACTCTCGCTAGGTGGCGGAAGTCTCCGGATTGTGAACTTGCATCCCCCGAGCGGTGTCGCGATAAGTCTGCATCACGGGGAGAGTTTGTTCAGGATTAAGCACGACAACATGAAAGTCGGAGTCTCGTACGACAACGTTTCCGTTGGAGATCGTCTGTACGCCGAATCTATCTAGACGAATATGGAGCATCTGATACCGCTTTTTTTGGAGTTGGTGCTCTCCTATCCCGTCGCCAGTGTCAGTCGTCTATCGTAAGCAAGCAAGTAAGCAAAGAAAAAATGCAAGAAAGCAATGAAGATAATAGATCGTGCTCCATATTTTTGCATCGGAGCCTTTGTTGTCTATAAGTATCAAACAACCTCCATTGTCATGAGAGCAGCTATCGTGAACGAACTGCACAAACCTGCCCGCAGGAATTATCCTCGATTGCCCGTGGTCACCAAAGGGATAGACGACCTCTGGCAGGCCGAACTCGTGGAGATGAGCACGGGGAATCTCAAGGGGCTTCACAAGATCAACAAGGGGTTCAGATACCTCCTCGCCGTGATCGACACTTTCAGCAAGTACGCTTGGGCGATACCCGTTTAAAACAAGACCGGGGTCGAGGTCGGCAAAGCTTTCGCTTCTGTTCTCAAACAGAGATCTCCTTGTTTCCTGCAGACCGATCGAGGCAGGGAATTCTACAACTCTGCCTTCGGGAGGATGCTCAAGGAGAACGGTATTCTTCACTATTCAACCTACAGCGAGCTGAAAGCAAGCATCGTGGAGCGATTCAACAGGACCCTCAAGGGGCTCATGTGGAAACAGTTCACCCTCCGCGGGAACTACAAGTGGATGGATCTGGTGCCCGAATTGGTGGAGGAATACAACAACCGAATTCACAGGACGATCGGGATGAAACCCCTGGAAGTGACCAAGCGAAACGAAAGGTGCTTGCTCTCCGAAGTGCACTGCAAACAAAACAGTGGCGAAAAAATCAAGAAACCAAAGTATAAAATAGGAGACAACGTGAGAGTGAGCAAGTTCAAGCGCCCCGGAGTATTCGACAAAGGTTTCACTCGAAACTGGTCTACAGAAATTTTCACCGTGACCGATGTTCTCCTGCCTTCATCACCTCCCTACATCCCCACCTACAAGCTAAAGAGCACCGCGGACGGTGAGGACATCGAGGGTCGATTCTACGAGCAGGAACTGTCCGCCACTAGGTTCCCGGACGCTTACCTTGTGGAGAAAGTGCTCCGACGCAGCAAGGGCAAACTTTACGTCAAGTGGCTCGGTCTTCCCTCTTCGCAGAATTCTTGGATTGATGCCATCGATATCGTATGAACTGGGAGGTGACCAAGAGGCTCCCGGACGTTGGCGAAGGTAAAGGAAGAAAGAAAAATGGCGGATTGCTTCCCGAAAGTATCAGATGCCTCATCGTGGGGCCCTCGGGTTGTGGCAAAACCACATTGATGGTAGACAATTTCATCCTGGCTCCCCACTGGCTCGACTGGGAGAGCAGACACCTGTACGTCTTTTCCAAGAGCCTCGAGCAATCGAAATACCGGCAGCTGATTGCAATCTACGACAATCTGGAAATAGCCACCTTTGCCTCGCAGATGGTACCTTTGGACGATAGTCGTGAGAATTCGGTGGTTGTCTTCGACGACGTCATCCTCGAGAATCAGGAAGAGGTTCGCAACTACTTCACTCGAGGTCGCCACAAGGGCACGGACTGCTTTTACTTGGCTCAGACCTCGAAGATCCCCAAGCAGCTGATCAGGGACAACGCCAACTTCATTTGCTTGTTTCGGCAGGATGCCACCAACCTCAAGCACGTGTACGATGAGTTCGTCGGAGGGGATATGACGTACGAGTCGTTTCGCAACCTCTGCGCGCATTGCTGGAATGCTGACAACTACGGCTTTGCCACGATAGACATGACTCGCAAACCGAACCAGGGGAAGTATCGTAACAAGATCAACGAGTTTATCGTGATAGAAAATGTAATATAATAGTACGATGGGAACAAAAAGAAAAATTTTAATACATCACGATCTGCTAATGTAATCAATCTTCCTGTGGAGCTGCTCTATCAGATTTTCAAGATTGTGTCGGGTAAAGAAGAAGATAACATCCACAGAATAATTGATATCGCAGATAGTTCGCCAGCGTTCGCCGTGCCGTGCCAGATGATCATGAAGGATCACATATTTAAAATCACGGGGAAAAAGATCGTGAATACCGAATATCTTCACGCAATAACAGACGAAATGGAAGACATGCTTGATGGATATCATAAGCAGAGTGTTAGAAAATTTTCAGATGCATGGTACGAGATGAATAACGAAAAAGGAAAGATTATCACCAATATCATTTCATTGACAGCTCTGTCTTGTTTCTTCCGTCGAAATAAAATAACAAAATTGTAAGAAAACAGATAGGCCCAAAACTTCATTTTGCAATGTCCGAAAGGAAAGCCGAAGAAAACATCAAGTTGACCGAGTACCTTACTAAACGATTCAAAGGGTGGAAGGAAGAGAATCGTGGATATTATGAGCAGAAGAAGCGACAGGAGCAACCGCTCATCGATGCGATCGGTGACCTGGGCAAAGAAATCAAAGATGTTGCCGAACATAACAAGGACTTGATCACAGAGTTGGTGCCGGTAGCAGTTCGCAACATTACGGATTATCCTCCCACTCCTCCTTCACCCACCACAAATCTCCAACACTTCCAACTGCCGTTGCTTCCCACTAGGTTTCCGTCGCCCAGCCGCAGCAGCAGTTCGTCTTCCGTCGAGAGAATACGATTAGGACCGACCGCAGTCAAATATCTGAGCACCAAAGGCGATGACAGAGACGTTTTCGGTTTGTATACATCACCCGACCCTTCTGGGAGCGTCGTGTGGAAAATAGGCAGTTGGCACCTTACGTTCGACAAGGACGATATCATCATCTACAACGAGAGCCGAGCGGGACGCAGAGGTCTCTGCAAGAAGTACGCAGGCACGCCGGGACTATGGGAACTGATCACTAGAAAATGCCCCGACGCCAACGTGTATTCCGAAGAGGATTACGACAATTACAAGGAAATTCTCACGATGACCGATGCTTTGTATCAGAACAACGACCCATCTCAGAACAGGGTCAAGTCGAGCAGCAGCGAGAAGTACAGGAACATCATGAAACCGTTTTGGAACGAAATCAAGCAGCAACCTGGCACCACTCGCCTGCCTACCGGCAGCTGTATCAAGCGCTACTCCAATTTGCCCGTGGAATTCGTGTGGCAGGACGACGTTCGTAAACTCGTGGACCGGCTGCTGGTCACCGCCGGAGAAGAAAGGGCTGGAAACCGAAACTTTCACAACGAAAAGGTTGGCATCGTGGACATGATCGTTTCCAAACTAAGCCGCTTCATCGTCAACGAACCGAAAGGCATCGGGTATCTGATCAACATCATCAACATCTTGCCCCCGCGATTCTGGAAGCTGCCGGAAGGGAAGGGACTCATCAACGACATCATCAACAAATTGCCTTTCGAGATGCAGATTCCGGGCTATCAATACTGCGGTCCCGGTACTAAATTGGACGCGCGACTGGATCGCGGTGATCCGGGGGTTAATCCCTTGGACGCTGCCTGCAAAGACCATGATATTGTGTACCGGGACAACAGGGATCTCGGAGCATGCAGTTGGAACACCAGGCTTTCCGGAGGGTAGTCAGCAGAGACGCCGGCATAGGTGAAAGACTGGCCTCTCTAGGAACGAGAATGGCAATGCACACGAAAAGAAAACTCGGTTGGGGTTTGTAACAAATTTGTATTTATTTAATTTCAATAAAAAATATCAAAACTGTTCAATGATTCTCTCGTTCTTTACATCGTAAACAAACTTTTTCCCTGCAATCAGGATCACGCTGCATACTGTATTGTCTGGGATCACCTCTTGAAAATCCACAACCTTGATGCTCGTGCGATCGCTGATCACCACCTGCTTGCGTTTCGATGTGTTGATCCCGTAAATCGGACGTTTCTGGATAAACTCCGCAGGCGTGTAGTACATGTCGGTAGATCCTTCCATGGTGACCCTCTTGAACGCTGTGTAAGCTTCGTACAGCTTCAGGTAATCATCTTCCGCGAGGTTGTAGTTTTCTCTGGGGAAAATCTCGTTACGTCCGTTCTTAAGGTAAATGTTTCTAACTTTGCAGTAGTCGGACATACTCGAATCCGCATTCTGACTGCCGTCGCGACCGGTTTGAAACACAACCAGCACGAAGTCGGGCATGTCGTACTGGATGCTGTTGAACTGTGTCGTCACGTCGAACTCGAAGTATCTCCCGCACACTGTCCTCTGCAAGAATTGGTACATCTGAAACTCGAGCGGGATGTTCGGGTTCTTCAGGATTTCTGCTTTGATCTTCATGGCGTGGTTAGCTTCGTATTCAATGATCGGCATGCGAAGTTCCATGGATTTTATCACGCTCTTACTCTCGGACGGGAGGCTCGCATCGTTCACGGCGCCCCCAGCCGTCGCGAATTTCCATCGCAGAAACAAGTTGTTGTCGTTGGACGCTCTCTTGAAAGTGATCCTCAGACCGCCCTTCCACATGATTTCCTTGTAGTCGGAGAAGAATCCATAGAGGAGTCGCAGAGGGAATAGCACGGTGCTGAGTTTACCGGGTAATTTGTTGTCGGTTTCGAAACCCGCCGCTTTGTAGTACGAACTCTCTGGCTTCGAGAGCGTCATGGTCGCCACGATGGTCGAAGTTAGGCCGGGGTTATCCATCCTGTCGATGACTGTGCCATGCTTTCTCACTTCCACCTGGGAGAAGAGGTGAGGGACGAAATTGTCTATCAGCCTGATGTTGGCTCCTGCGGGGTAAGCTGCATTTTCGTTCCTGGTGACAATTTCGAATCTGATGTAGAGGTCAGCGCGATGAGGATGCACAAACCCGTCACCAACGTCCACATCAAATTCGATGTCCTGGTTCGGTTCGTTGAGGTTGCCAAACGTCCTTCTATTGGGAGGGAAGGACTGCAGTTCGTAACTTTCCACGTGATCCATCGTGTGCTTTAGATTAACCGTCTACTTTATTACAAGATAGCCAGTACGGCCGTGCTCATGACTCCGGCGAAATCCACCAATTCGCCTTTCTCGTTCGTTATAGTCAGTTCTACTTCACTGAACTTGTCGTGCTGGATGGGAAAAAAGATCGGTTTGACTGGTTCGTAAAGAATCGGCTCCAGGAATTCCGAATTGGCCTCGAACGTCGCAATTATACCGGTTTCCTTGTGTGTTTGGTCCCAATTTGCGTCCGTCGATACAACCATGCCCTGAGCCAGGTTGCAATGTACGTTCAAAGTTTCTATGGACAGGAATTTGGGAATAGAGGACCCGACGTGCTTGATTCCCGGCGCCAACCTGCTGTCGTTAGGGAAACCCAAGAGCTCCCCGATGGATCCGAATTTTATTTCTTCTGTGGCGGACGTGATCTCCACGCGATGAGTGACAGAACTCTCGGACAGGATGACGTTCGAAGGCAATTGGGCTTGCAGCGTAGACAGGTTATATTGTCCAGGCGAAACGGTGTTCTTCTTGTTTCCCACGTGGAGGGTGTTGTTGTATTCGGTAACGTTGCGAATCAAGTACATGCTGTAGAAAGCCACGAGCCCCAACGACTCTTGTTGCAGAGTGCTCCTGATTACATCCTAATGGAGTTTTAGTTTGAGGATTGAAGTCTCGCTGGACAAATGCAGGACTAGCATTTTTCTTTTATCGCTATTGTTATATCAAATCCGTTGCTCTCTGAAACATTTCCAACGATGTCGAGTCGCCGCTGCCGGTTAGTTGCGAAAGAATGACTAGCATTACAACGCAGAGATGATCTCAGACCACTTCGTCGAAGCCCTGCATCCTTTCATCGTTGTAAAATATTTTGGACGTCGATTTCAGGTAGTTCGCAAGCGCGAGAAGCGAAACCCCACCGAAAGAATTAAAAACGAAATCGCTTCCGTCCTCGGCAATCCAATAACATATCCAGTGGGTTCCCGGGTTGAGAGAATTATCCAAGTTTGACCACTCCGCTTTCGCCGCCACTTCGGGGTCCGTTAGCAGGCAATGTATCGGACATGAACACACCTCTGAAGTTTATAACGTTGAACAATTCGGCTAGAGACTCAATATCTTCGTTTGAAAGGGGCACTTTTTTTAAAATTGAATTTCTTCAACGCTGCTGCGGTGGTTTGCTTCTTTGTTCTTCTTCTCTTCAATCCGGAACCAGTAGCGTTCACCTTGCTTTCCACGGCGAGGTTGTGTCTTTTTTGCTCTTCGAGCTCTTTTGTGTTCTTCTTGGCATCGATCACGGTTTTCGCGATCGCGGCACTGCCACCTGCGAGACTTCCCACGGCTCCGAGAGCAGCGAGGATCGCGGGAATGCTGAAAATCAAACCTCCCTGCTTTCTTGACCTAGACTTTTGCAACTTGCTTAGCTGTGGCCTGCTGAGAAGGAGCTTCATCCAGTGCCCCTTGTTTAAACATTTGTTTTTCTTCTCGCGTTGCTTCTTCGTGAGTATAGAATCGATGCCTGAAACCTTTTTGAGTTCCGAGTAAGGGATTTGATAAGCCACTCCTTTTGGACGCATTGCGAAGAACTCCTATTTTATTATGTCTATTTATTTACTATTGACTTACTGCTATCCGTGAACTGCATTCTGCTTCAGCTGCTGCCTTCTTTTCTCTCTGTGCCACCCCAAGACCAACATTGGGATAGTGTAGGAAAGAACAATGGAGAGAAAAGGTTTTGGTGATACGATAGGGAAGAGACTGCCGTTTATTTCAGCAAAAAAATATATGGATGCCGGGAATGAAGTGAATGAAAAGTATTTTGTGTGTGTGCGTGCGAAGTGAATTCTTTATATACAGGATTAGAATTAGCCTAATTACAGATATTGCATGATTTGGACTTCTCTCCGATTGGTGAATAGCCCCATGGAACGGTGTGAATACCGCAGTTCAAAACTTTTCTCTTGTCGTCCTCTGCATCCAACGCCACTTTGTTCAGTTTCACGGTCTTCACATCATGGTCTATGCTCTGGAACCTCCTCTCTTCCCGCATGATGGGGATTACATTCGATGTAATCCTCCACGTTTAACTTCCCCTGTACAGTGCTTTTCCCAACTCCCTTGGACTTCTTGATGGTGGCGACGGTCGTTCTGATACAATACGATTTAGCCCTGAGTCCCACGAACTCTCTGATGATCTCACCGTTCATTTCGTCCTACATCAATCCGGGAACTTTCTTGTTTCTTGGCAAAATGTTGTAGGGGTTCGGCTGTAGATAGCCCGAAGTGTCGAAATGTTCCTTCAATTCGGTTACCATGCCCCTGTACGGATCTTCCTTCATCACATAAACATCCGTATCCATGTAAGCCATCTGAATTTGATTTTTGTATCGTGGCTTCATGATGTTGTAGTGGAACTCGTACATTTGCAGTTTCGACAGTTCGAGAATTGCAGGCCCCACGTACGTCGGTTTGTTGAACGTAGTGCAGGATTTGTCAAGATGAAGCAACGTCAGGTTCTCGGTGAAAATTTTCCTGCTCTTGAAGCGTGGGTTAGCAACCCACTTCATGCATTTTTTTTCGTCCGAAACTATCTGGACGTCCTTGTATTTCCTTACACTCTCATTGTTTTTCCGTAGATGGCGTTGTTCAGTTTATACATATCCTTATCCAGGTCAGATGTCACCACCTGCCGCTTCTGGGTGTTCATGTGGATGTATGGTTCCAGCCATTTGCCCTGCGTGAATTTCAAAACTCTGTGCACTTTAGTTAAAACAAGGCCCTGCTGGAGATAGAATTTCAGCAGTTTTAAGTGCACTACGTAATGATCCTTCCTCTCTAACGAGAGAAGCAGTTTTGGTTGATTGGAGCGAGGAGGACATTTTAGCTCAGGCGCCAGAGGAAAATCCGAATGGAGCTGGTGCAATTCTGAAGGATACTCCAAGTCTACCTCCGCGAAGTATCCTGTCGATCCTTCAAAATTATCCTTTTGAAGCAGATGTTTCAGTCCTTCTTCGGTGATATCCGACCACTCGAAATTAGACTGTGGAAGCTTCTGTGTCATCGCATAACCATACAGGTTGTTGGCGTCCAAGTATATTATGTAGCTGGACTCTTGATTGGGATCGTACTCGTCTCCCATGTACTTGTTGTTTGCTTTCGCATGTCTTAAACAACATTGTACGATGCCACCCCGATACATTTCTCGATGAAAAGCTGCATGTCGCATTGATCTTCCGAAAAAAGTTGCAATCGGATGCTACTGAAATACAGCATGGCATTCCAGGTGAATCCCGGAAGACTCACGAAGTGTGCAGGGTCGACTTTGTAATCACGAATAGCGGTTTGACGAAACGCTTGGAGCACGTCGAATAGGAGAAGTGCGTCCAGCTTCAAGTATCGATCGTGGAAATCACCCAGCGAGCAGCATCGAAACTCGTTCCACATACGTTTGGCGTGCGCGTAGTCTTCGTCGGAACACACGGACTCCCTCAAGGTTGAATTGAAAGCGTCTTTCGACGGAAGGTCCGTCTCGTCGAACTTTTCGGGCCCGTCGACGTACTCATATGGGTACACTCATTTCCTTCGAATAGCGTCCAAGGACACATCTGGGAAATGATCTATGGTAACTTCCGGCACGTCCAACATGGCGACGCATTTTTCAAGGCTAGCCTGGAGAAAGCGGTAAGAATCGATGAATCTAAGTTCAATTCTTCTGTATTTTGGCTTCTTGCCAGCAGCGCACAACGTGCACTCATCGTCGCAGGGGTTCATTTTGCTCATCTTATCATGATAGCCCGGTGAAATATTCACCCACTTGCTGATAGTAATGTATTTCTCGTCGGTCTCGGCAATCACACGGATGGATTTTTTGTCATAGCCCAGCTCTTTGACGAAATGGTGAAGATCATAATTGCTGAGCCCGTGGGAAAATACCGGCACAAACTTACCAGTTTGAAGCTTCAAATTGCATATATGACATAACGGACGGATGTACTGGCCCGTTACGTGATTGTGGTGTGCCACTTTTATCACACAATCATCAAATTTGGACCCGCAATTTGGACAATGTGTTGCACAAACAAACCTCAATTCTTCGTCTTCGGTAAGATCATTCATGGGTTTAGTCCTGAACAAAACATCACCCCATTCCTTCATTTCCTTGACTAGGAATTCCAGGAAGCGTTTTCCAGCCTCGGGTCCCCAGTAAAGAATCGGTTCCTTGCTATCTTCGTCCGCTCCTGCCATCCAGTGCACGTAGTATGCGAAAGTGCAAGGTATGTGCTCGTGGTAGGCAGTAGTTGATGATTTCGCCGGATCGGGGTCGCAGATCGCCATGGGCTTCAAGAATGCCTCGAAGTCCGCAACGATGACAACGGGGACCTCCAGCTGGGACTAGTACTTTCTGAAGAAATGAGAACCACCAGGGAACATGCACCTGGATGGTTGATGCTGCAGGCATTCTCTGAGGTGCTCCTGCAGCCTCTCCTTGGAGGTTCTTGAACCTAGATTGCTGAAAAATGCCATACATCGATAACAGATTTCGATTTGTTGTTTATGTTTCGTT
Organism: Lepisma saccharinum; assembly: GCF_977018435.1. NCBI lineage: Eukaryota > Metazoa > Arthropoda > Insecta > Zygentoma > Lepismatidae > Lepisma > Lepisma saccharinum. The sequence continues at coordinate 65,011,271 of NC_139250.1, read as the reverse complement.
ATCCCACTTCTGACTAGCTTCGAAAGATCACGGATGAGGCAATAATGATGCTGTTTCACATTTTTTATCAACAACATGAGCACTACATTCACCTCATCACCTACAATTTTGCTGATCCGAAGCGGAAAAATATCTACTTTTTTTGTTGCTGATTGTATATCCGTACACATTTACACCGATTGGAATCTCGTTTTTTTGTTGATAGGCTTTTTCGAATTTTTCGATTTTTGCCAGCTGCACAGGAAATATAACGTCTTCAAAATATTCATCCAATTCATTCTCGTACTGGCTGTAACTTCCAACGCGCACAGAGTTTTTTGTTTTATGATGCAAATGGGCCAGGAGGCACCATTTGAAACACTGGTTGTCGTTGTTTTCAATGTTAAGAACGGCTTTCTTGTTTTCGATCATCTGCGTGAGCTTCACGTAAGTCGATCCCGAAAGATGCTTGTATTTGCTTATGTTGATGTTGATGATGTGTGTAGTGTTGCAAACACTCCAACCCGATCCTTTGCCTTGAAACTCTTCCTGCTTCCGGACGATCTCATTCACTAGCTTGTTGTAAAATTCGCTTATCACCTCCCTATCTACTGGAGAACACGTGAGTTTGTTCCGACGAATGCTTCTGGAACAATGAATCCAAAACCATGTCGAATTTGAAGGGGCCCTTGTCGAGAGTGGAAACCAAAATCTTAACCACTTCTGCTTTCTTCTCCTCCAGGAAAATTTCGGCACTACAGGGCAAACCCCTATTCTCACTGCTGAGGCTGTAATTTGCCAACATATTCCTAAAGGCCGTTCTCTTCTGCTTAATGCATTCTGGATCGCGTGCTTCAGCCGATTCTATTATCTTCGTTCTCTTTCCATGGCTCAACTGGTCATCGTCTGAAGACTGCTTTCGCTTTACCCCACTCTTCTGATTGACGGTCAAATTTTCTGTTGTTAACACTTTCCTGGATGTTGGGGAAGGTTTGGTGATGCTGGCGGGTTCTTTCGACGAACCAGGCTGTTGAATACATCTTTGTTTATGCCGACTTAGGTTGGACTTGGTTTGCGGGATATTACAGAAGGGGCAGGGAATTTGGGGTTGTTTCGTCTTCGGAACTGACGACGCAGTGGATGTGTCTTGTGGCTGCGACATTTTTCTGCAACAGAGAAAACCAACTTTTCAGGGATATGCAATAGGCTATTATATACAGATTGGTTTGCCATTGGTTTGATTCAAATCTGTAAGTAAACAGTAAGACGCATCAAGATGCCGAACAATATCTTCGGTCACTCCAGAGGCGACACGGATACCGAGCCACCCGACAACAGTGAAATTCTAAAACTCGACCAACGAGTGAAGAAACTTCGCAGCGACCAGCTGACTCTCCAGAACACTCTGTCCTCGAGCCTACAAGATGAGATCGCAAGTCTGCAGAAAACATTAGTGGATCCGATCCTGAAGATCAAAGCGGGATTCAAATCACTGTTTGCCAAGTATGCTGATTTAGCATCCTTGGAAAGTTTGAGCGGTATTCAGGAAACAGTGAACAACCTGCGAGAGGAATTATCTAACCTACAAAAATCCAGAGACATTATTCAACTAAAAACTAAGTTTGAGGAACAGGAAACAAACATCCAAGCTAGCTTGAGCGAACTTCAAAACGTTATTTCTAACATTAAGATCCAACTTGAAACCAACCCGGCACCCGAAGGCATACTTCTGATCAATCGAGCAGTGGCCGATCTACGAAACGAACTCGGTAGTTTTCGGGATGAGATCCCGTCTCTGATATCCTTCGCAGAACTTGAAAACTCGGTGAAAAACATCAGGGAGAAACTTCAAACCGTCGAAGAAACCATTGCCAACTTTCCTTCGTCCGAGGAACTGAAAATTATAGGAAAGTATGTGGCCAACATCAAACTGCAACTCGAGACGTACGAGGATTTCGGTCAAATCCAAGGCACCGTAAGCCACATCGAGGACACTTTGTCGACCATGAGAACTGATCTATCGATCGTGCAGGAAGCTTTGGAATCGAAATTGCCAGGCATAACGGAAACCCTGACCACCGTTCAACAGCAAATTGCCAAGCTGGAAAGCCTTAACACCAAAACCGAACTTTCACACTTCCATCACCTGATCGACGACATACAGAACAAGTTGGAAACACTGCAGCAATCAACCCCTACACAGGACGACATGACGCGACTCCGGGATGCGCTGGGTACGGTAGCCGATGCCAGTGAGCTGGACACCGTGAGAAAAGCTTTGACCGCGCTGCAGAATACAGTCGCCAACTTACCAACATCGCAGAAACTGAAAGCCGTGAAGAGGGCAGTGAATCGTTTGCTCAAATCCGAGGACGTGAAAATCATTCAGATTGAAATCGTGCAAATTCGAGACACCATCGCCACGATGCCCACCAACCAGAACGTCAACGAGCTGAACACTCTGTTCGCAGAAATCAGAAATCAGGTTCACGACCTCGCGACACAAAACTCCAAACTGAGGCTCGTCGAAAGCTTGCAACAGATCATCGCAAACGTGAAACTTCGAATCGACTACGTGGAGACCGGTCAAGAGTCTGCTTTGGCTGATTTTGCCGACAAGCTTCGCGAACTGAACGAACACTTCAAGCAACTTCGCGTGGAAATCAAGATCAAACCTTCTTACGACAGCATCGTCAACCTCTTCAGCGAACACCTGGAGCCCGTACAGAACAAACTGGACGACGTGCAGGAGGAACTGCGAGCCAACGTCGGCAGTCTGAACGTTAGCCTCGACAACTTAAAATCGACAGTCGTCCTAGAGATATTCAGCATCCCAAATCGAGAATTTCCGTCCCCTTTCAATCCACGAAGCAAACTCTACATGCTCACTCCTGTCAAAGCATACCATCAATTTTACCTCAGGGGAAAACTTCAGTTTGTCAAGGTAACTTACTGGTCGCTACTGCAAGCCCTTCACTATCCGACTATGACTGTGACGAATATAGGGGATGAACCTAAAGTCCGTAATGTAGAGCTGGTTGATTTCACACATCCCGAAAGTGGAGAGACTGCATATGCAGAGGATGCTTCGCAAATCATAGACATTCAAGTCGGTGATAAACTGTATGTAGAGAACCCCACGCTCTCACCAGCACAAAATCCCATCGTCATCGTGTTCCTTTTCTCACACGACGTCCAGTAGAAGCAAGTAAAATTTTGTTATGTAAACTTATTAAAGATTAAACGAGACTTTCCTGATTAGCACAAAAATACACTGATATTGTGTGATCACGAGATAATTCGAGTTAATAATATACAATGTAAAAGTAAATTCCAAGTTAACTCGGGTTAATAAAGCAAGTAAAAACATAATTGCTGTACTTACCTCTGTTGAAGTAAAGCTGTTCTTTCTCCTTCTTGCGAAAGTTTTCATGCAATTGAACACACCGTGCACCACAAGCACATATAGATCTCAGTCACTAGAGTTAATACAGCAAAAATGTCACTAACAATTCACGGCAGGAATGCTGTTAATATAGTCACTCGGTCATCTTCTCCCTAAGCACTGCGAAAAGTCGAGGCGATGTATGGCGTGGTAGGAAACGATATCGATCCGTCTAGGCTACTGTCACGTGCCAGTTTCACACGACACAATGAAGGTTGCAAGGAGGAATGGTTTCTCGGAATCGACGATAGATGGCAGCACGCCATATAACGAAGAGCAGAGCTCATTGTACAAACTAGGAGCGGAGAAGAGGGATTATATATATTATAGTAAATTGAGAAATATATAAAAGAAGAGTTCAAATACTATAATAGAAGTAAATAGAATGATGTATATAGTAATTAAAAAGAATTAAGAATATAGCCGCATATGAAACGTTTAGGAAATTTATTAAGCGAAAAAATGAATTCAGAAATGTATCTCAACTTCTTTTTGATTCTCTGACGAGGAGAACATCGTCAGCTTTTGCATTTGTCCGTTCCCCGGAGGCGCTGTGGTCAATTAGACGCCCCGAAGCACTTTACGGTTGCGCTTCTTTTTTAGTCGTACTGGGCCATTGGCAGCGCTTGTTATTAGCGATCCTGGTTATTCCCCTTTGGTCGTTACATAGGATGTGGCGCTAGTGTCAGTTTAGTCGACCCTACTCCTTTATATAAGTATAGCTTGTATCGTTTGCCAAAGAAACGGGGAAAGGGAAAGAAAACATATATAGGGCATAGAGAAAAGGAAGCGAGACGACGCAACTAGATTTCTTGTATATAGAAGAAATAATAAAAGAAGTCTTTTCCATAATCAAAGAAGAAGAAGAAGCTTATTTCTATCGTATTGTGACACACTTTTACTGAGTGTGTGAACCTCGAAAGGTTCGGGGATCAAACCTGGAGCCTTTTAGATTAAAGTAATTATTCTATTGGGGGTTAGCGGTAGCTCGTAAGCTCTAGCTTGGCTGCATCTGCTAACTGCAGGAGGTACCTGAATAAACTTAAATTTACAGAACCCTTTATAAAATGGCAACTCTCATGATTTGGGTTACTATGACCTTAAGTCTGCATTGGCAAAGGATGGCATTATAAAAGTATATTACCTGTCTCTCTTTAGAGTCGTGGACCGAAGAGTTTCTAAAGTAACTGTCACTTGCTTGCTGAAGTTCGCCTCTTAAATTCTCACTCAGCTTCGCTGCACTCCACTTCCAAACAAGTTTCTGAAAGTCTGCATCCAGCCTCAATCTCCTTCAAAATCCAACTCACTCTCCTCTCTCCAAAACTCAAAAAAAACCTTTTCTTACTCCCGAACCACTCTCCTGTTCTCCTCCAAAACCCAAGACCAACTCCCCTGTCTCTCCCGAGCCAGATCCAACTTGCCTTCCTCCTCATCAAAACTCCTCCCCTTTTTCTCTCTCATCAATTTTCCTTTGCAAATATTGGCGAATGCTTTTCGCTGAGCTGGTGCTGAAGTTAACACTTTCCTATACTTCCTGTCAGGCTGCCTAGCTACACGTAACTCGAAAATGAAAATGAGGGATACGTAACGGTATCCAGCTGGGCGAAAAAATTCCTTTGAATTTTTTTAAAACGTTTAGACAAGTTGCAGGTACAGTGCCGGTTATGCCAATGCAGTCCCTTAGAAGGTCTATTTATTTAGTGAAGAAAAATAAAAATACATTTCACATCAGTGAAAATGAACACTACAGACTAACTCTAAAACTAAAGGGAAGGAAAAAAAATGCAGTCAAAATTAGATTTGGTTGACAGGTGTCAAGTCGTAATCTAATTTGGACTATCGAAGATCAAGACAAAAGCTCTGTGGGAGCAAACTAAAATTAAAAGCCGAGATGGCAATCAAAAATGAGAAGTCCAATGCCATATTTCGTTCGTCTCTAGCATGAATGAAATGAACGCGTGCGTACTACAATATTTATGCTGAGCACGCATACATTGGCTTCCAAGAAATGTTTATCAACACGAGCTAAGCTGTAACGTCAGCTCGGGTCAGAGAACCATGAAAAAGATGTTGATACATCAAACACACACCACTGAACTCACTTGTCAGCTGAACTGACGTCAGAATGTCCAAAGCCATAAGTTGTGGCTCCACCCACTAGGCATGTGGGGGAGGGGGAGGGGGGTTAACACCAAAAATTAGGAATATGGGAGCAACAGCTCACGACACAATAAATTGCAAGGCAATTTGCACTAATATAAGAGGATCCTGGTGAATATATATTGTATCGAAGCACACGCAAATTTCTCCGTCCATTGAATCTCTCTGAGAGAATAATATATGTATAGATAGATATAAGTACCATCTTCCAATAAAAATGAGAAAAAAAAAGTTGAAAATATATCATATTATAGTGAATAATGCTATACTGCATTACGTATTAAAATACCAAAATTGTCCAACACCGTCCATTAAGTATGAGTAGATATTTGAATACACACGTGATAAGTAAAGAAACCCAACTTAGTCCACTACAAATACATAATGAGTGGAATATTAAAATGAAATGTCCATTATATGTGTATATCTTGGTTAGTAAAAAAAATCCTAGTCCTTGCTGTATGGCGTAAAAGTTCCTATGTAAGGTCCGGAATGTTCTGAAAATACGCGAAAGCACTTGCGTGTAGTATCCACTGCATTCCATGGAGTCCGTGCAAAAGTGTTTGCAACTGCGAAAACCGGAACGAGGGGGTCACAATTTACATCCCAATCATCACGTGAGAATATCGGTCCTTTTGTAGTTTAAGGAACGAGAAGTGTTCGTGATTGTACCACTGGATGTAAAATTCTGGGTGAGGGACGTTTGATGAGGCGGGGGGCAAATCTTGAAGATCGGCGGGTGAACAGAAGGAAGAAACAGTTGGATTAATTTGTGCTGCTAACTGTACTGTAGAATTCATCATCCAGGGGAGAATGCTGTTCACCGGACTAGGGAACCTAGTCTCGTAAAGTCTGCCATGCTGTAGAAGTAACAGCTAAAGTAGGTGTGCTTGTCGGGTTCCATATGCCTGCACTCGAAGATGGTAACACACTTGTGGTGGGGACCGTACATGAAAGTAAAGCTGGTCTTGCTGCGTACGGGCGTCTGAATGGTAACCAAATCGAAGGATACTGAAGATGGGGTAAGGTGTCGTGTTTTCTTCTGGCCACTTGAAACTTGTAGGCTGGGACACATGACGGGAAAAGTTTTCATCCACTGCATCACTTTGAGCTGCAATGTAGTTCTGACTGGAGTTCCAGCGGAAATAAAGACAGTACTTTTAGGAAAAGGGGGCGTGTATCCGCTGCATCTTGAGGGCCGGAGCGTAGAAATGGGAGAAAACTGAAGGTGTGCTCTGGTGGCTAGCACAAATCCCATCGGCCGACGGTCGCAGTGCAGTCCTGAGTTCGAGGAGGTAATGCAAAGTACTCGGCGGGTTTATGTATGCCGGGTGAAAACTGAAATTGTTGACTCCACGAACTGAGAGGCGATGGTAAATGGAGCTGCTCTCTGAAGGTCGCCGGCGCGTAGAATTCCAATGTTGAAGGCGTCTCAGGAAATCTCTGCTATACGATGTAGACGTCATGGAGATACGAGACATTATTAGGTGAGGATAGGAATGAGGTGGCCAATGAAAAAAAAAGGAACAGGGAAAGGTTTCAAAATACAGTCTTTAAAATCACAATAACCCAGAGTATGCCATTGAAATAAAGGTACAAAATCACTAAAAATGGGGCCTAATGTCAAATAAAATATAATAACTAATAATAAAAAGCAATAAAGAATGTAAATCAATTTTAAATAACTGATATGCTAAAGATGTGAAGGTTCACGATGTGAGACATTATTTTACCATTACGGGAGTGTAAACGTGGTGAAAATATTGATTGAAGGCTAACAAAATTGCAATAATTGTCCGTAAATCTACAGAGGTTTGGGAAAGCAAAATAGATATGCGAATCGGAACAAAATTTGGAATATAGCCGTGATTGTTAGAAATGTGGTTGTCGGAAGGGTAATTGCAGTGACGTAATAAGTGAAAGTTAAATTCTTATGTACTAGTTGAAGAACGACACTTCATGTAATAATGATATAAGGCATAGCCGGTAAGTGCAAAATTCCAGACGACCAGAAGGAATATGGCGATTAAGTATTTTGAGAAAACTATCTCATTTCTGTGTCCAAAGATTGATTTAATTTCAGTAAAGCTAAGTTCATATCTGTCCAATCCGGAAGGATGATGTCAGAAAAATTGAGAGACAAATTAAAAGGTAGATTAACATCTGTCATTTTGACTGTCGTGTTCAGCGATTGGCGAGTGTGAATTATTTCATCAGCAAAAATAAGTTGATCGAAGTCATTGTAATGCAAAAACACAGAATTTCCTTCCAATACAGACACCGTGGTTTGACTATTGACGTTGCCATGAAGAATTTGAGACAGTTTAAATTGTCCTTTACCAGAGATCAGAACACCATTCCGTGTTCGAATTCGTTGTAGCTCGGGGCCAGTATGAGATTTTATTTCCATTGCACAGGAAGTTGTAGAGTTATGGTAAACCAAATTCTGAAGACAAATAACGTTTTCCTGGATTGACAATTCGGCGTGTCTACATATATATAAAAAGGAAATGAACTAACAACTACTGTCCACAATTTCCACTACACGAGGAGAGCCGTTATGCTGGATTGTATAAGTCAGTTCGGGTACTTTAACTCGTGACCATTTGTCCTGTCGAAGGGTGCCAAGATTGATTGCTCTGAACACTGGAGAAATTTAATTTAATGATAGATAAGGAGTTTCCATTAATAAATGGAAGGAACGTGAAGTCATATGGTAATTAATAAGATATACGTTGGACAAAGTGTAGAACAAACCAACGTCTGTCGTATACAGAGTGTTTTTGAAATCAGGATGTAAATTTATAAAAGTGCGCAGCCAATGGGGAGATATCATATGATATGATAGTTTATTCGTTGCTATTTCGGCTATGAGAAAATCTACACGCTCAAAAATTCCAGCTGTTTGGAGAAGGGACAAAATATGACGCTCCGCTGTGTACAAATCGCAGAACCTGGCCATTAAATCTTTCTGCAAATCCAAAATTGAACGTTTAAGGATCAATAAAATGTTGTTAACTATACCAAAGGTACGCAGTTCATCTTGTTTCATACGTGTGAGTTCTGCAGAGATCTCATGTTGATTTTCGGCGAGGGTTTGTACCGAGGACTGAAGGTGATGGATAGAGAAAGTATTATAAATTGACATACCCGCGCTAAATAGGTTCAGTAAATTTAGGATTAAGGAACGTTTATTCCTAGGCTGAGCGTCAGATGAAATGTTTAGAGTTAAACTACAATGGGGTCTCGTGTCGCCGACTACAAAACGGCAAGGAAAATAATTGGAAATTTCAAGTAAATAAGTGTCAATTTTTGCGTGGGCTTGAGCGGCGATTTGAGACCCATGAGGGCAGTCGGCGGGGTCTTTGATGTCAATGTTCACATCTAGATGCACATTAAGCGTGGTATATATGTTGCGGTGAGTATGGATCAGTAGACTTTGTTTTTCATAGTGCAAGCCAAGTGATTGAATAAAAATAGAATCGCGCTCATCTGACGTCGTTAAGGGCAAGGTTGGGGGAATGGTGAGGGATAGAAGGAATATAATCCAACTGAAGTAAGGCATCCTCGCTTCGTGTCTGAAACAAAGGAGAATGAGACTCATCAGTAAATTTGCAAAATTGATGCGGTTGCTAGGTGTAAATTGCATTTCATATGACCAAGAGATGTAGGCGTGGAAAAAATGAAACAAACAAAAAAATCAATCAAAAATTTCAATCAAGGCTAATTAAGCCAAAACGGGCTGTTGTGGGGAATCCACAACGGTCCGGACGGTACGCGCCTGACTGGGACACGGGTAGCGACCGTCACGGTCAAGCCCCGGTATGAAATTCGCGTACCGTCGCAATATGCGTCGTGATGTGCGTTGCAATTAGCCAAAGGTAATAAAACACACGACGGTTTAAGAAATTGATTAAATTTACAGTTACGTCGTCTCTTAATAATGTAATTTGAATTTGTAAATGTAATATGAACCTAAATCTGCCCGTGGGTTTTTGAGTATAATTCTACGAATGTAAAAATAAGATATTTAAATATCTCTGGCAAGTCACTTTCATTTACGCACGAAGGCATTGGAACAGGCCAGCCATCATTATGATTACTGAAACAGTTCGTTGGAAATAATGATGAATTATAATCGCCAACTAGTAAGTAAAATTTCGACCGCAGCTTCAATGCGAGTGATGACTTGAAGTGTAAGAAATTGTGGCGTCAGGATAATTCTCGTAAAAATTCTGGGGTGGGGAAATTCTAAAAGCTAAGGATGCTGGAACATGGTTCGATCTTGTCCGGCTGCGAGAGCAATACAGTCGCCGCTAGGCAACAGATTATGCGAAGTCAGGAAAAGGTAACGGGAGATGTATTGTTCTGCTCAGAATCAGTTCCTTGGAAAAGGAGCGGAGTTAGCCATTGTGCATTGTCATATTGCAATCCTGTCATTGTATCAATTTTCACCTTTCGGTCTGAACTGTCCAAGGTTACTGGGTGTATGGGAACGCTGAATCGTAGCCGTCAGAGTTTGCTGGAATTAACTAACGCTGGTAAAACGGAATGGAGGAAATTAACTTGCAAGAAATGTGAGTTATTGCGTTCTTGCGGTTCTCCGCTGGGTACTAGGAGGGGGAGGGGGGTAAGAGAGAGAGAGAGAGAGAGAGAAAAAAAAATTGTAAGGAAAAGAGAAACGTGACGACGCTTGCAGAAAAGTGTACTCAACCGTGCACCAAGAACTCGCGTGCAAATCTGGGGTGTAGACATAATGGAAACTATAAATTTATCGCAATGAAAAAAATTATAAACAATTTATATTGGCACGTAAATCAATTATAAATCATCATACATATCGTGATGGACAAAAGCAATAGGGTGATCCTGAGCTAAGATATTAACTGAAATTGGTATTAAATAAGGCTCAGTAACACCTTCATCCATTACGTCAGGTAACTGTCTTTCAGGAGCACAGGTGGGAGGAGCAGGGTGCTGACTACACTCAATCTCAACAAATGGTATTGGAGAAGGGTTTAGTGGTACTATCCCCTGGGTGTTTGTTTCTAGTTCCATGCAAACTTTATCATAAACATGATTCATTTCTGAGTTAACTTCGCTAGCTATGTCATGTAGTACCACAATGTCTTGTACTTGAAGCTTGTTCGTTGCAGGCTTAGAGCGATAAAAACGAGAACAGAGTAAAATAATTACTAAAAGAAAACATATAACAAAGGTCGCAATGACCAAACTGGTACAGATTACATACGGGAATTGGAACGCTTCTGAAAATATCTCTGTAAATGATAACGCCTGAACTGATGGGAAATTAATATATAATACTATAAGTACTCCCAAACTATTCATAGTAGGATGGTTGCAATCCATTCTTGACCACTTAGTACACTAAATTATCGTTAATTAGGCGTGCTATGAGCTCTATATACATATTTTCAAAAGATACCGTAGCTGTGCGTTTCCTATTCGGTTCTTAAATATAAGTAATCCTATTCTGTTTTTGCACTATAAAATTTATTATTAGAGGCGGGTAAAAGGAAAAAAGTTGGGAAGATGTAAATCCGATGATCTGGAAATAAAAAAAATTCGACGCTATAAATATGTGAATGTGTTTTTCAGCCATGAAAATTCTCTAACACTAAAATTACAGTGGAACATCTTATGTTCACATTTCATTATTTATATGTGCTTAGCACATTTATTTGAAAAATATAACTAAAGTCTTCTGGAGACCTACATCTTATGCCATTTCGTCGATAACGAAAGGTACTTTCACCAGTTAATTGGGATCCCTGGGTAACTGGAGAAAGGATAATCAAAAGGTGCATTAAAATATATTTCGTACGTATCACTACTAATATAGTATTGTGTAGTTACTAAATAAACTCCTGGTGTCTATGCGCATTACAGAAAATATATATATCGGTGTTGTTGAAAGTCAATGTTGCTTTCATCTGACGATGTAATTTAGTGTGCATGACTGAATATTTCACTTAGTGACAACCGTTTGGTTAGTAACAATTGATTATTCACACATAAAATTTATTAACAAATGAAAAGGTATAGAAATGTTACTCGTATTTTATCTTTAAGTGAAAAGGATGTTGTAAAACCTGTATGACGAGATAACGCGCGTACATGCATTGTTTTTAATCCTCGATTTGCTCCCCTTCTTCCGTTATGGGCAGATCTTCGTCGCCATCTCCATCTGAAGGTGGGTGATAAATCTTCAAGCGTTGGACAGCAATTTCATCGATGACGGTTTTACCCCGCTTGTTCGTGAATTCCACCTTGTATGTGTTGGGATTTATTTTTTCTAAAATTGTAGCAGGACCGCGGAAAATATTACTGAAACATCGCGCCCCGCCAATGCGGTTTGTAGGATCAAATATCAAGACCTGGTCCCCTTGATTGAAGTTCACAGACTTATGCCGTTTGTCGTAGTATTTCTTCGTCTCCTTGAATCGTTTCTGTAGGCATTCGGCGGCTGATAAACGTGCTTTTTCCAGGATGCGTATCTTCGTCTCGTTGGACGGGTGGTCACACGGTGTTGCGTGGAGAGCCGCTTCCGCCGGAGTCCGGGGTTCAAAGCCGTGAAGTAGGAAAAATGGTGAACTCTTCAAACTCTCATTCCTGCTAATGTTACAGGAAAAAATAGCGGGTTGCAGGTAATCGCTCCAGTTACAGTGTGAGCTCGAGACAAATCTCTTGAGAATCTGTTGCAAAGTGCCATGTGATTTTTCAGTAATCCCGATTCTATTGTGGAATTGAGCGGGCGCAAACTTAAGCTGTATCCCCATTCTAGAGTTTAATTCCTGGAATACTTTGGATGTGAATCCTGTTCCCCTGTCCGTAGTGATCTCTAGCGGACAGCCAAATTTAAGTATTACTTCCTCGTAAATAAATTCAGCAGCGGTCGCAGCTGAAACGTCGGATACCGCCTTGCCAATGAGAAAACGGGTCGCAAAATCCGAGCACGCTAAAATATACTTGTGGCGTAACATGCCACTCGCAGGATAGGGGCCTCTAAAATCGACCGCAATTCTCTCAAAAGGTTTTTCTGGGGGGAAGGTTAAAAGCTCGCCATTTGGGAATCCGACAGGCCTCTTATGCTGCTGACAAACAATACATTCCCTGACAATTTTCTGTATGAGATTCTTCATGAAAGGGAAATAAAATCTAGAAAGAGCATTATGATACGTCTTGGTAAAGCCGAAGTGAGCTCCACCTATAGGAGAACAATGAATCGATTCGACAACCGATTTTTGCAAGGACCGGGGTATACATAGTAGTTTACGAGATCCACCTGCCATTTTATGTTGCCTATATAGCAAATAATTTTCCAGTGTGTAGGAGCACGCTTGTCTTTGAAGGGCTGGCGAAATGTCCACATTTTCGTCTTCTGGGCTTTCCAAAACTTTAATAATATCACCAAAAAATGAATCTGTACGCTGGTGTGAGGCGACGTCCACAGTGGTGTCCTGCAATAAAAACATGCGTGGTTCTGGCAAGTCTGGCTCGTTGTCGGCAGGCAAATTGCCACACTCTCTGCTAAGTGAGTCTGCTATATTTTGAGTAGATCTACAGTGTGATACAGTATAATTGTACTCTTCGAGAATGGAAGACCACCTTAAGAGTTTAGCAGAAAGATGACGTGATGTGCGAATATAGGTAATAGCTCGGTTGTCTGTAAATAAATCGAACTCCCTGCCAAGTAAGTAGAATCTAAAGCTTTTAAAAGCATATAGAATTGCAGTAAGTTCCAATTCAATTATTCCTAGCTTCTTTTCATGTTCTTTAAACGTGCGACTACAGTATGCGATAGGTTGGAATTCATTCTGGGCGTTAGGCTGCATTAAAACGCCAGAAATCGCCTTTGTGCTTGCATCGGTATAAAGACGCGTTTCCTTGCCGGGGCTGTATGGTAACAGAACCGGGGCTGTAATTAGTGCATGTGTTAACTTCTCGAAGGCTGCTTTTTGCTCGTCAGTCCATACGAATTTCTTCTTTTTACCGATCAATCATTGTAGTGGTTCAGCTATTTCTGAAAAGGATTTGATGAATTTTCGGACATAAGAACAAAGTCCTAAAAAACGTCGGACCTGCTTTGTAGTAGTTGGAACTTTATAGTTGGTGATGGAGTCAATTATTTTGTCAGACACGGAAAAGCCATGCTTTCCAATCTTGTGCCCAAGTGCCATAATTTGAAAATATGCAAAATGACATTTGTGTGGGGCCAGGCGTAATCCTGCAGCAATCAGGCATTGAAATAGCCGTTCAAGTGTTGTTAACATATCTGAAAATTTGTCGGAATAGCAGAAGAGATCATCCATCTAGGATGAAAAATGATCGTTATTTAAGCCAGAGCAAGCCAATTGAAGGCAGCGGGTTAACGCTGCTGGAGATGTAATATGGCCTTGTACAGCATACTGCATTTCATAGTGACCTTTCCTAGGAATTGTGAATGCTGTGTACTGTTTTGAATTCTCCGATAATGGTATTTGAAAAAATCCGCTGCGGAGATCACACGAAGTATAGTACCGCTTGCCACCCATGTTGTAGAGCGTTTCCTGGAGATTATTTATCGAAAGCGCGTCAAAGACAGTACGTGAATTGAGAAATCTCATATCTTGGAGTAATCTGTAATCACCATCTTTTTTACGAACTAAAAATACAGGAGAATTGAAGGGTGAGGTGCTCGGACGAATTACGCCTTGCCGTAACAAAGTATCAACTTGATCATAAGTTGCGCACGAAGATGAATCGGTACTTGATAAGGTGGCAAATGAAAATCTGAATCATCCTTTAGCCTGATTTTGTGCACATAATTTGTCGCTTTTCCCATATCATCTTCGGACCACGAAAAAACCTGTTTATATTTGTGCAGTAATTGTAGCAATTGTTCTTTCTCTTCGGGTTGCAGTTCGGGATTAATGTCAAGTGTAGTGACGTCGGGCTGCACGCCACTGGGTTGTTGTGATTCTGCTGTGATATTAACCTGTGCATTTTTAGTACTTTCTCCAAAACTTTCTTTCTGAACATAGATTTCACTTAAACTTTCCCTACTTGCGTCCGTGCACTGGCTAGAGCTGTCACGAGTGCAAAGAGGATGCCAAAATTCGGCCTGTCCTAGTCTTGTCCCCTTTTTAATAATAATGTTATGCATAAGTGGATTGGTTACCCAAATCAGGGGTGAATCCGAGTTGAGAAGAGCCCGGGGGATTAGCAAGCCGGATTTAGTCGGAAATTGTTGATCTGGTTCTAAAAGATTCCTAGCCTTATCGTGAGTATTAACTAATTTCACGGGAATGCATAAGTGAGATCTAGGTTTTACTCTAATCTCTTTAAGTGCCACAAATTCTGGTCGTAAAAGGTGTTGTAGCATATTTGAAACTTTCACGGACACAGCAAAAGGTTTACCACTTTCCCTCTGGATACGGTTTCTGGGAGGAGTACCAAAACGTGTTGAAACAAGTTTGTTGGACTCAAAATCAAGATTTGCCTTGTGACTCTTTAAGAAATCATTCCCCAATATAATGCCATGCGAAAATTTTGGAATGTATCTGAATGGGTGTCTGAAAGAATGTCCATTAAAAGAAAAGGTCAAAATTACAATTTCATTGATTTGGAGTTGCCCATTAGTGACGCCTTGAACTATTGTATTAATTTTAAATCTTGGGGTATGGGCGGGCGCTGGTATATCTCCTATAACGCTAATTTGAGATCCGCTATCCAAAAGGAACTTGTGCTGCGTACCACAGGCTTTACCATTTACATAAATTAAGTCAGCATTTTGAAAAGTGGAAACTGTCAACGTACGACCTACAACATTTGCTGGGCATATGTTTCCTTTATGCACAGTCCCTAGTCGTTTAAATTGTCTCTATTCTGAAAACAGACAGACGAATCATGATTGGGATAATTGCAAATATCACATCTCTGCCCCTCACGGCGGTTACCGGTCGAACCCCGGTCGCCCCGATCACCGGTCGTGCCCCGGCCCCGCGAAAAATTACGCGAAGAATGAAAGCGCGAATTTCCATTGCGCCACTGGCCGCGATTGGGAGTCTCATAATGTCTGTTCCGACGATAACCATTTTGTTGGAAATTATCATTACCACGGCCAAAATAACCTCTGTTATTTCTATTGTTACCTCTATAGGATTGACCTTCATAATTATTATAACGTGGGAAGTTATTTCGGGTGTCTTGTGTATGCCTGTCCTGCTTATTCTGGGCGTTCACCATTTCATCCATCTTAAGAGATAAACTCTTTAATTGAGCTTCGAGACCTGTCTCCTGAGACGAAGGTCCCGGGGTCGAAGGTCCTGGGTTTGAAGGTACAACGTTGTGTACTCTCAAAGAATCCAGTTCAGCCTGCATGGCGGTGACACGCTTCTCGAGGTCGGGATGGGCCTGAGAACGTGGTGTTTCACAAGGTCTCGTCGGCGTGTGGTGAAAGGGGAGCTGTTGCGCACATGGCAGTTTCAATTCATTCACAGGATAGAACAATGAACCTTTCTGAGCTTCTGACATCAACTCCTGGATTTTTCTCTGTTTGATCAAAAACTGAATTTTTTCGAATTGCTTTAAATCTCGCAAGAGCTCAGGGACCGAAGCATATTCCTTCTTATAAGTTTCGCGAATGTATTCAGGTTGAAGACCCAAACACAAATGTTTTATTTGTTTACTGATGGGCATGTTCGGATCCATTTTACATAAGAGAAGCTGCTTATCTCTTATGTAGTCCGACACTGATTCGTCGTCTCGATGTAGCCTATGCTTAATGCGCTCTTCTAATTGCAGCTTGTCTATGGATCCGGTAAACTCTTCAATCATTTTAGATTTAAAGAGATCATACGTAATGGCCTGATTTCCCATAGTTTGTACCCATGCTTGGTGCCATCTTAAGGCTGGCCCATGTAAAAGAGCCAGCAAAACTTGTAGTTTTTTCGGGGTATCCCAATCATTAAGTAGAGCTAAACTCTCCACTCTATCAAAAAATTTAGTTGCATCTTCTCCGGCCGTGCCTTGGAACTGTAAGGCGTCCAACAAGAACGGGTTAATAAAACCTGTGCATGCCATAGTTCTGGGCGGGACTCGAACTGGGGTGCTAACAGGCAAAAGTCTAGCCCAGCTACGGGTAAATACAGGGCTACGCCTTATTGGGGTGGAGGACGCAGATGGTTGAGTATTTACAAAACTGGATTCTCCGCCAACCACATTCTCTGCCAAAGCTTGGATTCTATCTAGGGTTGCATCTAATTCGTCACAATAATCTAAACTGAACATTCCACATCATTAACTATCACGACGTCACTGTCAAAAATGAAATAATTTGCCGTGGTCACCAATATAAATTTAGAACAATGAATGCAATTTGTGAGAACATCAAGTGGCGTTAAGAGTGCAAAGCACTAAGAAGTGAGATGTGAGAAAAAATTAAGTACCAGTTAGTAAAAGGGGTTGCTGTTAAAGTGTGCGACTAGTTTTCCACAATATCATCACTCTCTTGGGTTGGCAAAGAAATGCCCGTTGCATTTAGTGCAAGATGAAATAAATGAAGGCTGATACCACCATTACGTGGAAAATTAACGGTCTATTCTCATCGCATTTCCGGAAAGGAAATGGATGAGAGGCCCAATTCGCACCTCTACCACGTCTTGTGACACACTTTTACTGAGTGTGTGAACCTCGAAAGGTTCGGGGATCAAACCTGGAGCCTTTTAGATTAAAGTAATTATTCTATTGGGGGTTAGCGGTAGCTCGTAAGCTCTCGCTTGGCTGCATCTGCTAACTGCAGGAGGTACCTGAATAAACTTAAATTTACAGAACCCTTTATAAAATGGCAACTCTCATGATTTGGGTTACTATGACCTTAAGTCTGCATTGGCAAAGGATGGCATTATAAAAGTATATTACCTGTCTCTTAGAGTCGTGGACCGAAGAGTTTCTAAAGTAACTGTCACTTGCTTGCTGAAGTTCGCCTCTTAAATTCTCACTCAGCTTCGCTGCACTCCACTTCCCAACAAGTTTCTGAAAGTCTGCATCCAGCCTCAATCTCCTTCAAAATCCAACTCACTCTCCTCTCTCCAAAACTCAAAAAAAACCTTTTCTTACTCCCGAACCACTCTCCTGTTCTCCTCCAAAACCCAAGACCAACTCCCCTGTCTCTCCCGAGCCAGATCCAACTTGCCTTCCTCCTCATCAAAACTCCTCCCCTTTTTCTCTCTCATCAATTTTCCTTTGCAAATATTGGCGAATGCTTTTCGCTGAGCTGGTGCTGAAGTTAACACTTTCCTATACTTCCTGTCAGGCTGCCTAGCTACACGTAACTCGAAAATGAAAATGAGGGATACGTAACGCTATAATCAAAAGAAGAAGAAGCCTATTCGATAATCAAAAGGAAAAGAAGAAGAAGCCTTTCCCATAATCAAAGGAGAAAAGAAGAAGAAGCATTTTCCATAATTAAAGAAGAAGAAGCTTATTTCCATAATCAAAAGAAGAAAAGAAGAAGAAGCCTTTTCCATAATCAAAGAAGAAGAAGCCTATTCTATAATCAAGAGAGAAAAGAAGAAGAAGCCTTTCCATAATTACGAAGAGAAAGAAGAAGATTTCCTTTCAAGAAGAATGTAACCGATGTAAATTTTCGATATGTTTCAATGTCGCTATATATTTTTCTCTGTATTTTGTATAGTTCTCAGAATATAGATCCGCATTTAACTATATCCTCTTGGCTATAAAACGCTTTCTTATTTGGAATTCTCAAACAAAGAACCTATCCCCTGAGATTAAGATATCTGTAGCCGTGGTAAATAACATGTAAGTACGTACCCACAAGGGGCGTAGCATTAGTGGCGCCCATAACGTGGAGCTTTACCTTACATGAACTTACCCACGAATGAGCCGTAGCACTACATACATCGTTCCGTCTTGCTCACGCAATTAGAGGGAAAGAATCGCGTTAATAGCATTAGCGACGACTCCTATAGAGATATTTTTAATGGTAAAGATTTTCTTTCGAAGCCAACACCCTTTTTTTCCCTTGCGTAATTAACCAGAACAGAGCCGCCCGAACGGTGAAAAGATGATCATCGGTAGAGGAAATGCTAGAATTTGTATTGTTTCTTTGTTTTCGAAAGCATACTCCCCCCCTGAAGAGCGCTCGTTTTGATTTGTTAGTTAAATTTAGCTTGCGGCTCAAACAACAGTAACACCAAGCAAAAAAGCGTTTTTTTTTTTCTCGGTTAAAGAACCAAAAGTGCCACTTATCATCGCTAGAAACAATATTGAAATTTTATTTTCACTTTTGTGTTGTACAGCATAAAAATATGAAATATACGGACTCACAAAAGACTTCGAGGCTCACGCGCACAAAATTGATCACAAAAGACGCGCCATGAAATGTTCGGAGGGGGAACGCTGTCTGAGGTGACCTGACCAATCAGAGCCATTCACCATTGGGAGAGGTTAGGTTAGTTCGTGCATGATAGAATAAATGTTGCCAACTCACTAGGTTAGTTTAACTCGTAAAATATTGTGGTGAAATGTTGATGGCAGAGTTGGCAACGCTGACAGTGAGATTAACGTACACCGTGAATGACCTTAAAATATACAGCGTAAACAACATGTTGTCAACTCACTAGGTTAATTTAACTCGTAAAATATTGTGGTGAAATTTTTATGGCAGAGTTGGCAACGCTGACAGTAAGGTTAACGTACACCGTGAACTCTTGTAATATACAGCGTAAACGGCTACGCATAGTTGGTAACGCTGACAGTTACCTGCGTTAGGTTTGGAAAAAACCGTGAAAGGGGGTTATTATTTTGGGCTGTTTGGAAAATAACCGTGAAGGTACTAAGGCACTGCCGTTTGAAAAAATTTCAGCGTTTTGGGGTTAACCGTGCCCTATAGGTGCTTTCCGGCGAAGGTACTGGTTTAACCGTGAAGGTACTGTCGTTTGAAAAAAATTCAGCTTTTTTGAGTTAACCGTGAAGGTAGTGCCCTATAGGTGCTTTCCCTATCCTATAGGTGCTTTGCGTTTGAAAAAAAATCAGCGTTTTTGGCTTTTGGGCTGTTTGCGTTTGAAAAAATTTCAGCGTTTTTGGCCAGGTACCTTCGCGGTGAAAGCACCTATAGGGTACCCCAATTCTTCCGGATGATTCAGCTTCCCCATTTTCCTACTACTGGACGACCTTCGCAAATCTCGTCGGTGAGCGAATGGCGGCCACGATTAAATTCGTTATACCAGCGTTTCACAGTGGCAAAGGATGGGGCTTCATCGCCAAATGTGGAAGTAAGTTGATCCATGCACTCTTCTCTTGATAATCCACGTCGAAAATCGTAAAAAATCATCGCACGAAAATGTTCACGAGTTACAACCTTGGTGACAATGAAGTTCGACCAGAAAGGAATACGTGATTAAATGCACAGAGGCATAGGTGGTGGAATGGGTGACCCGCAGAAGTGACGCATGTGTGTAAGAGGAGGCGTGTGAGCAGGCAAGAATCGTGATCCCAGCATGTTGCACCCAAGGTCACGTAAAGAAGGAAAACGGGGAATTATACGCGTGACATTGAACTTCGACCAGGCACCAGACCCATACGGGAAAATTCCAGATAATGGCGCATTCGACGGAAGCATGACGTCACGGACACGATAAGGGAGTCCCACGTATATAAGCGCGTGCTGTGCACCGAGGAACAGCAGTGCATCGTCACCATGGCCAGGGGCAAACCTATTGACAACACCGTGAGGAGAAGAGTGGTGGAGTTGCAACGGGATGGACTCAGTGAACGGGAAGTAGAGCGCCAACTGAACTTACCCAAGTCAACCGTCCACTGCATCATCAAAGACCACCAAAACACGGGTACTACAGAGCCAGGTAAGGCCCCCGGTCGAAAACGCCTGCTGAGCGTGCGTGACCTACGGATATTTAGGCGCTATATCCAGACCAACAATCATGTTTCTGTGGCCGAATTACGACTGTGGACTCGAGAACGCTTTCACATTGAAGTGTCAACCAGGACCATTCGCCGTTACCTACAGTGATGCGGTTACCGAGTGTACAAGGCGAAACGTAAACCCTTCCTTTCCATGTTGAACAAAGGCAATCGACTACGGTGGGCACGAATGTACCGGGGATGGACATTTCGGCAGTGGAACAGGGTTTTGTGGACGGACGAATCCATTTTCAATGTTGTGTACGGGAAAATACGGAAAACAGTCATTTGTCGGAAGGAGGAACAGAATGAAGCAAAATGTTATGCACGTCGGGCACAGAAACCTGCGTCAGTGATGGTATGGGGATGCATGACGGCATCTGGGGTTGGCCCACTACACGTCTGTGAGGGCATTGTGAATGCACACGCCTATACACGCATACTGGAGCGGCATCTTCCCACAGTGCGAAGGCACCTGTTCCACAGGCGGCGTCTCATCTTTCAACACGACAATGACAGGCCTCGTACAGCGCGGCTGACAAGAGAACTGTTGACTCGCCATCAGGTGCGAACTCTGCCATGGCCACCATCGAGTCCCGACCTCTCGCCCATTGATAATGTGTGGCGTGTTCTTAAGCGACGTGTGCAACAGAGGGGACCCACGACAGTGGCTGCTCTTATCGCCTGCCTGCAGGAGGAATGGCACCGCATCGATGTGGAATACCTTGAACGACTCGTCCGCAGCATGCCCCGACGCATTGCCACAGTTATTCGCCGACGGGGCGGCGTCACACCATGGTAAACAGGATCCGCTCTAACAGTGGTCGAACTTCAATGTCACGTGTAGATGGACGAAAATGTTTTATTTTGTGTGGACACCATACATTGCTGCGTTGCAGCGGAAATTTGTTTTCCTTTGTTCCATGTAGCCTGCTGAATAAAATATGTTCAGCATATGCATGTGTTCTCCTTCTTTCACAACGCACTCCTATATTTGTGACTGGTCGAACTTCATTGTCACTAAGGTTGTAATTCCATTTTATTGTTGTCGCGCAATCTCCAAGGCAACATAAACAACACAAATCAAGCTATTGACAAAACATTTGAAGTACATTATGGTCAATAATGCCAGACGATTCCGTGCAAACGTCAAATCGCGCCTAACTTCAATCAGTGTTGCCAAGGCTCAAAATATAAATAGTGGCCCTCGTATCACCCTTCATTTAAGATAGAGAACAAGGTAATTAGTAAAGTTTTAACAATAATCAACATTCTATAGGTATATTAGCTTTCTAAATTCTTTGGATTTCTTCATTTCCAGCAGCAAATGTGACAGTTGAAGATACGGCTTAGGTGGTACAGCTGTACAACTACTACATAGACATACAAATTGAATTAATCCTAAACTATACAGCGAAGAAGAGTAACATGAATTTCATTTCTAGGTTGCTTATTCTTCGTTGCTTTTCTACCTTGTTAGTTAGGTGAGAATGAATGATGAACTGAAGCAATTGTATGGGACAATCATAATACACCTATTCCTGATCACAGATTGAAAATAGGACCTTTGGTTTCATAGCCTGTTCCGCTTACACACCGGAAGCAGAATCCTTTGAAAGAACTGTTAACAGTGGGTTGGGGGAAAGTACCATAGCAGGGTACAAAAAAAATTGGCTCACGTATAAAAATAAAATTAGCCAGTAAAATTATATTAAACGTCATGGCGCAACAACCCTTTCAGTCCCAGTCAAGGCTTGCCAGGGGTTTTTACAATTATTATTGGGTGACTTTGGGTTAGCAAGTTGAGTCCAAGTAGCTCCAATTGTCCTCACGATGATGAGTGAGCATCAATATTTTGGAGCCTGTGGATTGAACATCGGTTGGTCGCGCCAAAAGCTAGGGCGCTATTTAGCTGAGCGATATCTGTTATATTCAGTGCTATCAAATATTTATTACTGAACACAAAAATAAAATTATTTTTAAGAAATTAGACCATAAATATGAATACAATTTGTTATCCAACGTCATTATTCTTGAAGTCCACAACCAGCTGGTAAAAGAGATAGAGGCCTCCCGGAAGGGTAGTTGGTAACACGATCGCCTCGAAATAAAAGGTGCCAGGTTTGAGGACAAGATAGTGTATTTGAGTTATATTCCCATATTACAGATCCATAACCGCATTTGAAACCCTAGCATGGAAGTGCCAGGGTGAAAGAAAGTGGAAGGGAAGTCTGTAGTCCCAATATGTCAGGTATTATAGCGCAAGCATAAAACGCTCAACGCCTATGTCGGGATCTATGTTATATTAATATAACTGAAATAACAGACAACATCAATTTCTAGTGAAATTCTTCTCTCAAATCTAACATGCGTAATGGTTACACACATACACGTGCGCTTGTGGTATCGCAGTAAAACACCAATATTATTTAAAATTTGGAGTTTGAGACTGGGAGAGGTGTTTACGGAAGGCGCTAAAGTGTCAATCTTTCTTGCACGTAGTACACCATGGACGGCATTGTTGCAGATCAATGAGGCTCCGGTATGTGGACCCACGGCCAGTGTAATCCTATGACAGGTTCTGTGTTGTTTTGTCAAAGTTCCTTCGCGATTGTCCTTTTATATTATTGCCATTCATCCTCAACGCAGAAATTAAAGCCAGGTTTGAGAACTAGATATTATCGTAGGAATGAAAGGGGGAGATAACAATGAAGCAAAGGCTGTAAATGTATCCACACTTTCCAATTTCTTCCCTGCAATATGCATAAATTCACATTTGTTATTTTTTTTTAATAAAGCTACTTTCCTATCATCAATTTCATCTAACCATCATTCATCATCGTCGTTGCGATTAGCCGTAGCCAAATGTGCAAATAAAGTGTCGCTCATTACTCATTACTCTAAGGAACAACAGAATTGTTTGTATGAGATGGTCGGAAGGCAGTTTCAACTTGACGGTAGAGAAACCCAGCCGCGGTTGTAAACACAACGAGGTGGAAAAGAGCCCATTTGACGTTCAGGCGCTTGATGCCGACGGTCTATCCGTTTCTTTTCATCTTTCATCTTTCCTCACCCTAAATGCAAGTGCGCGGGGCGGTACACCCTCAAATTTGTCTCTGTCAGCCTCAACGCAAAAGAATCATGAATGTACTCTCTCCAGAAATGTTTTATGACGGGAAATCAGTAGAATATTTGTTCCACAAATAAAATAAAATGCCGCTGTTCGGTGACAGACTGTCCGTAAATTTTGAGTGGTAGCCTAAGAGAAATACGGCAAATGAAAATCCCCATTAATGGTCATCACTATGTAACTGTAACCAAGGGTTCCAGGGTTCGATACCCGGTGGAAGCACATATAGTGATTCGGATCCAACTTTATACTGTAGGCCCAGTCCCGATTGGCCTCATTGTGCATAAACAATTAAACAAACCCGCAATAAAATTACCCAGATTGCCATTCTTTTCTGAGTACAATTTTAATAGAGTGAAAATTCAATATACAATATTATGTACCCCTTTGCTCTAGAATGCAGCTATTTATCCACTCCCGAAAAACGTCCTGCGAACGCTGGTGAGTGGCGTGCGTGTGTATATGAGTTATTTTTAGTAGGTGAAATGCTTTGTTCTGGAGACGCCCTTTCGCCTACTTTTTATTTTTACTTCGTTTTACGGACTAAACTAACCTACAATGAGAAAAAATGAACAGAAGAGGCTCTGGCATCACCTTTTAAGCTATTTTTTACCTCTTGCAAATTTTGCTCTTATGCTGACCTCGCCCATTGACATACTTTTTATTTTTATTTGACCTACATTTGATGTCGATCTTGCTAAGCTAACCTACAGGAAGAAAGAAATGTACAGTGCCAACACTTTTTTACCTCTTGCACATTTTTGACATGTTTTCTTACTACGCTTACCGCGTAATCTACCTAAACACACGTTGTTTTCCTACGCAGTGGAAGATAGAAAGAGGCATACATATGAGTAAATTGATAAAGACAAACAACGTGCGTCAATCAAATTTATTTTTGTTAAGAAAATCCTTGGCCCCCAAAGAAAAAATATTATCCCGGCAGGGTGCGTGGTTCTATTGCTTTTATCAACTTCCAGGCACAGCTCAGAGGGAATGTTCTTTCTCTCTCGACATCACACCTCCACGGTGTAAAAATGATAAAGGCAAGTAGTGCAAGTGGGGGAGTTGACCAACCTCTTGTGGTGAGCTGAAGTGGTGAGCTTGCCTTAATGGATTTCTCTCGTAAGGCATGAGCTCTATTTGATGGCGCAGTGTTGCTAGCTTCTCACTCGAAAAAATCACCAAGGTTTTTGGGGTAACCTAACCTAAAGCAAGGAGCAGGCAATTTTTTTCTCGCAGTGTTGGCAACACTACACCCGAAAGTAAAGCTCGGTGGGGCTTGCTTTGATGGTTTGCTCTTGTAAGGCATAACCCCCCCCCCTATTTTCGGACACAGTATTACCAACATCTTACTCGAAAAAATCACCAAGGTTTTTGGTATAACGTTACCTAAAGCAAGGTTGCCAACCTACTGGTATTTTTACCATGGTTTTTTTTTTACAAAAAAGAGAGAGAAGAGAGAGAGGGAAGAGTTAAACAGCCGACAGCCTACCTACAGCTTTTTTTGTCTAACCTAACCTAAAGCAAGGGGCTGGCAACCTTGCTTGAGGCTTGAGTTACAGTGCATAAAGCAATTTTTGGTAACCTACTGGTACTTTTACCATGGCTTTTTACAAAAAAGAGAGGAGAGAGGAGAGAGGAGAGAGAGAGAGAGAGAGAGAGAATTAAACAACCGACAGCCTACCTACAGCCTTTTTCTTCTTGGTCTAACCTAGCCTAAAACTACTATTTTTTTTTTTAGGCTTAGCCAATTTATATACTGGCGTAACATACACACACTAAACAAGGAGAGCCCGGGGCACTGCCGTAAAAGAGAGAGAGAAAAACCTATAGCTGGGAACAGTAATGAGCGAATGCGCCACATTGTAATTTTCCAACTCCGTATATCGCGACCTTTGTAAACCTCTCTCTCTCGGGAGAACGATGTGCCACACACACGCACACACACACACACGCACACGCACACACACACACACGCGCGCGCGCGCGTATTGTAACACAAACAAACAAACAAAATAATAATTGTTGTTTTTAGGAGGCCTGGCCCCTATAACCTCGCCAGGGTGCGTGGTGCCCAACCAAAAATGTAAAAGTTTTCTAATGGCTGCGGTTATAGATTACCGCACCTCTGTAGAGTTTCACGTGATTTTTTTTTTCCCCCAAACTTCCATGAAACCCTACAGAGGACCTCCGTAATGCATGCAACGTGTACTAACGACTCTAGTGTTATTTGATGTTGTGATATTTTTGGATATAGAGTTTTATTGTGAGATATAGATAAAAATAATTATGTTTATTATAATATTTTCTTGATGAAGATGGAGAATGTATGTGTGTGTTACAAATAAAGTTGCATGTTTTTTTTTTCTAGTGTGTGTGTATGTGTTTTTGATGTTTCGACAGCATCTGAAACGATAAAAAAAAAATTTATTGTTAATTTTCACGTGTAAAAACAACAACAAATTTTTTTTGTGCAAATTTTCTGATTGTCTCGTGCTATAGTGCAAAAAAAATATTGTAGGTGATAGCTAATGAAATTGACATTTGTAACTGATCTGAACTAGTGAAATTCGTATTGCCATTGTAACTGATTGTGCTAGTACAAAAAATTTCTTATTGTGCAAGAAAAGATGTTAAAAAACTTGTTAAAACTGCTCTGTGACCCTCTCGTTCTTCACGTCGTAGGCGAAGGACTTCTCTGCAATCAGGATGACACTGCATAGGGTATCCTCGGGCAAGGCATCGTGGAACTCGCAGACGACCTTGATGTTGGTTCGATCGTTGACCACAACCTTCTTTCTCTTAGATGTGTTGATGACGGTCATGGGTCTCCGTGCTTTGAACTCGCTGGGCGTGTAGTACATGTCCACGCTTCCCTCGGTCACGCGTTTGTAAGCCGAGAACGCTTCGTAAAGTTTGAGGTAATCGTTTTTGGTCACGTCGAGGTTGTAATTCTCGCGCGGGAACACTTCGTTGCGTCCATTTTTCAGATAAACGTTCTTGATCTTGCAGTCGTCGAACTTGCTGGAATCTTTTTCCTGATTCTTGTCCCTCCCGGTCTGAAAGAGCACTACGACGAAATCTGGCATGTCGAACTGTATGTTGTTGAACTGCGTCGTCACGTCGAATTCCATGTGACTTCCCGACGCCATCTTCTGCACGCACTGGTAACCGTGAAAGTGAATCGGCACCTGCGGACTTTTCAAGATCTCCGCTTTGTACTTGAGGGCGTAGTTCGTTTCGTATTCCACCACCGGCATTCTCAATTCCATGCTTTGGATGACGCATTTCGCTGCTTCGGGTAGAGTGTTGGCTATCGGCGTGGTGCCGTCCGGACCCAAAGTAGCGTATCGCATTAGTGCGTCGTTGTCGTTGGCCGCTCTTCGAAATGTGATCCTCAGTCCTCCCTTCCACATGATCTCCTTGTAGTCCGAGAAGAAACCCGGCAGCAGACGCATGGGAAAGAGCACCGTGTGACTTTTCGTCGATATTTTCGTCCCGGCTTCGAATCCTCCGGCTTGATAGTACGCTGCGTCCGTTTTGGATAATTTCAACGTTCCCACTGCCGTCGACGTGATGCCTGGATAATCTATTCTGTCGATGACGGTGTTGTGTTTCCTCACCTCCACCTGCGAGAACAGGTGAGGCACGAAGTTGTCCACGAGTATCAAGTTTGCTGCTGCGGGAAAAGCGTCTCCGCTTTCCTTCTTCACCACGTCGAATTGAAGGTAGAGGTCCGCTCTGTGAGGATGAACGAACCCGTCGCCTACGTCCACGTCGTATTCGATCTCCCTGTTCGCCTCGTTGAGATTGGCGAACGTGCGACGGTTGGGAGGGAAAGATTGCAATTCGTAACTTTCGATTTGCTCCATTTTACATGTATGGTTATTTATTATATGTTGATCTCCACGATGGCCGTCGTAGTGGCACCTGCGAAATCCACCACCTCTCCTTTCTCGTTCGTCACCACCAACTCTATGTCGTCTATGCGGTTGCGACATACTGGAAAATAGATCGGCGAAGAGGGCGTGTAGATGATCGGTTCCATGAACTCGGAACTTGGTTTGAAAGTGGCTATGATTCCCGTCTGCTTGTGACTTCCTAACAATCCGTCCGAAGATTTCGTGATCATACCTTCGGCCACGTTACAGTGTACGTTCAGAGTCTCTATGGCCAAGAATTTAGGAATGTTGGTTGCTACGTGCTTGATGCCAGCTTCGAGTTTGGTGTCGTTCTCGAAACCTAAAAGTTCTCCCATGGTGCCCAGGTCCACGGTCTCCGTGGCGGATAGGATTTCCACTCTGTGCGTGACCGAATTTTGAGAAAGGTATGTACCTTTGGGTAATTGAGCTTGCAAAGTGGAAAGATTGTATTGGCCTGGCGTGACGACGATGTGTTCGCTTCCGACGCTAATTTTGTTGTTGTGATGCGTAACATTGGGTATGAGGTACATGCTGTAGAATGCACGCAGAGCCACGGATTTAGGATAGACGATGTCGTCGTGCAGCGTGAGTTTCAAGATTGAAGATTCGCTCGTGAGATGGAACACGCCCATCCTAGTGATGCTGTTTGAGGTTCCACAATGCTTTCTGGAAATCCTCGATCGTAGGGTTATTTATTTTAGAGAGAAACGCGAGCACGGAGAGGCAGAGATGACCGCAGTTCACGTCTCCGAAATTTTGAATGCGTTCGTCGTTGTAGTATATGGAGGTTTTGTTCGTTTTCAGATAATAGACTAAATTTGTAGGTGGAACACCTCCGAAAGAATCGAAAACGAATGCCTTGTCATCATTTTTGTGGTAACATATCCAATGCGTGCCTGGATTTTCTTGACCGTCCAAGTTGACTACGCCGCATTCTCTTCTTTTGACGGTTGAAGGTAACGAGTCGGACATGAAAACCCCTCTGAAGTGTTTGATTTGTAACGGTTCGATCAGAGATTCAATGTCTCGGTTGGTGAGTGCTTCTGTTTCTTTTTTTTAAACTTTTTCATCACGCCCTTCCCCTTTTTCTTCTCCATGGCCAGGTTGTGACGTTTCTGTTCTTCCAATTCCGCCTTGTTCTTCTTTGAGTCGATGACGGTTTTCGCGATGGCGGCACTTCCGCCGGCCAAACTTCCAACGGCCCCCAATGCCGCCAGGATGGCCGGGATGCTGAATATGAAACCTCCGATCTTTTGCTGTTTCCGCGAACGCTGCAATCTTTTCAATTGAGGTGTGCTGAGCAGCAATTTCATTCCGTGTCCTTTCGACAAGCAAGAACGTTTCTTCTCGCGTTGTTTCTTGGTGAGTAACCCATCGAGGGCACCTAGATTTTTTAGATTGGAGTATGGTATCTGGTACACGACACCCTTGGGCTTCATGTTGATGCTCTATGTGTTATTTTCACGGTAAGTTATTTATATATATATTCTGAGATTTTTTCTTGTGTAGTTTTTTTTTTACGGTATGTTATTTATATATTTTCAAGGCCTCGCAGTCGTTACACAAATTCTATTACGTGCTTCGTTTTCTTGCCAAGAAGTTCCTTTGTCCCCTTGTACACGATTCGAGTTTTGTTCTCGATTAAAATAGATAGCTTCTCGTCGGATAACATGTTAGCGTATCGATCTGGTAAAAATAGACTGTATTGTGCGTTGAGCAACAGGCGTACCTTGGGACCATACTGGGTAGAAACGATTGAACCGGAAGTTATCGTGTAAGGTTTGTCGACTTCCAATTCCTGAATTTTTACATACTCGACTGACAAATTTAGCATTTGTTTTAATGCTTGGAGATCACTTATTTTTTCAGTTGTCATATCGAAGAAGAGAAATTTTCAGTGTGTGTGTTAGAGAAATTTAATTGTTTTTCACGATGTGTGTTATTTATATATACCGAAGATTATTTTTTTTCACGATGTGTGTTATTTATATATCAAGTTTTTTTTGACACGTATATATATTATTATTTTTTTAACACAGGAAGAAAGTCCGTGCTTCGGAAAACGCGATGATGTGCGTAGTGATATCTTCCTTCTCCTGCATAGACTTGTACCAATCATCAGTATACCATCTTCTTCCCTGCATCGCCTCGTTTAGTTCGTCCGACCTCTCGTTCAATTTTTCCCCTGCAGCCGAAAGCAGAATGTTGAGATCACCGCACCTCAGGCCGCTGATCTCCCGAAGAAGGTCCTTGAGAACCATTTCACAAGGGATGCGAAATTCCGGCATCGTTTTTGCTATGATTACAAGTTTATTAACATCTCCGTTTACTACTTTTTTGAATATTTTAGATAGTAGCTCGGGTGGCAAATCGGTTATGTGAGACATGTTGTTTTTTTTTTTACTGGATGTTATTTATATACCCCACCCCAATTTTTGTTTTGTGTTCATGGCGATGGTGGTACCCAGTGCGGCGACCCGTTCACCCAGCGATGCGTCTCTGCTCACGAACCTTTCGAAAGCTGCATGTTCCAATTTTTTGTCTGCTTCGTGACGTGCGTTCAGATCCGTTTGCGTGGTGTTGTAGGCGATGTCGTGATCTTTGCATGCGGCATCCAACGGATTCACACCCTTGTCTCCTCTCTCCAATCTTTTCTCGAGTTTGGTACCCGATCCGCAGTACTGGTAGCCAGGTAGATGCATCTCGAAAGGTAACTTGTTGATGATGTCGTTCACGAGTCCCTTTCCTTCGGCCACGTTCCAAAATTTCGGAGGCAGCGTGTTGATGATTTTGATCAGGTAACCTATGCCCTTGTCGTCGTTCACGATGAAGTTGGAAAGTTTCGTGCTGATCATGTCCACGATGCCAACCTTCTCGTTGTAGAAATTACGATTGCCTGCATTCTCTTCGCCGGCTATCACCAACAATCGGTCCACGAGCTTCCTAACGTCGTCCACCCAAACGAATTCTTTGGGTAACGTGTTGTAGCGTTTGACGCCGCTGCCTGTTTTGACCTGGTTCCAAATCGGTTTGATGAGATTCCTGTACTTCTCGCCGCTGCTCGATTTCACCCTATTCTGCGAGGCGTCGTTGTTCTGGTACAAGGCATCCGTCATGATCAGAATTTCCTTGTAACTTTGGTAATCTTCGTCGGTGTAATCTTTCGGCTGCTTTTTGGCGACGAGTTCCCACAGTCCCACCGTACCCGCATACCTGTTCCAACTATCCTTGTCGCCTAAATTGACTTTAATGTCGTTGCCTTCGAAGGTCACCTTCGATTTCCCAATCTTCCACACCACACCGCCCCCTTCGCTGGTTTCCATGCTGGGATACAATCCGAACACTTCATCCTTGTCGAATTTCCCCGTGCTCAGGTAGTCTCGTGCCAAAGGTCCCAACTCGATTTTATCCGAAGACGACGTGCTACCTATGGCTCGACGTCGTGCAGGTGCATCCTTCAGTTCGAACGGCGTCGAAGGAATGCTCGAAATAGGCGTGGGTACGGCGTAACTTTTAGCTGCGAGCGGTACGAGTTCATTAATCAAATTTTTATTTTGTTCCGTGACACTTTTAATTTCTTTACCTAGACTGCTGATGGCATCGATCACAGGTTGATCCTGACGTTTCTTCTCTTCGTAGAATCCGCGATTCTCGGATTTCCAACCTTTGAAGCGTTTCGCGAGGTAATCGCGAAGCTTGAGATTTTCGTCTTCGATTTTTCGTTTCGTCATGACGTTATTTATATACGTCGTTTCTCACAACGTTGCAACGTTTAGAAAGTCGTTGATTTTGTTTCTGTATTTTCCATCGTTAGGTTTTCTCGTCATGTCGATCGTCACAAATCCGAAATTGTCACCGTTCCAGCAAGTAGAGCAGCCTTCCGAAAATTGATTGTAGTTCATGTCTCCGCCTACGTAGTCATCGTACGCATGCTTGAGGTTGGTGTGATCTTGACGAAACAAACATATGAAATTAGCGTTGTCGCGTACTAACTGTTTTGGAATTTTGGAAAACGTTTGAGCTAGGTAAAAGCAATCCATTCCTTTGTGACGACCTTGCGTGAAAAAGTTGCGAATTTCATTTTGATTTTCCAGGATGGCGTCGTCGAACACAACGACTGAATTTTCACGACAATCGTCGAGTGGTTTTATTTCCGAGGCGAACGTTGCAATGTCCAGACCATCGTACAGTTTCATCAGTTGCTGGTATTTGGATTGCTCCAAACTTTTCGAGAACACGTACAGGTGCCTGTTCTTCCAATTTAACCAATTCGGTGCGAGGAGAAAATTGTCCACGAGCAGTGTCGTTTTCCCACACCCCGAAGGACCTACGATCAGACAACGGATGCTGTCGGGAAGCAACTCGCCGTTCTTTTTTTTTCTCGTTTGACTTTCCAGATCCGGTAGACGCTTCACCACGTTCCACGTACTTACAAGATCACTTCGTTCGCGTCGATCCAACTCTTTTCCGGAAGTCCCAGCCATTTGACAAACAGTTTGTCACCTTTCCTACGCAATACTTTCTCGATGAGGTACGTGTCGGGGTGTTTCGTTTTAGAGAGTTCCTCTTCGTAAAATCTTCCTTTCAAAATCTCGCCGCTACTATCTTTTATTATATACGTGTGTCGGTTTCCAGGTAGAACTCGAACCACCGTAAAGAGTTCCGTGCTCCAATTTTTTGTGAACCCCTTCTCGAAGGTGCGTTTGAATTTGCTGATCCTCACCTGGTCTCCAATTTTGTATTTAGCTTTTTTTGTCGTGGGTGTGTACTTTGGACAGTAAACTGTAGAAATTAAACGCTGCTCGTCGGACTTGGTAACGTCGGCTGGCTTCATGCCTATCGTTCTGTGCCGTGTGTGATTATAGGTGTCGACGAGTTCCGGCAGGATGTCGACCCATTTGTAATTTCCCCGAAGCGTGAATCGTTTCCACATGTGTGTTTTCAAGGTTCGATTGAATCTTTCCACGATGCTGGCTTTGATGTGACTGAAGCTCGAATAATGTCGAATCTTGTGTTTTTGAATAAATTTTTGGAATACGGCGTTGTAAAATTCTTTACCGTTGTCCGTTTGCAGAAACCGTGGTCGTCTGCCGCCGCTTTCACGAAAAATTAATTTGAATGCTTCCGTGACGCACGTTCCCGTTTTCGCCTTCAAAGGTAGAGCCCATGCGAATTTCGAAAACGTGTCTATGACGGTGAGAAGGTACTTGTTGCCCTTGTTCAATTTATGCACGTTTTTCAAATTGCCGCTACTCATCTCCACGAGGTCACTTTGCCAGAGGTCGTCGATGCCCTTGGTTACCACAGCCAAACGTTCGTAGTTGCGGCGTGCAGGTTTATGCAATTCTTCGACGATGGCTTGCCTAGACATTTTCTTAGAGATTACGTTTCAAGAGAAGCACAAGCGTGATGGGATTCAAAGAGGGTGGCACTTCGCTCGTGTTTTGAATGATCAGCTTATCGCCGGCACTCACGTCGAAAACGGTGAGATCTTCGTCTTCGTGTATTTCATATATGTTGCGCGTTTCGTTCCAACGTGCCAGAGGAATGTTTCCTGCTTTCTGGACACCACGATTCGATATCAAAGTCATGGTGGGAACGCTAGCTTTTCTACCGTGAGACCAGTACGAAAATTCGTTTATCTGAATCGTGCCATCGAGGAGAAACTTGTAGTACGGATGATAAGGATGCAACATGTACAGTTTGTTACCTTCGACGAACGTGGAGATTCTCTGTTGATTGGGAACGCTGTTGATTTCGATGGCTTGCATGGTGAACAATTTGGCAAATTTAGTGTCGACGCCGAGCAGATTACTGTGAACTTGTCCGAGTTTATTTTCGATGGGCAGCAAATTCTCGATTATGGTATCCGTTACGGCAGAAAACGACGGTTTGATTTTCACTTCCACGTTCAACTGCTTGTAGTTTTCGTTGAGTTCTTGCAACTTGGCGCCGAAAGAGGCCAGCGTCGATTCCTGCGTGGATTCCAGCACTCCAACTTGATCTCTGATGTTGACGACGATGTTCTGAAGGTTCTCGACTTGATTCAATTTCGAGCTCTTCTCGGTAAGATCGTTCACGATGCTTCGCATCTCTGTAAACTGCGTGTGAAGATCGGCGACGCTCTGCGAAGTGGGCAGCGTCGACACCAGCGAACTAATTTCGTCTCGAATCTGTTCCACGTTCGCCGTTTCCGTTTCTAGTCGTTTCAGCATTCGAGATATGTTTCTTTTCAAAGCGTGCAATTCTTTGGAGGTGGGGAGATTGGCCACCCTACTCTCGAGATCGCTCAATGAGCTTTTGATGTCGCTCGATTCGGATAGTGCCGTCACCGCCGTTTTCAATTTTTCCAAATCTTCGCTCGAAGGCACGCTCGTCCGTAACGATTCCAAGTCACCCTGTATGTTGTCGAGTACGTGATGAAAATGAGCAAGATTCGTTTCGACGTTTAAATTTTCTAAATATTCAATCTTCTCCTGAACCGTGCTCAACGTGTCTTGAATGCTCGTCAACGCTCTCGCTTCAGCGTGAATATTTTTAATTTCTTCGTTGATCAATTCCAAAGACGCCTGAAGCGTAGCGATGGTGGTTTGAATGTGTTCGAAATCTTGATAGGCCTCCAATTGAATTTTTATGTTCGCGACGCTTTTACCGATGACCTGCAGTTCGTCCGACGATGGTAGGTTCGTCATTGTATCTTCCAAAGTCTGCAACTTGGATTTAATTTCTTCCAACGTGCTGGTGAATTCTTCTTGTAATTTGGAAACGACGACATGCAAGCGTTCTGCGTCTATATCGTTCACGACGGTTTGAAGTTCAGAGAAATTCTTTTCTATTGCGGAAGTTCGTTCTTCGATTTCGAGTTTCAATTTTTCCAAATCTTCATTTTTCGATTGAAATTGCTGTAATTTGGCCAAATCATTTTGAAGCGAATCCACGCTCAACTGTATATTTTGAACGTTGTCGTAAGAAGGTACGTCGACATAATTTTTTATCAGCGTTTTCAGTTCGGAATCGATTTTCAGAATGGGGTCGAGACATTGCGTTTGGAGCGTAGCGATTTCCGACTCTAAACTTTTGTTTAAGGTCTCCTGCAAAGCAATCAAATCGGTCCTCAACTTCTTAACTCGAATGTCCAACATGAGAATCTCTTCTGCGTGGTCTACACGCTTGGTGTTGCCGAAAATGTCGTTAGGCATTTTTGGTTAACGGTTATTTATAATAGGATAGACGATTCGTAATTCTACAAAAAGAGGAATAAGTTTGTCGTAATCTCCGAGGAGTTCCACGTAAAGATAATCTCCTGCAGACACATCGTACGTAATGTTAGAAAGCATCTTGTCGTGCTTGATTCGAAAAATGTTCTTGCCGGTAGAAATTTTGATTTCGCCTGCGTTTTCCGGATTCACGGTGATTTGAAGTTTCCCGTCGATCGGAATTTCGTAGAAATGTAAATTGTTATTAAAAACATAAAACATCTTGCCCACATCGTCATTCAGTTTCGTCCAAATGCTGTTGAGGTGAATGATCAACAGACCGTTGAGTTTAGGTAACACGGAAGGTAAGACTTCATGATCTGGTATGGTTTCCATAATGATCTGTTTTTTGAAACCGAACAAATTCATAGGCATGCTGGTTATTTAAGAATACGGTCAAAGTTTTTTGTAATGACAGTCAATGTTTTTTTTTTGTAATAACTAACAACATGATTTTTTTTTGTTTTGTTTTGTTTTTATGAATCTTCTGTTGAAGATGGACATATGTTGCAGGTTTTGCTTTCTGCTAAGCGATAGTGCCCCCATGGCAGTGTGTGAATACCACACTCGAGGACGCACCTCTTGTCGTCGTTGGGATCCAGCGCAATTTTTCTAACTTTGTTTGTGGTCAACACATGGTCGACGCTCTGGATGCGCTGTTCTTCTCTTAGAACCGACGACCTGGTCTTGAGGCAATCGACAAAGTCCTCGAATGCGAGATGCTCCCGAACCACCTGTCTGCCGACACCCTTGGCCTTCTTGGTAACGCTGCCCTCGGCTTTGATGGCATAGGCCTTGGCGCGAAGACCCGCAAACTCGAGAATTACATCACCGTCCTTCTCGTCTTTGAGTTTGCCAGGTACTTTTTTGTTTCGGGGCAGGATGCCGTACTGGTTCGGCTGGGGATAGCCCGAGGTGTCGAAGAGGTTGACCAAAGCTGGTGCCGTGACTATATCCCTGTATGCATCGGCTGAGTGGACGTGGTACACCAAGCTGTCCGTGTCCGTGTAGAGAAGCGAGATGTTGTGGCTATAATGTGGACGTAATATGTCGTAGTACGTCTCGAACATGTGCAGCTTGCTCAGGTCTAATACTGAGGCACCAACATAAATTGGCTTGTCGAGTTTTACCTCACTCTTCCTCATATGCACCAGAGCAAGCTGCTCATTATAAATGGTCCTCGATTTAAATAATGGGTTTGCTACGAGCCTGCGACATTGTGCTTTCCTCGTTACCAATTTTATGTCCATGCGATTCCGTACATTCTCCATAGTTTTGCCAAACACCGCATTATTCATTAACTTGAAGAAATCGCGATCGAAATCAGAAGTGGCGACTGTGCGATGTTCGGTGTTGAGCTCGATGTATGGCTTCAACCATGGAGAATGCTCGAACTTGAGGATGTGGTGAACTGCGTGGACGGTAACCCCTTGCTTCATCAACCACCGGAGATTCTGGTAGTGTAGGACATAACGCTCTTTGGACTCGAAGTCCATGACAAGCTTCTTCTGGTTGGAATCGGGTGGACACTTCTTCAACTCGGGTGCAGGGGGAAGATCACAGAACAAATCCTGTAGCTTCTCGGAGAACTCAAGGTCCACCTCGGCGAAGAACCCATGTTCCGAATCGTCGAAGCTTTCGATGTCGAAGTTGGAAGGGTCAGCCCACTCGAAGTTTTTAAAGGGGAGTGGCTGCATCATGGAGTGTCCGTAGAGGTTATTGACGTCTGTGTACATGATGTAGCTGGACGGTTGTGAGGGGTCGTAACCGGTGGACATGTGGTGATTGTTGGCGCACGAGTGTCGCTGCGACACCTGGACCATTCCACCCCGCACGTCACGTTCCACAAACAGCATCATGTCCACGTCCGAAAGAAGCTCCAGCTCGATCTTCGTCACCAGAAACATGGCCGACCACGCCAGTCCAGGAAGACTGTAGAAGTATGCAGGGTCCAGCTTGTAGATGGTCTTCGCAGTCGCACGGAACGTCTGGAACACGTCGGCGAGGAGCGTCACATCAAGTCTGAGGTAGGCGTCGTGGTAGTCCCCGAGAGTTCGACAGCCCAGCTCGCGCCACATGGACTGGGCATGGTGATATTCCTCGTCGGTGATGTTCGAGCCTCGCAGCTTGCTGTAGAAGTTTGCTCGAGGAGGTAGCGACGTCTCTGCGAACTTGGAAGGGTCTGTGACGTATTCGTAGGGGTAGACCCCCTTACGCCTGAAGAGACCTGCGTCAAAGTTCGGACACTTGCTCAAGCTAATGTAACGCTCCTCGTTCTGCGCCAGGACGTTGATTCGCATGTCGTCGTAGCCAAAGTGAGGCACCAGATGGTGGAAGTCGTATCCCGAGCCATTATGAAAAAACACAGGGATGAAGCGCGGGTCCCGGGCCATGAGGTTGCATCCGTTGCACCATGGACCAACATACCTACCGTTAAAGTGATCGTGGTGTTGGACTTTACGGTTGTTGGCGGTGTACTCCTTGACGCAGACAGGGCAAGCGATGGCCTCGTCGTGTCTACGTTGATCGTCGGGGGACAGTGGGAGCATAGACTTGGGGGCCAACAGTACCTTCCCTATCTCGCTGGCTTCCACAACCATCCTCTCGAGGAAGTGTTTGGCTGCGTCGGGACCGCGGTACACGTAGGGCTCGGGGGCGATGTGCTGGTCACGTTGCACCACAACGTAGGCATAACTCGAGGCCTCGTGGAGTTGGTAAGGGGTGGTGGAGGAAACTTCGGGATCTGGATCGCAAGTGGACAGGGGTTTGAGGAAGGCCTCGAAATCCGCGATGATGATAGCGGGATGTTCTACCATGGCACCGTGCATGTGGAAACGCTCCACAGTGCCAGGTTTGGGCAAGACTGCCACACCCGGCTCGTTGTTACTGCAGTAGATCTTGTGGCTGGCGAGCTTCTCTGCAGCGATGTTGGGACCTCCGATGCGCTGGTAATCCTGCTGTTCTCGATCATCAAAAATTGACAAGCACCTGCGACAAACTTCTATGCTACCATGATGCTTGCTTTTTTGGCTCGAAACAAGCCGAGAGAGCGAGCGAATGAGGGTGTAGTGGTGATGGGTCTCGTCCTTGATGAGCAGAAGGTGAATTTCCTGCACACCATCGTCCTCTACGTCGCTCACCCGGATGGGGTACACCGCATTTTCGTCAGTGAGACCGTAAACGTTGATGGCCAACCGAGGGTTGTGTGTACGGGTCTCAAACTTTCGAATGTCCGGGACCTCCACCGGGTAGTCGATCCCAGCCATCGCAACTTCCAGCTCTGCCTCGTAGGGTAGGTAGTGGTTAACTCGGTGTGGTTGGTTTTTCCAGTGGACAGGGTGTAATGCTGCAAGCACCGACCATACGAAGCACTTGGCGTCTTCATTTTGGATGTTCAGGACGGCCCTTTTTACCGCAATGGTAGGTGGTAAGGGGACGTAGCTGGAGGCGGAGAGAGGTATGAACTTGCAAAGTTTGACGCACAGTTCGTGAGGCTCGCCACACAGCGAACCCCCCGAGCCTTTAGCTTTATGTTCCTCCTGTTTCGCCACCAGCTCATCGGTAAACTGGTTGTAGATGACCTCGAGGTTGTCGATATCCGCCAGATGCAGCGTCTTCGCCTTGGTGTTGTGGCAGAAGCTGTAAATTTCATCAGACGGCTTCTTGTACTGGCAACGTAGCGATGCGTAGAATTTGGTGGAGTACGTAGCCAGTGCATCGCCGAGGATGGAAATGATTTTGGCTTGCACGTTCTCCAAAAAGCTACGCACGTCGCATGAGCCCTCCGAAGTGATGACAAAGTCCACTAACAACCGCTCGAAAGCAGTCTGGTTCGCTTTCGCCACAGGCTTGACGCGTTTGGCGGATGGTGGCGAGTCGGCTTCCGCTTTCCTCTTGGTCGAGCTGGTCGACGGTTGGGGAACAGGTGCTCCGACGACAACTTTGCATGATGTTATATGCCTCTTCAAATTATTAATGGTAATAGGTATACCGCACCTGGGACATGATTTTTTAGCGGTTACACGCTTACCAGGTGCACAGGTACGACAATGTCTTGCAAAATGTGCGCTTGATATGGCTATCTTGCACACAGGGCAACTTTTCTCAGATTGCATCTTGTTGAAAATATTTGTGGGTATGTTATTATATATATATAGTGGAGTGCCACAAAATAAATACTGTGCAATAATTCACAATAGTGTTGGGTTTGATGGGAGTGTGCTATTTATGCTACTTCTTGCTTCTTAATGAATCCTGTAAATAATTGAAAAAAAAAATAATTAAGCTTGTGTATAGAAAACACGAAAATATTATGTGTGCATAATTCTACCAAACAATCTTTTTTTTCTAACCCTCAGCCCTCTTGGCGTATGAAGTATAAATCATAATTTCAGAAAACATGGTTATTTTCCGCTCGCCATTTTAAAAAATCAAACCATAAGCATTATTTATGTTTATAGTATTCGTCGAGCGATAGCAGATAGAGCAAGAATCGTTTTCCTACAACCCATAGTTGATGAATTACAAAACATCTTAGAAATTACATCTTGAAATTTTAATCCAAAATAACTCGAAAACAGCAGGCAGTAGTCATCACCCCTCCAATAAGTTGTAGAGTACTTCTAATTTTGTATCGACTGCTATTAAAATTTTCGAATTAGGGCAAAAACTAAGCCTGCAAATCAAGTTTCTCAAAAAAATAAAAAAATTGTCTGTATTTCCGAAACTTGAGGGGGTAGAATCGATTTTATTTGCTAGTCGAATAGTTCTCGTCGAATCCTATCCAACAAACCTAAAATCATCATCCTAGCTCAATTAGGAACCGAGAAAATCAATATCTTGGAAAACGTCTTAAGATTTTTGTCTTAAGAAAATTTTCTTGACAGACCGGAAGTAACATCTTGAGATACCGGAAGTCGACTTTCTTAAAGATTGAGATATTTGTCTTAAGACATTTTCCAAGACATTGATTTTCTCGGCTCCTATGGGGCCTAGAACCATGTAACTTTGGTCTATGTATATACCAACACTTGCCCGACCCTGTGGCCGAGTGGTTAGCACATCGCGCTGCGACGCCAAGAGTCCCGGGTTCGAATCCTGGTCGGGCTTGGTTGTTTGTGAATATCCATTTCATCACTCATCCCCAATCTTCGCAAATTAGCCAAGAGGTACAAAACGTAAAATAAAATAAACTAAATCAATCATTAAGTTCCGTGTTGCAATCATGAAATTAAATTTTAATTAACTTTTTTATCCATCTCTCTCTCAAATCTATATAGCCTGTTCATATTTGGCATGTCAGCCATTTTGTTTACGTAGCAAAAAAAATCTCAATGCTCGTTGTAGCCATAAGTATAATTGGATATAATTGCCGGATTTTATTTAATTTTAGGTTTAAAATCAATAAGCGTGCATAAAAAAAAACTAAATATTTTAAATAAATAAGATTCGAATAACTATGTACTTCCACTAGTCTTTGTGATGGCGCAGCGGTAGCCTTGTATTCAAGGGTTCGATACCCGTGCAAGTGGTTTTTGAAACTCTAGGTCCAGTCCCGATTAGCCTTACTGTACATAAAATAGACTTAAAACATCAAATCAATCAGTACTTCCACTAGTTTCTGCGTTAGCACAGCGGTAGGCTTGTATTCAAGAGTTCGATACCTGTACAAGTGGTTCTTGAAACTGTAGGTCCGGTCCCGATTAGCCTTACTGTACATAAAGTGGACTTAAAACATCAAATCAATCAGTACTTCCACTAGCCTCTGCGTTAGCACAGCGATAGCTTTGTAATCAAGGGTTCGATACCCGTACAAGTGGTTCTTGAAACTGTAGGTCCAGTCCCGATTAGCCTTACAGTGCATAAAATAGACTTAAAAAACGCCAACTCAATTAATTAATCAGTACTTCCACTAGATATCAAAAACACGCAACTCTTTTCTATTTTTTCTGTCTTTTTCTAACAATTTAACACATTTATTTTTTTTTAAATATGCCCCGCACACATATTTCCTACCTACCAACAACAGCACACGGAAGAAAAAAAATATTCTAGCTACCAAGATGCATGCTTCAAATATATAAAAAGCAGAGAGAGACATGAAATACTTATAAATCAAAACCAACTTATGCGAGCTAAGAAACAAAGTTACTTACTTTTAGAAATTCTGCAGAAATGCTCTTCACTAACGCTGAAAATAAAACACAACTTTCTACACCAGCGTTTTAAGTTTTATACGGTTTTCTAATAACGTCAAAAATGATATGTTAGCCAACGCAACGTGGACTAATTTTTCCCCCCTTCTCTCCTCCTTCTTTCTTCTCTTCTCTTCTCTACATTTCAGCCACATTATTTCGCAACTATGCTTGGCGGCAGAGAAAAAATACAGTTCCGGTTATTTATTTCATAGCTCTTGACCTCGCCTCTGCACCCACGAGAGCGGACGCTACTTCGTGTTTTCATTTCGCCTGTTGAATACTGTTTTGAATCTATCTTCAATAGATGCTCATTGAAATTGGATTTAAACCGGACGTGTATTTCCTGTTTCGCGAACATACGAGAACCTTTCACAATGTCGCATCAGATAATATATTGCAAGAGCGAGTTGGTTGTGTACATGGAACTGTATTTTTTCTCTGCTGCCAAGCATAGTTGCGAAATACATGTGGCGATTTCTGGTTATTTGTATAGAAACAGAGCAACATATTTTCTGTCACCGGAAAACCCATTTCCGCCCTAGTCAAAGAGAGGGAACGAAATTGTCGTTTTTCTAGATATCCACAGGCAAAAGCGTAATATTTTTTCAAATACAATATGACAGTCGCTTTTCGATACCGAAAAACTAAATACAATAAGTATATATATATATATTTACAATATTAATATTTATTTAACAATATCTACCTACGAATTTGCCTCGAACGAAAACATGTCATAGAAAAACATTTTTCCAAAAGTAAATTCAAAAATTTTGGTCCCCGCGCGCGCGCGTGTGTGTGTGTGTGCGTGTGCGTGTGTGTGTGTGTGCGTGTGTGTGGCACATCGTTCTCCCGAGAGAGAGAGGTTTACAAAGGTCGCGATATACGGAGTTGGAAAATTACAATGTGGCGCATTCGCTCATTACTGTTCCCAGCTATAGGTTTTTCTCTCTCTCTTTTACGGCAGTGCCCCGGGCTCTCCTTGTTTAGTGTGTGTATGTTACGCCAGTATATAAATTGGCTAAGCCTAAAAAAAAAAATAGTAGTTTTAGGCTAGGTTAGACCAAGAAGAAAAAGGCTGTAGGTAGGCTGTCGGTTGTTTAATTCTCTCTCTCTCTCTCTCTCTCCTCTCTCCTCTCTCCTCTCTTTTTTGTAAAAAGCCATGGTAAAAGTACCAGTAGGTTACCAAAAATTGCTTTATGCACTGTAACTCAAGCCTCAAGCAAGGTTGCCAGCCCCTTGCTTTAGGTTAGGTTAGACAAAAAAAGCTGTAGGTAGGCTGTCGGCTGTTTAACTCTTCCCTCTCTCTCTTCTCTCTCTTTTTTGTAAAAAAAAAACCATGGTAAAAATACCAGTAGGTTGGCAACCTTGCTTTAGGTAACGTTATACCAAAAACCTTGGTGATTTTTTCGAGTAAGATGTTGGTAATACTGTGTCCGAAAATAGGGGGGGGGGGTTATGCCTTACAAGAGCAAACCATCAAAGCAAGCCCCACCGAGCTTTACTTTCGGGTGTAGTGTTGCCAACACTGCGAGAAAAAAGTTGCCTGCTCCTTGCTTTAGGTTAGGTTACCCCAAAAACCTTGGTGATTTTTTCGAGTGAGAAGCTAGCAACACTGCGCCATCAAATAGAGCTCATGCCTTACGAGAGAAATCCATTAAGGCAAGCTCACCACTTCAGCTCACCACAAGAGGTTGGTCAACTCCCCCACTTGCACTACTAAGGCAAAATCTATAATTCCTGTTTGAAAGTTGTTGTAGTTCGAAAAATGATAGCTTGTTCCCTTTCAGGCTACTTATACGTATATAAGCGTTTATTACTTTCTTTTTGTATCACATGTCCTTGTCAATTCCCAAAAACAGATTTTGAGCAAGTGTAACCGTTTGAGATTCCGGTCGATATTTTTGTCAGGGAAACGCAAAAAACTCCATGTTTCTTTCGAAAGTTACGAGTCATGAAAAAAATGATAATTGATCCCCCTCCCCCTTGTACTTAGATCCACCAAATTTCGTATACGTACTCTGCATTACCAAAATCGACTAGGGGGAGATTTTTCGGTATACGTGGGTGACACTAAAAGTTTTTAGATGCGGCAACACTGATTGCAGCATGTAACGCTTGTGTTGTATGCAAAGAATTATCCCAAAGCATATGTCCACCATACCATCACAAGGCAAAAATCAAGCACATGAAATGAGTAAACTAATACTAATGATATAGATATATATCCCTTGTAAAGAAAGATTAGCAAGGTAAAACATCACACCATACATATATGCATTCTTACTTGCAATCAGATAAAAAAATTTAGAACCTAAAAGGTTCAAGACAAACATGCATACCAAATGACACAAAACTCCATGTTGGCCATCCCGGCTCCAACATCTGAGGAGAGCAATTATAAACACAAAAGTCATCATATGCGCACAACACACAAAACGTGGTACGATGCCAAACATGTAAGAGATATATAGTCAACTTATGCCGCACCATAAGCGTGCAATCTGACGAATGCGTAGTAGAAAGGGGGGGGGGGGTATATGCGTAGTGATGCACAGTAGATCCAATTTGTCGTAGACGTTTAATAACATGCTCAATACCATGGTCCAAAAGGCAATGATGATGTAAAGTCTTCCTATGGCGTAACAGGAGCGCAGTAGTCTCGAGAAATATGAAACAAAAAAAAGGAAAGGAATCAACAAAAGAATAAGAAAGTAGGAAATTAGAAAGAGAAATAGAAAAGTGAAGACTATGAACTACAAAAGGAAGGAAGAGAAGGAAAGTAGCATCATTACAAGGGCGCATGCATCACAAATATGTTATTGATCAATAAAGGTAGGTGTATATATACCCGCACCACATACAAAAAACAATAAAAAAATAGATTATATGACAATGAACTTACATATTGAATAAAAAAAAACACTTACATATTGATATACCAATAATATGCCTGTTTTGGGTAAAAAGAAATAACAGGAATATAACAATGACACTTATATCCTAGGCACCTTCATATCTCTATAATATAACAATTTTACAATCAAAAAAATTTTCAGCCAAAAAGGTTAGAGAAAAAGGGTCTAGGTATTAGCGTTTGGATTCTGTAAAGTATGTCCAACCTGGGTAGATCCCAAGTCCACAGGTGACACCGGAGGGTCTAAATTGCGAATGGTATATGGTTTAAGGTGGGTTACGTGAGCTTTTCGGAGCAACTGTTGGGTATCAGGGTCCACCAACAGTGCTGTTACAGGTGTTAACATTTTAAGAACCTGTACCGGACCCGACCATCGTTCTTGGAGCTTAGATGACATCTTATTGAATGCATTGCTTAAGGGAAACACTCTGTACAAAACCATGTCCCCAGGTTTATAGGAAAGCAATAAACATCGAAACATTTGTAATTCGGAAGGCGGTATGAGTCTGAGCCAGACCATTGATAGAAACAAATGCCATGGTAACTTCTGGCGTAAGCCCTCCATCCAAATATCACGGAGAGGATTTAAGGTAAATGGTAACGCCATTAATAAAATGGATTCGATATCCAATAGTTCCAAGGCAACAATCTTATGGATGAGACACAGAAATTTAAATAAAGAGAAAGGATCCCCACCCGTAGCGGGTAACATGTCTTTCAAAAGAATGGATACCGTCTGAAAACGTATACTCTCCCTTATCGGTGACGCATTTTGAGGGAGGATTACCCCTTGAAGAAAATCCAAAACGGAAGGGGAAGAGGGTGGTAGTGGTGATTGTCCGTAGGGAGGTTGCACATGAAAAGTCATTTTCAGGAATCGTGGACCCACACGGGTCAATCACAA
This sequence comes from Lepisma saccharinum, assembly GCF_977018435.1. Lineage (NCBI taxonomy): Eukaryota > Metazoa > Arthropoda > Insecta > Zygentoma > Lepismatidae > Lepisma > Lepisma saccharinum. The sequence continues at coordinate 64,966,414 of NC_139250.1, read as the reverse complement.
TCACTCCTTCCAAAAGAGGGGGGGAAAGGGGGGAGTTTTCCAGGTACGTCAATGGTAATATAATGTAGGTGGAAAAAATTTAACCTGCTCTGCTTCCAAAACTTTGTAACGCTTGTGTTGGGGAGGACGCTGACTTGCCCGAATTGATGGTAAAATTATACTGGAAGAGCGCGGTAAATTACAATTGTCAACGCCTACACCCACACAAGGGTCACAAACACAATCTGACGCGACGTTTCTGTTGGGCCTATATTCTCAAACACAAGGCAAGTCACAGAAAGGTCACGTCAGGTTCCAGTATACTTTGGAATCCAATGGAACGGTCGAAATCAAATGATTCCGTTCACTTTATTTTTGTCAATAATGCTGCAAGAAAATAAGAATATTAATGCTTGTATCAAAATATATATATATATATATATATATATATATCGATAGGGACAATGATATGCTAAAATTCAAGACCAAGAACACTCTAGCGTAAGTAATTGGATAACACTCTGCATATCAATTTAATGACTTACACCTTTCTCACACGTCGCTAATAAAGTTAAATGCGGCGTTTCTAAGATTTAGTCCTGTTAAAGGAAAAACAAAGAAAGGAGGTTACCAGGAGCAAGACATATCCTGGCTTATTATGCGATAATCTAATCAACCAGAGCAAAAGATTGTTCAGAGATAACTGGGGTAAAAACTTCTAATCAAATAAGTACAATTCAACTTCCTCTTAACAATTTGTTTAATTTCTGTTCTCAATAACTATTATAAAAAGGTCCATCAGGACTCTGGTTAACAATTCAGTCTCCCAAGGAGTAATTACGATCGTAACAAGTGCATTATAAATATACAATTATCAACAGCATTAAGAATGGTAACCTGTCTTATCAGTAATAGACTACAATTATTTTTCCTTTCTTTCTTTTTTGTAATACAATTTTTATTGCATGGCCGTTGATGCTACCGTGTTGGTTATTTGGTGGTACTGGATTGAAACCGGAAAAATGCGGGGTGTGTTGTACAGGTTACCAAAAAAGGGGACGTAGTTAAAGAAATTCAGGATAAACTCCCAGCAGTTCTTCAACAACACTATTAACTATCCAAATGGTACCTCTGTCACTTAACAAGCGCTCAACCAAAATAAAAGAGAAGTGGTTGCATTTAAGTAAGCCCTTTTTTTTACTACTACCGTCGTTTGGTACGGGCAGCGTGCTCAAAACGAACACTTCACACTAAAAGGCATTTTCGTAAGTTTTCGTTGCGACGATAATTAGAAGTAATAATCGTGCAAGCACTCAAATTCACAGAACTCGTTATTGCAACAACGGAACAAGTCTAAAAACTGAAAGGAGGGATAACATACGTCGATCACGTGTGCAAAAATTCCAAAAAAAAAGAACAGTTCAACAAGCAAGCAGACAACGGGAGTATTTGATAGTAAAGTCCAATTTACCTTATATGTATTCCTTCGGAGCTCTAGTCGTAAACCAAGTACACTCAACTGTTCTGGTACCAAAAACTGCAGTTAAGTATTTCCACTTGAGACCATAATTGCAGCTGCTACTGAACGTGTTCCATTTTCGTGGTCTCAAGAGGTTTCCGAAGGAAGTAAAAGTTCAAGGCGAGCTTTCCCGTGTCGTTGCTGCTGGGCTGATAAGGCGCTACGTGGAGTCTGAATGCGAACTGCTGTGTTCCCGATCGGAATCGTCGGGGAAGAAAAAAAAGGGGGGAAAAGGAGAGAGTAGTTTTTTGTTATAGCCAATAGACGGAGACACGAAACAGACGACGTGGAGCTACCGTCTATTGGGTTGGAGAGTTTATTTAACAAATGAACTCTATAATCGTACTCAATGGTACGTGTAATATTCACGGATGAAATCTCGAGTACGTGAATATTACAAGCAATACATTGTCTCTAGGATATGTTGAAGTTAGTAGTCTGTGAAGTGTGATAATGCTGCAGAATTTATAGTTGTTAATTGTTGTGTGCCAGAAATTAGTCAATTATTGTCGTGTGTGTACAGTAAAATGGATTTAACACGGGAGCACTTCAGAGCAATGATTTTTTACGATTTTGGAGCAGGTTTAACGCAGCAGCAATGTTATGAAAGGCTCCGAAATGCATTTCAGGAAGAAGCCCCATGCCGTGCGACTGTGTTTAATTGGTTTTTAGAATTTCGACGTGGACGTCTGAAACTCAGTGATGAATTACGTGATGGTCGTCCTGTGACAGCAACTTCTCAAGAAAACGTCGACAAAGTGCGTCGCATGATAGAGGAGGATAACCGGGTGACATATGCAGTTATTAGTGCAACACAGGGTATTGGTATGAGTCAGGTTCAAACGATCCTGCATGACCGCCTTGGTGTCAGGAGGCTCTGTGCCAGATGGATCCCACACCATCTTACTCAGGAGCAAAAGCAGGCACGGGTCACATGGTGCACGAAAATGCTGGACAAATTTAACCAAGGACAATCAAATGCAGTGTATGACATCGTAACAGGTGACGAAACTTGGGTGTACTGTTATGAACCCGAGAGCAAACGACAGTCGACGCAGTGGATCTTCCCGGATAAAGACCCACCAACAAAAGTCAGGAAGGAACGAAGTGTTGGCAAACAAGTGGTTGTGGTCCCAGTGCTTTCACACTTGGTTTGAGCGGATGAAAAAGTGTATCAACTGTCATGGAGAATACTTTGAAAAATTATAGCATTCATACTTTTGGTCTCCAGTGTTTTACTTGCGCGTGTCTAAAAACTTTTAATGTGACCTATCGTATCTCTTAATGTTTGAGATTCCGGTCAACATTTTTATTTCGGATGTGTTGTCTCCACCAGAAAATCTCTTATAAATAACGTACCTGCAAATTTCACCTTCCTTGTTACTATTGTGCAATAACTTGTTTTCAAACGTCTTTCGAAGGTGTTTAGGTGATTAGTGTGTTGTCTCGACCTGATCGAATATAAGCTTCGTCTGATGTTTTGTGGCGTCCCCAAAAAAATCTCTTATAAATAACATACCTACAAATTCCACCGTCCTTGTAACCATAACATTAATAGTCATACTGATCCAATCATTTTATGGGAAAAAATAGAACCTAAACAAAATATAGCATATTCTTGATTAATTAACATGGATGAATGCAATGTGTAATAACTAAATTTTCCTAGTGTGATAGGAGAGAAATAAAAAGTTGATTTCAGCACCTGAAAAAAGAAAGAGAAAATTATATATATTCACAATCAGTATTGGTGCGAATGACATTTTGTTTTGATGGTGCTAACAAATAATGTGAATTATTGCTACTTGTTTTGTTTTTGTCAATTTGTGCAATTTCTCTAATTGGTGCACCTATTTGTTGTCACCAATTCTCTATGTTGATACTTTTAGGTGTCATCTATCACTCACACTTATGGCACTTGACATTTCTCCCACTCCCCATATACCTATTTTCTAACTCGTGATAATGAAGATTTGACATTTCGCGATAGAAACTAACCTCCACCTTTGCCGGGGTTCGAAGATAAGGATTACCCATCCCCCCCGTACAATCCTCGATTGGAGTACAAATAATGTGGAGTTCAAAAATGTTTCATTTATGAGAAATGTTGTCGATCGAATACGTAGAATACAGTGGATTGCGTGACATACAAACGGTACTTCTTTGCTATTCAACGACATGAATGTACATGATTCTAATGTATTCTTGTAATGTAGAATCATCGATACCTGGTGAACGTGGACGTCACTAATACAAATTTACAAATTTATTGACCTTTAGAATGTATACATTTATAACTTTATCATACATTTCATTGGATCACATTTTCACTACATCTCATTACATAGCTTTTCCTTCTGATTAATTGATATACAAGATACACTAGTTCATGAAATGAATCATGAATATAATACGTAATTAGAACATGAAGCAGTTAGTAGTGCAGAACATATTGAGTGAGTATAAAATAATACTTTTTGAAACACATATACATATCTAAAGGGAGGAAACCTCCCGAAGTAGCCCGCCTCCACCCGCGTACTTTCGAGGGTATGCTCTTAATGTTCTGGTACCTTTAAATAAACCAGGACGTCAGTTGCCTGAATTTAAACGGTTCCCCCGCCTTTTTATCCTACTTCTTCTCATCTTTATTTGCATACATAAAATACAAGTACAAAAAAAGAAAATAAAATACATGGAGATTCTATACATAGCTACATTTAATAATTTTTAGTTTGTATTATTTTAATAGACCGTTCTGGTGACGGGAACAAGTCTTAAAGATTTCTTGTAAATTTACTGTGCATTTGTATGATTGGTAGTTAATTAAATTTGTTAATAGTAGTTATGGATTAATTTGTGTTAGTTTATTGGTTAGTTTTAGTTGTATAGATAGTAGGAAATGTTATGTACAGGAGGGACAACCATTCTGGTATCGAGAACTGTTTTAAGCTTGAGGGGAGAGTATGATGGGGTGAAAGTTTAGATTGGGGTGAATGATGGCTTGGATTAGTCTGCACGGACGCAAGTTCTCTGTCTGGTTTCCAGATCAGGTATTATTGTAATGTGTGGCGAGAATTTGCTATTTCGAAGGAAGTTAAGTGCACTGAAATACTGGACTAGTTCATTAATTTAGTGGATATCGATTCTGTGTTGAGGACACACGCTCGATAAGATACCGGCGTCAGCACTCCGTGTCAACTTGGTTATGCGACATGAAGCTGACTCTGCATTCCACGCTAGCGACAGTGGCCGTGCGAGGTTCAATGTCAGTGCAGACTGAAGCTGCTATGAGGTCTCAGAATGAAATCACAGCCGCACAATTTATGAATCAGTAATACTAAGTTTTGATAGCATGCTAACTATGCGGAACTGTAATTGTTAGATATGTAATAGATAAATATGACATAAAATACATAAAAAAATATTATATGTAGACTTGATGATAGTAGTAGTATTGATGATATTATTAGCACAAAAATCATACAAATGAAGAGCTCACATGCCCGATTTGGCTACACTTAAATCTATGCCAAGATGCCCATATGCCCCAATCGGCCAAGTGTGCACATATTTAATTCTAAAAGAATTTTGAGCCCTAGTGTACAAATGAAGAACCCCCCTCAGACAGATTTAGCCAAGTGTGCAAAGGCTGAATCTCTCAGTTTGTTGTCCCATAAGCTTGTCAAAAATATGCCCCTCTTGATATTGTTTTGGCTACACCTAAAACTAAGCCAAAAATGCCCATATGAGCTTTTGCTTACACAATAATATAATATAATATATGCTTAAATACTTGTTGCTGTTATATTAATATGTTACCTGGAATATGCTCAATATTTCAATTGGGCACCAGGCTCAATTTGCATATCTATTACTAAGACAATGTAATATGCAGAGGCCTTCTAGAATTGCTCTGTGACTCTCTCATTTCTTACATCATAAATATATGATTTTTCACCTATAAGAATAACACTACATATGGTGTCATCAGGGAGTGTATCATGGAATTCACAGATAATTTTAATGTTTGTCCTGTCATTAACCACAACTTGTTTCCTTTTTGAAGTGTTGATGACAAACATGGGTCTCTGTGCTTTGAATTCATCTGGTGAGTAATACATGTCTGTAATCCCGGTTGTAACCCTTTTGTATGCTGTAAATGCCTCATATAATTTGAGGAAATCATCCTTGGACATGTTTAAATTATAATTTTCTCTAGGAAACACCTCATTTCTGCCATTTTTAAGATATATGTTCTTGATGTTGCAGCTATCAAACTTACTTAAATTTTTTTCCTGATTATTGTGTCTTCCAGTCTGAAACAGTACCACCACAAAATCTGGCATGTCATATTGTATACTGGAGAATGAATTTGTAGCATCAAACTCATAATAGGTACCAGTGGCAGGCTTCTGTACACATTGATATGTATAAAATTGTAAAGGTACCTGTGGATTTTTTATTATATCTGCTTTGTATTTAAGAGCATAACTGGCTTCATATTCAACAACCGGGATTCTTAGCTCCATAGTCTGAATAATGCATTTGCCTTCATCAGGTAGGGTATTAGGCAGAGCTTCCCCTGTAGAGTTTAATGTACTGTACCTCATCAAAGCATTATTATCATTGGCAGCTCTTCTAAATGTAATTCTTAAACCACCCTTCCACATAATATCTTTGTAATCTGAAAAGAATCCTGGCAACAGGCGCATGGGGAACAGCACTGTGTGGCTCTTGGATAATATTTTATCACCAGTCTCAAATCCACCTATTTTGTAGTAAGAAGCCTCGGTTTTGGATAATTTTAGTGTGGCCAAAGCTCTAGAGGTAATTCCAGGGTAATCTACTCTGTTTATAACAACACCATGTTTTCTGATCTCAATTTCAGAGAACAGATGTGGCACAAAATTGTCTACCAATCTTATATTTGAATTTGCAGGATAATCTGTACCATCGAGCTTTACAACATCAAATTTGATGTATAGATCTGCTCTGTGGGGGTGTATAAAGCCATCCCCTACATCAAGATCAACCTCAATCTCTGTGTTGGGTTGATTTAAATTTGCAAATGTCCTCCTGTTTGGGGGGAATGATTGTAGCTCATAACTCTCATAATTTTCCATTTTTTTGTATGTATTTTTATTTAAATATTAATCTCTATGATAGCAGTTGTTGTGGCTCCAGCAAAATCAACTAATTCTTCTTTTTCATTAGTGACCATCAACTCAATGTAATCTATTCTATTATGGCACACAGGAAAATATAATGTTGGTGATGGAGCGTAGATGATGGGCTCCATAAATTCAGAGTTAGGTTTGAATGTTGCAATGATGCCAGTTTGTTTGTGAGTGCCTATGCCATTTGATTTGGTGATCATACCCTTATTCACATTACAGTGAATATTCAGAGTCTCTATGGCTAAGAATTTAGGTATATTAATAGCAGTGTGTTTGATGGCTGGTTCAAGTTTTGTGTTGTTCTCAAATCCTAACAGCTCTCCTACAGTACCCAGATCTACTGTCTCTGTAGCAGACACAATCTCTACTCTGTGAGTGACAGAATTTTGAGTTAAAACTATACCTCTGGGTAACTGAGCATTTAAAGTGGACAGATTATATTGCCCTGGAGTGATAACAATTTTTTGATCACCAACTGCAATTGTGTTGTGGTGTGTAATATTAGGGATCAAGTACATGCCATAAAATGCTCTGAGAGCTATTGTTTTGGGATACACTATATCATCATGTAATCTAAGTTTCAATATTGAATTTTGGCTGGTGAGATGGAATACCCCCATGATGTTTTAAATACCACAAGGCTTTTTGAAAATCTTCAATTGATGGTTTATTTATTTGAGACAGATATCTAAGAACAGATAAACACAGATGTCCACAATTAACATCTTTGAAATTTTGAACACGGGCATTATTGTAATGAAGATTAGCTGATTTTAGATATTTTACTAAATTTTCAGATGGAACACCTCCAAATGAATCAAACACAAATGCCTCATCTTTTAAATATTTAAGATAGCAGATCCAGTGAGTGCCCTGATTTTTGTACTTATCCAAATTAACTATGCCACACTCTTTGTTGAGTGGTTGTTCTGGCAAAAAATCAGACATGTACACACCTCTAAAATTTTTGATGCCCAGTGGCTTGATTAAAGCTTCAATATCTTGGTTTGTAAGCGGCTCTTGTTTTTTTTAAACTTATTCATGGCTCTCTTAACACCTTTGCCTTGTTTTTCCATGGCCAGGTTATGGCGCTTCATTTCATCTAATTCTGCCTTATTCTTCTTGGCATCTATTACTGTTTTTGCTATGGCAGCTGATCCCCCAGCCAAGCTCCCAACAGCACCAAGTGCTGCTAAGATGGCCGGGATAGTAAATATAAATCCACCCACATGTGATTTTTTTCTAGATTGCTGTAATTTTTTTAATTGGGGGGTACTAAGTAACAATTTCATACCATGGACCTTGGCAAGACAAGAATTTTTTTCCTTGCGCTGCTTTTTGGTTAAAAGGCTATCAATAGTTTTAAGAGATTTAAGACCTGCATAAGGTATCTGATACATAACACCCTTGGCCTTCATTGTAGGTTTATTATATATATATTCACAGCCCCCACCCCAGTTTTTGTTTGGTGTTCATAGCTATGGTGGTCCCCAATGCTGCTATTTTTTCACTTAAAGAAGCATCTTTGCTTACAAATCTACCAAATGCAGCCTCTTCTAATTTCTTGTCTGCAACATGTCGCCTATCAAAATCAGAATGTGTGTTGTATGCTATGTCATGGTCTCTACAAGCAGCATCTAGGGGATTAACACCAGGATCACCTCTGTTTAATCTATGCTCCAATTTTGTGCCTGGACCACAATACTGATAGCCTGGAATGTGTAGTTCAAAGGGCAGCTTGTTTATGAGGTCATTAACCAGCCCCCGACCCTCAGAGATATTCCAAAATTTAGGTGGTAGAGTATTAATAATTTTTATAAGATATCCAATCCCCTTAGTGTCATTCACTATAAAATTAGACAATTTTGTGCTTATCATGTCCATAATTCCAACCTTTTCATTGTAAAAATTGTTGTTGCCAGCATTTTCCTCCCCAGCTATCACCAGCAACCTATCTACAAGTTTCCTGACATCATCAACCCACACAAATTCTTTAGGCAGGGTGTTGTATTGTTTGATTCCACTACCTGTCTTGATCTGTGACCATATGGGCTTGATTAAGTTGTTGTATTTTGCTCCACTGCTAGACTTGACTCTTTTTTGAGTGGGATCATTGTTCTGGTATAGAGCATCTGATTTTATTAATATTTCTTTGTAATAATCATAATCTTGATCTGTATAGCTGCCAGGCCTTTTCCTCGTCATCAGTTCCCACAATCCAGGTGTGCCGGGATACTTAACAAAACCACCTCTTTCTCCAAGATGAGATTCTGAATATACAATCAGATCATCTCCCATAAATGTTACTCTGAAATTGCCAATTCTATGTATGATGCTACCATCACGCTCTGTGTCAGCATATAAGCCTAAGACCTCATCTTTATTGTCTTTAGGTGTGGTTAAATATTTTTGAGCAAGAAGACCCAATTCAATAGGATCCTGAGTAGCTTCAATTCTTCGAGGAGCAACAGGACTAGGTGTATGAATACTGGAAAGTGGGGTGATTGGATAATCTAATATGTTCCTTGCAGCTACAGGTACAAGCTCTGTGATCAAATTTTGATTTTGCTCTGTAACAGTTTTGATATTTTTACCTAATTCTCTAATAGCATCAATAATGGGCTGTTCTGTTTGTTTGTGTTGTTCATAGATTCCTCGGTTCTCTGATTTCCATCCTTTAAATCTTTTTACAAGATAATCTCTTAATTTATGATCATCAATGATTGGCCTTTTCATGGTTATTTATATATGTTTCAATGTCTAGAAAATTGTTGATTTTATTTCTGTATTTACCACTATTAGGTTTCCTTGTCATATCAATTGTGACAAACCCATAACTGTCCTGGTTCCAGCACCTACTGCAAAACTTGTGTAGTTTTACAACAAGCCGATGGCCCAACAATAAGACATCTAATATTATCAGGCAGCAACTTGCCATTTCTCTTAATCTGCTGTTCAGGCTCTGGCTGCCTTTTTATAACATCCCAGGTGTTCATAGTATCACTTTGTTTGCCTCGATCCAGCTGTGTTCTGGGAGTCCAAGCCATTTGACAAGTATCTTGTTTCCTTTTCTGCGGATGATTTTTTCTATCAGATATGTGTCGGGCTGTTTAGTTTTGCTGAGTTCTTCTTCATAAAACCTGCCTTTGAGAATTTCTCCTCGGTGATCTTTTATTATATATGTGTATAGGGTCCTAGGTTTAACTTGAACCACTGTAAATAATTCAGTGCTCCAGTTTCTTGTAAAGCCTCTTTTGAATAAGTGCTTATATTTGCTGATTCTTACTTGATCACCAACTTTGTATTTGGCTTTTCTTGTTGTTGGCTGGTATCTAGGATAATAAACAGTGCTGATCAATTTTTGCTCATCAGATGAAGTTACCTCAGAGGGTTTCATGTTGATTGTGGAATGGACAGAGTTGTTATATTTATGTAGAAGTTCTGGAAGAATATTAAGCCATTTTTAATAACCTTGAAGTGTGAATTGTTTATACATATGATTTTTTAGGGTTTTGTTGAATCTCTCTACAATTGAGGCCTTAAGATCACTGTAACTCGAGTAATGTTGTATTGACTGGCTTTTAATAAATTGTTGGAACACAGAATTATAAAATTCTTTGCCATTATCTGTTTGCTAATAGCGCGGTGATCTTCCACTCTGATTCATGATTGTCCTGAAGGCTTCTGTAACACATTTTCCAGTCTTGGATTTGAGTGGCACAGCCCAGGCAAATTTTGAAAATGTATCTATGACAGTGAGTAGATATTGTAGTCCTTGTTGATTTTGTATAAGTTTTTCAGCTGTCCACTTACCATTTCCACCAAGTCGCACTGACATAAATCATCTATGCCTTTTGTAACTACTGGCAGTCTCTTATAATTATGTCTGGCTTGTCTGTGTAATTCATCAACAATAATTTGTCTAGACATAGTATGTAAACAAGAATATTGCATCTATAGGGTGTTCAGCAGCTGATACTACAGGATTTTCTAAATACAGTTTGTCTCCTATTTGTATATAAAATTCCAGAGAGCCATCATCTTCAGCATAAGCTGTTTCTAATGTATTGGGGTCTGTAAAATCCTCTAACTATACACTGGTGATTTTTGCTTTGTTGTCAGCATTGGTTATTGATAAGATAGGGTAGTGGTGTGCCTGTGGTTGTAGCCAATATTTGATCTTGATTAGTCTAAGTGTGCCCCCAACAAAAAACTGGTAATAAAATTGTGCAGGGGACAGCATATATATTTTGTCACCTGGTGTAAATGGTGAATCATATTCTTTGTTGGGGATACTGTACAATTCACGAATTACTGTATGTTTAGGATTCTCGATTATGCCAGTTATTTCTTTTTCTGCTGTAAGCAATCTACTTGTTACAGATTCAAGGTGCTCATTGATAATCCTAACAACATCATCATGGCCTGGCTTGATCTTTATGTCCACAACAAGTTTTTTGTATTGTTGCACAATCTCTTGAAGCTGTGTGGCAAAAACAGACAGAGCATTTGCTTGGTTGGATTCCATGCTTCCTAGCTGTTGCTTGATATTAGCTACAATTTGCTGTAAATTTTCAACAACTGCCAATTTTGAATTTTGAGCAGTAAGATCATGGACTTGTCTTCTGATATCCTCAAACAGGGCATGCAGTTCATTAATATGTTGATTAGTTGGTAGAGTGGCCACTGTCTGAGTAAGTTCTTTGATCTCTGTCTGGATATTCTTGATATCTTCTGATTTCAATATGCGATTCACAGCTCTCTTAATATTTTTAAGTTCCTGTGATGTAGGCAGATTTGATACAGTATTTTGCAAAGATTCAAGTGCCAATTTTACATTATTTAATTCAGAAGCATCAGCCACACTTTGCATAGCATCTTGAAGCAGGGTTATGTCTGCCTGAGTGGGTGTTGATTGTTGTAAAATTTCAAGTTTTGTTTGGATATCATCGATCAAGTGATGAAAATGAGATAGCTCAGATTCAGTGTTGAGGTTTTCAAGTTTTGTGATCTGATGCTGGACACTGACAAGGGTATCTACAATACAAGGCAGGCGGGATTCTAGAGATTCTTGTACATTTGTCAGATCACTTTGCACTGCTGCTATTGTACCCTCAAGATGGGTTATGGTACTTTGAATTTTTCCAAAATCTTCATATGTTTCAAGTTGCAGCTTAATGTTGGCAACACTCCGAGTTATTGCACTCAAAGCATCAGAAGATGGCAAGTTGTTCATAAAATTTTCAAGTGTCTCAATTTTTTCTTTAACCTCGGCTATGGCATTGTTCAGAGGGTCCAGATTAGGTATCTGTAGTGATTGAATCTGTTCCTTTAGAGTGGAAATCACTAGATCAAAATCTTCTTGGGATTTTATGCTTTTGACAATTGTTTGGAGCTGTGTCTGGACATTATTTATCTGCTCTTCCAATTGTTGTTTCAATTGCTCAGAGTTGGTGGCCTGGGTCTTAAATTTGGCTTGAAGAGCTGCTCCAGCCTCCTCTAAACTTTGAAAATTATCCAATGTGGCCAAGTCAGTATATTTCTGAAGCAGCAATTTGAGTTCTGAGTCAATTTTAAGAAGAGGGTCCATGCATTGTGATTGTAAATTTGCAATTTCTAGTTGAAGACTGGCATTGAGTGTGGTTTGTAAAGCTTGTAAATCACTTCTTAATTTTTTGACTCTGACATCAAGCACCTGAATCTCATCACTGTGATCTTCATGTCTTGTATGGTCAAATATATCATTAGGCATTTTGTTTTAGTGGTTATTTATTATTGAATATCTAATTCTTAATTCTATAAAAAAGGGTATAAGCTTGTCATAGGATCCCGGGACCTCAATATATAAGCAGTCACCAGCAGAAACAGTATATACAGTGCCAGAAACCATGTTTGAGTGCTTAATTCTATAAATATTTCTCCCTATTGAAATCTTGACATTACCCTCGGGGGTTGTAATAAATTGTAATTGACCACCTACAGGTAATTGGTAATGATTTAAATTATTGTTAAATATGTACAATGTTTTACCTGTTTTATCATCAACATCTGTAAGTATGCTGTTCAGATGAATAATTAACAAAGCACTTAGTTTAGATATTATATCAGAAGAGGGTGCTGGTGTTGGTAGGTCCATAATAGCCTGTTTTTTGAACCCAAATAAGTTCATAGGCATGTTTATTTATTTCAAATCATGCTCTGTAAAAGGGCATTGATTACCATTTTTCAAATCACAATGACCCCATGGTAGAGTATGTATGCCACATGATAAAATACATCTCTTATCATCATGTGGGTCCAGAGCCACTTTTCTTACAATATTGCTAGTCAACAAGTGATCCACACTCTGAATTCTGCATTCTGAAGTTCTGATTGAACTCTGGGATTTGAAACAATCTTCATAATCTTTAAATTCAAGCTCTTTGTCAACAGTTACTCTGCCAATGCCCTTGGCCTTTTTGGCAACAGCACCACTACATGTTTCAAAACTGTACATCTTGGCCCTTAACCCAGCAAATGCCACAATAACATCACCAAGTGTCTCATCTTTTAACTTGCCAGGAACTTTTTGTTGTGGGGTTGAATCTTTGTATGTTCACTGGTATCAAAATAGTCAAGCAATGCAGGCTGTGACATGTCTTGATAAACATCTTCTGTCTGAATATCAAGAATAAAACTATCTGTGTCCATGTACATCAATTTTACACAATCACCATAACTAGGCTTCAACACATTATAATAGAGCTTTAACATGTGTAATTTGGCCAATTCCAATATCATAGCCCCTACATAAATAGGCTTATCAAACTTAATCTTTGTTTTTTCATGTTGAAAAGTGCCATATTTTCATCATAAATTCTTCTATAATTGAAATTAGGCTTTGCAATCAATTTTTTGCTCAGGCTGGGGTCAGTAATTATTTTAACATCAGTATGTTTTCTGACATTTTCTATGGTTTAGCCATACACTGAATTTACCATCAATTTAAACAAGGTCTTATCAAATTGGCTCATTGCAGATGTTCGAAGCTCTGTGTTTGTATCAATATATGGTTTCAACCATCTTGAGTGCCTGAACCTCGAAACTTTGCCAACTTTGGTCACTTGAACACCATGATTCATCAGGAACTGGAGGTTTTTGTAATACATGACATAACCCTGTTTTGGCTCTAGAGTCATCATCAATTTCTTTTGTTTAGAGCCACGTGAGCACTCAACCTCAGGAATTGATGGCAGATCAGAAAATGTCTTGTGTAAATCATCTGGAATTTTCAGATCAACTTCTAAGAACAGGCCATAGTTACTGTCATCAAAATCCTTAAGATCTTCAATATTGAAATCTTCAACCCACTCAAGTCCTGCATATGGCAGTTTATCCATCATAGCATAACCATACAGGCTATTGGCATCCACATACAGTATATAATTTGATGGCAGTGCTAGATCATAATCAGGAATATACTTGTTATTTGCTCTGGCATATCTCTGAGAGCATTGCACCATGCCCCCTCTTATACATTGCTCCATAAACAGATACATGTCCTGATCCTGGATCAGATCCAATTGCATTTTAGTGTTTAAAAACATTGCAGACCATGCTAGGCCTGGTGCACTGTAAAAATACATTGGATCCAGTTTATAATTTTGCATGGAAGATTTTCTAAATGCCTGAAGTATATCAGCTAAGAGAGTGACATCAAGTTTTAAATATGCCTTGTGATAATCACCAAATGTCTGGCATTTTAAGTTGTTCCACATCAACTGGGCATGGTGATAATCTTCATCAGTGATTCCAGATCCTCTGAGTTTGCTGTAAAACTCTTGTTGTGGTGGCAGAGCACACTCATTAAATTTAGAAAAACTTGTAACATAATCATATGGGTATACACCCTTCCGCCTAATTAATTTCAGGTCCTGATTTGGAAACAAAGCACATGTGATTTTGAATTGATCATCAGATAATTGACTGGCCTGTGTAGCCAGGCTAGCGGACAGAATTCTGTAGGAATCAAGAAATCTTAAATGAATGGGAACACCATTAACTTTAATTATCTTGCTAATAGCTATATATTTCTCATCATCTTCTGCTAAAATATTTAAATTCTGCTTGTCAAACCCCTCGTACCTGATCAAATGATGAAAATCATATAATTGGATGCACCATGGCAAAATATGGGGACAAATTTTGGTCTCTGGATCTTAATATCACAGCTATTACACAGGGCCATTTTGAATTTACCATCTGTATGAGAATGGTGTTTCACCTTGATATTTGTATCTGAAAATTCAGAATCACATACCGGGCATTTTTCTGCATTGTTGAAATCTTCAATCTGTTTCTCTGTTAAAGGCAACATAGGTTTTGATTTTAATAAGACATTAGATGCTATGTCATGGCACTCATTTTCTATTCTATGTGCAAATTCTTTGATGGCATCTGTCCCATGTATAAATATTCTTTACTAACAACACCATCCTGTACAACAACATAATAAAAACTAGAAGGTTCATGTAGCTGGTATGATGTAATTGAAGATTCATCAGGATCTGGGCTGCATAATGCAAGGGGTTTGAGGTTTGATTCAAAATCACAGACTATATATGCTGGGTGTTCCAACAAGGCTTCAAATTTTTTGAATTTGGCATTTTCACTTGGACTGGGCATCACCATATGAACAGGTTTATGGTTGCCACAGTATTTCAGATGCTCAATTAACTTGTTTTTAGCAATTTCTGTATTCACTTCCCGAACCCCATTCACCATTTTTTGACCATCAAATACAGTTAAACATCTTCTACACAACTTAAATATTCTATTAAATTTGTCTAGTTGTTTTCTTACTAAAGCTTCAAGACTGTGTATCAGAGTGTAATGGTGTGTATCATCCCTTTCAATTAAGAGCAGATCAATCGGAACAGCAGAATCATCATCAAGTGTACTGATTCTGAGAGGTGCTATCAAGCAATTGCCACGACCAGTAGAACAAATAAAAACATTAATAGATAATTGTTTACCATTGATATCCCTGGCCTTTTTTTTCAAATTTATCAATATTCTGAACTGACATTGGATATTCTAAGCCCTCCATTGCTTCATCAAAATCATGTGCATGTTGTTTATAATAAGTTATTCTCTGAGGATTCTTTAAAACTGGATACAAAGCAGCTAAAATACACCACAAAAAGCATTTCTCATCATTATTTTCTATGTTACCACAGCTTTTTTGTTTTTAATATTGGCAGGTAATGGCAGATATGTAGAACCTTGTAATGGGCTGAATTCAGAAATATTAATATATAACTTGTGTGGAGATCCGCTTAGGCTCCATCCTGACTCTTTTGCTGCAAATTCAGAGTGTTTAATTTCAATTGCTCTATCAAACTGCTTATTATTTTGTCTAAATTTGCAATTGAATATATAGGTACAGTTTCTGTTATGTGGGGCTGTGTAAATTTTGTGCCATTTGGCTTCTTATATTGTGCAAACAATTTGAGGGACAGCTTATAAGAGCCATTTTGTGCATTTAGAATTGCCTGTACATCAGGATTTATACTGTTCAAAAAATTCTTAATGTCACATCTTGGCTCTGATTTAAAACAGTGATCCCTTAATTGGCCATTAAAACTGCTATGGATGGGTTCATAGCGTGGCTACTTTGCTGCTCTAGCATTAACAGGTGCTTCATGCTTCCTTTTCAGACCAGATGTAGATGGCTGTGAGTGCAATGTTGATGACTGTACATAACAAGTACACTTATGCCTTTTGTAGTATGCCTTGCTTAATATTTTATGGCATCTTGGACACATTTTTGTGGCCTTTCTGCATTTCTTAGGGTCACAAATATGGCGATGCCTAGACCAATTAGAACTAGATATATTTTTATTACACTGATTACAATATTTTTGATTTGGCATTTTTGTTGTTTGTTTATATAAAATTTCTTGGTCCAAAAAACAGAAGTATGGATAATATGCCAAAACAATTATAACAGCAGTTAGTGGCTGAGTTGGTGCTTTTATACCCAGACAACAGCAGTAACTAGGCTCTGGCGATCCCCAATATAAAATAATTTTGCTTTATTATGCTGTTGTACAACACACTTTACCAGGTTTCAAACCTCAGCTGTATATCAGCTATCAGTGAATATTCTCAAAATCTCACGTGTGGGGATATTATTCTGCCACATATATTTCAATCTTACACATTTTACCAGGGCTCAAACCCAGAGCTCTTGCTTACAAGGCAGCAATATTAACACTTCTCCATGGGGGGCCTCAAACCCAGAAGCCTCTTGATTACAAGGCAGCAATACCAACACTTTGCCATGAGGGGAGGCCTACACATTTTACCAGGGCTCAAACCCAGAGCTCTTGTTTACAAGGCAGCAATATTAACACTTCTCCATGGGGAGACCTCAAACCCAGAAGCCTCTTGATTACAAGGCAGCAATACCAACACTTTGCCATGAGGAAGGCCTTCACATTTTACCAGGGCTCAAACCCAGAGCTCTTGTTTACAAGGCAGCAATATTAACACTTCTCCATGGGGGGGCCTCAAACCCAGAAGCCTCTTGATTACAAGGCAGCAATACCAACACTTTGCCATGAGGAAGGCCTACACATTTTACCAGGGCTCAAACCCAGAGCTCTTGTTTACAAGGCAGCAATATTAACACTTCTCCAGGGGGGCCTCAAACCCAGAAGCCTTTGATTACAAGGCATAAAAACCATGGGACTATGTCCACATTCTACTGAGTATCAGAACCCAGGAGTTATAAGCTATATATCAGCTAAATACAGTCAAAGCTGGACTTTGAACTGTGCAATGAATATTCTGTAAGTCTCACTTGTGTATATATTATCAGAACAAGGCAAAACCTGAATTGTACTCAGGCATACATGACAACATGCAAAAGGGTAATGTTCTTTTACTAAGAATTTCCCTCCTATTACACAGAAATATTAATGGAAGTTTTATGCCCTTTCAGTGAATTACACGGAAATATCATTAATGCCCCCTTTTAGCTGTGTAGATTATATCTCTTGCGTGCCAGCATATGAAAGCCTCCAAGCATGCATCATACATGACAACATGCAAGAGGCTAATGTTCTTTTACTAAGAATTTCTCTCTATTACACAGAAATATTAATTGAAGTTTTGTGCTCTTTCAGTGAATTACACAGAAATATTATTAATGCCCCCTTTCAGCTGTATAGGTTATATCCCTTGCATGCTAGCATATGAAGCCCCCAGGCGTGCATAATTTATTGCCTGGGATAAGTAATTACTTTGCTCAGCAATACATCAATTTTCCCGATCAAAATTATTTGACAGATTAATACATTGTTGAGCTAAGTAATTACTGCCCTGGGCATGAAACTGATCAAAGATTAGAAAGAACATGAAACTTCAATTTGCAGCCTGCCTTTGTCCAAATAATCATGTATTGAATTAGATCTGTAAGTTGTAGAGCAAAAGCTCTTATGAGCATTTTTGGCTTAGTTTTAAGTGTAGCCAAAACAATATCAAGAGGGGCATATTTTGACAAGCTTATGGACAACAAACTGAGAGATTCAGCTTTTCCACACTTGGCCAAATCTGTCTGAGGGGGGTTCTTCATTTGTACACTAGGGCTGAAAATTCTTTAGATTTAAATATGTACACACATGGCCGATTGGGGCATATGCCCCTCTTGACATTGTTTTAAGTGTGGCCAAATCGGGCTGTTTAATCATATGAGCTCTTCATTTGTACACTGTATGATTCTTCATTTGTACACTAGGACTCAAAATTCTTTTAGATTTAAATATGTGCACACTTGGCCGATTGGGGCATATGGGCATCTTGGCATAGTTTTAAGTGTAGCCAAATCGGGCATATGAGCTCTTCATTTGTATGATTTTTGTGCTAATAATATCATCAATACTACTACTGATGATAATAATAATAGTAACAATTATAAAAAGGGAAAAACATAAACAAACTTTTATATTAGATTATATTAATTAATAATAAGTATATAAATCTATGTTCATGGTTTTTACTACACTTTCATTGTTAAAAAAATAATTTTAATTTAATTTGTTTGTGTTTTCGGAATTTCCTTTTATATTAAGTCTCTTTGGTGCCTACTGGATTCCAGCAGATTCCAAGTCTAGCAATTTTCAAGTTAAATTTGAGTTTATGGTCCCTCATCTTGGATTTATTATTAAAGAAACTTTAGTCACGATTTAATGTGGGGTTCTGATATTACTTTTAAACAGGTTTTTTTTCTTTTTTTTCGTTATTATGCTCTTGTATTATTTTATCCCTAGAGATGGTTTTTAGTTCATTCTTCATCTTCGACGACTTCTCTCCGGGCAACCTTCATGGCTCTCTCCAGGCTGATTGGACGGGCGTAACCCTCTCCTGGCGGCGGCTCCTCGTCTCCCAGTGGACACTCTGAAGTTTCTCCTTCGGGATGAATCTTCCGGTGCCGACTCCTCTTCTTCCTCTGGTATCTGCTCCCGACGCGATTGTGACGGTCTCCGGGGAGGGGGTGTGGGGACTTGGTTTCGTATCCTGCTGCTTCTGCGGGGCTCCTGTTGAGGAGCGGGGCTGGTGGGCACCGGGTTTCCGGTTCCGTCAGGTACCTCCGCAACTCGATATTGGACACTAAATCTGCGAGGTCGCATAGCTTCTTTACATGTTCGCTCCTTATCAGTTCCAAGATGTTGTTATTCGGCAGGTCTCTTCTGGCCGATATTATGTGTCCATCAGAGGCGGGGCAGGAAAAAACTCTATGTTCTGGCGTGTCTCTTTCCATCAGGCAGTCTCGGCATACGTCGGTTCCCCTTTTTCCTATTTTGTGAGGTAACTCCCGTATGGTCCGTGCCCTGTTAAAAGATGTATCAGCCCTTGGGATGGCGTGACGTCTCTGTTAAAGACGTTCTCCTGCGTGCAGGGGAGGAAGTTATGCAGCCTTCTACCCTTCTCGCACTCGTCCCATTCTCGCTGCCAGTCTCGATGAATCTTCGCCTTGATCTCCTGGGCGGTGGGGAGGAATTCTGCCATTTGTTCGGTTATCTCCCTCTCGTTCCCATGTTTGAAGTGATAAGTCATTGCACTCAGCTTAATTTGATAATCAATTGGCAAAGTTCCCATTATGACAAACAGCGCTTCCGACGAAGTAGTTTTAAAAGCCCCTGTAACTCTGAGAATTACTTTCCTGTAAGAAGATCTTAGCTTACGAACGTACGTTATTTTGTGCAATGACGATGAGGCCCACGCCGATGCCCCGTAAGTGATGATTGAAAAGTACAGTGCGTCCATTTCGATCTTCAGCCGAGAGATCGGGAGAAGCGTGGCGGGCGGCGCTGGCGGAGATACCGACATTTGTGGCCTGTAATGCCCGCTTATTTTTATGGACATATGCAGACATTTATATAAATATTGCAAAACGAGCACTAACCTGTGTTATAATTTATCATCTGTAATTCATCCAAGTTCTGCAATTATATACACAAAAAAATACGCTTTAGAAACGATGTTAAGAGCCACAGATAATAAAACATTTTAATCATAGTTTTGACCAGGAACGTCCTGCTTAAGTTTATATCCTTGAAAGAGTTTTGTGTCGATGGGGATCGTTTGGAGATTTCGAATGTGCAACACTGTATCAAGATTACGCTGTAGACGAAACCGTTAAAAGTCAATGGTGTTCGTGAGCTTCCTTGCAATCCGAAATCTCCGAGCTCGAGTTTTTTGTTCCTTCGCGACAGAGCTGTGAATATAGTGGCGAGCAGATGTAAACCAAGAGCGTGTTAATTTCGTACTGCGAGCAAGAGTGTTATTATTGGTTACTTGTAGTTACTTGTTTGTGTTATTGCAGTGTGTATGTGTGTTGTGTCAGTAAGAGGATTGGAATGCCAGCCGCAAGGTTCACGTTACGAGGGGGGCTGATAAGTTCTCGGCCCGACACAGAAGGACTTTAGCTACAGGCACGAAAGTTTCAGGCTATTCAACGTATTCTCCCCGAAAGTCTACACACTTGACACTTGGTGGATATCAGTTTGAACAACTCTTATAACACAGGTTAGTGCTCGTTTTGCAATATTTATATAAATGTCTGCATATGTCCACAAAAATAAGCGGGCATTACAGGCCGCAAATGTCGGCATCTCCGTCAGCGCCGCCCGCCATGCTTCTCCCGATCTCTCGGCTGAAGATCGATGGACGCACGGTAGATGGACACTAGATAAGTTTTAATAACTGACGGAGGAAGTCTGTAGCTGTTGGATGCAATGGTAGCTATTTTGTTCATGAGAGCTTCCCCTTTGGAGGTTATGTTCTCAATGTGGCTTTTGAAAAGTAAGCCCTCTTCCAGCGTCACTCTGTTACCCTGCCCCCGTGTCAGGGCAACAGTGTTTTTTTCCTTATTTAAATATTTTATTAATATGTTAATTAATTAGGTAATTACGTGTATAAACATATACATGTGTGATTAGTGTAAATCAATTTATTATGCATTTTTTTAGGTTCGTATTATTCGATGTATAAATACCATGTAGCTCTCTGTTCTTGCTTCGTGTTTCGAACGTTCGAGGAAAAGGCGGGCAGTTTAGCTGTTAAAGATTAAAAATTTTGAAAGAAGGGCGGTTGGCAACAGACGCCAACCAAACGTATATAAACTCCCAGATGAGAGTAGGGGAGGTCGGCTGTTGGAACTGAGACTTGGAAGGGAGAGGCTGTTTTTGCTTCGGTTAGCTAGGACCGGAGGACAGGTCTCCCGAAACGGATGCTGTAAGAGATTGGATTGCCGGGCAAGCTAGTGCCTTGGTATCCAGGTTACAGGTAAAAAGGTAGTTTGTACTGGATGTTATTTTAAAGTAATTACGGTGCGCCGGGCAGCCTAGTGCCTTGTCACCGTGGAGGTTGAGAAATGTACACGTCGGGCGGCCTAGCGCCGGTTAAGACGTTTCTTGGAGTAACGCGAGTCTACCTTGTGACAAGCGTACTTCAGATGTAATTCATGAAATGTAAAGCATCCAGGTTCAAACAATAGAGATTCCAACATCAAAATTAGAGTTTTGGCCCGATAAATAATTAGAGAAATTAACGTTCGGAAACGACATGTATATACTTTAAATTTTACGTTAATTAAACTATAGAAATTATCCAAAATTTCAGTTTTTAATTTCATACATGCTGGACAAGGTAATTTATTCCCCTGATCATAAAGTTTTCGCAAAAGTTATCCGTTGTCTCTTGTAGTTAATTATATAATTATGTTGACTTGTAGCAACCCACGTGCATTGTCGTACAAAGAAAGATACCCCTAGACAAATCAGAGCTGAGTACGAAGTGCACCGAACCTCGAGTGCGGAGGTAAAGTGTGGGGGGCCAGACGAGTAACATATTTATTTGGGGGCTCTGTCCGCGATTGAACGTATTTTTTTTTGAAGGTCTTGTCGCAGGATATTGAACTAGATTTTTGCTTTGAAAGTTAAGGAGAGAAACGGACGAGGATCGAACCGATGATCTTGCGAAACAGAAAAGGGGAATTTACAAGAATGTCGCTTGGTAACTCGAGTAGGTCCAGCCCGACCGTGTCAGAGCTTTCTGTTGTTGAGGAACAAAGGTGCGTTCCAAGAGTGACAATGGAGGAAATTCGTTTGCCGCTTCCGACATTTGAGGGAAATGTAGGGAAGGAAGATGCTTTTTCGTATCTGGATAGGATTCAAGATTACGCGAGAACGTTGAAAATTTCTGAAGATGATCTTCTGAAGGAGTTTATTCCTCTTTCGTTACGAAATGAAGCGAGGGAGTGGTTTTTGATCACGGAACCGTTCGGTGATTTTTCACAATTCAGGCATAAATTCTTGCAGGCTTTTCATGGATTGGATTATCAGAGAGAAGCAGAGTTATTTTTGTCGCAAAGATTTCAACTTGCTAACGAGGGATTGGCGGAATACGTTCGCAAAGTTGACAGGCATTTTAGTAGGATAAGGAATTCGGCTTCTGCACAGGAGAGAATTGACTTTGTGAAATCGCACTGCAATCCGCTATTTAGGGATTATTTGTACAACAAGACATTCACTTCTATGAGAGAAATGAGCGAGTACTCGCTAGAATTGCAATCGGAGTTTTTGGAAAGGCAGAGATTCAAATCTTTCGTTTCGGAAGACGAAATTCGCAGCTTGTCGCTAAGAAAGTCATTTAACCAGGAATGCGAAGAGGAGAGGGGGAGAAAGAAATCTGATATTTTCTTGGACCCTGTGAGCAT
This sequence comes from Lepisma saccharinum, assembly GCF_977018435.1. Taxonomy (NCBI): domain Eukaryota; kingdom Metazoa; phylum Arthropoda; class Insecta; order Zygentoma; family Lepismatidae; genus Lepisma; species Lepisma saccharinum. The sequence goes on along the minus strand of NC_139250.1, from coordinate 64,943,472 downwards.
TGGTTTTGACCGCCCGAAAGTCGAGCGCTTGAGGGCTGAACATGTGGTTTCACGCCCTCCACCCTCGCGGCTTGCGGTGAGGGATGAAAACAAACAGAACCGCTTTTCGAAGGAAAATTGCCAGAGAAATAAATTATGCTACACTTGTGGACAGAAAGGTTGCAGAGCTTCAAATCACCGTAGGGAAAACAAGATTAATGAACGTGGGAAGCAAGTAACAAAAAACTCGTAGAGTCGCCACGAATTTGTCAAGTTCGTGGCGTGGAAACTGCAAATTTTACAAAGAAGGAAAATTTTTCACCTCACAATGTAAATGTAAAAGACGTAAGGGAACCTATCGTTTTATGCAACGTGGCTAACGTGGAAGTACACGCATGTATTGATACGGCGTCGTCCAATAACTTTGTGTCTTTGGAGGTCTTCGAGAAGATGAAGGCAAATGGAGTAAAATTGAAGGATTGCAAAACTAAAGTAATACTTGCGGAAGGAAATGTGGAATCTCTGGGGAGTGCTTACGTGAATATTAAGTTTCACGGACACAAGGCTCGGGATCAGATATTTGTGTTATCTAATGCTAATCATGAAATGTTAATGGGAAGGACATTAATGGCTAAGCTGGGACTTGTACCCATGATTCATCGTAACGGGTGGGCAATTGAGCCTGATCTTTCGAAAATCGTGCCTTTTGATTCGCCGCCGACACGTGACAGCGTTGATGCTGTTGGTTCTAGGGGACTGTGTTCGACCACGGATGGAGTCGAAGGGGTCCGAGAGAACGTTTCTGCTTGCGGAGCGGAGACACGTAGCAGCGACATCAAAGGGGAGGGGGTTGACGAAGAGAGAAGGATTGCCATGCTGATGGAGGGTACCGATATCTCAGAGGAAAACAAGCCGAAATTGATTGCCATACTGAGAAGGCATATTGATGTTTTTCAAGATAAACCGGGATTAGCAAAGGATTACGAGGTTCGTTTGGATGTGAATAACGAGAAGCCATTCCGAGCGAAACCTAGGCCACTTTCTGAGCAAAAGAGGAAATTAATGAATCAGGCTGTTGAGCAGATGCTTGAAGACGGGATCATTGAAAGGGGTGACACAGATTACCTTTCACCGCCTATCCTTCATGTGAAGAGATATAACACATGTAAAGTGATCATCGACAGCAAAGGCTTGAATAAGAGATTGGAGGCTAGACGTAGAGAAATACCTGATATTAGGTCGACAATATGTAAGCTTTCTGGGGGAACTATATTTACAGTTCTGGATATTCCGTTTGCATTTGCAAATATGCAGATTTCTGAAGATACAAGAAAATATGCAGGTTTCTTGACAGAAATGGGAACGTTTAGATACAAAAGGTTATTTTATGGCTGTCGTAGTGGACCTTTTCACCTTGCGGAACTGATGCAGAAGACGCTAGGAGAGCATTATCAAACTGATGCAATATGTTATTATGATGACGTAGTGATTGCAAACGCTACCGAGGAAGAACAACTGAGAGTGTTGGATTCTGTCCTGGGAAAGATGAAAGACAAAGGACTGACGATTAGTTATCGAAAGTCGCGTCTCTTCAGAAAGAAAATCGATTTTCTTGGGTTTACAATTTCAGAAAATACGATATCTTGTGCAGAAAGTAAGAGGAAACAGGCAGAGCAATTGCAGCGCCCGAGAAATATCAAGCAGGTTAGGAGACTAGTAGGCTTCTTAAATTTTCTGTCAGATTTCATAAAGGACCAAGCAAACATATCCAAACCGATCACAGACTTGTTACAAGGAAATAGGAAATTTTCTTGAGGAAAAGAACAAGAACAAAGTTTGCAGAAGATGAAGGATGCAATTGTAAATAATCCTGATCTCAAGATTCCTGATGTTTCCAAACCGTTTCACTTGTTTGTAGACTGCTCTGACATAGCGCTTGGCTATATCGTCGCTCAGGAGGACGACAAAACGAGAAAATTGCAGACTGTTGCATTTGGGAGTAAGAAGCTGTCTGAAACTCAGCGTTCTTATTCTGTCACAGCGAAAGAGTTATTTGCGTTGACCATGGGTCTGGAGAAATTTGAATATTACTTTCTGCAAGCACCGGAAGTGATAGCTTACACTGACCATTCTGCGCTCGTGGATATCTTGAAATCTTCTCACATTCCGAGCCACATAAACAGAATGATAAACAGGGTGACCAGGTTTCCAGTTACAGTAAAATACATTGCCGGTAGGAATAACACAGCGGTTGACTACTTGTCGAGGATCGAAGCGGGATTCTCTGAGAGGGAGAATTACATTGGATCTTCGGATGCAGAAGAGAATTATCCGATAGAGGATATCAAGCCTGAAGGATATTTCAGATTAGAGATGCCGGATGGGACGATAATGGAACATCATAATATTCCTAAAGTCGAAGGCAAAGTGTGTCAGAAATTCGACCGGAAGCAGAAAAGGAAAACGGAAGCGATGTTTACAGATGCAGCTGGCAACACTGTAAACGGAACACAGACAGACGGACAGAAAGAAACTTCGCCGCCCGTAGATCTTAACAATAAAGAGATGTGGAAAGGAGAACAACAGAGTGATCCTTATTTGTCGAAATTAATTGGATGTTTAAATGGAGAAGAAGTTGAAATAAAGGATGCTCGAGAGAAGAGAAAATTTGACTTTTATCTGCAACATTCCTGTCTCGACGATGATGGACTGCTTTACCGTTTCGTTGACGAAAACACTGGACTTTATCCACCGTTTAGCTCCAGATTGAAGCTGTGGGTACCAGAGAAGTTAAAGAATGAAGTACTTAAATCTTCGCATGATGATTTATTATCTGCGCACTTAGGACATGGAAAGACATTGTTTAAGGTCCTGGGACGGAGTAGTCAAAGATGTCAGTAACTATTGCAAAAGTTGTATCACTTGTCTTCAGTATAATCCTGACAACAGCAGAAAGATGGGATTTATGAACTCGAGAAAATCTACTGCGCCTGGATACAAAGTGTTTCTGGACATTTTTGGACCACTGCCTACAAGTACGAAGGGGAGATACAAGTACTGTTTAGTCATTCAAGATGAGTTCTCAAGGCACATTAGTTTGACACCACTTAGAACTACAACGGCGAGGACGATCTCGCAAGCATTCTTGAAGTACTGTTTTCAATCAGGATTCCCGAAATACGTTGTCAGTGACAACCAGAGTGTATTTCGAAGCAAACTGTATTCACAAACATTGCGTTCTGTGAATTGCAAGCCGGTCTATATTACGCCATATAGACCGAAGGGAAATAAATCAGAAGCAGCTATTAAGATAATCAAGCAAGCACTTGGGAAGTTTTGCAAGGAACACTCGTCGTGGGCTGAAAACTTGGACGCGATAAGTTTTGCCATTAATAATGCAACGAATTCGATGACTGGATTGAAGCCGTCATTTTTGTTCTTTGGACGTGATTTGTACACACCGCATGACACTCGGAAAATGGAGCTTCAGAGGGAAGATGGAACCGGGGAGGACGTCACGGCGGAGAGACAGATGGATTACGTCATGCAGTTAAAGGAAAGAATGGGCGTGGCTTTCGAATTTGCAAGAGAAAAAGAAGAAAAGACGAGGCAAAAGGCGTCAAGGGCCTACAATAAGGGCAGAAGAAGGGTTAATCTTCGTGTCGGAGATCGAGTACTGCTTCAAGAGCATAGAATTTCGTCTGCTTTTAATAAGCAAACTGCGTGCTTTTTCCCGAAATTCAAAGGGATCTACAGAATTCTGAATTTCACTACTCCAAATAATGTTGTTTTGGAAAAGGAAGGTGAGGGGAAGAGAGTTCTGACTAACGTTGACCAGCTGAAGGTCATTCCGAGAAGAAATTTGAGAAGTGTGAGGGAGAGCACTCGTCCCTAAATTCTACCCTGAGAATCCATCTCGAGGGGAGGGGGTAGAAGGACTGTGAAAAATGATGGAAAGGAAGCCGAGTGACCGACTTCTAGTTTGTACAGTAGTAATTAAGTTCCTGATTTATTGTCGCTACACATTAGAGTTCTTGTAAATTTATTTCTTGTGAATGAAAGATTTAAATTACGGGCTGTTGGATTTTGTTATGTAAATCTTTTACCGATAAAAGTAGATGAATATTCTGCACACGAGGAAATGAGATTTTCATCGCAAAGAGAATGCTGAAGGATGGCAGTTCGATGCCCGGAAAAGGAAGCGATACCTTGAAAGCATTTGAAGCTGAAATTCGGCAGGAGTCGAACCGAGTACTGCAGAAGTCCCAGACACAAGGATTAGGGGACTGAGGAGCCGGAGGTTCTTCGGATGGACCGAGGAGAGGCTGAGTCGACCCAAGAGCGGGAGCCGGATATGTTCTTTGGAATGGAGGAGCTGAACCCGTCTGCACCTAGGAGCAGTCCTGATGACCAGATGACCGAGATGTCCAGGAGGTTACAGGATTCCGGAGGAAGAAACAGTGTGGAAATAGGATAGTTAGTGCAGTGAAATCGACTCTTCTTTTCAGAAAGACGGTTGTGATGTGTAGTGAAAATGACGTTTCAGTGAACTTTTCTTTTTTTTCAGATACAGTGCTTTAACTTTTCTCAGTGATTTTAAGACAATTCACATAGACTGAAATTTAAATTTCAGATTGAATTGTAACGCTGGGGAGGGGGAATCTGTTACCCTGCCCCCGTGTCAGGGTAACAGTGTTTTTTTCCTTATTTAAATATTTTATTAATATGTTAATTAATTAGGTAATTACGTGTATAAACATATATATGTGTGATTCGTGTAAATCAATTTATTATGCATTTTTTTAGGTTCGTATTATTCGATGTATAAATGCCTTCCTGTGCATAAAGTGCACTTAAAACACAAAATAAATAAATAAATCAATATACAGGGTGTCATTTTCTTGGCGCCCACGGAACACAGATTCTTATAGAGGACATCAAAACAAAAACCTTTTCTCAGTAACATTATTCTCGTTGGTGCGTTAATTCGACGCTACAGCCGTTTAAAAAAGGACCGTTTTGCCGCCTGGATGCTGGAAACCCAACACAACATTTCATCGTATCTGTGACGTCATTTCCTGTGGCGAAACAACGCACGGCAGAGTTCCAAGGAACACACAAATTTTGTGAAAAATGACAAACTACCAACCACATTATTAGCTGTAAAACGAAGCGAGAAACGCGTCCAGTAGACCGAACATCATAGCCTACCAGCCAGAAGATCTGCAGTCATCTCAGGGAAAGGGGGAAGTGAACCAACGATATGAGAAATGGTAAGAAAACATATTCAAAATGAAGTGTCAATATCGGATTTTGTCTCAGCCTACATGTCAAATATCAACAACAATAAATTTTATTATACTTACAGCTTACATCTGACTGTTTGAGCCCAGCAACATGTCAAATATTTGCAAATCTCGTTTCAAGGTTGATATCTACAGGTTTGTGTCCAAATGCCTTGTGGTACTTTTGTGCTGATAACGGAAGTATCCGAGGTTCATGTTGTTACGTTACGGCTAAAAAACGTACAACCACAGTAACAATCTATGATGAATCAGAAGCGAATATACTGCCCTGTTCACAGTTGCAAACTATTACGTGTGTATCCGGTTCGTAGAAAAACAACAGTCGTCGGAGAGCTGGTTTTACTACTATTTATATCCCTGTATTTTCAACCACTTTTGTCACTTGATTCATAATGCCCTGAATATACATTATATTATGTGTTGCTTACCTTTGGAATTTTGTGTTCTTTCATTTATATTTTGTCATCTGTTCAGTGTGTTACAGACAACTAGTATCAGAAGGACGAAGTGCATAGACTAAATTGTAGATGCCAACTTGGTAACTAGATTTGCAAATATTTTAGATGTAAGCTAACACAAAATTCGATATGACCACTTCCACTTGAATATATTTTCTTTGTACCATTTTTGGTATTGTTTGTTTACTTCCTGTTAGGTTACATAACGTGTTTTCTTGTTTTGTTTTACGGTACATAATGTGGCTGATTGTAGCTATGTCATTTTTCACAGAATATGTGTGTTCCTGGCAATCCTGAAGCGTATCGCTTCACGACGGGATATGACGTCACAAATGCAATCACATGTTGTGTGTGGTTGCCAGCATTCAGGAGGCAAAACAGGCTCTTTTGAAGGACTGTAGCACCGAAACGACGCAACAACGAGAAAAACGTTACTGAGAAAAGTTGTTAGTTTTGATGTCTTCTATACGTTTCCGTGGTCCGCGGGCGCCATTAGAATGACACCCTGTATATATGCATACGTGCATACATATACGTATACATTTACACATGACGTTGTTTGTTGTCAATTTTCTTAATGGTTTGATATAGAAAATTCTGAAATTTGGCCCAGTTTACAAAGAAATTTCCGCAGTTACCCACCATTTTTTCACGACAGTGAATTTCCTACATAATGCTATTTTATTTTTATTACAATCCGAAGTTCTATTCTTCATTCGTGTACACCCTCTGTGTGTGGGGGGGAGGGGTGTGTGTGTGTGTATATATATCTTATCAACTTAAGACTACTTTAGAAAAGTGTACCCCTATACAAAGGAGCATTACTGCATAGTGATATTCCAAAAATTAAGTTTATCTTATTCCATCGTTTCATTCTCAATTTAAACAGTTTTCATCTCTCTGAAAAGGTTTCCAAGAGCAGAGGTGAACGAAATAGTACTGCAATGTAGTAATGTCAATAGTTTTACTGGCTTGAATTATTTTGCAAACGCTCTAAACAATTCTGGTGAAGTATTACAAAATATGTTATTTTGATAGCAGCACTTTGCATAGTTGTCAAATTATTTCAGGGTGGTACAAGTGGTAAAGCTCGGATCTGAAGATTTAGGTTTACTCCATGCATCAATTTCCCTACTTCATCATACCCATCGTTGTGAGTATCCAAAAGTGGCAAAAAAGAGACGCCACATAACAAATATCAAAATAAAAATAAAAAAAATTCATAATGGATAATAGCATGTTTAATGTGAGCCCCATTTACCCCCTCCCCCAAAGTGGACAGACGAAACTCCGCCTATGCCCATCAAAATAATTTTTATCACGTTATGTTTGCATTATGTTATGCGTCTATCGTTAGCAGTTTCTTAGAATCAATCAGTATCGATTACTTTTGAATGTAGAAAAGACAAGCCGATCGAGACGATGGATATCTCATTATGCAGAAAACTCACAGTCCTTTCAACTCGCCAAATTTCATTCATTCTTTAGAATGATTTCGAGTATACGGAAGCATTACACGGAAGAAAAATGGGTGTTGACTTTAAACTGAACCCCTACAGACAAAAAGACGGCTCTGTAAATCAAAATAATTTATACAGGGTGTCATTCTAATGGCGCCCATGGACCACGGAAACTTATAGAGGACATCAAAACAAACAACTTTTCTCAGCAGCTTTTTATCGTTGTTGCGTCGTTTCGGTGCTACAGTCCTTCAAAAAAGCCTGTTTTGCCTCCTGAATGCTGGGAACAACACACAACATTTGATTGCCTTTGTGACTTCATATCCCGTCGTGAAGCGATAGGCTCCAGGATTGCCAGGAACACACATATTCTGTGAAAAATGACATAGCTACAATCAGCCACATTATGTACCGTAAAACAAAACAAGAAAACACGTTATGTAACCTAACAGAAAGTAAACAAACGATACAAAAGAATGGTACAAAGAAAATATATTCAAGTGGAAGTGGTCATATCGAATTTTGTGTTAGCTTACATCTAAAATCTTTGCAAATCTAGTTTCAAGTTGGTATCTACAATTTAGCTATCCACTTCGTCCTTCTGATACTAGTTGTCTGTGACATACTGAACAGATGAAAAAATATAAATGAAAGAACACAAAATTTCAAAGTTAAGCAACACATAATATAATGTATATTCAGGGCATTATGAATCAAGTGACAAAAGTGGTTGAAAAAACAGGGATATAAATAGTATTAAAACAATCTCTCCGACGACTGTGTTTTTCAACGCACCGGATACACACGTAATAGTTTGCAACTATGAACAGGGCAGTATATTCGCTACTGATTCATCATTAGATTGTTACTGTGGTTGTACGTTTTTTAGCCGTCATGTAACAATGTGAACCTCGGATACTTCCGTTATCAGCACAAAAGTACCACAAGGCATCTGGACACAAACCTGTAGATATCAACCTTGCAACGAGATTTGCAAATATAATTGACATAAAGCTGGGCGTAAACAGCCATATGTAAGTTGTAAGTAAGTCCAATAAAATTTATTGTTGTTGATATTTTACATGTAGGCTGAGACAAAATCCGATATTGACACTTCATTTTGAATATGTTTTTTTACCATTTCTCATATCGTTGGTTCACTTTCCCCTTCCCCTGAGATGACTGCTGATCTTTTGGCTGGTAGGTTATGATGTTCGGTCTACTGGACGCGTTTCTCGCTTCGTTTTACAGCTAATAATGTGGTTGGTAGTTTGTCATTTTTCACAAAATTTGTGTGTTCCTTGGAACTCTGCCGTGCGCTGTTTCGCCACAGGAAATGACGTCACAGATAGGATGAAATGTTGTGTTGGGTTTCCAGCATCCAGGCGGCAAAACGGTCCTTTTTGAACAGCTGTAGCGTCGAATCGACGCATTAACGAGAAAAATGTTGCTGATAAAAGGTTTTTGTTTTGATGTCCTCGGATCAAGAAAGTGTGGGGCGTTACCCCCACACCCCCTATACGCCTTCATGGCGTTGTGCTATGCACAGGGGAGCCCTTTACCTTTACCTATAAGAATCTGTGTTCCGTGGGCGCCATTAAAATGACACCCTGTTTAACGTCAAATTAGCACTTACTTGTTTGTTTTTTTTGTGTTGAAATACTATTTGATAGTTTCATCAGTCCATCAGATTTCACTTGGTATCACTTACATAGTCCGAGTTATCGATAAATTAACAAGGATGGACAAACAGACACTTCGGTTGCATAAAAGTAGGCATTCCAGCTTTTGCTTTGTGTGCTCTAAAAAGTTATATTTTTTATTAACTGTGTTACCTTAAATAACATGTACTGAAAAAGTGAGAGATGGAAAAATAAAACTAATTTGATTCGATTTTTGTTATTTAGCAATACTCTTCTGCCACTTTTTGTTAATCGCGAGGATGAGGATGAGTGATGATATGATAAAACTGACGAAGCGGCACTCACAAAGAGCATCCGGAATTCGAATTCCAGGACTCTGGTGACGTAATGCGCTGTGTCTACCGCTCCGTCGCGGAGCTAGAAAACTGCTATTTGAAGTAGTTAAATTTGTACTGTTGTACTTACTTTTAAATTATATTAAATAATATAATATATATAGTTTATTGTATTTACATTATCTGAGATTTTGTGAAAATGCAACAGGAATACCGAAATGATTAAAATGTTAATAGTAGAATTTTATAATATTTATTTCATCTCATTTTAGCACTTACTCATTGCCACTTAATATTCCTGGTAGTAATGTGAAAAGCCGTTGTGGTATCTGGTTGTGCCAAATTCTACCCTATAATAATCCCGAAGGTAGACGTGGTCATCATAGAGCCAGATGACGGGTCTCTGAAATAGTACCTGCTCCATGCCAGCAAGATCGTCGACGGGGATTTTGAAGTAGTAATCCACCGTGTTTCTGAAGGATTCGATCAGTGCCTTACCATCGGCGTACCGGTGTTTATTGCCAAGGATGACTCTCTTGCCGATGGAAGGGGGCATGTTGGTGAAGTATACTCCTTCCCCAATGGGAGCGTCTTCCCCCGTGGATGCATGTATGGTTTTCGAGTCTAGGATATCAGCTGCTCCATCTTTGTCGGTGTAATAGTAAGCTGGTTATTTGAAAAGAAATAAAAAAACAAGCGAATGATAAATGATCGTCATATTACCATGGCAACATTATTACTATTTTTTACGTTAAGAGAATCTTTAGTACTATTAATATTAGTTTCAAAATTGTTATTGATGTGCTCTTATAAATAATTGAAGAATACAAACTATTGAAAAATACAAGTTGTAATCAAATAAATCAATGTGAGATGTAAGAATACATAAAAATACGTATTCACATTAATTAAATGCGTGTGAAAATTACAATAATACTAATGTGAGTTTACAATCTTTAGATAATTACTTTTGTAAAGTAACTAGGCTGTTTTCATATTCTTTCTCTTTCTTATTTCCTTTTTCTTCTTTTTTTACACAACTTCATGCACAAAAAGGAAAAATAAATATTAGTCACCGTTTTCACCATTTGTATGGAGACTTATGACTCACCCTGTATATTGTAGTAACTTGAGGATAAAGTAGCGAAATAGCTGAACCTCCTGATTGTGTTCTACGTGATCTAATATTGCATATGGAAGTTATTATTTACCGCTTCTTCCAAGTGACAGGTGTTTATATGTGTAGTACACATTGTGGTAGCTCATAATTTGTACTTTTAAAGTCCTGTTTAAAACTATCGAAAAACGAACATTATGTAAAAACACAATATGGCCTACATAGGAATATATCTGAAGGAACACGTGCAAATGTGGCATTTGTTACTCTTATGTTCACGTAGAGTGTATTGGAGTCACTAACGATGATGAAGAACCTTTCATTTGCCCAGACTGATGAGTAATCCATGGTGTTCTTCTGAGAAGTTATGATACGTCACTTCCCTGTTATTGGTTTGCAAAAGATGCTATTCTTTGCATAATCTCATTATGTCGTTGTATAAATAAAACATAAGTGTATTAATATACAGTCCCTAACAAAAGGTTAAGACCACCAACTTTTTTCACATAAATGAATCCTAACCGAACGTTTTTGGTGCAAATATGGAGTGAAATTGTGTGGAAGTAATATAGTGTGGGAGGCATATATTGCCGAAAAGATATTGGTATACGTCTTGTAGTTCTTGAGATACGAAAGTGGAAAATCAAATTTCTTAACTGAAAATTCAGCATTTTGAAGTACAGATGAATGTGTATACACGTAACCGTACTGACAGTACTGAATTCTTGCCTGTATTGTGGAACACGAACGACGGTTTTGGCGCAAAAAAAAATCCCAAAAAAAATTATCGTGTTTTATATTTTTTCTTTTTCTAAAATTCGCAAAATAAAAATACAGCGAGAATTGAGAGGTTTTCAGATAACAATATCTTCCTCAGCGACTGCGCTGGAGTGAACAAATTTTATCAGTCATTAGTTGAAATGTGTGTCAATAAATGGCGCAGAAAGACATATCTCGAGTAGCAGCATTGTGCAAGTCCAAACCTCTTTGCCAAAAAGTATACACGGAAAGAGCGCCGACTCCGCCTAAAAATGGAAATTACGCCGCGCATGCGCACTTCATCTCGCGAGGTCTGCGACACTAGCGACGTCGCACCTTAGGTACAGTGAACTAACATGCCCTCTACTGTTAACAAATGAATGCAGCATCGCGTGAGTGTGTTCGAATTTGAAATAACGATTGTCCGGTTGGTCCGGTATTGTTTCGTTGAGTGTAGGCTGACTGCTACCGTTGACGTCGAACTAGAGTATCATAGTTCGTTCTAGTTCGGGTTAATGTTGTCAAAAATTGAAACTATGAAGATAGATAATTATTTGAAGCAGTTTGTAATGATGTTTGACCGAATATGCTGGAAAAAAGCGATGGATATACATACTATATAAGAGAGAGGTACGTATTTGTGTGTGTAGTTGCTTATTTCACATGTATTTTAGTTCCTATGCAACAACAAATTAAGCAAATATATGAAGTGGGGATATATATACTTTCATGGGTGGAAAATAAAATGATGCTATGCTTTGGTGTGTGCACAGACAAGTGAGACCAAATTTATCATTGAAAGAAATGGGAAACCAAATAAACATTACAACGCACACGTGGTATTTAGATAAATTGACCACATATTTATACTAAAATTAAAAGTGCTGGTATTATTTTGAATCTTTCCATATCTTTATTTTTTGTTTTGTTTTATTGCCCAAATTATTATTTTTTTAAAGTTCAAGCTTGTGAAAGAGTGGTTTGATGGTCATTCACTAAATACATAGAGATATAAAATGTTATTTAATTTATATTATAGTATATACTGTGATTGTAAATGTATTTCTTTTTATAAAAATACTAAAATTTCGTTTTTTTTATTACAGATATTCACAGGTGTCGAATGGAATGGAAAGTCTGAACTGCAAGGACACATTTCCCTTTATCTGTGAAAAGAATACCCTGCCTGTTTTCTGCAACAATAATACTGAAAAAATGTTTCAGTGTGGTCGATTTTTGTTATCTTGTTAGTGAATCTCCATTGAGGTGAAAGGGGTCAATTCTGTTTCTACGTACCGTACAGTGTTAGTGAATGAAGAAATTTTTATATAAAGATGATATATGATTTCATTGAAGATTGTGTTTCCAGACAGTGTATAGTGTTAGTAGTAATAGTATGTACATCAAAAGGGAGTGAAGACAATAGCATACTTTTTATGGTGGTTATGTGAATCTACACAAATGCAGGGAGCATGGTGATGATCTGTTTTGATTAGTGTTTATTTGTGGCTGTTTTGTGGTTTCATGTAGTGTGCTAAGATACGTGGTTCTAGTGTATAAATGGATGGAATAATGAATTCTAAGAGAGTAATTCTATTTGGTTTGTTCTTTTTCCTTACTAAGGTGTAGGCATTAAACAGAATATATTGAGGTGGAAATAACACAGGAAATATATTTAAAAGCACAACCATATATTATAATGGAGGGACTTGCTTCATCGCTGTGAAGCTAGCTTTCGGGCTATTTTCACCAGGTTTTAAAACTCTGCATGTGCATGATATATGACCTGGCTTGGTCTTTTACACGGATATAATTGTTGATGTGAATCAAACTTACGTTAGTGTGCATTTATATTCATGGAGTTTGAAAAAATACCACCAGGTATTCTGATATGGACTGCTGCTGCTATGTCAGTGAATGCTAATGTAGTTAGGTTAGGCAGCTCAGGGTCTCACTGCAGAACATGGGTTGCTTTTTGCCTCTAAATAGACTAACAAAATTACGTACCTTCTACTTCCATTTTCTGGTGTTACTTTTCCGATTACTATTATATTATATTATTGCACGTAAAAAATGTTTTTCCTGCTGCTAAAAGCAACAATGCATTTCTCCATTCGTTCGCGTCCATATTGTTTACGCACAGTTGCTGTCATTTTTGTTTTTCCTGCTACTAAAATGTTGCATTTCTCTTATTCGTTCGCGTCCATATTATTTACGCAGTTACTTTATTTCGACGAGGAATGCCTACAAGGTTAGGTCTGTTAGGTTGGGTTCCAATAGCATAAACACAATGAAAAATGTTTTTTCTGCTACTAAAATAATGCATTTCTCTATTCGTTCGTGTCCATATTGTTTACGAACAGCTACTTTAATTATTTCGATGAGGTATGTCTACAAGGTTAGGTTGGGCTCCAATAGCATAAATACAATGAAAAATATTTTTCCTGCTACTAAAATAATGCATTTCTCTATTCGTTCGCGTCCATATTGTTTACGAACAGCTACTTTAATTATTTCGATGAGGAATGCCTACAAGGTTAGGTTGGGCTCCAATAGCATAAATACAATGAAAAATATTTTTCCTGCTACTAAAATAATGCATTTCTCTATTCGTTCGCGTCCATATTGTTTACGAACAGCTACTTTAATTATTTCGATGAGGAATGCCTACAAGGTTAGGTTGGGCTCCAATAGCATAAATACAATGAAAAATGTTTTTCCTGCTACTACAATAATGCATTTCTCTATTCGTTCGCGTCCATATTGTTTACGCACAGCTACTTTAATTATTTCGACGAGGAATGCCTACAAGGTTAGGTTAGGCCTGTTAGGTTGGGTTCCAATAGCATAAATACAATGAAAATGTTTTTCCTGCTACTAAAATAATGCATTTCTCTATTCGTTCGCGTCCATATTGTTTACGCTCAGCTACTTTAATTATTTTGACGAGGAATGCCTACAAGGTTAGGTTAGGCCTGTTAGGTTGGGTTCCAATAGCATAAATACAATGAAAAATGTTTTTCCTGCTACTAAAATAATGCATTTCTCTATTCGTTTGCATCCATATTGTTTACGCACAGCTACTTTAATTATTTCGATGAGGAATGCCTACAAGGTTAGGTTTTATTAGCATAAATGCAATGACAAATTATTAATCAGGCTAAGAGAACTAAACCTAGCTACCTAACAATGTAGGAATTTTTTGCTTTCACTAAATTTGTGCAGGAATGTGCACCACCATGTCACTTTTTCCTTCCAAGAGCACCCAACCTGCATGGGTATTTCTAGTTTTTTCAAAGAAATAAAATTTTCCGTACCTTCAAACTTACTTTTCCCAATTACTAACTACAAAACATTACCAAAAAATTATGGACCACGTTCCTCCTAAGCAGCCCATATTCTGCAGTCTTACCCAGCTCAGGTTTATGGCTGTAAGCATTAAAATTTCTTCCATAAATACTTTCAATACCTGATTGTGTAATTTCTGATCTTCAACACCTGGTGAAAATAGCCGTACATGCTCACCTCGGTGGTGGAAATAATTCTCCATATTGAATATTGAAGACTTTTTTTTTAGCAGTATAGTTCACATGTTGTGGTGAACACACTTCTGACTTTACCAAGATATTCCATAGAAAACTTATATTTGGGGGTGGGGGTGAAAACTAACTAAAACAGCTTCAGGGTAAGTACCTCCATGTGTTTCAGCAAGTTTTAACAGGAGTGGCACATAATGCAAAGTGCACATCCAAGAGCTATTGTGAAAAGTGAGTTCCAGTGTCTACTTATATTTATTTGGATTTTTCCATATTCTTAACCACCAATTTGCTACAACAGGTAGTTGCATGTAAGATTTTTTCTTAACAAAATAGGAGCCAACGATTAAGTATTTCCGAGAGGTCTTTCTTCTCGCAGATGGCAATACCAACCTTGTGTTATGACGTCAGACGCGATATGCCTACGTTGTTCAGTTTGGTTCTCTTAGCATAAATACACTGCAAATGTATTATTTATGCTCAGAGAGCTAATACTAATAAGCCTAACCTAACAACTTATGCATTTAGCCTAACAGTGAAACCATCCCGCAGTGACTTCAGAACGCAAGGTTGGTATCATTAGAAACTTACTGAAATGTAAGTAAAAGAAATAGAACAGAATGTCCAGGAAATAATTGTTAAAATGTGGAAATGTGAAAATAAATTTTAATAAAGTGAGCAGGGGATCTTCCGTAAGTTGGCATTTTGATGGTGGTGTCATCAGATTTGAACCTACATGTACTTCACATGTGGCCTCTTTTTTACTCTGAATTTACATGATTTTTAGTGAATTACACTTGTTTCACTTAATGAAAGGAGAGGAAGGAATGATTGCTTTTATTTAGGTATTATATAGACACTCCCATGTTCATTACCATGGTATAATCTAAAAGAAATCATTTTTGCATTAAAAAATCTAGTGATTTTTTTTGTTACACAAAAGAATCGTTACACCTTTCACTTGTTTAATGAATATACAAAGTAACACAATATGGAGACATAATACAGTAAGTACACTGTTCATGTAGTGGATTGTTTGAAAATGGCGGACGCACCAGTCAGCTAAGAAACTACTCCGACTCAATCTCTGAGCCACCTGGGTACAACGCAAACATGTTTAGCAAGAAGTTTACCTAGACGTTATGTGTTTACTCCTGTTCGTGGTGTGAACGTTGAAGTGGGATTACAAGTGTAGAAAGCGCAGATATAGAAGAAAACATGCCGAGTGGAAAAGGATCCCAACGAGGCGCGTCGAGCCACGCTGCGAGACGGGAAGGAGGCACGCTTGTTCCCGACAGCAAGCTGCAGGTAAGCCCGAGGAAATTAACCGGCGCCGTGTGCGCTGGTGACCTTTCGGACACCATCAAACAGTGCGTCGAGGCTCAGATCAGTAGTGAATATCTTCAAAAATGTCTTGCTGACTTAATAGTCGAACGGGTAACTACTGCAGTGATAAAAGCGTTGAGTGACACAATCGAGTTTAATTCTGAAGCTGTCCATGACCTCCAAAAGGAATTCAACGCCCTTGAAAAGAACTGTCAGGAAGTAAACAATGAACACGCCAATGTAATAAATGACATGGAAAGTAAATTATCAAATTATGAGAAAAAGCTTCAAACCCTTGCCGACAACCTGACGCTGAAGACAACTGAGCTGGAACAATATCAGAGAAGACAATCTCTCAGAATCTTTGGCATCAAGGAAAAAGAAGGGGAGAATACCGACTCAATCGCGGTTAATCTCTTCAAAGAAACTTTAAAATTGAACATCACAGAGGAGCATATTTGCAGGTCCCACAGGGTAGGACGTCCATCCAAGAATCCAAGGCCCATCATAGTAAAGTTCGTGAGTTACAGATCGAAAACACTGGTACTGAAAAACCGAAGGAAGCTAGCAGGAACGCCCATTGCCATTGCTGAGGACCTCTGCAAGGAACGACTCCACCTGTTACGGAAAGCTAAGGACAAGTACGGGAATCGAAATGTTTGGACTGAGGACGGGAAGATCGTCATCAAAACAGAGACGGAAAGGAAATACATAACAAGGCTCGAAGAACTCTAACGAGTGTTGCTGCAAGTGTGTGTGATAAGTTATGTGTATCCCAAGTGTGTGTTCCAGAGCGAGTAGTGAAAAACATATCCCATTCATTATTTCTTATTACTATTTCCTAATTATTATATCATAATCATTGTTATTATTATTATTATTATTATTATTATTACACTATTAGATATATTAAGCCACCTGCAAGTTCACTTTTCTTATAAAGTAGCTCTTATTTGCCACAATATTATTATATTTTTTCCTTTTCTTTTTATCTTCTTAAAAACCTAATTTACGTAGCTTCAGTCTCCAAAGTACTTAAACCAGTTGCTATATCTCACGATCTAAAAATGTTCACTTTCTCCCAACCATTGCTCGTGACGGTCCGCTGTCCGCTGGCCGATGCTAGAAGACTCCTCCCCCTCCCCCCCGATGACAATGGCTTACCGTTACGCGGAAAGGAGTGACCTGGAGGAGGGTGGGAGAGTTGAGGCAGCATTCCAAGAATTGGCCCCCTCTACAGCCAGCACAGATGGCTTCGCAGACGACATTCACGCCTTCAGCAGAGGTTTACAAATATGTCACCTAAATACTCAAGGGTTACTGAACTCGTTCGATGAATTTAAGCATATCATGTCACCTGCTAATTTCGATGTAATAGGTATCACTGAATCGTGGCTAAAGCCCGGGATAAGTAATAACGTTGTGGAACTTCATGGTTACGAAATAGTAAGGAAAGATCGAACTCGATGCAACAGGGGTGGAATCTGCTTTTATATCAAAGAAAATATTCGATGGAAAATAATAGAAATTGACAATTTTTTAAAACTAGACGAACAAATCGAAATATTAGTAGTCGAAATTTGTTGCAATAAAGAGAAAGTAGCTGTTGTGTTGGTGTACAGGCCGCCAAACATATCTTATACCACATTTAATAATTTGCACGATGTATTACAATTTACATTCGTAAACTACGACCAT
This sequence comes from Lepisma saccharinum, assembly GCF_977018435.1. Lineage (NCBI taxonomy): Eukaryota > Metazoa > Arthropoda > Insecta > Zygentoma > Lepismatidae > Lepisma > Lepisma saccharinum. The sequence continues at coordinate 64,925,855 of NC_139250.1, read as the reverse complement.
TATATTTGTATCGGCGATGTAAACGCAGATTTTTTAAAACCTAAAGAACCGGATACAAAATTACTGTCGGGTATAATTAAAGAACTAAACGGCATTCAAATTGTAAAAAAGCCAACGCGGAAAACTGCCACGTCGGAGTCCCTAATAGACGTTATAATCTGTTCTAAAAAGACAAAGGTTTTATACGTAAATCAACAGTCATTGCCAGGTATATCTGATCATGATACAGTGTATGCAGTATTTGAAGTTTATAATAGTGTAAAAAAATCGAAAACGAAATTTGTCCGTTACCGTGACTTCAAACAACTAGATATCAGCAAATTCAATGAGGATGCAAAAAATTCAGCCTGGGAGGATATAGAGGGATGTGAGGACGTAAACAGCCAGGTCGAAATGATAAATGATGAAATACTATTGCTGGCGAACAAACACATCCCTGTTAAAACGCGCAGAATGACAAAGCCTCCCGCGCCATGGATAAACAATACCGTTCGTGAATTTTGGAAGCTTAGGGACTACTATCATTTGAAATACGTAAACACCGGCGATAACGATAGCCTTCTCAGCTACAAATACTTTAAAAACAGAGCTAAAAAGATAGTGCGAAATAGCAAGTTTCACTATTATAAATCTGCAATCGATAAGAACATAAATAATGCGAAAGAAATGTGGGCGAACCTGCGTAAACATGGCCTAATAGGTAGCAAATATGTCAGTCAAGATATTCCCGAAAAAATACTAGATCCAAATAGCATTAATGACTATTTTATACAAGCTTCGCAAAGTGAAGCGAACCAGGATGGCCTGGAAAAAATTTGCAAAACATTTTTGACCCTCAAATCCCTAAATTCATTTACCTTTACTAGAGTGACATCTCAAGACATACGGAAGGCATTCAGCAGGATACGTAGTAAAGCATGTGGAGACGATGGCATAAACTTAACCATTTTAAAATTATTACTTCCATTTTGCGTAAATACTATAACCGTCATAATAAATAACTCCCTAGCACAGGGTATCTTCCCAGAAGCGTGGAAAAAGGCAATCGTTTTACCGCTCGCAAAATGCAAGCCTGTTAAAAATGTGAATGACCTGCGCCCAATAAGTATACTGCCCATAATGTCGAAAATTTTAGAGCGTATTTTACACGAGCAGCTGTTCACACACGTAACAGCTACATCTAGTTTTCCAAAGCATCAATCTGGTTTTCGGCCAAATCACAGCACCACAACAGCCATTCTGAAAGTTGCTGACGATGTACAAAAAGCTATCGATGAAAGCAAAATCACCTTACTTGTATGCCTTGATTTCTCTAAAGCATTCGATTGCGTGAACCATGAAGTTCTACTCGATAAATTACACAGCATTGGGGTAAACGGCATAACCCTTGATTGGTTTGCATCGTACCTTTCTGGCAGGAAGCAGCGTGTACAAATCAGAGGCAAAAATAACTGTTCCTCTTGGTGGTTAAACATTCGAAATGGAGTTCCCCAAGGAAGCATTCTTGGACCTCTCCTTTTCTCCATTTATGTAATGGACTTACATAAGAACCTCTCGCATGCGCAGTATCACCAATATGCTGATGATACTCAGATATACATACATACAAGGATAGAAGAGTTCTCAAATGCAGCATCACAACTACAGAAAGACCTGAACGCCATAAGTGAATGGGCACAAACTAACTTCCTAAAATTGAACCCAACCAAGTCAAAATTTGTCATAATGGGAACGAAATTTCTGGTAAAAAAGCTTAGCCAAAACACAGATAACATGATTCTCCCCAAATTGAATAGCCATCCGTTAAACTTAGAAAATACTGTAAATAACCTTGGCGTTGTCATGGATTCCCACATAGAATGGTCAGGTCATATTTCAGAGCAGATGAAAAAAGCCAACAAATCTCTTCGAGCATTACATCACTTGAAAAATATTGTAGGCATTGAGGTTAAAAAAAAATTGTGCGAGAGTCTAGTTTTATCACGATTAATCTACGGAGCCACGGTTGCTTACAATGCAAGCAGCTCCATAACTAATAAGCTACAAAAGCTACAAAATGCATGCATAAGATTCATTTACAAGCTGAAAAAAAGGGACCACATTTCAAAATACTTATTCAATTTGAATTGGCTTAACACCAAGAATCTCGCGAAATACCAATTATTAACTTTAACACATAAAGTACTAGGCAACAAACAGCCTGCATACCTCTTTGAAAAACTGAACACAAATTCGAGCAGACATGAACATGTAACACGACGAAAGAAATTATTGTCAGTCCCAGTACATAATACGACCACCTATGGAAAATCATTTACTGTAACTGCCACTAAAGAATGGAATTCCCTCCCAACCTCCCTAACATCCATCAACAACCATAAGCTATTTAAAAAGAATCTAAAACAGTACCTACTGGCAAGGCAGCGAAATACCTAATCACGAGCAACTTTTCATTCATAAAAATACGCATTGTAACATTTGGCAACTGTGTGCACATAAATCTTATAATTTCATAATTTTATTTCACTTCATTATTACTATTATATTTTCTATTTTTCCAGATTACTAAATATGTATGAATGTGTACTAAAACAAAAGCAAAAAAAAAAAAGATACCTATGTTCAACAATTTATAGGTAAATCTGTCTTTCTTTTTCATTATCTATATATATATCCTAAGCGTATATACCTATATATTTAATTATTCTTATTTGTATTGATATGTAATCCTTTTCATGTTTTTATTTTTATTTTTTTTCTGAATGTATTTTTTTCTCAATGTACTCTTTATTCCATTGTACTAATCTTCCAGACAAGGGTCTGTTGTAAGAACGGCCCTAGAGGCCGAAACACGCCCGCTCCAATAAAGGCGATTTTATTATTATTATTATTATTATTATAAGATAACAAAATCATTATTTGTGCAGTCTCTGCAATGCATATGTTCAAGTAGAATACGTGCATACTTTTAGTAAGAATTAGCAGAATCTTACTGAGGAATATGTAACATTCGATACGTTTTCGTAGCTATTTATTTAATTTCTTATGTTCATTTATGTAATGAAGGGGCCACCAAAGTAAACTTTTTTTAAAACAAAGGGAGCCTCCTCCTTGTGGGCAAATGTAGGTTAGCCTGTAAATGAAAATGGCCAGTCTATGTATTTGGACTGCTTCACATCTTTATTGTTTCATGATAGTGGTGAAGTCAGTTTCTGCATTAATTTATTCTTGGGCACATACTCCTTTGATGATTTTTTTTCATTGAACAGTAGAAACACCTGTAAGTGAACTGAATTGATGGTTTGTGTGTTTTTAATTCCACTTAAGCTAATCAGGACTGAAACTACAGTTTAGTAGGATCTGAACCACTGCTTCAACCAGGTATTGAAGTCAGGTGTAATGCACAGGTTTGGCCTTGATTACACTTTTAGGTTGTGAGGATGGGAGAGAGATTTCGCACCAGGTATGTTTTTAAGATGTATGAAAAATTCATGCATTCTTTACCTGCGCTACTCCTGCATGCATATCGTAGTCAACCATCGGTTTTTGTGTGTGTTGGTAGAAAGAGAGCACCCTGTGTTGCTGCATCTCCTCTTCCCTCCCGACCAGCAGCAGACATGATTAACTAACATTCAAAGATGGAAGTGTATGGGACCGTTTTACAACTTGGTTCCAGTATGTTCCAAACAATGTTTGTTAACTACGAAAAAAAAATTCAAAATACAAAATAAGGGGGATTTTTTACGTAAAAGTCGGTAAGTAGGAAAGTTTTAAAAATAAATTTGATTCATAATGACGCTATGAAGTTGATAAGTAACTATCTGAATTATGATTATAGCTCAAATTAATTATCCAGAGTATTAGATTTTCTTCATATAGGATGAGTAGCAGGCTAAAAATTTCCATTTCTTGTCACCAAAAATGGACATTTTGCCAGTGCAATTTTCAGTGTCTTGAAGACATTGTGCATACTATTATTACTTTAAAAAATATTACAAGTGTGAAGAAACAACCTTTTTTCCCCTGTATACACCAGGGTACTTCAAGATTTTCATGCATACTGCCAATGAGGCCGATGGAACAGTTGGTTGCAGGTCTCATTGCATTTTACTTTCAGCGAAGATAATACCTCAGAATAAAAATAATCAGGTTTCATAAGTACTAAAGAAACTTTAGCAAGCCAGAAGCAACTCTCAGGCTGCATTTTGGACAATCCTCCTATGTACTGAATGGTTGTCATTCATATGTTTTATTTGTTTATTTACTTGTGCTTTTCTACTGTTAAACAAATAAATAAGGAAATACTGGTTTTAGTTTGTAGGAACGATAGGAGAGCATGGTTTCATGCACTAATTGTGCTTTCCCCCCACTCTCAAGAACATTCTCGACTTTGAATTTATATAGGTTTACAATTTTATTGCAGCTGGCTGCATGAAGTGCCCGAAATTGTGCCTAAAATTATGAAAAGTCAATTTTTCGGGGAGCAACGAAAAAAATACATAAAACTGATCTCATGGGTACAAATTAATTTACTCATATCATAGTGATAACTAGGGCTAGGATTTTTATGACCTAAAAATCACCAAAATATAAAAAATAAAATATGCTCTTATGACCCAAAATTTTACAAAATATGCCCTTATTACTGGACTGTTTCAAACATCAACATCTAAATGCAGAGATATTTGCACATATTTACTATTTTTAGTTCACTTTATGGGCCTCGAGTTGCAATACACAATGAATACTTTCTCTAAATTTTCAAAGAAAAATGCAAGAGATCTTACTACAGTGGAAAAAAACTCGAGTGAAAATGGGAGCAAGACCGAATCCACTTAGAAAATCACTATTTGTTGAAAATGTAAAAATATGCTGAATATGACCGAAAATTCATCAAAATATGCTTATCACGTAGAAATAACCAAATATGCCCTTAAAAAGCACCTTAATTTAATTAGTTTCTTCATAATATTAATGTCTACATGTTTAGGGAACATATCACCCTTACCCTAAAAAAAATATGCTGTCATGAAAATGATCCTAGCCCTAGTGATAACTATTATCAAAATAGATAAGTATATCCTTCTTAAAGTATAGACAATTAATTGATTTTAATAATCGAACAACATATTTCAGTCCTTGAATGTTTTGCGCAACACGAAACTACTAAATTCAATATCCAATTGACTGTAGTGTTGAATCTGAAAGACGTCTGCATATCGCGTGCTTGCTGCGTTGCTATGGCAACCTACGTAGTTCGGTACCTAGACGGCGGCGGCAGCACCATTCCTCCTGCCTGTTCCTCATTGGCCAGTTTGTTTCAAAATTTCTGACGTCATCTCAAGCCGTCTGCTAACATGTTTCCATTGTAGGCAGGCACGTATCCAGAGGGGGGGCTTAGGGGGCTCGAGCCCCCCCCCCCGAAAGTTTTAGGTTTACACTAGATAAAATGAAGTTTTTGGTTTCTTGTGGTGTGAAATAAAATAATGTGACAATAATTTAAGGAAATAAATAATTATCGAGACAAGACTGAGAATGTTCCGTAACCCTGTTAGTGATAATAGCACGTATCCAAGATGGGGCACAGGGGGCTCGACCCTCTCCCCAGGAATTTTTTCAGTTTACGTTACATAAAATTAGGTTTTTGGCTTCTTGAATAATGTGTAAATAATGTAAGGAGAGAAATAATTATCGAGGCAAGACGGAGCATGTTTATACCCCTGTTATTGTTAATAGCACGAATCCAAGGTGGGTATGAGGTGGCTCGAGTCCCCTATCAGGAAATTTTTCAATTTACACTAGATAAAAATAGATTTTTGGCGTCTTGAATAATGTAAAGATAATAAATTTATAAATCTGAGAGAAATAATTATCGAGACAAGACGGAGAGCGTTCTATAACCTTATTATTGTCAATAGCACGTATCCAAGGTGGGAATCAGGAGGCTCGAGCCCCCCTTCAGGATTTTTTCTGTTTACACTAGATAAAATTAGGATTTTGGCTTCTTGAATAATGTGATGATAATTTGGGAGAAATAATTATCGTGACAAGACGGAGAATGTTCTATAATCCTGTTATTGTTAATAGCACGTATCCAAGGTGGGGTTGAGGTTGCTCGAGCCCCCCCCCCCACAGGAAATTTTCTATTTTACACTAGATAAAATTAGGTTTTTGGCTTTTTGAATAATGTGACGATGATTTAAGGAGATAGAAAATTATCGAGCCAAGACGGAGAATGTTTTATAACCCTGTTGTTGATAATATTGCACGTAAACTTTTCTTACGCTTTCGGTGTTGTCGCAGTGCACTTGAGCACTATCTAGAGACTTGTCAGCATTTGGAAGCTGCACAACAAAGGTAGCGCCACACGTAGGGCGATTCGTTGTAATTTCTAATCTCTGGAAGGCGGGAGAGGGTACGTTCTTGATTGAGTGAAGGAGTCAACTACTTGGAATATTAACGAATCGTTTTATCTGCGGAACGTTCTAGAATATAATGAGGATATAAATACGCGGATTCAATTTTTCGATTGGTCTGTACAAAGAATCGGTTAATGAGATTTCAGAGGTAAGACAATTCATACAGTCGATTGGTGATCAGATCAGTCAGCGTCCTCTGGTTGCTTTATAAGATATAGTGATTCGAAAATGAAGACATTGACGACAGCAGAACTTCCGGGGCCTCAGAGTAGTGCTATCTCGGTTCGAGGGCCGAAGAGATCAAGGCCTCTCTCTCTTTCTCTCTTTCTCTCTCTCTCTCTCTAAAGTGAATATTTCATCAGTACCGGATATTAAAACAGAAATAAACTGCATAGATCAACTGAAAATCAAAGTTTTGAGTGATGATTTAGTTTTGCCAGAACTAAATTTCGTATATGCAGTCCGAGAATTTCATGGTAAAAAAAACAACAACTTTTGTTTAAGCCTACTGGGTTCGAAACACATTCAAACACTTAACTACCATAAAGAGACAGCCGAAAATTTTATGGATGTCGAGAAGAGAAAGGAAGATGTTGCATATGTAGACATTTTAGGCGTAAATTGCAGGCTCTACCAGGACCCAAATCAGGGCTCTACCAACTGAGCCACCTAGCCATCCTTGACTTCAACCGATTTTTCGTTAAAATGTCATAGTACATGTCCTGTGTATATCAAATTCTAACGTGTTGTCTGTATAGTGAACAAACACAGAAAATATAGGAGAGAGAAGAAAACTGAGGAGCATTCCCACCGGTTGAGGAGAATTTTTTTCTGTGGTCAACAAGAGCTACTACTTCGAGGTGACAATTACAGTGGCCTAATAAGGGAGATTTCACACCCTGTCGCCTGAGGATTTCACAAGTCGAAATTAGGTTTCTGCGGCCTTTTGTGTCGCTACGGTGTGAAACGTTGCTGTTGATTGGTCCATTTCAATTGACATGTATTGCGTGTCCCTTCAGTCTGAAACCTTCCTAAGTCTTGAAAATCCAAGTCACAAGGATGGAAATTTAAGGCCTTGTTAAGGTTAGGCATGAAGGCAGGCAGACGACAGCACCCTAAATGATCATATCCTAACCTGCAGGAAGAAAGCATCTTACTTCAATCTCCAATACGGAATGATAAAAACTTCTGGTGAGTTGATTTTTAAAAAATGTGTCCGAGATAAAGAGAGGCGTGCCCAGGATTTTCGGAAGGGAGAGGGGTTACGCATACTATTTTTGGTGGTCAGTCCTGATTTTGCCATTTTTTCCCTGTCTTTGACGTTCCTCTTCTTCTTCTTTTTTTTTTTAAAAAAAAGGAATACTGGATCAAATGGGGTTATGACCTCACCAACCCTCCCTTGGGCACGTCACTGGAGTTAAATGAGTAGTGTAATTGGATTGTTTCAAAGTAGTACTTTGTAGGTATCCCTTTTTTTTATCAATTGAAAATCAGTTTTTGACATATTTTGACAATTTTTTGTCCACGTTTTAGCGTTCAGCGATGTTTTTAGTACAATTTTCAATGCAAATTTTTTTTCCCCACTCGTACTTGGTAGGTATATCACGATCTTACGTGATACAACTTAACCTATCTTTTTTTCTTACGATTTTTTTTTTTTTACGATCCTAAGTGATATAACTTAACCTATCATTTTTTTTATATATTTACGCATCGAACTAACCTACAAGGGAATCTGTTTGTTTTAATATTTCAGTCGACATCTAGTAGCAAACACTAGAACTATTTCCTCAGGTATCGTTTTCATGTTCTAGTGTTTGCTACTAGATGTCGCCACCGGCGATGTAGACGCAGTGTTGCCACACTATGAGGGCCTTCCCAAGGGGCAAAATTTCCCTTTTTGGACAATTTTTTCCCTTTCACCTAAGCAAATGACATAATAGAATAATAATTAGTTGTGGTAGTAAACTTAGTAGATTATTTTTTTTTTAGTGTGTGGCAATTTTTTTACGAATTTTTTAAAACTGTTCCGTCACCCTCTCGTTCTTCACGTCGTACGCGAAGGACTTCTCTGCAATGAGGATGACGCTGCACACGGTATCGGCAGGCAGCGGGTCGTGGAACTCGCACACGATCTTGATGTTGGTTCGATCGTTGACCACCACCTGCTTCCTCTTCGTGGTGTTGATGACGAACATCGGCCTGCGTGCTTTGAATTCGCTGGGCGCGTAGTACACGTCCACGCTTCCCTCGGTCACGCGCTTGTAAGCCGTGTAAGCTTCGTAAAGTTTGAGGTAATCGTCTTTGGTCATGTCGAGGTTGTAATTTTCGCGCGGGAACACTTCGTTCCTTCCATTCTTCAGATAAACGTTCTTGATCTTGCAGTCGTCGAACTTGCTGGAATCTTTTTCCTGATTGTTATCGCGACCGGTCTGAAAGAGCACTACGACGAAATCTGGCATGTCGAACTGTATGTTATTGAACTGCGTCGTCACGTCGAATTCCATGTGACTTCCCGACGCCAACTTCTGTACGCACTGGTAACCGTGAAAGTGAATCGGCACCTGCGGACTCTTCAAGATCTCGGCTTTGTACTTGAGGGCGTAGTTCGTTTCGTATTCCACGATCGGCATTCTCAATTCCATGCTCCGGATGACGCACTTGGCTGCTTCGGGTAATGTGTTGGCTAACGGCGTGCCGTCGGCGTTCAAGTTGGTGTATCGCATCAGTGCGTCGTTGTCGTTGGCCGCTCTTCGAAACGTGACTCTCACTCCTCCCTTCCACATGATCTCCTTGTAGTCCGAGAAGAAACCGGGCAGCAGACGCATGGGAAAGAGCACCGTGTGACTTCTCGTCGATATTTTGGTCCCCGCTTCGAACCCTCCCGCCTGGTAGTATGCTGCGTCCGTTTTGGATAATTTCAATGTTCCCACTGCCGTCGACGTGATGCCTGGATAATCGATTCTGTCGATGACGGTGTTGTGTTTCCTCACCTCCACCTGCGAGAACAGGTGAGGCACGAAGTTGTCCACGAGTTTCAAATTGGCATTGGGCGGAAACGCTTCTCCGCTTTCCTTCTTCACCACGTCGAATTGAAGGTAGAGGTCCGCTCTGTGAGGATGAACGAAGCCATCCCCTACGTCCACGTCGTATTCGATCTCCCTGTTCGCTTCGTTCAAATTTGCGAACGTGCGACGGTTGGGAGGAAAAGATTGCAACTCGTAACTTTCGATTTGCTCCATTTTCACTATGTGTGTTATTTATTATACGTTGATCTCCACGATGGCAGTGGTCGTTGCACCTGCAAAATCCACCACGTCGCCTTTCTCGTTCGTCACCACCAACTCTATGTTGTCTATGCGGTTGCGACATACTGGAAAATAGATCGGCGAAGAGGGTGTGTAGATGATCGGTTCCATGAATTCGGAACTGGGTTTGAACGTGGCTATGATTCCCGTCTGCTTGTGACTTCCTAACAATCCGTCGGAAGATTTCGTGATCATGCCTTCCGCCACGTTGCAGTGTACGTTCAGAGTCTCGATGGCCAAGAATTTAGGAATGTTGGTTGCTACGTGCTTGATGCCAGCTTCGAGTTTTGTGTCGTTCTCGAAACCTAAAAGTTCTCCTATGGTGCCCAGGTCCACCGTCTCCGTCGCGGATAGGATTTCCACTCTGTGAGTGACCGAATTTTGAGAAAGGTACATGCCTTTGGGTAATTGAGCTTGCAAAGTAGAAAGATTGTATTGGCCTGGCGGGACGACGATATGTTCGCTTCCGACGCTAATTTTGTTGTTGTGCTGCGTGACGTTAGGTATGAGGTACATGCTGTAGAATGCACGCAGAGCTACGGATTTAGGATAGACGATGTCGTCGTGAGTTTCAAGATCGAAGATTCGCTCGTGAGATGGAACACGCCCATCGTGATGCTTTAGATTCCACAATGCTTTCTGGAAATCTTCCACCTGCGGCTTATTTATTTTAGAGAGAAACGCGAGCACGGAGAGACAGAGATGACCGCAGTTCTCGTCTCCGAAATTTTGAATGCGTTCGTCGTTGTAGTATATTGGATTGTTCGTTTTCAGATAATGGACTAAATTTGTAGGTGGAACACCTCCGAAAGAATCGAAAACGAATGCTTTGTTATTGTCGTTTTTGTGGTAACATATCCAATGCGTGCCTGGATTTTCTTGACGGTCCAATTTGACTACTCCACATTCTCTTTTTTTAACGGTTGAAGGTAACGAGTCGGACATGAAAACTCCTCTGAAGTTTTTGATTTGTAATGGTTTGATCAGAGATTCAATGTCTCGGTTGGTGAGTGCTGCTGTTTCTTTTTTTTAAGCTTTTTCATCACGCCCTTCCCCCCTTTCTTCTCCATGGCCAGATTATGACGTTTCTGTTCTTCCAATTCCGCCTTGTTCTTCTTCGAGTCGATGACGGTTTTCGCGATGGCGGCGCTTCCGCCGGCCAAACTTCCAACGGCCCCCAATGCTGCCAGGATGGCCGGGATGCTGAATATGAAACCTCCGATCTTTGCTGTTTCCGCGAACGCTGCAATCTTTTCAATTGTGGAGTGCTGAGCAGCAATTTCATTCCGTGTCCTTTCGTCAAGCAAGAACGTTTCTTCTCGCATTGTTTATTGGTGAGTAACCCATCGAGGGCACCCAGCGTTTTTAGATTCGAATATGGTATCTGGTACACGACACCCTTGGGCTTCATGTTGATGCTCTATATGTTATTTTCAAGGTATGTTATTTATATATATATATGTTAAGAGATTTTTTTGTTTCCCTCTCTCGTGTAATTTTTTTTTCAAGGTATGTTATTTATATATATGTATGTTCCGAGATTTTTTTTCCCTCTCTTGTGTAATTTTTTTTTCAAGGTATGTTATTTATATATATGTATGTTCCGAGATTTTTTTTCCCTCTCTCGTGTAATTTTTTTTTCAAGTTATGTTATTTTATATACTCCGCACAGCCGTTACACAAATTCTATTACGTGCTTCGTTTCCTTACCAAGAAGTTCCTTTGTCCCCTTGTACACGATTCGAGTTTTGTTCTCGATTAAAATAGATAGCTTCTCGTCGGATAACATGTTAGCATATCGATCTGGTAAAAATAGACTGTATTGTGCGTTGAGCAACAGACGCACCTTGGGACCATACTGGGTAGAAACGATTGAACCGGAAGTTATCGTGTAAGGTTTGCCGACTTTCAATTCCTGAATTTTTACATACTCTACTGACAAATTTAGCATTTGTTTTAATGCTTGGAGGTCACTCATTTTTTCAGTCGTCATATCGAAGAGAAATTCAGAGTTAGAGAATTTTAATTTTTTTCACAATGTTATTTATATATACCGAAGATTTTTTTTTTGATCTCGTAGATTTTTTTTCACGATGTGTGTTATTTAAATATCAAGGTTTTTTTTTTTACTTGTACATTTTTTTTTGGCACGTACATTTTTTTTGTCTTGTACATTTTTTTTTGACACGTATATTTTTCTCATATATTTTTTTTGACGTACATTTTTTGGACACGTACATTTTTTTTCCGTTGCACATTTTTTTGACATTTTTTTGTCATATTTTTTTTGACACGTACAATTTTTTTTGACACGTATATTTTTTTACACCTACATTTTTTTCACATTTTTTTTTGACAGGTACATTTTTTTTTAACACGTACTTTTTTTCTTGCACATTTTTTGACAACTTTTTTTTTACGACAATTTTTTTTGACGATAAAAAATTTTTACGATAAGGCAACTTTTTTCTGACGGTGATAATTTTTCCACGTCAACTTTTTTTGACGAGACAAATTTTTTTGACGATAAAAAATTTTTACGATAAGGCAACTTTTTTTCTGACGGTGATAATTTTTCCACGTCCTTTTTTTTTTGGCGTGACAAATTTTTTTTGACGATAAAGAATTTTTACGATAAGGCAACTTTTTTTTTCTGACGATGATAATTTTTCCGTCAACTTTTTTTTGAAGAGAAATTTTTTTTGGCGAAAAAAAATTTTTACGATAAGGCAACTTTTTTCTGACCATGATAATTTTTCCACGTCCTTTTTTTTGACGAGACAAATTTTTTTGACAATAAAGAATTTTTACGATGAGGCAACTTTTTTTTCTGACGATGATAATTTTTCCACGTCAACTTTTTTTTGACGAGACAAATTTTTTTTTGACGATAAAAAATTTTTACGATAAGGCAACTTTTTTTCTGAATGATAATTTTTCCACGTCAACTTTTTTTTGGCGTGACAATTTTTTTTTTGACGATAAAAAATTTTTACGATAAGGCAACTTTTTTTCTGACGATGTCCACGTCAACTTTTTTTTTTGACGATGAAAAAATTTTCCATTGCAATTTTTTTTGACGTACATTTTTTTTACGTATATTTTTTTCTCATATTTTTTTGACACGTACATTTTTTTACATGTATATTTTTTTTTCACGATTTGTATCGAAGATTTTTTTTGTGTGTGTGCGTTAGAGGAAGAAAGTTCGTGCTTCGGAAAACGCGATGATGTGCGTAATAATATCTTCCGTCTCTTGTTTAGATCTACGCCAATCATCCGTGTATCGTCTTCTCCCCTGCCTCGCCTCGTGCAGTTCGTCCATTCTCTCGTTTAATTTTTCCCCTGCGGCCGACAGAAGAGTGTCGAGATCACCGCACCTCATTCCACTGATCTCCCGAAGATAATTCTTGATAAGCATTTCACAAGGGATACGAAATTTCGGCGTTGTTCTTGCTATGTTTAAAAGTTTCCCTACATACCCACAATCTCTGTTTACTGCGTGTTTGAATATCATGCATAGCAGTTCGGGCGGTAAGTCGGTTATACAAGACATGTTGTTTTTTTACTGTATGTTATTTATTTATACACCCCACCCAAATTTTTGTTTCGTGTTCATGGCGATGGTGGTACCTAATGCAGCGACCCGTTCACCTAGGGAGGCGTCTCTGCTGACGAATCTTTCGAAAGCTGCGTGCTCTAATTTTCTGTCTGCTTTGTGACGTGCATCCAGATCCGTCTGCGTGTTGTTGTAAGCGATGTCGTGATCTTTGCATGCCGCGTCCAACGGATTCACACCCTTGTCTCCTCTCTCCAATCTTTTCTCGAGTTTGGTACCCGGTCCGCAGTACTGGTAGCCAGGTAAATGCATCTCGAAAGGTAACTTGTTGATGATGTCGTTCACGAGTCCCTTTCCTTCGGCCACGTTCCAGAATCTCGGAGGCAGCGTGTTGATGATTTTGATCAGGTAACCTATGCCCTTGTTGTCGTTCACGATGAAGTTGGAAAGTTTGGTGCTGATCATGTCCACGATGCCAACCTTCTCGTTGTGGAAATTACGATTGCCTGCATTCTCTTCGCCGGCTATCACCAACAATCTGTCCACGAGCTTCCTCACGTCGTCCACCCAAACGAATTCTTTGGGTAACGTGTTGTAGCGTTTGACGCCGCTTCCGCTCTTCACCTCGTTCCATATTGGTTTGATGAGATTCCTGTACTTCTCGCCGCTGCTCGATTTCACCCTATTCTGCGAGGCATCGTTGTTCTGGTACATGGCATCCGTCATGATCAGAATTTCCCTGTAACTCTGGTAATCTTCCTCGGTGTAATTTTTCGGCTGCTTTTTGGCAACGAGTTCCCACAGTCCCACCGTACCCGGATACCTGGTCCAACTGTTCTTATCGCCTAAATTAACTTTAATGTCGTTGCCTTCGAAGGTGACTTTCGATTTCCCAATCTTCCACACCACACCCTCGTTGGTTTCCATGCTCGGATACAATCCGAACACTTCATCCTTGTCGAACTTCCCCGTGCTCAGGTAGTCTCGTGCCAAAGGTCCCAACTCGATTTTATCCGAAGACGTGCTGCTTATGGCTTGACGTCGTGGTACTTCCTTCAGTTCGAACGGTGTCGAAGGAATGCTTGAAATGGGCGTGGGTACGGTGTAACTTTTAGCTGCGAGCGGTACGAGTTCGTTGATCAAATTTTTATTTTGTTCCGTGACACCTTTAATTTCTTTACCTAGATCCCTGATGGCATCGATCACAGGTTGATCTTGACGTTTCTTCTCTTCGTAGAATCCGCGATTCTCGGATTTCCAACCTTTGAAGCGTTTCGCGAGGTAATCGCGAAGCTTAAGATTTTCGTCTTCGATTTTTCGTTTCGTCATAACGTTTATTTATACACGTCGTTTCTCACAACGTTGCAACGTTTAGAAAGTCGTTGATTTTGTTTCTGTATTTTCCGTCGTTGGGTTTCCTCGTCATGTCGATCGTCGCGAATCCGAAATCGTCACTGTTCCAGCAAGAAGAGCAGCGTTCCGAAAATTGATTGTAGTTCATGTCTCCGCCTACGTAGTCATCGTACGCGTGCTTGAGGTTGGTGTGATCTTGACGAAACAAACATATGAAATTAGCGTTGTCGCGTAGTAACTGTTTTGGAATTTTGGAAAACGTTTGAGCTAGGTAAAAGCAATCCATTCCTTTGTGACGACCTTGCGTGAAAAAGTTGCGAATTTCATTTTGATTTTCCAGGATGACATCGTCGAACACAACGACTGAATTTTCACGACAATCGTCGAGTGGTTTTATTTCCGAAGCGAACGTTGCAATGTCCAGACCATCGTACAGTTTCATCAGTTGCTGGTATTTGGATTGCTCCAAACTTTTCGAGAACACGTACAGGTGCCTGTTCTTCCAATCTAACCAATTGGGTGCGAGGAGAAAATTGTCCACGAGCAGTGTCGTTTTCCCACACCCTGAAGGACCTACGATGAGACAACGGATGCTGTCGGGAAGCAACTCGCCGTTCTTTTTTTTCGTTTGACTTTCCAAATCCGGTAGACGCTTCACCACGTTCCACGTACTCACAAGATCACTTCGTTCGCGTCGATCCAACTCTTTTCCGGAAGTCCCAGCCATTTGACAAACAGTTTGTCACCTTTCCTACGCAATACTTTCTCGATGAGGTACGTGTCGGGGTGTTTCGTTTTAGAGAGATCCTCTTCGTAAAATCTTCCTTTCAAAATCTCGCCGCTACTATCTTTTATTATATACGTGTATCGGTTTCCGGGTAAAACTCGAACCACCGTAAAAAGTTCCGTGCTCCAATTTTTTGTGAATCCCTTCTCGAAGGTGCGTTTGAATTTGCTGATTCTCACCTGGTCTCCAATTTTGAATTTTGATTTCTTGGTAGTCGTGGGAGTGTACTTTGGACAGTAAACGGTAGAAATTAAACGCTGCTCGTCAGATTTCGTAACGTCAGCTGGCTTCATGCCTATCGTTCTGTGTACCGTATCATTATAGGTGTCGACGAGTTCCGGCAGGATGTCGACCCATTTGTAATTTCTCCGAAGCGTGAATCGTTTCCACATGTGTGTTTTCAAGGTTCGATTAAATCTTTCCACGATGCTGGCTTTGATGTGACTGAAGGTCGAATAATGTCGAATGTCATGTTTTTGAATAAACTTTTTGAATACGGCGTTGTAAAATTCTTTACCGTTGTCTGTTTGCAAAAACCGAGGTCGTCTGTTGCTTTCGCGAAAAATTAATTTGAATGCTTCCGTGACGCATGAACCCGTTTTGGATTTCAAAGGTAGAGCCCATGCAAATTTCGAAAATGTGTCTATGACGGTGAGGAGGTACTTGTTGCCCTTGTTCAATTTATGTACATTTTTCAAATTGCCGCTGCTCATCTCCACGAGGTCACTTTGCCAGAGGTCATCGATTCCCTTGGTTACCACCGCCAAACGTTCGTAGTTGCGGCGTGCAGGTTTATGCAATTCTTCGACGATGGCTTGCCTAGATTTTTTTTTTTTTAGAGATTACGTTTGAAGAGAAGCACCAGCGTGATGGGATTCAAAGAGGGTGGCACATCGCTCGTGTTTTGAACGATCAGTTTATCGCCGGCACTCACGTCGAAAACGGTAAGATCTTCGTCTTCGTGTATTTCATATACGTTGCGCGTTTCGTTCCAACGTGCCAGAGGAATGTTTCCTGCTTTCTGGACACCACGATTCGATATCAAGGTCATGGTGGGAACGCTAGCTTTTCTGCAGTGAGACCAGTACGAAAATTCATTTATCTGAATCGTGCCATCGAGGAGAAACTTGTAGTAAGGATGATAAGGATGCAACATGTACAGTTTGTTACCTTCGACGAACGTGGAGATTCTCTGCTGATTGGGTACGCTGTTGATTTCGATGGCTTGCAGAGAATGCAGTTTGGCGAATTTAGTATCGACGCTAACGAGGTTGCTGTGAAGCTGTCCCAGTGTATTTTGTACGGGCAACAAATATTCGACTATGGTATCCGTTACTGTAGAAAACGACGGTTTGATTTTCACTTCCACGTTCAACTGCTTGTAGTTTTCGTTGAGTTCTTGCAACTTTGCACCGAAAGAGGCCAGCGTCGATTCCTGCGTGGATTCTAGCACTCCAACTTGATCCCTAATGTTGACGACAATACTCTGAAGGTTCTCGACTTGATTCAATTTCGAGCTTTTCTCGGTAAGATCGTTCACGATGCTTCGCATCTCGGTAAACTGCGTGTGAAGGTCCGCGACGCTCTGCGAAGTGGACAGCGTCGACACCAGCGAACTAATTTCGTCTCGAATCTGTTCCACGTTCGCCGTTTCCGTTTCCAGTCGTTTCAGCATACGTGATATGTTTCTTTTCAAAGCGTGCAATTCTTTGGAGGTGGGGAGATTGGCCACCCTACTCTCGAGATCGCTCAACGAACTTTTGATGTCGCTCGATTCGGATAGTGCAGTCACCGCCGTTTTCAATTTTTCCAAATCTTCGCTCGAAGGCACGCTCGTCCGTAACGATTCCAAGTCACCCTGTATGTTGTCGAGGACGTGATGAAAATGAGCAAGATTCGTTTCGTCGTTCAAATTTTCCAAATATTGGATCTTCTGCTGAACCGTGCTTAACGTATCTTGAATGCTCGTCAACGCACTCGCTTCAGCGTAAATATTTTTAATTTCTTCGTTGAGCAACTCCAGAGACGCCTGATGCGTAGCGATGGTGGTTTGAATGTGTTCGAAATCTTGATAGGCCTCCAATTGAATTTATATGTTCGCGACGCTTTTACCGATGACCTGCAGTTCGTCCGACGATGGTAGGTTCGTCATGGTATCTTCCAAAGTCTGTAACTTGGATTTAATTTCTTCCAACGTGCTGGTGAATTCTTCTTGTAATTTGGAAACGACGACGTGCAAGCGTTCTACATCAATATCCTTCACGACGGTTTGAAGTTCAGAGAAATTCTTTTCTATTGTCGAAGTTCGTTCTTCCATTTCGAGTTTCAATTTTTCCAAATCTTCATTTTTCGATTGAAATTGCTGTAATTTGACCAAATCATTTTGAAGCGAATCCACGCTCAACTGTATATTTTGAACGTTGTCGTAAGAAGGTACGTCGACATAATTTTTTATGAGCGTTTTCAGTTCGGAATCGATTTTCAGAATGGGGTCGAGACATTGCGTTTGGAGCGTAGCGATCTCGGACTCTAAACTTTTGTTTAAGGTCTCCTGCAAAGCGATCAAATCGCTCCTCAACTTTTTAATTCGGAAATCCAACATGAGAATCTCTTCTGCGTGGTCTACACGCTTGGTGTGGCCGAAAATGTCGTTAGGCATTTTTGGTTAACGGTTATTTATGATAGGATAGACGATTCGTAATTCTACGAAGAGAGGAACGAGTTTGTCGTAATCTCCGAGGAGTTCCACGTAAAGACAATCTCCTGCTGAAACATCGTACGCCATGTTAGAAAGTACCTTGTCGTGCTTCATTCGAAAAATGTTCTTGCCGGTAGAAATTTTGAGTTTTCGCCCTTCGTTCTCCGGATTCACGGTGATTTGAAGTTTCCCGTCGATCGGAATTTCGTAAAAATGTAAATTGTTGTTGAAGACATAAAATGTCTTGCCCACGTCCTCGTCCAATTTCGTCCAAATGCTGTTGAGGTGAATGATCAACAGACCGTTGAGTTTAGGTAACACGGAAGGTAAGACTTCATGATCTGTCGTCGTGCGGTGTACAGTCTCCATTGCTTGCTTTCGGAAACCAAAAAGATTCATTGTCCTTGCTATTTATTTATTGTGTATGTGAGACAGTTAAAGTTTTTTTTATTTTTATTTTAGTTATAGTTATTTAAGTTTTTTTTTCAATTGCATTGTCTACAATTTTTACTAATTTCTAAACGATAGTGTCCCCAAGGCAACGTGTGGATTCCACAAGACAAAATACATCTTTTATCGTCATGCGGATCTAATGCTACGTTCCTAATTTTGTTTGTTGTAATCACATGGTCTACGCTTTGTATCCTTGTCTCCAAACGTAGAATCGTCGACTGTGAATAGAGGCAATTGATGTAATCCTCGAACACAAGCTTGTTTTTCACGGTATTTTTACCAACACCTTTGGCTTTTTTGGTGATGCTGGTTTCTGTTTTCACCACATACATTTTGGAACGTAAGCCGGCGAACTCCAGAATGATTTCTCCGTTGCATTCATCCTTCATTTTACCAAGCACTTTTTTATTGCGAGAAGGGAGATCAAATCTGTTTGGTTGAGGGAAGGAAGATGTGTCGAAATGATCAATCATTTTCGGTTGTTTCAAATTGTTGTAGAGGTCAGATGTCTGTACGGAATAAATAAAACTGTCCGTGTCCGTGTACAAAAGTGTTATATTTTCATTATAGAAGGGTTTCATGACATTATAATGAAATTCAAACATATGCAGTTTAGATAAATCCAAAACCGTCGCCCCCACGTAGATTGGTTTGTTGAACTTGATTATTTTTTTATCCATCACAAACAGGGCCAGGTTTTCATCATATATATTTCGTGATTTGAATGTCGGCGATGCTATCAATTTTCTACATTTATTTGAATCGGGAACTAATCTCACGTCCACGTGCTTCCTGACGTTCTCCATTGTTTTTCCGTAAACAGCATTATTCATGAGTTTAAAGAAATCTTTATCTAAATCTGACGTGGCGCGTGTTCTATGATACGTATTTTTTTCAATGTAAGGTTTTAACCACTCGGAATGTTTGAATTTCATTATTCTTCTCACATTTACTACTTGAACTCCCTTCTCAATTAAGAATTGAAGATTTTTGTAATGGAGAACGTATCTCTCTTTCCTATCCAATGTTAACAGAAGCTTACGTTGATTTGAATCGGGCGAACATTTTAGTTCGGGTGCAGGAGGTAGATCTTTGAAGTAATCGTGTAGATGGTCGGGGAATTCGAGGTCCACCTCTATAAACAAGCCAAATTCACAGTCGTTGAAATTATTAATGTTAATGGAAGTGGTATCCACCCATTCGAACCCGCCGTAAGGATGTTTTTGTATCATAGCATGTCCGTATAAATTATTTGCATCCACATAAAATATGTACTTCGATTGTTCGTTAGGATCGTATTCTTCTGTCATGTGAACGTTATTTGCTTTTGCATGTCTCTGTACGCATTGCACCATTCCACCTCGTATCCCCCTCTCGATAAAATATAACATGTCCACGTCCGGTATCAATTCGAGTTTTATTTTTGTCTGTAATAACATGGCAGACCACGCTAAGCCCAAGAGACCGTAAAAATATGCAGGATCTAATTTGTAAATATTCGCCGACGTTTTCCTGAATGCTTGAAAAACATCCGCGAGTATCGTCACGTCCAGTTTTAAGTAGGCATCGTGATAATCGCCGAGTGTCCTACATCCTAATTCGTCCCACATCCGTTGCGCGTGTTCGTATTCATCATCCGTGATTCCTTTCTCTCTGAGTCGACTGTAAAATTCTTTTTGAGGTGGAAGAGTGTCGTCGTTAAATTTAGAATTATCACTAACATATTCGTATGGATAAATCCCTTTACGTCTAATCATTTCTATGTCTACGGTGGGAAAATTAGCTCTCGTTATTCTAAATTGTTCAGCCGAAAGTTTGCTTGCAAGAGCGTCCAAGCTTGCAGATAAAAATCTGTAAGAATCTAAAAATCTCATCTCCACACTTTCGTTAGTTCCCGGAATCAATACTCGCTTGCTGACACTGATGTACCTTTCTTCATTCTCTGCTAGAATATTTACTTTTTGTCTATCATATCCAAGATTCCGTATTAAGAGATGGAAGTCGTAACCGCTGCCATTATGAAGGTATATGGGGACAAACGTAGGTTTTTGGATCTTTAGATTACACGTGTTACAGATTCCACCGATGTAGTTTCCGGTGAAGTGATTATGATGAAATACTTTCCGGTTCTCGTCGGTGAAACGTTGATCGCACACCGGACACGTTTCAATGTTATTGTGAGCTTGAAGTTCATCGCTGGATAATGGAAGCATTGGTTTCGATTCGCGTAAGAGGCTGCCAATGGTCTCAACCTCTTCAACCATCTTTTCAAAAAAATGTTTGATTACGTCTGGTCCTCGGTAAACATACGGTTCATCTATCCTATCCTGTCGCACGACAACATATCCGAAACTCGAGGCTTCGTGCAACTGATACGGTGTTGTGGAAGAAAGTTCGGGGTCTGGTTCGCAGTACGACAACGGTTTGAGAAAAGACTCAAAATCAGCAATGATGATTGCGGGATGCTCCAACAATGCCTTATGCATCCTAAATTCTTCGACCTCTTTTGATTTCGGCATCAACATGCGAGTCGGTCTGTTGTTGCCGCAATAAATTTTATGTTCGGCAAGTTTCTCGATAGCAATTTGACGTCCGGTGTAATTTCGATAATCGACTTGTTTTTGATCGTCGAACGTGGTCAAACACCTCGGGCAAACTTCGATGTGGTTTGCATGCTTGGTTGATTGACTTCTGACCAAGCGTGATAGTGAACGAATGAGACAGTAATGGTGAACACTGTCGTTGGAAATGAGAAGGAGATTTATCACACGAGCATCGTCATCGTCGATATCGCTTATCCTGACGGGATGCACGAGATTTTTATCTGACGTGAAGGAATATACATTAATAGCGATGCGTTTTCCTGCACGATTTTCGAACTTTGTTATATCCGACAATGTCACCGGGTATTCGATGCCAGACATTACACTTTGAAAGTCGGACTCGTATTGCTTGTAATGATAAATCCGTTCTGGATTATTTGACCAATGAACAGGATGCAGTGCAGCCAATATACACCAGAGAAAACACTTTTTATCGCTGTTCTGTATATTTAACACAGCCCTCTTGTGTTGAATGTTCGGTGGAAGAGGAACGTAGCTGGAAGCGCGAAGAGGCGAGAATTGGTTCAAGTAAACGGTTAACGTGTGAGGACTTCCACACAGAGACCATCCCGACCCTTTAGCCTCGAAATCGTCGTGTTTCTTAACCAGTTCATTTGAAAGATCGGAATAAAATCCGTCCAAATTACCGACGTCCGCCAAATGAAGAGCCTGGTTTTTTGTACGATGATAAAAAATACTTGTTGTACCATCGACTTTTTCGTATTCGGAAAATAGATCAACGTATACTTTTATGGAATTATTTTCCAATTTATTTTTTAGAATATTTATCACGGATGTTTTCGTTTCACGCAAGAAACTAAGAATGTCCCGGCCTGGTTCCGAAGTAAAAGAGAAATCCTGAATATGACGGTTGAATGCAGATCTAATTGCTTTGCATTCATCGGATAATTTAACTTGTTTGGAAGTGGAAGCTTCCGTATCTGCATTATCGATTTTCCTTTTCAATGTTCCTTGTTCGATCGATGGTTTGCAAATTTTGAGGTGTTTACTTAAATTTGTAATGCTAATCATCTTTCCGCATCGAGCACAAGACTTAGAAGGTAACGAACGATTAATTCTCGAACCTGTTTCGCTACATCTTGCCCTGTGTACCGATAAATTGTTCCTTGAGATTAGCTTCCCACAAGTAACACATTTAGTTTTATCAGTTTTACGATTAAAACTGGTGGTGGATGCCATTGCTTTCTCCAAAATCACAGAAATCAAAAAATCTAGTATATAGCGATACAATTTTCAGGTATGTTATTTTATATAGAATTTCTTGGAGTGATTACAAAACTCAAGAAATTCAATCTACTGTGAATACAATTTTCAGGTATGTTATTTTATATAGAATTTCTTGAGGTGATTACAAAAATCAAAATTCAACTTAACGTGAATATAATTTCCAGGTATGTTATTTTATATAGAATTTCTCGGGGTGATTACAAAAATCAAAATTCAACTTAACGTGAATATAATTTCCAGGTATGTTATTTTATATAGAATTTTCTCGGGGCGAATACAAAACTCAAAATCCGAGACAGTTCAGTTTTAACATGTTCATATTTGAAAAAAAAAAAAATGCAAAATACGCCTTGGAAATTTCAACCAATCCACTTTACTAGATTGGAGAAACCTCTAACTATTGTCATTTCGAACTTTTAATTGCCCCCTCCCCCTCCCCCTTGTTATTTTTGGATCAATTACCTTAACCAAATTAACAACAGGACTGAGGCGGTTCCTAAATGACAATAGTTAAAGACATATTTTAGCGAATTACGCCGGCATAAGCTAAGTACGTGTTGCTAGAAGGCCTTCGTCGTTGTAAGTCACCTAACCCATTCACTAAGAAATGAGAGAGAAAAATGTTGACGTACTGAAAAAAGTTGACTTGTTCACCGAGTTCAGATGTTTACTCATACATGGCTCTATCGTTGTCGTCTATCAAAAACCTAAAATCACAAGTGGAAACAGTGAGAGATATCGAAAAATCTCTCCAAACACCACCTCCCCTTGTCGATTTTTTTTTTTTTTTTGGTGACGTAGAGTACGCGTAGAGAGGTCGGGTTTAGTGTGTCGGTCAAGTCTCGGTGTCCTCTGTCCTCCCATACCAAAATAAACATAGGTTGTCATGGAACCAATTTTTCATCAATCGAAAATTTTCTAAGTCCAGCGTTAAAAAATTCTTAAATTGCAAATATCTCGAAAATGGTAAGAGTTATCGAAAAAATATATCGAAAAACACCCCCATACTGGTAGCGAAGCTACCCCCCCTGTCGATTTTGGAGGTGTAGAATACGTGTACCAAGTTTTGGTGGTCCTGGGGCCAAGGGGTAAGAAGTTAGCCCACCTCCCAAAACTTTGATCACTCGTAACTTTCGAACGAATAGTCGTAGAAAGGTCGGGTTTAGTGCGTTGGTCGAGTCTCGGTGTCCTCTGTCCACCCATACCAAAATAAACCTAGGTGGAACCAAATTTGACCTCCATCTGTCGAAAATTTTCTAAGTCCAGCGTTAAAAAAAAAAATCTTAGGACAAAAAAAAAACCTACAAAGACAGAGACATGGACATTACACATAGACATTAGACATTAGACATAGACATTAGACAACTTAACCTAACTTAACCGGGAACACGAGCCCGGGGACAGGGACCTCGGGAACACGAGCCCGGGGACAGGGGGGACCCCCAGGGACAGGGGGGGGTGTCACTCCTCCGCAGCGATGATCGAATAGTTAGACAGTGAAACAACAAACCCGTCAAACTCGCTCACTCAGGCATCATGAGTTGCCTTGAATCCCAGCCTGCAGACCAGGAACATGAGCTAAAGTAAGGGGCCATTATTTACACTGAAAAACTACCGACCAGAACCGGATTCGAACCTATACCACACGCATGATGACAAGAACGAGTGAACGCCTTAACACGCACGGCTACGGAGGAGGACCGAGAGAGGTCGTGTATAATTGTTCTTTTATGCATCCACGCAGTGTTGCCACATGACCGAGATTTTTAGCCAAAAAGGAAATATCGATTAAAAATACCACAATACCGCAACTGCACCACCGCTAGTAATGCTGCTTTTACTACCACAACTAATTATTATTCTATTATGTCATTTGCTTAGGTGAAAGGGAAAAAATGGTCCAAAAAGGGAAATTTTGCCCCTTGGGAAGGCCCTCATAGTGTGGCAACACTGCGTCCACATCGCTGGTGGCGACATCTAGTAGCAAACACTAGAACATGAAGACGATACCTGAGGAAATAGTTCTAGTGTTTGCTACTAGATGTCGACTGAAATATTAAAACAAACAGAGTCCCTTGTAGGTTAGTTCGATGCGTAAATATAAAAAAAAATGATAGGTTAAGTTATATCACTTAGGATCGTAAAAAAAAAAAATTAAAAAATCGTAAGAAAAAAAGATAGGTTAAGTTGTATCACGTAAGATCGTGATATACCTACCAAGTACGAGTGGGGAAAAAAAATTTGCATTGAAAATTGTACTAAAAACATCGCTGAACGCTAAAACGTGGACAAAAAATTGTCAAAATATGTCAAAAACTGATTTTCAATTGATAAAAAAAAGGGATACCTACAAAGTACTACTTTGAAACAATCCAATTACACTACTTAAGTAGTCCAATTAAGCCGGTTCTGCGCCCTCTTGTGGTGAGCTGAAGTGGTGAGCTCGCCTTAATGGATTTCTCTCGTAAGGCATGAGCTCTATTTGATGGCGCAGTGTTGCTAGCTCCTTACTTGAAAAAATCACCAAGGTTTTTGGGGTAACCTAACCTAAAACAAGGAGCTGGCAACCTTTTTCTCGCAGTGTTACCAGCTTCTCACTCAAAAAAAATCACCAAGGTTTTTGGGGTAACGTAACCTAAAGCAAGAAGCAGGCAATTTTTTTCTCGCAGTGTTGGCAACACTACACCCGAAAGTAAAGCTCGGTGGGGCTTGCTTTAATGGTTTGCTCTTGTAAGGCATAACCCCCCCCCCTATTTTCGGACACAGTATTACCAACATCTTACTCGAAAAAAATCACCAAGGTTTTTGGTCTAACGTAACCTAAAGCAAGGTTGCCAACCTACTGGTACTTTTGCCATAGCCTTTTACAAAAAGGAGAGAGAAGAGAGAGAGGGAAGAGTTAAACAGCCGACAGCCTACCTACAGCTTTTTTGTCTAACCTAGCCTAAAACAAGGAGCTGGCAACTTTGCTTGAGGTTTGCTTTACAGTGCAGAAAGCAAAGTTGCCAACCTACATATACAGGGCAAGGAGAGCCGGCACTGCCGTAAAAGAGAGAAAGATGGATGGGTGGGAACACTACACGGGTTCAACGTCATCAAGTAAAAATCGCCTTAATGGTTTTTTCTTGTAAGGCATGATCTCTATTTTCTCGCGGTGTTGCCAACTCCTACCTACACTTTTTTTTTACTTGGCAAGGGGCTAGAGAGAGAGAGAAAAACTTATAGCTGACAACGGTAATGAGCGAATGCACCATATCGTAATTTTCCAACTCCCGGGGGCCAATGTTTGTATATCGCGACCTTCGTAAACCTCTCTCTCTCTCGGGGGAACGATGTGCCACACACACGCACACACACGCACACGCACGCACGCACGCACGCGCGCGCGTATGTATTGTAACACAAACAAACAAACAAAATAATAATTGTTGTTTTTAGGATGCCTGGCCCCTATAACCTCGCCAGGGTGCGTGGTGCCCAACCAAAAATGTAAAAGTTTTCTAATGGCTGCGGTTATAGATTACCACACCTCTGTAGAGTTTCACGTGTTTTTTTTTTTTCCCCCAAACTTCCATGAAACCCTACAGAGGACCTCCGTAATGCATGCAACGTGTACTAACGACTCTAGTGTTATTTGATGTTGTGATATTTTTTGGATATAGAGTTTTATTATGAGATAGATAAAAATGATTATGTTTATTATAATATTTTCTTGATGAAGATGGAGAATGTATGTGTGTGTGTTACAAATAAAGTTGCATGCTTTTTTTCTAGTGTGTGTGTATGTGTTTTTGATGTTTCGACAGCATCTGAAACGATAAAAAAAAAATTTATTGTTAATTTTCACGTGTAAAAACAACAACAAATTTTTTTTGTGCAAATTTTCTGATTGTCTCGTGCTATAGTGCAAAAAAGATATTGATAGCTAATGAAATTGACATTTGTAACTGATCTGAACTAGTGAAATTCGTATTGTGCCATTGTAACTGATTGTGCTAGTGCAGAAAATTTCTTATTATGCAAGAAAAGATGTTAAAAAACCTGTTAAAACTGCTCTGTGACCCTCTCGTTCTTCACGTCGTAGGCGAAGGACTTCTCTGCAATCAGGATGACACTGCATAGGGTATCCTCGGGCAAGGCATCGTGGAACTCGCAGACGACCTTGATGTTGGTTCGATCGTTGACCACCACCTTCTTCCTCTTAGATGTGTTGATGACGGTCATGGGTCTCCGTGCTTTAAACTCGCTGGGCGTGTAGTACATGTCCACGCTTCCCTCGGTCACGCGTTTGTAAGCTGTGTAAGCTTCGTAAAGTTTGAGGTAATCGTTTTTGGTCACGTCGAGGTTGTAATTCTCGCGCGGGAACACTTCGTTCCTACCGTTCTTCAGATAAACGTTCTTGATCTTGCAGTCGTCGAACTTGCTGGAATCTTTTTCCTGATTCTTGTCCCTCCCGGTCTGAAAGAGCACTACGACGAAATCTGGCATGTCGAACTGTATGTTGTTGAACTGCGTCGTCACGTCGAATTCCATGTGACTTCCCGACGCCATCTTCTGCACGCACTGGTAACCGTGAAAGTGAATCGGCACCTGCGGACTTTTCAAGATCTCCGCTTTGTACTTGAGGGCGTAATTTGTTTCGTATTCCACCACCGGCATTCTCAATTCCATGCTTCGGATGACGCACTTGGCTGCTTCGGGTAAAGTGTTGGCTATCGGCGTGGTGCCGTCCGGACCCAAAGTAGCGTATCGCATCAGTGCGTCGTTGTCGTTGGCCGCTCTTCGAAACGTAACGCGCAGTCCTCCCTTCCACATGATCTCCTTGTAGTCCGAGAAGAAACCAGGCAGCAGACGCATGGGAAAGAGCACCGTGTGACTTTTCGTCGATATTTTGGTCCCGGCTTCGAATCCCCCGGCCTGGTAGTACGCTGCGTCCGTTTTGGATAATTTCAACGTTCCCACTGCCGTCGACGTGATGCCTGGATAATCTATTCTGTCGATGACGGTGTTGTGTTTCCTCACCTCCACCTGCGAGAACAGGTGAGGCACGAAGTTGTCCACGAGTATCAAGTTTGCTGCTGCGGGAAACGCGTCTCCGCTTTCTTTCTTCACCACGTCGAATTGAAGGTAGAGGTCTGCTCTGTGAGGATGAATGAACCCATCCCCTACGTCCACGTCGTATTCGATCTCCCTGTTCGCTTCGTTGAGATTGGCGAACGTGCGACGGTTGGGAGGGAAAGATTGCAATTCGTAACTTTCGATTTGCTCCATTTTACATGTATGGTTATTTATTATACGCTGATCTCCACGATGGCAGTGGTCGTTGCACCTGCGAAATCCACCACCTCTCCTTTCTCGTTCGTCACCACCAACTCTATGTCGTCTATGCGGTTGCGACATACTGGAAAATAGATCGGCGAAGAGGGCGTGTAGATGATCGGTTCCATGAACTCGGAACTTGGTTTGAACGTGGCTATGATCCCCGTCTGCTTGTGACTTCCCAGTAATCCGTCCGAGGATTTCGTGATCATGCCTTCCGCCACGTTACAGTGTACGTTCAGAGTCTCTATGGCTAAGAATTTAGGAATGTTGGTTGCTATGTGCTTGATGCCAGCTTCGAGTTTGGTGTCGTTCTCGAAACCTAAAAGTTCTCCCATGGTGCCCAGGTCCACGGTCTCCGTCGCCGATAGGATTTCCACTCTGTGGGTGACCGAATTTTGAGAAAGGTACGTGCCTTTGGGTAACTGAGCTTGCAAAGTGGAAAGATTGTATTGGCCTGGCGTGACGACGATGTGTTCGCTTCCGACGCTAATTTTGTTGTTGTGATGCGTAACGTTAGGTATGAGGTACATGCTGTAGAATGCACGCAGAGCCACGGATTTAGGATAGACGATGTCGTCGTGCAGCGTAAGTTTCAAGATCGAAGATTCGCTCGTGAGATGGAACACGCCCATCCTAGTGATGCTGTTTGAGGTTCCACAATGCTTTCTGGAAATCCTCGATCGTAGGGTTATTTATTTTAGAGAGAAACGCGAGCACGGAGAGGCAGAGATGACCGCAGTTCACGTCTCCGAAATCTTGAATGCGTTGGTCGTTGTAGTATATGGAGGTTTTGTTCGTTTTCAGATAATGAATTAAATTTGTAGGTGGAACACCTCCGAAAGAATCGAAAACGAATGCTTTATCATCATTTTTGTGGTAACATATCCAATGCGTGCCTGGATTTTCTTGACCGTCCAAGTTGACTACTCCGCATTCTCTTCTTTTGACGCTTGAAGGTAACGAGTCGGACATGAAAACTCCTCTGAAGTGTTTGATTTGTAACGGTTCGATCAGAGATTCAATGTCTCGGTTGGTGAGCGCTTCTGTTTCTTTTTTTTAAACTTTTTCATAACCCCCTTGCCCCCTTTCTTCTCCATGGCCAGGTTGTGACGTTTCTGTTCTTCCAATTCCGCCTTGTTCTTCTTCGAGTCGATGACGGTTTTCGCAATGGCGGCGCTTCCGCCAGCCAAACTTCCAACGGCCCCCAATGCTGCCAGGATGGCCGGGATGCTGAATATGAAACCTCCGATCTTTTGCTGTTTCCGCGAACGCTGCAATCTTTTCAATTGAGGTGTGCTGAGCAGCAATTTCATTCCGTGTCCTTTCGACAAGCAAGAACGTTTCTTCTCGCGTTGTTTCTTGGTGAGTAACCCATCGAGGGCACCTAGATTTTTAAGATTGGAGTATGGTATCTGGTACACAACACCCTTGGGCTTCATGTTGATGCTCTATGTGTTATTTTCACGGTATGTTATTTATATATATATTCTGAGATTTTTTCTTGTGTAGTTTTTTACGGTATGTTATTTATATATTTTCAAGGCCTCGCAGTCGTTACACAAATTCTATTATGTGCATCGTTTTCTTGCCAAGAAGTTCCTTTGTCCCCTTGTACACGATTCGAGTTTTGTTCTCGATTAAAATAGATAGCTTCTCGTCGGATAACATGTTAGCGTATCGATCTGGTAAAAATAGACTGTATTGTGCGTTGAGCAACAGGCGTACCTTGGGACCATACTGGGTAGAAACGATTGAACCGGAAGTTATCGTGTAAGGTTTGTCGACTTCCAATTCCTGAATTTTTACATACTCGACTGACAAATTTAGCATTTGTTTTAATGCTTGGAGATCACTTATTTTTTCGGTCGTCATATCAAAAAAAATTTCAGAGTGTTAGAGAGAAATTTAATTGTTTTTCACGATGTGTGTTATTTATATATACCGAAGATTATTTTTTTCACGATGTGTGTTATTTATATATCAAGTTTTTTTGACACGTATATATATTATTATTTTTTTAACAGAGGAAGAAAGTCCGTGCTTCGGAAAACGCGAGGATGTGCGTAGTGATATCTTCCTTCTCCTGCATAGACTTGTACCAATCTACTGTGAACCGTCTTCTTCCCTGCATCGCCTCGTACAGTTCGTCCGACCTCTCCTCCAATTTCTCCCCTGCAGCCGAAAGCAGAATGTTGAGATCACCGCACCTCAGGCCGCTGATCTCCCGAAGAAGGTCCTTGAGAACCATTTCAGAAGGGATGCGAAATTCCGGCATCGTTTTTGCTATGATTACAAGTTTATTAACATCTCCGTTTACTACTTTCTTGAATATTTTAGATAGTTGCTCGGGTGGCAAATCAGTTATGCAAGCCATGTTGTTTTTTTACTGTATGTTATTTATATACCCCACCCCAATTTTTGTTTCGTGTTCATGGCGATGGTGGTACCCAGTGCGGCGACCCGTTCACCCAGCGATGCGTCTCTGCTCACGAACCTTTCGAAAGCTGCGTGCTCTAACTTTCTGTCTGCTTCGTGACGTGCATTCAGATCCGTCTGCGTGGTGTTGTAGGCGATGTCGTGATCTTTGCATGCGGCGTCCAACGGATTCACACCCTCGTCTCCTCTCTCCAATCTTTTCTCGAGTTTGGTACCCGGTCTGCAGTACTGGTAGCCAGGTAAATGCATCTCGAAAGGTAACTTGTTGATGATGTCGTTCACGAGTCCCTTTCCTTCGGCCACGTTCCAGAATTTCGGAGGCAGCGTGTTGATGATTTTGATCAGGTAACCTATGCCCTTGTCGTCGTTCACGATGAAGTTGGAAAGTTTCGTGCTGATCATGTCCACGATGCCAACCTTCTCGTTGTAGAAATTACGGTTGCCTGCATTCTCTTCGCCGGCTATCACCAACAATCGGTCCACGAGTTTCCTAACGTCGTCCACCCAAACGAATTCTTTGGGTAGCGTGTTGTAGCATTTGACGCCGCTGCCTGTTTTGACCTGGTTCCAAATCGGTTTGATGAGATTCCTGTACTTCTCGCCGCTGCTCGATTTCACCCTATTCTGCGAGGCGTCGTTGTTCTGGTACAAGGCATCCGTCATGATCAGAATTTCCTTGTAACTTTGGTAATCTTCGTCGGTGTAATCTTTCGGCTGCTTTTTGGCGACGAGTTCCCACAGTCCCACCGTACCCGGATACCTGTTCCAACTATCCTTGTCGCCTAAATTGACTTTAATGTCGTTGCCTTCGAAGGTCACCTTCGATTTCCCAATCTTCCACACCACACCGCCGCCTTCGTTGCTTTCCATGCTGGGATACAATCCGAACACTTCATCCTTGTCGAATTTCCCCGTACTCAGGTAGTCTCGTGCCAAAGGTCCCAACTCGATTTTATCCGAAGACGACGTGCTGCCTATGGCTCGACGTCGTGCCGGTGCATCCTTCAGTTCGAACGGTGTCGAAGGAATGCTCGAAATGGGTGTGGGTACGGCGTAACTTTTAGCTGCGAGCGGTACGAGTTCATTAATCAAATTTTTATTTTGTTCCGTGACACTTTTAATTTCTTTACCTAGACTGCTGATGGCATCGATCACAGGTTGATCCTGACGTTTCTTCTCTTCGTAGAATCCGCGATTCTCGGATTTCCAACCTTTGAAGCGTTTCGCGAGGTAATCGCGAAGCTTGAGATTTTCGTCTTCAATTTTTCGTTTCGTCATGACGTTATTTATATACGTCGTTTCTCACAACGTTGCAACGTTTAGAAAGTCGTTGATTTTGTTTCTGTATTTTCCGTCGTTGGGTTTTCTCGTCATGTCGATCGTCACAAATCCGAAATCGTCACCGTTCCAGCAAGTAGAGCAGCAGCGTTCCGAAAATTGATTGTAGTTCATGTCTCCGCCTACGTAGTCACCGTACGCGTGCTTGAGGTTGGTGTGATCTTGACGAAACAAACATATGAAATTGGCGTTGTCGCGTACTAACTGTTTTGGAATTTTGGAAAACGTTTGAGCTAGGTAAAAACAATCCATTCCTTTGTGACGACCTTGCGTGAAAAAGTTGCGAATTTCATTTTGATTTTCCAGGATGGCGTCGTCGAACACGACGACTGAATTTTCACGACAATCGTCGAGTGGTTTTATTTCCGAGGCGAACGTTGCAATGTCCAGACCATCGTACAGTTTCATCAGTTGCTGGTATTTGGATTGCTCCAAACTTTTCGAGAACACGTACAGGTGCCTGTTCTTCCAATCTAACCAATTCGGTGCGAGGAGAAAATTGTCCACGAGCAGTGTTGTTTTCCCACATCCCGAAGGACCTACGATCAGACAGCAGATGCTGTCGGGAAGCAACTCGCCGTTCTTTTTTTTTCTCGTTTGACTTTCCGGATCCGGTAGACGCTTCACCACGTTCCACGTACTCACAAGATCACTTCGTCCGCGTCGATCCAACTTGTTTCCGGAAGTCCCAGCCATTTGACAAACAGTTTGTCACCTTTCCTACGCAATACTTTCTCGATGAGGTACGTGTCGGGGTGTTTCGTTTTAGAGAGTTCCTCTTCGTAAAATCTTCCTTTCAAAATCTCGTTGTTACTATCTTTTATTATATACGTGTGTCGGTTTCCAGGTAGAACTCGAACCACCGTAAAGAGTTCCGTGCTCCAATTTTTTGTGAATCCCTTCTCGAAGGTGCGTTTGAATTTGCTGATCCTCACCCGGTCTCCAATTTTGTATTTAGCTTTCTTTGTCGTGGGCGTGTACTTTGGACAGTAAACTGTAGAAATTAAACGCTGCTCGTCGGACTTGGTAACGCCGGCTGGCTTCATGCCTATCGTTCTGTGTACCGTATCATTATAGGTGTCGACGAGTTCCGGCAGGATGTCGACCCATTTGTAATTTCCCCGAAGCGTGAATCGTTTCCACATGTGTGTTTTCAAGGTTCGATTGAATCTTTCCACGATGCTGGCTTTGATGTGACTGAAGGTCGAATAATGTCGAATCTTGTGTTTTTGAATAAACTTTTGGAATACGGCGTTGTAAAATTCTTTACCGTTGTCCGTTTGCAGAAACCGTGGTTGTCTGCCGCCGCTTTCGCGAAAAATTAATTTGAATGCTTCCGTCACGCATGTTCCCGTTTTCGCCTTCAAAGGTAGAGCCCATGCGAATTTCGAAAATGTGTCTATGACGGTGAGGAGGTACTTGTTGCCCTTGTTCAATTTATGTACGTTTTTCAAATTGCCGCTACTCATCTCCACGAGGTCGCTTTGCCAGAGGTCGTCGATGCCCTTGGTTACCACAGCCAAACGTTCGTAGTTACGGCGTGCAGGTTTATGCAATTCTTCGACGATGGCTTGCCTAGACATTTTTTTTCTTAGAGATTACGTTTCAAGAGAAGCACAAGTGTGATGGGATTCAAAGAGGGTGGCACTTCGCTCGTGTTTTGAATGATCAGCTTATCGCCGGCACTCACGTCGAAAACGGTGAGATCTTCGTCTTCGTGTATTTCATATATGTTGCGCGTTTCGTTCCAACGTGCCAGAGGAATGTTTCCTGCTTTCTGGACGCCACGATTCGATATCAAAGTCATGGTGGGAACGCTAGCTTTTCTGCCGTGAGACCAGTACGAAAATTCGTTTATCTGAATTGTGCCATCGAGGAGAAACTTGTAGTACGGATGATAAGGATGCAACATGTACAGTTTGTTACCTTCGACGAACGTGGAGATTCTCTGTTGATTGGGTACGCTATTGATTTCGATGGCTTGCAGAGAATGCAGTTTAGCGAATTTAGTATCGACGCTAACGAGGTTGCTGTGAAGCTGACCCAGTGTGTTTTGTACGGGCAACAAATGCTCGACTATGGTATCCGTTACGGTAGAAAACGACGGTTTGATTTTCACTTCCACGTTCAACTGCTTGTAGCTTTCGTTGAGTTCTTGCAACTTGGCACCGAAAGAGGCCAGCGTCGATTCCTGCGTGGATTCCAGCACTCCGACTTGATCTCTGATGTTGACGACGATGTTCTGAAGGTTCTCGACTTGATTCAATTTCGAGCTCTTCTCGGTAAGATCGTTCACGATCCTTCGCATCTCTGTAAACTGCGTGTGAAGGTCGGCGACGCTCTGCGAAGTGGGCAGCGTCGACACCAGCGAACTAATTTCGTCTCGAATCTGTTCCACGTTCGCCGTTTCCGTTTCTAGTCGTTTCAGCATTCGAGATATGTTTCTTTTCAAAGCGTGCAATTCTTTGGAGGTGGGGAGATTGGCCACCCTACTCTCGAGATCGCTCAATGAACTTTTGATGTCGCTCGATTCGGATAGTGCCGTCACCGCTGTTTTCAATTTTTCCAAATCTTCGCTCGAAGGTACGCTCGTCCGTAACGATTCCAAGTCACCCTGTATGTTGTCCAGTACGTGATGAAAATGAGCGAGATTCGTTTCGACGTTCAAATTTTCTAAATATTCGATCTTCTGCTGAACCGTGCTTAACGTGTCTTGAATGCTCGTCAACGCTCTTGCTTCAGCGTGAATATTTTTAATTTCTTCGTTGATCAATTCCAAGGACGCCTGAAGCGTAGCGATGGTGGTTTGAATGTGTTCGAAATCTCGATACGCCTCCAATTGAATTTTTATGTTCGCGACGCTTTTACCGATGACCTGCAGTTCGTCCGACGATGGTAGGTTCGTCATTGTATCTTCCAAAGTCTGCAACTTGGATTTAATTTCTTCCAACGTGCTGGTGAATTCTTCTTGTAATTTGGAAACGACGACATGCAAGCGTTCTGCGTCTATATCGTTCACGACGGTTTGAAGTTCAGAGAAATTCTTTTCTATTGCGGAAGTTCGTTCTTCGATTTCGAGTTTCAATTTTTCCAAATCTTCATTTTTCGATTGAAATTGCTGTAATTTGGCCAAATCATTTTGAAGCGAATCCACGCTCAACTGTATATTTTGAACGCTGTCGTAAGAAGGTACGTCGACATAATTTTTTATGAGCGTCTTCAGTTCGGAATCGATCTTCAGAATGGGGTCGAGACATTGCGTTTGGAGCGTAGCGATTTCCGACTCTAAACTTTTGTTTAAGGTTTCCTGCAAAGCGATCAAATCGGTCCTCAACTTCTTAACTCGAATGTCCAACATGAGAATCTCTTCTGCGTGGTCTACACGCTTGGTGTTGCCGAAAATGTCGTTAGGCATTTTTGGTTAACGGTTATTTATAATAGGATAGACGATTCGTAATTCTACGAAGAGAGGAATAAGTTTGTCGTAATCTCCGAGGAGTTCTATGTAAAAATAATCTCCTGCGGACACATCGTACGTAATGTTAGAAAGCATCTTGTCGTGCTTGATTCGAAAAATGTTCTTGCCGGTAGAAATTTTGATTTCGCCTGCGTTTTCCGGATTCACGGTGATTTGAAGTTTCCCGTCGATCGGAATTTCGTAGAAATGTAAATTGTTATTAAAAACATAAAACATCTTGCCCACATCGTCATTCAGTTTCGTCCAAATGCTGTTGAGGTGAATGATCAACAGACCGTTGAGTTTAGGTAACACGGAAGGTAAGACTTCATGATCTGGTATGGTTTCCATAATGATTTGTTTTTTGAAACCGAACAAATTCATAGGCATGCTGGTTATTTAAGAATACAGTCAAAGTTTTTTTTTGTAATGACAGTCAAAATGTTTTTTTTTTGTTTTGTTTTGTTTTTATGAATCTTCTGTTGAAGATGGACATATGTTGCAGGTTTTGCTTTCTGCTAAGCGATAGTGCCCCCACGGCAATGTGTGAATACCACACTCGAGGACGCACCTCTTATCGTCGTTGGGATCCAGGGCAATTTTTCTAACTTTGTTTGTGGTCAACACATGGTCGACGCTCTGGATGCGCTGTTCTTCTCTTAGAACCGACGACCTGGTCTTGAGGCAATCGACAAAGTCCTCGAATGTAAGATGTCCCCGAACCACCTGTCTGCCGACACCCTTGGCCTTCTTGGTAACGCTGCCCTCGGCTTTGATGGCATAGGCCTTGGCGCGAAGACCTGCAAACTCGAGAATTACATCACCGTCCTTCTCGTCTTTGAGTTTGCCAGGCACCTTTTTGTTGCGGGGCAGGATGCCGTACTGGTTCGGCTGGGGATAGCCCGAGGTGTCGAAGAGGTTAAGCAAAGCTGGTACCGTGACTATATCCCTGTATGCATCGGCTGAGTGGACGTGGTACACCAAGCTGTCCGTGTCCGTGTAGAGAAGCGAGATGTTGTGGCTATAATGTGGACGTAATATGTCGTAGTACGTCTCGAACATGTGCAGCTTGCTCAGGTCTAATACTGAGGCACCAACATAAATTGGCTTGTCGAGCCTCACCTCACCCTTCCTCATATGCACCAGAGCAAGCTGCTCATTATAAATGGTCCTCGATTTGAATAACGGGTTCGCTACGAGCCTGCGACATTGTGCTTTCCTCGTTACCAATTTTATGTCCATGCGATTCCGTACATTCTCCATAGTTTTGCCAAACACCGCATTGTTCATAAGCTTGAAGAAATCCTTATCAAGCTCGGACGTGGCTGCAGTGCGGTGTTTGGTGTTGACTTCAATATATGGCTTCAACCATGGAGAATGCTCGAACATCAAAACTCGATGTACTGTGCGGACGGTAACCCCTTGCTTCATCAACCACCGGAGATTCTGGTAGTGTAGGACATAACGCTCTTTGGGCTCGAAGTCCATGACGAGCTTCTTCTGGTTGGAATCGGGTGGACACTTGAACTCGGGTGCAGGGGGAAGATCGCAGAACAAATCCTGCAGCTTCTCGGAGAACTCAAGGTCCACCTCGGCGAAGAACCCATGTTCCGAATCGTCGAAGCTTTCGACGTCGAAGTTGGAAGGGTCAGCCCACTCGAAGCCTCTAAAGGGGAGTGGCTGCATCATGGAGTGTCCGTAGAGGTTATTAACGTCCGTGTACATGATGTAGCTGGACGGTTGTGAGGGGTCGTAGCCGGTGGCCATGCGGTGATTGTTGGCGCGCGAGTGTCGCTGCGACACCTGGACCATTCCACCCCGCACGGCGCGTTCCACAAACAGCATCATGTCCACGTCCGAAAGAAGCTCCAGCTTGATCTTCGTCACCAGAAACATGGCTGACCACGCCAGTCCGGGGAGACTGTAGAAGTATGCAGGGTCCAGCTTGTAGATCTTCATTGCGGTCGCACGGAACGTCTGGAACACGTCGGCGAGGAGCGTCACGTCAAGTCTGAGGTAGGCGTCGTGGTAGTCCCCGAGAGTTCGACAGCCCAGCTCGCGCCACATGGACTGGGCGTGGTGATATTCCTCGTCGGTGATGTTCGACCCTCGCAGCTGAGTGTAGAAGTTTGCTCGAGGAGGTAGCGACGTCTCCGCAAACTTGGAAGGGTCTGTGATGTATTCGTAGGGATAGACTCCCTTACGCTTGAAGAGACCTGCGTCCAAGTTCGGAAAATTTCCGGAGGTAATAAGCATTTGCTCGTCGCTAAGCTTCCCTGCGAGAGCATCGAGGCTGGCCGGGAGGAACCTCAGGGAGTCGAGGAAGCGAAGCTCGACGGTAGAGTGTGATCCTGGGATTCGCACCCACTTGCTCAAGCTAATGTAACGCTCCTCGTTCTGCGCCAGGACGTTGATTCGCATGTCATCGTACCCAAGATGCTTGACGAGGTGGTGGAAGTCGTATCCCGAGCCATTGTGAAAAAACACAGGGATGAAGCGCGGGTCCCGGGCCATGAGGTTGCATCCGTTGCACCAAGGACCAACATACCTACCGTCAAAGTGATCGTGGTGTTGGACTTTACGATTGTTGACGGTGTACTCCTTGACGCAGACAGGGCAAGCGATGGACTCGTCGTGTCTACGCTGATCGTCGGGAGACAGTGGGAGCATAGACTTGGGGGCTAACAGCACCTCCCCTATCTCAATAGCCTCGACAACCATCCTCTCGAGGAAGTGTTTGGCTGCGTCGGGACCGCGATACACGTAGGGCTCGGGGGCAATGTGCTGGTCTCGTCGCACCACAACGTATGCATAACTCGAAGCCTCGTGGAGTTGGTAAGGGGTGGTGGAAGAAACTTCAGGGTCGGGATCGCAAGTGGACAGGGGTTTGAGGAAGGCTTCGAAATCCGCGATGATGATAGCGGGATGCTCTACCATGGCACCGTGCATGTGGAAACGCTCCACGGTGCCAGGTTTGGGCAAGACTGCCACACCCGGCTCGTTGGCATTGCAGTAGATCTTGTGGCTGGCAAGCTTCTCTGCAGCGATGTTGGAGCCTCGAACATGTTGGTAGTCCTGCTGTTTTTGATTGTCAAAAGTTGACAAGCACCTGCGACAAACTTCTATGTGGTGTTCGTGTTTGCTTGTTTGGATCGACACCAACCGGGAGAGGGAACGGATAAGGGTGTAGTGGTGATGGGTCTCGTTCTTGATAAGTAGGAGATGGATTTCCTGCGTACCATCAACGTCTACGTCGCTCACGCGAATAGGATACACTGCATTTTCGTCAGTGAGACCGTAAACGTTGATGGCCAGCCGCGCACGAGCCTCAAACTTTCGAATGTCCGTGACCTCTACCGGGTAGTCGATCCCAGCCATCGCAACTTCCAGCTCTGCCTCATAGGGTAGGTAGTGGTTAACTCGGTGTGGATGGTTTTTCCGGTGAACAGGGTGTAATGCTGCAAGCACCGACCAGAGAAAGCACTTGGCGTCATTGTTCTGAATGTTCAGGACGGCCTTCTTTGCCGCAATGGTAGGTGGTAAGGGGACGTAGCTGGAGGCGGAGAGAGGTATGAACTTACAAAATTTGACGCACAGTTCGTGAGGCTCGCCACACAGCGAACCCCCCGAGCCTTTAGCTTGATGTTCCTCCTGTTTTGCCACCAGCTCCTCGGTAAACTGGTTGTAGATGACCTCGAGGTTGTCAACATCCGCCAGATGCAGCGTCTTCGCCTTGGTGTTGTGGCAGAAGCTGTAAATTTCATCAGACGGCTTCTTGTACTGGCAACGTAGCGATGCGTAGAATTTGGTGGAGTGCTTTGCAAGCGCGTCGCCGAGGATGGAAATAATTTCGACTTGCACGTTCTCCAAAAAGCTACGCACGTCGCATGAGCCCTCCGAAGTGATGACAAAATCTTCTAACAACCGCTCGAAAGCAGTCTGGTTCGCTTTCGCCACAGGCTTGACGCGTTTGGCGGATGGTGGCGAGTCGGCTTCCGCTTTCCTCTTGGTCGAGCTGGTCGACGGTTGGGGAACAGGTGCTCCGACGACAACTTTGCATAATGTTATATGCCTCTTCAAATTATTAATGGTAATAGGTATACCGCACCTGGGACATGATTTTTTAGCGGTTACACGCTTACCAGGTGCACAGGTACGACAATGTCTTGCAAAATGTGCGCTTGATATGGTTATCTTGCACACAGGACAACTTTTCTCAGAATGCATTTTGTTGAAAATATTTGTGGGTATGTTATTATATATATATAGTGGAGTGCCACAAAATAAATACTGTGCAATAATTCACAATAGTGTTGGGTTTGGTGGGAGTGTGTTATTTATGCTACTTCTTGCTTCTTAATGAATCCTGTAAATAGTTGAAAAAAATAATTAAGCTTGTGTATAGAAAACACAAAAATATTATGTGTGCATAATTCTACCAAACAATCTTTTTTTTTTCTAACCCTCAGCCCTTTTGGCGTATGAAGTATAAATTATAATTTCAAAAAACATAGTTATTTTCCGCTCGCCATTTTAAAAATCAAACCATAAGCATTATTTATGTTTATAGTATTCGTCGAGCGATAGCAGATAGAGCAAGAATCGTTTTCCTACAACCCATTGTTGATGAATTACAAAACATCTTAGAAATTGCATCTTGAAATTTTAATCCAAAATAACTCGAAAACAGCAGGCAGTAGTCATCACCCCTCCAATAAGTTGTAGAGTACTTCTAATTTTGTATCGAATGCTATTAAAATTTTCGAATTAGGGCAAAAACTAAGCCTGCAAATCAAGTTTCTCAAAAAAATAAAAAATTGTCTGTATTTCCGAAACTTGAGGGGGTAGAATCGATTTTATTTGCTAGTCGAATAGTTCTCGTCGAATCCTATCCAACAAACCTAAAATCATCATCCTAGCTCAATTAGGAGCCGAGAAAATCAATGTCTTGGAAAACGTCTTAAGATTTTTGTCTTAAGAAAATTTTCTTGACAGACCGGAAGTAACATCTTGAGATACCGGAAGTCGACTTTCTTAAAGATTAAGATATTTGTCTTAAGACGTTTTCCAAGACATTGATTTTCTCGGCTCCTATGGGGGCTAGAACCATGTAACTTTGGTCTATGTATATACCAACACTTGCCCGACCCTGTGGCCGAGTGGTTAGCACATCACACTGTGACGCCAAGGGCCCCGGGTTCGAATCCCAGTCGGGTTTGGTTGTTTGTGAATGTTCATTTCATCACTCATCCCCAATCTTCGCAAATTAGCCAAGAGGTACAAAACGTAAAATAAAATAAACTAAATCAATCATTAAGTTCCGTGTTGCAATCATGAAATTAAATTTTAATTAACTTCTTTTATCCATCTCTCTCTCAAATCTATATAGCCTGTTCATATTTGACATGTCAGCCATTTTGTTTACGTAGCAAAAAAAATCTCAATGCTCGTTGTAGCCATAAGTATAATTGGATATAATTGCCGGATTTTATTTAATTTTAGGTTTAAAATCAATAAGCGTGCATAAAAAAAAAAAACTAAATGTTTTAAATAAATAAGATTTGAATAACTATGTACTTCCACTAGCCTTTTCGATGGTGTAGTGGTAGGCTTGCATTCAAGGGTTCGATACCCGTACAAGTGGTTCTTGAAACTATACGTCCAGTCCCGATTAGCCTTACTGTACATAAAATAGACTTAAAACATCAAATCAATCAGTACTTCCACTAGCC
Source organism: Lepisma saccharinum (assembly GCF_977018435.1). Lineage (NCBI taxonomy): Eukaryota > Metazoa > Arthropoda > Insecta > Zygentoma > Lepismatidae > Lepisma > Lepisma saccharinum. The sequence continues at coordinate 64,885,142 of NC_139250.1, read as the reverse complement.
TCTGCGTTAGCACAGCGGTAGGCTTGTATTCAAGGGTTCGATACCCATACAAGTGGTTCTTGAAACTATACGTCCAGTCCCGATTAGCCTTACTGTACATAAAATAGACTTAAAACATCAAATCCATCAGTACTTCCACTAGTCTTTGTGATGGCACAGCGGTAGTCTTGTATTCAAGGGTTCGATACCCGTAGAAGTGGTTTTTGAAACTGTAGGTCCGGTCCCGATTAGTTTTACTGTACATAAAATAGACTTAAAACATCAAATCCATCAGTACTTCCACTAGTCTTTGTGATGGCACAGCGGTAGTCTTGTATTCAAGGGTTCGATACCCGTAGAAGTGGTTTTTGAAACTGTAGGTCCGGTCCCGATTAGTTTTACTGTACATAAAATAGGCTTCAAAAAAAACGCCAACTCAATCAATTGATCAGTACTTCCACTAGATATCAAAAACGCGCACCTCTCCTCTATTTTTCATGTCTTCCTCTAACAATTTAACACATTTATTTTTTTGAAATATGCCCCCGCACACATATTTCCTACCTACCAACAGCGGCACACGGAAGAAAAAAATATTCTAGCTACCAAGATGCATGCTTCAAATATATAAAACCAGAGAGAGACATGAAACACCTTCTATATTCTCTCTCTTTTTGCATGTTTTGTGAGTATATTTTCTTCCACAAAAGCATTGCCATACTTATAAATCAAAACCAACTCATGCGAGCTAAGAAACAAGGTTACTTACTTTTAGAAATTCTGCGGAAATGCTTTTCACTAACGTTGAAAATAAAACAGAACTTTATACACCAGCGCTTTAAGTTTTATACGGTTTTCTAATAACGTCAAAAATGATATGTTAGCCAACGCAACGTGGACCAATAGAAATCCAAGAACCAAATTCTCTAGAATATTCTCCCCCCTATATTTCTGCCACATCATTTTACGTGTTGTGTTCGAAAATTCACAAGTTATTGCATCGCATCATTGTTACCTATGCTGTTAACTGGCTATGAAATAAATAACCGGAAAATTCATTGTATTTTTTTTCTCTGCCACCAAGCATACGGCAGATGGCAATCTGTGACGCACGCAATGACTATCAAGGCTATGAAATAAATAACCGGAAAATTTATTGTATTTTTTCTTTGCCACCAAACATACGTATTTGTTGAATTTGTGTTATTGTGTCAACATTATTATTGTTAGTTTTTAAAAAACAGGAAGTACATCCGCCACTGTGAATAGCCAGAAATGCTGCCCCTCCCAGTCATCCATCTCTCTTACAATAGCGTGTGTGTTGGCAACTCTTTCTAGTTGACGGGAGATATTTTCCGTATAAAATACAGAGAGGGAAAGAGAACGAAATTGTCGTTTTTCTAGATATCCACAGGCAAAAGCATAATATTTTTTCAAATACAATATGACAGTCGCTTTTCGATACCGAAAAACTAAATACAATATATATATTTACAATATTAATATTTATTTAACAATATCTACCTACGAATTTGCCTCGAACGAAAACATGTCATAGAAAAACATTTTTCCAGCCGTAAATTCAAAAATTTTAGTCGCGCGCGCGCGTGCGTGCGTGCGTGTGCGTGTGCGTGTGTGTGCGTGTGTGTGGCACATCGTTCCCCCGAGAGAGAGAGAGGTTTACGAAGGTCGCGATATACAAACATTGGCCCCCGGGAGTTGGAAAATTACGATATGGTGCATTCGCTCATTACCGTTGTCAGCTATAAGTTTTTCTCTCTCTCTCTAGCCCCTTGCCAAGTAAAAAAAAAGTGTAGGTAGGAGTTGGCAACACCGCGAGAAAATAGAGATCATGCCTTACAAGAAAAAACCATTAAGGCGATTTTTACTTGATGACGTTGAACCCGTGTAGTGTTCCCACCCATCCATCTTTCTCTCTTTTACGGCAGTGCCGGCTCTCCTTGCCCTGTATATGTAGGTTGGCAACTTTGCTTTCTGCACTGTAAAGCAAACCTCAAGCAAAGTTACCAGCTCCTTGTTTTAGGCTAGGTTAGACAAAAAAGCTGTAGGTAGGCTGTCGGCTGTTTAACTCTTCCCTCTCTCTCTTCTCTCTCCTTTTTGTAAAAGGCTATGGCAAAAGTACCAGTAGGTTGGCAACCTTGCTTTAGGTTACGTTAGACCAAAAACCTTGGTGATTTTTTTCGAGTAAGATGTTGGTAATACTGTGTCCGAAAATAGGGGGGGGTTATGCCTTACAAGAGCAAACCATTAAAGCAAGCCCCACCGAGCTTTACTTTCGGGTGTAGTGTTGCCAACACTGCGAGAAAAAAATTGCCTGCTTCTTGCTTTAGGTTACGTTACCCCAAAAACCTTGGTGATTTTTTTTGAGTGAGAAGCTGGTAACACTGCGAGAAAAAGGTTGCCAGCTCCTTGTTTTAGGTTAGGTTACCCCAAAAACCTTGGTGATTTTTTCAAGTAAGGAGCTAGCAACACTGCGCCATCAAATAGAGCTCATGCCTTACGAGAGAAATCCATTAAGGCGAGCTCACCACTTCAGCTCACCACAAGAGGGCGCAGAACCGGCTTAATTGGACTACTTACTTAAATGAATAAGCATTTGATCATACTGGGAGACGAAACATTAGATGTGTTGGGAACGGAAGGGTTTTCACTGTGCATTAATTGTTTCGTGATCCACCTGTATTCGAGTAGAATTCCTTTGTTTCGTGCCGATATATGACAAGACAGCGGAAGCTGTGACAGGCATTTTTTAACACTTGTGAGTGCTAAGGCCCGAATCTGAACAATTTGGTGGGTTTTGGCTTTTATACGAGCTGCAAATATGGGAGGACAAGACAAGTTAGTGGTGTTCAGGCTCGAATCAGAGAGACACACTCGACAACTGTCTTCGTCCAGTTCGCAACGTTGTCGAGTGGATTGTCCATCCCGTGCATGTGTAACAGCTTCGTAAAAACACTAAAAGACACCATAGATGTTTTTATGCCAGATGAGAAGAAATGGACAAACACACATACCGAGATGGTTCCGTCACACAATGTTAATGCATGGAAACAAGAGGAGTCGAGTGGTAAAAAATGTTCCGATTTCACGTTCTGTTTAAATTACAGTCTTACAGTGGCGACGATTTAAGGGATAGTTGTTCCCCATTTTTTATTTTCTTGCCTCAACATTATGGCCTCTTAATGTTAAGCCTTGTCTGCCAAGAGAAAGTAAACTTTCCTTGCAACGCCCTCCGCACCCCCCCCCCCCTTTTGGAACCCAATTGCCACCACTGGTCTTGAACAAACAATTGTGAGGTTCTTACTATACCCCTTGAAAAAATTGTGTTGAGCCCCCCCCCAAAAGGAATTCCTGGATACGTGCCTGATTGTAGGGATAGGGAGTTATTTCTCTCCCCTAATCTTATTCTCTTTGCTGTTTGCATTACGCTTGATAATAAACAGGCTGTTTCAATCGCAAACTGCGTGATAATGGGGAAGAAATCTGTGCCCGTGGCCGTGAAATGGCAAATAATTGGTTATGTACAGGTGCAATAGGTCTCATAGAGAAATTGCAGTCGCATTGAATGTGAGTAAAACCTGCGTGGCGAACGCAATAAACAAATTCAAGCAGCAAGGTACAGTGGTTGATAAACCACGCTGCGGCCGCCCCAGGGTAACGTCTGTACGCGAGGACCGGATTATCGCGAGACTGGCAAAGAATAACAGTAAAGCTCTCTTCCAGCGATAAGGAGGGAATTTGAAGATTCCACTAATAAAAAAGGGCCTCAAAGATGACCATTTTGCGTCGTCTGGAGGAATGTGGACTTGCGTCTTACGCTCCTCTCAAAAAGCCATTGCTCAATAATGTACATAAGAGAAATCGTGTGATGTGATGCAAAAATAAAAGAAACTGGTCCATGGAACATTGGGGTAAGGTCCTTTTCAGTGATGTATCGAAATTGGTGCTGTACAGCTCCCGAAAAGTGTGAGTTCGAAGGACAGCAACCGAGAAACTTCTCCCCGAATGTCTCGTGCAAGCTGTTCAGGGTGGGGGTCAATCAATCATGATCTGGGGATGCATGTCTGTTGCAGGGACCGCGATTTTGAGATTTGTTCCTGGCTCCATCGATTCACGAGAACACGTCGAAACAATGAAAGATAACATGCTCCCGTCCGCCCAGAAGCTGCACAACGGGTACTTCGTCTTCCTGCAGGACAACGCGACTTGCCACACGTCAGCAGCAACAATGGCTTGGATTCAAGTGAGGGAAATCCCATTGTTGCCTTTCCCAGCACGAAGTCCGGACCTGAATCCTATAGAAAACCTATGGAATGCCATTGGTCTTCGTGTAGCCAGACGCCAGCCAAGGAATGTCAAGGAACTTGGTGAACAAATCTGAGAACTATGGAATGAGATTACGCCCCAAGAATGCCATAAAACGTGTGCAAATGTGCTTGAAACGTAAAAGTGGACCTATTGACTATTAAAATTTCACACTTCATTCATCTAATTTCAGGAGAAATGTTTGATTCTAAGTATATTTTCAAAGTTCAGATTTAATGATTTTACAAATTGTACCTTTAGTTGCATCTATTAGTGCATTAATATGCCCTTACACTTTCTTGATCTTGATGTACCGTTCAATAACATTACATAATAATTCCAATTTTGTATTAAAGTGTTTATTTCATAAAAAGCACTCGCATATGTACTTTTTCTGTTTGTCTGAAAAACACATGACGAGGTGGTCTTAAACTTTTGGTAGGGAATGTACTTATCTCCCAACAAAGATAACATTCTGGTACTTTCTTGACAATTTATGTTGCATTTTTGATGTGAAAGAAAAAATATATATGATTAGGTTATATTGGATACATATGTAGCCAATATGGTCTATACGTTACCTTTTAACAAAATCATCACTGCAACCATGTTATTATTTAGTAAACATCCAGAAATGTTTCCTCTTTTGAATCTTGCCATTAGCTTTACCTTTCTGACTTTGTACATCATCAGAAACAATCGCAAACCTTAGGTAGGCCATATTGCGTTCAGGTACATTATGGTTTCATTTTCATCAACTGTTTATATTCTACATATTATTTTGTGCACATACTGCTAAATAATTTTCAATACGTAATATGTACGTTAGAATTATTAACACTTATCGTCTTATCTAAACGAGATAGGATAAAGATTACCAGATGGAAATTTCATGAGAAATCAAGTATGTCGGATCTACAGTCTGTAGTGACCACCGCATCAACAAGTATCAAAGAGTGAGAATGAAGTTGTAAAATAAATTATGCGACTCCAATATACCTTAAAAATACGGCGTCAAACCAAACTTATGTCACATGTCTTTCTGAACTTTTTCTCCGCTTGTCATTAATACTCTAATAGAATTTGATGAGAAAACTCGTCCATGCCATGATTACTACAGCCCTTAAAGCCACGGACTTAGTTTGTCAAAATTATAAGCCCATTAGAGCTCAGATTGGTCAATCGGGACCGGTCCTACAGTTTAAAGTGAGAGATATTCGAACCGCTATTCCATTTGTCTCCTCCTGGGATCGAACCTGGGAACCGTTCATTTCAAGGCGACAGCGTTACCACAAAGTCATTGGAAAGGTTCCATTAATGTTCTGAACTTCGGAAAAGTCATTCCCATCCATAATCCCTTCAGACACCAAAAATAAGAATAACGAGGGAACCAATGACCCTTTAAAGGACAAATAAAATAAAAAATATATATTATCATAAAAGTTAATATAAATAATAATAATAAATTATTAATAAAAATAAATTATAAACCTACAACGATAAAAATAATTATACATAACACTCTCTCTCTCTCTAGCCACCATTCAAATACTAAGCAAGATTGAAGAATCTGCCCGACCTATCTTTCCGCCGTCCTGAATTACAAAGTCAAAGTGTAACTTTCACAGAGTTATTTTTACTGTCAGTTTTCTCGGCAACATTACTTGGATAATTTTAACAGAACATTTCTTAAAATCGTTCATCGAACATAACATTATACAGAGACTCAACCACGAATTTTTATGGGGGGTGGCAAGTACTAGGATAAATGTACCAATAATAATAATAATAGTTGCAGTAGTAGTAGTAGTAGTATCAAAGACGTCATTATCCTCGTAAATTACGCAAAATGAAGGTAGAAGTCGGTGCTAAAGCATTTGTGTTGGAACAAACAATTTGGAATATTATTTCAACAATCAATAATGGAAAACAAGCACACAAACTGTATTTTCGAAATGCAGAAAATGCACGATAAATGCCTTTCGAGTAAATGTTTTTGTATAACTTTCCTGTACAATATATGTTTTACACATATGCAACATGGAGCGACGTAAAATAAGAAAATACATATGCAACATGTTAACACTAAATTAGGCACGTATTCAAAGTATACTGGGTGTTCCTGTGACCATGTTACAGACTTGCAGGGATGATGAAAGGGAACAAACGCAACAAAATGAGATAGGGAATCCTGGTCCGGAAATGCCTCAGTCAAAAGTGACAAGCCAAAACCTTCGAAGGGTAGGCAACCACGCACAACGCGAAGGTGAACCAAAGAAGATATGAGATAGAATCCAGCGCTCACGCTCTGGAGAAGTCGTAACGTCAAACTCGACGTGTGTAGCATGAAGACGAAGAATTGCAAAGACACCCGATCTTGAAGAAGCAATGCTGGATCGGGTGGAAGGACAACCATCCATTAGTACACGGGCTGTGGCATGTTAAAATGGTGTTGCCCATAGTACTGTTTGGAACGTTGTGATGGAGCAGCAGCGGCACCCTTACCATCCACAGCGTGTACATGCCTTGGGTCAAGCTGATTTCGCACCTCGAGTCGTGTTTAGTGAATGGTTACTGCAGCGCTGTGCGGTCGATACCATGGCTGTGTGCTTTTCACTGATGAGGCCTGTTTCACGAGAGCGGGATGCTGAATAGTCGCAATAGCCATGTATGGGTCGATAAAAATCCCCGTGCCACAATCGTGAAGGGCCATCAAGACAGATTTGATGTAAAAACGTGGGTGGGTATTGTCGGCGCATATTTAATAGGCCCGTATCTTTTACCGCCACGATTAACTGGACCAGTATACACTCTGTTTCAGAGAGATATCCTCCTCGAGTTATTGGAACATGTCCCACTTCTCGTTCGGCTGCGCGTGTGGTTTCAGCATGATGGGGCCCCAGCCCACTTCGTAGCTGGAGCCTGCCCGTTCAACTGATCTGACCCCTCTTGATTTTTTTTTTCGTGGGGTCATGTCAAAAATGTTGTCTACGAGAAACCCGTGAGTAATGTAGATGAACTATTGGCAAGAATCCTTGCAGCCTGTGATCTCCTCCGAACGACTCCTGAGATATTAGAGCAGATGTGACAGACGTTATTGCGACGCCGTCATGCTTGTATCGCGACAGGTGGGCATCACTTTGAACAACCGCTGTAATGATGGCTGCAGTTACTACTCGTTGAAGCCACTACAGTGATTCTTCTGTGTTTGTTTTCCACTTCCCCAGATATATTTCATGGTTCCCCTCCGCGTTGTGCGTGGTTGCCTACCCTTCGAAGGTTTTGGCTTGTCACTTTTGAATGGGACATTTCCGGACCAGGATTCCCTATCTCATATTCCTGCGTTTGTTCCCTTCCATCATCCCTGCAGGTATGTAACACGGTCAGAGAAACACACTGTATATAACATAGAGTATTTAAATACATTACATAATCAACTCATCCACCTCATAATAAACCAACAGCAAAGATTATGTAAATTGTCAAAATGTGCACGCTCCTTTTCCTCCAAACAATTGTTTTATGCATTTAAGACAAACTCAATTAATAGAAGTTTCAATTCTGTCTCTGATAATTTACAATGTATTACATAAAGTTATCACACTGCGAGCAAAGCGAGTAAGAAATTTTTTTAGATCCAATATTTTGCGAACTGAAAACAATATTTTTAAAAGAATTGAAGGCAGTTCGTCATATTTTAATGATTCGTACAATTTTAAAAATACTGTTGATTTAGTTTATTTTACTTCGCGTTTTGTGCCTCTTGGCTAATTTGCGAAGATGAGGATGAGTGATGAAATGATGAAATTAATGAATGGACATTCACAAACAACCAAACCCGAGCGGGATTAGAACCCGGGACCCTTAGCGTTGCAGCGCGATGTGCTAACCACTCGACCACAGGGTCCGGCTTATGTAAATAGAGCACTATAATTGGTCTCGACCTGTTGGGCTCTATCAATAAATAAATATTTCCACTCACGAGCTGTTGCGCCACGGGTAAACAAAATGTTTCATGTTATAAGGAATGAAAAATTGTACTTGCTTTACTATTTCGTCATTTTTAATGTGACTAATCTTCTATGAATGTATGTACAGAAGTGGCATACCAAATACATCATCAAAATTATCTTCCGATTCACTCTCGGATCTCTCCGTCGTCTCTTCAGAGGAGTCAGTCTCGGATTCCATATTCTGTGAAGACAAAGGTATTGGTCATTATGCAGTATAAACAAAAATTAAGATTAAAATACTACCTCTAAACTACAAACATATAGCAAATTACCAGCAAATAAAGTAAATTAGTTTTGCTCCTGTAATTTATATAAACATAGGTATGTTTATTGCTTCGTGTGCCAACAGAGCATAACGCTACCGGCCATATCCAGAAAACCTTTCGTCGTTATTACCCAACTCCCGAGAGCACTATAAAAGGGGCACTCAACCTGCTTCAGGAATCAGGAAGAGAAACCAAGGAGAAGGAAAGGAGGCCGCCAAGTAGAAACCGTGGGGCGCAAGCCGCGCCCTGTCCAGAGGCGAGAGACCCTTGAGGCCACCCAGAGGGACCAGAGCTCACCAGCCAACCGTTCCAGCGAGTGGAGAAGATATATTGAATAGTATGTAGTGCGTACCGTAGCTAAATTAAAGCGAGTGGAGTGAATGAGCTATAAATCTAATCTAAAGTTACACAACATATACAGGTAGGTTATTTCAGTCGTTTACCGCGAGACCGTCGGCCGCTCAGCGGCCCCTTCATGCAACAGGTCCCGGCAAATTGCGTTACAGGAAGTCCGTAACAGAAACCACTTGTTTTGTAATGTTTCCACTTTTCACAATTACAGTTACAATTACAATTGAAATAAGCTCGTACCTTGTCGCAAGGATGCTGGAAAGGTGTCCTCCCAAATACAAATATTTCTGGCACCTCATTTCTGACATCTTATCTTACATTAGACATCGCTACTTTATCCTCAGTTGTCGCGAGAGCGCCGGCAGCTTATCGGGGGACTTGTCAGCCGTGAGATGGCGCTTCATACTGCACGAATGCGACACCTGTTGGCAGTGATGCCAACCGTAGGGACATGTCCCTACGCATAGGGACTTTTCACTATTTCGCCCGGGTAGTGACGTAGGGACAGATTTGCCAAATGAGGGATAACGTAGAGATTTTTTTCAATCTTGGAAAATAACATTTTATTGTGCAAAGCTTACTCGCCAGTCAGTTGCACTTTCTTCGTGCTCGGTTTGGAATGAATGGATTAGTTTATGTGGATACTTTAGCGAGGAGGAGAAAAAAGAACTATCTAACAAATCTTCATCAGAATTTTGGAACATGTTATCTGTTACCAAGAACTTTCAAGGCAAGTTCTTTTTGAAAACATTTCCACTCTCGCGAAAATAGTGCTAACATTGCCACATTCTAACGCGGAAACGGAAAGAATATTTTCAATGTTAAGTGATACAAAATCAAAAAAGAGAAATAAAATGGAACCAAAATTGTTCAAAACTGTAAGAAATACAGCATCACCAATCAACATCTATCTCTTCACAGCAGCAGCATCTATGACTTCAAATAACATAATTAACAGTAAATGACTCAACGTTTTTCATTAGGGGTGTGCGGGATCCCGAAAAGTCGGGATCGGGATAGGGGAAAAAATTTCTCTTCTCGATCCCGCCTTCAGGAAATGATTTCCCGACTTTTCGGGATCCCATGCAGTCGGGAAATACCGAATGGTCACTTTAAAAAGTCGTTCATTCTCGACGTTATCTGCATTGTAAAGTTTCTGGAACTTATCGGAAATTGTAAGTTTTTATTCTAGAAATGCAAAAATAATCACTTAAAGTGAAAATGGCGTGTAGAATTCGAGATTTCCAGAGCTTCGGGAAATTTCAAACATATCCCGTCCCGAAAATTTCCCGACTTGGTCTGGAAATTGCAAATTTTTCCCGTCCCGACCCAAAAAATTCTGTCCTGCACACCCCTATTATTCATTAAGGCAAGAATTTACAATACCGGACCATTCTGTAATTTCTATGCTACGTCTTATACTCACGAAATAATTAGTTGTGATGATTTATCTCAAATTAACATGTTGGGGTGAGGTGAAAGAAATGTTCATTAACGTGTAGAAGTTGTAAAATAAGGTTTTCAATTCTCGCAATGATTCTCCGTATACAAGTATGGTATCCAAATTTGTTGATATGAACAATTGACGTTCGCAATTAGTTACGCTGTCTACAGCGTTGCCACACTGTTCATTTCATACTTGGAGAGCATGGATCGTGCAAGAATGGCGGAAGAGAACAGTAAAAAAAGTTGTTAATGTTGTACAGATTTTTAGGTGAAGTGTGCAGGAGGATTGCCGTGGGATAATTAATAAACTTATGCATTTCGGTATATTGCCCAAAGAAGGTTCTTACATGTTACAGTGACAATCACGATGTAGAAGAACATATGGAATGTGGACTGATTTTATTACAGGTAAGTTTGGCAACAGTGCATCGATCGTAAAATTGCAGGATACGAAAATGGCGTCTTCGATGATGAGCGTTTGCCGTTAAAGTGCTACGAAAATAAGATTTTTTTATCGGTTGGTAATCACAATTAGCGCAAAACCATTCACGGATAGCCCCACTGACCATTCTTGGTAAGGTTAGGTTAAGTTTTGTTAGGCAAGGCAAACATAATTAAAATTTGGGGTCGAAAAACCATGCACGGGTAGCCCCACAAACCATTGACGGATAGCCCCACGAACCATTCACGGTAAGGTTAGGTTAGGTTAGGATAGGCAAACAGTTAAAATTTGGGGTCGTAATAATATCAGGAATGTATAATTCGTTTTTTTTAATTTTTAAGTATTGGAAACAAAATCTTCCGGTAAATAATGAGCAATCGTGCCGATCGCGGACCACTCAATTTCACTTATTTTGCAATTTCTACAGGCGACCCTCAAATTTTAACTTCAAATTTGTGATTAGGAGGCTTCAACTAGTGAGTATGCGAAATATTACAAAAATCGGGAAGGGGTCCTGTATTGTAAATTCGCTCCTTCATTAATTGTGGTAGCACCGAGGACAAAGATTTGGTAAGTAAATGTGTTTATTTTATCTCCTGTTTTGAATGCTCGTGAGGTGTTGTTTTTTATAGTCGCTTTACTTGGCGTAGGGACATTTGGTCAGTTGTAGGGAGATTTTGAGTAGTATAAAATTGTGACTCCCACCGCAACTCTGATTTCTTGACCAAACGACTACAAAAAGTTGAAAAACTCACTTTCTCTCCCTGTTCCGCGCCCCATTTATTACGCTGACGACGTTTCACGGGGGCAAAAAGGCAGTGATGAGTGAAAGATGAGCTCTCATCTCCTCATCCTCTCATCTTTCTCATTCTCTTTTTATTCTCTCATCTTCCTCTCATCCTCCTCTCATCCTCCCATCTTTCTCTTATCCTCTCATTTTTTTATTTTCTTATTTTCTTATTTTTTGAAAGATGAGTGCATCTTATCGTAATTTTCCAAGTCTGGGACCAAATGTTTATATATCATGACCTACGTAAACCTCTTTTCTTATTCTCTCATTCTCTCATTCTCTTATTTTTTGAAGGATGAGTGCATTTTATCGTAATTTTCCAAGTTTGGGACCAAATGTTTGTAGATCGTGATCTTCGTAAACCTCTCTTCCCATCCTCTTATTTTCTCATCCTCTCATTCTCTTATTTTCTTATTCTCTCTACCTTTAGAACATTATCGTCAACATTAGAGATGAAGTTGGAGTGCTGGAATCAAGGGGACCAAATTGTTTATATATAGTGACCTTCGTAAACTTTTCTCTCGGGGGGGGGGAGGATGTGGCATATACACACGCGCGCGCTCTCATCTTCTCATTTTCTTATTCTCTTATTCTCTTATTTTTGAAAGATGAGTGTATTTTATCGTAATGTTCCAAGTCCGGGACCAAATGTTTATATATTGCGACCTACGTAAACCTCTCCTCTCATCTTCTCATCTTCTCATTTTTTGAAAAATGAGTGCACCTTATCGTAATTTTCCAAGTCCGGAGCCAAATGTTTATATATATCGTGATTTTCGTAAACCTCTCCTCTCATCTTCTTATTTTTGAAAGATGAGTGTATTTTATCGTAATTTTCCAAGTTTGGGACCAAATGTTTATATATATTGCGACCTACGTAAACCTCTCTCTCTCGGGGAGGGAACGATGTGCCACACACACATACGTGCGCGCGCATATGTATTGTAACACAAACAAACAAACAAATAATAATTGTTGTTTTTTTAGGATGCCTGGCCCCTATAACCTCGCCAGGGTGCGTGGTGCCCAACCAAAAATGTAAAAGTTTTCTAATGGCTGCGGTTATAGATTACCGCACCTCTGTAGAGTTTCACGTGTTTTTTTTTTTCCCCCAAACTTCCATGAAACCCTACAGAGGACCTCCGTAATGCATGCAACGTGTACTAACGACTCTAGTGTTATTTAATGTTGTGATATTTTTTGGATATAGAGTTTTATTATGAGATAGATAAAAATGATTATGTTTATTATAATATTTTCTTGATGAAGATGGAGAATGTATGTGTGTGTGTGTTACAAATAAAGTTGCATGCTTATTTTTTTAGTGTGTGTGTATATGTTTTTGATGTTTCGACAGCATCTGAAACGATAAAAAAGAAATTTTTATTGTTAATTTTCACGTGTAAAAACAACAAATTTTTTTGTGCAAATTTTCTGATTGTCTCGTGCTATAGTGCAAAAAGATAATGTGAGTGATAACTAATGAAATTGACATTTGTAACTGATCTGAACTAGTGAAATTCGTACTGTGCTATTGTAACTGATTGTGCTAGTGCAGAAAATTTCTTATTGTGCAAGAAAAGATGTTAAAAAACTTGTTAAAACTGCTCTGTGACCCTCTCGTTCTTCACGTCGTAGGCGAAGGACTTCTCTGCAATCAGGATGACACTGCATAGGGTATCCTCGGGCAAGGCATCGTGGAACTCGCAGACGACCTTGATGTTGGTTCGATCGTTGACCACCACCTGCTTTCTCTTAGATGTGTTGATGACGGTCATGGGTCTCCGTGCTTTGAACTCGCTGGGCGTGTAGTACATGTCCACGCTTCCCTCGGTCACGCGTTTGTAAGCCGAAAACGCTTCGTAAAGTTTGAGGTAATCATCTTTGGTCACGTCAAGATTGTAATTCTCGCGCGGGAACACTTCATTGCGTCCATTCTTCAGATAAACGTTCTTGATCTTGCAGTCGTCGAATTTGCTGGAATCTTTTTCCTGATTCTTGTCCCTCCCGGTCTGAAAGAGCACTACGACGAAATCTGGCATGTCGAACTGTATGTTGTTGAACTGCGTCGTCACGTCGAATTCCATGTGACTTCCCGTCGCCATCTTCTGCACGCACTGGTAACCGTGAAAGTGAATCGGCACCTGCGGACTTTTCAAGATCTCCGCTTTGTACTTGAGGGCGTAGTTCGTTTCGTATTCCACCACCGGCATTCTCAATTCCATGCTCCGGATGACGCACTTGGCTGCTTCGGGTAAAGTGTTGGCTATCGGCGTGGTGCCGTCCGGGCCCAAAGTAGCGTATCGCATCAGTGCGTCGTTGTCGTTGGCCGCTCTTCGAAACGTGACTCTCAGTCCTCCCTTCCACATGATCTCCTTGTAGTCCGAGAAGAATCCTGGAAGCAGACGCATGGGAAAGAGCACCGTGTGACTTCTCGTCGATATTTTGGTCCCGGCTTCGAATCCTCCCGCTTGATAGTACGCTGCGTCCGTTTTGGATAATTTCAACGTTCCCACTGCCGTCGACGTGATGCCTGGATAATCTATTCTGTCGATGACGGTGTTGTGTTTCCTCACCTCCACCTGCGAGAACAGGTGAGGCACGAAGTTGTCCACGAGTATCAAGTTTGCTGCTGCGGGAAACGCGTCTCCGCTTTCTTTCTTCACCACGTCGAATTGAAGGTAGAGGTCTGCTCTGTGAGGATGAATGAACCCATCGCCTATGTCCACGTCGTATTCGATCTCCCTGTTCGCTTCGTTTAGATTGGCAAACGTGCGACGGTTGGGAGGGAAAGATTGCAATTCGTAACTTTCGATTTGCTCCATTTTACATGTATGGTTATTTATTATACGTTGATCTCCACGATGGCCGTCGTAGTGGCACCTGCGAAATCCACCACGTCTCCTTTCTCGTTCGTCACCACCAACTCTATGTCGTCTATGCGGTTGCGACATACTGGAAAATAGATCGGCGAAGAGGGCGTGTAGATGATCGGCTCCATGAACTCGGAACTTGGTTTGAAAGTGGCTATGATTCCTGTCTGCTTGTGACTTCCCAGTAATCCGTCCGAGGATTTCGTGATCATTCCTTCCGCCACGTTACAGTGTACGTTCAAAGTCTCTATGGCCAAGAATTTAGGAATGTTGGTTGCTACGTGCTTGATGCCAGCTTCGAGTTTTGTGTCGTTCTCGAAACCTAAAAGTTCTCCTATGGTGCCCAGGTCCACGGTCTCCGTCGCGGATAGGATTTCCACTCTGTGAGTGACCGAATTTTGAGAAAGATATGTGCCTTTGGGTAACTGAGCTTGCAAAGTGGAAAGATTGTATTGTCCTGGCGTGACGACGATGTGTTCGCTTCCGACGCTAATTTTGTTGTTGTGCTGGGTGACGTTAGGAATGAGGTACATGCTGTAGAATGCACGCAGAGCCACGGATTTAGGATAGACGATGTCGTCGTGCAGCGTGAGTTTCAAAATTGAAGATTCGCTCGTAAGATGGAACACACCCATCCTAGTGATGCTGTTTGAGGTTCCACAATGCTTTCTGGAAATCCTCGATCGTAGGGTTATTTATTTTAGAGAGAAACGCGAGCACGGAGAGGCAGAGATGACCGCAGTTCACGTCTCCGAAATCTTGAATGCGTTCGTCGTTGTAGTATATGGAGGTTTTGTTTGTTTTCAGATAATGAACTAAATTTGTAGGTGGAACACCTCCGAAAGAATCGAAAACGAATGCTTTATCATTATTGTTTTTGTGGTAACATATCCAATGCGTGCCTGGATTTTCTTGGCCGTCCAAGTTGACTACTCCGCATTCTCTTTTTTTGACGCTTGAAGGTAACGAGTCGGACATGAAAACTCCTCTGAAGTGTTTGATTTGTAACGGTTCGATCAGAGATTCAATGTCTCGGTTGGTGAGTGCTTCTGTTTCTTTTTTTTATATTTCTTCAAAGCATCGAGGTTGCTTTTTTGTTTTTTGGTTATGCCTTTCCCCTTCTTCTCCATGGCCAGGTTGTGACGTTTCTGTTCTTCTAATTCCGCCTTGTTCTTCTTCGAGTCGATGACGGTTTTCGCAATGGCGGCACTTCCGCCGGCCAAACTTCCAACGGCCCCCAATGCTGCCAGGATGGCCGGGATGCTGAATATGAAACCTCCGATCTTTTGCTGTTTCCGCGAACGCTGCAACCTTTTCAATTGAGGTGTGCTGAGCAGCAATTTCATTCCATGTCCTTTCGACAAGCAAGAACGTTTCTTCTCGCGTTGTTTCTTGGTGAGTAACCCATCGAGGGCACCTAGATTTTTTAGATTCGAATATGGTATCTGGTACACGACACCCTTGGGCTTCATGTTGATGCTCTATGTGTTATTTTCACGGTATGTTATTTATATATATTCTGAGATTTTTTCTTGTGTAGTTTTTTACGGTATGTTATTTATATATTTTTAAGGCCTCGCAGTCGTTACACAAATTCTATTACGTGCTTTGTTTTCTTGCCAAGAACTTCCTTTGTCCCCTTGTACACGATTCGAGTTTTGTTCTCGATTAAAATAGATAGCTTCTCATCCGATAACATGTTAGCGTATCGATCTGGTAAAAATAGACTGTATTGTGCGTTGAGCAACAGGCATACCTTGGGACCATACTGGGTAGAAACGATTGAACCGGAAGTTATCGTGTAAGATTTGTCGACTTCCAATTCCCGAATTTTTACATACTCGACTGACAAATTTAGCATTTGTTTTAATGCTTGGAGCTCACTCATTTTTTCAGTTGTCATATCAAAAAAATTTCAGTGTGTGTGTTAGAGAAATTTAATTGTTTTTTTTCACGATGTGTGTTATTTATATATACTGAAGATTATTTTTTTCACGATGTGTGTTATTTATATATCAAGTTTTTTTGACACGTATATATATATTATTATTTTTTAACAGAGGAAGAAAGTCCGTGCTTCGGAAAACGCGAGGATGTGCGTAGTGATATCTTCCGTCTCCTGCATAGACTTGTACCAATCTACTGTGTACCATCTTCTTCCCTGCCTTGCCTCGTACAGTTCGTCTGACCTCTCGTTCAATTTCTCCCCTGCAGCCGAAAGCAGAATGTTGAGATCACCGCACCTCAGGCCGCTGATCTCCCGAAGATGGTCCTTGAGAACCATTTCACAAGGGATGCGAAATTCCGGCGTCGTTCTTGCTATGATTAGAAGTTTATTAACATCTCCGTTTACTATCTTTTTGAATATTTTAGATAGTAGCTCGGGTGGCAAATCAGTTATGCAAGCCATGTTGTTTTTTTTTTACTGTATGTTATTTATATACCCCACCCCAATTTTTGTTTCGTGTTCATGGCGATGGTGGTGCCTAGTGCGGCGACCCGTTCACCCAGCGATGCGTCTCTGCTCACGAACCTTTCGAAAGCTGCATGCTCTAACTTTCTGTCTGCTTCGTGACGTGCATCCAGGTCCGTCTGCGTGGTGTTGTAAGCAATGTCGTGATCTTTGCATGCCGCGTCTAACAGATTCACACCCTTGTCTCCTCTCTCCAATCTTTTCTCGAGTTTGGTACCCGGTCCGCAGTACTGGTAGCCAGGTAGATGCATCTCGAAAGGTAACTTGTTGATGATGTCGTTTACGAGTCCCTTTCCTTCGGCCACGTTCCAAAATTTAGGAGGCAGCGTGTTGATGATTTTGATGAGGTAACCTATGCCCTTGTCGTCGTTCACGATGAAGTTGGAAAGTTTCGTGCTGATCATATCCACGATACCAACCTTCTCGTTGTAGAAATTACGGTTGCCTGCATTCTCCTCGCCGGCTATCACCAACAATCGGTCCACGAGTTTCCTAACGTCGTCCACCCAAACGAATTCTTTGGGTAACGTGTTGTAGCGTTTGACGCCACTGCCTGTTTTGACCTGGTTCCAAATCGGTTTGATGAGATTCCTGTACTTCTCGCCGCTGCTCGATTTCACCCTATTCTGCGAGGCGTCGTTGTTCTGGTACAAGGCATCCGTCATGATCAGAATTTCCTTGTAACTCTGGTAATCTTCGTCGGTGTAATCTTTCGGCTGCTTTTTGGCGACGAGTTCCCACAGTCCCACCGTACCCGGATACCTGTTCCAACTATCCTTGTCGCCTAAATTGACTTTAATGTCGTTGCCTTCGAAGGTCACCTTCGATTTCCCAATCTTCCACACCACACCGCCGCCTTCGTTGGTTTCCATGCTGGGATACAATCCGAACACTTCATCCTTGTCGAACTTCCCCGTGCTCAGGTAGTCTCGTGCCAAAGGTCCCAACTCGATTTTATCCGAAGACGACGTGCTACCAATGGCTCGACGTCGTACCGGTGCATCCTTCAGTTCGAACGGCGTCGAAGGAATGCTCGAAATGGGGGTGGGTACAGCATAACTTTTAGCTGCGAGCGGTACGAGTTCATTAATCAAATTTTTATTTTGTTCCGTGACACTTTTAATTTCTTTACCTAGACCGCTGATGGCATCGATCACAGGTTGATCCTGACGTTTCTTCTCTTCGTAGAATCCGCGATTCTCGGATTTCCAACCTTTGAAGCGTTTCGCGAGGTAATCGCGAAGCTTGAGATTTTCGTCTTCAATTTTTCGTTTCCTCATGACGTTATTTATATACGTCGTTTCTCACAACGTTGCAACGTTTAGAAAGTCGTTGATTTTGTTTCTGTATTTTCCGTCGTTGGGTTTCCTCGTCATGTCGATCGTCACGAATCCGAAATCGTCAGCGTTCCAACAAGAAGAGCAGCCTTCCGAAAATTGATTGTAGTTCATGTCTCCGCCTACGTAGTCATCGTACGCGTGCTTGAGGTTGGTGTGATCTTGACGAAACAAACATATGAAATTAGCATTGTCGCGTACTAATTGTTTTGGAATTTTGGAAAACGTTTGAGCTAGGTAAAAGCAATCCATTCCTTTGTGACGACCTTGCGTGAAAAAGTTGCGAATTTCATTTTGATTTTCCAGGATGGCGTCGTCGAACACAACGACTGAATTTTCACGACAATCGTCAAGTGGTTTTATTTCCGAGGCGAACGTTGCAATGTCCAGACCATCGTACAGTTTCATCAGTTGCTGGTATTTGGATTGCTCCAAACTTTTCGAGAACACGTACAGGTGCCTGTTCTTCCAATCTAACCAATTCGGTGCGAGGAGAAAATTGTCCACGAGCAGTGTCGTTTTCCCACACCCCGAAGGACCTACGATCAGACAGCGGATGCTGTCGGGAAGCAATTCACCGTTCTTTTTTTTTATCGTTTGACTTTCCGAATTAGGTAAACGTTTCACAACATTCCACGTACTCACAAGATCACTTCGTTTGAATCGATCCAACTTGTTTCCGGAAGTCCCAGCCATTTCACCAAAAGTTTGTTGCCTCTCTTGCGCAAAACTTTTTCAATAAGGTACGTGTCAGGGTATTTAGTTTTAGAGAGTTCCTCTTCATAGAAGCGCCCCGATAAAATTTCACCGCCACTGTCCTTTATTATATACGTGTGACGGTTCCCGGGTAGAACTCGAACCACGGTAAAAAGTTCGGTGCTCCAGTTTCGTGTGAAACCCCTGTCGAACGTTCGCTTTAATTTACTGACCCTCACCTGTTCTCCAATTTTGTATTTAGCCTTTTTTGTCGTGGGCGTGTATTTTGGACAGTAAACTGTAGAAATTAAACGTTGCTCGTCAGACTTGGTAACGTCAGCTGGCTTCATGCCTATCGTTGCGTGCCGTGTGTGATTATAGTCGTTAACAAGTTCCGGAAGAATAGTGACCCACTTGTAGCTTCCCTGAAGCGTGAAGCGTGACCACATGCGCGATTTCAGAGTGCGATTGAATCTTTCCACGATGCTGGCCTTGACGTCACTGAAGGTCGAGTAATGTTGAACGTTGTGTTTCCGAATAAACTTTTGGAATACGGCATTGTAAAATTCCTTCCCTTTGTCCGTGTGCAGAAACCGAGGTCGTCTACCGCCACTTTCGCAAAAAATTGTCTTGAATGCTTCCGTGACGCACGTTCCCGTTTTCGCCTTCAAAGGTAGAGCCCATGCGAATTTCGAAAATGTGTCTATGACGGTGAGGAGGTACTTGTTGCCCTTGTTCAATTTATGTACGTTTTTTAACTTGCCGCTACTCATTTCGACGAGGTCGCTTTCCCAGAGGTCGTCGATTCCCTTGGTTACCACAGCCAAACGTTCGTAGTTACGGCGTGCAGGTTTATGCAATTCTTGGACGATGGCCTGCCTTGACATTTTTTCTTAGAGATTACGTTTCAAAAGAAGCACCAGCGTGATGGGATTCAAAGAGGGTGGCACCTCGCTCGTGTTTTGAATGATCAGCTTATCGCCGGCACTCACGTCGAAAACGGTGAGATCTTCGTCTTCGTGTATTTCATATATGTTGCGCGTTTCGTTCCAACGTGCCAGAGGAATGTTTCCTGCTTTCTGGACACCACGATTCGATATCAAAGTCATGGTGGGAACGCTAGCTTTTCTACCGTGAGACCAGTACGAAAATTCGTTTATCTGAATCGTACCATCGAGGAGAAACTTGTAGTACGGATGATAAGGATGCAGCATGTACAGTTTGTTACCTTCGACGAACGTGGAGATTCTCTGTTGATTGGGTACGCTGTTGATTTCGATGGCTTGCAGAGAATGCAGTTTAGCGAATTTAGTATCGACGCTAATGAGGTTGCTGTGAAGCTGACCCAGCGTGTTTTGTACGGGCAACAAATGTTCGACTATGGTATCCGTTACGGTAGAAAATGACGGTTTGATTTTCACTTCCACGTTCAACTGCTTGTAGCTTTCGTTGAGTTCTTGCAACTTGGCACCGAAAGAGGTCAGCGTTGATTCCTGCGTTGATTCCAGCACTCCAACTTGATCTCTGATGTTGACCACAATGTTCTGAAGGTTCTCGACTTGATTCAATTTCGAGCTCTTCTCGGTAAGATCGTTCACGATGCTTCGCATCTCTGTAAACTGCGTGTGAAGGTCGGCGACGCTCTGCGAAGTGGGTAGCGTCGACACCAGCGAAGCAAGTTCGTCTCGAATCTGTTCCACGTTCGCCGTTTCCGTTTCCAGTCGTTTCAGCATACGTGATATGTTCCTTTTCAAGGCATGTAATTCTTTGGAGGTGGGGAGATTGGCCACTTTACTCTCGAGATCGCTCAACGAACTTTTGATGTCACTCGAATCGGATAGTGCCGTCACCGCCGTTTTCAATTTTTCCAAATCTTCGCTTGAAGGCACGCTCGTTCGTAACGATTCCAAGTCACCCTGTATGTTGTCCAGTACGTGATGAAAATGAGTAAGATTGGATTCGACGTTCAAATTTTCCAAATATTGGATCTTCTGCTGAACTGTGCTTAACGTGTCCTGAATACTCGTCAACACACTTGCTTCAGCGTGAATATTTTTAATTTCTTCGTTGATCAACTCCAGAGACGCCTGAAGCGTAGCGATGGTGGTTTGAATGTGTTCGAAATCTTGATAAGCCTCCAGTTGAATTTTTATGTTCGCGACGCTTTTACCGATGACCTGCAGTTCGTCCGACGATGGTAGGTTCGTCATTGTATCTTCCAAAGTCTGCAACTTGGATTTAATTTCTTCCAACGTGCCGGTGAATTCTTCTTGTAATTTGGAAACGACGACATGCAAGCGTTCTACATCAATATCGTTCACCACGGTTTGAAGTTCAGAGAAATTCTTTTCTATTGCGGAAGTTCGTTCTTCGATTTCGAGTTTCAATTTTTCCAAATCTTCATTTTTCGATTGAAATTGCTGTAATTTGGCCAAATCATTTTGAAGCGAATCCACGTTCAACTGTATATTTTGAACGCTGTCGTAAGAAGGTACGTCGACATAATTTTTTATCAGCGTTTTCAGTTCGGAATCGATTTTCAGAATAGGGTCGAGACATTGCGTTTGGAGCGTAGCGATTTCCGACTCTAAACTTTTGTTTAAGGTTTCCTGCAAAGCGATCAAATCAGTCCTCAACTTCTTAACTCGAATGTCCAACATGAGAATCTCTTCTGCGTGGTCTACACGCTTGGTGTTGCCGAAAATGTCGTTAGGCATTTTTGGTTAACGGTTATTTATAATAGGATAGACGATTCGTAATTCTACGAAGAGAGGAATGAGTTTGTCGTAGTCTCCGAGGAGTTCCACGTAAAGATAATCTCCTGCAGACACATCGTACGTAATGTTAGAAAGTATCTTGTCGTGCTTTATTCGAAAAATGTTCTTGCCGGTAGAAATTTTGATTTCGCCTGTGTTCTCCGGATTCACGGTGATTTGAAGTTTCCCCTCGATCGGAATTTCATAGAAATGTAAATTGTTATTAAAAACATAAAACATCTTGCCCACATCGTTATTTATTTCCGTCCATATACTATTAAGATGTACAATTAGTAGACCATTGAGTTTAGATAACACGGAAGGTAAGAGGTTATTAGAATTTGGTGATGGAGTCTCCATCTTGCTTTGTTTGCGAAAACCAAAGAGATTCATTGTCCCTGTTATTTAACACGCTGTGTCTTTTCCTATTCTTCAAAAGCAGACGGAGGAAGAGAATGAAAGTGGGAGCCCTCGGGCGATGAAAAGTTGCAACCTGTTATTATGTTGTTAAGCCCGCTCCAAACCGAGGCTCATTAAATTCAACTTTTATTTTTCATCGCCCGAGGGCTCCCACTTTCATTCTTTTCCTCCGTATGCTATTCTTCTTCAAAAACACAGCGGACTTCATGGCTATAGGGTTATGGTTAACACACGTCACATTTATCGCTTTTATTGTAGTGCCCCCACTCTCGCGTGTGGATTTGACAATCGAGAACACGTAACTTGTTGTCCGTTGCATCCAATGCTACTTTGGTTACGCGCGTCGTGTACAAATCATGAAATTTACTTGCAATGCGATGATCGGTGCTGAGTTGCCTTTTACCATGAAAAAGGCATTCTTTGTAGTCTTGCATGCTAAATTTGCTGGTACTTATTTTTCCCACCCCCTTCGCCTTCTTGATCTCTTTTTCTTCTGCAATCTTTACACAGTACATTTTGGCACGAAGCCCCGCAAATTCGCTGATGTACTCCCCGCCAACTTCATCTTTGAACTTTCCAATCGTCATTTTGTTTTCTGTCGAATGCAAGTGATGGCCTGATGGTAAGTTGCTAAAATCAAACAGATGCTTCATCTTAGTCAGATCATGTTCGAGGTTTGGTGTTTGGATTAGAAAAATGAAGCTATCCGTATCAATGTAGCATATTTGGATGTTATCTCCATAAAAGGGTTGAAACTGATCGTAGTACGATTGGTACATGTGCAATTTTGATAGTTCAAGAACGGTGGCACCTATGGCAATCGGCTTGTTGAGCATCACTTGCTTCTTGTTCCTCTCAACGAATACTAGATTCTCGTCGAAAATGGTGAAGTTTTTGAAGTAGGGGGACGCGACGATCTTTTCAAATTTCTTTTCGTCCGTGACCAACATTGCATCGATGTAATTACGCACGTTCTCCATCGTCTTGCCGTAGATGGCGTTATTGAACAGTTTGTACAGATCCTTGTCTGCAGGCGATGTCGATTGCGCTCTGCATCGCGTGTTCTCGGCTATGTACGGTTCGAGCCACTTGCTCTGTCGGAACTTCAATCCTCTATGAACTTTCTTCAACTGCAAGCCGTGACTTATGTAAAATTGGAGGAGTCGGTAGTGCAGAACGTAATTCCGCTTGTTCTCCATGCTTAGTATTAGTTTTGGCTCCGATCCTCCAGGTGGCTTCTCCTTGGTGGGGGCCAGGGCCAATCCGTGATGTTTCTCGTGAAGCGTTTCGGGATAATCGAGATCCACTTCCAAGAAACAACCCCATTCATTATCTTCCCTCCAGTTGAGAAAATCTTCGCAGGAGAGTTCCTCTTCGGTCATCCACCCGTAGTCGCTGATGGGAAGACACTGGGACATGGAGTGGCCGTACAGGTTGTTGACATCCCAGTAGACGATGTAGGTGTTGGGCTTCGATGCGTCGTAACCAGGCGTATGAGGATTGTTTGCCTGAGCATGGCGTCGGGGACATTGGACGATGCCACCGCGTATCGCACTCTCCATGAAAGCATACTGTTCCTTCTCTGCGATGAGGCCCAGTTCCACGTTGGTGTATTTCATCATCGATTCCCAAGTCAATCCCGGCGTGGTGAAGAAATACGCAGGATCCAACTTGTATATCGTGATGCATCTCTTACGAAACGATTCGAAAATATCCATCAAAAGTGTCACGTCCAATTTCAGATAAAGATCGTGATAATCGCGAAAAGTTTGGCAATTGAATGCCGTCCACACACTACGAGCGTGTTCGTAGTCCTCTTCGGAACAGACGTCCTCCGTGAGAGAAGAATAAAATACCTCCCGGGGTGGAAGTTCCGTCTCGTCAAATTTGTCGAAATTGTTGACGTACTCGTAGGGGTAGACGCCCTTGCGACGCAACAGATTCAAATTCTCATCTCTCCCCGAAAAACATTTTTGTTTGGTGGCCACAAGATCTTCGTCGCCAAGTTGAGATGCAAGGCTTGCGAGGCTGGAGGACAGGAAATTGTAAGAGTCCAGGATTCGCACTTCCACGCTTCTTCCTTCTTGGAGAGGGATCCACACTCTCACTGTAATATACTTCTCGCTCGTTCTCGGAATGATGTTGATTCGAGAAGTTATGTTGTGGAGCTCTTTGATAAAGAGATGTGTGTCGTACTTCTCCGTGTAGTGTAGAAACACGGCAACAAAATGCGACTCCTTAATTTTAAGATTGCACGAATTACAGATGGTGCTTAGAAATAATCCATTCTGGTGGTTATGGTGGACGACCTTGTAATTTTCGGGGGTGAAAGCCTGGTTACACTCCTCGCATCTTGTCGCCGCGTCATGTCTCTGTTGTTGTTCTGTTGTGAGAGCAGGTGGAGAAACGTAAGAGCCTTTCAGGCTGGGTGCAAGTTCTCTCGCGCATTCCGCTATCTTCTCAACAAAATGTTTTGCCGCATCGGGTCCGCAATACAAGATGACATCATTCAATTTTTCTCCGTAGATGGAGAAACTGCAAGGCTCGTGGTGAAAAATTTGGGTCGTGCTTGAGGTAGAGGGATCAGGGTTGCAAGACGTCATGGGAACTTGGAAGCTTTCAAAGTCGGCATAAAGGACGACGGGATGGTGGAGAAGAGCCTGGTGTTTCTGAAATTTCATCTTGCTTCCGGGTTCCGGCATGACATCTTCGGGTTCTGCATTCACGGAGCCAAAACACTTGTGCTGTTCTCTCATCTTCTTTCCCACGCGAAAAGTTCTCAAGCATCGATCGCAAATTTCGATCTTATCGCGATTCTTGCTGATCTGTCTTCCTACTAATCCTGAGAAATTCCGTATCAAACTGTAACGGCCATCTACAAGCAAGAGTCGAATTACATTATTCTGGGTTCTAGCAGGTCTTAAGACATAAATATTGCCGGAATCGTCAACCCCAAAGACAGAAATATCGATATCTTCTTTTTTTTCCTCTCTATAGTTTTTTTCAAATTGATTGATCTTATTTAGAGGCACAGGATAGGAAATTCCTCTCATCATATTCTTGTATCTTCCCTCGTATTCTCTGTAATTGGACAGGCGTTGGGGGTCATTATTATTAGACGGGTGTAATGCGGCGATGACAGACCATAGGAAACTCTTCTGATCATTACTTTGTATGTTCAACACTGCATTTTGCCTTTTTTGTTTTTTTGTTTTTTTTTGAGCGCTGCGTAACGGTTTGAAATTGCACACTCGAAGCTCTAACATGTGGTTGTGACCGCAAAGACTCCATCCACTTCCTCTACCTTCAAACTCTTCTTGTTTTTGTGTCAGGTGCTCAAATAGCCGTGTCACTATCTCGTCAAGATTCTCGTTATTGTCATCGTGTAAGGCTTCACACCCTACGTAAAAGCTAAAAGTACTTGACTCGGACGAGACAACTTTCTCATACAGCAGGGTCAAGACGAGATGAATTTTAATTGCAACATTAACAAGGCAATCACGTAATTTATCGACTACCAGAGATTTCACATTGTCGAGGAAGATGCTCGAGTCACATTTTTCGTCGCTTCCAGATTTATACGTCATGATGCGTGCATTTTTATTCAAAGCACCATCTTCATGCACATCAATGCGAGATTTTTTTGCCGGCGGGGCTACAACATCATGATCCGGTCGACGACATTTTTTCAAATGCCTAGCAATATTAGGTTTAGAAATCAACTTTCCACAGTTGCGACATGCCACTTTTCCGCAAAGACCGGAGGGACCTGGTTGCGGTTCCATTTTTTCTCTCTGTTATTTATATATATATACAGAGAAATTTTTTGGGGGGGTTGTGGTGATGGTAGTGGAAAGCGCACTGAAACAGAAGGAAAAAAAGTTGAAAAATGCTAGATATTTTTTCCTTCCACATATATATTAGACGCGAACAGTATGTATGTATGTATGTATGTATGTATGTATGTGTGTGTGTGCACTGTTGTAGGAGGTTAAAAATATACGACATGTAAGTGTGTGTCAATTTTTTATGACTCCTCTGAATATGTGTGTGTCAGACGCAAAACAAAAATATTAATATATCATGAAAATAAAAACTTACCTTTCAACAGAGATGGAGAGAGACTTCAAAATAAAAACTTGTAGCTCACTAAAACTTCCACGATGATATATATGTATACTGCCAAATAAACAATTAAGAATACTGAACTGCCACGATTGACGTTCACCTTTCAAGAGAGATAGAGAAACTTCAAAATAAAACTTGTAGCTCACTAAAACTTCCACGATGATATATATGTATACTGCCAGACAAACAATTAAGAATACTGAACTGCCACGATTGACGTTCACTATGATAATGACGTACAAAAAAGAAACTGATACGTTATATAGGAACTCCTCTCCTTTTTTCTCCTTCTCTCCTTCCTACTCCACGCGACTCTCTTTGGTGAAAACACAATGAGCGCTATAGTCAGTGTCCTAGCAAATAAAACCCTTGTTGACTGATTTACTCATGTTATATTTTTTTCAACAAAAGATTTTGTGATGCGCACAATATCCTGTGGGGGACAAATAACAATAAACGGGACGTTGATAGTTCCGCCCATGTATGTATTGTCGATCATTTCCCCTCGGTCTCTATTCCACGCCCCGTCAGGGTGTGGTGTGTGAAACAAACGATTCCCAGTATAAAACTCAAAAGCGGAAGATGCTGCTGTGTTTGCTTCCGCCACATCCCCCTCTGATTCTATTGTTATCAGGGATGTGATGGATTCTTCATTCAGAACCATGGGAAAGCTGAAAAAAAATAGAATCTCTTCGGGCGAAAAAGGATGCAAGGTGAATGGGTTCGGGGAGGGGTTGCTGTGGATAGTTTGGTCCGTGATGAAAATGTTACATTGGGCGACGAAACACAATTGCCCCACAGGAACAGGAAAAATTCTACCGAGCGTGGCTATCCACGCGAACATTAGAAATTGCCTGAATGCCTTGGGGGGGGCTTGGCATAGGATTATTGATTTTCGTTTTTAGAGAATAATTTATGTAAGATTCTAGCATCGAGAATAAACAATATTGATTAAATTTTTGACAACATTCACAGTACAAATCTAAACTTGTGATGATTTCGTCGCCACCATGCACCCCCGGCGAGGTTATATAGGGGCCAGGGATCCTAAAAAAAAAAACAATTATTATTTTGTTTGCTTGCGTCACAATACGGAAAATAATAAGAGGCATACGCACGCGCGCACGTATGTGTGTGTGGCACATCGTTCCCTCCCCGAGAGAGAGAGGTTTACGTAGGTCGCAATATATATAAACATTTGGTCCCAAACTTGGAAAATTACGATAAAATACACTCATCTTTCAAAAATAAGAAGATGAGAGGAGAGGTTTACGAAAATCACGATATATATAAACATTTGGCTCCGGACTTGGAAAATTACGATAAGGTGCACTCATTTTTCAAAAAATGAGAAGATGAGAAGATGAGAGGAGAGGTTTACGTAGGTCGCAATATATAAACATTTGGTCCCGGACTTGGAACATTACGATAAAATACACTCATCTTTCAAAAATAAGAGAATAAGAGAATAAGAAAATGAGAAGATGAGAGCGCGCGCGTGTGTATATGCCACATCCTCCTCCTTTGAGAGAAAAGTTTACGAAGGTCACTATATATAAACAATTTGGTCCCCTTGATTCCAGCACTCCAACTTCATCTCTAATGTTGACGATAATGTTCTAAAGGTAGAGAGAATAAGAAAATAAGAGAATGAGAGGATGAGAAAATAAGAGGATGGGAAGAGAGGTTTACGAAGATCACGATCTACAAACATTTGGTCCCAAACTTGGAAAATTACGATAAAATGCACTCATCCTTCAAAAAATAAGAGAATGAGAGAATGAGAGAATAAGAAAAGAGGTTTACGTAGGTCATGATATATAAACATTTGGTCCCAGACTTGGAAAATTACGATAAGATGCACTCATCTTTCAAAAAATAAGAAAATAAGAAAATAAAAAAATGAGAGGATAAGAGAAAGATGGGAGGATGAGAGGAGGATGAGAGGAAGATGAGAGAATAAAAAGAGAATGAGAAAGATGAGAGGATGAGGAGATGAGAGCTCATCTTTCACTCATCACTGCCTTTTTGCCCCCGTGAAACGTCGTCAGCGTAATAAATGGGGCGCGGAACAGGGAGAGAAAGTGAGTTTTTCAACTTTTTGTAGTCGTTTGGTCAAGAAATCAGAGTTGCGGTGGGAGTCACAATTTTATACTACTATTTTGACTACGTCTGTAGGGACCTTGCCGGAAAATGGTTAGCAACACTGTCGGCTACCAGACTTAGTGAGTCTACGCTCATGTTCACTTCTGTTTGCGTTTATCAGTACGCGTGTTGTTTTTACTGTGTTTTTGAGTTGATGTGCTATTCAGTGCTAGTGTTTTATTGTGTGTTAATTGTTATTCACTCATTAGTTATTCCGCTAAACAAATACAGTCTTGAACAAAGAGTTTTTATGTACGATAATTACGTGAAAACAAACTCTTGCAGAAAAGTGGTCAGGCAATTACGAGAGACAGGATCTCTTGAACCTAAGAAACGTGTTGTATTGCTGTTGAAGGAGGTCATTTTCAACATCTCTTATAACACAGGAGGTTAGTGATCATCATTATTATTACTTTTAAATATAATTTTCCGCTTTCGGTTTGCTTTATGCGCCGGGATGCTGTCTTCCCTTTCTGTCAACTAAGGATAAAGTAGCGATGTCTAATCTAAGATAAGATGTCAGAAATAAGGTGCCAGAAATATTTGTATTTGGGACGACACCTTTTCCAGCATCCTTGCGACAAGGTACGTGCTTATTTCAATTGTAATTGTAACTGTAATTGTGAAAAGTGGAAACATTACAAAACAAGTGGTTTCTGTTACGGACTTCCTGTAACGTAATTTGCCGGGACCTGTTGCATGAAGAGTCCGCCGAACGGCCGTCACTCTGGCGGTAAACGACCGAAATAACCTCCCTGTATTATTATCACTAGTTTCATGTAAGGAAGGACGATGGATTATATGAAATTATAAATGGAAACACTATTTTAAACCATTTCTACCTGTCTCCCAATACCCAAATAGGCCACTACAAACAACTCAAGTTAGGTCAGTTCTCACGAATAAAAGGAACAAATTCCTTTATTTAAATGGGTTGTAAGGAGAAAAACTCGTAATCAAGAATAAATAACATGTATTGCATTTTGAGGCGTTACATTATTATAAGCATACATTTATACACTTTGCTGGCTGCATTAGCTCGATGAGAGATTGTCCCCACGCAATATTTTCTCGCGCCCTCCCCACCCGTCACTGTCCCCTGGCGCCGCAACTGCAGGAAGGTATTTGTCTCTGCTACGAACCCTGTTGAAAGGGATCATTCATCTGGCGGCCTTGAAATCGCAGGCGACCTATATTGCAGAACGGAGTTCACGTGCAAGAAGGAAGAGGGAGGGGAAGATTTAGGGGGGAATTCAGAGGCGTGGCATGCATGTATCCGGTGTTACCACACGTAACAGCAAAATGTAATGGATTAAAAGGCTGTATCAATAAAATGACAACATTGTTAAATACGTTAACCAGCAGCGTTGCCGTATTACGGAGGACATTTTTTTTCTGCAGCTGACAGTAGCGAAGAGGGAGTCCGTTCCGCTACCCTGAAGAGGTAACAAGAGGAGAGGGCACCATAGTGAGGGAAGTGCGGGGGAAGACTTTGGGGCAAGTGTGCTACGGGATTATTCATAAGCCTGTTTAGGAGCCCAGTTGCCGGTCAAGCCTACCGGAAGTGGCCAGTGTTGCCACACTAGATTGGCAGAATAGAGCTAAGTCCTGCCTAAAATGGGAAGCAACTAGAGCTAGACTGCAAAGCCAAGGATGGATTGAACTACAACTGAGACCAGTTAGGTAATAGACGAAAATATAGTTCCTTGGTGCGATTCGTGATTTGGACAAACCTTGCTCCAAAATTCTAAGTTGGCAACATTAGTACGTACAGCTGGGCTTCCCTTTCCCTGGAGACGCGGAGTTTTGTCGTCTGCTCACCACACAAACGTCAAACTGACCAGAGAAAAGCCTGGTTCTTCTTCTTCCCCTTCGCACCTCATTGCAAAGAAACAGAGACAGATGAAGAATTGACAAGGGTCTACCACTATTCATTGGATTTTCGTGGTAACTGTCTCATGAGTGGTAGTTCTTTCTAGGAGTGTTTGTTGTTTGTTTTTTGGGGAAGGGGGGGTGATCAGGGGCGGCGCCAGAATTTTTCGACCGGGTGGGCAGAAGCTGCATATTGAAAAATTAGGGTGCCCAGTACAAACGTAAGGCACTAGATGAGTTTGAGTAACACGTATCCCCCCCTCTCTTACTCGAGATTCAACCCTTGCCTTGTTTAGAAAGCAATTTGGACACAAGGAATTCATCAATCCTAATCATTGTATCTTTTTTACAGATCATTTGGGCTGTAAGTGTGACCTCTTCGAACACACTCAAATCTCAACCTACCTCCTAAATAGTACATCCTGGAAACTGTATTCTTGTAGGCAAATGAATCTCTGGCGCCTGTAACGCAGTCAAGATAATCCTCTTGATGCATTGTCTCCTTACGTGTTTGTGTTAGTCCCGTCATGACGTTCATCGAATTATTATTCAACCCCACCGTCACCATTGGTCAAAACTAGCAGAAAATCGACTTGAAATATAACGATGAGTCAAATTAGTGTTGATTACTTTCCACAAATAGAGTATCAACAGTTCATAGCACTTCGAAAGTTAGGGCCTCCCCGATGGCGCAGTGGTAGCGTCGTTGCCTTGTAATCAAGGGGTCCCGGTGGCTCGGATTCCACTTTAAACTGTAGGTCCAGTCCCGATTAGCCTTTCTGTGCATAAAGTGGACTTAAAACAACAAAACAATCAATCAACTTTGAAAGTTGAGATAGAAATTTCAACACCACAATACTTCATTTTTTGACGAACAACGACGTGGTTTTGGGCCTCCCCTGATGGCGCAGTGGTAGCTTCGCCGCCTTGTAATCAAGAGGTCCTGGGTTCGACTCCCGGTGGAGGCACATAGTGGTTCGGATCCCTTTAATAGTAGGTCCAGTCCAGATTAGCCTTACTGTGCATAAAGTGGACTTAAAACAGCAATTCAATCAATCAAACGACGTGGTTTTATCTAAGTCTCAAATATTTTTGTCCGTACTTGAAAGAAATAGTTTACATCTCAAGTAATACATGGATATCTGGTAGGAGGGGGTCCAAGGGAGGCACGCCCCCTGGAAAATGGGTCTTACCATAAACTTATACATTACACACATATGTATATATTTAATTTCATTCACAGTAATTTATGTTAATTATTGGAAGGGTGCTGCAGGAACATGATAGCTTCCATTTTAATAAGTTTTTTTTTTTTTAGGGGGCAGCACTATTATCGAGGAGAATATGTCTCGTTTGCCTCCCCTGGAAAAGATTCCATGCTTGTCCCTCCCTGGAAAATTCTGCGGACGTCCATGTGCAAATCATAATAATAGTAAAATCCACCTCTTAAATATCACTCCTGCCACCTCTGTCTATAATCTGTGGAAAAATCATTAAGGACAGATTATTCAGATTTACATCTCCGGATATCAGTACTGCCCAACACGGGTTTCTTCCTGGTAGCTCTTGCTTGACTAATCTTTCAGTTCTCCTTTCAAATGCCAGCAGGGCTATTTCCAAAAATTCCCAGCTAGATGTGATATACTTGGATTGTTCAAAAGCCTTTGACAAAATAAACCATGCTCTTCTTATTCACAAATTACGAACTAGATTTAACATACATGGCAAATTTCTCTCCTTAATCCAGGATTATCTACACTCACGGACACAGCGTGTCATCCTTTCAGACGCCTCTTCTGATTTCCTTCCTGTCCTGTCTGGGGTGCCACAAGGGAGCGTCTTGGGCCCTCTCTTTTTCATCCTATACATGGACGATCTCCCTCAAAGACTTTCCTCACTTCCTGTCAATATACTCATGTTTGCTGACGACTGTAAACTTTTCAAAGAAATCTCAAGCACGCAAGATGCTGTGATTCTCCAGAATGCTCTTTCCGAACTTGTCACATGGTGTAAGCAGTGGAATCTGCAACTTAACTCGCAGAAATGTTCCTCCCTCACAGTCTCTTTAAGAAAGAACAAAATACATTCTCATTATGTTCTTGAAAACAATTATATTACTACAGTTGCGACTCAAAAAGATCTAGGTGTTATCATAGATGAAAAACTGAACTTTAAGGAACACATCGCAGCTACTACTAAAAGTGCAATGCGTCTCTTAGGCCTCCTCTACAGATTCACTGAAATTGATACTCCAACTTCTCTTTGCCTATTTTTCAAATCATTCATTTCACCCATTCTCGAATACTGCTCTCCAGTCTGGGCCATGGCTTCGAATACAAATCTTTCTAGCATGGATTCCGTCCTCAGCTTCTTTACCGCCATTGCTTGTCATAGAATTCCTTCTCTGCGGCATCTTCAGAAACCTGACATTCTGACTATTAAACATCCAGTTACTGCAGACTCGACGCCATATGGCCGATATGAAATTCTTCTATAAAATCATCAATGGAAAATTAAGATCTGAATTTCTTCTTACAGAATTCAACTTCAGAGTTCCCTCTCGATCGACCCGAAACACTGAATTGTTCCACAACTCTACCGCTAGGGTTTCCCTTATACAGCGCGCTCTATTCTACAGGCTGCCCCAGTTATACAATAAACTAACCACACACGTAGACATTTTTGCCCCTGAAAGTATTTTCCGATCTTCCCTAAAAACGAATATGTAAATCTTTGTTTGTTTCCTTGTTTATTCCTTATGTTTATATTTAACCTTTCTTGCTTTTACCTTAAACCATCTTGACTTGTTCTTGTTTATTTGTTAGAGTTTTCAGTGTAAAATGGCCTTAAAAGTGCTGTATCTGAAACTTGGAATAAATAAATAAATAAATAGTTGACGGAGTTCTTTCTGTACATCGTCTCTCCGATCGCATAACGCTCTCATCTTATAATTAAGGGTCCTGGGTTCAATCTCCAGTGTAAGACAACGCACACTCGTTAGGATTACAATTTAAAGTGAAGATTTAGTGACAATTAGCCTATTTAAGCATGTGGACTTAAGAAACAATAAAAATAAAATTACTCCTGAATTATTGTCCTGATTATTTATTTTTTTATTATAGGTCTCTGACACCCTCGAGTCAAGGTTTCTTTCCACCCCTTTCTTCTTCTTCTTTGAAATGCATGCAAGTTAATCATAAGAACTGCATAACTGATGGTGAAAATTTATATGTTGGAAGAGAACTTGTAAATAGTGCTAGCCACTAATTACATCAGTTCATTAATACTATAGATTTTTTCCAAACCTACAAAACTGTTACATTAAAATCTGGCCACCTCGGTATGGTAGCAACTGTGATTACTCGTTATTAATTATTAGAACAAATTAGAAATTGTAATTTTAGAAACATTTCATTATTTGAAGATTACAGTTATGTAAAAAAACTGATAGAATAAAGAAAGTGACACATCAAATTACCCGCGGAGTGGTTATCGCAGTGCGTTATGACGCAAGGGGTGTCGGGTTCAAATCCCGGTCTGAGCATGGGTGTTTTTGTGAGTATCCCTTCATCATCATCATTCATACTCATCATTGCGATTAACGCAAATGTTTTTTTTTGTTTTCTTTATTACTTTGATCAGACCGAGATTTAACTCACCCCCATCTATGCTCAGTTTCATTTAGTCTATAACCTTTAGCCATAGACTTAGTCTATGCTATAGCCCAAGTCATGTCAGATCGTTAGTTATACTTTTTATACTTCCACATTCCTAATATCTTTTTTTCTTCTTCAATATATGACTGATTTCAGATCAATTTTTCCCCATTGAAAGCTGGGAGTTTCAACCCTCCAAATCCTGATGAACTCTTGATCATATACACGTACCTCATAATTGTGAGTATCCCATAAAACTTACTAAGCCTGTTGATTGCTTCTAATCATAGCAGTGTTCATTATATTGCATTTTAAGAAAGAGTTCTGAGAGTTCCTTTCCAATGACAAAATTAAGGAAGTAGAAAGAAAAGCTTAAATTATTTTCATTCAACAAGATATTTGCTTTAAACTTCGTAAACTTACTTATTAGAGAAAAGTTTCGCCTTGCTTGTTATGGGATGAATTGAAACTTGTGAACTTTCTAGTATCTACAATATTCACAAGTAAAATATACATGGAATGAGGACCAGCCTATACTTACAGAACCATCTACATTTCCCTAATTGTATATATGTATTGAATTTGATTGGGTGGGCAATCGGATGGGCAGAGGAATTTTTTGGTGGGCGCTTGCCCACCCGTGCCCACCCCTGTCGCCGTCCCTGGGGGTGATAACGCCTAGCAGGCATAATTGTCTGATACTGTCATAATACTGATGGCCGGCAACACTTTTGAAAAAGTCACGCCACGCCACTGGGGATATATAGCAAAATACACCTTTGTGTTTTGTTACATTTTAAGAGTAACAGTGCAAAATGTCCATTCATGTTTGAAAATATGTCTGCCTGTCACTGGCGTACGCAGGGGCTGGATGGACTTGTAGAATTGGGTTGTGCATAGCTGCGTTCACTGGCGCAGGAAAGTTCTTCAATTGGGGGTACAAAATGCAACCTCCATCCATATACGATATCCATACATATAAACACACACACACATATATATATATATACCATACTCTGACTTATACGGTAAATGTAGTGTAGAGGAATGTTATCACCGTTATTAAAGAATATTATGCTCTTTAAAAAAATATATGTATTTTCAGGCCGACGGAAGTCTCAAGCAACTACTGAGGGGGAGAACGTTACATTATTTCCCACGAAACTGAACTACCCACACGCTTTATTAGTTGGTTGTGTTACCTCTATGTGTTTGCAGAATAAATTGCCATGGATTGAAAATCTGTAGCGGCAATTGGGTGAGAAAACCTGAGGCTTCGGGAGGGCAAGGACGGTTTACCTTTTCTTTGTAGACAGGGCTTAGCATTAAGAAGCCATAGAGCAGGGGCAAAAAGTGGTGGTGGGTGACATACCCCCTAAACGCCGTCACAGTTGGTTTGATTGATTGATTGATTTAGTTTATTTTACTTCGCGTTTTGTGCCTCTTGGCTAATTTGCGAAGATGGGCATGAGTGATGAAATGATGAAATTGATGAATGGACGTTCACAAACAACCAAGCCCGACCGGGATTCGAACCCGGGACCCTTGGCGTCGCAGCGCGATGTGCTAACCACTCGGCCTCAGGGTCTGGCCCCCGTCACAGTTGGAAATGAATAAATTATGTGTAGTTGTTTTCAATCTACTGTTTGAAACCTTGTCTGTGTGTAAAGTAGTCTGTGAATCACGGAGAGGGAAATAAAGGAAAGAATTCCTGTAATACAGTGATTTTCCGCTGGTCCGGGTATGGTAATGATTATTTTAATTTTTTCGTATTATTAAAGTGTTAAACTATATTTTTTTTTCTATTCCATACCCTTGCATACCCTTCAATACAGTAAAACAGTGAGATGACATTAAACTTTCCATCAAGGGTCTCTATAATCAGAGGGTCTGCGAACACCCATGATACTACCTTCTCTCATTTACAACAACAAAAAGGAAGTACGTGTGTGTTCTTTGCAAAATCCATTAATCAAGAGGAGGAGAGGGATTATATTTATAATTCACAGTCAACGATGTTGTCTCTCTCTCTCTTGACTCGGGTGGGCCTTTGGCCGTCGCCAAGACAATTTTTTTCGAATTTTCCTCTCCTTTTCAAAAACCGCTTTGATATTGTAAAATCTTAAAAATTACATCTGCTGAGAATTCCTTCCAGAGCATTCACGGGAATTTTTGTGTGGTTTGCTTTCGTTGTTGTCTAAATATTAGCAACAGTTTAATAGGTTTACATAGCCGCGAAACTATTGATAACATCTACTAATCCGTGATTTTCGAAGTAACGGTTGCTCATATCTAATGTAACTTTAAATATAGGCCACATTTGCAGCTTTCATTAAAAAAATAACAAAAAAAGACATTGAAATCAGACCATTTCTTATCCAGATACATTCGTTTTTTCAACATCCTTCATTTTGGACCATAGACCACTACTATTGCATTGCATTTCAACAAGGCGATCTTGTTTTTCTTTTATTGCAATCTTTACACCTCCCATACAACTGTGGAATGAAGAAAAATGAATAGGATACACCCGAAATTATTCCAAATCTTGAATGAAGCTAGTTTTCCCATAGATTATTTAAAATTATATTTTGTTTTACTTTTATTTAGCGACCCTCTTCTGGCTAATCGTAACGATGATGATAAGTGATGATTAGATTAAATTAATGAAGAGATAATCACAAATATTACCCATGCACATGCTCCAGTTGGGACTCGAACCAGATAATTTTGATGGCCAGACCAAAATTCGACCACTCAACGTTCCACCGAGCAGCCTACAATGACATTTCAACGTATAGTGACAGGTAATAAAAATGGAACACCTATATCCTGAAATACTCACTTTCCTGCAATGCATTATGTGTGTTGCCTAACTACACGGGGAAAAATATTTTAATATTAAATTTTCAATGCCAGCTTCAACCAACGACGTATATCTAGGCAGCACACATATCACCTTGCAGGGAAGCGAGAATTTCAGGATCTCGGTTTCGTATTTACATTGCTGGTGACTGTACATTTACGACAATATGAGAATTTAATGGCACAGTTAGATTATAACAGACTTATTCGTCAGAATACAGATATGCCAGGTACTGATTAGTAATACTCGTGGAGCATATGACGGTGCATAGAAATTTAGGAGAAAAGTGAATAGCTTCAAATTATTGGAATGCGGAAATGATGGGTGTGAGTTTTGTAGCGCAACATATAAGACAACACGAGTATCATTTAAGTAACCTAAATTGTTATTTTTATTATTTTATCATCAGCATAATTTGCAATATCATTGTTAAACTAATAAGTATTTTTTCTTACTTTCATATAATCGCGACGAAGAGAATGAAATACAATTATGTGGGGGGGGGAGATACGTTGATATATTCTTATAGGAACCGTCGTAAGTTTAATACTAACGGAGATATGCGCGTGGGAAATTTCAGAGATTCTTACCGTAAGATGTGAGGTCTCCGTTAGTATTACAATGTTTCAACAATCGAAATGGATATTTGAAATCTCCACAACGACGACTACAATCGCGCACAAATAGATTGGATATTTTATTGTTAGGATAGTTTCCATGGTAACTTGGCATGAATATTACACAAGGAATGAAAAGTTCCAGATGAGCCTATAGAGAGCGTCGACCTGATTCCATTGAGTGTAAAATCACTTCTGTGTCTTTAAACACCTTTCTATATGGGACAGAAAATTTTGTTGGGACTTGATTGATTGATTTACTTTATTTTACTTCAATGTAATCAGTTTCGCCCTGGTTTAGTATTACATAATACTGTACTATATAAAACATAGTATTATAATAAGTTTTACACATATATATATTACTTAAATATGTGACGCTTGCGTAGGTAGATACAAACTAACCCGGTACAATGTTAAAGATCTTAATGGAAGTGCGTGGTAAATTTACCCTCGTTAGCACCTATTCCCAGGCAAGGGTCACAAACAATATCTGACGCAACGTTTCTGCTGGATAAATGTGTTCTCAGTAATCGAACAAGTCAACAGAAAGGCAACGTCAGGTTCCACTGAATGCTGGAATCCGCGGAACGGTCAAAAATCATGAAAAGATTCCGTTCCCGTTTCTTCTTTACTTAATTACGCTGCAAATAGAATACTCATTGTTACAAGAGATTACTATAATGCAAGGAAAACACTCACTCGTAATTAATACGTACCACAACCTAATAAACCAATCTCGTGTTAGTTGACAGCCAACGAGTCAAAAAAAAAGGGAGTCAAATGTGGCATTTACAAGATTTACCATTCAATTTTTGACACATTCAAGATAGGGGTGGGAGACATTAGTTATCATAAAAAGGACAATGTTCCCATTCTTACTCAAAACATGGTATATCCGTTAAGGTGTACGGGATTTAAACCCAACGGGTCAGAAACAATCAAACAAGAAACATTCAATTTTAACGTCCTTCTTTCTTTTATTCCAACAATTTTGGTTTAACTTGATTTCTCAACAACAACAAAGGAACGTTTAAGATTTTTAAGCTAACACTTAAACCCTTTTAAAAGGAACTGTTTTCTGAAACAAGTGCAACATGTAAGCTCCATTATAAACATGCATACCCGTAAACGTACATATCCACAACGGCACTAAACAGTGCTAATAACAATCTACTGGGTATTCTTTTACAACAGTGAATTCCTAACAACAACATGTAGATATAAATATATAGTCATTCGTGCATGGCTTTTGACGCTACTGTGTAAGGTTATGGGGAGATATTACTTAAGAGGGCAAAACGTGGGATGCGGCATGCGAATAGTGCATTAACGGGCGTAATTAAACCAGCGGTTTTCTAGCTTTCGACGATTCTTATGTAACGATTTCCCAAGTAAAGGAATCTTCTTTACCACGCAATAGTTTGTTCAATCACAAGGGGAAAAAAGGGTTGTATTTTTAATTATTCCTCTTTCTCGGCATTCGTTATTTTATTGAAGTGGAGCAGGGGTGCCTACGCTTCGTACTGGGTGCACTTTAACTTGATTTTATAGGTTCCAATATATGTGTATAATTATAAGAGTTCACTATCCAATCACTGCACCAAAAACACTTAGTTTATTGAGTTACGTTCAAAGAACCAAAAAAGGGTGGGGGGATGTATGAGAAAAGCGACTTCGAAAACAGCTTGCATAAATCAAAAAGGAAAAATGTATAGTTCTAAAAGCAAGCCGGCAACAGGATCTAAGATGGTAACGTTCACTATACCTTGATTATATTCCTTCGGACGGTCCTTATCAAAAATGCACGCACTTTGTCCGGTTTGGATACGTCTAGCTGCAGTCCAATGCCTCCCCACGAGTCTGGTAATCGTGGCTCCTAAGGAAGGTCTTCCATCAAATCGATCTCAGTAGGTACACGAAGGATTTAGCGTTCAAGGGAAGACGACCCTGTGCCGCTGCTAATTGGCTGGTATGCAACTGCTCGAAGACAGGAAGCGAACTGAGGAGTTCCCGATCGGGATCGTATAAGAAAAAAGGGGAGGGGGAGGAGAGAGTGTAGTTTTCATTATATGCAATAGACGGCGACACAATCCAAACGCCGTAGCGCTGTCGTCTATTGAGTTGGAGAGTTTGTTTACTCCAAATAAACTCTATAATCGTACCAAAAGGTACGTGTAATATTCACTAATAACAGATGGTATATTAGGAATATTACAAATATAAATACTATAATATAATAAGAGCGTTTTATGATACCCTTATTTTGTTAACTTATGCCAAAAGGAACAGCATATTGCTGTTAATTATAGAAATAGGATTTATTCGTCAGTTAAGGGGATATATTATTAAGAGAAACTGCTAACGTTCATCTTTAGTGGTGAAATTTTATTTTACCACTTTACTAATCGCGGACATGAGGATGAATTGTGAAAATTGATTTCATTGATGATTGATTTGGTTTATTTAAGTTCGCTTTTCTGTTCCTTTGGCTAATCGCGAAGATGAGGATGAGTCATGATACACTTAAAAAGAACACCCATGCCCAGGCCAGGATTCGAACCTGGGACCTCTGGCGTCATTGCGTGCTGTGCTAACCACTCCACGACAAAGGTAGGCGAATGATGATATGATGACATGGATGAAAGGAGAATCACAAATATATAGGGACAACACAACACGAGCCCTACATATGTTTATCCCGGCTACAGGTTTCTTTTCTTTTTTAAGCCGGAATGAGTGTGCAAGGATTAACTGCGAGACAGATTAAAGGCAAAAGGAATTAGAGCGAAGAAACAAGAACGAACTAACAAGCGCAAAAAGATTAAGCGGGAAACAGATTGAACGCGAGTGAAATAATCGCGAAGCATATGCGTGCGCACTGAGAGCAAGGGGCAAGCTGCTCCTCCTAATACTCTCACTTAGAAATTTAGTGTAGAGAAATCATATTACCGTTATTAAACAATATTATTCTCTTTTAAAAAATAAAGTATCTTCAAGCGGGTTTATTTTGTTATGTAATTGGACCATCTCACTTTTTCTTCAGCAAATTACTTAATATGAAGACTCTTGTATTCGTTATCCTAGTAGTATGTGGTCGCAGACTAAATTGGTCTAAATTATGTGTAGTTATTACGAATCTGCTGTACAAAATCATGTTTATATGTAAATTAGTCTGAACAATTAATGGTACTATTATCGTATGAGGGAAACACCTACGAATCATATATTTCGGACTTCTTTACATTGCTAACGTGTTATTTTCGAATGCGGAACATTTCTTAAGGTGAAATAATGCATTTCTAAGATAATATCTATTTCTTCTATTTACGAGTACTTACTGTTACTTGTTGTTTCGAATCTGTAACACATTATGGCCATGATAGCGTACTGGTTTAGGGGGCGTTCTGAGAGTGTTTTGTCGAGTTATGCAGTGTTGCAATCTCGTTCACCGGAAAATATCTACTTTCGTGCCCGGATTTGAAATTATGCTAATACGTCGCAAGCCATTGACGTTAGCCTCACAAACCATTGACGTTAGCCCCACAAACCATTGACGCTACCCCCAAAAACCATTCACGTTAGCCCCAAAAACCATTCACGTTAGCCCCAAAAACCATTTTCCATAAGGTTAGGTTAAGTTAGGTTAGGCAAGCATAGTTAAAAAAAATTAAAAATACTCGACACGTCGTTCTAGTGAAAACACGGCGAGGCTGAAACACTGGCTAAGGGGTTGCATCATCTTAACACACGTAACATTGCATTCTTGTGCAGAAAGCAAAAGGAATATCTATGCTTGAAAGGCACAACCGCAAAAATTTCACTTCCGCGCTTAATCTCTATCGCGGTTGTTCTGGCGACTACCGCTCCACAGAGGCAATGACAACTCTTCAGAAGCAGTATTTACATCACATGATCACGTATATCTTTCCCATTGTCTTTCTGTCTTCTTCTCAAGTCACTGTTAACTTTGTTAACCGAAATAGATTGAAATTGAATAAATGCATGATACATTGAACACAAACACCAACTTCACGTGTTGCTGTATTTCATTATTAAAGGCACCCCTCTCCTCTATAACTTCTTTAAAAATCTATTCGCGACAATGAAGATGGACGATGATTAGACGAAACAAAACATGATAGGACGTGTTTTTCCTGCTTGCAAAAGTTGTAAAATCACACAAGCTAGAGAGTCCTCATGTCCCACGCCATTGTAGCAGACTACAATTATCTACAATTCCAACAAAGGATGGATTTGTGCAGCGGCCGTCGAGGATTTCAACTCCGTCAACAAGTGCAACAAGAACGAAAATTCAATTTCACAATATCAAAGTTTTTTACAAGTTTTGTACAGCTTTGTACATCCCGCAAAACAAATTCAAGAGAAATTCAAACTTCAAAAGTTGCACTCCAAGTTGAGGCTTTAGTGCAACACTGCGTACATCTTCGAAAATGGCTTAAAATAATGTACAGGTTTTTTATAGTTTTGTACACATCGAAAAAAGTTTTGTAGCGCCTCGGTTCAAGAGAAATTCCAGCTAGTATGACTGTCATGTTGCTCTTGCGCTGTCACTGTTGACAACTTAGCTCTTTTGGACTAAGATCTATTTTTTCTACAATCATTGCTCCCACAATCGGCAAAGTGCTCAAGGAACTTTCGTTACTCCAAATGTACTCCTTTTTAATGTGTAAAAATCATTTTTAAAATATAGTACTGGCTGATGACGTATTTTCTTCCATGTCCACGGTTGCTACACGACCGGGTTAACCAAGCAACCAACAGCCGAGTTTTCAAATGACATTAGTAACGACTGACATAGGCGTGCCCACGGGTCTAGCTCTGGGCGCCTGAGCCTAATGTGTCTTCAAAAATAATTAAAAAATGTAAACAGTATCATTAAAATAATGCAAATAATATCCGTGTTTAAAAAAATATAAGGATTTCGTTTCATTTCAGATGACCCCCCTTCTCACTCTCTCTCTCTCTCTCTCTCTCTCTTTGTCCCCCCCAAAATTGATATAGTTTACTATTTACCCCCCATGTCTCATCAGCTTGTAACGGCCATTTTCCGCCAGAGCAGGTTATTCAATGGGTGACGTGTGGCCAGCGCATCGAGTCCCATCGCCTCTGTCTTCTGGGTTAGAGACCGACGACTACTACTTCTTCTTTTCAACTAGATCCTCAATTGTCCTCACAACGCTGTGCAACGCCGAAATTTTGGGGGAACCTACCGAGCATGAAACCCGGGACTTCTCGTACCAAAAGCAAGATTGCTAACCATTCGGCTACGCAGGAAGCCATTGTATACTACAATAAACAGTAATCACGTAGTAAAGAAGATGTTTTTCACTTCATCAATCGTACAGAGCTTCTCTAAAAATCGGCACACACTTAGGGAAAATTCACACCGAAGCTGCAAGCCGCAAGCAACAAGCAGAAAGCGACACTTGTTTCTCTGATCAGACATCGGGTGATGATACCATGCACTAATCACTCGATTAGTCATCAGAAGAAAACGTAAGAAGAGACATTGCAATTTGCAAATGATGTTGTAAAATTTGTGAAAGATATTGAAACTCGATAGAGGCATGTTGTTCATGAGAGAAAGAAGAAATCATATGTATTGACCTCAAACTGTATATGCTAGCAAGGGCGTCCTTGGGGGCACTTACCCCCCCCCCCCTGATATTTCTGGGAAGAGTTCATGTAATTCGAATGGTGAAATTGTAGCGATATTTTATAACAAAAAATATTGTTTCCTGTGATTTACAAGCCGTATGTTACAGCAACAATTGAAGCATCCCACCGAATAACGGTGTATGGCACATTTCAGTGAATTCGAGAACAACTGATAAAACCTGTTGTATGTTACTGGACTACATTAGAAACAACATAAAACCTTATGCAAACACAGTAGCAATCTTTATGACTGGCCAGCTTGTAGCCTGTAGAAGCAGGGCCGCAGCATGATTTCACTGGTAACTCAGCACATTCCCAAAAGTGCCATACAGCGTTATTCGGTGGAATGCTTCAATTATTATTATTATTATTATTATTATTATTTTACAGTACTCTCCGGCACGTCTAACCATGGATCAGAGGCGCCAAGAAGGACA
The DNA here is from genome assembly GCF_977018435.1 of Lepisma saccharinum. NCBI lineage: Eukaryota > Metazoa > Arthropoda > Insecta > Zygentoma > Lepismatidae > Lepisma > Lepisma saccharinum. The sequence goes on along the minus strand of NC_139250.1, from coordinate 64,841,571 downwards.
GTGGATTAAGTGGTCTCTAACTGATTGATATCTGTGCATTGTGAAAAGGTAGAAAAACACAAAGAACAAAGTGACAGCCTAGATAGATGTTTATTGAAACGAACAAAGGCGAATCCACTTTCTATCTAAATAGTAGACTCGAGTCTGAACTAGTATACAACGCTAAACTATTTTCAATTTAATTTGAATTTTATAATTTTTAAAGTAGCATTAGTAGTAACTAATAATAATAATAGTAATAATAAGAATACTTTTTCCCCTGAGAAAATTTCCTGCTGGCGCCCTTGTACCCTACACTTTCCGTTTTCGTATCCGGCATGGATAAAGCAAAGACCTAAGCACTAGGGCAGTGGTTCTCACTCAACCTTGGTGAGACCTCGTCCCGGTAAAGTACTTTTCTAAAAGTCGATGCACCGATCCCAAGTATTTACCTGGTAAATACCTTTCCTGTTTTTAAAATTGCATACATGAATTAACATGTACCCTTGAAATTAAATATTGATAAATACATTCTCGAATTATGATAAAGAGTAATATTTCTATTACGTCTAGGCTTGTTGGCAAATATGAAAATAGGGATGACGAAGCGGTAACGTCGTCTTCCTGTAATTATGTGATCTCGGGTTCGATACCCTGTGGAGGCGCATATTGGTGCGGATCTCATTTTAAACTGTAGGTCCAGCCTTATTTAATCTGTTTGTAAATAAAGTGGACTTAGGAAACCAAAATATAACAATTCAAATATGAAATTAGGAATATGCAATTTGTCAACCACTTTCAGCAGAATCTCTCGCGGTCCCATATAATTGATACCAGGGTCCTGTAGAGAGTCGCGGACCGGCGGTAGAGAGACACTGCACTACCACGTTGACTCATCTTCTAATAACCTAAATATTGCATTTATCTCCAAGATTGTTATTTTTTTGTGTCGAATCTTCTTTCAGTATTTCTTTATGGTGCTAGAAAACCATTGCATCTATATTGTAACTAATTTACATGTATGTATGTTGGTATGTATGTATGTATTGATTGATTAATTAAATTGGTGTTTAAGTCCACTTTATGCACAGTAAGGTTAATCAGGACTGAACATACAGTTTAAAGTGGGATCCGAATCACTATGTGCCTCCACCTGGTACTGAACCCGGGACCCCTTGATTACAAGGCGATATATGTATATATTTATGTGTATATATATATATATATATATATATATATATATAAAGATGTAAATATATATGTAAAATATATATTGAATGGAACGTGCTGTAAGAAGAAAAGTAACTTCCATTATTTTAATGGTTTTTATTGTGAAATATTTGCTCATTTATGAAAAACTGCGTCACATGAAGTTGTGTGATGTAAATTTGGAAATCACAAAAAGGGCCCTGTATTAACTCCCTTAATGGAGTTCCAATGTCTAAAGTGCATATATTATGAATATCAAGTTTAAGAGTTTGATTGAAAGATGGAACTGCCTTTTAAAATGTTACGTAACACATGTGTATCAGGTGACCAGCTACACTATTATATTTTATCAGGCAATGGGCATTAGAAAACTTGGACCAATTGGGGCTACAGATTAATTTAATGAGGGAGAATAAGAAATGTAGCCTTCTATCGTATTACATATGTTACAGTTGGATAATCTGTTCGAATATTGATTTTCAACTCTTAATTAATAATACATCGTCACAGCGATAGGAAATCATTTTCTAAAGTGTCACAACAAATACTCATCTTCCTATTCCTAATAGATTCTGTGAAAAAGGAGCATGAAGTTACGACTGTTAGGTTAACATTGTCAGGGGTGTTCAAGGTTGTAATGATGCGATCATTACTGGATCCTTTTTTATGTTATAAATTGTGTGTGGCTATGTATTCCTGTACTTTTGGGTTCTTGGCCGTTGGGGAGCGGTAAGTTTCCAGTAACGGTTTAGGTCATTAGCGGGGCCTATAAATAGGAAGGGCAGGGGAGCAGTCGGCCTCAGATGTTTGGCGGAGTACAGCAATGTAAGAGGTATCTTTTTCTCTGTGGGGAGCGGCTGGGCGAGCTTTCTTTCCTTACTATGTGAACCGACGGGGATGTTAACTTTCTTTCTTTTAATACACACGCTTGCTCTTTACACATTATTGCAATTGTTTATTTCATGTAGGAAACCGGGAACACAACACACATACCTTCTGCCACCTTTTTTGGTACTGAGGTTTATATATATTTTTTTTACTCGTGGAGCCAGTGGCTACGCGAGTCTACACACTCTCTTCGGGAAGGGGGGACAGGGTACACTGAAATGTAATTCTGTGAATAACGGCCAAGAATTAACTTCTGTAAATATAATATGAATAAACCTATATATATCTAAAAGGAAATGGGCGTTAAGTTGTAATTTGAAGAGGTACGTGTCTATTGCCTAAACTAGCATCCACAGAACTTCAGGTACTGCAAGTTTTGAACCTCGGGACAAGGATTCAAAAATGTATGGTAGTGTATATTGTGTATGTTGCAGAGAATCAGCTTAAAAGCACAAAATATACCGTTACAAGGTCCAGGAATTTTTAATAAATTTTATTCCTGTCCGGGAGAGAAAATTCGGCAAGCGTATATGGGTTCTGGACCGTAAAGAACTTTTTTTCTGTATAGTATTTCAATTCTATGCAGCAACCTTTTTTCCGGATCAATTTAAATACAGTCCAGGAACATTTTCTCCGGATGAATTTATATACGGTCCAGGAACCTTTTTTCATGATCTATTTAAATACAGCACAATAACTTTTTCAATGAAACAATACGTAACTTGTGGGGGGAAAAATAAAGGGTTTCGATCCTGTTGAGGAACACGATGGAACCCATTAGAATGTGTGGGTTGCTGGACCTTTAACAACCCTGAATTAAACCGGCTCCGTTACTTTGTAACCCCACATTTTTGTACCATCAAAACCTCATTTGTTAAATTTTGTACTATTTTTGTACTACTCAAAAATGCTAAAAATAATATTTGTACCACTCAATTTACCGTCGAAAAACAATAATCAATTTTGGGGTTACAGAGTAACGTCTCAACCTCATCATCAGTTTCCGCTAAGTTATCCACATCAAAATATTGTACTATTTATGTACCATTTTGTACCACTATTTAAAAATTTTGTACCCATCAGAAACAGCCAGAAAAAGGGCGGGAAAATTTGTACCTTACAACCATATATTTTTGTACCGTCTCGAGTTGCTTCAAATAATATTATGCTATTTTGTACTAATTTTTAAAATTAAACGTTATACACACTACTTTACAACAAGTGGATATCCGATTTTTATACCGTTCTTAAAAATCCCCCCCAAAATTTTGAAATTTGTATTTATTTCTTAGAGGCAGCAATTCACGGAAAAAAATGGACAAAATGTTATCTAATGTGTGAGGTTTTTGCCTGCTTAATATTTTAATAAAATCTCTAGAATGAGTACTTTCCAAAAAGCCCCTCTATTATTTTTGTACCGTTACGAAAAACCCGAAAATAATTTTCAAATTTTGGATTTTTCACATCAATGTACTAATTCATATGAATACATGGACAAAATATTATTATATTGGTGAGGTTCGGAGCTCCCCAGTACATTATAGATATGTACTTTGTATCAAGTCCCTTTCCAGTTTTCGTAAAGTCACGAAAAACCCGGGAAATATTTTATAAATTTCACCTTCCTCGCATAGACACGCACTTCACAAGAAAATATGAACAAAATATTAACGAATGTGTGAGGTCTATATCTGTTTAACGATTAAATAAATGTTCTAAATGAATACTTTCTATTAGGCCCCTTTTTCATTTTTGTACTGTCACGGAAAACCCCAAAATAATTCTCATATTTTGATTTTTTCACATCGATGAACAAATTCTATCGAACCCATGGACAAAATGTTATTATATTAGTGAGGGTTAGACCTCTTTAATCCTTCAAAATAACGATATGGACTCGAACTTTGTATCATGTCCCTTTTTTATTTTTGTACCGTCACTGAACACCCGTTAAATATTTTTCTTATTCTTACTTCTTCGCTAAGGCACGAAGTTCAAAAGAAACTATAAACCAAATTCTATCGAATGTGTGAGGTTTGTATCTAACTATTCTGTAAATACAATTTTCTATGTGATTACGTTCTATTAAGCCCTTTTTAAATTTTTGTACCGTCACGGAAAACCCAGGAAATATTTTTGAATTCTTACTTCTTCGCTGAGACAGGAAGTTCACAAAAAAACTATAGACCAAATAGTATCTAGTCTCTGAGGTTTCTATCTAGGAAATCTTCCTATAAAGTCACCTATATAATTACTTTCAATTAAGCACGCTTTCGATTTTTGTACAGGCACGAAAAATCCGGGAAAGAATTTTTAAATTTTACTTCTTTGCAGAGAAACGAAATTCACGAGAAATTCTAAACCAAATATTATCGAGAGTGTGAGGTTTGAATCTAAGTAATCTCTAAATAAAATATTCTATGTGATAACTTTCTATTAAGCCTATTTTTGATTTTTGTACCGTCCCGGAAAACCCGGGAATAATTTTTCAATTCTTACTTCTTCTCTGAGACACGAAGATCACAAGAAATTATAGACCAAATTTTATCGAATGTGTGAGGCTTGTATCTAAGTAATTTTTAAACAAGTTCTCCTATATAATTACTTTAAATTGAGTCCGTTTTTTATTTTTGTACTGTAACGAGAAAAACCCGGAAATATTTTTTAATACTGATTTTCTTCCCTAACACACGAAGTTCAAAATAAACTATGGATCAAATATTATCGAGTGTGTGAGGTTTGTATTTAAGTAATCTTTTTATAAAGTCATCTATACAATTACTTTATATTAATTCTGTTTATTATGTTTGTACCGTCACAAAAAATCCGGGAAAAATTTTCTGCTCCTTCCTTCTACGCTGAGATATAGAACATACAAGAAGCTATAGACCAAATTTTATTGAATGTGTGAGGTTTGAATCTATCTAATATTTATTTAAAGTCATCTATAGAAACACCTTCCATTAAGCCCGATTTTCATTTTTGTAAAGTCACGAAAAATTCGGGAGAGATTTTTTAAATCTTACGTCTTCGCTGAGACACGAATTTCACAAGAAACTATGGACCAAATATTATCGAGCGTGTGAGGTTTGTGTCTAAGTAATTTTTATACAAAGTCATCTATATAATTACTTTCTAATAAGCCTGCTTTTGATTTTTGTACCGTCACAAAAAATCCGGGAAAGATTTTCTAATCCTTACTTCTTTGCTGCGACATGAAATACACAAGAAACTGTAGACTAAATATTATCTAGTGTGTAAGGATTGTATCTATCTAATATTTATATAAAGTCATCTAAGTAAATACTATCTATTAAGACCGTTTTTTTTTGTACCGTCACGAAAATCGGGAAAAGATTTTTAAAATTTTACTTCTTCGCTAGACACGAAATTCAAAAGAAATTGTAAACCAAATATTATCGAGTGTGTGAGGTTTGTATCTAAGTATTCTGTAAATACAATATTCTATGTGATAACTTTCTATTAACTCCGTTTTTTATTTTTGTAGCGTACGGAAAACCCGGGAATATTTTTTGAAATCTTACTTTTTCGATGAGACACGAATTTCGCAAGAAATTATATACCAAATTTTATCTTGTGTGTGAGGTTTGTATCTATCTAATATTTATATAAAGTCATCTATGTAAATACTTTCTATTAAGCCCGTTTTTAATTTTTTTACCGTCAAGAAAAATCCGGGAAATATTTTATTAATTTTCCTTCTTTGCTGAGACACGAAGTTAACAAGAAACTATGGACCAAATATTATCCACTGTGTGAGGTTTGTATCAAAATAATTTTTATACGAAATCATCTATATAATTACTTTCTAATAAACATGTTTTTGATTTTTGTACCGTCACAAAAAATCCGGGAAAGATTTTCTAAACCTTACTTCTTTGCTGCGACAAGAAATAAAAAAGAAACTTTAGACCAAATATTATCGAGTGTGTGAGGTTTGTATATATCTAATATTTATATAAAGTCATCTACGTAAATACTTTCTATTAAGCCCGTTTTTGATTTTTGTACCGTCACGAAAATCCGGGAAAGATTTTTTAAATCTTACTTCTTCGCTGAGAAACGAAATTCATAAGAAATTCTAAACCAAATATTATCGAGTGTGTGAGGATTGTTCCTAAGTATTCTGTAAATAAAATAATCTATGTGATACCTTTCTATTAAGTCCGTTTCTTATTTTTGTAGCGTCGCGGAAAAAACTGGAATGATTCTTGAATTCTTACTTCTTCGCTGAGACACGAATTTCACAAGAAATAATTGACCAAATTTTATCGAGTGTGTGAGGTTTGTATTTATCTAATATTTATATAAAATCATCTATGAAAATACTTTCTATTAAGCTCCTTTTTGATTTTTGTACCGTCACGAAAAATCAGGAAAATATTTTATTAATCTTACTTCTTTGCTGAGACACGAATTTCACAAGAAACTATGGACCAAATATTATCTAGAGTTTGAGGTGTGTAAGAAAGTATTTTTTTAAAAAAGTCATCTATATAAATACTTTCTAATAAGCCTGTTTTTGATTTTTTACCGTCACAAAAAATCCGGGAAAGATTTTCTAATCCTTACTTTTCTGTTGAGCCATGAAATACACAAGAAACTGTAGACCAAATTTTATCGAGTGTGTGAGGTTTGTATCTAATTATTCTGTAAATAAAATAATCTATGTGATACCTTTCTATAAAGTCCGTTTTCGATTTTTGTAGCGCCGCGGAAAACCCGGGAATAATTCTTGAATTCTTACTTCTTCGCTGAGACACGAATTTCACAAGACATTATTGACCAAATTTTATCGAGTGCGTGAGGTGTGTATCTATCTAATATTTATATAAAATCATCTATGTAAATACTTTCTATTAAGCCCGTTTTTGATTTTTGTACCGTCACGAAAAATCAGGGAAATATTTTATTAATCTTCCTTCTTTTCTGAGACACGAAGTTCACAAAAAACTATGGACCAAATATTATCGAGTGTCTGAGGTTTGTATCTAATTATTCTGTAAATAAAATAATCTATGTGATACCTTTCTATTAAGTCCGTTTTCGATTTTTGTGGCGTCGCGGAAAACCCGGTAATAATTCTTGAATTCTTACTTCTTCGCTGAGACACGAATTTCACAAGAAATTATTGACCAAATTTTATCGAGTGTGTTAGGTGTGTATCTATCTAATATTTATATAAAATCATCTATGTAAATACTTTCTATTAAGCCCGTTTTTGATTTTTGTACCGTCACGAAAAATCAGAGAAATATTTTATTAATCTTCCTTCTTTTCTGAGACACGAAGTTCACAAAAAACTATGGACCAAATATTATCGAGTGTGTGAGGTTTGTATCAAAGAAATTTTATACAAAATCATCTATATAATTACTTTCTAATAGGCCTGCTTTTGATTTTTGTACCGTCACAAAAAATCCGGGAAAGATTTTCTAATCCTTACTTCTTTGCTGCGACATGAAATACACAAGAAACTTTGGACCAAATATTATCGAGTGTGTGAGGTTTGTGTCTATCTAATATTTATATAAAGTCATGTATGTAAAACTTTCTATTAAGGCCATTTTTGATTTTTGTACCGTCACGGAAATCCGGGAAAGATATTTTAAATCTTACTTCTTCGCAGAGATAAGAAATTCACAAGAAATTCAAAACCAAATATTATCGAGTGTGTGAGGTTTGTACCTAAGTATTCTGTAAATAAAATATCCTATCTGATACCTTTCTATTAAGTCCGTTTTTTTATTTTTGTAGCCTCGCGGAAAACCCGGGACTAATTTTTGAATTCTTACTTCTTCGCTGAGACACGAATTTCACAAAACATTGTTGACCAAATTTTATCGAGTGTGTGAGGTTTGTATCTATCTAATATTTATATGAGATCATCTATGTAAATTCTTTCTATTAAGCCCTTTTTTGATTTTTGTACCGTCACGAAAAATCAGGGAAATATTTTATTAATCTTACTTCTTTTCTGAGACACGAATTTCACAAGAAACTTTGGACCTAATATTATCGTGCGTTTGAATTTTGTATCAAAGTAATTTCTTTACAAAGCCATCTACCTAATTACTTTCTAATAAGCCTGTTTTTGATTTCTGTACGGTCACAAAGAATCCGGGAAAGATTTTCTAATCCTTACTTTTCTGCTGAGCCATGAAATACACAAGAAACAGTAGACCAAATTTTATCAAGTGTGTGACGTTTGTAACCATCTAATATCTACCTATATAAAGTCACCTATGTAAAAACTTTCTATTAAGCTTGTTTTTTATTTTTGTACCATTACTGAAAATCCTTGAGAGATTTTTTCAATCTTACTTCTTCGCTGAGACACGAAGTTCACAAGAAACTATGGACCAAATATTATCCACTGTGTGAGGTTTGTGTCTAAGTAATTTTTATACAAAGTCATCTATATAATTACTTTCTAATAGGCCTGTTTTTGATTTTAGTACCATCACTGAAAATCCGGGAGAATTTTTTTCAATCTTACTTCTTTGCTGCGACATGAAATACACAAGAAACTGTAGACCAAATATTATCGAGTGTGTGAAGTTTGTATACATCTAATATTTATATAATGTCATCTATGTAAATACTATCTATTAAGCCCGTTTTTTATTTTTGTACCGTCACGACAATATGGTTTCTTGTGTATTTCATGTCGCAGCAAAGAAGTAAGATTGAAAAAATCTCTCCCGGATTTTCAGTGATGGTACAAAAATGAAAAACAGGCCTATTAGAAAGTAATTATATAGATGACTTTGTATGAAAATTACTTAGACACAAACCTCACACACTCGATAATATTTGGTCCATAGTTTCTTGTGAACTTCGTGTCTCAGCGAAGAAGAATAAGATTAATAAAATATTTCCCTGATTTTTCGTGACGGTACAAAAATCAAAAATGGGGTTAATAGAAAGTATTTACATGGATGATCTTATATAAATATTAGATAGATACAAACCTCACACACTCGATAAAATTTAGTCAACAATTTTTTGTGAAATTCGTGTCTCAGCGAAGTAGTAAGAATTCAAAAATTAGTCCCGGGTTTTCCGCGAGGCTACAAAAACAAAAAACGGACTTTATAAATAGCTATCAGATAGGATATTTTATTTACAGAATACTTAGGTACAAACCTCACACACTCGATCATATTTGGTTTTGAATTTCTTGTGAATTTCGTGTCTCTGCGAAGAAGTAAGATTTAAAATATCTTCCCGGATTTCCGTGACGGTACAAAAATAAAAAACGGGCTTAATAGAAAGAATTTACATAGGTGACTCTATACAAATATTTGATAGTCACAAATCTCACACACTCGATATTATTTGGTCCAAAGTTTCTGGTGTATTTCATGTCGCAGCAAAGAAGTAAGGATTAGAAAATCTTTCCCGAATTTTTTGTGACGGTACAAAAATAAAAACAGGCTTATTCTAAAGTAATTATATAGATGATTTTGAATTAAAATTGCTTTCATTCAAACCTCACACACACGATAATATTTGGTCCATAGTTTCTTGTGAACTTCGTGTCTCATCAAAGAAGGAAGATTAATAAAATATTTCCCGGATTTTTCGTGACGGTACAAAAATTAAAAACGGGCTTAATAGAAAGTATTTACATAGATGACTTTATATTGATATTCGATATATACAAACCTCACACACTCGATAAAATTTGGTCTATAATTTCTTGTGAAATTCGTGTCTCAGCGAAGAAGTAAGTTTTCAAAAATTTTTCCAGGGTTTTCCGCAGACTCTACCAAAATTAAAAACGGACTTAATAGAAAGTAATCACATAGAATATTTTATTTACAGAATAATTAGATACAAACCTCACACACTCGATAATATTTGGTTTAGAATTTCTTGTGAATTTCGTGTCTCAGCGAAGAAGTAAGATTTGAAAAAAAAAAACTTTCCCGTATTCTCGTGACGGTACAAAAATCAAAAACGGGCATAATAGATAGTATTTACATAGATGACTATATATAAATATTAGATATATACAAACTTCACACACTCGATAAACTTTGGTCTACAATTTCTTGTCTATTTCATGGCTCAGCAGAAAAGTAAGGATTAGAAAATCTTTCCCGGATTTTTAGTGACGGTAAGAAAATCAAAAAGAGGCTTATTAGAAAGTAATTATATAGATGACTTTGTAAAAAATTACTTTGATACAAACCTCAAACACTAGATAATATTTGGTCCATAGTTTCTTGTGAAATTCGTGTCTCAACAAAGAAGTAAGATTAATAAAATATTTTCCTGATTTTTAATGACGGTACAAAAATCAAAAAGGAGCTTAATAGAAAGTATTTACATAGATGACTCCATACAAATATTTGATAGACACAAATCTCACACACTGGATAATATTTGGTCCAAAGTTTCTGGTGTATTTCATGTCGCAGCAAAGAAGTAAGGATTGGAAAATCTTTCCCGGATTTTTGTGACGGTACAAAAATCAAAAACAGGCTTATTCGAAAGTAATTATATAGATGATTTTCAATTAAAGTTACTTTGATTCAAACCTCACACACACGATAATATTTGGTCCATAGTTTCTTGTGAACTTCGTGTCTCTTCAAAGAAGGAATATTAATAAAATATTTCCCGGATATTCCGTGACGGTACAAAAATTAAAAACGGGCTTAATAGAAAGTATTTACATAGATGACTTTATATAGTTATTCGATATATACAAACCTCACACACTCGATAAAATTTGGTCCATAATTTCTTGCGAAATTCGTGTCTCAGCTAAGAAATAAGATTTCCAAAATTATTCCCGGGTTTTCCGCAGACTCTACCAAAATTAAAATCGGACTTAATAGAAAGTAATCACATAGAATATTTTATTTACAGAATAATTAGATACAAACCTCACACACTCGATAATATTTGGTTTAGAATTTCTTGTGAATTTTGTGTCTCAGCGAAGAAGTAAGATTTTAAATAACGTAGATGACTTTATATTAATATTAGATATATACAAACCTCACACACACGATAATATTTGGTGTACAGTTTCTTGTGTATTTCATGTCGCAGCAAAGAAGTAAGATTGAAAAAATCTCTCCCGGATTTTCAGTGATGGTACAAAAATCAAAAACAGGCTTATTAGAATGTAATTATATAGATAATTTTGTATAAGAATTACTTTGATACAAACCTCACACACTCGATAATATTTGGTCCAAAGTTTCAGGTGTATTTCATGTCGCAGCAAAGAAGTAAGATAAATAAAATATTTCCCTGATTTTTCGTGACGGTACAAAAATAAAAAACGGGCTTAATAGAAAGTATTTACATAGATGATCTTATATAAATATTAGATAGATACAAACCTCACACACTCGATAAAATTTGGTCAACAATTTTTTTGTGAAATTCTTGTCTCTGCGAAGAAGTAAGAATTCAAAAATTATTCCTGGGTTTTCCGCGACGCTACAAAAATCAAAAACGGACTTAATAGAAAGGTATCAGATAGGATATTTTATTTACAGAATACTTAGTTACAAACCTCACTCACTCGATAATATTTGGTTTTGAATTTGTTGTGAATTTCGTGTCTCACCGAAGAAGAAAGATTTAAAATATTTTTCACGGATTTCCGTGACGGTACAAAAATCAAAAACGGGCTTAATAGAAAGTATTTACATAGATGACTTTATATAAATATTAAATAGACACAAACCTCACACACTCGATAAAATTTGGTCAATAATTTCTTGTGAAATTCGTGTCTCAGCGAAGAATTTAGAATTCAAGAATTATTCCCGGGTTTTTCCGCGACGTTACAAAAATTGAAAACGGACTTAATAGAAAGGTATCACATAGATTATTTTATTTACAGAATAATTAGATACAAACCTAAAACACTAGATAATATTGGGTCCATAGTTTCTTGTGATATTCGTGTCTCAGTAAAGAAGTAAGATTAATAAAATATTTTCCTGATTTTTCGTGACGATACAAAAATCAAAAAGGAGCTTAATAGAAAGTATTTACATAGATGACATTATATAAATATTAGATAGACACAAACCTCACACACTCGATAATATTTGGTCCAAAGTTTCTGGTTTATTTCATGTCGCAGCAGAAAAGTAAGGATTAGAAAACGTTTCCCGGATTTTTTGTGACGGTACAAAAATCAAAAACAGGCTTATTCGAAAGTAATTATGTAGATGATTTTGAATTAAAATTACTTTCATTCAAACCTCACACACACGATAATATTTGGTCCATAGTTTCTTGTGAACTTCGTGTCTCATCAAAGAAGGAAGATAAATAAAATATTTCCCTGATTTTTCGTGACGGTACAAAAATCAAAAACGGGCTTAATAGAAAGTATTTACATAGATGATTTTATATAAATATTAGATAGATACAAGCCTCACTCACTCGATAAAATTTAGTCAACAATTTTTTGTGAAATTCGTGTCTCAGCAAAGAAGTAAGAATTCAAAAATTATTCCCGGGTTTTTCGCGACGCTACAAAAATCAAAAACGGACTTAATAGAAAGGTATCACATAGATTATTTTATTTACAGAATAATTAGATACAAACCTCACACACTCGATAAAATTTGGTTTAGAATTTCTTGTGAATTTCGTGTCTCAGCGAAGAAGTAAGATTTAAAAAAAACTTTCCCGTATTCTCGTGACGGTACAAAAATAAAAACGGGCATAATAGATACAGGCATAATACTTAGGTACAAGCCCCACACACTCGATAATATTTGGTTTCGAATTTCTTGTGAAATTCGTGTCTCAGCGAAGAAGTAAGAATTCAAGAATTATTCCCGGGTTTTACGTGACGCTACAAAAATTGAAAATGGACTTAATAGAAAGGTATCACATAGATTATTTTATTTACAGAATAATTAGATACAAACCTCACACACTCGATAAAATTTGGTTTAGAATTTCTTGTGAATTTCGTGTCTCAGCGAAGAAGTAAGATTTAAAAAAAACTTTCCCGTATTCTCGTGACGGTACAAAAATAAAAACGGGCATAATAGATAGTATTTACATAGATGACTTTATATAAATATTAGATATGTACAAACCTCACACACTCGCTAAATTTGGTCTACAGTTTCTTGTGTATTTCATGGCTCAGCAGAAAAGTAAGGATTTTCAGTGACGGTAAAAAAAACAAAAAGAGGCTTATTAGAAAGTAATTATACAGATGACTTTGTAAAAAATTACTTTGATACAAACCTCAAACACTAGATAATTTTTGGTCCATAGTTTCTTGTGAAATTCGTGTCTCAGCAAAGAAGTAAGATTAATAAAATATTTTCCTGATTTTTAATGACGGTACAAAAATCAAAAAGGAGGTTAATAGAAAGTATTTACATAGATGACTATATATAAATATTAGATAGACACAAACCTCACACACTCGATAATATTTGGTCCAAAGTTTCTGGTTAATTTCATGTCGCAGCAAAGAAGTAAGGATTAGAAAATCTTTCCCGGATTTTTTGTGACGGTACAAAAATCAAAAAGGAGCTTAATAGAAAGTATTTTCATAGATGATTTTATATAAATATTAGATAAATACAAACCTCACACACTGGATAAAATTTGGTCAATAATTTCTTGTGAAATTCGTGTCTCAGCGAGGAAGTAAGAATTCAAAAATTATTCCCGGGTTTTCCGCGACGCTACAAAAATCAAAAACGGACTTAATAGAAAGGTATCACATAGATTATTTTATTTACAGAATACTTAGGTACAATCCTCACACACTCGATAATATTTGGTTTAGAATTTCTTGTGAATTTCGTGTCTCAGCGAAGAAGTAAGATTTAAAAAATCTTTCCCGGATATTCGTGATGGTACAAAAATCAAAAACGGGCTTAATAGAAAGTATTTACATAGATGACTTTATATAAATATTAGATATATACAAACCTCACACACTCGATAATATTTGGTCTACAGTTTCTTGTTTATTTCATGTCGCAGCAAAGAAGTAAGGATTTGAAAATCTTTCCCCGATTTTTTGAGACGGTACAAACATAATAAACAGAATTAATAGAAAGTAATTGTATAGATGACATTATAAAAAGATTACTTAAATACAAACCTCACACAGTCGATAATATTTGATCCATAGTTTCTTTTGTACTTCTTGTGTTAAGAAAATCAGTATTAAAAAATATTTCCGGGTTTTTCTCGTGACGGTACAAAAACAAAAAACGGGCTCAATTGAGAGTAAATATTTAGATGACTTTATATAAAAATTACTTAGATACAAACCTTACACATTCGATAAAATTTGGTCTATAATTTCTTGTGATGTTCGTGTCTCAGCGAAGAAGTAAGAATTCAGAAACTATTCCTGGGTTTTCCACGACGGTACAAAAATCGAGAACCTGCTCAATAGAAAGTTATAAGTTAGGATATTTTATTTAAAGATTACTTAGTTACAAACCTCACACACTCGATAATATTTGGTTTAGAATTTCGTGTGAATTTCGTGTCTCAGGGAAGTTGTAGGATTTAAAAAATCATTCCCGCATATTTCGTAACGGTACAAAAATCAGAAACAGGCTTAATACAAAGTATTTATATAGATGACTTTATAAAAATTTTAGAAAGATACAAACCTTAGAGACTCTATAATATTTGGTCTATAGTTACTTGTGTATTGCATGTGTCATCGAAGAATTAAGATTTAAAAAATCATTCCCGGTTTTCCGTGTTGATACTTAAGTCAAAAACGTTCTTAATAGATGGTAATCATATAGAATATTTTATTTAGAGATTACTTAGATACAAACCTTACACAGTTGATAATATTTGGTTCAAATTTTCTTGTGAATTTCGTGTCTTGGCGAAGAAGTAGGAATTCATAAAATATTTCCCGCATTTTTCGTGATGGTACAAAAATATAAAACGGGCTCAATTGAAAGTAATTATATAGATGACTTTATATAAAAATTACTTAGATACAAACCTCACACATTCGATAAAATGTGGTCTATAATTTCTTTTGAACCTCGTGTCTCAGCGAAGAAGTAAGAATTCAAAAATTATTCCCGGGTTTTTCGTGACGGTACAAAAATCAAAAACATGTTTAATACAAAGTAATTATGTAGATGACTTTATATAAAGAATACTTAAATACAAACCTCACACACTCGATAATATTTGGTCCATAGTTTCATGGGAATTTCCTGTATCAGCAAAGAAGTAAGAATTTGAAAATATTTTTTAGATTTTTCGTGACGGTACAAAAATAAAAAAAACGTGCATAGTAGAAAATTATCACATAGCATATTTTATTTAGAGATTACTTAGATACAAACCTCACACACCCGATAATATTTGGTTTATAATTTTTTTGTGAATTTTATGTCTTAGCGAAGAAATAAGAATTAATAAAATATTTCCCGGATATTTCGTGACGGTACAAAAATATAAAACGGGCTCAATTTAAAGTAATTATATAGGAGAACTTGTTTAAAAATTACTTAGATACAAGCCTCACACATTCGATAAAATTTTGTTTATAATTTCTTGTGATCTTCGTGTCTCAGAGAAGAAGTAAAAATTGAAAAATTATTCCCGGGTTTTCCGCGACGGTACAAAAATCAAAAATAGGCTTAATAGAAAGTTATCACATAGAATATTTTATTTAGAGATTACTTAGATTCAAACCTCACACTCTTGATAATATTTGGTTTAGAATTTCTTGTGAATTTCGTTTCTCTGCAAAGAAGTAAAATTTAAAAATTCTTTCCCGGATTTTTCGTGCCTGTACAAATATCGAAAGCGTGTTTAATTGAAAGTAATTATATAGGTGACTTTATAAAACGATTTCCTAGATAGAAACCTCAGAGACTAGATACTATTTGGTCTATAGTTTTTTTGTGAATTTCGTGTCTCAGCGAAGAAGTAAGAATTCTAAAAATTTTCCCGGGTTTTTCGTGGTGGTACTTAAGTCAAAAACGGTCTTAGTAGAAAGTAATCATATAGAATATTTTATTTAGAGATTACTTAGATACAAACCTAACACACTTTTTAATATTTTGTCCATAGTTTCTTGTGAACTTCGTGTCTGAATGATTAAGTAAGAATTCAAAAATATTTCCTGGGTTTTCCGTGACGGTACAAAAATTTAAAAAGGGCTTAATAGAACGTAATCACATAGAAAATTGTATTTACAGAATAGTTAGATACAAACCTCACACATTCGATAGAATTTGGTTTATAGTTTCTTTTGAACTTCGTGCCTTAGCGAAGAAGTAAGAATAAGAAAAATATTTCCCGGGTGTTCAGTGACGGTACAAAAATAAAAAAGGGACATGATACAAAGTTCGAGTCCATATCGTTATTTTGGAGGATTAAAGAGCTCTAACCCTCACTAATATAATAACATTTTGTCCATGGGTTCGATAGAATTTGTTCATCGATGTGAAAAAATCAAAATATGAGAATTATTTTGGGTTTTTCCGTGACGGTACAAAAATGAAAAAGGGGCCTAATAGAAAGTATTCATTTAGAACATTTATTTAATCGTTAAACAGATATAGACCTCACACATTCGTTAATATTTTGTTCATATTTTCTTGTGAAGTGCGTGTCTATGCGAGGAAGGTGAAATTTATAAAATATTTCCCGGGTTTTTCGTGACTTTACGAAAACTGGAAAGGGACTTGATACAAAGTACATATCTATAATGTACTGGGGAGCTCCGAACCTCACCAATATAATAATATTTTGTCCATGTATTCATATGAATTAGTACATTGATGTGAAAAATCCAAAATTTGAAAATTATTTTCGGGTTTTTCGTAACGGTACAAAAATAATAGAGGGGCTTTTTGGAAAGTACTCATTCTAGAGATTTTATTAAAATATTAAGCAGGCAAAAACCTCACACATTAGATAACATTTTGTCCATTTTTTTCCGTGAATTGCTGCCTCTAAGAAATAAATACAAATTTCAAAATTTTGGGGGGGATTTTTAAGAACGGTATAAAAATCGGATATCCACTTGTTGTAAAGTAGTGTGTATAACGTTTAATTTTAAAAATTAGTACAAAATAGCATAATATTATTTGAAGCAACTCGAGACGGTACAAAAATATATGGTTGTAAGGTACAAATTTTCCCGCCCTTTTTCTGGCTGTTTCTGATGGGTACAAAATTTTTAAATAGTGGTACAAAATGGTACATAAATAGTACAATATTTTGATGTGGATAACTTAGCGGAAACTGATGATGAGGTTGAGACGTTACTCTGTAACCCCAAAATTGATTATTGTTTTTCGACGGTAAATTGAGTGGTACAAATATTATTTTTAGCATTTTTGAGTAGTACAAAAATAGTACAAAATTTAACAAATGAGGTTTTGATGGTACAAAAATGTGGGGTTACAAAGTAACGGAGCCAATTAAACCTATCCTTAAAGCACCCACAAATAAATTAGTCTGCGCTCGTCTATGATGACTCCTTGCTCATTTTATTGGAGACATGATGAAGAAAAATAAATTATTACGAAATAAACTGTATGAAACGATGTGTAGATTCAGGGGCAGGCATAAAAGGAGATAGACATCGACACATCATCTTTTTTTCAGGATTAGATGTCGAAAGAAATTTATCTAAAGAGCTCTGATTTACAAAACGTTATTACTAATTATTAATTATCTGATTAGTTAATTAATCTGATTTTTTTGTTAGTTTTAAGTGTTCACGAACCTTCAGTTGTTTAGGAATTTATCGTTACGTTTCACAAGACTGCTTTACTTCTCGTTTTCTAATAATAAGTTCAATAGAAAATGAAAGTTAATGGACCTTCTAGAGACAACGGCCTGATTAAGAGGAGTAAATGATGCCCCACCACCCTCGAGACCGATAGAACAAATCGTCATCGAAGGACGAATGACACCAAACCACATTTCACTGGAAAATATAGCGATTACCCCTTCTCGCCGACATCTGGTGCTAGGAGGAAATCTTCAATGAACATATGAAAAGAAATAAAAAGAGACATCCGCCCTAGACGAGAGAAGGTTGTTAGTCTGCCACTGTAACAAATGGAAGAAAATTATCACTTCAGCATTAATAACGCCAGAGGTACTAAGCTATTATTGGCTCATAATTCACTGTGGGGAATAGTAATCTCAAAAATTCACATTTTAATTGCATGTTTGGGGAATTAATTTCTCTTATAATGTGCTATATCATTGTTTTAAAAAAATATTATCAACTCACATTAATTTGACATATTCTATCCACGAGTTACCTGAAATTATGGTTACATGTTCAATGAGTACGTTCCCAAGTATCATTTTTTTTCTTTCAAAAGATTGGCAGAGAGTATTGCCGTTGAGTACCAGGTAGACGTGGTTATACAGGGCATTGGCAAATTAAAGTCAATCTCTCCAAATAATTTTTAGGCAAGAGCTAAAAAGTCAATAGTTGATCACGTCATTTTAAAATGTTTTTATTCTAAATTGCACGACTCTCATCATTATCGCCACAATATGAACATAACACAAAACAAATAAAATGGGACTTCACCAAAAATGCGTATCTCTGTTCGCAGCAGTTGCTTGTTCGATGTTCAGGCACCTGTAAACCTCGTACGATATTCGAACACAGAGGTAACGTATTGTGTATCAATCATAGAACACAGAGATATGGGCGGATCTAGAATATTTTGGGGGGGAGAGACACAGCATATGCCGCAAGCATTTATGTATATAACGTACGTCTATCAGCAGGATTCTAAATAATCCTTAGTACTAAGAGCCCTTGGCGTAGCCTATTACGATGTATTTTTGAGGGCTCATATTTTTTAGGATGTATTTAAACCTCATGGGCCCTTTCTCATACCCTTTTTCGACGTGTTTGAGGGTCCGTGGGCCCTTTGGGCCTCGGCGTAGATTTTCACGATGTGGTTAAATCTCAGGGACCCTTTTTTCTCGAAGCTTTTTACAACTTGTTCGACGGCCCCAGGGGCCGTTTGGGAGTATCCTTTCACGATGTGTTTAAACCTCATGGGCCTTTCTCTCTTAGCTTTTCTTTTTTACGACATGTGGAGGTTGTTTTGCAGTTCCGTGAATCTTCGGGGCAGGGGCGGCCGCTCATAAGGACGATACGGACGCCGCACTGCCGTGTGTAACAAATGAACAAACATTACATTAACATTTATATATTAGCTCTTACATTGTCTGAATTGCAAATATTCCGTTGCACATAGATCGTTGGTTAGTCGGTTCTGTAATCATTCTTCCGCGACAACTGCGAAGTTTGAACGCCACCGTGCGGGAGAATACGGAACTTCGAGAGAAATCTGGCGGGGCGGCGTCCTCCCACTTTACGAGACGTAGAGCTGCGTAGAGCATTCTCAAGCGCGGCCGCGAGGGGTAACATGTAAGGGAACTAGGGGAATAACGCGCGCGGGATCTGTGGCTGGGAGGACGGAGCGTTTGTCGTCCGAAACCCACCCCCTAGGCGAAACTGATCCTCTCTCCGGAGAACGGTAAACAATGATGAGTTGCTAGAAGCAATGAAGTTAACATAAGAAAGAAAATTATCAACCGTTGATAAAAATCATTCTGCATTCGATAATCTTATTCACTTATGACATAAGAGTAGAGCAATAAATAACGCAATTTCCAATGAGGAAAGATAATATCGGTAACTGAAAAAGTACAGACTCTTGCTTGATTTTTGTTATTTAAAGTCGTTTTCTGCTACTTTTCGGTAATCACGACGATGAGGATGAGTGATGATATAATGAAATTCATGGAGGGGCACTCACAAAAGACACCCATGTCCAGGCCGGGACTCGAACACAGGATCCGTGGCTTTGTAATGCGATATGTTAGCCACGGAAGTCGGCTACAGATTCTTGTTACTTGCAAAATTATCGCATATATGCGTTGTATGTTTTCTGAGTTTAGTGGAAAGTACATTTGCATTGCAATGATGTAGAGTACATCATTTAGATTTAATTACATATTTTGATTAGCACGTTCCAAAAAAAATCCTGATAATGTGACAAAGTTGTCAAAATTTATTTTCAAGCCGGCTGTTAAATAAATTAGAAACTCGTCATATAAACTCACCGCGACAGGAACGTCTGAACTACAAATTTCTGAGAAGTTGGCAAAATTGTCTGGCAACCCCGAGGCAATAAAACGACCAGATGGGAAGACGATAGCATTGACACTTGTTGTTTTTTCGTTTTCCATGGAGAAGTAAAGCTTTTTCGGTAGTTGTGTGCTGTAATTGAGTGTTTGTCGCGATGAACAGTGTGGAGAACTTGTTAGTGCAAAGTTTTTCTACCAGAAGTCTGGATGAAAAAATAAGCATAAAAAACCTAGGCCGGCCTAGGCCGAATTTGAATCTAGAACAAGTGTCCAAGAAGGGAGGTCGTGAGTTCACTCGGAAATTTCGCGTTGAAACTTACGAAAAGTGCGATTGGTTGTGCGGTTGTGACAAGAAGAATGCTTTCTTTTGTTTTCCGTGTGTGCTGTTTGGTGGAGATATTGCATGGTCCAAGGTGGGGGTGAAGGATCTACATCACTTGAGTGACAAAATCAAGAAGCACGAAGCTTCGCATGCGCACATGGACAATGTTCTCAACTTTGTTCTTCTGGGGAAAGTGAACATTCAAGCACGGTTGGACAGTGCATACCGTCAGTCTCTTCATGAACATAACGAGAAAGTTTCGAAGAACAGATATGTATTAAATATAATAATTAATTGCGTCCGTTTTTGTGGTGCATTCGAGTTAGCTCTCAGGGGTCATGACGAAACAGTTTCCTCCTCGAACCCAGGAATATTTCGCGGGCTTGTGAACTTCAGTGGCGAACTGGACGAAAGTATGAAAGGCCACCTAGAGAAAGCAAATGTTTTTAAGGGAACTTCGAAAACAGTTCAGAACGAATTGCTTGACTGCATGCTACAGGAATGCCACGAGGAAATTTCAAAAGAAATCGAGAAGGCTGATTTTTTGGCGGTAATAGCTGACGAAACGACCGATGTTTCGTCCGCATTTCAAATGGTAACAATTTTCCGTTATATTGTAAATGGAAAACCAGTGGAGAGATTTTGGAAATACTTAAATCCAGCTCTCCACGATGCATGCTCTCTAGCTCAGTGCATCCTTGAAAAGGTAGAACAGCATGTTGCAAATGAACCTCACAAGCTAATTGCTCAGACATTCGATGGTGCATCGGTAATGAACGGGTCCGCAAATGGTGTGCAGGCTATTATTCGGCAACGTTACAGTAATGCAGCTTACGTTCACTGCTATGCCCACCAGCTAAATTTAGTTATGGCCAATGCTGCATCAGTTAATCGCTACGTGCGAATATTTTTTGCTAGTTTACGAGGGATAGCAACATTTTTCTCAAATTCGTTCCAGAGAATCGCGGTTTTGGACGAAGTAGTAGGCAAGCGGTTACCAAGACCTGCAACGACAAGGTGGAATTTTCATGCAAGGTTGGTGAACACTGTTTACGAGCATAGGGAAGATCTGATCGAATGCATGGAAGCGATTCAAGCAGCAGACCATATTAAACTGGATTCTACTCTGGAGCAAGCAGCAGGCCTGGAAAAAATGTTGGAGGACGGGGAGTTTAACTATTGGCTGTCTCTTTTCCACAAGATAATGCTAAATGCTGACATATTATACAATCAGCTACAGAAAAGAGAAATAGACCCAACTTCTGTCGAGAGGCACATCACCTCTTTTGTCAAACATGTATCGAAAGTTCGAGAGGAAAGTGGTGAGGAATCTGAGAGTGAGGATGCTATGTTTTCGATAAAGCGCAGGAGGACTACTAATCGCAATCGAAGCGCCGAGGCAAAGGAGGTTTGTGATGTAATTATAAGCCAAGCGATCGATAGATTTTCCTTCAGAGGTCACCTTATTGCAGCAAACTTATTCTTGCCAGAAAAGTTCTCAAGCTACCGTGTGTCGTTTCCTGATATGTATCTGCAATCAGCATGCGGTGCTTATCCTTCCTTGGATGAGAAAAGGCTGAAGACAGAATTGAGCATAATATATCGAAGGAATGAATTTAGTAACATCTCGGGAGCCTTGGCCCTTTTCTCGTTTATGAACGAGAATAATCTCCAAGATACATTTGGCGAACGCATGAACCTTCTGAAAGTGCTCGTAACAATTCCCATGACCACATCAGAAGCCGAAAGATGTTTCTCCACTATGAATCGTGTAAAAACATTTTTGCGAAACACAATGGTTGAGGACAGATTAACAGCTCTTTCTATTGAGCGAAAGTTCACCCAGGATATTCCAGATTTTAACAATCGTGTCATCAACAAGTTTGCCAGCTTGAAGGACAGAAGGATGGATTTCAGTTACAAGCATGTCTGAAAAAGATTTCTGGTAAGTTTGAAGTTTTTATTTAGTATATTGGTTGAGATTCTGGTAACGCAGATATCACCTTTCCCGTGAGATATTTAAGTATTTTGGTGCCCTATTTCACATATCAATTAATCATGTTGGTCAGGAAATGTTTTCTGTGTCACTTTTTTACTAGTAATTTTCACGTTCAATGCAAGTAAATATTCATAATTGTGCTTATCAAGCTGTGTAAAAACTAATATCCCTTCTTCTGAATTTTCCCCTCTATTGAGTTAAAAAATGCTACGACTTAATCTGTTAGAATTCTATTTCTTCTTCGATCTTTCGTAATCTTTGCATTACTGTTAAATAATTATTTAATTTATTATAATAGGTTGAAACGTGCAAACATGATATTCGGTAAACACGAATATATCAATTTCTTATAACGTTGGCTGTTATGTACGAAATTCATCATTTAAACTCACATTACTAGTAGAGCAAATTTCTGACCTATCGCCCCTCCACTTTGGTTTACCACGAGCCGCCACTGCTTCGGGGGCCCTCGTTGTTTTCGAGAGTCCCATAGGGGCCCCTCGGCGTAGTTCACGCTCTTTTTACGAGCTGTTTTCAGAAGGATGCACATAGCATGTTAGCTGTAGTCTTCATTTTTGCTAGTCGTAAAGCTATTTGCCATTTTATACCTGTTTTCTAAGTTATGAAAATGAAAAAAATATAGGCTGTGCATATTGATACTTAGGTGTCATCTATCGCTTTCTGTTATGCCACTTCTCAACCTACTTCACATTTCTCCCACTCCTATATACCTATTTTGTAACTCGTGATAATGAAGATTTTGCAATTTGAGCTCCCTTTCGACATAGAAACTAACCTTCATTTTGCAGAGGTTCGATGATGGCCGGAGACAAGGAGAAAATAATCTGATCAGTTCATGTAACATTTACTTTTACTATCCTATCACCCATCTGCATTATCCTCCTTCCGGTCCTCGGTTCGAGCACGGTCTTATCCTATTACCGCAAAATAATAATGTGGAGTACAAAATTTTAGATTGATGAGTAAGCGCCTCCATGTTAATTTGTAGTTTTGTTTAGCATGTGTTGTCAATTGAGTAACACTAAAAAATACAATGGACTGCGTGAGCATCAACGGATATAAAGGTACTTTTCTTTTCAGCTATCCGATGCCAACTGACAGCACACCACACACACCACACCCCACGTGTGAGTGTACATGGTTCTAGTATATTATTGTAATCTATAGAAACTTCGATACCTGCTGTAAGCATATAGTGCATTTCACTCCGTGGCTAAAAAGTGGACTTTGAAAAACTCCAAGTTAATTTATTAACTTCAAAGATGCACACAGAGAGAGAGACAGGCGACATGCGCGTTTATGCTGCGTGTTGCTCTTCTGTGTGCTGATAGAAATTACGGAAGACCTAGTTTGTTTAGTTATTACTTATATCCTGTGCTGTCTTGTAATCAAGAAGACTCGTGTTTGATTTCTGGTGAAGGCACATGCCGCTACAAAAAAACTGTAAAAATGCAGTCTCTGCATAAGATGGATGAAGCTTATTTCCACGTAATGAAGCTCGACCTATACAGTTGTACAATATGGCAATGGATTGATGTCCTTTTTTTGTGAACATAGCGGTGCGTTTCCGCTTATTTCAATGTCAGCGAGCGTGATATGCAACGTGCATACGAAAAAGGGAGGGAGACCATAACGGATAATTCACATTTTGATTTCAATACTTTTGCTAGTCACGATTCGTCTGCTATCTAGATGATTCCGTGGCACGTGGACACTAGACGATACTTTTTGAAGATGGCTAAAAGCCAGGGAAGGAGAGAAAAATGTTACTTTTTACCCCTTTTGCCTGTGTGTGATAAAATGGTTTTACATGTGGCTAAACAAATTTTTCATTCATACGGTTGTCTCGTGATGCGAGGTGAAGCAATTTCCGATTCGGCAAGTGTGTGTTTCCATGTTATTAACAATAAGTTTTTACATGTTGTGTAAACTGTGTTTTCAGTATTGCAGAATATATTTACATATCACACAACGGGTATGAATTAGTGCACAAAAGATTTTTTTAACTATACGTTCACTATAAATCTGATACAAGTGAAGATGGTGGCAGTCGTCTTGTTAAGCACCCTTATATATACCTAAAAAAAATAGATTATTCTAATTCTAATAGTCCAGTGGCGAAGTTAAAAACAAAAGGGGCACAGAGACAGTGACAGACACTGACTGTACGTATCTAAAATGCCCCTCTTACAGAAAGGGAAATGGATCGTTAGGAAAATGAAGGTGTTATACGTATGACGCTACCCCGAATGCACAGACAGTATCGAGCATGGATGTTATATTATAAAAGTAAATTTTAAAAAAAAAAACACTTTACACTTTACATGTGGACGTTATTCTTCCCTACAGTTGCAGTACGGTATTGTCCATGGACATAAAAAAGAACTTTGAGGTTCTCCGAATAGACGCACATATCACTGTTGCAATATTTTTTTGTTTGTGTACATTCATCTCCTCTCCAGATGGGACCCCGAGAGCTTTTTTGGACAATGTTTTTGAGGGGTGCTTAAATTAACTGACGTCCTGAATCAAATGCATAGACTATAAATTTTTGTTCTCATTGAAATTAAAAAAGGATTTTACTCACCTGCTTTCTTGTTCAATTTTTTTGTATTTCCTTTACCATTGTAAACAGCGTTGATGTGAATGGGGCACCGTGTCTCACTGTATAGTCTTCTGACAACGGAACTGTGCATCGGGGGGGGGGGGCGTAAAGTTCTACTTCTGTATGCATGCAAATATATAGTTATCATCTGTTTCAACTGCCCCCTGAGATCCTGCTTTGCCCCATGTGAAAAATATAAAACAGATTCTTACCTGGAATTCTCACTAATCCTTAAAATTATAGCCAATATTTCTCTAGCAACATAACAAAGACACGTATTGATTTGATGATTTATTAAGGTGTGTTGTATTCCGTAATGTCATACCAGGATCGGGAAAAATTGCTCTTCCACATCCAGATTTCGGGAATCGATTTTCCGATTTTCAGTATCTAGAACCATGAACCGTACCCAGGATTTTTTTCTATACCTGTGATAAGCAACATGTGCGTGGATTTTACAAAATCAAAGTTCCTGACTTTTCCAGTCAGTCTTAAATAACTTTCTAGACTACAAAATAAGAGTTATACTTCAACTTTGCAAATTAATGAATCAATGTTATTGAACATTTTTAAAATATATTAAAAATAAAATAATGGTTTTTATATGCCATAATACCTCAAAAGGAAGGTTGTTAGGAACAAATACAAAATGTATTTTTGGTTACCAATCCTGGCAAGCAAAAAAGATTTAATTCCCCTGACTTTTCCAGGTTCTGAACGCTTTTTAAAAGAAAATTCTTGCTGTTTCAATGACGACTTCTCCAGGTACACCAGGATTTTCAGGTCAGTTGGAACCGTGGAAGTGAATTATCTGAAGGGACCGGTTAAGATAAGTGACTTCACCCTGGCAGTGCCTCTACAGACATAATATTATTTCCATGGCATATTTTCATTTTTAGAATCTTAGAAGTAAAAATAAATTCCAGTGGCAACCAAGAAAATATTAAGTGGGTTGCATACATATAGGATAGAAAATGTGATTTCCAACGACTTGTAACGTCGATTTTCTTCAACCTTCATGTCCTACACACACACTGTGAAAGTTGTCATTGTGGTACGGTCATACTCATGTGTACTTATGCTCAAGACAATTACGAGTAGAAAAGAAGAAAAGTTGCAGTAAAATAAATTCCGATTGACAGAATCTCGTAAATAATATTGCACTTAGTTTCTTTAGTGTTTTGGAAAAATAACAGCATCTGTTAAAAGTACATCAGGCAATTTTTTGTCAATATATCTATCAACTCTTATGCTGTAAAGTGGATTCACCTATTTACATTATAATCATTAATCATAAGCTATTCTATGGCTGGCAGTATGGCTTGCAGGAAAACTCTGATGTCACACCTTCTGCTCACTGATGGCGAAGATACCACCTTGCGGTGTGAGTGGAAAGCAAGATGCCCCCTCCCTTCCCCTTATATATGGTTGGTTGTGTATTGCAGTAATTGAGGAATCTTTGTTCCATAATGTAAAGAGTATACAAAATTCCTCTCTAAGAAAATTAATGTCAAACATTAGTGTAATTGAAGAACCATTCAAATCAAGGGATTCCTATTTGTCGAGTGTCAAACAAATGTTTTTGACTCAATACAAAATCAAAACAATTTTCAAAATGTATACAGTGTTCAACAGAATGTTCTACATAACCAGTAGAATGTCTATAGTTGCTCAAAAGCCTTTCTTTATAGCAAGTAGCGTCTGAGCAGAGACGAAAGAAGTCGGGACAGTTCCGACTAAACGTCTGGTATGCCTTGCATCAATCTCTGTAAATCAAAAATTACCAAATATTGCAAACCATGCTTCTCTCCAGAAACAACAGGATCATTTGTACAAGGAAAAAATCGAAATTCTCGTAAAATCTGAAAAATCAGCAACATTGTATCTACGTTTTTATATGTCCGCATTAAAATTTTCCATAGCTTGAGGGTGGGGGGGAGGGGGAACTTGATCCGCATGACTCCCTTCCTCTTCAGTACGGGCCTGTCTAGAACAGTTGGGACATTTTGAGTGGTCTTGTATTAAAGGTGACTAATGTGTTTGGATGTGCTGCCATGAAATTTGAACTGCTCAGTTTTTTGTTTCCCACATCTATCTTTTGGTAATAGTGATGCATGAGATAGAGAGAGGGAGTGAATATTTGATTTTTGTTACTTTCGATTTTCTGCCACTTCTAGCTAATCGCAACGATGAGAACGAATGATGATATCTTGATATGAAATTGATGAAGGGACGGACAATCACAAAGAGCATGCATGCCCAGGCTTGGGTTCGAAGGCGGGAGTTTAAAACGGGTTACACAAGTCATCGTGGAGTGTAAATATCAATTTCAAATCATATGAATTATTTATATTATGTAAACGCATCAAATATGATAAGCAACACAGGCGTGTGTTTGATAAATGTATTGTAAAAGAAAAGATAAGTGATAAACCTGATTGTTGGCATGATATCGATTCCATAACATTCTATTGCAGTAAAAAAATGTCATTTGAAACGGCGAAGCTATCAATGGGATTGCATACATTAAGGATAGAAGATGGCTTGCAGTATTGAAACAAGAATTGGACGAGCAAATACAAGTAGTTGCCAAGAAAAGTTGTTCGCCTTGATGTCCCCTACACACTGAAAGTTGTAGGTGTTATAGGGCCTCACCCTGTCTATATAAATTCAAGAAAATGACAAGTAGAAAAAAGTTGCAGTAAAGTAAATATGATTGAAAATCTCTCAAATTATATTAATTTTCTTGTTGTAGTTACATTTCACTGTGTCTGTAGCAGACGTTGTCTGTTAAAATACCTCAGGCACAACCTTTTTTTTTACTAAAAAATTCTGTCAACTCTTCTGCTGTGGACTGGATTCTCCTAATTTTGTTCATAAATCTTATACCATTCTGTGGTAGAAACCAATATCAGCATAAAAACCATAATGTTTGGGCTTTGTAGATATTGTAGGCTTCTGCTCAGTGGTGGCGATAACCGCCCAGAGACCTCGCACTAGTGGGGTGGAGTAAGGTGAAGGAGGCTTCTTATTATGGCTGATATCTTACCACGGTCATTAAGGAACATAGTATTCATAATGTAAAGAGCGTACAAAATGTCCCTCTATGCAACTTAATAAGAAATATTTATGATATTCTCCCCTTCAGCACAAACACTTCCCGTGAACCACCGACGAAACTTTGCAGCATGCAGAGAACATCACGACAAACAGCTTTTCTTAATCTTTTGCTAATTCAGGTCTTGTTTCGGTGCTACTAACCTGTGTGCATGCAGGCCCGTAGCGAGGAATTCTTAGTAGAGGGGGCAAAGTTAATCCTAGTGGGGGCAAATTTTTAATACATTGTGTCGCATTTGCACATATAACGAGCTACACAAGAGTGTGTCCCCTCCGCACTACCAAAAGCTATAAGTAACCGAAAAAGGATGATATGGTGAAACTCCAACCAACCAAAAAAGATTCGTACAACATCAAATAAGGATCATTCGATAATGACCTTTCCGGTTAATAGACAATTAATACGTACCAACAGCTTTTGGCCTCCCTGCAGAACTGATTATAAATCGTGCTTCACAATGTTTCTCTCTAGTTTCCAGTGTTTAAGATTTT
The DNA here is from genome assembly GCF_977018435.1 of Lepisma saccharinum. Classification (NCBI taxonomy): domain Eukaryota; kingdom Metazoa; phylum Arthropoda; class Insecta; order Zygentoma; family Lepismatidae; genus Lepisma; species Lepisma saccharinum. The sequence continues at coordinate 64,812,771 of NC_139250.1, read as the reverse complement.
TACGTATCAAGAATCTAACGAGAATTCAACACCACCATTGTGTTAAGTGTTATGAAAGAAAAATCGAATAAATTAAATAATGATGGATACATATTATCTACGCTACATTAAAACATGGGCCTTTTAGTCTTTTACGGATCCTATTTGCTTCAAGGGGAGACTTATGCGTCACTAGTATAGACAATGTAGGCCTACTGGTTATGTTAACCATTTTGTAAAATATTGCATGAATTGTATTATTTTACTGTTGAAATACGATTAGATTGCCACCCGACAAACAAATAGGATACCCTTGATTAATGAATGTCTTCTTGGATTACAGTGTCCGACTGCCACGCAGGCTACGCAAGTTCGATTCCCGGGGTGGGTGATGTAGGGTCGGCCTTCTCCTCGCATATAGCAATTATGGGACTCACTCAGATTGAAATCAATGGGTACCTGGGGCCAACCTGGGGGATAAAGGCGGCTGGAGCATTGTAATGATCACATCACTTCCAAAACAACCGAGATCGAGAATGTGTGGGTCCCTACTCCCACATTCCTTAATATGCCTTCATGACACATGCACGCGGAACATTACCTCTATCTTACCTGATGTTATGTAAGGCTAATCGGGACTGGACCTAAAGTTTAAGGTAGGATCTCCACCACTATGTGCCTCCAACGGATATCGAACCCGGGACCCCTTGATTACAAAGCACCAACGTTACCACCACGCGATCGGGAGGCCCACCTGGCAAATGGAAATAGACATGTCAACTGGGGGAGGTGTGAGGAAAAAGTAAAGTAAATAAGGTCAACAGAAAAAAGGTTTGAAGCCGGGAGACAAGCTTCCACCATTTAAATCTCCTAGCCAACCATGACAGTTGGAGTACTTGGGTAATAAGAAGATAATGTAAACAGATTAGAGGGGTTAAACAACAGATGAAGAGGAATAGCCGATGGATGTGCCAGCACTTACCTCTGCTTCCTGATGGCGGCACTGGCAGCTTATGTTAGTGATGCACTATTACCTACTGATTCGCAACCAAAAAGAGACCTGCCTCAGGGCACACATCGCTTATATAGGCTAGTAGCTAACTTCCGCCGTAATTTGTCACTCCCTTTCTGTGAAGTTCGTTGCAACATCCAGGGAACGGAGAATACCGGATGTGAAACAACGTTTTGCACCGGCATCCCCACACTATTCAGAAACCTGATATCAACAAAGAAAATTGCTTCCGTTAAAACCAATGTCATGCAATCCATGCCAATTACGCGTCAGTGACCCGTGCATGCATTTTGTCGAAATAAAAGGAGAGAGGGGGGAACGAACGTTAATGACACTTATGAAATTCATCAGACATAAAATATCGTTTTTCGAAAAAATTACCTTCCAACTCTATACCCTTCCCCACGCACATGCACCAAGCGATAAAAACCTGGCATCTCCAGCTGGAATACAGTTCATAAAATCCATGACAATTGACATTCAGGGGCGCCAACTTTTCAAAAACATTGGGTGGGCTCAAACACTTGCGTTATAAGGTCACAAAAAATATATATAAATTCTCCTTTCCTTACACCACGGTCATAGGCGTACGCAGATGGGAGCTGAAGAGGCTACAGCCCAGGGACGGTGAGATGGGTGGGCGCGGTTGGGCAAGCGCCTATCCAAAAAAATCTCTGCCCACCCGATTGCCCACCTGAACAGATTCATTAAGTATTGAGAAGTTTTGGGGAAAATACGAATGCATCAATAAAAATATATTCTTGTGTTGACTCTGTGCGTATTTATCTTATGAATATTGTTGTTGGCTCACATACTATTATCCTTTAGATTTACACTACTTGACCAAATAAGATAGCGAAAATCGCAACAAAATACGGTGACAGATAATACATTCCTTACTTAGAACTTGAAACATAAACCTTGGTGATCAAATTAACACTTCTGTGGCTAGAAGTACTGCAATATCTATATACAGCCAAAGTGCACTTTTTCCGAGGTGGGAGAACACAATCATGATATGATATAATAAATATCTAAGAAGACGAACAAATGAATAAATAAAAAACCTTTTCGCGTTCCTTCCATACAGTATGAAAAAGAACTTTGATTCATGACTAGCCCGTTCCATACCCGATGGAGACACATAATGTTTCGGATTCCACTTTAAACTGTAGGTCCAGTCCCGAATAGCCTTACTGTGCAGTGGACTAAAAACACAAAATCAATAAACAATAATCATGACTAGGCTTCTTTAACCTAGGGTTTTGCATAATAGATGATTTATTTCGCTCGTGTGGTAATTGTGTCAGAAATTGAAACTGTTTCCAAGAGTTTCAAATCGCAATGAACAGGAACAGTAGCGGCGATTAGGGGGTGGCGACAGGAGGCAGTTGTCCCCCCCCACTTTTTAACCCAATCGTCGTCACTGAACACGAGAAACATCATTTGTAGGAAGGTAAGTGTGAACATGCTACATGGCTACCATGATCAAATTTCATAACTTTTCTTTCCCTAAATTACTTCCTACAATATATGTAAACGTATTTGTTTTCTTAATCTCTACTCATATTTCTATTCAACCACATCTAGCATCTCGATATTTATTTTGCACAAATTCCTTTATTTTTAATATTTTTAGTTTTATCTTGTATAAAAATTACGTTTTTTATGCCAGTAAAGTTCAATGGAAAATGAACAAAGTGCTTTAAAACTTTCCTAACAACATTGATTGATTGATTTGGTGTTTTGAGTCCACTTTATGCACAGTAAGGGTAATTGGGACTGGAATTACAATTTAAAGTGGGATCCGAACCACTATGTGCCTCCACCGGGGACTGATCCCGGGACCCCTTCATTACAAGGCGGTGACGTTACCATTTCCTAACAAGACATTAATTAGATGCAAACATTCACATGCACGTATTAATTCGGAACACCGCTGTGAGCCAAGTAAAAGGATCATTCATTAACCCTCAATGAGGAGGCAGTGCTCTTTTCAGTTAAAAACTAACAACATTGTTAAATCTGTATATTCAAATTCATTCGTTTGAATTATGGAGAAAACAAAAATATACCTTCACTATTATCAGTGTCAGTGTTTACCACACTTTGTCATCATCCTTGAATATATTGCATCGCAAGAATAAACAAGATATTTCGTTTTGAAAAGTAAGTTAACAGTAGCATACAAAGGTTGATAGTTGAAACTTGCGCAACTGTAAATGTTCAATTTTGGCATAACTTGCTTCCCTAACATAAAATGATAAAATTACATTTCATGTAGTTTTGCTCCGAAATTGCTTCCCTCCATGAAGCGTGAGGTAATGAACCAGCACACATTAACAATAAATCCCCATACTTCTTGTGCGATATCTTCACAGGTTCTTCGTTCAATGGAGATGGCATTCTCACAGCTATCTCCTTAGAATTATATCTCTTAACTACGATTTTTGCAGGATCCTCTTGCAGTGAACTTGTTTTCATATAGATAGTGTTTGGCTTGCTTCTCTGAAATCGTAGTTCACAAATATCTCTTCTTGCCCCTCTCCTGGGAACGGTGTAAGTTTCACACGTAGAAATATTTATTGTAGCCTACGGTGTCTCTTGCATTTGTAAAGAATTTGATTCATATTTTTCATAATACAAGCAGGGGAAAAAAGTGCAAAAGGATAAATAAGACGTATAGCAGAAAAGAGAAAAGGCGAAAGAAATACAAAGAAATTCGGGTCAGAGAATACGCGCTTCTGAAACTCAAAACTTTATATCTGCCCACCCTAAATTATCAATATTCGGCTCCTGCCACCAGGTCAAAATTTTCTGGCGCCGCCCCTGCTACAGCCCTCTCCAAAATGTTGAACAATCAACTTTTCAAATGAGGCATTAAAGAATTAGGAGAAAATAAAACAGAGTGGTAAATGCAAACTTGCCTCAAAATGACACGCGACTGCCATTCTTGAAAGAGTCAAGTTTTTAATATACGAAATATGTTTTTGTGTATGCCGCCACCCTAGAAAGCAGCTATGCAAGATCCTCCTTTACAATTCCTGTCCCTCTCGAAAAAATATCCTGCGTACGCCAAGGACTAAGATAGATTTTCTTTTGTGACACTGGTAGGTTTCATGAGAACTGAATATTCTTAAAGCATGTTTCCAGTTGGAAAAGCCAGAATAAATTAAACAAAGGGTTCCGTGTGTCGAACCCGAGACCCCTTGGTTAACACTATGTTACCACTGTGACATCGGGGAGGCTCGTAATCCCGCGAATTAATATTTAACGACGAACTTGGTAAATCTGTAATACCTGGCGAGAGTAATATCCATCCGAGGGTGCTTGATTACAAATTTATTCATACTAAATGAGACTGAAAACCACAGCCACATGACACCAATGTTCACTCAAACCATTTTCTCTTCAATTCCAGAAGGATTTTTTTTCCCACCTATTCAAGCTGCTCCGGCGCCCACCCAGCGTCGCATACAGTGGGTTCCTGGAGGAAACTCTTGGGGCGGCCAGGGTCGTGGTGCTGATCACAACAACCCCGCCTTCGGCCGTGATCAAGATAGTATGGGGCCTTAACTACACACCCCCTATACACCTTCATGGTGTGCACAATACTTTTTATTATAACAGGTATAATAAAATATCTTGTTGAAAACTGTAACTTGAAATTTAAATATGTAGCTCTCATGAATTATTCACCTTACATAATTTATCTGTGTAATTGTGTATTTTTTTTATTTGACGTCGTGCTGTATTGGGTGGCCGCGGTGGCTCAGTCGGTAACGCGTCTGACCACCATGCTAAAGATCCCGGGTTCGATCCCCGGCCGGTTCAAATCCGGGAATCCGGCGGCCCGGCGTCACCCAGCGTCGAATAACATTGGTACCTGGGGGAAACCCTGGGGGGTAAAGGTGGTCAGGGGCGTGATGCTGATCACATCACCCCCAGTCACGACCGGATCAAGAAAGTGTGGGGCGTTACCCCCATACCCCCTATACGTCTTCATGGCGTGGTGCGAAGCACAGGGGAACACTTTACCTTTTTTTTGCTGTATATGGGTTTTATACTTTGTTCCGCACTTACAGTAAAATAAACTATTATTATTAGGGCTGAGTCAATACTGATACCGCAGTATCGGTTGATATTTTTACACCTATACTAGCTGATACCATTGTTTTTGAGTAAGTAAGTAAGTATTTATTGCTTATCTCATGTGCGAGCCATCGGCTGTGCGCACTACATCTATTTGTATCACACAACTATGATTTTCCTTACAGACTACACTTTCCATTACATTCCGTATATGTGTTAAATAGCAGTTCTGGTCGTTTTAACTGTTCTCACTTAAACTAACACTATTCTTCTTCCTTATCCCGTCTCTGTGCAACACTTCTTTTCCCCCTAATTGTTTGTAAATATACCCCCACCTTTTCCAATAGTTCCATGTTTCTTTGCACTACGATTGATTTGAACACAGTTTCAAAGCTGATGTTGCGTAGCTTCTCCTCCTGCAGAACGCGCGTGTCCTGACATAAGAATAAATGTTCTGTCCCATCATCACCATTGCATAATACGCATTTATATATCCCTTCCTAGATAGAAGCGCGGCCGAAACCAACATTTGTTTCTTTTCAAACGTTCGTTCACCTTTTACAAATTACTTTTGGCTTTGAGGTTGTGCATTTGTTAAATGAACCTGTACTCAAGTTTCCGTTAACAGCAAGTACGTGACACAAAGATCCGTACGCAGATAAGAATCGCTGTCAAATCAAGCCTAATGTGAAATTATCCCCATACGAGTTCCGAAGTCTACCAGGCTTTGTTCGTACAGAGGCGGTCTCATGTAACAATAACCCTAATGAGGTCTCGAAAGCCAACAAAACACCTGTTGGTAATCCTTCTACTTTATTTGGTGTTTGCGGACGTCTTTCTCTTTACAGCCCTTCCGCAGTCAAAAAGGTCGTCGCCCATGAAAGTGAGACACAGTAGTAGACCTAGTGCCCGGGTTCTAAGCCATCATTTGGCGCTCGAATCATCATTTGGCGCTCAGTGTTGCCAACTCACCCCACGAAAATTTCACCAACTAATATTTTGAAGCCTTTCACGGTGTATGTTAACCTCACAAGCAGTGTTGCCAACTCGGGCGAGGCGTAGCCTTTTATGGTGTATGTTAACCTCACCAGCAGTGTTTCCAACTCGGCGTAGCCTTTCACGGTGTATAATTTTTTAGCTTTTTGTGTGAGTGTACATGTGTTCGGGCGAGGCGTAGCTTTTTACGGTGTATGTTAACCCCACTAGCCTCAGCGTACATGAGAGTTCTGAATTTTTTTTTGAGGCTCGAATCATCATTTGGCGCTCGTCGTAGCCTTAATGGATTTCTCTCGTAAGGCATGATCTCCACTTGATGTATATTTTGAGGGGTAGAGTTGGCAACACTGTGGGCTCACTGTAGCCTTTTATGAGGGGGGTCTATTGTTTTTTGTTTACATCTGGCAACACTGCCGTAGTTTGACAGCGTTGTTAACCTACTGGGTTTTTTTTCACTGAGGCTCGAATCATCATTTGAGGCTCGTCGTAGCCTTTTATGATGTATATTTTGAGGGGCACAGAGTTGGCGATACTGTGGGTTTTTACTGTAGCCTTTTATGAGGGGGGTCTATTGCCCTCTGTTTACATCTGGCAACACTATCGTAGATTTTTTGACAGTGTTGTTAACCTACTGGGTTTTTTTCACTGTAAATTTTCATCAAAGGACCTGAGGGGTCCATGTATTTTTTATGTCTGGCAATACTGTTGGGGGCCTAGTGTTGGCGACACTGTGGGTTTTTACTGTAGCCTTTTATGAGGGGGGTTTATTGTCCCCTTTTTATATTTGGCAATTTTATTGGATGTTCCTTTTTTAAAACTTGGGTTTTACCAACCCATCCGAAGAAAATTCCACTATATGATCTTTCACTGGCTAAGCCAACCTACAAATAGGAGTTGGCAACACTGACGAGCATTAAATGATGATTTCGAGCCTCAAATAATGATTTCGAGCATCAAATAATGATTCGAGCCTCAAATGATAATTCAAGACTCGTCAGTGTTGGCAACCCACTCTACAAAAATTCCACTATATGATATTTTGAAGCCTTTCACGGTGTATGTTAACCCCTCACAAGCAGTGTTGCCAACTCGGGGGCGAGGCGTAGCCTTTTATGGTGTATGTTAACCCTACCAGCAGTGTTTCCAACTCGTCGTAATTTTTCACGGTGTATAATTTTTACACGCGCGCGCGTGTATTGTGACGAATGCACTCTCTCATCCTTGAAGGATGAATGCAACTTATCGTAATTTTCCAACTGTGGGACCAAATGTTTATATATCGTGACTTTTGTAAACCTCTTTCGGGAACAATGTGTCGCACACACACACGCGCGCGCGCGTGCCTGTATTGTGACGCAAGCAAACAAAAAAAACTTTGCCTGTCATTACAAAAAAAACTTTGACCGTATTCTTAAATAACTAACAAAGACAATGAATCTTTTTGGCTTCCGCAAACAGATCAACATGGAGACTGCACCGCCAAATTCCAATAACCTCTTACCTTCCGTATTATCTAAACTCAATGGTTTACTGATTGTTCATCTCAACAGCATTTGGACGAAACTGAATGACGATGTGGGCAAGATGTTTTATGTTTTTAATAACAATTTACATTTCTACGAAATTCCGATCGACGGGAAACTTCAAATCACCGTGAATCCGGAAAACGCAGGCGAAATCAAAATTTCTACCGGCAAGAATATTTTTCGAATCAAGCACGACAAGATGCTTTCTAACATTACGTACGATGTTTCTGCAGGAGATTATCTTTACATGGAACTTCTCGGAGATTACGACAAACTCATTCCTCTCTTTGTAGAATTACGAATCGTCTATCCTATTATAAATAACCGTTAACCAAAAATGCCTAACGACATTTTCGGCAACACCAAGCGTGTAGACCACGCAGAAGAGATTCTCATGTTGGACATTCGAGTTAAGAAGTTGAGGACCGATTTGATTGCTTTGCAGGAAACCTTAAACAAAAGTTTAGAGTCGGAAATCGCTACGCTCCAAACGCAATGTCTCGACCCCATTCTGAAAATCGATTCCGAACTGAAGACGCTGATAAAAAATTATGTCGACGTACCTTCTTACGACAGTGTTCAAAATATACAGTTGAGCGTGGATTCGCTTCAAAATGATTTGGCCAAATTACAGCAATTTCAATCGAAAAATGAAGATTTGGAAAAATTGAAACTCGAAATCGAAGAACGAACTTCCGCAATAGAAAAGAATTTCTCTGAACTTCAAACCGTCGTGAACGATATAGACGCAGAACGCTTGCATGTCGTTGTTTCCAAATTACAAGAAGAATTCACCAGCATGTTGGAAGAAATTAAATCCAAGTTGCAGACTTTGGAAGATACAATGACGAACCTACCATCGTCGGACGAACTGCAGGTCATCGGTAAAAGCGTCGCGAACATAAAAATTCAATTGGAGGCCTATCAAGATTTCGAACACATTCAAACCACCATCGCCACGCTTCAGGCGTCCTTGGAATTGATCAACGAAGAAATTAAAAATATTCACGCTGAAGCGAGAGCGTTGACGAGCATTCAAGACACGTTAAGCACGGTTCAGCAGAAGATCGAATATTTAGAAAATTTAAACGTCGAAACGAATCTCGCTCATTTTCATCACGTACTGGACAACATACAGGGTGACTTGGAATCGTTACGGACGAGCGTGCCTTCGAGCGAAGATTTGGAAAAATTGAAAACGGCGGTGACGGCACTATCCGATTCAAACGACATCAAAAGTTCATTGAGCGATCTCGAGAGTAGGGTGGCCAATCTCCCCACCTCCAAAGAATTGCACGCTTTGAAAAGAAGCATATCTCGAATGCTGAAACGACTAGAAACGGAAACGGCGAACGTGGAACAGATTCGAGACGAAATTAGTTCGCTGGTGTCGACGCTGCCCACTTCGCAGAGCGTCGCCGACCTTCACACGCAGTTTACAGAGATGCGAAGCATCGTGAACGATCTTACCGAGAAGAGCTCGAAATTGAATCAAGTCGAGAACCTTCAGAACATTGTCGTCAACATCAGAGATCAAGTTGGAGTGCTGGAATCCACGCAGGAATCGACGCTGGCCTCTTTCGGTGCCAAGTTGCAAGAACTCAACGAAAACTACAAGCAGTTGAACGTGGAAGTGAAAATCAAACCGTCGTTTTCTGCCGTAACGGATACCATAGTCGAGCATTTGTTGCCCATCGAAAATAAACTCGGACACGTTCACAGTAACCTGCTCGCCGTCGACACTAAATTCGCTAAACTGCATTCTCTGCAAGCCATCGAAATCAACAGCGTACCCAATCAACAGAGAATCTCCACGTTCATCGAAGGTAACAAACTGTACATGTTACATCCTTATCATCCTACTACAAGTTTCTCCTCGATGGCACGATTCAGATAAACGAATTTTCGTACTGGTCTCACGGCAGAAAAGCTAGCGTTCCCACCATGACTTTGATATCGAATCGTGGTGTCCAGAAAGCAGGAAACATTCCTCTGGCACGTTGGAACGAAACGCGCAACATATATGAAATACACGAAGACGAAGATCTCACCGTTTTCGACGTGAGTGCCGGCGATAAGCTGATCATTCAAAACACGAGCGAAGTGCCACCCTCTTTGAATCCCATCACGCTGGTGCTTCTCTTGAAACGTAATCTCTAAGAAAAATGTCTAGGCAAGCCATCGTCGAAGAATTGCATAAACCTGCACGCCGCAACTACGAACGTTTGGCTGTGGTAACCAAGGGCATCGACGACCTCTGGCAAAGTGACCTCGTGGAGATGAGCAGTGGCAATTTGAAAAACGTGCATAAATTGAACAAGGGCAACAAGTACCTCCTCACCGTCATAGACACGTTTTCGAAATTCGCATGGGCTCTACCTTTGAAGGCGAAAACGGGAACGTGCGTCACGGAAGCATTCAAATTAATTTTTCGTGAAAGCGGTGGCAGACGACCACGGTTTCTGCAAACGGACAACGGTAAAGAATTTTACAACGCCGTATTCCAAAAGTTTATTCAAAAACACAAGATTCGACATTATTCGACCTTCAGTCACATCAAAGCCAGCATCGTGGAAAGATTCAATCGAACCTTGAAAACACACATGTGGAAACGATTCACGCTTCGGGGAAATTACAAATGGGTCGACATCCTGCCGGAACTCGTTGACACCTATAATGATACGGTACACAGAACGATAGGCATGAAGCCAGCTGACGTTACCAAGTCCGACGAGCAGCGTTTAATTTCTACAGTTTACTGTCCAAAGTACACACCCACGAGCTAAATACAAAATTGGAGACCGGGTGAGGATCAGCAAATTCAAACGCACCTTCGAGAAGGGATTCACAAAAAAATGGAGCACGGAACTCTTTACCGTGGTTCGAGTTTTACCTGGAAACCGACACACGTATATAATAAAAGATAGTAGCGGCGAGATTTTGAAAGGAAGATTTTACGAAGAGGAACTCTCTAAAACAAAACACCCCGACACGTTCCTCATCGAGAAAATATTGCGTAGGAAAGGTGACAAACTGTTTGTCAAATGGCTGGGACTTCCGGAAAAGAGTTGGATCGACGCGAACGAAGTGATCTTGTGAGTACGTGGAACGTGGTGAAGCGTCTACCGGATCCGGAAAGTCAAACGAGAAAAAAAAAGAACGGCAAGTTGCTTCCCGACAGCATCCGCTGTCTGATCGTAGGTCCTTCGGGGTGTGGGAAAACGACACTGCTCGTGGACAATTTTCTCCTCGCACCGAATTGGTTAGATTGGAAGAACAGGCACCTGTACGTGTTCTCGAAAAGTTTGGAGCAATCCAAATACCAGCAACTGATGAAACTGTACGATGGTCTGGACATTGCAACGTTCGCCTCGGAAATAAAACCACTCGACGATTGTCGTGAAAATTCAGTCGTCGTGTTCGACGACGCCATCCTGGAAAATCAAAATGAAATTCGCAACTTTTTCACGCAAGGTCGTCACAAAGAAATGGATTGCTTTTACCTAGCTCAAACGTTTTCCAAAATTCCAAAACAGTTAGTACGCGACAACGCTAATTTCATATGTTTGTTTCGTCAAGATCACACCAACCTCAAGCACGCGTACGATGACTACGTAGGCGGAGACATGAACTACAATCAATTTTCGGAACGCTGCTGCTCTACTTGCTGGAACGGTGACGATTTCGGATTCGCGACGATCGACATGACGAGGAAACCCAACGACGGAAAATACAGAAACAAAATCAACGACTTTCTAAACGTTGCAACGTTGTGAGAAACGACGTGTATAAATAACGTCATGACGAAACGAAAAATCGAAGACGAAAATCTCAAGCTTCGCGATTACCTCGCGAAACGCTTCAAAGGTTGGAAATCCGAGAATCGCGGATTCTACGAAGAGAAGAAACGTCAGGATCAACCCGTGATCGATGCCATCAGCAGTCTAGGTAAAGAAATTAAAAGTGTCACGGAACAAAATAAAAATTTGATCAACGAACTCGTACCACTCGCAGCTAAAAGTTACGCCGTACCCACACCCATTTCGAGCATTCCTTCGACGCCGTTCGAACTGAAGGATGCACCGGCACGACGTCGAGCCATAGGCAGCACGTCTTCGGATAAAATCGAGTTGGGACCTTTGGCACGAGACTACCTGAGCACGGGGAAATTCGACAAGGATGAAGTGTTCGGATTGTATCCCAGCATGGAAACCAGCGAAGGCGGCGGTGTGGTGTGGAAGATTGGGAAATCAAAGGTCACCTTCGAAGGCAACGACATTAAAGTCAATTTAGGCGACAAGGATAGTTGGAACAGGTATCCGGGTACGGTGGGACTGTGGGAACTCGTCGCCAAAAAGCAGCCGAAAGATTACACCGACGAAGATTACCAAAGTTACAAGGAAATTCTGATCATGACGGATGCCTTGTACCAGAACAACGACGCCTCGCAGAATAGGGTGAAATCGAGCAGCGGCGAGAAGTACAGGAATCTCATCAAACCGATTTGAAACCAGGTCAAAACAGGCAGCGGCGTCAAACGCTACAACACGTTACCCAAAGAATTCGTTTGGGTGGACGATGTTAGGAAACTCGTGGACCGATTGTTGGTGATAGCCGGCGAAGAGAATGCAGGTAACCGTAATTTCTACAACGAGAAGGTTGGCATCGTGGACATGATCAGCACGAAACTTTCCAACTTCATCGTGAACGACGACAAGGGCATAGGTTACCTGAACAAAATCATCAACACGCTGCCTCCGAAATTCTGGAACGTGGCCGAAGGAAAGGGACTCGTGAACGACATCATCAACAAGTTACCTTTCGAGATGCATCTACCTGGCTACCAGTACTGCGGACCGGGTACCAAACTCGAGAAAAGATTGGAGAGAGGAGACAAGGGTGTGAATCCGTTGGACGCCGCATGCAAAGATCACGACATTGCCTACAACACCACGCAGACGGATCTGGACGCACGTCACGAAGCAGACAAAAAATTGGAACATGCAGCTTTCGAAAGGTTCGTGAGCAGAGACGCATCGCTGGGTGAACGGGTCGCCGCACTGGGTACCACCATCGCCATGAACACGAAACAAAAATTGGGGTGGGGTATATAAATAACATACCGTAAAAAAACTACACAAGAAAAAATCTCAGAATATATATATAAATAACATACCGTGAAAATAACACATAGAGCATCAACATGAAGCCCAAGGGTGTCGTGTACCAGATACCATACTCCAATCTAAAAAATCTAGGTGCTCTCGATGGGTTACTCACCAAGAAACAACGCGAGAAGAAACGTTCTTGCTTGTCGAAAGGACACGGAATGAAATTACTGCTCAGCACACCTCAATTGAAAAGATTGCAGCGTTCGCGGAAACAGCAAAAGATCGGAGGTTTCATATTCAGCATCCCCGCCATCCTGGCAGCATTGGGGGCCGTTGGAAGTTTGGCTGGCGGAAGTGCCGCCATCGCGAAAACCGTCATCGACTCGAAGAAGAACAAGGCCGAGTTGGAAGAACAGAAACGTCACAACCTGGCCATGGAGAAGAAAGGGGGGAAGGGCGTGATGAAGAAGTTTAAAAAAAAGAAACAACGGCACTTACCAACCGAGACATTGAATCTCTGATCGAACCGTTACAAATCAAACACTTCAGAGGAGTTTTCATGTCCGACTCGTTACCTTCAACCGTCTAAAGAAGAGAATGCGGAGTAGTCAACTTGGACGGTCAAGAAAATCCAGGCACGCATTGGATATGTTACCACAAAAATGATGATAAAGCATTCGTTTTCGATTCTTTCGGAGGTGTTCCACCTACAAATTTAATTCATTATCTGAAAACGAACAAAACCTCTATATACTACAACGACGAACGCATTCAAAATTTCAGAGACGTGAACTGCGGTCATCTCTGCCTCTCCATGCTCGCGTTTCTCTCTAAAATAAATAACCCTACGATCGAGGATTTCCAGAAAGCATTGTGGAACCTCAAACAGCATCACTAGGATGGGCGTGTTCCATCTCACGAGCGAATCTTCAATCTTGAAACTCACGCTGCACGACGACATCGTCTATCCTAAATCCGTGGTTCTGCGTGCATTCTACAGCATGTACCTCATACCTAACGTCACGCAGCACAACAACAAAATTAGCGTCGGAAGCGAACACATCGTCGTCACGCCAGGACAATACAATCTTTCCACTTTGCAAGCTCAATTACCCAAAGGCACATACCTTTCTCAAAATTCGGTCACGCACAGAGTGGAAATCCTATCCGCGACGGAGACCGTGGACCTGGGCACCATGGGAGAGCTTTTAGGTTTCGAGAACAACCACCCAAAACTCGAAGCTGGCATCAAGCACGTAGCAACCAACATTCCTAAATTCTTGGCCATAGAGACTCTGAACGTACACTGCAACGTGGCCGAAGGCATGATCACGAAATCTTCGGACGGATTATTAGGAAGTCACAAGCAGACGGGAATCATAGCCACTTTCAAACCAAGTTCCGAGTTCATGGAACCGATCATCTACACGCCCTCTTCGCCGATCTATTTTCCAGTATGTCGCAACCGCATAGACGACATAGAGTTGGTGGTGACGAACGAGAAAGGAGACGTGGTGGATTTCGCAGGTGCCACTACGACGGCCATCGTGGAGATCAACGTATAATAAATAACCATACATGTAAAATGGAGCAAATCGAAAGTTACGAATTGCAGTCTTTCCCTCCCAACCGTCGCACGTTCGCCAATCTGAACGAAGCGAACAGGGAGATCGAATACGACGTGGACGTAGGCGACGGGTTCATTCATCCTCACAGAGCGGACCTCTACCTTCAATTCGACGTGGTGAAGAAGGAAAGCGGAGACGCGTTTCCCGCAGCAGCAAACTTGATACTCGTGGACAACTTCGTGCCTCACCTGTTCTCGCAGGTGGAGGTGAGGAAACACAACACCGTCATCGACAGAATAGATTATCCAGGCATCACGTCGACGGCAGTGGGAACGTTGAAATTATCCAAAACGGACGCAGCGTACTACCAGGCCGGGGGATTCGAAGCCGGGACCAAAATATCGACGAAAAGTCACACGGTGCTCTTTCCCATGCGTCTGCTGCCTGGTTTCTTCTCGGACTACAAGGAGATCATGTGGAAGGGAGGACTGAGGGTCACGTTTCGAAGACCGGCAACGACAACGACGCACTGATGCGATACGCTACTTTGGGTCCGGACGGCACCACGCCGATAGCCAACACTTTACCCGAAGCAGCGAAATGCGTCATCCGGAGCATGGAATTGAGAATGCCGGTGATGGAATACGAAACGAACTACGCCCTCAAGTACAAAGCGGAGATCTTGAAAAGTCCGCAGGTGCCGATTCACTTTCACGGTTACCAGTGCGTGCAGAAGATGGCGTCGGGAAGTCACATGGAATTCGACGTAACGACACAGTTCAACAACATACAGTTCGACATGCCAGATTTCGTCGTAGTGCTTTTTCAGACCGGACGCGATAACGATCAGGAAAAAGATTCCAGCAAGTTCGACGACTGCAAGATCAAGAACGTTTATCTGAAGAACGGTAGGAACGAAGTGTTCCCGCGCGAGAATTACAACCTCGACATGACCAAAGACGATTACCTCAAACTTTACGAAGCTTACACGGCTTACAAACGCGTGACCGAAGGAAGCGTGGACGTGTACTACGCGCCCAGCGAATTCAAAGCACGGAGACCCATGACCGTCATCAACACATCTAAGAGGAAGCAAGTGGTGGTCAACGATCGTACCAACATCAAGATTGTATGCGAGTTCCACGATGCCTTGCCTGCAGATACTCTGTGCAGTGTCATTCTTGTTGCAGAGAAAACATTTGTGTATGACGTCAAGAATGAAAGAGTGACTGAACAGTTTTAAATAAATAAAAAAAATAGCACACAATAAGAAATGTGGAATTTTATATATATAAGTACAAATTGCAATTAGCAGTTTCCAGAAGTTTAATTTTGCTGTGCCATGCATGCATGTAATCGAGGAAGTGGAAGTAAATTAAAATTGTTTTTTTCGCATTGCCTATTACTTTTTGTTACACTCTGGGCAGGCCTTACTAGTTTGGAGGCGATAGTGGCCCCACGGAAGTGTATGGACCCCACATTCAAGAATACACCTCTTGTCGTCGTGTGCATCCAGAGCAACTTTCCTAACAATATTAGTTGTAAGCACATGATCGACGCTTTGGATACGATGCTCTTTTTGTAGAATGGGCGATTTTGTTCTGAGGCACTCGAGGTAATCCTCAAACTTGAGGTGCTCCCGAACCACTTGCCTGCTTACACCCTTTGCCTTTTTTGTTATAGAACCCTCAGCCCGGATCGCATAGGCTTTGGCACGAAGTCCAGCAAACTCCACAATCACATCCCCGTCTTTCTCGTCCTTGAGTTTGCCGGGTATTTTTTTGTTCCGGGGCAGAATTCCATACCGGTTTAGCTGGGGATAGCCCGATGTGTCGAAGAGCTTGACAAGAGCTGGAACTTTGGCTATATCACCATACGCATCGGCCGTGCGAACATGGTACACCAAGCTGTCTGTGTCTGTGTAGAGGAGCGAGATATTGTGGTTGTAGTGTGCACGTAGTATGTCGTAATATGTCTCGAACATGCACAACTTGCTCAGATCCAAAACTGCAGCTCCCACATAGATGGGCTTGTTGAGTAGCACCTTGCCCCGGTTCATGTGAATCAGAGACATCTGTTCGTTGTAAATTGTTCGAGACCTGAACAGCGGGCTTGCAACAAGTCGACGACACTGTGTTTTCTTCGTCACCAACCTCACATCAACGCGATTTCGCACATTCTCCATGGTCTTCCCAAATACCGCATTGTTCATTAATTTGAAAAAATCGCGATCAAGTTCCGAAGTGGCAGCA
This sequence comes from Lepisma saccharinum, assembly GCF_977018435.1. Taxonomy (NCBI): domain Eukaryota; kingdom Metazoa; phylum Arthropoda; class Insecta; order Zygentoma; family Lepismatidae; genus Lepisma; species Lepisma saccharinum. Next base: position 64,796,235 of record NC_139250.1, on the reverse strand, counting down.
GTGCGATGGTTGGTGTTCAGTTCGATGTACGGCTTCAACCATGGAGACTGCCTGAACAAGAGCACGTCGTAAACTGCTTTGACCGAGACCCCTTGCTGCATTAACCACTGGAGGTTCCGGTAGTGTAGCACATAACGCTTTTTGGGCTCCAAGTCCATGACGAGCTTCGGTTGATCCGAGCCAGGTGGACACTTGAGTTCCGGAGCAGGCGAAAGGTCACTGAATGTATCCTGCAGCTTCTCGGGGAAGTCAAGGTCCACCTCGGCAAAAAACCCAAACTCGTCGCACTCTTTTTCGATGTCCTGGTATAAAGGATCAACCCACTTAAACTGTCCTGTTGGGAGTGGCTGCATCATGGAGTGCCCGTAAAGATTATTCACGTCAGTGTACATGATCTAGCTTGATGGTTGGGATGGGTCGTAACCAGTGGCCATGTGGTGATTGTTGGCGTGTGCGAAGCGTTGCGACACTTGGACCATGCCGCCCCGGATAGCTCTCTCGATGAAAAGCATGATATCATTATCGGAGATAAGTGAAAGTTTAACTTTAGTCAGCAGGAGCATGGCCGACCATGCCAGTCCAGGAAGGCTGTAAAAATATACAGGGTCCAGGTTGTAAATGTTTATCGCAGTCGCCCGAAACGCCTGGAACACATCGGCAAGAAGCGTCACATCAAGCTTCAGGTATGCATCGTGGTAATCACCGAAAGTTCGGCAACCCAACTTGACCCACATAGACTGAGCATGCTTGTACTCCTCGTCGGTAATACCAGAACCTCTTAGTTGGCTGTAGAACTTATCCTGGGGAGGCAGCAACTCTTCTTCGAACTTGGAAGGGTCTGTGACGTATTCGTAGGGGTAGACCCCTTTACGTCTGATGAGTGCGACATCTAAGTTCGGGAAACTTGATGTGGTAATGGCTAGTTGGTCGTCTCTGAGCTTCCCAGCAAGAGCATCGAGGCTTGCCTGGAGGAACCTCAGAGAGTCGAGGAACCGAAGCTCGATGCTGCTGCTTGAGTTGGGGATCGGCACCCACTTGCTGATGCTAATATAACGCTCCTCGTTCTGTGCCAGGACATTGATTCTCGCATTGTCGTACCCTAGATGTGTGACCAAGTGATGGAAATCATATCCCGAGCCATTGTGAAAAAAGACCGGTATGAAGCGCGGGTCCCTGGCTCTCAAGTTACATCTGTTGCACCACGGGCCAATGTAGCTTCCGGTCCCATAATGGTCATGGTGGTGGACCTTTTTGTTATCGTCAGTGAAGACCGAGTTGCAAACAGGACAATTTAGAGCTATTTCGTGCTGATGCTTGTTTTTGGGAGACAGAGGCAGCATGGGCTTGGGGGCCAACAGCACCTTCCCTATCTTGATGGCTTCCTGTTGCATTCTCTCCAGGAAGTGTTTGACCGGGTCGGGACCGCGATACACATAGGGCTCGGAGGCAATATGTTGGTCTCGCCACACCACAACATAGGAGTAACTCGAGGCCTCGTGGATTTGGAAAGGAATGGTAGAGGATGTTTCGGGGTTGGGCTCGCAGTTAGACAGAGGTTGAAGAAAGGCCTCGAAGTCTGCTACAATATAAGTAGGATGCTTCACCATAGCACTGTGAATGCGAAAGCACTCTACTGCACCAGGTTCGGGCAGGATAATTCGTGCAGGCTTCTTGGTACCACAGTAGAACATGTGGCGAGCTAGCTTCTCAGCAGCAATGTTGGGTCCTCTGATGCGCCGGTAATTTTGCTGTTCTCGATTATAAAATGTAGCCAAGCACCTGCGACACACCTCGACGTGGGTTTTGTCTTTGCTCCGTTGGCTCGAAACAAGCCGAGAGAGGGAACGGATAAGGGTGTAATGGTGATGGGTTTCGTCCTTGATGAGCAGGAGGTTGATTTCTCGTACCTCGTTGTTGTTGCTCACGTTGCTCACCCGGATGGGGTGGACCTCATTTTCGTTCTCGGTGAGACCGTAAACATTGATGGCTAATTGCAGGCCCAACAAGTCACGAGCACGAACCTCAAACTTGCAAATATGCGAGACTTCTACAGGGTAGGCAATCCCGGCCATTGCATCCTCCAGTTCCGACTCATACTGCGTGTAGTGGTTAACACGGTACGAGTGGTTTTTCCAGTGAACAGGGTGCAATGCTGCCAGCACCGACCAGAGGAAGCATTTGATGTCTTTGTTCTGAATATTGAGAACAGCTTTCCTTGCTTCAACCTCGTGTGGCAGGGCAATATAGCTAGACCCTGCCAGTGGCAGGGACTTGCTAAGTTTCAGACGAAGTTCGTGGGGGTCGCCACACAGCGAACCGCCCGAGCCTTTAGCCTGATGCTCCTCGTGCTTTGCCACAAACTCCTCGACAAACTTGTCGTAGATGCTGTCGAGGTCAGTGACATCTGCCTGATGCAGTGTTTTTGCTTTTGTGGCATGGAAGAATTTATATATTTCATCAGACGGTTTCTTATACTTGCAGCATAGCACAGCATAGAATTTAGTGGAGTATGTAGCCAATGCATCGTTGAGGATGGATATTATCTTAGCTCGCTCGCTTTCCAGAAAACTACGCACATCGCATGAGCTGTCTGATGTTATGTTAAAGTCTTCTAATAAATGCTCAAACGCAAATCGGTCTGCTTTCTTCGCCAGCTTGACGCGTTTGGCAGGTGGCGATGCATCGAGGGAGGTTACTTCTACCTTTCGCTTGGAAGGTTGCGGTAGAGATGTTCCAGTGCTCTTGCAAGTAAGCTGGTGTCGCTTGAAGTTGGCAATAGATTTATTTATTCCACACTTAGAGCACAATTTGGTTGCACATATTCGCTTTCCCGGCACACAAGTACGACAGTGCCTTTGAAAATGTTCACTTGACATAGCAATTTGGCACGTAGGGCAATTTTTTACAGAACGCATAATGCAGAGATTTTTTGGGGGTATGTTATTTAATATCCAATGTTGTGCAATGCAAAATATAATTGTTAATTTTTTTTAACTATTTTCTATGACCTTACCCGGTTTTTTTTTTTTCGCCAAATTATATGCTTCTAGTCTCCTATACAATACAATATACGTACAATATTGTCAGCAGTATCATATTTGAGCAGGTCGCTTGTCACCTAAACACTACAGCTCACAGGTTGGGAAAATCTGACATGAAAGTAGATAATACGCTTATGCCTTATTTATATATAATTTTCACGGGCGTACAATATTGTCAGCAGTATCATATTTGAGCAGGTCGCTTGTCACCTAAACACTACAGCTCACAGGTTGGGAAAATCTGACATGAAAGTAGATAATACGCTTATGCCTTATTTATATATAATTTTCACGGGCGTACAATATTGTCAACAGTATCATATTTGAGCAGGTCGCTTGTCACCTAAACACTACAGCTCACAGGTTGGGAAAATCTGACATGAAAGCAGATAATACGCTTAAGTCTTATTTATATATAATTTTCACGGGCGTACAATATTGTCAGCAGTATCATATTTGAGCAGGTCGCTTGTCACCTAAACACTACAGCTCACAGGTTGGGAAAATCTGACATGAAAGTAGATAATACGCTTATGCCTTATTTATATATAATTTTCACGGGCGTACAATATTGTCAGCAGTATCATATTTGAGCAGGTCGCTTGTCACCTAAACACTACAGCTCACAGGTTGGGAAAATCTGACATGAAAGTAGATAATACGCTTATGCCTTATTTATATATAATTTTCACGGGCGTACAATATTGTCAGCAGTATCATATTTGAGCCGGTCGCTTGTCACCTAAACACTACAGCTCACAGGTTGGGAAAATCTGACATGAAAGTAGATAATACGCTTATGCCTTATTTATATATAATTTTCACGGGCGTACAATATTGTTAAGAGCGTCAGTTTCCGTAGAGCTCTCTTTTTCCATCTTCCCTCTATACAGTGAAGCTGTAGAAGACACAATTAGCTAACCTAGCATACAACATACTTTCCTAATTAATATGGATATTGTCACACATTCCTCTTATTTTATACTGTTGTAAATGGAAAAGATTATGTACGGTAAATGTTTTGTACATTATAGGGAAAAAATGCAAAATATCCCCCAACTTTAATTCGATCCACCTCTGAATCGAATTTTTTACATATTTCCACGCCGCCATATGTTGTTCTATTTTGCTTCTTTTACTTGCCTTGCTTAATTAACTCTCGCTAATTAGCATTTTTTTGGAAGAAGTCAAATAGAACAACATATGACGGTATGAGAAATATGCAAATTAAAGAATATTTTAGCAATATAAGGGCCCTAGCAATTAGCTTCGTCGACTAAGAGTACTCTTTTAAACATCTTCAGCTAATCGTATTACTAAGCGAGGACGTTTAAAATGTTTGGGTGTTGAAAAAGTTTGACCCTACTTTTTATTTCTATTGTTTGCTAATAGATGGCGCTAATAGTACCCCCTCCCCTCCCTCTCCCCTCTTCTCCTCTGCTGTATGACAAATAGCACAAACATAAAAATCAAGATTTTGGAGAGCAAAACATAAAATTTGCATGCATCTGATGTCGAACTAGGAACTTTTATCTTTCGGGGAGTCAACATTATTTTTTTACTCAGTCGTCATATAACATGAACACACGCAAACATTCACATGTGCTTTTTATTATTTTGTGTTCGGTAAGTACAAGTATATTCTTACATAAATTATTGTTTAATTTAATAAATTGTAAACTCGGAGCCTGCTATACTAACACTCCTTCTGTCTATTGAAAGCGAATGTTGCGTGCATACGGAAATAGCACAGAAAAAAAGCGGATGGAAGCAATTTAAAATCAGTGGAGCAAGGTCAGTATTACGAGAGCGTAAAAACACGTGCCTTCATTCAACTTCGAAAAATAAGAATAAATGTGTGCATACAGAACACATATGCTTTCTTTTCACAGTTGTAAAATCATATAAATTGTACATGAAGTAAGTTACGGGAAGGCTCTCTCTTTTATGCCTGTGTATATGTTGTACAATTAGGTACAAGTATTGTACAATTAGGTACAAATTGTTGTACAATTATTTCCCCCCAGTTGCCCAGTTGGAGTTGGGGGCACAACACTGGTACTATTTGTAATCACAGTGCTTACTCATGTATTTTGTTTAATATTTTATTTCAAATTCACTGTCAGAAACTAGTGTTGCCAGTTCCTGGATGTAGGTTTACCTACTCTGCTGGTTGTCACTGTCAAGCTTCCAGTATTCGTACAGCATAAAAAGCTATAACCCCCCCCTCTCAAAATATATACATTGTATACGCCAAGATGCTCAATAGCCTAGCAACACATCATGAAAAAACATGCCAAGAGGACCCAGTGGGTTTATAAGTCAGTGCTGCCAACTCCTATTTGTAGGTTAGCTTAGCCAGTGAAAAATCATATAGTGGAATTTTTGTAGAGTGGGTACGCAACACCGACGAGCCTCAAATGATGATTTCAAGCCTCAAATAATAATTTCGAGCCTCAAAAAAAGGAACATCCAATAAAATTGCCAAATATAAAAAGAGGACAATAAACCCCCCTCATAAAAGGCTACAGTAAAAACCCACAGTGTCGCCAACACTAGGCCCCCAACAGTATTGCCAGACATAAAAAATACATGGACCCCTCAGGTCCTTTGATGAAAATTTACAGTGAAAAAAACCCAGTAGGTTAACAACACTGTCAAAAAATCTACGGTAGTGTTGCCAGATGTAAACAGAGGGCAATAGACCCCCCTCATAAAAGGCTACAGTAAAAACCCACAGTATCGCCAACTCTGTGCCCCTCAAAATATACATCATAAAAGGCTACGACGAGCCTCAAATGATGATTCGAGCCTCAGTGAAAAAAAACCCAGTAGGTTAACAACACTGTCAAACTACGGCAGTGTTGCCAGATGTAAACAAAAAACAATAGACCCCCTCATAAAAGGCTACAGTGAGCCCACAGTGTTGCCAACTCTACCCCTCAAAATATACATCAAGTGGAGATCATGCCTTACGAGAGAAATCCATTAAGGCTACGACGAGCGCCAAATGATGATTCGAGCCTCAAAAAAAAATTCAGAACTCTCATGTACGCTGAGGCTAGTGGGGTTAACATACACCGTAAAAAGCTACGCCTCGCCCGAACACATGTACACTCACAGAAAAAGCTAAAAAATTATACACCGTGAAAGGCTACGCCGAGTTGGAAACACTGCTGGTGAGGTTAACATACACCATAAAAGGCTACGCCTCGCCCGAGTTGGCAACACTGCTTGTGAGGTTAACATACACCGTGAAAGGCTTCAAAATATTAGTTGGTGAAATTTTCGTGGGGTGAGTTAGCAACACTGAGCGCCAAATGATGATTCGAGCGCCAAATGATGGCTTAGAACCCGGGCACTAGGTCTACTCACAGTACATAGCATAGCCCTATTCCTGGATATGAAACACCTGGGATTATCCCTCTTTTCCTTTCCAACTTTAGACTTTTCTTTGCCCCGATCTGGATAACTGGGTTGGAACAGGCAACGGACCAGGGGAGTAATTTTCTATGAACGACAGATGATGGCAGTTACTATCTGGAAAGTGTAGTGATGGGTTTGGATATCCTTCCACACCAAACGATAGAACTATCGATTTATTTATTTATTTATTTATTTAGAAATCATTTGCCGATAGTATATTATATCTAAAGCAAAGTCACTTCGGAATATCACTGTACTGAAGTCAATCGCCTGATATAGAAGCAAGAGACTACTAAGTTCTCTTTCTCTCCTTAAATTTCATTTACTAATTTTTATTGTTTTGTTAAAGGACAAGAAAGAGACGAGATTGGTTTACATTACAGCTTTACTGTTAGTTTTAGACGTCGTGTCCCGGGCTCGTAAATCGCCAATTACTCTTGTGTTCACGGATGATTTAATATTAGTTTGGGAGGAGTGATCCCTTAGTTTTAGAGAAGGTTGAAGAGGCATAATCACATTTTTCAACATTGGGGGTGTGGAGGGAGGGGCATGGTCGCCTCGCTCTTACTTAGCTTCTCGTAATATTTATCTCATATTTGAGACGTCTGATCGATTGTCACTAATCTATAAAAATCTGTAAAGTTGCGATGAATCGTTGGAACAGAGAAACGTTTGGTGGGTTAATTCATTCATCGCCCCTCGTCAGACTTGTATAGTACTATGTATAAAATGTAATAATAATAATTACACACACACACACACACACACACACACACACACACACACATATATATATATATATATATATATATATATATATATATATACAGGGTGTTTCTAAAGGTCGTTTACAACGCTTGGGAGGTGATTCCTCACACGAAAACAAGCAAAAAGTCTAAGTTCCATTTTTACGACTGAGGCTTCGTTTCCGAGATAGGAGCCTCGCAAAAGGTGACAAAGTGAACGTCACACCTAACTGGGACGAATACTATCACAGATAGAGAGGCGGTTCCAAGGGAATCATAAAGGAATCGTATGTGCTCAGTCCGGAAGTCACTATGAAAAGTTCACTGCACGCATGCGCAATGGAGTCCTCAAAGGAATTGGGGATTTCCAGCAACAACAATGCATGGAAAAGGTATGTATCGCAGCACGAAGGACCGTGACAATGAGAAATGCGTTCAAGACAACACATCCCGACCTCAAACATCAAAACATGACCACCGAACACAAAATCCGAAAAGTTGAGCACGGTTTCATACCCCAGTTACACGCGAGGAATGAACGAATCATGTCATGTGGCATACGAGAGACAGGAGGAGGGAAAGAAAAACACAATATCAGATGATTGCGACAACGTGTATTTTTACACGCGACAACTACGTAATATCCCCCCCCCACACACACACACACAACAAACAACAAATGCTACAATATCTTACGCACAGACAGTCCGTGTCACTGTACACCAACTGAAGATGTCACTTTCACCACACAAAGGGGGTGGGGAGCAATACCAAAAGTGTTCGCACGCGATCATTGTGACGTAAAAGAGACCAGTTTTGGAAGCGCTGCACAGGCAAGTCTGGCTCTCGTAGTCTACGTTTGACCTTCATGACTGCTGTTCCCGCGAGAGGAGCTCGAAGGGTTGGTTCTCTCCGGCAGTCGTCCCAATCGTGTTGCAGGTGCTGGGATATGATCAGCAGTTCGCTCTAGGTTGTCATACGCATTGAAGAGTACTAGTATGTTGCATTGAAAGAAGTTGACGTGGTGGAGTGGGCAAGTCAAGTTTCTCAACAATTGGTCTGTGGTGTTCGTGCGGTGATACGGCCAATTTGTGCAGTGTGCCAGTGTTAAACAAAAACAATACTTTGCAGTTCCAGCTCCCTATTACACAGATGGCTGCGTATACGACCCAGCAGCTAGCAGACATGCATCTCATGTATGGGGAGGCACGTGGTAATAGCCGTGAGGCAAGGCGTCTTTATGGAGAACGCTTTCCACATAGACGTTTACCGTCTCACACCTTCTTTCAGGTAGTGGACAGTCGACTGCGTGAAACAGGGTCAGTGTTACCACCGCGACAAGAAGTTGGAAGACCCCGAAGTGTACGCACACATCAGTTTGCAGAAGATGTGTTAACAGCGGTCGCAGAACATCCTGGCACCAGTACGCGAGTGCTCGCTCGGGCACGAAACACGTCTCATGTGAATGTTTGGCGAGTGTTGTCAGATGAAGGAATGCACCCTTTTAAACTGCAGAAAGTACAAGAACTGTTACCTCGTGACTTTCGCCCTCGTATGGAGTTTTGCCAATGGTTGTTGCATCAGCTGGACACAAACCCTCACTTCGGGGCAAACGTATTGTGGACAGATGAAGCCATTTTCACCAGGATGGATGTCTTCAATAGTAGAAACAGTCATGTATGGGACTTTGACAACCCACATGCACTTTTTGTGGCCCATCACCAGCACAGGTTTTCAGTGAATGTGTGGTGCGGGATAGTACATGATCATTTAATTGGACCATACATTCTCCCTGTTCGCCTGAATGGTCGCACGTATCATGCATTTCTTAGTGAGGTTCTGCCTGAACTGTTGGAGACCGTACCTTTGGCACTGCGGCAAGAAATGTGGTACCAACACGATGGTGCACCAGCTCATTTCGATCGTAATGTACGACATTTCCTGCATGACGTGTTTCGCAATAGGTTCATTGGTAGGGATGAGCCTGTGCCTTGGCCACCGAGGTCGCCAGATCTCAACCCTCTCGATTTTTTCTTCTGGGGAGAAATGAAAACCCTCGTATACGACACTCCTGTCACATCAGCTGAGGACCTCGTTGCTCGCATCAACGTCGCCGCCGCGACGGTAGCAGATACACCTGGCTTGTTTGCTCGTACTCGACAATCCTTGATTCGTCGCTGTCATCTCTGCGTAGAAGTAAACGGCAGACATTTTGAAAACCGTCTGTGATTATTGCCCTCGGCAAATACCAGTGAGAACACTTTTGGTATTGCTCCCCACCCCCTTTGTGTGGTGAAAGTGACATCTTCAGTTGGTGTACAGTGACACGGACTGTCTGTGCGTAAGATATTGTAGCATTTGTTGTTCGTTGTGTGTGTGTGGGGGGGGGGATATTACGCAGTTGTCGCGTGTAAAAATACACGTTGTCGCAATCATCTGATATTGTGTTTTTCTTTCCCTCCTCCTGTCTCTCGTATGCCACATGACATGATTCGTTCATTCCTCGCGTGTAACTGGGGTATGCAACCGTGCTCAACTTTTCGGATTTTGTGTTCGGTGGTCATGTTTTGATGTTTGAGGTCGGGATGTGTTGTCTTGAACGCATTTCTCATTGTCACGGTCCTTCTTGCTGAGTTACATACCTTTTCCATGCATTGTTGTTGCTGGAAATCCCCAATTCCTTTGAGGACTCCATTGCGCATGCGTGCAGTGAACTTTTCATAGTGACTTCCGGACTGAGCACATACGATTCCTTTATGATTCCCTTGGAACCGCCTCTCTATCTGTGATAGTATTCGTCCCAGTTAGGTGTGACGTTCACTTTGTCACCTTTTGCGAGGCTCCTATCTCGGAAACGAAGCCTCAGTCGTAAAAATGGAACTTAGACTTTTTGCTTGTTTTCGTGTGAGGAATCACCTCCCAAGCGTTGTAAACGACCTTTAGAAACACCCTGTATATAAGTAGGTAAGATGGTACGTTCTGGAACGGCCCTTTGACCTACTTTTGAAATGACTTACGACATTTTCCTATAAGGCTGTCCTCCCTTACGATGTTTTCCGTAAGGCGTACCTTTGACCTACTTTTGAAATGACTTACGACATTTTCCTATAAGGCTGTCTCCTCTTACGATGTTTTCCTGTAAGGCGCACGTTCTAGCAATGCCCATTGACCTACTTTTGAAATGACTTACGACATTTTCCTATAAGGCTGTCTCCTCTTACGATGTTTTCCTGTAAGGCGCACGTTCTAGCAATGCCCATTGACCTACTTTTGAAATGACTTACGACATTTTCCTATAAGGCTGTCCCCCCTTACGATGTTTTCCTGTAAGGTCCCTCAGTGTAATCTACTACGTTCTGGAAGGGCCCTTTAACCTACTTTTTATTTTACGACGTTTTACGCACTAAACTAAACTACAATGAGAGAAAAATGGATAGAAAAAAGCTCTGGCATCACTTTTCAAGCTATTTTTTTACCTCCTGCAAAATTTTGCTCTTATGCTACCTCGCCTTTTGACCCACTTTTGAAATGACTTACGACATTTTCCTATAAGGCTGTCTCCTTTTAGTGTAAGCTCCCACAGTGTAATCTACTACGATCTGCTAATGGGCTTCTGCTCTCAGCGTAATCCGTTTTTACGACGTTTTACGGATTAAAACTAACCTGCAATGAGAGAAAAATGGATAGAAAAAAGCTCTGGCATCACTTTTTAAGCTATTTTTTTACCTCCTGCAAAATTTTGCTCTCACCTCTTTGACCTACTTTTGAAATGACTTTCCTATAAGGCTGTCTTATTTTACTGTAAGATCCCTCAGTGTAATCTACCACGACCTTGCTCTCAGCGTAATCTGCTATGATGTTTCTTGTTTTTTAAAACTCTCAGGTGCGATCTTCTACAATGTGTGTGTGTGTGTGATAATCAAAATTTATTTTTGTTAAGGAAATCCCTGGCCCCTGCTACGACCTAACAGGCGACCTCTCCTACGATGTTTTGGGCCCCTGTTACGATATTTTTCTGTAAATTGCTCCTCATGATGTAAAAATTGGTATTGTAGCGGTATTTGAAATCGAGTGTGCTGCGTGAAGAGGGAAAAATCTCTTCATGTTCACTGAACAATTGGAGAGCGCAAGAGTACTTCCGGGCTCTTCATCGAATGCGAGGAGTGATATGTTGAGGAAATCCCATTGTCAGACAATGGGATTTCCGGGCTTTTCATCGCACCCCACGCTTTCGATGAAAAGCCCGGAAGTACTCTTGTCTGACAATGGGATTTCCTCAACATATCACTCCTCGCATCCTCTTATAATCCGAAGCTCTGCCATGGAAACTTCCATATCATCTAGAGCGACTGTTCAGCGAGTTGATTCTTGAAACTAACCAAAACAGACGTTAAGGGATTGTGGATGCGACTCGCATGAAACAAGCCAAACAGCCCTTAACGTATTGTTGAAGGAAATATACACTCGCAGAACACAAAGTATAGAAAGTTTTTTTGTTCCTGTTGAGTGTGTGTTCCAGAGAAAAGTAAGTACCTTGCATGATATGTTTTCTTATTGGTGTTTTGTTCTGTGAGTTGATTTTTGAAACGAGCCCAACAGACGTGAAAGGGGATTGTGGATGCGACTCGCATGAAACAAACCAAACAGCCCCTCAACGTATTGTAGAAGAAAATATACTCGCAGAACTACACATACATTTTAGCATGCATTTTTTGTTTGTGTACCGTTTGTTGATAGGAAAAAATGTGTGTGCGGGACACATTATTAGGCCATTTCTTTATTGCGCTTGATATCAAGTGGAAAGTGTGGTTCGGATCTTATCTGTTTTAACTTTTTATGCTCAAAAACAAAAATTTCAGCTCAAAGGCTATGACTATGATTGCAGGGGGCTGTCTGCTGTTTTAAATCCACTTTATGCACAGTGAGGCTAATCGGGACTGGACCTACAGTTTAAAGTGGGATCCGAACCAACGTGTGCCTCCACCGGGTATCGAACCCCGGGACCCGCCGATTACAAGGCAAATGACGCTACCACTGCACCATGGGGGGAGGCCCTGTCTGCTGTGTGGTTGTGTGGTGCTGACCACATCACATATGCGAGTTGTTCTGAATCCAAAAGGCGAGAGAGTTAGGGGAGATCCGTGAAGGCACTAGACCAAAAAGTTACATTGTTGTAGGTCCCATAGGAGCCGAGAAAATCAATGTCTTGGAAAACGTCTTAAGACAATTATCTTAATCTTTAAGAAAGTCGACTTCCGGTCTGTCAAGATGTTACTTCCGGTCTATCAAGAAAATTTTCTTAAGACAAATATCTTAAGACGTTTTCCAAGACATTGATTTTCTCGGCTCCTAATTGAGCTAGGATGATGATTGTGGGTTTGTTGGATAGGTTTTGATGATAACTACTCAACTACAAGCAAGCACGCCCCCCCCCCCTCAATTTTTTTTTTCAAGATTTTCGATTTGATCCTAAAACTCTGCAAAACCTATTGGAGTGCTTTGGGCGTTTTAGATTAAAAATTTTTGTAATGGGTGGTTGTAGAAAAAGTCATTCTTGTTCGACGAAAGCGATATATTTTAAAACTGCTCTGTGACCCTCTCGTTCTTCACGTCGTGGACGAAGGACTTCTCTGCGACCAGGATGACGCTGCATAGGGTATCCTCGGGCAACGGACTGTTGAACTCGCAGACGACCTTGATGTTGGTGCGATCGTTGACCACCACCTGCTTTCTTTTCGTGGTGTTGATGACGAACATCGGCCTGCGTGCTTTGAATTCGCTGGGCGTGTAGTACATGTCCACGCTTCCCTCGGTCACGCGTTTGTAAGCCGAGAACGCTTCGTAAAGTTTGAGGTAATCGTCTTTTGTCATGTCGAGGTTGTAATTCTCGCGCGGGAACACTTCGTTGCGTCCATTCTTGAGATAAACGTTCTTGATTTTGCAGTCGTCGAATTTGCTGGAATCTTTCTCCTGGTTGTTATCGCGCCCGGTCTGAAAGAGCACTACGACGAAATCTGGCATGTCGAACTGTATGTTGTTGAACTGCGTCGTCACGTCGAATTCCATGTGACTTCCCGACGCCACCTTCTGTACGCACTGGTAACTGTGAAAGTGAATCGCCACCTGCGGACTTTTCAAGATCTCCGCTTTGTACTTGATGGCGTAGTTCGTTTCGTATTCCACGATCGGCATTCTCAATTCCATGCTCGGATGACGCATTTCGCTGCTTCGGGTAATGTGTTGGCTATCGGCGTGCCGTCGACGTTCAAGTTGGTGTATCGCATCAGTGCGTCGTTGTCGTTGGCCGCTCTTCGAAAGGTGACGCGCAGTCCTCCCTTCCACATGATCTCCTTGTAGTCGGAGAAGAATCCCGGCAGCAGACGCATGGGAAAGAGCACCGTGTGACTTGTCGTCGATATTTTGGTTCCCGCTTCGAACCCCCCGGCATGATAGTATGCCGCGTCCGTTTTGGATAATTTCAATGTTCCCACTGCCGTCGACGTGATGCCAGGATAATCGATTCTGTCGATGACGGTACCGTGTTTCCTCACCTCCACCTGCGAGAAGAGGTGAGGCACGAAGTTGTCCACGAGTTTCAAATTGGCATTGGGCGGAAAGGCTTCTCCGCTTTCTTTCTTCACCACGTCGAATTGAAGGTAGAGGTTCGCTCTGTGAGGATGAACGAACCCGTCCCCTACGTCCACGTCGTATTCGATCTCCCTGTTCGCTTCGTTGAGATTGGCGAACGTGCGACGGTTGGGAGGGAAAGATTGCAATTCGTAACTTTCGATTTGCTCCATTTTCACTATGCGTGTTATTTATTATACGCTGATCTCCACGATGGCAGTGGTCGTTGCACCTGCAAAATCCACCACCTCTCCTTTCTCGTTCGTCACCACCAACTCTATGTCGTCTATGCGGTTGCGACATACTGGAAAATAGATCGGCGAAGAGGGCGTGTAGATGATCGGTTCCATGAACTCGGAACTTGGTTTGAACGTGGCTATGATTCCCGTCTGCTTGTGATTTCCTAACAATCCGTCCGAAGATTTCGTGAACATTCCTTCCGCCACGTTACAGTGTACGTTCAGAGTCTCTATGGCCAAGAATTTAGGAATGTTGGTTGCCACGTGCTTGATGCCAGCTTCGAGTTTGGTGTCGTTCTCGAAACCTAAAAGTTCTCCCATGGTGCCCAGGTCCACGGTCTCCGTCGCGGATAGGATTTCCACTCTGTGGGTGACCGAATTTTGAGAAAGGTACGTGCCTTTGGGTAACTGAGCTTGCAAAGTGGAAAGATTGTATTGGCCTGGCGTGACGACGATGTGTTCGCTTCCGACGCTAATTTTGTTGTTGTGATGCGTGACGTTAGGTATGAGGTACATGCTGTAGAATGCACGCAGAGCCACGGATTTAGGATAGACGATGTCGTCGTGCAGCGTGAGTTTCAAGATCGAAGATTCGCTCGTGAGATGGAACACGCCCATTGTCGTGATGCTGTTTCAGGTTCCACAGTGCTTTCTGGAAATTTTCGATCGTGGGGTTATTTATTTTAGAGAGAAACGCGAGCACGGAGAGGCACCTAGATTTTTTAGATTCGAATATGGTATCTGGTACACGACACCCTTGGGCTTCATGTTGATGCTCTATGTGTTATTTTTTCACGGTATGTTATTTATATATAAATGTTCTGAGATTTTTTTCAATGGATGTTATTTTATATATACTCCGCGTAGCCCCGTTACACAAATTCTATTACATGCTTTGTTTTCTTACCAAGAAGTTCCTTTGTCCCCTTGTACACGATACGAGTTTTGTTCTCGATTAAGATAGCTAGCTTCTCGTCGGATAACATGATAGCGTATCGATCTGGTAAAAATAGACGGTATTGTCCGTTGAGCAACAGACGCACCTTGGGACCATACTGGGTAGAAACGATTGAACCGGAAGTTATCGTGTAAGGTTTGTCGACTTCCATTTCCTGAATTTTTACATACTCGACTGACAAATTTAGCATTTGTTTTAATGCTTGGAGGTCACTCATTTTTTTCAGTTGTCATATCGTAGAAGAGAAATTTTCAGTGTGTGTGTTAGAGAAATTTAATTTTTATTTCACGATGTGTGTTATTTATATATACCGAAGGTTATTTTTTTTCACGATGTGTGTTATTTATATATATTTTTTTTTCACGATTTGTATCGAAGATTTTTTTAACAGAGGAAGAAAGTTCGTGCTTCCGAAAACGCGATGATGTGCGTGATGATTTCTTCAGTTTCCTGTTTGGACTTACGCCAATCATCGGTGTACCGTCTTCTTCCCTGCCTCGCCTCGTGCAGTTCGTCCAACCTCTCGTTCAATTTCTCCCCCGCGGCCGACAGAAGAGTGTCGAGATCACCGCACCTCATTCCACTGATCTCCCGAAGACGGTCCTTGAGAACTATTTCGCATCCCATGTGAAATGCCGGCGTCGTTTTAGCTATGATCACAAGTTTATTAACATCTCCGTTAACTATCTTTTTGAATATTTTAGATAGTAGTTCGTGCGGCAAATCAGTTATGCAAGCCATGTTGTTTTTTTACTGTATGTTATTTATATACCCCACCCCAATTTTTGTTTTGTGTTCATGGCGATGGTGGTACCCAGTGCGGCGACCCGTTCACC
The DNA here is from genome assembly GCF_977018435.1 of Lepisma saccharinum. Lineage (NCBI taxonomy): Eukaryota > Metazoa > Arthropoda > Insecta > Zygentoma > Lepismatidae > Lepisma > Lepisma saccharinum. The sequence continues at coordinate 64,780,362 of NC_139250.1, read as the reverse complement.
CAACGATGCGTCTCTGCTCACGAACCTTTCGAAAGCTGCATGTTCCAATTTCTTGTCTGCTTCGTGACGTGCGTCCAGATCCGTCTGCGTGGTGTTGTAGGCAATGTCGTGATCTTTGCATGCCGCGTCCAACGGATTCACACCCTTGTCTCCTCTCTCCAATCTTTTCTCGAGTTTGGTACCCGGTCCGCAGTACTGGTAGCCAGGTAAATGCATCTCGAAAGGTAACTTGTTGATGATGTCGTTCACGAGTCCCTTTCCTTCGGCCACGTTCCAGAATCTCGGAGGCAGCGTGTTGATGATTTTGATCAGGTAACCTATGCCCTTGTCGTCGTTCACGATGAAGTTGGAAAGTTTCGTGCTGATCATGTCCACGATGCCAACCTTCTCGTTGTAGAAATTACGATTGCCTGCATTCTCTTCGCCGGCTATCACCAACAATCGGTCCACGAGTTTCCTAACGTCGTCCACCCAAACGAATTCTTTGGGTAACGTGTTGTAGCGTTTGACGCCGCTGCCTGTTTTGACCTGGTTCCAAATCGGTTTGATGAGATTCCTGTAATTCTCGCCACTGCTCGATTTCACCCTATTCTGCGTGGCGTCGTTGTTCTGGTACAAGGCATCCGTCATGATCAGGATTTCCTTGTAACTTTGGTAATCTTCGTCGGTGTAATCTTTCGGCTGCTTTTTGGCGACGAGTTCCCACAGTCCCACCGTACCCGGATACCTGTTCCAACTATCCTTGTCGCCTAAATTGACTTTAATGTCGTTGCCTTCGAAGGTGACCTTCGATTTCCCAATCTTCCACACCACACCACCGCCTTCGCTGCTTTCCATGCTGGGATACAATCCGAACACTTCATCCTTGTAGAACTTCCCCGTGCTCAGGTAGTCTCGTGCCAAAGGCCCCAACTCTATCTTATCCGAAGACGACGTGCTGCCTATGGCTCGACGTCGTGTCGGTACGTCCTTCAGTTCGAACGGCGTCGAAGGAATGCTCGAAATGGGCGTGGGTACAGCGTAACTTTTAGCTGCGAGTGGTACGAGTTCGTTGATCAAATTTTTATTTTGTTCCGTGACACTTTTAATTTCTTTACCTAGACCGCTGATGGCATCGATCACGGGTTGATCCTGACGTTTCTTCTCTTCGTAGAATCCGCGATTCTCGGATTTCCAACCTTTGAAGCGTTTCGCGAGGTAATCGCGAAGCTTGAGATTTTCGTCTTCGATTTTTCGTTTCGTCATGACGTTATTTATATACGTCGTTTCTCACAACGTTGCAACGTTTAGAAAGTCGTTGATTTTGTTTCTGTATTTTCCATCGTTGGGTTTCCTCGTCATGTCGATCGTCACAAATCCGAAATCGTCACCGTTCCAGCAAGTAGAGCAGCAGCCTTCCGAAAATTGATTGTAGTTCATGTCTCCGCCTACGTAGTCATCGTACGCGTGCTTGAGGTTGGTGTGATCTTGACGAAACAAACATATGAAATTAGCGTTGTCGCGTAGTAACTGTTTTGGAATTTTGGAAAACGTTTGAGCTAGGTAAAAGCAATCCATTTCTTTGTGACGACCTTGCGTGAAAAAGTTGCAAATTTCATTTTGATTTTCCAGGATGACGTCGTCGAACACAACGACTGAATTCTCACGACAATCGTCGAGTGGTTTTATTTCCGAAGCGAACGTTGCAATGTCCAGACCATCGTACACTTTCATCAGTTGCTGGTATTTGGATTGCTCCAAACTTTTCGAGAACACGTACAGGTGCCTGTTCTTCCAATCTAACCAATTCGGTGCGAGGAGAAAATTGTCCACGAGCAGTGTCGTTTTCCCACACCCCGAAGGACCTACGATCAGACAGCGGATGCTGTCGGGAAGCAACTCGCAGTTCTTTTTTTTTCTCGTTTGACTTTCCGGATCCGGTAGACGCTTCACCACGTTCCACGTACTCACAAGATCACTTCGCCCGCGTCGATCCAACTCTTTTCCGGAAGTCCCAGCCATTTGACAAACAGTTTGTCACCTTTCCTACGCAATACTTTCTCGATGAGGTACGTGTCGGGGTGTTTCGTTTTAGAGAGTTCCTCTTCGTAAAATCTTCCTTTCAAAATCTCGCCGCTACTATCTTTTATTATATACGTGTGTCGGTTTCCGGGTAGAACTCGAACCACGGTAAAAAGTTCCGTGCTCCAATTTTTTGTGAACCCCTTCTCGAAGGTGCGTTTGAATTTGCTGATCCTCACCTGGTCTCCAATTTTGTATTTAGCTTTCTTTGTCGTGGGTGTGTACTTTGGACAGTAAACTGTAGAAATTAAACGCTGCTCGTCGGACTTGGTAACGTCAGCTGGCTTCATGCCTATCGTTCTGTGTACCGTGTGATTATAGATGTCGACGAGTTCCGGCAGGATGTCGACCCATTTGTAATTTCCCCTAAGCGTGAATCGTTTCCACATGTGAATTTTCAAGGTTCGATTGAATCTTTGCAAGATGCTGGCTTCGATGTGACTGAAGGTCGAATAATGTCGAATGTCATGTTTTTGAATAAACTTTTGGAATACAGCGTTGTAAAATTCCTTCCCCTTGTCCGTTTGCAGAAACCGTGGTCGTCTGCCGCCGCTTTCGCGAAAAATTGTCTTGAATGCTTCCGTGACGCATGTTCCCGTTTTGGCTTTCAAAGGTAGAGCCCATGCGAATTTCAAAAATGTGTCTATGACGGTGAGGAGGTACTTGTTGCCCTTGTTCAATTTATGTACATTTTTCAAATTGCCGCTGCTCATCTCCACGAGGTCACTTTGCCAGAGGTCGTCGATGCCCTTGGTTACCACAGCCAAACGTTCGTAGTTACGGCGTGCAGGTTTATGCAATTCTTCGACGATGGCTTGCCTAGACATTTTTTTAGAGATTACGTTTCAAAAGAAGCACCAGCGTGATGGGATTCAAAGAGGGTGGCACCTCACTCGTGTTTTGAATGATCAGCTTATCGCCGGCACTCACGTCGAAAACGGTAAGATCTTCGTCTTCGTGTATTTCATGTATGTTGCGCGTTTCGTTCCAACGTGCCAGAGGAATGTTTCCTGCTTTCTGGACACCACGATTCGATATCAAAGTCATGGTGGGAACGCTAGCTTTTCTACCGTGAGACCAGTACGAAAATTCGTTTATCTGAATCGTGCCATCGAGGAGAAACTTGTAGTACGGATGATAAGGATGTAACATGTACAGTTTGTTACCTTCGACGAACGTGGAGATTCTCTGTTGATTGGGTACGCTGTTGATTTCGATGGCTTGCAGAGAATGCAGTTTAGCGAATTTAGTGTCAACGCCGAGCAGATTACTGTGAACGTGTCCGAGTTTATTTTCGATGGGCAGCAAATGCTCGACTATGGTATCCGTTACGGCAGACAACGACGGTTTGATTTTCACTTCCACGTTCAACTGCTTGTAGTTTTCGTTGAGTTCTTGCAACTTGGCACCGAAAGAAGCCAGCGTCGATTCCTGCGTGGATTCCAGCACTCCGACTTGATCTCTGATGTTGACGACGATGTTCTGAAGGTTCTCGACTTGATTCAATTTCGAGCTCTTCTCGGTAAGATCGTTCACGATGCTTCGCATCTCTGTAAACTGCGTGTGAAGATCGGCGACGCTCTGCGAAGTGGGCAGCGTCGACACCAGCGAACTGATTTCGTCTCGAATCTGTTCCACGTTCGCCGTTTCCGTTTTCAGTCGTTTCAGCATACGTGATATGTTCCTTTTCAAAGCGTGCAATTCTTTGGAGGTGGGGAGATTGGCCACCCTACTCTCGAGATCGCTCAAAGAAATTTTGATGTCGCTCGATTCGGATAGTGCCGTCACCGCCATTTTCAATTTTTCCAAATTTTCGCTCGAAGGCACGCTCGTCCGTAACGATTCCAAGTCACCCTGTATGTTGTCCAGTACGTGATGAAAATGAGCGAGATTGGATTCGACGTTCAAATTTTCTAAATATTCGATCTTCTGCTGAACCCGTGCTCAACGCGTCTTGAATGCTCGTCAACGCTCTCGCTTCAGCGTGAATATTTTTAATTTCTTCGTTGATCAATTCCAAGGATGCCTGAAGCGTAGCGATGGTGGTTTGAATGTGTTCGAAATCTTGATAGGCCTCCAATTGAATTTTTATGTTCGCGACGCTTTTACCGATGACCTGCAGTTCGTCCGACGATGGTAGGTTCGTCATGGTATCTTCCAAAGTCTGTAACTTGGATTTAATTTCTTCCAACGTGCCGGTGAATTCTTCTTGTAATTTGGAAACGACGAGTGCAAGCGTTCTACATCAATATCGTTCACCACGGTTTGAAGTTCGGAGAAATTCTTTTCGATTGCGGAAGTTCGTTCTTCGATTTCGAGTTTCAATTTTTCCAAATCTTCATTTTTCGATTGAAATTGCTGTAATTTGGCCAAATCATTTTGAAGCGAATCCACGCTCAACTGTATATTTTGAACGCTGTCGTAAGAGGGTACGTCGACATAATTTTTTATGAGCGTTTTCAGTTCGGAATCGATTTTCAGAATGGGGTCGAGACATTGCGTTTGGAGCGTAGCGATTTCCGACTCTAAACTTTTGTTTAAGGTCTCCTGCAAAGCAATCAAATCGGTCCTCAACTTCTTAACACGAACGTCCAACATGAGAATCTCTTCTCCGTGGTCCACACGCTTGGTGTTGCCGAAAATGTCGTTAGGCATTTTTTGGTTAACGGTTATTTATAATAGGATAGACGATTCGTAATTCTACGAAGAGAGGAATGAGTTTGTCGTAATCTCCGAGGAGTTCCATGTAAAGATAATCTCCTGCAGAAACATCGTATGCCATGTTAGAAAGCATTTTGTCGTGCTTGATTCGAAAAATGTTCTTGCCGGTAGATATTTTGATTTCGCCTACGTTCACCGGATTCACGGTGATCCGAAGTTTCCCGTCGATCGGAATTTCGTAGAAATGTAAATTGTTGTTGAAGACGTAAAACATCTTGCCCACGTCCTCATCCAATTTCGTCCAAATGCTGTTGAGGTGAATGATCAACAGACCGTTGAGTTTAGTTAACACGGAAGGTAGAAATTCATGATCTGTCGTCGTGCGGTGTACAGTCTCCATTGTTTGCTTTCGGAAACCAAAGAGATTCATGTTGGTTATTTAAGAAAAAATTGAGATCGTATCTAATATAAATAACACCACAAAAAATGTGCAATTTTTAGTAACTTCATCTTTTTTTTTCTTAGCAAAAAATGGAGAAGAAGGAAGCGAAACGTGCATGCAACCAATGTGGGAAATATATATCCATTTCTCACTTGAGAAGACATCGGAAGAATGTGCATGGCGAAGAATCAAGTAAGAGAAAGCTCGATGATGACGATCAAGCGCCACGAAAGAAGCAGAAGAGTGGCGGCGAAAGTATTCGAAATATTTTAACCGAGGAGACTTTCCGATCTGAAGAAACATCTGATCTAAACAACTTTTTTCGCTCGGTCAAAAGCAAGTTAATTTCGTCTATCACCGAAGCTTTGCTGCAATGCTCGTTGAAAATCCACCTCATCGTTTCCGTCATTTACGAAAACATGAAAAAAGAGCGAGAAACTTTCCATCATTACACTGGTGTAAAGAGCCTCCACACCGCCGACGTCGATGAGGTGGATGCCATTTGCAACCAGATGTTTGACGCTTTGTTGAACAAGCACGAGACTTTCCAAGAACGTGGATCGGGTTGGACACTTTGCGGTTCGCCTCACACTTTAACTTTGAAGGTGGCACGATACAACCCGATGGGAACATCCAGCTACATCAATTTGCCTCGGGAAATAGCCGCTAAGAAAGCCATAATCAACATACAAAATGAGGATTACAGATGCTTTTTGTGGTGCATCATTGCCGATCATCACCCAGCCAATAATAACAAACATTGTTTATACTACTACAACAAGCCAGAATATCTCTCAGAATTTGAAAAACCTATGGCTGGTATTAATTACCCCGTAAATCTACGAGACATTAGTAAATTTGAGGCACAGTACAAAACAGATAAAACAAAAGTATAGCAGTACACATCTTCGGATTAGACAAAAGCAACGCCATCTACGTTCTCAAACACAGTAACATTAAAAGTAATCATGTCATCAGATTACTCCTGATCGAAGATGATGATAATTATCATTATTGTCTAATTCAGAATCTTCCAAAATTAATAAGAAGTCAAATTACCCCAAATCACCATAAAATTCGAGTATGCGACAGATGCCTGAGTATATTCTACGGTCGAGGAAAAAAGAATGCTGATGAAGAACTCCGTGATCATCATGAAATGTGTAGTAAACATCCGGCTACGGCTATCAAAATGCATTCTCGAGACATGACATTTTCCAACTACGAGGCATTACTCTGGCATCCCGTGGTGATATGCGCCGACTTTGAAAGTTTCCAACTTCCACTCGCCATATGCGAACCGAATCCCAGCGTATCGAGCACCACCGAAATTCTACATCACGAAGCCTGCGCTTTTGGATTGATGGTCAACAACACAGGCAATGTTATTTTACGTCGTGGCAATGATGCTCCACAAAAATTCATTCAAACCTTGAAACAGATGGCCATACAATTCGCTCCTCTACTAAGAGAAGACAAAGCAATGGAGCCTCTTACCCAGGAAGAGAAGGAAGCATACGACCTTGCCTCTCAGTGTGGTGTGTGCGAAAGTAACTTCACCCCCGAAAATGTCAAAGTTCGCCACCACAATCATCACACGGGAAAATATGTGGCCCCCCTGTGTAACAACTGTAATCTACAAATCAAGAAACTGAAATTTATTCCTATATTCATTCACAATTTGGAGGGCTACGACGCCAAAATCTTCATAAAGGAGATGGGATGCGACGCTCAACCCATTAGCGTCATAGCTCGCACCAATGAGAAATTCATTTCATTCAGCAAGAAGGTGGACGTTGGAAATGGCAATCACGTAGAAATTCGCTTCTTGGACTCCTACAACTTTCTGTCTTCGAGTTTGGCGACACTCGCGTCTCAACTCACCGACGATGATTTGGTCGCCACCAGGAAATGTTTTGGCGACCAACATTTAGCACTGTTGAGACGCAAGGGTGTTTACCCCTACGAATACATGACGGATGCTTCCAAATTCTGAGAAACATCATTACCACCGAGAGAAGCATTCTACAGTCGTCTTAGCGACACCTGTTGCACCGAAGAGGACTACCATCATGCTCACCTCGTCTGGTCTACATTCTCTTGTCAAACCATGGCCGACTATCACGATCTGTATCTGAAACTGGATGTTACGCTATTGAGCGATCGTTTTCATCTCCATCGCTCGAGAGGAACGGCAGCATATGGTTTGGACCCCGCTTTCAGCTACACCACACCGGCTTATTCTTGGCAGGCGATGTTAAAATCCACGAAGGTGGAGATTGAACTCATCAAAGACATCAATCAATTTTTGTTTGTCGAAGAGGCAAAACGTGGTGGAATCGTCCAGTGCCCCCTTCGATACGTCAAGGCCAACAATCCATATGTTGCCGATTTCGATGCAGGGAAACCGACAAACTTCTTGGCATACTGGGACATGAACAACCTATATGGTTATGCCATGTCCGAGACTCTGCCCATCGGAGAATACGAGTGGATGAGCGAGCAGGAACTTCAAGATTGTTTGGAATGGAGCGAAGATCATGAAAATGGATGTTTCCTGAAAGTAGATTTGGAATATCCTGCATCGCTTCATCGAGAACACCATGGATTTGCGATGGCACCTGTGATGGAATCGGCTCCGGAGAAGTAGCTGATGCTCACCTTCAAGAGCAAAGAGAATTACGTGGTGCATTATCGTCTCCTACAATTCTACCTCCAGCATGGATTGGTTTTGAAGCGCGTGCACTCGGGATTGAAGTTTAGACAGACCAGGTGGCTAGCACCCTATATCGACGGCAACACTGAACGTCGAGCATCAGCTTCTTCTTCCGCAGACAAAGACCTATACAAATTAATGAACAACAGCATCTACGGCAAGAGCATGGAAGATGCGAGGAAAAGAAGAAATATCAACTTGGTCTCCGACCCGAAGAAAATAAACAAGCTCGTCGCTCAGCCCACGTACAAGAACTTCACGATACTGAGCGACACGTTGGTATTGATCGAACGTGCTCTCCGCCACATAACATTCGACAAACCAATCGCCGTGGGAGTCGCGATCCTCGAGTTGTCGAAGCTGGCCATGTACAAGTTTCACTACAACATCATGAAACCACGCTATGGAGAGGCGATCGAGGTGGCGTACACCGACACAGACAGCTTCGTGTACAACATCCACATCGATGATCTATACGAAGATCTGAAAAACATGAGCCAGCATTTCGACTTCTCTAATTATCCGAAAGATCACGCTCTCTTCGACGACAGTCAAAAAATGACGATCGGGAAGATGAAGGATGAAGTCAACGGCCGCATCATCACAGAGTTTGCTGGTCTTCGAGCGAAAATGTACGCCATCAAAGTTCAGGATGAGACCGAAATAAAGAAGGCAAAGGGGGTGGGGCGTTCGAGCACAAACAAACTAACCGTAGAAGATTACAAGTTGTGCTTGTTCGACAAAAAAATCAAACGCATGACCGAACATCGGATCACAAGCACCATCGACCAGTTGCGTACATCCACGATCAACAAAGTGGCGCTTGATCCCCACGACACCAAATTGAGGCTACTGGACTGCAACATCCACACCCGAGAATGGGGATGCCATGACGAGGAAGAAATCTGCTCGCACCATTAGACTTCTGCATCAAAAAAGTATGTATTATTTCTTGCACCACTTTTTTTAAAAAAAAAAATCATTCAGACTAATTTTTGCATTCACACATTTTTTTTATATTTTTCTATCATATTATGTACACTATTTGAGTATGTTTTTTTTTATTTTTTTCAGATGGTGCACCCCCACGGAAACTTTTTTAGTTCTTACACATTCCATTCTTAACCAAAATTTTTTCTTCTCTTCAATCATAAAACACACACATTACACACGGAGGTTCTCTGTAGGGAGTCGTGGGGGGGTTAAAAAAAAAAGAACCCATGAAACTCTACAGAGGCATGGCTTTGTTAGCCGTGGCCATTAGAACTGTGTTGGGCACCACGCACCCCTGGCGGGATATTTTCTTTTTTTGAGGGGGCCAGGGATTTCCTTAACAAAAATAAATTTTGATTATCACACACACACACATTGTAGAAGATCGCACCTGAGAGTTTTAAAAAACAAGAAACATCATAGCAGATTACGCTGAGAGCAAAGTTGTGGTAGATTACACTGAGGGACCTTACACTAAAAGGAGACAGCCTTATAGAAAAGTCATTTCAAAAGTAGGTCAAAGAGGTGAGAGCAAAATTTTGCAGGAGGTAAAAAAATAGCTTAAAAAGTGATGCCAGAGCTTTTTTCTATCCATTTTTCTCTCATTGCAGGTTAGTTTTAATCCGTAAAACGTCGTAAAAACGGATTACGCTGAGAGCAGAAGCCCATTAGCAGATCGTAGTAGACAGCCTTATAGGAAAATGTCGTAAGTCATTTCAAAAGTGGGTCAAAAGGCGAGGTAGCATAAGAGCAAAATTTTGCAGGAGGTAAAAAAATAGCTTAAAAAGTGATGCCAGAGCTTTCTATCCATTTTTCTCTCATTGTAGGTTAGTTTAGTGCGTAAAACGTCGTAAAATAAAAAGTAGGTCAAAGGGCCGTTCCAGAACGTACCATCTTACCTACCTTATATATATATATATATATATATATATATATATATATCGGTGAGAGTATCGGTTCAAAGTGGTATCGGCTCAGTCTTAATTATTATATACTGGTTATTGTGATTTGTTAGCACATTTTAAATATATATATATAAGTGAGGAAGCATCGTTGGTGTGTACTCTTAAGTTTTTTGTAGTAATTGTGATAGAAAAAAAACTTTATTCGTCTTCCCTGCTGCTAGGCTCGTCATTTTCAAAAACCAGACTGTTGGCCCAGTTGATCTGGTGTGCGGCGTTGCTTCAACAAAGAACAAGTAATACAAGTGTTGATTTTCTTGGGCAGTGGCGGTGCCAGTGTGTGATGGGGTGCTTGCGCAGCCCTTCATTTTCTACCGCACCCCTATCAGCACCCGTTTTTCAAAATCTATTTTCAACTGAAAATACTAAATCTTACAGTGTCACATTATGTCATGTCGTCATATTGAATGTTAGTTAGGCCAGAGTGGCTAGGCCCTACCGAAGTGAAACAGCTGTTACTGTATAGAACAGACAATCCATTGATCCTACTCTGAAAGAGAACCCGCATTTGCTTTACTGTACTGGCGGCAGTCTATAAAAATTACCGACCGTTGTCTTTTGACAGCATTGTTAGCAATTGTTGCTTCAAGTGGTCTGTTTGTGGTTTTCGGTAAATAATGCATGTGTCTCAGTGGTTTTTTGTTCTTGTTTTTTTTTTTTTTCCTTTTCATTGTTGATAAATGGTTTTGTTTGAATGCGACGCTTCACATTCTAATCTCGCCCAGGACGTTGCGATGTTACTTCGCCAATGACTGTAATGTGTGTCTGAACGTTTACACTCTACGACCATTTTCTTGGGGTGTAATACGTAATATATGTCATATGGAAGTACACAATTATATATTTCACACATATAATTTTCTTGATTGATTTGCTTTATTTTACTTCGCTTTTCTGCCACTTTCAGCTAATAGCGAAGGCAAGAATGAGTGATGATATGATGAAATTGATGAAGGACACTCAGAAAGAATAGCCATGCGAAGACCGAATATCTAAACTGGTTCCCTGGCAGTAAACACCCAAAGGACAAACTGAAAAAACATTATACATGAATTAATAACACGTATTGCATTTTGAGGCGTTCATCATTATAAGCGTACATTTATCTGGCTGCATTAGCTCGATGAGAGATTGTCCCCCCATAATAATAATATTTTCTCTCCCCCCTTCCCCCCTCCGCCGTCACTGTTTTACTAAAGTTTCATACTATACGAGTACACAGCATCACTTCTTAAAATATAATGCTTATAGTGTTCGTATTCTGCTTAATTTAAAGCAGGTGCATTCTATTAGCAGTATAATTGTAGTATTGATTCCCTGTATGCTGTAATAATAGTACTAAGGATACTTGATACAGTTACACCTTGCACGTTACCCAATAAAACAGAAAAATAAATATGAAAAATATCAAATTCTTTCGCATTTCTAACATCTTGTCGCAGGACAATTTTACTTTAACAAGTGACATTTGTACTGAAGATAGAATCCACGTAATTATTGCTATGGATTACTAAAATAATTATATTTACCCCAAGCAGAGCGGGCGAGTTCTTTGAAGGAGGAACCGTATTAAATTCTCGCAATTAGCTCAGAACTTTTTAGCTAAGGTTCCGTAATGTCTCGTGAAACAAAAATTGAATCGGTCACACCGCTGCAACATGTTATTTGCTTTGCCCAGGTTAAATTTTCTATCGAGAGTTGCGTAACAATTTTTGTTAAATACTCAAATTTGTGGGTTTTATAAATCTTATTCTCCATTCACAAACACTGTTTAATGTATATTTAATTAATTTAACTTATTACACTTAACCATTCAATGTGCTAGCTTTCCGTTATTTCGAAAACTTAACTATTACAAATGTAAGGAAATTTAACATGGTGTTGTATTCAAATATGAGGAACGATTTTGGGGAGGAAATACACCTACGGTCTTGGGGTGATGTTCGATTGATTGATTGATTTCATTTATTTTACTTCAATTTTATGCCACTTTTGGCTAAGATGGAGATGAGTGATGATATGATGAAATTGATGAATGGACTGGACACTCATAAACATCCATACCCAGGCCGGGATTCGAACCCGGTGCCCCTGGCGTACCGTCATGCGCTAACCACCCGCCACGGGGCCCCCGGGTGATGTTCGATTAAAGGTTATTAAAAGTTGGTTGCGTTCCAGTTTTGGGGATTCATTATTGTAAAGTTTGCTTGTTTTGTGTAGTGAGAGTGACATTCATGCTCAAATTCCAACTGATGAAATAATAGATTCGCAAGGTGCAGTATTCAGACACAAAAGCTTCTTCTAAGATCTTCACAATAAAGTTTGTTTAAGTATCAATGCTGTCTTGTAAATAAACATTAATTTAAAAACAGGACACATGTTCTACTTCTGATATTCTTTTTCAATGAGTAATCAATAAACACAGCAAAAAGAGTAATATGGCTTACCATTCACGTGATACTCTGAGAACTTAAAATTTCTTATGTCGTCATAAAAATGTACTGTGTAAGCTGTGGTTCAATATACGTATACGATTAATTGGTTTATTTCTACAAAATGTTAAGTTTTTACTTCTTACTAATTAAATAATTTACATTTTTTTCATATACATGTTTTTATGAATGAGCACAAGAAATAAATAGTAAGAAGTCAATACATATCTTTACTAAAATTCATATTATATGCATTATATTTTCTCTTAACAGAACTCGCACATTGTTATTTCATATATATTTAAGTAGATTAAAAATTATAAAGCAGTTTATGACGTTAAATACGTATGTTAAGAGTTATCTTTATATCCATACCATGTAGTTTGATGTGGCAATTCATCTCTTATCCCCTGATAAATGGTAAACGTTGCTCATACTAGACGCAAAACAGATCATGGAGTCTCCATTTTGCACTACACAGTATTTGATGTAATAGTGACATGTTATATAAAGAAAAAGAATAACTCAGTATCAAGTGAAGTGTTCATTAGCAACTTTGTTATTCTACAGGTAATCTGTGGATCAGGAAGACCTACAAAACATTCACGATCCTTAAGGCTTTTTATATCGAGTTATCAAATTTAATTGTTCTCCTAATATTTTCCAAATAACTACCTAAATAAAGATATGTCCTAATTAAATACCTTATGGGGATTATGACATGAACTTGGGCGGAGGGGTGCTTCATTGGCTTTTGGGGGAGATTGCGCCATTGGCTTTTGGGGGGGGGAATGGGCACCCCTTCAACACAGCCCAGTTTTTGTATTCGATAGGAAAGTACTTGTGAAACGCCAGAAGTATGAGAAAATACCGAATACATGGCATCTAAAAGAGAAACAGCCAATGGCGCCAACTTTTCATAAATGTTGGGAGCGCTCAAACACTTGAATTATAAGTTCTCAAAATATCTCATAAATCCACACCTATATGTGTACATGATTCATACATATTATAATATTAATGTTCACCAACAATGCATCCTAACTTTGTTTTTAAGTCACTTATTTACTGATTTCAGTTAGCACTCCTCCACGTAACACAATAACATATTTAATAATAATAATAATAACACGAAAAAGTTTTTGGTGGGTGTGGACCCCACGGGTCTACATAAGTTGGCGCCATTGCGTAACGAAATTTGTGTAATAGCTATGGAGCTGAGTAGATAGTAAATGTACCTTTGACCGCTATTTTTGATTTTTTGACCAAACGACCACAAAAAACTCAAAAACTCACTTTCTCTCCTCGTTCCGCGCCTCATTTATTGCGCTGACGATGTTTCACGGCGCAAAAAAGCCGTGATGAGTGAAAGATGAGCTCTCATCCTCTCATCCTCTCATCCTCTCATCCTCTCATCCTCTCATTTTCTCATCCTCTCATCCTCTCATCTTCTCATCCTCTCATCCTCCAAAATGTTTGTAGATCGTGACCTTTGTAAACCTCTCTCTTGGGGGAAGGATGTGGCATATACACACGCGCGCGCGCGTATACCTCTTATTATTTTCCGTATTGTGACGCAAAAAACAAACCTCTCATTCTCTCATCCTCTCATCCTCTCATCCTCTCATCCTCTCATCCTCTCATCTTCTCATCTTCTCATCCTCTCATCCTCTCATCCTCTCATTTTCTCATCCTCTCATCCTTCAAGGACCAAATGTTTGTAGATCGTGATTTTTGTAAACCTCTCATCCTCTCATCCTCTCATCCTCTCATCCTCTCATCCTCTCATCCTCCAAATGTTTGTAGATCGTGACCTTTGTAAACCTCTCATCTTCTCATCCTCTCATCCTCTCATCCTCTCATCCTCCAAATGTTTGTAGATCGTGACCTTTGTAAACCTCTCATCTTCTCATCCTCTCATCTTCTCATCCTCTCATCTTCTCATCCTCTCATCCTTCAAGGACCAAATGTTTGTAGATCGTGACTTTTGTAAACCTCTCATCTTCTCATCCTCTCATCCTCTCATCCTCTCATTTTTTCATCCTCTTATTTTTTCTTCCTCTCTATTTTTAGAACATTGTCGTCAACATTAGAGATGAAGTTGGAGTGCTGGAATCAAGGGGACCAAAATGTTTATATATAGTGACCTTCGTAAACCTCTCTCTCGGGGGAACGATGTGGCATATACACACGCGCGCGCTCTTATTCTCTCATCCTCTCATTCTCTTATTCTCTTATTCTCTTATTCTCTTATTTTTTGAAAGATGAGTGCACCTTATTGTAATTTTCCAAGTCCGGGACCAAATGTTTATATATTGTGATCTTCGTAAACCTCTCTCTCGGGGGAACGATGTGCCGCATACATACACACACACACACACACGCGCGCGCGCGCGTATGTATTGTAACACAAACAAACAAACAAAATAATAATTGTTGTTTTTTAGGATGCCTGGCCCCTATAACCTCGCCAGGGTGCGTGGTGCCCAACCAAAAATGTAAAAGTTTTCTAATGGCTGCGGTTATAGATTATCGCACCTCTGTAGAGTTTCACGTGTTTTTTTTTTTCCCCAAACTTCCATGAAACCCTACAGAGGACCTCCGTAATGCATGCAACGTGTACTAACGACTCTAGTGTTATTTGATGTTGTGATATTTTTGGATATAGAGTTTTATTGTGAGATATAGATAAAAATAATTATGTTTATTATAATATTTTCTTGATGAAGATGGAGAATGTATGTGTGTGTTACAAATAAAGTTGCATGTTTTTTTTCTAGTGTGTGTGTATGTGTTTTTGATGTTTCGACAGCATCTGAAACGATAAAAAAAAATTTATTGTTAATTTTCACGTGTAAAAACAACAACAAATTTTTTTTGTGCAAATTTTCTGATTGTCTCGTGCTATAGTGCAAAAAAGATATTGTAGCTGATAGCTAATGAAATTGACATTTGTAACTGATCTGAACTAGTGAAATTCGTATTGTGCTATTGTAACTGATTGTGCTAGTACAAAAAATTTCTTATTGTGCAAGAAAAGATGTTAAAAAACTTGTTAAAACTGCTCTGTGACCCTCTCGTTCTTCACGTCGTAGGCGAAGGACTTCTCTGCAATCAGGGTGACACTGCATAGGGTATCCTCGGGCAAGGCATCGTGGAACTCGCAGACGACCTTGATGTTGGTTCGATCGTTGACCACAACCTTCTTTCTCTTAGATGTGTTGATGACGGTCATGGGTCTCCGTGCTTTGAACTCGCTGGGCGTGTAGTACATGTCCACGCTTCCCTCGGTCACGCGTTTGTAAGCCGAGAACGCTTCGTAAAGTTTGAGGTAATCGTTTTTGGTCACGTCGAGGTTGTAATTCTCGCGCGGGAACACTTCGTTGCGTCCATTCTTCAGATAAACGTTCTTGATCTTGCAGTCGTCGAACTTGCTGGAATCTTTTTCCTGATTCTTGTCCCTCCCGGTCTGAAAGAGCACTACGACGAAATCTGGCATGTCGAACTGTATGTTGTTGAACTGCGTCGTCACGTCGAATTCCATGTGACTTCCCGACGCCACCTTCTGCACGCACTGGTAACCGTGAAAGTGAATCGGCACCTGCGGACTTTTCAAGATCTCCGCTTTGTACTTGAGGGCGTAGTTCGTTTCGTATTCCACCACCGGCATTCTCAATTCCATGCTTTGGATGACGCATTTCGCTGCTTCGGGTAGAGTGTTGGCTATCGGCGTGGTGCCGTCCGGACCCAAAGTAGCGTATCGCATTAGTGCGTCGTTGTCGTTGGCCGCTCTTCGAAATGTGATCCTCAGTCCTCCCTTCCACATGATCTCCTTGTAGTCCGAGAAGAAACCCGGCAGCAGACGCATGGGAAAGAGCACCGTGTGACTTTTCGTCGATATTTTGGTCCCGGCTTCGAATCCTCCGGCCTGGTAGTACGCTGCGTCCGTTTTGGATAATTTCAACGTTCCCACCGCCGTCGACGTGATGCCTGGATAGTCTATTCTGTCGATGACGGTGTTGTGTTTCCTCACCTCCACCTGCGAGAACAGGTGAGGCACGAAGTTGTCCACGAGTATCAAGTTTGCTGCTGCAGGAAACGCGTCTCCGCTTTCCTTCTTTACCACGTCGAATTGAAGGTAGAGGTCCGCTCTGTGAGGATGAACGAACCCGTCGCCTACGTCCACGTCGTATTCGATCTCCCTGTTCGCCTCGTTGAGATTGGCGAACGTGCGACGGTTGGGAGGGAAAGATTGCAATTCGTAACTTTCGATTTGCTCCATTTTACATGTATGGTTATTTATTATATGTTGATCTCCACGATGGCCGTCGTAGTGGCACCTGCGAAATCCACCACCTCTCCTTTCTCGTTCGTCACCACCAACTCTATGTCGTCTATGCGGTTGCGACATACTGGAAAATAGATCGGCGAAGAGGGCGTGTAGATGATCGGTTCCATGAACTCGGAACTTGGTTTGAAAGTGGCTATGATTCCCGTCTGCTTGTGACTTCCTAACAATCCGTCCGAAGATTTCGTGATCATACCTTCGGCCACGTTACAGTGTACGTTCAGAGTCTCTATGGCCAAGAATTTAGGAATGTTGGTTGCCACGTGCTTGATACCAGCTTCGAGTTTGGTGTCGTTCTCGAAACCTAAAAGTTCTCCCATGGTGCCCAGGTCCACGGTCTCCGTCGCGGATAGGATTTCCACTCTGTGCGTGACCGAATTTTGAGAAAGGTATGTACCTTTGGGTAATTGAGCTTGCAAAGTGGAAAGATTGTATTGGCCTGGCGTGACGACGATGTGTTCGCTTCCGACGCTAATTTTGTTGTTGTGATGCGCAACATTGGGTATGAGGTACATGCTGTAGAATGCACGCAGAGCCACGGATTTAGGATAGACGATGTCGTCGTGCAGCGTGAGTTTCAAGATTGAAGATTCGCTCGTGAGATGGAACACGCCCATCCTAGTGATGCTGTTTGAGGTTCCACAATGCTTTCTGGAAATCCTCGATCGTAGGGTTATTTATTTTAGAGAGAAACGCGAGCACGGAGAGGCAGAGATGACCGCAGTTCACGTCTCCGAAATTTTGAATGCGTTCGTCGTTGTAGTATATGGAGGTTTTGTTCGTTTTCAGATAATGAATTAAATTTGTAGGTGGAGCACCTCCGAAAGAATCGAAAACGAATGCCTTGTCATCATTTTTGTGGTAACATATCCAATGCGTGCCTGGATTTTCTTGACCGTCCAAGTTGACTACGCCGCATTCTCTTCTTTTGACGGTTGAAGGTAACGAGTCGGACATGAAAACCCCTCTGAAGTGTTTGATTTGTAACGGTTCGATCAGAGATTCAATGTCTCGGTTGGTGAGTGCTTCTGTTTCTTTTTTTTAAACTTTTTCATCACGCCCTTCCCCTTTTTCTTCTCCATGGCCAGGTTGTGACGTTTCTGTTCTTCCAATTCCGCCTTGTTCTTCTTTGAGTCGATGACGGTTTTCGCGATGGCGGCACTTCCGCCGGCCAAACTTCCAACGGCCCCCAATGCCGCCAGGATGGCCGGGATGCTGAATATGAAACCTCCGATTTTTTGCTGTTTCCGCGAACGCTGCAATCTTTTCAATTGAGGTGTGCTGAGCAGCAATTTCATTCCGTGTCCTTTCGACAAGCAAGAACGTTTCTTCTCGCGTTGTTTCTTGGTGAGTAACCCATCGAGGGCACCTAGATTTTTTAGATTGGAGTATGGTATCTGGTACACGACACCCTTGGGCTTCATGTTGATGCTCTATGTGTTATTTTCACGGTATGTTATTTATATATATATTCTGAGATTTTTTCTTGTGTAGTTTTTTTTACGGTATGTTATTTATATATTTTCAAGGCCTCGCAGTCGTTACACAAATTCTATTACGTGCTTCGTTTTCTTGCCAAGAAGTTCTTTTGTCCCCTTGTACACGATTCGAGTTTTGTTCTCGATTAAAATAGATAGCTTCTCGTCGGATAACATGTTAGCGTATCGATCTGGTAAAAATAGACTGTATTGTGCGTTGAGCAACAGGCGTACCTTGGGACCATACTGGGTAGAAACGATTGAACCGGAAGTTATCGTGTAATGTTTGTCGACTTCCAATTCCTGAATTTTTACATACTCGACTGACAAATTTAGCATTTGTTTTAATGCTTGGAGATCACTTATTTTTTCAGTTGTCATATCGAAGAAGAGAAATTTTCAGTGTGTGTGTTAGAGAAATTTAATTGTTTTTCAAGATGTGTGTTATTTATATTTACCGAAGATTATTTTTTTTCACGATGTGTGTTATTTATATATCAAGTTTTTTTGACACGTATATATATTATTATTTTTTTAACACAGGAAGAAAGTCCGTGCTTCGGAAAACGCGATGATGTGCGTAGTGATATCTTCCTTCTCCTGCATAGACTTGTACCAATCATCAGTATACCGTCATCTTCCCTGCATCGCCTCGTTTAGTTCGTCCGACCTCTCGTTCAATTTTTCCCCTGCAGCCGAAAGCAGAATGTTGAGATCACCGCACCTCAGGCCGCTGATCTCCCGAAGAAGGTCCTTGAGAACCATTTCACAAGGGATGCGAAATTCCGGCATCGTTTTTGCTATGATTACAAGTTTATTAACATCTCCGTTTACTACTTTTTTGAATATTTTAGATAGTAGCTCGGGTGGCAAATCGGTTATGTGAGACATGTTGTTTTTTTTTACTGGATGTTATTTATATACCCCACCCCAATTTTTGTTTTGTGTTCATGGCGATGGTGGTACCCAGTGCGGCGACCCGTTCACCCAGCGATGCGTCTCTGCTCACGAACCTTTCGAAAGCTGCGTGCTCTAACTTTCTGTCTGCTTCGTGACGTGCATCCAGATCCGTCTGCGTGGTGTTGTAGGCGATGTCGTGATCTTTGCATGCGGCATCCAACGGATTCACACCCTTGTCTCCTCTCTCCAATCTTTTCTCGAGTTTGGTACCCGGTCCGCAGTACTGGTAGCCAGGTAGATGCATCTCGAAAGGTAACTTGTTGATGATGTCGTTCACGAGTCCCTTTCCTTCGGCCACGTTCCAAAATTTCGGAGGCAGCGTGTTGATGATTTTGATCAGGTAACCTATGCCCTTGTCGTCGTTCACGATGAAGTTGGAAAGTTTCGTGCTGATCGTGTCCACGATGCCAACCTTCTCGTTGTAGAAATTACGGTTGCCTGCATTCTCTTCGCCGGCTATCACCAACAATCGGTCCACAAGCTTCCTAACGTCGTCCACCCAAACGAATTCTTTGGGTAACGTGTTGTAGTGTTTGACGCCACTGCCCGTTTTGACCTGGTTCCAAATCGGTTTGATGAGATTCCTGTACTTCTCTTCGCCGGCTATCACCAACAATCGGTCCACGAGCTTCCTAACGTCGTCCACCCAAACGAATTCTTTGGGTAACGTGTTGTAGTGTTTGACGCCGCTGCCCGTTTTGACCTGGTTCCAAATCGGTTTGATGAGATTCCTGTACTTCTCGCCGCTGCTCGATTTCACCCTATTCTGCGAGGCGTCGTTGTTCTGGTACAAGGCATCCGTCATGATCAGAATTTCCTTGTAACTTTGGTAATCTTCGTCGGTGTAATCTTTCGGCTGCTTTTTGGCAACGAGTTCCCACAGTCCCACCGTACCCGGATACCTGTTCCAACTATCCTTGTCGCCTAAATTGACTTTAATGTCGTTGCCTTCGAAGGTCACCTTCGATTTCCCAATCTTCCACACCACACCGCCGCCTTCGCTGGTTTCCATGCTGGGATACAATCCGAACACTTCATCCTTGTCGAATTTCCCCGTGCTCAGGTAGTCTCGTGCCAAAGGTCCCAACTCGATTTTATCCGAAGACGACGTGCTACCTATGGCTCGACTTCGTGCAGGTGCATCCTTCAGTTCGAACGGCGTCGAAGGAATGCTCGAAATAGGCGTGGGTACGGCGTAACTTTTAGCTGCGAGCGGTACGAGTTCATTAATCAAATTTTTATTTTGTTCCGTGACACTTTTAATTTCTTTACCTAAACTGCTGATGGCATCGATCACAGGTTGATCCTGACGTTTCTTCTCTTCGTAGAATCCGCGATTCTCGGATTTCCAACCTTTGAAGCGTTTCGCGAGGTAATCGCGAAGCTTGAGATTTTCGTCTTCGATTTTTCGTTTCGTCATGACGTTATTTATATACGTCGTTTCTCACAACGTTGCAACGTTTAGAAAGTCGTTGATTTTGTTTCTGTATTTTCCATCGTTGGGTTTCCTCGTCATGTCGATCGTCACAAATCCGAAATCGTCACCGTTCCAGCAAGTAGAGCAGCAGCCTTCCGAAAATTGATTGTAGTTCATGTCTCCGCCTACGTAGTCATCGTACGCGTGCTTGAGGTTGGTGTGATCTTGACGAAACAAACATATGAAATTGGCGTTGTCGCGCACTAACTGTTTGGAATTTTGGAAAACGTTTGAGCCAGGTAAAAACAATCCATTCCTTTGTGACGACCTTGCGTGAAAAAGTTGCGAATTTCATTTTGATTTTCCAGGATGGCGTCGTCGAACACGACGACTGAATTTTCACGACAATCGTCGAGTGGTTTTATTTCCGAGGCGAATGTTGCAATGTCCAGGCCATCGTACAGTTTCATCAGTTGCTGGTATTTGGATTGCTCCAAATTTTTCGAGAACACGTACAGTTGCCTGTTCTTCCAATCTAACCAATTCGGTGCAAGGAGAAAATTGTCCACGAGCAGTGTTGTTTTCCCACACCCCGAAGGACCTACGATCAGACAGCGGATGCTGTCGGGAAGCAACTCGCCGTTCTTTTTTTTTCTCGTTTGACTTTCCGGATCCGGTAGACGCTTCACCACGTTCCACGTACTCACAAGATCACTTCGTTCGCGTCGATCCAACTCTTTTCTGGAAGTCCCAGCCATTTGACAAACAGTTTGTCACCTTTCCTACGCAATACTTTCTCGATGAGGTACGTGTCGGGGTGTTTTGTTTTAGAGAGTTCCTCTTCGTAAAATCTTCCTTTCAAAATCTCGCCGCTACTATCTTTTATTATATACGTGTGTCGGTTTCCGGGTAGAACTCGAACCACCGTAAAAAGTTCCGTGCTCCAATTTTTTGTGAATCCCTTCTCGAAGGTGCGTTTGAATTTGCTGATCCTCACCTGGTCTCCAATTTTGTATTTAGCTTTTTTTGTCGTGGGTGTGTACTTTGGACAGTAAACGGTAGAAATTAAACGCTGCTCGTCGGACTTGGTAACGTCGGCTGGCTTCATCCCTATCGTTCTGTGCCGTGTGTGATTATAG
Source organism: Lepisma saccharinum (assembly GCF_977018435.1). Lineage (NCBI taxonomy): Eukaryota > Metazoa > Arthropoda > Insecta > Zygentoma > Lepismatidae > Lepisma > Lepisma saccharinum. The sequence goes on along the minus strand of NC_139250.1, from coordinate 64,758,753 downwards.
GTGTCGACGAGTTCCGGCAGGATGTCGACCCATTTGTAATTTCCCCGAAGCGTGAATCGTTTCCACATGTGCGTTTTCAAGGTTCGATTGAATCTTTCCACGATGCTGGCTTTGATGTGACTGAAGGTCGAATAATGTCGAATGCCATGTTTTTGAATAAACTTTTGGAATACGGCGTTGTAAAATTCTTTACCGTTGTCCGTTTGCAGAAACCGTGGTCGTCTGCCGCCGCTTTCACGAAAAATTAATTTGAATGCTTCCGTGACGCACGTTCCCGTTTTCGCCTTCAAAGGTAGAGCCCATGCGAATTTCGAAAACGTGTCTATGACGGTGAGAAGGTACTTGTTGCCCTTGTTCAATTTATGCACGTTTTTCAAATTGCCGCTACTCATCTCCACGAGGTCACTTTGCCAGAGGTCGTCGATGCCCTTGGTTACCACAGCCAAACGTTCGTAGTTACGGCGTGCAGGTTTATGCAATTCTTCGACGATGGCTTGCCTAGACATTTTTTCTTAGAGATTACGTTTCAAGAGAAGCACAAGCGTGATGGGATTCAAAGAGGGTGGCACTTCGCTCGTGTTTTGAATGATCAGCTTATCGCCGGCACTCACGTCGAAAACGGTGAGATCTTCGTCTTCGTGTATTTCATATATGTTGCGCGTTTCGTTCCAACGTGCCAGAGGAATGTTTCCTGCTTTCTGGACACCACGATTCGATATCAAGGTCATGGTGGGAACGCTAGCTTTTCTACCGTGAGACCAGTACGAAAATTCGTTTATCTGAATCGTGCCATCGAGGAGAAACTTGTAGTACGGATGATAAGGATGCAACATGTACAGTTTGTTACCTTCCACGAACGTGGAGATTCTCTGTTGATTGGGTACGCTGTTGATTTCGATGGCTTGCAGAAAATGCAGTTTAGCGAATTTAGTGTCGACGCCGAGCAGATTACTGTGAACTTGTCCGAGTTTATTTTCGATGGGCAGCAAATGCTCGATTATGGTATCCGTTACGGTAGAAAACGACGGTTTGATTTTCACTTCCACGTTCAACTGCTTGTAGTTTTCGTTGAGTTCTTGCAACTTGGCACCGAAAGAGGCCAGCGTCGATTCCTGCGTGGATTCCAGCACTCCAACTTGATCTCTGATGTTGACGACGATGTTCTGAAGGTTCTCGACTTGATTCAATTTCGAGCTCTTCTCGGTAAGATCGTTCACGATGCTTCGCATCTCTGTAAACTGCGTGTGAAGATCGGCGACGCTCTGCGAAGTGGGCAGCGTCGACACCAGCGAACTGTTCCACGTTCGCCGTTTCCGTTTCTAGTCGTTTCAGCATTCGAGATATGTTTCTTCTCAAAGCGTGCAATTCTTTGGAGGTGGGGAGATTGGCCACTTTACTCTCGAGATCGCTTAATGAGCTTTTGATGTCGCTCGATTCGGATAGTGCCGTCACCGCCGTTTTCAATTTTTCCAAATCTTCGCTCGAAGGCACGCTCGTCCGTAACGATTCCAAGTCACCCTGTATGTTGTCGAGTACGTGATGAAAATGAGCAAGATTCGTTTCGACGTTCAAATTTTCTAAATATTCGATCTTCTCCTGAACCGTGCTCAACGTGTCTTGAATGCTCGTCAACGCTCTCGCTTCAGCGTGAATATTTTTAATTTCTTCGTTGATCAATTCCAAAGACGCCTGAAGCGTAGCGATGGTGGTTTGAATGTGTTCGAAATCTTGATAGGCCTCCAATTGAATTTTTATGTTCGCGACGCTTTTACCGATGACCTGCAGTTCGTCCGACGATGGTAGGTTCGTCATTGTATCTTCCAAAGTCTGCAACTTGGATTTAATTTCTTCCAACGTGCCGGTGAATTCTTCTTGTAATTTGGAAACGACGACATGCAAGCGTTCTGCGTCTATATCGTTCACGACGGTTTGAAGTTCAGAGAAATTCTTTTCTATTGCGGAAGTTCGTTCTTTGATTTCGAGTTTCAATTTTTCCAAATCTTCATTTTTCGATTGAAATTGCTGTAATTTGGCCAAATCATTTTGAAGCGAATCCACGCTCAACTGTATATTTTGAACGTTGTCGTAAGAAGGTACGTCGACATAATTTTTTATCAGCGTTTTCAGTTCGGAATCGATTTTCAGAATGGGGTCGAGACATTGCGTTTGGAGCGTAGCGATTTCCGACTCTAAACTTTTGTTTAAGGTTTCCTGCAAAGCGATCAAATCGGTCCTCAACTTCTTAACACGAACGTCCAACATGAGAATCTCTTCTGCGTGGTCCACACGCTTGGTGTTGCCGAAAATGTCGTTAGGCATTTTTGGTTAACGGTTATTTATAATAGGATAGACGATTCGTAATTCTACGAAGAGAGGAATAAGTTTGTCGTAATCTCCGAGGAGTTCCATGTAAAGATAATCTCCTGCAGACACATCGTACGTAATGTTAGAAAGCATCTTGTCGTGCTTGATTCGAAAAATGTTCTTGCCGGTAGAAATTTTGATTTCGCCTGCGTTTTCCGGATTCACGGTGATTTGAAGTTTCCCGTCGATCGGAATTTCGTAGAAATGTAAATTGTTATTAAAAACATAAAACATCTTGCCCACATCGTCGTCCAATTTCGTCCAAATACTGTTGAGGTGAACGATCAGTAGACCGTTGAGTTTGGATAACATGGAAGGTAAGAGGTTATTGGAATTTGGTGGTGCACTTTCCATGTTGATCTGTTTCCGGAAACCAAAGAGATTCATTGTCCTTGTTAGTTATTTAAATTTTCTATATGCTGTGCCCCTTTGTAGATCGAATAAAAAGAAGAGAAGATTTTATCTACGGCGATGCAATTCAAAAAACTCGAACGTGTAATTATGTCATTAGATCAGGATGAAGAAGAAAAAAGTAAGACTTGAATTTAATAAGGCCTCGTTTAGAGCGAGCTTAACGACATAATAACAACTTCCAACTTTTCATCCCCCGAGGGCTCCTCTTTTCCTCCATATGTTTTTGAAGAATGGCAAAAGACACAGCGGACTTCATGGCTATGGGGTTACGGTTAACACACGTCACATTTATCGCTTCCATTACAGTGGCCCCACTCTCTCGTGTGGATTTGACAATCGAGAACACGTAACTTGTTGTCTCTGGCATCCAATGCGACCTTGGTTACGCGCGTCGTGTACAGTTCGTGTAATTTATTCGCAATGCGATGATCTGTGCTGAGTTGTCTTTTACCTTGAAACAGGCATTCTTTGTAGTCTTTCATGCTAAATTTGCTGGTACTTATTTTTCCTACCCCTTTCGCTTTCTTGATCTCTTTTTCTTCTGCAATCTTTACACAGTACATTTTGGCACGAAGCCCCGCAAATTCGCTGATGTAATTACCAGCCGCTTCATCTTTGAACTTTCCTATGGTCATTTTATTTTTTGTCGAATGTAAGTGATGGCCTGATGGTAAGTTGCTAAAATCAAAAAGATGTTTCATTGAACTCAGATCATGTTCGAGGTTTGGTGTTTGGATTAGAAAAATGAAGCTATCCGTATCAATGTAACATATTTGGATGTTATCTCCATAAAAGGGTTGAAACTGATCGTAGTACGATTGGTACATGTGCAATTTTGATAGTTCAAGGACGGTGGCACCTATGGCAATCGGCTTGTTGAGCATCACTTGCTTCTTGTTCTTCTCGACGAATACTAGATTCTCGTCGAAAATGGTGAAGTTTTTGAAGTAGGGGGAGGCGACAATCTTCTCAAATTTCTTTTCGTCCATGACCAACGTTGCGTCGATGTAATTACGCACGTTCTCCATCGTCTTGCCGTAGATGGCGTTATTGAACAGTTTGTACAGATCCTTGTCTGCAAGCGATGTCGATTGCGCTCTGCGTTGCGTGTTCTCGGCTATGTACGGTTCGAGCCACCTACTCTGTCGGAACTTCAATCCTCTATGTATTTTCTTCAGCTGCAAGCCGTGACTCATATAGAATTGGAGGAGTCGGTAGTGCAGAACGTAATTCCGCTTGTTCTCCATGCTTAGTATGAGTTTTGGCTCCGATCCCCCAGGTGGCTTATCTTTGGTGGGGGCCAGGGCCAATCCATGATGTTTCTTGTGAAGTGTTTCGGGATAATCGAGATCCACTTCCAAGAAACAGCCCCATTCGTTATCTTCGCTCCAGTTGAGAAAATCCTCGCAGGAGAGTTCCTCTTCGGTCATCCACGCGTAGTCGCTGATGGGAAGACACTGGGACATGGAGTGGCCATACAGGTTGTTGACATCCCAGTAGACGATGTAGGTGTTGGGCTTTGATGCATCGTAACCAGGCGTATGAGGATTGTTTGCCTGGGCATGGCGTCGAGGACATTGGACGATGCCACCGCGTATCGCACTCTCCATGAAGGCATACTGTTCCTTCTCTGCGATGAGCCCCAGTTCCACCTTGGTGTATTTCATCATCGATTCCCAAGTCAATCCCGGCGTCGTGAAGAAATACGCAGGATCCAACCTGTAGATCGAGATGCATCTCTTGCGAAACGACTCGAAAATGTCCATGAGAAGTGTCACGTCTAATTTCAGATAGAGATCGTGATAATCACGAAAAGTTTGGCAATTGAAGGCCGTCCACACACTACGAGCGTGTTCGTAGTCCTCTTCGGAACAGACGGCCTCCGTGAGATGAGAATAAAATGCCTCCCGGGGTGGAAGTTCCGTCTCGTCAAATTTGTCGAAATCGTTGACGTACTCGTAGGGGTAGACACCCTTGCGACGCAACAGATTCAAATTCTCATCTCTCCCCGAAAAACACATTTGCTTGGTGGCCACAAGATCTTCGTCGTCAAGTTGAGATGCAAGGGTGGCCAGGCTGGAGGACAGGAAATTGTAAGAGTCCAGGATTCGCACTTCCACGCTTCCTTTTTCTTCGAGAGGGATCCACACTCTCACCACAATATACTTCTCGCTCGTTCTCGGGATGATGCTGATTCGCGGAACGAGGAGAGAAAGTGAGTTTTTGAGGTTTTTGTGGTCGTTTGGTCAAAAAATCAAAAATAGCGGTCAAAGGTACATTTACTATCTACTGAGCTGTAAACTAAATTTAGCTGAACTTGAACACTATAAGTATGATATTTCGTAATATAATTTACATATCCAGTGGGTTGGAAATAATGATCCCTGGTTGAGGTGTCTGATTCATAACAAGAGTTTTGATGGTTCAAGACAGGAAGGTAGATTCATCCTTCCCCCTTCAAATCTCAATCTGCATCTAAGTGAATAGAGGCGTGGTTGCTCGCAACTTTCATGTGACAAACTTCTAATTTTAAGTTCCATCACATTCGAAATGAACATACAAATAGGTCTTGAACTTTATATGTAGGACATAAAAGCATTATTTGTTTTAATATTGTATTAAATAAAATATTGCATAACTTAATTGTAACCTAATTAAGATAATTAATGAGATTAACAATAAATATTTCGGAACTATTTGTTTTTAAAATAACCATAAATTCTAAAGAAATAAAGAGATAAAATTTATTTACGTATTTTGTACCCCTAAATGAAGAACTTTCCTTCGCCACTGAACTCAGCTATGCACCATCCAATTCTACAAGTCCAGCCAGCCGCATCGAAAAAAGAAAACAAAAAACCTGAGTCGGCCAGTGGCAGGTAGACATATTTTCAAACATGCATGGATATTTTACATTTTTGCTGTATCTCCCCCCTCAAACTCCCCCTCCCTCTTCCTTCCTGCAAATGAATCCGGTTCTGCAATGTAGTTCGCCTGCATTTCAAGGCCGCCAGTTGAATGAACCCTTTCAACATGGGCCTTCCTATCTCCATGTCATGATACTGTCAACTGGTGATCACATGTCGCAGCCAGCTGGTATGAAACGCATGGCAGAGATTCATTTTCTGTTGAATAAAGTCTTTCGGGAAAGGTTTTGAAACATGTTTACTGCTTAAAAGGACTGCTATTCCTTTGCCTGCAAATACAGTAAAGGAAGGTGATATAAAAGCATAGGTGAAGGGTGGTGCTGCATAACACCAGTAGCTAATTTAGTAGCTCTTTCCTCCAGTTAGCCCACAATGTTGCATCGTTTCTTCTAAATATTTGAACATTGTTATAAATCTGTATTTTTCACCGTCGGCAGTGCTCGAAATGAGGGTGTATGCGAGGGAGATGGCATCCCCCCCAGCTAGCAACATTTTCGCAAAGCATCCCCCCAGCTGCCTCTTTATCAACATGTAAAACCTAGGAGCATCCCCAGTTAACCTTTTCCACTTCAAGCGCTGACCGTCGCTGGTCCTTTTTCTTATACAGTTACTCACAATGTTGTTCGTACAGATGAAGTGTGAGAAGTAAACGAAAGCAAAAATTACAATAAACCTTAGTACATTAGCAGGCACGTATCTAGAAATACATTTCGGAGGGGGTCCCATCAAGTGCTCAATAATAATAATAATAATAATAATAAAATAAGTTATATTAGTTGACTTAAAATAAAATTAATAAAATATGTAAATTAATTAATATTGCATTGTTATAATTACATGAATAGATAAAACTATGGTAAAAGAATAGAAGTATAACAGGACGTATTCATTTTCTAGCTTACGTGTAAAGATCGCCAAAATTTGTATAAAAACAGCTGCCCTGGAAAGGAAATTAATGTCAAATAGATAAAGAATTGAATATATACGAAAGAAAAAGTTAGATTGAATTGAGGAAAATTAAAGTTCCTGATTAATAGTTTATGCATATTATCATAAGTAATTGTGTGCATAAATCTTTGGAACTGTCCTTTATAGCCGTATGATCCCAATTTATCGCCTTCCAATAAGTTCGGCTGTAATAAATAACCATCGAGTATGTAACAAATGCAAAAAAAAAGTATATTTTCATTATATAAACAAGGTACTTGGTAAGTCTTTCGGGGGTCCGGACCCCCTGGAACCCTCCCCCTAAATACGTCCTTGTACATTAGGTGTTCTCCTTACATGTAATCACAACACGTATGGTGATTTATATACAACCGTTTGTTCCCTCATAAACTTTATTAATAACGAGAAACATACATTTTAGCATAAACATGCTATTTTGATGTCACATTTCTGTTCGTAGAGTTGCAATGAAAACAAAAAAAAAAACATTTTACAAAATGAGACAATTTAATGCATAACCCTTGGCCTTATTAACTCTTGCAGGTGTCTGGGCTGATTCCCTCCCACTGTAAAGCGACGGCCCTCTTCAGATGTTTTGACTTGCACTCATGTTTATGGACAAGTTTCTTAAAAAATGTCCATATATGCTCAATCGGATTCATATGTGAACTTTGAACTAGTGTTTCCAACTGCTTTGGTACATTCGAAACCAACCAGTCTCTGTTGAGTTGAGCAGTGCGTTTGCTGTCGTTATCCAGCTGGAACGTGAACACACGTGTTAACCCCATTTGCTGGGCCCTTTGTTTCACGTTATTCTTTAGGATATTATTACAGATATGTGTGTCCAAGATTCCACCAAAGACTTGCGTTTTCCCAACTCCTTTAGTCGACACACAGGCCCAGATCATAATGGATCCTCCATCATGTTTTTCCGTAGGCGTTGTATTGGCAACGTTGTCCTGCGTATTTCATTTCCTCCACACACTGGTCACACCATCTGATCCGTGCAGGTTTATTTCGGTTTAATCGGACAAGATCACATTGTCCCAAAACTCCTGATCCTTATGTAAAGGCTCTTTAGCAAACTCGATTCTGTCGATGCGTTTGCCCTTTACGAACAACATTGTGAGTAACTGTATATTTCTAAAGAGCCAGGAAAAGAAATGCTTTACCCTGTATTCTAACTCAGATCCCTACCCTCGTAACTCACTAGACACTACATATTTGCATTATCCAATGACAAGAAAATTTAAAATGAAGTCTACGAATATTTCTAGAAAAATAATATGTTAGCATGGACGCTCCGGGAGAGGGCAAGGGAGGGCAAGGTACCCTCTGGAATTCAAATGTTAACCTAAAAGTATATACGAGTATATTGCATATAATTTCATTTCAATTGTAGTAAATTATGTTAATTATTGTAATGGCGTTGTAGCGACATGAAAGAGCAACGTTGTTATGGGGGAAATATGCCTACTTTTCTCTCCTGTAAAAAAAAACCCTTTCCCCTCCCTGGAAAAAATCCTGCGGACTTGCATGTCCGTATTTCTGAACAGTATCTACTATAAAAACTTTAAATATTATTCAATGAATTACAAGCACAGTATTACTAATGGTTTCCAAGGACCTGCAGAAGGTTGGTATAATACTCATATCGATTCGTTCACATCGTACAAACAATTTGTTGACGAATTTCTGAATCACTACACGTCTTATTCATTAACCCAGGCTCAATTATCTGAACTTAGAAGCTGTAAATATGATCCTAAATCGAAGAGTAGTATGGAAGTTTTTGCTATACGTACGCATTTAGCATATTATAATTTAGTTGATCGTCCGAATGATGCAGAAGTTATTGATATTTTAATCAATCAGTTGCCCACATCTATTGCACAAACAATATTAGCTGCTAGATTAGTTAAAATGAATGATGTAATTGCGTTACTAAAGAGGTTGGATTTAGTGAATTCAAGATCGAACAAGAGTTTTAATGTTCATGATAATGTACGTGAAAAAAATTTCCGACATGATGGTAATAATTCTAAAAGTTTTACCGACAATAATAGTGCAAGAGCAAAACTGAGAGTTCAAAGTGTTGCTAAAAGTTCATCGTTTGTAAATGATGATGAACCTAATGGAAATCAAGGTTCAAGACGTAACGTAAAACCTAATGATATCGTTCATTTTGTTTCTTCTAGCGATGAAAATAAAAGAATTAAAATTCCACGTACAGATGTTCCATCTGTTGCTGAAACCCAACAATCAAACTCCAACCAAAGGACGAAGATTTTTTACTGGAATAATAATTTTGGGAAACCTAACTAACAGACAATATAATCGTTACAGACGTAATGATGCAGGAACTTAACATTTCCGGCAAAATAGAAGTCCACAAAGCTCTCGATATTTCAACAATAATGGTAGATTTATGGGCAACAGTTTCAATGCCAGAAACGAGCAAGAACAACAGCAATTTGCACTGCGTCCTAACTCTCAGTTCTCTAACGATAATTACCACCATTCCAACCATGCAGTGTATGTGTCAATTGCGGATACTCGTCGTCTCCGTTGTCAACGGGAAACAGTTGTAATGCAACTACAGTTTCAAATACTCCATTGAATGAAAATAGTACATCTTTTGATCCAAGAGAAACTTCTTGTAAACAGTTCATTTCTTCTGTCCCTAAAGAAACATTAAACGAATGTCGCGGGTGAACGTGGACCAGTTTGCTCGCACTAACATAAAGGAGGGTCCGTAAAAATGATATCGTAATGAAAATATGTGCACAAGTTGTTAGTATGCGGTATTAAGTAATTCTGTTTCATCTGAAGTTGATCATTAATATCCGCTTCAATATTTTTCCAATTAGATTGGTACGAAGATGAACCTACTTGGACTTTAAATTATACTGGCATACCTACTCCTATTACTGATCAACCTCTGATCACATTGAACAGTTTGTGGTATTAGCATACAATGTGCCCTTGACAATGCAAGTCAATGCAATATGATCAGTTATGAATTATAGTGCAGCATACAATTTATTATTCCGACTGCCAAATCGATTGCAGGGGATCAACTTAAGTTATATACATTTTGTAGAGCAATCTCTCAAACTGCAGTGTTTTGATTTCACGTTATATCATGTACCAGGAGTTTCGAATAGTATTGCTGATACGTTGAGCAGATTTCCACCTTGTACAAGTTATTCCGCACTTGATGATAAATTATATATCAATCAAGTAATCGTGGAAGATTCACAAGATGATACTTCCTCTATTTAGTTAAAAGCTCAACGTGCAGATGAGAATAATATAACTTCTCACTTAGAACATAGTACAATTGATAATGGCTATTCAATACATTTTCTTCTATTCAACTTGTATATTGGACCATTCCTTGTCAAGGAAATTAAGGACAATAATGCAATTCTTTACACAATGAACCAGCAATATTATGACAAGGTGAACTTTTCAAATCTTCGAGTGTTTAACTGTTCGGAAGGAAAGAGGAATCAACTCTTGTCTCAGAATTAAATTTATGAGAGTAGATACTGGAAAAAGGAAACCATTCTGTTTATTATTTTGTACAATTGAATGTTCTATTATGGTCTGATGTGTTATTACCTGTTAGGCACAAATCTGTTTATGTGCACGTTGTTGTCGAATGTGAGATAATATTGTGCATTTGTAACTTTGTTTTACGTACTTATGTTGATAAACATCTGACTGATTTGTAGATGAAAACTCATCCTCGCTGTTTCGTAGTTTTCATTTTCCTGGAGGAGGGGAATGTTGTGACGGTTCTGTGGATCCGCGCAATATAATTAATTATATGATTATTGAAATTACTAATTTCATATTATACAAGTCACTTTCAAATAACAGTTAAAAATGCATAATAACTACTTTGTACAACGTTAATTATGTTTTATGTTATTTATTGCGCTATACGCTGTATAAACGAGATATTTGGAATTCTAACGTTGCCATAGCAACTAGAATCAATAGTCATTATGTAGCAATGGATATAATGGAATTGGAAATAGATAATAGTGAACTGCATATTGCTCAGTTATTTTAATAATACTTAGACCAATAGAAGTTGTACCTTCACCTTCGCGTTATAATTCGGAATATTTATGAACGAAATGTAATCGTGCAAATGATTGACTAGTGAATGACACAATCGACAACAAAAAAGTGTTTAGCAAACCTTAAACATTGCGTAGCAAGTCATAACTTTCCAAAAAATTACATTTTCCTGAACCTAAAAATTAATATATTATAGCACAATGGCAGGGTAGTTCAAACGGAGATAAGTACAGTATGTTTATCCTAAAGGAGCACTAAGCTTGATGTCATTGAGTCGTCTCTAGCTGCCGAGGGTCGATAATGCAAACATTTAGATTTCTTACACTACGCTTCATGTTTTATTTTCTGGTTGCGAGTATGTGTAATTCAACAGCAGGAGTAGGAATCTGATAAACTCCCTAAAATTGAAATAAAAAATGTATTAAGTGCGTAAGCGCATTATATTTATTATTATACACTATGACACTGTACCCTTTCCGATAACTTAATATTAACGCATGTTTTCTTTGTATTAAGCAGACATTTTCCACTCGTATTTTTGGTCTTTTTTTCCTTGGTTACAACAATTTTAAAATTATAATTCTTGTAAATGAGAAAGCTGTAGAGATTGCGAGACATGGAACAGAATATAAAATATTTTTTGTAATAACTATTCTTCTCGATAAATGTGTATGTATAAAATAGAGAACCATATTTACTAGCCATAAGGAGTATGATATCACGTAAAGAAACGAGTCAGTTTTTAATAACAACTATAAAAATAAAAGTACAGTCGCTTAGAATTATTATGTATTATTCTTTACCAGATTAACAAGAATAAAACACTTAAATTGTGAAAATTGCAAGTGACGTTAACAAGTTTTGTGCAAATTTTAAGGCTTTTTTGAGTTTCGATATCTTTTCTGTTTTTGACGATCGTCTTATTAAAATTCTTAGTTTCACAGCACTGATTATTCATCTATCATGTCCTGACATAATTTCTGAGGCTAAGATGAAATTAAACTTGCAATTTAATGTAGTAGCAGCAGGTTCAGCATCAAATTCCCCAGGTATTTAAATGGGAGAACAATTGCCCAACAAAAGCGTGGGGACACAACAGGGGTGCTGCCACCTACAATAGTTTGCTTTGACCAGGCCCATTGTAAACACCGTACATTCACTCACTCATGTTCTGGAGCGGTATACCGTGTTCACGTGGCGCATGCAAACCAATGAAATGTACTTTTAAAGCAGCAGAAAGGTATTTGTTGCATCTACACTGGTATTCTTGCGCCCAGCGTCTACTTGGTCGAATGTAATTTCCTTGCATTTTTATATTAACTATACTTTAAAAAATATGCTAAGTTGGAATTATACTCTCTTCACAATAATGATATCAAATGCAGATCCCTAGCGAGAGGTAGGCTATGGGGGCTGGAGCTGAAGCCTAGGGGGCCATGCTCCAAGGGCCCCTTCATTTTTATCCCCAACGAAGCCGGAATATGCGACGGAGAAATTCACACTTGGCAGAAAGGGGAGAAGGAAACACGTACAAGATGTTATTCGACCCTTGTTCCCATTGAAGAATTTGAAGTGATAGATACTTCCTTTGGAGGGTGGGGGAGGGGGGTTCACTACGTGAAAATAGATGTCATTATTCAGCTCGGTACATGACATTCCCTGCTTCACCACGTCAAGAAATGATTTCCATCATAAATCCTATTCGAAATTTCAGGTTGATAAGATGCTTGCAGGCTTATATTCTGGTACACACTGCTGGAATTTTCTGTTTCCCAAAGTGGTAGTAATATTAAGTTTTTAAAGATGTTCTTCAGACACTAAAACATGACTGAAACATTCTTAAATGTGATAAACTTCTTTAATCAGAAATGCAAAACTCCGAATCTTTAAATAAAACCTAAATTATTGTTTAATTAGTTGTTTCTTTGTTTCATCATGTCAAAATTGGTAGAATATTAATATCGCAAACCATGGAATAAGAAGAAAATATCGAAGGGCGTACATAAAATGTCGGTGGCTGGTAGCGCGAGAGGGAGGGAAGGGGTGGGGCAAACCACGAGCCTGCCTAGGGCGTCAAAATAAATAGCTAAGGAGCTGATTAAATGTCTCTAGGTTACTGGTAGCTTACAATTTTCTTCTCACACATGACCACTATTTTTTAAAAAAAATTAAGTTAGCAAGTATTACCACAGAAATAAAAATGGACCGGAGCGGACCAGAACGACGTTCCATTTCCTAAATGCCTGGAACCTTCCTGTTCCTTCTCGTTAGAAGTGGCAACGGGGTGTTTCGGTTCGTTAATTTTTATTTCGATATTTCACTAGGTTTTCATTTTCGATGTGAACTAAGTTGTTAATACTTTTAAATATTCGTAGTATTCAATAGTAGTATATATAATAGAACTCACATAATTTGACTGTGGTATGATGGCGTCCACGTTTCATTCACCTTTTTTGTGACTTGCTCTCGTCTTTTACCTTTTTTATTCTTTAGTTATTATTAATTGTTAATTGTCTTGTGTCTGGATTCGATTGTTCTCACAGAGGTATTCTGCTTCACAAGATCTTTACACAAATTTAGGTTCTCTTTTTATGGTCATTCTTTTCTTTCACACTTTCGTCTCTTATATAGGGTCCGGCAATATACGTATATTTACAATTTTAATATATTTCCTATAATAACACAATAGAGCAAATGCTAATCAAAATAGTGATAATTAATAGACAACATAATGCCATTTGTAAAACAATAACACAACACTGTTCACTTCATCTTAATTTTTGAAAATCACATTAGGTAGATGCCCTCCATTCCGTGTTGTACAGCCAACGGCGAAAGAAAGAAACATTAGGCGAATTGTCCACCACCATTTTCAATCGGTCTGAATTACACAATGTGATGACAATGAATTGAAATAATGACGTCAATAAGCAGAGAACAATGCTTGCTTCGAACCAACATAATTTCATTCCTTAAAACAACACAGGATATAGAATAAAAAAGTAATGAAAATAGCTGTGGGCAAATTTTGCAATATTTATTCAGAATTTATAGGCTAATAATTATCCCAAATAAGATATGCAACGTTTTCATTGTTTGTCAAGCACAAGTTAAATACATTTCTTCTTAATATCGATTTTTGTTCAACAATGTACAACATTAAAGTAATTTGTCTTCGTTATAAACTAAATCTTTATTTAATCATTTTTATGTGCAAGAGCAAATATGATTTATTTGATAAAATCAGTTTAGTTATTTCTATATAGTTTAATATTGTAATATTATAGCAAAGTATTTCTCCCTCGTTTTCAATAAAATATCGTTTTCCTATTGGCTGTTTATGTTAGGAGTGGGGGAACCACGCTTCGTGTTCTTGGCGAGGTAAAAACTTCCACGTTGGCATTTTTAATTGTTGCCAACCTGAACTTTAGCTTACTATCGCTAATTAACATTGATGAGTTATATAAATTATCAGTTTTTCTTGTGTTATTTTATGTTATGAGTTTGTATTGTAAGTTAGAACAATCAGTTATGTTGCGCCTCGCGCTTGAGGTAGCAGTTGAGGTAATGCTATTAACTGTGAAGGTGGTGCGCGGACTCTCGTGTTAAATAAGTTGCTTATCACTGCCTGCGAGCGTGCATGACCCAACAAATTATAACTTTTAACTTGTGCGAATCAGTATGTACGCGCGCGATTCGTGATTAAAGATTTTGGACATTTTATTATAAAGTATTTGAAATTTTATTTACTGTCACGTGGCGCAATTCGGTGGTTTCCTTCCTGGAGGAAGGGTGGATCGTCTTAATCCCGATCCCTGGGTGAGAACTGTTGCTCCCAACTGACCAGCCGGAGCAAGGAGCGGTGTGTTGCCAATTCGGATCTCCATACTCTGGAGTTACGAGTGGTGGCACGTTGCATTGCATTTTGTGGCGCCGCAACTAAGGGGCGCGAAGAAAGAAGCCTTCCCCCTTCCCAGTGAACTGTTGCCCAGTGCTCCCTGAGTGTTTTGTCCACCCAGTCCATTGCCATTTCCAGAAGATGGATCGTGGTGATCGTCGGATACTTAGAAGCAAATTTCGCACCGAACTCTCCGAGACACCGGCAGCGTGCTGCAGCCAGCCGTGGAGCGACGTTTCAGGTTACCAATGTTTGGAGTGTCGGCTTCTTTATCACCCGGAGTGCTGTCCAATGACAGAGACTGTTGTGGATGGAGGTGATACGGAGTTTCGATGCCAGAAATGCCTCGAAATACGACTTCAGCAACCTCCGACGGCTACTGTTTCGTCTCCAGCAACAGTGATGATGCCTGAGTGGGTCAATGTTTTGGTGGCCTCCCTAGCGGAAAAGGAGCGTGAGCGACATGAACAGCTGATCGCAGCGTTCACAGAAAAAGACCGAGAGCGCGAGGAGAAATTGAAAGTTGAAAAAGAGGAAGAGAGAAAGAGATATAAACAGATGATTGCCGCTTTCTCAGAGAAAGACCGAGAGCGCGAAGAGAGATTGAAGGCCGAAAAGGAGGAGCAGAAGAGACGCCATGAACAGCCAACTATCCGAAATGGTGCAGCAACTTAGTTCCATTCCTGCACGGATTAAGTTTGATACGCACCCACTTATTGTATCATTTTAGGTGTTTAATATGTTTAAAATGTTAATTGTCTATTATGACGTAATTTGTTTTGTTCAATTGGGTAGTCTTTTATGGTTATGAACTAACCTTAAAACATTGGATTGTGGATTGTGAGGTGAGAGATATTATGGATGTTTCTGGAATAATGCAAGTGATTTTGGAAATGTGAATGTTTTAATTTGTGTAGTGGAGAAGTATTATGATCTAAATACACTTTTGTTTGTAATAAGAAGTTTAATTGTGAGTTCTAGTGTAATATATTAACATTAGCATATCCTTATCTGATTTCCCACAACCTGAGGGCTTCATAGTAGGCTGATAAGTCTCAGGCTCGCCGTTGAGGAATAAACGTAAGTTGATCCTTTGAGTATATTCCGGGGAACGTAACAGGTGTAAACTTTTTGGCGCCGCAACGCGGGACTCGATAAATGTGTTTGAGTAGGGTATGCAGAAGCGTAATTTAAGAAGTGATCGTCGTAAGTTAAAAATGGATACTTTAAGTTGCTGTTCCGATAAAGGGAAAGCTGATGATGAAGAGGTCGAGTGCAACGATTGTAAAAGAAGCTTCCACTTACGTTGTGCTGGTTATCCTTTGCCAAAATCGCAGTATAAGGGGGAAGAATTGAAATGTCTTATTTGTAAAGAGAAGGGTAACAAAGGAAGTCCTAGTTTGGAACAGTTGTTTCAAACCCTGATGGAGAAAATGGAAATGGGAAGAAAAGAAGATAAAGAGGAACAGGAAAGGATAAGAAATGAACAAGATAGAAAAAGAAATGAAGATAAAGAGGAACAGGAAAGGATAAGAAAAGAAGATAGAGAGGAACAGGAAAGGATAAGAAAAGAAGATAAAGAGGAACAGGAAAGGATAAGAAAAGAAGATAAAGAGGAACAGGAAAGGATAAGAAATGAACAAGATAGAAAAAGAAATGAAGATAAAGAGGAACAGGAAAGAATCAGAAGAGAAGATAAAGAGGAACAGGAAAGGATAAGAAATGAACAAGAAAGAATCAGAAGAGAAGATAAAGAGGAACAGGAAAGGATAAGAAATGAACAAGAAAGAATCAGAAGAGAAGATAAAGAGGAACAGGAAAGGATAAGAAATGAACAAGAAAGAAAAAGGAATGAAGAAAGAGGAGAATTGATGAAGCTGCTCAGTCAAGATAAGGAAGAATTATTATCTAGAATAGAAGAGGGGCGAAAGGAATGTAGAGAAATTAAGGAGACTCTGAGGAAGGAAATTGCGTGTGAGAGGCAGCAAGTAGCTGAATTAATTCTAAAGCTGGAAGAAAAACAAAAGGAGGATTATGACAAGTGGAACATAGACTTGACACAGGAGAAAACATCTAGAGAAGCTAAAGAAAAGGAAATGGAAAATGAAATTGAGAAATTGAGGGGACGAATAGAGAGTGTTGAAATAATTGCAAGGCCGGAAGCAACACAGGGTTCCTCAGAATTACTTGATAATTTAGAGCTAAATCAGAGAAGGCAAGAAAAGAAACTTGAAGAAGTTACGGAGAAAGTCGCATCTGTAGATAGGCAGGTCGATCAACTACAGATGTTAATGGCAGGCTGTCGGGTTCTAGAACCTTCTCAAAATGGTGAAGCTGTATTTCAACCGAGAATGAACGGTTCAACAACTAGAGGTGATTCCAAGGGGAAGATGAGGAAAAGAAATCGTTACTCGTCAAGTTCTTGCTCTGCAGTTTCCTCTAGTTCTGAGGAAACTGAAACTAGGAAAATTACAAAGCCAAGGAAGAGACATAATAATGGAAAGTCCGAGAGATTGGGACAGGATGAGATATCTCGTGACAATGCCTATAAGAATAGCTCCTACAAATCTTTTCGCATGTCTGATGTTAACGCTCTTTCAAAGTTTGCTGGAGAGATTAATACTGTCTCTGCTGAGAGGTATTTAAAAGAGCTAATAACATACCTGGATCTAATGAATGTCCCTATGATTTTTAGATTGAAGTTATTGCCCTCTCTTATGGTAGGAAAGGCTAAGGCGTGGTTTGTTGCAAATGAGAAGAAGTGGAAGACTTTTGAACATTTTTGTGCTGCCTTTAGAAAACAATATGCCTCTGCTGATGCCAAGCAAAGGGAAATGCAGACTCTGAGAAACAAACGGTATTCGAGGAGCTGTGGCCTCTCACTTGAAGAATATTGCTGGGACACATATGGCTCTTATTGTAATCTTGTGGATAGCGTTGACCAAAGCTAAGCGCTGAACTTGGTTATTAGTCAACTTCCGCTGCGAGTGCGTCAGTTGGTACTTACTCGCGATCCACGCAACATGGATCAACTTACCAGCTATTTGGGAAGATATGAAGCCTCGGAGCAACTCGATGGATGGAGGACAGAAAACCCGAGATTCGAGGACAGAAGAACCAACCAAGCTAGAGTTAGGCAATTGACGTTCTCCAGAAATCAACCCAATTCAGCGAAGGTGTCTGCTGGTAACGGAAGATCTGATAATGAGAACTTTAGTGGTAGCGCTCGACAAAGTAACAATCCTTCAGGAGAAGAAAATAGAAGCGGGTTCTACAGAAGAAGGAACTGCGAGGGATCACAGCGATCTTCTGGAGAAGAAAGAAGAACGCCATTCCGAAGAAGAAGTTCGTATGGTAATAATAATTTCTCCCCACATCGCTATAACCGGTATAGAGGTAACTACAATTGGAGGAGGAAAGAAAGTGCTACACAGACGGAAGATTTCGATAGTGGAGAAACTAGTGTTAAACAATTAGATGTTACCACTTGGAATACGTCTGTCCCGTTCTACACTCCAAGAAACTGAGAAGCAGTTGTTGAGTTGAGTGGATGGCCCTAGAGTTTTGAAAAAGAAAATTTACTCCATTTTCATTTTGTTAATTTTCTTTTTGTTTGTGGGAGGATGCCATGATACGCACCCACTTATTGTATCATTTTAGGTGTTTAATATGTTTAAAATGTTAATTGTCTATTATGACGTAATTTGTTTTGTTCAATTGGGTAGTCTTTTATGGTTATGAACTAACCTTAAAACATTGGATTGTGGATTGTGAGGTGAGAGATATTATGGATGTTTCTGGAATAATGCAAGTGATTTTGGAAATGTGAATGTTTTAATTTGTGTAGTGGAGAAGTATTATGATCTAAATACACTTTTGTTTGTAATAAGAAGTTTAATTGTGAGTTCTAGTGTAATATATTAACATTAGCATATCCTTATCTGATTTCCCACAACCTGAGGGCTTCATAGTAGGCTGATAAGTCTCAGGCTCGCCGTTGAGGAATAAACGTAAGTTGATCCTTTGAGTATATTCCGGGGAACGTAACAAGTTAACTGAAGAGAGGATAACTCAGGTGGAGTCGGCACAACAAGAACTCGTTTGTAAACAGACTGTTTTAGAGACTGAAGTTGTTGCTGTACAGGAAGAAGTGACGGGACTCAGTGGTCGACTGTCAAGTGAAATTTTGGGACTTCGAACACATGTGCAGAGTACGGTGACCGAAACACTCTCGACTCTAATGGACTCAATAAAAGAACTTGGAGAACGAGTGACAAACTTATCGCTACGTGCAGACACGGCTTTCCATGATACAGGTTTAGCTTCACTAGAACTTCCAGTGACAAACGAGCGTGACTTAACCCGTAAGTCAGTTCCCAGTGCCCAAACAGCTGATAGACTTCGCAATATGGGTAACGATAGACAGTTAACTACTCATGTACAGGTACCTGTGTCTCTTCCCACCAAACAAGCAAGAAACGATCAGCGGCGTGGACTGAGATACGAAGACAGTTTCCTGTGCCAAGATCGTGTTTTTCGAGGTCCCCGTATGACAGACATCAACCAGCTGCCGAAGTTTGATGTAAACATCGAAGCCCATTCTGCCGAGAAATACCTCCGCGAGCTGAACCTAAGTTTCAATCTGATACAAGTGCCAGATGAGTGTCGATTGGACTTGTTGTCGAGAATTTTTATTGGCACTGCAGAGCAGTGGCTCTCGGCTAATTGTGACCAGTTTCTCGACTATGAGGATTTTTGTGATCAGTTTAAGGCACAGTTTGCTTCTATTGAGGCCAAGCAAAGGCAACTGGCAGCCTTGCGAAGACGGCGGTACTCGCGGCAGACCAATGCGAGCATGGAAAGTTATGCCTGGAGCATATACGCGGGTTTTAAAAATCTATCGGACACTCTGCGAGAACCGGAAGTTGTTACGCTAATTATCGAACAATTGCCCTTCCGTGTACGTCATCTGTGCCTTGCGAATGCACCCAGAAACATTCGTGATCTCACTGCTTTCCTGAAAAGCTACGAGTCGTGCGAAGAACCCATTGGCTTCAGACAGTATGATAACGCATGTGGTGAGCGACGACGTGATGAAGATGCTAATTTTCGTCGTCCTCAGAATACCAGTTAGCCGCAGGTGCGCACGATTAGGCAGAACGCGTGGCCTAATCGACAGGTTCAGAGACAATATCGCCTAGATCAGCAAAACCGCCCGGTGCAAACAGATGAGCACTCAGACAGGACCAGACGCTGGACTTCTCCGAGAAGAGGAAACTATTACCTCCGGAACTATGGAAACCGGTCAAGATCTGATTCACCGCAGCGCAGACCAATGGTTAACGCAGAGACCAATACCGAAGACCTGCAATTAACACCTGAGCAGCAAGAGGCCATAAATGATACAAGGCGCTACTATTGGAGTCTCGATGGTCATAGTGGCCAGGAAAACGCTCGTCTTGCCTAATTAATTCGTTCCGAGTTGGGCAAGGACTGTGCAAGGAGCGAGCCGCCTCAGTAAAACCACCTGATGTTAGTGCATCACACATAAATTTGCCGTTGCGTAGAAACGAATTTTCGTTTCGTCTCCCTCTCTCTTAGCATCACGTATTCTACCCTGCTCGAAAACCTTCGCTATTGTTGCCATATTGTCATTCCATTCCTGGACACACTCGCGCAAACATCATTGAAAACAATTGAATAGCGCTCCAGCTCGCGGTTCCCACCGTTCGGCAGGGACGGTAATGTGGCAATATAGCACGGCGTAGTGGTTGCTTCTTTTATGCAGTGCATGTTCATTGGCTAGCTAGTAACTAGTGTTGCCAACTGTAATAATGAAGCACTAAAAAGGGAAAGGCAGGTAAAGTGGCGGTGAGTTTTGTTGGATTGGAAGCACCATATTTTTATTTTATACTAAGTATTTGACCGGTTTGACGTTGTGTGCGTGTATTGCGTGTGTGTATGTAAAAGTGTGTGTTTGCTAATGAACGTTAAATTCCATAATGCCTCCAGTTCTGTCGAAGTTGAAATCAAAAACCTTGCATAGCCAAGCTCGGGAAATTCTAATCAACGTGCACGAGTTCATGAAGGAGGAAGCCAGTCATGGTGTTAGCATCCCAATAAAGCATTTTGGCAAGAGAGCAGCGAACAGCAGCAACAAATTGTTCATATTTCATAATTTTGGAATTATTCAAAATAAATAAATTATGTGGCTCCAACATCATTTCAACTCTGGCTCCGGCACGTGTTCTTGTAGTAATTGCATAGAGGAGGCTGTCATTTTTGCTGCTTAATGCGATACATATTGTTTTCTGTGTTAAAATTGCCATGCTTTGATGGGTGACCAAGTTCATAGCAGGGCCGGCGGAAGGGGAGGGCGAACCGTGCCATCGCCCAGAGCGGCAAAATTTGAAGAGAAGAAAAAAATAAGCCTATTGAAAACTGTGATCGAGCGAGATATTCTTTTGCGCTTAATAGTATTGAAATAGCATAAGAAGTCTCATTATTTATTTTATATTTTGATGTTTTAGTTAGGAATATATTGATTTTCAATTTTCCGTTGCTGCGTAATGACCGGGGGGTCGAAATAGAGCGGCATCTGCCGCCACCTCCCAGGGAGGCAAAATGACTAGCGCCGGCCCTGGTTCATAGCAAAAGAAAAAGCCGCGCAGCTTATCGTCTAGTGGCAGTATATGTACTTGTTATTGTTGTGGAAGCCTGCATCCTTTGTAAATGTACAACAAAGGCAACCAACTGTCGCCGATCTCAGAGAGGAAATAATAATACTGCTTGAGGAGGAGTGTTATGGTGCAATTGTAGCGGTTTAACACGTTGGCATGTTATTATCTGCCGTTGCAGTTCCATACCAGTGTATACGGGTTTTGGGAGTGAAAAGTTAGAACGCCACCAGTGCATTAATGCAATGAAAAATAAATTATATATATTTTTATTTTGTTTGAAATCACTCAAATAAGGAATCGTATGAAGAAGTCTTCTTTGCAGCATTTTTGGTAATTTTACTTATGTGTTAGTTCATATTTTGCGAATTTTTAGTCCATATGTATGTAGCTACATACAAAGCCACTTGTTAGTACATATTAATCCTAGTCCTGGTATAATGCATGACGTTTAAAACTCAACGTTAGATAGACCTGAATTCTCTAATTTTATTGTTGTACGTAACAGCTGTGCATCGGCGCACTGCAGCGATTTTTCTATCTGCTCCATTAGCAACACTGCTTCTTTAGTTGTTTCGCGCATCGCACGGCAGAAATATCTGCGCTGGACTTTTTTTTCTAGCACTGCAATAGACCTGTCAAATAGTGAAGAAACTGACATAAAAGAGCTATATCTATAGACTGTAATACTCCAAAAGTAACACCTATTTAGCTGGACTGTTTGTTTATTCATAGTGGACACAGAAAATTTTGATGGGCATAAAATCAACATCTATGTTGTGAAGAATTTCCCCGCTGATATGTTTTCAGGAGTTCCCTTTCTACGTGGTTACCAGGCCAAATTGGACTTTGAACTGAATAAGTTAACACTTCAACATAGTGATGCATCCTCCGTCACCGAAAATATTATATGTGATACGAATGCAAGAAGGATAGTATAAATGTGAGCATCGTATCTGTGAAGATAAGTAGACGGCAAATGCATAAAACCTGAAGTGTAAATTATATGAGAGTCCAAATGTATTTCAATTACTATTGGCTTATAAAGTCGAATTTCCCGAAAGGTGAGAAAGATTTAGCGGAGTGGAGAGTGAAATAAATTTAATGAAACAGGTGCCTGTGTTTCAAAACCTTTTATCGATGCCATGAGAAAGTTTTAGCTAAGTGGGAAAACAGCTGTTTTAAAAATCGATATGAATGTTATTGTACATGTTTTGTCTAATTCCACATTTTCAAGATCTGCTGTGGCTCGTTTATAGAATAAACATATGGTTAATGAACGATTCTATTTATGAAAATATCGGTGTTGCTCCTTCGAAACATTTTATTCTATACTCCTTGTCCAACAACCTCAAGAAACCTCGGAATACCAGTGAATTTTATTCAACAAATATGCTCTTTTTCATGTTCAACAATGATTAACAATCTAGTACACTGCATTCTTTAACGTACTACGATAAAAACGAAGGAAAGTGAAAAAGTTCTCTCTTTTCAACACGAAACTATAAGACTTTTTCTTGTAAGAAAAACATTGTTGATATATAGAGTTTCAGCGTTCTAATAATCAGTTCTTTTATTTTGTGTCTTGTTTATTTTTCTCTGACCGAAGCAAATTAAAGAGTTATGTAACAGCAATGTATTAGATTGTATAACGCGATAAAGTGCCATTGTTGACGAAACAATAAACACTGAATTATTAATAAGCTCAAAGAAGCAAAGTTATAAGTAGGTCAAAAGAAGATTGTGCTCTTTATAAAACTAGGTCAAATAACAATGACCAGAAAGGAACATAAATTTTGAATGAAAGAATTGTCAGACCTGTAAAATGTCTTGTTACAGCAAGCTTATATTTACGAAGGTATATCTTACATTATCCAAGTTGATTGTTCATGTACATGCATATTAATTGAAATTTATTGTAACTTTCGACGATTATATGTAACCTAAAGGTCTATCTCAGTTATATGTCATAAATTCTTGTGTTTGGAAGAAAAGTTGAATCTGTTATCAAGTACTTCTTTCAGTGTAATCTGAGTGTATAATTTTATAATTGTTTCAACCGAATATTATTTGTGTTATGCGATAGTAAGCATCTTGTAAGAAAAAAATACTTCGATATATTCAGCCATTTTTTTTATGCCGACAAGGGGACAAATTGTAACGACCGCCATGTTAGGCAGATTTCAGTTGTATATTGGCATTTATCTTATTCGTATACTTTCAAGTTAAGAACTTGAATTAAATTATTTATACTTAATTGTTTTCATAATTCATATATATATATTTACGTTTTATCTTATATTATTCGCGTATTTTTGCAATATTTATTCAGAATTTATAGGCTAATAATTATCCCAAATAAGATATGCAACGTTTTCATTGTTTGTCAAGCACAAGTTAAATACATTTCTTCTTAATATCGATTTTTGTTCAACAATGTACAACATTGAAGTAATTTGTCTTCGTTATAAACTAAATCTTTATTTAATCATTTTTATGTGCAAGAGCAAATATGATTTATTTGATAAAATCAGTTTAGTTATTTCTATATACAAGGGTCGTTCAAGGTTGACCGGGATTTTCGTACGTAAAAAATCGATGAATAGCCGGATCATGATGAAACGTGCGGGTGTGGTAATGTATTCCTTCGCGAGTAACTAGCGCCCGGCATGATGTATTTCGTGCATGCGCAGCAGTTGCAGCGAACATGGCGGCAAGCAGTGTGTCTGTGGCTGTGGAGCAGCGGTGTGTAATCAAATTTCTCGTGAAGGAGAAAGTGAAACCAGCTGAGATTTTCAGACGATTGCAAGCACAGTATGGTGAACAAACGATGTCGCGGACAAGAGTGTACGAATGGTGTGAGCAGTTTCGCGAAGGACTGGAGCTGGTGACCAATGAAGCGCATGGACACATTCGCCCAACTGCAGTCACACCAGTGAATATCGCACGTGTTGAGCAAATGATTCTTGAGAACCGGCGAGTAACAGTGCGGGATATTGCTGCCGAGGTGAATATCAGTGTCGGGAGTGTTGAGACAATCATTCACGACCACTTACGCTTCCGCAAAATCTGTGCAAGGTGGGTTCCGCGCCAGCTGACATTCGATCAGAAATGGACACGCAGGACGGTCTGTGAACAGCTTCTGAATCGGTTTCGAACACAAAGTGATGAATTGTTGCAATCCATCATCACGTGTGATGAAACATGGTTCCACAATTCAACCCCAGAGACCAAAAGACGCAGCATGGAGTGGCGGCATAAAGTTTCCCCGCCCCCCAAGAAAAGCAAAACGCAGCCGTCCGCTGGAAAGATCATGGCAAGTGTCTTCTGCGACATGAAGGGCATTATACATGTGGATTTTCTGGACAAAGGGAGCACGATAATGCCCAGTATTACTCCACATTGTTGAGTGGTGCTGTACGAAAGTCCATTCGCAAGAAAAGACCTGGGATGTTGTCTGGAAATGTCATTCTTCTCCATGACAATGCCCGTCCTCACACGGCCAATGTGACAACAACAACTCTGGCCGACATGCGCTGGGAAGTTCTGCCCCATCCCCCCTACAGTCCGGATTTAGCCCCCAGTGATTATCATTTGTTTGCACCCCTTAAGGACCATCTGGGAGGGAAGAAATTCACGACAGACGAAGCACTGCGGAGCGATGTCCTCCAGTGGCTACGACAACAAACA
Organism: Lepisma saccharinum; assembly: GCF_977018435.1. Taxonomy (NCBI): domain Eukaryota; kingdom Metazoa; phylum Arthropoda; class Insecta; order Zygentoma; family Lepismatidae; genus Lepisma; species Lepisma saccharinum. The sequence continues at coordinate 64,733,740 of NC_139250.1, read as the reverse complement.
AGTTCTTTCTACGCCAAAGGAATTCGGGAGCTGCCAGAACGATGGCAACGGTGCCTCGGCGCGCACGGAGAATACTTTGAAAAACTGACATAGTTTGGTGTTTCTTCTGCTACCTATTTCCTCTGCAGAAATAAAAGTCCCGGTCAACCTTGAACGACCCTTGTAGTTTAATATTGTAATATTATAGCAAAGTATTTCTCCCTCGTTTTCAATAAAATATCGTTTTCCTATTGGCTGTTTATGTTAGGAGTGGGGGAACCACGCTTCGTGTTCTTGGCGAGGTAAAAACTTCCACGTTGGCATTTTTAATTGTTGCCAACCTGAACTTTAGCTTACTATCGCTAATTAACATTGATGAGTTATATAAATTATCAGTTTTTCTTGTGTTATTTTATGTTATGAGTTTGTATTGTAAGTTAGAACAATCAGTTATGTTGCGCCTCGCGCTTGAGGTAGCAGTTGAGGTAATGCTATTAACTGTGAAGGTGGTGCGCGGACTCTCGTGTTAAATAAGTTGCTTATCACTGCCTGCGAGCGTGCATGACCCAACAAATTATAACTTTTAACTTGTGCGAATCAGTATGTACGCGCGCGATTCGTGATTAAAGATTTTGGACATTTTATTATAAAGTATTTGAAATTTTATTTACTGTCACGTGGCGCAATTCGGTGGTTTCCTTCCTGGAGGAAGGGTGGATCGTCTTAATCCCGATCCCTGGGTGAGAACTGGTGCTCCGAACTGACCAGCCGGAGCAAGGAGCGGTGTGTTGCCAATTCGGATCTCCATACCCTGGAGTTACGAGTGGTGGCACGTTGCATTGCAGCCTCCACCGGGTATCGAACCCGGGACTATTTGATTACAATAATTGAAAGATCGTAATTGCAACCAGATGACACTGAAATTTCGCTCAAAAATGGCAGCACTGGTCAATTAAAATGGAAGATGAAAAGCCTAGCCAGAAGATATAGATGGTCAATTCTTAGATTTGCTCGTTTTGAACATGTAGAGAACACATCAAAATATATTTCCTAATTTCGAAAAACATACATTTAATTGTAATATGCAAATGACAACTATAAATGGTAAGGACCATGTAAGAAACTGAAGATATAGTCCAGTCAGCATAATGACTGATCATTCCACCAAGAGTCGATTCTCCCCAACAGCAGTTTAATTTAACAGTAGAGTGAGCAACTAATGTAACTCTAAGAAATAGTTATTAGTTTTCAAACCGTTTAATACAAACTTCTAAAAGTTCTAAGGTCATGAAATGAAACGACATACAGTACATATAACAAGCGGTAAGTATGTAACTTAAAGCTGTAATTGAGGTCAGTATAGTATTTGATCAGTGTATCATTCATTTACTGATGTAGATATACCATAAAATCTTTGCCTGGAAAGTAGTAAACAGACTCAAATTGTAATGATTGATAGTATATGCTATTGTACTGCACGTCCAGAATGAAAATACATGGTAGCTGTGGTCAATGCAGGATTATCCATAGGATTTCAAAGATTGATTGAGTTTCTTTATTTTACTTCGCTTCTTGCGTCACTTTATGCCACTTTGGCTCCCGCACTATACTAAAGCTAATCTACCAAGGAAAATTAAACTGACCCTTTCCGACCCCCCCCCCCCCGTTTTGGCACATTGCACCCCTCTCCCCCAGTCTTGGAACCCAATCGCTGCCACTGTTAATGACTAAAATGTCTCTCTTACTTTTAAAGCTTTTCTTGAAGGTATTTTAAATTAATAATAATTACAAAATATAACGACGGTGCATTTCAGTACACACTGCATGAAACGTAAAAAAAAAAATTAGAAAATTCTCTTCAATAATATAATGACAGCAATAATAATATTTTTATTAATAATAATAATTTGGAATAAATTAGTTTATTATTACGAAATTTTAATTATTGTTATATAATAATTATTGTTGTTATTTCTGGCAATTATGAGTGAAAACCCACCTGATTTCTTTTTCTGCCTACGGCCATGCCCTCCTCCCACCCTTATTGCAAATCTACAGTGTTATTTTTGGGGAACAGTAGTATATCATTCAATTCTTATTCGGGTGTCTCCATAGTTTTGTACAGATGGCTATTCGGCACACACTACGTTCTTCTTCTTGCGAAGTCTCTGCCGCATAACCATTTGCTAGTTATTAGAAATAAAAATATATGTACTACACATTTTACATTAATTTAAGATTGATTCATTTAACAGTTGAACGTGAAACAATATGGTGTTTATTTATGACACATTAATTACTAAAATGAAATTTTCGAATTCCATGTAGTTATTTGTTGTGCTCATGCATAACTTGTCACATAACAATCATTTAACTAACCGGACCTCTCATTCTGGGTTTCTGTATCCTCCAGATCTCTCGTAATTCCATTGCCGTTGTTTTTTTCCGGTACTTCATCTAAGTATCATTCTAATCGAAGTCATTAGCCTATGGAAAGAGGAAAGCAACATTAAACAATAGTCAAACAAGCCAATCATTACGAATGTATTCTGTATTTCAATTTCCAAAACCTAGTAGCTTGAAATACAAGGCATGCGATTTACTAGACAGCCCTGCATAGTCAAGGACATTGGTCATTCAAAGTAAAGAGGAGAGGGGATCCAACACAGCACCATGACACACGAGGCAACTTCCTTCCAGTTATCCACAAAAACAGGATATTGTTGAACAACGTGCTTTAGTAGGAGGCGGATGTGCTGGTGCTAACGACCCGTCAGGACAAGGAGGAAGAATTTTTGCGTTGTGTGTGTCAATGTTGTCTATCTGCTATAGCACATTAATTAAACAGCAAAATGAAGCTTACTATACGAACAAGCAAGAGAGTAAACATGTAATACTGATGCTCAATTGTTTCAGCGTCGTCCGGTGTTGCCAAGTGTGGGTAGGTAAATTTCCCTCCGACTATCACGTTTCCCTTTTTTTCCCGCATAAGTTTCTGAACCTTTTTATCTGTGACGGGAGGGGGCAGGGGGTAATTTATTTCATATTAATAAGCGTTTGTGTTTAATATGTTGAAGTGTATGAAAAATTATAACTAACATTATTATCATCAGGAAACATTTTTTAAAAATATTTTTTAATACTTTTCCAAGCTAGTTCCAGAAAATTAACAATTTCAATTCACTTTTCGGTTGTTTTTTTTTAAAATTGATACCTGATACGGGAAAACTAATATCATTTTCGACTTCAGCAGAAAAAGTCCTTTTAGAATCACCTATTCGTAATTTTCAGGAAAGAAATTCCGTGTTGGACAGTGAGTGGAGGTGGAGGCCTTGGTACGAGAACGATTAGCTTCTCTGGATCAAGCTCAACTTTTAACCTTGCACGCATTGTCAAACCTATCTGTATATATATATATACATATATTTTTTTTAAGAGGAACATAAATTGAGAGTATTTGAAAATAAGAAAAAAAAGTAAAAAAAATTTGGACCTAAAAGGGATGAGGAGACAGGTGAGTGGAGAAGGCTACATAATTTAGAACTACATAATTTGTATTCATGTCTAGATATTATTAGAATGATTAAATCAAGAAGACTTAGGTGGGCAGGCCATGTGGCACGAATGGGAGAGGAAAGAAGAGTTTACGGGATTCTTGTTGGGAAACCTGATGGTAAGAGACCTGTGGGTAGGCCAAGACGAAGATGGAGGGATAACGTTGAGATGGACCTAAAGGAAATCGGTAGGGATGGAAAAGAGTATATAGATTTTGCTCAAGATAGGGACAGATGGAAGGCCTGTGTTGCTGCAGCCATGAACCTTCGGGTTTAAGAAGGTTAGAGAGTTTGTTAGTTGGTTAGTTAGTCCACTTTATGCACAGAAAAGCTAATCGGAACTGGACCTATAGTTCAAAGTGTGATCCGAACCACTACATGGCTTCACTGGGTATCGAACCCGAAACCCTACAATTATATATATATATATATATATATATATATATATATATATATATATATATATATATATATATATATATATATATATTTATACGTATGTATATATATATATATATATATATATATATATATATATATATATATATATGTGTGTGGGTGTGTGTGTGTCAGGATGGATTGATTTGAATCACTATTTAAATCAGATGATTTTATTAAAAAAGTACTGATTTAAATCACTGTAAATAAATAATGTATAGAATAATGTACATAAGGATTTTGTAGATATCAGAAACACTTTTATTGAAAGTACTTTACTCTCATAATCATTGAATGGTGATTATTAGGCTCTAAGATAGAAAAATATAGGAAATAAAATATATGCTGATGGATTGAAGCTCATACGAAAGGAAATGTTAACACAGGATTTTTATTGATTTTAATTCAATAATTTTATGGGTAACGATAGCAAACATTTTGTGTAAAAAATATACAAAATATTAATCATGTTAAACCATAAATAGTGTCAATATCATTAAACTGTAAATAAACATGGGAGCTGATATTTTTCGAACTATCATTAAAGAAGTCTCCAAAATTCAGGTACAAAGACTATAGAAATATTTAAGTTAGTATTATAAGTTACAATTATAGAGTACATCCAGAATGATTTATTTTCACTGGAAGAAAAGTTACTAAAATTGTTATTTGTTTCATTAACAAACATTTCCATAGTAGTTACAGTATCAGAAAGAGAGAAATGCATATTTATATGTATTTTTTATTTGCTTTAATCAAACTGCTCTAATATTTTACAGGGCCGTTTACCAGAAAAAGCCTTTCTATAAAAGCATATATCTATGTGCATGGTGCCAAAAACCATGCAGACAATTTTAAGCGTGTTCTTTTTTTAAAAAAAATCGATTTAAATAATAAAAATCCGATTTAAATGTAGAAAATCAACAAAAATGATTTATTTTTAAAATTCACTATTTTTATCCACCCTGGTGTGTGTGCTGTGAAACAATACAGTGGTACGTCACATGCAGAAAGGGCGGTAAAGAAAATGGATTCACGCATGTGCAGAGCGTTTTGTCGCATCGTGCTTCTCGCGAGACCAAATTCCCAGAAACTTTCCTGTTTTGTCGCAATCTGACTTGAATCAGATTATTCGTCCGGTGTGCGGCGGCTGGCCTTTCACCGATGACTTTCCACTTGACAGAATACGAGCAGGAAATATTCATCGCGAGTTCCTCCGTTGTTCATTATCACAGTATTTTATGCTTCACCTCTTTGCATGCATAAAAAAAAGAGACAGTCAAGCTACATTCTACTCTTCTATTAATGTGTGTTCAAAGAAAAAATGTAAAGAGATAACCTACCAATGCTTATGCAGGAATATTAGTTTTATATTATCCATGCCATAACTAATTCTACAATGAAGTACTTTTGAGGATTCTGTGTGAGAACATTTTAGGTCCTTATTTCCTCAGATTTCGAATTCGAATCATTTATTCTGTTTACGATTAGAAAACTTCTGCGCACAGGGATTTTGCATGCAAAGAGGCGGTAAATTACGTAGGAATCCTCTTCTGGAATGGACATCTCAACAACGTGCAGTCTATCATCCAGCTGAGTTTTTGCAGCATCCAGCATGCCTGAGCGTTTTCTTGTTCTTTCGACCAAAAAGTGTATGTAGAAAAACGCATCAAATACATAATTCTTAAAAGCATTATTACGCATTGATCAAAAGATTCTGACGGGTAGAAGATAAGAGTGACGTTAGCTCTCGAAAGCCTGGAATCTCTTCCATAATTCAACTGGTTAATAGCCCTGGATAATCTTTTCATCATCCCAGAAAAGCTTCAAGACGTATTGCATGGTATATTATTTTGATTTAAACTTTTAAAAATTCATCATCCACTTCTTGTCATGGTCCTCCACGCAATATTAAACCTCTTTGCCAACAAGATGGCCCCACTCGTGTCTCGCCAATTTTAAGGACAATACAATAATATGAACTTCTTCTTGAACATATGAGGAAAGAAGGAAACAGAACGGCTTCTGGACTGTTTAAATGATTCACAAAAGGAAACACTGTTCTTAGCCTGCAAATTTCTATTGATGTTTTCAGTCCTTTGGAAAATCTTAACAAGAGACTGTGAGGTACTGTGAGGTAAGCAGAAAAGCATAGCAGGTGTACTTTCAGCTACTGCAGCTGTACAGTTTCAAGAAAAATCAGAAGACTATAATATTGAGTACCTTTTCCACGCAACTGAGAAACTTGTTGGTGAACGTGATCTTGAGAAAATACTTTACTTTAGAATTCAGTGTTTTGACCTGTTGTATGTATGTACGTACAAGCAATGTATATTGAATATATAATTATGTAACGCCCTTCTAAGAATGCCTACGTTTTAGAAGAGGGTGGTACTGGTTTATCTGGATGAGGGAAAATTAGACTGTGAATGAGTGAAACTTTGAATGGTTCATCTTGGTTACTCGGGTAAGCACTTGCTTCTTCTAAGAATATAAACTGAAATATCAACTTTTGCAACTCTAGCCAGGAGCATGGATATTTAGCATTTGCACAAGGATTGACTTTTTCCAGTTCTCTGGTGGATATAATTCGTTGAACAATGGATAGAAAAATTTAGGTCAGAGTTCAATCGAGCTAGATTTTATGGATATGCCATGGGCCAAATTTGAGAGCAGTGCCAAATTTGGGGAAAATTGAAAGATTTTTAAAATACTCAGAATAGAGAGAGAGTATTAAGTTCTGTAGCAAAACGGCATGGAACACTTAGTAAGTGTATAGAAAACTGCTGAAAAAAGAAACTGTTTTGTTTAATGTAACACCAAGGTTCTTATGTACGGGACATTTATGAATAAAATAATTTTCTATGAGTAATACAAGTATAGTTAGGAGCGAAATAATTTATTTGTAAATACATTACAGAGAGATAGCCTAAAAGAAATAGACAGTTTCAACGCTTTATAAATTGAAATTTGTTTGTTACATCAGAAAGCACTTAGTATTGTTGTATAGAGAAAGTCTTCAAGCTTACGACCTCCACCTTTCGTTTGTTTTCGTTACGCCAGAATCACGTGAGCGCCCCTGACGTCAGACGAGCAATATGTCCGCTAGCCAGGTAGAAATGGCATTCTGTGTGCTTGAATTTGCTAAAACAGATTATGTTACTGTCGCACGGCGTCGTTTTAGAACACGGTGTGGCCAACGAACACCCACAAGGCAGTCTGTCTACGATTGAAGCAAAAAATTGAGGAGACTGGTTGTCTGTGCAAGGGGAAAAGTCCTGGGAGAGGAGAATCGGACTATTTGGTGTGTTACAAAAGGGTCAAACATAGAACACTTGTAACTTACCAATGTAAACTTCAGGACGTATCCTTCAATCTATGTAAGAGTCATTCCATGCGAAATCAACACAGGCCCCAACCTGACCATCACAGATTTTCATGAAATTTGGGGGAGTTGAAACTATGCGTGGAACTTAGTAACTATGGAAATTTTGAGTCTCGTTTGTCTTGTAATTGTTAAATTCTTCAAGGTCGAAGTTCGCATAAATTGCCTTTTTGGAGCCCGCTTAGCTGTACTAAATAGTGTTGCCCACGGGACGAGACGGGACAGGCTTTCAAAAATTCGAGACGAGACGAGATTGACCATGTGTCATAAGACAAACGAATATTTTCGAGACGGGACAGCATTTACACGATACTCCACGAGACGAGACACGCCAAAGTCTCGTCTCGTGGGCAACACTAGTACTAAATGTGCTGTAACTCCGCCCCTATTTTGCGTAGGAAGATCAAATAAAGCTTATTGTACAGGAAATTGAACAAGCTTTCCAGTGATATATAACAAGCCTACATTTGGATAAAAATATAATTTTATCACGTGACCTTGACCTTTGACCTTGAATATCTCAAAACATGTCATCACCAAAAATCATGAAAAAAATATATTTGGTCCCTCATGCCATACTCTAAAACATATCAAAATATGATTCTGGGACTGTAATGGGATCAGAAGATAAAAAAATAATATGTGTAACTATGTGACTGATAAAAGTCTCATTACATGAACTATGACGAGTCAAATGTCCCTTAACACCCCCCTACAAAATGTAAAGGAGTTATAATTGGTCATGAAAGAAATAGGTTAAGCACAGGGAGATCCCTAGCCGTGTGTGTTAAGCGCAGGTCCGGAATATTATTGACCGCCATATTGAATTCAACGAAAAGTTTCAAAGGAAAGGGGGTTATGTGATATATCAAATCAGGCTAGAATTTCACGAGAAATGAAGTGACGAAGGTTTTTCCAACATATACTTAACCAGCAAAAAGTTATTACTGCATGCTTGTAACCATTTTCTCCTTTTCGAGGTGTTAAAAACAAAGCACTAAAATGCTCCTAACGTGTTATGAACTCATCGAGATCACGCTGACATCTCGGGAGAGAAAGAAGTATACCTAGGTACGCACCATTGCATATCAGCGACATTCACCTAATAGTTGAATAGTGAAGAATATTGGGAAAAGTATCTCAAACAAACACTTGGAATGAAAAAATCTTCAATGACGAGGCTAATTTTTATGTTCACGGTTAAGTTAATAAAAATAATATGCAATACCTGTGATCCCAGCCGAATGGTTGTTGCTGTTAAGCTAATGATGTGGTATAAAGGGTGACTAATGTATATTTTTCCTTTTGATGCATGTGAACCAATGAAAAAGAGATGCCACTAACGAAGGAAGAACGGGTTGACATCATTCTGTTGGCTGGGAGTGGTACCACCCGTCATGTAGCACGTACACTTCACAACATCTTATTTGACCGGCCTGAAAAATTTCAAAGTCCGGAATTCGTAAATTTGGCAGCATAGCGCTTCAGAGCCAACTAAGAGTAGCCAACTTTGCAACATTTCTTCTTCCTAAATGCAAACGCTCTTGTGACTTTTTTCATTCTTTCACATTCCATAAAGTAAAGATACTCTAAAGCAGTAATGAAATATATGAGTAGACAAAAATTGTTAAGTGGAAAAACGAATGTTGAAAATATTTCAAGATTCTTCGTTTTGAATTTGATAATAGGGAAATTTATGTGCATTGTGAAACACTGAAAAGGTTTTCATCCACCTGGAAAGAATTGCGGTCACATTTCAATGCAAGAAGGCAAATTTATGATGATTTTATGCGAAATGTTTAGTAAAGATACCTTGCACAACACCAAACGATTCTGCAAAGTGTGTCTTTTCCTTGGTTCTTGGCGAAAAATGGTTCGAAACTCCGGCACAATGTTGCTTCAACTGTGATTAACGTTCTTTACTGACGTTTTTGTTAGCAATCCCTTTGAGTAGTTGGTTAGAAGACAGTACTTCCGTTTTTTTACTGTTTCAAGACCGAAACATCGTAGGTTCAAATCCCACCCTTTCCTTATTATTTGCTCCTTTTTATTTACCGAGTACGAACTGTTCTAATAACGTAATATAATATTATATGATATTAATGTAAATATTTATGCGATGCATGCTCAGTGGCGGCGATTGGGTTTCAAAACTGACGGGGCAAGTTGGGGGAGGGGGGAGGGCAAGGACAGTTTCTTTTCCTTGGTAGATAATGTTTAGCATAGTGCTGGGTCATCTGCCCCTCCACACTCAATAATCGTCGCAACTGTGCATGCCTCAAGTAATGCTTCTACTAATGTTCTTAATCTTTCAGTGATTGGCAGGATTTTAGGAAATACTTTTCACTTCATTCAGCTGTTATAAGTTAGCACATATTAAGAACTTACATGTCAACTTTCTCCATCCGGAAATGCTGGACATAAATGGCATAAATATCAACGGAAATATCCAAGAAACGTAGATAAGCATTCTCGTCCAAAGCCGTTTACTTGCCGAAAATGATTTTGCAAAGAAGTAGGTTTGAACACATGACCTTCCATTCCATAAGCAAACGATCCCCCTACACCACACGGTTCACGTTATTTTATGCACTCGGTTCGGATCCCACTTTAAACTATAGGTCCAGTCCCGATTAGCCTTACTATGCATAAAGTTGACTTAAAACACCAAATCAACCAATTCATCTCCTTTCAGAGTGGCCTTCTATGATACTGTAGTCGGCCAGCATCCGAAAATACAGTTCTGCTTCGCGTACACCAGAGTGTAATTGTATATAATATTGTGACTAATTTTACTTTAAAACTACAGATTAAAGCGATAATGGTGTCCAGAAAAAGAACCTCAAAGTAGATCTTCACACAAAGTATTTTAATCCATTGCCAAACATTTCAGTTAAGAATAATATTATGCTTTTTCATTGACCGTATTTTCGATTCATGGTGAATTTGCTAAAAGGACCATATCAAGAGCTGCGCGACGGCGTAGGTTCGAATCCGGCTCTGGTCGGGATTTTTTCGGCCTACGTATAGGGCCGGTGGCAACCCACCATCGTGAGGAAATTGGGGAGCTCCGAGTGAGTGAGCGTAATCCGGTCGAGACGACCTACTATAACGGCTGGGGACACGTCGGGCTGACCCCTCGACTATTCGAATACTGGTTCAGCGATGCCAACCCTAGCATAATGGTGCTAAACCTAGCATAATTTAACCGTCTTTGGCACCTAGCACCCTGTGTTTGGCATAACAGCCAAATCTAGCATAATCTGCAACCGTCGGTAGATATTGAACTCAAAGGAAAGTGCTCTGAAGAAGTAATGATAAAAGTAACTGCACATCTCTATTTCAGGAGTGGACATGTTTCCAACAAAAGAGAGTAAACCGGCCCAGGGATCCCCTCCCCCACCAACGCCTTTCATCTCTTCCGCACCTTTCTGCCATAAAATCGAAGAGAAGGGTTGGGGCAGCCCACTCTCAAAAGCTTGTCCTTTCCTAGCACCGACACAAGGGGTCATCCATTTGCGGTGCCTGCATTTTCGCGAGGAATGTTTAGTAGAAAATTTCATTGACAAATAAAGCTCATGTGGCGCCCTCCTTTTTCGGCAAATTTTGACCATCTTTGTCTTCAGCTTGTGTTCAGTTCGGTTCAGTCGAGTCGACATCTTACCATTTCGGAAGCAGTCTCTCGATGCGAAAAAAGCGTTGTTCCTGTCCATGATTTTAATTCTTCGTCCGTGCGTCTTTCAGTGTATTTTTGAGCGTGTGTTTGAGTGTATCTGTGAGTGTTTTTTCCTGCATTTTATTTTTTTATATAAAAAATATTTGGGGCAATTTCGAAAAATTAGTACTAATAGCAAAAGAAATAACTCCCGAAAAGAAAAAAAGACTGTGGGGATTTAAACCAGAAATGGGAGTCGTATGCTCAGAAATATAGAAAGGAGTGGGAAAGATGCAGTTTTTATTTTTTTTCGTTTGGTGAGTATCTTTTTTCCTTTCCTTTCCTTTTTCTTACTTGGACAAATTGTTACTTTACATAGAAATGCATTGTATGAGCATTTGAAAATTGTAAAGAACTAGCACAAAAGTGTGTGTCTCTAGCAAGGTGTTGTTGGAGGTGGAAATGGATTAATACGTTCTTCCATATAACGCAAAAAAATGCAGTAGTATATGAAAGATATTTGCGAATTATTCACCAACCCCCCCCCCCCCCCGGCAGTACTTGAAAGGTAAGTACGCTTAACTGTGTCATGTCATCTTCCCTCTCCCCATCTGCTAGAAAAAAAATATGTGAAGTATTTTTACAAATTTACTAAGCCACATGCCCTAGTTCGACCCTTGGTAAGGTATGGACATGTAATTATGTTTTTTCCATCCCATGGTCCATAGACCATTTTATCAGTTCTTCATTCACCCCATGGGCGTCCGGAAGGAGGGGCAAGGGGGGGGGGCCGTGGCCCCCCTCTGGGAAATGAAAGTCAACCAAAAATTATGTATTTCACACATATAATTTCATTTTTGCCACAACAATATGTGTTAATTATTGCATGAACACCATAAATTCACATTTAAGCAATGTTTTTTTAGGGAACAACACTATTTTTGGGGAAAATGTGCCTTGTTTGCCCCCCTGGAAAAAAATACCTTCCTTGCCCCTCCCTGGAAAAAATCCTGCGGACGTCCATGATTCACCCTCATTGTCGTACTTACTCCCAGAGACCCTAAGGCAAAAAAGCGACTTAAAATAAATAGATCTTAGGGTGGGATAAAATATAACATTTTAAAATAGTAATAAAATATATTGTTAATAATAATAATAATACTGCCCTAGCACAATTGGGTGGCATTCTAGCATAATTTCACAGTTCCAACAGCACTTTTCGTAGCTGAGGGGTTGGCAACGCTGTACTGGTTGAAGATCTCCACGCTTAGAGGTGACGAAGGAAAGTGTGGGAGGGAGACCGGCAGTCGGTAGGTAAGCCAAGGCCCTCATCGGGCTGTAGCGCAAAGGATTATTATTATTATTACCATATCAAGAAATCTAAATATGTAAGTTTTACTAGTGAATGCATTTAAAATGCACGAAACAACAGGGGAGGAGAAAAATAAACCTCAAAAATAAGTAAAAATGCAACAAAAACTGTTAAAAATACTGACAAATAAACGAAAAGCCAAAAAAGGCCGAGAAATGCAAAAACAAAATGTAAAATAGAAAGTGTTTTCCGGCTGTAACTGAAGGAAAACGTACATGATATCAGGTTTAGCATTGTTTTTAAGGGTCAGAAAAAAAGTTGATTTCCCATCAACTTCCGGACCCTAATTAGTAATTATGACCATTGAAGAAGTTGGAGGTAGCTTACTTAAAATTTCTCTTTCTGGGGGTCGTATCGTCCCATATCTCCACTTTATAATAAAGAAAAAAAACAAGTTCATATTTCGAAAATGACTTGGAGTTTTCCACCTCGAAAATATGTTTTTCATAGTTTGAAGTTCGTTAGTATTATCTTTCAAGGTTTCCATTGTTTTAATTTCAAACATATTTTATATTTCATACGTTGAATATCCATTTCCTCTATCTTTTCATACAGTCTTTGGAAAAAACTGAAGTTTCTTGTCAAACAGGGTCTGGTTCAAATGACTCCTTTTCGCTCTCCTGTTCCTACTTTAAACAAACAACAACATACTTCGTAACTAAACGATTGCTTGTTCAAAACACGGAATTTTTACACAATTTACAAAATATGACAAAACGATAATAGACATGTTCATCATTTTTCCCTTTCAGCGATTCTCGATTTTATCTGAATTCTTTTCCTCATGAAAATTGCCATGAGGAAATTATAGATATGACATTATGTGTGAATTGGTTTCTTCAAACTGGTAGAAAATTTTAATATGAGTTATCTGGAGAAGAGGTAGCGTGCTTGATTTTCACGACGGAGGTCGTAGGTTAGATTCTCCACCTAGGCAGGATTTTTTCAGGAGTTTATCGTTGGATGTAAAGTTTATCCACCGTGCTAAGAAGTTAACATTTGTCGACTCTGTATTTCACGAGGTGAAAGGAAATAGTAAGAGGAAGTTATTTCGATGATAGGAGGAAGTCACATGCCACGTGGGATGCGCAGATTCCAGTTACGTAGAGCTAAGTCTGTGATGGTGGTTTCCAATATTCCAAAGTTAGTGGGGAAAGTTTGTTATACGAGGGTGCTTTGAAAAGTTCTCGGAATCACCACCAGATGTCAGTGCTAGGACAACGAGGTTCCCGCATAGTAATAGGCCATCCTGTATTAATAAACACGTGGCGCGTCAGTGTTCTGGGTAGAGATCTGTGTTGCGGACGTCAGTTTGTAGTTGTTCCCGTGCAGTGCTTTGTGAAGATGGAAAAAATCGAGATTCGAGCGGTGATTAAGTACTTCGTAAAGAAAGGTATGAAAGCAAAGGAAATTCATGCCGATTTTCTGAACACACTGGGGGACTCTGCTCCTTCATATTCAACTGTTGCAAAGTGGACAAACGAGTTTAAATTTGGTCGGGAGAGCTTAGAAGATGATCCACGTAGTGGTCGCCCAAAATGTGCTACTACCCCAGAAATTATTGAAAAAGTGCATAAATTGGTCATGGAGGATCGCCGACTGAAAGTGCGTGAAATTGCTGAAGCTATAGGAATGTCATTCGAACGGGCGTATCACATTTTAACAGTTGAATTGGATATGAGAAAATTATCTGCAAGATGGGTGCCGCGACTTTTAACACAGGACCATAAACGCATCAGAGTGGACATTTCCGAACAATGTTTGACTCGTTTTAAGAGAAACCAAACAGATTTTTTGCGCCGGTTTGTGACGACAGATGAAACGTGGGTCTACTACTATACCCCAGAGACAAAACAGTCAAAGCAGTGGAAACATGTTGATTCACCACCACCAAAGAAAGCAAAGGCAATACGGTCGGCCGGAAAGGTGATGGCGTCAGTGTTTTGGGATGCGAAAGGGATTCTGTTGATCGATTATCTTCCCACTGGTCAAACAATTACGGGACAATACTACGCTAATCTCCTCGACCAACTAAAGCATAAGATACGGGAAAAGAGGCCAGGTTTGGCAAGAAAGAAAATCATCTTGCATCAGGACAATGCGCGCCCTCACACAAGTGTCGTTGCCATGGCAAAAATTCATGAACTTGCTTACGAATTGTTGCCACATCCGCCTTATTCGCCTGATTTGGCTCCCTCAGACTTCCATCTTTTCCCCAAACTCAAACGTTTCCTCGGTGGACGGAGATTCTCTTCAAAGGAAGAACTAATAGCCGAAGTTGACACGTATTTCACAGGCCTGGAGGAATCTAATTTTCGAGATGGGATCAAGGCATTGGAACATCGCTGGACAAAGTGCATTAGTGTACAGGGAGACTACATTGAAAAATAAAAAATAAAAAATCACTGTTGTAAGTCCTTTCTTTCTATTCCATTCCGAGAACTTTCGTACTTTCTGTTCAAAGAAGACAAACATTTTAGATACAACGATTAACGATCATTATGAGGTTTTGAACTTTCTGTTTGTCACTCACTATAACATTATAAATACTTATTAATAATCCAATGTCCTCCTCCGTAGTCGAGCGGGTTAAGGCGTTCACTCGTCTTGAGATCGTTCGCTGCGGGAGGCGTAGGTTCGAATCCGGCTCTGGTCGGAATTTATTCGGCCTACGTATAGGGCCGGTGGCAACCCACCATCGTGAGGAAATTGGGAAGCTCCGAGTGAGTGAGCGTAATCCGGTCGAGACGACCTACTATAACGGCTGGGGATACGTCGGGCTGACCCCCCGACTATTCCAATACTGGTTGAAGATCTCCACACTTAGAGGTGACGAGAGAAAGTGTGGGAGGGAGACCGGCAGTCGGTAGGTATGCCCAGGCCCTTCATGGGCTGTTGCGCAAAGGATTAATTAATAATCCAATAGCGCAGCAGCCCAATATCGGGCCAAGGCTTACCTACCAACTGCTGGCCTCCCTCCCACACCAGGCACCAAGGGGGCGTGGAGATCTGCAGCCAGACTAGGGGGACGGGTGGTCAGCCCGACCGACCCCCAGCCGTTGTAGGACTTCGCGATCGGTACGCTCACTCACTCGGAGCTCCCAAATTTCCTCACGATGGTGGGTTGCCACCGGCCCTATACCTAGGCCGAATAAATTCCGACCAGAGCAGGATTCGAACCTACGCCGTCCCGCAGCGAATAAATACTTATCAGTAGTTTCTTATCGAATCGGCCTCCGTCGCAATAACAATTTACTTATGTTAATTAGCGATTTAATTAACCCACAGCGCTACAGACCTTGAAGGGCCAGGGCTTACCTACCGACTGCCGGTCTCCCTCCCACACTGTTCCGCCGTCACCTAGTATCGCGTGGAGATCTTAGACCAGTATTGGGGTGACGGGTGATCAGCCCGACGAATCCCCAGCCGTTGTTGTAGGTCTTCTTGACCGGTTACGCTCACTCACTCGGAGCTCCCCAATTTCCTCACGATGGTGGGTTGCCACCAGCCCTATACGTAGGCCGAATAAATTCCGACCAGAGCAGGATTCGAACCTACGCCGTCCCGCAGCGAACAAATACTTATCAGTAGTTTCTTATCGAATCGGCCTCCGTCGCAATAACAATTTACTTATGTTAATTAGCGATTTAATTAACCCACAGCGCTACAGCCCTTGAAGGGCCAGGGCTTACCTACCGACTGCCGGTCTCCCTCCCACACTGTTCCGCCGTCACCTAGTATCGCGTGGAGATCTTAGACCAGTATTGGGGTGACGGGTGATCAGCCCGACGAACCCCCAGCCGTTGTTGTAGGTCTTCTTGACCGGTTACGCTCACTCACTCGGAGCTCCCCAATTTCCTCACGATGGTGGGTTGCCACCAGCCCTATACGTAGGCCGAATAAATTCCGACCAGAGCAGGATTCGAACCTACGCCGTCCCGCAGCGAATAAATACTTATCAGTAGTTTCTTATCGAATCGGCCTCCGTCGCAATAACAATTTACTTATGTTAATTAGCGATTTACTATTAGTTTTAGACGCATTGGTAAGATGGTGGTGAGGGCATTGAAAACAGTCATTACGAAGGAAGGGACATAAAATTACCAATCTTAGCAATTTGAACTCATTAAACGCTCTCCTTCGTTACAGTACTGCACTACATCACTACTTAACATAACTGTATATATTTTTTTAGTATATCGAAATCAAATATTCAATATTTTAGGTGTCAGTGAAGAACAAAAATACATAACTTAAATAACATTACATTTTGCATCCTGAATACATATATGTGATTTGCGAATTAATCATGATGTGTGTGTTAACACAACATATGAACAATAACTAAAAAGAAAAGTTTTAACTTTAAATCCTGGAAATCTCCAAGTTTTAAGGGGAAATATGCGCAGAAGGGACGTCTCTCAAATGTGCATCGGATTCATTTTTTAAATATTCTAATATTAACGGTATCTGTTCAGCAAACAAAAAAAAAGAAAGAGGAAAGGGTGGGATTTGAACCAGCGACCTTTCACGCTTGACGAAAAATGAGGATAGTAGCGCCTAACACACTGCTCTACGTTAACCTAATGACGTTACACCCTTAAAAACATGTTGACATTTATGAAGACTCCCACCTTCCTGTGTTTCAAGCACATTTGCTCGACAAGTCGTGTAAAATATTTGTTTTTGAGAACTGTTCGATATTATGCAAGGTATTGTAAATAAAATGTCGCATAAAATACTCACAAATTTGCTTCTTTCTGCACAAACTCGATGGCAATTTCCTCCAGGTGGAGAAATACTTTATTCAGTGTTTCAAACCCCCAAAATTTCAAGTCGAGCAAGCAGAATCGTAAATATCCCTCAAGTTTCTTTTTCCAATTTATTATTTCTGTTTGATTGTGTATTATAATAGCGGTTTGTAGTTTCTAAGTTCATAGAAAGTGTTAAATTGAAAACCTCTCACCGCAGCGTTTTTCGTCTAGTGGAAGGACCTACTCAAAGTTGGCTACTCTCACCTGGAGCCGAAGTGCAATGTTGCTAAGTTTACGATTTCGGGACTTAGTATTCTTTCGGGGCGGTCAAATAAGATGTTGCGAAGTGTACACTTCGCAACATCTTATTTGACCGCCCTGAAAAATTTCAAAGTCCGGAATTCGTAAATTTGGCAGCATAGCGCTTCAGAGCCAACTAAGAGTAGCCAACTTTGCACCATTTCCTCTTCCTGAATGAAAACGCTCGTCATGTTTTTTTTTCATTCTTTCACATTCCATAAAGTAAAGATACCCTAAAGCAGTATTAAAATGTATGAGTAGATAAAAAATGTTAAGTAGAAATACGAATGTTGAAAATTTTTCAAGATTCTTCCTTCTGAATCTGAAAATAGGAAAATGTATGTGCATTGTGAAACACTGAACAGGTTCTCAACCACCTGGAAAGAATTGCGGTCACATTTGAATGCAAAAAAGTAAATTTATGATGATTTTATGCGAAATGTTTAGTAAAGATACCTTGCACAACACCAAACGATTCTGCAAAGTGTGTCTTTTCCATGGTTCTTGGCGAAAAATGGTTCGAAACTCCGGCACAATGTTGCTTCAACTGAGATTAACGTGTTTTACTGAACTTTCTCTTAGCAGTCTCCTGGAGTGGTTGGTTAGATGACAACCCTTTCGTTTTTTAAAGTTTTCGTCAAGATCTTAACATCGTAGGTTCAAATCCCACCCTTTCCTTATTCTTTATTTCCTTTTTATTTACCGAGTATGAAGTGTTCTAATAACGTAATATAAGATTATATGATATTACTGTAAATATTTATGCGATGCATGCTCAGTGGCGGCGATTGGGTTTCAAAACTGACGGGGCAAGTTGGGGGAGGGGGGAGGGCAAGGACAGTTTCTTTTCCTTGGTAGATAATGTTTAGCATAGTGCTGGGTCATCTGCCCCTCCACACTCAATAATCGTCGCTACTGTGCATTCCTCAAGTAATGCTTCTACTAATGTTTTTAATCTTTCAGTGATTGGCAGGATTTTAGGAAATACTTTTCACTTCATTCAGCTGTTATAAGTTAGCACATATTAAGAACTTACATGTCAACTTTCTCCATCCGGAAATGCTGGACATAAATGGCATAAATATCAACGGAAATATCCAAGAAACGTAGATAAGCATTCTCGTCTCGTTTACTTCCCGAAAAATATCTTGCAAATAAGTAGGTTTGAACCCATGACCTTCCATTCCATAACCAAACGATCCCCCTACACTACACGGTTCACGTTATTTTATGCACTCGGTTCGGATCCCACTTTAAACTATAGGTCCAGTCCCGATTAGCCTTACTATGCATAAAGTTGACTTAAAACACCAAATCGATCAATTCATCTCCTTTCAGAGTGGGCCTTCTATGATACTGTAGTCGGCCAGCATCCGAAAATACAGTTCTGCCTCGCGTATACCAGAGTGCAATTGCATTTAATATTGTGACTAATTTTACTTTAAAACTACAGATTAAAGCGATAATAGTGTCCAGAAAAAGAACTTCAAAGTAGATCTTCACACAAAGTATTTTAATCCATTGCCAAACATTTCAGTTAAGAATAATATTATGCTTTTCCATTGACCGTATTTTCGATTCATGGTGAATTTGCTAAAAGGACCATGTCAAGAAATCTAAATATGTAAGTTTTACTAGTAAATGCATTTAAAATGCACGAAACACGAAACAACAGGGGAGGAGAAAAATAAACCTCAAAAATAAGTAAAAATGTAACAAAAGCTGTTAAAAATACTGAAAAATAAACTAAAATTCAAAAAAGGCCGAGAAATGCAAAAAAAAAATGTAAAATAGAAAGTGTTTTCCGGATCTAACTGAAGGGAAACGGACATGATATCAGGTTTAGCATTATTTTTTAAGGGTCAGAAAAAAAGTTGATTTTTCATCAACTTCCGCACTCTAATTAGTAATTATGACCATTGAAAATTTGGAGGTAGCTTACTGAAAATTTTCTTGCTGAGGGATCATACGTCCCATATCTCCACTTCATAATAAAGAAAAACATCAAGTTCATATTTCGAAAATGACAGAGTTTTCCACCACGAAAATATGTTTTTCATAGTTTGAAGTTCGGTAGTATTATCTTTCAAGGTTTCCATTGTATTAAATTCACACATACTTTATATTTCATACGTTCCTCTCTCTTTTCATACAGTCTTTGGAAAAAAAAGCTGAAGTTTCTTGTCAAACGGGGTCTGGTTCAAATGACTCCTTTTCGCTCTCCTGTTCCTACTTTAAACAAACAACAAAATACTTCGTAACTAAACGATTGCTTGTTCAAAACAAGGAATTTTTACACAATTTACAAAATATGACAAAACGCCAATTGACATGTTCATCATTTTTCCCTTTCAGCGTTTCTCGATTTTATCTGAATTCGTTTCCTCATGAAAATTGCCATGAGGAAATTATAGATATGACATTATGTGTGAATTGGTTTCTTCAAACTGGTAACCACTTTTAACATGAGCTACCTGGAGAAGAGGTCGCGTGCTTGATTCGTAAGAGGGAGGTCGTAGGTTCGATTCTCCACCCAGGCAGGATTTTTTTCAGGAGTATATCGTTGGGTGTAAAGTTTATCCGCCGTGCTAAGAAGTTAACATTGGTCTCTGTATTTCACGAGAGGAAAGGAAATAGTAAAAGAAAGTTATTTCGATGATAGGAGGAAGTCACATGCCACGTGGGATGCGCAGAATCAAGTTACATAGAGCTAAATCTGTAATGGTGGTATCGAATATTGCAAAGTTAGTGCGGAAAGTTTGTTATACCTGATACTCGTACTTTCTGTTCAAGGAAGACAAACATTTTAGATACAAGGCAGTGAGGAATTAGCGATCATTATGAGTTTTGAATTTTTTGTTTGTCACTCACTATATAAATACTTATTAGTAGTTTCTTATCGAATCGGCCTTCGTCGCAATAACAATTTATTTATGTTAATTAGCGATTTACTATTATTTTTAGACGCATTGGTAAGATGGTGGTGAGGGCATTGAAAACAGTCATTACGAAGGAAGGGACATAAAATTACCAATCTTAGCAATTTGAACTCATTAAACGCTCTCCTTCGTTACAGTATTGCACTACATCACTACTTAAACATAACTGTATATCTTTTTTTAGTATATCGAAATCAAATATTCAATATTTTAGGTGTCAGTGAAGAACAAAAATACATAACTTAAATAACATTACATTTTGCATCCTGAATACATATATGTGATTTGTGAATTAATCATGATGTGTGTGTTAACACAACATATGAACAATAACTAAAAAGAAAAGTTTTAACTTTAAATCCTGGAAATCTGCAACTTCTAAGGGGAAATATGCGCAGAAGGGACGTCCCTCAAGTGTGCATCGGATTCATTTTTTTAAAAATATTCTAATATCAACGGTATCTGTTCAGCAAACAAAGAAAAAAAGAAATAGGAGAGGGTGGGATTTGAACCCGCGACCTTTCACGCTTGATGAAAAGTAAAGACAGCAGCGCCTAACCAACTGCTCTACGTTAACTTAACAACTTTATATCCTTAAAAACGTGTTGACGTTTATTAGGACTCCCACCATCCTGTGTTTACAGCACATTTTCTCGACAAGTCGTGTAAAATATATGTTTTTGACAACTGTTCGATATTATGCAAGGTATTGTAAATAGAATGTCGCATAAACTCCTCACATATTTGCTTGTTTCTGCACAAACTTGATCGCAATTTCCTCCAGGTGGAGAAAAACTCTCTTCAGTGTTTCAAACCACCCAAATTTCAAGTCGAGCAAGCAGAATCGTAAATATCCTTCAAGGTTCTTTTTCCAATTTATTATTTCTGTTTCATTGCGTATTATAATAGCGGTTTAAAGTTTCTAACTGGTCTAAGATCTCCACGCTACAACAGGTGACGGAGGAACAGTGTGGGAGGGAGACCAGCAGTCGGTAGGTAAGCCAAGGCCCTCACGGGCTGTAGAGCTATGGGTTATTATTATATTTATAGTTTCTAAGTTCATGGAAAGTGTTAAATCGAAAACCTACCAATGCAGCGTTTTTCGTCTAGTGGAAGGACCTACTCAAAGTTGGCTACTCTCACCTGGAGCGGAAGTGCAATGTTGCTAAGTTTACGATTTCGGGACTTAGAATTCTTTCGGGGCGGTCAAATAAGATGTTGCGAAGTGTACATGCAATGCAACCAACAGAACGCAGATAACCCATGACACCGTGGCCAAACTTATCACGAAATTCTTGTTCACTTGCAAAATGTACATGACACTGCTTTGGCTGATTTCAATTTCCGCAGAGAGGCGTCGGGTCCCCTTTGTCGGACCCCTGGTCATCGCTGTCAGCACCTGCGTTACCCCCTTTCATCTGTTGCTGTCTTTGGTCTTCCAAGCCTGCTTTCGTCGGCGACAGAACTTGTCCTTCTGAATTTCGTGATAAGTTTGGCCACAGTGTTATGGGTTATCTGCGTTCTGTTCAACAGTGACGGGTGGTACCACTCCCAGCCAACAGAATGATGTCAACCCGTTCTTCCTTCGTTAGTGGCATCTCTTTTTCATTGGTTCACATGCATGAAAAGGAAAAAAAACATTAGTCACCGTTTTCACCATTTGTATGGAGACTTATGACTCACCCTGTAGTGTATGGAGAACGGAATGGTTGGTCCTTATTTAACAACGGAACCTTAAATGGTGAGGGCTTCTTGGATTTGTTAAGTGAACAGGTTTTTCATCCTTGCTTACGGGATATGGCATTTTTCCAGAGTTTTGAAACAGGACAGAGTGTGACCACACTATGTGGACATTTTAGCAATTTCTACATGGCAATTTTCTAGGTAGATTGATGGGCACACGAGGATCTAT
Organism: Lepisma saccharinum; assembly: GCF_977018435.1. Taxonomy (NCBI): domain Eukaryota; kingdom Metazoa; phylum Arthropoda; class Insecta; order Zygentoma; family Lepismatidae; genus Lepisma; species Lepisma saccharinum. The sequence continues at coordinate 64,711,452 of NC_139250.1, read as the reverse complement.
TAAAAGGCCTGCACATTCCCCAGATCTAAAATCTTAGGAGGACTTTTACCTTCAAAAACATTTGAAAAGAATGGTGCATGCACTCAAAGTCCGTGATATTGACCATCTGAGAGAAGGCATAGTTGCTGCCTGCGATGATGTTGCACCAGCTACATTGCCAAATGTTTTGTGTAAGTGTGAGATACGTCAAGGAGTGTGCTCACATTAACATTGACATCATTATAATGTGCATATATCGTAAGTGAAAGTTATGCGTATAACTTTTTGCTGGTTAAATATATGTTGGAAAAATCTTCGTCTCTTCATTTCTCGTGAAATTCTAGCCTGATTTGATATATCACATCACCCCCTTTCCTTTGAAACTTTTCGTTGAATTCAATATGGCGGTCAATAATATTCCGGACCTGCGCTTAACACACACGGCTAGGGATCTCCCTGTGCTTAACCTATTTCTTTCATGACCAATTATAACTCCTTTACATTTTGTAGGGGGGTGTTAAGGGACATTTGACTCGTCATAGTTCATGTAATGAGGCTTTTATCACTCGCATAGTTACACATATTATTTTTTTATCTTCTGATCCCATTACAGTCCCAGAATCATATTTTGATATGTTTTAGAATATGGCATGAGGGACCAAATATATTTTTTTTCGTGATTTTTGGTGATGACATGTTTTGAGATATTCAAGGTCAAAGGTCAAGGTCACGTGATAAAATTATATTTTTATCCAAATGTAGGCTTGTTATATATCACTGGAAAGCTTGTTCAATTTCCTGTACAATAAGCTTTATTTGATCTTCCTACGCAAAATAGGGGCGGAGTTACAGCACATTTAGTACCGCTAAGCGGGCTCCAAAAAGGCAATTTATGCGAACTTTGACCTTGAATAATTTAACAATTACAAGACGCACGAAACTAAAAATTTTCATAGTTACTAAGTTCCATGCATAGTTTCAACTCCCCAAATTTCATGAAAATCGGTGGTGGTCAGGTTGGAATGACTCGTAAGTATTTCAGCTCTATTATTAAAACTCTTCTTTCTGTAAAACTTTAAAGTGTCTATTTCTTTTAGGCTAACCCTGTATATCCATCATATCTTGAACATTTTATATTTTTCCTTTTGTCATTGATTTTTACGTGTAATGTAAACACAGCAAGTTTAGATATTCATTCATTCCTTCCTTTATTTTGGACCTAACAGCTTTTAAGCCGTTGTTTGTCCATTATAATATACATAACAAATATACATAATTGCTTTACATTACAAATATCAGTCTCCCCGTATTTCACAGACATTAGATACAAAAAGAAAAACGTTTCCCTTTACAATTGTATGTTACACTTTCTTAAAAATGTTAACAGACTATAACCCATCCTAACATCCGGATTAACAAAATTTAGATTATATAAAGCTTTATACAATATATTTATCTCTGTATTACATTTCGAGCATTCCAGTATTATATGTTGCAAGTTTGCATATTCCCATCCACATTCACATGTCCTATTGTTCGTTATTCCAATTCTGAACAAGTGTTGCCTAGTACATAAATAACCTGATCTCAGTCTGTTAATTGATACAATTACATTTCTTGTACCATGGTTTGTGTTGCTTGAATTCCGGAAATGATCTGTATGATTGTTCAACTGTTACAAGTTCATTTCGACATCAATCAAACCATCGATTCAAACTTTTCTTCTTTACACTAGGGACAAGATAAGTATAGTAGCTGTAATGATAAGTCCGTAATATTTGGAAGGCAAGCTACTTTCTTTGCAAACTCATCGATCTGGTTATTGCCTGTGCTATTACTATCTGCTTTAACCCGAGAATACCCGATGATTTTTCCAGTTTTTTGTATTGTTTGAACTAACTGAATACAATTGATAACACGAGTATAAGAGAATAATTTATAAAGATTCTTCTAAGAGGATTTAAGCGCCTCTAATACACTATGCGAGTCGGTCAATAAAGTTGGGTTTTGTTCCAATCACACTGTTACCAATACAAGCTGCACAATTGTTACAAGCAGGTGTTTTACAAGCCTCACAGAATGCCCACACCGTTGCTGGGATCGTAATCACGACTAGCCCATATAATATTGTTCTTCTATTCAATGGAAGGACGAAAGTTGACCTGCAATTGGAAAATAGGAAATAGTAATTGCTCAATATAAGAGAGAAATAGACTTATTACGTAGAAGGTTCGAATTAAGAAGGGCGTCAGGGATATCCTGTCAAGTTTAGCTAGAGTGTAAGGAGTGACCGTTCAACCCAAATGCCAACCTCACTTCCACGTAGTACACCCTGGACTGCATTTTGCAGACTATCAAGGCTGTGGCGTCTGGACGTACGACCAGTATAAAGTCCTTAAACAGGTGTATTCTTTCTTTTCTTTTCTTATGGTAAGAGGCTGACCTCGTATAATGTGACGGATACAAAATAGCCTAAGTGCTGACGCACCCAGAATTTTCAATTTTATCAATCAAATATAACCAAGTATCACCGGCAGTGGAGATAAATTTTTACCCCTGACAAGGATAATTTACATCCTGTAAATAATATCGGAATTTATAGGGAATATTTTCCATTAGATTTTAGAATTCGAGCCTACCACCTCCATCGCCATTAACAACAACAACAATAATATGTATAGCGCATGTTCATACATTGACACTGATTTCTACGATGCCCCTCATAAATAAGTTAATTTATTAATTACTTTCAATTACATGTATTACTTTGTCTACAAACTAAAGAATTGCCTTACCTTGTACTATGTCTTTCCCAAGTTATCGCAAAATATTGGATGTAAGTAATATAATAAAATTTAATAAAAGTCTCAGTCTTCATGCTAAGAAAAACATTTTAGTTTAATTTACTAAGGCAGATCTTTGTTTGAAAACTTGTAAACTTCCCGTGGAATGATTCAGTGTTAATCGAATGTAGAAAATACCGTACAATCCCTTATCGCGACGTAAAGGTACATTTTGCTTAGAGGAATAAGTGATTGCACACTGGGCACAATATTTTCATTCACTTTTCTTTTACATTTTACTGTACGTGGAACTAGTTGTTTGGAGTTCCCTTCGTTGACTAGTTCAGGGTTAAAAATCCAGGAGGGGACAGGGGAGAATTCCCCCCACCAACGATCTTGACCTAAAACTTCCCTCCCCATAAAACTTTTCAGATGGGGAGAGATTTTGTTCTAACAACAAAGGTAAACAATCATTTTTGAAGTCGAATATACTTTACTGATATAATATCGAAAACACATACAAAGAACGGACAATGTCACTTAACCCAGCAATCCCCCGAACACAGAAATTTGCTCGACTTGCTTTTTCTTCTCCATTTCTCCATTTCTCATACAGCAAAGTATATAAATATATAACTAAAACTCGTAATAGCATTTGCATGTGAAATTTATATGGAAAACTATTATCTTCTTAATGTCTCTTAATTTTGCCTCTCCCCCTAGTCACGGAAATCACTATTCATAGCATTAGTAGTGTATTAAGAAGTGTATTAAAATCTTCAATTTGCAATCGAATTTTGAATGAAGGACAGTCCATATATTTTATAATTTAATTATTTAATAATTGACACATATTTAATGATATATTGAGTGTGTGTGTGTGTGTGTGTGTGTCTGTCTGCTCCTTACCCACACCAATCTGCAGTGATTTCGCAGCCTGGGAATATATTATTGAACCACGCAATGTGCAAAATAATCTGAGTAAATATGATGAATAACAATTGAAGGGTCAGAAAGAGAAACCAGGTAAGTCCATCTCTCTCTATTATCTGTTGTAAGCGAGCTAGTGGTGTCATTTCCTGCCATGTGGATGCTCTGCTGAACTTTGCATTCTTCAAAGCATATGTTATTTATTTAGTATATATTACTTCGCTTCTTGTGCCACTTTTGGCTAATTTGCGAAGATGGGGATGAGTGATGACATGATGAAATTGATGAAGGGACACTCACAAACACCCATGCCGGGAGGCGGCTTCAAAGCAAATGTTTTTCACCTTTACATATACATGACCAGTAACGTTTAACTTTTCATTTTTTTTCTGAAGAGCGTTGACTTATGGTGTGTTTTTTCCTTGCCACCCCCCCCTCCTTCCTCTGACCCATCGATTGAACATATGTATAGCGATGGACGAGGAAGACATTTTCGCTCTAATGTCAATTTTACCACCCAAGATTTATTTCAGTTTGACTCTGAATAACCGATTTTTAAAGCTTTTGCAAATATGTAGTCAGTGTTATGGTTCAAAGAAATTTTATGTCAATATATATATTAACTGCAAAATAGATCATTTCAACTATATTTTCATGTACATTGAAAAAACGGTTATTCAAAACAACAAAAAGAGGCTCCCCGAAGGTGTAGTAGTAACGTTGTCGCCTTGTAATCAAAGGGTCCCGGGTTCGATACCCGGTGGAGTCGCATAGTGGTTCGGATCCCACTTTAAACTGTAGGTCCAGTCCCTATTAGCTTTTCTGTGCATAAAGTGGACTTAGAATAACAAATCAACAACAAAAGTTACGTACCTGAAATATGTTTTGCACATGTGGACAGAAATTTTTAACCAGCTGACTGTTAATGCGAGACTCAGAAATTCCCTGAAACAGATGGGGAAAAAATAGTTTTAATTCACACACCCTAATTTGGATTCATAGTAAACTGTTATATCTCACGATTAGTTTTTCATCAGGAGAAAATATACGCCTCTACAACAGGATTGATTTTTTCCAATAGAATAATGCTGTATTGTCACATGCAGTTTATCTAAAATTAAAATATTTTAACATTTGCATGGAGGAACTAATTGCCGGCCTCAATGGCGTAGTGGTTCGAATCCCGGCATCGGCATGAGAGTGGAGGTCTTTGTGAGTGTTTCTGCATCAATTTCTTATCATCATCACTCGTCCTCGTTTTCGCGAGTAGCCAAAAGAGTCAGAAAAGCGAAGTAAAATAAAGCAAATCAGTCAATCAATGCACTAACTTAATTTATTATGAGGGACGACAAATTCTAACATGATTTTGTGTTTTGTAATTTAGCACACCAACGTATTTCACCGTAATTTCCAGAGTGTGACTCATGACAAAGCAGTTACTTGCTTGATAACTGTCACGTTGAGAGGGAAAGAAATCCACACCATACTTACCCAAAGTATAATTATTAGCGTGATCTTAAAATGTTCTGACAGTCGACATTTTACCACTTAGATCAATAGCGGTGACATTGGTGTTCATTAGTATGCAATGTTAGGGTCTGTTACGCGAGTAGAGGCGGTTATGGGTCAGACATCGAGCCCCCACTGTAACTACTACTACTAATAATAATAATAGTAATATTAATAATAATAATAATAATAATAATAATAGTTACGCCGTATCGCGTAAGAACAAAAGGATCGTCATTAACAGACTGTAAATAACATTAAAAAAATGATTCCCTGTACACTATTGTAAGCAATTATAATGATTTCAACCGATTTTAAGGATCACATTGTATTTTAATGTATTTATTATGTATATTTAATGTACTTTTTCTCTATTTTGTATTGCTGCTGTACAGTTGTTAGGTATTACCTCCTTATGCAATTTGTATTATAAATTTGTAACACATATATTTATACATGTACGTGCTGCTATACCAAGGCTCTTTAGCTGTTCTTCGGCAGGATAATATAAGTGTAAATAAAATAAAATGATAATTGTTATTAATTATTACACGACGTGAGTCTAACGTCAGATTACATACGAAGTTTTCCTTGTCTCCTTAATTGTCCGTGAATGGTTTAATGTCCAGTTTCCAGGTGTATGGATCGGTCGTCTTGGTCCCTTTGAGTGGCCACCGCGGTCTCCAGACCTGCTACCAATGAATTTTGTCCTTTGGGGTTATTTAAAGCGCAACATCCAGCATCTGAAGGAACGCATTGTGTAATGTGCAGACATGATTATGCAGGACGTTCTGCAAAAGACTCTGGAGCATTGGAAACGCCGCGTGCACAAATACATTGATTCTCAAATCCATATGTAACCTGACTTTAGACTCACCTTGTATTACTTCAGATAATATTATTACGTAATTGTGTTTTGTACCAATGACAACCTCCCGCAACATATCTTACTGCCTTGAAAAATATCTCGGTAAACACGTAATTTGATATGAAACCACTTTCGTTCCGAAACAGCAACTAAACTGCGTGGCTGAACCTAAAATGATTGTCCCTGTGACCGAGCGAAATCCTTTCTAAATGAACATCTTTCGAATATTGGACTTGTCCCTGGTCGCATGTACAGATTTCTCTACGCGACAACACTGAGACCTGCCTTTTCGTTTCCAGGTCTCAAAAAGGACAAATTATCTGGTTTAAGCAGGTCCACACCGCCAGTTCCTTTCTTATTAATCTGACTTTTCTGTAAGTGTTTCTTGGCGAGACCCTTGACTGGGGTATTTTCAGTTTAGTTCGCTATATTTCCTAAACGCACGGCCATGAAGATAGGCGGCTGGGCAGAATTGCGCTGTTGCCACGTATGGGAAAAGCAAAGCGAAATTGGGACAAAAGTCGCTGATTCCAGCGCACTGCGTGGCAACGTTTACCGGGCTGCGTTGCCTAGCCAAGCGTCAGACCGACCTCTCTCTGGGACACTTTTGAGTACCATTCGATACAGAGCTGGTGATTGTGTGAATTGAAAGTTCGTTACAGGCCCCAGAAATGGAATCCCATATGTACACGCCGAACTGCTCTCAAACCTCCAACACACGCGGTTGTGCTCCGACGTGGCAACGGCGCGAACTTCTGTTACCCGCCTAATGTCATGGCCGTGTGTTTTAGTAATCCTCTTTATGTACATTTAAATTGAATGTGAAAGTAATTCAAAATACTTCCAAATCAACCATCTCACCTAAAATATGAGAACATGTCCACGTACTTGTCAACTGTATTGCAGTAAATTGAGTATCTACTCGCATACATTTCTACATGTATATCCAATATTCGTCAGTCCACACCTAATACACATGACACGAATTTCGTTTGGATACGAATATATTGAAAATTTTCTATGTCAACAATTTTTTAAGTTTAAACACCTTCATAAATCTATATTTACCAGATCTTCTGACGTGTTAGATTAAATTTCAACCTGCCAGTTTCTCCGAAAGAGTTCGCTTCAGGTTTCCGTGTTTCGTCAGTGGCCGTTAAATTGTCGTCGGAATAATATGTAAGGAACTGAATCCCTAGGAGAATGATGGCGCCATAGCAGTAGGCTGCGTGGACCAAATACATCAGCTTCCATCCAGTTAGGTCTGAAAGTAATTCCAGTGTGAGAACATAATATGAATAAATCTTAATTTAATTCAACAAAATAGCTTATGAAAGCCAGACTATGTAAACAATTTCTTAATGGTGTGTGTCGCCAGAAATTGTTGTAGCCGGGTCATGCAGTTGACATAAAATGCAATAGAAATCATAATAAATAATTATGTCTATTTTTTCTTGTGAAAAACCTTTTATGCTATACATGAGATCCAAGATTATGCATTACAACCATTTTCTAAAAATCATACAATTAATATAATATTATGCTTAATTATATTATTTTGGTAATTACGGCCTCGGGGGTTGACCGCGTTAAGTCCTCGACAGTCGATCTCGCCACCCACGTTTTCCGTTCAGGTCGCCTGAGCATGGATGTTCTTTGTGAGTGTTCTTTCATCAATTTCACCTAATCATCACTCATCCTCATCGTCGCGACTAGCCAGTGGCAGAACTGCGACGTATACTAACGAAAATGCAAATTTAAATGCTTCTTTGTTACTAACTTGTATGTACCTTGTTACGCAATCTTTGAAACTTAGGATGCTATTTACACGAGTATCAGCAAAACATTTGACAAGATGAATCACATAATTATTATACAAAGACTACGTTCAGGGGGGGTATCGGGTCAGCCATTAGACCTGTTTACTAGTTATGTATCAAACCAAACGCAAACTGTTGTATTGAACGGTTTTTCATCTTCTGAAAGGGAGGTGTCATCCGGAGGTTCCAACTTAGGCCCGTACTTGTTCTTCTTATTTGTAAATGATGTGTCCCTAAAAATGCAAAAAGTTAAGGTCTTAATGTAAACAGATGACGTAAAGTTGTAAGTTGTACCGCCAGATTAGGTCAGTAGACGATTTGAATAACTTTTCCGAGTAGTGAAAGTGTCACGAGCCGGTATTAAATGATAAATCAGCAAACACCAGCCAAATCCTCGATGACTAGAGGTCGCCGAGACAGTCAGAAGTTAGTGGCCGAGAGAGTCGGAAGCGAGTAGCCTAAGTGGTGGCGTCAGCGCCGTATGGTCCGTTGACGGTGTGTACTTTGGGCACTGCCCAACCTTTGCACGACACACTCCACGAGTCGCAGGGGGCAATCTCATTTCTTTATTAACAAAAGAGGTTATGATTGAAATATAGAATTAAATATATGTACTAAAATGACCTTATCCACCAATAAATGAATGAACCTCGTATATTTTGCGTCTCGCCGCAAACTGTGTCTATGAGTGAAAGTCTGCGCATATTCAGATGTAAGCATATTTGTCACGTAATTTCACATTAACTTGCACTGTTTCACGGTGCAAAATTCAGTACACAAAAGTGAAGCGAAATGAAAAAATATATACCTATATACATAGATTTTGTTTTAAGAGCAACATAAATTGAGAGTATTTGAAAATAAGATCCTTAGGAAAATATTTGGACCTAAAATGGATGAGGAGACAGGTGAGTGAAGAAGGTTACATAATTTAGAACTACATAATTTGTATTCATGTCCAGATATTATTAGAATGATTAAATCAAGAAGACTTAGGTGGGAAGGCCATGTGGCACGAATGGTAGAGGAAATACGAGTTTATAGGATTCTTGTTGGGAAACCTGATGGTAAGAAACCTGTAGGAAGGCCAAGACGAACATGGAGGGATAATGTTGAGATGGACCTAAAGGAAATCAGTAGGGATGAAGAAGAGTATATATGTCTATCTCATGACAAGCACTGATGTAAACACTGTTGAAACACTTGAAAAAATATCACTGTTCACACTGAAAGAAATATAAGTTAGGTGTACACCAATTTTGAAAAAATGCACATTGAAGTTGGAGACAAAATCATGTTCATGACGAAAGTTCACCAACAAAGGAAAGTTCCTGGAATAATATTAATTTGATGCGGGTTTGTCTGCAACTCTGGATGACATCTGGATGGAATCTGGATCAATGGCTGCATCTGATTTCTACTACAAGATACATTAGTGATGACACAGCAATTCGTGATATATATCAGTCTTTAGTCAAAATAAAGTTTGGGCGTAAATTGGAGCATTGTTAATTAAGTCAGTATGTAAATAATTAGTTTTTGAATTATGCACTCTATTTTAGCAGTAACTAGTGATTAAAAGGGATGGAAGTTTCTAATATGTACTAATACTTAATGTAAATAGATGGAAATGGCAATATTGCATGATGTCATGAAAATGGCAGATGTAACAAGAAGCGGCTGGGACTCGATTTTGTATTTCTGTCCAAATCGTGTGAGTTGTGTGTCTGGAAAAAATGTGTTTCTCTGTGAGAGTTTGGTCGGTTTTTAACGATGCAGCGCTCTCAGTTCGCTTCATCGATAGCTGGGACATATCTGCACGATAATAATTTAGAAGTTAGCATGCTGTCATATATTAATTATATTGATAATATTGCTGTTTATATGTAAGAAGTTATATGAATTGAAGAAATATGAAGAGAAAAGGGGGATAAGATATTGGCCCATATATGCCCTATAAAGGCATTTTGGCGTGTTGAAGATAGTTATGAATTATTGAAAAGTCACAGAATGAGAATTTTACAGCGAATGATGCATAGCGTTTTTCCTCCGCCAACAGTGAGAACACGTAAGTTCTCTTCCCATATGCAGTAGCTATATTCAACTCGTTCGTGCTTTTTGATTACGTACACAAAATGCTAGCGAAGTAGAAGGTCGTGTTGCTACTGTATCGTCTTCAGAATTCCATCCTATTCTGTGTGAAATCACATCATAAAGTGACGTCACGGTGACAAAGGGTCGGCACAATCTTGTATGAGAAAGAAAAAAAATGTTGCGGCGAGTGCTGTTGCGTGTACGAGATATATTTAATTTTCTTCTTGTTCTGTGAGTTATTGGTGCAGAGGGAAAAAACAGAATTTATAAGAAGTCTCTCTTGGTCACTAACTTCCAACTGTCCCGGCGACCTCTCGTCACCGGGGACTTGGCTGGTGTTTGCTGATTTAGCATTTAATGCCGGCTCGTGACATGAGCAAACAAGAATAGTCCTGGATGTAGATAAGTGCAAGATTGCATATTTTAGTAATAAGAATAAAGTTGTCTCCTAGCATAGACAATAAAATAGTTCAATGAACAAACGATGTCATAGATTTAGGTGTTACTTTACATCTGACTTAACATTCAATTGTCATTATCAAACCATCATAAAAATAAGTCTGAAGCTTGTAGGTTTTATCAGGAGAAACGTTTTGTATATTTTTTCAGTCTCAACGGTAACCAGCATATATAAGTTACTATATATCAAATGCAAATGGTGAAATGGTTATGTTTTAAAAGAAACATTGAATATCAAAATATAAATTATGTAAGTTTATATAGCCTTTTTGGTTTCAATACCTTGAAAGACAGAAGAGTTTTTAATGATCTAGTTTTTACGGAAATTAGTAAGGCGAGATTGGCTATATTTTGAACTGTTAGAGAAAATAAACTTCCATGTAACACCTTTTACAGAGATGAACACAACACCTTTCTGCACGCCATTCTCAAGGCTAAACGTACTACACAAAATAAGAGTTCAGGAATCGTTTAATGAGTTATAGTGCATGATTTGGACATATTTTTCGATTCACATAATGTTATTAGTTGAAAAATTCTGTTAAACTTTATATGTTATTGGATTTGACTGTAAATGAGTTTTAGCTGTATTCATAATATGTTGTTACACTATCATAAATTTTAACATTATTTTGTTATTTACATTAACATTATTGTTATCATGTGTGTGTGTATTATTTACATTATAAATAGATAGATAGATAGATAGATAGATTGATAGATAGATAGATAGATAGATAGATAGGGGTGCGTGCGTGTGTGTGTGTGTATTATATGTGTATTACGTATATGTATTATTTTTACTTTTGTCTACCCCTGCTTGCAACCTACCTGCAACAGATGGTTTAATCACCACTCCAGCACACAGTGTACTCGGAATAAGATATGTCACCTGAAAAAAGAAAAGAAAGAAAATGAAAAATCACTCAAGGAACAGTGGTTGTATAGAAACAAATCAGAAATTTGGAATAGGCCTCATTAAATTAAGATTCTACCTTTACTCTAAACACAATCTGGCAAGTATTTTATAATTTTAATTATTTAGTCTGGGATAATTCAGTTAAGAAATAAGTTCCTTTTAAATGAAGCTAAATGAAATATGTTATTTCATATTCTTAACAGGACAGAAGTATGTTTGTAATTAAGTGTGGAACTATGGAGTGAAGGCCTTAAAAATTCGAAATCATTTTAACAATTGTAAAAGAAATTTACAAAACTATGTTATCTTTGGATTTCTGAAACGTAATAAGGTCATTCCATGTCAAACCAATAGATAAAAATTATTTTTGAACCTTAAGGATTCAGATTTTTTCGGCTCTTAGTTTTTGAGTTATTGGCTTTCAAAAAATCAAGAATCCCAAAACTTCACAACATTTTGAAATCTTTAAACAGCTGTACATCAAAAACTATATTACCTAGAAAACTCAAATTAGTGTCATTCTATTCTGCTTTTAAGGAGCTTTAATTTGCAAAACAACATTACAGCGATATTTGAATTTCGTAATTTTTAAAATACTTTTTAATATTTTTTCTGAAAATCTCAAGAACACCATTTTTAATTTTATTGAAGAAAATATATGTTTTGAAGACATCAATTGACAATTTGTGTACAAAATTTCATAATGGGATGGCAATGGGTTCCTATGAAAATCATTTTTTTCGTATTGTAATGTGTGCGAAATTTGCTAAATTATATGCTGAGTTGTTGATGTTGAAGTCTCCCTATTAGTCTATTTTATAACTTTTGGACTTCAAATAACATGAAAAAACCTAAAATTTATCACTTTTAATATCAGGAAAGCAAATTGAAAAACTTCCTCTGACCACAAAAAGACAAATAACACTTCCTTGCTCTTCTACGGTGCATTTCATTCATTCATTCCTTTCTTTGGAACCTAACAGCTTATATGCCGTTTTTGTCCATAACAATACACATCTAAAATGTACACAATTGTTTTACAATAAAATTATCAGTCCATCCCCCCCTATTTTACAGATATTAGATTTTTTTAAGAACACTTTGCCTTTTAAAATTGTATGTTACACTTCTTTAAAAATGATAACAAACTACGCGTATAACCAATTCTCACATCTGGATTAACAAATAAACTTAACAAATTTGTTGGAAACTGAACCTTTAGATTATTTAAAGTTTTATACAAGATATTTCTCTCTCTATTATATTTTGAGTATTCCAGTATTATATGTTGGGCATCTGCACTTTCCCAGCCACATTCACATTTCTTATTGTTCGTTATTTAAATTTTGGATAAATGTTGCCTAGTAAACAAACGGCCCGTTCTCAGTCTATTAATTAATACAATTACATTTCTTGTAGCACTTACATGTTGAAACCATGGTTTTTGTGTTTTGAATTCAGCAAATGCACTGTATGATTCTCCAACTGTTGTAAGTTCATTTCGACACCAATCAAACCATTCATTCAGAATTTTTTTCTTTACTCTAGGGAGAAGATCCGTATAGTATAATGATAAGTTCGTAATATTTGGAAGACGCACTGCTTTCTTTGCACATTCATCTACATGAGAATTGCCTGTAATATTGCTATGAGCTTTAACCCAAGAAAACTCAATGGTTTTTCCAGATTTTTGTATTGTTTGAACTAATTGTATACAATTTATAATATAAGGGGATAATTTGAAAAGACTCTTGTAAGAAGATTTAAGAGCCTGTAATACACTTTGCGAGTCAGTAAGTATTAAGAATTTCGTAAATTGAATTTTTGGACATATATTAAAGCTTGGTCAATTGCGTAAGATTCTGCTGTAAATATTGAACAGTCTTGTGGAAGACGAAATAATAGGTCTGTTTTATGTTGTAGATCGTACACTGCACATCCAACTCCTGACTCACTTTTAGATCCATCTGTGTATATAAAATAAAAACTTGGCCATTGAGTAAAATATTCCGATATGTGCGAATAACGAGGTAAATGAATATTATCCAGGGACTGTTGAGGATAATCTAATGAAAAAACAGGCCGTGAACGCATCTGTAGAACATCCTGGTATTCTTGACAAAACTAATTATACAATTCTATCCACATAGCAGATTTTCTGTTTATTTTTCCTGTTTCATATAAGTGTATCATATTTGTTAATACATTGTTGAAAGGATGCTCACAATATGATTTCACTTTGAGGAGCATATTTGCTGCTAACATCTTCTGTTTACATGAAATGGAACATTCACCCGCTTCCATGTATACTACTACGTTTGGAGTGCTGTTCATAACGCCTAAACATCTTCTCAAGAATTTCCTCTGTATGACATCAATGGAATTCAATTTTCCTTCTGTTAAGTTACACATTGCCAATAGAGAATAATCTATCATAGGCCGAAAATAATTCTTGTAAAATAAAAGCATAACTCGAGGATGACATCCCCACTGAGTATTTGCTATTGCTTTGAACAAATTAAACACTTTTTCTGATTTGACTTGTATTGCTTTAATTTGGTCCTTCCAAGTTAGTTTTTCATCCAAGATGACACCTAAATATTTTACTCTGGATGTAATGGGAATTTTTGTTTTTCGGGACATTGAGTGAACTATTGGAGGTGTTCTCTTTTTACTAAAAATTGTAATATTAGATTTTTCCATTGAAATAGAGAGTTTTTTTACATTGAAGCCACTTTCGCACTTCCAATATTTGTTCCTTTAAAACAGGAAAATCAGTATGAATTTGAGTCGTGGACATATAGATACAGATATCATCTGCATATTGAAGATAATTGACTGTTGGAATTAATTTCCTTTTCATCCCGATCATATATATGTTGAATAACAAAGGACTTAAAGGACTTCCTTGAGGTAACCCTTTGCAGGCTGAATGCGGTCCTCCACTTTCACTGAAAAAGTGGAAATATACAGATCTTTTACTGAGTAACTTCCATAATATCAAAACATAGTTGTGAGGTATTTTTAGCTGTTGTATTGTTTGGATTAGGATATTAATATTTACATTATCATAAGCTGCGCTTACATCTAAGAATGCAGCTAATACAATTCTGTTTCTTTTCAGTGAGTCAAAAATATACGAGGAAAGACTGATTAATCCGTCTTGGCATCTTAATCCGTTTCGAAATCCTATTTGTTCGAACTGAAATATATTTTGACTTTCTGAAAACCATTCTATTCTTTTTTGTATTAGTTTCTCAAATATCTTTCCTATAACTGACGTCAAAGCTATAGGTCTATATGATTTACCTACTTGAGGGTCCTTGCCTGTTTTTAAAATTGGAATAATCAACTGTTTGGACCAATCTTCTGGTACTTTTCCATTATTTAAGAATTTATTAAAAATTGTGCACATCGTCGTTAACGCTACATCTGGAAGGTGATTAATCATCGAATAAGTAATTCCATCCATCCCTGGAGCAGATTCTTTACTGTTGCCGATGATTTCATAGATTTCCTATTTTGAAATTGGAGTTGCAAAACCTTTCGCCGAACGTAGTTTTGATGTGTAACTACATAATTCATTTGGTGTTTCAATTACTTCGTCTGGCACTGTAGGTATGAGTTTCTGAATAAATTCAGTCTTCCAATTTGATTTCAAAGGGACTACATTTGCTGTACGAGGATTTTTGAGCGACCTAAACTTATTCCACACATATCCTAATTTCATGCTTGGGTGTAAATTTTCACAAAATAATTTCCATGATTTTCTTTTTGCTTTTATGCATAATCTCTCTGATTTGGCCATAGAGCGTCTGAATGCTATCCAGTTCTCCGAATTTGGTTGACGTGAGTATATTCTTGCTAATTCGACTCTATGTAGTTTTGCTTCAGCACACTCTTCTGTCCACCAGTATACCTTTGGGAAGTGTTGCTGACTACTTTTTATCACCCTGGAACAATTCAAGTTCATCGCAGCCGAAATGATTTTTACAAACTCCTCGTATGTAATATTATCAGGTTTTAATCCATCATCCTCTGAGAAATAAATATTTAAAAGTTTAGTATAATTAGACCAATTAGCTTTGAATACTTTCCATTTACGAATAGTTAATATTCTTTCGTTTGTTGCATGGCAATAAGCCAGATAAAAATAACATGGATAATGATCGCTTCTTCTCAAGTCCACATCGGCCTCCCATGTAAAGTCTGCACAATACTTTCTGAAATTAATGTTAAGTCTATAGACGACGGATTACTTCCATTTCTAGGCATATGAGTAGGTGAACCATCATTTATTATCGTTAACTGTTCCGCCTCCACCCATTCAACAAGAGTTAGACCCAACTTATCTGCTGCCTGTCGACCCCACAATGGGTGGTGGCAATTGAAATCTCCAGTTATGATTAATGGAGTCTTGAATGAACTAATCATAGACATTAAATGTTTCACTGCATTTTTTGCGATCTATAGGAAGATGGTATATAGATCGAGATAACGGTAAATATTTTATTCAAAATTTGCACTTGTATTCCCAGTACTTCCACCCGATATTCTCGAAGAATCACTAAATTGGGATTAAATGATATGAGTTGGAATGCCCGACTTTCGTGTACAAATATACCCACTCCTTTTCCGCTTTTTTGATTAATTACTGCGTGATAATTTTTTATTTCCATTAAAACTCTTCCATCCCCCCATACTTCACACACATATAATGAGAGGATGATGCACTTCTATCAGTTTCATGAGTTCAAGTTTTCTTGAAGGTAACGAGCATAAATTCCATTGCAGAAACAAAAATATATTTTGCATGTGATAACTTACTGATTATTATATTTAATGTTGAGCATCTTCATATAATTCAAGCTCTTTAATAAGTTTCAATAACTGTGAAGTAATATTTGCACAAGCGACTAGAATATTTTTAATTCTCTGAAGATTATCATCCACAGTTATGTTCGACGTTAGTTTTGCCATAACTTGTAACAAACTAATCATTATTTGCTTTTGAGAGTCATATTGTGGGATGCTAGTCCGTAATTTTCGTTTTTCCGTTGTTGTCACTGACGTTGAACTGCTTTGGGAATTTAGTAAAATATAATCTGGTCTTTCTTGTTCGTTTTGGGTTTGAGGATTGTCACACGACTTTAGATTTTGCATACTTTTATTTTTCATAACTTCTTTACTCTTAAATATATTCCCAAGTCTTCGATCAGCATAACTATTGTTCATGTTGTAAAGATGAGGTTGAGAAGATTTTTACGAATATAAGTTTCTTGATGTCCCTGATTCCTCATCTCCTAGAGTGGCCAGCACCTCATATCTGTTACCTGTTGTAATTGCTGAACTTTGAGCTTGTACAAAGGAAGACTCTGCTTTAGTTGTTTTTAACTCTGGGAAATCTTGTAGTATGTTTGCATAAGAATAATCGTCTCTTTCGGTCATAAATGAACTACTAGAACTAACTTTTCTCTTTGCTTCTTGATATGAACAGCCCTCATATGCTATCACCTTCTGAATTTCTCTTTCCTCTTCCCACTTACTGCTCGACCTCTCAGTTGCAAGATGATTTCCTGAGCAATTTATGCATTTAGGTACTGCAGCACATATATCATCATGTTCATAATCACCGCACCTTGAACATATCGCTTTGGACTTACAAACATCCTTTGTGTGAGAGAAACGGAAACAATTCCTGCACTGCATCACAGATTTTATTTTAGGTTGTACCTGAAATATGTTACTGAGTAGCTTTACATGCGAGGGCAACCTTTGTGATTGAAACGTTACGCTGATCAATTTGGTCGGTTTGAACCCGAATTCCCCATTTTCTTGATAAATCTTCTTCTTCATTCTATCCATTTTGATTATTGGAATATTTCTCTCAGCCTCTGCTTCATCTTGTAGTTCTTCTAAATTTATACGTAACGGTAACCCATATATTAGTACCATTCTGTGTAAAAGACTCTTCGGGATTTTGACATTTACCTTATATTTCTTCTGAAACTCTTTGTTCAAGTAAAAGTTATTTGCATCATTGGGTGTTAAAAAGTAAACCTTTGCACGATTAGGACCCGATGCCTTAACAAAATTCACCCTAATTCTAGCTTCTCTTAAGTGACTACCTAACATAATAGCACTAAAGCTACCAACATTGTGTTCCACGCCTTCAACAAGAACAATATATGGGCCATCGTGCCCAGGATAGAATAAGTCATTTTTATTCACATTATCCTTTGATTGCATTGTACGCTCTAATACGTTTGCTTTGAAAATTTTTGGAGCATTTATATAGATTCCTCCTTTCCACTAACTCTTGGTCGATTTCGTTTTGTGTTCTGACTTTTTGGTTGCTTAGCAACCAATTCAACATCCATATTTTCTCCGTCTTTATTTGAAGACGTATCCTTTTTTACTTCCACTACTTCATTCATCTCTATTTAGACGTCCTCTCTGCATTGATTAATAATTTCCTCGTTAGACATTTTCCCTCACTTGAATGAAATTTGTTGAATTTCTTACAAGCAGGAAACTTTATCTGGATGGCACAGAGCCTTCCATGCTATCTAGATTTTAACACTGATTTATCTTCTAAATCACAAGATTATTTAATATTAACTTACGTTTCAATAAATGTACTGTCTTGTAATAACACAGAACACTTTTACAATAAAAACGATGATTAAATCCACAATTTAAGCTTGAATTTGTCTGTAACTATATATATTACGCAACTAGTTAATATTTCACCACAGACTATTCCCTTCTACGGTGCAAGTCAACCAATCGTTGGAGAGCCATGTTGTACGTACGAGCTACTGCGCAGGCGCATACTGCTCCATCGTCACGACATCTTTGTGGCGTGTTACTAAGGAACCATTTTGAGTCCCGAAATACAAATTTTCGTTGTGCATAAATCTCCATGAAGTTTAGAATACAAATTCCTGTTATTTTATGACTTCCCTTCGTACATTTCCAAAAATTATAAAATATGAAGACTTCAACATCAACAACTCAGCATATAGTTGTACGAAGTTTTAACATGGAAGTCAACAAATTTAGCAAATTTCGCACACATTACAACATAAAAAAATTGATTTCCATAGGAACCCATTACCATCCCATTATAAAACTGTGTACACAAATTGTCAATTGATGTCATATATTTTTTAAATAAAATTAAGAATGGTGTTTTTGAGATTTTCAGAAAAAAAAATTAAAAGTTTTAAAAAATTACAACATTCAAATACCACAGTGATGTATTTTAAATTAAAGCTTTTTAAAAGCAGAAGAAAATGACAACAATTTGAGCTTTCTAGGTCAAATATTTTTTTCATGTACAGCTGTTATAGATTTCAAAATGTCGTGAAATTTAGGGATTTTTGCTTGTTTCAAAGTCAATAACTGAAAAACTAAGAGCCGAAAATCTGAAATTTGGTACTTTCCGTCAACTTTACTGATAGTATCACTGCACCAAAAGTTATTTATTTCTGAAATGTCAAAGTTCAGACCCCGGTTGAATTGACATGGAATGATCCAATACATAGAAGATCGAAGAAGCGTAAGAACCTAGTGCATTGGTTCAGAGTAAATTACAAGATTGTGGATATATCGCTCCCATTTGCCTAACATTCCTTCGTGGAGAAATGTCAGATAACTGAAAATATATCAAGAAATTAATGCTTAAACAAATACATTCCTCAGCAAGCTACAACTTCGAAAGTTATTTTTACCCATAATTTAGAAAACTGGTCCTTAAATATGGATGTAATTTTTAATTTCTTGCGTTCATTAAGTTGAAGTGAAGAGATAACAAGAGATGCTACACCCACCCCCTCAGCCAGGCAAATTTACGTAAAGAATCTCCCCCCACTTGATTCATTTCCTCCGTGTCACATAAGCATGAATTTGGTTTGGTTTTTAAGTCCACTCTATGCGTAGGAAGGCTAATCGGGACTGGACCTACAGTTTAAAGTGGGATACGTGCCACTTGTGCCTCCACCGCGTATTGACCCCTTGATTTCAAGGCATGTTATATAAGCATCCACCCACCTATTCCCACGTTCCCATTAAACATCTTCATCCACCGAACGATTTTCCCTCCAAGCGTTGCTGCTCCTCCCTCTCTTTAATAAAATACTCATAAAATAATCAATTAATTTTAGCTCTAGGATACATAAAACTAAGTCAACACTAAGTTATAAAAATTTCGAAGTACAATACTTACGAAATATATACAAGAACTTTTAGCCTGTAAGAAAAATTATATATTTTTAAAATCAATGAGAAAATTATTTACACGTTTCGGTACAACATATCGAATCATTTTGGTAAAACAGTGGTAAAACTTACAAAATATCTCTTTGTTCATAGAAATAATCATTAGAAGATAGATGTGCGAAATAACACTTTTCAAATATTTTTTTTGAGAACTGCCATGCCTTCGAAATCACTATTGAATGTCAAAGTCAGTTTAATACATTAGAAAAAGTTTATTAATTCACCATCTTTAAGTCTATTTGATCCTAATGCTCGAATAGTATTGCATTTGTAATCGATGCAATTGAGTATTGAGTTTGTTTTGTTTTACTGAATAAATCAAACAATGAATATAGATTGGTTGGATTTTGTTCAATAATTTTAATTAAGATGAAAAATTATCCGCATCACGAAAAAGAGATTTATAGCAATGGTGCAAGGGCTGAATTATTTTCAATTTGATAGGAGCCAATTGATGAAAGCAAATAAATCCATTTCACCGTTAGCCTCGCATCGTATCAAAAGAAGAAACAAACTAGCTAATTATAATTATTCAATGATACACCAATCACAGATGCATAATATTCAATTAGATAAACATTATCACCTTCGTCAGTACGAAGTGAGGATACTAATTAGAACTCATTATGATCATTCAATTGTACAGTCAGCTTCAAGGATAACAGTAGGCAAATCGTCCATCGCTATTTTCGCTCTTCTTCCTTCCTTCCTTCCTTCCTTCTGTGTGCTTTTAGGGAATAGTACTTGTGGTGGAGCAGGAGTTTCTTCTGCTTATTGATGCTTTTTGTTTCAATTATTGAAGCCCACGTGAAGAAAAGCAGAATTAATGCTAAAAAAACTGTCAGATTTATCGGAAAGGGCAGGGGTGGGGTATACGTGCTAATCCCTAAAGAGATGATTAAACTATGTTTATATCTACAAAAATCTGCACAGTACATTTCCAGTGTTAGATCTCTTACATGTT
Source organism: Lepisma saccharinum (assembly GCF_977018435.1). Lineage (NCBI taxonomy): Eukaryota > Metazoa > Arthropoda > Insecta > Zygentoma > Lepismatidae > Lepisma > Lepisma saccharinum. The sequence continues at coordinate 64,690,844 of NC_139250.1, read as the reverse complement.
TACAGCATATTCCATGACCTTCCCAAGAAAAAATCTATATGCGCCTATGGTAATTTTTAAGTTTTAGAAATGAAGTTACTAACATATTGCACTCACATTTTTATTGGCAGCATTACATAAGCTGCCATGTTAAGTTACTAGAAATATATTCCAAGTAAAGAGCTACTTCAAAATCAATCAAACATTCTTCCAATATCAAATTATTCACCGATTCATAGAAAGACACGACATGCATTTGATCATTTATTTCAAATTTCATTATCACCATTATCCATACCGAAAGGTTTACATAATGTGGTGATAGGCATATGAACCAACATTGGCAAATAGTAAAAACAACCCATGGCACTATGGTAGTGTTTTCACTTTAGAGTTTGGAATCGTTCAACCAATATGGCAGTTCCAGATTTCCTTGATGCAATGAATTCCATTACGGTTACGTCTATTTCCACTTACCTGTAACAAAGCAAAACTGATGAAAACAAAGCACATTGTTAAATTTGCCAACCTCCAAGAAAGAAAATCCAATCTGCCTTGAATAAATTTCATGCGCAACCTAAAAAAAAAAGACGTTATTTTTAAACTGGATTTGGCAACAACATCTAACACAATATAAGTTGGTGCAAATTAAATCGAATATAATACTTAGTTACTGTAGAAGGGAATTCAGAACTCCATTAATTAATTTATGCATTTAAAAAAAATCGAAATCAGCATCATGCGAATTAACGAAGCAGGTACCAGGGATCCCCTCTTCAAAACAATACCCAGGTAGCTCTGGAAATACAGATGAATATTCATCCTTGTGTGGGGTGATTATATACCCGCACAACAACACATATGATAGTTTCATCATATTTCAAAATGTAAATTTATTTTCGACTTGTCACCTAGTTAATTTTCCGTATATATTAAAAGTATTGTTATGTCATTGTTCTCTGAACTACTATAATTATTTTCTACATTTATTTAATAATATTTTGTCTGTTCCGATATGTACAGGGGTGTACAGATTAATAGATGCACTGCTTAGAGAAGGGTAATTCGTTCTGAGTTTGCAGCACTGAACCGTCATGCATTGCGACGTGCATTTGTTATTACCATATTTGCCCATTGCATGTTGTGACTGAATCAGTGCAGTACGTAATTTCGTGGGCAACGGCGCCAAGGTAAAGCTATAAAATGGGAGACTTATCGGATTTCCAAAGAGGGCAGATTGTTGGAGCGCGTTTAGGTGTTAGCTGATGCATCGGTAACAAAGACTGCCACTTCATTTGGTGTAGCAAGGGCAACAGGGTCGAAAATTATGGCGGCAAACAAAAATAATGGCAAGACAACATCAACGAAGAGAAATAGTGTACGAAAGCCAACCCTTAGGTGACAGGAATATCGATCAACTTGTATCCCAGCGCAGCAACGACAGCGACGTTCTAATAGTTACGGGTGCCGAGGTCAATATTGTCCCAGAACCCCATATCCTCTCGGTGGTACTGGGATATCATCCCCCGGCTAGCAAAATTTTCGCAAAGCATCCCCTCAGTTGTCTCACTGTCACCATGTAAAACCATAGGAGCATTCCCCCCAGCTAATTTCCAAGGTTCGACCAAATATTTGCCTACTAACATTTTCCACTTCAAGCGGTGTGTAGCACTACTATAGATGGACCACAAGGAAAAGAATCTTCGGTCCAAAGCATTCGCGCATCTTCCCTACCGTTCTCGGGGCTCGGGGCAGTGTTCCCAAGTCAGATTTGTAAAGATTGGCGGATTGTTCCCTGGGAAACCAGAAGTTCTGCTAAGAATACTAATGATCTAATAGAAGAGGGTGAATGACGTTCTCCGGGAGTGGGGTTATGGCCTCTTATCTTGGACGCCCGCGGAGTTTTTCCAGTTAGGGGAAACAAGGTATTTTTTTCCATCGGGGTGAACGAGGAATATTACCCCGTAATGGTGTTGGCCCCCTCAAAAAACACCACTTCTTGAGTTTGAAATAATCACGTTCCTGCATCCCCATTACAATAATTTATGTAAATTAATGTCACTGAAATCAAATATGTCTGAAATAATATATACTTTTAGGTTAACATTCATTTATCGGGAAGGTGGAGGGGGGGGGTTGTGGCGACCAGTCTTGCATCCCCTTCCGGCCGTCTATCTCCCCATATAATTTTATGGAAAATTAATATTTTCAAACCGATGAATTTTCCAAGCAACTACGGGAAATGAGGTGCATTATTTCCTTTGTGATTTAACTATCCCGCTTCATTCTCAGCAAATTTCTTGTTATTAACAATGAAACATATTTGTGAATTATGCAGTACGCCTTCCACAATAATAGAAGGTAACAATGGTTATGCCGGGGTGTCACCTCCCTCCCCTTCTGCTAGAAAAAATATGTACTGTATAAAATATATTGCCCACGCTATGAAGTCAGAGGTTCTACCTAGTAAGGCATGGATATGTCATTGTGTTTGTGCCGCTTCATCAGTTCCTCATTTATTCTTATCGTCGTACTTACCCGTAGAGGTAAAAAAGCGATGTAAAATAACAACAAAAAATAGATTTTCGGGTAGGATAAAACACTACCATCTAAAAGTAGTAATTTAATAATAGAAATAAAATAATAATAATTATTATTATGTCCTAGCACAATTGAGTAGCATTTGGCATAATTTCGCAGTCCAAGCAGCACTTTTCATGGCTGAGTGGAGTTCCACTTTATCTCTCCCCTCCATGCCCAAGTAAGATGAGCAAGAAACACGTTTTTTTAGAAGGGCTCTTGGAGGTTCCATGGCAAGAGTTTATAAAGGAAATCTTCGGAGAAATCAATAGGCCTGGCAACCCTGACTCGGACCGTGCTGAAGGCTCCTCCCACACCCGCGAGCGCAATACGGTTCTGCGCCAGTTCTTTTCCTCGGGGTTCCACTATACCCACTCCCTCTCTGCAAGTCACTGAACACCTTATATAAAATAGAAAAACTTACGTGCAAATATTCGGTTTCCCATACATTCTCTTGCGTGATATGAGCTTCCTGTGGCAAAATGGTCAAGCCATGTGTTTTCTTGCCACAGAAAGCTCTCGAAGCATGTGCTCGGAGCAAAAGGCCATTAATTAAAATGTAATAGACAGCAAACGGCAATAATCGAGTTTGTTTATCCCTGTTGCCATGGCAATTAATGACGGGATCGTCATTCTTAACACACGAAATTCCAACTTCATTTACACTTATCGTTAAATCTAATTATTGGAGTTCAATTTGTCACTTTATGTAACAAGCTAGCGTGTCTAGAAGAACGCATCTACCTCCAAGGGGGCAAGAAGGGGACGAACGGGTCGATCGCACCAACAATTGTGCAGAAGACTATAGGTGAGTTTCATGTGACGTCAGAATTCGCACCGTCTCCAGTTTCGCGGCCAAAAGTTTGTCGTCTGCAAGGAAATACCCACCACGTAGCGTTCATTACATCTACGCCAACTGTGCCTTTGATGTTAGCATTGTGTAAAATGTCGGTGACATTGCATATATAATTAATCACAATTCTGTGCCATCCGAAAACAACGATAATTTTTCTTATGTCCAAACTCTTTGCGCAGTCGATAGAAAGAGATATGAAGAAAAATAAAGTTATTTTGCGTTGTAGATCCGCATGATCTGGACGATAACGAAATTAAAAGGGTTGTAAGCCTTTGGCCAACTGCAGTTCACGTGTGTTTATTTACTTGACCCAGCTACCTGGAATCAATTTGTTTGCGTATTTATTAGTGATTTGGACTCTGCTCGTAATATTAACATCCAGTACAGTTAACTGTAAATTCCAAGGCTCTGCCATTATTGTCACTCTTTCCTTCGAACGTTTGCTCAAGCGCTGTAATTTAAAATGTTGAGTTGTGGGATCGAGCAGCCATGATGGAGGCTTGTAAAGGTAAGGTATTTAAGCGGGCGGGCGGGAGGGAGATTTCACGCTTGTTTTCGATGGTATACAGTGTGCAGTATTCGGTTGCTTAAAAAGAAACATACGGCCTCCCGATGGCGTAGTGGTAACGTCGTCACCTTGTAATCAAGGGGTCCCGGGTTCGATACCCGGTAGAGGCACATGGCACAGTGGTTCGGATCCCATTTTAAACTGTAGGTCCAGTCCCGATTAGCCTTCCTGGGCATAAAGTGGACTGAAAACAACAAATCAATCAATCATACATAAACATACGTATGAATTTTCAGAGAAAGAACAGATGGTGCACTTCACGGCACGGAATGTGAAAGGACTCAATTGTTGATCAGAAGACGCCGTCTCTAGATGGGGAAAATAAATCATGTCAGCCAACATTAATGAACAATGCTAGAGTGTGGAGTTAACATTTTCTCTCATATAAGCTCATATATCCCCTTTATATTTTACTTTTGGTATAAATGAATCGAACTGGTGTCTTTAATCATACTTGCAAGTAGTGTTTCCTTGTTTATTTGGCAGAGAGGTGCTGATACTTTCGATAAGTTTAGCGTTAAAAATGATAACTTGCTAAGTTAAATTCATCTTGATAATTGTACGTTGTACTTGTTTTTTTTATATATATATTTCGTTTCTTAACACAAACTGTTATTAATTGTTTACCGATCCATGAGTAAAGGTGCCGTTATTTTTTTTAGTAGGGTATGTTGTACCGTTGCGTACTATCAGATTAACGACAAGTCAAATTATCCGAAATTGATTTGTATTATTTTTCTTCGCTTTTCTGCCCCATTTGGCTAATAGCGAAGACGAGGATGAATGATGATATGATGAAATTGATGAAGAGACACTTCCAATGAACACCCATGTATTGGCCGGGATTCGGGACCCCTGACAACGTAGCGCGCTGTATGTGTAGGCCACCATATCCCAAATTATTAAAACAAGGAGTCAAATTACTGTTTTCGAGTTAACTCAACATTTTAAATTACAGCGCTTGAGCAAACGCTCGAAGGAAAGAGTGACAATAATGGCAGAGCCTTGGAATTTACAGTTAACTGTACTGGATGTTAATATTACGAGCAGAGTCCAAATCACTAATAAATACGCAAACAAATTGATTCCAGGTAGCTGGGTCAAGTAAATAAACACACGTGAACTGCAGTTGGCCAAAGGCTTACAACCCTTTTAATTTCGTTATCGTCCAGATCATGCGGATCTACAACGCAAAAGAACTTTATTTTTCTTCATATCTCTTTCTATCGACTGCGCAAAGAGTTTGGACATAAGAAAAATTATCGTTGTTTTCGGATGGCACAGAATTGTGATTAATTATATATGCAATGTCACCGACATTTTACACAATGCTAACATCAAAGGCACAGTTGGCGTAGATGTAATGAACGCTACGTGGTGGGTATTTCCTTACAGACGACAAACTATTGGCCGCGAACATGGCGGCGGAGCGAATTCTGACGTCACATGAAACCCACCTATTCAATCCTTGCTTTTCTATGGATCGGAAGGGCGCACTCAACAAAACACTGTACCAGCGTACTCTGTGAAGTCAGGAAAGGAAAGACATTTTTTTAAAAAAAATATTATTATTTTTTTATCCATCATAAGTTGAGTTCGCCCTTCAGCCTCAGCCTCAGCCTCAGGCTGAACCTCGCCCACGTAAATAAAGAATTTGAATTTGAATTTGAATTTGAACTCCTGAAATGTTCCAATGCTTCGCTTAAGCAGCGTTTGCCATGGTCTCTTGTGTAGACTGTCGTGCAGACTGCGACCGGCCGGCCACTAATACTTTCGAAATGTGCTCCCTCTGTCACTGTTCCCAGCACATGCGTAAAGCAAACCCGATTGTCTTTTCTGGAACTTCTTTCGTACAACCTGAGCGCATGTTACGATAAGCAGCCATGCGCTAGAATGTAGTGCTGCAATCCTGTTCTATTTGAGACGACGAGATGGGGGAACCCCCGGAATACGCCCCCATCCACCCGCATATATTCGAGGGTATGCGCTTATGTTCTGGTAACTAAAAACACCAGGTCGTCTTTTTCACGGAATATCGGTACTCCCGTTTTCGTTTCCTCGAGATTTTATTTGGTTCAAAGCATACATATAGATGCATTCTTGAAAGTTACAATGTAATCCAGAGGATTAAGTACCGAGGTTGTAAATGTGTGAAGAGAGAGTGAAGATTATTTGATCAAAGGTAATGAAGGCAGGGAGAAGAAGTTAATCAAGTGAGAGGGTTGATAGTTTGGACATTTGCTTAAGTATGAAGTGAGAAAGTATTGTCATATATAAGGGGGGATATAAATGTTGTGTGAGTGTCTTGAGGTAGGGAGGATGGTTTGTTGAGAGAGCGTCATTATTGACTATTCTAGAAGCTCCAGGACAGGTTAATCCTGGGATTCGTCAGGATACAAGGTTATGAAAGATGAACGTGACAGTAAAATAGTATCTAAAAGAATTGGTTAAGTTAAGAGCTCTAGATGTGTGTGTAATTCTGTCTGGTTTTGGTGAGAATCGTTTGGCATTCGTGACCACGTGACGGAGTCGAGGAAAGCGACACACCCTTGCAAAATGATGGACTTGTCTTTTAGAAAGGGAAAATTTCAATGGTATCTTTACCATCTCGCCTGTTCAGAGCATGTCAGGGACGAGAAAGGGGCTGGGAGGAGAACTGAAAGGGAAAGCTGAATTTTAAGCAATGTGTTCATGTGTCACTTGCAGCGGCGGCTCTAAGGGGAGAGCCGCCGTGCCATGGCTCTACCCTCAGAAAAACAAAAATCACTTGCTTTGCCAAAATATAGTTAAATTAATACATTTAAAAACGAGAAGATTCGAATCGCGTAAGCGTTCCAGCTTACGGAGGCCTCAATTCCTGCGCCGCATCCCCAACTGTTCTCTCACTTGCTCTGGGCCAGCGTAGTCTGGCCTGTGCGCAGAGGCATGCGCGGAGGCATGAAAAGGTATCTGCAGTTGACGAGCGAGGAGGTGGTAGCCATAAGACAACCAGCCGTGCCCCTTTTCGGCTGGCACGTCGCGAGAGCTTTAGCATTGTGTTGACATAGTTGTTGAGTACTGACTAATCCTGACCGATTTGTAATACTCGTTGGAGAAGTAATTCGCGAGAAAGATGCTTTCCTGCATACTTGGCAAGAACAAACGTAATATCTTCCCCAAATTATATAACCATTTAGATAGATAAGAGCCATCCAGACTTTTTGTTATCGATTTCTTCCTTAAGAAAAGATATATCCCTCGCTCTCACGCACACAAACACTCATGTGTTGCAACTGACGTTGAAGACATTTTCTGTACAAAAGAATTGCCTAAATATCAAAGGGAATTCGCATCACCAGTGGATTTTTTACCTTAATATTTGTAAAAAAAATGTCACACGGAAAATCTATCAGTATAAGAATTTCACTTGGAGATATAATTCAATTTCTTGCGAATTCTAAAAATTGTAGATCTACAGTTCATTTAGCAGATAATCATATTTCAGTTGTTAGTAACACCGATCGTTGATGTACCGTCTGCCGTGCTGGGGTTGCAAATTATAAACAAAGCAAGGCGAGAATACCGATCGACTCGGTCTCTAATTGTCCAGTGTTTTTCTTATTGGTGAAGTGAAAGTGTCCGATGGTGTGTGAAAGGAAGGGTAGTTAGTAAAGATGAGTCAGATTAGAGCACTATTACATACACCGTTTTCCAAGGTACTATACGATATTAAATTAAAAGTTAAACAACTTGGCTGTCCCACGCCAGATTTTAACATCAATTCTATTTAAAAATATCAAAAAAAAAATGGTAAAGGTGACAGACGTCGAAATTTTAATAGTCGCATTTATTTCCTAAAAACTCTGGCCAAACTCCGCACAGCATGGTACGACGCCAGAGATCACTGGTTCGAATCTCGGACTGGGCATCGGTGTTCTTTGTGAGTGTTCACTCATCCTTATCTTCGTGATTAGCCAAAAGTAGTACAAATGCGAAGAAAAATAAACCAATCTTAGGAACTCTGATTTTTTGTCTGCAATTTTAGTAAACAAAGTTCCATTAAAATTATCTCTTTCATTAGATTTCTATGACATATGCTAGCGAAAATTTTTCGATTTCGTGATCACGTTGGCACTACCCATCATACTAGCTGCCAGCCGCCACTGGGATGAACCGAGATAAATCTACCTAAATTTAAAAGAGAGAATCCGCTTCCGACACACTCTGTCTCGATCGAAACTTGAGCACAATATTTAAACAATTTACATAAATCAATATTACAAAACTACACGGCTTATTTAAGCCTATGAAGGTAATATCTACCTGATTTATGGGCAGATAAGTCACATAAATATTTTTTTATTGCGACGTTAATGAATTATGTAGCCAGCAGCATTCACTCGAAGACTCTGTGGAAAGAAGTTGGGTGACAGTGGCCTTCGCTACTCACAACTCCTGAAACCATCACAGTTGCGGGAAATATGTTGTGCATAACACGAAAGACACCAGAAGGCTTCGCACATAACCAACCACCTGTTATTTCTCTTGTTCATCTTTTGTTCCTGGTCGATTTATTTTCATCGGAAGAAGAAGCATAGCAAGCCAGGTTCTTCCAGATGTTTCAGGTTGTTCAGTCATAGCTTTCCTCAGAACAACCGCTGTTCTGCGTGCGCGTCGACATAAACTGCTCATCACGTACGACGTATATCGAAAAATGCTAATCCTGATTAAATAAAGCAGTAGCATATTGCAAACATAATACGTATTTTTAATTCTCTCTTCCTCTCTCTGTGCGTTTCTTTATTTCTCTGTTTATCTGTTTCTTTCTCTTCTTTGCGTTCTCTCTGTTTAATTGTGTTTGTTTCAATGTTCTGTTCTCCATATTTCTTTTCCTCCCTTTACGTATTTTCATCCTTTCATATCTTTCTTTCCTTCCTCTGCTCCTCCGTCTCGTCATTAGTTTTATTTCTCTCTCATTTATAATCTATATGTCTCTCTCACCTTCTTCCTACCATTCTCACTTTTACCCTTTCAGTGGTGTTTCTTCTTTTGATCTCTATATTTCTCTCCCTTCCTCTACTTCCCATTCTTTCTTTTGGGGTGTAAGGGATGGCCCTTTCTCAAGACACCCAAATGTCAACCTGAACACCTTGAACTGCATGTTGCAGACTAGCGAGTCTCTGCCGTCACGGCCAGTATAATCATCTATGGGACTTTGTTGTGTGTTATCCACATGTGTTTGCAATTGCCCCTTTATCTTTCATCTCTTTAATCTTACCCCATGCATTCTCATCTTCGCGATTAGTCAATCTTGACAGAAAAGCGAACTAAAATAAACCAATTGAATCAATCAATATTTTTTTCTGTCCTTTTTTCTTCACTCTTTCTTCTTTCCTTCTTATGTTTCTTTCTTTCTCTGATTCCATATCTACTACGCTACGTTCCATTAGTCTGTGAAGCAATTCCTCTGAACAAGTAGTGATCAGTGAAGATGAGCATTGATGGGGCCACCAGCCATTTTCAGCAGCGAGCATTGCTTCGATCCGCCTACTCGGTTCTTTGCCGTTACCCTTCTCTACCAAAATAAAGTTAATGAAATGCAAAAATAGAAACGCAAAAACTACTTTCAGGTCTGGGCAAAGCGTCCCTTCATTAATGTCATTTATGCATCATTCATTCTTATCGTCAGGATTATTCTAAAATAAAAATAAAAAGAAGTATTCTTCTTTCTATCTGTACTAAAAGTCAAAGTACCCTTAAAAGGCTTCTAAAACATGGTACATTACGCTATCGTACTTGCCTTAAGAGAGCTAGCAATGGTCTGCAAATCCTCATGGCACGAAAAGCTATGACAAAAGGAGACGAGCAAAAGGAACTTACCAATACTGACTGCGCGAAGTCCAACAGACTTACTGGATAGCGTGTCGCCCGACAGAATTAAAATTTCATAAATGGAGGTTCCAGCAACTAAGGTTATTGATTATTCCGTAAACCCTGGTCGTTCCTCTAAGATCTTTGTATATAATCAATATCCATAAACGTTTTGCGAGTTTACGATAAGCACGTGTCCTTGCATGTCGCCGATGTCGTGCAGGCATCAATTTATGTGGGGAGGAGAGATGTGTGTTCTGCATTCCTCTCCGAAACTCGCTACTCGAATCAAATGGCTTTAGCAATGTTGTAAGCGACAGTTTTGCATAATGAGTTATTGTATAGCAGTCTCTTCAGTCGGCCAGTCGTTTCCGTCTCGGGAAACCAGTAATTGGAAAGTAGGAAACACTCACCATTCATCGTTAGAGATGTGAAAATCGTACACTCACACATCTATTGTGATATTTTAAAGAGTGGGTCACATATTCCAGGGATGGTGCCAGAACGAAAGCTCTTGCATTCACGCACACGCCCTAGACAGCAACGTCAGTTGTACTAGCGTGTTCCCTAAATGTCGCCCATCCTAAGTCCAGTAAGTACTTCAAGCGTTCATTCAAGCTGGGTAGTTTTGGACGAACTCTCGCGTAGATTCCGATATCACCCAAAATTTTACGTGAATCAGTAGAAAACGAGGATTCAATCAAGAGCTCAAATCAAACTGGAGGTATATTTATAAACCGAGAATCAAACATTTTCAAAGAGCAGTACTTGTGGATTCCGAATATTTTTCACACATAGTATTTGCTGTACATAACATAAATTTTCTGAAAAATACGTGGGTTGAAAATTTAATAGTGGTAACTATTTATTCTCAAATGATATAAAAGAGATACCTCTGCGAAGCTTTTGCAGCCCTTCGATGTAGTCACCAGCATTGTGTACAACCGTTGCCAGCGATGTGGAAGCCGTAGTATTTCTGTAGCAGCGCCTGTTCTGTTGATGGTTCGAATGGAGCGGTCTATTGCCTGAAGAATCTCTGGAACAGTTCTGGGGATCAAATCAAAGTCACAGGGGCTTAAGTCCGGGGAATGTGGGGGGACAGTAGAGCACCTGCCAGCCCCATCGAGCTAAAAAAAATCAGCCACAGGTTGCGCTACATACACCCGAGCATTGTCCTGCAAAATGATGGGAGGATTCGGCAGAAAGCGTCCCCTCTTCTTTTGCAAAACAAGTTGTAGGTTATGTTCCAAAAATGAACAGTAATACTGCGCATTGACGGCCTGTCCTGGAGGTACGGCGAGTATCACCAGAACTTTCACATTAGTGGGTTGTGACTACACAACTTTAGACCGCCAACTCGAACAATACTCTACTTCTCTCGTCACTGCGCATGCGCCTAGTGTTGGAAAGAAGAGTCCATTTACTGGGAGGTACCTTACTTATCAAACTAACATGTGGCATAAGTGAGAAGCACCGGTTCCGTTTCATGGCGTATATATAGTAGTGTTGCCACTATTAAATTTCCAACCCACGTAGAATGTTTTTTTGTTTTCGCTTCTTTCAAGTCATTTGTGAGATTGGCCGGCAACCGTGGCGGAGTGGTTAGCACATCGCGCCACGACGCCAGGGGTCCCTGGTTCGAAAACCGGCCTGTACATGGATGTTTGTGAGTGTCCAATCATCAATTTCATCATATCATCACTCATCCCTATCTTCGCAAATTAGCCAAAACTGGCACAAGAAGCGAAGTAAAGTAAAGCAAATCAATAAATAATCAACAATAATTTGTGAGATCTAAATTACATTGTTTTTGTTTGAAGTTTACTTTGTACAGAGATAGGCTAATCGGGACTGGGACTACAGGTAAAATGTGCCTCCACCCTGGACCCATTGATTACAAGCCGACTTACAATATCACATCCCATGATATCTGAACCTCTGTGTAGTGATTCTTCACAGGGAATCAATGCCAGAATCCATTGATTGCAAGCCTTAAAAATACAATTGTGATAGATTAACTCTCAACAAAAAACCTATGATGAAACAGATAGCATTTATTCAATTACGTTTCCTTTATATGAGAATGTGTAGAGTTACGCAACATCCTTTTCCAGAAACACATTGAAACATTCCGCATTTTTTAAAAACTAATTCCTCGCTACTTTATTCTACAAATATGTTACCGAAATGAATATACTGACTCCTACAAAGATAGCCTCCCTACTCCTTGAATGTTTGGAAAGAAATGGTGGGAAAAGTTCAAACGTTCTTCATTGTACTAGAGATTTCCGTTTAACACCCAAAAGAGCTCTGGCTTGAATGCTTCACTCACGTTGCAAAGTCTTTGCAAGAAGTTGCCCGGTCGGTCGGTGATTTCGTTCGTGTACAACCGCTTCAAAGTTTTGGGTTCTTCCCAGGAACTTGATTAGCGCATTTAGAGGGAGGGGTTCCTGATCAGTTCACGGAAAGTGGTGGTGATGCTACACTCGAAATCAAGGAAGGAACGTTCCAGCCTTCGCAGCGCTGAACAAGCGTCGACAATCGTGGAGAGGCAGAATGTGTAACCATCTTTAACAATAAAAGTCGCCACAAAAATATAAGTACTCCATATAAATATAGCAGAGGGTCCGTTTGTATATTTTATATAATAGGTCAATGTTGTCTCGATTAATAAGCATGTTTTTAAAATAATGGATATTTCTAATCGTCAAATGCTCGATACTGATAACATGAATATTCATTACAATGTACAGGGGTAGACAGATTAATAGAAACACTTTAAAAAGTTCTAGAGTACTCTTCCCCGATGGCGAAGTGGTAGCGTCGTCGCCTTGTAATCAAGGGGTCCTGGGTTCGATACCCGATGGAGGCCCACAATGGTTCGCATCCCACTTTAAACTGTAGGTCCAGTTCCGATTACCCTTACTCGGCATAAAGTGTACTTAAAACACCAAATAAATCGATCAATCAATAAATCTGTTGTAGAGTACCCTCTTCATACGGCGTGTAATCACCTTTATCCTTTAGGACAACTCGTATTTGTTGTGGAATCTAGTCGTACAAGCTCTGAATAGTCTACAGTGGAATATTGTACCATTCTTCCAGAAGCACATCACGCAGTTGCTGCAGAGATGAGGGTGGAGGAAATCTGCGTCGTACTCGATCCTCTAAAACAAACAACAATGGTTCAATAATGTTGAGGTCCGTTGATTTCGCTGGCCAGGAAAGGTGATGAAGTTAATCTTCATGTTCCGTAAACCAAGACTGAACAGCTCTGGCGTTATTGAAAGATTGCATCCTTGTTGGGGAACAACAGCTGTGTCATAGGACCTGGTAGCCTAAAATGTCCACGTAGTTACTGGCGGTAATTTTGCCTTGGAGACGAATCATGGGGCCAACAGAATACCAGGAAAACGCCGTCCAAAACATCACAGACCCACCTCCATATCTGACAGTAGGCACAAGCAGGCCAGAAAGTAGGCCTCTTTAGATGTTCACCACACATTCACACGCCCCGTTGTCGGAAACAACGAGAAATGCGACTCATCTAATCATATTACCTTTTTTCCAGTCACCGTAAGTTCATGTTTTGTGATCAAGGCACCACCATTTTCGTGCACTGGCGTTTGTGACTGTCATCAGAGGTTTAGGAATTGCAGTCCTATACCTAATGTTGAGTTTCTGAAGCTCCCGTCGGACTTTTTTATATATATATACAGCATCTGCCAGATGTCCATTGAGTTCTGCTGTCACTTTTACCACGGTTGCGTCAATCCTCTTTATTGCTCGGCGATCCCTGTCACCTAGAGTTGGCTTTCGTTCACTACTTCTCTTTGCTGATGTTGTCTTGCTACGATTTATGTGTGCTACCATAACCTTCGACACTGTCCCCCTTGCTACACCAAATAAAGTGACAGTCTTCGTTACTGGTGCAGCCGCTCCAACAATCTGCCCTCTTTGGAAACCGTAGGTCTCCCATTTTATAGCATTACAATGAAGCCGTTGCCCACGAAATTACGTACTGCACTGATTCAGCCACTACATGCAATGGGCAAATATGTTATAACAAATGCACATCGCAATGCATGACGGAGAGTGTAAGGGGTGATACTTCCACGTAGTACACCCTGGACTTCATTTTGCAGACGAACGACGCTCTGGCGTCTGGACTCGCAGCCGGTATAATCTTCGTAGGACTGTGTGTGTGTGTTGTCCTGTGTTTTGTCTTTGCATGTGCTGAGTGCCTTTTTACAGCCTCAGCTTTTCACCAAGGTAAGAATATTTTAATCCTCGGAAACGTGTTTTATTTTTCTTATAATAAGGGCCTAGGCCCCGTATAGGGTAGATTGAGCGAATAGGGCTACTTTCAAGAAAATCACCTAGAACTACTGTATTGAATGTTTTAATGTAGGATTTACAGAAATATAATGAACCGTATGTCTACTACAGAGTCCACATCAAATTTTGCATTTCAAAAATTTTATAATGTTATATAATATAAAAATAATCAATACGTGCATTGGACCTATTCACCCTAACATGTCCGGCTAAATAGGGCCACTTGTAAGGTGAATAGGGCCACATGTATTTTATGCATATAAACTGCAAGAACCATACAAAGTCATACGTAATTTGGAAAATCACACAGAGTACAATATTTCAGAAAGGAAAAATATAAAATAGCAAGATTTGCATGCTCATAAGTGCTAATTTTTGGAACATTCCTTTTCTTATGTTCCTGATACAACTCAGCAGCTTTCCTCTGGCTCATTCCTGCTCTCACTGCCTGTTCTGCTTTCCTTACGTCATCTTCACTCCATTTCTGCTGTGTTTTTCGATTATATTTCGCCATCTGAAATAAAAAAAAGAACGAGAAAAAAGAACATTACTTTTATTTATCAACGTCAGGCCAATTACATACATGTCACATTTCAATCAGAAAAGTGGCCCTATTCACCCTGATTGGTAATATATAGAAAAATGAGTTGGCAACCCTGCTTTGGTTCATTTCCGATAAAGAAGGAATTCATGACAAGTTATCTCGGTCTTTTTTGAAGCTAAGAAAATTAAAGTTCTAAACTTTCAACAAAACAACAACGCCTAACAAGAATGAATACATGACAGAAATATTAACAATAGGCCATATTTCATAACACTTACCTACGATTGTTGATGAAAACTTTTGCCCAACACAATCAGCATCCGACGTTTCCGAAATCCAACTGCACAATAAACTTTTACAGACTCACAGTCGACACACGGGGTGGCGGCGGCTTCGCCTCCTCACTTTTATAAAATGTTAGATTTATTTATGTTGTGAGTGGCCCTATTCGCCCCAATGTACCCTAGTGTGGCGGGTGAAAAATAGCCTAAGTGCTGACGCACTCAAAACTTTAAATTCAAATTCAATGCATGACGGTTCAGTGCTGCCAAGTCAGAACGAATTACCCTTCCCTTACCAGCGTGTTTCCATTAATTTGTCCACCCCCTGTACATTACAATCATTTTTCAAACATAAAAAAACCTGTACATGTATTCTGAAGTGATATAATATAGTATCAACTACTCAATACCTACGGCTCATGTACGTACGTACAGTAGCTAGTACTAATAGAATACACGAACTAATCTACAATATCTTAACTCGAAGGCTGCTCAGGAAGGAATAGCTATTCAATAGACTCTTAAAGGTCTTCTTCGGACAAGAGTCTCAGCAGTGCACTGAAATGACAGTCGTAGAAGTCTTCCCCGAACATAAGCTCCCAACTTCCTTGTGCACCGAGAAAATAGGAGCCCCGTGATGTACAGGGACGTGATGCTGCTACTCTGACATTCGTACATTATACATTCTCTCTGAATATGTCCCGAGTCTTGTCTAGAAGCCTGGTGAGGAGTATCCCAGGTGGCTGATAAAACACTCTGAGAAATTTCCTCTGTCTACAATTGCGGATCTCCACTCGTGTTTGTGGATGAGATGAGAGGATCATGAAAGCTAACTTTTCGCAGACGACCTGCTCAAGGGACGGTGGTTGAAGCATTGTTGAATTCTGGTTGTATCGTTTCATTGTTCAAGTAATCTGCAAGTATTAAAAGATAAACTTTACAGTTTAGTAACGCTCTATGTCATTAACTTTTGCTTCTTTCTAAATCAGTGATTCTCACAGATATCGTGGAATAATGTATTAACAATATGGCCTTTGCATCCAAGGTTTTCAGTTACACGAAAGAGAGTTACGTCATAATGAAGTTACAAATACAGGGAAAGCATTTCTAGTTTGAAAATTTCTGTGTTTAGGAAATGAGCCTATTTTGACTTTATGTGTGTTACTAGTTAATTATTAGGTTAAGAGGTTGATGAGTAGATACAGTGAAAAAAAGAAGCCAGCAGTGAAATTCGAAGAAAGGTTAACAGTAGTGTATACTTAGCGTTTCAACGCAGCACTTTGTAGGTATCCTCTTTTTTTACCAATTGAATATCACTTTTTGACATATTTTGACAATTTTTTGTCAACGTTTTAGCGTTTAGCGATGTTTTTAGTACAATTTTCAATGCATTATTTTTTTTCCCACTCGCACTTGGTAGGTATATCACGATCTTACGTGATATAACTTAACCTATCCATTTTATTCGTGCTAAACTACACGAGAGCCTCTGTAGTAGATAGTAATTGTATGTTCTAGGCCAACCCTGATTTCTTGACCAAACGACCACAAAAACCTCAAAAACTCACTTTCTCTCCACGTTCCGCGCCTCATTTATTGCGCTGACGATGTTTCACGGCGCAGAAAAGCAGTGATGAGTGAAAGATGCACTCTCATCCTCTCATCCTTCAAGGATGAATGCACCTTATCGTAATTTTCCAAGTCCGGGACCAATGTTTATATATATCGTGACCTTTGTAAACCTCTCTCGGGGGAACGATGTGCCACACGCGCGCGCGCGTGCCTCTCATTATTTCCGTATTGTGACGCAAACAAACAAATAATAATTGTTTTTTTTTTTTTAGGATCCCTGGCCCCTATAACCTCGCCAGGGTTGCGTGGTGCCCAACCAAAAAAAGTAAAGGTTCTAACGGCTGCGGTTAGATAACTACACCTCTGTAGAGTTTCACGTGTTTTTTTTTTCTCAAAGGTCCTATGGGACACCTCTGTTTATCAAAAATTCGAGATATTTGCAATTTAACGCAGGACTTGGAAAATTTTCGATTGATGAAAAATTGGTTCTATGACGACCTATGCCAATTTTGGTAGGAGAGGACAGAGGACACCTAGACTCGGCCGATGCACTAAACCCGACCTCTCTACGCCTACTCTACGTTACCAAAAAAAATCGACAAGGGGATATTTTTCGATAACTCTCACTGTTTCTAAGGTACTTAGGTTTTTTTTGATAGACGACAACGACGGAGTCATCAATGAGTCATCATCTGTGAACTCGGTGAACACAAGTCAATTTTTTTCAGTAGGTCAATATTTTTTTTTCTTATTTCTTAGTGAATGGGTTAGGTGACTTGCAAGGACGAAGGTCTTCTAGCAACACGTACTTAGCTTATGCCGGCGTAATTTGCTAAAATATGTCTTCAACTATTGTTATTTAGGAACCGCCTCAGTCCTGTTGTTAATTTGGAAAAGGTAATTGATCCAAAAATAACAAGGGGTGGGGGGGGGGCAATTAAAGGTTCCAAATGACAATAGTTAGAGTTTTTATCCAATCTAGTAAAGTGTGGATTGGTTGAAATCTCCAAGGCGTATTTTGCATTTTTTTTTTCAAATATGAACATGTTAAAACTGAACTGGGCTAATAATTTCTTAATTGCAATTATTTTTCCAAAAAAAACAACTTCTGCAACACAGAAATGTTAGCAAGAATTCTCATGTAACCTAGTTGTTTTTACTCAGACAAAATCAATAGTTTTGCATTCCAAATATTCCCCGAGTGTGCGTGTGTGTGTGTGTGTAGATGTGACGTCGACCTATTAAGAATGTCACGTCAATAATACTAGCTTGGATATGTCATGATCTTTTTTTTTCTCTATAAAAGAGAGAGAGAAAGAGGGGGGGTCATGTAACTGGTGATTTGCTTGGCTAAGGGAAACTTCCTGAGAATTTTTTCCATTCCAAATATTCTTGTATATGTATGTGTGTGTGTGGTTGTGTAGAGATTGATGCGCTTATGTATGTGTGTAAATATTAAGTTTTTGATCTGTTAAGAATATTATATCAATAATATTGTCTCGGGAATGTTATGCTCTTCCCTTTTCTCTATAAAAAAGAGAGATTTGTGTTGATTGTTTGGTTAAAAAGAATTTCCTAATTATTTGTTTTGTCACAAGAATTGTTTGCATTCCAAATATTCCTAAGTGTTTGCGTAAAGATTGATGCATTAACCTGTTAAGAATATCACATCAATAATACCGGCTCGGAAATGTCATGTCCTCTCCCTCTATAGAAGGTCATATAAATGTGCTAATTGGTTGGCTAAGGGGGATTTCCTGATTAGTAAATTGAGGTTATAAATACGTACGCATAAAGATTTTGCTAATATGGAATGTTAAAGCTCAGTACTTGGCTCTCTCAGGGATTCGAATTCTTTTAGGTTAAACAGCATAGAAATTTCACAGCAAGAATTCTCATATTTACTGACGACATTCTTAACAACCTGTGTTGTGATTCCACTATAAACTGTATACAAAATATGCAGTCCCTAGAATGAGATGGACGAGGCTTATGAACCTCGACCTATACAGTTGTACAATCTGGTAATGAATAGATGTTTCTTTTTATTAAGCATAGCAGTGTGTTTTCGCTTATTTTAATATCAGGCAACAATGTTAGAAAGTGGCCCCCCAAGAATACAATTTAAAATCACTAATGTGATATGGGCCTCTCCGATGGCGCAGTGGTAGCGTTGTCGCCTTGTAATCAGGGGGTCCCGGGTGCGATCCCTGGTGGAGACATGTAGTGTTTCGGATCCCACTTTAAACTGTAGGTCCAGTCCCGATTAGCCTTACTGTGCATAAAGTGGACTTAAAACACCAACTCAACTCAACTCAACTAATGTGATATGAACTTTTTTTTCACTTGTGTGTATTTGAATATGAAAGTGAGGTACTTTGAATGATTGAGGGGAACAATCACAAATAAGCTTGCAACGGTATTGGGAGGTGTCACGAGTTCAAACTTCAGACGATTTCTGTTAATCTGCTAAGGCAATATCAGTACGAAAAATTTTGTAAAAAAAAAAAAAAAAGAAGAGGCAATTTTAGCTATTGGCAACGATGAGGATGAATAATGGTAATTATGATGAAATTGATGTGTGGCACTTAGAAAACAAAACTTCAAAGTGTATTGCAAAAAAACAGCTACAATTGACCCCCCCCCCTCCCCAAATACAAGGCAGTTAACAGAGGTGTATTTTTGTTGGTTTACGAGTCTGAGGGCTTAAGTTAGTATGTTCACTATAACTATACATATTAAAAAATGAAATGACCTGAGCAATAAAATATAACAATACCGATTCTGGCTTTTTGTCGGATGACGTAGTGGTAACGTTGTTGCAATCCCACACCCTGATGGCGTATAGACTTAAATGTTTTGCATAACATGAAATACTGTTAATGGGAATGTGTTGTTTCTAATGTTCAATATAGAAAGCAGATAACAAGAAAAAGAAGAAAAGAAATGTTGCAAGTAGATACGGAGCCTCAACCCAAACACATATATGATCAGACAGGATGTCAGCAATGCATTCATAACTAACATGTGATTATTCAAAATTGAAATAGTGCAGTGGGAAACAATCAACTAACTAACTCTCTAGGCTTTTTAAACCCGAAGAGAGCAAAATACAAGCACAAGCGTAAATAATTAAATAAGTTCGAATCTTTTGATCTAGGTATGGATGCAGACAGGTACTAAGTTTTGTGTGTGAACACAATTGATAATGGAAAATCCCCTTCAATATAATAGCATAGTGGTAATGTTGGTCTTGCCTTGTTCCTATCGATAACATAGTGGTTACACGAAAGAAAGAAATAAAAAAAAATTAAAACACTGTCCCCTATTAAGAAATACTTCTCGAAATTATTCAACTACTTTTTCTCTTCCTATCTTCGTAACTAAAAAAAAAATGTTTTGTCAAATGTTTGGATGACTATGAAAATATTGAAACATGTGATGTAATAATAAAACGTTGTTGCATTGTAATCAAATGAATTTGTTGAATATGTAGAATATGGTAGGATATATCTTAAAATTTTAGAAGCTTCCAAAAAAGAAAATAAAACTCCTGTAGGATTTTCCGTGTAGCAGTGAGACACACTAACTAACTAACTAACTAACTAACTAACTCCCTAGCCTTCTTAAACCCGAAGGTTCAGCAACACAGGCCTTCTATTTGTCCCTATCTTGAGCAAGTTCTATATACTCTTTTCCATCCCTACCGATTTTCTTTAGGTCCATCTCAACGTTGTCCCTCTATCCTCGTCTTGGTCTTCCTACAGGTCTCTTAAGTAGGCTTAATTCAGGAAATGCATGTTACTTTTTTCTTCATAAACTTTTGTCTTCTTGTTTAATATCTAAGATACTAAATGTTAAAATATCCAATAACAGTAATTGTGCCTGTGGATGCGAAAACTTGATCCCTTGCATTGACATTGAGAGTATTTGAAAATAAGATTCTTAGGAAAATATTTTAAAAGGGGATGAAGAAACAAGTGAATGGTGAAGGTTACATAATTTAGAAGTATATTATTATTATATATTCCAAGTATTATTAGATTGATGATTAAATCACAAATACTTAGGTGGGCACGAATGAGAAAGGAGATTTTACAGGAATCTTGTTGGGAAACCTGATGGTAAAGGACCAAAACGAAGATGGAGATGAATCTAAAAGAAATCTGTAAAAATTGGAATAGAATATACATAAATTTTGCTCAGGATAAGTACAAATTGAACTGTAACTACGAATTTTCAGAATCAAGAGGGCTTGAGAATTAATTAATTAATTAATATTTAATGTAATAAAGGTAGTAATATAGTGTTCTTATCGAGAAGAGAATTTCTACAAAACTTATTTTTCCTCGTACGTTTACTAATAGCAGTTATATTTGACATGTTTGACTAATCGCGAATCAACGTACGGAAGCCGTTGGAAGCAGTTTGAAGACTGAAATAGCTATAGAAGGACACTTATTATAATGTTAATATTTTAGTATAATGTTTCTAGGAATTGCTTCTCGATAATGTTTGGTATTTAATTTAATCTGTTGTTAGATAAAATAATTATTAGAATTTAAGGATGGAAAATATGAACAGCGAATGAATGATACGTTTGACTAATCGTGAAGATGAATATCACAGTATGTTTTTATCGTTCTTCTATAAACGTTGAAACGTTTAAGAACGTATAAGAACGTTTACCGAAATTGAAAACAATTGAAACAACGTTGAAACGTTTCGGTAAACGTTCTTATACGTTCTTAAACGTTTCAACGTTTATAGAAGAACGATAAAAACGTACTGTGATATTCATCTTCACGATTAGTCAAACGTATCATTCATTCGCTGTTCATATTTTCCATCCTTAAATTCTAATAATTATTTTATCTAACAACAGATTAAATTAAATACCAAACATTATCGAGAAGCAATTTCTAGAAACATTATACTAAAATATTAACATTATAATAAGTGTCCTTCTATAGCTATTTCAGTCTTCAAACTGCTTCCAACGGCTTCCGTACGTTGATTCGCGATTAGTCAAACATGTCAAATATAACTGCTATTACAGGGAGGTTATTGCAGCATGACACCGCAATAGCGTCGGCCGCTTGCCGGCCCAGTCATGCAACAGGTGCCGGCAAATTGCGTAACAGATAGCCCGTTACACAAACCGCTTGTTTTGTAATGTTTCCACTTTTCACAATTATAGTTACAATTACAACTTAAATAAGCACGTACCTTGTCGTAAGGATGCTGGAAAAGGTGTCCTCTAAAATACAAATATTTCTGGCACTTTATTTTTGACATGTAATCTTTCTTAGACACCGTGAGAGCGTCGGCCGCTTACCGGCCTTGTCATGCATCAAGTGCCGCCAAATTGCGTAACAGATAGTCCGTAACAGAAACAGCATCGCGGCGCATAAAGCAAACCGAAAGTGTAAAATTATTGTTTTGTGAAATAACTCGGCCATTCAATTCGAACCAAGCATCGTCCGAAAATATGATTAATTCTGGATTTACTCTGCCAGCAACAATATTATCCAGCATCCAGTTACAGAATCGAACTCTAGTCGCGTAGTATCGAGAGGCTTCTCGCGGCTTACCACTACTCCGATAAGCCGCTGACGCTCTTGCGACATCTGAGGAATTTCGCTTCTAGCGTCGGCTCTATAGACACTGGATGGACCAAATTTTGAGGGAAGCACAACAAAAGACTACTCTATGAGGATATGTAATGCTCCTGCAGCAACTTTGAAAAAAAAAAATATGGAAATTACGACGTTCAGAAATTTTGCGTAATTACGGGGAAAATAGAACTTTGGGATTTGGCCCCCGTTTCCCCCTGGACTCACAATTGTCGGAATTTACATAAAATGTTGCTTTTTGTTCATTCTTACATTTAGAATTTAAATTTCTTAAAAAGATGCAGTTGTTGAGCAGTTATAGACTTTTATATTCAGTTTATCCCATAGTAGCAAAAGGGGTAAAGTGCTTATTTCAAATGGCGCTCTCAGAAAGAAAAACGCACACAGTGTATGATCGCTACTTTACTTCAAAAATATTCACACGTTAAAATTAAGTGACACTGTTAAATAATTCGTTTATCTGCGCTTTCGTTTTGCATAATAATGTATACGTAACCTCCCCCCTCGAAAATCTTGGGCACGCCACTGACTCTAGTGTTCAAAAGGATTAATCTTGTGTTATCTGCAAAATAAGAGTCACGGTTTTGTTTATTCGAAGGCAAGACAAGAATGAAAAATTGAATCCTTTATGTTGGATGAGTCATTGCTGTCAGAAGCGATATGGGCAGAAATAAAGTGCCAGAAATATTTGTATTTTAGAGGACACCTTTTCCAGCATCCTTACGACAAGGTACGTGCTTATTTAAGTTGTAATTGTAACTATAATTGTGAAAAGTGGAAACATTACAAAACAAGCGGTTTGTGTAACGGGCTATCTGTTACGCAATTTGCCGGCACCTGTTGCATGACTGGGCCGGCAAGCGGCCGACGCTATTGCGGTGTCATG
Source organism: Lepisma saccharinum (assembly GCF_977018435.1). Lineage (NCBI taxonomy): Eukaryota > Metazoa > Arthropoda > Insecta > Zygentoma > Lepismatidae > Lepisma > Lepisma saccharinum. The sequence goes on along the minus strand of NC_139250.1, from coordinate 64,667,754 downwards.
CTGCAATAACCTCCCTGTAGTAAACGTACGAGGAAATATAAGTTTTGTAGAAATTCTCTTCTCGATAAGAACACTATATTACTACCTTTATTACATTAAATATTAATTAATTAATTAATTAATTCTCAAGCCCTCTTGATTCTGAAAATTCGTAGTTACAGTTCAATTTGTACTTATCCTGAGCAAAATTTATGTATATTCTATTCCAATTTTTACAGATTTCTTTTAGATTCATCTCCATCTTCGTTTTGGTCCTTTACCATCAGGTTTCCCAACAAGATTCCTGTAAAATCTCCTTTCTCATTCGTGCCCACCTAAGTATTTGTGATTTAATCATCAATCTAATAATACTTGGAATATATAATAATAATATACTTCTAAATTATGTAACCTTCACCATTCACATGTTTCTTCATCCCCTTTTAAAATATTTTCCTAAGAATCTTATTTTCAAATACTCTCAATGTCAATGCAAGGGATCAAGTTTTCGCATCCACAGGCACAATTACTGTTATTGGATATTTTAACATTTAGTATCTTAGATATTAAACAAGAAGACAAAAGTTTATGAAGAAAAAAGTAACATGCATTTCCTGAATTAAGCCTACTTAAGAGACCTGTAGGAAGACCAAGACGAAGATAGAGGGACAACGTTGAGATGGACCTAAAGAAAATCGGTAGGGATGGAAAAGAGTATATAGAACTTGCTCAAGATAGGGACAAATAGAAGGCCTGTGTTGCTGAACCTTCGGGTTTAAGAAGGCTAGGGAGTTAGTTAGTTAGTTAGTTAGTTAGTTAGTGTGTCTCACTGCTACACGGAAAATCCTACAGGAGTTTTATTTTCTTTTTTGGAAGCTTCTAAAATTTTAAGATATATCCTACCATATTCTACATATTCAACAAATTCATTTGATTACAATGCAACAACGTTTTATTATTACATCATATGTTTTAATATTTTCATAGTCATCCAAACATTTGACAAAACATTTTTTTTTTAGTTACGAAGATAGGAAGAGAAAAAGTAGTTGAATAATTTCGAGAAGTATTTCTTAATAGGGGACAGTGTTTTAATTTTTTTTTATTTCTTTCTTTCGTGTAACCACTATGTTATCGATAGGAACAAGGCAAGACCAACATTACCACTATGCTATTTTATTGAAGGGGATTTTCCATTATCAATTGTGTTCACACACAAAACTTAGTACCTGTCTGCATCCATACCTAGATCAAAAGATTCGAACTTATTTAATTATTTACGCTTGTGCTTGTATTTTGCTCTCTTCGGGTTTAAAAAGCCTAGAGAGTTAGTTAGTTGATTGTTTCCCACTGCACTATTTCAATTTTGAATAATCACATGTTAGTTATGAATGCATTGCTGACATCCTGTCTGATCATATATGTGTTTGGGTTGAGGCTCCGTATCTACTTGCAACATTTCTTTTCTTCTTTTTCTTGTTATCTGCTTTCTATATTGAACATTAGAAACAACACATTCCCATTAACAGTATTTCATGTTATGCAAAACATTTAAGTCTATACGCCATCAGGGTGTGGGATTGCAACAACGTTACCACTACGTCATCCGACAAAAAGCCAGAATCGGTATTGTTATATTTTATTGCTCAGGTCATTTCATTTTTTAATATGTATAGTTATAGTGAACATACTAACTTAAGCCCTCAGACTCGTAAACCAACAAAAATACACCTCTGTTAACTGCCTTGTATTTGGGGAGGGGGGGGGTCAATTGTAGCTGTTTTTTTGCAATACACTTTGAAGTTTTGTTTTCTAAGTGCCACACATCAATTTCATCATAATTACCATTATTCATCCTCATCGTTGCCAATAGCTAAAATTGCCTCTTCTTTTTTTTTTTTTTACAAAATTTTTCGTACTGATATTGCCTTAGCAGATTAACAGAAATCGTCTGAAGTTTGAACTCGTGACACCTCCCAATACCGTTGCAAGCTTATTTGTGATTGTTCCCCTCAATCATTCAAAGTACCTCACTTTCATATTCAAATACACACAAGTGAAAAAAAAGTTCATATCACATTAGTTGAGTTGAGTTGAGTTGGTGTTTTAAGTCCACTTTATGCACAGTAAGGCTAATCGGGACTGGACCTACAGTTTAAAGTGGGATCCGAAACACTACATGTCTCCACCAGGGATCGCACCCGGGACCCCCTGATTACAAGGCGACAACGCTACCACTGCGCCATCGGAGAGGCCCATATCACATTAGTGATTTTAAATTGTATTCTTGGGGGGCCACTTTCTAACATTGTTGCCTGATATTAAAATAAGCGAAAACACACTGCTATGCTTAATAAAAAGAAACATCTATTCATTACCAGATTGTACAACTGTATAGGTCGAGGTTCATAAGCCTCGTCCATCTCATTCTAGGGACTGCATATTTTGTATACAGTTTATAGTGGAATCACAACACAGGTTGTTAAGAATGTCGTCAGTAAATATGAGAATTCTTGCTGTGAAATTTCTATGCTGTTTAACCTAAAAGAATTCGAATCCCTGAGAGAGCCAAGTACTGAGCTTTAACATTCCATATTAGCAAAATCTTTATGCGTACGTATTTATAACCTCAATTTACTAATCAGGAAATCCCCCTTAGCCAACCAATTAGCACATTTATATGACCTTCTATAGAGGGAGAGGACATGACATTTCCGAGCCGGTATTATTGATGTGATATTCTTAACAGGTTAATGCATCAATCTTTACGCAAACACTTAGGAATATTTGGAATGCAAACAATTCTTGTGACAAAACAAATAATTAGGAAATTCTTTTTAACCAAACAATCAACACAAATCTCTCTTTTTTATAGAGAAAAGGGAAGAGCATAACATTCCCGAGACAATATTATTGATATAATATTCTTAACAGATCAAAAACTTAATATTTACACACATACATAAGCGCATCAATCTCTACACAACCACACACACACATACATATACAAGAATATTTGGAATGGAAAAAATTCTCAGGAAGTTTCCCTTAGCCAAGCAAATCACCAGTTACATGACCCCCCCCCTCTTTCTCTCTCTCTTTTATAGAGAAAAAAAAAGATCATGACATATCCAAGCTAGTATTATTGACGTGACATTCTTAATAGGTCGACGTCACATCTACACACACACACGCACACTCGGGGAATATTTGGAATGCAAAACTATTGATTTTGTCTGAGTAAAAACAACTAGGTTGCATGAGAATTCTTGCTAACATTTCTGTGTTGCAGAAGTTGTTTTTTTTGGAAAAATAATTGCAATTAAGAAATTATTAGCCCAGTTCAGTTTTAACATGTTCATATTTGAAAAAAAAATGCAAAATACGCCTTGGAGATTTCAACCAATCCACACTTTACTAGATTGGATAAAAACTCTAACTATTGTCATTTGGAACCTTTAATTGCCCCCCCCCCACCCCTTGTTATTTTTGGATCAATTACCTTTTCCAAATTAACAACAGGACTGAGGCGGTTCCTAAATAACAATAGTTGAAGACATATTTTAGCAAATTACGCCGGCATAAGCTAAGTACGTGTTGCTAGAAGACCTTCGTCCTTGCAAGTCACCTAACCCATTCACTAAGAAATAAGAAAAAAAAATATTGACCTACTGAAAAAAATTGACTTGTGTTCACCGAGTTCACAGATGATGACTCATTGATGACTCCGTCGTTGTCGTCTATCAAAAAAAACCTAAGTACCTTAGAAACAGTGAGAGTTATCGAAAAATATCCCCTTGTCGATTTTTTTTGGTAACGTAGAGTAGGCGTAGAGAGGTCGGGTTTAGTGCATCGGCCGAGTCTAGGTGTCCTCTGTCCTCTCCTACCAAAATTGGCATAGGTCGTCATAGAACCAATTTTTCATCAATCGAAAATTTTCCAAGTCCTGCGTTAAATTGCAAATATCTCGAATTTTTGATAAACAGAGGTGTCCCATAGGACCTTTGAGAAAAAAAAACACGTGAAACTCTACAGAGGTGTAGTTATCTAACCGCAGCCGTTAGAACCTTTACTTTTTTTGGTTGGGCACCACGCAACCCTGGCGAGGTTATAGGGGCCAGGGATCCTAAAAAAAAAAAACAATTATTATTTGTTTGTTTGCGTCACAATACGGAAATAATGAGAGGCACGCGCGCGCGCGTGTGGCACATCGTTCCCCCGAGAGAGGTTTACAAAGGTCACGATATATATAAACATTGGTCCCGGACTTGGAAAATTACGATAAGGTGCATTCATCCTTGAAGGATGAGAGGATGAGAGTGCATCTTTCACTCATCACTGCTTTTCTGCGCCGTGAAACATCGTCAGCGCAATAAATGAGGCGCGGAACGTGGAGAGAAAGTGAGTTTTTGAGGTTTTTGTGGTCGTTTGGTCAAGAAATCAGGGTTGGCCTAGAACATACAATTACTATCTACTACAGAGGCTCTCGTGTAGTTTAGCACGAATAAAATGGATAGGTTAAGTTATATCACGTAAGATCGTGATATACCTACCAAGTGCGAGTGAGAAAAAAAATAATGCATTGAAAATTGCACTAAAAACATCGCTAAACGCTAAAACGTTGACAAAAAATTGTCAAAATATGTCAAAAAATGATATTCAATTGGTAAAAAAAGAGGATACCTACAAAGTGCTGCGTTGAAACGCTAAGTATACACTACTGTTAACCGGAAACAAATAACGGAACGGACTTGATAGCAATGAAGTTTTAGCCACTAAACTCTTACAATATCACCTCGGAAAGGAACGTTGCAGACAGGCAGTGTTCATTGTACATTTTGCATAATCATGCATTCTCGTCTAACCCATGACAGGATCTTCATCGGGATTTCTCTAGAGAAGGGCAAGCAAGCAAGTGCGTATCCATGGGCTGGGTTCAGGGGGTCCGGACCCTCCCCAGAAATGCCTTTCATTTCTTAAAAAATACTATGGTAGATTCAGCATACTTTCCAATGAGACACTTGATGTGGCAGGTATAGAAAATTCTCTCTGTGTGCATGGTTTGTGATTTCTGAAAAACACATCCACTAAAAGTTATTTTTAGTTTATCTCACTGGGTACTGATATACCAGCTGACAATCTGACTTCAGATAAATGAAGCTGTCCGAGTGAACCATCCCAAGAAAATAATCTAGCCGTAGTTGAAAAAGGGACTTCCTTAATTATACTCTTTATCTGTGAAAAGGTTTTCAGTTTCACTGTACAGTTGCCAAAGTATTTCGAGTCCTCATCGCAATTTAGCCTCAGCTCTTTCTTAGCCAAGAGAAGTCCCAGAATTGCTTCAGAGACTTCGTGAAATTTAAAATGAAGAGTTCAGTGAAATATTTCATATTGACTAAAAAGTGTCAACAGACATTCGATTCTTAAATTACGATTCCAATAATAACAACAAAAAACGAGATAATTATCCTCGTACTATTAGAGGGGGACGCGCCATTGGCCTTGGGGCATGGGCACCCCTGCCTGGACCCCCCCCCATTTACTTTCTGGATACGCCCCTGCAAGCAAGACATTCCTTTTTTTAAAACTACTTGATGGAATGTTGTTGATTCTGTGACAAATATTTAACAATCTTACCTGTAATTTTCATATCATATCACCCCAACTAAGGTACCTCCCAGTAAATGGACTCTTCTTTCCAACACGAGGCGCATGCGCAGTGACGAGAGGAGTAGAGTATTGTTCGAGTTGGCGGTCTAAAGTTGTGTAGTCACAACCCACTAATGTGAAAGTTCTGGTGATACTCGCCGTACCTCCAGGACAGGCCGTCAATGCGCAGTATTACTGTTCATTCTTGGAACATAACCTGCGACCTGCTTTGCAAAAGAAGAGGGGACGCTTTCTGCTGAATCCTCCAATCATTTTGCAGGACAATGGTAGGGTGTATGTAGCGCAACCTGTGGCTGATTTTTTTTTAGCTCGATGGAGCTGGCAGGTGCTCTACTGTCCCCCATATTCCCCGGACTTAAGCCCCTGTGACTTTGATTTGATCCCCAGAAATTAGTGCAATGTATTGTTTTCGGGGTGGAATTACAGCTAAATATAAAAATTCCGCTCTTCCGGACATCCACGGTGCACTTATACCATTTGGAAAGACATATCTTAACTACCTAGGTGGCCGTTGAGTGATCGACTCACCAGATTGCCACCTAAGGTTCCGGGTTCGGGTTCCGGACTGGACAAGGGCCTTCGATTCTGAGTGTCCCTTCATGCATTTTGCCCATTCAATCGTCGTGATTAGCCTCAGTAAATGTGGTGTAAAATGATAAGACACAAAAATCATACAATATATATCTGCATGGTAAAATGTAGATTTGGACTTCTAATCATACACTTATTTTTCTTATATGCACAAAGACACATTACTGCAAGGAATATAATATCACCTCTCGTCTACCGTGCATGAAACTTGTGACCAAGAGATGTGAACGTCGTATAGTTGAAATACCTGGTACACATATACAATGCTCGAAGCGATGGGTAAGCGTGGGTGCTTGAAGTTTAAGACGCCATGCACAGAGGGCACCATTCAAAACTTCTTTTAAGTCAATATAGTCAAAATATGCAACTGAGAAATTTAAACTTGGCAGAGATAAGATATTCTTAAATATGGTAAACTTTTTTAAAAAATAAATATATTATTTTCAATCAGTTTTTCATTGTTTTCTCATTTCAAATTTTGTTGGGTGTAAACCATAGCATAAATAGGTCCTCCGTGGCCACGCGGTCTAAGGCGCTGTGCTTTCGATTCAGACTGAGGGACGGCTCTGGTTTCTCGGCCTGCGTATAGGACCGGTTGTAAGCCACCATCGTGAGGAAATTTGGGAGCAACGAGTGAGTAGCATAACTCAGCCACGGATATCTCCTATAACGGCTGGGGGTTCGACGTGCTAACCCCACGTTACCGCATTACCGGTTGAAGATCTCCACACCTCTAGGTAGGATTGTAGGAGGGAGATAGGCAAAGGCCCTTACAGGGCTGTAGAGCCACGGGATATTATAGCATAAATAAGAAATATCGAAGAATGCACACAAAATGTTTGCGCTTGCCAGTGCGTTCGGAGGAGGGATGCACTAAATCACAATTCTGCTTAGGGCGCCAAAATATCTAGCTACGGGGTTGATACAAATAATTTCTTCCATTTCATTTTCCTTCTTTTAGTAGGACATCAGACGGACAAAAAAAACAATAACTGAAATGTTATTATTTTTAAAAATTGGACTATCAGTGAGCATACGACAGAATTCACACAGAACATTTTAGAAAGAACAGAACATTTCATTAAATATTACTTTCCAGAAACAAAGCTCTTGCGGCTCGTTAATAACAACAATCGGTTGAATACATTATGCAATGCATTGCAAATTCATACCTACCCTTCCTTCAGATCAACTTTGAAGCCTGAGACCATGTTAGGGATAACATTTTAAGTCATTTGGTTTCCATGGTATGTTCGTTCATTGTTGACTCTTAGTTTCAAGATTAAGATATTGTTGTGTTATGTTCATAGTAATTGTCGTCATTAGAGAACAAGAGCCCGAATTTATGTAGGTGCTTATGCGAGGAGATGACGTCCCGTGGCTGTCTTCAAATGCTTTAACCCATGAACTCTAAAAATTGGGCCTCTTTTGCGGAGCGTCTATATATAGCCTAGACGTCATTTCAATATTGACGATTCTTGTATTGCGGCAAGTCATTATTATAGACAGCACTTTTCGTGCTATTTTTAGTGTATGTGGGCTGTTGGCAATCAAACAATCCATTGTTTATGCTCTGTCAGTTCCTGAAAAATATTTTATTGCAATATGGAATTAGAGCCGAAATGGTTTAATTGGTAGGGTGTCTGACTGCCATGCAGGAGACCTGGGTTCGATTCCTGGTGTGGATGTTCTGAGCTCAGAATTTTATCGGCCTAGTCCCTGCATAAAGTGTCTCTGAGCTCACCCAGCCTCAAATCAATGTGCACTTGGGCCAACCTTCGAGGGTAAAGGCATCCAGAGCATGGTGTTTATCACATCACCTCCAAAATGACCCAGATCGAGAATATGTATGGGAAGGTGTGTGGGCCTTACCCCCCACATCCCCTAAATGTGCCTTCAAGGCATGGTGCTGCATGCAGGGGGAACGTTACCTTTGATCCTACCTCATATGGAATGTTTATTTGCGGCAGAGGCTACATATAGATTGTTCTCCTTAGCTTCATTTTGCGGTAGGTCTTTTTAAAGTTAGTTTTTGCATTATTTACGATGACACGAATTTGCGGCTGCGCCAATATATTGTGGAAAGACTCAAGGGAAACATTGCAAAAAAGCTAAAACTCAAAGCAGACATCGATCCTCGGCCAAGCGACACAATCATACATTCCAGCAATAGCGGAAGCAAATGACGTCAGGAGACGCAGCATTCCACAAAACACCGGATGCGTTCACTGGTTTCATGAGCATTCTATGCGGGGATCGAACTCGTGAAAGCTTAAGGGGGCCTGATGATAGAGCAAGGTACGATTTATGTTCCCCCTATAATCTCCCCAACTTAGCCCAAGCACAGGGTGGAAGGAATCAAGGGATGTCGATGATGCATCTTACCTCTCGGCTAGGCGACTAGAAAGCGGATGGATCTCGGAGTCCTGGGTTCGCTGGCCCACAGTCTTCCGTTTCTGTGGCAGGTCCATGATGTGTGGACACCACTCCTGGCAGTATCTGGTCGATGCGACTGAGTCGACGAGCGGTACTAGAGTGCGCGTCAAATCTCCTGCATATGGCAATAACCAATAGCAGCGCACTGCAGCGGTGCCATGTCGAAATCTCACACGGAAAAGAGACAGCGTGGTTGAGCGAAACGCCTTGTCACGGAGAGCACGGCAACGCCGCACGTCTGTGATTCGCTGGTGCTGTTCAGGCGTTCAAGGCCATATGCAGGAGATTTGACGCGCACTCTAGCCAAGTTGACTGTAGACAGGTACGGCCGACACGCTTAGAGTGCGCGTCAAATCTCCTGCATATGCGATAGCCACTATCAGTTCTCTGCAGCGGTGCCATGTCGAAATCTCACACGGAAAAGAGACAGCGTGGTTGAGCGAAACGCCTTGTCACGGAGAGCACGGCAACGCCGCACGTCTGTGATTCGCTGGTGCTGTTCAGGCGTTCAAGGCCATATGCAGGAGATTTGACGCGCACTCTAGCCAAGTTGACTGTAGACAGGTACGGCCGACACGCTTAGAGTGCGCGTCAAATCTCCTGCATATGCGATAGCCACTATCAGTTCTCTGCAGCGGTGCCATGTCGAAATCTCACACGGAAAAGAGACAGCGTGGTTGAGCGAAACGCCTTGTCACGGAGAGCACGGCAACGCCGCACGTCTGTGATTCGCTGGTGCTGTTCAGGCGTTCAAGGCCATATGCAGGAGATTTGACGCGCACTCTAGCCAAGTTGACTGTAGACAGGTACGGCCGACACGCTTAGAGTGCGCGTCAAATCTCCTGCATATGCGATAGCCACTATCAGTTCTCTGCAGCGGTGCCATGTCGAAATCTCACACGGAAAAGAGACAGCGTGGTTGAGCGAAACGCCTTGTCACGGAGAGCACGGCAACACCGCACGTCTGTGATTCGCTGGTGCTGTTCAGGCGTTCAAGGCCATATGCAGGAGATTTGACGCGCACTCTAGCCAAGTTGACTGTAGACAGGTACGGCCGACACGCTTAGAGTGCGCGTCAAATCTCCTGCATATGCGATAGCCACTATCAGTTCTCTGCAGCGGTGCCATGTCGAAATCTCACACGAAAAAGAGACCGCGTGGTTGAGCGAGACGCCTTGTCACGGCGAGCACGGAACATTTGATATTAATATAACATATAATAAACTCAGTGGGAGAAAAGAATATACCTGATTGTGCCAGAGGGACTGCCAGGGACTCCTCGTCACTCCAACAACTGCCGTCGTTGTCCTCATCGTCACTGACCACACTACTTTCGCCCTCTGTGTCACTGTCCTTCAAATGTATTATAATTGGGTCCAAAATTTCGTCCCGACCTATCTCCCTTACAAAATCGTTTTCTAATTGTTGTGCATATTTAACACAAGCGGCCCATTGTTCTTGTATTACATTGTCAAGTTCTTCGTTAATAAGAGTACGTTATCTTTTTGGCAGTAGGAAATTCGTCACGATCGTAAAATTCAAAGACGGATCTACGAACTACGTCTTTTTCAAAGTCATCTGAGTTTGTTGTTCTTTTCGGTACCTTAATGTGCTTTCTAGGTGATTGAAACATGCCCCGATCCACATTGCTTTGCCCCCGAACATATGCGAGAAACGGTAGCTTGATTCACACCACACGCTTGATCTGTTAGAGCCTGGCACTTCTTATAGTCCATTTTACTTCTCTCTTCTTCACTCGAACATTTTTTTTAAAAAAATTGTACACGTGAAAAATCACCTGTCGTGCCTGGATTCGTACACAGTAATTCGAAAGAAACGCCCTCCCTTACGGTTATGCAACCCGTAATTTTATATCATCTAGTTTCGCCTGGTAGAGTAGTTCCCGAGAAGAGCAGTGTTTCCAAACCTATAACTGTAGTGTTCCCAACCCTGTATTGGTTGGTTGGTTGTTGATTTGGTGTTTTAAGTCCACAGTATGACTAATCGGGACTGGACCTACAGTTTAAAGTGGGATCCGAACCCCTTTGTGCCTCCACCGGGACCCCTTGATTACAAGGCGACGACGATACCACTGCGCCATCCAAGCCTGTATTGCTTCGTAGAAGACGAAACCTTCACGTAAACTTCTTCATTCGTGAGTTACATTTGGTTTACAGACTCACATTACAGGACACTCTTTTCCTGTATTCAATGTGTTCTGGAGCATTTATTTTTTCCTTCTGCGGAGAAAATTCTGTTATTATCTTACATCTTACTTTTCGCAGCTTCTCTACCATTTATTGGCTAATCGCAACAATGAGGATGAATGATGACTCGATGAAATTGATAAGAGGACAGTCATAAAGAAACCATGGGGGCTAGATTCATATTATTATTATTACTATTATTGTCTTCCTTTTTTACTTTACTTTTGGCTAATCGCAACGATGAGGATTAGTGTATGATAAAATTCATGAAGGAACACTCATAAACAATCATACCCAGGTCGGGACTCGAACCCGGGAATTTCGGCAGCGAGATCAAAAGCCGACGGCTTACCACGCTCGGGCACAGCGGCGGTCAATTATTATTAGTGATATTGTCTTAAGTAGTGTATTTTCCCACCATATTCTTTCATACAATCATGAAACGGATGAAAATTAGAATGTTAAAATACCTGCCTACGTTTTTGTTTTTTTTAAGCTTGCAATATAAACCCCTACTGCACGAAGCCAAATTGTGGGAATACGAAACAGAACCAAGTTAACATATCTTGGCCGTGGAAAGTGTTAATAGAAAATCTAGAAAAGAGCCATTTAACAGTTGCCTGATTGCTTTTCCATTTGTTGCATGGGAAGAATTGTCTGAAATGTGTGTGTAGTGGCAGGCAAAGGAGAATACAAAGATGGAATAGAGAGGCAACACTGTCACTGTTCTGCACTGCACAGACAACGCGTCTCGTCGAGTGGGCGGGGCACTGTGGGTGCGAGCGAGCTGCTGTTGCTTCTGCAAAAATAACGCTCGCAGACAACTGAATGACGCTCTGCTTAAAATCTAGTCAATCGAGAAAGGATTTGTTGAGGAAGTGAATTGAAATATAAAGGCCAGAATTTGGTCTAAGCCTATAATGGTTACTCGCAATAAGAGCTGATCAATTTTTACATGTGGAATTCCGTAATGAAAGAGGCAACAGGCTGCACTCCACACCTTTGGCCTCGTAACACTAATAAATCATCTCATTATATGCGTTCGGTTATGCTGATAGTCATGTTTAATATATTACCTTCAAACATAAACAATATCATGGACTCACTCAGAGGCAGAATTCAATTTCACGCTTTACTTTCCTGACGATATTGTAGCAATATAATCATTCCGCTCCATATTCGTATTCTCAATTGAACTCGCACTATTTTTTCCAGAAGTTGAGCCCCAGCTCCGTTCTCCCACCTTAAAAATTCTTGGGCGAGAGGCTACAAACTATACTAAAACTGAATTACAGACAATACTTTACGACTCAAAGTGACGTGACCTAGAACGTAGTGAAAAATCACTGGTGCAAAATTCAACGTAATGATGATAAAATTAAGGTAGGAAAATGGATGTGCTAGAAAGTTTTACATACATACATACACACACATAGTTAGTTCCGTGTAGAAGACATTTCTTCACATTTTTCTCACCTTGGCTTCCTTCAATTCACGAAACTGTAAAGCCATGAACTCGTTAACTCCCTATAATCACGGAGTCCCAGGTTCGATTCCTGGTGGAGACACAACTGCCTAGTGGTTCGGATCCCTCTTGCAACTGTAGGTCCCACTTCGGGTAGCCTTTCTGAGCATGAAATGGAATTAAAACACGGTAACCCATCACAACACACGCGCAGAGGGCGTTGAACGTCATGACTGACAATTATTACATATCAGCGAAGCTGGAATAAGGTCTATTTGCCATGCCAAATAGTGTAAATTTTCAGTCTCGTGGTGCCTTCTATACGAAGTGCACGCAAGTTATTTAAAAATGTGAGGGTGAGTCGAGCTATGTTTCATTCAATAAGATCTTCACTTCAAACATATTTTGCTCTATAGCTGTCGATTTCGAATGGGCATCTAAGACTGGTTGCTTAGCGGACCGGATTTGGAGCAAAATCACGGACTGTCATAGTTCCAATCACACTACAGACATAGAAAAATTGTTCGCCTGAAGATGAGAGAAGAGGTGATCTCTTGAAATGTCTCGAAATATATAGAAAAAATATATGGTCAATCAAAAGGAAAAACAATGTATAATGTCCAATTAAGTAGAAACGTTGTTACAACCGGTGTTCATTCACAGAGCAGACGGGTTATTGTGACAAAATCCTGTTTTCCTGCTGGCTGCTTCGGGGAAGGGGGCTTTGTAAAGTTATCGTTTCTTGCCCAAGCGGTAGGCCTAATTGGTTGATTGACCACGAGTTCATTCGTAGGTAAACGCGGCAACAGAGGATCACTGCCATAAAGGTGGTTCCCGCGCCGGCTGAAAGAGCGACGGGAATTTAAAGAACCATTGTCACTAACTTCAGACAAACATGAAATAATTTCCTTAGGTTTCGAAGCTGATCCGAAGGTACAACAAATACCAAAAAAACGACATGAATTAAATGATCGATTGGTCCGTCCTTCTGTTGATGGGTGGCAATTCATATTAACAATAATAATCGTAAGCTTATCATTAAAGAGTCAACAATCAAAGCTAATACGCACCTCTATAGATCAGAAATTACTAGAGTGTTAAAGTTGTCTTTGTATCTTTTGTTGTTTTAAGCAGGGAGTCGTAACGTAACGAAATGGAACGGTATTTTCAATTACGGTTTCCGTTACGTTACAACCAGAAACAGAATAACTTTTTTCGTGAACAGAAACGTTACCTCAGGTATATGAACATTACGTTACAGGTGTGCATAACGGTACCGAACCATAACTGATCTCTAAAGGAGTAGGTCTTCACGTGACACTTTAACGTTACATCCATTGCCGGCACCCAGTAACGTTACAGGGTAAGAAAGAGGTTCGTCACGTATTGACTAGTAACTTTAGTGTGTGTGGAAAGTGATAGTAACGTTACAATTAACCAGTAACTTAATTGAGGTCACGGTTGTAAAAACGTTACACTCCTTTTCTCAAAGCAACAACGTTATTTATAGCTGGTATGATACAGACGTTCCGATGTGCAATACCGTGTCCGATGCCGTGTTCCGGAGAGAATAACATAGGTCTCTCGTATAATTGTGCTCGTTACTTTTGTAACGTTACAGTTCTTTTCCTCCACAAAAGTCTGTTTCGAAAAAGTGATACACATATCCGTTACGAATAGCAAATACCGTTATCGAAGGCGTTTTCGAAGAAGCCTCATAATTATGATCGGCAGCATACTAACATTACAGTACTTTGACCCCTTGAAAGTCACTAAGTTATAATACGTATTTTCGTTTTGGATGTCAGTGAAAAAATTAAATTGTAAAACAAAACGTTTGAAAACATCCGTAAACAAGATTCGGCGTGACAAAAGTTCTGGTTATTGGAATTTACTTATTAACTATGTATTTATCACAAATATATTTCTTTTCTGCATACTTAATCGCTTTATGTGAATTTGTTCTAATTTGATTATTTATGCAAGATGAATTTTAACATGTACGTTCACTTTATACGATAGCAAAGCAAACGTTTGTTGAGGGAAAACGTTTATATCTATCTATCTCATCTCTCTCTCTCTCTCTCTCTCTCTCTCTCTCTCTCTCTCTCTCTCTCTCTCTCTCTCTGTTTACATGTGTTACATCATTTTTTTTTTAAAAAAAATACAGTTGTTTGGCGATGAGAATGATTCGTGCTTAGATTAAGTTGCTGAAGGACGAAACATAAAGGACCAACCATGGTCGAGCCAAAAAATCATCCGTGCCAATCGTTCGTCCACCTAAGCGAGAGGCAAGCTTTCTCCTATCGGAAGACCAAAAATAATTGCTTGTTGCGCGACCTTGAGAAGGCGAACCGAACTGATAGCAGCAGCACCACGCAAAATCGGAAAATCTGAATCCTGAAACTTTGTACACGTGACTTTCGATCACGAAGCATCCGAGTAGACAACGCCTTGGGGCGATATGAAAGGCACTTTTGGCAAGTAGAAAATGCGTAGAAACGAAATGTTAGATGGAATTGTTGTACGAAACAAACGAAACCGCGTTTGTGCAACTGGTCTGTAGCTAGACAGGGCCATTGGACTCTCAAGAAGGCAAGAATTGTATGGAAAGTGATTCTTAAAACTAAGCGAATAAAATGACAGTATATTTTATCATTTACAAGGGCCCTCATCCGCTTACAATTTTGAAAATTACTTTCAGTAATTCTTGTCTTCTTGGACAGGAGGTGCATTAAACTTTTTGGTGTAGAAACAGACAGAATGCCCGCCTACCTACCACGTTTGGAAGAAGGTCATAGACAGACAAGAAAGTAATTTTCAAGAACGCAAGAACGGCAGTCGACATGGATATTGAGCAACGTGTGACTGAGAAATACAATCGGAACAAAGGACAAGATTATTCAAGAAACAGTAATTTTATAAAACTTCCTATAATTAACTCAAACTCAGTTCATCCTTTTATCCTCTTTTGTTTGTTATACTTTTGTATTATTCATGTTTTATATCGCTTTTCTGCCACTTGTAGATAATCGCGACTATGAAGATGAATGATGATCATATTAAATCTATGAAGGGATGTTATAAAAAAAAACAGCCATGCCCAGATGTCTACTCGAACTTGAAATGTTTGGTACGTACCGAGTGTATGAATGGATTACTAAACGACTTCGGCCTTCGAGGCTACGGTTTCAGTTGCAACATGCAGTATAATTACGTTTCTACTACTCTGAATTGACCAAAGCATGTGGTATGTATCCTTCATTTTACTTAAAAAGCCCCCTTTATACATGAGATACTACAAATAGTTTCAGGCATACCCTTGAATTCTGATTGCCTGGCACTTTTTTTTTTAACTAAGTAATGAAGTGACGTTTATATTCATATTAGGCCTACGACTAGCTCGAACTAAAAACTCTTGTGAAATACTGTGTATATGTTATCCTTGTGAAGTGAGGAACTTCATATTTTGCTAAGAAAATATGTATGAAAAATTATATTTGTAGCTACTACTTGAAGAATTCAAATTATTATTATGATGGAATATCAACTTACGTACAATCTGCATATAATGTGTTATCGGAGAGGAGTTTTTGTCTCGCAGTCAATTTATTTTTAGTTGAGGAACTCGAGAGTAAGCTGGAAATATATAATGACCCACGTTGTGGTGTGCTGTTCGATTAATCAGAATTGGAGTGAGAGAAATCTGTAGTTAAGTTCATTCAACACGTCAATTTGTAACTGTGAATGCAAGTTTTCTTTGATTTAGCAGGAAATCAGTCTGCTATTGTTGTAAGTAATAAATGGAAATATATATATTTTCTGCTCGAGTAGGAATCCGCAGCCGTTATCCAATCAATCAGTTTCTCTGTGTGAAACTTCTGTCTAGGAAAGCTACATACAATTTGCTTTTAATAACAGCAGCTTCAAAATAACCTATCCATTCTTGTCATGCCAAGTAATGTTTGATTTTGATTTGTTATATTTAAATTTGGTTTTATGCCAGTTTTGGCTAATCGCGAAGACGAGGATGGGTGATGAAATGGCAAAATTGATGAAAGGACATCACAAAGAAAATAATGCACAGGCTGTGATCCGAACTCGGAACCTGTGGCGTCGTATTGCACTGTGCTAACCACTCCGCCACGGAGCTCTGCAAAATAATGTTTGACCATACATTGTTCATGAAATAAAAACATAACATATACAGTGGCTCACATTAGTAATCAAATACGTAGCATCTTGCTGCATTCCTTCACAATATTTGAAAATTAACAACATGTACATAAATATAAACGATGGTGAAATATTTATACGCATTTCTTAAAGTTATATGTAACTTTTTTTTAAAAAATTTGGGTGCGTCAGCACTTAGGCTATTTTGCACCCGCCACGTTATACGGGGTGCAGCCCCTTACCATAACAAATAACATAACTGTAATGTCGCATAACTGAAATATTAAAATATTCTGACTTAGGTTAAAAGCTGAGGCTGTAAAGAGGCACTCAGCGCATATGACAGAAAGCAGGAGAACACACAGAATTATACTGGCCATAGGGCCAGTCGCCAGAGTCTCGTTAGTCTGGAAAGAGCAGTCCAGGGCGTACTACGTGGAATGAAGTTGAGGATTGGATGTAATACGTGGAAGGTCACCCCTTACACCCCTGTTACGTTTAAATATTTGAAAATAGTTATTTATGTTTGGGTGTGAAAAAAGAGATCACTTTAATATTCAGACAAATCGTGAAAGCCTTCTGTTTCTGTTAAGCTACGTTTCCATTCTGACAAGTTCCAGACCCATGACGCGCAACATGTGCAGGCGCATGTTGCGCGTCATTCAGTGCACTGTTTCCAATTCAAAACTACTTCTGCAAAATACGCCTACAACAGCACCGGAGTGCAGGACTTGAGTGTAGCGTTGTTCCATTGTGCTTTAGAGTAGTCAGTGTTTCTTCTCTTGTATTGTAATAATTTGGTAGTGATTTAACTTGTGTAAAGATGAACAATACAACTATGGCGGGTTTTGTGGTTATGGCAGGCGCGTACCATGAACTTGTAAAAATAAGAGGCGAAAACGACCTAGATGGTGGATTAGAAGTTTTCTAGCGAAAAGAAATTCGGAAGGAGCATATAACTCGTTGATGAGAGACTTACGTCTTCAAAGTGGATACGAAAACTTTGTAAGAATGACTAAGTGATTTTGCATTGTTATTAAATCTTGTTGGACCACAGATTGTAGTCGCGTCGTCTGTTTCTACTCTAGTGCGCATGCCCCAGGAACTTGCTGCAGGCTGTTTCCATTGTCCGCGGCGCATGTTGTGCGTCTTAATTGTTGGGGCAATTTTGTCCCCGGCACTTGCGCCGCGGCATGTTGCAGACAATTTCCATTTCAACAAATGCTTGGCACATGCAGCGTCGCATGCCGCGCGTCATGTTGCGCGGCAAATTTGTGGTAATAGAAACGAGGCTTTACATCGTTTTTTTTTACTGGTCAACTACAGTGCGGGGAAGGAACAATTGATGCTACTTCCTGACTACATTTGTTACCAGTAGCTGCATTGCTCCCTGACTGAAGTACGAGAAAAATGGGTAACAAAAACAAAAATACAACATTTGACGAATGGCAGCTATTTATTTTTACCGTACCTAACCAAAGGGTACAGGGAAATTGAAAATGTTAAGTAGTATATGTAAGCGTACCGTGGGTGATGCAATAAAACGTAATGACAAGCAAAATGAGGTAGATTCCGTATCTCAGAAAATTCAACCAAGAGAAATAGGAGACTGAAATGAAGGAGCTTCAGTATAAAAAATCAAGACCCTTTCCTCATCCCGACCCCCTTTCCAAACCAAGAGCTCCGAAAGCAGCTGTGCAACTTGGAGTAGGCATTGGGACTGCTGTACGGTTCAGTAGCGTTTCGTCCGAAAGCGAAATTTCTAGAAAAATGCTACAGTTCGTCTGCGACGGTTTAATGAGTTGCGTTTTGTTCGATCCTGGCTGATGATGAGTCACACCTTGACTAACCACTGGCAGCGATGGAATTGGTGACTAGTATACCTCGGTTTACAACTTTTAAAACTACATTGCATAGACAGCGGAGTGCAGACTCAAGACAAATTGTCGAGAGAGAGGTCCCGGGTTCGATACCCGGTGGACGCACAAGTGGTTCGGATCCCACTTTAAACTGTAGGTCCAATCCCTATTAGCCTTAATGTGCATAAAGTGGACTTAAAACAACAAATCAAATCAAAACAAATCGTCGAGAGGAAGTGAACTTGGATCTAGAAATTTTAGTCATGGCTGATGGCAACACTTTCTTACTATCTGTCAACTACGAAGGTGAGATTTGCAATTTCCAGAGGGAAAGAAATATTAAAACAAAAAAATATATATTTTCTTCGATGGAGCATTTAAGAGTGTTAGCAAGAGTTTGCTTCATTAAACACTATTAGGATGGTAGCCCTCGGACGAAACGCTACTTGGTCAGGTAACCGTAAGTTGCCTGTTCCTGGAATTCGGACGCGAAACGCTGCGCCAGGTGCTGTACACCTGGCGGTTCAGAAAGCGAAGATGAGCATGAGCGACGAATGCTGAAACTGACGAAGGGACACTCACAGAGAACACTCATGTGCAGATCGGGATTCGAAACCGGGACCCCTGGCGTCGTAGTGCGCTGTGCTAACCACTCTGCCACGTAATATTTTTTATTTACTCATTTATAGCTACTTCCTTTTAAACTAACTAACTAACTCTCTAGCTTTCTTAAACCCGAAGGTTCATGGCTGCAGCAACACAGGCCTTCCATCTGTCCCTATATTGAGCAAGATCTATATACTCTTTTCCATCCCTACCGATTTCCTTTAGGTCCATGTCAACGTTGTCCCTCCATCTTCGTCTTGGCCTTCCTACAGGTCTCCTACCATCAGGTTTCCCAACAAGAATCCTGTAAACTCCTCTTTCCTCTCCCATTCGTGCCACATGGCCTGCCCACCTAAGTCTTCTTGATTTAATTATTCTAATAACATCTGGACATGAATACAAATTATGTAGTTCTAAATTATGTAACCTTCTCCACTCACCTGTCTCCTCATCCCTTTTAGGTCCAAATATTTTCCTAAGAACCTTATTTTCAAATACTCTCAATTTATGTTCCTCTTTCAATGTAAGGGACCAAGTTTCACACCCATTTAATACGAGCACTACATACAAAATTACTGTTTTGTATATTTTAACTTTTAGTTTCTTAGTTATTAAACTAGAAGACAAAAGTTTATGAAGAGAGAAGTAACTTGAATTTCCTGAATTAAGCCTACTCTTTATTTCCTCTTTAATATAATTTTCATTGGTTAATATTACTCCTAAGTATTTGAATTTGGAAACTGGTTCAAACGAGTTGTTATCAATAATTATATTTTGATTATTACCTAACACTTGGTTTCGGCCTGTAAGCATATATTTAGTTTTCTCTTTGTTAACTTCCAAACCTATGTCTTTAGCAGTTTTGAAAAGTATTTTAGCATTATTCTTAATTGTATTTATATCATCCGCTAATAAGTCTACATCATCTGCATATGCTAACAACTGAGTCACACCATTTAATTTTAGTCCTTCGTTAGTTTCTGTTACCTTCCTGACAGCATATTCTAAGGCAAAATTAAAGAGCAATGGATATAATGCATCTCCTTGTTTTAACCCATCATGAATTGTAAATTTGTCAGACACATAAATACCCACACGAATTTTACTTTCTGTTTCACTGGTGCATACTTGTATCATATTAACAAGCTTCTTAGGTATTCCAAATTCGACTAATATATTATATAATTTATCTCTTTTGACCGAATCATATGCTTTTTTGAAATCAATGAATACCTGATGGACATTTTGATTATATTCCCACTTTATTCAAGTGACTTCCTTTTACCTACGCTAAAAAAAGAAATTTAAAAAAATGAATATTAGTCTTTTTTTCAACATGTCCATTGAGAATGTAAATGATCTGTCCCTTTTTTATTTTGTCAGGAAACCTTTAAAGTTTGACATTATAGTTCTTGGACTTTTGTCGCCATTGCACTGAAAGTTTACATCATTGCAAAGGTTGATATATCTATCTACCAGATAGAACACTGGAATTGAATGAGATTAGGTAGTTGTTCTGTAATGGAGATAACACAATTCCATTATAACTTTGTCATTCGGTAAAATAATCGATTACTTTGATTTCACTATTATTCAAAATGTATCTATCTGTTAAAAGCAAAAGTAAGAACCGAAGTCCACCATACCAGCAACACTACTACTTCTAAGCAGCTCCCACAATTGACTGAGGTTAGAATGAAAGTTTGTCTTGTTTTAACCTTTTGACGCCCAAGACCTTTTTCACAAGTAAGCCTCTGGGTACCGAGCCGATTTTGAGCAAAATGCAGAGTTTCAATTAAATAAGTGTAGATCGGAAGCTAATTGTCCTAGAGAGATGAGTGATATACCGTTGTACGCGGAATGAACCAGAGATTCAGACTATATGAAATTTTTGCAAATATGTGGCGAGGGGGAGGGGGCTAACTCTCAAAATTCCAAAATTTCGGGATAAAAATTGTGTTCCCCCACCCTCAAGCATGTTCATGCAATAATTAACATATATTATTATAGCTAAAATGCAATTGCGCGATATATATAATTTTTGGTTGACTTTCCTTTTCCAGGTGGTTCGTGCCCTTGCCTTTTTTTCGGACATTCATGCAAAGGTTCTATTTTTATTTCGCGTCTACCACTTTCGGTTAATCGCGATGATAAAGGATGTGATAGGTGATGGAAGTGGTATAAAGACAAATGACCCATCCATATTTTCTAATCCGACATTAGACTTCGCAGTGTATTACGCTAACTAATTTGCCACGGGATCGGCTTCTTCGTGTTTGTCTACTCATCAAATGATTGATTAGTTATTCAAACTATATAGGTAGGAAAGCTATATAACATAACGAAACAGAAAAAAAATCCACTTGACGTCTTCTAGTACTATCATCAGCCTACAATTTCATGCTCTCAAATCCACACAGAAAACTTCTTGTGGCATTAGTTTTACGGAATGGCCTTGGGGAATAAAGATCGCCCATTTCCTGGTTCAGCTCGAAACAATCAGGTGCCTTATCGAAGCTGCTGTTGAGCACGCAGGGTTTCTAACCTACTTCGCCGTAATTCAGTTGTTGTATGTATTGTAGAGCCAACCGCAGATTAAATAGGAGGAAAAATACTTTTTCCGACGGAAAATAAGTTGGCAATGCTACGAACACTGAGGCATTCTTGATAAGACGCCTGAGGAGGGTCGAGAAAACTTTCCTGAAAAAGCGCAACCCCAGTATCGAAGGTCATGCTACACGTGGATTGGCAACTTTCGGGAGCATGCTGTCTGTCTACACAATTCTACCCAAATACCTGTTTGAAAATGAATCTTCTGCTCGCATTTTATTTTTCGAATGTAGTTCTGACATTGTAGTCATTTTGCAATTATTTTTATTTGTTCTTATTTTGCTTTGCTTTTGTCACTTTTATAATTAATCGAAACTATGAAGATGGATGATAAATAGATGAAATTGATGAAGAGACACCTAAAAAAGATATTTACAGACCAGGACTCGAACCCGGGACCTAAAGTGGATAGGTTGGGGGGGGGGGGGGAGACAGTCAATAACTCCCGGTCACGAACTGGCTTATAATGTTTGTAATTTCTCAGGAGTATTTTTTGTTCTGTTCATGCATAATGCCTGCTTTCGGAAACTTAATTTATAAGTGACACACTTCGTTCGGTGGGGACAAGCCACGAATTGTTTGAGAGGAGGGACAAATCTCATTCATATACTAGATACAATCATGGACTATACTTGAAATGGCCTCCCCGATGGCGCAGTGGTTGCGTCGTCGCCTAGTAATCAAGGGGTCCCGGGTTCGATACCCGGTGGAGGAACAAGTGGTTCGGATTCCACTTCAAACTGAAGGTTCAGTCCCGATTGGCCTTACTGTGCATAAAGTGGACTCAAAACACCAAATCAATCAATCATATACTTGAAAAATGACGTGCTAAACACTACTTTCGGAGATCAGATGGACATGGCAATTTTGATATACAAGATGCACTTTTTCTACTTAGATTGTTTATGTCCAAATTGTATCCTAATAGATAATCTCGCAACAACGCAAAATGTTTAAATTGACTCGAATTCACAATGACTCATATACAGTGTGTTTATAAATGAACGGTGCGGCTTCAAAAATTAATAATAAATCTATTTATTACCTTACACGGACAAAACTTACACCGTAATCAGCAGCAACTGTCCAAGTTTATATAACTTTTTTTAAAATTGGTATAAAGATAGAAATCGAGAGGGGGCAATTGCCCCTCTGTGCCCCCTTGCAGGTGCTCTTGCCGTCTGGAAGAAATAGTGCACGAAAGACGTGAAAACTAAATCCATCTTGAGTATCCTTTTGTCTTGCTACTCTTAGATTCTGCAACCTTTCTTTCTATAGTCCAATGTTTGCCTTCCTTACCTCCTAGAATTGATTTCTGTACAAGTTTGAGGGTTAATCTACCCTGCCCCCTGTGGTTGTGCCACAACACCTTCTTCCGCCGTTGTTCCTTTGTGAACTTTCATCGGCTTCAAAATACTTCATTTTCTTCAAGAGCATAATATCGTTTAATAACCGGCGATATGATTCCTCTACCCTAAATTTCTGGAATAAAGTATAATAATATAAGGGCATGGAAATCTGGAAGGGGGGCGAGGATGGCCACCTCTCCCCTTTAGAAAACGAATGTCAGCTAAAAGTATATATTTCACACGTATAATTTGATTTGTCATACTAATTTACATTAATTATTATAATGGGGATGCAGGAATGCGATAATTTCGAATTCAAGTGGTGTTTCTTGAGGGGGCAACACTATTATCGGGTTAATATGCAATTGCATATGGCATATTTCTCTGATGTCCATGACGAGGGGGGCATTTTACCCCTCCCCTTGCACCCCGTGCGCACGCCTATTGCTACTCCTTTCTACACTAGTTGGAAGCTTTATTCAGTTTCGAGCCAAAAATGTAATTTAATATCAAATCCGGGTTGTTAAACGTCCACGAACCCATAAATTCTAATGGGTTCTATTGGGTTCCGCAACAAGACCGGAAACTTTTTTATCGCACAGTTTAAATTCGGTCCAAGTTGCGTATTCTTTCATTTCAATATGGAACTTAGACCGTCTTTTAAATTGATCCGGAAAGAAGGTCCCTTTGCCGTATTTCAATTGATCAGGAGAAAAGGTCCCTGGAACGATCTGAAATACATAAAAAGGCTCTTTACGGTCCAGATCCATTTATGCTTGCTAATATTCCCTGCTGAACCGGAATTGAATTGATTTAAAATTCCTGACCCTTTAACAACCCTGGTTGAAATTCATTTTTTTACAAACAACCATATTTTTCACGGCTATTTCACATTAATCCCATACGATATACTGAGTTATTTTTCGCAATGTTCCAATGAAAGGTAAGAGATTTTGGCTATTCCTTTTTCTTCCGTGATGTTAAATAGATTATATTCGTCACGCGCCTATAACGTTACTAGCTAACATTTGTGAATTGTTCTTTCCTTGTAACGTTAACATCTACCATACTGAATTTATTTACGTTCCTTATGTAGATGGTATGTACCCAACTGCATTTTGTTCCGTTCCGCTACAGTGGTTTACATTTTGTTACATTCCTATGTAACGTTAATTAACCATATTGCCTTTCACTTCATTCCGTTACGGAGGATTGCATTCATTACGTTCCTATGTATACCGTTATTTACTACCATGTTGCATTTCGTTACGTTTTTTTGTAACGCTAGTATATACCATATTGCATTTCGTTACTACGTTCCTTGTAACTTGTAACGGTAGTATATACCATATTGCATATTACGTTATGTTCCAATGTGCTCATTTCGTTCCGTTCCTTTATAACGTTAATATCTACCACAATACATTTTGTTACGTTCCTTGTAACGTCAGTCTATAACATATTGCATTTCGTTACGTTACATGGGTACCAGCAGTGGAACCATACTTTTCCTCCTACAAAATGGAACGTACCGTGTAACGCAAATTGGGTACGTTACGACTCCCTGGTTTTAAGTCGCTCTTCTGCCACTTTCGGCTAATGAGGATGAGTGACGATTAGATTAAATTGACATCATGATACCAATACTGAATCCGTGGCTCGAACCCGGAAATTTCGTGATATCGGAAGTGGACCACTTAACGCGCTTGGCCACCTAATATGTAAGAGTTGGATATCGCCCCCCCCCCCACCCGGCGGATATAACTTAGTAACCGTAGCAATTCCCCTGACAATCTACAAATGACTATTTGTATAACAGCAATGGCTAATTGATGACGTAATTCATCAACGTGTGCACTGTTTACTCAGTCAAATTTCCATCACAGTCTGCGCCATAATGCCCCCCCGCTGGGCACCCCTGATTTAGAACTGTGACAACGTGAGAGGTGTAATGTAACTAATAGTTAAGTGTTAGGAATGGCTGCATGTATGCTGCGCATTTGAATTTCATGTGAATCAAATCTGTCAATAATGTGAATATTAATATTATAGAATATAATATAATGGTGCAGAGGTGCGAAAAAGTAACCATGAGCACCAAGGTATCAATAAGAAAGAATTGGAAAGATAGGTTGTTTGTTCGGGGATGTAGCAAAGAACATCGGTTAAACCGTGCGGGGTTTCAATACTGTGTCCACCCGCCGTTGGATTCAAGCACATCATCTAGTCGACGAGGCAAGGATTCCACGAGCAGATGTTTGGTCTTCTCCTTAAACTCTCCCAAACATCAAACACGTGAGCTTTTTTTTTTTTTTTTATTTGATTTAGTTTATTTTACTTCGCGTTTTGTGCCTCTTGGCTAATTTGCGAAGATGGGGATGAGTGATGAAATGATGAAATTGATGAATGGACATTCACAAACAACCAAGCCCGACCGGGATTCGAACCCGGGACCCTTGGCGTCGCAGCGCGATATGCTAACCACTCGGCCACAGGGTCGGGCCACGTGAGCCAGTACAGCTTCCATTGTTCTCAGCTGTGTAGGTTCCCACTCTCTCACCATCAACGCCAAAATGTTTTCGATTGGGAGACTTCGCTGGCCAATCTACTCTTGAAAGCAGATCCGCCGCACAAGAACATGCGGACTATCTCCTCTCTTGGAAATTCTGAAGTGTAAGGCATGATGAAATGATATCGTAAAGGAACATTCGGACCGAAGGGACATGCTGCACGTGGCACATGCCTCTTGAAAACACCTTATCATTGGTGCATGTAGAGTTTCACGCCCATTCTGGTGCAGAAAGTTTCATTTTATTGGTTCCGTTGCAAGTGACATGCTCAAGGCATACGAGTAAAACTGCTGCAGGATCTCGAACGAAGCACCCACCGGGGCTCGAATTAAAGCCAAAGCGTGGTGGCAAAAGGCAACCGTGAAGTTACTGCATCTGAGGTTTAAGTCAAAGCAGGGCCTGCGTGGTGTGTGCAAAGAAACTCACGCTTGCTTTAGGAAATAAGGATACTATTGAATCAATGCAATATAAAAGAGTATATACCACAAAATATACATTATTATTGACTTATGCATCCCCTGAAAAAAATGCATTGTTTTCTCACACATTTCTGCCCGCAATGAGCATAAATGCATAATCTATTAAATTAAGCAGGTGCATGCAGATTTAAAAATATTGATAAGATGATTCAATTGAATTGAATTGAATTGTTGTTTTTTAAGTCCACTTGTGCACAGAAAGGCTAATTGGGACTGGACCTACAGTTTATAGTGGGTTCCGAACTACTATGTGCCTCCACCGGGTATCGAACCCGGGACCCCTTGATTAAAATGTGACGACTCTACGACTGCGCCATCGGGGAGGCCCTAGTTCTCTTACGGAGATAATGCGTTCGGAGCAATAGAAATGCCCTATCAAAACAATTGGGGAATATTAATTTCAATGTGGATATTGTTCAGAAAATATGTTTCTAACAAC
The DNA here is from genome assembly GCF_977018435.1 of Lepisma saccharinum. Classification (NCBI taxonomy): domain Eukaryota; kingdom Metazoa; phylum Arthropoda; class Insecta; order Zygentoma; family Lepismatidae; genus Lepisma; species Lepisma saccharinum. The sequence goes on along the minus strand of NC_139250.1, from coordinate 64,641,318 downwards.
AGTTTACCTAAATAGTGGGGACGTGGGGTGAGAGATAGGGACGGACTTGGAAGAGATAGAGGGAAAGCACACAATTTTCTGTTCAGTGCGAACCTTTGGGATTGCTTTTTCCTAGCGCACAAAAAACACAATACGTATAACACAAATCTTCAATAGCGAAATTGTGAGTCAATCACTCAACTGGAATAAAAGTACGGATTTAAATCTAGGAGGCCAGAAGATAGTTATTGTGCTACCATGTGCCAATACAAAAACAAAATCCACTTTGCCCGCGAGAATTGTCATGCCTGAGTGACATGTAGTTTAAGTCAGTTGTGAGAGTCGCTTCAATTCCATTGCCTGCCAAGAATAATGATAGCGCTGAAAGCATAAAATACGGAAATGTGCATGTCTGGCGAGCTATGAGAAAAGTAGATCCTTGTGTTTTCTTTTCGAATTTTACTCATTTTATGTCAACTTTCACATATAGCCAATGGCGACAGAGGATGGATGATGCTTCAGGGAAATTGATGAAGATTGAAGAAACAACGAAAAAGAAAAGCTCATAATTATCAGAGGCTACGACCCAAGAACCCTGGCTACGCATCATGTTATGATATTTAAGTATATCACGGATTGCTGCTAAATCCTTTCCTAGATATTTGTAATGAATGAACCCCCGCCCCCGCTACGAGGAAAAGAAAGACTATAGGATGTGAAACATTCACAATGTAATTGCATTGCTTTACATCGCTCTTGGCTGTATTCCAAATGTAGTAAGAGATCAGCGATAAGTTGGATTTTTCCCCCACAAGGTATAAGTGTATTTGAGCGCAAGGGGTTACGTACTTCATCATTTATAAGGAGTGAACATAGTCGTTACACTAGCCCCAGGCACAAATGCATCAATTTCTATTTCGGTTATTTTACATCACTCTTCTGCCTCTTGAGTTAATCGCGATAATACGGATGAATTATCAATTTATAAAATTGTGACGGGACAAACTCAGTGATACATTCATGCCTGACCAGAGTTCGAATCTGGAACATATGACCTCGCTTCGCTAAAAAGGCTGACAGAAATGTATCGGAAAAGTATAGGAGCACCAAGAACCGGTTTCAGCCAGCACAGACGATGAAATCATTTACAGCGACTCGCTGTGGGAGTGTTGCTCGCCACCCCCTCCCCCTCGCTCGCAGGTAGCCTTCTCAGCACCCCACCTGCTGATGGAAGAGTACGGTCAAATGCTGCACCTACTTTTCGTTTCTTGAACCCCCCCCCCCTTTCCCACCATGGTTAATAAATGAGACCCTTGCACTTTCAAAGCCCTTATCGCAAGAAAAAGCTGGCATGAATTTTACACCACCATACAATAAGATTTACACGGGAAACATTTCCTACCATATTTTCTTGGTTCGGACTAAGGGCAAATTAAAAATAATCAAAGGAATTATACACAAGAGAATTAAATTACTGAAAATATGGAAAAGCGCGATACCGAAATCTGTAATGAGTGCGAAGGGAAAATCGATAAGAAAAAAAAGTATAAAAGTATTCGAATAACCAGATTAAGAGAGAAAGTTATCACGGCTCGAACAATACAAATAAAAAAAAGGAAAAGAACTGATACGAATTGAAATATACGACAATCGGAAGTAGGCTGAACGAAGCAAATTTTAATAAACGTGGAAAGAAAACATAATGAAAGGAGCGCTGGTTCGATTCGAGACGGAAGCTCATATTTGGTGTTCGAATCCCACCCCACACTGTATGTCCAGATACATTTACACTTAAAACAAACTTCGTGGAACTTTTTCCAAAACAGATGTCTCCAAACATTTAAAAACAAAAATAATAACTCTGAAGAAAAAAGCCGAAAGCGTTATTGCAAAATGAAAAAAAAATGTGTAATGGGTGCAAATAGGATACAGTGGGAAAAGCACAAGCACACTGAACGGAGAGGGGGTGGTTATGGGGGTCAGAATCCTCTCTTTGGACTTACTTATGGTGACAGGATCAACGAGAAAAATCTCGAAAAGAATAACTGCAACAATGGAGTTCGGGGGTCGGCATTAGCGCGAGTGATGTAAAAACCAATCACAACTTCCACGTCATTTTACCTTTGCCTTTCAAGGGTTGTTCCGAGAAAACGTAAGTTTTTAAGAAAATTTTATTTTTCAATTTATGCACAGATACATTAATGGAAATGGAACTTATGATCTAGAGTGGTGGGTCACCAGTGGGAATTGTATCTAGGTCCTCTTGATTACAAGGCGACTTTAGGCTATCGGAAGGGACTTTTTTTTTCTGAAATAGATAACAGAATTAGTCACAATGCTATCTTTTCGTCTGCAGGACTCTCTCATGGGAGGTGTCAACTATCCGAACGATAACGAAATCCGTGATACCTCCTTTCTTCACATATTCGTTCGGAAGTGGTAAAAGAATAATAAAAAAAACTCAAGCATAAATGTTAATAACACTTGTTATTATTACCAGAGACATTCTCAATATAAACTTGTTGTCCGTTGAAATCAAATCAAGAGGAAAGCAAGATCTCCACCCGGTCGCGTGAATCTGTGGCTAGATTCAAGAGTTGGAAACACTTCGCTTCTCGCGAGCTGCTCTTCCTGGCGAAACTAGATGATATAAAATTCTGGGTTGCATAACCGTAAGGGGGGCGTTTTCTTAGATTTCGAGTGTACAACACTGTAATTTCTCTCTTCTCGCGCTACCACTACCACTTGGTTTACTCAACGACATGCTTCACACACCCATTAAACACACGGAAAAAACGAACAGTGACGGAATCCTCTTCGTCAACTACTTCTACCATCACTGGGAACGTACGTGCCCTGTTCCCTTCGCTAATCGGAACGAAAGGAGAGCAAAAACGATACAATGCAAATACGTTTATAATAACATTGCTTCTACAGATGCAAAGGTATAAGCTACAATCACGCTTGTTTTTCGTACATACTCGCAAATTCATTATCTTTCAATATGTTGAACTATTGACACTTGAAATAATCTATTTATATCCGAGCGCCAGGTACACGATTTAGTAGCGAGGTGAAACAGGTTCTGAACTAGGCAACGCCGCACGTCTGTGATTCGCTGGTGCTGTTCAGCCGTTCAAGGCCATATGCGGGAGATTTGACGCTCACTCTAGTAACGTAGCGGTTGCCCTTAGCAAGACGTCGACTCGAGAGCCTACAGCTTCTGCTGCTCGTTACTGACTCGCTGAAGACTGAATGACTCCCTAATTCTAGAAGTTATCCCTTTTAACCTACCATGGGGAGTTGCTCAGATGCCGACTCAGCCTTCCGGGTTCGTTGCTTGTCGTCGTTCATTCACCCGGTAGTATTTTGTGGAATGCTGCGTCTCCTGACGTCACTATTGCTGGAATGTATGATTGTGTCGCTTGGCCGAGAATCGATGTCTGCTTTGAGTTTTAGTAATGTCTTCCTTGAGTCTATCCACAATATAGATGATTTTTTTTTTTTTGGGTCGTACTCCCCTTCAACGTCGCCGCAGGAAAGTTAAAAATGATATCATTGTATTTGAAACACTTTGGTGCATCGATCTTGAGGTTTAGAACAGGAATATACAAGGTGTTTCCGTGACCATGTTACAAACTTTCAGGGATGATTTAAGGGGACAAAAGCATCAATATGAGGTAAAAAAATCCCTGTCCAGAAACGCCTCATTCAGAAGTTACAAGGTTTCCAAGACCATTCTGACATAAAAGGTATGCAACCCACAAACCTGTAGGGAACCCCACAAAAGGAAGCAGGACGTGACCTTGAGAAACTAGTAGATATGTTGTTTGTTTATGGACATACCAGATAAGGAACCTCAGTCCGAAAATGCTCCAGTCATGAGTTATAAATCAAAACCGTTGTTGGAAGGTAGAAGGTTCTATGCAGTCCTTTTTTTCCAGTGTGTGAAAGTACCACAGTGGCTGTCGACCCACTTTACTTGAAGGTTCAGTCCCGATCAGGCGAGGATCCACGGGGAGGGCGATAGGGGCGAATGCCCCTCCCAACTGCCATGCTTTTGGATGTATTTTTATGCCCAAATGTTCTGTCCTTTATCAGCAGACTAGAGAATATTTAAGTCCACTTTGTGTTCAAGATACCCTAATTGGAACTGGACCTACAGTTTAAATTTGGATCCGAACCATTTTGCAATATGCCTCAAAAGAGAATCGAACCCAAGACCATTTTAGGGAAAGCTTCTTTTCCTCTGTTAATTCATTTTACTCCTCACATCTGAGTGTCCAGTTTACTGTGGCAATGGAAGGAATTACGATAAAGACCAGTAGCAGTGATTGGGGGGACAATTAGCCCCTACTTTTTGCCGCATCACCATGGCCTCTTAATGTGTACCAAGAAAAAAGTAAACTGCTCTTGTCCCCCCAGTTTTAGCACTCAATCGCCGCCACTGATAAAGGCACAATAATGACAATATATTCCAACCCTGGGTTTATTCTTGCAAAATAGATTCTCTAGAACATGGAAGTCAGGTTGGTTCCTATTTACATTTGGATATATTGTTTATATAAAACAGTGTAGATTAGAATTTATTCTCAGTGAGGTGATGTACCAGACTGAAATTTTCCCCTTCAAACTGTAAATTCTGGATCCGCCACTGGTCCCGATTAGCCCATCTGAGCATAAAATAGTCTCAACAAACCAAAGATTAACCAAAATTTGGTATGGTCATGGAAAAAGAAAGAAAGATATTTGTTTGTAGCTTTAATAAGTAAATTACTATCTCGTACCATTACTACATCATACGCAACTAGAGTTGACGAGCTGTATCTTTGCGGGTGAACCCTGCCCAAGCACGGCTGCGCAGTAGCAAGGGGGAGGAGCTACCGGCTGCGCGTCATTATCCTTGCGTTCTGTCCTTGCTGTCGACCATCCAAAGGGCGAGTAGGTGGCAACTACATAAACATATCTCTCTCACACTCTGCGCGGAGTAGCCAAGGCACCCGCAAAGATATAGCTCGTCAACTCTAGCCAATATTAATGCATTTATAGCAGTTGTTCAAATTTCCATCCTCCAGTATAGATGCAGGCAGGACAGCATCGCAAGAAGCTTTGTCGCATACGCTCTAACATACCTGGAGTCGTTCTGGCGATGTCACAGGCAGCAAGGATTCTTGCCAGGAGTTTTCTTCACTATCCACAGGCGTCTCGTACACAACACTTTTATGTGACCCCACAAAATAAATCAAGTGGGAACAGATCAGGTGAACCTGCCGGCATACCCTATGGTCTTGGCTTGTAACTTCTGAACAAGGCTTTTCCGGACAGGGGTTGCTTATTTCATATTGATGTTTGTCTCATTCCATCATCCATGAAAGTTTGTAACACGGTCACGGAAACACTTCCACACGTTCTCAGTAACTATACACACACACACACACACACACACACACACACTTTTCACATTTCTGTCATGCCGCTACGGGGTGAAACGTTGCTCTTGATTGGCTCGTTCCCACGTGTATCACGTATCGTTTCGGTTTGAAATCTCCCTGAAAGCGTCAAATTTCTCTACCATGAATTACCGTCAAACATTACCACTTTTAAAAAGTATAACCGTAATGAATGTATTTATATTGTAGACAGCTACAATTTATAATACTTATGCCAGAAAAATATTCAGATATAATTTGAAAGTTTCTTTTTCTAAAATGTCTGAGTGCTGCACATATTAATGGTCAAGTCCCAGTCATCAAAGATTTTCCTGTCCAAAATTATGCAGCCTTGTCTATTAAATAATTCCTCAACAGCAGGCTGTTTTTTTCTCAAGTTTTGGTGACATAGTGCTGATATTTTACATTTGTTAAAGTGTTTACAAGAAACTTGTAGGTAAGTTAGATGGACGTAGTGCTCGGAAGTTAAGGAAATATTTTTTTTTCCCCTAGTGTCCGAAGACGAGGCCCAACATAATATATGTTCATTTTGGGTCATTGTAGTCCAGAAAAAGGTGGGTTTTATTTGTCCTTTTTGCCTTTTTCGGCGTTTTTTGGCTTATTGGTCCTTTTTTAGCCTTTTTTAGGTCTTAACGTCTTTTTTTGCAATTTCACCTTCTTTCAACTACGTTTTTACTGCCCATTCTCAATTTGAATCATCATCACATCATCACCATCACCTCTTAAACGTCCTTTCTGTAGTAAAGAAATAAAAAAAATAATAAAAAAAAATATATTTGAACCATCCCTGAAAAGAGATAAAAACATTTTTGGACGACTGAAGCAAGTCCTTTAACAGTAACTTGTCTGGAAGGTTGCGCTGTAAGTGACAACTTTCTCTTGTTTTGAAGCTTTCAGCACAGTGTATACGACCATATACATTAATTATGTAATTAAAACTGAAGTTATTAATTAATTTGGATCACATTTATACGTCCTTTTTTCCGTTTTTCTGTCCTTTTTGACACTTTTAAGTCTTTTTATAGGACTATTTTTTGGCAATTTACAGGTCTTCAACTTCCGACCCATAGATGAACGTTACGTTTGAACTTGGAATATAATTTTTATCAAGTTTTCGGTGTTCTTAGTTCGATAGCTCGTTTTGTGTATGGGTTTAGGTTCTCTTAGAATGTAAATGTACCGTTGCTAAATTATGTGTAAGTGTTGCCATAAGATTTAATGACCTAGGATAGATTTAGGACCAATGTTAAGGTACTGTTTACTGACTGGTTGCAATTTTGCACACCCCGATAATAAGTATACTCTGTGTCGGCTATATCTGTAGCAAGCGAACGAAATCAAGTCTCTGCGCAAGTAGTGACGCGAGACGGCTCCACCAATGAACACGTGAGAGGAAACGGGATTGCGTGGAGGGGTGAGCGACTGTAGTTATCAACCTTCGGAGCAGCGTGTACTGCTTCGCTCTGCGCACTCGGTTTCTCCCCTTTCTCTGCTGCTGTTACTCCAGAGATACCCGGGACAGAATATACCTCTCAAAATGAAATCACAAATACGGTACCCGACCCCCAAAAGCAAAAAGTTTAATTCGCACAGTGATACTACCTATCCCATGTTTCACATGCTGTAGTTTTTTCCCTGTTTTTACTTTAACCTCTCCAGATTTTCCCTGGATTAGTCCGTGTAGAATTTCTTTTCTTTTCAAGCCCATTTTATGCAAAGAGAGGCTAATTGGGACTGGGCCTACAATTTCAAGTGGGATACGAAACACTACGTACCTGCACTAGGTATCGAAACCTTGATTACAATGCGTTATTCCGTACGATCTGCTTTTTTTTAATCAAGGTAATCTCGGTCCACTTCACGTCGAATTATCAGGTATCGTAATAGAGGGGAATATACAATCCCTGATAGAAGTGAAAATTTACCTTTATTTCGAGGGAAACGTTGTTCCTATGGAAAGCAAACCACTGACATACACCCCCTCCCCTTCTTATGGTTAATTTGCACCCTGGGTCCTGTCACTATCAGCCTCTCTGTGCATAAAATAGACTTACAACAAACTTGCCCAACCTATTGCTAATTAAGTTTAGTATATCCTCACGTCTTTGTTCTCTGACGTCTTTAACTTGCGACAGAAAAGTAAATACAATGTCTTGTCGCTTGGGATTTCAGACCACTTTCATTGCATCGGTTGTGCTGCCACCTACCTGGCATGGGTGAGAAGCTTGCACTTCTCTGGAAGATGTCTACAGCCGGAAGCAATGGACAGAACAGGCAAGAGGGTAAGTCAAATACGAAAGGCATGTTTCTCTACCACCTATTATTTTATCTTCCCGTGGTGGTTATTTATTCGCAAACAATACATTCGTTGATGTTAATTCTTCTTTCTATGTCTATTCGGAACTGTACGTATGTAGTAGGTGTTCCAATTCAAAGTGTTCTTTCTTTCAAGTAGTAATTTCGTTGTCTCTACCCTTTAGCATAATCAGAAGACGTTTATTGTTTCCTTCTGGCAATCATTTGCGCTAATCAAAGTTAAGCATACGAAAAACATGTAAATTCGTAAATGTCCAGAATTGAGATGCGATAATAAAATTAAATTATTACAACAATTCTTTAAATAAAATGTAACGCTGATACTGGTTAGAAATAATTATATATATATATATATATATATGTCTTATTTAATTGACCACTTTAGCAGTCACCGATGACAAAAGGGGTCCTATTCTTCTTGAGTGATAGTTTCGTGTCATTTCTGACATTTTGTATCCATAAATGGTAAAATATATTATTTAGCTGTAGAACACAGGGAAAGACTTGTAGTTGTTTTAGAATGCAATGTAACAGTCATGGGCCTACTTTATACAGAGATAGGCTAATTTGGACTACCTACAGTTTAAAGTACGATCCGAACTGTGCCTCAAATGGGGATCAAACTCGGAACCCTTTGATTACAATGCAATATCGTTATCAATACACCATCCGGGAAGTCCCAGCACGTAACATGATGTGGCTTGAATTATTGTCGTACTGAAACATAGTGTTGTCGGTTTGCAGTGTTACAGAATCATAATTTATGCACGCTCATACCCAACACCCTCTTTTCAATACTACAATTTGTCATTTTTCGCGCTAAAATTACCCATATACCCTCGTAAATACGATTGATTGAATGATTGATTTTGTGTTCTAAGTCCACTTTATGCACAGTAAGGCTATTCGAGACTAGACCTACAGTTTATAGTGCAGGGAGGAGCAATAGCTTGTTGACCTAGTTTTTCTCGTGATGGCGAAACGACGGTAAAAGGTGAATTTAGCCATTGAAAATAAATGCAAATCGAAGCGCTAGTGCTGCAATATGCAGATAGAGAACAATGTTAGAGACTGAACACGCGAAATCGAGTGCACAAATGCGCATTTCCTGATTTAAGATGTTTTCGCCTTTAAAAATTATAAACTCATGTTCAGTTTATAACTTCAGATAAATTGAATATACTGACGGTAGCTACTTATTATACATAACGTAAATTAAAAACAATTGCGCAGTGTTTGAAACGACCAATAAGACTTTTTGTTTCAATATGTACATAAAATGTAATACAAATAATACACCCTACAACGTAATTTGATAAAGTTTAGTTGATTGATTGGATTGGTGTTTCAAATTCTTTATGGACAGTAAGGCTAATCGGGACTGGACTTACAGTTTAAAGTGGGATCTGAACTACTATGTGACTCCACCGGGTATCAATCCGGGACCACTTGATTACAAGAAAACGATGGTAAATGAAGTTTAGTAAATCACACTATGAATTTCTTGAGCCGAGGTCCACATATATTTGTTCCGGTGCACATTGCAACACTATCCTTCCGTCCTTAACTTGACTTGACATTCAAGCTATAGATTCCCTTTACCTCTAACACGCCATTGCACACAAAACGTGAAGTGTAACCATGGTTACAGACCCGACGTTAGCACGCCATCGGGAAGGCCCTGCAAAATGTGACTTTGCACTTCCCACCCCCGATGGAAAATTCGGGAGTTTTTTCTTAAGATATCGAAATGCGCTCCAATTTTAACATTGCTGACAAAGGCGACGGAAGTATTGAATGTGTCGCGCCATATGGGACCACACAGCCATTTACGTGTAGAGTGAAAATGAAGTAGTTCTCTGTCCACGTATGCCGATGCATAACAAGATTCTTAAGGGCGTGCCAAGAAGGGGATTTTTTCGACAACCCCCCCCCCCCCCCTGCGAAGCGGCCAACCCTGCAATGGGGGGAGCTATGGAAGAAATCGTTGTACGAAATAGACGTGGGTCAGCAATAATATTGGGCGATATTGAAAAAATACCGTCCCAGCGATATATCGTCACTATATTTGGCGATACATATCGTGGAGACGATATATAGCCGATATCAAGATACGGAAAAATTATGGTATCCTATCGTCTGTGACGATAATTTCTTGTCGATGGATCGCGATATCAAATTTCAGATATCGTCCATCCCTAGTCAGCAATGACAATTCGAAATAAATTTTTTTTGAGGGGAGCACTGCAATGGGGAAATTGCTCTTTCTTTTCCCTTTCTGTGAACTTGGAATTTGAGTCAACAATCAGAGTTACAGGGTTCTAAAAGGTCCATGAATTTTAAATAAATTCAATTCCGGTCCAGGAGAGAAAATCAGCAAGCATAAATGGGTTCTGGACCGTAAAGAAGCTTTTTATATGTAAAGTATTTCAATTCGGTCCAGGAACCTTTTTTTATCAATTTAAATACGGTTCAAGGGCATTTTTCAGGATAAATTTAAATACGGTCCAGGGACCTTTTTTTTCGGATGAATTTAAGTGTGGTTCAGGAACCTTTTTCAATGAAAGAATACGCAACTTGGACCGAATTTAAAGTGTGCTAGGAAAAAGGTTCCGGTCGTGTTGCGGAACCCAATAGAACCCATTAGAATTTATGGGTTCTGGGACATTGTAGGGGTGAACGACACCACAAAACACTTCACAACTCTGTGTTCGTTATTATTTTTTAATATGTAGGCAGGAGGTTGCGGGGGTTCCCAATGACATATAATAATGTTACGCAAGGGAGTACTGGCTCAGTCAAAGGGACCCGAGCAATTTTGCATGTGCCCCTCCTCCCAAAAGCCACTTTAAAAAGCACTTGCTCGCAGATGGGCATCGATAAGGTGAAAAGCCCTTATGTCGTACCTTTAAATACCTTTTGAAGTAAACTTAGTGTAAATTGTTTATGAATACAGTAGGAAGATTCGGTACCAGTTTCATAGATCGGAGACACATTAAAATCGGATATTTTGTGTTTCGCATGGTTCGTACTTAGCAATTGTGTATTGCGGAACATAGTTCAAGGTGCCATTATGATTTTTACACGGAAACAAACACAATTTTTTACATAGAGAGTAGTTTTTGTTATTCCTTTTTTCGCTTCCTTTACACACAATATGGCGGGCAAAACTTGACTACCGTAGTGGGTATGCAGTGTTTCCAACCTTCTTCACCGAAAAATATCTACTATCGTGTTCGTCACGTGTGCAAATTGTACATTATGCACGGGTAACTGACGGATAGCCCCACGAACCATTCTGATAAGGTTAGGTTAGGTTAGGCAAGCATAGTTAAAAAAGGTGGTTGGAAACACTGACAGGGGGTTTCGTCATCAAACGTATGCAGCATCCGGTTCACGTAGGGAAAGCAATGGCAATTGTGCGTCGGTGAGATATTTCTCTTGAAAAATACATGATTTCCCGGTCAAATAGATTCCACGATGAAAGAAAATACCTCGACGAACGATGGAAACCCTAGAGAAACTCATTTCCGTAAGTTGTTTCTTCTGTAAAAATGAAGAAATGTGTCTCCGATGTATGAAACTGTTACCGGAAGATTCAGTTGCTCAGCCAGTCTCCCTCTAATTGCCACGCAATAAACAAGCCAAGTTCGTAATTCATAAACTTTCACTGCTAATATTAATTGTATGATGTTAAAAATGCAACTTCTCACCAAATATTTTCAAAGGGCCCAAGGATTTTCATATTCAAATAAGGGTTAAATTTTTCATTATATCTTACGTGCTGTACGTTCCTCTCCATATTTACCTATACTATGGCAAATTAGTTGATTTTTTTCACTCTTAAACACTATTACACCAAAAACTCAGCAAAAGATGTGGCTCAGGGATAATTGTTCCCTTGCTCTAAGGGCCAGTACTGCCTGATGATAAATTGTGCATTCTATATCGCTCTTCTGTTGCACAGGATACCATATATGACTTATAGTCACCTTTATTTGGGAGGATTTTGTGAAGTTCATTTTTCATCCGCACTGAATTTTTTTGGATATTTCTGTCAAACCAGTTCATCTTTTCCACTTTATTGTGAGTATTTTTATTTCATCATATCATCACTCTCCTTCATCGTCACGATTAGCCACAAGTGGAAGATAAGCGACGCTAAATATAGTAATCGAATTAAGTATTATTAAGCTAATGTGAGTGACGTACTGAATCTTGGGCTGGCGCAGCCAAGGGTCTGAATCACACCCAGCTCTAGGTCCAATAGACGAGTGATTACTATGCTTTCAAAATTCTCCAAAACAGTACATTTTTATGTCGTAGAGGCAAGGTTTTCGTCTTGTAATCAAGGGGTCCCGGGCATAGGCGTAACTTGGCGGGAGCAATAGGGGCGCTTGCCCCCCACCCACCCCCCACCCCCAAAGTTTCGCGTTTATTAAAATTTACAAGCTAGGGTAGCTGAGGAGCAAATTAATAAAGAGTAATACAGTCCCTACCAAAAGTTTAAGACCACCTTGTCATGTGTTTTGCAGACAAACAGAAAAAAGTACAGATGCTAGTGAGTTTCATGAAATAACACTTTAATACAAAATTGGAATTATTATGTAATGTTATTGAAAGGTGCGTCAAAAAAGTGTAATGGCATATTAATGCATGCAACTAAAGGTACAATTTGTAAAATCATTAAATCTAAACTTTCCAAATATACTTGGAAACAAACACTTCTCCTGAAATTAGATGAATGAAGTGTGAAATTTTAATAGTCAATAGGTCCACCTTTAAGTTTCAAGCACATTTGCACACGGTTTCTCATGCTGCGGACCAATTTCTGGCATTCTTGGGGCGTAATCTCATTCCATATTTCGGAGATCTGTTCACGAACTTCCTTGACATTCCTTGGCTAGCGTCTGACTACACGAAGGCCAATGGCATTCCATAGGTTTTCTATAGGATTCAGGTCAGGAGTTCGTTCTGGCCAAGGCAACAATGGGATTTCCCTCGCTTGAATCCAAGCCATTGTTGCTGCTGACGTCTGGCAAGTCGCGTTGTCCTGCTGGAAGACGAAGTATCCGTTGTGGAGCTTCTGGGCGGACGGGAGCATGTTACCTTTCATTGTTTCGACGTATTCTCGTGAATCCATGGAGCCAGGAATGAATCTCAAAACCCCGGTCCCTGCAGCAGACATGCATCCCCAGATCATGACTGATTGACCCCCACACTGAACAGCTTGCACGAGACATTCAGGGAGAAGTTTCTCGGTTGCTGTCCTTCGAACTCTCACTTTTCGGGAGCTGTACAGCACTGATTTCGATTCATCACTGAAAAGGACCTTACTTCAATGTTCCATGGACGAGTTTCTTTTATTTTTGCACCACTTAACACGATTTCTCTTGTACATTGTTGAGCAATGGCTTTTTGAGAGGAGCGTAAGACGCAAGTCCACATTCCTCCAGAAGACGCGAAATGGTCATCTTTGAGACCTTTTTATTAGCAGAATCTTGAAATTCCCTCATTATCGCTGGAAGAGGGGCTTTACGGTTATTCTTTGCCACTCTCGCGATAATCCGGTCCTCGCGTACAGACGTTACCCTGGGGCGGCCGCAGCGTGGTTTATCAAGCACTGTACCTTGCTGCTTGAATTAGTTTATTGTGTTCGCCACGTAGGTTTTGCTCACATTCAATGAGAGTGCAAATTCTCTGAGACCTATTGCATCTGTACATACCAATTATTTGCAATTTCACGGCAACGGGCACAGATTTTTCCCCATTGTCACGTAGCTTGCGATTCAAACAGCCTGTTTATTATCAAGCGTAATGGAAACGGGTTTGGACTTGCACAATGCTGCTACCCGAGTTATGTTTTTTCTGCGCAATCTATTGATATTTATACTAATGACTGATAAAATTTGTTCACACCAGCGCAGTCACTGAGGAACATATTGTTATCTGAAGACCTCACAGTTTTCCTGTATATTTTTAATTTGCGAATTTTAGAAAAAAAAAGTATAAAACACGAGAATTTTTGCGCCAACACCTTCGCTCATGTTCCACAATACTGGAAAACAATTCAGTACGACGACGTCGGTTACGTGTATACACATTCATCTGTACTTCAAAATCCTGGATTTCTAAGTTCGTCAGATTCTTCCACCTCAAAATTAGGCTGTTTAATTCTGCCCCCTCACAATTAGGCTGTTTAATTCTGCCCCCTCACAATTAGGCTCAGTATAAATCTGCCCTCCCAAAATTATGCTCAAGTTCTATTCTGTCCCATCAAAATTAGGCCCAGTTTAATTCTGCCCTCTAAAAATTAGGCCCAGATTAATTCTGCTCTTTAAAAATTAGGCCAAGATTAATTCTCCCCTCTTAAAATTAGGCCCACTTTAATTCTCCCGCCTCTAAATTAGGCCCAGTTTAATTCTCCCCTCTTAAAATTAGGCCGTTTCATTCTCCCCTCTCAAAATTAGGCTGCTTCATTCTCTCCTCTCAAAATTAGGCTATTTAATTCTGCCCCATCAAAATTAGACCTTTTAATTCTCCTCTCTCAAAATTAGGCCCAGTTTAATTCTCCCGCCTCTAAATTAGGCCCAGTTTAATTCTCCCCTCCCAAAATTAGGCCCAGTTTAATTATCCCCTCCCAAAATTAGGCCCAATTCAATTCACTCCTCTCAAAATTAGAACCAGTTTATTTCTTCCTTTTCAAAATTAGGCCCAGTTTAATTCTCCCACGTCTAAATTAGGCCCAGTTTAATTCTCCCCTCTCAAAAATAGGCCCAGTTCAATTCACTCCTCTCAAAATTAGGCTGCTTAATTCTCCCCTCTCAAAATTAAGCTGCTTCATTCTCCCCTCTCAAAATTAGGCTATTTAATTCTGCCCTCTCAAAATTAGGCCTTTTAATTCTTTCCTCTGAAAATTAGACAAAATTTAATTCTCCATTTTCAAAATTAGGCCCAGTTTAATTCTCCCACCTCTAAATTAGGCCCAGTTTAAATCTCCCCTTGTAACGAGTGCACTCACGGTCCCCGAAATGACGTGTCAATCATACCCCGGCACGGGGCCAAACGTCGTTATGTGTACGGGAAACCGGTCGTGACTCTCACGGTGCAGGTTTTCAAGTTCGGTACTGAGACGGTCGTTTATTGTCGTACTATTGCGAGGCGGAGATAAATACCTTGAAATGTTACAGTGTTTTGTTTACCTTTGATATGTAGATTCGAACAATCATAACACACTAATAGCATAATATCCGGTACCTGAAAAACGTCAATTAACAACACTGACGAACGGTACAAAGTGGATATATATTGTAACAACAAAAAAAATATTGCAATCAACAACTGTTTACATAGCCTCCTTAAACTCTCACTCATTCACTCTCTCTCACACATATGAGGTATTTTTACATGTGAAGTATTGGTACAAATCATAGATCTCATTAACATATCATTCCTTTTTAGTTTTTAAACCTTTATGTGAATGTAGGTCATTTGTCTGCCAGCTCCTGTGCTCTTTTAAATTTACTTAAATGCCAGCCCTCGGAAAGCGGTTAACTAAGACAATTTGGTCGGCGTGGTTTTCTCTTTCGTTCGAATGAACGTATGCATCCAGTCGTAAGCACGACATTTAACAAGTTTCTCGGACGGGGGTAATACACATAAACCTCTCTCGTCCAATGAGAACAACTACACAATTACATAGTGATGCAACACTTAATCGGCTCCAGCTCCCGGAATACACAAATCAATCTTCGGCGCGAGCAAAAATTACATCATTAACCACTATGCAACAAATAATACTACTTCACGCGCACGACCCTGCAATAAAAAAACTACGCTTTCCACAATTAAAAAGGACTCATCAGTCAAGTATTGACAAATTAAATGGCGCGACGGGGCGGTCGGTTACACAAAAAATGGAGCACACTTTGACAATTTACACTAAATATTAAAGTAATGAAATGGAGCTTCTAACCCTGAATGCAGACAATTAAATTAGAACATCTGAACATGAAATAACCCTTTTTTACAACAATACCAAAATTTTTCAGACACGGAATTTAGGTTCGGGGTTTCCTGAGTCACTTTGCAAATAAGTGAGACTTCGACGTTAACAGTACGGTGTTGATACTAACGATGCACGTTTACATGGACATAGACCCTCTGAAGAATGCTGTACCGGACTCTGCTACATTGCGTGGTCATTCATCTCTCCTGGACGCGGGACTTGCACACGGTTCCTTTGTGGCGAAATTGTTATCCGAGGTCGATCGCGACGAAGAATAATTGCGACGATATGGTGTACTTGAACCTCCTCAGTACTTCTAGTGTCGGGCATCCATTGGACGTCGATCTGGAATCATCTCTCTCTGGTAACGGGCTTCGATTGGGCGTCGATCTGGAGTCGTCCTTCTCTCTCTCTCTGATAACGGGCTTCGGTTGGAACGTCGATCTGGAAACGTCCTTCGGTCTTTGGCCAGTGTTCGGCTTTGATGTCGTCTTTGGTGCTGGCTTCGCCGGATGGTAGCGGCGCATCGTTGCGGGTGCCGGGGAGGCGACGGCCCACCTTCTCTATCTCCTTTAGCCCTCCATTATTATGTAGTCCACTCTTGGCAAAAACAAATCACCGCGTAATCTTCACCAAAATAAGGCGCACACTGGTAACTCTCTATCTGCAATTCGCTCTCGGTACGTAAGAAAACGAAGTCCACGGACACAAAACAATAATCACGCGATAGTGTAGCGCGGAGATGCTGTCTCTATGAAATCCGGGTAAAAAACTGTGTCTGGAATGGTAGTACCGCATATTTATAAGAGATTCAAATTCGTCCGTTGAAAAGCACGCTAAGGTGGATTGGCTTCGGTTTCTGAGGGGGTGGAAGTGACCTCTCTCCATTGTCTTGAAACGCGGTCACCCGCGCGTCCTCAATCCTTGCAGGCTTGGGCTCCAGCTGGTTCTCCTGGTCATCTGTGACAAATGGGTTCGCCCACCCGCTGCGATTTCTAGCCCGGTCTCGACAAAAATAATCCTTCCTTTTCTCCGTGTTGGTGCAAATATGTCATCTTCAAAGCAATGACAGCTCGGCTGTCACTCAGGAAAAACCCGTCTCCCAACTCCCGGCGTCTGGCTCGGATACAAATTTATCCACAAAATAAAATCAAACCTCACACTTTCATATTTGAACTTACAATGAATCAATAAACAAACAATAATTTAAATCGAACTGCGTTTCACATGTCACTAGATACCGTGACACCCTCTCAAAAATAGGCCCAGTTCAATTCACTCCTCTCAAAATTAGGCTGTTTCATTCTCCCCTCTCAAAATTAGGCTGCTTCATTCTCCCCTCTCAAAATTAGGCTATTTAATTCTGCCCTCTCAAAATTAAGCCCAGTTTAATTCTCCCTTCTCAAAATCAGGCCCAGTTTAATTCTTGTCTCTCAAAATTAGGCCTTTAAATTCTCCCTCTCCAAACTAGGCCCAGTTTAATTCTCTCCTCCCAAAATTAGGCCTTTTAATTCTCCCCTCTCAAAATTAGGCCCAGTTTAATTCTCCTTTCTCAAAATTAGACCAAGTTTAATTCTCCCCTTTCAAAATTAAGTCTAGTTTAATTATTTTGCCTCACAATTAGGCCCAGTTTAATTCTTCCCTCTCAAAATTAGGCCTTTTAATTCTCTCCTCTGAAAATTAGGCCCAGTTTAATTCTCCCTCTCAAAATTAGGCCCAGTTTAATTCTCCCTCTCAAAATTAGGCCCAGTTTAATTCTCCCCTCTCAAAATTAAGCCCAGTCTATTTCTCCCCTTTCAATATTAAGCCCAGTTTATTTATTTCCTCAAAATTAGGCCCAGTTTTATTCTCCCCTTTCAAAATTAGGCCTTTTAATTCTCCCCTCTCAAAATAAGGCCAGTTTAATTCTCCTTTCTCAAAAAGGCTCAGTTTAATTCTCCTTTCTCAAAATAAGGCCCATTTTAATTCTCCCCTCTCAAATTAGGCCCAGTTTAATTCTCCCCTCTCAAATTAGGCCCAGTTTAATTCTCCTCTCTCAAAATTAGGCCAGTTTAATTCTCCTCTCTCAAAATTAGGCCAGTTTAATTCTCCTTTCTCAAAATAAGGCCCAGTTTAATTCTCCCCTCTCAAAATTAGGCCCAGTTTAATTCTCCCCTCTCAAAATTAGACCCAGTTTAATTATTGCGCCTCAAAATTAGGCCCAGTTTAATTCTTGCCTCTCAAAATTAGGCCCGGTTTTATTCTCCCCTCTCAAAATTCTGCCCAGTACCTGGAAGGCAATTATCGCCCACAACTTCAAATTTTATGCAAATAAAAATACTTTTCGCAAAATTTTCTTGCTCGATTCTATCGCATTACCTGCTTTTGTTAGTCTTATTAAGTTCAGAACCGTAGCTAGGGGCGGTGGGAGTCGGCCCTGGGCGCCGTACGATCAAAATGAAAATAAGTTGTAAGATTGATTGATTGGTTTTTGGTTTTAAGTCCACTTTACGCACAGAAAGGCGAATCGGGACTGGACCTACAGTTTAAATTGGGATCCGAACCACTGTGCCATGTGCCTCCACCGGGTATCGCACCCGGGACCCCTTGATCACAAGGTGACGATGTTACCACTACACCATCGGCAAGGTACAAAAGTTGTAAAAGAGAGAATGCATTGGAGTCCCGTCAAATTATTTGCGCCTATTATGTTGTATATAATATGTATTACAGAAACTTTGAATACGTACACAATTTATATGAAACATATATCGTGCATGAAAGTTATACATGTTAATGCAAAAAAGAATATTTGGAATGCATTTATCAAGCATTTTCTGTCTTTCAAAAATAGTTTGTGTGCTTGCTTTCCATTATTAATGTGAAATTGAACGTGTTGAAGAAATAATTCAAATCTTTTGTTCGAACACAAATGCTTTAGCACCAACTTCTACCCCTTTTTGCATAATTTACGAGGGTAATAAGGTCTTTGATATTACTACTAATAATAATAATATTGGTCCCGGGTTGGGCATGGATGTTTGTGAGTATCCATTCATCAATTTCATCATATCATTCATCCCAATCTTCGTAAATTAGCCAAAAGTAGCACAATAAGCGAAGTAAAACAAAGCAAATCAATAATAAAGACAATAATAATCATGTTATGATAATATGATTATTAGCATTATTATTAAAATTATAAATATTATTAATTATTTGTTATTGTTATTATTATTGTTATTATTATTATTATTATTATTATTATTATTATTATTATTGGTACGTTTATCCTGGTACTTGCCTCCCCAGACAAAAATTCGTGGTTGCGCCTCTGGTCTTATATGATTTCAGACAATTAAAAACTGTTTTGTAACTCACAAATATTTGTTGGCAATTACTAAATTCGCTCGCATATTGTTGTGCAACGTAAACTTTCTTTCGTGGAACTTTAATTATTTTCCTTCTAACAACAAAACAAAACCAAAGGGAGGAGAAAAACTTTCTAAGTTAACTAACTTTCATTAAACAGATGTACATTATCATTACAAAACAACATTCTTACTTAGTTTTAAGTTATAACCGACTAAATGTAAAAATTGATAAAAAAAAAAGTTATCGTCTGTGCATTTCACCATGCTACGCAGGCATGGACGTCCGGGAGGGCAAGGGAGGGGCGCCTCCCTCCCGACTCTTGGAAAATTAATGTCCGCCTGAAAATTATATAGTGCACACATAATTTCATTTCAGCCACAGTAATTTGTCAGTTATTATAAATACGTTGAAGGAACATGATAATTTCAGACTGAAGCAGTGTTTTTTTTAAGGGCATCACTATTATGGGGGAAAATATGCCTCCTTTGCCCCCCCAGAAAAAATACCTTGCTTGCCCCTCCCTGGAAAAATCCTACGGACGCCCATGTATGCAGGCATACAGTGGAAGTGAAATGTCCAGAAAGTTAGAACTGTAGAACATAAGATAACATACAAAACTGGGAGACCCCTTGGCTCTTGGGACTACATATTTTCTCTTTCTAGAAATGTTTTTTACTTTCTTACATTAGGTAACTTTTGTGGAAATGAAGAAAGCGTTGAGAGCTTAGAATCGGGGGCCTGGGGGAAAATGTCCCATTTGCCCCGACCCCTGTCGGTGACCCTGCATCTATCAAAGTACGAAGTAAATATTTGCCCTTTTTTTTTACATTTTTTCTTATTACCAAACATCATTGTACAAACACAAAGTTCAGCCCGTTAAATTGTAGTTCTATCACGTACTTACCGAAGCAAGAGATGAATGCACCACACCAAAGGAGCAACCACGATATTTGGTCTAAGGGAAGGGGACATCAGGATAAACGTGTCAATAATAGTAATAATATTGGTAGTAGTAGTAGTAGTAGTAATGGTGGTGGTGATAGTAGTAGCAATATCAAACACATTATCCTCGTAAATCATGCAAAAAGAGGGTAGAAGTTGGCGCTAAAGCAATACCTAGTGTCGGAGCAAAAGATTTCAAATATTTAAATATTTCATTGCAACACGTTCAATTTAAGCACACAAACTGTGTTTTTGAAAGATAGAAAATGCACGACGAATGTAATTCTTTGTTTTTGTACGTATGACAATTACGCTACATTACGATCGATCTATTTTTTTGCAAACTGAAAGCAATATTGATTCAATAATGCACAAATAATTACACGGGGCGCCCCCCACCCCTCTCGTGTTTAGGTAACTATTGGGCGTCCGTCCACCCCTCTGGCATCATCAATTCTCGATTGATTGAATTGTTGTTTTAAGTCCACTTTATGCACAGAAAGGCTAATCGGGACTGAACCTACAGTTTAAAGTGGGATCCGAATCATTGTGACACCTTCCTCCCACGGGTATCGAACCCGGGACCCGTTGTTTACATAGCGGCGACGTTAACCGTTGTATATACGTTATACAGTGTATATAATCCCTAACTTTGATAATTTATATCTTGAAAACCGTAAGAGATATTGACACCGAGTTTTCTGCATTATAAAGCCTCATCCACGGAGATATTTTTCAATACTTAACATCATCAGTCTACCCAATACAGAAAAATATATACGAGTACATTAATAACTGACGGAAGGCAGCTTTAAATTTTTTTCCAGAATGACACTTTTCGGTGAAAAAACATGTAATTTTAGAAGGCTCATAATTAGACGTCTGATGTTTGATCCCATGCCAATCTGTCATTTTCGGCCATATTAGTGATGTGCAGTATTTGATGGATTTTTGACTGGCGATTATATGGGTTAAGTGAAAAAGTGCCATCTTAGAGGCATATCATCTCAGCTGGCAACACTGCATCATGTCCATATTGATGTCAAGAGACAAAAGATCAAATAATAATAAGCAAGAAATGCCAATCCAATCTATAATTTGCAAAGAAAATTGAAAACCTGTGTCAACTCGGGTGATTCTGGGAATACATGAGTTGAATTGCGAACTCTGTGGAAATAATGGAGGAAAGTGGGGGGATGGATTAGGAGGTTATTGGTGGTGTGTCAATAAATCATTTTATTTTCTGTACACTCTCAGCTCTGAATGAAATTGAATCCACTACAAAAAAACTGATTAATATGGAAACTGAGAATACTATGTCATGCATATACAGTTCCTGCTTAAGTGAATAATTAGTGCTTTTACCTCTGGTGCAAGCAGACACTGGTTTGATCCTGAGTGCTCTACAATTTTGTTGCTGATCCAGCATCACGAGGGAAATTGTGGAGCTACCTGAAAGCAATAGTAATTGCCTCTGGTCTCAAAAGCCAGAAAACAGTGGCAATGTGACTCGAGGCATTGATCAGCTGTCACTCAGTGAAAATCTGCTTGGCAGGTCTTGACCCTCAAAGGGATGTTGCACCACAGAGTTACACACATGTTGAAGCTATTAGCTCTTGACTGTTATGTTATGATAACTTGTAAGTTTTGAAACATTAACATGCTTAGCTGTATTAGTAATAGTCTTTAAATTGTTGTTAACTAATTTGTTATTCACATTTTCAGAAAAGGTCCTACATAAAACTTTGCATAGCATGGTTGATGATCAAAATCTACTTCCTCACTGGGGACATAATACTTCTTGACACCTGGCTACTGGCAGAAAGCAACAGAAGACCAATCACGTCCAAGTGGCATCTGTATAAAACTCTTGCTGGCATCTTGATTGTCCTGTGGATGCTGGCAGCAGTTTTCTTAGGTAGGAGTGAAGTCCATTTGGTCATGGGTAGACTATGAGTAACAATATTTTGTCAGACAGCAAATTATGAGCATTTAAAGATTAATGAATGAAAGTGTGATGTTTATAGGAAATACAGGGTTATTCATAATTATTTATCTAAAATTAAATAACTCCATCTGTATAACATACTTACATAATTTATTTATTGCATTAAAATCTACATAACTTCCAAATTTCTTTCTTATAAATGTTAGATATGGTTTCTCTCGATGTAGACTTTCTCGGACTTCACATGTAAGTCTCCCTCATGGCTTCCACAACATATCTGCTACCGTAGGGCAACCCTGACCACCTCTGTGTGCAACACAGCCTGTGTTGATAAAACAATTGTACCAGGATTTGACAGTCTCTGCTTGATGCAGAACGTTTTTCTGAAACTCCGTTGAACAGTAACTACGGACTCTGTTTGTGGAACCACAGACAAGAATGCATGCATACCACACTGCTGTAAGACTCCCATGTCAACTGGTTCATTGGTCATGTAGTCACCTGTAACACAGTGACTGGCCTCTGGCAGCCTAGAAATGAAACTTCATGGTATGGCACATATTTAGAACCACATTTGAATCAATAATGAATAATACTTTCAGATAATTTGAATAACCTTGTACATGGGTTCATATATAAGCCATATTATCTTACAAATACATATTTCTTTGCTACATTTTTTCTCGGTTTCTGGAGCTAAAAGTAACAGCACATTCATTGTTTAAATCCTCTACAAACAGGGAATGCAAAGCAAAAGTTTTGGATTAGGGCTCTGAATTGTCTAATTGTGTGTGTGTATGTGTGTGTGCGTGCGTGTGTGTTGGTCTATCTAAGTTGTGCTGCAGCTGAAGTTCAATGACTAGCAAGGGCATATCTAAGGAGAGGGTTGCTGTGTTGTAGCTCCTTCCGAAAATCAAACAACAAAAGCTGGAAAAAATTGAGAATAATTCATACAATTCATTGGAATATACATGTGTATCTTACAATCTTTGAAATTTCCTTAGAGCAACATTTTGAAGTGAATCAACCATATTCCATATTGTTGTGAAAAACTATTTATTACTAACCCTTTACATCCTTTACTCATATCAACCTCTATATTCACACACACACAAACGCAAAAAAATGTTTAGCTAAAGTTTATATTTGGTTTCACAATAAATTATATATATCACAACACAAACCTATCTATACATAGTTTTCAGCACATTGGTCCAATGTAAATACCACCCATTGGCCCAATGTTGGAACCATCCTAACAATATGTTATAAATCATACTGTCAAAGATCCTCATCAAGCAAGTCGATAAACCCTATCACTAGCTGTTGTACTCCATGGTATTTTAAGAATGCTACATCAGTAATTAATCTGTCTTCCTGAAATTCATTTTGTATATAAGTAGTCATGTTGCTGATCTAAAAGGTATTTTAAAAGTAAGGTAATGTTGCCACAACGTTGTGGCAACGTTAGCCCCTAACATACCTAACGTTGTTACAACGTTGAATGTATGTTGATACAACGTTGTGAAAACGTTGTGTCAACGTTTAAGGGTCATTTTTTTCAACGTTGCTGCAACGTTGGTTGACAACGTTGTCACAACATATACTGAACATTATGTAGCAACGTTAGGTATGTCAGGGGTTAACGTTGCCACAACTTTTTTGCAACATTACCTTGCTGTCTGTGTAATTTATGAATATAACAATGCATATTTAAAATATGGTTATTTCGCATGGTAAGCTATTAGCAATCTTGCCAAGCCATTTTTGTATATAATACATATTATAAAAACTTTTCCTGCTCCACCACAATAGGCTATTGTTAGTCTGGAGATTGTGATGAATTACCCAATCTCTAACTACACCTGGTAATTAGTTTCTTATTGCTGTACTTAGCTCCTGTTTATATAGTCTGGAATATAAATATTTATCATGGGAGTTTCACTTGTATTCAACATATTTCATTTTCTGATCTTCCTTACAACTTCAATATTCACACATCTTTCGAAGGATAATAAAACACATTTTTTCACTAATTACAATCTAAAGTATCCTTATTTGTGTTACTAAAAGTTATGTTTGTTTTGCATTTGAGTCGCACTGCCATCTAGTGTACGCTGTAGGAAATTCAGATTAAACAAAACACTCCGATCTGACGCTTGTGGGGCTCATGGTGGTGAGCATCCAAACTAAAGCGTATTCAGTGGAATGTTTTTTGTAACGTTGATGCAACGTTATCACAACGTTGTTCCCCTACATACAACAGTCATCATAAATACAACAAACATACAACGTTGTGGCAATGAGTCAGGAATGAGGAAGAGAAGGAAGAAGAATAAGTTGGAATACAATGGAGAGTGAGGGGTCAGTGATTAGAGAGGCAGTCAGTCCTGGCCTAAGAGAAGGAAAGGAGCATTAGGAGAAGCTTGGGGAATGCTTGTACAGTTGTATGAATAAGCAGCTCTACAATGAGATCTTGTCAACCATTGATAGGTAAATATCCTTATATCTAACCATGTGTGATCCGAATTGGAAAGTGTAAAATCCAAGTATTTGAGTATTGCCCTTCTTGTGTGTGCGTGTTTCACCTCTCGCACTCTACCGTCAGGCAATAGGTCAGAGGCGAGTGCTCATATCACAGAGGATGAATGATACCTTGAGTTACATCACCCACCAGGGCTGTTAAGGTTCCTGGTTCGATCCCACGTTCCTAGGAGAACGTTACGCCATGGCCAAAATCGCCATTGCCCAACAGTATGTTCTTACATTTGGCCAACCATTTTTAGTACGGTTTGTCGAGTATTGGGCCAACCACTTTTTGTTACTTGGGAAAGCAGTAATTTAATTCTTTATATCTACAAATAATTCATTACAAGACATATGATCTAATTAGATGGTCTTGTTTTACAGGAGTTGCTGTGTGTGCTTCTGACCCCAATTGCTCTGATTTTTTCCATCACCAAACTTCAAGCATGTTGACAAGTGTTCCCAGCATTGACTCTCTGATTACGATAGCTGATTTAGTCTTAAATTCACTGCCAGATTTCTCAATATTTCCTGTCACTGAGGTAAGATTTACCAATGATGTAAGAATGTCTTCACTCTGGGTCAAATATGAAAAGTTTTTGCTGATGTGTACTTTACGCACTTGCAAACACGTGTTCCATTTTAAAATACCTTAATTTCCTAGAACAGAGTTAATAACTGAAGCAAAATACACGTCATTCAAAAACAAAGAAATTGCCACATTATCCTTAAGAAATGTTTTCTTCCATGGCAGAAATTTCATTAATATGCTCAACTTTTCAACATACTGTACTTTCATCTTTATCTTTACATTGTGTCAAAACATGATCATATTAAAGAAGATACAACATTTCTTATTAATATTAATTATATGGAATGAAGATACACAGACTACTTGAAAGGATTTAGATCCTGCCACATACTGGTCATGAAATAATTTTCATTTTTACAGATATATTCACAAATTTGTCATGAACAATAGTGTAACTATATTATGGAAAGGGGGTGTACTTCAATCTCTCAATAATTCCAACCTCACCCCTTCATTGCACGTATTAGTGGTTGTATCACCTTAATGCACTATAGTTGAAAGTCAGTTATAATTTTACAATTTTCACATTCAGCCCATCCAGGATGAACGCAGATTATTGGATTGGATGGATATGTCAATAAAATCAAAGAATCTCTTGGCAGCTTATGAGGAGCGAATTCAGAAGTTGGAAGCACGTGTAACAAAGGCAGAAGACACTTCTGTAAGTCATAGTTTCTTGGAACTCAATTTATTTTATCTGCAGAAATGATAAATAGCAAATTCTAAATTTTAATTGCAAATCAAGATTAGAGTTAGTTCTTTACATTTACATCGCATACTTCTTTTAATTACATCTCCATTTTTTATATTCTTGGGGTGTGTATCAAGAAATGTCGAACACATTTGTTCCTCTTTAGCATTTAACATTACTTATAATTTTAACAAATCTTCTACATTATTCTGAATGTAGATTATTGTTGTGGTCACAATTATGAAAATATAGTATTTGCTTTCATATTTTTTAGTCTGAATTTCTATTATTCTTGTGTCTATTAAGTTAAACTTCTACTAACTTCATAATTCACTACTTTAAGTAAAATAGAAGATGAGAATATCAAACATGAATTCAATAAAATTTGTGAGTTCTTTGATACAGGGCAATCTCAACTGAAATACACATATTGATTATACCTAATAGTACAATAAGAATAAATACAATACAATAACATAATTCAGAAATAAGAAAAGTAAACTAACATTTGTATGTTTACAGAATATTAGTTGGGTATTAATGCAAATGCTGCCAATGATATAAAATTATTTTTAACCTTTTTCTCATGTTCTTAAAGGTACTGTTGGATATAACATAATTTACTTCATTTTTGTCAAAATGCATCTGAGTATTAGAAGAAAAGAGAGGTAAAGGTCACCGTGTCATGAAGGCAGATTTAGAGGTTGTCAGGGGTAGGGTCGCACACATTCTCAATCTCTGCAATTATGGAGGTGATGTGATCAGCACCATGCTCTGGCTGCCTTTACCCTCCAGGGTTGCCCCCAGGTACCAGATAAAAATCCTGCTTGAATCTGACAATAATATGTGTGTGTGTGTGTGTGTGTGTGTGTGTGTGTGTAGATATTCCCCTTGTTCATCTGTTTGTGCTCAGTGAAGGAAACTGTATCACTTCTCCTTGAGATACTTTTTTGTATGTTTTACATGCAAAATTTACATTCCAGCTGTATTTATGCTTCCTCTAACTCACCTAACTCCGGGAACTTTTCTAACGGTGAAAGCGGCCCCGGCGCCCACCCAGCGTCGAATAACATGGGTACGTGGGGGAAACCCTGGGGGGTAAAGGCGGTCAGGGGCGTGATGCTGATCACATCACCCCCACTCACGACCGGATCAAGAAAGTGTGGGGCGTTACCCCCACACCCCCTATACGCCTTCATGGCGTGGTGCTATGCACAGGGGAACACTTTACCTTTTACCTTACCTAACTCACCTACATCAATTCATTCACATTCACTTGCACTTTTTGGTTTCTTAATTCGACTGATTTGATTTAAATATATAACATGGTGCAGTTGCAAGAACTATATTTTAGAAAGAATTATTGCATTGTTTACAAATGTATTTCATGATAAGGAGGGCTGTAGAAACAGCGGTAACACTTTACTATACCGGAGACGGATTTCTTCAATTTTACAGGAGAAAGTACTTACGCAAATCATTTTCTGTAGCATTGTTGATGTTCGGGAATGTAGTTTTGATCCATTTTAATGCGAATGCATGTGGGTTTCTACGAAAATCTATTTCCGACTCACTATTGCTGTTGCCGCCATTTGCTTTCTGCACGAGAGCACTCTCGTATTGTCCGTATATGCTAAATTGAACGAAAGGTGTGCTAATGGAACCTAACCTAACAGGCCTAACCTAACCTAGTAGGCATACCTCGTCTCCGTGATGGTTCGTGGGGCTATCGTGAATTTTCGAGCTAATGTCAATGGTTTTTGGGGCTACCCGTGGATGGTTTGTGGGAAATAAGGAACAACAGTAAGTACTCGTTAATGTAAGAAATAGACATTATTTTCGTTAGAAATTCATTATTTCACCTAAATAAACGTTCCGCAATGCAGAATAGTACATTAGCAATGTAAAAAATTGCGAAATAAATCGTTGATAGGTGTCTCCGGTATAGTAAAGTAATACCGAAACAGCTAATGTAATCTAATTCAGGTTGAGTTGCAACTGCAGGGACAAAAAGCTGTAGCATTGGAAACTCCAGATGCTTTGTCTTTTGAGAGGAAGTTGAGAGAATATGCAGGAAGACTTCAGGATGTGGAGTGGCGGTTGGCACAAGCAGAGGATACTTCGGTAAGTACTAAGGAGCTGGTGAGTTTAATATTACATCATTCGTAAAGTAAGTTCCACTGATGAATACCGTGGCGCTGCAAGTGGGGCAGTGTGAATGCGCATGCACCTTGTGTAGCCACAACCTTGATGAAGTGCAGATATCAGTCTGAGGCAGGTTGGTCAGGATAGTAGTGCATAGGGCGTTGTTGTTATGTTTCAGACAATCCAAACTCCCGCCACATGTGAGGTGCGATCCGTGATCCGTTTTCTGGATGCACGTAATGTTCCAGCTGCGGAGATCCACCGTCAGATTTGTGAGGTGTATGGAGAAGGAATAATGAGTTCTTCAATGGTAAGAAGATGGGTGAGACAGTTTCGTGGTGGACGGGTTAGTGTTCATGATGCAGAACGAAGTGGTCGACCGTCTGTTGTGAATCCCAATTTGATTCGTTTAGTGGAAGAGCAGATTAGGGAGAACAGACGATTCACTCTGTCATTAGAGTTTCCACAAATCTCCAGAACTGTGCTGTATGAAATTGTGACAGTGAATTTGAAATTTCCCAAATTGTGTAACCGTTGGGTTCCTCACCAGCTCTCCGAAAATGCCAAAAAGGAAAGAATGGGAAGTGCATTAGAGTTTTTGAAACGGTATAGTGAGGAGGGAGAAGAGTTGTTGGATCAGATTGTGACTGGAGACGAGATATGGGTTTTGCATGAAACCCCAGAACAGAAATGAAGCACCATGGAGTGGAGGCACTCTGCGTCACCGTGGAAAACACAACCAAAACCAAAGCTTACAAACAAAAAAATCATGTGCACTGTGTTTTGGGATAGGCATGGAGTATTGCTTGTGGAATTTATGGAGCGTGGACAGCACATCAATGCCGAAACCTATTGTGTGACACTTCAAAACCTGCGTCCTGCAATCCAAAACAAACAACGTGGCATGCTCAGTCGGGGTGTCATTCTCCTCCACGACAATGCTCGTCCACGTGTGGCAAATGCAACTCAGGAAGTCCTGACGACCTTCCATTGGGAAAAACTACCACACACCCCTTACAGTCCTGATCTTGCCCCATCTGATTTTCATTTGTTCCTCCACCTTAAGGCATTCCTTGCTGGAAAACATTATGGTACTGACGAAGAACTGAAACGTGCAGTTTCCCAATGGTTTTCCATTCAGGTGGAAACGTTCTATGATAGGGGTATAACGAACTTGGTATCTTGCTATGATGCGTGCTTGAATTCTTATGGCGATTATGTGTGAATGTTGTACCATGTAGATATTCTCATCCCTATAAAGGTCGTGATATTACTATTTATATTTTTCATTTTATTGCATGATGGAACTTACTTTCCGAACGACGTTATAATTATAATTTTTATTGTATAATTGCACATTCATCTGACATTCCGAAGTTAAAATCATGATATTAAAATATCTTCAGCTGCATTATATGCAATTCCAAAGTCTCTTTACTGTATTTCCATCTTTTCTGTCCAGTAGAGTACACAGGATTTCATCAAGGGGGTGGGGGGGGTTATTTCTAAAACTTTCTCCAAATTCACGTTACCATTGTTTTATTATACTTTAGTTAAATAATAATAATAATCACAATTAATTAATAATAATAATAATTAATTAATTAGCTGAATTACTACTAATAATAATACTAATACCACTACTACTATTAAGTAGTAGAAATCTACATAAATATTGTATTTATGAAAACAATAGAACAAAATTACTTTCTATTCATTCGATTTTTATCAAATCCTGGGAGCTCTATTTTGTTTCTTCGTTACGAAATAATTGTCTGGTCAACGAAAACAAGAACAAATAATCAATTTAGAGAAAAATCTATATGGCAGTTTCATGCCCCATTTAGTTGTTTACAGAAGTGGTATTGATTCATCCCCTTACTGAAAAGTCAAAATTTCTATTTTTGCTGACTTTTTTAGCATTCTGGATCACTGTGCAATGTATTGAACATTGTTGCAACTGAGATACAAAACATTTTTTTCTCTCTTAAATCATAGTTACCCTCATATTTTATTTTCAAGAACTTGTGTTTATTTTCAAGGCATCACTGAAAGACGTGTGTGTTTGGAATGCTGTGCTTTTCTCCATGCTGCATGGAAAAAATAATTCAAATTATTATTATTATTAGTAGTAGTAGTAGTAGTAGAAGTAGTAATAGTATTGTCCCAGATCTTTGACTGTGATAAATTGGCCATTCAAATTTTTTTCCACAGCATTTTTCATAATATTTCACAAGCTCAAGGGGGGTTTAAACCCCATAAGCCCCCTTGCGTACGCCACTGTTTCTGTCCATTGTTCTAAGAAAGGGAATAGAATCAGTAGGAAAAAAGTTGTATGATGTGGTGAGTTAGAAACACTGCATGTCCAAGGCAGGTTTCATGAGGTGTATTAATAGTCTCAATCTGAGGCAGGAAGGGTGCAATCTTCAGTCATCAAGGCTATTCTACAGAATGAATACCCAAAAAAGGTGTATTTGCATATATGGTGAGAAGAAATGGGTATGAGACATTGTTGAGGTGAAATGTATAATGGACATGAAATTATCATTGATACCTGGTCTTTATATGTAACATTCAGCGCACCTTGCAAAATTCGCGTTTGTGTGACTGGGAGAATAGTTATACAATTCAATAACTAATATCATTAGGAACATAAAATCTTACCCAAATTCTGTATAACCAATGGCAATAATAAATTAAATGAAACTGAAAGAGAAACATGCCATTTTTTGTACAACTTTTCTATTCGTACACTTAATAATATAAAAGAAAAAAGTATATTCAGAGCAAATTGACTGACAGTTCTAATACTTTGATGCATATCCTTTGGCTTTAATTACTGCTTGACACCTGTTCTTCATAGAATTAACCAGTTTCTGACATGTTTCAGAGCTTATTTTATTCCACTCGGCTTGCACAACAGTTTTCAACTCTTGTTTGGACTTGACGCCTGCTTTATGCTTCATGCTTCAAAATTGCCCATAAATGCTCAATGGGATTTAAGTCTGAACTTTGAGCTGGTGTTTGTAGTAATTTGGGCACATTCCATATTAGCCAATTAATGTTAACTCGCACCTTATGCTTACTGTCATTGTCTTGTTGGAATCTGTAGATAGGGGGCATGTCTATTTTTTGGGCACTCTGCTTTACATTGTTCTTCAATATGTCCAAATAGACATATGCATCCATGATACCATCAACAAACTGGATGGTACCAACACCTTTGGAAGACATACAGCCCCAAATCATTAATGACCCACCACCGTGTTTAACTGTTGGAACTGTGATAATGTGATCATTGTCTGTATTTGATTTTCTCCAGACCCTTATTATCCCATCTGACCTGTATATATTAATCTTGGACAAATTATATGCTCTGTTTATACACTTTGAACATACATTTTTATTGACATTTGTTGGTGAAACCTTCATTAACATTAATTTCCAGGTACATATGAATATGATTATATTTACTAGTAGATATGACATTTTTTCTTCGGAAATTCTATGTGTACGAATAACAATGTTACATACTGTATATATACATATTAAAATTTCCTACGGTTCTTTTGAAATTTTGTTTTTAACGATTGTACCTAATCAGTATTTTTCAGGAATTTAGAACCATTTTAAGGTTTTTAGAACCTACTTCAAGATTTTTCTAGCCCAATTTAATATTTTTACAACATATTTTATGATTTATAGACCCTATTTTAGGATTTGAGCCTATTTTGTGAACCTAAATGCACACTTTTTAGAACCTAAAAATCCAAGGTATAGTTATGACTCAGTAACTTCAAATTTTTGTTTCTGATTACAGTTTCATTGTGAACCTTTGCGGATAGGCAACCTCTTCTTAACACACAGATTGAGATTTCTCTCTTCAATTCAAACACTGCTAGATCTTTAAAAAAAATTTAAAAAAATGAAAAAAGGCAATCACAATCACACCATGTTCTCTTTAATCTCCGTATATGGGAATGTAGAAGTGAAGAGAGGTTTGGTCAGAAATCTGCCTTGAACTAAAAATAAATTTAGATAGGGAATGAAATGCAAATGAAAGATTGTGTCAGTCAAAGCTTATTATTGTGGAAATTATGTTGAAGTTTGGGAGTTAAACTGGTTATAATGTTTATTTATTTATTTGAAAATATTGGAACTACACACACAGGTTTATGCAACATGCTTCTCCACTACAAGAAAGAGAGGAACGTTCATGTGATATTTGTACGGAAACTTTAGGAGAAAGTCGGGGTTTTTGCAGATGTCACAGTTCTGAAGTACCATGGCTGTGGTTGGGGATTAACTTACTCCTACATTAATGGAAACAATCAAGATACAGTAGTCTATAAATTGGCAAATTTCTGCAAGAGAGGTGGTTACTTGGTTTACTATCTACCGTGCGTCCATTTCGATCTGCAGCCAAGAGATCGGGAGAAATGTGGCGGGCGGCGCTGACGGAGGTGCCGACATTTGCGGCCTGTAATGCCCGCATATTTTTATGGACATATGCAGACATTTATATAAATATTGCAAAACTAGCACTAACCTGTGTTATAAGAGTTGTTCAAAGTGATGTCCACCTACACGCCTGGGAATTTCTGTACAAATTGCCTACACACGTCTCGACACGAGTCTGTTTTCACGTAAGTGTCATACATAAAAATTCTTTGTTCTAACGTGAACCTTGCGGCTGGCATTCCAATCGTCTCACTGACACAACACACATACACACTGCAATAACACAAACAAGTAACGGCAAGTAACCAAGAATAACACTCTTATGCACAGTACGAAATTAACACGCTCTTGGTTTACATCTGCCTGCCACTATATTCACAGCTCTGTAGTCGCGAAGGAACAAAAAACTTGAGCTAGGAGATTTCGGATTGCAAGGAAGCTCACGAACACCATTAGCTTTTAACGGTTCGTCTGCAGCGTAATCTTGATACAGTGTTGCACATTCGAAACCTCCAAACAATCCCCATCGACACAAAACTCTTTCAAGGATATAAACTTAAGCAGGACGTTACTGGTCAAAACTATGATTAAAATGTTTTACAGAGTATTATCTGTGGCTCTTAATATAATTTCTAAAGCGTATTTATTTGTGTATATAAGGGTGGAACTTGGAAGAATTACAGAAGAACTTTTGCGTGTTATAACACAGGTTAGTGCTCGTTTTGCAAGATGTCCACAAAAATAAGCGGGCATTACAGGCCTCAAATGTTGGCATCTCCGTCAGCGCCGCCCGCCACGTTTCTCCCGATCTCTCAGCTGCAGATCGAAATGGACGCACTGTATATTTGTCCATCTTTTCACTTACTCAACATTCTATTTTCTAGTACACATATAGTAATGAATTCAGGGGGTGGTCCAGGAGTGGGGGGAATTCCCTGCAAAAGTAAAATTAAAGTCCACCTCAAAAAAATGTCATTGGCAGAGCATTCGGACAATAGCTAAGAAATTTGCCAACCATGTTCACTTTGGCTTTCATTCACTTTAATTTAATATGCAACGTACATTTTCTGGCTTTTTTGTATAATAATAAACACTGATTCAGTCATCTTTATAATTAAGTCAAAATAATGAATGTATTTCAATATCGTCCATTTTGATAACTGCTAACTAGTAATAAATAATAAAATTCCATTTCATTGCATACGTATGAAAATATTTCGGGGTTCTCTACTGAAACTCAACAATGGATATGTGTAGACCAGCAAGGTTGGTGTAATGTGAGCTTTTATTGTGACGAATTTCAACTTCTTGCAGCTATTATAATAGTTAGTCAGTCAACAATTTGCTGTGTAATGGTGGTGATGTGCTTGTGCAGCCTTAACTAAATTTACACTTAATTTACTTTAATTTCATAACAGAGGTAAGGGCAATTTAAAAATTTTAGTATTGTTTTATTAGTATCATAATTTGACGTCACCCCCTGAAGTGTGATATTCCCACCTGTAGGAAAGTGGTTGGATTCAACACTGAGTATGCACCATATTAGGCAGTGAGGAGATACAACTCTAATCAACCTCCTTTCCTTAAGCATAGTAATATTGACATCTATAAACTAGATTCTCATTTCCTCAGAAAGGAGAAGTTGAAAGCAATGTCAGTGGAAGATGTAAAATGTTACTCCATCTACATAAGGCTGACATTGAAGCCCCATATTAACATTATATTTTACTCCTGCTGAAAATTTCTAGACAAAACCTACTATTGTCAATTGTGCTCTACTATGTTTCTCGGAAATCTACTGAAATCCATGGTTTCCTACTGAACACCTTCAGTAGGCCTAATGTACATGTACAGTAGAAGAATTACAAGTGAAGTATTCTCTTCAGTATTACATCTTGTAATATTGTATGTAGTGTGTCTAGCTTAGTATATTGGCTGTAAATATAACTTTTCATTCCTCTTGATTATCAATTTGTTTTCATATCTGTTTGAAAATCGGAACACAGTAGATGTTTCTAAAGACCTATTGATCTACTGAAAACAGTGGACAGGATAATCCTACATGCACACACAATCAGGAATAGTTCTTGGGTTTTGCAGATTTATTATTAATATTGATAGTAGACCAGCCAAGTAAAAAGGCTTAAAAAAAATTTACCTACATGGAATGTTAATGACTGCCACCCATCCTAAATCAATCATAGGTCAGACAGAAATACTAGGGTGGTTGCCACTAAAAATGTTGACCTTAAGGATAATTTTAAGGTCATATTGTTGCCCAAAAATGTCAAAATCACAGTCATTCAAGTATAGTCATGTAATATATGAAAATAAATGTATGGACGAGACACACAGTTTGTACTATTTTTATGTCGGAATATTGATATCAGAGGTAGGTCATGCAGGTGAAAGTCCATTCCAATATTTCTGCCATATCCATGCATTAGTGCTTCCATGCATTAGAGGTTTTCTAATGCAGACTCAGTGAAAAACAGCCCATGTTCCGTGCAGTCTGGAGCATATGCTACGTATGTACAGTCTTTTAGATATATTAAGCAATAAGTAGGGCTGAGCTGATACCAACATTTGACGATGCCGATACTTGTATAATTTTGGTTTAAAATAACAAAGGCTACTTACTGAGTCACAAAACTCATTACATCACATTTTAATGATATCAAATACTCCCAAATTATTCTCATATAGCATTATATCACTTAAAATGTCCTGTGACATTTTTTGTTAACTTCTATTTACCCCCAGAGAATTAAAAAAAAAGAAGTTTTTGAAATTTTGCAAGCATTGTTAAAGTGTTGCAGATACACCGAAAAAAATGGTGGATTATTATAAGTGTCCCTGCTTCATTTCATGATCTCCAATTTCATTATACATGTCCTTAAGGGGAGAGAAAGTTATAGCATGTAAAATAAAATTTATGTAGTGCATATAGTGTACAGCTTGCACAAGGAATGTAAAATAAATACAAATGTAAACAACATTCTTATTGTTTGGATTAACTTGGAGAGGGAGGAAAACAACAGAAACAGTGGCGGAGCGTGACCTTTCCAACAGTGTAAGCCTAGCATGACGAAGGCTATTTCCCGTTGTGCTTATTTTTGGGCTGACATGGTTAGTGATTTATTCACACACATCGACCCTCCCCCCCCCAATTTTTTCAGAACCCTTCCCTGGAATTTTTCACTAAATTAAAAATTCTGGATATATCCCTGGGATTGGTGTTTGTATGTCCTACATTTCAACTGATAATTAAGTCAGTCTTATTCCTATCACAATGAGTAACGTATCGATAAAAAATATGCAAAGTTAGATAAAATGAATAATAATAAACAAACGAAAATAGAAGGAAACAGAAAAGTGCTAAATACTTTTTACAACTGCATAACCAAGTATCAGCTCCGTACCATGAATCGCAAAATCGGCGCACTTTATTTTTCGTTTCTGTTACTGTGTGCGCTAGAGAAGGAAGGGGTGGGCCTACATAATCCACAAGTTTCTTCTTGCTAGACAACGGCGTCTTCAACAAGTTCTCCACCCCACCACACAATCACACTCATTTTATTCCATTATGCACTTCACTATCACACCACAGCACAGGGACGACAGTCCGCTTTTCAATAGATGGAATTCGCAAAAGCAATACCTCGAGACTTTAACAAACACACAACAAGAAATCTAGTTTTTCCCGTATCCCGCTCATTTCTAGGTTTCTCCTTTTTCCCCTTCCTGTTAGTTTTTTGCTTCAGAATTCCCTGTTCCTGGAAAAAAATCTCCTTGAAGCACCACTGGCTCAAATGTCCTTTGCAGTCAACCATTCATACCCGATAATGCTGGAGCCCCTCCTCTTGCAGGACCTGTGTCTCGTTGGCGCATATACAGTGAAGCCAACCCAAGCATAATGGTGCTAAATCTCGCACAAGTTTAAAAAGTCGTTTGAAAGTTGGAGATATAAATAAAACAACAGGGCCGCTTTTCATTGTGGTTGAATTTTCTCAAACTTTCACATAACGTCAAACCCATGCCGTTGGTTGAAGCATTCAAATTTATATTTGTTTTGTTATAAATTAATATTTATAATATGTAGATCGCAGAACAATTTAGTAGTATGTAGCATAATTTCATAGTTTGAACGACACCATGGATGTCCAGGAGGGGCAAGGGGAAGGGACACTTCCTGAAAAATGAATGTCAACCATTTTCACACATATAATTTCATTTCAGTCCCATCAAATTGTTAATTATTGTAAGGGCGTTGCAGAAAAATGTTAACTTCAAATTGAATTAGTATATTTTGAGAAGGGAAATATATCTAGTTTACCCCGACCCCTAAAAAAAAAAAATGCATTGCTTAATCCTCCCTGGTGGAAAGAAATACTGCGGACGTCCATGAACAACACTTTTTCTAAATATGAGGTTTGCAACGCTGCTGTAAGCCTCTGTCTGTAGGTTTACACACCTAGGGTTTCGACGTGCTCTTCTCCCTATATTGCTTGCTCTTCTCCATCCAGATACGGTGGGGACTGCTCCTTCGCGGTCAGAAATTTGTAAGGCAACATTCAGACGGCTTACAACTTTCCCCAAGCAGAAGGCGGGAGTTCTCATGTGACATCTGGTGCTGAAGTGTTGCAATCTAACAAACAGGATATCGAAGTCTGGTATCGGGCCGAGATGAACTTTGAAGTTTTTACTAATTTTGCCATATAATTACATACATTTTACTAGAACTAATAAAGTGTAAGCACAGCTTACATGGACACTCCGCGCCTGGTAAACAACATTCTTATCATTTGGATTAACTTGGAGAGGGAGGAAAACAACAGAAAAATATACACACGTACAGATCTGTATATTTAATGCTCATTTGGCAGCTCTGTATATGCCCTGCTGTCTATTATTCTGTCATTTGCAATAAAAACAAGTCACTGCATTGTCGGCATCAGGCACCAGTCACACAGAAGGGTAGAGGATAAGAAGAAAATCCACAACCCTCCCTCCCACAGCCATATTCATCCCTTTCGCAGAAACTCCGGAATGGGCCTAGCATTATAATAAGGCTGGTTTTGCAAATGTCACGTTCTTATCCCATGAGTTTGCGAATGAATGGTTTATTTTATTTCCACATAGTGTGGAACATGCCTTCAATGCCACGTTTGAACGCAGCGCTTACACTGCCTTTGATCTTGTCATCTGCTTCCCAGGAGGGTGCATCATTTCTGGAAATGTACATGGAATTCTTGTGCGGGACCCCAACCTGTCACAAGGAAGGGTGAACAAACTTTTGAAAAGAACAAATCCTGACAAATGGGTTGTTTTACTTGGCCGATCTAGCCACTCAAAATCTTTGGTATCGGATGGTATCGGCGAAAAATATTGAACCAATACTTGCCGATACTGATACTGGTATCTGCTCAGCTCTAGAAATAAGTAATGATATGCCAATACTGAGCTGTGATATGAACGTTTTGATTATATTATGCTATTGTAGATGAACATCAGAAATTACTGAAACTTAAAAGATGTCAATAAACAACTTTTTGCAACATGCATACACTCAAGTAAGTTTTGAAAATGATAGAAATATATCTAAGAACAAACTACAAAATTCAACAAAAAAGCATTAAAAAAAATTTTTGAAACTTACTTCAGAATTATTTTTTTTTACACACACATCAAAAGTTTGAGTTCGTGTTTATAAGTCCACTTTATCTACAGATAGGGTAATCGGGATTGTATCTTCTGTCTAAAGTGGGATCCGAACCACTGTGCCTCCACCGAATATTCAACTTCAGACCCCTTGCTTGTAAGGGGCATCGATAGTAACCTATTTTTTTATCTATCTGTTTCCATACAATATTATTTTGTTTATTTCATATCATTTTTCTACCTCATCATGTAATCAAGATGATAAGAATGAACAAAGAACAGGACAAATACAATAATAGAGAGCCTGCATGCCTTGACCAGGGTTCAAAGCTGAGACCCCTGGCTTGACACTGCCCACTTGAACATGGAACAGCTGTTATTTACCGATCTTAAGTTACGTTAACCGTTAAATGCAAGTGAACAGTTCTCAAGACAAGAATACTCTTCCTTTAACATGCATGTAACTGGTTGGGTTGAATTTTGGGCACAATACCTGCCTTCTTCCCTATCCCAGTGTATGGGCGGTGGGTGCAGGAAGATTGCCATCACCTCCAACATTATGTTATGATGCGCCAAGCTCACAGTCAACCAGTTACCATTGATTGACCAACACACTCCTCTGAAAGTCTTCTTTCGATCGTGACCCTTAGGTGTTCAAAGCAGCATAGGCAATATGGCTTCATTCAAAATCGCTTTGGTTTGCCAAGTTCTCTCTGTGATTTTCTAAGACTTGGTCCACTTTTGCTTCTGTTTTTCCAATATGGTCATTGTAGTAACTAACCATGCAATCCTTAACCAGGGATATCTGTTATAAACGCCAGTTGTTTAAGGAAGTCCATACTCTGAAACAGTTCCTTCAGTAAAAATAGAACGTATTTTAATAAAAATACATAAATTAATGTATTTTGCAAACTGGCTTCGCGGGCTGCAAAAAAAGGCATCGCAGGCCGCATGCAGCCCATGGGCCACCAGTTGGAAACCCCTGTTTTAGACCATAGGCTTATAGGCTAGTATGTAGTGAAGAAAACTATTCTTCTTCTATATGATAAATGGAAATTGCAGTTTTCGACCATGGGCTTGTTACCAAGATATACATTTATATTTAAAATCTTGTGCAATTTTAAACTTTCCGATGACATTCAGTCCTTAGTGGCTAAAACGGGCCTCGGTGTTTAAGAGTTAATATTGTTGTTGCTGCTGTTTCTCAAAACAATTACTGAAGTACAAACCCGAGAGTTCTGCTGCTTATGATTGGAAGGCATAAGTCTGTCTCATTGAATCTTGGGTGCAGAATTGTTTTGGTTAATATTTTTAATCTAAGACTGGTAAACCAATTATTTCATTCTATCCCTGGTTAAGGATTGCATGGTTAGTTACTACAATGAATTAATTGCCCCTTGTTTATTGCAGGATAAGTTTTTGGCTGTTTCTCATGAAGTGTCCCAAATAATACAAGAGCTGAACTTGGAGACTAAAGTTGCATATCCAGACTATGCTTTGGAAGCTTTTGGTATGATACATTCATTTAATCATAAATTTTCTTCATGTTTTTAAAAATGTTCCATTATTACCCATGTGCCATATATTTTTAATGAATCACTGTTTAAGAAGGATATACAAGATGTGAAACATGGTATTTCCTTAATTGTAACGTTTCAATTTTCCCACAGTTTCATCAGTGAGAAAATAAAAGTTTATTTAGGTGGCAAGAAATACAGTTGAAACATTGTGCTTTCAACATACACATTTGAATTCTCATACTTCCATTACTCGAAGTGGCAAAAGGTGAAAAGAGATTCCTCCATTTAAGAAAATGCATGTGAAGGAAACCCCAGCTCCCCACTCAATGTTTCATTGTTACATGTTAAACCATACAAGAATTTCTCTTCCTGTCTTTAGGCTTGAACAAAGCTCCCATCCATTGATTTCAAGCACTGATTGAACTCCCTCATCTTAAACCAATTATTAATCTCTGATAAATATCTATGAAAGAGAGGTTTAACATTCTCACAATTCTTATATGTTCTTCTGTATGATATGTTATCATCCACATCAAAAAATAATGAAAAATATTACAATTCATACATTTCTCTACAGATGTGTTTTACACAGTAATTAATGACATTTATCTGCCTCTTACACCATGGATATCCACAGGATTTGTTCCTGGGGTGGTGCAAATAAGGTTTTTATTTCAGGGCTGCTGCAAATGAGGCATATTTCTCCTTAAAATAGTGATGCAGCTCAAAAAACATGGATGTTAGCCCGAATATATTCATATAAAGAAAGTTCAGTTAAGTTATCTGGATATTAGATTTATTCTATACTAATAAAAAATAAAATAAATAAATTATGCAGATATATGTATAATCTGGGATATCAAGGTATTTATAATCTAGATTATATGTATTTCCATGGAATAAACTGTCTTTATGAACCTCCTGCAAAAGCAAGCATTATTGTCATTTTTTTTTTTTTTTTTTATGCTGTGGTCACTTTCAAAATGTTCCTCAAAATGCAGAGAAGAAATGTAGCTGTAGTGAAATTTTCGCTACAACTTAAGGAGCTGCAGCTACAATTTTCAAAAGTAGCGCTGCTGTAGCTACAGTAGAGACATTACAAGTAGCGTGCTATTTCCAACCACTGCCAAAATGCAAAGGAACACAATATAGCATGCATTATTCCATTATTAAGATCCTTTTTCATGGTTGTAACCATAGAAGAATTTTTAAGTAAGATATAACTGACAGCAAAAGTATTTTCTATTTGTGAGAAATCATAAGTATGTATGTCAACATTAAATGCTCTTTAAAGCTTGAAATTCACATGTAAAAAAGTAAGTCTAAATATTCACCACTGGGATCTACCTTACAACGTCCTCCAGTTGGACAACAGTCCTCACAAAGTTAGTCCACTACTCATTTTGTCGGGAACATGAGATTCTTAGTAACTCATCAGGGCCTGGTGGATAACAAGTATAACACCAATATCTAAAATTATACACTGTTGTAGGTTCACACCTACCTGTTATATAAGGTTACAAACTGCATACACATAGATAATCCGTTTCTTTAGGCTAACCACTTAGTCGGAAAATATGAAAATATCAATTCTCATAACATTTCATAAAACTAACAATAAGCACTAGACCTATCAAACTAACGTTGTGAAATTCACTCACATGTCGCGAAAGTCTAATTACATAATTAGTTCCTTACTTTCAACTTATTGGCAAGAAGAAAACTCGAAAACCGAAAACACTTCTTGAATTCTCACTGTTACCAAGTTCTTGTTGATTGCTCCCCCTTCTTTTGTTTCTCCGACACAACCTCTTGTTAGTTGAAAATATTCAGGCAGGTTCAAACATTTCCTCTGCCGAGATGGAAAAGTGACTTCAACATGAACAGATTATGATGTATTTCAAAACATATGTACATATGTTTCTTTACAGGTGGCATGATAGTTGATCACTCAGAAACATATAAGCTAAGGAAAAGTGTTTTGTCTCTCTTTGGAATTCCCCTCTGGTACAAATGGAATACACCAAGAAGTATAATACAGGTAAGAATGTTCCCATACAGTGTCATTCTACGAAAAATGGGCCTACTCCATGTTAATAACAAAATGAATTAATATGTAAATTATTATTGTTTTTAATTGCATTAAGGTTTAGATGTTTGTGAATGCTTATAATTACAAGGGTCGTTCAAGGTTGACCGGGACTTTTATTTCTGCAGTGGAAATAGGTAGCAGAAGAAACACCAAACTATGTCAGTTTTTCAAAGTATTCTCCGTGCACGCCGAGGCACCATTGCCATCATTCTGGCAGCTCCTGAATTCCTTTGGCGTAGAAAGAACTTGGTTGTTGTCGTAGCCACTGCAGGACATCGCTCCACAGTGCTTCGTCTGTCGTGTATTTCTTCCCTCCCTGATGGTCTTTAAGGGGTGCAAACAAATGATAATCACTGGGGGCTAAATCCGGACTGTAGGGGGATGGGGCAGAACTTCCCAGCGCATGTCGGCCAGAGTAGTTGTTGTCACAATGGCCGTGTGAGGGCGGGCATTGTCATGGAGAAGAATGACATTTCCAGATAACATCCCAGGTCTTTTCTTGCGAATGGACTTTCGTACAGCACCACTCAACAATGTGGAGTAATACTGGGCATTATCGTGCTCCCTTTGTCCAGAAAATCCACATGGATAATGCCCTTCATGTCCCAGAAGACACTTGCCATGATCTTTCCAGCGGACGGCTGCGTTTTGCTTTTCTTGGGGGACGGGGAACCTTTATGCAGCCACTCAATGCTGCATCTTTTGGTCTCTGGGGTTAAATTGTGCAACCATGTTTCATCACACATGATGATGGATTGCAACAATTCATCACCTTCTGCTCGAAACCGATTCAGAAGCTGTTCACAGACCGTCCTGCGTGTCCACTTCTGATCGAATGTCAGCTGGTGGGGAACCCACCTTGCACAAATTTTGCAGAAGCATAAGTGGTCGTGAATGATTGTCTCAACACTCCCGACACTGATATTCACCTCGGCAGCAATATCCCGCACTGTGACTCGCCGGTTCTCAAGAATCATTTGCTCAACACGTGCGATATTCACTGGTGTGACTGCAGTCGGGCGAATGTGTCCATGCGCTTCATTTGTCACCAGCTCCCGTCCTTCGCGAAACTGCTCACACCATTCGTACACTCTTGTCCGCGACATCGTTTGTTCACCATACTGTGCTTGCAATCGTCTGAAAATCTCATCTGGTTTCACTTTCTCCTTCACGAGAAATTTGATTACACACCGCTGCTCCACAGCCACAGACACACTGCTTGCCGCCATGTTTCGCGCGAAATACGTCATGCCGGGCGCTAGTTACTCACGAAGGAATACATTACGTCACCCGCACGTTTCATCATGATCCGGCTATTAATCGATTTTTTACGTATGAAAATCCTGGTAAACGTTGAACGACTCTTGTAGAAAATTTACCAATGGAAGTTACTAGCATTTGCAGCCTATTTGCTTCACAGACAAATGGAGTCAAAATTTGCTACATTTTTAAAGCATCACACATATAACAGATGTTTGTTAATGCTTTTCATGCATTCAGCCTATGTTGTCATAATTAAGTTTCTTTTATTTGTTTGCAGGCACCATAAAGTTTTTCATAATTCTATGAAATCAGTCATTATGAATATTTTTATCCAATCTCTTGTCTAGCCATACCCATGGCTAGAATTTATCTCCAGGGGGAGCTCACAGGTTATCAGGCTTTATACACAAAGTCCAATTTTAAAAAGTTTAACGGTATTAAATGAAGGTAAATTACGTGGAGGTCATTAAGTTATATTAAATTTAGAAATATCATACAATTTTTACATTTTTATATATATATTTTAAAACATTGTTTTTTTGAAGTGTTGACTGCTACTGAAATCATCCCTTACTGCACACTCCATACTACTTTTGATGATACTGATATTTATATCACACAAGAAAAAATACACAATATTCAATCATAGTGTCTACAGTACATTCCACCCCCGGCGGAAGCAATGAAACTCCCCCTCGTTCCGAAAACTTGGGAGTTGCCCTTTGACACAGATGTGGAGGGAATTGCATGATGTCATCAAAGTCACAGATTTCTGTTTAAGTGGGAGGTCGCAACAGGGGAAGCGAAAGTTCAGATAAAGAAGCTGCCCTGTGAAAGAACCTTCTA
Organism: Lepisma saccharinum; assembly: GCF_977018435.1. Lineage (NCBI taxonomy): Eukaryota > Metazoa > Arthropoda > Insecta > Zygentoma > Lepismatidae > Lepisma > Lepisma saccharinum. The sequence continues at coordinate 64,597,524 of NC_139250.1, read as the reverse complement.
CAGTCTAGAGAAGAGAATCTTCTAAATACTTGCTGCTACTTATACTTCTTCTTACAAATAAGATGAAGAAATGTGTACATGTTGTTCATGTTCTGTGAATTTATCCTTCAACAAAGTTGTGAGCAAAATAATATCTCCTGTCTAGATTTTCACTCTTCACTGCAAACAAATTAGAGAAAATAATTTTGCCTAATGTCAAGGGGGCTGATGGCAGTGTTGGGGGGCCTCAGCCCCCTCCCCCTGCCTGGCTACGGACTTGCTGGAACCTTAACCTCTTAACTGGGTATGACGTAATACTCCGTTCTGGCTCTACTGATTTATAATGGGCATGACGGGATACTACGTTCTCATGTTCTTACTGCTGATATCTGTTGTGTATGACGAGATACTACGTAAAATTACTTTCTTCTTTGTTTCACCAGATGGCTCTGACTTCCAGACTGTTGTAACCGTTAGAGTTAGCGGGAAGCAACGAACACAGCCCGACGTTCAGTTCTATCGCGTATGCAATAATGGCTCAGGCAAATCGGAAGCGACGGCGTGTTTTTCCTGCTGAGGAAATCCGAGATATATTGTAGTTGTAAATCTCGCACATTGTAAAAAGTACAACAAGGACCAATAAAAGAATAAACAATACCTAAATGGTATGCCATGGAGCACAGAAATATTAACTAAAATATTGGTTTACGAAATTCATCAATTTATCAACAAAAATTCCCAGGGCAGATTGGGCTTTCGACGAGGAAATTACCCAGTTAAGAGGTTAAATTTTATGTAAAATGTCACACACATAACGTTGAAATGCCCCTACAGCAGAATAGTTGAGCTCTAGCCTTTAGTGCAAATGGTCATGGGTTTAATCACCAATGGTTAAAACAATTCAGGAGTTACTTGAGAGCAGTAATGGTGGGCTCTGGTGAAGAATGCCCAGTGTTGTTACGACTCAAAACATCAACGGGCTGTGTGCTTGAAATGGATGATATTCAATTTGATGTCGTCACTTTGTGAAGAAACAGCATGAAGTCAGATGAACAAATTTGCACGTGTAAAACAAAGTGTATGAGATGCCTTCTTACAGCAAGGAATTTGTGATATTTTATATGGACATATCCCTCATGATCATGATATTCATACCTTGAATCCCTTTGGCAAAGACCACATGAACAATGATTATACAGCTTGTTTTCAACACAAGATCCGTTCTGTTTGTCCAAAAGCAAAGGTGTCTCCTGAACGCACACGGTGCAGGCTGTGCATGCGTCAATTGTGGGAAAAAGGACAGCTTGCTCTGCGACGACATTAATGAGCATTTCTACATTCTAATTTCTTCATATAGGAGACGTATTTATTTTACACGAGAGCGCTCAACTAAGCTTACATTACATTTCTTGGATCTGAAGTGACACATGCGTCAATTGTGAAAAAAGAATTATTACTTTCTTTCACTTCAGATCCAAGAAATGTAATATAAGCTTAGTTGAGCGCTCTCATGTAAAATAAATACTTCTCCTATATGAAGAAATTAGAATGTAGAAATGCTCATTAATGTCGTCGCAGAGCAAGCTGTCCTTTTTCTCACAATTGACGCATGCACAGCCTGCACTGCATGCATTCAGGAGACACCTCTGCCCAAAAGATGGCAGCAGAGCATGACTTTGCACAATGAATTGTGGGAGAAGTTGTTCACTGAATATCATCCATTCTGTTGATTTGAGAAAAAGATAAGTATATAGCAAGGATGCCCCAAGAGGGGCGTAGGGGAAGGCACTTAACCCCCCCCCCCAAGATATCTGGAAAGCCTTCATATAATTCAAATTTTGAAACTGTAGCATGAAAACATGGACAAGGAGTGCCATGAAAGACAGACAGTGTCTGTCAGACACTGCATTGTTTTAAATGGATCTTACCCTTCTAAGATTTTTATGTTTCATCGCCGTGGAAAGAAGCGAGTAACATGATATTTAACCTAATCATCATTGTCATGTCCATAATTCTTGTATTCATCATCATCATCGTAATTGCATGTTGTTGTAATTTTTGCAGCATAGTATATGAAACATGTTAGGTCGGAAGGTAGTGTGAGGAAATTGTTTTATTTGCTCATATATTTTTCATTTTTTCTATTTAAGCGTTAATAATATTGTGATGTCTTATTAAATACTTTATTTTTTATTAAACATTTGTTAATACATATTAAACTAATATTACAACTTTTCTTTATATGTTTACAAACTTCGAATATAATATTGCTGCAAAAATTATCTGCCTGAAAGATAAATTACGTACATGCATAGGTTGTCAGCTATATCTTGCAGGAACAGGTGGCGTGCATTATGCTTATTTGCATTCCATGTTGGATGAAGCTTCCTCCACACTACAAATGCTGCAATCCCAGCTACATCTAAGCAATTCATGAAATATGCAAATGGCCATTGGTTTGTTCTTCTTTGACACAAATAAACATGGACAAGTTGGTGCAGTGAGTCCACTGCCCCTTTTGTCGAATTGTAGTGGATGATAATTTCAGGTTTCCCGTTTACCTCTTCAACACATGAATTGTTGTGATGCATCGTTGACAATAGTATGACTGCCTTCCTTTGTTTTGGGACATATGATACCACAAACAACAAAGAATATTGTCCATGGTTCTTGTGCGGCTGGAACTCGGCCAGAATAATTTTTTTGTTCTTCTGCACAGTTCCAACCAATGTTAGACCATTCATCAAAAGACTGTCTGCAAGTTCCTTATCTGTGAAATAGTCATCACAATTGATGTTTCGGTGTGATCTCTGATAAGGCTCAGTCAGGTTTTCCACTACCCATTTCCTTAGACCATGAGTTGCTCTCTTCCCATCTTCTTTCCCCAAGTAAGGTAAGCCATTCAAAGGATAAAATGTTTCAGAGTCACACGCCCACCATACTTTCATTCCATACTTTTCTGGCTTTGATGGCATATATTCCTTGAAAGGACACCTGCCACTGAAAGGAATTAGCATTTCAACAGTAATGTTCGAGCCAGGTAGATATAATTTTTTGGTATTAGAATTGACTTTTTCCCACACATCTCCGAGAGGAGCAAATTTATCTTTCTCACGTCTAGCAGATCTAGTCGATTTGTCATCAAACTGCAGGAAACGCAACAGGCACTTGAAACGTTTGAGACCCTTGCTGGCTCTAAATATAGGCGGACCATACACACTGTTCCACAAAATATCATAATTTGTATGATTTAGTTTCAAGTGTCCAGCAGTCAGAAGCAACCCAAAGAATGATTGTACAAAGGCTGTCGCAGAGAAGGTGAGACAGATTTTTACCTGGCTTGGCAACACTGCCCATGGTTTCGGCACTAGTCGTGTCGTGTAGGATAACTCATTCCGTTTCCTAGCAAGTTGTCACATGTTGCGAAACCACGTTAGTGAGCAGCTGTGTTAATTTACGTGGAACGTGTTTCGTTTACCCCTCCAGGTCTTTTGTGTATAACATTGCTTTTCGCAATGAGTATTCAAAATGAACAGTGAGATGCCATAAAATTTTGTTGGCGTTTAGAGTAAAGTGCTGCGGAAACATATGCAATGTTTCAACAGGCATATGCCGATCAAGACAGACTGACGTGAATAGAGCCACAGTATTACCAAAGAGTCATTAAGACACTGTACCAGCACATAGCAAAAAAGAGACCACATTTGAAGAACTCCTTCATATTGCACCATGATAATGCACGCCCGCATGCCGCGTGGGCTTTTCAGGATTACGCGACGAAGAGAAAAATAGAAATTTTCCCGCATACAGCATACAGCCTGCACCTTGCGACTTTTGGCTATTTTCATTGCATGACGAACAAAGAAGTGATCACTGCAGTGCAAGTTTTCTTCAGTTTGCTGCCTGACGACGAATTTTCATAGACATTCACAAAGTGGCAGGAACATATGGAAGCTTGTTTAGCTGTCAATGGTGCCTATTTTGAAAAAGATGTACGTCTACTCCATATGGCTGATTCTGAATAAAGCTTTTGTGGTTTGTAATTTTTATGTTTCATTTTAATGATTCTTGGAGGGGTCCATGTACATGCTTGTCTTTTAACTGCTATGCAGTCACGACTTTTTGACCTATTGCGCTCATTTTGGTCTCAATCGGTAGCTAATGAACCAAATTTTCACCCTAGTACATTTGCTAGCCAATGGAGGTCGCTGTTTTCCTATACAGGAATTAGTCTCACCTTCTCTGCAACAGCCTTTGTAACTCTGTTTCTTCACAATCTTTCCACTGAAGATTGTCTATCGTCAGAAAAACGCGATGTGCTTCCTGATTGGTGTAGCGGACAATATCAAACAATATGGAATCATCACTAAACAGAGAAAACATCAATAGAATGTTCAAGATCGGTTCCAGGAGTCATTACTACCTTGCTTATATTAGTTTGGATGACATTTTGGCTTCTAGCTCATCCAGGTGTATCAGGTTTGGTGTTCCAGACTGTACCATCTTTAGCTATGAAATGTGTTTATTGCTTCCAGTACTAGTGTTGGTTTCCTCAGAGTCTGACACATCTTCAAATTCATCATCACTAATCTCAGAAGCATCACTTTCATGATCACTCTCATCACTTAGGTCTAATTCAATATCTGCATCTGCATCTAGGTCATCAGCACTCATGTCTTCATCTTCCAACAGCTGTGCAACTGTTGCGTCAGACAGCTTCCTTCTGAAAATGTTGAGGGCAAACTATGGAATCGCATTAGTAGACAAACTCCCGTGCCGAGTTGCAGGTCTCCTAACGAGTGCCTCCCTAGGTGGCGGATAAGGGAATGCTCACCTGATATGGTGGGTACCGGCGAATAAAATACCCAGGGTGGACCAAAACCAGACTCTGCTGCCTTGCTGTGAACGGAGTTGGCTCTCCAAAGGCTAGAGGAAGAAAACCTCGATAACAAATTACCTGGTCCTCCAGGTCAGGGGTTGAGCATGGGGCTAACGACCCTATCCCATAAAACAAACATTGTTACAGAACTCCGAAACAATGATAGCTGGATGGATTCTATGGAAAGACACAGGCATGGTAAAGGACTACGTAAACGGAAGCATGATATCTACACGGCCACATGGAATGTTAGAACATTAAGTAAACCAGGTGCACTGCAAAACCTAAAGGAGGAAATGCAGAAATACAGAATAATAATAGCGGCATTCCAGGAGACCAAATGGCAAGGAAATGGAATGTTACAATAGGTCACACTAAAAGTTTTTAGACAATCGCAAGTAAAACACTGGAGACCAAAAGTATGAATGCTATAATTTTTCAAAGTATTCTCCATGACAGTTGATACACTTGTTCATCCGCTCAAACCAAGTGTGAAAGCACTGGGACCACACATCTGCAGCCACCTCTTGAATGCACAGAACGAAGGCGGTGACTGCCTCCTCGGGAGTAGGAAATGAAGAACCTCGTAATGTATCCTTGATTTTAGGGAACAGGAAGAAATCACAAGGGCCGAGGTCGGGACTGTAAGGAGGATGAGTCATTTCTTCGATGTTGGAGGCATTGAAGAATTCAATTGTTCGTACTGCTGTATGGCTGCGTGCATTGTCTTGATGAACAATAATGTGACTTCGTGGGCGTTTTTCACGAACTTTCCGTACGATCTCCGGTAAACAAACTGTAGTGTACCATTCAGCATTAATGGTCTGATGTCCCTGTAGCGGCACTGTAGCAATATGGCCCGTCCGACTGAAGAAAGTGGCAACCATTTGTTTGCCAACACTTCGTCCCTTCCTGACTTTTGCTGGTGGGTCTTCATCCGGGAAGATCCACTGCGTCGACTGTCGTTTGCTCTCGGGTTCATAACAGTACACCCAAGTTTCGTCACCTGTTACGATGTCATACACTGCATTTGATTGTCCTTGGTTAAATTTGTCCAGCATTTTCATGCACCATGTGAACCGTGCCTGCTTTTGCTCCTGAGTAGGATGGTGTGGGATCCATCTGGCACAGAGCTTCCTGACACCAAGGCGGTCATGCAGGATCGTTTGAACCTGACTCATACCAATACCCAGTGTTGCACTAATAACTGCATATGTCACCCGGTTATCCTCCTCCATCATGCGACACACTCTGTCGACGTTTTCTTGAGAAGTTGCTGTCACAGGACGACCATCACGTAATTCATCACTGAGTTTCTGACGTCCACGTCGAAATTCTAAAAACCAATTAAACACATTCGCACGGCATGGGACTTCCTCCTGAAATGCATTTCGGAGCCTTTCATAACATTGCTGCTGCGTTAAACCTGCTCGAAAATCGTAAAAAATCATTGCTCTGAAGTGCTCCCATGTTAAATCCATTTTACTGTACACACACGACAATAATTGACTAATTTCTGGCACACAACAATTAACAACTATAAATTCTGCAGCATTATCACACTTCACAGACTACTAACTTCAACATATCCTAGAGACAATGTATTGCTGCAATCAGTGTTGCCGCATCTAAAAACTTTTAGTGTCACCATGCATCTGCTGGGGATTATACATTAATGTATAGTGGAAGCAGTGGAAGTACAAGAGGTGGCACAGGATTCCTACTAAACAATAAATATAAAACTGTAGTAAAGAACTTCACACCATAAATGAGAGGCTAAGTACGTTGAGAATGAAAGCCAGGTTCTTCAACATTACCTTAGTGTGTGTATATGTCCCAACAGAAGAGGCAGAAGAAGATGAAAAGGATGGATTGTACCAGCAGTTGGATCAGATAATCGCCACTTGCCTGACACATTATTTTCCCAAAAATGGTCCATATTTTACACATTTTTTTATTGTGTGTTTGTAATGTACCGATATCGGCAATTAAGGAACAGTAATGAAATTCTATTTTTGGGGTCAAATAAGGTTACCAAACTATTCAAAAAAAACCTCCATAATTATTAACCCGAGTTAACTCGTACATACATGGAAAGTACTACAAATGTTTCAAAATAGCATATAAACTGTGGATAATAAAATGTCTTCACATTTTAATGTTGAATTCCAAAGAGACAGATCCAACAGATGAAAGAAAATCTTTTTATAATACTTTTTGCCATGCTTCGTTGGTGTGGCATACGAAGCAAGATGCTGTTCAACACCACCCATTTTGTCGTTGTAATCGACCACCACTCGTGGTTTAATTTTTTCTTTGTGACGTTGTGTTACAGTCATCATTTCAACGGAATGGATGGTTGACAACAATGTCACATCCTTCTTATCTTTCCATTTCATGACTGTCACTTTGCCGCATTGCAACCCTACTTCTTCACCTTTCTTCAATTTGGCTGTTCTTAGAGCCTGTGCTACATCTTTCCTACCGCATTTCAGTGTTCCAAATACATCAATCTTTTTCGAAATGAACAGATCTGCAAGTTGTGGTGAGTTATAATAATTGTCCATTCTCAAACAGTGCTCCTTTCCCAACAAATCATATACCAAAGCAAAGATTTTGGAAGGCGACTGTACACCACCACAACTATCTGTATCTGTCTCGTCAGTACACACACTGTCCACTGTTGCATCACTTCCACTCACGTCCATTTCCTCCTCCTCCTCCTCTATACTGTTGTCTGTAAGCTTGTCGTCACTCATGTTGTCGTTCTTCACACAATGGAAAACACTAAAACATGAACAGAATGTATTCACAACACAAAAACGCTCTGTAAGTTTTGGCACTACACTCACACAACGACCACAAGTACCACTGGAAAGGTGGCAACTACGTAGTGTCATGGGAATCCGGTAGATGGCAGCAGTACCTCGACAAGCTATCTACACCTTCCATCAAGTGGCCAAAATGGGAATTAACACCTTTTAAAGCTCAAACGAGTCTGTCCGGGTAGGCAGAAATGTGCACTGCAGTTGCACGATTTTAACGAGATAACTCTGGTAAATAATATGTAAAGCAAAAACAAATTCCGAGTTAACTCGGGTTAATCAGGCAAGTGGTTAAAATAATATTGGTGGAATTTTAATGCCAAGGTTGGACATGAAGAAGCATTACGAGACACTATAGGAAAGGAAAGTTTGCATGAATTTTCAAATGATAATGGTCTGAGACTGATAGATCTGGCTATGTGTAACTTAATGGTCATTAGAAGCACCTGGCATCAAAGGAAGAACGTGAGGAAAATGACATGGTGCTCATCCGATGGTGTAACACAAAACCAAATTGACCATGTGCTGATAGACAGAAGGCATGCCTCTGATATACTCAGTGGCGAAGCCTCATAAGAAGCCCGGAGGCCGGGCCTACCCTAATATATTTGGCTATTACGGATTATTTTATTACTTATAATTTCATTAAAAGACGCCTTAATACAAGAAAACTGAAATTCTAGGCCTTACGATAATTTCCACAAATTTCCATCCCTGCCAGAGGCTCTATCGTCACATGTCAAGCCACTTCTCCAAGGGCCTCAGCTGGTCCCATAACATTTTATGTGATTCATGCGGGAAAGCATAATTTTAGGGGCACGTTTCCCCGAAATGGAGACAGTGAGTCCGGCCTCACACAGTGATGCCAACCCTAGCATAATTGTGCTAAATGTAGTAAAATTTGAACTTTGTTGGCACCTAGCACTCTGTGTTTGGGATAAGGTAAAATATAGCACCATCTATAAACATGCACCCCTGGGAGACAGATAAATTGAATTCAGAGGAATATATTTTGAAAAAATAAATTTTAAAAAATCACTAATTTTTATTTGTTTCAAACAAAAGGTAGCATGCCGATCCAACCACATCTAATCTACAGTCTTCTTTTCATCGTTTCTTGATCTTTCCTTACTTAGCTCACAAGGAACATTTTATTGAAGGAAATTGCTAGATAAAACAAGCCACCGCCTTTTGTAGACGTCGAATTTTCTCAAACATTTTCAAGCGATTGAACCAATTATATTGGTTAAACCATTGTAATTAATTTAATTGGCGGAAATTACCAATATTGTTTAACTAATCAACAACGCATGTTCACATCACAACTGCCCCCAAAATAGTTGCATAAAATGAACTTAAGACCTTAGTCATCCGAGCACAATTTAGTTGCATTTAGCAAAATGTAAGTGTTTAATCAGCACACTTTTCCTGATTGGGAGTTTGGCAATGCTGGACACACGGTACAAACTGGACTTCACATCTGTTTCTTGTCCAGCACAGGGTGTCCAACGAGGGAAAAGGAAAGGGGAGGGTAGAAAGGCAAAGACAACTCGTTCCGAGGGTAGAAAAAATGTTTCTATCACAGTGTTCTGCGTTTTCCTTAGTTTCTTGATTTACTCCCGTTGCGTTGTTATTTTATTGTTGTATTTTATCTTGTTTTTTTTTCGTTCATTTATATTTTTATTGTTCTTTGATTGATTTGTTCTTTTTTTACTTTGCTTTTTGTGCCACTTTTGGCTAATTTGCGAAGATGGGAAAGAGTGTTGATATGATGAAATTGATGAATGGACACTCAGAAACATCCATGCCCAGACCGAGATTCGAACACAGGACCCCTGGTGTCGTAGCACAATATGTTAACCACTCTTCCATGGGGGCCGGCTTTCACTGTTGAGTGTGAAGTGAGCAAGGGAAATAATGACTTGTATTACTCTGGAATGCTACAAAAACAAGCATAAAAGCCTATTACCGGGCATAGAAAGAAAGAAGGGGCATCGGAACATTGAGGACTGTTACTCGAATGACATCTAAAGCATCAATTTACAATGAAATCAAGAAATACAATTTACGAGTTGGCACACATCAAGAGTTACTATTCAGGTACGTTGATAGTTGCAAGAATATGTTGTTACATTTTCAAAAATAACTTTAAAGGTTATATTTTTTATATTTTAAAAAAGTCGTACCCATAACAACACGAACGCACATGCCTGTGCCTACCCTTCCAGCGACACCACGCTTTGCCACTGGATATACTACAAGTAGATAGCTGTCGAGGAGCAGACAGTGATTCGAACCATTATTTAGTCCGCATTAAATACAGACAGCGAATAGCCACATATAGGTATGGAAGAAGAGGAAAGGTGACCTCAAGGTAGGATGATAAGTTAAGAAGAGGTGAAGCAATTGCCAACCAATTTTGTTTAATGGTAGGCAACCAACTTGAGCAAAGAAGTCAAAGGTGGGAAAGCGAAAGTGTTGAAGGGAAATAGAGTATAATAAAGGAGATACTACATGAAACAGCACAGGAAGTGCTGGGAGAGAAGACAAATATCCGAAGAGGTGAATGGTTTGATGAGTGTAGAACAGCAATAAATGAAAGAAATGAGGCACGAAAGAGAATGCTTAATAGGAAAAGCACGTTTAACACTGAACAATATAGACTAAAAAGAAAGGAAACAGACAGTGTGCAGGAGAAAGAAACTGTACTTTGAGAAAGAGTGGATTGAGGAACTTGATGAATATAATAGTAATCAGCAAGAAAGGAAAATGTATATGAGGGTGAAGGATATAAGGAAAGGCTTCCAACCGAAGACAGCTTTCTGTAAAGACCAAGTAGGAAACCTAATAGTGGGAAAAAATGAGATCTTAGAGAGATGGGCAGAATACTTCAGTAAACTACTTAATGCGGAAGATGGGTCCCAAGACCTAAAATTGATGGAGGAGTACCCAGATATATATATATATATATACAAAGTGCTTGCAAAGATCCTAGCAGGAAGATTATCACCACTCACTGAAGAAATAATAGGGGATTATCAGTGTGGTTTTAGACCAAACAGATCCACTACAGATCAAATCTTCATGGTTAGGCATATAATGGAGAAATGCTATGAATAGAACATTAATATTCATCAGTTATTTATAGACTTTAAGCAGGTATATGACAGCATCATGCGAGGAAAATTGTGAGAGGCAATGAAGGAGCTAGGGATTCTAAGCAAGCTAATAAGATTAACAAGAATGACGCTAAAGGGTACTAAATGCAAGGTGAAGATTGAAGGAGAGCTCACAAGGGAATTTGCAGTGAACCCAGGTTTGAGACAAGGAGATGTGCTATCTACGATATTGTCCAATATAGCTTTAGAAAAGATCTTAAGAAGAGTGGGTCAAGAGAGTAACCCAGGAGGAACACTCTTCAACAGAGTGAACCAAAATCTAGCATATGCTGATGACAATGATAAGATGGTATGAAGATTGCAAGAACTGAAGGAAGGAAAGATTGGAGAACATGGCTAGTGAGACGGGGCTCCAAATAAATCAAACCAAGACTAAATACATGTTGTCAGCGCGAAATATGGAATAGAGGGAAGGCCAACATCTACAATTTAATGGAGGCACTTATGAAAAATGCAAAAGTTTTAAATATCTTGGAACATTAGTTACCATGGATTATAATATTAAGGAGGAAATAAAAACAAGAATTACAGCTGGTGCTCGAAGTTATTTCTCACTGTTAAGAGTTTTCAAATCTCGCAGCCTGAGTAGAAATTTGAAAATCAAAGTATATCAGCTAATCGTAAAGCCAGTGGTGACATGTGGAGCAGAGACATGGATGGACTTTGGTGCAAATAGAAGAACTTTTGTGAAGATGGGAAAAAAGGATACTGAGGAAAATATACAGGCCAGTAAATGAGAATGGACAGTGGCAAATAAGGAGAAATGATGAAATTAGAGCACTGCATAAAAAACCAGATGAATGGCTTATTGCAGAAAGGGACCTGAGTCACATTTTTGAGGTATCGGAGTTAATGGTATTTTTTATTTTCCTAGTTACAGACACATCTTTTAGTGCAGAAAGGACGTCATTCGCACGAGGCTATAGCCAAGAAAATGATCAGTGAAAAGTGTACTTTAATGCAGAAAGGTACCTGAGTCACTGACTCGGGTCCTTTTCTGCAATAAACTAAGCCGTATTTATACGTTGTACGAACTGTGTACGCTAATCTGTAATGCAGCTCGGGTGGTAAAAATACTGTCAAACTTATTGACACAAGTAACATTATTGATTTCGCAATGTGGGGGCCTCATGTCTACAAAAAAATGTGGCATCTGTGAAAACTACCACGTGTTTCTACAAGAATAGGCAGTATTTTCAGATTTCCAAGTATCATTACTTTGAATACTGTGTTGAACATAAGGGAACTGTCAAGGTTTCAGAAGTCATCAAAGGTTTGACGTCTCACACGTTCTATCTGTCCAAAGGTGCAAGAATCGTAATTCCTACGCCACGTACGTTCCCAGTTGCACGTATGCCGATCAAGCTTACTAAATTAAAAGACATACGAACTGCCGTGTCGTATGTACCAGACGACGTCAAAGGATTTTATGAAGATATTCTTCAGTGGCCCACTACACACGGCAATGAAACAGTCTCAGATGTAGAGTAACTCATGCATGTATGACCTCGTACAGTATTGTACTTCAAACACCGACAATAAAGTCCAGAAAGTGCAATACACTGTCATTCATTGATGAATCTATAATTTTCTGTGGCATATATAACATAACCTAACCTAACCAAGCTTATGTGGCAACGACAAACGTGCGTTTGTAGGATATTTCTCGTCTTATTTCTCAAAGTTTCCACTTTTATTGCAGAAAGGTACCGGAGTCACAACCTTTTCATCTCAACTGTCTCTAGCAGCATACTGCAGGGGGCCGCATTGAGGGTTGCAAAATTAACTTTTCTTTATGCTGAATATTTGAGCCAACAACGGCCTATTTCTTTCTTACACTATCAATATTATACAATTTTTCTTGTTTTTCTCAGAATTGTGCAAAAGTGACTCAGGTCCCTTTCTGCAATAAGCCATTCAGATATAGTTTCAGATATAAGAAGCATGAGACTGAGGTGGCTGGGACATGTGGAAAGAATGCCTGAAGACAGAGCAGTTAAAAAGGTCTATAAAGGGACACCAGGAGGGAGAAGATTAAGAGGAAGGCTAAGGAAAAGATGGTTGGAGGACGTTGAGGAGGATCTTAGGAGGATGGGAGTAAGACTGTGGAGAAGTTGAGCAGAAGACAGAAGAGAATGGGCTGTCATTGTGAGAGAGGCCAAGGCCCTTTAGGGGTTGTAGCAGCCAAGGAGTAGTAGTATTAGACAAACTGAAAGAATTTTACCTACAGAAAAATTGAAGAAGAAAACCACGGTAACAACAATCACTCCCACACACCCCACACACACACACACACAGAGTTTTCCATGAAAGGAAATGTGCACGTACTTGTTTCGATTTCATTGTTAGTACATTGCAAGAGAACAATGAATAACAACAATGGAATCCAATTCCATACAACAATAAAGCAAATTTGATAAACAAAAAAGAAAACTACAAAATAAACAGTCAGGAAGACTTCTTTACATATCAATTGTATACTGTGTCCGACAGACACTGCTTACCTGTTTATGTAAGTGAAATGGAAAATATTTTTTACGCCTGACCTTCTTTATCAAACAAAGTCCAATATTGTGAAATGAGAAAAAAGAGAGACAAAGTCCAAAATATCATGTTCGCAGGAAGTATCGTTTGGAGAATGTGACAAAAATTTTAAGCAACAGTGTCTGATAGACACTGGTTGCCTGGTTAAGGGTTAACTGGGGGGAAAGCATTGCTCCACCTTTGCCTTGCTGCCCCCCCCCTGAGAAAAATCCTGTGGGCGGCCTTGGTATATAGTGTAATGATATTGGTGACTTTGAGTCGCTTGCACTAAAATAATCGACACATTATTCAAATTCAGTTAATGGTGGATGCAGTTGCTGCAGTCTCCTACTTCTGTACAGTAGTGAATGCAGTTTGTACATTATCAGTAATTGGCAGACATATGAGAACATGTGACTAAGCTTTAAGTTAGTGAGACTCACACATTGAACTGTATTTTTCTTGGTTCCATACTTTTGTGGGTAATCACGTTTCACTCCTAAGCTGCGTAATTCCTCTCTGAGCATGTACAGTAGTTACCAAAGGCTCTGTTTGAGTTCCGGCTTGTGATAGGCGTGCACATGGGCTGATGGGTATAACCATTCTTAAGGAGGCTGTGTTCTGAAATGGGATATATATTGAAATAACTTTTGTCAAGCCTAGAGAATCTTATAAATACTTTCTGCTACTTACACTTCAGATCATAAACAAGATGAATAAAAATGCTGTTCATATTCTGTGAATTTATACACCATCAAGTTGTGAGTAAAATAATATCTGCTGTCTACATTTTCACTCTTCACTGGAAACATATTATGCAAAATAGTTTTACCTAATGTCAAAGGGATTGACGACAGTGCCAGAGGAGGCTCAGCTCCCCTCCCCCTTTCCCTGCTGGTCCCTGACTGGCTGCGAGCCTGGGTTGGTCCCAATTTCCTTGCATCAGCATGATATTGGGATGCGCCTGCACTAAGCCTAGTGTGGGAAAGGGCAGAAAATTCTACTGGGATAGTAAAGGAAAAGAGAACAACAAGACAGCAAGAATATGTAAGAAGGAAATGTGGCAATGAGTATGGAGTATAGAGACTTGTTAATTATTTCTTTCCTTGATACTCCAGTTTCTTTTTTCTGTTTTTCTAGATTTATAGATTGTCGCAATTAGCTTAAAGAGGCAGGAAAAATACACATATTTACTACTGATTGTCAAATTGCAAGAAAAAATTTAGGTTAAAGTCACATATGAGATATAAGACATAAGATAAGTTAATATTGAACTGGAATCAATCATTCAATCTATAAATGCAAGCAATGCAAGGCACAAAAAAGTTGGCACATGGAATAATTTGTTTGGTTACTAGTTTAGTAATAATGGTAACATCCACATAGGATAGAAAGGAGTGTCTTGATGGACATTGGATTAGAAGATTGCAATGTTAGCTACAATTCAGAGAAGTCTTCTGTAGAATTTTAAAGGCAATGTTAGAAGATTATATCAAGCAAGTTTGCTGTATCAAACCATGTTGGAGTTTTCAAATATCTTTTGTTATTTATCTATCTGAACAGAGGACCTAGCACAATGTGCAGCACAAAAATTTCTTGTGCCATGTGAGTTCCCTGATTGTAAACAATCTAGGAATAAAATCAAATTCAGAGCTCACCCTTCTTTGCAACTTAAATTTGAAACTTGAAAGAGCCACTGTCAAGGCAAGAAAATTGCTGTGGTTAGATTTTCTCTATAACCTTCTGTTGCAAATTCACAACCCAACTACACCGAAGGTAGGAACGAGTTCATGATGGTGAAAACACCATCTTTGGATTATTTTTTAATAGGCTACCATAATTATTTCTCTAATTTCCAACACATAATGGCATTCAAAATAATTTTTCAGGAGCTGACCCCCGCCCCCTTAAAATCTTATGGATTGCATCAACATAAAGGCAATATTAGAATGTGTGTGGGCTCATATTAGATTGACTTTGTAAGTAATTAGTGTAAATGTGTTCTCATTGTAAATTTTCATTCTAGCATGTTATAGTTGTTGGCCACGGTGGCTCAGTCGGTAACGCGTCTGACTACCATGCTCAAGGTCCTGGGTTCGATCCCCGGCCGGTTCAAATCCAGGAACTTTTCTAACATTGGAAGTGGCCCCGGCACCCACCCAGCATCAAATGACATGGGTACCTGGGGGAAACCCTGGGGGGTAAAGGTGGTCAGGGGCATGATGCTGATCACATCACCCCCACTCATGACCGGATCAAGAAAGTGTGGGGCGTTACACCCCCTATACACCTTCATGGCATGGTGCTAAGCACATGGGAGCACTTTGCCTTTTTACCTTTTGCATGTTATAGTGATTTTTTTTAAATGATTATTTTTTATTACAGATGGAGCAGATTAATAGGGGCTCTATCACTATTGATTTAGTCATATTTATCAGTACACATTTACGATCAGTAAAATGTTATTATTTTTATGGAATGGATATCTGTACAAAAAAACTGCAGCTTAGTGCATAATTCTGCTAATTTGTTGTTTTTCTGCTGACTATGGAGGTACAATTCACATATTCTGGTTTTTATAAAGTAAATATCTACATATGAAGTTTTCTGAATCAAATCCTATTCCAGTAACCTTATCACATACACAAATAAGGTGGTGAATGAACCATTTAAGATCTTCATGGAATGTTTATAAATTTATATTGGATTTGTAGTAAATCGGTTGTCAGTATCGGTAAATTTCATTTCAATTTCACATCACTCATCCTTGATTTTTAAATTATTGTGACTATGGTAAATTTGTCATTTATTCAAAGAACATTTAGAGATTTGTAAGTAATTTCATGCCAGTGAAATGCAAAAACTCTTATCTTGGAAACTCTGATCGTAACTGATCTTTTAGGAATTATGTTTCTGATAACTGATTTTTGTTTCAGCCTGGAATGAGCCCTGGAGAATGTTGGGCTTTTGTAGGATCAGAAGGTTATGTGAAGATTAATTTGGCAGAAACAGTTCGTATCACTGGCGTCAGTGTGGCACATATATCGAAAACATTACTGCCAATGAGCTATGAGAGTTCTGCTCCATGGGAAATTTCTGTTTGGGTAAGCACATGGTTAAGAAATATAACAAGATGATTCAACATCAAATCAGACAGTGCTGACCCATGACGTTTCCTGTGTGCGAACTAATTATTTTGCTTTAGGGGAGGAAAGATGTCATGTGTTGCTAGATTCAGATATAAACAAGAAATGCGTTTACATACAAATCTACTCTCCTTTTGAGAGGAGATAAAGCATATTTTTGTCATCATTATTAATATTATAAAGATCACTAGCATAATGAAAATCATACAGTGGCATTCATTACTTCCCACATATTTCCCAAGCATTCACTGTTGCACTATGTTCTGCTAATTGCTGCATTTTGCAACACGTGTATTAAGTTTTCCCTTTTTCCAACCATTAACTCCACATACCATCCTTGTTCCCACCATTGATGTCACTTTCCTTTACACCAATATATCTCATTTCCATTGCCCTGCTCCATTGAATTCTCCTTAACAACAGACAAAAACCCCACAATTCCAGCACTAATTTCCTGACTCGTGTAGCCTCACATACAGTGCTTTCATTTTAAAATTGTACCCACCGATTCCATTATGTATTTGTGTAGTACAATTTTAAATTCAATGCTCTGTATAAGAACTTCACCCATATTTTGGAAATTAATGATGTGGTAGTATATAAATATAGACAACCATAGTACTAACTTTTTCCAAGAAGCTGTTCCAACAAGTTGATGACAGTAGCCACCAAAATTAATAGAACTACAAAAACCAGCTTCGCGGAAAAGTGAGTAAAGGTTGTGTTAAGAGCTTCACCTTTGAGGACAAGGCACAGGTATAGCACCATTCCTTGCAAACCTCTTCACGGACAAAGTCTAACAAAAGTACCTGGGGTAGTCAACGTTTAAAACCACTCTTCTGACTCAGTTTCATCAATGATATTTTCACACTCTGGACACATGAAGAACCATCCTTAACTTATTCCCTCCATGGTGTAACAGCCTGTGAGGGCCAGTGCCTACCAACCGACTGCCAGCCTCACTGTCACCATAGATGGCATCATCCAACCAGTTATGGAGTGACGTGTGGTCACAACGACAAAACCCCAGTCATTGTTGTAGCTTCTCTATGACCAGGTTATGCTATTCATTCGTAGCTCCCCAATTTCCTGAAGATGGTGGGTGGCCACCAGGCACATACACAGGCCGAAATCTCGGGAGAGAAGTTGTTACGCTTCCCCCATCAGACTCTAACCTGCATGTGTCCTGTAGATCGAGCCCAAAGCTTGACGCCATAGACTGCATGGCCACGGTGCAGGACACCGTATCCACTTTCCCAGACTAATTAAACCACTTCAGTTTCATCAAGTTCACCTGGACCCATTCCACCAATTCCATCACCTTCCTAGATGTGGGCATGCACATTGAGGAAGGCCATTTGAAAAACATCCACAACAAACTAACCAATCACTTGTAGTACTTACACTTCTCCAGTTCCCACCCATTCTCCCTGGTGCTCAGAGGATACCTCAGCACCTTACCATCTTCCAACAGAACTACAACCTATGCCTACACCAAGCCTTGGTCAACCGTGGTTATCCTTGTACCCTGGACACAAAACAAATATCCCAACCTGTTTACACTCCCACATAAAATCTGACCCAAACCCTCCAATACTTGTCACCCCATTTCTCCCCAACCTTAACAAAATCATTCTATCTTCCTATTCTTCACAGTGATCCTGACATCAGAAATATCTTTCCTGCTAAGTCTAGAGTTGTTTTCCACCAGATCAATCTTCAAAACACAAGTGTAACTTGGCAGGGGCCAAGTTTATATAAATTTACAAGTTAATGGTACTTTTGTTGAACCCCCCCTCCACCCCCATCGAACCTAAGGAAATTAATGAGTAAATTTTGTGGTTTTGCAAATTTACTAATTATATAACAAAATAGTATTGGATGCTATTTTTATGGGATAGACAACTTTTTCATTCTCCCCCCTCAAAAGTCCCATGTTTGATTCTCTCCCCCCCCCCAAAGTAAAGCTTTTTTTTGTTGTTTTGTTTGAGTTTTTAAGTTCACTTTATGTTCCCACTATGCCATTGGGGGGGTCCCCAAAGCAAAGCCAAAGTTAAATTTTGCCCTCCCTCCGTCAAAGTTAGGTCCCATACTCCAAAATATCCTGGTCCACAATACATACCATACCTGCTCACAAATGCAACAGCCCGTCTACTGCATATATTTAATGTGTGTGATTGTCTTCAATAAAATTCCCCAAGTACCCTTCATGCATCTTGTTTACATACTTGTTTCACACTTCTGATATTTAATGAAATGCATTATTTCTGAATTAACTTCATAAATATATATTTTCCAGGAATTTTCAAACAAGGATAATTCGAATTCAAAATTTCTTGGAAGATTTAAATATGATATACATGGAAAATCTAGCCAGTATTTCAACATAAAGGTAAATATGTATTTAGTTTTGTAAAATGTTTGTTACATTGTAGAAAATATCATCATATGAGAACCATAGGAACTAACTCCAAAAATCCAGTTTTCAATTTTGTTTATGCTCTATTTGGAGTCGGCCACGGTGGCTCAGTTGGTGACGTGTGTGACTACTACCATGCTAAAGGTCCCGGGTTAGATCCCCGGCTGGTTCAAATCCAGGAACTTTTCTAATATTGGAAGCGGCCCCACCCAGCGTCGAATGACAAGGGTACCTGGGGGAAACCCTGGGGGGTAAAGGCAGTCAGGGGCGTGATGCTGATCACATCACCCCCACTCACGACCGGATCAAGAAAGTGTGGGGCATTACCCCCCACCCCCTATACACCTTCATGACATTGTGCTAAGCACAGGGGAGCACTTTACCTTTTTTAACCTCTATTTGGAGTCAAATCGCCACTTCTAATCGTTAGAAGTAAGGTGGAGTCACGTATCACCAACTTACTGACTCTCTCTAACCCTCCGGCGGACACGCTATTTTTTATAACATGAAGCAGGCATGTAGGGGGACTTGGTCACCCCTGCCATTTTTCATTTAAAAATTTGCTTGTTTTACATGTATAGTTGAATAACTTGTTCTTATATTATTTATTTGTATCCTTGAATGCACAAATATTTTTTTTTATTTATTTGTATATTTATTTTCACTCATTAAATGAAAAGTTGTTCTTCTCACATAATATATATGTATCTTTCAGTTTTTACATATTTATGATATTTATTTATTTTCATATGTAAAATAATAAGATTATTGCAAACTTTATTTGTGTCTGAGTTTACAAATGTATATAAATGTATTTTTTTATTTATTTTCATGTATACAATAAGTTGCTGTTTATCCGATAAATGGCGTGATGAATTGATATAAATATTAAATAAAAATCAAACTTCATTGCTATAATAATGATCAGTGATAAAACTAGTAATATATACAAACGCAAGCAAAAAAAATAGTAATAATTAAAATTTGTCACACAAGAAGCCACTCAGTCACCGCCAAGAATGCAAAGTAATGGAATAATGCCTCTGGTATGTAGAGAAAGGTAGACAGAAGAATGGCACCTTCCTCCGTTGGTAGCAGAAACCTCAATTGAAGAATACGAGGGCAGATGGTAGGGTGGCGCCAGTCATGTCTCTACACCGCAAAGAAATGTGGTTGTGGGGAGGGTTAAGATTGAGACATATTCCTAAAAATACATTATTTCCTCTCTCCTCCAAATTTGATAAATTGGAGTTATGTTCCTCTGGTCCTCGCATGACGATATGTATATGGATTTTTCATGGTGACTTTTAGCAGCCTAAAATAAAATTATAAATATACCATTATATCAAACTGCGTAGCTTAGTTGTTAGGGCGTCTGACTACCATGCGAGACCCGGGATTTCCCGGTGGGGGAGAACCGGGATTTTTTCCACCTGTTCAAGCAGGTCCAGTGTCCACCCAGCATCATATAAAGCGGGTACCTGGAGGAACTCTGGGGGGTAAAGGTGGCCAGGGGTGTGGTGTTGATCACATCACCCCCACCTTCGGCCGTGATCAAGAAAGTGTGGGGCCCTAACTCCACACCCCCTATATGCCTTCATGGCATGGTGCAAAGCACAGGTGAACACTTTACATTTTTTTAAAAAAATATATGAAAGTGTCCATAATGCTATGTTTCAGATAAAAGAGGAAGAGGGTTTGTGGTTGCCCTTTTTTCTTGCATTAATTGTATTTGTTAGTTTTATGTTTCCCTCATGGAGGAGGGACTAATCATTATATGACATAACCTCAATTTTCCATTTTTCAGGGAACCAAGGTGAAAAACATAATATGTAGTAAAATTTAATAACATTTGGTTCTTTGCAGCCATGAAGATGTAGTGTATATTGCAGAAAATTGCAAATTGTGTGAACATAAAATTAGTGTTCCACAGACATCATGTTCATTTCCTCTTATGTTTATAGATAATTTTTAGTACCACTACATCATCCAACGATTAAATTCTTGGTTGAATTCTTCTCCAGGGAACAAACCCAACAAAATCCGTAGAGTTCAGGATTCACTCGAACCATGGGAACAGCGAATACACATGCATTTACAGGATGGCAGTACATGGGGAACCAGTGAATGGTTGAAAGGTGTACCGAAGAAAAATTCTTCTAAATTGAAGAAAGTTTTTTTGAGATGTATGTTTAAAAAAAATGCACTGATGCAAAATTTTTGTCTACACTTTGATTTATCATGTCTCGAGTTTTGAAGTTCAAAATTCAGTATATATGTATTAAGAATCGTATACAAATGTTTAAATGAGTAAAATGTAAAGACATTTATTTCTCCCCATTTAGATATATTTTTTTAAAACCTATGACCT
Organism: Lepisma saccharinum; assembly: GCF_977018435.1. NCBI lineage: Eukaryota > Metazoa > Arthropoda > Insecta > Zygentoma > Lepismatidae > Lepisma > Lepisma saccharinum. Next base: position 64,576,203 of record NC_139250.1, on the reverse strand, counting down.
ACATAATGGAAATAAATTCAAATCATATCATTAAAATAACAGTAGAAAGAAAGTATATTATTTGTTATATTTATTAAAACTTTCATAATTTTCTTTATTATGAACTTTAAATTTGTAGAAGTACAACTTACAATTACAAAATGTCCATTCTTTTTACAAGAAAGTGGCATGTAGAAGGAGTGATACTACACTGATAGGGTTGCCAGTAAGCAAAAAGCAGAAGACATTGTCCCTCAATGCAAAGGTTCATTTTTCCATGTGCATTTAAGGGTTTTAACATGTGTAGGCAATTTCAGGCATGTTTTCAGCAGGAAATTTAAAATTCTGTAAGGTTTTCAATAAAAATGTATCTCCGAAACTGCAAATGCAAAGGTTACAAATTATACCTTGTATTCTTTGGTAGACAAAGCTATAAGCCTATGATCAGAAAATAAACTATTTCCATTTATCAAGTAGAAGTAAGACTGTATTTTTTTATTATTATTTGTCTGCCCACACGTAACAATGCTGGGATGTGAGGTTTGAAAATGGTACCAGCATACTGCCTGATATCTGTTCCATTCTCATGGCGAGAATTGCACACTTGCTGCTGATACTTTTGGAGAACAAAATATTTTCGAATGTAAAAGCTTGTATTCAGCAGGCAATTTAAAATCATTCCCTCCTCCCCACAATCAAATTAAACTTGACTAATTACCAATAAGATACCTCAAGGCTCAAATAGCATAGTAAACATATATCTTCAAACATTACCTGAGTTACAGTATGTTCCAAAAGTCGAAAACATTTCATGTGACATGTGTGTCACTTCCAGTCATTAGTAACCTCATCGATATGATAATTTGTGTGTGTGTGTAATATTGCATTTTAGTATAAAAATGGAATGCCTATGGGAGTACAAGAAAAAACATTATCCATTATCTTCTATGGTATTTAAGATCTCTTTCTACCATCTTGTGCATTCCTAGGCGATATGTTTCATTGGACTCCTGCCTCAACATGTTTTCCCATCTGGTTGCTAAAGGTTAAAGGTTTTCCCACCGCTTGTAAACCTGCTGAGATTTTTCGAGCAGCAGATAGCAGCGATTAACATGTTATTTCTTGAAATCTACACATATTTGAGTTCCGTTTTTTTTGTTTATTAGTGTAAATATGAAGGTATGACATACTCCAATTACAAAACAATATGTCCATTGTTACTATCATTAAGATGTGAAGTTTGGAAAAGAGTCCTCTGTTTAACTCTGAGCATTATGGGATAGATTTATAAAATCGGCTAAACTCCTTTCCACTGTTTTTTTTTTTCACTTTAAAATGTAATTGTGAGAACAAAAAAACATTTTAACAATGTGCGACAATTAGGGGTTCAGGGGGGAATGCTCAATTTTCAAAATTTCCTGAAAATTATGACTAGAAAATGTTGTGTAATTTCTGTTTCTTTTCAAAATTGTGGGACTGTCATTACATATCCTCAGAGTTGTCTTTTGTTGTGCTTCCCTCCGAACTTCTTCCCTCCAGTGCCCATAGCACCAATGCTAGAACAGGATGTCTAGCAACCAAAAAACTTATCAAAAATTCTTTCTTTTTCATGACTTTTTCCCCTCCTTTTTAACATTTATTTAATCGCCCCCTACTTAGGTATAGTTGAAAATTAAGAAAATAAACTATTTTTATTCGTGAAAAAGTCTACCACAAGGTTGGTTAAGAAGGAAACTTAAACTGTACTTTAACAAGAACTTTAGATATTAATGTATGTAAAAATTAATGCCTCAGACTTCATCCTGATTGGGAATGGGCACGTTACTTTTTTTTTTTTAATCTTTACAAAACCTCATGCACATAAGAAACAAAGTGGACAATCTTAACCACAATTCAATACAATTTTAGATTCCCAAATATTCCAATATTATCATGTTTATAACAATGTAAATTCACTATACTGTAAAAATTAGCAAAACTTCTTGACCACAAGATTATTTCTTGAATTTCTTGACCTTCTCTGGACTTTCTTGACTGGTAGACACCCTGTAGAAGCAAAATTCCATTGTTTCCGTAAGCTGGCAACACTGAACTTTGCATGGTTGTAGGAAGCTACCATTGGTACAAACATTTTTCATTCACTTTGGTCAGTTGTGGTGGACACAGGAGTGTACCCTATACATTTTTTTTAAAAAAAAATCTTCTTATACTTCCATTATTGGGAGATATAGTGTATAAATTTCATGTCCACTAAAAGCAGCGTCTATCTGAAAGAAAACAAAACAGATTTCATCTGTCCACAACAATTAGTTCCAGAGTCTTTTATAACATGGAAGAAAGTTTGAAAAAGCATGTCCTTGAAAAGTTTCCATTCAGGGAGACGAGATACGAGCAAGAGTATCTTCTCTAAAGGTTAAAATTCTTGGAGTTCCTGCCATTGAGTTTAATGAAACTTATATCCATTGGGTTTTACATCAACAGACAAGCTTTTGACTTATCTTGACCTGAAGAGTCAACTCCTGGGGTACAATTCAACAGCTCATCTTGAATGATGGCCTTCCCGAATCCAACGGGTTGTATCATTTTTGTGCCTTGCACATGCACCCACGTACATATAAAACAGGGTGTCAGATCCTCAGACCTTTATTTATCAACTTTTTCACATGCAACATAGTCCAATAATACAGTGATTGTAGTTTGGGTTGCATGACTTTCGAAACACTGTGCATAATTGATCATTCTCTGAAAGATGCCAGCCCCCATGGCGGAGTGGTTAGCACATCATGCTACAATGACAGGGGTCCCAGGTTCAAATCCCAGCCTGGGCATGGATGTTTGTGAGTGTCCATTCATCAATTTCACCATATTATCACTCATCTCCATCGCAAATTAGCCAAAAGTCAATCTAACTGAAAGATGGATTTTCTCAATACAGATATAAAATGCAGGACGTTAATGATTTTTTTCAAAATGCTCTGGACCACTGGTAAGATAATGAAAATGTCCACAACGTCATCAAATCTTCGCCCTTTCATAGGTATCTTAAGCTTAGGAAAAAGGAAAAAAATCAGCAGGTGATAAGTCCAAAGAATATGGAGGGTGATTGATCACTGTCACTAAATGCTTAGCAAGGTATTGTTGTACAGACAATGCGGTATGAGCCCGAGCATTATTGTGTAACAAACCATTCGCCAGAATCACAGAGGTCCTTCCTAACCTGCTTCATCCTGTTTATGAGTCGACCAAACACTTCCCTGTAATACCACTGATTGATTGTTTGGTTTTCAGGGACAAATTCATGGTGGATCAGTCCTTGGGAACTTTCTCCACATTGTCGTCATTCCTCGACATTGAAGGGCGTCCTGATCTTGGTTCAACCTCGACACTTTCACATCCACCTTTGAAACAACTGCAGGCCTACCAGTCATACACCTGGGTTCTTGATAATGCTGCATCACCATACACTGCCCGTATCATCTGTAACATTTCGGTAAACGATTTACCCAATTTGTAACAAAACTTAATGTTGTAACGTTGTTCCATCTTGGTGCACGTATTTTGTATGCGTCCTGCACACGACCTGCATCTGACGCACTCTTGCCCCGATACAGACTGCCTGTAACAGGTTGAAATATGCACTGATGGGAAGTTGATATATAGCTCTTTGCAGTGTTGCCAGAACACCTTACCTTTTTCTTTTCTTTTTTTTACACACACACACACACACACACACACACACACTCACTTCAGTTTCTCTATGGGCGGAACTTGCATATAAACCAGGAGCTTTTCTTTCCCCGTTTAGGAATGTAGAGCCAGGCAATGAAAATCCAGAGCAAGCAAACTGCACCCCTATCCAATTAAAGCAGATTGTATTTATGAAATAATATTTACTGTGTGTGTCTCAATTTAAATTACAAACATTTTATGCAGGATCTGATAAGTATATTTACCTCATTGATATTTGACTGCATGACCACATGGCAGGGCTGCGATTAGGAGTGTGATGCATCATGCCATGGCATAGATTCTCACCATTCCAAAATATACAGGATGACATTTTAATGGCGCCCACACACCACAAACCTACAGAGGACATCAAAACAAACAACTTTTCTCAGCAAAGTTTTTTTTTTATCATTGATGCATTGTTTTAGCACTACAGTCATTCAAAAAAGCCTGTTTTGCTGCCTAGATGCTGGCAACCCAACACAACATTTGATCGCAACTGACATTTCCTGCGGCAAAACAACATATGGCAGTATTGCAAGGAACATATAAATTTTGTGAAAAATGACAAACTACCAACCACATTGTGTGTTGGAGTTTCACGAACAATTGGTAAAGAATAAACCTGTTCTCAAGAAAAATGGTTCTTCTGATAAATACTTCTGGCATTCCTCAAGTTCAGAGTACGACTAACCTTGATCATAAGGGACCAGAAACACCATACCGAGATGATGATGATAAATACATTTAAACAGGATGTCCCGTTCTTATGACCATAATAATGTGGCTGGTTGTAGCTATGTCATTTTTCACTAAATGTGCATGCTCCTGACATGCACCGCTTCATGACAGGAAATGAGGTCACATGTTGCGTTGGGGTGCCAACATCCAGGTGGCAAAATGGGCTTTATTTTTAATAACTGTAGTGCCGAACAATGAAGCAACGATAAAAAATGTTAGAGAAAAGTTGTTTGCTTTGATGTCCTCTATACGTTTGTGGTCTGTGGGCACCATTAAAGTCTCACTCTTTATATTTTAAAAATTAGTTTTTCTGAAAAATTTCTAGGAATTGATTATGCAATATGTATATCAGTAAGTTAGCAGAGTTATACCACAGTATACTACAGAAGTCAGCTCACAAGATCATCCCCAAACGAGGGGAGATGGGGTTCAGGGGTAAAGGGAAGGACCAGTCCATTTGCAGATTTTAGGGGTAGGAGAAAGTCTTCCGCTGCGGTCTAGTGTTCTTTTGGAAGGGCGTAGGAGTTGATTTTCGTCAATCTCACAGAGTGTACAACTGTGGCAACAGGTTTCTGCTTCTGATTTGTGTCCAGAATACTTTTGTGTTGCTTATCCTGTGTATTATAGAGACTGTATTTCAAAGAATTTAAAAAATAATATATGGCAACGACTTTAGGGTTAGCAGATGACAAACTTTAGAGGACATTTCTTAGATTGCGAAAAGTTAACTTTCAACAAAGATGCAGCACTTCGAACACACGTTTTGTGCTTACTGGTGTTTTGGTGAGCTAATACATCGCACACCTCTGTAAAACAATTTTACACAGTTTCCAAATAACTAATAATAGGTCTCATTATAGGCAAATGTCTGAATATTCTAATATTTATTCACTATGCCCGTAATAAATGGTGATTCAAAAAGCACGCAGGTTTGAAATCGCTCGGTTTGTTACGTAGTTGGCAACAATGGTGTGTAGTACATTGTATTCTGTGAACCTTCAGATTTAAAAAAAACTGTTGGTTGAGAATCGCTTGCCATATTGTTGTCAACTGTGAACCATCAGAATTCAGTCTGTGTGTGAACATGGAACGCTTCACAATGGAGCAACGTGTGCTAATTGTGAAAACGTTTTATCAAAACGGAGAAAGTTTTGCTGCAACTGTTCAATGACTTCGTGCGAATTTCGAGCATGATGAAGCATGGAATGAATCAACAATGTGCAGACTTATGAAAAAGTTCAATGAAACCGGTTCAACAATCAACTTGAAAACATCTGGGCATCCGCGTTCCGGAAGGTCTATTGAAAACATTGCGTTCATTCATGACTGTGATTATTAGTCCAAAGAAATCGGTTCCCAACAATTGGGCATAGGATATTCTTCACTGCGGCGAATTCTTGTCCATGATCTCAATTACCACCCCTATAAAATTCAGTTAACCCAAGAACTGAAAATGGCTGATCACCAGAAGAGGTGAGATTTTGTTGGCTGGATTCTGAGAAGACAACAGGAAGATGACTGCTTTGCGAGGAAAATCTTTTTCAGAGACGCAGCACACTTCCACTTAAACGGTTTTGTCAACAAGCAAAATTGCCATATCTGGGGATCAGAAAATCCGTACACGATTCATGAAAGGGAAATGCATCCACAGCGAGCGACTGTTTGGTATGGCTTTTGGTGGGTGGTGTCATCGGTCCTTATTTTTTTTGAAGTTGAAGCACGACAAGCAGTGACAGTTAACCTTTAGTCCCCCGCCATTGCATATGTGCAACAAAAAAAGTATGTCCCTTGCAGCCGCGGTTGCATATATGCAACAAACAGCTTTAGATACAATTATCGAGGGTTTGCCACACTTATATTTGTATATTGAGGTTGAAACACTGGCAGTTCAAAACAAAAAGTTGCTGACCAAGGCAGTTTATTAAGATAAAAACACTTAACACGTAACGTTTCGACCCTGCAGGGTCTTCCTCAGACGAAGAACTAAACTAAAATGATGAAATATACTACACACAGAAAGATTACAAACACATAGCAGGGTCACTAGCCATACCACAACAAACCAAGTTGACAGTCCTTATCTAGGAAGATTTCTCCAAAGACCTTAAACATATCGCCTCCTGACAGTTGTTGACTAATGGGTCTACTACACTGACAGGTCAAGATTAGCAAGAGTCTAGAACCACCTGTTTACCACTCCCCCACCCCTCCTGCCTTTTTGTTATGGATGAATACCTCCTCCTCTGGTCATCTTCTTTTCTCTTCTTTCTTCCTTGTTCATACTTGTTGTGACAGACACAACATCAACAGAAGAAGGAAAGAGAAAAGAGAGAGGACTGGAAAAGAAGGAAGAAAACGAAAAAGAGAGATGGTTTGGTATAAGAAGTATGGGCGATGCCACAGAGAAGATATGCAAAGTGCTAAGGAAAGTGGGTGTAAGAACTTACAGGAAGGGAGGATGCACTATTTTAAGTATAGCCAGCAAGAAGAAGGAAGAAAAGAGAGAGGAAGAAGAGGAAGGGGTTATCTACGAGGTGAAGTGCAGAGGATGTGAAAGTGTATATATAGGGGAAACGAAGAAGAGACTTAAAGACAGGTTAAAGCAACACATGGATGATGTGAGATTGAAGAGAGACAGGAATGCCATATTCAAACACACTAGAGAAACGGGACATGAAGTTGAATGGGATTCGGCTAGGCGAATAGGAAAAGAAAAGAGAGAACTAGTGAGAAAATGGAAGGAGGCCAAAGAAATAGAAAAGAAAGGAGAAGACATCATGAATTGGAATGGAGGACTCAAGTTAAACAAGGAATGGAAGAGAGTGTTAGAGAAAGTTGAAAGGATGAAGAAAAGGAATGAAGAAAAAAGAAGAATGAACAAGGAAGAAAGAAGAGAAAAGAAGAAGACCAGAGGAGGACATATTCATCCATAACAAAAAAGGCAGGAGGGGTGGGGGAGTGGTATGCAGGTGGTTCTAGACTCTTGCTAATCTTGACCTGTCAATCACCTGTCAGTGTAGTAGACCCATTAGTCAACAACTGTCAGGAGGCGATATGTTTAAGGTCTTTGGAGAAATCTTCCTAGATAAGGACTGTCAACTTGATTTGTTGTGGTATGGCTAGTGACCCTGCTATGTGTTTGTAATCTTTCTGTGTGTAGTATATTTCATTATTTTAGTTTAGTTCTTCCTCTGAGGAAGACCCTGATACAGGGTCGAAACGTTACCTGTTAAGTGTTTTTATCTTAATAAACTGCCTTGGTCAGCGACTTTTTGTTTTTAATATGGAAACAAGGCTTAATTCTATTACAATTGGCAGTTCAGTCGGGAACAGGTTCTGCAATCATGTTTACGAAAATTCCAAATCCCACCCCCCCTCCTTTCTCGGAATATGTCACGTGTTTGGGCTTTGGGCTCAGGTGTTCGCTGGTCAGTTGACAGACACAATGAATGCTTGGTATTTACGATGCTGTTTTCCTCCAAGCTTCCAAGGCTGTGATTTAGTACTGATAAGGCACACATTCTTCTTTGTGTTTAGACCTGGTAATCCAGCTGAAGTAGTGGCGGGGGGGGGGGGGGGGGGGCAAGGAGAGAGGGGATTGGATGAGGTTTGGCCATGTCAGCTTTCTGTCCCCTCTATGTTAGAAATGCAATGAAGCTTGACGATAGCCAGAGGCGCCAGAAGCCTGAGTCTATCCACAAGTACACACAAAACAAACGATTGCAAAGGCTTCCTTCCCTCCTCTGTTAGGAAAAACAGTTCCTATCATATAACAGCTCATCGATTTCCCTAACGCACAATCGTTTCCTACCGGACATATTTCCACAAAGAGCCGAGTCAACAGGGAAGAAATAGATTGACAGTAGCTACACAAGATGCAAGTGCGAATGAAAAAAATCAAAAGTTCGGGTTTTCTCCCCAAAGTAGCTGGAGAAGAGGGGGCAAACTCCACATTTTTGTGATTTTTTCATTGAAATTCGGGGGATGCAGCCCCCACCCGTAGATTCGTCCCATATAGCCAGAGTTATTACGATTTTTCTCCATTATGTATACGAATTCAAATTTCATGCTCAAAGCCTCGGCAACACAAGGGCTTACTTTCGTCAGACCGCGTGGCGTACTAAGGGTTAATGGAGATCAATACTGTACAATGATCAGAGATTTTTTGTGGCCTCATTTCGATTCAATGGACATTGAACAGTTATGGTTTCAGCAAGACTGCGTGGCGCAACTTGCCACACATCCGGCGAAACAATTGCATTGCTTCACGAAAAGTTCCCGGATCGGCTCATCTCGTTTCGTAGTGACCAGCAATGGGCCCCCAAGGTCATGTGATTTAACCTCTTGCAATTTTTCCCTTTGGGGTTATGTTAAGTCTTTGGTGTATGTCAATAAACCCCGAAACATTGGCGAGTTGAAGGTTGAAATTCGACGAGTTATCGGCGAAATCGACATGCAAGTTTGTGAGGCTGTGATCAACAATTTCATGAAGAGAGTTTTGTCGTGCCAGCAAAGTAGAGAGGGTCATATGCCTGATATCATTTTCCATACATGAAATGGGAATTTTTGATGAACATGTTTCTGTCCTTGGTACATGTATTTTTCCAAAATAAAGTTTGTATTTTCATATTAAAACCGGCGTGCTTTTTGAATCACCCTTTATTATACGGTTGTGAAACTTGGTCTCTTACTTTAAAAGAATAACATAAATTGGCACTTTGCCTCTTGAGTTCTTTCTTCCAGGCCTAAACTCAGAAAACAGTTTTTGTAAGTAGTCATTAAAAACACACTTACGTTTCGGAATGGTCCTGATCGATGTTTGACAGAACTTCACTTCTGCACTACCATGTAACTACTAAGAGTACAGCAGTTAAAACTACTGTTTATTTCTAAATTATGTCATGAAACTCAAATCAAAGTAAGCCACGGTGTATCACATATTCTTACCTATTGTTAGAAACTTGCTGCTCACCATGAGCCTTGGCAGATGTTGCAAATTCTTTGAAATGAAAACCTTACTTGGCGACAACAGAAGGGTTGGAAAAGTTCAACAATTTTTCTTTGTTTAAAGAAAAATTTCATGTCTTTGCACTTGCAACAGAGTGTGTTGTATTTCTTTACTTTGAAATTGAACACTGAAACAATATTAACAATTATTTACAAATAGCATTTACTAATCTTGAAGTTAAGCAGTTGTCTTTATCACAGGAAAGAGGAAGTTTCCATATTTTCCTTAAAACCTGCTGGAAAAAGAGTGTCTGGTAACCCTAAACAATTTGCGTCGCTGCATTAGCTACAGTGAGCTCACATGTTTCTCACTCAGGGTGCACTCCCCCAACACTAATAGTGGAGTCACCTGTCTCTACGTCACTTCACTTCCATTGGGATCATCTCCTGTACTTCTCTATTGCATAAGACGAATGAAGAAAATACTCTGCAACAGGATTTCTCCAGAATGAAGCCAGCAAGACAAAACCTAACATACCTGATTATTTTTCAGGACAGTGGAACAGCATAATTGAATGTCTAGGAACTGTAGCTGCATACCCACTGCAATTTTAAAAACTGAAGGTTTCTATAAACTAAAAATAATCAAACCCTGTTTAGTAAATAAGTCTTATATATTTTTAGTTGTCTTCGTTACTTTCTTATTGAGATTTACAATTTTACCACAAAACTGGTGCATTTGTATTTAATGTAGAACTGACATGATGCGTACAACAGACAATACAAACATTTGTACAATGAAATATATCTGCAATAAAACCCTGCACTCTTTACAAGAGCTACTTTTACAAAAATAATACACAAGATGGGGAAAAAATTACATAAATCAAACAAAAAAAAAATGTGCTGGAACTGCATGGTAACTATTGGTGAATATCTGGTAACTTCTGCTCTATTGTACTTACACATTTATAGTCTTCAGACTTTACTTCTTCCACTTTTTATAAAAGGACACTCAACATCCTACATTATCTACATATTTTCAAATAACACTTCTACATCAATCTCTGTAGGTAAATACATAACAAAAGAGAAGCATAGCCAACAAATAGACACTATCTACGGATCTTTAAAAACAAGAAATTGAAAGAAGCACAGCAAGTTTCTAACTCTATGATAATATTGGGATTATTTTTTTAATATTCTCTGCTTTTTGTAAATGATCTACATTAAAATAATTTTCAATGGTTTAAAAATGTTGAAGTATTTACTAAAACGGTGGGTGTGGATACATTACACAACCAGAGTGGGAGCTCAAGTGACACTGAAAACATTAACATGAATTAACTACAATATATGCTATCTTGTAGACATGTAATGGTGTGAAGTTGCTGATATATCACTATGCTGATATGAAAATAAACCAGCCAAGTTTGAGTTCAATTTTAAAATGGGAAACCTGTGAATAAAACTAAACTCCTTGATTAGTGTGTGACCATGACATTGGTGAGCTTGCATCACCAAAAAAAAAAAAAAAAAAAAAAAAAAAAAAAAAAAAAAAACTGTCTTTAAAAGGTTTATTTTACAAGGTACGCAAATAATGCATTTATCTTCATACAAAGACAAGATGATTGACTTCAGGACTGGTTACAATCTGTTGAGATGATAAAAGTTTCAATAATTTTGATAAACCAATATGGCGTTATTGGCACATTCCAATAGCACACCAATTAATTGATCCCATTTCAATTATTTAGTATCTTTTCTTGTTTTGTTTTCTCTACCTATGATGATGAGGGAGAATGATGATAACATGAAGCCATTTTCTCAACAGAATGCATTTAACCCCTTTTTAAGTATGAAAATATTAACTGAAATTCGGTAACAGTTCCATATGGGCACAACGTATTTCTTCAATTTTACAGAAGAAACTACTTACGGAACTGAGTTTCTGTGGCATTTTCAAAGTTCGTGAAGGTATTTTCCGTCATCGTTGAATGTATTCGACCATGAATTCATGTATTTCTGAAGAGGAATATATATCCGATGCACAATTGCCGTTGCTTCTATATGCATCCTCTACGTGAACCAGATGTTGCATACGTTTGATGATGTAACCCCTTGTCAGTGTTTCCAACCTACGCCATGATTTTCTGATGTTGAATTCCACCACGAACCCTTTTTTTTATAACTGTTTACCTAACCTTAAGTGAATGGTTTTTGGGGCTATGCATGAATGGTTTGTGGGACATTTTTCGGTTACGAAGGTTGGAAACATTGAATTCCACACTACTCAAGCTGTGCCCGCCATATTGCATGTTACGGAAAGGAAAAAAGGAAGAACAATAATTACTCTTAATGTGAAACATTGAAATTATTTTCATGAAGAAAGCAACATACCACCTTGAAGAATGTTTCAGAATTCAGAATAGATAAGTATGAATGTTAAAAATGACGAAATAAACGAGTAACAGGTGTTGTGCCCATAGGGAACTGGTAATGAAATTTAAAATCCCGACTCATTCCACACAAAATGGTGCATAAAATACATGTTTGGCACAATTCACATAACTAGGAACATTTTACATTCTTAAGCGTCATTTTGAGTAGTAATGAAGCAATTATTCAGAGAGCAGAAATATGTAGGAGAAAAACTTTAAACTCACTCTGTGAAAGAGCACTCTCCTATGCACATGCAAACTCTAGAGGGAGCAGCATTGGAAAAGAGGCCTGGAGGTGAAATGTCACCTCTGAGTGCACTCGGTGCTCGCCAGGCTCTACAAGTGCATACAAGTTGGCAAAACCTGTTCTAAACTACATAGTGCACACTAAAACTGAGTTTCTCTTTGTATATGCCCAGTCGGAAGAAATTTGGTATTATTGCATTCAAACACAAATTCCTACAATTATACTCTTTATGAAAGACGACAGTTTTATTATTTGAGTTGTCCCGCCACAGGAGTTTTAACAGGTATTTTATAGATTCCGTCACTGGTAAATTTCTCCTTGCTGCACATAATATACATAGACCCAAAGCACGCTGCAACAAAGATTGATGAGAGTTAAATGGACCTGTAATTGGACAGACCCTGTCTACGTAAGCTCTTTCACTTTCCTGCATCTACCATGCTAGCTACTAACTGTGCTCCTTTCAACTTCTTCGTTGCAGACACAACTTGTAACTGCTAACCTAAGGGTCAACATATTAGTGCTATTCTAAAGCTAAAAGTATTTCAATTATTGACATTATTCCATTCTAATTGTTTTAAACATGATTAACTAACAGAAAATCTATTTGTGCTATTAGTACATTGAAACATGTCATGTTCTAAACATATGAAAAATAGAATACTTCTAAAGAAAACTGTAAGTACAAGTCTTGTAGGAAGACCACATATATTCTGGTGCTTATATATTATATCTACTATGTATGGACCATGTTTTCTAATGCTGCTTCCACACACACACACACCAATAAATGTTGGTATCAGAGTCTGCAATTATGTTGGAAGTATGGAGTAGTCAATGTTGAAGTATCACCCAACCCAATGAAGTTATGGTGTGATTGACAAAAGAATGAAATCAAGTTATCCTTTGTCAAGCACAATCGGACCAACGTGTAACGATGCGGAAAAGTCCAGGTTGATTTCGTGGGACGGATGTGAAGAGAACGCAAAGTTCAGCTGCCTCACTGTACATTCAATTAGTGCAAAGGATAAATATAATTAAGTGCATGGAAAATTGTGTGTTCCTTACTGATTTGCACATCAAGCTGTTTCAATCACACACTCTTGTCATAAGGCTCATAACCTGCACAACATATCTGGTGACAAGTGATGGCTTCCAATTAAGGATAACAATGTCACTTCTTAGGGTTTTCTTCGCAGGAGCTGCTTCAAAAACTAAATGCTTGGCCATGGAAGTAGGCAGGTGGCAGAAGTTCGCGCTGTTGCCATGTTGGAGCACAACCCCACGTGTTCGGAAGTTTAGAATGAAAGATCTCGTTGTAGAGTTGGTCTTTGTAATCCACGTGATACAAACTGACAGTATTTGCTCGAAAGGTCAGGAATGACACAGAAGTGCCCCGGAGAGATGTCTGATGCTCGAACTAGGCAACACAGCCTGGTTGACGTTGCCACAGATTGCGCTGGAACCAGCAACTTTTATCCCACTCTCGCTCTGCTTTTCCCATATGTGGCACCAGCACTATTCTGCCCATTTGCCTATTCTCATGCGTTTACTTCAAAATTTGTGTGAAAATAGTGGCTTGACCTGGAATCAAGAATGGGTTTTTGTAGCTCAGTGGTAGAGCACTGCTACGGAATGCCACATCAAGCTGTGGACTCACAGTAACTTGAGAACACTAACGCCACCTCATTACAAATGGAAGAACTAATTTAGAAACTATTTTAAAGTTATGACATTTCATTAACACTATTGTGATTCTATATTTCAGTAATGCTATTTGGTCAGGATGGCTAAAAAAATCTACACTTCACCATCCATAAAGTATTTCCCTTGCATTTAACTTTCTAGTAAAGCAAAATTCTTCACAAATAATTGACCAATAAAGCAGGAAGCTTTACAGTAACATCTGCAGCTAATAATAACATTTTGGTATAGATAAATATGAAAATATTTGTTTTTTGAAAAATCCAGATACCCTACCCAGGACTGTATCTGCAACTTCTAAAATTTACTACTTTCCACACTTCGATAGGAATTAATTAAGTTCTGGCATACTTGATTTGGACTAAATACTGAAGTTGTCATCACACAATTTCAAGCATGATATATATTACAAAATTTCAAATACTTGTTAACTGACAACTTGTAATTTAATCATTTAAGACTGTGTGTTGCAGTCGCAATGTTAATAACTACACCATGTTACAGAAAAATAATTAATGTATTATTAATAAACACATTTTGTTTAATATCTGTAAATACAAACAGCAAATTTTTCTTGCTACAAATGATGACATTCCTCAAACCCCTTGTTCATATACTCAGTGAAGATATAAGCAGCATGTACATCTGATTACATTTTGCAAATAATCAACCAATGGCTATAATGACTACAAATTTTACAACTGAAGACTTGTCACACTAAAATGGAACACATGGTAGCTTCATGTGTAAAGAATCATCATGATTCTGCATACATATTGTTTATGACATTGTTTTGTGTCAAATTTACAAATATATTATTTAAAGCAGCTTTTTCGTTTATTAATTTTTCAATCCAGTTTTCACACAACACTATCTTCATCAGGCAACTGCTGTTGCATAAATATAATAAATAAAGCACTGAAGCTCTTAAAAATGATGCGTCTGGGTACCAGTGGACATTAAATTGAAACAGCTGGGTAGAAATGTGCTGGTGTCATGTATGCAGCAGACAAAGCGAGCAAGGATATTTCTAGGGTCACTTCAGTCTTTCCTAGGGTTAGCAAACACATACTATTTATTGGCCATGTCATACATTATAGTCTAGTACCCAGCATCTTGGAGGAGGGGTGGGGGGGGGGCACCTTGAAAAAGTTAGTAACGTCCTACATTTTGAGGATCACATGATTTGCGATGAGAAGGTGAATTGCCCGTCCTGCACCATAGCCGTGCGGTGTAAAGCATCGTGCTTTGGGACACTTGCAGGTTCGAGTCTCCTGGGGGAAGCAGAACAACTTTTCTCCTGAGATTTCGGCCTGTGTACGGGACCAGTGGTCACCTGCCATCATGATGAAATTAAGCAGCTATGAATGAGTAGCATAACCCAGTGACGGAAACCTATCAGAATGACGGAAAGGGGTGGGGGGGTGTGTTGTGCTGACCACATGTTGCCCCATAACTGATTGGATGATCTCCCACCTCTGGTGGTAGTGAGGCCGGCAGTCGGTAGGCTGCTGCGTCACAGGTTATTATTATTAAGTGTATTGTCTGAAGAAGCAAATATTAAACAGAAAATACTTATCTCCTATAGATTTGGTGGAGTATGGTATTTATAGTAGACACTGTACTATAATTTTCTCATATTCTGTAAAAGATTTGGCACAATTTGAAGGATTTGTAATTATATTTTGACCAAAAGGAGAATTTGCGAACAAACAAACAAAATGGCTCTTCGATGCTAGAAAATGTGTGGAGTAATGTTATTGATTATTAGTTTGGACATTTTGAACATACGACTTTTCACTTAAAAATTATTATTTCTGACCAGAAAATGTTGACTGATTGATTGAGATTGTGTTTCAAGTTCACTTTATGCTCAGTAAGGCTAATCAGGGCTGGACCTACAGTTTAAAGTGGGATCCAAACCACTATGTGCCTCCACCGGGTATTGAACCTGGGACCCCTTGAGACCAGAAAATGTGTATCATTATTTGCAAACATTTCCTTACTGTGAATGATTGTATTCTTCAATTGGGGAGAGTCAGCCCTATACTCAGTTTTCGACTCTGACCTTACCAATAATGGTACTTAAACCCTTGACATACATAATTATCCAATAAATATCTGTGTTCATTCTGTGTAGATCATATTAGGCCCACATTAGACGAAAGCATTTTCCTTAGCATTTGTCCTAACATTTATGGCAGGACCAAAATGCTATTTTATTTTCTTCCCTCAGCTTATATTCGGGCATCATCTTTTTTTGTTTTTGCTCCTTCAAATTTTAGGGTGCGGCTTATATTCGAGCCAATATGGTATTATACATTGTAATCGCAAAAGTTAACCAAAATGTTCCATGAAATACTTCCGTAGTATTATCTGCTATAAGATTTTTGGAAGCATTTATGCTACCAAAAATGTTAAAAGTAAATTCTTCAGTCTCAAGCTGCCCTTAGAAAACCAGACTGCAAATACGCACTTTTGAACTGATGCACCAGCACCATTGCACGAAGGGCACAAATTCTGCTAATCATTTAATTCCATGTCCCCCAATTGTAACCCACATTGGCAACTGAATCTACGCAAACACTTGCAACCTATCTCCATAACTATTATGGTCATCTCCCCACGATTTCTTACACCAAACTACGTGCTTATAATCTCCGAAAACATCTGTGCATGTCCCTGCCAACACCGACACAAGCAGTCACTCTGACACCAATGAGAATCAGTACATGTGTAAGCAACTACACAAAATATTTCAGTAAGTACCTATTAATACAATTAAGCATATACATCAAAGAATTCAAAACAAACGACAAACATAAAAACAAAAACACAGAATTCTTGCAAGGAACTTAAAAAATATTCATAAAAATGCTTCCACCACAGAACAGACATATTTGTCCAACAAATCTCCTCCTTTGCACGTGGAAGTCATCGCTGAGCACCGAATGCTAGATTTCTTTCTCAGGTACTTGTAATAAATCGCCTCTAAATTCATCAATAAAACATTATCAAATGGCATACATAAATTACAAGGAAGTGGTATAAAAGTCTCCAAGGCAACATGAGAGCTCACACAATTATGTCAATCTGTTCTGACTAGTCTTTCAGGTACAGGAAAGAAAGATAGTAACAATTTCAATGTTCTAGCAAATATTTCAACCTACATTAAACAATGTAAATGTGCTTGCAAAATAAAAACTATATTGTATGGCATGTATTACAGAATGCAATGTTGTAAACACTGCAGAGAAATATGGCACCTTGACTGTTTTCTTTGTTGTAGTTTTGAGGTAGTCTCTAATTTCAATGCACCTGTTTCTATTACTAATACTGTTTAGTTGAATAGTTTTCAGTACTCTGGGATAGGCTTGAAACTGCTATTTTCCAATAAGAAACATATATTATAAAATGTGTGACAACTTAATTCCCGGAATGGCCTTGTGAAAGCAAAATTTGCTCACCTGTGCACTAGTGGTCACTATCGGCATCAAAATGCTCTGTGAACCTATGCACTGCTGGAAACAGTTTTCAAATAGTTTTTCGGGATACCTTGCGGTAATGCTGCCATGTTGCATTGGATATCAGGATTGAGGGAAGGTTAGCAAATCTTTGTCTCTTCATAGGAATTTCTTATTTTTGTAAAGAGTCAGTCTAGGTGGATGGTCCATTTTTGTAATGGATTTGTTAGACAGGAACTTGTGAACTCTCAACACCACATGAGCTGGAGCACTGTCATGGTGGAGATTCCACTTGTGGTGCCAGAATTGTGGTATTGTCCTCCAGATTGTCAACATTTCCAAATAACACGGTTGATTCGCCTTTTTTCCTTGTTCAATGAATTCATAGAAACAACTATGGTTTTCATTGTTTGAATTAGGCTATTTTATGACACTTCTCTGCCAGTTTTGGCTAGATGCAATGATGGGGAGGAGTAATGATATGATGAATTGATGAACAGACACTAATCAAAAGGAATGCCCAGGCTGTGATTCAACCCAGGACCCATGACGTTACAGTTCTTTGCTAACCTCAACTGTGAAGGTTGGCTCAAGCAAGGTCTTGAACATGCTTTATTTCTTTTTCCACTACATATTCTGGTGTTTTGTTTCAGTGTCTTATTGACAACACACTGTTTCATCATCACTAACAACCTTATCCTCTCTGCTTTGTGTAAAAATCAGATGAAAGATGAAGCCGACATTGATTTTGGTCATCTGTGAAGATTTTAGGCACCATCAATGTGGACTTTTTTTTATGTTAACAGTATACCACAGACATGTACTACCCTCTGCTGCTCAGGAACGAACAACTTGTTTTGCCTGTGGCTCATGTAAATGCAAGTTGGAACATGTCCACACATGCTTGGGTATGTGAGTTTGCCTGATATACTGCAACCATTCCAGAAATTATATTTGTCACCACACACACACACACAAAATCTATTGTAACCAATTTTTAAAACTTGATAAAAATACAATGCCTCAATTTTACCTTAGTTGCATCCACAAAATTCAGAAATTATGTTTCTCACTATTTTTAGCCTCAGGTTTTTGAAATGAGAAATTTACCGTATTATGTGTATGAACCTACAAGGGAAAGTACCCCTTGCTCTCATAACTGACAAACATTACCACAGTAAGTGGTATATTTCACTGGGAAGCTATATGCATAATGGACACATAAACCCATCATATTCTTTAAAAATATGAACAATTGTGGCATTTTTGCACTTCATAAGATGGATGTATAATCTAAGATGAGAAGAAAATTCAGAAAATATGGCACAACTTTCATGATAAACACTGGTGTTAATATGCATGGATAAGTAATGCACGAATGTCCAAGAAATAAAACAAATTTCATTGGAAGTACAGACATTAGAATCTTTCACCTCTATCTGTAATACTATTGTGGTAACTGCACACAAGTAGGATAGGGAATGTGGCTAATTTTAATTAAAATTAGTGCTTGTCAATATTGCAAAACAAATGCCTTAGTTATTGTATATCTCCGCTTGTATTACAATGTACGAGAATTGGCACATTGCAAAATATTAATGAAAAGTGAGAGAAAAACTTTCAAACTAATGATACAAGGCTTTTGGAGAAATGGATTTACTTCCAAAATGCACATTGCACATGTTTTGAGCAATCAATGAATGTGTATGTTGATATTCCTAAAATGACCTAAAAACTGTTCCATAACTCCTAAAGCTGCACTCCAAAAGGAAACCTCTTGCTTAGCGTGTGGAGAGTCATGTCCCACCCTCTAGCCTCTAAAAGTTAAATCACTTCTACACCAAAGAATATTACAATAACAGAAAATTAGAATCTAAAAATACTGTTAAATATAACAAAAAATTAATTTCAAAAGACATATTACTCCAATCATTTAAAATTGGCATTGTTGATTCAATGCTAAAAACATATAGAAGTGGTTAAGTTAATGTCTAAATAAATAAGTACAATAAAGTAATACATTTCATTAAGAAACTTGGTGCTCATCAGACAAAATGTTCTTAATATGAAATATTGAAAGTACTTTCTGCTAAATTATTGCTGAATTATTATCCAATTCTTGCTTAATAAGTTATATAAGTAAATTAATTAAAATGAGAAACACTGAGTTTGATATATCGCAGACAAAAATTGGTTTATTATCGCTTATATATATTTACTTATATAAATATATGTGCATGTACTTGATATATGTATACATGAATCATGAAATTTATTTTGTAGTTTATCATATTGGTAAAATTGTGCTTAGATAATTTGTACCATTACTTTTATCTCCAGTGGAAAGTTTTTGGATATCTTAGAATTGCAAAAATCAAACTCCATGTCTTGACACAGAACTTAATGTGGAAAGAATAAATGTTAACTCTTGTCTTTTAGTTTTAAAACTAAAAAAAATAAAGTAAATCTATAACTTACGCATATCTAACTACATTTTCTCTCGGTGCCAAATTGTGCTGAAAGACCAGTTCCCGAATAATATTAATTCTTGCTTCAAAATCAAAATTCTAATGTTCAATTCGTGAATTGTCTCACGCTACGCATCGACATCTCTGCTTTTGTGAACTTATTGTGAGTTCTCTTGTATGCCTAGCACCAAACAGAAAAAAAAAGAAACTTCTGTTCCACAGAAGCAATGTATTCAATACAAACACGCATAAATCCTCTAAAAGTTAACATGTTTGGAGAGAGAACGCTACGATGGATGACATGAAATTATTGCTCATCGCAGTCAAAGAACTCCTCGCAAATTCACTGGCTATCAAGTGCAAATCACTCAACCTAAATCGTAGAAACTGTCTCCACTTAGGCATTCACACATTATATGCATACATGGTCGTGAGCATATTAAGTACCCACTACTTGAAGACATCGACATTCGACACACGTTACTTCTTGTAGAGAAAGAGATAGAAGAAAGAGCCTCTTCTGGAAAAAGGCAAAAACTTGCATATGTACAATAATACGTCATCTGCTGTACATTCCTGAACGTAGACTGCAAACATCACAGAATCTTATATTTTTTAAATGAGATCAACCGCACCCATAATATAGCTTATTTTAAAACTGTAGTTTTGCAAAACTGAAAAACAAATGTACATATATACACAAATATAATGATTATTTCTGACTTTTTTTGGTAAATAAATTAAAAACACTGGTGTTCGTGACTTAAATAGTAAGAACAAATGGCACAGTAACAAAAATAATATTCAAATGCATTTTTGGCTATCATAGCCATCCAAAATTAATACCGGTCAACTGATAGAAACGTGCATTAAATGGTCGGTAGAACTCACGCAATCGCTCTATGGCTTCTGGCTCAATGTATGGATGGTTCCGGCCTTTTGTCTTGCCGAGACAATGAGGTTCCGAGCTGCCTTCTGACTTCATCAGACATGGAAAGCCTTTCGTTGAGTTGAAGTAGAAATGCTTCTCGGTAATCACCCTCTTCAAACCAAGGAAATCCTTCAGAGAAAAAATGGAGAGAAAAAACACCATTAAAAAAATGAACCTACATTCTGAAAAGGAGTAAAGAGTAAATCACTCATAACAGTGGAAACATTAATGGAAGATGAATAAAAAAACACGCTGGCAGTGACATATTTTTCCAAAGGTAGCAATCTTGATTAGCAATGATGTTCAGGACATGCTTTTCCTCACGCATTTCTAGCAACACATTGGGTATTCAACTCAACATGTGCCTTCTAAATGATGACCAGTGGCATAAATAACACCCCGCAACTCCCACGGTGTTTGGGGGAGGGGAAGCTATGGGGGTGCAGTGATGATAAACATCTTGCACTTTATTCTAAATCAGTCACATGGAGAAATCATAAACACCACCATTCTTGAATGCCAAGTGGCCTCCTCTCGCCTGGTGTTTTCATATTACACGTTAAAAAAAAAAAAACTCTTCATTGCATGCATAAATGGAATGTTTGCTGACACCTGTCAGCACCGGTGTTATTCTCTTCACCTCACGGCCAGTTTAATTTGATCTTGTTGCCTCAAGGAGGAATGTACAATTAAAATAACTTGCTTGACTTTGAAGAGCTTTTCCCTTCGGATGATGCCCAAAATAACACTCAGGCAAAACTGCACATTGAACAGGAGACCTTGATTCAGCTATTCTCTCTGTTCTACAGCTCGATTAGCAATGAATCACGATAAACATAGGGTTGAAACATTGGGGTGTTCACTGATTCCATGTGCTCTGCAACGTGCTCCAGTCTCACCGAAACTTGCTGTGTCTTCCATGTAATAAGACTGCCCAGTTGGCGAATCTGGACTTCCAAGTTCGTCTGCTCAGTGATTGCAACCGATCAAGTCCACACCTGCTAATGTACCTAGTCTTACAATAAATACTGTCACAAAGTTTTAAGTAAATAGACACAAAATGCTGAGATATTGTAATATCCTAATAACATTACTGAAATGGATGCATGACAAATCAAAATCACAAATCATTATTCAAAATGGCCACGCTTAGCACGCACACATTCCGTACGTCTTTGTGGCCACACATCAATTGAATTACGCAACACATCGAATGGATAATGAGCAACTGCCTTCAGAAGAGGCCGCTTTAAACTTTCAATATTGGGATGTCTCTTCTTGCAAACCATCTCCTGAAGCTTAGACAGGGTATAGGTCCGGACTTGCAGAAGGCCAATCCGAAGTGGAAATTAAGTCTGGTACATTTACCTCCAGCCACTGCTGTGTTGTTCGGGCCCCATATGTTGGGGCTGAATCCTGCTGGAAGCTCCACTTCTGACCATGGAAGAGAGTGTTGTTGACATTCTTGACAAGTCTCTCAAGCACTGTCTGCTGGTACACTTTGGCTGATGTTTTGACCCCTTTTTCACAGAAATGAGACGTGCCCTCATAGCAAATGTTCCAGACTTCATTTCCACTTCAGATTGGCCTTCTGCAAGTTTGGCCTATACCCTTTGGACTACAAATTGTGGTCGCAGCTTCAGGAGATGACTTGCTAGAAGAGACATCCCAATATTGAAAGTTTAAAGTGGTCGGTCTCTTCTGAAGGCAATTCTCATTTTCCAGTCGATGTGTTGCGTAATTCAATTGATGCGTGGTCACAAAGACTTACGGAATGTGTGCATGTTAAGGGCAGCAATTATGAATATTGATTTGTGATTTTGATTTGTCATGCATCCATTTCAGTAATGTTATTAGGATATTAAAATATCTCTCAGCATTTT
The DNA here is from genome assembly GCF_977018435.1 of Lepisma saccharinum. NCBI lineage: Eukaryota > Metazoa > Arthropoda > Insecta > Zygentoma > Lepismatidae > Lepisma > Lepisma saccharinum. Next base: position 64,553,669 of record NC_139250.1, on the reverse strand, counting down.
GTGTCAATTTACTTAAAACTTTGTGACAGTATTTATGGTAAAACTAGGTATGTACTATTTTGTTTTTATATTCCAAATTAAATAACTGTTCTGTTGCAAATATACAGCTATATGGGAATAGAACCAGTCTCAGTGGAACTATATTCTGTGCACATGTTTAGGTCTATGTGTGCGAAAAGTTGCTGCAAACTTAACCTGTTACGCAGCTTAGGCATGTATTGACTAGTGGTCAGGGGTAGAAAACACTTCAAATAATTAGGTGGCAGATTTTTTTTCTTTTGCAAATATGGTGTAAGAAAGCCATGAATCCGACTAAAGTAAAGATACATATTTTACATTTTAAAATATGATGTTAAAACATTCAATTATTAATTAATGCAAGAAGTTTCTTAGATATTATAAGAGAAGATAAATATTGTGAACAGACAAGTAATACGGGTTTCCTGAATTTAACCTTTTTATTTCCTCTTTAACCTTTACACCGCCGAGCAGGTTTTCGAAAGTAACCCCTCTCTGGCTGCAGCCTTTGAACATGATTTTTAAATTTTTACACCTATTTCAGAAAAACGTTATATCTCGGAGACTATTTGAGCAATCTACTTCAGGTAACTTTTGTTTTGCAGCTAGAACATCAGCGCATGCAACCGTGCAGGAATCAAAATGCCAAAGTCAATAAGAGGGGTTAAGTGGGCCGCAGCCCACAACTTTCAATGAAAAAATTATAAAAAAGGGGATTTTGTCACATATTCGATAATGTAATGGTCCCAGATACATGAAATGACTTTCATTCGGTTGAGAAAGAACCATTCTTTGAAAATAATGCTAAAGTTTACCTCTGCTTCCCAAAATAGCGGGGAAAGAGGGGCAAACTCCCAATTTTTATGATTTTTTCATTGAAAGTTGGGGGCCACGGCCCACCCAACCCCTCTTATTGGCTTTGGCATTTTGATTCCTGCACAGTTGCATGCCATGATGTTCTAGCTGCAACACAAAAGTTACCTGAAGTAGATTGGTCAAATAGCCTAAGAGTTATAACATATTTTGTCAAATAAGTGTACAAATTTAAAATTCGCGCCAGCTTCCATACGTAACTTTGGAGTTGGGGGGGAGGGGTTATGGGGGGGGGGTTTCTTCCACATGACATTTCAAAATCTTGTCTGAACATCTGTCAGCGTTTACAACCTCAAATACAAATATGAAGGTGCTAAAAGCACATGAACTTTTTAATCAGCATGATGGGTTACCAGTGACCCATCGGCCGACTACACCTATATTTTCTATGGGTCCCATGTGACCCATTGGCCGAGTAAAGGTTAATATCATTTTCATTTGTTGTTATTAGTCCTAAGTACTTAAATTTGGAAACTGATTCAAACGAGTTATCAATAATTAAATTTTGATTATTACCTAATGCTTATTTAGTTCTCTCTTTGCTAACTTCCAAACCTATCTATTTAGCTGCTTTGAAAAATATTTTAGCATTATTCTTACTTGTATTTATATGATCCCCTAATAAGTCTACATCATCTGCATATGCTAACAACTAAGACCATTAAATTTTAGTCCTATTCTAAATAAGAACTAAAATGCTACCTGGACTCTTGCTAATTCTGCCGCTGGGTCCACCACTAGCTGCTCTCCACTGACAAACAGGAATTGACTCAGAGGGAAGAAACGAAGCCACCTTTCTAAATGTCTCGCATACACACCAATTTTCACTGGTCCCCATGAAGTATCCACAAGCCCCATGCTTTTATTACAGAATGCCAACTCTTCAAATCGCTTCATGCTCCTCTTTTTGCTGCAAAACAAAAAAATGTGAAAGTTTATTCCCCTAAGTAAACATGGTAAAAATGTATCTACAAGAAAGTTGACCATGTGCACAATAACCTTAGTCACATCAAAAGGGAAAAAAGTAATGAATTAACCTGATATACATATATTTGGTTATTTGGTGTTGATTTTCTACAACTAGCAGGGTGCGAAATCCTGGGGGAACAGGGGGGATTTCCCCCACCAACAATCTTGACCTCAAAATTCCCTCCACCAAAAATTTTCAGATGACTTTTTGCATTAACAACCAAAGAAGCAAATAGTTTTTACTTCAAGTATACTTTACTAAGAATAAAATCGAAAACACATACAAAGTAGTGTGATTGTGAGCGTTCAGTCAGTCTTCTTCTTCTTCTTTTCTCTCTCTCTCTCTCTCAAAACCAAAACTATTTCATTTCAACAATTACATAATACAACTAATTCAACTATTTTGTAATTTATAGACATCCTTAAACAGTTAGTAAATTAATTACTTTGCTATGTTATAAATATCTAATACAGTATCTGTAAAAATAAATATTAATTCCTTTGTATGTATTTCATAATAATCTATCTTTAAATATTTAGTTATTTTCTTTTATATTTAATAACATTAAAAATATGTATATCATATAATAATTACACAAATATAAATCTATGTGTATATATTTATATTTGAATGTGTGTGTGTGTGTGGGTGTAGATTAATCTTACTGCTCATACCATACAAGTCTTAAATGACTTCGCACCCTGATAACCTTTACGATGAATATAATGTGCACTTTTTCCAAAATGTTTGCCACCAAAAACTGCGGTGCGTATTATGCATGGAATAATTCGGACAGCCAACATGAAACCATACAGGGTCATTCCATTATTTTGTGACACTTGTATTGATTTTTCATGTTTACGGAACCCTGTCATGTTGTATATGGTTGTAAAGCTTAATTTCTGCAGTTTCTGAATGTGGCAACGGTAATCCATTCAAGATGATGACACTAACGTGCAATGAGGTAGAAATAAGCTCATCACAAAATGAAGGAACGTTCTGATTTTTATGGTACTTTGGATGAAAGAAAAGATAATGAAAAAAAAAATAATAATTAAAATATATTACTGGCCAAATAATATTATATATATGGAGTGGGTACATGCCTCAATGGAAGAAATCTTGAGCTACTAACGGCTTGTTTGAGGGTCCCAAATATGCCTTGTATAAATGTTACGTTAGTCACAGAAAAAGTATATATAACAGTTGGGCTGAAAAGTTCATAGGCTGACTCATAGATGGCGTTACTAGAATTAAATCCATGTGATTTTTACTTAGTACTAACCTTCAAATTTATACGTGTATAAATTTCACAGCTGCCGGAAAATTAGTTCGTGAGATATAGCATTGTGAGTGAAGCAGCTTTGTTATTGTGAAAAAATGGATAAAAAAGAATTTCGTGTGTTAATAAAGCATTGCTTTTTGGCGAAAAAAAAATACTGTTGAAGCCAAGGCTTGGCTTGATAAACATTATTTGAACTCTGCACCAGGAAAATCAACCGTTGAGAAGTGGTTTGCTAAATTTAAAATAGGCGAAATGAGCATCGAAGACGATGCACACAGTGGACGCCCCAAAGAGGCTGTTACCGACGAAAACATCAAAAAAGTTCACAAAATAATTTTAAATGATCGTAAAGTGAAGTTGATCGAGATAGATGAGACTTTAAAAATATCAAAGGAACGTGTTGGACATATTGTGCATGAATATTTGAACATGCGAAAGCTGTGTGCAAAATGGGTGCCGCGCGTGTTGACAATCGATCAAAAGCAACAACGTTTTGATGATTCGGAGGAATGTTTAGCGATATTCAACCGTAATATACACGAATTTTTCCGTCGATATATTACAATGGATGAAACACGGCTCCATATCTACACTCCAGAGTCCAATCGACAGTCAGCCGAGTGGACTGCACGTGATGAACCGAATCCAAAGCGTGGAAAGACGCAACAGTCGGCTGGCAAGGTTATGGCATCAGTATTCTGGGATGCGCATGGTATTATATTCATCGATTACCTCAAAAAGGGCCAAACCATCAACAGCGATTATTACATAGCGTTGTTGGAGCATTTAAAGGATGAAATCACGAAAAAACGGCCCCATTTGAAGAAGAAAAAAGTGCTGTTTCATCAAGACAATGCACCGTATCACAAATCAATGAAAACGATGGCAAAATTATATGAATTATACTACGAATTGCTTCCCCATCCACCATATTCTCCAGATCTGGCCCCCAGTGACTTTTTCCTGTTTGCAGACCTTAAAAGAATGCTCGCTGGAAAGAAATTTAGCACTGATGAAGAAGTAATCGCCGAAACTGAGGCCTATTTTGAGGCTAAAGAGAAATCGTACTATAAAAATGGCATCGAAAAATTGTATGACCGCTATAATCGTTGTATCGCCCTCAAAGGCAACTATATTGAATAATAAAATCGAATTTTGTCAAAAAAGTATTTTTTACTATGTTAGCCTACGAACTTTTCAGCCCAACTGTTATATTGAAGCTTTTCTAGTAAAAGTAAAGAAGGCTATTTCGCACTTTGCAATGTAATGTTCTGCGACACCAAGAAAAGCAGTTCCAAGCCTATTACAGAATGAATAAGGTGGTTAAAGAGTGACAGCTAAACACAGTTGAGGGAGAGGGGGTAGGTGGTGTCGGTTGGTGATTTATTGTTTACACAAGACGATATTCTGCTCTTGGACCACATAGCAACAGGTGACTCACTGAATAGGTATGATGTCATTCACTCTTGATTGGCATAGCAACAGCTTTACGACCTACAACTAAGAAACTGAATTATACTGCACATTATATAGAGATATAATTGTTTGTCACTTATACCCATCAAAATTAGGGTGTGCATTATACACACGTAAATACGGTAACTATAATTATGTATTAATAATAAAATACAGGAAATTTTATGTTAATTTTAGGTATTTTTCTCCCAAGTTCAAGTACCAGTGTCCAAGGTGTGTTGTTCCAGTACTGACACATGTACCATAGTTTGAGAAACCCTGTTGTAGGTCATTTAATCCACCAAGTTATAACTTCATAGTTTCCGTTGACAATACTGGATATAACTGTAGCAAACTTGATTGAATAAGAAAGAAATGTCTTACATTTTCAAGCAAAGAACAAAATATTACATGATAAAATTACATATTCCCATTAACAAGTATATCATTCACTTCAACATGCAAAATTATGTGTGAAACATGAATATTTTGAACCTCCATCCAGCATAACAAATTGTATGTGAAAGACAATTGTACATTAAGCATTGCAGTGTGTTAAGCTGTGGGCAGTTTGGAAGTTTTATTAGTATTATTATTATAATTATTACTACACTGCTAAACATCATTGGACTGAAGAATATATCAACAATTGCAAAATTTTGAGTCTTCTTTATACGCATATAAGTTAACTAGAGCATATACCATAGTTCATTGCATATTTGTCGCCACCCCACAATTGTCGCACTTTATTTTTCAGTCCAAAAATTAGTTTATAACATTTCGATCTTGGGCTGTTCATGCTCGCAAAGAAAACCCCAGCTGAACACGATTTCGATGACCTCCATCAGTTGCAGTTCGCGGCCTTTCATTCCGTTCTCTCACATAGCTGAGATTTTTAAGAGCATGATAAACTCAAGATCGCACAGTACTGATGTCTACACATTCATCCCCATAAAATGCCTTCAGTCTCAGATGAATGTCAATTTGTAGCACATTTTCTGCAGTTATAAAGTCGATCACGGCACGCTACTTCAGTTGCTCCACCGACATTGCATGGTTACATGCTGCCATTTTCCTCGCTATAGTTCAGCACCCCCCTGGTGATAGGAGTTTGAAACCTTCAATGGAGAAGCTGGAAAGTCTTATAACTGCAATGTATGGTTGCTCAAAATCCAAAATGAGTTTACAAGGTAACTTTTCAGCATGCCCTCGTATATATACTTTATTGTAGATCCATTTCAGGATTGAAATGTTGTTGATTGACATTCCAAATTACAGTTTGCAGAATTTTAACACAAAATGTTAATAAGAAATGAAATTAGGCATACCATATTTAATGCAAAATATTGAATTTTTCACGAGTTTTGTATCTCTTAAACCAATTAAATCTCAAACTCAAAATTTTTACTGACGTTACTTATCATGGAGTACTGTATTGTGCACAAATTTCAGATTTTTAAACAACTGCTCACCAGAGATATTTAACCCTGAACTGTAGAAAAAAAAATATTAAAGTCTCAAGCTTCAAATAATTTTGACATATTCTATTGGTACACAGGTACTTGCACAAAAAAATTCAAGTGTGAAACAAACTGCCTTCCCCCCCAAAAAATATCCGAAAATGTCATTTTGAGCGATTAAAATACACAATTTTGACCTTAAAATTTATTATGAAGGAATAATATATAGAAAATTACACAGAAATATAATTGTAGCCTATAATGTGCTTAACATCACAGATTTTGTCTCATTGTTGTAGGACTTACCAGAGCTGAGATAAAAAAGTTGCTGCTGATGCTTACGAATGGAGAAAATGACACGCACCATAAAAAAAATGCCCGCCATCTTCAAATCGGTGATAGTAAAAATAAAATAACAGTGGTTCTGAACTGTCAACATATGAGGCTCACACCACACAAAAGATAAACTTTTTTAAAAATGGTCAAGCAACCATGTTGTATGACTTCATATGGATTGACCCTATAGCAACTTAACTGTGAAAAGAAGCAGTCTGTTTTATTTTTATTTCAAATAAAAAAAATGATCACATTATTTTTTTATTTAAAATTATGAATCCCAAATATCATCAGGTAATTCAAAGTCATCATTGTTTTCACAAAGTCTCTTGATGTTTTCTGTTACATTAAATTTTAAAGATGGTGGCTTACTCCATTTGTGAAAAAGAAAACTCCATACTGGATCTGTGTTACCATTTTCATTATTTAATTTATTCCAGTGTTCTTCTGCAATGAACGAAGCTTCCCAGATATTCAACTCTGTGTTCCCCGTTAATCTTTTTAAAACCCTTCTCTTTTTAATCAAATGCTTCTCTTCGATGATGTGAGTTGACAAACCTGTTCTTGGGTTTAGATTTATAATGTCCAAATCATGTTCGTGCCATCTTATTGCCATACATTCCTGTAGCTACAGCAATGCGTACATACAAGAAAAACTATAACTTTTCTATCATCTGGGTATTGATTGGATAACATAGCAAGATGTTGGGCACACCTGGTACTGCCCTCTGACATGACCTATGTTGCTGGTTCACCTCGTAATTTTGAAAGAAAAAAAAACTACTTTTTTATGAACATGCCATATTTAGCCCCATAAAATCATCTTTAATGCTTAAAAATTTATCACTCTTTTATCAATTTCAAAAATATCCACACAGACCATCGCTACACATTGAAAATTTTGCAAGCAACTCCGCAGCTGTCTTTTATGTTATGTTGCTGTTTTTATTTTAGACAAACTTTTTTAACATTGGTAACTTTCTCTGCATACTGAATGCAGTCGTCGGAAATAGCTTGCTACTTGTAGCATTGCTACTGTAGCTAGCTACAAAATTTGTAGCAGTAGCTGTAGTGAAGCTACAAAATTCCTGTAGTTGTAGCGAAATTTTTGCTACAGCTACATTTCTTCTCACTATTTAGAAGTAAATTTGGAATATAGCAACAGCATAAAAAAAAATCGACAATGATGCTTACTTTTGCAATGAGCTACTTTTTTTTAGTTGCATCGCTATTTTGGGGAGAGACATGCCTCGTTTGTGCCACCCCCAGAACAAATTCTGTGGATATCCATGGTGTAAGAGACAGAAAAATGTTGTTAATTCCTCTGTAAAACACAACTTGCAGTGCAAAAACGAGCGATTCTTTTTTCACTAAATGGTAAAGCAATCAATGGTTCAGTATGTTAACATCTTTGATCATTGTCAGTACATAGGATCTCACCAGAAATAAATTATTGTTACAAGAAGGATAGAAATATACTTTCAGAACTTACTGACTTTCCTGCAGAAACGACAATTTTCTTTAGTAAATATAAAGTTTCTAAATTTAAGTAGTTATCCTACTTTTATGTCGCTTTTCTGTAACTTTCGCTAATCATGGCAATAAGGATGAAAGGTTTATTTAGCAATTAATTCTCTTTTCTAGAATCTCTTTGTGCCACTTATGGCTAATTGGTAGCGTCCTCGCCTTGTAATCAAGGGGTCCTGGGTTCGATACCTGGTGGAAGCACTTGGCACAGTGGCTCAGATCCCACTTTAAACTGTAGGTCCAGTCCCGATTAGCCTTACTGTGAATAAAGTGGACTTAAAACAACAAATCGATCAATCAATCCATTATGGCTATTTGTGAGAATGAGGAAGAATGATGATGAGCAGTGTTGGGAATGGAGGAGCAGGGTGATCCCATCCTCCGAACTAGGGTATTCTCCTAGTTTTTGTTTTGAGTCAGTTTTATGCACAGATAAGCTAATCAAGACTAAATCCGAACCACTATGTGCCTCCACCGGGTATCAAACCTGGGGCACTTTGATTACAACCCAACCCATGGCGCAACAGCCCTCAAAGGGCATTGGCATATCTCCCGACTGCCAGTCTCCCTCTCACAATCCTACCTAGAGGTGTGGAGATCTTCAACCAGTTATGGGGTGAAGTGGGGACACCACGTCGAACCCCCAGCTGTTATAGGAGATATCCGTGACTGGGACTTTGATTACAATGTGTCAAAATTTCCACTGCGTCTTCAGGGAAGCAAACTTACGTAAAGCATCGCTCCACCTGCTTCTCATTTATACCATAGAAACATCCCCAAGGTTCGGGCAAGGAACTAACATTCCATTTAAGAGCTAAGAAGATAAAATTGATAAATATCTCATCTCATATCGCGGTGGCTCAGTCGGTAACGCGTCTGACTACCATGCTCAAGGTCCCGGGTTCGATCCCCGGCCGGTTCAAATCCGGGAACTTTTCTAACGGTGGAAGCGGCCCCGGCACCCACCCAGCGTCGAATAAAATGGGTACCTGGGGGAAACCCTGGGGGGTAAAGGTGGTCAGGGGTGTGATGCTGATCACGTCACCCCCACTCACGACCGGATCAAGAAAGTGTGGGGCGTTACCCCCACACCCCCTATACGCCTTCATGGCATGGTGCTATGCACAGGGGAACACTTTACTTTTTACTTTTTTTACTCATTTTTATGTTATTTTCCGTTTGCACAACACATTATACTAAATTTCGATACATATGATAAATTCCAAATTATTTTTATATGACTTAATGAGAACACACACACACACACATGTGTAAGACCTAGTCTCATTAATCTTCCATGTGGGCAGCATGAATATTTAATAAAAAAATGATTACAAAGATAGTTTGCCCTCCAATTATCGCTCCTTCTTTCATTATTTCATTATTTAAATCTGCACAGATGGTAAAACTTATCAGTGTATTAAAAAATTTAATATGTATTCTCAAGAAAAATATGTTGATATATAAACATAAGTAATCCTACCAAATCGTATTTGAGTGTAGTTGTAATCACTAATTTGGGTATCATCCTAATTGCAATACTCGTCTATCAAATTTGAATTGATTTACTGCTTACATAGGTACGTTACTCTCAAACACTATAGTAAAAATAAATATCTGAAGTAACAATGTTATCAAAATTATCCAATGACTGGAATCATGATAAAAAATAACAATCTATTTTCCAAAGTACAAATATTATACATAGGGGCTTCATTTGAATATCCATGTGCTTGTTTTAAGTATTTTATTCAGAAGTAGTGCAAAAGTAGCAAACAGGAGTAGCATAGCGAGCTATATTTTGGTAAATGTAGATGTAGCGAAGGTACTTTTAAAATTTAGAATTCTGATCACTGACTGAATGATCATGTAGAGCGTGGTTTTCTTGTTTAATATTTTAAAAAATACCCACATAGACGAAGATGATAACCAGTTTAAATTCCATGTCTTATCACTTTATGTACAATAAATTTCAAGTCTTTATCACTTTTTGTACAAAAGTTATGTACATTCAAAGTCCCGGTTGCATGACTTTTTGCACACTGTGTATGTGAAGGGGATTCATAATATTCATGTTACATAGACAGTCTTGCATGTCAAATCAAATAAAATTGATTGAAATGTTTAGTTGAATCATGTAATGTTTCCTTGTAACCCCACAGCTTAAAAAAAAAAGCATCATATATGAACATACCTTGCAGCCTGAGTGTAGTCCGAAATGGCCCTTGTTACTGGATCCCTTACTACAACTATCAACTTGATATGTGGATTCATACGAAACACACGCTGAGGAACTTCTCGAGTGACAAAGTAACTGGGCGACTTCTCCATTGTGATCTGTCCTTCTAGTGTCGGGGGCATGCACGATCTGGAACAAGGAAGAGAACACACTAGAAACCATGCGAGATTCAAGAATGCTGATGTAGGATGTAAAAATGCATATAATCTTGATATCCACAGAATGGGAAATGAAACAAAATGGTTCCCAAGTTCCTCTCAGTGTTGGAACTGATCATAGGTAAAGAGGAACTCTAAATAACACAGAGTGTGCCATAAAAATGGGTTTACTTGTTTTCGTTGGAAGAGTTTCTGCAACACTTATTGTCATTTGCTTCAAAAGTGTACGGCATTCTATAAAAATGGTGACTAGTATCGATGTTATTTTAATCTCGGTACACATGATCTTATTCCATCAGCCAATGCAATCAGGACGTGCCGGAATAACTTGGAAGCTTCGGCAAGTGCATTGAAGCAGAAAAATTCCTATTCACATGCTCTAACATGCCATGGACAATTCTGATCGCCGATTGACCAAGTGTCAAGGACGAAATAGTGGTCACCTGCTGGAGGTAATTTTCAACATATCAACATGACTGTGAGTGTGCATATTTTGCAAATGCCAATGTTTAATAGTGCAGATGATTTGTTTGCATTTTTTGTCTAATAAAACGTAGTTAGTTTCAATGCATATTAAAAAGCCCTTTTTACACCACACCCTTTATTATTTCCAGCATATGGTATTATTACAGTACATTTGGAAACATTTCAAAATTGTTTAAACAAATCTCCACAGAAAATTTAGGTCATAAAACAAACTTGGGCATGTATTCACTAAATCTCATCTTCAATATCTATACTTCTTCATTTCACTACAAGATAAAAAAAACATTGCAACCTTAATGAAACTATGTGATACTTAGGTGATAATTATGGGCTCACATTTTATTTTTAAAAAAGGTGGAAAAGTCTGTGCAGTTGCAATCAATTATATAGTAGTACAGTATTGATTCGGTTCAAATTAAATCTTCCCACTTAAGCTATCTGAGCATAGAGTAAAATTTTCATGTCCACTGTACTGTACCATGAAGGCACAATGAAGGATTTTGAGGTAGGCCCCACACATTCACAATCTAACCATTCTGAAGGTGATGTGATCAGCACTACACTCTCGTTCCCTGAGGCTGGGCGAGAATCCTGTAATGCCTATCACAACACAGCAATACTCTTGTCAAAATTCAGAGGTTCAACCAGAACTCTTCAGACTTTCCATCAGATTTCAACTCCCTGTTGTAGTGTACTAGTGTACCATTGGGACAGTTAGCAGACACACACATTGAAGGGTTTTTCACTGGACAGCAGTTTCCCACCAAGAGTCCAACTGGCCCATGGCAGAGAATTGGGTACATCGACATCTAGTAACATGGAAAACTTTACCGATTCTGAGCTAATGTATTCCAAAAGAACATTATCGATGGCATAGCGGTAACATCATCGATACCCGGTGGAGGTACATAGTGGTTTGGATCCCACTTTAAGCTGTAGGTCCAGTCCTGATCAGCCTTTCTGTGCATAAAGTGGACTTAAAACAACAATTCAACCAACTAAAAGGGCATTCACTTTCATTGGCTGGCCCTTGTTTCACATTATGCGAGGACATTAAACTGAAACCATACAAAAACGTCATACTGTGTGGTCTATATAGACGAACCATATTTTTCATATTTGCAATAATACAAAAATATATTAATCTTTGTCCAAAACTGTTTGTAAATACATTTTGCAGGCATATTAAGTTGAAAAAATATTTAAAAATTAGTATTTTATGCTTCACAAGAATTTTACAATTTGCAGATAGTGTGAAAAATACCATGATAATTGATAATCATAAATTTCCCTGTTATATGAGTTAAGAAAAGTTCCTAGCTACATCTCTGTTATCCATTTTCACACGATAAGTAACGACTTGAAGGGGGTACAGGATCGAGAATACCCACACCACAACATTTTTGCTGCAGGTGTGTAGAGCAGACTTCAGTGTTTCAGACTTCGTAGCTTCAACACTCAACAGGAAAATAAGGCTGATATGTCACTGAGACACTTATATTTGTTTCATATATTTTTGATATAAAATGCTCGTTACAAATCTATAATAGACTAAGTTTTGAGCTGAATCTCAGCTTGAAAGTCTCAAGTGTACATCCAGACAAGAAACTGTGCGAGACACATCCTTCTCACTAGAAACTCAGAGGATTTACAATTAAAAAACTCCAAAATTGTGCTTCACAGTTTGTTTACAAACTTATTTTTGTTCTTTACTTTTTCTTCGATAACTCTGGAAAAATATGTGAAAATTAGTATTTTATACATATTTCTTAGCATACATCTGTTTCACATTTTTATCTTTGTAACTAATCATAAAGACTGTATACGTAGGAACACCCAATAAAACAAACGTAGGATTTTAATGTTTACCGTCTTTCCACATACAGCCCGAATGCCATCTTGCTCTATTGCAGATACAGGCCTCCAACATATGAAAAATGCCACACCAATCAGGCAGTCAAAAAAAATTCCCCAAAACCCACTATTTGGAGAAAACCTATGGTGGGGTACACTACCAGGTGTGCCGGTTAATAATTCTTAATTGATCCAAAAGAAAACAAGTGTATCTGAGAAGAAAGGTAACAAATGCTTTATTCAAGGTATGCACCATCACTAGCTATACATTTTGCCCATCTGGCAGTCAAATTGTGGATGCCCTACCAGAAAAATCGTTCACATTTTGAGGTGATCCAGTCAGCAAGCCATTGTTCGACATCTTCATCATCTTCGTAATTGTTGAAGTGTTGCTGGGGAAAGTGAGTGAGAAATCGATGAAAACAAGTGGTAGTCTGAAGGGGCTAAGTCTGGTGCATATGGCAGGTGGGGCACGAATTCCCAGCCAAGTGCAGAAATGGTGTCACTGACGCCTTTCGATGTGTGTGATGAGGCGTTGTCGTGCTGCAAAATCACTTTTCCGTGTCTTGTCACCCAATCTGGAACTTTCCCATGGCAGGAAGACTATCAGATATGGTTTGGCGACCAACATTTAACTCCTCTGCCAGTTGTTGTTGCATTTGCGTCTTCATCCAACAGTGCTTGCAATTCGGCATCTTGGATTTTTTTTCGGCTGGTCCGTACAATCTTTGTCTTTCAAGTCGAAATCACCACTTTTGAATCGTCGAAACCAACGCACACACGTGTCTTGCATTAGGACATTGTCACCGTACGTTTCCACAAGGATAGGATGGCTTTCTCTCGCATTTTTCTTTTGATTGAACAAGAAAAGCAGGACTTGCCGCACATGCTCCTTATTTGGTTTGAAGATCAACATGTTTACCACATAAAACCCAATATCACGATCACTCGCACTCGGTTGCACATCCACGGCATTTTGACAGGTACTGTCCTGGCAACACACTGACGTAACAGTTGAGACTGTGCACCAACCCTTGCTTCCAGCACCATCCAGCGACGAAATTAAGAATTATTAACCGGCACACCTGGAAGACTTTTATTTGCAACTAAAGGGATACAATGAGAAAAAAGTTTGAGAAAAGCTGCATTAAGATATATTCTTAGACAAAAAGTCTTTTTGAGTGTTCTAATGTGGTCTACTACATCTAATGCACACATTGCCCCAATACATCATATCTCATTTCCATGCACTGCAATATGCATATATCTTTACCATTTGGTTACTGTTATCTTGCTGCTGCTGTATTATGTTCCTGACATGAGGTGTCAGGGTGGCCACTCTAGGAACATGATAAAATTCAAGGATAATTCCCGGTTTTCAAGGCAAACTTTCCAAAAATTCAAGTTCACAAGCAGATGTTTTCTGTATTTCAACCTTACGTATTACTGCCTCTCACCACCCACACACGTACACACGCAAATATAAAAAACAATATAAAATGTCTGCGTGATTCCAAAGTTTCCAAATATTCTGATTTAATTCAATTAAATGGTATATACACTTAAAGGTGTGGGGTCTACATTTGCCATTTCACATATTCAAGCTCGAAATACATTTACAAACACAAGTTACAAATGTTACAGGATGTGATATAATCTACAAAAATTATTAGCATATTGGTTACGTGCGTATTACTCATGATGTATAAATAAAAATATGTTACAGAATTTAATTTCGTCTACTTACGTAAGTGAGTATATGTTCGTTGTAAACTAAGTTTCGGAAGCTTTACTGCTTCCTTCTTCAGGTGGTCGTATTTTAGGCTCGGAACATCAAGCCACGTCAGAGAAGTGTCATGTGAGAATATTAGGTAAAAGGTTGGATTTAAAACACTTCATGGTGCTCGACACATACAAATTTAATACTACCTTTGTTAAAAACCCTTAAAAGGGGTTTATAGGATCGAGTGCGACTGCGGTATGGAATATATTAGACAAACAGGCAGGAACATGCGTGTTAGATGGGGGGAACACGATAAGAATATCAAGGAAAGGGATCCGAAAACGGGGCTTGCAGAGCACGTAATAAAGAGTGGGCATAGGATCATAAAAAGGGAGGTTATCAAAAGAAGTAACAGTAAATTGGATAGGAACGTATACGAAATGGCACTTATTTGTGCAGGAAACAGAAATAAACTGAACCGAGACGACGGCAATTTTGCATGATGTATGGATTAGCTTTTTTAAAAAATTGCATAATATGAATGACAAAGTGCCCCGATAGGCTTCCATGTCACCTCGGAGGTAAAGAAAGCAGCCGAAGTGGAACGCGAATTCTCTTTGGATTGGTGAAGGAAGAAAAAAGGGGAGGGACCACTCATGGGAGAGGAACTACCCCACAAATCCGTAGCGCGGCACCAGTTGCTCGCATGGTTCACCATGGCAAGGAACTAGGGCTTTCAATGGCCACTCAAGCACACCGTGGTGGTGATTTTAACATGTTTTTTTGTGAGTTTTAAGGGTTTTTAACAAAGGCAGTTTTAAATTTGTATGTGTCGAGCACCATGAAGTGTTTTAAATCAAACCTTTTACCTAGTATTCTCACATGACACTTCTCTGACGTGGCTTGATGTTCAGAGCCTAAAATACGACCACCTGAAGAAGGAAGCAGTAAAGCTTCCGAAACATAGTTCACAACGAACATATACACACTTACGTAAGTAGACGAAATTAAATTCTCTAATGTATTTTTATCTACAAAAATTGTTACTTGTATAATAATTCATACAAAATTTTACCTAATCAACTTCAAGATATCTTATCTTGCAATAATCTTACACCTGTCAGATAGATTGTTCTACAAAGGACACTAACCAGGTAAATGGATTACGAGAATTCTGTTTCATTTTCCACGTAGCTTTCTTTCCCTTCCTCGACAAAAATAAAAGCTAAACTGTAAAAAACTTGCTTCCGGGCATTTATAAACATTTATAAATTCAATGGGATTTGGATTTTAATAAAAGTTGGAACTTGCACGTCTACGGAGAAAAATTCATGCATAGTTCCCAGAATTCAAAGAATTCCCGGTGAGTAGCCGCCCTGGGTGTGAAGGGGTTTTATGTCCCTCAATGCTCTTGTTGTTAGGTAGGCAGGTTATGGCTCTTAGCCTTAAAATAATGTCCCTAAATGGTTTCAACAGCTGATGACACTGCTCAAGTATGAAAACCTCTTCCACACATCATTATCCAGGTCTGAGAACAGCTGCTTGCTTTTCTTCAAATCATAATTTCTATGGTACATAATACTTACTGAACTTTTAACTGTGGTATGTTATGTGCCGGAATGAGCGAAGCCAATGATAAACAACGGAGAAATAGTTGGTGAAAATGATGATAGATGGCAGCACAAGCAGAAAAACGGAAAGTAAATTATTAATGAATTAGGAGGAACTAGAAAGTGATTGAAACCAAACAAAACAAATAAAAGGGAACGAATAGTGATTAAATGGTTGTAAATAAAGTGTGAAAAACAAAGGAATACAGGAAACTCAATGGTGGACATACTCCACGTACATTGTACATATAGAAGATTAAAGAAGTTAAGCAGCTGATTCAAAATTTGTTTCTTTTCCTTCTGGCAAGAAGGTAGCTTCTTGCTACAGTTTTGTTTGTTACCCTGGTGGCGCTATATCCATATTTGTCGCCCGCAAAGCATATCGAGTAGCAATAGAAACAACAAGGAGGAATAAAAGGTTATTATTCCGTGAAAGAAGAAAGAAGATGATGATCTTTCAGTAGGAAAAGGAAAAAGAATATAATCTTTCCATAGAAAAAGAAAGAAGAAGATGATCTTTTCCTGAAAGAAGAAGATGACCTTCCCATGACAGAAGAAAGAAAATGATGACCTTTCCATAAAAGAAGAAGGAAGAAAATGTTGTACTAAGAATTCATGCATATAGTCTTTGTATCATGGAAGTTTCAGAATATGTATCTTCTTAATTATATCCATTGGTATATATCGCTGCTGTTTGATTCGCATTCCAAAGAAAAGAACCCACAACCATAGAAATTAGCTGTGGTTTACAGTCTTGCACCCAAAAGACAGGTGACATAATTAAGTGGTGCCCCTAACGTGTGGCATACACAAACAGAGGTGGCAGGTAATTAGTATCCTCAAGCTTCAGATTTACTTCGGTAATGGTTCCAAATGTTTTATGATTTTTCAAAGCTTCATAGGAGAAAGACGAAGCATTGCAGAATTGTAGAAATTATTGTTAAAGTACCTTGGTGAAAGTAATTACCACTGTTTGGAATTCAGAAAAGTGCAATTTATAAAGACTCAAAAATGACCTTATACAAGCATCCACATTTCTCATTACCAATACATTTTTCATTCATAGAAGAAAGATAAAATATCACAGAATAGTGGTAATGATTGAAAGAAAATCTGAAGCTTCCTGAAAGAAATTAACATTGTTTGCAGTTCTGAAAAGTGCTATTTATTGGCAAAAAGGATATGTAAAAAACACCTTACGCAAACATCCCTGTATCCCATCGACAAGAATTTCGCAGACTATTGTTGACACGAGGCTCAAATGGATTTCAAGTTTGAGACCAGCACCAACATGACAAAATGTTGAAAGCATTTAGGGAAATTATTGTAATGCTAAGAACCCTAAACCTGGCCTGCCTAACCTAATCATGAAAGCATTTAGAGAAGTGACCTGAATACTAACAGCCCGAAACCTGACTAGCCTAACCCAACTACGAAACCTTTTGCACCACACATGTGACCTATGTGGCAGCAGGAGTTTGTATCCAAGGTGACAGTAAATGAATGGTGGGTTGCAAGAGAAGAATCATATAGGAGTATACAGAAGTGAAAAACCATTCTCAAGTAAACACACAGTAATCGCTAAAACTCGTAAATATGTGTTAACAGACATAAATAGAAATTAACTAACTCTCTAGCCTTCTTAAACCCGAAGGTTCATGGTTGCAGCAACACAGGCCTTCCATCTTTCCCTATCTTGAGCAAGATCTAATTACTCTTTTCCATCCCTACAGATTTCCCTTAGGTCCATCTCAACGTTGTCCCTCCATCTTCGTCTTGGCCTTCCTACAGGTCTCTTACCATCAGGTTTCCCAACAAGAAATTGAACAATGAAAAAAAAAATATCTGTACACCATGATGAAATCGGAATTAAACAATCAGAACTTGGGCTTTACTTCTATGCACTTCCCCAGCTCTAACACACTTTCTAATAGTTACATAAAACTTGTGAAAATCATTACACATTCAGAATCAGTACCCAAATATTTCTTACCTGTACCATTCCAGGCCAAGTTGGTACCATCTGTCGAAGAAATGAACTTCAAATCCTGCAGCACGGACATTTGGGTGGATACGAATGAATTCTAGCAGAGCCCTCGTGCCACCCTTCTTGACACCAATTATCAGTGCATCTGGGAGGCGGCGAGTTGTCTTCAGGCCCTGCTGCTTCAAAAAGCGATACTTGGGAGTGTGGAAAACACTTACAACCACAGATTCGCTGATCTGTTCGTCATCGTTTGGCTTTGTGCCTCTAGTTTTGTACACTACGTTAACTTGCTGAGGAGAAATTGCTATCTCCTGGACTAAATTGGCACTTTTTGTCTGAGATTCGTCTTCTGCTTTTCCAAATACATTTGACGACAAGCTTCTCAGGCCTCGATGGTATTCTTTGAAATTTACAACCAGGCAGTAGTTGAAATTGTACAGCAGAGATAATAATCCAACAAACAAAATTAGAAAAATCACAAAAAACTTCTTCTTAATGCGACATAGGACTTCCATCATTTTTGGCACCGTGACATGAGGTGTGTTTTTGAGTGAACCTACAAGAAAAAAGCACATCCATTAACAACTTCTAAAAGTTGGCATATATGCCTAAGTTCAAATAATGATATTATACACAGTGCTCAATGTGGGAGGGGCATGGGAATGAGCCCCTCCTTCTACTTAAACTCTTAAGCGTGGATGGCATACATTGAGAACATTAGGTGAGATTATGCTAGCTGTAGTATATAAAAAGGTGGCCGCGGTGGCTCAGTCGGTAACGCGTCTGACTACCATGCTCAAGGTCTCGGGTTCGATCCCCGGCCGGTTCAAATCCGGGAACTATTCTAACGGTGGAAGCCGCCCCGGCGCCTACCTGGGGGGTAAAGGCGGTTAGGGGCGTGATGCTGATCACATCACCCCACTCACGACCGGATCAAGAAAGTGTGGGGCGTTACCCCCACACCCCCTATACGCCTTCATGGCATGGTGCTATGCACAGGGGAACACTTTACCTTTACCTTTTGTAGTATATAAAAAAGAAACATAGGAAGAAGATGAAAAAGAAGTAGAAGAAAGAATATAAATTAGAAGCAAAGAAAGTTGTCTGCTGCTGTGTGGTGCAGTTTGTGCATAACAGAAAACTTAGATATGGCTCAAAAACCAAATTTGTGTGATGCGAACATTGAGTTGCCTTGTTTGAAGATTTAAGTCCACTTTATGTGCATATAGGCTAAATGGGACAGGACGTATGGTTTAAAGTTGGATCTGCACCACCATGCAATGTGCCTCCACCAGGTATCGAACCCGGGAAGAAAGATGGGAGTGATGAAAATAAATTTTGCTTAATAAAAGTCAATTTTCCAGCAGCAAAACTTGTTCAGATAATTCCACACTTAAGGGGTTAAGAACATTTATGATTAGCAGGACTCCAGGTAGAATAATTTGCATAAGCATACCCCAAACTTTTTCATCGTCTCCATGTTGAACCACAACAACAACTCTTCTCCACCTAGGAATTTACAAATTCTCCCTCAACATATGGAAGCACTTCGTTCTTTAGTTCAGAGCCCAGGGGAAGAACTCCATCTATGCTACATGAGAAGATCATGTGGAAAGAATTGTCTAGTGTATGAGTGAGCCTTATTCAGAATATGAACAGAAAGGAATTAAATACCTCTGATGATACAATTAAAGGTAAACTACACGAACAAAAACCATAATTCTGGAAATAAAACAAAATGAACGTAAAGTTGTACACACGTTATTGATAACAAGTGTGTTGCACGGGCATGGCAAGAAGGAGGTCTTGGGGGTTCAATCTCTTTCCTCCCTGAAATATCTACAAAATAGTAGTACTAAAAAGAAATCAGAATGCGGTACTTTAGTATTATACGGACTACCTAATTTCAGACAGTCTGTTTTCTGAGACAGATTAGGTTAGGAAAAAGCCCCTCAATTGAATGCCTGACCTTGAGCACAAGCAAGGGGGGGGGGGGGGAAGGGTGCGGTACATGACTCATGTTTGCAAGGGGAATATCATTTAACGTACACAAATGAGGTAGTCCGTATGATAATAAAGTACCCAGAATGCACTAAAAATTACCTAATACTGCCCATTACATTTCATCTTACAATATTTAAGTTGCCATGTTATCAATTTCTTTCTAACACATGCAAATAGCT
Organism: Lepisma saccharinum; assembly: GCF_977018435.1. Lineage (NCBI taxonomy): Eukaryota > Metazoa > Arthropoda > Insecta > Zygentoma > Lepismatidae > Lepisma > Lepisma saccharinum. The sequence continues at coordinate 64,533,505 of NC_139250.1, read as the reverse complement.
GACTGACCACACAACAATTAAAACTTTCTTACACTTTAAATCTACTCTAGTAATAATCATGTAGCTTGAAAAGTCTATCACCTCACATGCAAAGCAAACGGAAACTAATTGCATCTTGTCCTAGAAGTGAAGGAGAGAGTGTAAATACACATTTCAAGTTTTTACTAATCACAATGGGTGTACAGATCATGAAATTTCAGTTCAAGGATCAGGGAAAAACCTGTCACAATCCTGGTTTCGCAAAACCATTTAAATGGTGTGTGGGATTCCAACCAGTTGGGAGATTTAGAATGGCCTTATATTAAAAGGGTTTTATTCCTAAAGTTTTCTGCACTAGTAGTGTCAAATTTCTTGGAAACATGGAACTTTCATTTCAGAATCTCGGAAACAACCACATCATGGAGAAATAGTGTGTAGAATTTGCAACTTCCATGCACATAAAAGAACCTTCCTGATGAAGTAGTAGTAGCTAGAATGAGCTAAATATCATATGTTTATGCACAAAGATCAGTAAACTTGACGTCATTTGGAACGTCCCTAACTGCCATGCATCAATAATACAGAAATTTGGATTCTACACTAAGCTATATGTTTTTCTGCTGCGAGTATGCATAATTCAACAATGGGTGTTCAGAGAAACACCCTAAATAATGAAAAAAAATGTATTAAGTTCATATGCACTTGATATTTAATATTATACATTATGCCTCTCTAATAATTTAATGTTAACCCTTTTTCCCCAACACTTTCAAAATTACACTTCATGTAAATAAGAACACCCTAGAAAGTTGTGAGACATCAAGCAAGATTTTTTTGTAATAACTATTCTTCTCGATTAATTTATATGAATAAACAGAGGATCATATTTACTAGCCATGTCAAAAAGTGTAATCATATGTAAAAAAAAGTGTCAGTTATTAATAACTATAAAAATAAAAGTATTATTTTTCAACACCATGACAACGATAAAGTACTTAAATATGACAATTGCAAATAACGTAAACAAATAACGTGCAAATTTGAAGGTTTTCAAGTTCTTATATGCTTTCTGTTGTTCCCTGTCATCTTTTTTTAAAAACCTAAATTTACAGCATTGACATAATTTCTGAGGTTGAGGCATAATTAAACCTGCAATTTAATACAATAGCAGCATGTTCAGCATCCCCATGTATTTAAATGGGAGAACACAACTATCATGTTGCCACCTACAATAGCGTTCGTTGGTCAGATGAATCATTATACTCATGCAAATATAAAAATCACAGTTTTCTAAATTTCCAAGACTGGCTGAGCCGATGTACCAGTATCAGAAACTATCAATAGGAATTTATTTACCAATACCAGCCGATATTTTCTGCCATTTCTGTCTTTCACAAGCTACACAATAATGAGGTGCGCCACTTTCACAGACACTAATTATTCTTAAACTTATGCACAATTTGATAACTTCCTTTTCATCTTGCACCAGTTTTGTGTGAAAAACTGAATTAACATGTAATTTAATATCCAAATGTAATTCATGAATATTTTACATAAAGAATTTTGTAAATTGATGCATACAATTAGAGTGGAATAGTAATATACTAACAGTAATCAATATTTTTTAACAACTTCAAATTAGTATAATTTTCAAGCATCGGTATCAATTAGAGTATTGATATCGGCTCAGGCCTAGTATACACAAGATTTGCCATGAGGAAAGAGTCCTTCAGACAGCAGTGATTGAGAACCTACTTTTCACATCATCCTTCATCAAAAATCAAGAATGTCTGTATCTTTAAAATGCAGAAATTAGTTTATCTGAACTTCAGTCTTACTTCCATGCTCATTTCTAACATTCTCAAAGCTTTCCTTATCCTCCTGTGCAACTTGTGAAAATAATTACACAATTGGAACTGTTACCAAGAAATAATTGTAAAATAATGAAATCTCTTATTTGAAGAATTAAGGAAAAGTAAATTCGGCTAATGAAACTAAACTCAGAAATAAATGGTTTGTATTACCTACAAGACTCCAAATTTCACTCAAAAAACATCTATAGGTTCACCACCATTACCCTCTAAAGGTAAAGTTCTGCCATGTTGGAAACCTGGGTAACACTTTACTATACCGGAGATGGATTTCTTCAAATTTACAGGAGAAAGTACTTACGCAAATCATTTTCTGTAATGTTGTTGATGTTCGGGAATGTAGTTTTGATCTATTTTAATGCGAATGCATGTGGTTTTTCTAAGAAAATCTATTTCCAATGTGCTATTGCTGCTGCCGCCATGCGAGATTCAAGAATGCTCATGAAGGATGTAAAAACGCATATAATCTTGATATAAACAGAATTGAAAATGAAACAAAATGGTTCCCAAGTTCCTCTCAGTGTTGGAACTGATCATAGGTAAAGAGGAACTCTAAATAACACAGTGTGTGGCATAAAAATGGGTTTACTTGTTTTCGTTGGAAGAGTTTCTGCAACACTTATTGATTGTCATTTGTAGCAGCAGCAATAGCGCGTTTTGTGCTCTCGTGCTGATGTTGTCCGTATATGCTAAATTGAACGAAAGGAGTGCTAATGGAACCTACCCGTGGATGGTTTGTGGGAAATAAGAAACAACAGTAAGTACTCGTTAATGTAATAAACAGATATTATTTTAATTACAAATTCATTATTTCACCTAAAGAAATGTTCCGCCATGCAGAATAGTATGTTAGCAATGTAAAAAATTGCGAAATAAATTATTGATAGATGTCTCCGGTATAGTAAAGTAGTACCAAAACCTGCTTGCAACGGTAGTTCGCTGCATTTTTTTACTCGTCCTGCACTCGAGCATCTAGTTGGTTACACAGAGCAACAACAAATCGCCTACTTCGTTGATTTGGTGTCAAGTAGTGTATTTGGTGTATGCACCATTTTCACTATGTTCTGGAGCGGTGTAATGCATGGTGTATTGTCACACAGTGCGTGCTAACTAATCAAATGAACGTTTGCAGCAGCAGACATTGTTTGAATATTCTGAACTTGAGAACAGCTATTTGTCTACTTCATTGAATGTCATTTCCATGCATCATCCTGACACCAGGCTACACCTAGTGTCAAAAAGTGCAGCGAACTAGTACAAACCGTTAATGCCATAACAAACACAGCTATAATTAACCTTTGCATTCAAGTGTATGTTTTATTTTAACCGAAAGAGATGCAGCAGGGAAAAAAGTCATGACCTGGACCCTCTGTACCCTTCCCCCTCCCCTCCTGCTCAAGAAAGTGAAATATTTTGCATGGTTTATGAAGATTTTGTTGCTTATGAACATCTTAAGCTATTTTTACCTCATGGACATGTGTTATTGTGAAGTAAAGTATGTCTGTTACTTCACCATGAAGCAGAACAGCCCGAAGACTTCGTGAAAGTGATATATAGCACACAACCTGGCATTCCACAACAGCAGCTTTAAATTTTATGTCGTTAGGTTAGGATGGTTAGGTCTGGCACTGATAGTTATTTTTGACGTGTTCTTTCGATGTTTGAGTGTGCATACAAACTGTTGTTACTCATAAAAAGCAGTGAAGGTACTCCAAAATGGCAGGTTTTTACTTAATGGGCCATATTTTAGGATCAAATATCTCCGTAATTTGTGTTGTCTGTGTGCTGGAACCAATTTTATAGTACATAAAACATCAAAATCTGTATTTAAAAAAAAGAAAAAACAATTCTCGAGGTCAGTCAGTAGGTCAACGGCCCCAAAGCCATAACATGCAGAAGTCATTGGGACATTCAGGGGTGCATGGTAAGCTTTGTCAACAGTAGGATCCGATTCACCAATGTGGTGATTTCCACAAACACACCATAATGCAAAGACAAAACCAATGCCTCTATCAGTGCATATGTTCCATTAATAAAGCCACAAATCGAAGTTTCAGCTACACAATCATACTGATTGACTCATATTTATTTCATGATTATCATATGTTGGTGCACAGAAAAAAACATCATGGAAATGGTATTTTATAATGCCATTCCATGACCAAAGTAGTTTTGATGTTTTTTTTTTAAATTGTCAGATACCGATGCAGGCCTGTAGCCAGAATTTCATTTTGGGAGAGGGGGTAACCCCTTATCAGCAGCTGCCATCTAAAGGCAAAAAAGTGGGGAGCAAATTGTCTGTGTACTTCTTTGTAAACAACTTTCACCAAAAAAAATAATAACGAAAGCAATACTCAATACACTAAGTTGAAAACTGGAAATGCATGGGGATGAACATTTGAAGAAACTAATTTGCTCCTTTTTAAAAAGCAAAGTATTAATCTAGGTAACGATAGTATAAGCCGGAGACAGATTTCTTAAAATTTACAGGAGAAAAGACGAGAAAGTACTTACGGAATTGCGTTCTTGGGGACTTTCTGAAGCCGGGGAAATTGTTTTTTTAGAATCGTGCAACGTATTTTGCCTGTAAATAAGGTATTTTTTGTCAATCATGCATCTCCGTTGTACGATAGCTCGTGCCACCATTACCGTCTACTACGTGAATCAAATGTTCCGTGTCTTCGGTTATGTAACCCCCTCACAGTGTAGCAACCATGCGGAAGTTTGACAAGATGACGTGTGAGCGGGTTTTTTTTTTCCAATGTAAGGTAAGACTCTAGTTAACGTCCTTTTCCTAAGGAATACGTGTCATATATCGTTGGAAAGCTTATTTTATAAGGAATTCAACAACGTAAATCCCAAAGCAAGCAAAAATTTCCTGAAGGAGTAAATCGAGAAAAACCGATGTTGTCCGGATATGCACAATTGAACGTACTGAGGAATTTTTTATATGATGAAGCACATATTTAGGGGTGAAATGAGTGCTAATGGAACCTAACCTAACCTCGTAGGCAGACCTCGACCCCGTGAATGGATAGTGGGGCTACCGTGAACAGAAAGTGTAAAAAGAAAAAGGTTCTTACCCGAGGAGGTGCCACACCACGAACGCAAAGAAGCAATCATCATGCAGATAAGGACGTAAAGTAGAGTCTAGCCTCAATTTTCGCTTAAAAACCCTTTGTGAATAGTTTGTGCGGCATTTATCGGTTCATAACTTTGGAAACACTGCACATCAGCTGTCGATAGACAACGTGAGTCAAAAATTTGCACGCCGAATTAGCAACGACCAATGAATGATTATAATGTTAAAAATAACGCTTTTTCCATGGGAAAAAAAGTGATCCCCAGCTTGAATAATCTTCCGCTATGCATATGAGGTAAGTAGCAATGATTTTTATTTGAAAACAAACGAGTTTAATGTGTCTCCGGCTGGTACCTAATCGATGAGAAAGATCATGTCATTGGCCACCCACAGTCATAAGCCACTGCTGTCTTGGTGTCACTATATTAATAGAGCTTTCACACTAAAGTGACATGCAGCATGTTAAGTAGCAGATGTTGCGCTGCTTTGGGGAGGGGGGTTGTTACACTGTCTTTGAAGCAAAGCATCCTTCTCTGATGGGATATTGATGTAAAAACCTTTTAAGTGTACTTCCACTACGTGAACCAAATGTTCTGTGCGTTTGATGATGTAACCCCCAGTCAGTGTTTCCAACCACGCCGTTCTTTTGCAACAATTTTCAAGATGACAATTTTAACTACATGCATGGTTCATGGGGCTATGTATGAATGGTTTGTGGGGCTATCCGTAAATGGTGTGGGGGGCTACCCATGCATGGTTCATGGGGTTTTGAAACCCGAAAAAAAAAAATACGAAATCAGTAACACGAAAGTAGGTATTTTTCAGTGAAGAAGGTTGGAAACACTGCATACCCACTGATAAAAGACAACGCTAGTCAAGATACTGCCCTCCATATTGTGTGTAACGCAAGCGAAAAATGAACGAACAATTATACCAAGCGAAATCCCACCTTCAAGAATCCTTAGCAATGCAGAATACGAGGTTAGGCCTATTGTAAATTACGATTGTGCTGCATTGTATTACGTATTACTACCGTACTATGATAGTCTCTAAATACTTTACATTGTGTTAGCAACATATTCCTATGATTTGTACTTTTTCGATACCTTTCTATCTGAACAGAAGATTAAAGATTCAATTCCTTGTCAGCCAAACTTCCCCATATTCTTTCATGAAGTTTACAGAAACTTAATAAGGGGTACTACTTTACTATACCTGAGACACCTGGGAATCATATCTTTCGCATTTTTTTACATTGCTAACGTACTATTCTGCATTCCGGAACACTTATTTAGGTGAAATTATTGAATTTGTTAGGAAAGTAATGTATATTTCTTACATTTACGAGTACTTACTGTTGTTGTTTATTTCCACACACAACATGGCGATAGCTTACCGTTGATCGTTCCTTGAGCCAGAAAAACCATTGACGTTAGCCCAAAAATTCACGATAGCCCCACAAACCATCACGGGGACGAGGTATGCCTACTAGGTTAGGTTAGGCCTGTTAGGTTTGGTTCCATTAGCACTCCTTTCGTTCAATTTAGCATATACGGACAATACGAGAGCGTATTGTGCTCTCATGCAGGAAGCAAATGGCGGCAGCAGCAATAGCGCGTCGGAAATAGATTTTCGTACAAAACCACATGCATTCGCATTAAAATGAATCAAAATTACATTCCCGAACATCAACAACGCTACAGAAAATGATTTGCGTAAGTACTTTCTCCTGTAAATTTGAAGAAATCTGTCTCAGGTATAGTAAAGTGTTACCTAATAAGGAAGCATAATCGCCAAAGCAAGTTATTTCGTCAATCTGCATTCGGCATCTGCGAAGTACCCGCTGCATTCGGTGCAGTATTTTCATTTCAACCTCAGAAACCGCATCGACACAGATGTGCCAGTACGGATATCAAGAGAACAAAAATATCTTAATACAAAACGCACACATGTCTAAGACTATAACATCCTATACTCCCTTACATTTGTTGCATATTCTGAACTCTGAAATTATCGATACGGTATCTCCATACAAGTAATCAATTTTGAAGTCTTGTTTGACAATTCAATTCATGATTTACGCAACGGCTACTAAAGACGAGATGTCAATAAAGGTAGTTTTCTACAAGCTGCGCTCATTTCTACATGCAAGATGCTGATTATTAAAGCCCACAAATTCTAATACTGGAAAGATTAAATACATTAATGTTTCTAACTACCTTCTTCCAAAATAATTGTTTTTCAGCTGCATTATACACCAGCTGCCTTGTTTCGTCGTCCATGACATCTTTCTGCTTGAGGTTCGGGAAGACTACTCTTCATGCAACTCAGTACCACAAGTAAAGATATTTCATCACTTTCGTCTTCCAAGAGCTTTCATTTTTGCGTTTGCACATCAAGTAACTTGTTTATGTCACATTGACAAGAAAATCAACAAAGCATGACTTTTCGTTTCAAAAATATATAAAAGATTGACAGAGCTACTTAGAACAAGAATGTGCAGTTCCCTTCCTGCCCTTGATACTGGACAACTCGTTAATATCATTTTACATGCCCACGATTCTGGTAGAATGGGATGCATAAATATTACTAAGGCCGTGTCCGAAAGGTACAGTGGGATCCATGAGTAATACCTTGCAAATTGTCCATCACCATGTTCGTGCACTTTATTTGACCCAATAACAGCTTCAAGAATTAAAAGAAAACTCAAAACAAGCTGTTGACAACTTCTGCACCAGCATACATAAAAATCCATCGCTTAAAAACACACAGGATGTAAGAGAAAAATTAATGAAAATAGTCATGGACAATTTGCACGGTAATACTCATGGATCCCACTGTACAAGACGGAACTTGAAGCGAGCAACCTCCAAGTCAGTAGCAGATTCTGCCTATTCGCACATTCGCACTTGCACACCAAAATTAAATATGTGATGCAATTATTTTTTTATTATATATATTCCCTGAACACTATCTCCTTCAAAACATCAAACGTTCCCGCACCCCATCACCAGCCATATAAGCTGTTTTTTACGTCTTCAGTTCGCGGAGGCAGCAAAAGGGCAGCATCCTTAAAAATGGCGGCAGCACAAACACGGTATACCACACAGGCCCGTAGCTAGATGGGGGTAGGGGGGCAACTTCCCCCCTGAGGGCCTGCTTTACCCCCCTGTGAAAAATACAGAACACATTCCTACCTGGAATTCTCACTAATCTTTACAATTGTATCATGTGTAACTCTAGCAACATAACAGAACACTTATTGATTTTGTGATTTATTAGGGTGTATAGGATTCCGTATAATGTCGTATCAGGATTGAGGGGGGATTCCCTTCCTGATTCAAAATGATACCGCAATTTTCAGTATCTAGAACAGTTGTGACATTTTGAGTAGTCTTGTATTAAATGTGCCTAATGTGTTCGGATGTTTTTCTTGGATGTGTTGCTATGAACTTGGAACTGCTTAAATTTTTTTGTTTCCCTAGTCTACCGTTTGGTAATTGTGATTCATGTGGTAGAGAGAGGGAGTCGCTTCGTATTAAATGGTTTTAGGTAGAGAAAAACGGCGCTGATAAAATACATACTTTACAACGTTTACTGTACACGTATGGAAGAATATTTTAGCTTTTTCAATTGTAAACATGCCTTTCGTGCTATATGCGCTCGGAAACCACAGACAAAAAACGCAGCTTTGCGAACTCACAGATTATCTTTCACATGGCCAAACTTTGCTCTGATTGGCTGTTCCACAGAATCTCGTCGAAGAAAGTTAGTAGCAATTAGAATATGTCCTATTCACGATTAAAATTAACCGATATGCCATCTGCCGGGATTTTCAGGAAGTACTCTAAGTAGGATACGTTGTGTTGAAGTCGTTTAAAGCATGGTGAATATGCGAGAAAGTAAGGTCTACTGTTCAGGTTTTTTTTTGTTTTTTTTTTTGCTCTAAATAGTTTTATGGGTCAGAACAAATTAAAAGTTTTCATGTGTTTCCACCCCGTGGAATCAACAAAATGAAATTTGTTAATAAATCAGGGAAAACGTAATTGACAGAAGATTGGTATGGGGGATATAACACTGTAATTCGGCAAGGAAATTACGAAGAATGCACGAGTCTGCTTCCTTTATTTATCGAGAGATAAATATATATTTCCATGAAAGTAAAGTTTTAAATTGTACTTTATAAATAAAGCTTTTTTTTTCCGAAAAATCATGAAGCGTCTTAACCAATGCGTCCATGTATTACCGGTGTTACGCATGTGTGAAATTTGGAACAGGTGCAAGTCGATTAAGAGGGAAGATGAAAATAGTTTGAGAATGAATTAATGTCAAATGTAACCAGAAAAAAAAGTGGATATGCTAATGTTACTGTTTCATTCAGTACGATGTCCTTTTTCAGTGAGTATAGCCTGGTCATGAAATCGTGAATATTATTATTAAACCAGCCTTTCTCTTTCGAGAAAGAACTGCAACGATATGTTCGCATATTTCTCCTGTCCCAGCTTTTCAAGTACAGGCTAATTTCAATTTCTTTATTTTCAAATAATTTCCGAGAACCCCAGATACAACATGACGTGCAGATGATACAGCACTGCTTTGGACAACCAGTGCGTATACATACTTCGTCTGCATTTTCCGTGTTATTTTTGCCTATCATAATTAAATGCTTCGTTCTCAGTACAGCTTCACATTTGTTAGAGTACCTGGAATTCACATCGCATTCGCAATATTTAAAAATAATGCGTAATTTAAACATTTTCTACCATACCAGTCATGACAACACGCTGCTCTTTTGTACTACTGCTGAATGTAAACAAAGATCTATCCTACTTAGAGCGGCCATATTGGAAGCGACACTAGCGCTCAGGTGGTAATTTTAATCGCGAATTCCTCAAAACAAGTCAAGCAGTCAGCCAGGCGGCCATGATTTCTACCTAGAAAGTCAGTTCATCGCCATCTAGGGCATTCCAACTACAGTAGATATCCAGTTCCGTGTGATAGGGGCTTTAATCTAAGAATAGCAGGAAATGGAATATCATGATGGAATTAGTTTTTACGTGTTCCTTGCATTTTTTTTCTTCCAGACGGCCAGACTTGGAAGGGGCACAGATGATGCTCGATTTTTATTTTTTTATTTTTTTTTCGTTGCAGTTTCAAGATATCATCCCTTTTCTGTTACTTATCTCTTTTGGGGGAGGGAGCAAGTAACTCTGTGTACCCTGCTATATCTGCCAATGCGACACAATATATTTAAAATTTGCCCCCTCTAGGATTGACTTCGGCCCCCCTACAAAGAATTCCTGGCTACGGGCATGATACCACTTCGCAAGTTTAGATGCTAATAACTGCTGAAGATTTTGGAAAATAATGTTTTCTCTTAAAAGAATAAGAGAAAAACATTAGCACTGTTGAAAAATGCAACACGTGTAACCCTTGGCAGTCAATGTGAGTACATAACATATGTTATTCAAGTTGATATACCACTTTACGGACACACTAGCATAAAGTTGCATTACCCGTATATTAGGAGTTGTATATTCTAATGAAACCCTTCTGATACGGTTTTCAAATATATTCTCCAATACGAACTAGTCAATTAAATTACATAAATTTCACAACATTCAAAGTGCAAAAGTTGTGGTGTTTACATTAAGTTACCATATTATAGACCGTGTTAAAAATGTAAACATAAACATTGGTGAGGTCTTCCCGGACGATAGTCAAGAAAGGTATTTGTTAAAAGTTCTACTATGAAGGAGTGGACGGCTAGAATCCGTCGGATGATCAACTGCAGACAGTGGCGAAGCGTGACATTTTTACGTAGTCATCGCAAGACTTGCGAAACGTCAGGGTCAATCTTTCAACCCGGGAAAGATAAATTCTCTATTCCGTGTGGTGTGGCCTCGATCCGTTGCTTTCGCGTGCATGGTGAATGCAGGCCCGTACCCAGGATTTTTTTTTTGGGGGGGGGGCAAGCCCAAAACCTTGGTTATATAATGTGCATATATATATAACCGCATGTTTAGAAGTAAGAAAAGAGATTACTTGAAAAGCAAAATTAACGAAATTGAAACAAACAGCAAAAATAAAAATATAAGAGATTTATATAAAGGTGTAAATGAATTTAGAAAGGGGTGGCAAGCTAAAGTAAACTTGATAAAAGATAAAGACGGTGATTTTCTAGCTCACCCAAGTGATATTCTAAATAGATGGAAGAACTACTTTAATGACCTTTTAAATGTTCATGTAGGAGATAAATCAGAAGTAAATGAAGTGCACACAGCAGAACCTTTAGTTCCAGAACCTAACTTGACTGAAGTTAAAGATGCTATTAAAAGGCTAAAGAATAACAAAGCACCTGGCATTGATTTAATACCAGCTGAGTTAATTAAATATGGTGGAAATTCATTAATATGTCAAATTCATAAATTGATTTGTTTAATATGGAATAAAGAAGCCTCATCCCACTCTATGCCATGTCCTGTTTCTCTCGTGTGTTTAAATATCGCATTTCTCTCTCTCTTAAGCCGTACATCATCGCTAAGTTGTTTCAACCTGTCTTTCAGCCTCTTTTTCGTTTCTCCTATTAGTATAGGTAAAATAAGGTTGGAGACGGAAATAATTACTAGAAAGCTGATTCCTTCTGAAATACGTTCTTTAGGTCTCCCTGTACTTCCCCAGAAAAATCCCAAAAAATCCTGCATGGGGAACACCCTTAAATTTTGAATAAACGACCGCCATCTTGGATTTTTCAAAAAAATGCGATAACTCAGTAATGAACAATGATAAGGAGGTGCTCTTGGTGCCAAACGTTTCAGTTTTGGAAGAAGGAACTTATTACTGCAAAAAAAAGTGTATAGTGCAAATATATTTCTCACGATTCCTTTGACAGCATTTTCGCCTAGCTCCTCGGCTGAGTCACAATTAACTCTATCATCGGCAACAATTCCTGAAGACAGGGAAATGAGCTCTTCGGATTTGTTGAAAGGCGAATGTTGATTCAGCCAAACTAAAAATTTCCTCACTGGTATCTCGAGTCTGCCACGATCTTGATAAAGAAATGTGCTGGTCGGAGGATTCACCTGTCACTCCTGCGAAAGCTTCCACTGCTTCCATCACCTGGAGACTTCCTGGCATGGTGCAAATCCAATGCGTTACAATGCTGTCAGACATATTTCGGCCTTGTGTCAGCCACCGCTAACCTTCATAGATGGCATTAAGACCTGCTCTACGGTCATGTCCGTCCAAACGCCGCACCAAAACTTATCCGATCGCCGAACTGCAAAATAACCCTGACTGACAAAATGTTCAAACTCTTGATCCGACAAAGTAGTCTTAAGTTTAGACATATTCTGGAGGTAGAGATGGGCTGATTTAGCGTAATGAATATGGCCAGCTGCATGGAGGAGAACTAACATGCGTTTAACGGAGAAGAGATGAAGGTTCCAGCCGCCTGTTCTTTCCGCTCTCACTAAGTCATGCATTATAGAAACTTGCTTAAAATACTGCAGCCATAATTTAGCAGTACGACTTCTTTCTTCAAGTGTCTTCATCACACTGAATACAGCACTCAGTAAAGGTTTGACTTTGGATAGGAAAGATTCTGCGGAGGAGGACAACTTTAACACCTCACTGTGAATTCCCCTGAGAGTTTGAACGTCAGGCTGATCAAAAGTCCGCCTTCCTCACAACACTCCAAAATCAAGTGAGCGATAGCTGCCTGAGACAGCGAATGAGCTCGTAATGCTCTTGCATAAGCATGCCCATTAGCCATGTGGACAATAGCGTTCTTGGAAAATACCTCACCCCACATTTCTTCCATACTACTGCCACCCATGATTTTGCCCACCGCACCCATGTAAACTCATAAGCAGATGAAATCCACTTAATCTCACGATTACCTTGGACAGCTCATCAGATTCGTCTGCCTGATAGACTATATCCATGGCTTTAATGAAAAGTGGCTGATCAAATGTCACAGTACACCTTTGTTGCCGCTTCCTGCATTCTTCTACCGCGAAACGAAGGCATGTGTTAATTGAGGTGGGGTTAGAAGGTTGAAGATTGACGAAGGGCAAGGGTATCACTGCTGACTTTTCATAGGATCTTTTTCCTGTGGCAATCTCCATGAAACCACTCCATCCCGTATGAGGTTCTTCAGCTGACTTGGGACCTGCCATCCAAATCCATTAGTATGAGGTTCGATTTCTGCATCCATCGTCCGCAATTCCAGGGAGATGACGTCCTCCATTACCAGGCTATTCAATCCATGGTGCTTGGGTCGGTCGTGAGTGACGATTGGGATTAAGCCAAACTTTCCAACAACAGTTGCCGTTGGTATAATCTTCGGTCGTGGAACACGAGAACTCGTCTGAACAGCTGAAGAACGTGTCACACACTGCACTTCTCCCATCACGTGAAAGGTTCCCATGTCCATCCACAGTGCGAGTGTTATGATCAGCATTATCGAAGACAAACTGCACAAATCCATGTTTCTGAACTTCACTTGAAGTGTTCATTGTCACGGAAGTTTCATACTTACAGAGTTCACTGTAGGAAACAGTGCAGCCTAAATTATGCAGAAGGTTAATTAGATGTTTTGATCGGAAAAGCCTATGAAGAAACACTCCAATTTCAACCTGCACAGCTGACACAAATGAACGTGGATGCACCGAAGAAATGATAGAGTGCTCAACACTCAACACTTCTTATTGCAAGGTGGACCATTACTGGTTTCATTAGACCAGAAAGCAGATGAGTGAGCATCTCACCTACTTGATTTTCTCCACCTTCTTCGTAGGTTGGATATGTCGAGCAATCATAAACTTTAGATCTTATCTCTTCTTGGAGGATGGTAATAGCCGCATCTATAATCTTCTTATTTTCTTCGACAGCGTTTTTTTTTTCTGTCGCTGTACCACTTGTCCATTAAAATCGTCGATGCAACGGGCCTAAAAGAAACATCAGTCCCGAAACATTTCTTGCTGGATGACATAAGAACAGTATTGCCGTAGCGTGCTGATAAAAGCTCCCGCAGACGCTTTTCACTGTATAACTTGTCACTGTCCGGACTGAACTTTAATAGCATCTCCATAAGGTCAGACAGCAGGTACTGGCAGTCATCGTTGTAATCCAGGAAGTTGCATAATTTATTGAAAGCCTCTAACTTCCGATCACATTTTCAGATGGCTCGCCTGGCATACTTGAACCAACAATTGAAAATCGTGCATCATAGTTTTTATGATATTGCGCTTCGGTCGCAATCAGTTCACATTCGCTATTAATGCGATTTAGAACTATTTTCCCCCACTTGTTGCACCTATTTGCACACATATTCCGAATACTTGACATTTTTTAAAAATTTTCCACTTGGCATATTTTTGGATGGCGATGTGGGTGCTTGTTGCAAGCTTCCTTATCAACGACTCCCCGCAATAAAGACAGCACGTTTTAAAGTCGAAGGGATGTAGGTAACTTTTGAGGAGGGGGTTTCTTGCATTTGTTCCTACAGGTAGAGACACTGGAACGTAATTTCCATGTCTGGTATAACGTTTTCTGCACTGTACATGCATTCGCACATGACTAACGCCCTCAATTTTCCCCCCAATCCCATCTTTTCTCTTTATACTGAGATTCCTCAAAGTCTCTAACCCTCTTGTCACATTAAGACTGTCAATGTCCACCATCCCGCCTTCACCGAAGAAAATGCACTCCTCCTCCATCTTCTATTTAGCTTTCCAACAACCGCATACGATCACTAAGACCTGACAAGAAAAAAACTGTTAATAATGGTAATGCCGTTTTTTCTGAACATTCAGTTTTTTTTTGTCAAAATTCTTATTGATTTCATCAAATTTTTACTGTAAACTGGACTTTTTTTTAGAAAAGATGTTTTAATAGATTATACTACACAAACCATGCATTTTAGTGCAAAACAGCAACTCCCTATAATTGTCCATTACTGATTTATCGCAGTTTTTAAAAAAATCCAAGATGGCGGCCATTTATTCAAAAATTTAAGGGTGTTCCCCATGCATAATTTTTTGGGATTTTTCTGGGGAAGTACAAGGGGACCTAAAGAACGCATTTCAGAAGGAATTAGCTTTCTAATAATTATTTCCGTTTCGAGCAAAATTTAGGTCTAAATGTACTATACTATATGTACACACTCTGACATTCTTTACATTGCACTTCGTAGATAATCCCTTCCTCTTCCTCTTCTCTGTTTTCCGTTTTCTTGTTTGCATTCTTTGCTATTCCTAAGATGCTTCTCCCTCCCATCCTATAAGATTTAATGCCCGCTTTTCTAAGCACTTTGCATATTTTTTCTGTGGTATTCCCCATACTCGTTATTCCAAACCTTCTCTCTTTTTCTTTCTCTTTTTCTTGCTCTTCCAATTCTCCATGCCACTTTTCTTCCTTCTTCTGTTTACGTCCAGACTATCCTCCTTCTCATAGCCATTATTTTCCAGCTGTTTCCATTGGCTATTTATTTTGCCTTCTTTTTCACATTCTTTCGTGAATATATTTTTGATTCTGTCCTCCATAATCTTTATAAAATTTATTTTTGTCACCTCACTTACATCATTTCTTTTGTGGCAGAATACCCCTGCTGCACACTTCTTCTGATGCCAAGAGGTTTCAATTTCTTGTCCTCTCTTCCTTTTCATTAATATATCTAGGAAGCTTATCTTATCTTATTATAAGAGAAAATGAAGTATTTTCAAGCCGATGAAAGTTCAAAGCAACTACGGGGGAAGGGATTGCAGATGCGCAACCACAAGGGGCAGAGGGGCATTGCTTATTCCTAACCTTGGATGGAAATCAATTCTACTGGGGCAAACATTGAAGTAAAAGAAAGCAAGACTAGCAGAATCTAAGTGTAGCAGGACAAAAGGATACTCAAGATGGAATTAGTTTTCACGTCTTTCTTGCATTATTTTTCCAGACGGCCAGAAGCACCTGCAAGGGGGCACAGAGGGGCAATTGCCCCCACGACTTCAAATTTTATACAAATAAAAATACATTTTGTAAAATTTTCTTGCTTGCTTCGCTCTCAATATCTGCTTTTCTTACAGTCTTGTCAAGATCATAGCCGTAACTAGGGGGCGGCGGAACTTGTCCCTGGGCGCCGAACAATTTGAATGAGAAAAATTGTAAAAGAGAATGCCATGGCATCCCATGAAATTTTTTGCATCCTATTAAATCAATTAAGGGCCGTTTTTTCAATGTTCAGTTAAGGTTCATGTTAGCACGTAACTGGAAGTTAGTGAAAACTTCTGTTTTTCAATGTACAGTTAGCTCGTAACTGGAACTCTGGTGGCGATTATCTTTACTGGTGCTTCTTCTTGCAGTTACCAGCCTAACTGGAAGTTACGAGGCAACATGGAAGCCTCGTGCAGCTATCGAAATTCCACACTCGCAACTTCACTACCAGATTAAACAAGATATGATTCATAAAACTTTTAAATTGGTACAGAAAAAGACTTTTTTTGTTTGGCAGAGCTTACCAACGTCCATGCAAATATGGAAATTAAGCAGCGTAGTTGCTAGAATTCGCTTGGTAAGGTTGTGTTAGAGAATTTGTGGCCAGGATATCCAGTCTACTAGAGTGCGCGTCAAATCTCCTGCATATGGCCTTGAACTGCTGAACAGCACCAGCGAATCGCAGACGTGCGGCGTTGCCTAGTTCAGAACCTGTTTCACCTCGCTATTAAATCGTGTACCTGGCGCTCGGATATAAATATATTATTTCAAGTGTCAGTAGTTCAACAGATGGAAAGATAATGAATTTGCGAGTATGTACGAAAAACAAGCGTGATTGTAGCTTATACCGTTCCCTCTGTAGAAGCAATGTCATTATAAACGTATTTGCATTGTATCGTTTTTGTTCTCCCTTCGTTCCTGTTGCATTCCGAAACTTTCCGATTATCGAAGGGAACAGGGCAGGTTCGTTCCCAGTGATGGTAGAAGGAGAAATTGACGAACAGGATACCGTCACTGTTCGTTTTTCCCACGTTTTAGTGTGTGTGTGTGTGTGTGTGTGTGTGTGTGCAGCATGTCGTTGAGTAAACCAAGTGGTAGTGATAGCGAGAGAAGAGAGAACAATACAGTGTTGTACGAAGCCAGGCACGACGGGTGATTTTTCAGGTGTACAATTTTTTTTAAAAAAAATGTTCGAGTGAAGAAGAGAGCAGTAAAATTGACTTTAAGAAGTGCCAGGCTCTAACAGCTCAAGCGTGTGGTGTGAATCAAGCAACCGTTTCTCGGATATGTTCGGGGGCAAAACAATGTGGATCGGGGCCTGCTCCAATGTTTCAATCACCTAGAAAGCACATTAACGTACCAAAAAAGAACGACAAACTTAGATAACTTTGAAAAAGACGTAGTTCGTAGAACCGTCTTTGAAATTTACGATTGTGGCGAATTTTCTACTGCCAAAAGGATAACGTACTCTTTACGGGGCAAAATATCTTACAAAGGCTGTACAACTTCCACTTTGAGAATATTGAAACAATTATGCAGTCCCTCTGGCACAATCAGGTATGTTCTATTCTTCCATTAAGTTTATTATATGTTATATTATCTAATGTTCCGTGCTCTCCGTGACAAGGCGTTTCGCTCAACCACGCTGTCTCTTTTCCGTGTGAGATTTCGACATGGCACCGCTGCAGTGCGCTGCTATTGGCTATCGGCATATGCAGGAGATTTGACGCGCACTATAGGCGGGACAATCTCCAATCGGTAATTTGGTGTAGTGGTTAGCGGCACCACCTTTCGGAGCGTATTGTGTTTTGTAATACGAGTTCGAGTCCTGGTCAAGTGTATTTTTTTTTGTTGTCAATTATTTATTACGTGTGTTGCATTTAATTCACGCTTTATTGTTGAATGATCTTCTCGAATAAATATTAGAGTAAATTTTAAAATTATTTTTACTCGTACCTTCATATTTTTTGAAGTTTAGAAAGCATGCTTACTATTAACATCATGTTTTTTCGCTCAACAACATGCATAGAGAGGTACAATGTATGCAGTCACATGTACAATATTTACATATTAATAATAATAATAGTGTTTGTATCAACAAACCGTTATTATTAATGTCTCGACTTTCGACTTCTTCACGCTTCTTCTACAAGAAAGTATCTGCGCTTGCGCCTCATAACATCATTTCCCCCACGTGGAATTGGCCTTTATTAGAAGAAAACCAAATTTGTAGTGCTGTCTTTCGTTAATTTATTTCGTAAGCATACAAAATGGATGCGCAGCCATTGTTCCTATCGTTTCAAAATGCAATAACGTGCTTTCGAGCGCGGCGTGCTGGTAGTTCTATATTTAAACGCCAGGCTGTGTGCCAGTCGACGCGGTTCGAAACTATACTAACAGATGGCGCGCAGGTCGATTTCCTGTAATTTCCATGCTTCAGAATTGCCAACACACTGTTTCTGAGAACGAACCATGGTTTAGTTAACTGGCAGTAACTTTCACATTGAAAAACCCGGTGCTGATTAAGACTGGCTGTTATCTCCAACTGGCAGTTCGTTAACAGAAAGATTAACAGGACATTGAAAAACTGGCCCTAAATTGATTGTCAGGGATCATTGCACAACCCTCGTCACACGATGTGCACAGGCCACACTTGTTGACATTGCCTGAATCTCACATTTCACGATATGTCTGGATGCCTTGAACTAAATGCATAAAACCAGTCTTTTCCAGCTCTCCCATTTGGAAAAGGATTGCTTAGTTTGTTTTCTTCACATATTCTGTAAGCGGCCTCACAAACGTCTTTTCTGGTTAAACCAAATCCAACTCTCTGTAAACGAATAATTCTCTGTCTTAATTCCAGTTCCATTTCCTAGGACAGCACAGAGTCGCGACCAAGTTTTCGACTGGGTTGTTTGTCTTTTCGCGATACCCAGTCCCTCAAAGTTCTGCGAGGAATTTGGAACAAACGTGCAGCACATGCTATCTTCATCCCTTGTTTGATGGCCGCCATAGCTTGCCTCAAGTCATCTACTAACCATTTGGCCCGTATATTTCTACATTTCCTCGCCATCTGAAAGAGGAAATTAACCGAGAATAAATATCTGTACGCCTCGAAAGTAACTGAGCAAGGATAAACCTATTTTCGAAATGAACATTTCCTTAAATTTGAGTTTAACTTGAGTGGCGTTATTCCCCGACACGATGATGGCGTTATTTCCCGAAATAACAGATTGCAGTTTAACCAACTGTTCTAAACTTACGACACCGACCATAAAAACCGTACAAACATCGTTCACTTACGTAATAAACGTATTGTGTACATACAGCATTGTTAACATTTAAAATCTAATCCTACAATATGTAACATTTTCAATATCGCTATATTATAAATCTTATGCCCCTATCACACGGAACTGGATTTCTAGTAGGAACGCTCTAGTTGACGCTGGACTGGCTACCCATTTGCTAGTTTTCGCCTCACACGCTACTTGTTACACCGTACTTGTCGATAGTCTTTCGTTCCCAAAATGGCGGCCGCGCGAGATGTAAACAACGTATCACTTCACACTTTTAAAATACGATAACTATTCAACCGTGAGGAATATCGCTTCGTATTAAATGGTTTTAGGTAGAGAAGAATGGCACTGATAAAATACATACTTTACAACGTTTACTGTACACGTATGGAAGAATATTTTAGCTTTTTCAATTGTAAACATGCCTTTCGTGCTGTATGCACTCGGAAGCCACAGACAAAAAAAGGCTACTTTACAAACTCACAGAATATCTTCACATGGCCAAACTTTGCTCTGATTGGCTGTTCCACAGAATCTAGTCGAAGAAGTTAGTAGCAATTAGAACATGTCCTATTCCTCAAAGCCAGTCAAGCAGTCAGCCAGGCGGCCATAATTTCTACCTAGAAAGTCAGTTCATCGCCAACTAGGGCATTCCAACTAGAAATCCAGTTCCGTGTGATAGGGGCTTTACATAATCTGAAAATTGATATATGCTTAGTTCAATTTTCGGCTACAGAGGCCGTCGTCCCCTGAATAGCTCTACCGGTGCTGCCAACAGCGGCAAATCGTGGTACTTGTGGGCTAGCCGTAACCTCGGTACACAGCCGCACTTGCACTCGATCGCCTGGGAACGAAGCGACAACAACCAGCCTTGCTGCACTGACTTCCTTTTCCTTGCCGGAGGAGAGAGACGTACCTGACCATGCTGTTGGTAGAATAGAGGCCAGCCATTTCAGCCAAGAGCGTGATGGGCCTGCGACTTAGAACATAGGACTACAAACGGAGTGTGGTGCACGTAGCAATAGAGGCAGAACTTTGTGTATTAGGTACGTAAACTCTCCCCGTGCAATAGGAACATTACATCGCATTTTTGCAGTAATTGTGTCGTAAATTTTACGTTCCCCCTTTTTATTTTCACTTAAAGGCGATAAAGACTTGTACGTTCAATACCCCCCCTTTTGTCCTACTTGAGTGCGTGTTGATAGACAAATTGTCCATGTACCCCTGTTTGTTAAATGGACAAAACAATAATAATTGGACGTGACGTATATGAACAGAATTTAGTTACGTTGGTTGATCTTTGTGCTCTAAACGTTTATTTAGGTTATTTGCGCCTAGTGCACGCATCAATAATCAAATAACGTGCGCGCGCTAATTTAATGAACAGTCGAGCCTCCATCTTCGCACTAACAATGCAATTTTCACCACCCATTTAACGTTTGTCTAGTGATTCAAAATCAAGTTTAATTAATTTGGAACTTGTAGAGAAAAGACTGCGATCCTTTATTGACTCCCTAGTTGGGACAGAACTAGTTATTCCAGTTAGTATCTCCCCCTCCTTTGCGGTAGCATTAGAATACCCAAGGATCAGAATAATAACTATAATATTCTGGCATGGTTATAC
This sequence comes from Lepisma saccharinum, assembly GCF_977018435.1. Classification (NCBI taxonomy): domain Eukaryota; kingdom Metazoa; phylum Arthropoda; class Insecta; order Zygentoma; family Lepismatidae; genus Lepisma; species Lepisma saccharinum. Next base: position 64,512,664 of record NC_139250.1, on the reverse strand, counting down.
CCAATTGCATTAATTAATGTATTGGTTAAATGTTGAATTTATAATTGTGTGATTCAGTGTGTTGCAATAATGCATGCATGTGTACGTAACGCGTATTTATGATTGATGCTCAATTAAATGCTAATGGTTGAATAGGTGCACGCGGGACGTGCTATAAATGAACGCGTGGCTGCACGCATTTTGATAAACACAGACATTTAATGTATGGTTATTGTTAAAGTTGATACTGTTACGAGCAGTCTTGTTTTGGGGAAATAAAACGGTGTTATTGAGCAATTATATTTATCTGTTTATAGTTGAAATTTTAAGTACAATATTTTGCTTACTTCCTTTGAATCCTAGTTCGTTAGCTAATGTAAGAAAGGTACGTCACCCGACGAATGATAACCAAAAATACGAGTGGTTTTGATGGGGCATTTGTTGTAAAAAAAAAAAAAGAGAGAGGTAAAGACGTTGGTTTAATTACTAAAACTAATATATACAATGGAGAAGGCTTAAAAGGCTATTCATTGTCGGGACCCTTCGTTTAGGCACATGTAATAATCATATACGTGTGTTTCTCTTACAGGGCCTTTGTCTCGCGCTTCTCGCGGGTTCTGCTCGTAAACTCCCGCATTATCTTGCGACAAGTGCGACACAAATTTAGAATTTGTAACTAATAGTACGGGTCTCAATTTCATTTTTGCAGCTGCGGTTGCCGCGCAGCCGCTTCCAATTTAAATATCGCGAGCAACCGCAACTTGACCCCAACTAATACGTTACAAATAGAAAAACACTCGCCTTTGTCGGCGCGATGGAAATGTGGAACCTTTTTCCTCGAAACGCAACTCAAACGTCTACACTGTTCAAACTGTTTTTCTTAAATGATTGCTCGACAATAGCAACCGTTCTTAGCAATGCTACCAGGCACCATTGTTTATCGCATTATGGTGAGTCACCCCTTAACTTTACATGCGTCCATGCTTTCAGAGTTGAAACTTTGAAATGGCGTTATTTCCCGCCTGGCGTTATTCATCGAAGTTACCTACACACACACACACACCATCACACAGACAACCCCCCCACACACACACATGTACCCATCAATGCAATAAAACTAAAACAGTCAGATAAAATTAGGTTTTTCTTTCCCGACTGAACTTTCAAGGCTTTTGACCCCATAATCATAGGGTCTGCGCACGCCTATGGCCTGTCTAATTTCTACGTTCTAGGGGCCTAGGGTGAGAATGACAACCACCTTCGCAGCTACGGCTCCATTTCTTACTAGTCCAATTTGATATAATTTTAAAATCTTATCAATGACTGTAGAAGGACATTTCCTCATCAAGACTGCAGTTCGAAAGAAGTCAAAACAGGGAGCAAATATGGTGAACTGTCCCGACCAAATTGGAACAGTTAGTAGCTTCTCATAAATGATTATGAAACTAAAATTACTAAATATAGTAGACTGCAGACTTCTGCAGTCTGTCTCTCTCCAGAGACAACCCATTAATTTATACAGGAAGAAAATCTAAATTCTTGCAAAATCTTAAAAATTATCCGTTAATTTTGTAGGTTTGCATCAAAATATATCATCGCTCGAGGGGAGGGCATGGCCACCTTGCCCCCCCCCCCTGGGTACGGGCCCGGATGAATGCTTGCTTGGGTCTCGTGTCGCTTGTCACTTCTGTCTGAAATCTTCCTAGGAGATCTTTCAATCCGAAGCGACACGCGTCTCTTGGAAGCAAACCATCAGTAATCAATACAACCTTTCAAACCGAAACAACAGGACAAGCTGCAAGTGTCGCTCAGACTCCAAATGGCGTGTATCTAATTGCCTCGGTCTATTGGTCGCCCATGCGTCATGAATGCTTGCTTATAGAGCAGGGGCGGATCCTGGATTCAGTTTTTGTGGTAGGGAGCACCAATTTCCAAAAGTGTACACCTTCCAGCGGGCGCGTGACGCATTTTTTACGTCATTTAGTATCATTCATTATGAGCAAGGATTTTTATAATATAAACGTAAATGTTGTTGGGTCTACATTCATTGATATCATATCTGACGTTAATATAAATGAAACATATTGAAATACAAGTTAGAATGCTGAAAAAAGAAGAAAAAACAGTACGTAACTTATAACATATTTATAGCGCACCACGCTTTTCATCAGCAGGCGCGTGTCGTACTTTTTACGACAGATATTCCTGCTGAAAACCTAAATGTTACAAGTCTATGTACAAACACTTTACATTCCAAGTTGAAGAGGGACCGAGTCGAGTAAAAATTCTCTAAGTCATATGAAAAATTATGGGCAGTCTATGGCAATATCCTGTGTACACACTCCCGCCTCCCCCTTCCCTCACCTCACACACACCAACACACACACACAAACAAACACACACACACTATATCTCGTATAAACTAAGTAAAATAAACCAAATAATAAGAACTTACTTTCACATTTTCGGATATGTCCGTCCCCTCAAAACATCCTGGGAACGAGCCTAGCTACCAAAGTAAGTCAAGTCGCGATTAGCCTTTCTGTGCATAAAGCGGACTCAAAAACAAAATCAAAATCAATCAATCTATTCTATTCGAGAAACTTGAAGGATACACTGAATTTCGCTAACGTCTACGTTTTGTCAACTCATTTTCAACAATGACCTGACGAAATAATTACAGAACAGGAGCAGGCGCGCAGCGCAAACTTTACGACACGGTGTTCTGATCTGAAATAAACAACAATTGACAGAGTATAACATATGGATTAGTAACAATGACTGCTAATATGCAACACAAAATACCTCTTTGAGGAATACATAAAAAGCATAGGTCGACGAATTCAAAGGAAACACAAAAAAATTAAAGAAAATTACTTTTGGCGTAAATTTTGCGCAGGCGCGCCCGCTCGAATTAAAGTTTACCATGGTGAAACAAGTCTTTATACTTTAATATTTCTTTAAGTACCAATTCCAGTCATCTGTACTAGGGATGGCCAGATCCGGATCCTGGCAGATCCGAAATCCGGATCCGATTGGTTCCGGATCCTAATTTTTTTCGGATCCGGATTTTTCAGATCCGGATCCGTTTTTCCATCTAACATGAGCGCTTCTTTGGAAAGTAAGAATGTGTTTATAACATATTGTTACCTGCTAATATAGCATATATATATATATATATATATATATATATATATATATATATATATATATATATATATATATATATATATAGTGTGTATGCGCGCGTGGGAGATTTGTAATTAATACACTTACAAGGGAGGTCATCTAAGTGTCCCCCTCCGATTTCCATGAAACTTGGCAGGTGTATAGAGGGGCCCAAAGGAAGAAATACGTGTTTTTGTGTTTCAGCTAAAAAAAATTGTTTTAGTGGGCAACACCTCCCCTCAAATGTCAAGATGAGGAGAAATTGAAGTGGGGAGCTGACCCCGAAACCACGTAAATATGGCATAGGAAGAAACTGGGGGCATAGGGCCCCTCTATACACCTGCCAAATTTCATGGAAATCGGACGGGGATACAGGGGTCAGATACCCACGTCAATGTGTCCTCATCTTGACATTTGAGGCGGGTTTTGCCCCCTAAAACAGTTTTTTAGCCGAAACAAACAAACACGTATTTCTTCCTTTGGGTCCCTCTATACACTTGCCAAGTTTCATGGAAATGGGAGTGGGGCACAGGGGTCAAATGCCCACTTAAATTTGTCCTCATTTTGACATTTGAGGGGGTTTGCCCCCTAAAACAGTTTTTTAGCCGAAATCAAAAAACATGTATTTCTTCCTTTGGGTCCCTTTAAACACCTGCCAAGTTTCATGGAAATCGGAGGGAGACACAGGGGTCAGATCCCCACGTCAATGTGTCCTCATCTTGACATTTGAGGCGGGTTTTGCCCCCTAAAACAGTTTTTTAGCCGAAACAAACAAACACGTATTTCTTCCTTTGGGCCCCTCTATACACCTGCCAAATTTCATGGAAATCGGACGGGGATACAGGGGTCAGATACCCACGTCAATGTGTCCTCATTTTGACATTTGAGGGGGTTTGCCCCCTAAAACAGTTTTTTAGCCGAAACCAAAAAACACGTATTTCTTCCTTTGGGTACCTTTAAACACCTGCCAAGTTTCATGGAAATCGGAGGAAGACACTTAGATAACCTCCCTTGTTAGTCCTACACTTTGTAATTATATAACACTGCATACATTATAATGTTTTATTTTAATTTGTAAAACTGTAATTGTTGAACAATTGTGTAATTTTTGTATAACATTTCTATCTTGTTAAATGTGTTAATGGTTTCATCCTGGAATGGAATGTCTCACATTTATGTGTGTTTCCATTTCCAATACATTCGAATGAATACATATTCGTTTCAATGGCATTTACAAAATCACGTCTGACATTTTATGTTAAAAAAGTAAGATCAGTTTTGTGCACGAGTGTGTTAGCCGATGCGTAGCAAAGTATTTTAGGAACAACAGTTGAAAAAATCTTGAAGGACTAACTAATGAAAAATTTCTTTGTAATCGAAGATCATAATACCTTTTAAGGTGTGGTAATATTATAATGGGATTGAGATACGAAACTCTCGGATCTGGATTTTCGGATCCGGATCCAGAACTTTCGGACCCGGATCCGGAATTTTCGGATCCGGATCCAGATCCGTAATTTTTGGATCCGGATCCGTAATTTTTGGATCCGGATCCGTAATTTTTGGATCCGGATCCGGATCTGTAACTTTTGTATCCGGATCCGGATCCGTTTGGCAATCCCTAATCTGTACATCCGGCCAAGTTATTAAGAACAACTAGATTTAAAAATTACATCGTAAAAGAAAACAATATATTAAAAATAGCGTATTCCACACGAACACAGAAACACACAAGTTACAGAAGTATTTTCATATAATAAACAGTCTGTTTTACTTCATTTCTTAATTCTTTTTTGTTTTATAATTGGTTTAAACATTTCTTCTATCGTTTGTTTTAACAAATGAGTTATTCGTGGAGATTCCCGCAGGAACTTAAGTAGTATAAAATACAATATTATAAACCCAAGAAAGTATGAACCCCCCTCAAGCAGATTTGGCTACACTTAAAACAAGCTCAACATGCCCATATGAGCTTTTTGCTCAAGTGTGGAACCCTGTCTAATCCAAGATTTTTGTAAAAAAGCCCTTATGGATTCCATGAGAAAGTATGACCCCCCTCAGATTAATGAGGCTACACTTACAAAAGGCACTTCTGTGAGATTGCTGTCCACAAACTTGTCAAAAATATGCCCCTCTTGATATTTTTTTTGGCCACACTTAAAACTAGGCCAAGACACACACACATACACACATATATACACATACATACACATATTTACTTCTGGTTTAAGTTCAATTGGATACCAGGTTCAATTTGTTTATCTAATATTAAAACAATGCAATATGCAGAGACCCTCTAGAATTGCTCCGTGACTCTCTCATTTCTTACATCATAAACATATGATTTTTCACCTATGAGAATAACACTACATATGGTGTCATCAGGTAATGCCTCATGAAATTCACAGATAATTTTAATGTTTGTCCTGTCATTAACCACAACTTGTTTTCTTTTTGAAGTGTTGATGACAAACATGGGCCTCTGTGCTTTGAATTCATCTGGTGTGTAATACATGTCAGTATTGCCAGTAGTGACCCTCTTGAAAGCCGAAAAGGCTTCATATAATTTAAGGAAATCATTCTTGGACATGTCTAAATTATAATTTTCTCTAGGAAAGACCTCATTTCTGCCATTTTTAAGATATGTGTTCTTGATGTTGCAGCTATCAAATTTACTTGAATTTTTTTCCTGATTATTGTTTCTTCCAGTCTGAAACAGTACCACTACAAAATCAGGCATGTCATATTGAATGCTGGAGAATGAATTTGTAGCATCAAACTCATAATAAGAACCAGATGCGGGCTTCTGTACACATTGATATGTATAAAATTGCAGAGGAATATGTGGATTTTTTATTATATCTGCTTTGTATTTAAGAGCATAACTGGCCTCATACTCAACAACAGGGATTCTTAACTCCATAGTCTGAATAATGCATTTGCCTGCATCAGGTAGGGTATTAGGCAGAGCTTCCCCTGCAGGGTTTAATGCACTGTACCTCATCAAAGCATTGTTATCATTTGCAGCTCTTCTAAATGTAATTCTTAAACCACCCTTCCACATAATTTCTTTGTAATCTGAGAAGAATCCTGGCAATAGGCGCATGGGGAACAGCACAGTGTGGTTCTTAGATAATATCTTATCACCAGCTTCAAATCCACCGATTTTGTAGTATGAAGCCTCGGTTTTGGATAATTTTAATGTGGCCAAAGCTGTGGAGGTAATGCCGGGATAATCCACTCTGTTTATAACAACGCCATGCTTTCTGATCTCAATTTCAGAGAATAGATGCGGCACAAAATTGTCTACAAGTCTTATATTTGAATTTGCCGGATAATCTGTTCCATCGAGCTTTACAAAATCAAATTTGATGTATAGATCTGCTCTGTGGGGGTGTATAAAGCCATCCCCTACATCAAGATCAACCTCAATCTCTGTGTTGGGTTGATTTAAATTTGCAAATGTCCTCCTGTTTGGAGGGAATGATTGTAGCTCATAACTCTCAATATTTTCCATTTTCTTCTTGTATGTATTTTTATTTAAATGTTAATCTCTATGATTGCAGTTGTTGTGGCTCCAGCAAAATCAACTAATTCTTCTTTTTCATTAGTGACCATCAATTCAATATAATCTATTCTATTATGACACACAGGAAAATATAATGTTGGGGATGGATTGTAGATGATGGACTCCATAAATTCAGAATTAGGTTTGAATGTTGCAATAATGCCTGTTTGTTTGTGAGTGCCTATGCCATTTGATTTGGTGATCATACCCTCAGCCACATTGCAGTGAATATTTAGAGTCTCTATGGCCAAGAATTTAGGTATATTCATAGCAGTGTGTTTGATGCCTGGTTCAAGTTTTGTGTTGTTCTCAAAGCCTAACAGCTCTCCTATAGTACCCAGATCCACTGTTTCTGTGGCAGATACAATTTCTACTCTGTGAGTGACAGAATTTTGACTTAACACTATACCTCTGGGTAATTGAGCATTTAGAGTGGATAGATTATATTGCCCTGGAGTAATGACAATTTTTTCATCCCCAACTGCAATTGTGTTGTTGTGGTGTGTAATATTAGGGATTAGGTACATGCCATAAAATGCCCTGAGAGCTATTGTTTTGGGATACACTATGTCATCATGCAATTTGAGTTTCAATATTGAATTTTGGCTGGTGAGATGAAATACCCCCATGATGTTTCAGATACCACAAGGCTTTTTGAAAATCTTCAATTGATGGTTTATTTATTTGAGACATATATCTAAGAACTGATAAACACAAATGTCCACAATTAACATCTTTGAAGTTTTGAACACGGGCATTATTGTAATAAAGATTAGCTGAATTTAGATATTTTATTAAATTTTCAGGTGGAACACCTCCAAATGAATCAAAAACAAATGCCTCATCTTTTAAATATTTAAGATAACAGATCCAGTGAGTGCCCTGATTTTTGTACTCATCCAAATTAACAATGCCACACTCTTTGTTGAGTGGTTGTTCTGGCAAAGAATCAGACATGTACACACCTCTAAAATGTTTGATGCCCAGTGGCTTGATTAAAGCTTCAATATCTTGGTTTGTAAGCGGCTCTTGTTTTTTTTAAACTTATTCATGGCTTTTTTAACACCTTTGCCTTGTTTCTCCATGGCCAGGTTATGGCGCCTCTGCTCATCTAATTCTGCCCTATTCTTCTTGGCATCTATTACTGTTTTTGCTATTGCAGCTGATCCCCCGGCCAAGCTCCCCACAGCCCCGAGAGCAGCTAAGATGGCAGGGATGGTAAATATAAATCCCCCCACATGTGATTTTTTTCTTGATTGCTGTAATTTTTTTAATTGGGGGGTACTAAGCAACAATTTCATACCATGCCCTTTTGCAATACAAGAATTTTTTTTCTTGCGCTGCTTTTTGGTCAAAAGACTGTCAATAGTTTTAAGAGATTTGAGACCTGCATAAGGTATTTGATACATAACACCCTTGGCCTTCATTGTAGGTTTATTATATACATATTCACAACCCCCACCCCAATTTTTGTTTGGTATTCATAGCTATGGTGGTTCCCAATGCTGCTATTTTTTCACTCAAAGAAGCATTTTTGCTTACAAATCTGCCAAATGCAGCCTCTTCTAATTTCTTATCTGCAACATGTCTCTTGTCAAGATCAGAATGTGTGTTGTATGCAATATCATGGTCTCTACAAGCAGCATCTAAGGGATTAACACCAGGATCCCCTCTGTTTAATCTATGATCCAATTTTGTACCGGGACCACAATACTGATAGCCTGGAATGTGTAGTTCAAATGGCAGCTTGTTTATAATATCATTAACAAGGCCCCGACCCTCAGAAATATTCCAAAATTTAGGTGGTAGAGTATTAATAATTTTTATGAGATATCCAATCCCCTTAGTGTCATTCACTATAAAATTAGACAATTTTGTGCTTATCATGTCCATAATTCCAACTTTTTCATTGTAAAAATTGTGGTTCCCAGCATTTTCCTCCCCAGCTATCACCAATAGCCTATCTACAAGTTTCCTGACATCATCAACCCACACAAATTCTTTGGGCAGGGTGTTGTATTGTTTGATTCCACTGCCAGTCTTGATTTGTGACCATATGGGCTTGATTAAATTGTTGTATTTTGCCCCACTGCTTGACTTGACTCTTTTTTGTGTGGGATCATTGTTCTGGTATAGAGCATCTGATTTTATTAATATTTCTTTGTAATCCTCATAATCCTGATCCGTATAGCTGCCAGGCCTTTTCCTAGTCATCAATTCTCACAATCCAGGTGTGCCGGTGTACTTAACAAAAGCACCTTTTTCTCCAAGTCGAGATTCTGAATATACAATTATATCATCTCCCATAAATGTTACTCTGAAATTGCCAATTCTATGTATGATGCTACCATCAAGCTCTGTGTCGGCATATAAACCAAACACCTCATCTTTATTGTCTTTAGGTGTTGTTAAATATTTTTGAGCAAGAAGACCCAATTCAATAGGATCCTGACTAGCTTCAATTCTTCTAGGAGCAATAGGACTAGGTGTATGAATACTTGAAAGTGGGGTGAATGGATAATCTAATATGTTCCTAGCAGCTACAGGTACAAGCTCTGTGAGCAAATTTTGATTTTGCTCTGTAACAGTTTTGATATTCTTACCTAAATTATTAATAGCATCAATTACAGGCTGTTCTGTTTGTTTGTGTTTTTCATAAATTCCTCGGTTCTCTGATTTCCATCCCTTAAATCTTTTTACAAGATAATTTCTTAATTTAAGATCATCAATGATTGGCCTTTTCATGGTTATTTATTTATGTTTCAATGTCTAGAAAATTGTTGATTTTATTTCTGTATTTGCCACTATTAGGTGTTCTTGTCATATCAATTGTGACAAACCCATAACTGTCCTGGTTCCAGCACTTGCTGCAAATCTTAGAAAAATCATTGTAGCTCAAGTCCCCACCTACATATTCATCATGTATGTGTTTGAGGTTGGTATGGTCTTGATGAAACACACATATAAAATTGCTGTTGTCCCGGATCAGTTGCTTGGGTATTTTTGAAAAAGTCTGTGCCAGGTAGAAGCAATCAATGTTTTTGTGCCGGCCCTGTGTAAAAAAATTTCTAACCTTGTTTTGATTATCCAATATAATATCATCAAACACAACAACAGAATTATCGAGACATTCATGAAGTGGCTTAACATCTGGTTCAAAAGTGGCAATATCCAATCCATCATAAAGCTTCATCAGCTGCTGATATTTTAATTGTTCCAAGCTCTTAGAAAAAATATACAAGTGCCTGTTTTTCCAGTCTAACCAGTTGGGTGCCAATAAAAAATTATCAACCATTAGTGTAGTTTTACCACAAGCAGATGGCCCAACAATAAGACACCTAATATTATCAGGTAGCAATTTGCCATTTCTCTTATTCTGTTGTTCAGGTTCTGGGAGCCTTTCTATAACATCCCAGGTGCTCATATTATTATTTTGTTTGCATCGATCCAGCTGTGTTCTGGGAGTCCTAGCCATTTGACAAGTAACTTGTTGCCTTTTCTGCGGATAATTTTTTCTATGAGATATGTGTCAGGCTGTTTAGTTTTGCTGAGCTCTTGTTCATAGAACCTGCCTTTGAGAATTTCTCCTCGGTGATCCTTTATTATATATGTGTTAAGGGTCCCGGGTTTAACCTGAACCACTGTAAATAATTCAGTGCTCCAGTTTCTTGTAAAGCCTCTCTTGAATAAGTGCTTATATTTGCTGATTCTTACTTGATCACCCACCTTGTATTTGGCCTTTCTTCTTGTTGGCTGATATTTAGGATAATAAACAGTGCTGATCAATTTTTGCTCATCAGATGAAGTTACTTCAGAGGGTTTCATGTTGATTGTGGAATGGACAGAATTGTTATATTTATGTAGAAGTTCTGGAAGAATACATACACTATGTAATTTGATGGCCGTGCTGGATTATAATCAGGAATATATTTGTTATTTGCTCTGGCATATCTCTGAGAACATTGCACCATGCCCCCTCTTATACATTGCTCCATAAACAGATACATATTTTGATCTTGGATCAGATCCAATTGCATTTTAGTGTTTAAAAACATTGCAGCCCATGCTAGGCCCGGGGCACTGTAAAAATACACTGGGTCCAGTCCATAATTTTGCATAGAAGATTTTCTGAATGCCTGCAATATATCAGCTAAGAGGGTCACATCAAGTTTCAAATATGCCATGTGATAATCACCAAATGTCTGGCATTTTAATTTGTTCCACATCAATTGGGCATGGTAATAATCATCATCAGTGATTCCAGATCCTCTGATTTTGCTGTAAAACTCTTCTTGTGGTGGCAGGGAACACTCATCAAATTTAGAAAAATCTGTAACATAATCATATGGATATACACCCTTCCGCCTAATTAATTTCAGGTATTGATTTGGAAACAAAGCACGTGTGATTTTGAATTGATCATCAGATAATTGAGTGGCCAGTGTAGCCAGGCTAGCAGATAAAATTCTGTAAGAATCAAGAAATCTTATGTGAATAGGAACACCATTAACTTTAATTATTTTGCTAATAGATATATATTTTTCATCATTTTCAGCTAAAATATTTAAATTCTGCTTCTCAAACCCCTCATATCTGATCAGATGATGGAAATCATAATTGGATGCTCCATGGCAAAATATGGGGACAAATCTTGGTCTCTTGATCTGAATATTACAGCTATTACACAGGGCCATTTTGAATTTACCATCTGTATGAGAATGGTGTTTCACCTTGATATTTGTATCTGAAAATTCAGAATCACATACCGGGCATTTTTCTGCATTGTTGAAATCTTCAATCTGTTTCTCTGTTAAAGGCAACATGGGTTTTGATTTTAATAAAATATTAGATGCTATGTCACGGCACTCATTTTCTATTCTATGTGCAAATATTTTGATGGCATCTGGCCCCAAGTATGAATCTTTTTTGGTAACAACACCATCCTGTACAACCACATAACAAAAGCTGGAAGGTTCATGTAGCTGGTATGGTGTAATTGAAGATTCTTCAGGATCTGGATTGCAGGATGCAAGAGATTTGAGGATTGATTCAAAATCACAGACAATATATGCTGGGTGTTCCAACAAGGCTTCAAATTTTTTGAATTTGCAATTTTCACTTGGCATTGGCATCACCATATGAACAGGTTTATGCTTCCCACAGTATTTCAGATGCTCAATTAATTTGTTCTTAGCAATTTCTGCATTCTCTTCAGGAACCCTCTTCACCATTTTTTGACCATCAAATACACTTAAACATCTTCTGCACAACTTAAATATTCTATTAGATTTGTCTAGTTGTGTTCTGACTAAAGCTTCAAGATTATGTATCAGAGTATAATGGTGTGTATCACCCCCTTCAATTAAGAGCAAATCAATTGGAATAGCTGATTCATCATCAATTGTACTGATTCTGAGAGGTTCTATCGGGCAATGGCCAGTGGAGCAAATAAATACATTAATAGATAATTGTTTGCCATTAATATCCCGGGCCTTTTTTTCAAATTTATCAATATTGTGAACAGACATTGGATATTCTAAACCCTCCATTGCTTCATCAAAATCATGTTCATGTTGTTTGTAATAACTTATTCTCTGAGGATTCCTTGAAACTGGATACAAAACAGCTAATATACACCACAAAAAGCATTTCTGGTCGGTATTTTCTATATTAACCACGGCTCTTCTGTTTTTAATATTATCAGGTAATGGCAAATATGTAGAACCTTGTAATGGAGTGAATTCAGAAATATTAACATATAACCTTTGTGGAGAGCCACTTATGCTCCATCCAGACTCTTTTGCTGCAAATTCAGAATGTTTGATGTTCAATTGATCTATCAACCTGCTTATTATTGTGTCTGAATTTGCATTTGAATATACCGGTACAGTTGCTGTTATGTGGGGCTGTATAAATTTTGTGCCATTTGGTTTCTTATATTGAGTATACAATTTGAGGGAGAGCTTATAAGAGCCATTTTGTGCATTTAGAATTGCCTGCAGATCAGGATTTATACTGTTCAAAAAATTCTGAATACCACATCTTGGCTCTGATACAAACCGATAATCCCTAAGTTGGGCATTAAAACTGCTATGGATAGGTGCATAGCATAGCTGCTTTGCAGGTCCAGCATTAACAGGTGCTTCATGCTTCCTTTTCAGACCAGATGTGGATGGTTGTGGGGGCAATGTTGATGACTGTGCAGAACAAGTATTTTTATGTGTATATGTGAAGTATTGCATGTTATATTTTCTATTGCATTTGGGGCATATTTTTGTGGGAGTTCTGTATTTGTCTGGGTCACAAATCTTTTGGTGCTTGGCCCAATTGGGGCTGGATATATTCTTATTGCATTGATTACAATATTTTTGACTTGGCATTTTTGTTGTTGTTTATTATATACAATTTCCTGGGATTCAAATCAAAACTTTATACTGAATAAAAAATATAAGTTGGGTTCAGCAGTGTGATTTGTGTGTGTGTGTGTTAATATTTTTGGCCTTGGTATTTTTGTTGTTGGTTTATTATATAAAATTTCTTGGGATTCAAATCAAAATTCTATGCTTAATAAAAAATATCAGTTGGGTTCAGTACAGACAAAAAAACTGCATAGCTCTATGTCAATTAGTTCTTGAGATATTAATTATTTTGTATTTAGGAACCACTTTGACCCCCCTGCCAAAAATTGGCTTTTATTGTATCAGTGTATATTGTTTCTATGATCAAAATTCTATGCTTAATAAAAAATATCAGTTGGGTTCAGTACAGACAAAAAAACTGCATAGCTCTATGTCAATTAGTTCTTGAGATATTGATTATTTTGTATTTAGGATCCACTTTGGGCTTTTCTCTCCCCCCTCTTCCCCCCCTGCCAAAAATTTGGCTTTTATTGTATTAGTGTATATTGTTTCTATGACCTTACTTGGGTTATTCCGCCAAATTATATGCTTCAAGTCTCCTATACTTTGGTGGAGCCTGTTCAGGTTCTGCCCCCCACTTGTGGGTTCCACTGCCGATCCAGCAATGGTGAAGAATCTGCACTGTGCCCTGGCTTATATAGATTTACAGAGCCAATAGGAACTCTGCTTATTTAAACCAATCAGGAAACACCACATCATCACATTATGTCATAAGTATTTAATCAATTAATATTGCACAACATGATGCAATAGAACTGGACTGGGAAGTAAATATGTATGGATGTGGGTAGGTGTGGGTGGGGGTGGGTGGGGGTGGGTATGGGTAGGTAGGTATGGGTGGGGGTGGGTGGGGGTAGGTGGGGGTGGGGGGGGGTGCATCTTGGCTTAGTTTTAAGTGCTGTGTTCAAAATAAAAATATAGTGGCTGGTAGCTATATCCAAGCCCTATTATATTATTTTTATTTTAATTTTATCACTAATTTTGATTCTAGGATAATTATATTTATGGGGGTGACTCTGCATGGCCCCCAGAGCAACATATTGAAATTTTGAAAAAATCGATTTTATTTTTGCAATTTTCACTAGTTTTGATCCTAGGCCAATTATATTTATGGGGGTGATTCTGCATGGCCCCCAGAGCAACATACTAAAATTTTGAAAAAATCGATAATTTTTTGGATTTTGATTATCTCTGGAACCATGAATCCTAGAGACATGGGGTTTGTTGCTCTGGCCTGGGCATGGCAAAATGCAACTTTTTGATCTCTATAATTTTTCAAAAATCTCTTGTTGTTCTCTAAATCTTGAATAACTTGCCTATTTTTCAAGATAGGAGCATGGGGGTTGCATATTTGAAGTTTAGAAATTTTGTGAAAAAATCGATAATTTTTTGGATTTTGATTATCTCTGGAACCATGAATCCTAGAGACATGGGGTTTGTTGCTTTGGGCTGGGCATTTCAAGATGCAACTTTTTGATCTCTATAAATTTTTCAAAATATCTTGTTGTTCTCTAGATCTTGAATAACTTGCCTATTTTTCAAGATATGAGCATGGGGGTTGCATATTTGAAATCTAGAGGCTGTTTAGAAGTTTTGTTAAAAAATCGATAATTTTTTGAATTTGAGATTTTTCAAAAACTATCAGTGCTGGAGACTTGAAATTTTGTAGACATATTCTAGGCATAATTCTCTACATTTTTTGTCTCTATAATTTTTCTGATATATACAATATTTAAGCTGTAAAAGTCTAATTTTTATAAATAGAATTTTCTGAAAAGTGCAATATTAACAAAATTGTTAATATTTTGAAATCTATACATGCTAGGGCAATATAGCAGTTACTATACTTAAGATATCATACAATATCAAGAGGGGCATATTTTTGACAAGTTTGTGGACAACAATCTCACAGAAGTGCCTTTTGTAAGTGTAGCCTCATCAATCTGAGGGGGGTCATACTTTCTCATGGAATCCATGAGGGCTTTTTTACAAAAATCATGGATTAGACAGGGTTCCACACTTGAGCAAAAAGCTCATATGGGCATGTTGAGCTAGTTTTAAGTGTAGCCAATTCTGCTTGAGGGGGGTTCATACTTTCTTGGGTTTATAATATTGTATTTTATACTACTAACTTAGCGATAGTTGAAATAGCTCACACAGCATTTCGTACATTTGGAACGCTACAAGCCTTGGTCAGAATTAAATTAAGTCTATGATTGGAACAATGTGTATACGATGCTCTCGGCTGTACTTGAAGAATACGAGCCTGAACACCCTTGTAGATTCCGCTCATTTTGGAACCTCCGTCATAACCTCGACCTCTGAGAAACCATGTTCGGGGACACCAACTTCCAATGGTGTATGGGGGCACCAACTTCAAATGATATTCGGCACTCAGTAATTTTTAACGATATACGGGGTGAACCACTTTTCAAAAGTGTACACATAATTAATAAGACATTTTTTATTAATTTTGTAAATTACATATTGTGCGAGTATAATTTGCTCAAGCATTTTGGGGGACACGTGCCCCCCTGGATCCGTCACTGTTATAGAGTGTTATATTCAGTGTGAAGCCCCGGTGTCGCTTCGGTCTGAAACCTCCCAAAAAGACGTGTTTTTCAGAACAACACCACAGACAGATAGATCCATTGTCTTGGACCGGGTACAAATCCTTTCTTGTTCCGCTTGTATCCACAGGTTCATTTTCGGTATGTGCTTCAGAAACCTACGAAGTGATACTTGTCTCAACAAATTTCTTTCTGATCGAACTGTGTAACCATATGCTACACAGCTGACACCCCTTTTCCTTGTAAAACAATCTCCATTTCGCCATTTAACATTAACGCCCATAGCACTGTCAACGTATCCGGATGTTCGAGGGGAACCGGACGAGTGCGGGGTGTAAGTTTGAGGATGTTAAGTGCATATTTTGGACGGTGTTTAAAATGTTCACCCTAATTCAATTTGTTCATGGATGTTTCCAGAAATTAAATCCCCCTCCTTTCCTCTCACAAAACATTTCAGAAGAAAAAAATGCAGGAAAAGATGCAAAATAGATCTTTATGATAATGTTAACAGTTCAGTCTAATGTTTCGAGTATTGCTTTCCAATAATGTTCTGTACTTGATTTACTCTGACGTTGTTCAATATTTTTAACTGTATTTTTATGGTTCTTGTCGTAGGTGTAACTCGGAGTTCATCTTTGGGGTGCCCAATTCATGTACGAATATCAATGAGAATGCATTGAATGGGTGCGTGCGCGCTTGCTTGTATGAAGTAGTAGTAGTAAGTACAGATATACAGTAATGACTCTTAAATAAATGATCACACTGGAAGCAAGATCATGTTTTTGAACTCTTTCTTTGCAAACTGGTAATGCATATTATTAATTAAACATAGCAAGAGTATCCCACGATCA
Source organism: Lepisma saccharinum (assembly GCF_977018435.1). Lineage (NCBI taxonomy): Eukaryota > Metazoa > Arthropoda > Insecta > Zygentoma > Lepismatidae > Lepisma > Lepisma saccharinum. The sequence goes on along the minus strand of NC_139250.1, from coordinate 64,496,109 downwards.
TAGGCGCCGGCTCAATGTCAACGTCGCCGAAGAACCGAATTCGTCCACCACGAGGGTGGAAAGTTGAAAGTATTAGTGCCTCAAGGAAGACACGCGCAAGCACTGTGAATCGACGTCACGCCGCCGTCTAAAAGACTGCTGTAAACGTCGCTGGAACGCCGAGATGGTACAGTATACCTACAACTGTTAATTTTTCTATATGTGTGAGTGATCATCGACCCAGGACTCCAAAGATCGGCCGTCGAATGAAAAGATACCCGTCTTTTGAAAGAAAAGTCGCAATAGTATTAACTAAACTTTTTGGCCAACATAATCTAAATTCCATGACAATTTGTAATACCTAAGATCGTTCACAGCATACCGTTGTTTTTTTTTTCACGCTCTGCGTGTGTACTCTTAAATATTTGATTAAAACTGCGTAACTTGTCTCTCGCCCTGAGAATTCATGTATCTCTTGCAAAGATCACCTCTCAAGTATGTTATATAACACTGTAATTTAACTACATGCTATTTTTATTATATTCGTGCATCAATTGTCTTTGGTCTATAATATTGCAACACTACAATTGTACATCCAGCTGCGATACTACCTTAGCGTTAGTGGTCACATCCAGGGTACGAATTCCCATGGCGGAGGGGGATCACACACCTTCCCACCAACAATTCTGTTCTATTAAAATTCACCCACCTCCCATCAAAATTTTCCGAAAGGTAGAGTTTGTGTTGTAACAATAAAAATAAGCAATTAGTTTTGACTTCATACATACTTTACTAAGAATAATATCAGAAACACATATAAAGAAGGAAGAACAAAGAGTTTACTTTAATTAATTAAGGTATGTTTAACAACTGTAATTATTTAGCCTACACTATATTTTAGTATAAGGGTTTAAGTACAAATTTAGAATTGGATATGTTGTTACGCTTTAGTTACACTTAACTCTTTCACTGCGGAATTCTCTGGCACACAACATCCCTTGGCTGCGTAATTAAATTTGAAAATATATTTTTTCTTATAAACAAATAATTTTCACAATTACATTGCATTATATATGAGAGAGAACTGACAAAAGTCATTTCTTGCACTTGAAAACCATTCTGTAGTGCCTGGTGGTATGATATTTTGAAATTTTGAAAAAACAACAACATTTTTTTAGAAACAACAATTTTACAAACATTTTTTTAGAAACAATAATTTTACACAATTACATTGCAAAATATGTGATAGAGAACTTACAAAAGTCATTCCTTGCACTAGCAAACCATTCTGTACGTAGACCCTGGTGGTATGATATTTTGAAAAATTTTGAAATTTTGAAAAAAAAAAAAACATCTGCTCCATGATGTTACGGACGGATGTACAAATTCTTCATCAGACACTACACAATCACTGTCACCACTTGAAGTCTCATAAAAACCGTTGCTATTATCGTCACAACTTAATTCACCTTCTTATTCTGAGTCGGCAAATAACAGTTGAGTAACATCATTATCAGACAAGTGTTGACGACTTAACGAAGTCATGTTGTTTACATTCGAACATGCATTTGAAACTGACATGTCAGAGCACTCAACGCTCGTATGTCAAAGAATTCTAAACGGAGACGTAATTAGCGACATCATACGGATAAAAACAAAACTACAAGTTCAAATAGTTCCAAATACTATCAACAGATGTCAGAAGGCTACTATAAGCGATGTACTGCGGAAATGCGACACCCGCAGCAAGTGGAAGTACGAAGTCGCAATAATGCGACTTCCGCGGAGCAAGGCACCTGACGTGCTGTGCATAAATGCGACGACCGCAGCGAAAGAGTTAAAACCTAAATTTTTGTAGTTTTGTTAATTTAAGGACTGTGTTAATACATACCTTAAATTAACAAAACTACAAAAATAAGGTTTTAAGTGTAACTAAAGCGTAACAACAATTCTAAATTTGTACTTAAACCCTTATACTAAAATATAGGACCCCGAATATGAGACCCTTTTGGTAGAATTCGATTTACTTGTTAATTAAAGCATAAACGATTAATGTTTTTTTTAAAATATATTTTGTAGGGAGTCTATTTTATGATACAGGGTATTGGGATATATAAAAAAGTAACAATCAAAAATTATAAACAAAAAAATGAACACAAGTGCTACTGAGCTATTTTTATAGGGGGTACCGAATAAGAGACCCCGACCTTGTTTGGGTTATATAAATCATTTGAATCTCTGAACTAAATTATTTTTGAACTAAATGAACTAAATTATTTTTTTACCCAACTATAAGTGAAACGAAATTATTTTTACACCATGTTTAAAAAGATTGGGCTATTCTAAAAAAGAAACTGACTATTTTTACCATGCTAAAAATACAAAACAAAATGTTCCTTCTATGCTATCCTAGTAGCTGTCTTGATGTCACCAAAATTGGTTCACTTCAAATGAAAATGTGAAAAGACCTACATTGTATTACACATGAAGTAGCTACCTGGTAGAAACGAAGTTCATACACAAATGTGTCATCTGCACCACAATGAGTTGAGTTGAGTTGAGTTGGTGTTTTAAGTCCACTTTATGCACAGTAAGGCTAATCGGGACTGGACCTACAGTTTAAAGTGGGATCCGAACCACTTGTGCCTCCTCCGGGTATCGAACCCAGGACCCCTTGATTACAAGGCAATGACGCTACCACTGCGCCATGGGGGAGGCCCAGCACCACAATGAGCATGAGCCCACTTGTAACAACGTGTGCACTTTAACCACTCTTCACCACATTGATTTTTGGAATACGATGAACCACAAAATACACATTCTGTATCATATTCATCTTCATCTAATTCTAAAATGTCAGACGATTCTGCTAATGAGAAAGATTCTTCCGACTCATCCGTGGATTCTTCACATTTCTTTGATACAACCTTCCTCTTCTTACGTGAAGTAGAACGCGAGTAATCTGGTTGCTGCTTTTTCTGGACCTCAGTAGGCTTCCTACTGTAAGTGCCTGTAACACCCCTACCAAACAGGTTCTTCTTCACTTCCTTCTTATATTTATTCGAATTGTCTGCAAGTCTTTTTTGTATGGTGTTGTTGTTATAACTACTGGTTGATTCACTACGCGAGATTTCTCGGAGTTGGTAAGAGATGGGCTGTCTAGTGTGGGTAGTGGCTCAATGTCTTCTGGCATTACAACGGCATCGTCATTTACTGTTTGAAGACTGTGGAGCCTGAATAGGACTGTTTTTAGGCTCCTGTTCCTGTTCAAGTTGGCCTAACCTGCTGCAGCTTGGTTGGGGTTCCACTTCACTTTTGGGTAGTTCAACTGACTGACCTGTCACATTCCACTTCAGAAAACCTCGCAGCCATTTCTTGCCTGCAGCTTTCTTTTCGCCTTAAAATGGATGAGGGAGAGAATTTCTCAGGGCAAGCTTAGAAGCAATTCTTTTTATATTACTTTTTCTGAGTCCATAAAACCGCGCGTCCATTTCTACACAATATTTCACCAACAATTCTTCGAGGTCGTTTGTCAGCACTGGTTTTCTCCCTAAGCGAACACTAACTAATGCCTCAGGTGTCTTCCCTTTGTCTTTCACGTAACGTTCTAGTGTTCCTTTGGGGACGCAGATATAAAGTGCAGCTTTCTTATTACTCATTTCGCCACGTCGAACATAATTTACAGCCCTTATCATGCTTTCTGGGCTCCACTTCTTCCTTTGGGATGAGATCGCTCCCTGAAACAAAGAAATGAACATTTTCATAATAAATCCTACACATTTCTAAAATAATTGTTCACATTTTATTAATCTAATTATGAGTAAATTGGGTTAAATTTGAAAATGAGTGGGTCCAAAACATTCATCCAACAATTGAAGTACTTTATGGTTTTGTCCTTTCTTTCGTTAAAAAAAAAAACGTCATTGAATTTATTAAAAATGGCAATACTTTGCCTTCAAGTTTCCTTCCCAAAAATATCGTCCGATATAGTTCGTTATTTTGTGTAAAAACTACAAGAATATTCTATTCATTACATATAACAAAAGGTAAAGATTAATAACCATTTCATTTGTAACATAATTGCAACGTAACTCCCAAATTAGGAAAGCAATCAACGTAAAATATTAGATATATTTTGTGACTCCTAATATGAGACCCTTCATTATTATGGTAGTCCTATTATGAGACCGGTCTCATATATTGAACCTCTTCCAGGTCTCATAATAGGACCTTCGCAGACTAAACAAATGAACAACGCTATCTGTCTTACAAGTGGACGAAAACTAGCAACTAATTACATGGTACAACACACACACTCACCACTACGAAACACAGTAAAAAGGGGATCAGTAAGAAATTACCTTATCCATTTTCAGCAGCTAATTTCCAAACTGCAGCAAAATTTCCACGAGCACGCATTCTTTTTCACATTCCCTGCGAACCCAATTTTCCACACAAGGAGCTCACGTGACTTCCAGTGCTATGGCGCGATTCCTCCTTGTGTTTCAGCTTCTTTCCACTAGGGTGCAGCTCTTTGTTTACGAGATACATGGGGGTCTCATTTTAGGTGCCTATCCTCATATTCGGGGTCTTTACCCTAGTGTAGGCTAAATAATTACAGTTGTTAAACATACCTTAATTAATTGAAGTAAACTTTTCTTGCTGACGAATTCTGACGTAATCTAACGTCTTAACCAGCTGGTGTCCCAATATCATCGGTAGACCGCTCAAAGGTGTTTTAGACATGGTTGACCGAAGATATTTTTTATAAGCTTTAATTTCGAAAAACTTCGTTTCCTACTTGCCACGGATACAGGCAAAGTTAATCAAATTCTAAGTGCAACACTCACATTAGGTACAAAAACATGACCCAGTATTATTTTTAAGGTTTCCTTTGTTGTATTTTTGTGTTTTATTATTCGCGATTAAAATTATCCGATATGACATCTGGTGGGATTTTCCGGCACTACTCTATATAGGATACGATGTTGTGTTGAAGTCGTTCAAAGCATGGGAAATGTTCCAAAGAGTAACATCTACTGTTCAGTTTTTTTGCTCTAAATCGTTTTGAAGGTCAGGACGAGTTAAAAGTTTACATGTGTTTCCACCCCGTGGAATCAACAAAATGAAATTTGTAAATAAATCAGGGAAATCAAAATCATAATTGATTGGCAGAAAGTTGGCATTGAAATGCGGAACAGAAATTACGGAGAATGCAGGAGTCTGTTTACTTTATTTGCCGAGACACATCTTGCTTTGTTCATTTTTTTTAATTTAAATATTTTCCGAGTTTTTCATTTCTATGTAATTAGCAGTATTTTTAAAGTTGTTAAAACTATAGAAACTGATAATTTACAAAAGCAATATTAACAAGAAAATAAAATGCAATAGTTTTTATTTTAAAAATACCTCTTTTATGAAAATTATGGCTATAGTATCATCATCCTTATTAGTATTCTATCATGACTTTCTTTTCAGAAGTTGAATGCCTTCGTCCATTTATTAATGGAAACACAATCCAAAGTTAGTGTAAACATGTTCACCATTTTACTTTTCACGAAATAGCGTATGCCCTGTGAAAAATTTGAGACTGCGCCAAATAAATTAGGCTGCACGCGCCTATGTAGGACAAGGACTAGTCTATTTCTACCACGTGTATATATCCAATAATATGTTTCGAATCCAATTGTAAAAATATCAAAGCGAATGCCTATACGCTATAACAGCCAAAAGTCACCGCACACTACTGTGCTCCAAGTGAACTTGCCCAGTATGACGTCAATGCACGTGACTAAAGGTCTGTAAGTGAGGGCATAGACGCAAGAACATTATTGTCAGAATGAGTAAACGGAGAATTGTATGCTTTCGAACGGACCATGATCGTCGGGGCCCATAAATTCGGACATTCTATCAAAGAGATTTCTCAGCTATTAAATGTGCCCCGTTTTGCTGTTAGTGATGGCATTGGCAAGTGAAAACGTCGTAGAGGCACTGGACACAATCATCGCTCTGGCAGGTCCAAGACACTATTTGATCGGGACCGGCGAACCAGTCATCATCCAGCCTTATAACGATGGCAGAAGAACTGTATCGCAGCTTAGGAGCAGAGGGCAATGATAGAACTATCCACTGGGAGAGGATAGAACTATCCGCCGAGAGGTGATAGAACTATCCGCCGGAAGATGATAGAATTATTCGCCTGGAGGTGATAGAACTATCCGCCGGTAGTGATAGAATTTGGTATTCATGCCGTGCTGCTGCTAAAAGCCATTCATCACATGCACCAATGCATAACCTCGTTTGGAGTGGTCAAAGAACACCGTCGTTGCACTTTGTGGCAGTGGAAATGGATCTCGTGGAGTGATGAGTTACGTTACATGATCTAGCAGTCGGGTGGACCTGGCGAACGATATTTCTCAGTGTGTGTTGCGTTGGTAGTAAATTTGGTGGTGATGGGTTAATGGTCTCGGGCTGTTATTCCTGGTTTGAAGTTAGGCCCTATTTTTAATCGGTGGGTCGATGGCCACTGGCATGAACTAAGGCATTTTAGACAACAGTATGGTTCCTACATTGTGGCAGCAGTTTGGAATAGGCCGTTCTCTGTATCAACACGATAATGCCCCTGCCCACACAGCAAGGTAAATTCCGTCGTGGTTTGTAGAAAATCAGGTAGCGCAGCTTAACTGGCCCACCCAAAGCCCCAACTTTAACCCAATCGAACATCTTTTGGGTGGGTTAGAGCGTCGGTTGCTTTTCAGACCCACTTCAGCAACAAACATGTAACCGTACAGGCTACCTCTTTCCCCCCTGGGCCGTTTGGTTGAAGCCGAACAATAGGCGGTTGGGGACCAAGCCGTCCAGGGTTCGATGCCCGGCTGTACCTGCACGGTGCACATAAACAATAGAAAAATACTATTGAGATTGGAGAAAAGGATGGGGTTGCATATGAAATTATAGCAATTTGATTGATGGACTGTGATATGTGAATATGTATTATGTTAAGATTCTCTACATGATATGAGAATTGCAAGTCCACACCTTAATTTCAATTCCGGTCACACTTACTCCGATGTCCTGGCGCTGTGTATTGATGTCTCCATTGTCTGTCGTTAGGGAACCTGGATGTCCCAACTGTCCGTGGTGTCAATCACACTGCCCTCCGGTGACGATTCCTACATATATATCAGGCCGCGGAAGCACACGTCACAGTTCACATCCGTCTTCTGTACACTGACCAGTTAGTACATATATACTTTTATATGTAGAAAGATATAGTTTATCTTGTGAAGAAAACTATCCCGTTCATCGTAAAAATGTGTTAAATGCTATCCTCTCAGCATTGACGGACACTGACTTCTAGACACAGGATGTTCAGTATAACCATTTTTACATGGACTTTCAGCGCAACCTCTCGACAAAGACTTGTTAAGGCAAATCCTCAACACTTCTATCGCAGCTTCTTGACAACATAATCTCCGGCACAAGTTCTAGACACACACTTGTCACTTGAATTCTCAACACCGACTTTTCACTTACATTCTCAACACCGATGTCCTCTGTCTAGCTTATAGAAGCACACTTAACGGCCAAAATTCACCGTTGGGTTAGGTTTTTTTGTCCATGTCCACTTTCTATTGGCTGGCGTGGAGGAGGGGGTTGGTTGCAGGGAAGAAAGGAAATATTACGGCTGTTCGTAAACTCCAGCCAACTCAGCGCAGATCTTACGAGTGGATTACGCAGACGTCACACGAAACGTCATGTCGACGTCACTAGCCAAGCTGTTCCACGCTGCAGTTTAAGAACAGCATGGATTATGGCGTGGTCCACTGTCCCCTTTAGCGACAGATGCAAAGGGGTTTTAAATGTCGATTGTAACTTATTATAATTGTAAATAAAAATGATGTTCGATACCTGTGAATGAATTCTAGTACAAGATGCAGGCCTCATTACTGCTGATTCCCTGACCGAAATAGGTAAAAAAAAAAAAAGGCGTGGTGGATCGTCTCGTCTGCTTGACTCTTGAGCATGTTTAAAAGCAGTTGACTTTCTTTCGAAGTAGTATTAGGTGTAAAGGGCACTAAATCTCACTTCTATATAAAGCTCGGCTACATTAATATAAATTAATAGAATATTTTGACAAGATTTAGAAATTGACACAAAAAATAACCGAAAAAAAATGATCATACGTATGCCTACACATCAAAAATAATTATTTTGTAGTATTTTATTGGTTGGTGAATTTAGTTTAGTATACCGTGTGTTAACACCAACTAATAACGTTGAATTATGGTAAATTAAATGGTTTCAAAAATATGTATTTCATTACAGTTCAGATCAAAAACTACTTTTCATTGTTTTATACGTTTTTCTCTTCGGATACCAGTTTTTGCATATTCTCCCCATATATATACATCTACGGAAAGACTGATAAGATAATATTAACTACATCTTTTTCTTCAGCTGCCTTTCTGACTTACGAAGGCATCAAATAAATGATTGCCGGCCATTGAAAGCTGTCGCGTCGTGCTTTCTGCTAGTTTTCGTCTGCAGTCAGCCAACTCAGTCGCATCGAGAACGGCTTACAAATCTTACGAGCCAAGTAAGCCGGATACGTCACCGTGACGTCACGGAACCGGAAGTGGGCGGAGCTAGCCGTACTTGGATTGAGTTTACGTACAGATGTAGCCGGCTTCGTCTGACTTGGCTGGAGTTTACGAACAGCCGTATTTCACGTTGGGGAGACAAAGGGGCTTCTGGGAGAGAAAGCGTAAATATAGCCGTCGCCTTTTGTGGGCAAGGCAAATGACCTTTGCTTGGCTTCTCTGAAACTGACGGAGATTTGGAGTCGTGCTGAAAGTTCGATAATAATAATAAATGTGGAAGATGATATATGTATATATTGATACTAGTGTGCACGTATGGGAATACGGGTACAAACACGTCAACTATTCACCATGCTAGAGGAAGAATGGAAAAAAAATCTGCCAGTAGTTAACCAGAACTTAGTGGCAATCCTACCCCAAACGCGAAGGGAGGTTTAATAGCACGACTGGTGACTTCGGAGCCAACAGCAATGGGTGTCCAGTGACTTTTGGCTATTGTATATAAAAATATGTAATGACTATAACTAGCCTCATATTGTGATTCTTCCTCGCGGCCGTCCAACACTTACCATCTTCCTTGACTATCATATCACTTCTGAAGGGTCAAAGTAGGCAAAATTGACGTCTCCATGCTTACATGTCTACTCTATCTAAAGCCCCTATCACACGGAACTGGATTTCAAGTAGGAACGCTCTAGTTGACGCTGGACTGGCTACCCATTTGCTAGTTTTCGCCTCACACGGTACTTGTTATACCGTACTTGTCGATAGTCTTTCGTTTCCATAATGGCGGCTGCGCGAGATGTAAACAACGTATCACTTCAGACTTTTAAAATACGATAACTATTCAACCGAGAGGAATATCGCTTGGTATTAAATGGTTTTAGGTAGAGAAGAACGGCGCTGATAAAATACATACTTCACAACGTTTACTATACACGTATGGAAGAATATTTTAGATTTTTCAATTGTAAACATGCCTTTCGTGTTGTATGCACTCGGAAGCCACAGACAAAAAAAGGCTACTTCACAAACTCACAGAATATCTTCACATGGCCAAACTTTGCTCTGATTGGCTGTTCCACAGAATCTAGTCGAAGAAGTTAGTAGCAATTAGAACATGTCCTATTCCTCAAAACCAGTCAAGCAGTCAGCCAGGCGGCCATAATTTCTACCTAGAAAGTCAGTTCATCGCCAACTAGGGCATTCCAACTAGAAATCCAGTTCCGTGTGATAGGGGCTTAAGGCACATGATCAAGTATAATCAAGTAACTGGCATGGTGGAGTATGGCTTGTGTGATGACGTCAAGTAGACCTGTATTATCATGTGACTAAGCAAGCTCTGCCATTGGCTAGACATCGGAGCTGTATGAGCGAAGGGTTTGGCGTGGCAGAACCTTGTAGACTTGAAGACTGGACGAACACCCCCGCTGGGTATGTTGTAACTCCGTATACTTCTTTTTCGGCCTGCATGGCCTGGTAGTGATCTTGCCTTAAAGTTACTTCTAGTTTCACAATAGCTGATATTTCAATTGTTTAAATTATTGAAATGTAGTTGTTTATTAAGGGTAGATTAATGCCGGATGTAATCTTTGTTATGTTATTATTTTTTTGATCTTTTTCTACTGGGTTGCTAAAGTCATATTTTCTACCGACTAATGCACTGCTTGAGTGATTTACGTGTGGACTGATTATCATTAGATGTTATTCCTCATTGTAAAATAATTCAAATTGCAATTAAAGAAATTAAAGTAATGGGAGAATTATTATTGTATAGGGTTGTTCTTGTTGAGTGTTATAAGATGAGGTTGTACTTTTGTTATCATATAAATTGCGATGTGTTTTGTTATTGCAAGCTAGTGGTATTTATATTTATTCAGAACAATTGTTAATAGCATTTAGGAATGAAATGAATCTTTTAAATTGAGTTGACCCTATTGACCATCTAAAGTATTGTAGTTGTGTAACTTCGACTGCTCAGATAATTTATTGATTGATTGATTTGGAGTTTTAAGTCCACTTAAGCACAGTAAAGCTAACCGGGGCTGGAACTATAGTTTAAAGTGAGATCCGAACCACTATGTGCTTCCACCGGGTATCGAACCCGGGACCTCTTGATTACAAGGCGCCGACGCTACCACTGCGCCATCAGGGAGGCCGTAACTGCTCAGATAAGCTCATCCCATGTTTTATATAGTTTGGGGAAATAAGAGGTGTAAGGAATTACAAGACCCAAACCTTGCTCCACGTCCTGGGGCCAGGACGATCCCTAAGGTTGGGCAGAGTAAAGGAAAGACGGTAGAGGAAAGAAAAAGTCACCGGAAATCTGAAGAAAGGTCGGCATAGATTGAAGAACAAAAGAAGGTTGTATTAGAAAACAAAATTAATGTGAACGTAGGTACCATCGCATTCCCAAGACTCGAATTGGAATCTGGAGAAATTGGAGAAGGGTTGATGGCAGTCCTCCAAACTTTAGACCACTAAGAGACAAATTTAGAAAATGTATATGGGGGGGGGTGGATGCCGGCCTCCATGGCGGAGGGGTTAGCACACACGCGCCACGACGCCAGAAGTCCCAGGTTCGAATCCCGACCTGAGCATGGGTGTTCTTTTTGTGTCCCTTCATCAATTTCATCCTCAACTTCGCGATTAGCCAAAAGTGGCCGAAAAGCAAAGTAAAATAAGCCAAATTGATGAATTGATCAATGTATGTGTGGGGGTGATGGTGTGTGTATGTGTGTACGCGTGCGTGATGCATTGCAATTAAAGAGGTAAAAACGTTATAAAAGGAATAAAAATTCAACAATAGAATTAGGTGGGAGAAACCCACCCTCTAAACACCAACTCCCAACTTGGCACACAAGAAGGGGGGGAATTTCTCCGTCAATATCTTCGGAAATGAAATTAAAAATCCCCATGGACGCATTGAGAAATTTGAAGGCTTGTTTGGAGACCTAGCGGTCGTGAAACTTCAAAACCCAACCCTCGATCTGAGTCCCGAACATCTAGGGACAGAACCCAGAATCCCCCATCACATAGTCTCTTGGTTTCGATTCGAGTCCCGGGAATTGCAAAGGAAAGAAGAAGAAAGAAGAAAGTAAGCACTTTTCTCTGAGCGACACAGACACATTCTAGTCAACAAGAGAACTCACGACCTCAGCACAGCAAGATACGAACTTTTTTTCGAGGAAAACAAAAAGCACATCAAGTTAATTTTGCTGAAAGCAAAGGAACGAAAGGATACGGAGGTGTGATTAAAAAAATCATAGAGAAATGGACGGAAGTAGTGGGATTTGTGGTATAACCAGGACCGGAAAGTATGAACCCCCCTCAAGCAGATTTGCCTATACTTAAAACTAGCTCAACATGCCCATATGAGTTTTTTGCTCAAGTGTGGAACCCTGTCTAATCCAAGATTTTTGTAAAAAAGCCCTCATGGATTCCATGAGAAAGTATGACCCCCCTCTGATTGATGAGGCTACACTTACAAAAGGTACTTCTGTGAGATTGTTGTCCATAAATTTGTTAAAAATATGCCCCTCTTGATATTTTTTTCGGCCACACTTAAAACCAGGCCAGGACACACACACACACCCACATACACACCCACCCACATACACATATTTACTTCCGGTCCACTTCCGGTCCACTTCCGGTCCACTTCCGGTCCACTTCCGGTTTGCCTACTTCCGGTCTACTTGTGGCCAAGTTGTGACCTATTTCTGGTTTATTTATATTGCATCATGCTGTGCAACAAATTTTTATCCAGTATGGAGTTTTGATTTGACCCCCAAGAAATTTTATATAAATACCAAAGCCAAAAATATTAGCACACACACACACACACACACACACACACACACACACACACACACACACACACACACACACACACACACAAAGCACAGTGCTGAACCCAACTGATATTTTTATCCAGCATAGAGTTTTGATTTCTATCCCAGGAAATTGTATATAATAAACAACAACAAAAATTCCATAGCCATACACACACATACATGCACTAGGTATACACACTAGGTATACAAAGCACAGTGCTGAACCCAACTGATATTTTTATCCAGCATAGAGTTTTGATTTCTATCCCAGGAAATTGTATATAATAAACAACAACAAAAATGCCGAATCAAAAATATTGTAATCAATGCAATAAGAATATATCCAGCCCCAATTGGGCCAAGCACCAAAAAATTTGTAACCCAGACAAATACAGAACTCCCATAAAAATTTGCCCCAAATGCAATAGAAAATACAGCATGCAATATTTTACATATACACATAAAGATACTTGTTCTGCACAGCCCCCACAACCATCTACATCTGGTCTGAAAAGGAGGCATGAAGCACCTTTTAATGCCAGAGCAGCAAAGCAGCCACGCTATGAACCCTTCCATAGCAGTTTTAATGCCGAACTTAGGGATTATTGGTTTGTATCAGAGCCAAGATGGGGTGTTCAGAATTTTTTGAACAGTAAAAAACCTGATCTGCAGGCAATTCTAAATGCACAAAATGGTTCTTATAAGCTGTCCCTCAAATTGTATACACAATATAAGAAGCCAAATGGCACAAAATTTACACAGCCCCACATAACAGAAACTGTACCGGTATATTCAAATACAAATTTAGACACAATAATAAGCAGGTTGATGGATCAATTGAATATTAAACACTCTGAATTTGCGGCAAAAGAGTCTGGATGGAGCCTATGCGGCTCTCCACACAAGTTATATGTTAATATTTCTGAATTCAGCCCATTACAAGGTTCTACATATCTGCCATTACCTGCCAATATCAAAAACAAAACAGCTGTGGTTAATATAAAAAATAATGATGAGAAATGCTTTTTGTGGTGTATTTTAGCTGCTTTGTATCCAGTTTCAAGGCATCCTGAGAGAATAACTTATTATAAACAACATGAACATGATTTTGATGAAGCAATGGAGGGTTTAGAATATCCAATGTCTATTCAGAATATTGATAAATTTGAAAAAAGGGCCAGGCATATCAATAATAAACAATTATCTATTAATGTATTTATTTGCTCCACTGGTAATTGCCCGATAGCACCTCTCAGAATCAGTACATTTGATGATGATTCTGATATTCCAATTGATTTGCTCTTAATTGAAGAGGATGGCACAAATCATTACACTCTGATACATAATCTTGAAGCTTTAGTGAGAACACAACTAGACAAATCCAATACAATATTCAAGTTGTGCAGAAGATGTTTAACTGTATTTGATGGTAGAAAAACAGTGAAGGGGGTTCCTGAAGAGAATGCAGAAATTGCCAAAAACAAGTTAATTGAGCATCTGAAATATTGTGGCAATCATAAACCTGTTCATATGGTGATGCCTAATCCAAGTGAGAATTGCAAATTCAAAAAGTTTGAAGCCTTGTTGGAACACCCAGTATATATTGTCTGTGATTTTGAATCAAACCTCAAACCTCTTGCATCCTGCAATCCGGATCCTGAAGAATCTTCTATTACACCATACCAGCTACATGAACCTTCCAGCTTTTGTTATGTGGTTGTACAGGATGGTGTTGTTACCAAAGAAAATTCATACATGGGGCCAGATGCTATCAAAATATTTGCACATAGAATAGAAAATGAGTGCCGTGACATAGCATCTAACATCTTATTAAAATCAAAACCCATGTTGCCTTTAACAGAGAAACAGATTGAAGATTTCAACAAAGCAGAAAAATGCCCGGTATGTGATTCTGAATTTTCAGATACAAATATCAAGGTGAAACACCATTCTCATACAGATGGTAAATTCTTAATGGCCCTGTGTAATAGCTGTAATATTAAGATCAAGAGACCAAAATTTATCCCCATATTTTGCCATGGAGCATCCAATTATGATTTCCATCATCTAATCAGGTACGAGGGGTTTGAGAAGCAGAATTTAAATATTTTAGCTGAAAATGATGAGAAATATATATCTATTAGCAAAATAATTAAAGTTAATGGTGTTCCTATTCACATAAGATTTCTTGATTCTTACAGATTTTTATCTGCTAGCCTGGATACACTGGCCTCTCAATTATCTGATGATCAATTCAAAATCACACGTGCCTTGTTTCCAAATCAGGATCTGAAATTAATTAGGCGGAAGGGTGTATATCCATATGATTATGCTACAGATTTTTCTAAATTTGATGAGTGCTCCCTGCCTCCACAACATGAGTTTTACAGCAAAATCAGAGGTTCTGGAATCACAGATGAAGATTATCACCATGCCCAATTGGTGTGGAACAATTTAAAATGCAAGACATTTGGTGATTATCACATGGCATATTTGAAACTTGATGTGACCCTCTCAGCTGATATAATGCAGACATTCAGAAAATCTTGCATGCAAAATTATGGACTGGACCCAGTGTATTTTTACAGTGCCCCGGGCCTAGCATGGGCTGCAATGTTTTTAAACACCAAAAAGCAATTGGATCTGATCCAAGATCAAGATATGTATCTGTTTATGGAGCAAGGTATAAGAGGGGGGATGGTGCAATGTTCTCAGAGATATGCCAGAGCAAATAACAAGCATATTCCCAATTATAATCCAGAATTGCCATCAAATTATATAGTGTATGTAGATGCCAACAGCCTCTATGGTCATGCGATGATGCAAAAACTGCCATATGCAGGGCTTGAGTGGGTTGAAAATTTCAATATTGAGGATTTTCAGGGTTATGATGACCGTGAACATGGCCTCTACTTAGAGGTTGATATGACAATTCCAAAAAAATTCCACAAAAAATTTTCTGATCTGCCCCCAATTCCTGAGGTTCAGTGCTCACCTGGCTCTAAACAGAAGAAGCTCATGATGACACTGGAGTCAAAACAGGGCTATGTCATACATTACAAGTACCTCCAGTTCCTGATGAAACATGGTGTTCAAGTGATCAAAGTTGGAAAAGTTTTGAGGTTCAAACACTCAGAATGGTTGAAACCATACATTGATACAAACACGGAGCTTCGAACATCTGCAATGAGCCAATTTGATAAGGCCTTGTTTAAATTGATGGTCAATTCTGTATATGGCAAAACTATTGAAAATGTCAGAAAACATACCGATGTTAAAATAATTACTGACCCCAGTCTGAGCAAAAAATTGGTTGCAAAGCCTAATTTCAACTACAGAAGAATTTATGGTGAAGATATGGCACTTTTCAACATGAAAAAAACAAAGATTAAGTTTGATAAACCTATTTATGTAGGGGCTGCAATATTGGATTTGGCCAAATTACATATGTTAATATTGTATTATGATGTGTTCAAACCTTTTTATGGTGATAGAGTAAAACTGATATACATGGACACGGATAGTTTTGTTCTTGATATTCAAACAGAAGATGTTTATCAAGATATGGCACAGCCTGAATTGTTTAAATATTTTGACACCAGTGAATTGCCAGGCCATTTGAATATTCAACCCCACAACAAAAAGGTACCCGGCAAGTTAAAAGATGAGACACTTGGTGATGTTATTGTGGAATTTGCTGGGTTAAGTGCCAAGGTGTATAGTTTTAAAACATGTAATGCTGTTGTCAAAAAAGCCAAGGGTATTGGCAAAGTAGCTGTGGAAAAAGAGCTCCAATTTGAAGATTATAAAAATTGCATCAAATCCCAGAGTTTAATCAGAACATCAGAATCCAGAATTCAGAGTGAAGATCACTTATTGACTTCAAATGTTGTAAAAAAAGTGGCTCTGGACCCACATGATGATAAGAGATGCATTTTATCATGCGGCATACATACTTTACCATGGGGTCATTGTGATTTGAAAAATGGCAATCAATGCCCAATTACAGAGCATGATTTGAAATAAATAAACATGCCTATGAACTTATTTGGGTTCAAAAAACAAGGTATTATGGACCTGCCAACACCACAACCCTCTTCTGATATGCTGTCTAAACTAAGTGGCTTGTTAATTATTCATCTGAACAGCATACTTACAGATATTGATGATGAAACAGGCAAAATATTGTACATATTTAACAATAATTTAAATCATTACCAATTACCTGTGGGTGGGCAATTGCAATTTATTACAACCCCTGAGGGTGATGTCAAGATTTCAGTAGGGAGAAATATTTATAGAATTAAGCACTCAAACATGATTTCTGGCACTGTATATACTGTTTCTGCTGGTGACTGCTTATATATTGAGGTCCCTGGATCATATGACAAGCTTATACCCTTTTTTATAGAATTAAGAATCAGATACTCTATAATAAATAACTACTAAACAAAATGCCTAATGATATTTTTGGCCATACAAGACATGAAGATCACAGTGATGAGATTTTGATGCTTGATGTCAGAGTCAAGAAATTAAGAAGTGATTTACAAGCTTTACAAACTACACTCAATGCCAGTCTTCAATTAGAAATTACAAATTTACAATCACAATGCATGGACCCTCTTCTTAAAATTGATTCTGAACTTAAATTATTGCTTCAGAAATATACTGACCTGGCGACCCAGGCCAACAACTCTGAGCAATTGAAACAGCAATTGGAAGAGCAGATAAATAATGTCCAGACACAGCTCCAAACAATTGTCAAAAGCATAAAATCACAAGAAGATTTTGATCTAGTGATTTCCACTCTAAAAGAACAGATTCAGTCACTCCAAATACCTAATCTGGACCCTCTGAACAATGCCATAGCTGAGGTTAAAGAAAAAATTGAGACACTTGAAAATTTTATGAACAATTTGCCATCTTCTGATGCTTTGAATGCAATAACTCGGAGTGTTGCAAATATTAAGCTGCAACTTGAAACATATGAAGATTTTGGAAAAATTCAAAGTTCCATAACCCATCTTGAAGGTACAATAGCAGCAGTGCAAAGTGATTTGGCAAATGTACTAGAATCCAGATTGCCTGGGATTGTAGATACCCTTGTCAGTGTCCAGCAACAAATCACAAAGCTTGAAAACCTCAATACTGAATCTGAACTATCTCATTTTCATCACTTGATAGATGATATCCAAACAAAACTTGAAATTTTACAACAATCCACACCCTCTCAGGCAGATATAGCCCTGCTCCAAAATGCTATGCAAAATGTGGCTCATGCTTCTGAATTAAATGATGTGAAATTGGCACTTGAATTTTTGCAAAATACAGTGTCAAATCTTCCTACATCACAGGAACTTAAAAATATTAAGAGGGCAGTGAATAGGATATTGAAATCAGAAGATATCAAGAATATCCAGACAGAGATCAAACATCTCACTCAGACAGTGGCCACTCTACCAACAAATCAACATATTAATGAACTGCATGCCCTGTTTGAGGATATCAGAAGGCAAATCCATGATCTTACAGCTCAAAATTCAAAATTGGCAGTTGTTGAAAATTTGCAACAAATTGTAGCTAATATCAAGCAACAGCTAGGAATCATGGAATCCAATCAAGCAAATGCTCTGTCTGTTTTTGCCACCCAGCTCCAAGAAATTGTGCAACAATACAAAAAACTTGCTGTTGACATAAGAATCAAGCCGGGGCACGATGAGATTGTTAGGACTATCAATGAGCACCTTGAATCTGTAACAAGCAGATTGCTCACAGCAGAAAAGGAAATAACAGGCATAATCGAGAATCCAAAACATTCAGTAATTCTTGAATTGTACAGCATCCCCAACAAAGAATATGATTCTCCATTTACACCAGGAGGCAAAATATATATGCTGTCCCCTGCACAATTTTATTACCAGTTTTTTGTTGGGGGCACATTGAGACCAATCAAGATCAAATATTGGCTTCAGCCACAGGCACACCACTACCCCACCTTATCAATAACAAATGCTAACAACAAAGTGAAAATCACCAGTGTAGAATTGGAGGATTTTACAGACCCCAATACATTGGAAACAGCCTATACTGAAGATGATGGCACTCTGGAATTTAAAATACAGATAGGGGACAAATTATATTTAGAAAATCCTGCAGTATCAGCTGCTGAACACCCCATAGTTGCAATATTCTTGTTTACATATTATGTCTAGACAAATTATTGTTGATGAATTACACAGACAGGCCAGACATAATTTTAAGAGACTCCCAGTAGTCACAAAGGGCATAGATGATTTATGGCAAAGCGACTTGATTGAGTTGGCAAGTGGGCAGTTGAAAAACTTAGACAAAATCAACAAGGGCTACAAGTATCTACTCACTGTAATAGACACATTTTCAAAATTTGCCTGGGCTGTGCCACTCAAATCCAAGACTGGAACATGTGTCACAGAAGCTTTTAGAACAATCATCAATCAGAGTGGAAGATCCCCGTGCTATTTGCAAACAGATAATGGCAAAGAATTTTATAATTCAGTGTTTCAACAATTTATTAAAAGCCGGGCAATAAAACATTATTCGAGTTACAGTGATCTCAAAGCCTCAATTGTAGAGAGATTCAACAGAACCTTAAAAAATCTTATGTATAAACAATTTACACTGCAAGGTAATTATAAATGGATTAATATTCTTCCAGAACTTCTACATAAATATAACAACTCGGTCCATTCTACAATCAACATGAAACCCTCTGAAGTAACTTCATCTGATGAGCAAAAATTGATCAGCACTGTTTATTATCCTAAATACCAGCCAACAACAAGAAAGGCCAAATACAGGGTGGGTGATCAAGTAAGAATCAGCAAATATAAGCACTTATTCAAGAGAGGCTTTACAAGAAACTGGAGCACCGAATTATTTACAGTGGTTCAAGTTAAACCCGGGACCCTTAACACATATATAATAAAAGATCACAGAGGAGAAATTCTCAAAGGCAGGTTCTATGAACAGGAGCTCAGCAAAACTAAACAGCCTGACACATATCTCATAGAAAAAATCATCCGCAAAAAAGGCAACAAGTTACTTGTCAAATGGCTAGGACTCCCAGAACACAGCTGGATCGATGCAAACAAAATAATAATATGAACACCTGGGATGTTATAAAGAGGCTGCCAGAACCTGAACAGCAGAATAAGAGAAATGGCAACTTGCTGCCTGATAATATTAGGTGTCTTATTGTTGGGCCATCTGCTTGTGGTAAAACTACACTAATGGTTGATAATTTTTTATTGGCACCCAACTGGTTAGACTGGAAAAACAGGCACTTGTATATCTTCTCCAAGAGCTTGGAACAATTAAAATATCAACAGCTGATGAAGCTTTATGATGGATTGGATATTGCCACTTTTGAACCAGATGTTAAGCCACTTGATGAATGTCTCGATAATTCTGTTGTTGTGTTTGATGACATTATATTGGATAATCAAAACAAGGTTAGAAACTTTTTTACACAGGGCCGGCACAAAAATATTGATTGCTTCTACCTGGCACAGACTTTTTCAAAAATACCCAAGCAACTGATCCGAGACAACAGCAATTTTATATGTGTGTTTCATCAAGACCATACCAACCTCAAACACATACATGATGAATATGTAGGTGGGGACCTGAGCTACAATGATTTTTCCAAGTTTTGCAGCAAGTACTGGAACCAGGACAGTTATGGGTTTGTAACAATTGATATGACAAGAACACCCAATAGTGGCAAATACAGAAATAAAATCAACAATTTTCTAGACGTAGAGACGTATATAAATAAACATGAAAAGGCCAATTATTGATGATCTTAAGTTAAGAGATTATCTTGTAAAAAGATTTAAGGGATGGAAATCAGAGAACCGTGGAATTTATGAAAAACACAAACAAACAGAACAGCCTGTAATTGATGCTATTAATAATTTAGGTAAGAATATCAAAACTGTTACAGAGCAAAATCAAAATTTGCTCACAGAGCTTGTACCTGTAGCTGCTAGGAACATATTAGATTATCCATTCACCCCACTTTCCAGTATTCATACACCTAGTCCTCCTCGAAGAATTGAAGCTACTCAGGATCCTATTGAATTGGGTCTTCTTGCTCAAAAATATTTAACCACACCTAAAGACAATAAAGATGAGGTGTTTGGCTTATATGCTGACACAGAGCTTGATGGCAGCATCATACATAGAATTGGCAATTTCAGAGTAACATTTATGGGAGATGATATAATTGTATATTCAGAATCTCGTCTCGGAGAAAAAGGTGCTTTTGTTAAATACACCGGCACGCCTGGATTGTGGGAACTCATGACCAGGAAAAGGCCTGGCAGCTATACAGATCAAGATTATGAGGATTACAAAGAAATATTAATAAAATCAGATGCTCTATACCAGAACAATGATCTCACACAAAAAAGAGTCAAGTCGAGCAGTGTGCTACCTTCATTTGGTGCAAAGGTACATAAACCTTAATCTTAAAACTCAGCTAGCTTATCTACAGGGTAGGGTTCTTTGTAGACAACGAAACCAGACAGGATGCCTTCCAATGGAGACGTTTAAACGAATATATTATTTAAACACAGGATACATGGAGTAAGAATTTTACATGATAAGCTACAGTCTTCTATAATTTTCTCGTTACAGTCAATTTTCATCTCAATATTCTTTTTATTATTTATTTTTTCTATCTGTATATTCTTCTATATGTACTTCCTTCGTAGTGCGCAGATCTGGATCGGGACTTCCTTCTCAATGGGCGGTCTGGATAGGAACTTCCTTCTCAATGGACGGTCTGGATCTGGACTTCCTTCTCAATATGGAGGATCTGGACTTCCCTCTTAATGGACGTTCTGGGTCGGGACTTCCTTCTTGATGGACGGCCTGGATCGGAACTTCCTTCTCAATGGACGTTCTGGATCGGGACTTCCTTCTTATCTTCTTTGTAAACTTCCCTCTGGATTTCAATTTAGGTTTTGACTATTTAACGAATGCCTTTATCCTTTTCCAACTTTTTCCTCCAAGCTTTGGGAATAATACTAATATCCTCCCTTGGGGCTGCAATTGGAACGCGCCACCACTAACTAAGTACGACAGAGTGTATACTTGGTGCAGCCGATTGACATGCGCATCCAAGTAGGTGCTACAGTTAAACTGCGCAACCAAAAAGTGCTGTGGGGCGTCGATCGGAACGCGCTCGCCACTGATGTAAACAAAATTTCCGCTACGGGAATGGTAAATCAACCAAACAGATGCAATATCTGTTCAAAGACACAAACTTGTATCAGTTCTTTGACTTCCTTAATTTTCATATTAACTTACATGTGATCACTGATTTGATTTATAAAATATATATATTAATTTACTTCTTTCATATTTATTCTTTGTCTTCTTATAATATATTCTATTGTTTTTCATCTTTCCAATTTGCTTTGTTCTTATTTATAAAGTTATTCACATATATTATACCAATTCTTAACCTTGCGAGCCTGGTGCTGCCATCTCTATTCGTCTTTGGCAAACTATTCACATTACTTGGTCCTATTGGGTACGTAACACAATATTCCCCCCGTTGGCCATAAAAAAAAATTGTCGTAATATATATATATATATATATATGTAGATACATTTTTTTTTCCAAATTATATATGTACAAGTATATTATTTCTTCTTGACGCTTTCTTTCTTCTCTTCTGTACAATTATATCTTCTAATGTTATCTAAATTCTCTCTCCTTTCTACATCTGTTTTTATGTGCTTTAGAAGAACTGTATTTCTAAAAGTACTTATCACTTCGTATGGACCTTCATATATGAAAAATAGCTTTTTGATAGCTTTCTCTGATTACATTGCTTTTCACTTTCACTGTGAAATTATATCTCCTGGCATGCAGCATTTTTCCTCATCTCTCGATTTATCTCTTCTTTCTGTTTTCGTTCCTAGATATCTTTTCACCGTTCCGGAAATATTCGTGACCTCTCAAGTTATTTTTAAATACAAAATATAATTCTTCAATAGTTCACCTCCTGCAAGTCTGCTCGTCTAATCTCTCCAAGATAGTCTTTACCTGACGATGTCCTGCCAAAATAGTAATTTTCGTTTCACCCTTTTCTTCTTTCAGCAATCTCTCTACAGATTATCAGTTAGCTCAGATTTTTCCGTTTCAAAGAACTCTCTCTCTTCTCTAAGTTGACCATCTAAGTGTTTCTATCAGCTACAACAATTCTTCACATCAGCCTTAATTTCATATCAGCATGTATCTAGATATATTTATTTTCTGTGATTACAACCCATTCTCGGAATACGACCGATTCTTCTTCAACTTCTGGGATTACAACCCATTTCATTTGCACTTTTCTAAATACACGATGACCTTTAATCGTCTAAGCTTACAAAGAATTCATTTTACTGATACTGTTCGATCTTCTATATTATCTTCTCCTTTTTTTATGAGAGTTTTCTTCATAATTAACTTCCTTCTGTGCCTAACTGTTCTATCTTCTTCGTTCTTCTGGTCGTACAATTGAAAAGTTGATTTCCATTTTCCATATTACTTTCTTTGGCATCTTTCCTTTTACAGGTTTGATCTTTCACTATCAGTCTCATTGTTCAATCGAGTGGTGACATAAATTAGCAGTTATCATTCTTTCTTAAGATATCACTTGCAGAATAGATTTTCCTCCAACGATGGGTATTATATATCCTTTTACAGGAACTAACATTAAAGAACTAAAATTTTCTTCTTTCAAATAGATCATCAATATTTTTCGAAACTAATAATTCCACGAATTTTTCTTCTGGTGAACTGGAACTTTTCATACAACTTTAATAATTCTAGAAACGTACGCTTGCCAGTCTGTAAATCAAAACATCTCCTTCCTTTGCACTATTTAGTCTTATTTGTTCCTTCCGATTCTTTCAAATACTCGTTGCTTGACATTATCTTGTTTTCTTTTTCTCTTCCTCTTTTTCTTCTCTTTCTTCTATTTTCTTTTCTATTCTTCTCAAGATCCTTCTTCCTCCTCTTCCAACTCTCTTCCAGTAAAGAAATTACTTTCAGTTCTCTCTTCTTCCAATCTGGTTTCTGCCAAGACTTCTTCTTATGTTCTACATCTTCATCAATTGCATGCTCTCCTTGTCTTTTCCGTCTCGTCTTCTTCTTCCTTCTCTTTGGCGAAGTAGCATCAAAATCCATTTGATCTATGTTGACCCTTATTAGCATATTCTTAACTTTCTTCATGTTCCTTTCTATTTTTAATTTCTTTCTCTTCTTCTTCTTCCATGTCCTTACGTGAATATATCTAAATCTCATTTTACTTTTCTTCCTTCTTTGTTTACATCTTCGGTTATGTGTATGCTTCTTTTCTTCCTCCGTCAGAGACTCGTCACTGGAACTTTCTTCTTTCATCTTCATTTCGACATTGATCTCTTCATCATTACATTGACAACTAAATTTTTCATCTCTTTCTATTCCTCTTTCTTCTTCTTCTATTTTCTCATCTTCCTCTTCTTTGACCTCTTTAAGTTCCTGAGTGTTTTCTTCTCGTAATTTTATAGCTACTTCTTCTATCTTGCTGTCATTTTCTTCTGTTATTGAAACTGCTACTTCTATCTTATCTTCGTTCTCTGCTATTCTGGAAGATACTGCTTCTATTTGCGATTTATTTTCAACAATTTTTCTTTCCATACTGTCGGTTCTGTGTATATTCTCCTCTCTAAGTTTTGAAACTTCTTCCTCGATCTTCCTATTTATATCCACGCTTTTGTTTTCAATTAGCAATGTTGTTTCTTCTATCTTCTTTTCCAATGATCTTCTATTTTCTTCACATGTCTCGGTTATTATCTCGTACATTTTCTTGCTTTCATTTCTTACTGCTTCTAATCTTCTACTATTTTCATCGAGCCTTTCTTTCACTTCCTTTTTATTTTCTTCTAACTTTTCTTTTACTTCTCTGTTGTTCTCTTCCGCCTTCCTATTACTTTCATCAATCTTCTCCTTCAATTCTCTGTTATTTTCTTCCACTCTCTGTGCGTTAACTTCCATTTGCATTGACATCTTTTGAAACAATTCTAT
This sequence comes from Lepisma saccharinum, assembly GCF_977018435.1. Classification (NCBI taxonomy): domain Eukaryota; kingdom Metazoa; phylum Arthropoda; class Insecta; order Zygentoma; family Lepismatidae; genus Lepisma; species Lepisma saccharinum. The sequence continues at coordinate 64,471,582 of NC_139250.1, read as the reverse complement.
TAAGTTTATTTCTTCTGTCTTCTTTTGTTTTTCTTTCAACTTTTCTTTCTTGCAGTTCTTACATACGTATCCTTCTTCCCTTTCGCTTATTGATATATATTTTTCCTTTCTTATTCCTTCGCACATCCAGTGTCTCATTTCCTTACATGTGGTACAAACAATAATTTCTTCTTTGTTTCCTTCCTCTCCGCAACAAATGAAAGTTTTCCTTTTTTCTCCGTCTTCCTTCATTGTAGCTTCTCCAATCTCATTTCCATCTTTATCTTTTTCCTCCATTTTAAATTATTCTTTCTCTCTTCGCTGTCTGGTTCCTAATTCTCTAGCCCCTAAAGTTGGTCGCCATTTATTTAATGCTACCTTCATTTGGTGCAAAGGTACATAAACCTTAATCTTAAAACTCAGCTAGCTTATCTACAGGGTAGGGTTCTTTGTAGACAACGAAACCAGACAGGATGCCTTCCAATGGAGACGTTTAAACGAATATATTATTTAAACACAGGATACATGGAGTAAGAATTTTACATGATAAGCTACAGTCTTCTATAATTTTCTCGTTACAGTCAATTTTCATCTCAATATTCTTTTTATTATTTATTTTTTCTATCTGTATATTCTTCTATATGTACTTCCTTCGTAGTGCGCAGATCTGGATCGGGACTTCCTTCTCAATGGGCGGTCTGGATAGGAACTTCCTTCTCAATGGACGGTCTGGATCTGGACTTCCTTCTCAATATGGAGGATCTGGACTTCCCTCTTAATGGACGTTCTGGGTCGGGACTTCCTTCTTGATGGACGGCCTGGATCGGAACTTCCTTCTCAATGGACGTTCTGGATCGGGACTTCCTTCTTATCTTCTTTGTAAACTTCCCTCTGGATTTCAATTTAGGTTTTGACTATTTAACGAATGCCTTTATCCTTTTCCAACTTTTTCCTCCAAGCTTTGGGAATAATACTAATATCCTCCCTTGGGGCTGCAATTGGAACGCGCCACCACTAACTAAGTACGACAGAGTGTATACTTGGTGCAGCCGATTGACATGCGCATCCAAGTAGGTGCTACAGTTAAACTGCGCAACCAAAAAGTGCTGTGGGGCGTCGATCGGAACGCGCTCGCCACTGATGTAAACAAAATTTCCGCTACGGGAATGGTAAATCAACCAAACAGATGCAATATCTGTTCAAAGACACAAACTTGTATCAGTTCTTTGACTTCCTTAATTTTCATATTAACTTACATGTGATCACTGATTTGATTTATAAAATATATATATTAATTTACTTCTTTCATATTTATTCTTTGTCTTCTTATAATATATTCTATTGTTTTTCATCTTTCCAATTTGCTTTGTTCTTATTTATAAAGTTATTCACATATATTATACCAATTCTTAACCTTGCGTGCCTGGTGCTGCCATCTCTATTCGTCTTTGGCAAACTATTCACATTACTTGGTCCTATTGGGTACGTAACAAGTGGGGCAAAATACAACAATTTAATCAAGCCCATATGGTCACAAATCAAGACTGGCAGTGGAATCAAACAATACAACACCTTGCCCAAAGAATTTGTCTGGGTTGATGATGTCAGGAAACTTGTAGATAGGTTATTGGTGATAGCTGGGGAGGAAAATGCTGGGAACCACAATTTTTACAATGAAAAAGTTGGAATTATGGACATGATAAGCACAAAATTGTCTAATTTTATAGTGAATGACACTAAGGGGATTGGATATCTTATAAAAATTATTAATACTCTACCACCTAAATTTTGGAATATTTCTGAGGGTCGGGGCCTTGTTAATGACATTATAAACAAGCTGCCATTTGAACTACACATTCCAGGCTATCAGTATTGTGGTCCCGGTACAAAACTGGATCATAGATTAAACAGAGGGGATCCTGGTGTAAATCCCCTAGATGCTGCTTGTAGAGACCATGACATAGCATACAACACACATTCTGATCTTGACAAGAGACATGTTGCAGATAAGAAATTAGAAGAGGCTGCATTTGGCAGATTTGTAAGCAAAAATGCTTCTTTAAGTGAAAAAATAGCAGCATTGGGAACCACCATAGCTATGAGCACCAAACAAAAACTGGGGTGGGGGTTGTGAATATGTATATAATAAACCTACAATGAAGGCCAAGGGTGTTATGTATCAAATACCTTATGCAGGTCTCAAATCTCTTGGGCCTATTGACAGCCTTTTAACTAAAAAGCAGCGCAAGAAAAAAAGCTCTTGTATTGCCAAGGGCCATGGTATGAAATTGTTGCTTAGTACCCCCCAATTAAAAAAATTACAGCAATCAAGAAAAAAATCACATGTGGGGGGGATTTATATTTACCATCCCTGCCATCTTAGCTGCTCTCGGGGCTGTGGGGAGCTTGGCCGGGGGATCAGCCGCCATAGCAAAAACAGTAATAGATGCCAAGAAGAATAGGGCAGAGTTAGATGAATTGAAGCGCCATAATCTGGCCATGGAGAAACAAGGCAAAGGTGTTAAGAGAGCCATGAATAAGTTTAAAAAAAACAAGAGCCGCTTACAAACCAAGATATTGAAGCTTTAATCAAGCCATTGGGCATCAAACATTTTAGAGGTGTGTACATGTCTGATTCTTTACCAGAACAACCACTCAACAAAGAGTGTGGCATTGTTAATTTGGATGAGTTCAAAAATCGGGGCACTCACTGGATTTGTTATCTTAAATATTTAAAAAATGAGGCATTTGTGTTTGATTCATTTGGAGGTGTTCCACCTGAAAATTTAATAAAATATCTAAATTCAGCTAATCTTTATTACAATAATGCCCGTGTTCAAAACTTCAAAGATGTTAATTGCGGACATTTGTGTTTATCAGTTCTTAGATATATGTCTCAAATAAATAAACCATCAATTGAAGATTTTCAAAAAGCCTTGTGGTATCTAAAACATCATGGGGGTATTTCATCTCACCAGCCAAAATTCAATATTGAAACTCAAATTACATGATGATATTGTGTATCCCAAAACAATAGCTCTCAGGGCATTTTATGGCATGTACCTGATCCCTAATATTACACACCACAACAATACAATTGCAGTAGGGGATGAAAAAATTGTCATCACTCCAGGGCAATATAATCTATCCACTCTAAATGCTCAATTACCCAGAGGTGTAGTGTTAAGTCAAAATTCTGTCACTCACAGAGTAGAAATTGTATCTGCTGCAGAAACAGTGGATCTGGGTACTATAGGAGAGCTGTTAGGATTTGAGAACAACACAGAACTTGAACCAGGCATCAAACACACTGCTATGAATATACCTAAATTCTTAGCCATAGAGACTCTAAATATTCACTGTAATGTGGCTGAGGGTATGATCACCAAATCAAATGGCATAGGCACTCACAAACAAACTGGCATCATTGCAACATTCAAACCTAATTCTGAATTTATGGAGCCAATCATCTACAATCCATCACCAACATTATATTTTCCTGTGTGTCATAACAGAATAGATAATATTGAATTGATGGTCACTAATGAAAAAGAAGAATTAGTTGATTTTGCTGGAGCCACAACAACTGCTATCATAGAGATTAACATTTAAATAAAAATACATACAAGAAAAAAATGGAAAATATTGAGAGTTATGAGCTACAATCATTCCCCCCAAACAGGAGGACATTTGCAAATTTAAATCAACCCAACACAGAGATTGAGGTTGATCTTGATGTAGGGGATGGATTTATACACCCTCACAGAGCAGATTTATACATCAAATTTGATGTTGTAAAGCTCGATGGAACAGCTTATCCGGCAAATTCAAATATAAGATTGGTAGATAATTTTGTGCCGCATCTATTCTCTGAAATTGAGATCAGAAAGCATGGCGTTGTTATAAACAGAGTGGATTATCCGGGCATTACCTCCACGGCTTTGGCAACATTAAAATTATCCAAAACCGAGGCTTCATACTACAAAATCGGTGGTTTTGAGGCTGGTGATAAAATTATATCTAAGAACCACACTGTACTGTTCCCTATGCGCCTATTGCCAGGATTCTTCTCAGATTACAAAGAAATTATGTGGAAGGGGGGGTTAAGAATCACATTTAGACGAGCTGCAAATGATAACAATGCTTTGATGAGGTACAGTGCAATAAACCCTACAGGAGAAGCTCTGCCTGATACCCTACCAGATGCAGGCAAATGCATTATTCAGACTATGGAGCTAAGAATCCCTGTTGTTGAATACGAGGCCAGTTATGCTCTTAAATACAAAGCTGATATAATAAAAAATCCACAGATTCCTCTGCAATTTTATACATATCAATGCGTACAGAAGCCCGCATCTGGTTCTTATTATGAATTTGATGCTACAAATTCATTCTCCAGTATTCAGTACGACATGCCTGATTTTGTGGTAGTATTGTTTCGGACTGGAAGACACAACAATCAGGAAAAAAATTCAAGCAAATTTGATAACTGCAACATCAAGAACATATATCTTAAAAATGGCAGAAATGAGGTATTTCCTAGAGAAAATTATAATTTAGACATGTCCAAGAATGATTTTCTTAAATTATATGAAGCATTTACATCCTTCAAAAGGGTCACTACTGGCAATACGGACATGTATTACACACCGGATGAATTCAAAACACAGAGACCCATGTTTGTAATCAACACTTCAAGAAGAAAACAAGTTGTGGTGAATGACAGAACAAACATTAAAATTATCTGTGAATTCCATGAGGCATTACCTGATGACACCATATGTAGTGTTATTCTCATAGGAGAAAAATCATATGTTTATGATGTGAGAAATGAGAGAGTCACAGAGCAATTCTAGATGGTCTCTGCATATTGCTTTGTTTTAATATTAGATATGCAAGTTGAGGCTGGGCTCCAATTGAACTTAAACTGGAAGTAAATATGTATGTGGGTGGGTGTGTATGTGGGTGTGTGTGTGTGTCCTGGCCTGGTTTTAAGTGTGGCCAAAAAAAATATCAAGAGGGGCATATTTTTAACAAATTTATGGACAACAATCTCACAGAAGTACCTTTTGTAAGTGTAGCCTCATCAATCAGAGGGGGGTCATACTTTCTCATGGAATCCATGAGGGCTTTTTTACAAAAATCTTGGATTAGACAGGGTTCCACACTTGAGCAAAAAACTCATATGGGCATGTTGAGCTAGTTTTAAGTATAGGCAAATCTGCTTGAGGGGGGTTCATACTTTCCGGTCCTGGTTATACCACAAATCCCACTACTGACGGAAGTTGAAGTACTTTAGCCCGACCCTGTGGCCGAGTGGTTAGCACATCGCGCTGCGACGCCAAGGGTCCCGGGTTTGAATCCCGGTCGGGCTTGGTTGTTTGTGAATGTCCATTCATCAATTTCATCATTTCATCACTCATCCCCATCTTCGCAAATTAGCCAAGAGGCACAAAACGCGAAGTAAAATAAACTAAATCAAATCAAAAATCAAATTGAAGTACTTTATAATGTAAGCATCGCTGTTATATAAATAGCAATTGCAGACTGTCATGGAAAATGTACCAGGTAATGAGTACTATGAGGGGGACAGTAATGAACTCTCACACATAAAGTATTATATTGTCACGTGAATTCTGGTAGGAGAGATTGAGCATTATTTGGAGGAACTGCATGCGGTTCCTGAATATCACTTTTAAGTCTTAAATTGTGACGGGTATTGTATTAAGCTTTGGGCATCAATTATTGTAGGTCACAATATGTGAATATCTTAGGTACCAAACATAAATCCCAGATTGCCACGTGTATTATAGTGAGAGAAGATATTTCCTTTTGAATTGTTGTTTTAAGTCCACTTTATGCACATTAAGGATAATCGGGACTGGACGTACAGCTTAATGTGGGATCGGAACAACTGTGCCATGTGACTCCACCGGGTCTCGAACCAAGGATCCCTTGATTACAAGGCGACGACGTTACCACTACGCCATCGGGGAGACGTAGGCCATTTAAGAACTATTACATTTTAAGTCTCAAATTGTTACATGGATTATTGTAGTGGGGACAATATCCAGATGATGAATATTGATTTTGTTCTCACATACACAAACTATTCTGTCCCCCCCCCCCTTCTGAGATTTAGGACGGTCTGCTTGGTATGACTGAAATTATCGTACATGAAAGTAGTTTTGATTTACATAACACTAAATCTTGAACGAAACAGAGTCGAGTATCTCCAGCCTCCGTGGTGTAGTGGTTACCGTAACGTGTTACGAGGCTAGAGTCTCCAGCTTCGAACCCTGGTTTAAGACTACGTACCATTGTATTTTCCCGTCACTTCTTTCATCATTCATCCTCATCGTTCACGATTGACCCAAGGGGTAGACATTTTTACATAAAATAACCTTTCCGACCTCCGTGACGCCGCCCTACAACACCAGGAGTTCCCGGTTCGAATCCCGGTCTGGGCATGGGTGCTCTTTTGCACTTTGTAAGTGTCCCTTCATCAAATTCATCATTATCATCACTCACACTCATCGTTGTAATTAGCCAAAAGTGGCAGAATAGGGAATCAAACCATTCGTTCAATACAAGAACCCTCGGACACTAATAGTTGGTCTCATCTCCTTTTTTCAGAAGCCTGTGTCCATCGGTGGATCTAGATTTTTTCTGGGAGGGGCATAGATTATACTTAAGCATGTGATAGCAACATGTCTTAACACTGGAAACATAATGTGAAGCGTTTTCTCCATGTTGTCTGTGTGTTACATTCACGTCAGGACAATTGCAAAGGATTCTGTTAAGAGCGATTTGCACACAGGTAAACTCATCAGGACTGGGCCTTCAAAGGAATCTGAACTTCCGCCAGGAAACGAACCCAGGACCTTTTGAGTAAAAGGTGAAAACGTTAGTAGATTTTTGATAAATAAATATAGTTCTAAGATATTTGAATTAACAAAGATTCAGAAAGGAATTGATAATTCATTCAAAGGTGAAACCGTCATAAACATTGGAAATATTGATCTCTCGCTTTGTGTCCAGATTGACGTTATTGCCTTGTAACCAACGAGTCCCTGGTTAGATTCCAGCGTCGACCTATTTAAGTGACTCTAGACCCGATTAATATATTCGGGATACTTTCACTGTCTGGAAAAGGATTAGCTCAAACATTGTTCGTTGTAATAGAATATTTTATAAAAAATACTCTCTCATTTTGGAAGTGGGGACGTGTCCACGTGTCCCCCCGGAGATTCCTAAAATGCTTGTGTCGTCGTCGGTCTCGTTGTGGCAAGACAAGTCAAGACAAGTAACGAGTTTGTAGAAGAGTACAGTGGGATGCACAAGTATTGCTCGGCAAATTGCCCATGACAAATTTCATTAATTTTTCTCTTACTTTTTAAGTGTTTTGAAAGAATGGATTTTGACGCATGTCAATTCAATTTCCTGTTTCCATTCTTGAAGTTTCTTGAATTCTTTGTAGAAAACAGACATTAAACATGGTGAAAGACAATTTGATTGGTAATATTTATGCATCACACTGTACAAGACCCAGCTGTGGCGATTCCCTAGTGATGCCGGGAGTAAAATTTAAAAAACAAAAAACAATTGAAATGCAATATTTTTTTAACCGTTGCGGATCCATTAGACCAGGGCCTTCTATCATCTCAGACACGTACCTTCAAACTCTTCTGGATACCCTCCTCTTTTCTGTGGAGTGTCCGTCCACCAGATCTGCTGCCCCAGATACATGACAGAAGGGCTGAGTGAGAGTGGTCCTTGGTGACGGCCGTCCCTCCGCGAGACAATAGAGCCACCTAATGAGAAAAAAGAGAAACAAATGAAACAAGTAATCATCGTGGGGTCTCGTGAAAGCATTGACAACCCTATTAAATCTAAGTTATTTTAAGTTTGTAAAGATGAGCCTAAAAATCTTACTCGTTTCGCTTGCAATACTGTAATAACCCTTAACTACTATGGACCATCTCTACGACCACGCTGAATATATCTTTTACTTTATTCCCCACACCCTTCCAACAAAACAAGTGGACCCATCTCTCTTCCTTTCAGTTGGGGCATTAGTTACACGCTGTCAAGGTCACGAGATCTTGCATTTATTTGTTCATACTGTATCTTAGTAAATTATATTTCAGAAAGCTGTCTGACAGACAGACGTATCATTTGTCACGTCGTCTTGCCAATGGCTCGTTACTCACTTTCAATTTCAGCAAAATACTTCATATTACTTTGAACTACTGCTCTTCTGGCAACATAAAAATATAGACATTTGAAAATTTTAGAATTTCAAGAAGGAAAAAAAAGGAGCAATTCTTGACTGCTTTCCTTCCTCTTTGAATAAATTACTTTACGTTTCTTTAAATACAGAATAATAATTGAAACATATTTCTCAATATTCCTCTATAACTGCCGACCCCGTGGCGGTGTTGGTAAGCCCATCGCGCTATGACGCCAGGGGTCCCGGGTTCGAATTCCGACCTGGCATGGATGTTTGTGAGTGTCCATTCATCAATTTCATCATGTCATCGCTCATCCACATCTTCGCAAAATAGACAAAAGTGGCACAAAAGGCGAAGTAAAATGAAGCAAATCGATCATTCAATCTTCTATAACCAGGTCAAGTCATGTGACACGTGTCAGAAATTGAAAGTAGGAAAACAGCTAGTTCACAATTCAAAATCGAAACAGCTGTTTGACAAGCCCCTTTATAGTAATTATGTGATTATCAACGTGCATAGCTATAGGGAACATGCAAAATGAAGATACGTATACATATTTGGTGTTTTGATTAAATATTGTAATCCCAGCCTGGGCATGGATGTTCTTTGTCAGTGTCATTTTCATCATCATCACGCATTCTTACCTTCGTGATTAGCTTCAAGTGGCACAAAAGGAAAGTAAAATAACCTAATCAATCAATTTCCTTATTCCATCATATTTTTGTATAAAAGTAAGATTTCCGGCAGATATTGACGAGTAATTATTATGTATTAGTTATATATTGTCATTTAGTTTTTGAAATTTGAAGTGCGGATCTCTTAGATATTGCTTCTAGAGTTTTGAAAGTTAAAATTATCAATTTCCGGTGGTGTATCAACGGGGAGAAGGGTGATTTATCGTCGTTTTCCTTCCACTTTTGTCTAATCGCGAAGATGAGGATTAGTTAGGTGTCGCCCCTGTCAACCAGTAGCGTACGCAGGATTTTATCAAGGGGGGGGTTATTTCTAAAACTTTCTCCAAATTCACATTACCATTGTTTTATTATACTTTAATTAAATAATAATAATCACAATTAATTAATAATACTTATAATTAATTAATCAGCTGAATTATTACTAATAATACTACTAATACCACTACTACTATTAAGTACTAGAGATCTACATAAATATAGTATTTACGAAAGCAATAGAACAATATCACTTTCTAGTCATTCGATTTTTATCAAATTCTGGGAGCATTTTTTTGTTTCTTTGTTACGAAATAATTGTCTGGTCAACGAGGTGAGACGAGGTGAGACATTTTAAGTGTGAAGAAAATCCATAAATACAAGAAAATATATTAAAATAAATTAAAATAATTAAAGTATGGAACTCATATAAGGAGCTCCGGTAGTCTGGTCGGTAGAGCGTCTGACAACCACGCGGGAGATCCGGGTTCGATTCCCGGAATTGGTTGGAATTTTTCCGGCTTCTTCTCCTCATAAATGTCCCCGATCATTCACATCTGGATTGTCTCTCTGTTCTTGCCAACAAAACATTTTACAATAGTTAAGCTTATTGTCGTTTGAATAATTGTCTAGTCAACAAGGTGAGACATTTTGAAAGAGAGACATTCAAACATGCTGCGGTAAACAATGGGAAGGTGGACTGGTGACTGTTCTTGTCCGCCTAGCCTTTGTCTATACATTAGCCGCTTACAACGAACCAAGAACTTTCTTTAGTTAATTCTCATTGTTCACACAAAAAAAATACATGTTCATTGAACGTAGAGGGGTGGCTTATGGGGTTACAGCCCTTACCAAAATTTTGAGAAAATCAGAGTTTTCAAATAAAAATCAGTTAAGAACTTTAAAAAATCAAAATGTGTAAATACGAAACCTCTTTTAAAGTGAGTCCCGATTACCATTTTTGTCTTTGAATACAATTTTAATAGACTGAAAAGCTCCAAAAATACGATATATATTATTATGCATCCTGCCCTCCAAAACAAAGGCATGTGCTATCTACATTTACTATTCCAGCCCATCCCGAAAAAAAATCCTGCGAACGCCAGTGTATTGAACATTGTTGCAACTGAGATACAAAACAAGCTTTCTCTCTTTTAAATCATAGTTGCCCTCATATTTTATTTTCAAGAATACATGTTAATTTTCAAGGCTTTCTCTCTGAAAGACGCATGTGTTTGGAATGCTGTGCTTTTCTTCGTGCTGCATGGAAATAATAATTCAAATTATTATTATTACTATTATTATTATTATTAGTAGTAGTAGTAGTAGTAGTAGTAGTAGTAGTAGTATTGTCCTAGATCTTTGACTGTGGTAAGTTGGCCATTTAATTATTTTTTTCCACAGCATTTTTCATAACATTTCACAAGCTCAAGGGGGGGGGTTTAAACCCCGTAACACCCCCCTTGCGTACGCCACTGCTGTCAACACATGCCTTTTAAGCACTAAACTGTTCAATCTGTATTGTATTAATCTATGTTGGAATCTTTCTTTAAAAATGAGTTATTGTTGATGTTACAATAGGTAATGAATTGTTTAACTTAAATCGGGAAAAAATGCTGAAACTATGGAAATATAAAACAACTATGTAGTAACCATGGTAAATTGTAAACAAAATTATTATATAAAAGAGCTAGACTTTTGTAAGTCTACGGGACATTCTCCTGGTTGCCGAAAGGCTGATGGTTCAGGGGACGTTGGGTAATATCTTGCTTCAATCTTCGGATTGGCTGGTGTACTTGTACTCCCTTTGGCAGATATTCCACAAACCCAACTCTGAATAAGGCGTTCTCCTGCATCATCAAAAAGACCAGGGTTATGAAAACCATAGCAACAATGCAATTATCACACATACTCAATTGTTGATGTCGAATACTAATCAGAAAAAAAACATGAAAAGTTTACTGTTATGTTATGTAACTATTATGTCCTTCTATTGCCTTTACATGCATTAGAAACATTAGAGGGAAAAAGTATTCAGTTTTTTTTAGTAGTTCATCACTTAATAACAATTGAAGGACTTGGGAGTCACATTTTGGCCATTATTGAGTTTATCATAAGAAAGATTATTAGAAGCTATACTGTAGGTAAATTGTTATCCTGTTGTGCTTATCAGCTTCAGAAGCGTTCAATGAGTCGAATGCAAATTGAATGACATGGCAATTACACGGAAAAATTGAAGAATAGATATTTGTACATGGTAACTCAATAATGACCGAAATGTCACTTCCCATGTTTCACTCCTCAATTGATACGTCGAAAGGTAACTAAACACTTTTTTGTGTTCTACACATGCATCGTTCCGAACAACGATGAAAGATTTCTATTTTAGAAAAAGAGAATATTTTATTTTTCAAGTTTTTCACAGACAAGCATTTTCTTCACAAATGCTTTCAAGCACCAAGAATGATAAGCTTTTCAGTAAGCAACCACACACTTGTCATAATTGATTGATTGATTAATTGATTTGGTGTTTTAAGTCCACTTTATGCACAGTAAGGCTAGCCAGGACTGGACCTAGTGGGATTCGAACCACTATGTGCCTCCACCGGGTATAGAACCTTGGACCCCTTTATTACAAGGCTACCACTGCGCCATCGGGGAGGCCCTACTTGACATAATGTAAATGGATGGCGCAGTGGTAGCGTCGTCGCCTTGTAATCAAGGGGTCTCAGGTTCGATACCCGGTGGAGGTACGTAGTGGTTCGGATCCCACTTTAAACTGTAGGTCCAGTCCCGATTAGCCTTACTGTACATAGAGTGGACTTAAAACACAAAATCAATCCAACAATAATATGGAAGTAAGGAATTAATAAAGTTATAAATGAATTGTTATTTTTAAAACTCACATTAGTGGCTCGGTTGAGATTTTATGTTGCCTGAGGATCATGATCGTGAACAAAAATCCTACGTCAGAAACTATTCCCATCCAATGTTTTAAGTTGAAGATAATTTAGACCTCAGGCATTCAAAGTTGTATGTATTCAATACAATAGTTGAATCTACTGTAGATAAACTGAATATACACCAGAAAATGCAAGCTAAAGTGAATACTCCATGTAATATTTTTATCGAAATGTTATTTTAGGATGAAGTTTCTTTGTAAAAATAACATTATTTGTTGTATCATTTGAACTGTATACCAAAGAGTCTTGGGATGTGTATTTGCGATTCTAGAATATTAATTTCAATCAATCAGCTGGATGTAACGCTATTCCAAGCTTGCAAAGGAATATGAATGAGATTGTGTGCTATCTGTCATTCGTTTCTTTCTCTTTTTTTAGAAGTAATACGTCACAGATCATGTGACCAAAAAAGAGGGAAGCCTCGTGAAGAGCTCTCTCTCTCTCTCTCTCTTACTCTGGCAGCGGTTGGGTTCACCATTTTCTACCGTGAACTGGCGGAATCGGTCTTCTGAAGTCATCATCTCTATACTGGTAGTATCATTAATATATTTAAGCTTAATCTAAAGATTTAGTTATTCATTCGAACCCGGGTCCCCTGGCGTCGTAGAGCGATGTGCTAACCACTCCGCCACGGGGGCCGGGTCCCTGGATGGAGTACAGGTAACTGGACAGAGAGGCGCTGATGGATGCGACGATGGCATCTATCTCTTTTCGATATTTTTACTGCCTCCACAGCGGCGTACTGTAGTGGGATTTCGTGACAATTCCCATATCACCTCCCTCCCTCTCTCTCTTTCTCTCTCTCTCACGCACACACACACATACACACACACACGGATGCATATTCTTCTTTTATAATTCAGTCTGTCATTCTTCCCCTTTCTTTCTCTTCAATTTTCCTTCTCTCTCATTCTCATTCTCTGTTCTTCCTGTTTGTCTTCCATCGATAGAAATATTTAATTGCCGCATTACAATCTCTCTCTCCTCTCAACCTTCGTACCAGAGTGTTCAGCCTAATACTTTACGAGGCAAAAGGTCCCAGGTTTGAAACCAGGATAAGCCACATGTGTGTCTTCGTGTTAGTCTCGCCCATTTCATCAGTTCATTTTTATTCATTCTCGCATCGTGATTAACCCAAGAAGTAGTAGCGATGCAAGAGAACACAAAAAAGAAAATGATGACGTAATGGTAGGGATCGATACATTCGCAGCCTGATAGTGAAGTGGCTCCCCGATGGCGTAATGATAACGTTGGCGCCTAGTAATTAACGGGTCCTGGGTTCGATACCCGGTGGAGGGATATAGTGGTTCGAATCCCACTTTAAACTGTAGATCCAGTCCCGATTAGCCTAACTGTGCATAAAAGTGAACTTAAAAACCAAAACTCAGACTCAAAGTGAAGTAGTGTTCGGATCAAAGGGTCCCAGGTTTGATACCCAGTGGAGGAGCATATTGGTTTGAATCCCATTTTAAACTGTAGGTCCAGTCCCGATTATTACATAAAGTGGACAGTCCCCATTGACGAGTGGCAGGTTTACCGCCCGAAGGGATAGGGAGGCCTCCAATGCCCTCTTGAAGTGGTGGAAGCCGAGTACACCACCGCACAGAAAGACGAAGATTTCCATCCTCTACATAGACACACAACATCAGAAAATTCTATACAAAATAAGTTTAATAATCTGTGTTAGTCCAGAAATATGTGGTGGTTGCCACGCAAAGAGCAACCGCCATTGTCGAACGAAAGTTACAAATTAGCAATATACCCGTCACGAATTATCTGCATGCGATGATATTTTTTTAAGTACTTTTAATTACAGTTTCATATGGTAACTTCGTCGCCTTGTAATCAAGGGGTCCAGGGATCGACTGACGATGGAGGCACATGCCACATGGTTCGAATCCCACTTTAAACTGTAGGTCCAGTCCCGATTAGCCTTCCTGTTCATAAAGTGGACTTAAAATAACAAATCAATCAATCAATCAATTACAGTTCCATTTTCGCGATTAGTCAAAAGTGGCCGAAAAGCGAAGTAAAATAAACCAATCAAAAAATAATAAAAACAAGTAACAACAAAAAATAATAAAAAGAAACCAATTTCATTTCAAATTTAGACTTTTCAACCCGATTGACCAGCACCTTATCTTTTTACATTTCGAAATGTATAGTTAATCTGTTTTGTTATTAAGTTTACATATACCTCGACCAAGAAGAAGCTTAAAAGTTATGAGGACATTTTAGTTATAAAGTTTATGTTGTTTCACTTTTTACAAGTTTTGAAAACTGTGTAATATTTATTCTTTGCTTTAAATGGTAGAATATGTCAACTTAATCTGGTACTGTCTTTTACAGTACTTTTTTCGATCTATGGCAGTTTTTACTTCGGTCATTGAAGAAACGAAACTTTATTTCTGTTATTACGAATATAAAAACTAGCTTTCTGCTTTTTTATCACTTGAAATGAATTGTATCAATTTCCAGAGGGGTCTACGGAACTGTTCGACCCCCCCCCCTCCTCCAACGCCCATGAAAGGCAGACGTTCTATTGATCGGAACAAATCTTCTCGCTTATAGCAATCGCATTTTGATTCCAGATGACGTTAGTTACGTACGTACATGTCAAACTTTATTAGAAAGCCCTAATCAATATTTCAATTATAAAATTTATTACGGCAGGTATGGACTACTTATATTTCTTAATTGAAAGTATATGCTACGAGGCTAATTACTTTTCTTCTTCGCCACTCAAAGGTTCATTTGATTCTTCCAGGACGATGTCTTCTGGCGAATTCGGCAAACGGTGGTATTCGTGGGAAAGCGATTTTTTACGGTGAGCTAACTTGGATCCCAATTCCCTCCAGACACTGCAAATCCTTTTGGTTGCAAAAAACAGGCAAAGAGCTGCTAGTGTTATGATGAGCGCGTAGCAAACGACGTCGAAGATCGTCCACAGGACGCCATCTTCCTCAGACTCTCCAGTTTCGTCCCCGTATTTCCCGGCGGAGTCATCCACTGGCTGGACGGGTGTAGCACTTGCGGTGGAGCGAAAGGGGTTTTGCAGCAACGACGTTTCCAGCTCCTTGGCCAACTGGTGGTAAACTGTTTTTGACAGCCAGGCCGCGAGCTCTGGTCTTCCCAGCTGGCGTAGTCTGTGGGAAACTTCCTCGTGGGCCTTCCCTCTGCCTTCGCCCTTCGCGGAATTCCAATGCAGCAGCAGCTGCAGGCACGGGGTGGTCTCGGGAATCGATAATTCTGCAATGTTGGAAAGAGAATGAAATAAATCTTCTGTCTTTGGAAGACATAAGTAAGTATCAATTGGGACATTCCACGAAAAGTTGTCCCATTTCATGTTAATAACAAAATGAAAATTACTATTGTTCTTAATTGCATTAAAGTTTATAGATATTTGTGAATGAATGTAATTTACACATTTCATCAATAAAAGTCTGCGGCCTATATACGAGTACTTCACAGACAAATGAAGTCAAAACTTGATATATTTTTAAAGCGTCACACGCGTAACACACTTCAGTTAATGCTTTTCATGCATTCAGCCCATGTCATCATATTCAGTTTTTTTTTCATTTGTTAACAGATACCATTTCATAATTATATGAAATCAGTTCATTAAGAATATTTTAATCCAATCTTATGTCTAGAACCTTGAATTGTGTGGAAAATGTCGCACACGTAACGCTGGAATGTCCCAATTACATTTTAACAGTAACTTCAATGCAGTTAGCTGCTAGGCGTAGGCAAGGGGAGGGGGTGAATCCTTGGGCGCCATAGACGTGCACAGACACTGGTAAAGAGGGGCAAAAACCTTGATGAAAGAAAACCTCCTTCCATCTCACTGTTTCATTATATTGATGGATACAAAAGAGGAGCGTATGTGATGTGTGTTCGAACCCACCGAAAATTACTCTATTAGAAGATCTCCAGCTTCCGTGGCTTCCCCCTTTATTTTCCCTCTCTGTTGTTCAGACTAATTTACATACAAACATGATTTCGTACAGCAGATTCAAAACAACTACACATAATTTATTCGCTTCCACTGTGTGACCAATTTATTCTGCGACCACAACTAGCCTAACGAATAAAATGCTTGAGTCTTAATAACAAGTGAATTGCTGGAAAACGAAGTGACCCGCCGTAGTTGCGCGGAACTTTCGTCGGCTTGGAAATACTTTGTTTTTTAAAGAGAATAATATTGTTTAATAACGGTAATAAGATTTCTCTACACAAAATTTCTAAGTGCGAGTATAGGACTGGCAACTGCCCCTCCCCCCTTGCGTACATCTATGTATGGGGACCATGTAGCCTACAGAGGGCACCTTTGAAAACTTTTTTTTTAATTAAAGACAACAGAACAGTGACTTATCCACACACACCTAAAAACAACTCCCTAATTCTTTTCACAAAAGCGGAATTGGTGGTGATTTTGGCTCCAAATGTACCCTGGAACCCCACGAACCTCCCCCAAATGGAAAATTCTGGATAAATCCCTGAAACAAAGTCAGAACATGCATCGGAGGAATTTACACTTGACAGAGGTATATTCTGGAGACACACTGCTGGAATTTTAAGTTTCCCAAAATAGTAGTAATAGCATGTTTTTAAAGATATTCTTCAGACACTAACACATGCTAAACTTTTTTTTTTAATCATAAAAGCAAACTACGAATCTTTAAATATAAACTATATTATTTATTTATTACTTTTTTGTTTCCACATTTCAAAATTTGTAGGATTTAAATATAACAAACCATGGCATCGACCCTCCTCCCTAGGGCACTACGTGAAACACGGATGCAACCTTTCAATACTGGGGGAGCAAGGTGCCAAACTGGGGGGGGGGGGGGGTGCGGGGCAAGGACAGTTTACTTTCCCTTGGTAGATAAAGGTTTAGCACAGTGCAGGGGCAAAAATAGCAAAACGCAGAGGGCAACTGCATCCCTAATCGCCGCTACTGATTAACATAAATTACTGACTGAAATTAAAATATATGTGTGAAATATATAACTTTAGATTGACATTCATTTTCCTGGGATCCGCCCCCCACCCTTGCCCTTCCCCTGGACGTCCATGATGATATGTATTAAGTCTTCTACTTTAAGAAAGTGGTCGCACAGTGTAAACACTCAGATACACGTTGCAGTCTTATTGAACTATGTAGTGATATACAAAATAAGATCATCCTGCCCTTAAAAACACAATTTTTGAACCTTTTCAATGTAACCAATGGAGGTACAAAATACATAGTACATTATACCTTCCATCTGCCAAAAGACAAAACGCGAAGAGCACAGCAACTGTGTTGTCTTTAAAATCCCTTCTGCCGCACTATCCTCAACAACGAACTGTAAAATTTCTTCCTGAACAGTTTTTGAAAAAGCTTGAAATGGCACGTTTACTAGACATGGTACGTGTAACAAATACATAGAACGTATTAAGAAGAAAATTGCCCTACATGTTACAACTCACATTAAATAATTTCCCAAGCACGACCTGGTGATACCTTAAAAGCAGCTGAAGTTTTTGCTCCAGTGTAAGGAAGAACAAGCAGGCGGAAAATAAACCGTTTATCAATAATGCAAAAAAGAGAAAAACATAACTCACATTAAGCTATAGGCAATTATCAAAAACCACGAACAGACCACTTGAAGAAACAAAAGAAGAAAAATTCATAACAACAATGCTGACAAAAGAAAAGAAACTGCCGCTGATCTTTACAGAGGCTGCCGCCAGTAACAGAAAGTATCGGTACCTCTTTCAGTGCTTGCCTGTTGCATACAATAAAAACTGTCTTACTTCAGTACCTATCATTCGGCGCTCAATATGACGACATGACATAATATGTGTTTCATATTAATGTTAGTGTTTTCAGTTGAACGTAGAGGGTGCGGAAGAAAATTAAGGGGCGCGCAAGCACCCCCTCGAGCCCCCCTGGCGCCGCTCCTGAAGGAGAAGCAAAATTGATCCATTTATTTTCTTGCAAGCAGGCTATGTGGTTCACATACGTGGACTTTTACCCCAATAAAATTTCTCAGCGTGTAGAGGATATAAAATGCTTTCCCATCTTACAGGCTCCTGCTTGAATAGTGCAACCAGGATTCCATGAACAGAGTCGAAAAGCATTGCCTAGCTGATCACTGATTTTGATCTATTTGGTAATGGTAAAGTGCGGTAAAGGGTAAACTTAATCCCTGCTCGCTGAATCATGCATTTAAAACACGGGGGGGGGGGGGGGGGGGTGAGGAGACATTTACGATCCCAGCTATTGTGAAGGTGATATTATCAGCATCACGCTCCGGTCATCTTTAGCCCCTAGGTTTTAGCCAGGTATGCATAAATTAGAGGCTTCGTGAACCCCAGAGCAGATTTTAAGCAGGAAGTAGGATGGAAAAAGTCCCACCGGAAATAGAACCTGGGTCTTTCGAGTGTCAGTACCCTGTTAACTGTACCTCTGCGGTTCTGGTCTATTGACTCAGTACCATCAAAAATTGTAAATCATACTGCGTCTCCATATTTAAGTTAAAATCAAGTTTAACGAAAATTTACCATGCTTTACCAGACATTTTTTTTTTCCCAGACACAGGGGTGGCTTCAGGGCCGAGTGACCAGGTGGACTGCCGGGGGCGCCGTTCTCAGGGTGAAAACTTTATTTCTGATTACATAAGCGCCGCTATTTGTTTGTTCGTTTGAGGTTACTTTTAAGTCCACTTTATGCACAGAAAGGTTATTTGGAACTGAGCCTACAGTTTAAAGTTGGATCCGGACCATTTGGTGTCTTTACCGGGTGCGTAGCTGTTTGATGTAAAAAGAGATGGATTTATTGTTGACAAGGTTAATTCAAGTTACTGCTGCATAACAAGTAAGTATATTGCAAAATCATGTAGATTTTTAAGCTAAGTGTTATTTTGATATCATTATGTAGGTATTAAATAAACACATGCTTACAATAAACGTGTTCTTTAACAGTTACCCTTAAAGTATTTTTAAAATAAGGCTGTTATATTTCGTCATTAAAAGTAAATACATAGCATGGCCATGAGCTTTTTTATTGGAAGCTAGAGGGCGCCAAAAACACCTCGCCCAGGTTAAAATTTTATCTTGAGCCACCCCTGCCAAGACATGTCCAATATTTTAGTACATGTCTGTCACTGGGTAGGATTTTGAGATAATCGTAATTGACCTTTTGAGCATCACATAACTTATTTTTAAAAAAGCTTGGTAAATATGCGATATCGCCCGAACGGATTTCTTCAAATTTACAGGAGAAACTACTTACTGAAATCAGTTTCTGTAGCATTGTCGAAGTTCTTCGAGGTATTTTCTTTCGCGGAAACTGAAAACTTCAGTTTCAGAATGCTGCAGAACAAGAAATAATCACTTGTTATGTAAGGAACTTGCATTTTCTGTAAAGCGACGACATTATGCCTTTGTTTCCATTATGTACTTGCAGATGGCGCGAGCGTCGAAAATCACTAGGTCTCGCCAGTGTTTCCAAACGTGCCTTTTTTACGAGATTTTTTAACTATGCTTACCTAACCTAACCTAACCTAACCTTGCCGGAAGTGGTCCGTGGGGCTATCCTGAATGGTTTTTGGGGCTATCGTGAATGGTTTTTGGGGCTATCCGTCACTGGTTTTTGGAGCTATCGTGAATGGTTTTTCGGGCTATCGTGAATGGTTTTTGGGGCTATCCGTCAATGGTTCGTGGGGCTATCCGTCAATGGTTCGTGGGGCTATCCGTCAATGGTTCGTGGGGCTATCCGTCAATGGATCGTGAATATTTTTTTGGGGTTATCCGTCAATGGATCGTGGGGCTATCGTGAATAATTTTTGGAGCTCTCCGTCAATGGTTTGTGGGGCGATCGTGAATGTTTTTTTTGGGGGCTATCTGTCAATGGTTTGTGATGACATAATGAACACGAAAGTAGGTATTTTACGGTGAAGAAGGTTGAAATACTGCATACCCACTCCAAATCGACAAAACACAAGCACGACGCGCGATGATCCATGACGAGTGCACGCCATATTGTCTGTTACCCAAGCGGAACAAGGAAGACAAATAATGACTTGTAATATGAAAAGTTGACACTATTTTATGGAAAAAGGCATAACTTCACCTTAAAGAATCTTCCGCAATTCAGAATAGGTAAATATCAATGCTAAAATTAACGAAATAAACGAGTGAGAGGTGTTCGGGCTATAGGCTATCGCATAATTACCAAAAGCTGTCTTTCAGTTGGTAAATCAGTAAACTGCAGGGAAATTTGAGAAAATTCTTCAGAAAATGGACTCCTCAGAAATAGCAAATGTGCTAGTGTTATTGATTATAAGTTTAAGGATTTTTGTACTAGAGGATTATTTAAAAAAATATTTTTAACTGAAATTGTGTCATATCTGAATTTGCTAATATTTTCGTAGCACAGTTTACTGTAAATAATTGTGTTCTACATTTTGACTTAGAGTCCTACATTTTGGAACAGTGTGTATTATTCCTTTTTGCTTATAGTGATCAGGATTTTAGTAACTAAGTTAAAAAATATATTGATAAAACATAAAAACTTATATTTAATTCCAATAAACACGTTTCCGTGACTCTCTTACCTGCTGATTCGACAGACTTGTTTGACAAATCGAAACCGGTTGAATGAAGAGCTGCAACAAGCCTGTGACATTCCTCGCGAGTTAAATGGTCAGCTAAATATTCGAATTCTGGTAAATTCATGTCTATCGTGCAGCTGGCCAAAGATTGCAAACAAAGTATTATTTGCCAAATCATGTCTTAGGAAAACGCAAACGAATATTAAGATATGAGCAAGGTTGAATATTACAAGGTGAAACCGATTAAGGTATTCAATGAATATGATTGGATGAAGTCAAGGGAAGAACATTGATTCTTTAAGAATAACAGTATTGTTACTTTAACAGACGGTGCAGTTAATATCCACATATACCTTAATATATGAATTACGTTGAAAAACTTGTACATTGGCGGATTTAGAGGGAATGGCAAGGGGGCACTTGCCCCTCTCGAAATGGAAGACTAAATAGTTTTAAAAGTATTTGATGCAGTGTATTATAAGAAAGAACGTTCGAGCAAACTTTTTTCAGACAGTGAAAGAATAAAAACATGTTTAGCATAAATGCATTAATCGGAACTAGGTGTACTATACACTTAAATAAGTCTCGGCCTGAAATCGAATCCGGGTATTGTCGGTTACAAGGCAATAACGTTAACTGATGAGCACAAAGCGACAGCATTCTATGTCAAATATTTGCAAATCTGTGACAGTTTTCCCTGAGAAAATGAATTCTTAAGCTTATCCCCTTCTCTAATAATTATTAATACAAATAGCTTAGAACTGCTCCTATTTCACATATATATATATATATTCTAATAGCATCACATTATAATCAAAGATCCTGGGTGGAGGTATACTGTAGTGTGGTCCAGTCCCGAATAGTTTATCTCACCACAAGTTCGCCCTAAAACGTTTACCCAAAAGTACATTAGGCGAAATAAAAAGCTATCCTCACGGGATAAAACCCTCCACAAGTAGAAGGGACTACTTGGATTGGAGAAGTGATACAAGGAATGATCTGGTGCACAATGCAAAGAGGAGAGACCGCTTTGAAACAATTATAAGGATTCAGATGATACAATTTGGGTAGTTCGCCCACTAACTGATGAACTGGACTTTGATGAAAGCCTGGAATTTGGAAAACATGGATGCAAGTAGTTTATCAGGGAGGAATATATTAGGTTCGAGTGCAAGGTGTGTCGTATGAACAGCTCCCAGGGATACATTATTAAATTCAGTGCCTATCAAGGGGAAAATCCTTGAGGAAACGTGGAATACGAGAGTGCTTTTCGTAAATCTATTGGCTATTGCTCCAAATGATAGATGGATTTCATGAGAAAACAAAACCTCTCGATTTAGACTTTAATTTGATTGCTGATTTCTTAATTTGGTTCGCTTTTCTTCCATTTTCGACTAATCGTGAAGAAGAGAATGAATGATGACAGGATGAAAGTTATGAAATGGCACTCACAAATAAGACGCATGCCCAGGCAGGAATTCGAACCCAAAACTTCTGGCATCATAGCACGCTGTGCTAACCATTCCGTCTTGGAGGTTGGCAAACCAAGACACATATTCCATCATTGTTGTGCGGATGGTGTCTGGCACAAGAGAGCACAGTGTAAAATATTGACGGAAACAGGATACAATGGGACATGAAATATCCTGATTATGTATTAATTTAATTAATCTTGGATTCTGTAAATCGTAGTTATAAAATTATTTCATTTGTGTCATCTGTGAACCAATGTTACGTGAATTTAGGATAGGATTTTCCTAATGCGAGCATATTAGTATCGGAACGATTCGTCAAGACGAGACGAGACGAGACCGAGAAACGCGAGAGAGACAAGAAAGAAACCGACGTTCACAACTCGAGACGAGACCGAGATTGGCCTCTTCGACTGCAAGAGGTGACGAGAATCTGTCAAAGTTCATCTCGTCTCATATTCATATTGGTAAATACGATCGAAAAGAGAATAGGTGAGCAGAAGGGAAAATAGTGAAACAGAGGAAGCGATAATAGTGAAAAGTACAGAGTGGCGCAGAGCCGACTGAAGACCGAATTACGCGGAACTGGATTTCCAGTAGGGGCGCTGAATTGGCTACCTAGGTGGAAATCATGGCCGCCCGGCTGGCTGCTTGACTGGTTTTGACGATTAGGCCATGTTGTAATTGCAACTAGCTTTCCTGGACAAGATTCTGAGCGAAGTTTGACCATGTGAAAATAATCTGCGAGTTTACCGAAGGAGAGATTTTTGTCCTAGTGTTTGTTGCTTGTGTTCATTTCTCGATAAATGAAAAACTAACAGAGTATTCGTGTTCAGTTCATTAATATGTATTCTGGTATATATGCAAAGCGATGAGATTTGTAGGAAACAAATATGATTAGCCGATAATGAAAATCCGTATTATTATAAGTGTATTATACGCGTATGTTTGATATATTGAACAAGATATATTTTTTTATGAATGAATCCTGCGAATCTCATGTATGAATATGCACACCCGAGTTCATGAAAAATCTTGTTCAGTAAGCATTGATTGCCATATTTGCTTTCGAGTCAATTTCTAGTCCATACTTTACTTTTTAAAATTTTTAATAACAACAGTAATTCTCCTGCAACGTTCTTCAAATTGCTCGTCCATCTTTTTAGATCGTCTGCTCTGTGCAATGTCTTGTGGGAACATGAGTATATCGACAAGTACGATAACGAGCATCGTGTGAGGCGAGAACTAGCAGCCAAGTTGGTCTTTCCTGCTGGAAATGTGATTCCGTGTGATTCGGCCTTGACACATTTCAAATGGTCAAGAGGAAAAAATGAGCGAAATCGTCTATAAATACGTCCAAATATGCTATTTATTACTTACAGATTACATTTTTTTAAACTACATCAGGCAGATGGCCTCCGTTTACATCAATGCTGTTGCAAGCGTGCCTTGGAGTTGCCGTACACGTGCCTTCATAGGTCCTTGTTCGTCGACAATGACATGTTTTAGTTTTTAATACACATGACAAGTTTCTTCAAATTTACGTATTCACCCAAGTCAATCTCGTATTCACAGACGGTACGTGTCCATGTCTACCAACAATGAACTGTCGTCTGCTGCTCCTGTCACAGAATTCGTTTCGTAATAACTACGAACAAAGGTATTGTTTCGTTGAAAAGAGGTTCAGCGACCGAATTTAAATTAATCTGGTAAAAAGGTTCCTGGACCGAATTGAAATAAGTTACAGATAAAAAGTTTCTTTACGGTCCAGAACCCAGTTACGCTTGCTGATTTTCTCTCCTGGTCCGAAATATACAGGGTGTTTCGTAAGTTCGTTTACAACGGTTGGGAGGTGATTGTACGAGTGAAAATAAGGTGGAAAGTTCATGTAATGAAATACCGGAAACGGCTTTGTTGTCGAGTTATTGACGGAAAACGTGGGAAAATGATTTTCCGAAGTGAATAATGGCAAAACGGGTGGAGAGAAATCGTCGGTGTTGGGCGGTCCACTAAGAAATTGGGTACGCTCTTGTCAAAAAATCAGGCGGCAATGTTGTGCAATTTCGGCGCAAGGGATTCCCCGAAGGACGCGAACGAAGATGTTGACGGGAGTGAGGTGGGTGTGCGTTCTGCGTGAGCTGGTATCGACGAAAATTGCAATGTGTTGAATGGCACCAAAACACAAAGAAAATTTCCTGAGCGAAGGGCATCATGACGTAAAAACGAAAACAATGAACTGTCATAAGTTGCATACCCTGAAGGGCACATAGTATGCTTAAGGAGATGTGAAGGGAACCTCATCACAGACGGTTTTCAAAGTGTCCACCATGTACTTCCAAGCAGAGGCGACAACGGCGAATCAAGGATTGTCTAGTGCGACCCAACAACCCCGGCGTTTCTGCTATCGATGCTGCAGGTACATTGATACGGGCAACGAGGTCCTCGGCTGACACGACAGAAACGAGGCGTTTCATCTCTCCCCAGAGGAAGAAATACAGGGGCGTAATATCAGACGATCGAGGTGGCCATGGCACAGGCCCTCCCCTGCCAATACACTGGTTGTGGAATACGGTATTGAGGAAATGGCGCACATTTCGATCGAAATGTGGGGGTGCACCGTCATGTTAAAACCACAGTCTTTGTCTCAGTGCCAAGGGCACGTCCTCTAGTAGTTCAGGCAAAACCTCACTGAGAAATGCTTGATAAGTGGGTCCACATAGGCGAACAGGGAGAATGTACGGTCCAATCAAATGGTCATGCAGTATCCCGCACCACACATTCACTGCAAATCTGTGCTGATGATGTGCCGCTAACAGTGCATGTGGATTTTCATGTTCCCACACATGACTGTTTTTACTATTGAACACACCAGATTTCGTGAAGGTAGCCTCATCAGTCCATAGTACCGTATTCTGAAGATTGGGGATAGTTTCAATTTGATGAACAAACCATTGGCAAAAGTCCTCACGTGGGCCAAAGTAACGAGGTAAAAGGTCTTGCACTTTCTTCAATTTGTACGGGTGCATCCCCTCTTCTGCCAGGAGTCGCCACACATTCACATGGGAGGTGTTTCGTTCGTGGGCTAGTGCGCGCGCGTACTGGTGCCTGGATGATCCATCACTGTAGTTAGCACATCTTCCACAAACCGTCTTGTTCGCACACTTCGCGGTCGTCCAACTTCTCGACGAGGTTGCAACTCTGATCCTGTTTCCCGAATTCGAGTGTCTACAGTTTGAAATAAGGTGTGCGATGGTAACACCCTATTTGGAATAACGTGTCCCATACAGACGCCTTGCAGCACGGCTATTAACTCCAGCCTCCCCATAAATCAGATGCATGTCCGCCAGCTCTTGGGACGTGTATCCAGCCATCCCTTACACCGGGCTACAAGTGTTTATGGCCGTTAACACTAGTACACTTCACAGAACACGATGGGCTGTGGCTAAGAATTAACACGTAACACTGCTAGGTCAAATGTTTGCCCAACACTACTGTCCAAGAACCTCACGTCTTTCCATTCAACCGTGAATGTTTAACAACATGTTGCTGGCACAGCACCTGAAGCACGAATGGCACAGACACATGCGCTCCTTCATGAGGAAACCTACACTGTTGGCACCCCTAGCGGGAAATGTGGTACTTAACGTCAGATCACACGGACACCCATCTGCCCTTCAGGGTATACAACCTATGACAGATCATTTTTTTCGTTTTTACGTCATGGTGCACTTCGCTCAGGAAATTTTCTTTTTGTTTTGGTGCCATTCAACACATTGCAATTTTCGTCGATACCAGCTCACGCAGAACGCACACCCACCCCACTCCCGTCAACATCCTCGTTCGCGTCCTTTGGGGAAGCCCTTGCGCGACATTGCACAACATTGCCGCTTGATTTTTTGACAAGAGCGTACCCAATTTCTTAGTGGACCGCCCAACACCGACGACTTCTCTCCACCCGTTTTGCCATTATTCACTTCGGAAAATCATTTTCCCACGTTTTCAAACGTCAATAACTCGGCAACAAAGCCGTTGCCGGAATTTCGTTACATGAACGTTCCACCTTATTTTCACTCGTACAATCAGCTCCCAAGCGTTGTAAACGAACTTACGAAACACCCTGTATATTTATTTAAATCCCTGCAGGTAACACGTTGATGCATTCTCCAACCCTCCACTGCAACTGACTGTATGAAATGGCGTCCTCTCCTCTACCGTTCCCTTCCCCGCCAACCACGAAAGGCTATCGCCCCGGCACAATATTCATTTTATGTGATTTTATCAACTGTCGTTTTTTATGTTGATTCAACACATGTGTATTGCATATTTATGTTGTGTAAATTAGTATAATAGTCCTATTAATTGCAGACACCTGTTGGATTTATTAATTATGTGTGTAAAACTGTAATTAGTATTTTCTTTCTTGCTTTCAATTTGCTGTGTAAATCTAGTATGAAAGTCCTAGGAGAAAAATGGGAAACCAACGATTGAAATTAGCAAAGTCGCAAGATGTGACTAGAATATTTGGTTTTGCCCCTATGTAAATTTTTCAAGTCGCCACTTTTTGCAAATAGACTTTAAGTTTTAAAAACACTTTTATGTGGGATGAAAACCACTATGTGTGCCCACCGGTCGAAATTGGTAAGATAGCTAAGTATGGTAAGATACGTGAAATGGTTCAAGTATGGAACTTACAGAAACAGAAGGAGTAATATTTGTTAGAAATCCCTACTCATTTTCCATTATTTTTTACACAAAATTAATTAGAATATTAAAATTAAAATATTATACGCTAATGTCCACTTCACTTCTTCGACATGGCACTGTCCTTCTTATGTAAAAGTCAAACGAGGGGAATTTGAGACGACGTTTGTTTACATTGAAGTGTTTTGCAAACTACTACGGGATTGAAATAAACTGCAAATGCTATTAATAGAATTGTTGTAGAATATACAGGGTGTCATTTTAATGGCGCCCACGGACCACAGATTCGTATAGAGGACATCAAAACAAACAACTTTTCCCAGTAACATTTTTCCCGCTGGTGCGTTAATTCGACGCTACAGCCGTTCAAAAAAGACCGTTTTGCCGCCTGGATGCTGGCAACCCAGCACAACATTTGATCGTACCTCTGACGTCATATCCTAGGGCGAAACAGCGCATGGCAGGGTTGCTAGGAACAAACAAATTTTGTGAAAAATGACAAACTACCAACCACATTATTAGCTGTAAAACGAAGCGAGAGACGCGTCCAGCAGACCGAACATCATAGCCTACCAGCCAGAAGATCAGCAGTCATCTCAGGGGAAGAGGGAAGTGAACCAACGATATGAGAAATCGTAAAAAAAAGTATTCAAAATGAAGTGTCAATATTGGATATTTTCTCAGCCTACATCTAAAATATCAACAACAATAAATTTTATTGCACTTACAGCTTACACGTGGCTGTTTACGCCCAACTACATGTCAAATATTTGCAAATCTCGTTGCAGGGTTGATATCTACAGGTTTGTGTCCAGATGCCATGCGGTACTTTTGTGCTGATAACGGAAGTATCCGAGATTCACGTTGTTACATTACGGCTAAAACAAGTACAATCACAGTAACAATCTAATGATGAATCAGATCAGTACCGAATACACTGCCTTTTCACATTTGCAAACTATTACATGTGTATCCGGTGCATAGGTAAACACATAGTCTCCTTAGAGCTTGTATTACTACTACTTATATTCCTGTATTTTCAATCATTTTTGCCACTTGCCTCATAATGCTCTGAATATACATTATAGTATTATGTGTTGCTTACCTTTGGAATTTTGAGTTTTTTCGTTTCTAATTTGTCATCTGTTCAGTGTGTCACAGACAACTAGCCTCAGAAGGACGAAGTGGATAGACTAAATTGTAGATGGGAACTTGGTAACTAGATTTTCAAATATTTGACATGTATGCTGAGACAAAATTCGATATGACCACTTCCACTTGAATTCTATTTTCTTTCTACTATTTTTCGTATCGTTTGTTTGCTTCCTGTTAGGTTACAGAACGTGTTTTCTCGTTTTGTGTTACGGTACATAATGTGGCTGATTGTAGCTATGTCATTTTTCACAGAGTATGTGTGTTCCTGGCAACCCTGGAACGCATCGCTTCACGACGGGATATGACGTCACAAATGCAATCAAATGTTGTGTGTGGTTGCCAGCATTCAGGCGGCAAAACGGGCTTTTTTGAACGACTGTAGCGCCGAAACGACACACCAACGAGAAAAATGTTACTGAGAAAGGTTGTTTGTTTTGATGTCCTCTATACGTTTCCGTGGTCCGTGGGCGCCATTAAAATGACACCCTGTATAACCCTACCAAATTTAAAAGTAATGTTTATGTCTTTCTCACATAGGTATTTTCTTTTTATTGAGGTACAATTGGGAGACTGTTCTTTTTTTAAAATTAATGTTCTCATTGGTGGTGGTGGTGGAACCTATTTTGACAATGCGTTTCACTTTCGTATAAATGAGAAGTTAGTGGCGAACGTTGTGCCCTCGTGGTATGCAAAATGCCCCACTCACTTGCTCCCTCTATTACACTGCTACCTCCATTTGGTGCAAGGTGCATGAATCTTAACTTTAAACCTCAGCTAGAATATTTACAGGGTAGGGTTCTTTGTAGACAACGAAACCAGACAGGATGCTTTCCAATGGAGACGTTTAAAGGAATATATTATATAAACAAGGATACATGGGAATAGAATATTTACATGATGAGCTACTTTTCTCTATAATTCTCATCTAGAGTCAAGTTTTATCTCAATATGTATTTTATTATTTCTTTTCTTCAATTTGTATATTCTTCTATCTGGATTTCCTTCTTAATGGACAGTCTGGGTCTGGACTTCTTTCTGGATTTCCTACGTGAGCTTCCTTCTTAATGGACAGATCTGGATTTGGACTTCCTTCATAATGGACGGTCTGGATCTGGACTTCCTTCTTAATGGACAGATCTGGATCTGGATTTCCTTCTTAATGCATGGTCTGGATCTGGACTTCCTTCTGGATTTCCTTCTATTTCAGCTTTTTGACAATTTATGAATTCATATATTCTTTTTCCCTTAAGCTTTGGGAAATATACTAATCTCCTCGAACGACTGACAGGCGCAACCAAAAGTGCTGTGGGGCGTCGATTGGAACGCGCCGCCACTGATCTAAACAAAATTTCCGCTATGGGAATGGTAAATCAATCATACAGATGCAATATCTGTTCAAAGACACAAACTTGTATCAGTGCTTTGACTTCTTTAATTTTCATATTAACTTACATATGATCACTGGTTTAATTTATCGCTTATATACATTAATTTATTTCTTTTATATTTATTCTTTATCTTCTTATAGTAGATTCTATTGTTTTTCATCTTTCCAATTTGCTTTGTTCTTATTTATAAGGTTATTCACATATATTATGCTAATTCTTTGTATTGCACGCCTGGTGCTGCCATCTCTATTCCTCTCTGGCAAACTATTAACGTTACTTGGTCCTATTGGGTACGTAACAACACCAGATCATCAATCATCATCATTATGACGATTGAGCCAAGGTGTATAAGATCACCATAAGATAACTGAAATTGCCTTAAAAACAAAAACCCACCCACACATTTTTAACTATTTACATAATATCAGCTAACAAAGAATTTCTGAATTTCAAAGCTTTGCTCATTACTGGTAGAGTTAACATTTTAATACTGCTTTTGTACTGTAATTTATTCCACACGCTTCTAGTTTCAATTAGCACATGCATAGCAGTCTTCGAATTCTCCTAATAAAGTTTGGTTTGTCGCCTTCCACTGGTTCTTCGTCATCTTTAAGTTCTACGTCCTTGGAAGATTCTCCGTTTATGCCAGGCTACTCATCCTTTTCAGCATCTTCATTTTTCATTTTAAGCGGTTGATTCGGTAATACTGTCTTCATTGCGTAATCATTTCCATCGCTGTGGCCATCTTCTATCTTCAGTTTTTGCTTCCTATCGAGTGACTGTGTCTTCACTTCCATCTGAGCTTCTTCATCCTTCATGTTGATTTGCCTGCTTAATAACTTAAAATCCACTTCTGCCTCTTCAAGAAGCTTATTGACTGTTCTACGAAGAATTTCCCTTTCTTTCAGTTTGTCCGACACGGACTTCTTGAATTTCGACGCCACGTTCTTCATAACGTTGCGGAACTGATCTCGCGCCTCGTACATTATTCGGAGATTTTCGCCGGGCGTTGTCTCCGGGACTTCCTCAACGTTCTCGGCGGTGTCCTCCAAACTTCTGAGGGTCTCCATGATCTAGACGTAGAAGTTCAAGAGATAATCTTTGGAAATATATTCAGCATGTTCTGCATTCTCTCGCTTTTCTCCTTCCGGGGTGTATTGGTAACGATGCCGCAAGCCTCCGTTTACTTCTACAAAGCTTCGCGCGCGTTCAGAATTGTTCCTCTGACGTTCGTGTCTAGAGAAATTTCACTTGAGCCCTTCGTCGTCTGGAAGATCTGACCACCTCACATCTTCGGTGCGTTGTTCAATCTTTGCCCCAATCATGCGATACTGACCTTCGACTACCTTTACAAAAATTTTCACCGTGTCTTTGATGCTGTCAGAGTCTTGGATCAGTTTCGCCCCCGTTTCCCTTATCTACTTCAGTCTCGGCTCGTTACTTCGGTGTTCAGTGTGCAACTTCTTCACCAGATCCCACCTTTCCTTCGATCCTAATTCCTCCGTACCTTCTCTCAGAGGCAGCTGCAAGCACTGTTGCCAACTTAACTCTTTTGAGGCCACATCTGGCTCTTTCGTGCACTCGCTTGGCTGTGAACTGTGACACCCGCCCCACTATGCATCACTAGCCTCGAACATAGACCAACATTTGCCATGAGTATACATTTTGCACGTGACGTGATATTATTATATTGGCTGCGTCGTCTCACCCCACCCCCCTCTTACCTCCCCAGCTATTTTTATATAGCGCCTTGACTGAGGTGAAGATGACAATATTGTTATCCGGTAATCCTTTATTTTCGATTCATACAACCATCGGTCGATTTTTGAGATGGGTGATGCCGTCAAATCTAGAAGGTGAAAACTAAGAATAGATTGTCATCACTTTAAAGTTACTGGTAATAGCAGCGCCCCCTCCCCACCCTCGACAACTAAAATTACCATGGGAGGCACTTTATCTAGCCTTCGTAAATGTAGCTCCTTGAAAGTCAACTTAGCTCAATTTAAGGTGAAATTTAGCTCTTTTATGTACATCAGGTTTGGCAACACTGCCAGGATGGCTGTAGGAGGCAAGGAGAAATGCATTACGCTTATAGGAGAATTATTTTACTCGTTTTCTTGGAGATATCAAACTTCCGATGGCGGAAAAAAAATATATGATCGAGTAAATGATCCATTGAAGATGATATTTGCGCTAGAAATAGTCGAAACTCCCATTTGTTTAGCCGTAACTTCAATTTGAAGTTGTCTCTCCATAAGGAATACATGGGATTCTGTAAGTACATATTCACCATATTTTTCAAACATGGTATCTAGCTTAATAATCAACTTTAAAAACCGCTTCCACTTGCAACATGGGGAGAAATTCATTCTCTCAAATTATGCGTTGATTTTCTTTAGTAGCAGTGCCAATTCCGACGATATTTAAATAAATGCATGCCTGGTGCGAAATTGTCCCTCCTTATCTTAAGTTACACGCCTTCTCTTTCATGCTCTGTAAGTAAGTGCTCAGGTAGTCATATTCCAAGAAAAAATTATCTCGTTTTGTGAAGTCCGTTTGGGTAGACTCGTACATGTACTTTGGAATGGGGATATCTTCTTCTCTTCTGTAAACAGCTTTTCTTTCTTCCTTCATTCCATCTCATATTTCTGTACGTTTTAGTCCATCGTCTGCCTGACTTTTGTCCTCCAATTCTTTATCAAGGTCTTTTACCATACATTTTTTCACCATTTCAAACTCCTTCATTTCACGATCTTTATTGTCACCGTTTCCCTGCCATTTTTTCGAATTGTAACTCAACTCACTCTGCTGTCGTTCTCTGAAGGCACACTTCAAGGCATAAATACGTATATTGTCCAACGTAATTTCTGATTCTGTTCCAGAACGATATTAAATACGAACATACATTGTATATCGTTTCCCCTCGTTTTTCTGTCGAAACTCTTAAGCTCAGTTCCTACGGATGTTTGCAGAATTTCCTTTCGCCATCTTTCTGCGAATTAGAATCAAGCATGTCCTTTGGAGCTGCCTGCCTAGCAAGAAAATGAAGAATCGTTCCATTCTGCACGCTATCTTCACTTTGCATACTAAAACCTTGTTCAGAACACTCAGAAAATACCATTACCAGCACTCCAACATACTTTAGTTCATACGTACCACATCCTAAGATGATCTCTGTCATGTGCCAATGTGTCAGCGCGTAGAAACTCAAAGATTTAGACGTTTCACCACTACTTCGTTTCGTTCAAAAGTTCTCTGTGTAGCTACCAACTGCTTATTAAAATCTACAATTTGTATTGTCTGGTTAAACTCAGCACTTGAAATTTGAAGAAGTTTGTCGCCAGTGGCGAAGCGTCCTATGAGGCCCGGAGGCCGGGCCTACCCTAATATATTTGTCTATAACGGATTATTTTATTACTTATAAATTTCATTAAACGTCGCTTAATAAAAGAAAACTGAAATTCTTGGTCTTCCGATAATTACCGCAAGTTTGCAACCCTGCCTGGAACCGTATCTGAGCATTCAGCGAGGCCCGCCCGAGAGTGCCTCAGCTGGTCCCATAACAACCTATGTGATTCGTGCGGGAAAGCATAATTTCAGGGGTGCGTGTAATGTAACCTGAGAGGCCGGCCTCTTTTCTCTCTCTCACCCTCTCTCCCTGACTTCCGAAGAGTGCCGATCGTGTACGAGCGCGTGACGAAGCAGGCAGTGGACGTACAGAGCTTGTTGAAGCAGTGTTTCCATGGAAGATTCAGAGCTGTGCCGGGAGCGGAGCACACCCAGCTGCTGACATGTAGCGAAAATGTGTTGCTAACACCTCTAAGCCTGGCAACCTATCAAAGTAGGCATTATTACAATTATAACTGCAAATAATGCATGCAAGTTGGTTACCAGTGTTAAGTTTGGTGCTTTCAGCTCTTTTGAGGAACCACTTTTCGCGAAGTGTTAGCTGCTGGATGTGCCCCACACCAATCTCGATTCAGAGAGGGGAAAGTATTTTTATTTATTTGAGGAAAGGGACATTGAGGCGAAATTTCCTTTCATGATTAGTGACATAACTGAAAACGAGCTACTCTTAAAATGGGGCAAAGTACGTACAAACGTATAGAGAAAATCCATGTTACTGAAATTTTCTGGTCGGTGTGTTACACAGAAAGGTGTCCGTGTTCTCATTTAGCATTTCATCATTTTCTAAATCATATAATATTTTTTTAAAAGTCGCCTGTTGAAGAAGAATTATATGCATGAAAGAGTTAAAAAGAAATAATTGATTGATAGATTGTTTATTTTACTTGGCTTTCTGCCATTTTTGGCTAATTGGGAAGATGAGAATGACGATAATATGATGACATTGACGAAGGGACACTCACGAAGAACACCTATGCCCAGGTGGGGATTCGAACCTGAGGCCCTTGTCGTAGCACGCTGGTATAACCAATCTGCCGCGGAGGTCAGCATTAAAAAGAAATAAACGCTAAGTGACGATCAAGTGAACCAACCATTCCTGTAATGCGAGAAACATTTACAATACTGTTATTGAAGTAGCAAATAATTTTTACGAGCAGCTTTAATCTAACAAATGTAAGATGGCTAGGGCCTGACAGAACGGCTTTTTCATTGGGTGACGCGTGGTCAGAACATCGAGTCTCATTGTCACTTTTTTCTGACCTTCGAGACAGAAGCGCCTTTATTCTCAGATATCTAATCGAGACCAGATTAAAGTAGAATCTGAACCAATGCCTCCAGGAGGAATCGAACCTTCTACTTCTTGATTATAAGGCGAGAGCGTTAATCACTACATTATCCTTTACAATCACTATCCCGACTTAAGTAGACGAGATTCAGGCAATATGTTATCTTTTATTTTCTAGGGGCTATATTTTAACATACTACCCCTCTTCCCCTCCCCCCAAGCCCTGCTCCGTCCTGTGCCTACCCTTCCAGAGACAGCACGCTTCGCCACTGTTTGTCGCATACTTCTTGCTCTGTCCAAATAGTAAGTTCCTGGCTCTCTGTGATAACTACACCACCGTGCGAGAGAGAGAACTCTGCCGCTGCTTCTACGATAGCCAAATAGGGAATCCTGTACAGTGTCTCTCAAAAGTTTTAGGACAACGACATTTTAAACTAGGCAACCCAATTTACACAAGGCGTTGGTGGGTTGCGTGTAGAGTTAGGCTCAATTTCAGGGTTGCCACATGCACAATAGATATTTGTGAAATACGCGAAAGAAATGAAAAGAAGTGTTTTTGTATAAAATTATTAAAAATATCAATATTATATCGCAAATGACGAATTTCTTTCTAAAAGAAAAGAAACTATGTTTTCCAGTATTTCACCGCTGATGAGCCTAAGGAAAGGATAAGAGGTTAGAGGAAACGAAAGACGACAAAGGAGAGAAGAAAGAGAAAGCGAAAGGAGAAGAGGAAAAGTAGAGGAGAGAAGAAAGAGAGGATAGACGATGAGAGGAGATGTAGTGAGAAGAAAGGAAAATCGAGTAGAGATGAGGAAAATGGAGCAAAGAAGAGGAAGAAACGGAGAGAAGAGGAGGAGACGAGGGGAGTGGAGAGTAGAGTAAAAGAGAGTAAAAGGAAAGAATGAAAAGATGAGGAGAAGAGTTCAGTGGAGTCGGAAATCTAAGACAGGAAAGGAGATAAGAGGAGTGGAGAAGAGTGGGATGGATACAAGATGCGAAAAAAATAGAGAAGGTGATATGAGAGAAAAGCAGAGGAGAAGGAGGGGAGAGAAGAATAAGAAGGAGAAGAGAAAGAGAATGAAAACGAAAGGAGAGAAGAGGTAGTTGGAGAAAATATCGTCTCGGCGTCAAGAATTGATCAAATTATTGACATGAAACAAAACACTCAATAACGTTTTGAAACATATTGGAGAATGTATTAGATCGGTGCCATATGCCTTTTGGCTGAGTTCAGAGCAAGATGAAATCTTTCACGTAAGATCATTGATTTTACCTGCGATTATACCACTAAAAACATGAATGTAATTTTAACATTTATAAGAATTATCCAATTTTTCTCGACTTCTCGGTTTGTTGAAATGAAGATGTTGTAATTTAATATTTCCCCTCCCCCCATCGTTAATTCCAAACTGAATCATTCCGTTTCACACAGCGTGGACAATGAACACAATGAGATATGTCTAAAACTTACGAAAATTTTCTGCCACCGGAGGGGATTGAACCTACGACCATCAGATTGACACTCCTTAACGGTAACCATTACCCTACAAGCTGTCGCTCCTGAAAGCAGGTATAAGGAGCTGACCAACGTGAAATGCAGATGCAACTCTCCTCCTACATGTAATGTGCAAAGAAAACTAGTTTGTAACAAAGAAAACGAAGGTAGAACGAATCGGCGAAAACATTTAACGGAGAATTGCACATGTTGAAAACTTTTCATTCGATATTTGCGGAGGTATCCTTGCATTGATCTCGAGTGGGAAAAGGTGTAAAATTAGTATATCCTGAATTGCTACAAATATAAAGAGTTATTTCATTAATATTTGTCAATGTCTTTAAACGAGTACAGAATTATCGTTTGAGTATCATAATTCATGATCTTATATTGAAAATATCCCTTTGAACGTGTGTCAATTCATTTTTTTTTTATATATACATTCCAGATGCAGAACAATGTAGCCACATTACACTGCTTTACAAATAATGTTACCATGCTCTTGTTTAATAGAAGGGGAAATATGTTTTCTAGTATGGAGGATCGACTCTGGGACCGCAATCAATGCTTTCAAGAACTGTAACCAATACACTACGCCCTTCGTTTCCCTTGGAGAAACAATTCTTAATCATTCTCTCGCCTCAATATTGTAAACGTTATCCTGCAAAAGAAAAGTTCAATACTCTGATATAGCTCAGTACTTCTAGAATTACTTTATACACATGCATTTAACTCTGAATTTCTTTCTGCGTATTAGTATAGCTAAGCTTGTGAATAATTTATTTGTAATTTCATAACGGTTACATGAACATTTACGATATAGTTCCTTACAAGTTTGAATCGAGTAAATAGATACTTTCAAGTCTTCAAATTAATTTTACACTACTAGATTTTTGCAAGGGAATTGTATATGTGATCTGTTTCCAGTCATTCATTGCTGAAGCAAACGTTTTAAAACTCTGTGGAATTTTCATTCTGAGATAACTTTGTTTACTTGCTACATGTATGCGAACTACACTCTGTCCCACTTATCTCTGGAGCAGGTGAACGAAAACAAGTATCTGAGCAGCGATGAACACGTGAGAGGAACGGGATTGCGTGGAGGGAGTTACCAGCCTTCCCAGCAGCGTGCACTGTTTCGCTCTGTTAAGTCGATCCTCCCTTCCCCCTTCTCCCCTATCCCCTTCTTTTTTGCTATGCGCGGCTTTGCTCCAGAGATGCTGGGACAGGACACAATTAATTGTTTTTGCAAAAAGTATCTCTGTGTGCCACACATTTTATTCTTACTCACATGAAAAAATGTCAATTTGCATTCAGGGCTAGTTTCACAGTTACAAACTCTTTTGTCCTCGATGAGAAGTTTATATATTTTTTTTTATATATATTTTATTTTACTTCGCGTTTTGTGCCTCTTGGCTAATTTGCGAAGATGGGGATGGGTGATGAAATGACGAAATTGATGAATGGACATTCACAAACAACCATGCCCGAGCGGGATTCGAACCCGGGATACTTGGCGTCGCAGCGCGATGTGCGATGAGAAGTTTAGTATAAATCGGCATTTTGTTTATAATTTAGAAATTGAGGTCTAAGGTTAAAATCCTCATATTTAGGGCTTGAACTCGTAATCTAAGAGGTTTGAAGATCCGTCCTCTTCTTTGTGCGTGGCCTTTTTTATTTCTTTCTCTATTCATTATTCATCCTCATCGTCGCGATTAGCCAAAAGTAAAATAAGAAAAGTCCCCCTCCTTGACTGTGCTGTCTAAAGCGCTGTGCTTTGGACTCCGACTGCGGGACGTCATGGGGTCATGGGTTCGAGTCCGCCTATGTTCAGTCTTAGGGTTCTCGGCCTGGGTATAGGACCGGTAGCAACCCACCATCGTGAGGAAATTTGGGAGCTAGAGTGAGTAGCGTAATCGGGTCTAGAAAATCTCCTATAACGGCTGGGGTTTGACGTGCTGACCCACCCCATTACCGGTTGAAGAACTCCACACCTCTAGGTAAGACTGTGGGAGGGAGACTGGCAAAGGATAAAAAAGGATACCTCCGCAAATATCGAATGAAAAGTTTTCAACATGTGCAATTCTCCGTTAAATGTTTTCGCCGATTCGTTCTACCTTCGTTTTCTTTGTTACAAACTAGTTTTCTTTGCACATTACATGTAGGAGGAGAGTTGCATCTGCATTTCACGTTGGTCAGCTCCTTATACCTGCTTTCAGGAGCGACAGCTTGTAGGGTAATGGTTACCGTTAAGGAGTGTCAATCTGATGGTCGTAGGTTCAATCCCCTCCGGTGGCAGAAAATTTTCGTAAGTTTTAGACATATCTCATTGTGTTCATTGTCCACGCTGTGTGAAACGGAATGATTCAGTTTGGAATTAACGATGGGGGGAGGGGAAATATTAAATTACAACATCTTCATTTCAACAAACCGAGAAGTCGAGAAAAATTGGATAATTCTTATAAATGTTAAAATTACATTCATGTTTTTAGTGGTATAATCGCAGGTAAAATCAATGATCTTACGTGAAAGATTTCATCTTGCTCTGAACTCAGCCAAAAGGCATATGGCACCGATCTAATACATTCTCCAATATGTTTCAAAACGTTATTGAGTGTTTTGTTTCATGTCAATAATTTGATCAATTCTTGACGCCGAGACGATATTTTCTCCAACTACCTCTTCTCTCCTTTCGTTTTCATTCTCTTTCTCTTCTCCTTCTTATTCTTCTCTCCCCTCCTTCTCCTCTGCTTTTCTCTCATATCACCTTCTCTATTTTTTTCGCATCTTGTATCCATCCCACTCTTCTCCACTCCTCTTATCTCCTTTCCTGTCTTAGATTTCCGACTCCACTGAACTCTTCTCCTCATCTTTTCATTCTTTCCTTTTTACTCTCTTTTACTCTACTCTCCACTCCCCTCGTCTCCTCCTCTTCTCTCCGTTTCCTCCTCTTCTTTGCTCCATTTTCCTCATCTCTACTCGATTTTCCTTTCTTCTCACTACATCTCCTCTCATCGTCTATCCTCTCTTTCTTCTCTCCTCTACTTTTCCTCTTCTCCTTTCGCTTTCTCTTTCTTCTCTCCTTTGTCGTCTTTCGTTTCCTCTAACCTCTTATCCTTTCCTTAGGCTCATCAGCGGTGAAATACTAGAAAACATAGTTTCTTTTCTTTTAGAAAGAAATTCGTCATTTGCGATATAATATTGATATTTTTAATAATTTTATACAAAAACACTTCTTTTCATTTCTTTCGCGTATTTCACAAATATCTATTGTGCATGTGGCAACCCTGAAATTGAGCCTAACTCTACACGCAACCCACCAACGCCTTGTGTAAATTGGGTTGCCTAGTTCAAAATGTCGTTGTCCTAAAACTTTTGAGAGACACTGTACAGCTGAAGGCTATACGAAGACTCATACGCCTCGAGGAATATCATCCTACGCACTGCTCTTCGTACGAGGGGTTGTTCCAGGCCCGTAGCTAGAGGGGGGCGGGGTGGGGGCAACTGCCATCTGAGAGCATGCTTTGCTCCCCCCCTGTGAAAAATTCAGAACACATTCCTACCTGGAATTCTCACTAATCTTTACAATTATATCCTGTATTACTCTAGTAACATAAGGTGTGTGGGATTCCGTATAATGTATCAGGATGGGGGAAAAAATTCCCTTCCAGATTCAAACTTCGGGAAATGTTTTCGCAATTTTCAGTATCTAGAACAGTTAGAACTTAGCGTTGCTTTTCTGCCACATCTAGCTAATCGTGACAATGAGTGATGACGTGAAATTGATGAAGAGACACTCACAAACAGTGCTGCAACTACAGAGGTGCGGGGGGCAGAGGCATTGGACTGAAGTCCAATCTAGGGGGGGGGGGGGCAAACATTGAAGTAAAGAAACATGACTAGTAGAATCTAAGAATAGCAGGACAAATGGATACTCAAGATGGAATTAGTTTTCAAGTGTTTCTTGCATTTTTCTTCCAGGCGGCTAAAGGCACTTCCAGGGGGCAAAGAGGGACAATTGCCCCCTCGATTTCAAATTTTATACAAATAAAAGTACATTTCGTAAAATTTTCAATATCTGCTATTCTTATAGTCCAAGTTCAGAGCCATAGCTGGGGAGGAGGGGAGTCAGCCCTGGGGACCAAAACGATCTAAATGAAAAAGAAATGTTGAAGTGAATGCCATGGCACCCTGTGGAATTATTTGCGCTCTATTAAATCAATATTGTTTTCAGTTTGCAAATATTTGGATCTAAAGATTTTCCTGCTCGCTTCGATCCCAATATGATTCTTTTCTGTAATGCATTTTAAATTACCCGAGAGAGAAGTAAGGCCAGATATATACTTCAGATTGTTGCTGCTTAAATGCATGAACATTTGAGAGACAATTTGGTGGATGAATTGATCATGTAAAATATTTAAATAATATATATATTTTAAAGAAACTTCGAATACGTACACGAACACAATTTAGCGTTAACATGTTGCATATGTATTTCTTATTTTACGTCGCTCTATGTTGCATATACGTAAAATATACAAGGTTATATGAAAGTTATACGTATCATATGTACAAAAAGAATAATGTTCGTCATGCATATTCTGTCTTTCAAAAATACAGTTTGTGTGCTTGTTTTCCATTATTAGCTAATATGAAATTGAACGTGTTGAAAAAATATTTGAAATCATTTGTTCAAACACCTATGCTTTAGCACCGACTTCTGCCGCCTTTGCATGATTTATGACGATAATAACGTCTTTTAATGCTACTATTATTACTACCACTACCAGCACTATATTACAATTATTATTATTGGCACATTTGTCCTGGTACTTGACCCGCTCTACAGATAAAAATTTGTGGTTTCGCCTCTGCTCACAAAGAACACTCATGCCCAGGCTCGAACCTGGAACCCCTGGCTTCGTAGTGTGTTATGTAACCATCCCACCATGGAGGTCGGCTAGTGAAAGATGTAGGACAGCTTACTGGCTCAAATTATTATCAAACACGATGAAAATGTTATAATTTTATTCATATATCTTAAGCCATTGTGTGACTGGCAGAAATCAGTATCAGCGTAAAAAAACCTGATATTTGGGGTTTGTACGCTTCTGCTCAAAAAGTGGTGGCGATAAGCGGCCCAGAGACCTCGTGCCGCGGAAATGGGGTAAGGTGAAGGAGGCCCCTAATATCGTTCGTTTTCGTACCATAGTCATTAAGGAAGGTATTTTTTTTCATAATGTAAAGAGGATACAACATTTCCCTCTATAAAACTTGATATGAAATATTAATGATTGATGACACTGTAATCCAAGAAGTCATTGATCAATCAAGGGATTCCTATTTGTTTGTCGGGTGTCAAACACATGTAGTTCAACAACACAATATTTTGCAAAATGATTAACGTAACCAGTAGGCAAACATTGTCTGTAGTGATGCAAGAGAGTTTCATTTGAAGCAAATAGAATTCGTGGTGGAGTATAAGGGACCCATGTTTTAATGTTTTAGCAAGTAGGCCTACAAATAAAGTATTACAAATTTTTACACAATTCACCAAAGTGTGG
Source organism: Lepisma saccharinum (assembly GCF_977018435.1). Lineage (NCBI taxonomy): Eukaryota > Metazoa > Arthropoda > Insecta > Zygentoma > Lepismatidae > Lepisma > Lepisma saccharinum. The sequence goes on along the minus strand of NC_139250.1, from coordinate 64,430,376 downwards.
ATAATATGTAACAATTATTATTTAATTAAATCGATTTTTCTTGCATAACACAAGGCAATTGTGTTGTTGGATAATCGTTAGATTGCTTTGTGCTTAAAAATATTGCATACTGGAAACTAGAGGGAAACATTGTGAAGCAAGATTTATAAAGGATTTTTTTAATCAGTTCTGCAGAGAAGCCAAAAGCTGTTGGTACATATTAATCGTCTATTAACATTATTGACCTGTAAATACAAAGTAGATACAGTCCAGATTATTCTATTTATGTATCTTTGTATTCTTTGGTAGTCCGAAAAGTCATTATCGAAATATTGTTATTTGATGTTGCTCGGAATTGTTTTGTTCGTTGGAGTTTCAAGATATCATCCCTTTCCTGTCACTTATCACTTTTGAAGGAGGGGGCAAGTGCCCCTCTGTACCCTGCTATATGTGCCAATGCAACACAATATATTAAAAATTTGCCCCCTCTATGATTGACTTCGCCCCCCTACTAAGAATTCATGGCTACGGGCCTGGGTTGTTCTCATCGCTCCCTGCATCACAGGGCTTAGCAGTCGTCTTCTGATCGTACCTCGCAGGAGACCTGGGGTCTGCCTGCGTTCTGTCACTTGGCGCTGCATTATCGAATCGTTTATTCCACTTTGAAAATGGCGGGAACCTCAAATCGAATCTTACTTGATCACAACCTAAAGCTTTCTACATTTTCGCGTAACATTCAACAAAGGATATATTGTAACTTGCATGCCGCATTGTTAGTAATATTGTCTGGTGCATCAACAAGAACGCTTTAAATGAAATACGTGTGTGTGAAGGATGATCCCGTTCTTCGTCTTGTCAAGATGTAGAGTTTCGTGTCCTTCTCTTAGGATTGCAGTCTCTTGTCATTTCATTCCTACCCTTTTATTTTGTGATTAGATTAAACAAACATCATACATAATTTATCTATATGGATGTCTCCCCATTGTGTGTCTGAATAAAGCCTCAGAACAGGATTCAATCTCGTATATTGAAGAAAAAACGTTTAAGAGACAATAAAATGAGTCTACGAAAGGCACTGAGTAACGTTGTCATCAGAAAACTATGATTCTAAAATCACATTCGATTCCTATCAAACAAAAATTTGACAGCAATTTCAATTTTTAACCAAATATGACATTTTTTTAAAAGTAAATGAAAGTCCAAGATGATACACAAGAAGAGGAAATCTGTAGACATTAAACATTATTTTAACAGACATGGAGGTTTCCTAATATTATTTTGTTACGCTAAGGTTCGACTTAAGGATTCCAACACATGTGCTCTAATTCCATGATCCAATGGTCTTCGAGCGCTTTCCCCCCGCTTTTGAAGGTCTGGTCACGAGAGATCTTTTTTTTCAGCCTCCTTGTTTACAAACACGGCAGGGTTTCTGGGACATGAAGATGAAACTTCTCAGAATGTCCAGCACTGTAAAGCATGCAACGCTCTTTTCTTTTAAGAGAAAAAAAAACATATTGAAGAGCATCGCAACGCAACTTACACAGAATACATGATGAAAGTAATGGTGCATAGAAGAAAATATAACTAAGTAAAAGCATAAATTTCCCCACAGTTAGTGCTGGAAAGAACTGAAAAAAAAAGCAGTTGTGGATCCATAGTAGTATAATTGATGCTATTATAAACTCAACTTATAAGTGTAGAAAAGAAGAGGTTATTTGATTGAACAATCCGATTTGCCTACACTTAAAACAATGCCAAGAGGGGCTTATACCCCAATTCTTCAAGTGTGATATGCTCTTAATTTTAAGAATTCTGAATTCTAGTGTAGAAAAGAAGAAGCCTCAACAGACAGATTTGCCTACACTTAAAACTATGCCAAGTTCCCATATGATCTTATTGTTTACAGTGTGTTTTTCTGTCAAAATCCCAGGAATCTTGAATTCTAGTGTAGAAATGATGAGCCCCCCCTCAGATTGATTTCGCCATGTGTACAAAGGCGAATCTCTCAGTTTGTTGTCTATAAGCTTGTCAAAAATATGCCCCTCTTGATATTGTTTTGGCTACACTTGAAATTAAGCGAAAAATACTTATATTCTCATGCAAGCAAAACTTCCCGATCAATACAATAGGACAAGGGCAGGCTGTTTCATGTTCTTCTAATCTTTTGATCAGTCCCATGTCTCGGCCAGCAATAAATCATGCACGCCTGGGAGATTATATCTGCTGGCATGCAAGAGATATAATCTACACTGTGTCCTTTCATCTTTCAGAGAAAATTGCCATGCCAGCAGATATAATCTCCAATTTACTGGAAGAGCACAGAACTTCACTCTTGCATGCCCGAGCCAATTCAAGTTTTGCCTTCTTCTGATAATATATACCCGAGAGAGACTTACAAGAATATTCATTGCATATTTCAAAGTCCTGCAATAAGCAGAAGTGCTGTGTTTGAGCTTTCCTGCAATGCAGAAGTGCTGTATTTGAGCTTTCCTGCAATGCAGAAGTGCTGTATTTGAGCTTTCCTGCAATAAGCAGAAGTGCTGTATTTGAGCTTTCCTGCAATAAGCAGAAGTGCTGTATTTGAGCTTTCCTGCAATGCAGAAGTGCTGTATTTAAGCTTTCCTGCAATGCAAAAGTGCTGTATTTGAGCTTTCCTGCAATAAGCAGAAGTGCTGTATTTGAGCTTTCCTGCAATGCAGAAGTGCTGTATTTGAGCTTTCCTGCAATAAGCAGAAGTGCTGTATTTGAGCTTTCCTGCAAAAAGCAGAAGTGCTGTATATGGGCCTCCCTGACGGCAAAGTGTTGGTATTATTGCCTTGTAATTAAGAGGCTTCTGTGTTTGAATCGGCCCTCTAGAATTGCTCTGTGACTCTCTCATTTCTTACATCATAAACATATGATTTTTCACCTATGAGAATAACACTACATATGGTGTCATCGGGGAGTGTATTGTGGAATTCACAGATAATTTTAATGTTTGTCCTGTCATTAACCACAACTTGTTTCCTTTTTGAAGTGTTGGTGACAAACATGGGCCTCTGTGCTTTGAATTCATCTGGTGTGTAATACATGTCAGTATTGCCAGTAGTGACCCTTTTGTATGCTGAAAATGCTTCATATAATTTGAGGAAATCATCCTTGGACATGTCTAAATTATAATTTTCTCTAGGAAATACCTCATTTCTGCCATTTTTAAGATATATGTTCTTGATGTTGCAGTTATCAAATTTACTTGAATTTTTTTCCTGATTATTGTGTCTTCCAGTCTGAAACAGTACCACCACAAAATCTGGCATGTCATATTGTATACTGGAGAATGAATTTGTAGCATCAAACTCATAATAAGTACCAGTGGCGGGCTTCTGTACACATTGATATGTATAAAATTGTAAAGAAATCTGTGGATTTTTTATTATATCTGCTTTGTATTTAAGAGCATAACTGGCTTCATATTCCACAACAATTGGGATTCTTAGCTCCATAGTCTGAATAAGGCACTTGCCCTCATCAGGTAGGGTATTAGGCATAGCTTCCCCTGTAGGGTTTAATGTGCTGTACCTCATCAAAGTATTATTATCATTGGCAGCTCTTCTAAATGTGATTCTTAAACCACCCTTCCACATAATATCTTTGTAATCTGAGAAGAATCCTGGCAACAGGCGCATGGGGAACAGCACTGTGTGGCTCTTGGATAATATTTTATCACCAGCCTCCAATCCACCTATTTTGTAGTAAGAAGCCTCGGTTTTGGATAATTTTAGTGTAGCCAAAGCTGTGGAGGTAATGCCGGGATAATCTATTCTGTTTATAACAACACCATGCTTTCTGATCTCAATTTCAGAGAACAGATGTGGCACAAAATTGTCCACCAATCTTATATTTGAATTTGCCGGATAATCTGTACCATCGAGCTTTACAACATCATATTTGATGTATAGATCTGCTCTGTGGGGGTGTATAAAGCCATCCCCTACATCAAGATCAACCTCAATCTCTGTGTTGGGTTGATTTAAATTTGCAAATGTCCTCCTGTTTGGGGGGAATGATTGTAGCTCATAACTCTCAATATTTTCCATTTTTTTTGTATGTATTTTTATTTAAATGTTAATTTCTATGATAGCAGTTGTTGTGGCTCCAGCAAAATCAACTAATTCTTCTTTTTCATTAGTGACCATCAACTCAATGTAATCTATTCTGTTATGACACACAGGAAAATATAATGTTGGGGATGGAGTGTAGATGATGGGCTCCATGAATTCAGAGTTAGGTTTGAATGTTGCAATAATGCCAGTTTGTTTGTGAGTGCCTATGCCATTTGATTTGGTGATCATACCATCAGCCACATTACAGTGAATATTTAGAGTCTCTATGGCTAAGAATTTAGGTATATTAATAGCAGTGTGTTTGATGGCTGGTTCAAGTTTTGTGTTGCTCTCAAAGCCTAACAGCTCTCCTATAGTACCCAGATCCACTGCTTCTGTAGCAGATACAATCTCTACTCTGTGAGTGACAGAATTTTGAGTTAAAACTATACCTCTGGGTAACTGAGCATTTAGAGTGGACAGATTATATTGCCCTGGAGTGATGACAATCTTTTCATCACCAACTGCAATTTTGTTGTTGTGGTGTGTAATATTAGGGATCAAGTACATGCCATAAAATGCTCTGAGAGCTATTGTTTTGGGATACACTATATCATCATGTAATTTGAGTTTCAATATTGAATTTTGGCTGGTGAGATGGAATACCCCCATGATGTTTCAGATACCACAAGGCTTTTTGAAAATCTTCAATTGATGGTTTATTTATTTGAGACATATATCTAAGAACAGATAAACACAAATGTCCACAATTAACATCTTTGAAATTTTGAACACGGGCATTATTGTAATAAAGATTAGCTGAATTTAGATATTTTATTAAATTTTCAGGTGGAACACCTCCAAATGAATCAAACACAAATGCCTCATCTTTTAAATATTTAAGATAACAGATCCAGTGAGTGCCCTGATTTTTGTACTTATCCAAATTAACTATGCCACACTCTTTGTTGAGTGGTTGTTCTGGCAAAGAATCAGACATGTACACACCTCTAAAATGTTTGATGCCCAGTGGCTTGATTAAAGCTTCAATATCTTGGTTTGTAAGCGGCTCTTGTTTTTTTTAAACTTATTCATGGCTCTGTTAACACCTTTGCCTTGTTTCTCCATGGCCAGGTTATGGCGCTTCATTTCATCTAATTCTGCCCTATTCTTCTTGGCATCTATTACTGTTTTTGCTATAGCAGCTGATCCCCCAGCCAAGCTCCCAACAGCCCCAAGTGCTGCTAAGATGGCCGGGATAGTAAATATGAAGCCACCCACATGTGATTTTTTTCTTGATTGCTGTAATTTTTTTAATTGGGGGGTACTAAGTAACAATTTCATACCATGGCCCTTTGCAATACAAGATTTTTTTTCTTGCGCTGCTTTTTGGTTAAAAGGCTATCAATAGTTTTAAGAGATTTAAGACCTGCATAAGGTACCTGATACATAACACCCTTGGCCTTCATTGTAGGTTTATTATATACATATTCACAACCCCCACCCCAATTTTTGTTTGGTATTCATAGCTATGGTGGTCCCCAATGCTACTATTTTTTCACTTAAAGAAGCATCTTTGCTTACAAATCTACCAAATGCAGCCTCTTCTAATTTCTTGTCTGCAACATGTCTCTTGTCAAGATCAGAATGTGTGTTGTATGCTATGTCATGGTCTCTACAAGCAGCATCTAGGGGATTAACACCAGGGTCCCCTCTGTTTAATCTATGGTCCAATTTTGTGCCTGGACCACAATACTGATAGCCTGGAAGGTGTAGTTCAAATGGCAGCTTGTTTATAATATCATTAACAAGCCCCCGACCCTCAGAAATATTCCAAAATTTAGGTGGTAGAGTATTAATAATTTTTATAAGATATCCAATCCCCTTAGTGTCATTCACTATAAAATTAGACAATTTTGTGCTTATCATGTCCATAATTCATTGTAAAAATTGTGGTTGCCAGCATTTTCCTCCCCAGCTATCACCAATAACCTATCTACAAGTTTCCTGACATCATCAACCCACACAAATTCTTTGGGCAGGGTGTTGTATTGTTCGATTCCACTGCCAGTCTTGATCTGTGACCATATGGGCTTGATTAAATTGTTGTATTTTGCTCCACTGCTAGACTTGACTCTTTTTTATGTGGGATCATTGTTCTGGTATAGAGCATCTGATTTTATTAATATTTCTTTGTAATGCTCATAATCTTGATCTGTATAGCTGCCAGGCATTTTCCTAGTCATCAGTTCCCACAATCCAGGTGTTCCGGGATACTTAACAAAAGCTCCTTTCTCTCCGAGACGAGATTCTGAATAAACAATCAGATCATCTCCCATAAATGTTACTCTGAAATTGCCAATTCTATGTATGATGCTACCATCACGCTCTGTGTCAGCATATAAGCCAAAGACCTCATCTTTGTTGTCTTTAGGTGTGGTTAAATATTTTTGAGCAAGAAGACCCAATTCAATAGGATCCAGAGTAGCTTCAATTCTTCTAGGGCCAACAGGACTAGGTGTATGAATACTGGAAAGTGGGGTGAATGGATAATCTAATATGTTTCTTGCAGCTACAGGTACAGCTCTGTGATCAAATTTTGATTTTGCTCTGTAACAGTTTTGATATTTTTACCTAATTCACCAATAGCATCAATAATAGGCTGTTCTGTGCGCTTGTGTTGCTCATAAAAACCTCGGTTCTCTGATTTCCATCCCTTAAATCTTTTTACAAGATAATCTCTTAATTTAAGATCATCAATGATTGGCCTTTTCATGGTTATTTATATATGTCTCAATGTCTAGAAAATTGTTGATTTTATTTCTGTATTTTCCACTATTGGGTTTTCTTGTCATATCAATTGTGACAAACCCATAACTGTCCTGGTTCCAGCACCCACTGCAAAACTTAGAAAAATCATTGTAGCTCAGGTCCCCATCTACATATTCATCATGTATATGTTTGAGGTTGGTATGGTCTTGATGAAACACACATATAAAATTGCTGTTGTCTCGGATCAGCTGCTTCGGAATTTTAGAAAAAGTCTGTGCCAGGTAGAAGCAATCAATGTTTTTGTGCCGGCCCTGTGTAAAGAAATTTCTAACCTTGTTTTGATTATCCAGTATAATGTCATCAAACACAACAACAGAATTATCGAGACATTCATGGAGTGGCTTAACACCTGGTTCAAAAGTGGCTATATCCAATCCATCATTGAGCTTCATCAGCTGTTGATATTTTAATTGTTCCAAGCTCTTAGAGAAGACATACAAGTGCCTGTTTTTCCAGTCTAACCAGTTGGGTGCTAATAAAAAATTATCAATCATTAGTGTAGTTTTACCACAAGCCGATGGCCCAACAATAAGACATCTAATATTATCAGGTAGCAACTTGCCATTTCTCTTATTCTGCTGTTCAGGTTCTGGCAGCCTCTTTATAACATCCCAGGTGTTCATATTATCACTTTGTCTGCATCGATCCAGCTGTGTTCTGGAAGTCCTAGCCATTTGACAAATAACTTGTTGCCTTTTCTGCGGATGATTTTTTCTATGAGATATGTGTCAGGCTGTTTAGTTTTGGTGAGTTCTTCTTCATAGAACCTGCCTTTCAGAATTTCTCCTCGGTGGTCTTTTATTATATATGTGTTAAGGGTCCCAGGTTTAACTTGAACCACTGTAAATAATTCAGTGCTCCAGTTCCTTGTAAAGCCTCTTTTGAATAAGTGCTTATATTTGCTGATTCTTACTTGATCACCCACCTTGTATTTGGCTTTTCTTGTTGTTGGCTGATATTTAGGATAATAAACAGTACTGATCAATTTTTGCTCATCAGATGAAGTTACTTCAGAGGGTTTCATGTTGATTGTGGAATGGACCGAGTTGTTATATTTTTGTAGAAGTTCTGGAAGAATATTAATCCATTTATAATTACCTTGAAGTGTAAATTGTTTATACATAAGATTTTTTAGGGTTTTGTTGAATCTCTCTACAATTGAGGCCTTGAGATCACTGTAACTCGAATAATGTTGTATTGACTGGCTTTTAATAAATTGTTGAAACACTGAATTATAAAATTCTTTGCCATTATCTGTTTGCAAATAGCGCGGTGATCTTCCACTCTGATTGATGACTGTTCTGATGGCTTCTGTAACACATTTTCCAGTCTTGGATTTGAGTGGCACAGCCCAGGCAAATTTTGAAAATGTATCTATGACAGTGAGTAGATACTTGTAGCCCTTGTTGATCTTGTCTAAGTTTTTCAGCTGTCCACTTGCCATCTCAATCAAGTCGCTCTGTCATAAATCATCTATGCCTTTTGTGACTACTGGCAAACTCTTAAAATTATGTCTGGCTTGTCTGTGTAATTCATCAACAATAATTTGTCTAGACATAATATGTAAACAAGAATATTGCAACTATAGGGTGTTCAGCAGCTGATACTACAGGATTTTCTAAATACAATTTGTCCCCTATTTGTATATGAAATTCCAGAGAGCCATCATCTTCATCATAGGCTGTTTCTAATGTATTGGGGTCTGTAAAATCCTCTAACTCTACACTGGTGATTTTTGCTTTGTTATCAGCATTTGTTATTGATAAGGTAGGGTAGTGGTGTGCCTGTGGTTGAAGCCAATATTTGATCTTGATTGGTCTAAGTGTGCCCCCAACAAAAAACTGGTAATAAAATTGTGCAGGGGACAGCATATATATTTTGCCACCTGGTGTAAATGGTGAATCATATTCTTTGTTGGGGATACTGTACAATTCAAGAATTACTGTATGTTTAGGATTCTCGATTATGCCTGTTATTTCTTTTTCTGCTGTGAGCAATCTACTTGTTACAGATTCAAGGTGCTCATTGATAGTCCTAACAACATCATCATGGCCTGGCCAGATCTTTATCTCCACAACAAGTTTCTTGTATTGTTGCACAATCTCTTGTAGCTGCGTGGCAAAAACAGACAAAGCATTTGCTTGATTGGATTCCATGGTCCCTAGATGTTGCTTGATATTAGCTACAATTTGCTGTAAATTTTCAACAACTGCCAATTTTGAATTTTGAGCAGTAAGATCATGGACCTGTCTTCTGATATCCTCAAACAGGGCATGCAGTTCATTAATATGTTGATTAGTTGGTAGAGTGGCCACTGTCTGAGTAAGTTGTTTGATCTCTGCCTGGATATTCTTGATATCTTCTGATTTCAATATGCGATTCACAGCTCTCTTAATATTTTTAAGTTCCTGTGATGTAGGAAGTTTGATACAGTATTTTGCAAAGATTCAAGTGCCAATTTCACATTGTTTAATTCAGAAGCATCAGCCACACCACGCATAGCATCTTGAAGCAGGGCTATATCTGCCTGAGTGGGTGTTGATTGTTGTAAAATTTCAAGCTTTCTTTGGATATCATCAATCAAGTGATGAAAATGAGATAGCTCAGATTCAGTGTTGAGGTTTTCAAGCTTTGTGATCTGTTGCTGGACACTAACAAGGGTATCTACAATACCGGGCAGGCGGGATTCTAGAGTTTCTTGTACATTTGTCAAATCACTTTGCACTGCTGCTATTGTACCTTCAAGATGGGTTATGGTACTTTGAATTTTTCCAAAATCTTCATATGTTTCAAGTTGCAGCTTAATATTGGCAACACTCCGAGTTATTGCACTCAAAGCATCAGAAGATGGCAAGTTGTTCATAAAATTTTCAAGTGTCTCAATTTTTTCTTTAACCTCGGCTATGGCATTGTTCAGAGGGTCCAGATTAGGTATCTCCAGTGACTGAATCTGTTCCTTTAGAGTGGAAATCACTAGATCAAAATCTTCTTGTGATTTTATGCTTTTGACAATTGTTTGGAGCTGTGTTTGGACATTATTTATCTGTTCTTCTAATTGTTGTTTCAATTGCTCAGAGTTGGTAGCCTGGGTCTTAAATTTGGTTTGAAGAGCTGCTACAGCTTCTTCTAAACTTTGAAAATTATCCAATGTGGCCAAGTCAGTATATTTCTGAAGCAGCAATTTGAGTTCAGAATCAATTTTAAGAAGAGGGTCCATGCATTGTGATTGTAAATTTGTAATTTCTAATTGAAGACTGGCATTGAGTGTGGTTTGTAAAGCTTGTAAATCACTTCTTAATTTCTTGACTCTGACATCAAGCATCAAAATCTCATCACTGTGATCTTCATGTCTTGTATGGCCAAATATAACATTAGGCATTTTGTTTTAGTGGTTATTTTTTATTGAATATCTAATTCTTAATTATATAAAAAAATGTATAAGCTTGTCATAGGATCCAGGGACCTCAATATATAAGCAGTCACCAGCAGAAACAGTATATACAGTGCCAGAAATCATGTTTGAGTGCTTAATTCTATAAATATTTCTCCCTATTGAAATCTTGACATCACCCTCAGGGGTTGTAATAAATTGTAATTGACCACCTACAGGTAATTGGTAATGATTTAAATTATTGTTAAATATGTACAATATTTTACCTGTTTCATCATCAACATCTGTAAGTATGCTGTTCAGATGAATAATTAACAAAGCACTCAGTTTAGATATTATATCAGGAGAGGCTTGTGGTGTTGGGAGGTCCATAATAGCCTGTTTTTTGAACCCAAATAAGTTCATAGGCATGTTTATTTATTTCAAATCATGCTCTGTAATTGGGCATTGATTACCACTTCTCAAATAACAATGACCCCATGGTAGAGTATGTATGCCACATGACAAAATACATCTCTTATCATCATGTGGGTCCAGAGCCACTTTTCTTACAATATTGCTAGTCAACAAGTGATCTACACTCTGAATTCTGGATTCTGATGTTCTGATTGTGCTACATGATTTGAGGCAATTTTTGTAATCTTCAAATTCAAGCTCTTTGTCTACAGTTACTCTGCCAATGCCCTTGGCTTTTTTGGCAACAACACCACTACATGTTTCAAAACTGTACATCTTGGCCCTTAACCCAGCAAATGCCACAATAACATCACCAAGTGTCTCATCTTTTAACTTGCCAGGCACCTTTTTGTTGTGGGGTTGAATCTTTGTATGTTCACTGGTATCAAAATATTCAAGCAATGCAGGCTGGGACATATCTTTATAAACATTTCTGTTTGAATATCAAGAACAAAACTATCTGTGTCCATGTACATCAATTTTACACGATCCTTATAAAAAGGCTTCAACACATCATAATACAATTTTAACATGTGTAATTTGGCCAATTCCAATATCACAGCCCCTACATAAATAGGTTTATCAAACTTAATCTTTGTTTTTTTCATGTTGAAAAGTGCCATATTTTCATCATAAATTCTTCTGTAGTTGAAATTAGGCTTTGCAATCAATTTTTTGCTCAGGCTGGGGTCAGTAATTATTTTAACATCAGTATGTTTTCTGACATTTTCAATAGTTTTGCCATACACAGAATTGACCATCAATTTAAACAAGGCCTTATCAAATTGGCTTATTGCAGATGTTCGAAGCTCTGTGTTTGTATCAATATATGGCTTCAACCATCTTGAGTGCCTGAACCTCAAAACTTTGCCAATTTTGGTCACTTGAACACCATGATGCATCAGGAACTGGAGGTTTTTGTAATATATGACATAATCCTGTTTTGGCTCCAGTGTCATCATCAATTTCTTCTGTTTAGAGCCAGGTGAGCACTTAACCTCGGGAATTGGGGGCAGATCAGAAAATATGTTGTGTAAATTATCTGGAATTGTCAGATCAACCTCTAAGAAGAGGCCATAGTCACTGTCATCAAAATCCTTAAGATCTTCAATATTGAAATCTTCAACCCACTCAAGCCCTGCATATGGCAGTTTATCCATCATAGCATAACCATAGAGGCTGTTGGCATCTACATACAGTATATAATTTGATGGCAGTGCTGGATCATAATCAGGAATATATTTGTTATTTGCTCTGGCATATCTCTGAGAGCATTGCACCATGCCTCCCCTTATACATTGCTCCATAAACAGATACATGTTCTGATCCTGGATCAGATCCAATTGCATTTTAGTGTTTAAAAACATTGCAGCCCATGCTAGGCCTGGCGCACTGTAGAAATACATTGGATCCAGTTTATAATTTTGCATGGAAGATTTTCTGAATGCCTGAAGTATATCAGCTAAGAGAGTGACATCAAGTTTTAAATATGCCATGTGATAATCACCAAATGTCTGGCATTTTAAATTGTTCCACATCAACTGGGCATGGTGATAATCTTCATCAGTGATTCCAGATGCTCTGATTTTGCTGTAAAACTCATGTTATGGTGGCAGAGAACACTCTTCAAATTTAGAAAAATCTGTAACATAATCATATGGATATACACCCTTTCGCCTAATTAATTTCAGGTCCTGATTTGGAAACATGGTACATGTGATTTTGAATTGATCATCAGATAATTGAGTGGCCAGTGTAGCCAGGCTAGCCTATAAAATTCTGTATGAATCAAGAAATCTTAAGTGAATAAGAACACCATTAACTTTAATTATTTTGCTAATAGCAATATATTTCTCATCATTTTCTGCTAAAATATTTAAATTCTCCTTGTCAAACCCCTCGTACCTGATCAAATGATGAAAATCATAATTGGATGCACCATGGCAAAATATAGGGACAAATTTTGGTCTCTGGATTTTAATATTACAACTATTACACAGAGCCATTAAGAATTTACCATCTGTATGAGAATGGTGTTTCACCTTGATATTTGTATCTGAAAATTCAAAATCACATACCGGGCATTTTTCTGCATTGTTGAAATCTTCAATCTGTTTCTCTGTTAAAGGCAACATGGGTTTTGATTTTAATAAGACATTAGATGCTATGTCACGGCACTCATTTTCTATTCTATGTGCAAATTTTTTGATGGCATCTGGTCCCATGTATAAGTGTGGTTCACTAGCTACACCATCCCTTATAATTATATAACAAAAGCTAGAAGGTTCATGTAATTGATATGATGTAATTGAAGATTCATCAGGATCTGGGCTGCAGAATGCAAGAGGTTTGAGATTTGATTCAAAATCACAGACTATATATGCTGGGTGTTCCAACAAGGCTTCAAACTTTTTGAATTTTGCTTTTTCACTTGGCATTGGCATCACCATATGAACAGGTTTATAGTTGCCACAGTATTTCAGATGCTCAATTAACTTGTTTTTAGCAATTTCTGCATTTTTTCACGAACCCCATTCACCATTTTTTGACCATCAAATACAGTTAAACATCTTCGGCACAACTTGAATATTCTATTGGATTTGCCTTGTTGTTTTCTGACTAAAGCTTCAAGACTGTGTATCAGAGTGTAATGATATGTGCCATCCCCTTCAATTAAGAGCAGATCAATCGGAACAGCAGAATCATCATCAAGTGTACTGATTCTGAGAGGTGCTATCAAGCAATTGCCACGGCCAGTGGAACAAATAAATACATTAATAGATAATTGTTTACCATTAATATCCCTGGCCTTTTTTTCAAATTTATCAATATTCTGAACAGACATTGGATATTCTAAGCCCTTCATTGCTTCATCGAAATTGTGTTCATATTGTTTATAATAAGTTATTCTCTCAGGGTTCCTTAAAACTGGAAACAAAGCAGCTAAAATACACCACAAAAAGCATTTCTCATCATTATTTTCTATATTAACCACGGCTCTTTTGTTTTTAATATTGGCAGGTAATGGCAGATATGTAGATCCTTGTAATGGGCTGAATTCAGAAATATTAATATATAACTTGTGTGGAGAACCGCATAGGCTCCATCCAGACTCTTTTGCTGCAAATTCAGAGTGTTTAATATTTAATTGATCTATCAAACTGCTTATTATTTTGTCTAAATTTGCATTTGAATATACAGGTACAGTTTCTGTTATGTGGGGCTGTGTAAATTTTGTGCCATTTGGTTTCTTATATTGTGTAAACAATTTGAGGGACAACTTATAAGAGCCATTTTGTGTATTTAGAATTGCCTGCACATCAGGATTTACACTGTTCAAAAAATTCTTAATACCACATCTTGGCTCTGATTTAAAACAGTGATCCCTAAGTTGGCCATTAAAACTGCTATGGATGGATGATGCATAGCGTGGCTGCTTTGCTGCTCTAGCATTAACAGGTGCTTCATGCTTTCTTTTCAGACCAGATGTAGATGGTTGTGAGGGCAATATTGATGACTGTACATAAGAATTACACTTGTGCCATTTGTAATATGCCTTGCTTAATATTTTATGGCATCTTGGACACATTTTTGTGGCCTTTCTGCATTTCTTAGAGTCACAAATATGCCGGTGCCTAGACCAATTAGAACTAGATATATTTTTATTACACTGATATTACACTAATATTTTTGTGGTACTACTTTACTATACCTGAGACACCTGGGAATCATTTCTTTCGCACTTTTTTACATTGCTAAAGTACTATTCTGCATTCCGGAACACTTATTTAGGTGAAATTATTGAATTTGTTAGGAAAGTAATGTATATTTCTTACATTTACGAGTACTTACTGTTCTTGTTTATTTCCACATACAACATGGCGATAGCTTACCGTTGATCGTTCCTTGAGCCAGAAAAACCATTGACGTTAGCCCAAAAATTCACGATAGCCCCACAAACCATCACGGGGACGAGGTATGCCTACTAGGTTAGGTTAGGCCTGTTAGGTTTGGTTCCATTAGCACTCCTTTCGTTCAATTTAGCACATACGGACAATACGAGAGCGTATTGTGCTCTCATGCAGGAAGCAAATGGCGGCAGCAGCAATAGCGCGTCGGAAATAGATTTTCGTACAAAACCACATGCATTCGCATTAAAATGAATCAAAATTACATTCCCGAACATCAACAACGCTACAGAAAATGATTTGCGTAAGTACTTTCTCCTGTAAATTTGAAGAAATCTGTCTCAGGTATAGTAAAGTGTTACCATTTTTGTTTTGGCATTTTTATTGTTTATTTATATAAAATTTCTTGATCCAAAAAAACAGAACTATGCCAAAACAATTATAACAGCGGTTAGTGGCTGAGCTGGTGCTTTTATACCCAGACAACAGCAATAACTAGGCACTGGTGATCCCCAATATAAAATAATTTTGCTCTTTTATGCTGTTGTACAACACACTTTACCAGGTTTCAGATCTGGGAGCTATCAGTTGTATATCAACTAGCAGTAATTATTCTCAAAATCTCACGTGTGGAGATATTATTTTGCCACATGTATTTCAATCTTACACATTTTATCAGGACTCAAACCCGAGCCTCTTGTTTACAAGGCAACAATATTAACATTTTGCAATCAGGGGAGGCTTCACATTTTATCAGAACTCAAACCCAGAAGCCTCTTGATTGCAAGGCAATAAAAACCATGGGGCTATGCACCACACTCTACTGGGTCTCAGAACCCAGGAGCTATGAGCTTTATATCAATGTACACATGGCAAAATCAATCTGAGGGGGGGCTCATCATTTCTACACTAGAATTCAAGATTCCTGGGATTTTGACAGAAAAACACACTGTAAACAATAAGATCATATGGGAACTTGGCATAATTTTAAGTGTAGGCAAATCTGTCTGTTGAGGCTTCTTCTTTTCTACACTAGAATTCAGAATTCTTAAAATTAAGAGCATATCACACTTGAAGAATTGGGGTATAAGCCCCTCTTGGCATTGTTTTAAGTGTAGGCAAATCGGATTGTTCAATCAAATAACCTCTTCTTTTCTACACTTATAAGTTGAGTTTATAATAGCATCAATTATACTACTATCCATTCTATTTTCTTCATAGTATTTCTTCTTTTATTTTTTTTTGGATCCTGCGGTTCAAATATAGATTTTTTTGGAGGAGGGAAATGTTCTTGGTTTACAAAACACGAAGCACTTCCTGATGTTTTGTGTTTACTATGCTTACAAATGACAAGATTGATCAAGATTTTTGTTCTCGAGGTGATAGACATACTTACTCAAACATAACCTTTCCCCTAACACATCTTACTTTCACACCAGGGATGGCCAAAAATATCAGGATTCCGGAAAATCTAAAAATCTCGATTCAAAAATTGTACTACCCGAATTTCGGAAGCAAACCGAATTTCGGAGATAGAAGTTTAACAATTTTTCAATATTTTTTTTTTATTTTTTTTTTATTATTTTTTTTTTTTAAGAATAGATTTAGACATCTCTACTTCACACGTCATGTACGAACACTGTTAACATCATTATCAATGTAGGAATGCCCCCCCTTCCTCTTCCCGGGTTGAAAGATTGTCCCTGACGTTTGGAAAGTCTTGCGATGACTACGTAAAAATGTCACGCTTCGCCACTGGTAATTGAACGCATTTTTCAAACCTTCCTTGGTTTACCATAATTTCTTCCTACACTCCGAAAAAGTCACGAGTCGCCACTGAACGAAACAGAGAAGCTTGAAGGCCTTGCTGCTTAGCATGTGGAGTTTCCACGAGACTATCGAGAGCAGAAGCCGACTTATCTTCAAGAAGTTCTTCACGCACTGGAGCTTATTACCCAGGAGGGCGATGACGCTTGCAAAGAGACCTGGAATGTAACAGAGGAGACCCTTGACATAATTAAAAAGACAGTTTCTAGACTGTTGGCCAACATAAGACCCTTGTTCCCTACGGAACTGGAGTCAAGGGAAAACTCATGTAATACATTTGAATAATATCATCGTGTAGACAATGGACTATGGGAATTAAGGTTTTTCTAGTATTTGGCACAAACTGAGGCTACACTCAATGCTCCACTTTAACCCTTAGTACGCAGTGAATGTGATCCAGTGTGTTTTTATTTCATGGAAAGTTATACGTTAAATAGGCAACCATGGGGTATCCTGGTGCTATTTATTTCAAAATAGTTCTTGGACGAAGGATAATCCTCAGCCATCCTTATGTAAGGAATATATGTATATGATCCAAGTAATTGAGTGCAGGGAGGTTAGAGGTTAGATAGGTATGTTAGAGGAAAGTCATGCTCTTAGTTTCAATAGTATAGGCTTTGCATAAGTGACGTGATCGATTTGAAACATACAGAGAGTCCCGAAATAATGTTTGCACTCTTTGAACGTTAATAGTTATTGGAACACTAATAACGGCAAGCATGAACTTTCTTGCGTGTCATATACCTTAAAGTTATAGATGCTCGTTGGCAGCAATGCTTTGTCTACAATGCAGTGTCGGCGATTAGGCGGGGCGAGGGGACAGTTGCCCTCCACTTCTTGCCACTTCTGCTCCCGTACTATGCTAAATCTTATATGGCAAGGGAAATAAACCGTCTTGGCAGTTTTGGCACTTTGCCCCCTCTGTTTTAGCACCCAATCACCGCCACTGCTGCAATGCTATAGAACAGATGGACAAATCAACAAACAGCAGATATGGTTTCCACACGAAGGGAAGCACAGTTAATCGCATGTTTCATGTCTTCAAGTGGAGAACAATCGTTCTTCCGTTTCCCAGAGGTAGAAATCTAACTGTGTTAAATTGGTAGATCTGGGTGTGGTTACTTGACACTTCGTACATTGCTCAAAAGAAATACTGCTCACCTCTGCCACTTTCAGTACACTAATGGTTACCTCCTGGTGGGCTGTGATGGAACTAAAAACAACAGATACGCACTCTCTCACACTCAATGTAGATATTGCACGTTCAAATACAAGAAGTTCAGTCAAGTTACCTTTAATACTTTCTCAGGTATTAACATTCAAAGAGTGTAAACACTATTTTGGGACACTCTGTATATTACCCACGATTGGTCAACCTTCCAGTCACGTAGTATGCACCGTTTGCCACCAGGAGCAGCATTACACAAAATGGCTTCCATCCTACTTTCGCATCATCAGTTTTTCTCCTTTTTTGGTTGTCTGCAGTTATTCTTCCTGCTTCCATGTTTACGATATTCCATTTTTACTGCTGCATTTCCACCATATTTGCTGTAGCCTATTATTTCTTCCATTTTCTGTATCCTATTGTTTTATCTCCTACTTTCCCCAGAGCTGTTTATACCATGTGAAATATAATCAACATATTCAACTCTATCTTTTATATAATGAACTTCTCTCTGATTTTTTTTTTTTCGAATTTATTTCATTATTCCGTTCCCTCACCCTTAAGCCTTAAGTTTCTCAATGTGAGGCTTAGCCATAATTTGGCCTGTTTTTGCATCTTGGAACGAGGGTTTATTTCACCCCCAATGAGACATGAGCTCCAGAAAATGCCTTCCTATTTTTATTTAATTTTGTAATCTCTCCTGTAAGAATGTGTAATCTACCTGGACTGTCCTTAAGCTTCCATTCACTCTTCACTGCTCGAATTTAGATCTCACTACCGAAGTTCCCGGTTTCAAATCCTGGTGAAGGTATGACATGGGTGTTCTTTGTGAGCATTATTTGATTAATTTCGTTAGATCATCATCATTCACGATCATCGTCGCTATTAGCCAAATGTGGCACAAAAACAACGCTAAGTAACATAACTACGAAAACCGAAATTGCTTACGAGTGTAATCGCGGTCGAAGCGTTTCAAGATGGCGAAAGTTCAACCCACAATTGGCTCTTTTCATTGATGGTAGAGATATTGAATTTTATATTCACTCTTTTCGAATACTGAAAAATGTTCCCGTACAAAAAATGGTTTAATAGTTAGAAAAAGTAATTTTGCCTAGATATATAAATGAATATAAATCTTGGACAGTGTGATTATGGATAATTTGTAAGTCAAAGTTATGGCCAGCTGGTGGCTATTTTTCTGTTATTTGAAGCTATTTATAACGCACTCTTCATGGAAGTGGTCAATGCATCCCACACGGTTCGATCTGGTAGTAAAAGTCTATTATTTGTGACAGGGAACGTCAAAATGTAGATAATTTTTGAAGTTACTAAATGCCAATAAGATGAGAATTTCATTTAATGTTAGTCTTTTGGGAGTGAACTATTTAGGAAACTATCATGTACAAATATAAAATTGTGTATTAAACTATACTCGTTCTAAATTCTTAAAGAATCATCTCGAAACATTGACATATTGTTGATTGTCACCTCCCGGGATCGATACCCGGTGGAGGCACATAGTGGTTCGGATTGAACTTTAATTGTAGGTCCAGTCCCGATTAGCCTTACTGTGCATAAAGTGGACTTAAAACACCAACTCAATCAATCAATTGATTGTCACCTATACACTAAATGCAACTCTAACTTGCTACAACCTGAAATCACGTGAATTGATTGTTCCTAGTGCATATCCCTACGGATAGCAGTGGCGTAGCGTTATAGTACGCCCATACGCCCGGCGTTCCCTGATTTAAAATTTCAAAAATGCGTAAATGCTGTAAATATAAAGTAAAACGTGACAAATTTCATACATGTTTCACCTTCATGGCATTATAATAGCTATTTTTCGCGATCCGCTTGCAACGCTCCACTAACAAAACTCGTTCTAGCATTTTTTTTCCAATGCCTTTCCTGGCCGGACTCCGAGCAGGTTTGGCGTAAAGGACTCTATATTCCTTGCTGGAAGTTTCTGCCCTGGAGGGAAAAAAGCATGGATCTCTACAGCGGGCGCTCAGTGCTCTCTTGGACGCTGGCGTATGGAGCAGAGAGCTACGTGATTGGTTCATGTTACCCTTCCTTCCGCAGACGACAGAAGCAGAATTGATACTCGTTTCTTCGCGCTCGCGCTGTGTGATGCTACAACATGCAATATTGACTGACGTAACTTTACCAAACTCAAATATACCATTTCTTAATGGACACTGCATTGTATAATTAATTGCACGAACAACGATGTGCATTAAAATCTAAAAGATCAACACAGTTTTTGTGAAATAAGTTGGTGAAGTCCTCGTGGTATAAGTTCAAACTGTGGCTGCTCTACCACGTAACCCGCAAAACTATTATATTTTTACTATTATTATTATTCGTTAGTATTTAACTGCTTAATATTGTGCCAATGGAAATGTTTAGCATCATTTGAAAACTCTTACCATCGAATGGTCTCTGGACAAAATTTTAAAATGTTTATGAGCATTCTGAAGATGCAATAAACAGTTGTCTGAATTACTAATGGGCACTGTTACGTCAGTAGACGACAGTTGGATCATCCACCTACCTCCGTGTCAGAGTGTTTTGCACATCGCGCCAAGACGACACAGGTCCCTGGTTCGAATCCCGGCTTGAGCACGGTGTTCTTTGTAAGTATCCCTTCATCAATTTATATTCATACACTCATATTCACATTCGCGATTAACCAAAAGTGGTAGAAAAGCGAAGTAAAATAAACCAAATCAATCAGTAGTTGGATCATCTACAACAATGACGTCTACTGTTGTGCAGAGGCGCTTGTGATTCAGGTAGGTTTTTAATGACTTGCGTTATGCAGAAAGGTATAAAAATGGTATAAAACACCAGAGTTCAGGGACGGCGACAGGGGTGGGCATGGGTGGGCAAGCGCCCACCCAAAAATTCCTGTGCCCACCCGATTGCCCACCCAAACAAATTCACTAAGTACATATACTTAGAGATATGTGAATGTTGCAATAAATAAGTGTATTCTGGTGTTCATTACATGTATATTTTACTAATGAATATTATCTATACTAGAAATGTTCACATATCATCATCATCCCATAAAAAGCTGATTTAACTTTGTCATTAGAAAGCAAAAGGAATTACTAGAGAGCTTTAAACAAGACAACTGTGACCAATTGAATACTTCTATGATTAGAAGAAGCTAGTGGGGCTTAGGAGGCAAAATTATGCAGGGTATGGTCAAAATGAGATCAGGGTTTAGTGTGAGCTTGAGAGCTGCAGCTCCGAGCCTTCACTGGGGGAAAAACTGCTTTGAAAAGTACCACATACAGAAAAAAATAGGTACTTCGGATGCGATGAAAAATATGTAGAAATACGTATAACTAACCACCTCATGTAGCTTGGCGAAAAGTTATAACTGAAAGTGTGGAGGAGTTTGGGTGGGGTCTTGGTGATGTAAGCTCCGGGGCTTCACATATATAAATCCCGGCCTGCGTATGATTAAAATAATATTTAAATAAACAAATAAACACCTCAGCGTTGTTTCCTCCAGCAACACAATAAAATATTTCGACTTTTTAATTAGGTCTACACAGTGGCGGCGAATGGGTTCCAAAACCAGGAGGGCAAAGACAGTACATTTCCCTTTGTAGATAAGGCTTAGAATAGTGCGGGGGCAAAAGTGGCGAAAAGTGGGGGCAACTGCTCCCTTGACCCCCTGATCGCCGCCACTGGGTCTACATTGAAATTCCAGAAGTGTTTCTTTCTTTATTTCATTACAATTTTTATATTTATATTTTACATTAGCCTGTCATTTTAAAATATCTACATGGTATACAAAATAACAACTTTGTATTCGTTCTACTAATAAATACTAATAAGAAGCAGTCACAATAACCACTACAATACCGAGTTATATTAATTTTGATGTAACAGTTATGTGGGTTTGGAAAAAAGCAACAGAATTATTGAATTGATAATGGGTGGCTAATTCTATTTAGAAATCCTGGTTCCAGACATAAATTTTGCCTATCAGTTACGTAATCATGCGATTTTTCTTGTGATTAACTTATGTAGAATTAGAAGAAGCGGTTGGAAGGAAAGCTTTGTTTTAAGGGCTTTGTTTTGAGAATGGTTTAAACTTTAGAAGCATCAGAGGTTTAGCCGAAAAGATCAACAGAATCTGTAGATGCCGATGAAGTAAAGAAGAAAAGCTATATCACGAAGTATCCATAAGAAAATTTTGTTTATTTGTTTTTGAGTCGAATTTTATGCTCCGATAGGCTAATCGGGACTAAACCTACAGCTTAATGTGGAGTCCGAACCAGTGTGTAATATGCAGATGCTTCCACCAGGGGAGGGGGCAGTAGAAACCAGAACCTCTTCATTATGAGGCGTCAACGTTATGCCATTTGAGAAAAAAATATATATACAGAAAGAACTCACAGGAAACGTGTTATACGTATAATCACCATAAAAGATGCGTTCGTTTAAGAGGATGTATTGCCAGAGATAAATATTCGAGACTTTCGGAAAACAACGTTATTGTTCACGGAGTTAGCTGCCTTGATCCAACAATGAAACACTGTGAAATTGAAATTACCACCTCAACTTTCGAAGTGGTATGAACTAATGAAACTCCGCTTTGGAAGAGTAAGTTGTTGCTGATTCGACTGATTTGTTCTATGTGAAATCACTTTTCTGCTAATTTTGGCTAATGGCGACATTGAGGTTCAATGGTGATTAGATGAAAGTGACGAAGGGGGGGGGGACAAATATACACAGACATTGAAAATACAACCCCCCCAATTATTATTTTGACTGTGGTTCCAGGCGCCAGAGACTCGTTCGCCTGCAGGATTAAAGTTTCCAGGGTATACTGGGCAGGATCGAGGTTGACATTTGAGCGCTTCCGAAAAGGTCACGCCAAACAATCCAAGTCGTCTGTGAAAAGGAGATGAATTACCGGGTATGGTGATCAATTTCGACGAATTCCTTGTGTCCAAAATCACATTCTACAAAATGTAAACTATTTGTTACCTCAGTGCATGTGTTTATCTAACCATATGTGCATCACATCTCCCGCATGAGTAACGAAGACTTACTTCAGAAAACGAATAACAACTTAGCTGACAGATTTTTCAATGTTACTTGATTATTACTTTTGGGCAATATTTTGTCAAAATAAGCCTGGGGATACTTTATGCAGAATGAACAAAGAATTGGTTTTTCCATGTATGTGTGTATACGTACATTCCCAATAAGACATTAATTTTAATCCAAATATCCAGTGACAGCGATTAGGAGGAGCGTGGGGGAGTTCTCCCCCGCCACATTTGGCCACTTGTTGTACCCACACTGGCCTCTTAATGCTAAGACTTTTCTACCAAAAAAAAGTAAACTGTCCTTTCACCCAAGTTTTGGCACCCGATAGCCGTTACTGCAAACATTTGTCAGTTGCAATAACTTTGTAAGCCAAGTTTCAGTCAAAAACTCATATGATGAAATTAATATGATCAGGAACATGCATTTAATTATTTTTTTTTAAAAAAAAAGGTAAAGTGCTCCCCTGTGCATAGCACCACGCCATGAAGGCGTATAGGGGGTGTGGGGGTAACGCCCCACACTTTCTTGATCCGGTCGTGAGTTAAATTACGAAAAAGTAATTTAATCCTTCACCATTGTCTACCATCACAATTTCTATCACTGTCGGGGTCATAATATATAAAGTGTAGTAGGTATGTGCCTATGTATTTTTGCACTTGAAGGACAAAATGAGATGCAACCAATTCACATTTATTTCACTACATTGACGTGAAGGAAAGAATGTGATTAGAATGTATGGCTGCGCACACACAAACACTTCCTTGAAGGAGACAAAGTAGTGGAACAAGATGCGAGAATATATTAGAAAAGAAAGGGGGAAGACACCAAACACACTCACACATACATGTGTGTGTGCATGGCAGTTAAGAGAAACATTTGAAGAATGGAACGAGAGAAAGTGAAAGGGAGAAAGAGGTAACAAGCTGGGATAGAAAGATATAAGAAAGCATTAGGGAGTAAAACAGAAAAGAAGAAAAGCAAAGGGAAAAGAAGTGAAGGGAAATCGGGAGTGTAAGAGAGAAGGGGATACATATGCATGTATGTCGTACATATATGTGTCTTACATGCATATATATATATATACACACACACACACACACACACACACACACACACACACGTATATGACCTTACATTTATAACTGCACACCCTAATCTATTAATATACACCTTCTGCCCACCCGGTCGAAAATTTCTGGCGCCGCCCCTGCCAGAGTTCAAAACATTTGTGGCATAGTAAGGCATCTAATTTTCTAGCTAAAACATGCATGAGATGATGTTTTATTGGAAACCCAGCTGACTTCAGGCGAATAAAATACCTGTGACGACTAATTCCATAAGTAAATTATTAAGCAAAAAAGGGCCGACCCTTCCTTCGGACTTGGCGTTCCCACCCAAAATGCCCATGCTACGCCACTAACGGATAGGACAGTAGAGTAGATAGCATTTTATTGAAAGCGAGGGAGGGAACCCTATACCTGAACAGCAATCCTACAGATTATTTTTTACAAATTTCAAGCAAATCTCAAATTAGAAATCACCATCTATCTCTCTCTCTCTCTCTCTCTCTCTCTCTCTCCCTCTCCTTCCATACAGGTTGGTCGCCAAATACATTGTAAGATTTAAAAACTCTTACTTTTCATGACAGGTCACATTTACATATTTGCCATGGCAAAAAGTTTGGTTCAGCCTGCGATGCGGTAGACCCTGGTTCGATTCCTTAGACTGGTGACCTCAGGTTGGATATATTTTCCTTACTGTCCCTGCGATAGCGGAAGGGTATGGCTCTCGTTAATGGGCACGTGAAAGGTCTATGTTAAAACTACTAGGGTCGGAGCATATGTCATGACAACTCGAGAATGCAGGACAGGCACAAAAATTCGAAATATACAAACTGAACAATGCACTGTACCAGATTGGAAGCGAAGTGCCAAAAAAACATTAAAGAAATTATCGTTGCACATGAGTGTTGGTCACAAAGCTACATTGTCAGTACAAAAACAAGAAGGGCCACACAAGGCGCCCTATGAACCCGCAAAGTAGTTCCCCAGAACGTCCACAACACGCTGTCAACGATGTGGGAAGCGTCGAATACCATTCACCTCATCAGGTGTGAGTTCGGACATCGCCGACAGCAACGCCCTCTTGAGTCAGAAACCATCTAGGTGGCCTCTTTACTCTGAGCATGAGGTCGAAATCACACGTGGACACATCCGGTGAGTATGGTGGGTGCTCTACTACTTCACATCCCCAAATATTGCTATTTGATGTTGCTCGAAGTTGTTGTTTTTTTTTTTTTGTTCGTTGCAGTTTCAAGATATCCCTTTTCTGTTACTTATCTCTTTTTGGAGAGGGGGCAAGTACCTCTGTGCTCCCTGCTATATCTGGCAATGCGACACAATATATAAAAGAATTGCACCCTCTAGGATTGACCTCGCCCCCCCCCCCCTCCCTACAAAGAATTCCTGGCTATGGGCCTGATCATGGCATATATGATCCATGTTTGTTGTATAAAAAAACATTCAAAACGACGGCGCGTGAATTATCGAATCCAAAATCCGACTTGGGAAAATTATTTACGACTTTTCGGGATCTAGAACAGTCGAAAAGTCCCAAGGGATCGTATTGGAAAGAGGTTGGTTATTGTACTCTGCTCTAAAATTTTGTAAAAAATTGAAATTAATGGTTTACATTGCAGAAGTGCAAATACAATCACTTTAAGGAAAGGGAATTTTCACTGCGTCCGTAAATTTCGAAAGTTTCCCGTCCCGGAACTACACCACTAAACTGGCGATTTATTTTTTCAGTCCCCAACGACGGGATTATAAAAATTTCCCTTCCCAATCCCATTCCGACCAAAAATGTTCGTCCTGCACACCTATAGTTACGGACGGCAGTCAAGGTTATTCTAATGTCTGTGATGAAAACATTCTTTCCTTATTTTGTTCGACATGGCAGTAATTGCTACAACTTACCGTCTGAAAATCACAGAAAACAATATTATTTGTAATTTAATATCAACACTCTAATTACATGGTCTTTCCCATTGCGTGCGCCCATGTCATTATTCCTTCATAAACAATATACGTGTAGTACACATAGGCGTAGCTACGCGGTGTGCCGGGTGTGCCTAGGCACACCCTAATGGGCTGCTTTATCAAAGAGAATTAAAGACAGATATTTCAATATGAGAGAAAATAAGCGGCATCTTTCATTTTCCAGGACAAAATTATTAAAAGTAGAGATTATTCAAAATATTGAACTCGCTGAGTTTATCACCGAATCCCACCCCGTTTCCTCAATATTGATCTAAAACTTACCTATATTTGTGGAAATAGGTTCTTTTCTTTACTGAACGCTCGAAATTAAAAACTGATATAATACAAGGAAACAATATGTACAACACTAACAGCAATGTCACAGTAACATATTTGCTACCAACAATCGCCTTCCCCTCCATTCTCACAATCAACTGCTTTCTGTGGGCCAGAAAGCTTATCAGTAAACATTTTGACAATGCAACTATATTGTTGGAAGTTTATTTACCAATGTAGCTGGTGGCTGGTATTTAAATCTATTTCCTGAACCGACTAGTTTACTTCGTTGTAACTGTCGTTGTACTTGCTTTCTCAGATTCTGTTGCAAATTCGTCTCTCGGAATGATCGAAGGAGCCATTATTTGATGACAATTGCAGCTTGTGGACGTGATATTTCGTTCGTGTAAACTTACCGTACTTTTTTTAAATAGTGAGTTGTTGCTCTAAAAGAAGATGGATCGTTTTTTCGTAAGACTGAAAAGAAACGAAGGTGGTCCCGATTGAAAGCAGACAGTTGAAAGTTCAAATGCCTGTGATAGTGGCAGTTGTAGTGGTATCGATGAACTTGTAAATAACAAACCATCCTGTTTCGATGCTCCTGATGCTGAAGAAACACCAGGTAAGCCTATTGACATATCAGTAGATCCTTATGACCCTGTAAATACAATACCACATAACAGAACAGAATGTGATGTAAGGGTGAAATTAGGACCGTACCAACCAAACCTGGTGGTTTTCTCTAGAAGTAGAATATGTGGAAAAGAAAGAGCTTTTCAATCTAGCTGGTTTCACAGTTACAAATGGTTGGAATATAGTATAGCTGTTGACTCTGCATTTTGTTTTTACTGCAGAGTTTTTGCTTTAAACAATGTATCAGTGAGAAGGCACCTTCATCAAGCATTCATTATACGAGGTTTTGAAAACTGGCATAGAGCAAACGAATGTTTTCGAAGTCATGAAAAATCTAAAGGACACCAGCAAAGCTTAAGTTCCTGGTCAAACGACAATAAAATAAGCCAATTGACATCCAATTAGATGAGTGTAAGAAGGCTTTTCTTTCAAAGCAAGAACAAACAAGACTGCAAAATCGACAAATCATGGAGAGGCTAATAATCATAATTATTTGTCTTACAAAAGGAGGCTACCCATTGAGAGGTCATACTGAGAATAAAGAAGCATACGACAGGGTTTTTTTTGTAGATGTAGTTGAATTAATTTTCAAATATGACCCCATTTTGAAAGAACACTTACTGAACGGGCCAAAAAATTGCACTTAAGTCCACAAATTCAGAATGATCTAATCCGCAGTTTGAAAAATGTTCTTGTAAGGAAGCTGAAAATGTCATTACTTGGTACAAACGTGTGCATTATCGCTGATTAAACGAGTGATTGTGGTCATCATGAACAGATGTCTATAGTTTTTCGATTTTATGATGTCATTAAACAGTTACCTGTTGAGCATTTAGTGGCTCTTCGTAAGTTATCTTCTGTAGATGCACAGACAATTTTTAATACGTTAGCACTAGTAGTGTCAGAGTTTGGTGTTGATTGGCAAAATGTTCTTTCAGTTTGCTCGATGGAGCCTCAACAATGTCTGGGACACTATCTGGGGTGTAAATGAAGTGCAAAGAAAAGATCAGTTCAATAATGTACGTTCACTGCTATGCTCATTGTTTGAATCTTGTACTTGTGGACTCATGTAACTCGCGACCCGAAAATAGACTAGCTTCAGATTTTTTTGAACAATTCAATTCCTTTGCTCTTTCATTGAAGGTAGTTCGTCAAGGCATGCAGTTTTTGAAAGTGTATGCCAGGAAATTGGTCTAAGTTTAAGAACACTGAAGTCTTTGTCAACAACGAGATGGGCGTGCCGTGCTGAAGCTGTTTCTGCAGTGGAAAGGAACTACTCTGCAATTAATTTTGGCTTGGGAAGAAATCACTCAAAACAGTCATCAGGGTAATGTGAGAGCTAAAGGGAATGGACTAAAACAACAAGTCAGATCGTTTGAGTTCGTCTTTTGTCTCACAATGCTGCACCCAGTCATACAAATGATCGTGAAGGTTAGCAAGTTACTCCAAAGTCCAGATGAAAATTTACTTTCGGCTGTATCTAGGGTCAGATCGCTTCGCAATGCTGTGCAATCCATGAGAATTTCATCTCAATTCATGGAACTCTTCAACGAAGCTATTAAGGTCTGTGATAGTCTGGAGATTTCAATTCCTCCAGTAAAGAGGCGCAAAATTGCAAACACTCTTGACGAATCAGTCAGCTCGCAGTATTTGTACGAAACAGAGGAAGAGGCGATGAGAATTTCTTGTCATTATCCTCTTTTAGACTCATTTGTTTGTAGTATTAATGAGAGATTTCGTCAAGAAACTGTTGGGGTCATCAGTGTCATGGGAAATCTGGTTGACTTGAATGTAAAGGAAAATTCAAATTGTCAGTCGACGAGTTGGCAGCAGAAGTAAGACTTCTGAAAAGAAAATCATCTGTACCTAAGGGAAGTTCTTCTGTTACGCTACAGAAGTGGTTTGAGTGGTTGGAGAAAGAAGGGAGAAATAAGATATTTACTGCATTCTACTCTATACTACAGCTCTTTTCTTCTATACCTGTCACAAGCTGCACGTGTGAGAGAGCTTTCTCCAAGCTTACCCAAGTTAAAACTAAATTCAGAGCAATTCAGATGCAGGATAGATTGGAAGCCCTGCTCTTGCTATTTGTGGAACAGGAAAAAGCTTCGTCTATTGATGTAAATGAAGTTATTAAAGAGTTTAAGAACATTGTACCTTTTGACAGACGTCTCTTGTTATAGATGACGTGTATTTTGATGAATTTGTCTGTAACATTTATGAACATTTTTTGTGTGTAATTTCTATGCAATTTGATATTTTCTACTACATATATTCAGAAATTTTCAACACTGTCATTTAGTGAATTTATATTCCTTTACAAAGATCAGTGCAGTTAAAGAGCCAAGTGATTGTATTGCAAAATATGTTATTAAAAAGGTACAAGTCCTAAATGATTTTTTTTTGTGCACACCCAAATATAAAGTTCTAGCTACGCCTATGGTAGTACATTAGTCAAAATTAGCATCTTTGACATTTCTGTATGTGTGGAAAACCACAAATCATTTCCTGTGTAGATCTATGTATAATACATTGCATTTCATTGTTATGAATTGCTTGAAATGATCGCATCTCCTTTGTCTTTCTCATTTGGCATCAATATGTTCCTGGTTAATATATCTCACTTCAATATATAGTGAAGGGTTGGAAATTTAAAAGTGGCAACTATTTATTCTCAAATGATACAAAAGAGATACTTTTACAGCCCTTCGATGTAGCCACCAGCATTGTGTACAACCGTTGCCATGATTTCTGTAGCAGCGCCTGTTCTGTTGATGGTTCGAATGGAGGGAGCGGTCTGTTGCCTGAAGAATCTCTGGAACAATTCGAAAGCTTCATCTTGGGGATCAAATCAAAGTCACAGGTGCTGATAGAGCTTCTGCCAGCCCCATCGAGCTAACAAATAAGCCACAGCTTACGCTACATGCGCCCGAGCATTGTCCTGCAAAATGATGAGAGGATTCAGGAGAAGTGTCCCCTCTTCTTTCGTAACGCAGGTCGCAGGTTATGTTCCAAGTGGTCTATGGTAATATTTTTCGTATTGATTAGAACACACACACGTGTCAGGCAATTTCCATTGACATTCCACGTCAGTAGCATCATGGTAGCATGGATAATTAATGAAATAATAATCATTACTAAGCAGAACATTCCCTTTCACTATTGCTCTTTCTTCCATTAAATCCTAAAACTAGTGGTGTGCAGGACCAACATTTTGGGCGGGACGGAATTTTTTTCAAATCCCGCACTCCAGGGCGGGAAAATTTATCTATTCGCAATTAAAATTACCACCTGAGCGCTAGTGTCGCTTCCAATATGGCTGCTCTACGTAGGATAGATCTTTGCTGTTTCATCTGCACTGCACCTCGGTTGTAACTGCCTAACTGGGGCTCTCAGAAATGATTTGAAAATAAAGCGATTCACTTGTATTGCAAAGCTTGGGCAGGAAATAAATAAACATGCCGTTGCAGTTTTTCCCCAAAGAGGCAGGCTGGTTTAATAACAACACCGGATAATGTTAATAATAATAACAATAACAACAATTTCATTGAGGCTATCTTCAGTCTTGACTAAAAATTGACTTTCTGAATGAAACAGAAACATTAGCATGTCAATTATGTTTTTCTGACTTACTTCTATGATTACGGACATTAATTAATTCTCAAACTATTTTCATCTTCGCACTTAATCGACTTGCACCTGTTCCAAATTACATACATAATACATTGTTTTAAAAAAATGTTATATTCATAAAGAACAATTTAAAATTTACTTTCATGGCAATAAAATCATCTTTCCGAAAGATTATTTCGGAAAATAAAGTGAACAGACTCGTACATTCTTCGTAATTTCCTTGGCGCATTTCAGTTATGGCAATCTTGTCAATCAGTTCTGTTCTCCCTGATTTATTTAAACATTTCTTTTTGTTGATTCCAATGGGTGGAAAACACAAGTAAGCTTTTCACTTGTCCTGAACCACAGAACGATTTAGAGCAAAAAACTGAACAGTATACGTTACTTTTTCACATGTTCCCCATGCTTTGAACGGCTTCAACACGGTGAAGCGCAGCGAAGTGTCCTACGTGGAGTGGTTCCTGAAAATCTCACCAGATGGCATATCGGATAATTTTAATCGCGAATTTACGGATCAAATCGGAAATTTAAGGCCCGTATTCATAGTCGTTTCTCAAGAAAGGAAAGCGTCTTGAGACCTCTCTTAAGACGCCATGCTGTTTCATAAACGTATCTCAAGATACTAGCCAAGAGACGGTTTACTTCACCATCTTGGATAAGAACAGTCTGTGCCAAGAGACACTTTTGGCGTTTCATAGTTCTCTCTCAAGATCCATCTTAAGATTCGCTGTTTCATAGACACGTCTTGGCAGCGTAAGAGCGATATTCGGTCTCTTAAGATCCTGTATTCGCCAAGAGAACGAAACAGGTCTCTTGAGATACAGAATGTTCTCTTGAGAAAATAAAAATGGACGTTGCAGTTAGAAACTATGATGAAGAGGATGGATATTTTGAAGATTTTCTCATTGCAACAGCTGTTTTGTCCAGTTTTTATGCCTCAGTTTTGCATCAGGTATGTAAATTGAACTACTCTCTACGTAATTATCTTAGTTTGAGGAAACATAAACCTTGTTAATTGGTTGTACTGCCTCTCTTTCTTCGGTTTATTGATTCATAAAGAAAAGTGTAATCCTGTATTATAATAATATTGCTTCTGCATGAACATTATTTGATTCTGAAGTAGTGCATCGATTTGTTACTCAGTTGTGTAGCAAAATAATGGAATACAATAGGATTTCGGTGCCGTTAACCCAATGTAGTCCCTCGAGAATTGTTTTGTTTTCTTTTTAATGGACAGATTTCGATGTTTTACGTAATATTAAATTGGTTCCAACTCGTGGAAAACACAAATAACTGATGTATTTGATTCCAAAGTATGCCTGGCGTAAGTTAAAACCTTCCATCTACGGTTACTTTCGCCGCCTTTTATTAGTAAAAAACTGTTTATGTGCACACAAAAAGAGCGAAAGAACACGTCAACTAGGCATGCATTTATTCCAATACCGTCGGAATGAGCAATGCTACTAAAAAGATCTCCGCCAGAAATGAAGAGTATGAATTTCTCCCCATGTGGCAAGTGGAAGCGATTTCCTAAGTTGATTATTAAGCCTTATACGATTTTTGGAAACTATGATGAATTAGTATTTACCGAATCCCATGTATTCCTTATGGGACATCAACTTCAACTTCAAGTTACGGCTGATCAAATGGGAGTGTCGACTTTTCCTACTACTATGACATAGTTCAACGTGTCCTTTTTCCGTCCATGTACTTTTCTACGTCATCGGATGTTTGATATTCCCGAAAGAACGAATAAAATAAAGGTCCCATAAGCCTAGTGCATTTCTCCTTGCCTCCTACGGCCATCCTGGCAGTGTTGCCAAACCTGATGTGCATAAAGAGCTAAATTTCACCATTAATATAGCTAAAGAGCACTTTCAAGGAGCCAGATTAACGAAGGCTGCATACAGTGCCTACTAGGGTATTTTAGTTGTCAGAGGGGTGGGAGTGCTGCTATTACCGTTAGCTTTAAAGTGATGGCAATTTATTCTTAGTTTTCACCTCCTAGATTTGGCGGCATCACCAATCTCAATAATCCAATGATGTTAATATAAAATCGAAAATAAAGGGTTCCCGGATAACAAAATTGTCATCTTCATCTTAGCCACAGCGCTATATATAAAAATACATGGGGAGGAAAGAAGAGGTGGGTGACGCAGCCTATAGTTATATGAATATCACGTCACGTGCAAAATGTACACTCATGGCAAAAGTTGGCATTTATGGGCCGGAGCCAGTGGTGGCATCATAGTGGGGCAGAGGGCGGGTGCCACAGTTCACAGTCAAACGAGTGCACGAAAGAGCCAAATCTGGCTCCAAAAGAGCGAAGTTGGCAATAGTGATCAGAAGCTGTCCCAGCGAGAAAGACCTAGGGGAAATTGTCCCTCCTCGCCGAAGCCCTCAGGCTGTTTCACATGAAGGTAACAGACGTACTTTTTTTCACAATGACACATCTGTGCGAACTAAAAATAGTGAAAAACCTCAACATTTAACATAAACCATGCAAGGCATTTACTTTCTTGAGGGAGTACAGATTGTTAAGGGTACCTAGTATTTCTATTTTGGGCAACTACTGGCACAATGTGGTGAGACCAGATATATCTTTCACACATTTTCAATGTATGTATGTCAAATTACTCACACTAACTTGGGAAAATAAACAAGACAATAACACTTAATCAAACTACCTAACCTGTGCACTATAGAAGTTTCTGATTATTTTTAGACACACAAATGGAATACCTAACTGCCCTCCCTAACATGCAGTGCAAAAGATAGAATACAAGAAAATATTTGTGTCTTAAAAATAAATTTCCACAATGACAAATCACGAGACCTGGTGAAAATAGCCCCAAAGCTTGGTTCATCACCTGGTGAATGAAGGTAGTCGCTGATTTGATTTTATTACTACAGTATATATGATTACACAAAAATATATGATTTAACATGAACATATTTGAACAAGCATAATTGTGAAATCATGAATATTTCTCTTCTATTTTCCATTCCAAAGGTGTACACAGAAGAGGCTGTATCCCTTCAGATATTTTTTTTTGACATAAATTAATATAGGTCCAAACTCTGCTTTTGTAATTTCGATATTCTCATAGTACACACATGCATTTACATAAATCATATTCTACATGTGCCTATAAGCAAATACTGAACAGGTTTTCTGATGAGAATAATTTTACCATCCTGCTCGTGTGCACTTATGCAAGTAGTTCAGGCAGGTATGTAGCAATTGTTTAGATTTGAATAATACTGAAAAACTTTTACAAACACAGTTATTTTCATGTTATTAACTTCAGAAATGAGTATTTTCTGCATTTCAAAATGCACAAGATATGGACATTTTAATAATCAGGTATGTGTATTGGGTTAATTTGTGGTTAAGCATTAATTTATGTGGAATGAATTTTCTTTACAACTTTCCATGTTCTTGTTTTAAATTGTGAGATCAGTCTTAAGGATATTTTGTTGTTATTTTTTCAGGTAGTGCAGGTCCCAAAAGGGAGTTCTTGACTTCGTGGCTAGATGGGCAGGAAGTATTTATGATAATTCGATATTCCAAAGGACAAGATGCAATTCTTCATGGCAAGGGATATTCAGCTCAGCTCGACCATACCTCTACAGTCCATTCCAAGACCCACCAACTGATCCTGAAAGAGGTACAACTATGCCCATGCTCAGCAGAGGAATGTTGTGGAGAGTACCTTTGGGATATGGAAGCGACGTTTTCCACGTTTGTCCAGAAGACTTGGAAACAGTTCGAGACATTGTTATCGCGTGTGCAGTTTTCCACAATATGGGTATCATATACAGTGGCGATGTTGAAATTTTCAAGGAACCTCAGATATCATGTCTGTAGAAATAGAGCCTACACGTGTGCATCGTAACAATGGTGAGCTGCAAAGGAGCTTCTTGTGAATAGACTGTTCATATGAATATAACAATGTGGTCAGCTTATACTTTGTCAAAGACTATTCACTCAGTTGCTTATACTTTGTCAAAGACTATTCACTCAGTTGCTTATACTTTGTCAAAGACTATTCACACAGTTTTCAATGTTTCTCTTTTTCTCTCGCACACAATTTTCTGCATCAGCATGTGTGTGTGACAGTGAATTATAGTGGTAGGAATCCTAGTTTTATGAGATTCGTTTGATTTTTATTGTGAACGCTGTTTTAGCATGTTCCATGACGTTAAATTCGTATTCATCCAAGTGCTGTGTGCATTGATACTATTGATTGATACTAAGAATATCAAAAAGTTATCCTGCAAAACTGTATTTTCCTTAAAACCATGCATTTTACTACATGGTTTTAATGTCACCAAAAACATGTGTATTTTGTATACGTGGACAACATAATTTTATTTAACTTATGTTCTTTCCCCTTTTTTTTAGTCAAAGAAAATAATGAAATGTGACCTTCCTTTATGTATGACCAGTGAACAAGATTATTCTCAAAATAAATTAGTGCTTTACCTGTAAATTAGTTTTGATTTTTATTTATTACACAGTTTAATGTTTCTCAGTGATGTCCATGTGTCTAGTAAAATTAACTTCTCAGTGATGTCCATGTATCTAGGAAAATTAACTATCTTAATTCCTTTGGTTCTTTTATGAATTTGTGCCGGACCCTGTGGCTGAGTGGTTAGCACATTGCACTGCGACGCCAAGGGTCCCGGGTTCGAATCCCGCTCGGCCTTGGTTGTTTGTGAATGTTCTTTCATCAATTTCATCACTCATCCCCATCTTCGCAAATTAGCCAAGAGGCACAAAACGTGAAGTAAAGTAAACTAAATCAATCAATCAATTTTATAAATTTGTATCATGTGGATATTCTTGGAAGCCATGGGAGGGAGTATGTATGCACCATGTGCACACATGCACAGACAATCGATAAAAAAGTAACATAAAAATCTGTGGTATCACACCAAAAATTATTTACAACAGGAATTGTATGCTTTCAACTATTCAGTATAGCCTGGTACAGTTGAGAGTTACTGAGGTAAGTAAGTGCATCAAATTCTCTTGATATCATTCATTAATGGGAAAAAGCCTTATGATAGTTTACCATCAAGCTAATGTTAATCTAATTAACTGGGTAAAAAAATATACTTTTTATACGATTTGAAAAATAATGAGTAACTTATGCAAGAGAAATGTTCATAGGAAGCAATTGAAGGTCTCTGTGTGTAAAACATGCTAAGTGACACCTTGGTCATTTCCGAGTTCATTATGAAAAAATATTATTAGAAGCTATACTGTAGATAAATTGTTTTTGTGTTGTGTTTACCAATTTCAGAAGGCTTCACCGAGTCCAATGCAAATTGTATGACATGGCAATTTCACTCTAAAATTGAAGGATGGCACATTTTACTTTGTAACTCAAAAATACCAAAATGTCACTTACCATGTTTTCCACCCAAGACCTTCAATTGATCATAGCTCGCTGGAACATTTTATTGTGACCATGGACTCTCACTTTGTTTCTATAGCCTATGGTACACCGTAAATGAGCAAAGGCAGAGAGGCTGTGATTAGGGAGTGGGATAAATTAGTTTGGTAATGTTTGTGCATCTCCTCATGTGAGAATCCCATAATCTTGTACCTTCTGTTTTATGATGGAATAAAAAACACACCCAGTGTATTGTTATGCACTTTTGCATTAAACTTTGATACATCTCAGATATTCATTAAATGACAGTAGATTTATTTTGTCTTCTGTCAAAAGTTTAGCTCTTAAGATATTCTGAATAT
Source organism: Lepisma saccharinum (assembly GCF_977018435.1). NCBI lineage: Eukaryota > Metazoa > Arthropoda > Insecta > Zygentoma > Lepismatidae > Lepisma > Lepisma saccharinum. Next base: position 64,394,307 of record NC_139250.1, on the reverse strand, counting down.
TTGATGTCCTCTGCTATACACTCATTTTGTGCATAAATGCCAGGCTATAATCGCTCCGCATATCTTGTTCACGTGTATTGTAACCACCCATTTGAAATTCCAACTTCTAGATGTTACGCTTTCTTCGTTGATGAATTTTACTTGTACTTGTGTCGAATTATGTCCTTGCATTTCGCTTATACTCTTGAGAATAGGAGTGAACAATTTATATGCACATTGTGGAAATTCATTATGAGTATTCCGCTTGGGATTTCGAATCCATAGAAGTAGTTTTGGTACTAATCTGATATTCCCCGGACAGATTTTTTCATTTTTACAGAAGAAACTACTTAACGGTAATAAGTTCCTGTAGCATTTTTTAACATCTGGAAGGTGTTTTGTGTGATGTGGGAATGTTTCATAGCGGAAATTCAACCATTGACACATAGCCCCATGAACAATTCCCGGTAAGGTTAGGTTAGGTAGGGTCACGTTTAGGTTACAATAGTTAAAAATTAGTTTCGAAAGAAATATGCGTAGCCCCACACACCATTCTCGCATAGCCCCACGAACCATCGACACATAGCCCCACAAACCATTTGCGGAAACGTACGTTCTTCAGTTACAAAAACACTTTTATTAAAAAAAAATACAATTACTTTGATCAAAAAATCGTGAATGAATTAAAGAATGTTCCGCGAAGCAGATAGGTAAATACAAATGTCAAAAATTGACAAAACGAAGAAGTTATAGGTGTCCGGGGAATATCAGATATTTACTGGTTTTTAGTTTCATGATTTCTTCTATTTTATGTATGTGGAAAGAGGACATCAAGTAGATTTCAGGAAAAAAATTGTAAATATTAACAAAGTGAACAACATCTGTTCTATGGTTTTCTGAAAAGAACATGACAATGTGCAGGTAAGTTTGAACTAGATAGCCCTTTCTCATTTGTTGCAATTTGATACTTGGGTAGAAAATGGAGAAGCATCCCAGTATTAGACTGATGTAAGGAAATTATGTTCAAACAGATTGATGCTACAGTGAAAGAGTGGTAAGGTTGGTAACCTTCAAGTTCATAAGATTCCTCAAATGCATGCCTGCAGCTGTAAATGCCCATTTTGCTCAACTAAAACTTTTTTTTTTATCTTATGCTTATGGATATATATTCACAAATGAATTGATTTTTCTAATATATAATGTATCAAATTTGTGTCCCAAAAAAGTTGAATTGAAATGGTTCTCGCACATATCAATGCAGCGATGTCCGTTGAACCATAGAAACTGCAGGCTCTTAGTGATAACAGTGTTGGACACGTTCCATGTACATATTTACTCCAGGTTGTCTACCAGTCAAGATAGTCAAGAAATCATGCTTGTGGTCAAGAATGTTTGCTATTTTTTTTTTTTTTACAGTGTAGCAAGTTAAATTGTTATATACCTGTCCTGGGATTTAATAATATTGAATATTTGAAAATTTAAATTATATTGAGTTGTGTTTAAAATTTGTTTACTTTGGTTCTTAAGAATTACATTTTTGTATACATAAAGTTTTGTAAAAATATTACATAACGTAATGTGGCCATTCCCCATCTAAGATGATATCTGGAGCATTAATTTTTACATGCATTAATAATTAAAGCAAGTCAAGCACTGCTTCAGTTTTCATCTTCACTGGTCTTCTGGTAAGGGTTTTTCATTTAATAAAAATATCTAAATTTGCAACTATGCCTAAGTAGTGAACGATTAAATAAGGTTAAGAAAAAGGGAAGAAAGATCAAGAATTTTGGATTTGTTATTTTGGTAGACACCCTGTACTCCGTTGATTAAAAATCTGTTTTGCAACGTGAATTGACAATGATAATGGATTTGAAAACCAGATGCAAAGACCTTCAAAGCAAGACCAAAATTGTATTTGTAGGACTACAATACTTTTAGAGAAGTAGTTTCGCAAAAATTGATAAGAATAGTTTTTTGACAAATTTTAAAAATCTGAAAATTAAGAATTGTTTAAAACCGTCCTGGTTGCACCGTAATAAAATTTCATTAGAATCGGACCACCCATTTCTTCTTTATAGAATTTCAAAGAGAGCGATCGTATGCAAAAAAAAAGGGGGGGGACACTTTTTTCTCAAGACAAAAAAAATTGCGTAGCATAGATTAACGCAGAATTGAGTACGCTGAGTTTTGATGTAACTCGTTTCTATGTAGACTAATTACTGGTTAATTTTTAATTTGAATCCAAACTCGAGTATCTATAAGTTTTAATCTGTGAGTAGATAATTATTTTGTTGTTCTTGTTTCTCTTTCATCAACGTATATGAACAACAAAACATGAAGCTACAGCACAGCGCCTGCTGTGAATTTACGTCTTGACTGCACACCGCTGCGTGATTTTCTTTTGTTTTACTACCAACATACAACCCTATCGCTAACCCAAGAAAAACATACAAAGCCAGGAAAGTAATTCATCTTCTGTAACAAAATCATCACTTATCGAAATAAATGTACTTTTACGACTCTGTTCATAACTTCACGTAATTTATTAATGTATTTCAAAATGTGTTTTGTTGTTTCTTTTGACAATTTCTCTTGCAGTTCTTTTAAGTTGGTATCACTTCAGGCAATCGTATCTCAGGATCCTCGTCTTGGCGAAGAGAAAGTTTCTTTCCTTGGGAAGAGAGGCTCTTAGCCAAGAGTTTCTCAAGATACGACTATGAAACGACACTGTCTCAAGACGAGATTACCTTCCCAAGATCGTCTTGGCTAAGAATCTCTTACACAGTGTCTTGAGATTTAACTATGAATACGGCCCTTAGGGATGGGAAATGTTCGAAATTTTTGACACTGTGCAAATCCGAATTTTACACACCATTTCCCCTAAAATAACTGTTTTTGCATTTTTGGAAGAAAAATTAACAATTTCAGATAAATTTCAAGCACTTGCAATGCAGTAAACGTTGAAAATTGACCACTTTTAAACATGGTCATTTGGAATTTGCCGACTGTTCGGGATCTTGGAAAGTAGCAAAATCGTATTCCGAGGTTGGGATCGGGACAGGATCGCCCCCCTTCCCGATCCCAGTACCGGCTTTTCGAGATCACGCACACCCCCAGCTACTAAAACTGCCTGCCGCACAAGTTGTCTCTCCATGTGGTGGATGTGTGTTTTGTCCAGTGGCGCAACCACAGGAGGCAGGCGGCAATTACCGTTCACATCTTCAAATTTTATTCACATAAAAGTACTTTTCGTAAAATTGTCTTGCTCGCTTCGCTCGCAATGCCTGCTTTTCTTAGTATTATCAAGTTCAGGACCGTAGCTAGGGGGGCGTTGGGAGTCGCTTCAGGGGGCACCGAACGATCTAAATGAAAACAAGTTATAAAATTGATCGATTGATTTACGCACAGATAGGCTAATCGGGACAGAGAAATAAGACTTGTCTTAATGGACATTTCCACTTTGACATGAAAAACGTTTTAAATCCATTCATTTTACAGATAATGACACAAACATGAGATGTGCAAAATATCTCGGCGATATTTGTTTCGGTTCTCGAGAAACACGCCTTCAAACACCGCTGAAATTCACCTACTACGTCACGGATTTCAAAACGTCCTCTCCGCAGACAGGAGGTCCTCTGACGTCATCACTTAGAAATGCGTGCAGGCGGGGCTTCTGCTCGTCCCGTCAACTTAGCATGAGCCGCGGAAGCGACAGAAAATTCACTTGTTACTGTGTAAAACAAGTATCTTAAAACTCCAGTGCAAAAATCTGTGCTCCATTTCTTGGATATGAATTATGCCGTAGCAGTATAGTAGTATTTACTATAATTCAGCCACTCGGTAGAGGGTTTTCCCATTAGGGTGACAAAGCAAACCTTGTAACAGTCAATGGCTGAACACGTGAACAGCCTTGTTCATTGCGAATACATAGGTTAGTTCTGACTGGCAAGAACTTAATGTTATAGGAATGCCTTTTCTGGAATTGCAGTTATTTTCTTCATAATATTTTCTTCACAAATTTTAAGATAATACTTTTAGAACACACTGGTTTACACGCCAATTTCTGCAACATAAGAGGTGATATGGTATAAAAAGGTACGGTGAGTTTTTAAATTTCCTGCAGTAAATGACAGTTTTCTTCAGTTAATATATATATATATATATATATATATATATATATATATATATATATATATATATATATATTGCAAATTTTTGTATTTAGCCTACTTTTACGTCGCTTTTCCGTTCACTTGTTTAATCGCAACGATGAGAACGCATGGTTAATTTATTATGTATCATCTCTAACATCACATTTCTTCCCACTTTTGGCTAATCGCTACAATGAAGATGAATAACTACAAGCTGTATTCGAAGTCGGGGTGCAGAAGTACACCCCCCCACACACACACATACACTACCACCAACTGCACAATCTAAGTATCACCCAACCTGCCACGATAAGAGACGAACTTTTCTTCTGTCCCATCTCATTTCGAAAACATTAACTTGTCCCATCTCCTTTTATGAGACGAGACGGAACATGCCTCGTCTCGTGAGTAACATTAACAATAGAAGCATCCCCCTAGCTGTCCCCAAAGTCTCGAGCAAACATCCTCCCATGTAACAATTTCCAGTTCAATGAAATGTCACTCACAAGGAAACAGTCATGCCCAGGTCGAGAGTCAAACCTGGAACATGCGACTTCCTCAGATAAATCATGAATTTTGTGTATAATAATTACAACGCCAGTTCCTTCCTGGTAATTTTGAATCTGCAGTTTGGTTTGCATATATAAGCAGGATAATATTTAGTTTTCGAGGGCTGTACCGTCGAAACGAGGAGTCAAAATAATAATAATAATAAAAAAAAAATTAAGAAAGGTTTTTTTTGTATTTATAATGATAAGCCTCTGCATACGTTGTTAATTCTATATTTTTCTAGACTTGAGACGAGAACGAGAATTGCCCTCCCAAATCGAGACGGATGTTTGTAAATTGAGACGAGACTGTCAATGATGAGACATTTACAAATAAACACGAGACAGACATTTACAACTCTCAACGAGAACGAGACCAAGGCTGCCATGTCTCGTCTCGATAGGATCCTTAGTGGTGAAGTTGTGAACCAACTAATTAATGCGTTCGGGGTAACGAGATGAGGCGGCTTTTTTCGCAGTACAAAATTCAAAATAATTATATCGTACCATTTCAGTATGGGATATTGTTATACACATGGGCGTATATATAGTTCACGGGGGGGGGGGCGAGGGATGGATCAACTTTTTGTATGATTAGGGTTGCTTTATTTCGTAAGTGAAAATCCAGGACACTGCTGGCCGGAAGCTTGTTGGGGAGCATGGGGGGAGGGGATGTTGGACCCGACAAAGTTGTGTGTTTGTAGTCACGAAGTCACGCTGCTTAGTATTGACACTTTTCTGTTCATCTTGTGTCACTACGTTTTTAAGAACCAAATTTCTTTAATATGATTCGAGGGGGAAAAATAACTGATTTGACATTCTCAATGCAGTTTCTTATCGCAGAAATTCCGAAACTATCAGGAAATTGCAGATATTGGTCTGCAGTCTCATTTGGTGTGTGGAATTACGAAATTTCCTTCCCATCCGAATCCCGTCCTATACGTCTCTAATTTAAGAGAATGAAATAAGTCCGAAGGATTTTTTTATGAACAAGAGGATAGAACAAGGAAACTGGTAATTTTAGTGAACCAAAAAAGAGGCGGGTTGGACCCGTTGAATCCCCCTTAATTACGCCCATGGTTATACACATTATTTCCTTGTAATAATTATACATAAACTAAGTATAGATATGTACTGTGCAACTAATGTAATCTTCTCCGTGTATTTTCTCTTATCTGTACAAAAATATTTGATCATAATTTGCGCAACAGAAATGGAACACAAACTGAAATTGCTTTATGGAAAAGAAAGTTAAATAGGCTTTATAAATAAAGTGATGAATGTGAAAATTCTTATTTTGTACTACATAGGTTACGGCAAATATCGATAAATATAAGTTTAAAAAAATATTTTTGAGTGTCTGGTCAGCAACCAATTTTATAAGCAATATTTTTCGCATGGCCTGAGAACACACATGCAGCTGAACCCTTTCATTTATCTTGCACGTGAGCAGCACGGATATTTCATAGAAGAATGATCATTACAAAGCATAGCTTTCCTTTCTCCTATCGCTCCTTCTTCCATTATTTAAATCGGTACAGATTTGTAAAACTGCTGCACGTGTTCGCTCACCGTGGGCTACCCATCCGGAACTGGACGCTCGAAGCAGACGACAAACGAGCTCTCCCTAAGGAGTGACGTAGTAACATGGCGGCGGCGTGTTTTCAGCGCAACGCTAGCGTCGCAACTTTGGAAGTCTCGTTTCTGCCTTAAACTGGACGCAGAGAAACGCGAGAACTTGCAGCGGTCATTTTTCCAGGGTGTAGTTTTTAAAATTGTTGTAAAAAAAAATGAGTGGAAATGTCCATTGATTTTGTTTTAAATGCATGAATAATAGCGATAATAGTTTTGAGGAAACGGAGCATGCACATTTGAGAGACAATTTATGTAATTCTTGTAGTTGGTTTAGCCTATTGTCAAATGGATGGATTGGAGGTGTATTGTATTTAAACAATATATGTTGTATATAATATGTATTAAAGAAACTTTGAATAAGTACACAATTTAGTGTAGCTACACGTCGCTCCATGTTGCATATTTGTGAAACATATATCGTGCATGAACGTTATATATGTTAATGTAAAAAAGAATAATATTTGGAATACATTTATCAAGCATTTTCTGTCTTTCAAAAATAGTTTGTGTGCTTGTTTTCCCTTTATAATGTGAAATTGAACGTGTTGAAAAAATAATTCAAATTGTTTGTTCGAACACAAACGCTATAGCACCAACTTCTACCCTCTTTTTGTATAATTTACGAGGGTAATAACGTCTTTGATACTACTGCTACTTATAATAATAATAATAATAATAATAATGTTCGAATCCAGGCTTGGGTATGGACGTTTGTGAGTGTCCATTCATCAATTTCATCATATCATCACTCATCCCCATCTTACCAAATTAGCCAAAAGTGGCACAAAAGAGAAGTAAAATATAGCAAATCAATAATAACATTATTATTATTATTCGTACGTTTATCCTGGCACTTGACCCCCGCCAGACAAAAATTCGTGGTTGCGTCTCTGGTTTTGTCTTGAGGGCATGGCTGCCCTCATACCTTAGGAAACCTCTTTTTTGCCTTAAATTGGACGTCAAGAACTTTGAGAACACGCAGGGGTTATTTTTCTACGATATATTTTTTAAAAAAATTGTTGTAATAAATTTTAGTGAAAATGTCCAACGGAGCACCTGTGGATTCTGGAAAGTTAGGTAGGGCATGTGTAAGTTGCCATGACCTGGCAACTTTGAATCCTTTAACGAGGAAAACATCATCATTACTTTGTTGGTAAGGTACTTTCTGAAATTTTCAATCACGCTTCATCCTAAATAATATTCAATTTCATTGTTGTATTACCAATTCCCAATGTTTATTAATTGCTTTACTAATTATTTTCATATAAAAGTTTGTACTAAACTTTATCTTTTCTTCATTGTAGGCGATTCCAGTTTGAAGTACATTCCTTCTGTAGGACAACATGGTAAGCATAAATTTGGGCTTTTACGTAAGGTATCAATCTGCTGTAAGTTAAATAACGAATAGTTGTTAATTTGCGTGGTAACAGTCTGTTATAGGTGCTTCAATTTTACAGGAGAAAGTACTTACGGAACTGAGTTTCTGTAGACTTTTGAAAGGCAAGGAAGTGTTTTCTCCCTTCGTTCAATTTATTCGGCCGGTAAAACATGTACGTTTTCAACAAATTTTAAGGTAAATATGCGATAACGCCAGGACACCTTTCACTCATTGATTTACTTAATTTTACCACTATTTTGCCTTGCGGAACATTCTTTAAGGTGAAGTTATGCCTTTTTCCATAAAATGCTGTCAACGTTTCACATTACGATTGATTAGTGTTTCAAACCTTCATGACTGAAAATTACGTACTATTTCGATTTTTTTTCATGTTTACCTCCACAAACCATGCACGTTAGCCCCAAAATCTATCCACGGATAGCCCCACAAACCATTCACACAAGGTTAGGTTATGCCTGTTAGGTTAGGTTCCATTAGCACTCATTTCGGTACTACTTTACTATACCTGAGGCGGATTCCTTCAAATTTACAGGAGAAAGTACTTACGGAATTCATTTTGTGGAGTGTTGTTGATGTTCCGGAATGTAGTTTTGGTCCATTTTAATGCGAATCCATGTGGTTTTATACGAAAATCTCTCTCCAACGTGCTATTTCTGCTCCCGCCATTTGCTTTTTACACGAGAGCACTATACACGCTATTGCTGTGCGGCCATTTCTTTGTGGACGAGAGTACAATGCGTTGTACGCGTAAACCCCGTAGCACGGCCCCGTAGTCAGTGTTTCAAGCCACGCGATGTTATCTCCAGAAGATGACGTGTCGAGGATGCGCCGTGAAGTTGTTGCCAGGTGTGGAAGATGGGGTTGAATTTTTAAGAGAGCACTATACGCGCTATTGCTGCGCGGCCATTTGCTTTGTAGACGAGAGTACAATGCGTGGTACGCGTAAACCCGGATTTCTTCAAATTTACAGGAGAAAGTACTTACACAAGTAATTTCTGTAACGTTGTTGATGTTCGGGAATGTAGTTTTGATCCATTTTAATGCGAATACATGTTGTTTTCTACGAAAATCTATTTCCGACGTGCTATTGCTGCTGCCGCCATTTGCTTTCTGCACGAGAGCACAATACGCGATAATGCTGCTGCTACAAGCCGATGTTGTCCGTATATGCTAAATTGAATTAAAGGAGTGCTAATGGAACCTAACCTAAAAGGCCTAACCTAACCTAGTAGGCATACCTCGTCCCCGTAAGTAAGTAAAAAAGTCAATTTAAAATTCCTAAAGTGTTTTTAATTTTTTTTAAAAAATGTAAACTATGCTTGCCTTACCTAACCTAACATAACGTCAATGGTTTGTTCCTGAGGTGTTTTTTTTTTTAAATTTGTAATTTTTTTTTTTTATTTGAGCATACTTTGAAATCTGGCCCGAAAGTAGGTATTTTTCGGTAAAGTAGCTTGCAACACTGCATGCACACTCCAAAGCGACAAAACACTGGAACAACGAACGATCAACTGTAAGCTATCGCCATGTTGTGTGTGAAAATAAACAAGAACAGGAAGTACTCGTAAATGTAAGAAATATACATTATTTTCGTTACAAATTCCATTATTTCACCTAAATAAGTGTTCCAGAATGCAGAATACTACGTTAGCAATGTAAAAAAGTGCAAAAGAAATCATTCCCAGGTGTCTCAGGTATAGTAAAGTAGTACCGCGGAACATTTTTTTAGGTGAAATAATGAATTTCTAACTAAAATTATGTCTATTTCTTACATTAATGAGTACTTACTGTTGTTCCTTATTTCCCACAAACCATCCACGGGTAGCCCCAAAAACCATTGACGTTAGCCCAAAAATTCACAATAGCCCCACGAACCATCATGGGGACGAGGTATGCCTACTAGGTTAGGTTAGGCCTGTTAGGTTAGGTTCCATTAGCACTTCTTTCGTTCAATTTAGCATATACGAACAACATTGGCTTGTAGCAGCAGCAATAGCACTTATTGTGTTCTCGTGCAGAAAGCAAATGGCGGCAGCAGCAATAGCGTGTCGGAAATAGATTTTCGTAGAAAACCACATGCATTCGCATTAAAATGGATCAAAACTACATTCCCGAACATCAACAATGCTACAGAAAATGATTTGCGTAAGTACTTTCTCCTGTAAATTTGAAGAAATCCGTCTCTGGTATAGTAAAGTGTTACCCTCATTACACCCCTAAATTCATGGAAAAAAGAAAGCGCGGCGATCATAGTTAAAAATAGAAATTTTCGTAAAAAGAGGGCACGTTTGGAAACACTGCAGAGATCGCGTGACTTTCAACGCTCTCGCCATCTGCACACACACACAATGTAAACAAGGGCGTAATGTGGCAGGCAATGGCAATTTCATACATAAAAAGTATTAAAGTACGAAGTTTTTACTTTTCGGGAAAGAAAATACCTCCAAGAATGTCCAGAATGCTAAAGAAACTCATTTCAGTAAGTATTTTCTCCTGTAAATTTGAAGAAATCCATCCGGGCAATATCGCATATTTACCAATTTTAACTTCAGATTTGTAATTAGGAGGCCTCAATTAGTGAGTATGCCAAATATGAAGAAAATTGGAGAGGAGTCCGGTCATCTCAAGTCATTCAAAAAATTACAAATATTTCAGTGAAAAAAGCAAAATCCCACCTGAAATAATGTTTCGCAATGCATAATAGGTAAGTACGGATGTAAAAAAAGATTAAATGGATGAGTGAAATGTTTTCCCTATAATAGACTGATACCAATTTTGCCTACTTACTAAGTTCAGTGTCCTGATGATGTATCAGTAGTTCATATTTGGCAGTAACTTGTTAAAATTGTACATTTACGTGTAGAACTTGTAAAATAACCTTGCGATTTACCACGGTGATTGTCCATACACATCAATTCGGAACCATCGTTCTATCGCAATTCGTTAATGGTCTTCCTTTATGCAGACGTCAGATGAGGAATGCCTACAAAGTTAGGTTAGGTTCCATTAGCATAAATACAAAGAAAAATTAATATTTTACCTAAGAGAACTACACGTTGTATTGCCTGTTGATTTCTTCATGTTGGGAAAATGCCATCTTCCGTGGAGCTATTGTTCTTATGGTAGGGTTACGTTAAGAAAACATAGTTTATTTCATTTTTTTCTCGATTTCCGTACTTCACTGCCTATTATTACATGCGGATTCCTGATTAGGAGTTCGTGAGTAGGTGAAATTTCATAGAAATTGGAGAGAGGTCCGATATTGTAAACTCGTTCCAGTTTGTGTATAGATGAAAATAGATCAATATTGAGGAGCGATTTTACAATACCGGGAATTTCTCCATTTTCTTTGAAATTCGGCATACTCACTAATTTTGGCCCCCTAATCACGAATCTGCAGTTAAAATTTGGCGCTCACGTGTCAAACTTGCAAAATTTAACTATGTTTCCTAACCTAACAACGTGCCAATGGTGCATGGGGCTAGCGCCAATGGTCCGTGGGGCTAGCGCCAATGGTCCGTGGGGCTACGAATATTTTTTTCGAAACGAATTTAACTATTGTAACCATTGCGTGACCCTACCTAACCTAACCTTACCGGAAATGGTTCGTGGGGCTATGTACGAAATCTCTCCGAAGGATAGTAAACAAGTACCCAAATTTCAACTGCACAGTCGTGATTACCAGACCAAAATTAGTAAGTAAACCAATTTCAAACAAATTGCATATATTTCAGTTATTCTAAGTAACGTAACCTATCCTTACCGTCAATGAATCATGGAAGAAACATGTAATCCACACTTTTCAAGACACCATTTTCTCACATTCAAATGAACGCTCCATGCAATTCACAGATTACATGCAATTGGTATAACTATTCGTACAACACTCTAGGAACCGCACCGTTGCCAAACTTACCTCTATAGGAAGCCGCAATCCACAACATCATCTCCCTCCACACTGTCATCGTCACTATCGCCATTCTCCTCCGAGCTCCCCAAAACCCATTAATTTCTTTATCAATCCACATCCATCATCTTCCGTACTCCATTTCAATAATTGAACCACATTGACGATCTTTTCACTGCTTTCCGCCTCCATTCTGCTACGATCAGTGATCCCCAAATGAGAAAGTAACAATGCGGCAACACTGTAGACACAGCAACAAGTATGCAACGAATACCGAACCTCACTTGTCAACATCAAACATGGCTACCACAGGAATGTATTGACAATCGTACCGGTGTTAATTCCACATAATTCAGGAATTTCTATACGTGAGCGCCAAATTTTAAGTGTAGATTCGTGATTAAAAGACCCAAATTAGTAAGTATCCGAAATTTCAAACAAATAGGAGAAATTCCCTGTATTGTTAAATTATACCAATATTGATATGTGTACAGGTTATACTAGGAAGGTTGAGAAAATGCCTTCAATTACAGTTGCACTTATTGGTTGTGCCATCCGAGCAGTTAGAATGTTAGCAAACAGCCCATGCACAAGGTACAGCAAGGCCTCCCACTAGGGTGACAGATTTTCTGAAACTAAAAGGAGGACATCCATGGATGCATAAGGGGAAGATTACAGCTATTCTAAATGGATTGACTATTTTCACCAGATGGTGAAGCTAGCTTTTGAGCTATTTTCCCCAGATTTTAAGTGACACGTGTGTATGATCTAAAACCTGGTCTAGTACATGTATGATGTATGTGTGCATTTTTTAGGAGTTTTATAAGAATCTTATGTCGGTGTGCATTTATTTTTGTATGGACAACAACAAGAAGTAATATTACCTATATCCTATCTACTGATGAATGTCTCGCTCATTTATTTCATCACTTTTTACATTTGTACTTACCTATTGTGCATTGCGAAACATTCTTTTAGGTGTAATTTTGCTTCTTTGATGAAAATAACTTCAATTTATGAGATTAACAGTTATTATTGTGCTTCCTTTTTCCGCTTCAGTAATACACAATATGGCCACGCAGCTTGACTTGTGTAGTGGAAATGCAGTGTTTTCAACCTTACTAACGGAAAAAAGCCCCACACACCATTCACGCATAGCCCCAAAAACCATTCACGGTAAGGTTATGTTAGGATCAGTTACGTTGGACAAACCTAGTTAACATTTGGGGTTATAACTGGAAAATACCCCACACACCATTCACGAATAGCCCCAAACATCATTCCTGCATAGCCCCCCAAACAATTCAAATTTTAAAAAAAGGGGGGACGTCATTTTCTTGTAAAACAATTCCGTGGTAGGAAACAATGACAGGAAATTACGTCATTAAACATGTGCAACATCTGGTTCATTTAGGGAAAGCAATGGCAATTGGCCCACAGAGAGATATATTACGGTAAGTAGTTTCTTCTGTAGAAATCTGTCCGAACAATAGTAAACTAGTACCTAACGAGCTCTGTTTTGATGTCAAAAAAGTTATTCATGTTTGAAAAAAGAACTTAAAAAATTACCTTATGCAAGTATGCACACTTCCAATGGACAATGTATTTTCCGTTAACAAGTGACTGTAAGTATCGTAGACTAGTGGGAATTAATGTAGAAGTAAATCGGAACCTTAGTAGGGTGCATTTATGGACTTTATTCTAATGCTGAGAGAGCCAAACGTGGCCTGCGTAACCTAACTACGGAAACATATATTGAACAAAATCTAAAACTCTGCATGATGAAATCACAAACAAGAGGAGCTTGGGTCAAATAGCCTTATATGCTATTCTCACCACCTGGTGAAAATTGTCGCTGCCATAACTAAAAGAGCACAGGATCAAGTGCACCCCCTCTTCGGTATAGAAAAGTCATGCTGCTTACTTGTCTCCTGAAATATTACACAGTTCTTGTTAATCCGTTTTCATCTTGATTTGATTTTATTTGTGTTATTTAAAATCACCTTTGTCACTTTTGGCTAATGCAACAATGTATATGAGTGATGATATGATTAAATTAATGAATGGAGACTCACAAAGAACATCCATGTCCAGGCTGGGATTCAACCCCAGGACCCCTGGCACCCTAGAGTTCAACCACTCTGCCACGGAGGTCTTACATTACATAGTTTCCTTTACATTTCTCACTTTTTCGTTCCCCCTATTGCTTACTTTTTATTTTTACAGATTAACCATCCTATATCTCTCGTACTTACTGTTTTTTTACATTTCGTTATTTTCTTACCATAAAACATTTATACATTGTGAAATAATATTAAAATATTAGTCAATACTGGGAATATATTTGTGTCTTGCAGCAGCTACAATGATAAATTTCATCAAGCATGCAAATCCCCAGAATTGGGCTATTTTCAAAGCACCCCTACATACATTTTTAGTCATGGCTTTGTAACTTGCATATCATACCATGAACAGGTTGCATGCAATATCTGCTTCTAAGCAGTGCACTTAAATTTTTGTATCTGCAAGTATTTCTTAGCAAACTAAAATACTATTAATTATAAAAAAAAGCACAAGGAACATTCATTTGGCTGTTTTGCAGGACATTTTACAGGATGCTGTTGAAAAATAGGACGTTTTTGTATTTTGGAGTAGCATCGCAGACCACAGGACATGAAACGAGTCTAAAAAACAAACACCTGGTCACCCTACTCCCTCCCCCCCCCCCCCCCGCCTTGAACTATAAGATTTTAAATGTGAAGCTATAAAAACTTCCGAAAAAATAAAAAGTATTTCAGATTTTGTCCCCACCCTTTTTTGTCGTCGTGTGGATTGCGAATAATAAAAAAATGCTGCTTGAACTGAAATTATGCTAAATGCTTCTAAATTGTGCTAGGATTTATGGTACCCTTGACCCTCTGTACCCCCCTGAAAGTGAAATATTTTGCGTGGTTTTGATGACGTCGTTTATGAACATGAACATTTTCAGTTGATTTTTTACTCGAGGAAATATGTTATTCTGAGGTATAGTGCATCTGTTACCTTAGAGAGTGTAGCAGAACAGCCCGAATGCTTCACCCAAGTGAATATAACACACAAAACAACTTTCCAGAACAGGAGCTATCATTTTGCGTAGTTAGGTTTTTTACTGATCGTTATTTTTTATATGTTCTTTGCTATTTTAGTGTGCACACACAAGATTTTACTAACAAGAAGGGGCGAAAGTACTACGAAATTGCAGGCTTAAACTTACGTGAACCATACTTTGGGATCAAATATCACTTGTTATTAGTGCTTTCCTAATGCTAGAATCGTTTATACCGTGCGTCCATTTCGATCTGCAGCCGAGAGATCGGGAGAAGCGTGGCGGGCGGCACTGACGGAGATGCCGACATTTGCGGCCTGAAATGCCCGCTTATTTTTATGGACATATGCAGACATTTATATAAATATTGCAAAACGAGCACTAACCTGTGTTATAAGAGTATGGTTTTAATTATAATAGCTTAGTGACTGTATGTGCCGATGATTTTGACACGCCCACCTCTTGTGAAACACGGCGTAGAGGTTTGTTTGGAGAACGTTCTAACGCTGCACCAATATCATCGAGTTTTGCTTCGGTTAGAATCCGTCGTTTTTGCTTAGGTGTTTTAAAATTTAACGATACAGTTTCTCGTAATTTAAGGACAAGATGTCTAACCGTATCTCTGTGTGGAGTTGAAACGCATGGGAATTTCTGTACAAATTACCTACACACGTCTCGACACGAGTTTGTTTTCACGTAGGTACGTGTCATACATAAAAAAATCTTTGTTCTAACGTGAATCTTGCGGCTGGCATTCCAATCGTCTCACTGACACGTCACACATACACACTACAATAACACAAACAAGTAACTGCAAGTAACCAAGAATAACACTCTTGCGCACAGTACGAAATTAACACGCTCTTGGTTTACATTGCTCGCCACTATATTTACAACTCTGTCTTCATCTAGTCGCGAAGGAACAAAAAACTCGAGCTCGGAGATTTCGGATTGCAAGGAAGCTCACGAACACTATTGACTTTTAACGGTTTCTTCTACAGCGTAATCTTGATACAGTGTTGCACATTCAAAACCTCCAAACGATCCCCATCGCCACAAAACTCTTTCAAGGATATAAACTTAAGCAGGACGTTACTGGTCAAAACTATGATTAAAATGTTTTATCTGTGGCTCTTAACATCGTTTCTAAAGCGTATTTTTTTGTGTATATAAGAGCAGAACTTGGATGAATTACAGAAGAACTTTTGCGTGTCATAACACAGGTTAGTGATCGTTTTGCAATATTTATATAAATGTCTGCATATGTCTATAAAAATAAACGGGCATTACAGGCCACAAATGTCGGCATCTCCGTCAGCGCCGCCCGCCACGCTTCTCCCGATCTCTCGGCTGCAGATAGAAATGAACGCACGGTATATTACATACAACATTGAAATGTGTTGATTAAAAAGAACTGAGTGACTTTCTTCACCAGATTTTAAACTGCGCAAGTGTACTATTCTTTAGTTGTATGTGTATGAAGCTTACATCAGTGTGCATTTATTTTCGTGTAGGAGATTGGAATTGGAAAAATACAACAAGTTGTTGTTGTGATATATGCTGCTTATATGTCAAATGACACAAGTATGAAGGGGTATTAACAAAGGGGTGAAACTCATATGCCCGTACTTGTGGCTTTGCGACGTTAGCGACATCTAACCGTTGGCACAAGAGTTATTGGTCATGTTGCTTCTCTACTGGCATGCTAGATGTCATAGAAGGCCCGTTTTCCTTTTGTTCTATGGCCTCTTTTTATCGCACAACGCGCTCTCAACTTTATGTCAGAGGTAGTGTGACTACATTGTTAGTTTAGATTCTGTACGTTTGGTTCTCTTAGCATAAATGCTCTGCAAATGTATTATTTATACTAAGTGAACTAAACCTAACAAGCCTAACCTAGCAAATTAATCATTTAGCGTTACAATGAAAGCTTTCCGTGGTGACGTCAGAATAGATGATTGGGTAACGCATTGTACGATAAAACAGACCCAGTGCTTTGTCTACACTGCTTTAGTTATGGTGTTTTCTAGTGTGCTGCCGGCCGGTGATGCTCTAACATCATGCTTAGAGTGAAACGGAAGTTTTGATTCACGTGCTGAAAAATCTTCATATTATTGCCTATTCGTGTATTTGTTTTTGTTGTGTTTATTCTAACGTGATTCTATTCGCTTGTCCGTGTCCCAATTATTTGTTTCGTGTTTGTCAACTGTACGAACATCGTCCTTGGAGCGAAACTGAAATCCTGATTCATGTTCTGAAAAATCTTCACATTGTTGTCTATTCGTGTATTTGGTTTTGTCGTCGCGTTTTTTCTAACGTGATTATATTCGCTTGTATTTGTCCGTGACCCAATTATTTGGTTTTTGTTTGTCAACTGTACGATTTGTAGAAATAACTCGTTGCCATGTAAGAGATTGTAAACCAGCTGAGCAGCAAAAATTATTTCTATTCCCAACAGATCCATATATATGCATAAATCATTGATACTCCCTAAACAAATAAACAAATGGTTGGTTAAATATAACTTTTATGGTAAAATATCAGTATATTTGGCCTGATCTAATAAAAATTCACATTTTAGATCCCGTTTGTTTTTTTAACAGACTGTCAAATATCGTTGAAAAAAGGAAACACTGTATTTTTGGGTTGGGAAAGTAGTTCAACGGATGGATGTTGCTAGTGGACAAAGACCACAGAATTTAACCAAGAGAGAACAAATCTCCCTTGGTTATTTGTAGCATATTGGTAGGGACATTGAATTTTCGCAATGCACGAAATTTGAAAAAAAGATGCAATTTTGAACATTCTGCACGTAACTACACCCCCAATGATGAAATATGCATGAGTTTTATTGGCGAAGTAATGCAAAATGTGTGCTTTTCCATGAAATGAACGCTTTTTCGCAAAATAACCGTGAAATATCATCAAATTAAGTAGAAAATGCCAAAACCATCGATGTTGTGCACGTGTCGATTTGTAACGAAAGGTTTGCCTAAAATTTCCTACCACTTGCAGCTGAAGAACGTTTCATCTTCGATCAAATCAGGAAGATGCTGCAAATTGGTATTTCCCATGCACATAATCTCAGTTCGAAAACTTAGCTCCCTGTCAAGCTGCATTCCTTTCTTCCCCCGAATGTCTACTCAACTTCCAGATTCATTGAACTTGCTAGCTGTAGCAGCGATAAGATTAGTTTGTTCCCGCACAGCAAGGGAAACAATAGTGTCATTTGAGTTCAGTCATGAATGAATTTTGTTTATCATCATGTGATTTTCAACATTAGTTTGTGTATGTGCAGTAGTGATTATTTTATTTGTTGGACAGCAAGGATATCCTTTAAATACTACAATGAATAAATCACTTGAGATATGCAATTTAGGAATGAAGTGATTTTGTGTTGTTTTCTTTTTGATTGGACAGCTAAGTACTTGTGTATGTGTACAGTATATAAAAATGAAGTAGTTGATCAGTTTATAGCTCTTTTTTATGTTGTTTCCTCTCATAATGAAAAAGTGCGTGCCAATTATTTTTTTCCACCGCTGATCTAACATTTTATTTACCGCTCTCCTCAGTTTTTATTTACCATAAATTTTCTCTACATATTGATTACGTGCATGTTACTGCAGCATTGTTGTTTGATTATTGGTATTTTCTGTAATGTGCTGTGGGCCAAGTGTGAGCTTCATTGTTTACAGCAGTTGGTAACTGACTTTTGTGAAGTGAACATGTTTTAGGTGCTGTACGTACGGTACGTAGAGCGAGTTTAAAAGTGTTACTGAAATTGCAAATAATGGCTCCAAACACAATAATAACACTCCTTTTTAATGATTTTTCAATGTTATTTTTGAAAAGAATTTTTCAGAATATGTTTTTGAATTTCTTATAATTTTAAACATTTATATACAAATTATCCATGTTATATTCGACGAAATGTCATGTACAGCGGAAGGTGTCCTGCTGAAAGATGCTCCGCTGAACGTCACCCCCAAACAAAATCACGAATAGTGGGTAGCAGTTTTACCTCTTAAGATCTGTTCCTGGTATTTTTTGGCATTAATGTTGCCCTGTAACACTGCTAGGTGCCAGACACCATGCCTTGCCATGCTTCCCCACACCATGACACTGATAGAATGCTTCATAGTGGCGGTGGTGCACTCAGGTAGCATGTCTTCACCTTTTTGGTGATGCACACACCTGATGCCATCACTTCCAAAGATGCTGATCTAGCTTTCATCGCTCCAAATGACTTGACCCCAACCTTCTTGTGTCCACTCCCTTTGTGCTAACGCCCAATTCACACCCTTATTTCTCTGCTTTTGCTTGAGCTAAGGCTTCTTGCTTGCGACTCTCGCTCGTAAAACATTTTCGCAAAGTTTTTGTCTGGCTGTTTGGTCAGAAACTTCTACCCCGTAAGTTCTCAGATTGCATTAACATCTCTTGCTGTATGCCGGCGATCTTGTAGAGAAAGGCGACAGATTCTACGACAGTCTTGAGAAGTTAGTTTCGGTTTCTTGCCACTTCTTGGGAGCAGTTTTTGTGCTCCCTGTTGCTTCATACCGCATGCAAACTTTCTAACGCCTGATTTTGTAGCACAACCACCCTACCTTTTCGCTATTTCTTCATAAGAATAACCTTCATCACAAAGTGTTACTGCCTTACTCCTTTTACTTGGTGACCAATCAGCATGTTTTATTGTGTTAGGAGCCATTATTTGCAATTTTAGTAACACTTTTAAACTCGCCGTACGTACAGCACCTAGAAGATGTTCACTTCACAAAAGTCAGTTACCAACTGCTGCAAACAATGAAGCTCACACTTGGCCCACAGTACAGTACAGAAAATACCAATAATCAGACAATAATGCTGCAGTAAGATGCCATTCTTGAAGTTACTGAATGATGCTCACAGTTGATCTCCTATACAACAATCCCACACAAGTGTTCTGTTGGTTGAAAATAACAATAATCTGACTACAATGCTCCACTCAGATGCAATTATTGAAGTTACTGAACTATGTCATTTAAACTTGTTTAATATTTCTATACAGAATATAGTTTTTACATTCAAGATTTTAAAAAAAAATAACATTTTACTAAAAGTGTCCAGAATTAATGCCACTACTGTATATGAATGAACAAAAAAAACATAGATCTGAAGTATCATTTGTAGTTTTGGAGAAATTTGTTCATTCCTGTCTGTGGTGCTGATATTTCTTTTCTTTTTCAGCCTAGAGAAATCAGGGAAATCAAAGACTTTCTGGTCAAAGTTCGGAGGAAAGATGCTAGAGGTAAGTACAGATCTGCCCTTTTTTGTGTTGACTTCCACCCCAGCCCCCTACATTTTCTTATTTTTTTGGTAAAATAAGTTGTAAGACCAGCTGTTAGAGTTGGCTTTTTAGATTATTGCAAAGTTAAATAGACAGTGCCAAAAGCAACCAACACAAAGATTCATGTGAATGCTGTAAAACAGTGCTTCTCGAAGTGTGGTACGCGTACCCCCCAGGGTACATGAATGACTTGAAGGGGTATTCAATCAGCTCTGACGAGAAATGTCAATAGTGCCGTTGCGTAGATGCCAATTTTCATTTCGTCTCCCTCTCTCTTAGCATCACGTGTTCTACCATTCTCGCCAACCGTCGCTATTGTTGCCATATTGTCATTCCATTCCTGGACACACACTCGCAAACATCATTGAAAACAATTGAATAGCGCTCCAGCTCGTGGTTCACACAGTTCGGCAGGGACGGTAATGTGGCAATATAGCACGACGTAGTGGTTGCTTCTTTTATGCAGTGCATGTTCATTGGCTAGCTAGTAACTAGTGTTGCCAACTGTAATAATGAAGCACTATTTCTGTCACTGAAGGGGAAAGGCAGGTAAAGTGACTGTGAGTTTTGTTGGATTGGAAGCACCATATTTTTATTTTATACTAAGTATTTGACCAGTTTGACGTTGTGTGGGGGTGCTTCTGAACTGTAGACAATTTACCGAACCCATAGCTGTGTTCAATGTTATCTGCTGGTTATAATCATGGCTAGGATTTATAGGTAAATACATACTTTTAGTTTGACGAAATATCGCTGAAATTTTGTGATATCTTTGCGAATAGTAATGTTTGTAGTGATTTAAGGTACATTTTATTGTCAATATTTTTCCATATTTCTAACTTTAATAAATACTTACTTTTACATATTTAAGGAAAATATACTTAATTTTACATATTTCAACAGGTTTAATTCACAAATTGTTCATATTTCATAATATTGGAATTGTTCAAAATAAATAAATTATGTGGCTCCAACAGCATTTCAACTCTTGGCTCCGGCACGTGTTCTTTTAGAAATGGCATAGAGGAGGCTGTCATTTTTGCTGCTTAATGCGATGCATATTGTTTTCTGTGTTAAAATAGCCATGCTTTGATGGGTGACCAAGTTCATAGCAGGGCCGGCGCAAGGGGAACCATGCCACCCCCCCCAGAGCGGCAAAATTTGAAGAGAAGAAAAAATAAACCTATTGAAAACTGTGGTCGAGCGAGATATTCTTTTGCGCTTAATAGTATTGAAATAACATAAGAAGTCTCATTATTTATTTTATATTTTGATGTTTTACTTAGGAATATATTGATTTTCAATTTCCCGTTCCTGCGTAATGACGGGGGGGGGGGGGGGGTTGAAATGGAGCGGCATGTGCTGCCACCGCCCAGGGAGGCAAAATGACTAGCGCCAGCCCTGGTTCATAGCAAAAGAAAAAGCCGCGCAGCTTATCGTCTAGTGGCAGTATATGTTGTTATTGTTTTGAAAGCCGGCATCGTTTGTAAATGTACAACAAAGGCAATCGACTGTCGCCGATCATAGAGAGAAAATAATAATACTGCTTGAGGCAGAATGTTGTGGTTCAATTGTCGCAGTTTAACACGTTGGCATGTTATTATCTGCCGTTGCAGTTCCGTACCAGTGTATACGGGTGTGAACAGTTAGAAAGCCTCCAGTGCAATAATGCAATGGAAAATAATATTTTTTTTATTTTGTTTGAAGTCACTCAAATAAGGAATCGTATGAAGACGTCTTCTTTGCAGCATTTTTGGTAATTTTACGTATGTGTTAGTTCATATTTTGCGAATTTTTAGTCCATATGTATGTAGCTACATACAAAGCCACTTGTTAGTACATATTAATCCTAGTTCTGGCATAATGCATGACGTTTAAAACTCAACGTTAGATAGACCTGAATTCTCTAATTTTCTTGTTGTACGTAACAGCTGTGCATCGGCGCACTGCAGTGATTTTTCTATCTGCTCCATTAGCAACACTGCTTCTTTAGTTGTGTCGCGCATCGCACGGCAGAAATATCTGTGCTGAACTCTACCCACACCACAACATTTTTGCTGCAGCTGTGTGGAGCAGACAGTCAACAGGAAAATAAGGCTGATTTTGTCACTTTCATATGTTTTGAAATAAAATATCTGCTGGTAATCTGTAATAGACTAAATTTGGAGCCGAATCTCTGCTTGAAAGTTTCAAGTGCACAACCATACATCAAGAAACTATAACACCATTAAGCCTTGTTTCCATTATTATGAAAAAATATAAATATGCTGACCAAGGCAGTACTGCCTTGGTCAGGATATTTATATTTTTTCATCAAGAAACTGTGACAGGCTATGCAGGCACATCTTTCTCTCTAGAAACCCTGAGCTTTTACAATAAAAACTCCAAAATTGTGCTTGACAGTTTCTTTACAAACTTATTTTTGTTCTTTACTTTTTTTTCAACAACTCTAGAAAAATATATGAAAATTAAAGTTTTGTATGCATTTCTTAGCATGCATGTGTTTCACACCTTTCATAAAGTTTCTAAGCGTAACAATAAAATAATACAAGTAGGGTTGTAATGTTTATTTGTGTACCATCTTTCCACATACAGCAAGAATGCCATTTTGCTCTGTTGCAGATACACACCGCTAACATATCAATAACTCCCCACCAATCAGGCAGCCAAAAAATCCCAAAACCCACTACTCTGAGAAAACCTATGGTGGGAGTATATTAGACGTTTAGTTATGACTAAAGGGTACAATGAGAACCACTGCTCTAAAAGCAATTCTAAGCATATTTTTTCAGAATTTGTAATATCCTAATGGTTTTTCAAAATGAGAGGATTTTTTGAAAATACCTTGCTGGTATCGGCCTAAGGTCTAGCCGAGCCTTACATTGTAAAGGGATATATGTTCTTCTACATGCATATTGTGAATAGTAAGGTTTTTAATTTAATACGGAACATTAATGGTTTGATATTACGATTTGTTTCATATTTTATCATTCCAGTGTTTAAATTTGACGTAAAGAAGCACATTCACATGAAAGTTTGTCTATTTTATGCTCAGATAGACTATTCATTAGTTTTAAAATATAATCAGAAGCATTATTCTTATCTTCCCACTGGGAATGGAACCTGTTCCCCTGAATTACAAGGAATGGTGGCACCACTGCTCACACACACACATGTATAGCAAAATCAAATTAGTACCTATAGTGGAGCCCAAGTTAAGAGTTCAGTATGGGCTGTTATGGGCTTTTACTTTTGAGATCACCACCCCTAAACGTGTGTTTCTGTCAAAAACAAAAGCCGTTAGCATTCGAGGAGAAAATAATAAATATACAAAAAGCAGAGGAAACGTAAGGTTTTGATGGTGTATACCTTCTTTTACAATTCAGACCTTTCATGAAAGGCGCTTTCCTTTCTTGAGTTAACCTCGATTTGGGGAGTTAAAAATAACAGCCGTCCGCCTGTTGCCACTCGCTGCAAACAGGTGTTGGGAAGAGGGAAGGGGGCGGAGAATGGCCATGCAAAAGTTTGTGAATAGGCTTCCCCGGGGTCAAGTGGTTTCTTATTTGTGTGCTTGTTTTGTCATTTTGGGTATTCTCCGAAAACAGGCATATTGTATGCATTCGCGGATCTAGCGAGAGACCCCCCGGTTCACTTGCTCTTCCCAAAGGATGACTAAGTATTATACAAAGTAATGATAGCATTATATTAAATAAAATGATCGGAGAGTTCTTTTACAGAAATCAAGGTTTGACGCAAATGCCGCTTTTGGAGACGAAAGAGCACAACTTTTTAACACTTTTTTTCATGAAAATTTCTCCTCAGAGACAGTTTCCGAACCTCTTCCTCACGTTAAGTCTGTTAGTTCCCACACACTCTCCTCGGTCAAAACCTCCCCTCAAGAAGTCAAATCTCTCCTCCTCTCTTTGCCGTTGCGCCGGTCCTTAGGCCCCGATGAAATTCCGACAATTTTCCTTCGCAACGCTGCTGACTCCCTGGCTCACCCTCTGTGTCTCTTACTAAACAAGTATTTTTATGCAGGTGTGTTTCCTGAACTGTTCAAACGTGCAAATGTTGTACCGATCTATAAATCTGGAGACAAACATTCTGTAAAATCTTATCGACCAATCTCTCTTTTGTCACCTCTCACTATCATCTGTGAGAAAATAATCAAAAACAGGTTGCTGAAGTTCTCATCTCCCCTTATAAATACTGCTCAGCATGGTTTTCTTCCAGGCAGCTCTTGCTTGACCAATCTATCGGTATTACTTTCTCATGCTACTCAGTCTATCTCAAATAATTCCCAGCTTGACGTTATATATTTGGACATTTCAAAAGCTTTCGATAAAATTAAGCATAATCTCCTTCATAAATTACAATCCAGATTTCACATCCACGGTAAACTTCTATCTTTGCAAACAGACTATCTGCATGCACGAGAGCAGCGTGTTATCCTTTCTGACTCCTCTTCCAGCTTTCTACCCATCCTGTCCAGTGTCCCCCAGGGGAGTGTCTTAGGCCCACTTTTGTTCCTTCTTTAGATGGATGATCTGCCCGACAGACTGTCTTCTCTTCCCATAAATGTACTTCTCTTTGCCGATGATTGTAAACTCTTCAAAGAAATTTCATCGGAACGCGATTCACCAATCCTACAACAAGCTCTTGCAGAACTATTTGTGTGGTGTCGCCAGTGGAAGCTTGAATTGAATCCTCAGAAATGCTCCTGCCTCACCATTTCCTTAAAAAGGAACAAACTGATCTCTCTTTATACTCTCGAAAACTGTCCCAACAAAAATGTTTCCTCTCAAAAAGATCTTGGTGTTATCATCGATGAAAAGCTAAACTTCAATGACCACATTACATATACTACTAAACGAGCCATGCGTCTCCTTGGTATTCTGTACAGGTTCCCTGAAATCCAAAACCAATCAGCCATTAGCATATTTTTCAAGTCCTTTATCTCTCCCATTCTTGAATACTGCTCCCCCATCTGGACTATGGCTTCTAAAACTAATATTTCCAGGATTGATTCTGTCCTCAGCTTTTTCCTCGCCATTGCTCACCATAGAATTCCTTCTCTCAGACACCTCCATAAAACAGATATTATGTCTATTTTGAACATCCAGTCACCACACACTCGTCACGAACTAGCAGACATGAAATTTTTGCACAAAATCATTAATGGCAAAATTAAAACCGAATTCCTTGTCAACCAATTTCATCTACGAGTACTCACACGGCCAACCCGCAACGTAAAACTTTTTCACATTCCCGCTACAAGGCTCTCTCTCCTACAGCGGTCTCTTTACTATAGGCTCCCCCACTTATATAATAACCTGCCCGTAAATACCGATATTTTCTTGTCAGAACACAGTTTCCGACAATCGCTAAGAATGTACGTGTAACATTTTTTTTTTTTCGTCTGCCATCTTGTATTGTCTTGTTTTGTTGTTGTTATTTATATTTTTATTATTGTTTTTTATTTTCTTCTTGTTGCTACAGTTTCAGTATAAAATGGTCATTCAGTACTGTATCTGAAACTTTAATTAAATAAATAAATAGGGAATAGATTTATGAGATACTAAAAGTAAATTTCATCCGAGACTTGTTGCTTGCAAGGCAATAACGTTAACTAATGGACACAAAGCGAGAGCATTTCAGATTGGATTTTTCCGATGTATATCTCTTTCTTTCTGTAATCATTGTTCACACAAATACAACAGAACTTGATCTATTTTACACCTCTACTAATAATTGATTAATTAAATTTTGAATCCACTTTTAAGCACAGATCTGTTAATTGGGACTGGACCTACGGTTTTATGTGAGATATGAACCACTATGTGCCTCCACCGGGTGTCGAACCCTAATCCCTATCCCTCGATTAAAATGCAACGACGAGGGGGTGGGGGGGATTTGCTTTGGTGTATGCTTGTATAATGAACACGGTTCTGTTTCAAATGAAACAGTGCACTGAAAAATGTGAAAGATGCCTCACGATGGCACAGTGGTAATCAAGGGATCCCGGGGTCGATACCCGTTGGAGGCACATAGTGGTTCGGATCCCACTTTAAACTGTAGGTCCAGTCCTGATTAGCCTTTCTGTACGTAAAAGAAATAAAAAACACTGCCGACGCATGTGATAAAATAAACAGCAAGATGTATAAAAGTAGATATATTCGGAAAAAGTTATTTTCAAATCTTCCTCCACGGGCCGTCGTTATTCTGGACCAACAGCAGCAAGAATGAACAGTACCCGTTTACCACTAACTTTTGTTGCAGCGTGTACTACAACAGACGCTCGATGCGTGCTGGAGCTCTCTTCTACTGCGCACCATGCGGCAACACTGTCGCCATAAGCCCCATACTGAACTCTTAAGTTGGGCTCACCAATAGATGCAGTGGCTAATATCAGTCTCTTGCACAGTATGGCATTACAAAACCTCAAAACTTGTAACTAAACGTAGAAGGGAAGTGCATCCAAAAAGAAATCTATATATAGATGCAACCGCAAATTCGTTTCATCATAAATAAATAATGTAAAAACTAACTATGAAAAGACTTGCTGCAAAAAGAAGCTAAGGAAAGCAATCTAGATACAGACTCTGCTGCTAATAAACATTCCATATTAGGTATGGTCAAAGGTAAAGTTCCCCCTGCATACTGCACCATGTCATGAAAACACATTTAGGGGATGTGGGGGTACGACCCTGCACATAATCTCGATCTCTGCGATTTTGGAGATGATGTGATCAGCACGATGATCCGGCCAACTTTGCCCTCCAGGGTTGCCCCAAATACCCTGTTATTTGAGGCTGGGTGAGCACCAGAGCCACTTTATGCAGCAACAAGGCTGGTAAAATTCTGACCTTCGAGCACCCACACCAGGAATTGAACTCAGGGCTCCCCATAGCAGTCAGACACCCTACTGACTACACCACTGCGGCTCTAATTCTATATTGCAAAAAATATTTTTCAGGAACTGACAAAGCATCAACAATGGATTGTTTGATTGGAAATAGCACATATATACTAATAATAGCATGAAAAAGTGGTGTCTATGAAAATGACTTGCGACTATAAAAGAACCGTTAATTTTTAAAAACAACCAGTTAAGAGAGTCTATACAGGGTGTACACTTTCAAAAATGTATTATAAATTAACTATTAGCATTACTAAGTTAGTTGAATGAGTCAAGTCGTAAGTTGTTTTTTGAGGGTAGTTCCATTTCTTGCCGCTAGATGGTGGCAAATTCAATTTTGTGTGCTACATTTTGATTAAACAATGAGTGCTACAGATGCCCAACGGACATTTATGAGCAAATACAGGAAAGAAGCATCAAGCAGGAAGGCAACCTAATGTTGCTTCATCACTGAAAATTTTCAAATACACAAATTGGCTGCAATTCAGTCAAACTTTTACTGGCTTTCTTTGTCTAGGGTATATAATTTACGAACTAGTACGGTTTTATGTATACACATTTTTTACGCTAAACACTGCACAGTCATTAGTGACATAATCCAGCTCACATGAAGCTCTACTTGTAGCCTCTGGCTCCTTGTGAACATTTCGTTCAATCTCACCTTCACTCATGCCCTTTCCTTTGCACACAAGCGCCCAGTTGTAACAAATTTCCCATGCCAACGTGCCGGGTCACTTAGTAATTTTAATAGTTCCTTCACAAATTTTGGAAGTATTGCCGGACTTGAGGTACACCCTGTATATGTAGCTTTGCCGCAGTTAATATGTTAAAAAAAACTAGAACAATAATTAATTTTTTTAGTGAAGTTTCTCACTGCATTGTAGCCAGCCCCCGTGGCAGAGTGGTTAGCACATCACGCTACTATGCCAGAATGCCCGGGTTCGAATCCCAGCCTGCGCATGGATTACTTACGTGAAATTTAGAAGATTTCGTACTTCCGCGTTGCACAATTTAATGGTTCAATCCTATTAATTTCGAAGATCCACTGTCTTCATTCACAAAAGGGTACGGCGTTTGAAGCGGAGATGGTACCGCGTCACTACTTTGTTTGTTCCCGGGCGGCGGTGGTTGCGATTTTTCCCGTTCGGCAGCACTGGCGCGTGCATCTTGGTTTGTGTCGTCTGCTTCCTGTTGTCCGGTGGCGTTGTCAGTTGGGGGGCTGGGCAGAATTGCTCGGTAATGTGCCGTTCCTGTTCCCCGCGTGACTGGAGGGGGGTCGGGTAGGTGCATAGCATCTTTTCTTTTTCGGGTCGGGGATCTTTCTGAGGACAGGGTGCCAAGTTGGGTGTGCTTGCCCATTGTCCAGGTTTAGTGCTGGTTTCTGCTGGATGATGGCATGGGTTTCTTTGATGGTGTTTTCTATGACAGAGCCGGTTGGGTGAAGTATGGATATGGAGGAGATGGTGTGGTTCGTGGAGTGGAGGTGTTGGGAGAGGCCTGATTTAGGTGTGTCGTTTTTGGCATCTTTTACATGTTCGTTAATCCGTTCTTGGACGGTGCGGATGGTTCTGCCAATGTAGGTGTTGTGGCATTGGCATGTGGTCTTGTAGACACCGGGGGATGCAAGTTTGGGTAGGTAGTATCTCTTGAAGTTGGGTAGTGCCCTTCCGATTTGGGATATGGGTTTGTGCGCTACTCGGATGTTGAAGGGTTTGAGGGCTTTGGCAAATTTTCCAGATGTGGTGGGGTGGTATGGAAAGGCGATCCATTTGGGTTTAGGATTTTGGTTCGGGTTATCTCTGTTTCTTGGGTGTCTGAACTGGGCTTCTGTTTTTGCGCACCACATGGATAGTTGGCGCTCGGTGTAACCGTTGTTTAAGCCTATTTCCGTTACGCACGCTATTTCATCTTGCAGGTCATCTTCTGTGCAGCTGTGTGTGAATGCTCTTCTGTAAAAGTTCATCCATACTCCAGCTTTCTGTTTTGGTGGGTGGTTGGATTTTGCATGGATATACTGGGTGCCCGAACCTGGTTTCCTGTATACGGATGTGACGAACTTGTCTTGGAGTCGTCGGATGCTGAGGTCGAGAAAGTTGAGGTGGCCATTTTGTTCCTTTTCAACGGTGAAGTTTATGTTGGGATGTATGTTATTGAGGGCAGTTAGGAGATGGGTTAGGTCCTCTTCCTGCTTGTAAATGACTATGGTGTCATCGGCATATCTTTTGTATCTTATATGAGCAAACTCTGGTTGGGTGAGAATTGACTTCTCGGCCACATGCAGCACTATGTTGGATAGGGGTGCGGAAAGGGGGTTGCCCATCGCTAGTCCCCCTGTCTGGTGGAAGAAACTGTCCTCGAACTGGAAATAGTTGTGGGTGAGGCAGGCTTGTAGAAGGTTGCAGATTTCATCAGTTACAAATGGAGGCATGCTATTGCTGAGTAGCCATGTTCTGGTGGAGTCAAGTGCAAGGCTAATCGGGATGGAGGAGTACATGTCCACTACGTCTATGCTGGCTAGTTTGCAGCTGTCGGCTTTGACAAAAGAGGTGACAAATTCTTTTGCTTCGAGGCTGTTTTTTAGGCAGTAGGTGAGTTTGTCATTGTGGGCGGTCAGTTTCTGGAGGAGCCATTTGGTCAGGTGGACACTTGGTTGATTGAAGCCGGCCACTATGATTCTCAAGGGGGTTCCTGGTTTGTGAGTTTTTGGTATGCCATATGCACAGGGAAGGCTGGGGTGGGTGTTCCTTAGTTTCTTCTTTTCACTATCTTGAAGGAGGGCGCAGTTATCTATGGCTCGGCAGATTGCTGTATTGTATCTGCTTGTGGGGTCACGTTTCAGCTTTTTGTAGCCATCAGAGTTTAGTTTTGCTTGCATTTTGTCACTGTATTGGCCTTTTCCCATTATGACGTATTGGTTACCCTTGTCTGATTTTATGCACCAACATCTTCTAAATTTCACGTAAGTAATTTTAAACCGCGTTTACCGCAACCACCATGAACTGCGCATGGATGTTTGTGAGTGTCCATTCATCAATTTCATCATGCCATCACTCATCCCCATCTTCGCAAATGAATCAATCATGAGATTGTAGCATGTCATTGCACAATCAGTAGTACCAACAGTTCTGCTTGTTACACTAAACCTAACTCTGTGGTTAAGTAGCCTTTTGGGCCCTGAGTCCTGCCAAATCGCTGCTTCTTCATTTCAAACAGCTCCCCAATTTTCCTTTGAAACTTTACCATCCACCAGGGGTCAAACCCAGGACTGTTCACATTCTGCTAACCAGGAGCTTTTGTTTATTTAAAACCTTGTATTTATTTCGAAATTTTGTTTCATGTAGAAATGATGATGATATGATTTATTGCTGCATTTCAAATATTGTGAGCTTACATATGTTTATGCAGTTCTTGATTTCCAAGCCCAATCTTTAACATACAGTGTTCCTACATGAATCTAAATGTATTTTCCCTGTGTTTTCCAGAACTCTCATTTTTTTTCACCAGAGTACTCCATGCCCAGCACATTACAATTATATACCAGGTGTTCATACATAATTAAGTTTGTATTTATAATTAAAGGGTTACAAAAATTTATTGCAAGTAAACTATTTAACTTACGTTAATGAAACCAGTCCAGAATGATCCTGGAATGCAAACAGTTTGTGTGTGTGTGTTTTGTTAACTGAGAGTTCATATCCCTGCCACTAGGCGACACTCAAATCACCCACATTACTTGCAGCATTTTGTGCGATGTTTTGATCCCCAAAATCATGGTACTTTACGCCGTGGGATTTAATGAAAGACTGTATTCGTCTCATGTATGCCACGTGATATCACAGCCCTAAGGGAGCATAACAGCCCATGTTGATGCAAGTGTGGCAAGATGTACATTATCGTATTGCATCACCCGTCGTGCACAAATTGAACATTTGTAGGTGTACAAAAAAAAACTGAGTTTCTCGTTCATTCTCGACTGGTTTCATTAACTTAAAGTCAATACTTTACTTGCAATAAATTTTCGTAACTCCTCAATTATTTATGAAACACCCGTATTTAGTTAATGACTTCCCTCATAGCCATACCATCCTCACTTTCTGTACTTTAGCTATGATACAGATTAATCTGTATTCTATTATCTCTTGACCAATGCAAGCATTGATGTATCAGTGATTTTCGATTTTATATATTTATAAATAGCCTGTAATTTAGTGCAGTATTCCACATTTTGTTTTCATTTTCATGAACATGATGTTAATTATGGATCCTTTCAGGTGTTGTGATAAAGAAGAATCCAGGCAATGTAAAATTCAAGGTGCGATGCAGCAGATTTCTTTACACACTTGTCGTCAGGGACAAGGAGAAGGCAGAGAAGTTGAAGCAGTCACTCCCACCAGGTTGGTTCACCTGAATGCATTTTTTTTAACCTTTATTGGGTATCTGGTTTTGAAGAAAACCATTTACACATGGCAGCAACTAACATTTCTTGCAAACTACAGATGATAATTCAGTTTTTTTTGTTTTTTTTTTCATGTAAATGAATGTATGACATACTGAAATGACAAAACCATATATTTATTGTTACTATTTGTAACAGCCAGCCCCCGTGGCAGAGTGGTTAGCACCGTGATGCCAGGGGTCGAATCCTGGCTTAGGCATGGACGTTTGTGATGTCTATTCATCAATTTCATTATATCATCACTCATCCCCATCTTCGCAAATTAGCCAGAAGTGGCAGAAGAATTGAAGTAAAATAAGTCAAGTCAAGACTATTTGTAACAAATGCATTTTGAAAGATAAATTTTTCCCCTCCAAAATTTGTTGTGTAAGCTCTTCAACCATTGATTGTGCTGATATACAGTATGTCCGTAAAGTCAAGGTGGACGTTCAGAGTCCTATAATATCTAAACGAAACAAAAACAAAGGATGATTATTACACTGTATTGAAGAGTAACTGAAAAGAGTTTCCTTACATGTTTAGTGACCCCCTACACACATCTAATTGATATTCCAATTCTTGCCACTCACTATTTAGAACATCAGGTGTAACAGACTGGACAGCTTTTTTGATTCTCTCTTTCAAATAATAAATGTGATTGACATAATGACAATACACACATAGTTTGACGTAGACCCAGAGATAAAAATCTAAAAGTGTCAGATCCGATGGTCATGGTGGCCGTGCCTTCCATCCACCCCTTCCTATCCACTGCTGTGGAAATGTCATATCCAGAAACTCTCAAACAATTTTGCCATAGTGTGGAGGAGCACCATCTTGTTGAAACATGACATCTTCATCTTGAATTTGTGGTACCGCGTATGATTCCAACTTGTCAAGATAGTTGTTTGATGTCACTGTAGGCTCCTCGAAGAAAAATTGGCCTATAACTTTTATCATGTGTGAGGGCACACCACACGTTCAACTTAGGACTGTTAGGTTCATGCTCCATGTAAGCATGAGGTTGTTCATTAGCCCATATTCTGATGTGAGGTCAATGAACATGACCACACATGAAATGTTGCCTCATCACTAAACACAATCTTCTATAAGAACATCATTGTCCATTTCACCAAGCATCTGCACACCAAAATCAAATCATTTGGGTTTATCGGTTGGGTGGATTGCATGTAACAACTGCAGTTTGTAACCCGTAAAACGGAGACTTTTCTTCAAAACTGTGAACTGTTGTCTTTGTCAAACCTAGATTTCAAACACAGACATGCAACGATTTCTTGGGGCACCTTAGGTAGCTCTCTCTCTCACAGCTTCAACAGACTTGCCACTAACCGATGGCCTCCCGGAACGTTTTGCATCCAATAAACTGCCAGTTTCCTTAAACCAGCGATTGTTCTTTTCATGAGGTGCCTCTTCATTGTACACATGATGATATTCATGACGAACACGCGTTACTGTTTCAAATTTCGCAAGCCAAAGGATGCATTGAACTTTCCTCTGCACAGTCCACATCTTGACTTGACAGAAGGGCATAATTTGCTTTACCATCACGTAATTACCTGTGGGTGCATTGTAAATCTTTGCTTTGCTACACTTCCGAAACTCTTTGAGTTACTCTTCAATGCAGTGTAATAATCATCCTTTGTTTCGTTTAGATATTATAGGACTCTGAAACCCCATCATGACTTCATGGACATAATGTATTTCATGGAAAAAAAAAACTTGTTCGCAATGTGTATTAATTAGGGGTCCAGCGGGAGACTGCCAGTTTTCAAAATTACCCATAAAAACTATTTCTTAAATTTAGAGTTGCAAAAAAGACAGCTTTTTTGAATGGACGTTTTCTTTTTTTCGATAAAAAGGCGGCTTTTTTAGGAATTATTTTTTTTTTTTGGATTTTTCACCGATTACAGCTAAACTATTTCACTTGAAGTTACTGTTATGAGTTTACAGGTTTATAGTGACATATTTTCCAACTAGCTAAAAAAATTTACATGATGTAGCAGCCAGGAGACAGATATTGTCCAATCCCAGTGGACACATATTGTATAGTGGTTCAGACACAATTTTAACCCTAGCTTACCGAGGGGGAGGGGACTTGCAGGCCCACCACATTTACTTTTTAGATTTTTCAACTGTTTGAAAATAAACTACCTTGTTCCCGAGGATTCCCAATATTTCTGTATTACTTTCGTTCATAAAAAA
The DNA here is from genome assembly GCF_977018435.1 of Lepisma saccharinum. Classification (NCBI taxonomy): domain Eukaryota; kingdom Metazoa; phylum Arthropoda; class Insecta; order Zygentoma; family Lepismatidae; genus Lepisma; species Lepisma saccharinum. The sequence goes on along the minus strand of NC_139250.1, from coordinate 64,360,697 downwards.
CATAAATGTAATGTAAATAGGAGGCAAAATGCACTTGGTGGACATATCATGCGCCATCTTTAAATGCGTCTCATTCGAGATACTCATGCCAGTGACAGTGTACAATTACTTGGTAATGATGGTAATCATTACATTTACTAAATTGCACCTCTACAAACATAAAAACATTAATAAAAAATTATTATGGACGTTGTGAGTTTTAGTGAATGATAAAATATATGGGAGACACACATGCAATAATTGGTTATTATTTTTTATTAATGATAGTAATTTTTGTAATTATTATAATTAATAAATGACTGCACATATATAATCAGCAAAGGAAGCAGTGATTCAATAATAAAATGGTTTCTTGAATTCTAGTGGTAAGAAAAGTGTAGTCCTGAGAGCACATCTGACCATGAAATGTACTTAAAACAACCTTTTACATGCTTGTGTGTCAATTTAAATGTTGGTCATAAAATATGAAACAAATGTTAATATCGATGTTTGGGAACAATTAAAAATCTTTACTGTTCACAACACACATGCAGAAGTATACGAATTACGTGAACGTGTGTATATTTTCTGTTTAACGGAGCTTTGAGGCGGAAGAGACACATGGCTCCTGGAAACCAACCCGTAGAAGTAAATGCATCCTTTCGAACCGAAGCAGCATAAGCTGAAAGTGTCGATTGTCACTTGGCCTGTATCGTTTTCTCAGGGAACTTTCAGACTGAAGCAACAAGTGACATGTGTTACTTGGAAGCAAACCCTTAGTAATCCATTCACTTTTTGAACCGAAGTGTGACAATGAGCTAAACATGTTACTTTTATGTTGCTCGTACTATACTGTTTTCTCAATGGTGTGCATTGTGCTGCTTCGGTCTGTTGCTCTTGCGTGCACTGTGAATGTTTTATTCTAAAGGAGACTGTGTCACTTTTCATTTGTGACTTCAGTCTGAAAGCTCCTTGAATGGCATTCATCATGTCTTGTTTGTGCATGTGTGGTGGATGCTTGGCAGACTGAAGGGTCCCATGTCACTTACCACTTCAATGTGAGATCCCCCACATTGTTGCTTCGGGCTGAATGTTCTCTATACTTAATAAGATTGTTAGCTACTTCATCAGACATTAAGATTTAATTAGCCTGTAAATTGCACTGAACAAAATGCAAGTACTGTTGTTGGAAAAAGGCCGGCTTTTTGATAGAAGGTTAATTTTATAATCATGAATGGGCCTCTGGAGTGGAATAAAGTAGCTGTTGCCTTGTAATAAGAAGGTGTCTGAGGTTCAATCCTCAATGGAGTCAGAGTGCTTCGGATCTCATTTCAATCTGTAGGTCCAGTCCAGATTTCTTAAATAGGATTCCCCCCGCCCCTTCCCCATTTGCTGCCAGTTTATGTGCTTCAGTTTTAGTGCCAGTGTTGTTCAACTGGCGGGCCGGGAAAGGTCCATTGCACCCAGGGATTGACTACTAACTTAAATAATTTTATATTTCACATAATTCAACTATGATTATGCCATAGTTGATATACTTGCTGTCAAATATAAAATTAGATTTGATTTGATTTTGTGTTTTAAGTCCAATTTATACACAATAAGGCTAATTGGGACTGGACCTACAGTTTAAAGTGGGATCTGAACCACTTGTGCCTCCATTGGGTATCGGACCTGGGACCCCTTGATTACAAGGAGAGGACGATACCACTGCACCATCGGGGAGGCCCATAAAATGAAATTTAAATTAGTTTTCAACCCCGGGGTGCATATTAATATTAATTAAGGGTGCACATTAATATCCATATAAACTTTAAAGATCAGAAATGTATTTATGAGTGAAATTGTTGGAATCAGGGCATCGACTTGTAAGAAATAAAATTACTGGGCTGTGGTCTGACGAAGGTTGAGAATTTTACAAGCAGCCAAAATACATCACTAAGCCAAGCGTCAGGTTAACCTTGCAGCAGGTTTTCGCATATGTAGATCCAAACGTGCGTGCAGAATATAGTTCCACTGAGACGGGTTCTATTCGGACACAACTGCATACTTGCAAGAAAACAGTTATTTAATTTGTAAAATACAGACAAAATAATACATCCATTAGCAGGTGTGGACTTGATCGGTTGCAATCACTGTGCAAATTCGCCAACTGGAGTTGTATTGCGCTGAGGAATCGCTGAAGCCCAAGTGCGAGTCGAGCAAGACTGAATACGTTGCAGAGCGCGTGGAAACCGTGATACCAGTGTTGCACATCCCACTATTTTAACCCTATGTTTATTGTGATTAATAATCGTGCTATACAGCAGCGAGAATGGCTGAATCGAGGTCTCCTGTTCAGCGAGTGTTATTGTGGGCTTCATCCGAAGGGAAAAGCTCTTCAAATCAAGCAAGTTGTTTAAAATTCATAATCCTCCTTAAGGAAACCAGATCAAAGTATAACAGGACGTGAGGTGATTTGCCGTCAATGTGCGCACGAACTGTATCCCGGGTTTTGAATGATTTGCAGTTTGAGTTTAGGAAGAGGAAACAATTGTTTGTTGTTTGACGACAAAAGAATGTTCCCCGTATTAAAAGATATCCCCGTGAGAAGAAACATGTTTATTATTTGGACCAGACGTGCTTTAACTCTGGGAGGGGCGTGGGCGTTTCAGCACCACAGCCAGGGCTGAAGAAACCGACGAGGAAGGGGGAGGCTTATTGTTTCACCCACTGGCGGCAATGACTTCTTTGTTGAAGGTGCATATTTACTGTTCCGTGCAAAGAAAGGGATGGATGATTAGCAAGAAATGGACAGACCCAAGATTTGAATCCTGGTTTAGTGAAGTGATTCATAAATTGAAACCAGAGTAATAGCAGCAGACAATGCACCTGATTGTATATATCCCCATTGTATATATCACCAATAACAAATCATGTTTTTTTTTTGCTGGTATAACGAAGTGCGTGTGTCACAGTAACAAAGGTTTTCATAAATGTGTTTTTTTATAAACCAAAAACAAAAAAATTGTCATTAAATTCAAGAGGGCCTGTCGTTGTTTACTTATATCTTTGTTTATTTTTGCGTGCTCTAAATATACAGACATGCTCATGGGAGTCCGGAATGGGGGGGGGGGGCTAGGGGGCCGTGCCCCCCTAGAAAATGAAGGTCAACCAAAAATGTATTTCACATGTATAATTTCATTTGAGCCACAATAATATGTGTTAATTATTGCATTAACACCATAAATTCAAATTTAAGCAATGTTTTTTAGGGAACTACACTCTTTTGGGGGGAAATGTGACTTGTTTGCCCCCCTGGGGGAAAAAAATACCTTCCTTGCCCCTCCCTGGAAAAAATCCTCCGGACGTCCATGCACATGCTCTCATGTTTGGAAGATATTTTGCATGTATATTAAGTAATGACACATTTTTTAAATAATTTATGCGCCGAAAGTACTTCTAAAATGTTATGTTTCAGGAGACAAAAAGGAACACAAATATATTCCGCTTGACATGCATGCGGGTTTTGATGTGTTGTGCGGTTGGCAATACTGTGGATTTTCTCAGTGTCTGCGATGTAAGCTGCTCGGCGGTTGAGGCAAGACTGGCACGGAAGATTCTGTGCTCAGTTCTCGGGCGGATTGATACATAAAACCTGCTGCAAACTTAGCCTGATGCGGGGCTTAGTTGCTCTGTGACCAGGTTTAGCAGCCATTTAACCAAATTATACATAAATTACTGGAAATCCAGAACACAAATTTACATATTTTACTGAATATAAAATTTAATATAGAGATATTTGATACTAGATTTTCAAAAGGTAGAACAGTATTTTCTTTTTTTGCTTCATGTATATGTTCGTATAACAAATTCAAATATCGAAAATCGTATCATAATAATCATACTATTAGGCTCTATTAAAAACAGACACAAAACTACTCTAGTTATGTGAATATGTTTTTACTAGATAGATATATTCAATAAACCTACCGAAATATGAAGATAACACCGCCCATTCAAAACAACCAACTTTTTTGAAAACACTGTTTGTCTAGCTACGAATATTATATTGTAAATTGTATTTTGTATTTAGAAATGAGTGTCTATTTTAGAGTAGGGATATAAACAAAAACCATAGAACGGGAAAAATACTGCCAACTCGTAGTATTTTCATTGATTTGAAAAATGTAGCTTGTAACATTGGTTCAAAATTCTTGGAAAACAGACTGATACTTTTTGGGGGGGGATAATAATGTATAAAAGCAGCAGTATTGCCAGCTTACAGTACAATTTCCATAATTTTGCGTGTAGCATTGCCTTATTCATACTGGATGGACTAAATTTGGAGAGAAGCATGACAAAAGCACCCTTTGAGCATATGAAATGCCTGCATTCCACCTTTGAAACAACTGAAAATACACATTTGGAAATTTTGAATAATTTTTGAAAATTTCCATCTTAAGCCTTTGGCCCCGCATCCCTCCTGAACCCTCAATTGTTGCACTTTGCTCAAAGTGTTGCTTTTTTCTCATTATTACATGTTAAAGTGAAATATGTCGGAACAAAACAGTAGTTAAGGAGTTATAACCTTCTTATGTATTGTACAGAGTGTCCACAAAGTCCTGTCCCTTGAACTTTGAATAGCTGTAAGTTCGTAACGAAATGTAGGAGATGAATACGACTTTAACACAAGAGAACATGGTCCTTTGGCATGTTTTTGCGGTTGAAAGAAATACACCACGTACCTGAAGAAACGCATGAGGGGGAGGGGTATCGTGTAGGGTGGAGAAAAAAAATGAACAAAAGCTCATTTTTGCCCCAAAACTTCTCAATTCCTGGTTTACGACAACTTTCTCTGAACTTTTAGTCTCTACATACACAGAAATGTCGAAGGAGGCTATTTTTTTTTTGTTGCAATGTGTAGGGTGACAAGAGAAATGAAATTTTATGACGTCAGCAGGAAATCCTCTACGTTTTGCACATTTTCACAGCAGTTTGCAATACTGTGAGCATCAAATTGCACGGCACGATGCATACTGGGTATCTACACAACATGGGAAGAAAAAGTACCTACATTGACGAGTACATATTTATTTTGAAAATTTTGTAACAAACAGTAAACTAGTTACATGGGTAGCAACACTGGTCAGAACACACTTGTCTAAAGCAAATGCTGGAATGCCCACCCCTCTGTTCCAAGGCACATTGTTGGCTGATGTTGTTAATGGCATGCATGGGGAGATGTCGGGGACACGAGGGGGCCACAAGTCCTTTCCAATCAATTTGTCACGAACAAATTCTCTCAAGAAAGGCATTGCTTCACGTGATAAATTACTTGAGACCCCATCTTGTTGAAACCATGTGTGTCTATCATCCTCCTCTAACATCGACACAAATTCCTGCACAATGTTCATATACACAGCACTATTCACAATCTCCTTGAAGAAAAATGGTCCAACAATGCGCCATCGTGATATCGCACACCAGACCCCTATTTTCATGGAATGAAGTGGCTCCTCATGTAAAACATGAGGGTTTTCGGTAGCCCATATCCGACAGTTCTGACTGTTAACATAACCCGATAGGTGAAACCATGCTTCATCGGAAAAAATAAAATTTGGCAAGTTCCCTTTTGAGACCTGAATGTCTGAAGAAACCATATAGCAAATTGTATTCTTTTGTCGATATCCGGAAATTGAAGTTCATGTACAACATGAACATTGTAAGCACGGGTAAGTACGAAACTTTAACTTAGGCAGTGCTTTATGTATGGTAGATTTGGGGATATGAGATTCTTTTGATAAACGCCGGAGAGATTTCTTAGGCGACCGAGCATACCGATTTTCCAAATCACGAGGGGTATGCGGGACAGAATTTTTTGTGTGTGGACGAGATCAGGATAGGAAAAATTCGAAATTTACTGAGATAGTCGGTAAATTTTCGGGACGAAGCTCTGGAAATCTAGAATTCTACAGGTTATTTTTCAGCTTAAGTGATTGTTTTTGCATTTCTCGTACAAAAAATGACAATTTCTGATACATTCGAGACATGTACAATGCAGACAACCTCGAGAATTAACGAGATTTTTAAAATGACCATTCGGTATTTCCTGACTGCTAGTAATCCTGAAAAGTCAGGAAGTCAGGATCGAGACGGGAATATTTTTTTCCGGATCCCGAGTTTTCAGAATCCCACACACCCCTACAAATCAGTTCTAAATCTTCCAAAAATCAGCTGCAAAGGCACTAAGTCTTCCACTTCGTGGCTTGTCACACACGCTACGAGATTCATCATTGATTTTAAGCCACAAATTTGTTTTCCTATGTGGTACAGGTACACTCTTGCCAGATACCTCAATGAAAACTGTTCCTGCACCTGTTCATGACTGTTTTTTTTTTTTTGCAAGGTGCAACTCATTTCAAAAGACAAAAGATAAAACACCACCACTCACATATGACACAACCAACGAGCCAACAATGCAACAAACAGACAGCGCTGACCGGTTCGATCCAGTTATACAGCATGGCAGCGCCGCCTGGTTTGCTCACCAGAGAAGTCAGTGTTGCTAACCAACAAACAGTAAAAGTAACCATCCATACCAGATATTACAATTTACGATCACTCGATATCAGTACTTTTTATTTCCCATGTTGTGTAGATACCCAGTATGCGTCGTGCTGTGCAATTTGATGCTCACAGCATTGCAAACTGCTGTGAAAATGTGCAAAACGTAGGATTTCCTGTTGACGTCATAAAATTTCATTTCTCTGTCACCCTACACATTGCAACAAAAAAAAATTGGCCTCCTTCGACATTTCTGTGTACGTAGAGACTAAAAGTTCAGAGAAAGTTGTCGTAAACCAGGAATTGAGAGAAGTTTTGGGGCAAAAATGTGCTTTTGTTCATTTTTTTTTCTCCACCCTGCACAATACCCCTCCCCCCCTACGTTTCTTCAGGCACGTGGTGTATTTCTTTCAACCGCAAAAACATGCCAAAGGACCATGTTCTCTTGTTAAAGTCATATTCATCTCCGACATTTTGTTACCAACGTACAGCTATTCAAAGTTCAAGGGACAGAACTTTGTGGACACACTGTATTCCATAATATTATGTGGTAAAAAGTACTGTTTGAAACTTCGCTTGTTAATAATAGTAACAATGGATATATTGTTTGTAATTTGAGTATGCAATACCTTTAAGGTATGTATTACAGAACTGAAATATCTTGTATGTATAGTTTTCCAGAAATGGTGTGACCCTCGTATATTGTGTTGGCAATATATCATCACGTTATTTGGCGATATATATCATGGAGATGAATATATATCACCGATATCACAATATGGAAAAAATATCATTGTGTCGTCTGTGATGATATTTTCTTGACGATATATTTTGATATCAAATTTACGATATCATCCGTCCCTAGTGGATATAAACATTAAATACAAATATGCCTCACTTACAATTGAAAGCAATTTATTGATGATCTCTACCAATAGTAACATTACAGCATAATCCTTTTGATTTCTTTCAATATGAGAAGTGGTGAACTTTCTCTCATAAAGATATAGTTTCTTTCCACCAGCACAATCAGAATAAAATTCACTAGGTGAGAAATTACTTGGGTTTTGAAACAGAAGTAGCTATCCTCACGGTTGTGGTTGTGCAAATGTGGCAAAAAAATACAAATATGGTGCTTCCTTTATACTGCCAAAAAAATTATTTCACATTGTTGAACCTTGTGTGCATTTGTGTAAGAGAGAGATGTTTTTCATTCAGGATTGTGCAGTATTATTTGTTCATAATTTGTTATAAAAATTATAATCGATTTACTTGTTAATATAGACTCTTTTTTGTTTCAGGTATACAAGTCAAGGAAATCAAGTAAAATCCTGTATTTAAAAACAAATGTGAATAAAATTCCTGACAATTTTACATGTTTTTCTTCTTGTACACAACTGGTAATGGTATCTTCTCTTCATAATACATAGCACCTTCAGTGTATTTTAACTATCAAATAGTTATTACCAGATCATCTGTGATAGTTATGAGATTTTTCTTACCTGGATAATAACTATTTGAGGTGACAGTATGATGAAGGCAAAATGTTGAATGTAGAAAATTAATGCATGCTCGAAGTGTTTCTGAGTATTAATTCAAACAATTGAAATTGTGAATTAACTGGATCTCTTGCACTCTCACCCTCCCTGTGGTATAGTGTTAATGCTTTTGCCATGTTAACAAGGCAAGGTTCAATCTTTGGTAGATGCACATTGCAGAGCAGTTCTGATGACTTTTGGAAGCTTAGGTTGAGTCCCAATCAGCAGAGTGGACTTGGAACTGTCATCTAAAAAGGGTAGAAAACTTACACAATTTGACCTTGTCAATATATGTAGGAGTGTGCCTGTAATCTGTGCACATAGGCAATTACCAGTGAAGTGACAACACACTCACTAGTGTCTGTGAAATAGCAAAGTCACCCCGCTTAAAATTTATTTCCAATGCACTACAGAATGGCTGCCTGTCATGGGATGCATATCATTATGCTCTCCATGCATAACTCTACGTAGGTTGATCAACTGATTGTATATAATATGACATGTAAGTATGTGTAAATGATTGCACCTGAAAATGAAAAGTATGTCATGCTCCTCATATATGCACTCTTCCATACATCATGCAAACAGTTAGTATTTGCAAAAGAAGTAAACATGAAGAGGCTTGGCAGTACTTAGTGGCTTTAGGATGTATGATTAACCCAAGATTGTTTGTGGGTGACCGCCACACTTACTTCCAATTTTAGGTGTCATTTTAACAGTATTTAAAGTAATGACTGTGGTCCTCTTTTTAGGATATGTCACGAGTTACCTGAAACATTCTGATGAGATGGCTTAATGATGGTATGAGAGAGGCCATTGTTGTGGCTTAATGATAGTATGAGAGGCCATTGTTGTGGAAGGAGTGTTGTGTGAGTGAGCTTGAAGTTCATCCACAAGATTAATTGCATTTTTTTGTAGGGTTCAGCCGATGGCGATGAATCTGTATCAGTAGAAATGTATTTGCCGTTGTAGGTACTTTTCCAGAATTTTGGTCTTTCTAGGATTAATTATCTTGGAAATTATGCAAAATGTGAAATTTCTTTTAATTTGGCACCGATTTTGTGATAACGTGTAGTTTAATATTCTGATGTATGGAATTGTAAGCAAAAATTTTGATAAATTCATATAATTTGAGTGGAATACTTACACACTAATGTTAATACACTTCTCACAAAAAGTTTGAAATATTGTTATATTTGGCAGTAGGTAGAGGCATACATATTTCGTTTTTGACGAAAACACGAAATGTGAAGTAACACATTGTAATGTTAATTTTTCATGTTTCTGAAAGGTTTGAGGTCCTACCCTGTTTTGTAATGAAATGAACTGCAAAATGCGAAACACTCAAACACGAAATTTACCGTTTATATACCGACTTGACACTTTCTGAAGTCTGAAGTATCCGGAGAGTTATGCAATTCACGGAAAATTGATTAATTCTGCTGTAAATATTTGAGAAGCAAAAATTGACCCGTTTATGCAGGAATAAACTTAATATTCTGGTAATGATTTAATGTACTACTAGAAGGAATACGTTTATTTTGTGTAATAGTGCAGTTTTTAAATCAAATTTAGGATTATATTCACATTTTTAAAACCAAAATGTCATTTTATATACTGCTTTTTCACCTCTATAACAGCGAAATTTCATTTTATTTACCAAAAATATGTGCCTAGCAATAGGTAATAGGCTCGGTAGCATATGTCAGCGAAAACACGTCCAACAGGCAGACAAATAACTATGTGTTGTTGCATTCCAAGGCTGTGCCTGTCACCTAATGCTTACCATAACATTTTTCCAAACTTTCTGTGAGGAGTTTATATATTTTGAACAACGTTCATTACAATTTTGAAGCATCAGTATCATTGGGAATCTGAGAGCATCAATATCGGCTCAGCCTTAATTTTTCTTTATTTAGATTTGTGCATTTTATAGTCAATATGACTATGCTGTTTCTAGTGAATGTCCATACCTAAAGTTCAAATCACAAACCCTGAGACCTTCTGTAAACAAAACCACCTGCATGCAGAAAGCATTGCAAACTCATAGAAGTAAAATAATCCACAAGAAAATCCAGCGTTGTTGCAGGATTCATTACGTAAGGTAAAACAACGACCAATTTGTAGTATGGGATACGCTGCCGCAAATGACGTCTCACCTTAAACCCAATGCTCTTTCCTTTTTTACTTATTGCTTCACCTTTACGGTTAACACTTTGCACCAGTAATCATTTCCCATAAATTTGGCTTCTTTCTTGCATGTGAATTGAATTAATTTTACTTGCATTTTTTTAGACAAAATGATATAACATGGTAATGTATATTTCTAAGGATGATATAGATAGGAGTGTATTTGAAATTTGTTTGTAGATTTTATGTAAATTCTATCTTATGTAAATAAAATATAGGGTTTTCCAATAAGGGCGGGTCGATGTTGAAATGGAATAAAACAAGCTGTGTGTGAGTTATGAACGAAATTCTTTTTTTTATTTGAAAGGCCCATGTATGCCATTATGTATGGAATATAACATCGTTCAAATGTCCGCCGCGGCTTCTCACGGTGGCACTTATCCGAGTGGTCCAATTTTCAATGACACTGCCGCATAGATCCGGCTGAATTTGAGCGATGGCCTGGGTGATGTTGACTTTAAGGGCATCGGTCGATTGCGGCTTATTGGCATAGACCTGCGACTTCAGGAAACCCCACAAGAAAAAGTCTAGCGGGGTCAAATCGCACGATCTTGGTGGCCAATTCACGTCACCTCTGCGAGAGATAACCATACCTTCAAATCGTTCATGCAGAATGTCCATCGTGGCGTCCGCCGTGTGGCACGTAGCGCCGTCCTGCTGGAACCACATGTTGTCTACGTCCATATCGTTCAATTTGGGCCAAAAGAAATTGGTTATATCATCGTTCTGTAGCGCTCGCCGTTGACGGTGATGGCCTCACCAACGTCGTTTTCAAAAAAGTACGGACCAACGATGCCGCCGGCCCAAAATCAGCACCAAACAGTAACTTTTTGTGGATGCAATGCCACCTGGTGAACCTCGTGTGGGTTGGAGTCGTCCCATATTCGGCAATTTTGCTTATTAACACAGCCATTCATCCAAAAATGCGCCTCGTCGCTAAAGATGATTTTTCGGCCAAAATTGGGGTCCTCTTCCAAACGCTCCGAAGTCCAGTCAGCGAACAAACGGCGTTGTCTACGGTCATTAACTTTGAGCTCCTGGGTCAGTTGGATCTTGTACGTGTGTAGGCCCAAGTCCCGATGCAAAATTCGCCAAGTTGAAGTCTGCGAAAGGCCGAGTTCTTGTGCACGGCGAGGAATTGACTGCCTCGGGTTCTCCTGCACACTTGCACAGACCGCGGCGATGTTCTCGGCCGATCTGGCGTTCCTTTGACGTACGGGTGTTGGCTGATTGTTTACCGAACCGGTCGTCTCGAATTTGGCCACCGAACGTTGGAGAGTCGACTTTGAAGGGCCACCGCGTCTGCCGTAAAATGGGCGCAACACGCGCAACGTTTGCACTAACGAACACTCATTTTGATAATAAAGTTTTATCATTTGGACGCGCTGCTCAATCGTGTAACTTGCCATGGTGATTTGGCATCAGTGCCTGAAAAGGAAACAACAGATTAGACAGACGCCACCAAAACAACATGGCCGCCACAGGCTGCCAACATCGACCCGCCCTTATTGGAAAACCCTTTATATAATGGGCATAAACAGCCATATGCAATGCTGTAAGTCCAATAAATATATTGATGATGATGATCAAAACAAGACAAAGAAAGTTGGTAAATTTATTGCGGTTGGAAACTTTGACAAGCATCCTAATAACGCCAAATATAGTGCACTTCGTAAAATAACTTGGTGACATGTCAAGGCAAGATAAGTGTGAACATTTTGTAGGAATATGCATTGTAACTTTCAATGAGCTTAGAGATTTGTATACATAATGATATTTTATAACATTGGTTATTTTCTAAAAATAATCATGTGAACAGCAAGGAAGTAGTGCAACTTAGAAATATATTGCCTGACTTATCCTTAGAAAAATAACATGCCGAGTTCTATGCATGCGGGAAGGTCTCCGTGTTCTCAGAGCTTGTTTTCAAAACACCAGCAAGGACAGCCTTTGAAAAGGGGTGAGAAACAGATTCTACTCAATATTTATGTAACGTTCTGTCAGTGGTATCCTGAGAAACCAGTAAATGAAGTGGTTAAGTTGGTATCCCAGTGCAGTGGTGTGTCAGTGTCTGCAGTTTTAAGGGTTATGAAAGAGAGGATGACCGGGAGAGTAACAATGTATGCGGCTGCATATTCGTCTGATGTTTTGAGAGCGGGTTCTCACATTCAGAGGCTCTTATATAAAATGAATAGGTGCGGCGCACTATGAGTGTAACAGCAGATGATTGCGGTCATGAATCAGCTGACGCGGAGTGATACATCGAATCGGTGAGGCCGTTTGTTTACAGAAGGTCTCAGGGTTTGTGATTTACACTTTATACATTTTTGCCATGTTAATAGAAAATACAAAGTGTGTCCAAGTGATTGTATGTTTTATGAGATTTGTGAAGCACAGATGAAACTGCCCCAGAGTTTTTTTTAGTAAAGAACATGCGTATTTTGTTAGCTCTGAGAGTTGTTCACTTCAATGTTATGCTGTTTGAAAACAAACATTTTGAAACACAAATGTTCTAAAGATAGGATATAACAAACAGATCACCATATGTACAAAATTAAAATGCAGTGAAATACTCCTGATAAGCAAGGATGAGCCTCACCTGTGACGGACAACGTGACTCAAGCGACTGATCCTGGTTTTAACACACCTGTTTTCAAAGGCTTTGACCTTGAAGATTTGTTGTATTCTAATACTTAGAAAGCTAACAAACCAACTGCTTCTTGAAAGCATACATTTTGCTGGTAATTCAGGGTGGCTACTCACCGAGAATTATGCGTGAATTCTACTTGAATTTTTCTCCGTAGACGTGAAAAATTGCAACTTTTTTTAAGCCAAATCCTATTCACATTTTATGCAAATAAAAATTATTTTCGTAAAATTTTCTTAGTCTTATCAAGTTTATAACCATAGCTAGGGGCCAGCGGGAGTCTGCCCTGGGCGCCGAACTATCTAAATGAAAAATGTTGTAAAATTGATTGATTGATTTGTGGTTTCAAGTCCACTTTATGCACAGAAAGGCACTGGACGTACAGTTTGAAGTGGGATCTGAACTACTGTGCCGTAAAAATAATTGAAATCGTGTGTTCGAACACAAATGCTTTAGCACCAACTTCTACCCCCTTTTTGCATAATTTACGAGGATAATAACGTCTTTGATTCTACTACTATTACTAAAAAAAAAAAAAAAGTGCTCCCCTGTGCTTAGCACCACGCCATGAAGGCGTGTAGGGGGTGTGGGGGTAACGCCCCACACTTTCTTGATCCGGTCATGAGTGGGGGTGATGTGATCAGCATCATGCCCCTGACCGCCTTTACCCCCCAGGGTTTTTCCCAGGTACCCATGTTATTCGACGGATCAAAATGAAAAATGACTGCCAAAGGTCCAGTCTAGCCTTAACTGATGAAGTCAGATTAGTGGCCAACTGTTTTCTGCAGCCAAAGTGTAATGACAACTTCTTCAACTATGACATGGTACTTTCACCTATCAGAATTGACTGTACCTAATGTATGTTGTCTTTAATTTGATGGCTGCTGATCATGCTCATATAGGGACAAATTTTGCATGTTTAATGTGTGCTGGATTTATGAAGAATAACTACTACTACCAATAATAATAACAACAACAATATTGGTCCGGCAGGTTCGAATCCTGACTTGGACATGGATGTTTGTGACTGTCCATTCATCAATTTCATCATATCACTCATCCCCATCTTCGCAAATTAGCCAAACGTGGCACAAGAAGCGAAGTAAAATAAAACAAATCAATAATAATGATGTTATAATAATATTATTATTAACACTATTATTATTAGTAGTAGTACATTTATCCTGGCATTTTCTCCCCGCCCGCTCAGACAAAAATTCGTGCTTGCGCCTCTGATTGTAAATAGAAACTCAGCACTTTTTTTAGTTATATTATGTACACCGTTTAATTGAATTATAATTTTTAGATGTTGGAATCACATAGACCCTTTATATTATGAAGATATTTGTGTGTGATAAGAGGCGGTAATACATAAGGTTGAACTAGATAATACATCTGCTTGAATTTTTGGAAAGTTGTCCTTGAAAACTGGGAATTATACTTGAATTTTATCATGGTCCTAGAGTAGCCACCCTGTAATTGCATCACCTAAATATATTGACCAAATTGAAGGGGATCCAGCAAGTTTTCAAATGTTCCATCACACACTTGTAATTTTGGTTCTCATTATCATCTGTTTTGCAAGTTTCACGTTAGTCACAGACACCTCTGGATTGTAATAACCCAGAAGTGTTCATTTCTCGCCTTAACCCTGCAAATTCCTGTCAAAAAATGATCTAGTACATCTGGGTAGACTGGTTCAGCACAGTCATTGAAAAATTGGAAGAGCATTTTTTTCGCTTTTGATTTTGTGGCCTCACTTTTGTCAGTCTGCCCTCTTGAGGGTTGCTAGGTGCATGGATCATATTCAAAACACGACCTGTGACAATGTTCTGTCATGTTGGCCCATTCTCTCAGATTTTGTGATGCTTCCACATGTTGTTCCTATTGCTCCAGTATTCAAGAATGTGGAACAAACTTGGCACAGTTTATAACGGTTCGGCAACAGTGCAGCATGAGCACACAGTTGCTTTTGAAGCCCCCCCCCCCGATCATTTTCGAGTGACTTGAGGCCCGTTTTGAAGTGAGAATTTCAGGCAAAATCTTGATGCACTTTAAATTGCTGTATACGTGCAATTTGTGTAATTGAAACAGCCTTTCTCTCTCTCCTCTTCCATATTTAAAACAAAATTTGATTGTGGCTGATTGTGACAAAGAAAGTATATGGCACTTCCAACTGCCACTGATCACTACTGAATGTCACTATACAGTGACATTTCCATGAAAATGGTTCCAGCAACAATAGTCCCTGAACTTTCTGAATGAAGTGTATGTAGTCCAGATGTATGAATGCAAAAGTGACTGCGTATATATGTCTCTCTCTCTTTTACGGGAAACAAAGACAGTCACAATGCATACCATGTTATGTTGAAATTGTGACTTTTCAGGGATTGTAGGTAGGAAAGTGTGAAGAAAAAGTCAATGTGGTAGATGTAAAAAACTTAAGACTCGACTGGACCTTCCACAGTCTAAAGGCGATTATTTTCAAATTTTCCTCTTCATTCAAAAAACTGCCGTGATATTCCAAAATATGAAAAAATACATACGCTTAGAATTCCTTCTAGAGCATTGACTTTAATTTCCGTATAGTTTGCTTCCGCGATTGCGTAAGGCTATTAAACTATTGATAATATCTAGATAACAGTGAAAGCACACTACAGGAAAATGCACGTCAATGCTCTAGAAGGAATTCTAAGGGTATGTAATTTTACATATTTTGGAATATCACAGTGGTTTTTCAAATGAAGCGGAAAAGTTGAAATTTACTCTTACGACTGCCAAAGGTCCAGTCGAGCCTTAACTGATGAAGTCAGATTAGTGGCCAACTGTTTTCTGCAGCCAACGTGTAATGACAACTTCTTCAACTATGACATGGTACTTTCACCTATCAGAATTGACTGTACCTAATGTATGTTGTCTTTAATTTGATTGCAGCTGATCATGCTCATATAGGGACAAATTTTGAATGTTTAATGTGTGCTGGATTTATGAAGATTTGAGATTTTTCAGTATTATACGGCATACGCTTTTAGAAGGAACATGAGTTCAGCCAATACGCAGCCAGCGCTCTTGCCAAACCAACTGCCAGGGGAAGGGGAAGGCAGAGAATCGTTGTGTCCAGTATTCAACTTTTTATACATAATGCATGCGCGTGATATTTGAGTACAAAGAAATATATAGTGAAGAATTCTACACAGGATTATATCATATAACTGCAGCATATAAGAGAAACTCGTACCTGAAAGAAGTTGGAAGGTATTTATTATAGAGGAACTGCAAGACCATCATCATCATCGCTCGTTTCTGTTTTCTGGAATGTTTCCCCAGGAGATCTGAATAGGTGTTCACCGATGTCTGTGGAAGATACTTTACCCTGCTTTATAATACGCAACACAGTATGCACACATACACCACACGCTTTAGCCGTAAGTTCTAGACTATGAGAAAACACTGTTTCAGCATGCACTTCTTCCGACGCCAATTCCGTGAAGCAAGAATACATTTTAAAACTAACATTTCTTTCTTGTGAATTTAATATTTTACCATGGTCCCTGTACTAATGGTACTAGGTTTCGAGGGCGACATTATTAATTTGATTCGATTTATTTTACTTTGCTTTTCTGTAACTTTTGGCTAATGCGAAAATGGGAATGAGTGATGATATAATGAAATTGATGAATGGACATTCATAAACGTCCAGGCCAGGATTCGAACCCGGACCCCTGGAGTCGTAGCGCGATATGGTAATCATGGGGGCCGGTGCGACATTATTTAATAACACTTACGGAACACACACTATTGCACAACTATCGAACATAAGGGCTGTATTGCACGACGGGCTACGAGGCCAGGGTTCCCCGGTTCGAATCCCAGCCCGGACATAGGTGTTTGTAAGTGTCCCTTCATCATATCATCACTCATCCTCATTTCGCGATTAGCCAAAAGTGGCAGAAAAGCGAAGTAAAATAAATTCAATCAATCAATAATGGCTGTATTGAATCCTCTCACAACTGTTCTTTGTGGCGTACGAGTATAGTTATCTTACACCGCCCTTGTTATGAAAACGCTGAACTCAAACTGACTTAAATGACTCGCAATGTTCGTGAAGGTCCACGACAATGAAGGGTCATTGTGTATATTCAGCCGAATTTGACACCCATAGCTTTACCAAGACACAACTCATCGGGGTCAACACGGTGGCAACGAAAAAAAAAAAAGCACGGAAGGAAAACGAAAGGGTCGTTGCGTGTGTGTAGAGACATGTTGTTTCCCTTGTTTCTTCGAGAAACGATAACTCTGGCTCTAGGCGACGGAAATTCATGGGACTTGAACAGTCAGGTTCAAAATATATTTCCCCATCTTATGATGAATCTTAAAGTGGCGAGTTTTATGAAAACTTCTTGCGTGCAAGAAAAATACAGAACACTGCATTTAACTCGCGTGCCACAGTTTCCTAACTGTACAACGTTGCACTCCTACCATTGGCTGGTTGCCACGCACACCCTGTGCGTGGCTCCGCCCGATATCGCTTCTAAAAACGTGCGTCGGATGGGAGGTTGAGCACACCCCAGCACGTGCTGATACATTACAGTGGTTACCAACTTTAGCATGAAAAAGAACATTGCTATCAGGTAAATTTGTAATGCTAATTGATGAAGTTCATAAAAAATTGAGTAATTTCCAAGCCAATTTCGTTAAATACAGTCGCAGAAATAATAGAATGAACTCTCCCTCCCCACCCACTACCCTCAGGGAAACTGTACCATGAAACACACACAGTAAACCTAAAGAAAGATTACTATCCAAACAATAGTGCCTGAATTTGGCTTTTCTATAGGGCAATTCATGTCAAATCAACCAATGAACTGAACCTTGACATCTCAGAAATTAATAGTAATTGGTAGTGCACAGTGATCCGGAATGCAAAAAAATCAGCAAAAATTAGGAGCTCACTATTTGACCTCTAAATCAATACAAATGTGTAAGATTAGCAATTTTAAGGAATACGTAATTCACACTTTCGGGCCACAGAATTCACATGAGATTATTTTGTTTTTTTACACAAAAATATAATTTTGATCTATTTTAATACACACTTGAAACCACAGTAAAACTAAACAATACACTTGGAAGACCGAAATCCAGGAATTTCCAGAAATATGTTAAATAATAACAAAAAATAATGAAAATAAGGATCATAATGATAGTAATAAAATAATATTTATTTACTAGTTCCGATATCTTTCCTTCTTCCTTTACATGTACTTTGGTGGTGAATGCGAGTTCCTTAGACTATTTTCCCGGCGAAGCTCTTCAGTTTATTGCCTATTATTTCTGTCACTACTTTCTTCAAAACTGATAATCTGATTTTGAGATTGCATAGAGTCAAGAAAAAGCAACTACAAACACACATGTATTTTTAAAAGTCAACTGAAATTATTTTTAAGAAAATTATCTTCTTTTCGGCAACAGTTTTCATATCCTTAAAATACTTTGCTGCAGCACCGTGACACATCAACACTAAAGGTTTTAACACAATCTTGAGCGATATGTTCAAAATTTATAGAATTCATGCGAATGAAACAAATGATTAATGTGATAATTTTTATCTTCGTCAGATTTTTCAGGAATAATATTTCGTGGGTTTCCATGACACACCATCACCATTAACGTGCAAGTACACGTGAATGGGTAAAAATGAACCAAAAGATTTTGAAATATTTGTTTCATCTTTACCAATGAGTGTGCCTGAGCCACAGTACCTTTCCAGTAAACACTTTCCAATGTCGTGACCTTGAATCAGCTATGAAGCTTCCTTAGTGCCTATCGCAGGGCCGTAGAAGCATCATCGCCTGTGTAAATTTCACCCACACGTGTTCTCCTGCATTTCAGCTTGGCAATTTAAACATGATATTTTCTCTCATTTTTATCAATTGTAAAATACAATAAAAAAAATGTTCAAAATTAATACAATTAGTTTAACCAATAAAGGTATTGTTAATCAAATTAATGTAATTATAACTCGGAGTTACAAAGTAATTTTGCTTGTGGGTAATATTTAGGGAGGGTGTTGATGAAGGTTTTGGGAAGTGGTAAGGTTGTTGGGGACGTTGAATAATTCTGTTACACTGCACTACTTCTATATGTATTAAGCATCAGCTGATAGCGAAATCGGAGACTACCTATTCCTCTAGTGTGTGCGCAGGTGGCCACATTTGATTCAGGGTTGCCAGCTGAACCATTAACAACGGAGCACATGTTCACAAATAAGCTAAATTTGTCAAAAATAACAAAAAGTAGCAAAACTTTTCTCCCGTGCTGTTTTCACAATACTTTAAAGTATCCTTTGCTATAGAAATCGTCACGGGAAATTGCGGCGAAAGCTATGTTAACTCAAGATAACTTTTGTATTTTCAAGTCAATAATAAAAACATATTTTATTGTAACTCAATTATGTGTTCTTTTTCTGTGCATTACTGAGAAGTTGTGAGTCTACCTTGCAGAATTATATTGGCCGGCGAAAAAAAATAATTGCTACAACAAGTCTTCAAAACAAGTTCAAAATATAGTCCGAAAATTCCATTTTGAGGCCCGAAAACAAGAACAAATAATCAATTTAGAGAAAAATTTGTATGGCAGTTTCATGCCCCATTTAGTTGCTTACAGAAGAAGTAAGGTTATCCTCTGACTGAAAAGTCGAAATTTCTATTTTTACTGACTTTTTTGACATTCTGGATCACTGTGCAGTGGTAGCACCAGTAAAGTTGACGAAAACTGTTAAATTTCAATTTTGTAATTTTTTAAAAACTAAAGAATTTTTTTAAAAAAATCTCATAAATGCTCCTTTAAACGTTTTTAAAGAAATATATGTTTTGAATACTTCAATTTACTATTTGTGTAGGTAATTTCATAATGAGATGGCAATTGCTTCCTATGGAAATTAATTATTTTGTATTCTAATGTGTGCGACATTTGCTAAATTTGTTAACTTCCATGTTAAAACCATAACTATACGTGAGTTTCACCTATCACACACTGTTGCATTGTGGCTTCAAGCAGGCATGATTGAGGCCAGTTCTTCTAAACATATGGAATTCTAGCAGGTGGGCGGGAGATACTAACATAGACATTCGTGACTAAAAACAAACGTGCAGTTGGTGCAGATGTATCTGAAGGCTATGTGCTGGATATTTCTTTGCAATCGACAAATAAAATTGGCCGCAAACATGGCATGGCAACTGTGCGCATCCTGACATCACATGAAACCCACCCATAAGCTGAGTGGTTGATATACCAAGTGTTCATATTAATCTATTTTATAATTTTTGGACTACAGATAATATGGAAATTTATAATATTTATCACTTAATAATATATGGTATTGTTTTCTAAACAAATCTCATGGCATACCACAACCTTAATATATAAATGCATGATATTAAAATTTGAGGAGCTTTCAGACTGAAGTGACTTGCAACAAGCAACACAAGTGCTTGTCCCTTGCATGTTGCTTGAACTAGGTCTTTTTTCAATAAAGTGCATCGTGTCAGCTCGGCCTGTTGTTCATGCATGCTGCAAATGCTTCCTTACAAACTAAAGGGTCCCGTGTTGCTTGTTGGACACTTTGGTGTGAACATTGACTTGTCACTTGTTTCTGCCTGGGATCTCTCATACAGACATTTGAAGAATAAATGGCATTTAAATTGTGCCACTATAATACAAAATAATGGTTGATGAGAGAAAATATTTAAAAGTATTTCAGTCATTTTTATGAGTCATAAAAGAAAAGAAAGAAGTCTCAAGAGGAATAACTAGCTGTATGTTTGAGTGTTTACAGTGATATGTGGTGACCTTGGAACTTATTGTGGGTAACCTTTACACAAATGCATAGATTTTATTGTTTCGATAAAGTTTGTGACATGTATTGCAATTTGTTTCATTTGCGGCAGCCAGTAGGTTGAAGGTGGGGAAGTAAGGAGGTGGAAATAGAAATTTCAGTTGTGCTTCGGTGGCAGTCTCTTATCTTAAACCCTTCAGGTTGTCGAAAAGCCTGCTGAGTAGCTCCGCCCAGTCTGCTAGCTTATTGTAGTGGAGGGTGAGAAGCACATAAGAAGAGTGTCGCTTATTAACTGTGCCTTCGGCAAGACAATAGATACTGCAAGTGTGAGTGCAATTGATCTATCACTGCTAGACTCGTAACATACTGGTAATGTGCTAATTGCTCACTATCGAATACCAACTAAAGGTTAAAAGATTAAAAATCCGTAACTTACGTGTGTGAGCATGAGATTTGTCGAACTACATTTCAAAGGTTATACTAACTTCTTCAGGTTGAAGTGATGTTTTCAGACACCTGACATGGTGCCTCGTCGAGAAAGTGTCTGTATACCTCAGCAAATACAACCTTAGTGACAATGAAGTTCGACCAGTCACAAATATAGGAGTGCGTTGTGAAAGAAGGAGAACACATGCATATGCTGAACATATTTTATTCAGCAGGCTACATGGAACAAAGGAAAACATAAATTTCCGCTGCAACGCAGCAATGTATGGTGTCCACACAAAATAAAACATTTTCGTCCATCTACACGTGACATTGAAGTTCGACCACTGTTAGAGGGGATCCTGTTTACCATGGTGTGACGCCACCCTGTCGGCGAATAACTGTGGCAATCCGTCGGGGCATGCTGCGGACGAGTCGTTCAAGGTATTCCACATCGATGCGGTGCCATTCCTCCTGCAGGCAGGCGAAAAGAGCAGCCACTGTCGTGGGTCCTCTCTGTTGCACACGTCGCTTAATAACACGCCACACATTCTCAATGGGCGAGAGGTCGGGACTCGATGGTGGCCATGGCAGAGTTCGCACGTGATGGCGAGTCAACCATTCTCTTGTCAGCCGCGCTGTATGAGGCCTGGCATTGTCGTGTTGAAAGATGAGACGCCGCCTGTGGAACAGGTGCCTTCGCACTGTGGGAATGTGCCGCTCCCGTATGCGTGTATAGGCGTGTGCATTCACAATGCCCTCACAGACGTGTAGTGGGCCAACCCCAGATGCCGTCATGCATCCCCATACCATCACTGACGCAGGTTTCTGTACCCGACGTGCATAACATTTTGCTTCATTCTGTTCCTCCTTCCGACAAATGACTGTTTTCCGTATTTTCCCGTACACAACATTGAAAATGGATTCGTCCGTCCACAAAACCCTGTTCCACTGCCGAACTGTCCATCCCAGGTACATTCGTGCCCACCGTAGTCGATTGCCTTTGTTCAACATGGAAAGGAAGGGTTTACGTTTCGCCTTGTACACTCGGTAACCGCATCACTGTAGGTAACGGCGAATGGTTCTGGTTGACACTTCAATGTGAAAGCGTTCTCGAGTCCACAGTCGTAATTCGGCCACAGAAACATGATTGTTGGTCTGGATATAGCACCTAAATATCCATAGGTCACGCACGCTCAGCAGGCGTTTTCGACCGGGGGCCTTACCTGGCTCTGTAGTACCCGTATTTTGGTGGTGTTTGATGATGCAGTGGACGGTTGACTTGGGTAAGTTCAGTTGGCGCCCTATTTCCCGTTCACTGAGTCCATCCCGTTGCAACTCCACTACTCTTCTCCTCACGGTGTTGTTAATAGGTTTGCCCCTGGCCATGGTGATGATGCACTGCGGTTCCTCAGTGCACAGCACACGCTTATATACGGTGGACTCCCTTATCGTGTCCGTGACGTCATGCTTCCGTCGAATGCGCCACTATCTGGAATTTTCCGTATGGGTCTGGTGCCTGGTCGAAGTTCAATGTCACGCGTATAGTTCCCCGTTTTCGTTCTTTACGTGACCTTGGGTGCAACATGCTGGGATCATGATTCTTGCCTGCTCACACGCCTCCTCTTACACACATGCGTCACTTCTGCGGGTCACCCATTCCACCGCCTATGCCTCTGTGCATTTAATCACGTATTCCTTTCTGGTCGAACTTCATTGTCACCAAGGTTGTACTCAAATTGTTTACTGCAATCATCAGTCAGTTGTCTTTTGTGAAATGCTCTGTGAAGTAGCTGTGCTTTTATCTGCTGAAAGTCATGCTTTTAGAGTGAATTAATCGAAATTAGTGTTATTGCAGAGCTAGGAATTTTAGGTGCAAAAATTTGCCAATAAAGGTGCTAAAATAGGTGCTAATTTTCAGATGTAAAATTTATTGTGAGCAGTGCATACATATATGATTCAACTTGTCTGGATAAACACAGAGTATTCTCTGGTTTTAAATCGTTTAATATAACCAAGCAAAGAAAATTCTCTCATACATTAGAAAGCGACATGAAGGAAAACACGCTTCTTCTTACTTGCTTAGAATTTGTCATCTAGAAAACTGTTAAAATAGATTACATTCAAAATTTCTATGTTCTTCTGAGTGAGGCTACATCTGCGGTCACTAAGCAGACACTTGTAAGTTGAAAAAGAACGTTCAACGTCAACAGACACAAGTGGTGTGTATTTTGTTTTCAACCGGTAATCCACATCCTTGTTGGTTGCGACTTCTTGAACATCAGGGTTTTTGGCTAAACTTTGTTCTAACTTCTCTTTCCCGACCCCTTGCAGCTCTCGTTGCACATCCATCAAAACAACCCACTGTGCTTCCTTTTCAGGACACTACTCCTCCAGTTTTGTGATTGCAGTGGTAAGAAAGGAGAAGCCATGTACAATATAGAGTTCATCTTGCAATTCCTGTTTAAGTGCAAGTTTTTTGGCTTTTTCTACAGCTGAGGAATCACTAGGCAAAGCATCTAAAAATTTCGATATTGTATGGAAATCATTGCAAATAAACACTGCAGCTTATAACCATGTACTCCATCTAGTGAGGATGAGAGAGGGTGGTAGTGGAAGTTTCATAATATCTATGTACTTCTGTATTCTAGAAGCCATTTTCAGTATTTTCTTAATGCTAGAAACAAATTCGTTCACATATGCATATTCATCTTTAAGAGCTTCACAAACTCTATGCAAAGCATGAACAATGCAGGGCACATGTTTTAAGTTAGGATACATATTCTTCAGATTAGAAAATGCAGCTAACATGTAAGATGCTTGGTCTGTAAGAACTAACCACACACTATCATATTTTACGCCCTCCGGCCACAATACAAAACATGCATCATTGAAACTTTGCATTACACTTGCATTATCTGTTTTGCCGAGAAAATAAGTTTTTAAAAGCATGGGTTTCACTTGATGTGCATTGAGAGGTGCTACTAAAATATTCAAAACGTACCTGTTTTGCCTATCTGTGGTTTCATCTAGTATGAAATAGACTGGATGGTCAGCTACTACTTGCCTGATCTGCGAGATTGTATCTTCATAAAGATGTTGAAGGTAAGATTTCCTTCAGGTGCTCTCATCTGGAACTGACTTTCCAATAAATTTTTGCAAATATGATTTCATGTCAGGATTGTTAAGTTTCGAAAGAGGTATTCCACACGCTATAAATGTCCTTGCTGTCTCACTGAAAAATTCATTTGTATTTCTGGAACTCGAAGATGCAAGCGCCTCACCAATAAATTGCTGTCGCTTCCCACCTTTACCATCTTGTAGTTCTTTATTCCTGACGTGCTTCTCACTTTGTAGATGCTGCACAACCCGACTGCGTTGGTGTTTGTCATCAACAGCAATAGAAATATCACACACCTCAGAACAGGATCCATCACTCTGAATGCCGTCACTGCTAAACTGTTTAACAATGTCCTGCAGTTTCCCAACATTTACTTTATGTTTTGGCATGGTGAACAACCAAATCTGATGCATCGATCAGTCGATCACAGACTGCAGTTACAGTGCTCGCTGAGTTGTGAGAAGGAAACGAAAACAAAACAGCTTTCCTACAACAATTCGTAAACAATACAGCATAGGACAAAAAGAGCACAACTTCCAGCAACTACATTAACGTCCAAAAACTGAAGAAAGCCAATTCATTGTTGTGCAGTAAACAAGAATCGCGTGCCAAGAAGCCGTGCCTCAAATGTGGGTGGGGTTAAAGAGCGTGCAAGTTGTATTTAAAAAAAATGATAAAGATGCGAAAAGGGCGAAAAGGTGCAAAAGGTTCTGAGATTGTGAAAAAGGTGGAAAAGGTTCTGAGATTGTGAAAAAGGTGCAACCGAAACACCATGAGTAGACGTGCTTATCTTGGGGATAAGTCACTTTTTTACCCATTTTCACACAAAAAAGTTTAAGGTGCAGCACCTAAAATTCCTAGCTCTAGTTATTAGTAATAATAATGTGTGGTCCTGGTTGATAAAAATGGTTGTTTAGTTTATTATGAATATTTTACACATACAGGGTGGCTCAATAAGTCACTTAACACCCTCATTACAAGGCCACTGCGGCATGGAATTTGAAATTGGCGATGACCAATCATTTCCTGGCCAAGGGGGAACCACATTGACGCCACCCACACGGTCGGCGACCATATTGATGTCCGCCATCTTGAATTCAACTTCAGAATTTTAAATGGGAAGGGGGTCGTGCGACATATCAAAATGGGCTAGATTTTCACGAGAAATGCAATGGTGAAGGTTTTTTCGACGTATCTTTAACCAGTAAAAAGTTATGACTGAATTCTTGTACCAATTAGCTCCTTTTCGAGGTGTTAGAAAAATGCCTTAAAATTTGTTTAGCGCATCGGTAATGCATCGAGATCAAAGTGACATCTATGGAGAGACGTTCGCATGCCATTGCACATTATTTTAATCAGATACATCCATGAAGAGCTGTGCATTATGAATGGTTGTCGCGAACAATTTACAGTGTGACGCTTCCATTGAATTAAAAGTCCTTCACAGTGACAAGGCTAATGTTTGTGTTCATAAGGAAGTTTATAAACAGAATATGTGACCCTTGTCATCTGATAACTAACTTTGGACAAAAACAGGTTCATAACGTTCCCATAAGTGTTCTGGTGTTCATCCCTATTGAAAAAACTCTGTAAAAAGTACCTTCTTCCATAAGCAAGGATGAAAAAAACTGTTTATTTAACAAATCCAAGTAGCCCTAAGCATTTAAGGTTCCGTTGATGGAAAATTGACTAACCAATCGTGTTCCACACAGCACGCCACACCATTAACTTACCAACACTAATCATTCAGCTTTGATCTGTCAAAAATGGGTTATCAGATAAAAATCATCGAATATTCTGTTTATAAACAGAATAGGATTTTATAAACAGAATATCAAGATGGCCGCCGACCGTCTGGGTGGCGTCAATGTGGTTCCCCCTTGGCCAGGCAATGATTGGTCATCGCCAATTTCAAATTCCATGCCGCAGTGGCCTTGTACTGAGGGTGTTAAGTGACTTATTGAGCCACCCTGTATATATTATTTCAATAGTAAGACCTTGTATTTGTATCCTATTCTAAAATGTGAACAAATATACATTTTTCAATTTGCTTACCTGATAAATTTGAGGTATTTTCATATTTGTAGTCTAAAAATTATAAAACATACTAATATGAAGACTCAACATCAACCACTGAGCTTATAGTTATGGTTTTAACATGGAAGCCAACCAGTTTAGAAAATTTCACACATATTACAATACAAAATAATGGATTTCATTGGAACGGGTGTTTTTAAGATTTTCAAAAAACCTTTCTCAGAGTTTTTTAAAAATTACTGGGTCAAATAGTTTTTGATGTACAGCTGTTCAAAGATTTCAAAATGTAGTCAATTTTTTCCTTTTTTTGAAAGTCAATATCTCAAAAGCAACTGTCCAAAAATCTGAAATTTGACAGTTTTTGTTCCCTTGATAGGTATTATGAATAAACAAAAAAATCTGAATTCTGAAGGTTCAAAAATATTTTTTCATTGGTTGATTTGACATGGAATGACCCTATAGTAGACACGAATGGTCTTAGTTTTATTTTTAACTCTCTGTAATTGTAAACTCGTGGCATAACACCCCATGAGTTCCAGCGCCTACCAACGATTGGGTGAGTCTTTTAAAAAAGGCCCCGTCGAAAATGCGCTCCTTGCATGTAGGCAACCCTGGTACACCGAAGAGAAGAGCGGGTTAGAGTACAGTCCAGGATATCGGTGCCAAGCATATTCGACAACATGACATGACATATCCTGGACGGTTCTCTGCCCCGCTCTTCTCTTCGGTGTACCAGGGTTGCCTACAAGCAAGGAGCACATTTTCGACGGGGCCTCTTTTAAAAGACTCACCCTATATAAGATAGAGAGCTTACTCCCGCCTCTCCGCAACGGTCGCGGGTGAAGCCACTCATGCGCACAGACGTGTAGGTCAGGAAGAGGGGAACCCCCCATTAGCAGCTATGTTTACGAATGTTAATTTCGAGGTTTTTTTTTACAGGTTTCGTGTTGGGAAGAATGTTGTAACGATGGAAAATGAATTTGTAACACATTGTGAGTTACTTCTATGCAATAAAATTCATTCACTGCTATTAATGGAAAGTCAGGCAAAAATAATTCGCGTACCATGTAAAGTGTCCAACTTTTTTTACAGAAAGTATTCGGAAAGATTATAATTAGTAGGCTAAACGAACCACTGCCTTAATGCAACATAAGCAAAAACGTATTTAAGGTCGTCCAGGGGGTCCGGACCCCCCTCCCCCGAAAGACTTAGCAAGTACTAAAAAAAAATTAAAATGTGCTTGTTTATTTATTTACCACCGAACTTACTGGAAGGCAAGGGTATATTGCGATCATACGGCTTTGTATTGAGTGTGCCAAAGAAGATTTTTTGCACACTACTATTTATAATAATCTGCGTAAGAAATTATTCACAAACTTTACTTTTCGTTAACTGAATCTAACATTTTTTTTTTTTTTTTTTTTGCTTTTCAATAAATATTCCAATCTGTATCCTTTTAAGAAATATACCATTCTTCATTTTTTTGTTCCTTGCGAGGAAAGTTGTTTTAACAAATTTCGTCGATCTTAACTATGCGCAACCTAGATAATGAATACAACCTGTTACTCGTATATCTCTCTTCTTAAATGTATTATTTTTATCTATTCATGTAATAGTAACAATCCAACATTAATTTATTTACACAATTATGAATAAACCTATAAATTATATTAACGTATAATATTAAATATTATTGTTATTTGGTTCCTCAGCTTCTGAAATATATTTCTGGATACATGCCTGAACATAAAATATTCCATTCAGTTCACTTAATTTATTAGTAAATAATTATAGAAACGTTTGTAATGTTCACAGGTTTTGTACATCAGGATTTTTTTGAAATCGCACAAAACCCATGTTAATTTGACATTTTCCAAGAAAATAACCTCCCTTGCCTTTTTTAAAGAAGTTTTGACGGACAATTACAGGGTTTTTATTCTCAAACTGCGCAGCAGCTTTGAAAAATGTTGCCACATTTATTCCTCTAAAAAGTAAATAATTACCCAAGTTGCATTTTCTTTGACAAGTTAACCGACTAATCCAGGGGCTATTAGTTACAAAATAATTTGTCACCATGAAAAAATGTCATCCAATGAATTAAAAAGAAATACTTGTCTCCCTTGCCTTTTTGTATAAGAAGTTTTCAAACTGTGTTCATTCAGGCTACACACTAATAAAACTTCGATCTCAAGTGTAGTGTGTTGGGAAATATTAATATCTCCATAACATAAAGATATATTATTATTATTATTATGTACGTGGTTTGTCCCCAGAAGCCGTAACTTCATATAAATATTTGGTGTGGGATGGAGGGTCAAGATTGGCAATATTTTTTTTACGCATAATGTATATACTTCTTGAGGAATTGAGGGGGCAAAAGTCAGCTCCTATTCTTGTTCCACAATATAAAAGTATACAAATATGTTGAGCGAAACACGAACCGGGTTCCTTTAACGCATTCTCACATTTCTAGTAACATTTACAGAAAATCGTTACGTATTTCACAGTAGAAATGTAGGTACACCATTAATAAATACATATCTGTAAAAGGAGACATCCGACTCTGGCATTCCCAGGGTTATGCAGTCATATGCGCTGCAAGGAGAAAAAAAAATTACCGCTCGTACAGCCAACAGGTTCTTGCGTACACGGAGCCCTTCTGTGTGGCTTCACTCGTCCGCGGCGAGTGAGCTATCTACCCATATTGATGGAATGTCAGAAATTGTGCCTTCTGCCTTCTCACACAGGAAGACACGATGGGCTCGATTTCTGTGTATGGACCTGAGAATATATATATTGATGAAGGAATTGGGAGCATAAAAGTCGAAACATTAATTTGCCTCAAACATCGCTCAGAAGCTCGCAAGTTGAACGCTCATTCACCCCACATTCCACCGGATGCAGAGCCGAGCAACTAGAATTTTCCACTCGGCTCTGCACAGTCAGCAAGGCAACGGCCCTCGCCGGCGGTGAGTGCACCTCCACTGTAAATTTCCATCTGCATCCAGGGATACCCCAGGTGCACAGTGGAGGTGCAAAGTCCAACAACCTATGACTCAAATCCAATGTATAAAACCGCTGGAGACAGTAAATCGATCTCTCACTTCGCTCCAATATCACCACCAAACTGATCGACGAGAAGAGGACGACGGCCTGCTGAGAGATCGCGACAGTACGAGGCGGCAACAAGCGAGAAGTCCATAGCAGTCCGGATTAAGCCAACCGAAGAATCTGCAAGAATAAAACAAGTCGCCGAATTGCCTGCCGTCTCTTATCGTCATCTTCGATCTCTCCAGCGGACACCTGTCACCGTCGCCGACGCCAGAAGCCGAGGGCCAGACCAACAGCAAGGGGTGAGTAGCGTTCAACAACACAGGCTCCCAACAATCCTTCATCAGCCTCCTTAAGGGTAGAGGTGGTTAGCCAAGTCAAACTTAAGACCTACTGTATTTATCTGAGCTACGTCCCGGCGTGACTCGATCCCGTACCTTACCCGACGTCACGCTACATGGTGGAGATAGCTGGCTCCACTCCGTGGATTTCCATAAAATTTTAATTTTTTTTTACGTCACTCAAAACCCCATAATCTAAAATCCCCACCGCGCACAGCAGCAACCCTAGAAATTCTTCTTTTTCGATAATACACTTAGTATTATAAACTCCCCACTCGTAAATTTTCTCTTCCGCTCACTATCTTTCATTCCTTGTGAATAAGTGCATAAAAAAAAAATTCCCCCTCCCTAAATTCGCATGAACGAATCCCAAATTATTCTTCACGAAGAGCTAGACCGTTCTCTTGACCAGATTCTCTCCTTAGCCTCCGCTATTAATTCGCCCGCTCCTTCCCCCCGAATAACCAGATCCAAGGCTCAACATCCCGATTATCCACAGTTTCTAGGTGGTCTAGAAACTCCCAAACGAAAAAAGAAACACCCAGAACCCCAAACCAGTACACCTAGAACTAACACCCCTACCACCATCAATCCATCCCCGTCAAGAATGTCCGTAAATATACCCCATGGCTTATACCCCGCCCCCTTCACAGGAAAAAACCCTCAAGAAGTTGAGCAGTTTTTTGAAAAGTTCGATAGTATTGCGGGCGCTTTGGCGTGGGAGGAAAATAAAAAACGCGAAATGTTGCCATTGTTCCTCGCAGACATAGCGCTCACATTTTTGAACGATCTCAAGAAGCAGCCAAACTTCAACACCCTCACTTTTCCACAAATCAAAAAAGAATTAATTTCATTATTTAAAGGCAGTCACTTAGTCAGCATGCCCATCCAAATTTTATTAGAGACAAAGCAGGAAATTAACCAGCCCATTCATGATTATGTAATTCGCAAGAAAAATCTCGTCCTTCAATTCTTCCCGCAAGCGACGAACCCTCAAATCCTTTCTTATGTTGTGTCGGGACTTCGATCTAAACACATCGCTGCGATAGGAGACAAAGAGTTCACCGACACAAGTTCTCTTATTGCACATCTGCAGAATCAAGAAAGGCAAGACATGCTGATTCAAGCTAGACGCAATGAGGAACAAAGTGAAGCGATGAAACTGATAGATGCCGCCAAGTACATGCATTCCATTTACGCAACAGCCTCCACTCAGTTTCCCAGCTGTACGCAACCTCAGGTCAGCAACACCCATCCTTTCCCCACACCTCAGCCTGCTTCGTCATTTGTGACGTATTCCCCCCCTACCCCCCTTCCGCAGATCTCTCAAGCTCCATACAACTTTCTTCCGCAGCAACCTTATCAAGCACCAGCAGCTCTTCCGACCAACTCCTGGCAGGTCCAAACCACGCCCACAGTCCCTCCTTCCCTCCCCTCAAGTCAAACTCCAAACACGCAGTCTGCTAGTTCTCCCAGCGCGGCCGTTTCCCAGTCTTGCAACGCAATTCTGCCATCTGGCGGTTCAACAGCGAACCAACTAGATTCAGTCACGAACCAATTGCAAACCTTAACATTAGAAAATAAAGTTGAAGCGTTGTGTCACACTGTCCAGAACCTGGCAGATCAAATACAATCAAATAACAGTAATCAATTTCAGACCCGGCCGACTTTTTACGGCCAGGGGAATGGCAATCGCAGAGGTTCTACTCGCGGCATGCGACGTAATTTCAGATCTCGAGGTGGAAATAATAATTCAGACGGGGGGCGACAAAATTCACAGTTTTCGCAATGCCAGATTTGTTTCCGTTCAAATCACTCTACCAGGGACTGTTTTTATAATCCAAACAATGAAAACAAGGGCGATTTAAACTGAAAAACCGTGTGAATCGATGGGACGGATCCACACGCAAGACAAAATTTGACACAGTTCCTATCCTTGAAAAAAACAACCTATTCTTCATTCAAGCTCATGTAAATAATAACCCCCTAGAAATTATGATTGACAACGCAAGCCAGATTAGTATTTGTCCTCAGCATTTAATTCCACCTAATGCAAAGAAAATGCAAATGCACAGCATTATTAAAGGCGTCACTGGTAACAGACTTCCTATCTCAGAAATTGTAATACTCCCCCTTCACATAGGAAGATATAGGTACTCCCACCCTTTTAGAGTTGTGCAATCCAAAGAATTACCTCCTCTCCTTGGCAATGACTTTTTGAAGACACAAAATTGTGACATTTCACTTAGTACTAACCTGTTAACTCTTAGACGCTTAGGCCATATTCCAAACTATAACCTTCCCACAAAATCACACACCTACACCATCCCTGATGTAATTTTTTCTAAACTACACCCTACTAGCAACCAACACAGTTTAGTAACAATCCCAGAAAATGTAACCCTAAAACCTAGAACCCGAACATATGTTCCAGTTTCCATCACTCCCCCCCTCCCCCACAATATCCTACTCACACCCTCTCAGGAAACACTCCTTACATACAATATCCTCATACCCCATGCCCTACTTAATACTTCTTCCCCTCTGTTACTAATTCATAACCCCTCAGAGAAACCAGTCACTCTCAAATCCAACACCCCACTTGGCCCAGCAACCCCCTGTGACATAATAGTAGACATGACAGATGCATCCAACACTGACATGACTACCACTACATACGCATGCACAGAAGACAATACAGACAACACAAGACTGAAGGAAAGTCAGCAAAAATTTGACCCATCTTGCATCAGTATTAACCCTGACTTATCAGAGGCAGACAAACAGAAAATCATACAGTTAGTATTTGATTATGCTGATGTTTTAGCTTGGAAAGGCGATAAACTCACCACAACCCCAATTTATGAGTACGACATTGACATTGGCGACAATCAACCTCCCTATATGAGACAATACCCCATTCCTTTGAATCTTAGAGAACAAATGAAAATTGAGCTTAACAAGCTCTTACAAGATGGCATCATTCGCAGGTCAGAAGGTAGTCCATTCCGACACCCAGTTCTCTTAGTGCGCAAGCGAGACAATTCGTTCCGCGTGGTGTCTGACCTTCGGGCACTGAATAAAATTATTCAGCCCTCTTCTCTCCCAACACCTAACATTGACAACATTTTAGCAGACATGGCAGGCAAGAAATATTACACAACCCTTGACCTTAAATCGGCATTTTTTCAGGTAAAATTAACAGAAAGGTCAAAGAAAATGACCTCATTTGCAATTAGTAATTGTGGAAATTACGAGTATGAAGTACTGCCAATGGGATTGAAGACAAGTAGTCAGGTCATGAACAATGTAATGTCTATGGCTCTATCTGGCATAGATAGTTCCGAGATATCTGCATATACGGATGACATAATTTGCTACACAAACTCAGTTGACGCAATGCTACAAGTTTTACATAAAGTCTTTGCTAAATTACGTGCAGCCAATTTGAAACTAGGGCCAAATAAATGTAAATTTTGCTTTGAGGAAATTCCAGTCTTAGGCCATCTTGTGTCGCAAAAGGGATTTAAAATTTCTGATCACATCCTGCGTGCAATCAAAGAATTCCCTCCACCTAAATCTAAGAAGAATTTGAAATCCTTCCTAGGCATATGCAATTTCATCAGACGCTATGTACAAGGGTTTGCGGAACCCGCAGAATGTTTGTTCAAATTACTCAAAAAGAAAGTAAACTTTCATTGGCATGAAGAGCATCAGAAAAGCTTTGAGGCATTAAAAGACAAAATTATTTCCGCACCCATTCTTAGACCTTATGACCCAAAGCAGACTTCATGCGTATACATCGACGCGTCATACCAGGGTATGGGTGGTTGTCTTATGCAGAAGGATGCTGATGGAATACTGCATCCGATAGCCTTCTGCAGCAGACACCTTACAGACACTGAGAAAAAAGCAGACGTCTTTTCTCTTGAAATTGCAGCTGCCTTTTATGTCCTAAAATCATTCAAATTCTTCTTAATCAACACACCTTTTATAGTTTTCACAGATAACCATGCATTGTCTTACCTTAGAACAACAAAACAGTTGTCCGGGGTACTTGCTCGAAGATCACTCTTCTTCCAAGAGTTCGACTTCCAAATCCACCATATCCCATCATCACAGAATGGTATTGCTGATGCATTATCAAGGAATCCTGTAGACCCAGCCCCTTCCTTGCCCAACGACACAGCACAAGACACTTTCCTTGACACAGACGAGGAGGACATACTAAATCAAGTCTTCATGTTACAATCTGATGACTTTGACATAGGTACGGCACAAAGAGAGGACCCATACTTACAAGCATTAATCAAAATTCATGAAAACCACCCAGATGCTGATCACAAATTAGAGAAAACAGCCTACTCATTTGTTCTTGACAATGGAATCCTTTATAGGAACACTAAATTTTCACCAGGCTATAGAAGACAGTTATGTATTCCCCAAAAACTAAGAAAAGAAGTGTTTCAATTAATTCACTGTAACAAAATGATGGCCGCACATCAAGGTGCTGCTAAAACATACTCCCATCTCTCTTTACGCTACTATTGGCCTAATCTAAAGAAATATGTGTACGCTGCAGTACGCAAATGCAATGAATGTCAAGTAGCAAAAAGAGCTCACGGAGCCGTACAACATACACTGCAAACGAGCCCACCCGCTAGTCATCCCTTTAGCCAAATACATATTGACGTGTGTGGACCACTGACTTCAACCTCTGACACAGGACACAAATATTTTCTATCCGTTGTTGACAATTGTACCAGATTTGCCATAACTACAACCCTCCCCAACCATGATGCCAACTCAATAGCTAACGCCCTTGTCTCGCATGTTTTTCTCATTTTTGGTCTTCCAGAGACTATTATGCTTGACAGGAGCTCCCCGAACTGTAGCAAATTAATACAGGAATTATCCAAAATTACTGGTGTCACATTAAAATTTGTTGATACTGCTGCCCACTTCAGAAATGGTGTAGTCGAATCATCTTTTCACTACTTGAAATCCATCATGAAAACTTATGTGGTACAAAAACAAGGTAAATGGCATGAACTTTTGGCTAGCGCGACCCATGCCCACAATGTAAGTACACATCTTGGCATGAACAACTCCCCCTATTTTTTGCTATTTGGACAACACCCTAGGTTAATTGCAGATGCTGTTCTCCCTACTAATCCCAACACCACTATCCACTCTAATGAACAGAGAATAGAACAACTCCAAGCCGCTCGAGAACTAGCACACAAACATTTAGCAAAGCGATTTGAGCAGCAAAAACAATGTGCCGACAAAAAGACACAACAAACAACCTACTCCCCTGGACAATTAGTGTATATTTTGGACACTACCCCTCATCCCCACGTACCCAAGGCATTTTCCTCCTCCTACAAATTTCACGGGAAAATAATTTCACAAAACGACGCCAATTCCTATTTGGTGGAATACACCGATGGTCGTGGCAAA
This sequence comes from Lepisma saccharinum, assembly GCF_977018435.1. NCBI lineage: Eukaryota > Metazoa > Arthropoda > Insecta > Zygentoma > Lepismatidae > Lepisma > Lepisma saccharinum. The sequence continues at coordinate 64,325,521 of NC_139250.1, read as the reverse complement.
CTGAAAACCGATGCTATCACGATTCACCGTTTGAAACCAAGGCACCTTGACTCGGACGAGTCTGTCACTTAAATATTAAATTTTTCCATTTTTCACCGTTGCACAGTCCATTCACACCTTATAAATAATCTTTTCGCACCCACATGTCAATATAATACTTGTATTTTCGCAATTTTTGTTTTCGCAACGTGATTTTTTCACCAAGCCGCACACAAGAACGAGCACATGTAAAAACGGAAGTTCCGCCATTTTGATTCACGTAGTACCCTCTTCTTCCTGTTCCCTCCCTCCTAAACACTGTACACATAAAAGAGTCGGGAATTAACTTTAAAAGCAAGTTCGAAGACTAAAATAAACTTTTAATATTCCACAAAGTAATAATAATAAAGAAGTAGAAAGTAAAAACGGCCAATCAGGAACGTAGTCTCTCAACTGACTACTGGTTGAGTACGTGAATTTTCCACTCGCTAGCGACAACGCGATTTTTTTCTGTCTGCAGCAAGCAGATTGTAAAAAAAAAAAAAAACTCGCACAAGTATATGCGCATGCGCGACCTACCCGTAGACGAATCTCGCACAGCTGACGATTTAGTAATCGCCTCGGCTCGAGCAAATACATCGCGGAGCGCAAAACATAAACAAATGGTAATAAAATACAAACAAATAAAAATGCAGAAGTTTATATTATAAACTATTCAGTCTCGAGAATCTCTTGCATTACAATTTGTTAATCCTTCTCTTTTATAATTTTTCATTAGTGATCTTTTACCTTTTTATTTGAGTAGCTTACTCGGAAAACAATTTTTTTTTCCATCACAAATCTCATGCTTAATACATGATATTTTTTTATGCAAACTCCGTTTTAAAATTGTATCTTTGTCCCTTTCAGGGTTCACTACCGACAATGGCACTAATGTTACTACTTTCCTTTTTTCCCCTCATTTTTTCGGTCACCACGGCGACTGAACATGTGAAAATCATCTCGGGAATTTATCTGAAAGAACTACCAGGAACCATCCCTTATCATTATACCATCCCCATCTACTACAATGTGAAATTACAAATGCCTAAACCCCAACACTTCCCATCAACACTACATAATGCCATGTGCAATAAAGGTGAAGAAGATTCCAACCAATGTAAACTTGCGGTCCAACTCCAAAATTTTCATTCACACCTTTTTTCACACCTTTCCCTCTTCACACGACCCACCCCCAACACTTCCGTAGTTAGACAAAAGCGTGCACTCCTTGGCTTTATCAGTAGCATTGCTAACTATTGTTGTGATTTTGCCACTACTAAGCAACTAGAACCCCTATTCCAAAATGCTCATGAAGTAAAACAAACGATATCTCACATTAAATTACAACTGCAAGCTAATCATATTTTCTATCAAAATTTAACTGGTGAAATTCACTCTTTCCAACATCAGATTGAGGATGTTTTTACTGAATATGCTAACCACTCTGATAGTTTGGCTCGAAATCAGGAAGCATTGATTAATAAACTCAAAAATTTAACAATCAAAGATGCACATCAAGCACAGGCATATCTCATCGAATTTATGACCCTAACCTTGCAGCTTAGCCAATTTTTCACCCTTTTTGAATATGAGAATACCATTAGCAATTGTAAACATCATTTTCTCTCTGAACATGTTGTATCTAAAACAACACTGCACCGAGACTTGAAAAAGATTCAAAAAAATATTCTTCCTACTGGATTTGATATAGCGATTCCTCTCACACTTATTGACATGTATTATCAGATACCACTGTCCCAATGCAGAATTTCTGCTGATGCTGTCAATATTGAGTTGAAAGTGCCTATCACTTCCACTCAGAAGAAATATACACTTTATTTAGCAATCCCTGTCCCCTTTTCATATCAAAATTTAACATGTGTAGTGTCACATAATCCATCGTATATCGCCATTGATGATTCTCATAATGTTGTCACTATTAGTGGTACAGACCTTGAAAATTGTCAGGTCCATACACAGAAATTGTGCCTTCTGCCTTCTCACACAGGAAGACACGATGGGCTCAATTTCTGTTTTTCCAAATTGATTCAAGCAACAACCGTGGCTGATACGATGAATGGATGTACCTACGCATGTCACGAATCCCACCTCACTGATGTGGTCAAATTAGATTTAAATGTTTATGCAATAATTAATCCTCCTCCTACCATCACCTTTTTTTACGCTAATGGCTCCACTTTACATTACAATCTTACCACTTTTCACGAACCCGGTGCAGTATTGTTACACGTGGCTTGCCGTACAGATGTACTTATCACCCCCGATATCAAAATTCATGCTATCTTTCCTTGTGGTTTCGATCATTCAACAATCCACCGAACAATTCATATCCTTCCTGCTGCCTGGACCAACAATCCCAATTTTCTACTCGACACCCATTATAAAATTTCCCCCCTTGTGAATGCAACGGCTCTTTATCATAAACAATGGACATTTCATATCCCTCACCTTAACCTCTCCCAATATAAAGTTCTTGACATCCCTCCTATAACTCCACTTTACAGACATGCGGATTTTCCTATCATTATAATTTTTGTCTGGCTCACATGTCTCACTCTAGGTGTCATATACCAATTTAAACTTCTCCACATTCCCCTTTTCTTATGTTTTACTTCTAAGGCTCGTGCACTTACCCCTCATGACCTTGTAAAATCTCCTGCACATACAACCTCCTATCTCTTCTTAATTTTCATAGCTCTCCTGCTTCTTTGTATTTGCATTACTTACATGTACTTACGTCTAAAACGTCACACTTCTTGCTGTTCATGTTGTCACCGGCGAACCCCATCTCCTCCTAAGACATGTTCCGTCCCTATTATTAGTCCTCCTATTTCCTTAGCTACTATATCTCAACGTCCCGCACATTCCCCACCACCCCCTCCCACTCTTCGTCAACTTACAACTCCCACTCGCTTAGCTCCTCCTCTTCCCACACGTATCACCTTCGATGATGGCTACTGTCTACCCACCCCTGTCATTTCACTTATGTCACCTTCGCCTCCAACCTTTACTCTTCCGCACTTAGGCGAACACCTTTTATTATAACTTCCCCTTCCCTACGCTTGTCGGCTCCCCCTTGCACAACATCACCATCTGGCCATACTACACTCACGGCGTTCTCAAGCATCTCTTCGGCAGTTCCGCATGCAGCCAGTCACCCAGCAGTCGGTCAGCGAGGAATCATCATGGCGCAGCAGTCATCCTGGAGCAGCTGTACAAGCAGCCAACCAACCAGCGGCCATCTATTGCAGACATCATGCAGCCAGCCAGCCAGGAGACCTCCTATTGCAGCACACACCATGCAGCCAGCCAACCAGCCTACATCTTATTGCAGACATCATGCAGTCTTCATGCGGCTCATCATACAGCCAGCCAGCCAGCACATATTCTATTGCAGACATCCTGATGCAGACATCATGTAGCCAGCCAGCCAGGAGACCTCCTATTGCAGCAGACATCATGATGCAGACATCATGCAGCCAGCCAGCCGGGAGCCTTCCTATTGCAGCAGACATCATGATGCAGACATCATGCAGCCAGCCAGCCAGGAGCCTTCCTATTGCAGCAGACATCATGCAGCCGGCCAGCCAGCAGATGGCTTATTGCAGCACACCATGCAGACATCATGCAGCCAGCCAGACACCATGCCGCCATCCTGCACCAAGCACATAAACATGTAGCCAGCAGACCACAGGCAGCCTGCAGCTCAGCATACCACCAGTAGTCAGCATTCCAGCTGAACATGCAGCCAGACCCGTGCAGTACCAGCTATACCGACAGCTCCAACTTTTTTATTTTTTTTTATTTTTACACATTATTATATACAGGGTTTTTATTTTTCTTTACTCAATGTACCTTCAATTATTATTTCAAATATACTCTCCATAACCATCTCTACTCTGCTTCGTAACCACTCACAGTGGATACATCTTGGCCAGGGGAATGATGAAGGAATTGGGAGCATAAAAGTCGAAACATTAATTTGCCTCAAACATCGCTCAGAAGCTCGCAAGTTGAACGCTCATTCACCCCACATTCCACCGGATGCAGAGCCGAGCAACTAGAATTTTCCACTCGGCTCTGCACAGTCAGCAAGGCAACGGCCCTCGCCGGCGGTGAGTGCACCTCCACTGTAAATTTCCATCTGCATCCAGGGATACCCCAGGTGCACAGTGGAGGTGCAAAGTCCAACAACCTATGACTCAAATCCAATGTATAAAACCGCTGGAGACAGTAAATCGATCTCTCACTTCGCTCCAATATCACCACCAAACTGATCGACGAGAAGAGGACGACGGCCTGCTGAGAGATCGCGACAGTACGAGGCGGCAACAAGCGAGAAGTCCATAGCAGTCCGGATTAAGCCAACCGAAGAATCTGCAAGAATAAAACAAGTCGCCGAATTGCCTGCCGTCTCTTATCGTCATCTTCGATCTCTCCAGCGGACACCAGTCACCGTCGCCGACGCCAGAAGCCGAGGGCCAGACCAACAGCAAGGGGTGAGTAGCGTTCAACAACACAGGCTCCCAACAATCCTTCATCAGCCTCCTTAAGGGTAGAGGTGGTTAGCCAAGTCAAACTTAAGACCTACTGTATTTATCTGAGCTACGTCCCGGCGTGACTCGATCCCGTACCTTACCCGACGTCACGCTACAATATATATATATATATATATATATATATATATATATATATATATATATATATATATATATATATATATATACATACATACATATACATACATATATCATTGGTGCCTACCTACGGACTAACGACTTGACTCCCACCAGAGATGGTAGGAAGCAGTTACAGGGTGACGTGTGGTCAGCACAAGGAACCCCCCCCCCCCCCCGTCATCCTTGTAGGTTTCATTGACAAGATTATACTCCCCAATTTCCTCACGATGGTGGGTGGCCACCGGTTCCATGCACAGGCCGAAATGTCAGGAAAATTTGTTAATCTTGGCCAGGAGACTCAAGCTTTATACCATACAGCCACGTAGGACAGTGGCGCAACCACAGGGGGGTTGGGACTGAAATGAGTTCTGGGGAGGGCAAACATTGACAGCCAAGTGTACCTGCAGGGGCAATTACCGCCCACAACTTCAATTTTTTTTGCAAATAAAAATACTTTCCCTAAAATTTTCTTAGTCTTATCAAGTTCGGACAGGGGCGATTCCTCCATGTAGGAAGTGAGGAACTTCTACAGTTCGTTTGTACTTATTTCGAGTTCTCTACTTTTGGGGTTTAATGCGTGTTATAAAATTATGAGCGCCATGTACGTACAATTGACTAGATTAGCTGCTGTCAAGCGTTAACTGCTTTCGCAAGCAAAATTTTCCTTCACGTAAGCAAATTATATAATAATAATTGGTAGTAGCAGTAGCAGCAGCATTATTAGTAGTGGTGGTGGAAGCAGTAGTAGTATGTACTCCCTCTGTCCCATAATTATTGTCTGGTACAATTTTGTTGTCCCATAATAATTGTTCGATAGGCAAACTGTGACATTGGCAGTGGCGGATTACCAAATAGGCCCACTAGGCACGTGCCTAGGGGCGGCAACTCTTGGGGACGGTGAATCATTTTTCCAGAATATCAAGAATAATAAAAAGTGTCTTACGTACACAGTGACAATTTAGACCTATGAAACCAATGTTTCAAATCAACGGTTTGCAACACTTTCGCTTCATACGAAAGAAACATTGATGTATCGGATGTATGTGTTATCAAGAAATGTTTCCTTCAGGCGCCAATCAATTTGTTTTTAACCCTGCTGTGGCTTTTATCGCTTACAATGACAATGCAAGCCGCCCAGCCTTCGTTGGTTTGTCTTTGTAACACTCGATCTTCCACTAAGCGTTTGTTAATGGCCAGGCAGGAAAGAAGACTGATTGTTTGAAACTCGCATCTGTAACAATGCCAGTCTTAAAAAAATAAACACATAAACACTGCTGATAAGTGAGTGAGTGCAGCTTTCGCGTGGACCGCAACTATTATAGTTTTTGTCTTACTAGGTAGGCAGCATGAAGCGAACAAAGTTAAGTGGGGAGGCACATTAAGTTTGTGCCTAAGGGCGGCGAGGAAGCTTAATCCGCCACTGGACATTGGTGTATACAGAAGAAGAAAATTAAACCCGGGAATTAATCATACAACGTTATTACTCAAGGATCAGTACAAATTGGCCGATAAGTATCCAAAAGGACATAAATAAAAAGTCACAATTTTGGCATACCAGACTATAATTGTGGGACAGAGGGAGTAGTTAAGTATTTCGTTGAATTCGTTATTCGTTAGAATAAAAAATACTTTAAAAAAATCTCATTTCAGTTTCCTCACTTCCTGACCAGATGTCCCAGGTTTGAATCCTGGTCAGGAATCCATTTAATCGTTAATCCTCATCGTTACTATTTATCCAAAGATGCATAAAAGACACGAACAATAAACTTAAAGGAGCAGAAACAAGTAGGAATAGCAAAATAAATAAATAACAAAAATGTGGCTATGAAATTCGAAATTAACATAAACTGTAATAATGCAGTCAGATGACCCTGCGATTGTGGTATTTTTCATCAATTTTCCCTTTTGGCTAGAATTTCGGTCCGAATTTCCCTTCATGTGGCAACACTGGCTGAGGAATCTCTGCGGTCATCCCATTACAGATAGATGGGTGGGAGGTGGTAGGGGCAGTGAAGGGAGGGGCGGCGAGGACTGAGGAACCAGCAAGGTTTTCCTCAATCGGCGTAGCCAACCCCAGCAGAGTGGTACTAAACCAAGCACAGTTTGATCTCTTGTTAGAACTTCGCAGCCTGCTTTTGGCATAATGGTAAAATCTACCATAATCTGCAAACGCCAGTCCCTGGGAGAGGGAAATCGAACTTAATTAAATATGTTTTCAGGAAATATAAATAATATTATGTCCAAATCTTATTTCTACTTCACCAGTGGACATGTTCGAAACGATGCCGATCCAGCGACAAGCTTTTTCACAACCATGTCACGATCCATCCGCTATATTTTCTTCATCCTGTCCGATTTAGTTCATCAGAATCTGTAGAAAGTTGGAGGTTAACAATTTTCTCAAACCTTTCTAAGTTCTATGTTGAACCCATTCGTTTGTTGCACAATTTTAAGCAATTTTGGGGGGAAATTTACACAATTAAATAACAGTTAAGAATAAGTATAGCAAGTTCAAAACTCTAGAAAAGTAGATGCAGAATTACAATTATCCGAAAAAAGTAATTAATAATAAATCCTAGCACAATTTAGAAACATTTAGCATAATTGGTAGTTTAAGCAGCACTTTTTGTTATCGTGAATCCACTCGACGACGGGAGGAAGTAGAAAATCGAAATTCTAAAATATCGTTAATGTTATTTTCGTCGTTTTTCATAGGTTCACATTTAAATATTTCATAGTTCAAAGTGAGGAGCAAGGGCCCCTTGCCACACCTTGAGAATGGGCCTGCAGCTAACATTCTAAATGCAAAGGATACGTGTGAATGTAATTGAACGCATACTTCGGTTTACCATAACATCTTCCAACACTCCGAAAAAGTCACGAGGCGCCACTGAGTTCGCAACCATAACTAGGTGGCGGCGGGAGTCGGCCCTGGGCGCCGAACGATCTAAATGAAAACAAGTTGTAAGATTGGCTGATTGATTTTTTTGTTTTAAGTCCACTTTACGCACAGAAAGGCTAATCGGGACAGGACCTACGGTTTAAAGTGGGATCCGAACCATTGTGCCATGTGCCTCCACCGGGTATCTAACCCGGGACCCCTTGATCACAAGGCGACGATGTTACCACTACACGATCGGGGAGGCACAAAAGTTGTAAAAGAGAGAATGCATTGGAGTCCCGTGAAATTATTTGAGCCCTATTAAATCAATATTGATTACAGCCTGCAAAAAATGTGGATCCAAAAATTTTCTTGCCCGCTTCGCTCGCAATTTGTCTTTGTTCTCCGCAATGCATTGTAAATTTCCAGACAGAGAACGATTGTTTTGAGGAAAGGGAACGTGCACATTTGAGAGGCAATTTATGTAATTTTTGCTGTTGGTTTATTGCGAGATGGATGAATTGGATGTGTAATGTATTAAAATTATGTATGTTGTAGATATATATAATAATATATATTAAATAAACTTTGAATACGTACACATTTTAGTGTCCACGTCGCTCCATGTTGCATATGTGTGAAACATATCATGCATGAAAGTTATACATGTTAATGTAAAATGGAATTATATTTGGAATGCATTTATCAAGCATTTCCTGTCTTTCAAAAATAGTTTGTGTGCTTGCATTATAAAGGGTGTTTCATAAAGTGCGCAGGTTTTAAATAGCTTGTCATTTTCTTGTTTGAAGGTTGGAAACACTGTTCTTATCATTTTCGTTATCTCTTATCATTCCGATTATTAATTGAGCAATTGCTTTTTTTTTCAGATGTTCAGTTGAGTTGCCATGATGCGGTTTACTATCGAACAACGCGTAGTTATTTTGAAAACACATTACAGAAACGGGGAGTTCTATGCAAAGACAGTTCGTAAACTGTCGACTATGCGGTATCTATGCATTGTTAGCTTAACGGATGTTTATTCCTTGCACCCTGACAACAATAGAAAAGTACGGGAAATCGCATATTCACGGTTTCCAGTTCATCCAGAGCAGTCCACTCCCCGTTTCAGCCATGTGTTTTCAAAATAATGACACGTTGCTCGATAGTGAGCCGCTCGATGGTAACTCAACTGAACATCTGAAGAAAAAAAAACAATTTCTCAATTAATAATCGGAATGATAAGAGATAAGGAAAATGATAAGAACAGTGTTGCCAACCTTCAAACAAAAAAAATACAAGCGATTTAAAACCTGCGCACTTTATGAAACACCCTTTAAATATGAAATTAAACGTGTTGAAGAAAAATTCAAATAGTTTGTTGGAACTCAAATGCTTTAGCATCAACTTCTACCCTCTTTTTGCATAATTTACGAGGGTAATAACGTCTTTGATACTACTACTACTACTACTAATAATAATAATTTTGGTCCCGGGTTCGAATTTCGGCTTGGGCATGGATGTTTGTAGGTGTCCATTCGTCAATTTCATCATATCATCACTCATCCCCATCTTCGAAAATTAGCCAAAAGTAGCACAAGAAGCGAAGTAAAATAAAAATCATAATAATATTATTATTATAACATTATTAAATTATTACTATCACTATTATTATTATTATTACTATTATTATTTTTATCGGTACATTTATCCTGGTACTTGCTCCCCCCAGTCAAAACTTAGTGGTTGCTCCTCTGGTGTAGAATGTACAGTACTGTGCAAATTAATGTGGACAAAGAGAAAAATATATATTTTTTCCATTTTTTACTCTTTCTTGGAGATGTACATAACGTACACTTACACTAATATGAAATATGTCCTCCTTTGGCTGCTATTAGCTGCTTGATGCGGTTTGGCATTGATTGAACCAAATTTGAACACATAACTTTGATATCACTGTCATGAAACCACACATGAATCACATTGGTAATGACCTTTTGCTTCCTTGAACAGTCAATTTTTGCAACATGTTTCTTCACAATACCCCATAAGTTTTCTATGGGGTTCATATCCGGTGAATTCCCTGGCCAATCTAGAATCGTTAAATTGTTGTCAGAAGCAAATTTACGTACATACTTTGATGTGTGACAAGGAGCAAGGTCATGCTGAAAAATTTCTTGTCCGTCGTTAGTGCGATTTTGAATGAGTGGGACAATTCTGCTCCTCAATATGTCAATGTATTTTGCGGAATTCATCATTCCATCCACTGGTACGAGCCCTCCAGATCCACTGCAAGTAAAGAATCCCCAAAACATTTGCTTGGGTGTGTGTTTGACTGTCTGAATGCAATGTTCAGGTCGTAAAGGTTCACCTGGACTTCGTCGCACAACAGATGCTTTGTAGCCATGCACTTCAAAGTGAGACTCATCTGAGAATATTACCTTCCTCCAATCAGTGACTGTCCATTTCTGGTATTTCTTAGCCCATTTTAGGCGTTTCGTCTTCATTTTAGCTGTCAACAATTTTAACCGGTTTCCTGGATTTTCTTCCAACTTCAAGTAAGCGACATCGAACAGTTGATGCATCAATACTGATCCCAGCAGAAAGCAAATCACGTTGCCGGGCCACACTTGTTTTGTATGGGTGAATTTTACTGTTTCTTAGCAGTAACGTGTCACTTCTAGGTGGTGTTTTGCGTTTTCTACCACACTTTCCTTTTCGCTTTGGAGAAAAACTACCAGTTACCCTGTAGTTTCTGATAATTTTTGACACCGCTGACTTCCCAACACCAGCCTCTTCAGCGATTTGCCGCACAGTCATGGATGTGTTCTCACTCAGTGTAATAATTCTAGAACGTTTTCTGGGTGTTATATCCATAATGAAAACTCGTAGGAACACGGAGCCCAACAAAAGCGTGTTTACTACAGCCAAGCTCTCACAGAAGTCTGTTGGTTAATAATATTGGCATTGCACAACGACAACAATGAAACACCAACAACAATGCTTCAAACCTTGCAATTGTTGTAAACATTCTCAAGTACGCATCAAAAAGTTAGCTGATACTACTAGTATAAATCTGTTACGTATTTATTCGATTATCTCACATAAAGAGTGTAAAAACTAAAAAAAATGTATATTTTTCTCTTTGTCCGCATTAATTTGCACAGTACTGTACCTACTCTAAGTGTAGTTTTAGATTTATCTCTCAAGAGTTAAATTACATTACAGCAGCGGCGGCTCAAGGGGTAGAGCCCCGCCGTGCCATGGCACTACCCTCAGAAGAAATGCATACCTCGCCAAGTATTGTTAAATAAATACATTGATAGTTTACAGACAAGGAGATTCGAATCTTCAAACGGTCAAGCTGACGTGACGACCGCCCCAACCCCCTCACTGCATCGCTAGCTGTTTCGTTCGTACTTGCTACCTTACATTGAAAGAGGAACATAAATAATACGAGGGACGTTCCGAAAGTAAGTTTCGCCATTTTTTTCACAGAGAAGCTTTATTAGTATGAACAGAAGAATACAATGTCATAACAAAATACAATCTCTTGGCTATTTTTCCACATAGTCCCCAGCGACATTGATACATTTGTCGTACCGTGAAATCAATTTCAAGAAACCCTCTTGGTAAAAATCGGTTCCCAGCGATTTAAGAAAGTTCTTCACAGTCTGTTGCACCACTTTGTTGCTTCCGAAATGACGTCCCGATAGTGCTGACTTCAACGCAGGAAGAAGGTGGAAGTCTGATGGGGCAAGATCAGGGCTGTAGGTCGGGTGATTCAATCTCTCTCATCCCAAACGACGAATGTGTTCTGCAGTGACCCTTGTTGTGTGGGGTCTTGCATTGTCGTCCAAGAACAAAACCCCCTCGACTCAAGAGCTCTGGTCTCTTACGTCGAATGGCGGACTTCAGTTTGCTTAGTGTGTGGCAATATCGTGCTGCATTGACGGTCCCTGTAGTGAGGTAATCGAACCAAATGACACTCTTCGCGTCCCAGAGCGAATGAGCTGGGGCACGTCGGTCCGCTGCTTATCTCTATTCTTCGGCACTCTGCGCATGCGCCATCGCTCCTCCCGTCGTGAATTCAGGAAAGATTTTCTTTTGTTATGGCAATGTGTTTTCTCACTGTAATACAGCTTCCCTGTGAAAAAAAAAAATGACGATACTTACTTTCGGAATGTCCTCGTAGTACTTGAAAATAAGATCCTTAGGAAAATATTTGGGCCTAAAAGGGATGCGGTGGCAGGTGAGTGGAGAAGGTTACGTAATTTAGAACTACGTATATAATTAGTATTCATGTCTAGATAATATTAGAATGATAAAATCAAGTGCAGGCCATGTGGCACGATTGGGAGAGGAAAGAAGAGTTTACAGGATTCCTGTTGGGAAACCTGATGGTAACAGACCAGTAGGAAGGCCAAGACGAAGATGGACAGAAAACGTTGAGAAGGCGAGAGAGTTAGTTAGTTCGTTGATTTTGGAACAGCAAGTTTGAAATATAGCCTGGTTATTATCAACAGGTAAAATACTAAATTCGAGATCTTTATACCACATTTCCTTTAAAAAATTGTTTGTCGTATCCAACAAGATATAGGTATTTCAATCACTTATCATTTTTATTTATTATTTTAATTTTATTTAGGATGGTAAGGATACAGAAGATTGGATTGATCTTGTCCAGGATAGGGACAGATGGAAGGCTTGTGTTGCTGCAGCCATAAACCTTAGGGTTTAAAAAGGCTAGAGAGTTAGTTAGTTAGATATTTTTGTAAACTCTGTTCTCAAAGAAATCGCCAACAATATGGTCGATTAATGAATATAAACAATCCTACTAGAATGCAGTAACATTGTCACTGTGACAACAACTACATGTTTTCCACATATGTTGAAATTTAAGAATGGCATAATAACATCGTATCATCTCCCGAAGGTACAATGACATGACAAGGGCCTTACATGATAAAATAAGGTACGTACTTCAAAATTAGTTTCGTCATTTAACAGGGTATGTGGACTATGCAAATAGAAAAGCATTGTAAATACAGTGTCTCAAAATGGTGTCTACACTCTTTGAACGTTAATAACAGAAACACTAATAACAGCAAGTGTGAACTTTTTTTGGTGTCACATACCTTAAAGTTATAAATGTTCAAAATAACCGCCATTGGCAGCAATGCACTGTCTACAACGACTCTGTACAGATCGACAAACCGTTGATGTGGTTTCCACGGGAAGGAACAGTACAGGTAGTCTCAATCACATGTCTTGTGTGTCATCAATTGTCCGTGAGTGTGGTGTACGCATCGTTCTTCACACTTGAACAGAGGTAGAAATCTATCGGTCTTCAATCGGGAGATCTGGGTGATTATTCCAAATTTCTTACATCTTACGTTTCTCGAAACAAAAAAATGATTACCTCTGCCATTTTGTGCACAATAACGCCTACCGCCTGGCGGGCTGTAACGGAACTGAAAACAAAAGATTACTTACGTGCACTCAACGTAGAGACTGTAGACACAAATAAACTGTTTTTTAGACGATATCAGAATATTTTGGAGCGCGAAAACATGCTTGTAGAATTATAAGGTATAACATGTATTCGAAACGGTATGTTTCTCGTAAACGCGACATAAAAATTAGACTTTATGGCAATTTTCATGTCATTTCACCACTAGAAGCTTTGAACTAACTGGCTAACCTACTAACGTGCAATTTGATTTTGATTTGATTTGATTTAGTTTATTTTACTTCGCGTTTTGTGCCTCTTGGCTAATTTGCGAAGATGGGGATGAGTGATGAAATTATGAAATTGATGAATGGACATTCACAAACAACCAAGCCCGACCGGGATTCGAACCCGGGACCCTTGGCGTCGCAGCGCGATGTGCTAACCACTCGGCCACAGGGTCGGGCTAACGTGCAATTTGACCGTCGATATTTTTACAGGGAGAGCATAAACAACAAGGTACGAAGAAAGTTGTAGAATGAATTTTCAGCCTTTTCCGTTGACCATGAGAAAACTGCATCTTTTTTGTGGCAAAAACGTGGAAATAGTGTGCAGAATGTAGGCAGGGAGGGTTTAGTATATCGTGGCCCAAAACCACGTAGTATAGTCTCGGACAAACTTAAAGACACTCGAACCTTATCTTTCTCAAAATATTGCCGAGGCGTTAAGAAACGTGGTAACCGTATATCCAAGAGGATGTCCTTACAAGAATTGGCAATATTTCTAATAAAATGCTGAAATTATTTTAATGGAACTAAATTAGACCCGCTATACGTCAGTATGAAACTTATCAATGAGAATGACATTTCCAGTGACGTGCACTCAGGAGTAGCTAGTCTAGCAGAGATAGATCAATCAATCTCACATCTCGAATTATATTCAGATCACAATATTTATTGTCTTGTTAAAGTCACCACAGCTCATATGCAACAATTTATTTTCCACGCGCTTCTCGTCCATCGGTGTGATCCGCGGGCAAAGCTGGCTGGATACCCTAGCTCGCTCTTCTTCCGCCTGACCAGTTTCCAGGTAGAAACGACCGGCCCAAGGAAAAGGAATATTTCTACCTCTACCTCCCTTGTCCCCTCGCCCCCCGCTGCAATAGTTGAAAGACCAGGCTTTCAGGTCCCCCAGTCTATCTCCTATAGGACAGATAGGGGATTGGTTTCTCATAATTTTTTTGTAAATCCTCTAAAGAACACAGGGTAAAATTTTCTGCAGTACTTATGTTCTCTGTATTTACACAACATTTTACACGTTGTACAATATGTGTGTATGTATAATATGGGATGTAGTTTTATTATTTATGAAATGGGAACGTGTTATGTGCAGACAATAATGTTATGCTTTCTTTCTTTTTTTCTTTTTCAAATATGGAATATATAATGATTAAATTACAAATATGTGCTCAGGTCCTCTCTCACTCTCGTTTTGGTAGTGTTTTATTTAAATATACTACTCTTGGTCTGTAACAGTCATAAATACAGATGTATTTATTTGGACAAGAGAACGCGTGTTGATATTGTTGTTGGTTTGGTTTATTTTACTTCGCTTTTCTGACACATTTGGTTATCGCGAAAATGAGGATTGAGTGATGATATGATGAAATTGGTGAAGGGACCTCATATGAACAATCCAGGCCAGGATTCGATCCCGAGATGAGAGCGCATTCTTGTCCTATGTGTTGCAGTGAATAATGAAATAATTGGAATGAAAAATGTATCTCAGAACTCAAAAAGTCAAATGAATATCATTGAAGAAACTACAAAAAATTGTGTTGTGTTTTGTTACCTGTCACTAAATCAACCAAGCGTGGGGGAGTGGTTATCACAGCGCGCTACGACACCAGGAGTTCCGGGTTCGAACCCCGACCCGGGCATGGGCGTTCCCTGTGCTCGTCCCTTCATCAATTTCATCGTATCGTCTTCGCAATTAACCAAATGTGACATAAAAGCGACGCTAAGTAACAAAAATGAAATCAAATAATTGATTGATTGCTCAATTTGGTTTATTTTACTTCGCTTTTCCGTCACCTTTGGTACGACAAAATTGATGAAGGGACACACACACAAATAACACAAATTGCCAATCCGAGATTCGAACCCAGGATCTCTGGCTTAGAGTCAAATCAAATAGTTTTTTATTTTCGAATGTGGGTGGGGGTTACGTGTACTTTTTTCTAGTACTCATTCATGATTTTGCAATCTTTTCCTGTTATTGACATTCTTCTTTTTTTAGGAATACTGGCCCTAAAGGGAGGAGGGGTGTGGCGCACACCAACCACCCCCCCCCCTTGAGCACGCCATTGACTGCTACCCAAAGTGTCGACGTCACCGCACGTCACTGGACATTTCCAATGAAAGTTAGGTAGATGCTATTCTATTTTCCTCAAAATACTTGACGCCAGAGGTCTCAGGTTCGAATCCTGGCTGATTAGCCAAAGTGGCAGAAAAGCGAAGTAAAATAAATCAAATCAATCTACCAATTCAAATTATGCATTTATTGCATTTCAATTATGCTTCGTCGCATTTCAACCCGGTAGTCGCGACTACGAGGATGAATGAATTGATATGGAAAGAACCCATATGAAACATCCATATTTAGCCGAAATTCTAACCGGGACGTTATGTTGGATTGAATTGCATTGAATTGTCGTTTTAAGTTCATTTTATACACAGATAGGCTAATCGGGACTGTACCTACAGTTTAAAGTGAAATCCGAACTACTTTGCAATGTGCCTCCAGCGGAAATCGAACCCGAGACCCCTTCATTGCAAGGCGGCGGACATTATGTGGACCACCACATCACAAAGGGTGAAATAGCGTCATTTTTGTACAGCCACGAGAAAGGGAAAACCACCAACTTTTAAAAATTTCTGAGTTCAAAAAATGCACCATGTGCCAAAATAGGAGAGCAGTGTAGCAAACTTCACGTGCCGAGAAAGCTTGTACTGTACAACGTAGTCTCAATGGAAAATAAAATTTGTGTTTCTTGTATTTACTTATTTTTATGAAAAAATAAATATAATAAAAATACTTTTACGTAGTTTCATTTCACGACACATTATACTCTCTTGCCTCAGCCTTCAGAATGTCGCTGCTGCATATAAATGGAAACATGGTCCTTATGAAATTAGGCGAAAATGTAAAAGAGTAAATAGAATATTGGCTCGACGAAACGAATAAAAACATTAAAAGTTTACTGTTCTGAATGTTTAATAATTTTCGCAAGTTTTATAAGAGCTTTAGTTAGTCTTGTAGAATAGGCTACTGGAAATGATAAGAGAAGTAAAGTTGAAACTTCGAGAAAGTAATTATCACAGTTTAGTTCATAAGCTACTAGCCTATATATCATAGAATATACGATGCATAAAGTAGATTACGCAAGAATCTGCAGCCATTCCTCGTTAGGACACAGACTACTACTTGATATGTCCAGCAGAAGAGTAGGGAACAAGACTCCATGATGTAGCTACAGAAAATGCACACATCGGGCACATGCAACGGACATAAAGGGATCACTCAAAATGGTTGTTCATTTCACTTCGCACCGTAAGCCGCTTCATTTGAGAACCAGGATGTACAGATTTTTGCATTTTATGGAGCATCAATCTGTACCAGGGGTGCCAACAGGAAGGGAGAGAGGATAATGACGCAAACCGCGCCATCGAAATTCTTGGGGAGGGATATTTTTCATATCAATATCATAAAAGTCAACATATTTTTATAAAATATACGTATAAAAAGGGCATCGTGCTGCAATGGGTGCGATGAGGTGGAGAGGAACATATTTGATTAGTAATTAATTCACTTGAATTGGTTCGAAGTCCCTTTTGCTATTAGGTGCACCATATTTAATCCGCTAGATGAAGAAAAGGAATAATTTGGAGGAGGGGGCAGATCAAGTAAATTGTTCAGTAAAGCTAAACAAAATGACTCAGTAATAGGACAGTGTCGTAATAAAATACTTTATGGGAATTATGGCATGATCTGGGAGGACACGTTACTGGCCATGGGGTGGGGGGATGCTGATCTGGAAAACTGTTAGAAATTCATTATCCAGATGTTCATGAACTATTTAACCTGCGGTTTATTTGATTTACTCAAAATTTCAGGAGGGGATGTAGCCCTTCAGGTCCCCCTCTGCGTACGCCAGTGATAAGACAGATATTTTACTTTTTGTCATCACAAAATATCAATATTTTATTCCATTGCCAAAATATTTTTGAAATGGACATTATGTACATGTAGCTAATTCATTTCTCTTCTTGACGTCTGAGATACTGGGGAATATGCCTCCCTCAACCCCTTCTTGAGAACAGCAATGCTTTGCAGCAAACTTTCACCATTCCGGTTCTTCCAGAAATTTCATACCCCAGACTAAGTGAATATAAGAGTACGAGCTGTGCTGATTCTATTCGCATTCCTGAACACTTTCTTCTGTCCATTTTCAATCTAGCCCTATAGTTTGAAAAATACCCAGTTCGATCTTCACAGAGCTTTCCTCCCTGGATATTATACCCGAAGCCGGTTTCTGCAACTCTAAAACATCTGGTGACTGGTAAGCTTTTCTCGGCCCCCCCCCCTCCTCCCCCGTCCCGGCTCATTAGTCTTGAACGAGGGTCCCTGAAAAGCCGACTGGGCTCTCTGCAAGGTTGCCCTGTCAAGAAAAGTGAAAATAGAGTAAAATTAATTAATTCATTTTCAGGACGTTTATGTAGAAAATGAAAATATTAATCAGTGGTTCTCTAGAAACATCCTTTCTCAGTGTTCAGTTAAAATTTGAAGTGTCTTTGTTGACTGTTTCTCGAGATAATCATGACCAAATACCCCCCAAAAGCCCATAAGCTTACATGGAAAATGCTCAGACCTTCGCCGGCGCAGGATATCGCCTTATCAAACTCTATAAAATGTAAAGGAGTTACAATAGTGTGTGTCAAGCGGGATATGCCATATTGTTGGTCGCCATTTGAAACTCGAAGATTTTAAATGGAAACAATGTGATGTGATACATTAAATCAGGCTAGAATTTCACGAGGAAATGCAGTGGTGAAGGTTTTCCCAACGTGTCTTTAACTAGTAAAATGTTATTAATACATGCTTGTAACCATTTTATCCTTTATGAGTTCTCAGAAAAAGCATTAAGATGTCTCTAACGCGTGATGGTAACGTAACGGTATCATACTCACGTCTAGGGTGAGAAGTTCATGTGCCATTGCACGTGATTTTAATCAGCGACATTTCCGAACAGTTGAATATTTTGAAATGTGTTTGGAGCAATTATAGTGTGATGCTTCGTTTGCCTTTTTTTTGTTCCTTCACAGTGACGAGGCTAATTTTTATGTTCATGATGAAATTAATAAGCAGAATATTCGACATTTGTCATCTGACAATCCCCAATAGACAGGTCCCAGCCGGATGGCTCGTGCTCGTAAGCTAATAGTGTGATGTGGTGTGGGAAACGTGATTGGTGGGTCCGTTTTTCATCAATGGAACCTCAAATGCTGAGCGCTACTTGCATTTGTTAATTGAACAGGTTTTTTCGTCCTTGATGGTGTAAGTACTATTTATTTTTATTGGTAGTTTGTTAAAAAAAAATATATAATAATATTCATAACAGTAATACTTCTGTTCAGTTTTTAAACTTCAACAAATTTCCATCAATACATGGTATGCAACAAATTAATCTATGATTCTCATTCAAATTATACACTCTCCCACACACCAATCCACACACACATACGAGATGTACATGTACACGTATATGATGGACGCAAAATATATTTTTGTTTCAGACTGGAGTTAAAGTAACATCCAGTAATAATTCCGTTCATTTAAATTACAAAATATTTTCTTCTTTGTCAACCCCTGGTTACGTAACTTGCTTGCAATATTGGAGCAATATTATACCGGGTGTACCCAAATGAATATAGTAGTTTTAAACTTGCATATTTTCTTTGCTCTACACATTACAAATATGACCATATATGAAACGAAAGAGTAACTCACCAAGTTTCGATTCTACGCATGCGCGAAATTTTTTTTCTAACTCTGCCGCTTGGCGGAGCCATTCGTAAAGATGGCGACTCCCGAGCGTAAGTCTTATTGTGTGTTAGAACTCGCGAGGTCAAATGCAGTTGTTACATTTCAACGGGCGTACCGGCGAAGATTTGGAAGTTGTCTGTCAACAGCATCCGTAGGTGGCACAACCAGTTTAAGACAACAGGATGCTTGTGTAAAGGAGTAAGTTACGGACGGCCACGTGTATCAGATGAGAAGTTAGAAAGAGTCAGAACGGCATTCACTCGCAGTCCTAGAAAATCTGTGCGGAGGGCGAGTCGAGAACTAGCAATGCCAACAATGACAGTGTGGAAAGTGTTAAGAAAAAGACTTCAAATGAGACCGTACTGTCTGCAGCTGTTACAGGTCATAAAACCTGCAGATCATTTAGCTCGTAGGAACTTCTGCACACAAATTCTTAATCAAGAAGATGGCGATTTTCTTAGTCGTGTGATTTTCATCCATGAATCCACATTTCATGTGGAAAAGTGGATACACATAATATTCGTATTCGGGGGTCTCAGAATCCACGGGAAACTCTGCAGCACGTACGGAATTCACCCAAAGTTAATGTCTTTTGTGCAGTATCTAAACAACAAGGTTACGGGCCGTTGTTTTTTATGGAAGAAACTGTTACTGAAATTTCATATCTAGACATGCTACAATATTGGTTATTATGACAGTGTGTTCTTAACAATCTGACTATTTCTCCATTGTATCTTTCTATCGGATTTGAGCTAGGATGATATCGTGTTACATTTATTACTTTAACTCCTTTGAATTGCATATAGTCTTTGAAATACTCCGATACGAACTCTGTACCATTGTCTGGTAATATATTTCTAGGACCTCCATAGTGTTTATTGAAACCATCTTCAAAACATTTAAGTATTTCTTTTTCCGATGCATTTCTTATTTTGTAACACATTACAAATTTACTGCTCATGTCCACACAAGTAAGGATATATTGAAATCCTTTTTATCTCTACAGTGGTCCAATTAGATCTACTGATATTAAATCCAATGGCCTTCGAGCTATTACGTGTAGTTCTTCCTTTTCTTATTTTCCATTTAGCTGGCTTAGTTTGTATGCATATAACGCAGTTTCTAACATGGTCTACAACATCCTTTTTCAGAGTCTTCCAGAATTAGAAACGACGTGCTAATCAAAGTTTTATCTGACCCAAAATGTCCTGATTCTTCATGTACTATCGTCAAAATTTTATAAATCATTGTTTTGGATACACATAGCTTTACTTGATGTGGATTTTCAGCATTCACTTTAAAAATCATGCCTTCTATAATTCTATAGTTCCCTTTGACTCTGGCTGTTCTCATCTTCCTTTCTCCAGCAACGGTTTCTCCTTCCAATATCTTAAATATAGTATGAAGTTCTTAATCTTCTTTCATCTCTTTCATCCATTCTTCTTTTACTATATTCTTCATTTCTTCGTCCGCAATAGAAATTATAGACAATTTAATTACTTCTTCTGGCTCCTGCTGGGGTCTTATTGGAGCTCTACTTAGTGCATCGGCAATTTTATGATCTCTGCCCTTTATATCTATTACTTCAAAGCTGTATTCTTGTATTAATAAAACCCATTTTAGTCTAGGATTCCACTTCTTTGCCAAATTTAGCCAAATCAAGCTTTTATGATCGCAAAATACTTTAAATCTCCTTATTCTTAGGTAGGGTGAGCACTTTTGTATTCCGAATAAGATGGCTAAGGATTCGAGTTCACTTATAGTGTAACATTTCTAAAAAGTCTTAAAAGAACGACTGGCATGCTGGATGACTTTGTCTTCTCCATTCTCATCCTTTTGGAATTTATACGCTCCTAGTCCTATATTGGATGCATCGTTTCCGAAGTAAAATGTATTCTCGAAATCCGGTTGGCATATGGCAGGCGATGATATGAGATCGATCTTCAGTACACTGAAAGCTTTATCTTCTTCTTCTCCCCAATTCCACTTGTTGGTTTTCTTTAGTAACTCATACAATGGTTTTGCCTTTTGTGCAAAATCCCTAATAAACTTACTTCTCCAATTACACATTCCCAGAAATCTCTGTAATTATTTCTTCGTAATTGGCTTAGGGAAAAGTCTTATCGCTTCATCCTTGTTTGTACATAACTTAATTTCTCCTCCTGATATAACATGGCCTAAAAACTTAACTTCCTTTCTGACAAAAAGCATTTCTCTAATTTTACGGTTAATTCTTGCCTTTCCTAATTTCCGGAATACCCAATCTATTATTCTTATATGGGAATCCCAATCTTTACTTTGGATACACATATCATCTACATATATTGCTATCCAATGCTTAGTTTCTATCCTAAAGATCTTGTTCAATGCAGTAATAAATGCTAAAATAGATGAATTTAAACCATATGGCAATCTTTTGAATTGAAAGAATCTTGAGCCATATCTGAATACTGTATACTTTCTTGGCCTCTTCTCTATCTCAACTTGAAAATATCCCAGGGTCAAATCAAAATAGGTAAGATATCTACTTCCTGCAAATGAGTGTAGCATCTCGTCTCATTTATCAACCTGGTTTCTTGGAAGAAGGCGTGTTTGTTTAGTTCCCTCAGATCTAAGACTGGTCTAACTCCTCCGTTGGGTTTGTCAACTACATGCATAGGGCTTACATGTATGCTATTTGAATCTTCTATAAACTCCTATCTTAACCATTTCTGAAGTTCTTCCTCTATAGCTTTTCTTTTCGCAAAAGGTATCGGATACTGTTTAGATACTATGGGTCTTTCTGTATCTACTTCTATTTCGTAGGAATACTCTCTTGTGAGTCCTGGTTTTTGGCTAAACAAATTCCTATATTCTAACAGAACTTCTTGTAATTCCTTCCTCTCTTCTTTGGAGATATCTTTGCACTCATCAAACTTATTCTTTATCTCTTCAACAGATGCAGTGTATTCATCATCTTCTTTATTCCTTTCACTTTCAGTATCTTCATATATATTATTTGACACTTCCTTCATCTGTCTGTACATAAAATTGAGGTTGCCAAGGCATTCTTCTCTCTCCATTTCGCTGTTTATAGTTTCCATAGGAACATCTAGTCTTTTTTCTTCCAATGACTCTAGATTCAATCTTCTATCTTTGATATAAATTTGACCATCATATACTTGTATTTCCAAAAATGTTATTCCTAATATCATATCACTTCTTAAACCTTTCACTACGAGGAATCGAACAGGAAAATTTAACCCTTGAAGGTTCATCATTTCGTCAACGGTTCCATGTATTTTATATTCTTCTTTCCCTGATACCATGACC
Organism: Lepisma saccharinum; assembly: GCF_977018435.1. Lineage (NCBI taxonomy): Eukaryota > Metazoa > Arthropoda > Insecta > Zygentoma > Lepismatidae > Lepisma > Lepisma saccharinum. Next base: position 64,303,053 of record NC_139250.1, on the reverse strand, counting down.
AATCTTATTTTATCAATTTCTGATGCATCTAGACCAGCTTGTGGATATTTTCCGTGTATCCTCTTCCAACAATCGTAGCTCATCACTTCTACCACACTACCACAATCTATAAGACACTTTACTTCTAGATCTATAATTTTTACTTTAACATAAAACGTTCTCCCTGGCTTTAAATCGTTGAAATTTGGCTCTTCATTTAAATATAACTCTAGACTTTCTCTTTCACTATTAACATCTATATTTACAATTTCTCCTTGCCTCACATTTTCTTTCGTTTTCGCTCTCACACCTGGGAGATGCTGCAAAAGCATTACATGTTTGACCATCTATTTTCTTCTACTTTCCTTGGGTCTTCATGTGCTCTAATTCAGTTCGTAGTTCGTAGGTTTCCGAAGGACGTAGAAAGACGAAACCTATTGATACAAGCAGAACGAAGAAAGGATTGGTACCCGGAAGGAATTTGTACGACTTGCATTTTGTTACAAACATGTTGATCGTATTTGAATTTGAATTTGAATTTAAAAATTTGGGTGCGTCAGCACTAAGGCTATTTTGCACCCGTCACATTATACGGGGTCCAGCCCCTTATCTTTACGAAGAACAACTCTAACGTTGCATAAGTAAAATCTTAAAAGCTTAAAATGTTCTGACTTCCATTAAAAGCTGAGGCTGTAAAGGGCCCTCAGCACACACAAGGACAAAAAACAGGACAACACACACAAAATTATACTGGCCAGAATGCCAGTCGCCAGAGTGCTTCTTTCTTGACTTCCTTCTGAACTTCCTTCTTTGTTGGAAATTGGATATCGACTTCCTTCCGGACTTCCTTCTTTGTAGGGATTTGGATATGGACTTCCTTCTTTGTGGAAAATTGGATATGGACTCCCTTCTGGATTTCCTTCTTTGTTGGGATTGAGATATGGACTTCCTTCTGGACTTTTATGTAATCCCTGTAACGTGGATCCTTTATTCCACTCACTCTGGCATCGTCATACACATGTTATCCCTCTTCACTAAGTTCAATCCTCGGAAGCTGATAACACCCCGCCAAGTCCTAGAGGGTTACGAGTTCGAGGTGGAGGGTTAATGTCTACGCCGCCTATTTCTGCCCTTCGACGATTAAGGAAATACTTTATTCTTTCCTCCGCTCTCTTCTATCGAGCTATGGGCAATATCCTAATCGCCTCCCTTGAGGCGACGGCTGGAACGCTCCAACACTAAATAAGTGCAACCAAGGGTGATATGGTTCGCGACTGGAACGCGCCGCCACTGGTGTACTCAAAATTTCCACTATGAGGATGGTAAATCAAGCTAAGAGATTCAAGATCTGTTAAAAGACACAAATTTGTACAAGTGCTTTTACTTCTTTCGATTTATGATTAGTTTACATATGAGCACCAATTTAATTTATCAAGTATTTACATTAATTTATTCTTTTTATGTTTCTTCTTTATCTTCTTATAGTGGATTCTATTATTTTTCATCTTTCCAATTTACTTTGTGCTTATTTATATTGCCAGTCACGTATATTGTGTTAATCTCCAATCTTGCACATATTGTGCTGCCTATTCCGCCTTGGCAAACTATTTACATTAGTTGGTCCCATTGGGTACGTAACAACCTGCCAGCCTACCTGAGGCGAGACGCAGGATTGTTGCAGCGGTAGAGTCGATTACACTAGACTTGCTAAGTTTAGTGTGGAAAGAAATGGACTACCGGCTGGATGTATGCCGTATCACAAATGGTGCCCACATTTACCATGTACGTTATGAAAACTTAGTGAGTTACTCTTTCATATATATAATGTGTATAGCATAGAAAATATACAAGTTTAAAACTCCGACATTCATTTGCGTACACCCGTAATACTACAAATATAACTGCATTTTCATTATTCAACCAGCCATATACTGAAACACTATACAGTGTTGAAATGGGACGAGGAACGTACAGTTCCAAGTATTGTTATAGATATTTGGTTGCATACACTTTTAAAGAAGAATAGTATTTTGATATGTTCATTTTATTAAAAATTTCAAATATTGCACTACACTGTAAAACTGTAACTGGTAACATTGTTTTTATTACAGGAAATGAAACCTAAAGCTTCAGCTTGAAAAATATTGCAACACTTTACAATTACATGGTATTTGCGTGTACATACATATAAGAAGATATACAATTCTTCATTAACTTAAAGAAAATATATTCATATATTGTGACCCCAACTGTATCATCCCTCCTACATTCTTGTCTATCAATTAAATTCAATTCATTTGCGAAAATAGATTTTCTTCTATCAAATCAGGATTTCAAGTGACAATGCTGCTTTATATCAAAATTCTTGTTCTTACAGGAAGTATAACTATTTCTTAAATATATGAATAACAATAACTGCAAGAAAAATTGAAAACACACTAATAGTGTTTTCTTAAATTATATAAAAACATCAACACGCTTTTAGTTATACATGCCAGAATAAAACATTACATAATAAAACACAATGGTATGCACAATAAAACAATAACACTGAAAACTGAGAAAAAGTACATGTAAGTTAAGATCAGAAGTTAACTGACCGGCCAGTGCTGTTCCTGGTGATTTTTCCGTTCATTGACTTTTCAAACTCTTCGGCCCTCATAGTTAGGCAGGCTCCTCTAGCCTTTATCTGATCGGAAGTCAACGTGATCGGAAGCATTGGTCCAGAGTGGCGATATTTCCTCCCAGATTTAGCTTCCATCACCAGCTCGTACGTGAAGGTTTCCTCGCCTCCCGCAGGACTCACCAGCTGGCACCAGTAGCTGGTAGAGTGATCCTCGTTTAAAACAAGGTGGAGGAGAAAAGTCGCGACGTTGGGAATGGTGTAAATTTCCAAACTTTGTGTGGTATCTGCCGGTTCGTCTGTAAATTCCAAGGACCAACTGGCTCGTCTGGAATTTAGGGGTCGGACACACACTTGGCCCACGTTGTGCTCCGTCTTCAAGTGATCGACGATCGATGTTATTGTGACATTTCGCGTGCAGCCCAGACCCGGGCACCTCAACTCTTGAGCCGGGCACCACTCCCTGTGCGTGTTCCTGTCGCTTAGCTTCGTGGTTTTGAGGCAGCCGAACGCCCGGAAGGGACACGGTAACACGATGCTCTCCACAAGGGACTCCATCCCACGATTCCGGGTGTCTGTGCACCGAGATCGACAGACTGCACAATGCAGGCACGAGGGTTTGCACCGGCTGCAGACGTGGTGCCCCTTCACGCACATGTAGATTGGAGGTGTTGCTACATCCAGGCACACAGGACACTCCAGCACACTCCAGAGTTCCTCCAAAGACATTTTGAAGTTCTATAGCCTGCAAGAATGAAAAGTATACTATAGTATGATTTGGGTTGGGTTATTGTTTTATCAAGTCCACATTATGCTCAGGTAGACCAATCGGGACCTACAGTTTAAAGCGGGAACCGAACCACTGTGCAATGTGCCTCCACCAGGTATCGAAGCCGTGACCCATTGATTACAAGACGACGACGTTATCACTACGCCATCGGGGAGGCCCTGTATGTTTGTGTTTGTTGAGAGAGAGAGAGAGAGAGAGAGTGAGTGAGTGAGTGAGTGAGTTCAGAATTTATGGACCTGTGAGCGTAGACTTTGCTGCTACTCAGTATGGCCTTCATTGAGAGTGCCTACAAGAAGGTGGACCTCCAATGCAGTGTAATGGCAACGCTCTTGTCTTGGAATCAAGGGTCCTCGGGTTCAATACCGATGCAAGAACATTGCAGAGTGGTTCGGATCCCATTTGAAACGATTCTTTCTGTCCCCATTAGCTTGTCTGTAGTATATAGTTAACTTAATACAAACATCATCAATGTTTTCGAGATGAAATTGTAGTACATACATATCTATAAATTGGATCATTGCATATCAGAGACATTCAGAAATGGAATCAGAGGATATCCGGCACGTAGATTTGGCGTTGAGTTCCCCGGATCAAAACCCAATAGAACATTTCCTGCGATATGCTCATGCAACACATTGCAGCCCGGAATCAATATTCTTACCCGTAATGCGTCACATCACATCGTTCCTGTCAGAGGACATCACATTCGCTATTAACATTTCTGTGATGTATACGAATTTGCATTTATAAGAAGACATGATAATCACCGTGTCACATTTTGTTTCCATTTTTTCTATTTCTTCACCAGGATTTTCTGTTTTTTGTGCCTTTCTTTATTGTTCTTAATTGTGAAGTGTTCGATTCTCAGGGTCAAGAAGATGATGTTGTTGAGAAGTCATTGAAGACTAATCATGATACGAGCAGAGGTCAATTTCCTTGGGAAGATGAACATAATTTACTTGTCTTTATTGTGAATATATTGGTCGGGATGAAACCACGAAATAGAATGTACGCCCCTCTTGTCCTCAAGTAATAAATTAAGGAATTTCTTACTAATGTTATGCAAATTAGTAAACACCAAGAGTGAATTCCAAATAAAATTATAAAAGTTGTCATTTCTTTCTTCATAATTTTCTCTTATAATGGGCGGGTTTCATGTGATGTAAGGATGCCAACAACCACCATGTTTGAGGTCAATTTTATTTGTTGTTTGCAAGGAAATATCTACCACTTAGCGTTCGTTGCATCACCAACTGCACCTTTGTTTCAGAACACGAATGTCTGTGTGTGTTAAGCTGAGTTTCCATTCTGACAAGTTCCAGACTTATGACGCGCAACATGCGGCGACACATATTGCGAGTCATTTACTGCACTGTTTCCAATTCAAAACTACTTCTGCAAAATACGCCCGCAACAACATTGGAGTGCGGGAGCGCAGTGTAGCGTTGTGCAGTGATTTAGAGTAGTTAGTGTTTCTTCTCTTGTATTGTAATAATTTGGTGGTGATTTAACTTGTGTAAAGATGGACAATACAGCTATGGCGGGCTTTGTGGTTATGGCAGGTGCTTACCATGAACTTCTAAAAAAGATGCGAAAACGACCTAGATGGTGGATTAGAAGTTTTCTTGCGAAAAGAAACTTGTTGATGAGAGACTTACGTCTTCAAAGTGGATACGAAAACTTTGTAAGAATGACTGCAAGTGATTTTGAATTGTTATTAAATCTTGTTGGACCACAGATTGTAGTCGCGTCGTCTGTTTCTACTCTAGTCCGCATACCCGTGCCACAGCAACTTGCTGTAGGCTGTTTCCATTGTCCGCGGCGCATGTTGTGCGTCCAAATCGTTTGGGGCAATTGTGTCCCCGGCACTTCCGCCGCGGCATGTTGTAGACAGTATCCATTTCAACAAATGCTTGGCACATGCCGCGTAGCAAATTTGTGGTAATGGAAACGGGGCTTAAGTATCTCCTGCCCGCCCGCTTGAATTCCGTATGCTTCCAAGAACTGGCCTCAATCATGGCTGCTTGAAGCTGCAAGGCAACGATTTGTGACGTAGGTGAAACACACCTATAGGTAATCAGCAATACTGCAATACAAGATAATCATTTTGCTTTTACATAATATATGTATATTCACATTTTAACTTCTGAGTTATGTATATTATGCAATAAATGTTGATAAACCAGTTGTAATGTGATTAATCTAAAAATATATTCGAAAATACAACAAAAAAATGAGTGACATTCACATGTGAGTGCCACGCTCACCGTATACCAATCTCGTTACTCTGGAGCACGTGTACCAACGAAGGGTTAATAATGTAATTTATGAAGTGATTCGCTCTAAAATAAATAATGAAAGGGAGAGGAAAGAGGGGTTTACTGGGTTCATGTTGGGAAAGCTGATGGTAAGAGACCTGTACGAAGGCCAAGACGAAGATGGAGGGAAAACGTTGAGATGGACCTAAAGGAACTCGGCAAGAATTGAAAAGAATGGATTGATCTTGCACATGATAGGGACAGACGGAAGAAAGGCTTGTGTTGTTGCAGCCATGAACCTTCGGGTTTCACAAGGCAAGAGAGTTTGTTAGTTAGTGAAGGGAAGGGTAAATTTCAAGTTTACCAGCACACCCCTCGCACCTCGTTACGCATTTGTATATCAGAAGTACAGTGTAGCCAACTCTGTTGAGAAGGAAAATTGACTTTCTCTGGTTTAGCATTAGGAGGCCAATAGGGGGAATAAAAAGTCGGGGAAATGCCTCGCATGCCTCTTCTATCCGCCACTGCAGTGGCAGTGTTTCAAATGTTTCTTCACCACGAGTGCATTCTAAAATAAAGAGTCATTTATTTCTTCATTGTTATTCGCTGATTGCGAAGAGAAGATAGCACGGAACTGATAACAGACGTCTTCATCGAGAATGTTCAACAGAAGCGTGAGCAGAGCGATTGACTGAATACCTTGAGATATAGAGAGTCCTTGTTTCCCTCCACAGGGAGAGTCGAATACTTCCGGAGTGACGCCAGTGGAGAGAATTGCGCAATCCACGGAGACGCCTAACGGAGTAAGCAACACTCAACTGCAGAACTCCTTCCTCACTTCTACTATGACGTCACTGCTCTGCTTGCATTCCAATAGAAAACCATAGTTTCCAAATCCGAAATGCAAGTACTAGGGTCTTTAAATGACCCAACCTTTTCGATCCTAATGATGTTTTCACATTTGAAACTTCTCAAAATTCCCCTGATTGATTGTGGAATTTTAATTTTCAATACGATTTGTATGCGAGGTACGATCCAAAAGCAAATTACTCGATTGCGGCGTTTGCCGAACACTAAGGGTTGCACCTTAGTGCCCTGGCGCCATTCCTTGCACGTATGTACAGTAACGGACATTTCTGGGTTGTAATGATTCCATTGAGAGTCAATGGGTTTGCTACAACCCAGAAGTGTCCGTGACTGTACCTAAACCTCCACGCTGGCGCAGTGGTAAAAGCTGTAATCTCCCAAGTAAGGAGAATCGGGTTCGATCACAGGCGGAGACACACAGAACAGTAGTTCAGATTTAGCGGTAAACTGTAGTTACCCATTAGCCTATTTACATTAGACTGATTTGCAAGATGATTTCTCTCTCTATCTCTCTCTCTTTCCCCACCACTTTTTCTTTCTGCCCCCCCTCTCAAATTCAACGTCCAGCTATACCACACACATATATGTACGAGCATATATAACCCGTGGCTCTACAGCCATGGAAGGGCCTTGGCCTATCTGTCGACTGCCAGTCTCCCTCCCTATCTACAGGTGTGGAGATTTTGAACCGGTAATGGGGTGATGTCAGAACGTCGAACACCCAGCCGTTATAGGGTTACGCTACTCACTCGTAGCTCCCCAATTTCCTCACGACGGTGGGTTGCCACCGGTCCTATACAAAGGCCCAAACCCCAGAGACTGAAGCCAGGAGGACTCGAAAACACTCCCTCTCGCAGTCGGACTCCAAAGCACAGCGCACGGACACGGAGGAGGACAAATATATGAAAATTGGGAACAAACATGGATCTATTCATATTAGTACAGCTTACGATTTAAGGGGGGAAAGGGGAGAATCCCCTCCGCCCTCTGTCTCGAACCATCCCAACTTGTGGTTATGAATGCGATTCCAACAAGGGATAATTGTTTCCCACTCACAGGATACGGGACAATAGTACATAACACATCATGCTTACATGGTTCCAGTTCAGTTCGGTTCATTTTACAGGGCATAGCTACATACAAACATATCATTATGCAATTTATGGTGGATGTGTACCAACCATACGCAGTGTATTTTTGAAGTCATGTATTTGGTATTTTTTCAGGCTTCTAGAGGATTCTTCACAAATACTTTCCAGTCAGAAACTATTGTAAAACTTAGGTTTTTGGCGTGTGTTTGGTTGCTTCGTCCTTTAATGCTATTCGAGGGGTTGTTGAGAGCTACGGTGTTTTGTTCCTTCTATATAATAATAATAATAATAATAATAATAATAATAATAATAATAATAATAATAAACATTTGACAGAGTACTGATATTTAATGGAATTAGCTCTACTTTGCGACGGTTTTCAAGGGCTGAGAGAACTATCATTGTACATGCAAAACGGAAATCCTCCAGTTCTTAGAGCAATCAAACTTCAGGAATTAGAGATAATCCACATGTTTAAATAAATATTTTCAATCTTTGTTGGACAATAAAAGAGTATTCTGTTCGAAAACTTGGCTTGATTTCCAGTCGTCGTATTAATTTAGTAGAAAAAAGTAAGGTGCTCCCCTGTACTTTGCAACACGCCATGACGGCGTATAGAGGGTGTGGGGTTAGGGCCCCCAGACTTTCTTGATATCCAACAAGAGTTTCCTCCAGGTACCCACTTTATACGACGCTGGGTAGGCGCCGGAGCCGCTTGAAGAGGTGGAAAATATTCCGGTTCTCCCCCGTCGGAGATCGAACCCGGATCTCTCGCATGGTAGTCTGACGTCAGTAGTTATTGAGTGAGTTAACATCAATTTCTGTCCTCGGGCGATAACTAATTAACTATATTTAGAATTAATTTGCATATAATTAGAATAATTTACATTTATGTTTATGAATATACGAATACTACTTTATGAAAAATATGCAAATATAACATAATTAACATGTGGTTTTATGTTAATTACTGCAAGGTATAAAGTAGAAAACGATAATGATTAATGTTAATAATATTGAAAAGAAGGGTTGGTAATGATAATTGTGAACGAAGACGGTCCAGGCACTCAAACCCAGGATATGTGCTGCTAATAATTATAGTGTACTAGTATATATAGTGAAAGACGGTGATCTGAGGCGCTAGACAGATGACAGTAAACTCAGCTCAGGCAGACAACATTGGGAATTCGAGGAATGGGCGGTCAAGGTCAAATTTTGTTAGTACGCCAATCAGAAAGCGCTTAGGTAGGTTTTTATAACCGGTTTTAGCCAAAGTAGACCAAGGTTACCTAGAACGCAAGAACAAAGGAGAGGTATGCGACAGCGTAGGACAAGGAAGGGAATCAGCCAGACATTAAAGGATGATGGGAAGGAGGTCAAGCTTATCGAGACCGTCTAGCGCCTCAGATCAACATCTTTCATAATACGAGATGAGTCTGAGAGATGTTTTATGGCATCATATTGAATGTAAGCGGAATCATGTGCGTGTGACTAGATATCAGAATTTTATGGCAGGCATCATGAAAGTCTCGTTTTGATTTCACATTGATTTCTCTCGAACTCGTTTCGACAAGTCTCCAGGGCTGGTCTCATTCTCGTCTGGAATTTTTGAAGACAATTTCGCTTGTCTCGAAATTTTAGAGGAAACAGACCTGTCTCGTTTCTGTATCATTTCTAGTTTCCCCGAAGAGTCTCTCTACGTAGGTTTAAATACTTTTCCGCTACACCCTCTGACTAATTTCTGAAAATAATTGTGAGCACTTAGAAAGACTGAACAAATATCCTGTTGTGACAAATATCTGTGGGAGTATTTCAAGCTTCGAACTTCACAATTCACAATTAATTCTGGAATTGTAAGCTCAAGTTTAACAGACAGTTGGCTGTTGCGGATTGCAAAAATGTCAGCAAATTATTTATCTCATAAAATTTTGACAATTTCAGTGCACATATTTATGCATTAAATGACTAAAATATCAATTCTTCTTGCAGTGATGGAACATGATACGTTCCAATTTACGTAATTGCGTAGCTAGTAAAAATTCGCACAATTTTTATTGTGCCAGTTCTGGAAGTATATTGTTTCGGAAAATTCATTTAGAAGAATTGACTGAAAAAGGAGGGAAGTCAGTCATACACTTTTCTAAAAGAGATTCCTCTTATATTTTACTCGACTTCCTTAGAAAAGTTTGCCCTCTACACAAAGTGGCATGGGGTCACTATGCGGTTACTTCAAACAACTTGTCTACTCCGAGAAAATACGCGACGCACACCACCATCGCTACAGCACCATGCGGGTCTTTGATCAAATACTTCCACAGATGCTCATTCGGGTCCATGCAGAGTGGATCTCGCGCCTCGACGAGTGTGTTCGGCACGATGGGAATCACTTTGAGCAAATTAACGGTGGGTACCGCAATAAGCGGTTGCCATCTTTCGGACTCAATAACATTTGTCCCGGTACAGCTATCACAAAACGAATTACAGCACTGCATTTCTTGGAAGATTCTAATGTGTTTTGATACCTTACGTGCTCCCTTGCCATTTGAAAATTGACTTCTATCGAATATTGCGGACTTCAAAATGGCAGTCATGTCTCGGAAACACCCTCACACATGGGCCCCTTACCTCTATGTACCCATGTGAAGTTGGATCAGTCCTTGGACTTCTGAATCGCCCTGTACAGTACATAAAGTCTCAATCCCACCAATCACTCACTCACTCACTCACTGACACTGGCAAAAAATGCTCCATTACGAATCCCCATGGAATTGTCTGGAATAAGAGACTTTTTTAAAACAAGAATCACTCAATTTCCCCCTTATCAAGGGTGAAAATGATCTTTTTCACGTCCCTAGCAAACCCCGTTTGGGGGACTGTTTCTTGCAGATCAATAACACAGTTGAATCAATTCCTAGTCCGAAAAAGTGTATGAAACAAGAGTGACATCTGCATAAGAAGTACCAGTCAAGATATAGGTATTGGTATAGTCGATACGAAAATATCAATAATACATCATTTTTTTAAAAAATAAACTGTATAGATTTTTTTCATTATTTCGAGTTTGCCGTATTTGTTGTTGCACATGGAAACGAACGTTGCAGGAGAACTTAAAGAAATGTTATTTTCACCCGAATTCTGCGGTAAATGAATTATACTTGAATGTTCGTGTTTAAGAAAAAATACGGGTCATAATTTATTACAGACGTAAGGTAGGAATTTGTGAGGAATTAAGAAAGACAATTCTTTTTCAATTGTGTTTATAAATGTAGAAAAAGGAAGTAAATGTTGCTTTTCCAATTTGGTTCCGTTATTAATTTGCTTACGTAAAACATTAAGCTATTTTGAAAAGGATAGTCTTTACCCGATTTAAGAAACTAGACAATATTATTTTGATATTTGTACAATATTAGAATAGGAACACATATGACGTTGCGTTCTAAATTTTTCAAATAAGCGAACGTACTGACTCGTTTCCCTTCCTCCAATAACGCATGCCGATATTTTCAAAGACGTTAAGAGCATTGAGGAATCCAAACCGTGGTCGAAGGTCACGCCGGCGAGCACACAAAGCGCGAAAGTGAGCGAGTATGTAATATATTTCTCGTGATTCCGCGTTCATAATTTACAAGAACGAATAACTGTTTAGGCTTAAATTACATTGTCGTTACTATAAACTAGTGGCAAGTATAGCCATTATAAAGGATTATAATTTAAGTAAATTCCATGCTCAACGAATCGCTTACTAACCTTGATTTCCAGCGTCGGTTGTCGTCTCCGGAAGAAGCTCCCTCTCAGCCTGGACTTGTCTACGTGTCACTGTCTGCGTTCTACCCTCAGGAATGGTGGCTTTCAATGTTGCAAACCACTTTATGAAGAAAGAGCTAAAGAGCAAATAAACTTGGGACAAAATCACTTCCAGGAAATTACATTTAGCACTAGAACGGCGGGAGGGGTCAAAATGACCACTATCTTCACTATTTCTTTAATAACTTTACGGCTTTTTTCTTATATTTTCCATTAAAATTGTGACTTTTCATAATGCCTTGTCCCTTTTAAAGTGGTATATTGAAATCTGCAAAATATAATTTATTCCCGTGAAATTTCATGTTATACCCCTACAACAGCGGGAGGGGTCAATTATGGGTGCTGCAATATCAGCGTTAGGTTGCAGTTCCTGTGTCAACCTATTGTTATCATGTTCCCACAGTTTACATGTCGTCACATAGTTACATAGGCGTAGTTTTGCCCATCCGCTTGGGGGGGGGGGATAGCTGGGACTAAATTTATTCATGCTTTTATCCATTACAAAAATCATCACGGGAGCCAGGTGATCCCTACATCATCTTATCCAAAATAAATGGAATTGGTAAAATGAATAAATACGCTGCAAATTTATTAAAGAACACTTTTCTTTTTTTTGAATAAAGAAGGTATAATTATAATATGTGATAATATTAATGGGTACTCCTTTGTTCATGGTACTGAGCAAGTTATAATGATGCAAGGCATTTAAAAGCACAATCTACATACGTAGATAATGGAATAGTAAAAATTAAAATTTCCTTAATTTCTGTACAACAAACTTCGGATTTTACTAATTTTGCTACAACTGAGAACCACTTGCGACTAGATTCGTGAAGAAAACTTTAAGATGAACGTAGGGAGGAGAGAGGGGATGACTGAGTTGGTTTGCTATCTATCAAAGACCTCCCCAGAATACTATTTAATAGGCTGTACTACGTTTCCATTCATTTAAACCTCACATGCAGATCTTATTTCCAATATACAGGTTTTCACGCCACAATTTAAAAATTTGAATTATAATTATGAAGTGTTTCCAGATATCTCCACTCCCTCTGCGGGCGTCCTTGAGCTTAATATCTAACCGAACAGAAACCAATGCCATTCTAAGTTTCATTGATTCAGATTATAGTCCAGTACCGGTTATTGGCAAATCAGAAACCGAACACTGTAAGTATTGTGACACTTTCCGATCTTAATAGCTAAATGTCTATTGAAGAAGTGAATTAAGGAAACGAAGAATTACGTACTATTACAAAATTGAGAACCTCGCAAGTTACTGAATTATCGCGAAAGGTGCCCTATTTTTGGTCTCGATGTAGGCTTAAGATAAATTCATTTTTTATTAAAAGAATTACCATTTGTGCCTGAAACAAGGCCTGAATGAAACAAAATATATAGAAAAGACATTCGCTAATAAATTATGGCATGACGGACGTAGAAGTTGCTATTTATAGGCGAAATATTTATTTATCCTGAAAAGTGGGCTTTTAAGTGAGGATCGTCGATCAAGTAACTTTTATATAACCCTGGCCAAGTGGCTTCAAAGGAAAACCGATTATGACATTCGAGGCAGGTTTTATATGATAGATTCGCCTATGCATTATTTAAATTTATTTCAGAAATTCAAAACTCTAAGCTTGTTTGCTCGACACCTGACTCTTACTATTAATAAACTCTCTATTAAATGGGATGATGTCATATGTGCTTTAATTTCACAAACAGTATGAGCACAACATCAAAGAATGATTTTCCGATAATTTCCAATCTCCAAAAGATGATTAAGATTTTTTCCTGTTATTGAACCAGCATAAGCACGTGTCCTTCAACGATAATCTTCCTGTGGGTTACTTGAAATAACAAATAAGTTTCTTCTTACCTCCAGCAGAATGAATTTGTCCTGAGACTCCAAGATATACCCGAGATTCCTAGAGCAACATCCCTAGAAGTGATCCACAAGATTCACCCGTCACCATTCCCTGCGTTTTAAACACTTGTTTTCAGTGGCGGTGATTAGGGAGGGCGAGTGGGGCAGTTGTCCCCCCCACACACTTTTCGCCACCTTTGCCTACGCAGTATGCTAAACCTTACCTACAAAGGGATATATACTGGGGCAATTCCACGAAACTTGAAACCAAAATGTCAAATTTTCAAATGTGGCTAAGTTAGTTGTATAAGGGAGGATCAACTGAAACCCGTTCAGTGGTCATAATTCGTGAAATAAATTTTATTTCGAGCTGAAACTGGTACACTGTCTAGAGGCGTCTATGGTTAGCGCTCAGTAAAAATCTTGTTCAGAAGAAGTCACCATGAGCGTTGAGACACTTGTCCCACTATGTCACTAACTTACAAATGCCGTCCATATAAAATTGCGAAGGCTGAATCTCAAACCAATCACGCACAGCGTCCTGAACTTCAGCGTCAGACTGAAATCTCTGACCTTTCAAAGCCTTCTTTAGAGGCCCAAAGATGTGAAAGTCACAAGGTGAAAGGTCAGGGCTGTAGGGCGGGTGTCGCAACATTTCCCACTTGAATCGTTGAAACAAATCCTGCACTTGGTTTGCAACGTGTGGACGCGCGTTGTCATGCAACACAATGACTCCAGCGGTCAATAAACCAGGCTTTTTGTTTTTGGTGGCTCTCCGTAACTGTGTCAAGGTCTCACAGTAGCGTGCGGCGTTGATGGACTGTCCTGGTTCCTTCAAGTTGAGCAATAATGGTCCATGGCAATCAAAGAACACAGGCGCCATAACTTTCCCCGCAGACGGTTGCGTCTTGAACTTTTTGGGACGTGGAGATGAGGGGTGTTTCCATTGCATAGTGGAAGACTTTGAACTCGGTTCAAAATGATGGCACCAAGTTTCATCCTCAGCAACAATGCGCAGCAAGAAGTCGTTACCTTCCAAATGTTCAATCGAGCATCCCATACGCTCCAACGTTTGGTCCTCCGTCAATACCCTGGGTATCCACTGCGCGCACACTTTATGATAACCCAGAGCTTTCACAATTTTGTGGGCAGTACCATAACCCATGTTTAACTCGTTCGCTATGGATCGAATACTCATGCGTCTATCTGCAGATATTGCCGCATTCACCTTTTCACACATGTCTTCTGTGGCAACAACATGGGATTGACCAGGACGGGGATAATCAGTGGTTTGTTCACGCCCCTCCCGAAACATTCTTGCCCAGTCCACCACTGTTGTTTTGGACACGAATTAGAGGTCTGCACGGGCCTAAATTGCAAGGCCCGAGTCCGGCCCGGCCCGAGGAAAAGAAACCCGAACCCGACCCGAGTCCGATAATAAGTAAACATGAGCCCGGCCCGAGCCCGAAAACATAATTAAAATTACTTTCCAATTCAGCATTTGAAAAAAAAATGGGCACTGTTGTACTTCGTTAACTAGCTGTTATAAAAAAATGTATTCTCATTCTCGAAGTAAACCATAATTTCAATAATTAAAAATTATTTTTCGATGACAATATTCGCTAACAAAATAGCCACGAGGCCCGGGCCCGACCCGAGCCCGAGAAGTTCTGGTTATTTATGGCCCGAGCCCGTGCAGACCTCTAACACGAATGCATCACCATACACGTCTTTCATACGCCGGTACACTTCAGCTGGTTGACAACCTTCGGCACTCAGAAACTGGATGACAGCACGCTGGTCCTGTTTGGACGGATTGGGGATGTTGAACGCCATCTTTCACTCGTTATACCAGCAAAACGGAAACACGTATAAATAACATTCCTACACCCAACACACAGGGACATTAGCCATTACACACTATTGGACAAACAATATCCTCCTACACACTATACCAATAATACATGGAACGAACGGGTTTCAGTTGATCACCCCTTGTATGACGTACCAAAATGTAGGTTAATATCTATATTTTTTGTGCCACATGATATTTTGCATGAGAAAAATCATAGTGTTGATTTTATGTGTTTTAATGTTATCACATAAATATTGTTGTAAAGTGATTAGAGAAGTACAACAAGTCCAATGCAGTACATAATCAACAAAATCAACTATCTGGGAATTGTAACTGAACTGAAACATAAACAACATTTGACAGAAAAGTTTTCATTACACCTCTAATTTAGGAACTAATAATGTGTAGGCTACCTCTAGGTGTTCTTTTGGTTCATTATATCTCAACCCAACGTAACCCAAAATTGTCTATTGTTGTGCGAGATTTGGCACAAATGATGTTACGGACGTAACAAATTACTCGTTATTTTCAACATATTACACATGCTATTTGTAAGACACGAACAGTTAGTCAATAATATGGCAAATTTTCTTAGCAATGATTTGTAAATTAAAAATTAATCATTTGACTCGTTTAAAGATTGTACCATCAACTTCCTGCCAATGCGGAGAAGCCAATCAAACACTTAATCATTTATTTTTTGAATGTCCCTTAAGACAACAACATCGAGACTCTATATAACACTTACAACATGCACAGGTACCATTTCCGATATCCTTATCTACATTAATATCTGAACCTCGCACTGCAGTTATTTGGATTCTTTATGGTTTCGCTAGAAAACATAGACTTGCTATCTAAACAACCATGATTCACACTACAACTTAAATCGATAACCTCACAAAACTGTTATACCACAAGAACAGAAAGACGTTAGTGTTTCGAAGAAAGGGAATGATATTCAACAACAGTTTGGAATACCTTAACTCAGCAACTTTGGCTAGAAATTGCAAACGCGCTGTGAGCCAATAAAAAGAAGACGAAATAAAAACAATTATTAATTATGTAGTATCGCCCGAACACCTCTCACTCGTTTATTTCGTTGATTTTAGCATTGATATTTACCTATTCTGCATTGCGGAAGATTCTTTAAGGTGACGTTATGCCCTTTTCCATAAAATAGTGTCAACTTTTCATATTACGAGTCATTATTTGTCTTCCTTGTTTCGCTTGTGTAACAGACAATATGGCGTGCAGTCGTCACCGATCATCGCACGTCGACGGGCCTACCCGATGGCGCAGTGGTAGCGTCGTCGTCTTGGAATCAAGGGGTCCCGGGTTCGATACCCGTTGGAGGCACAAGTGGTTCGGATCCCGCTTTAAACTGTAGGTCCAGTCCCGATTAGCCTTACTGTGCATAAAGTGGACTTAAAATCCCAACTCAACAACAACAACTCATCGCACGTCGTTCTTGTGTTCTGTCGATTTGCAGTGCCCAAGCAGTGCCATTAGTTCCACGAACCATGCACGATAAGGTTAGGTAAACACAGTTA
Organism: Lepisma saccharinum; assembly: GCF_977018435.1. NCBI lineage: Eukaryota > Metazoa > Arthropoda > Insecta > Zygentoma > Lepismatidae > Lepisma > Lepisma saccharinum. The sequence continues at coordinate 64,286,369 of NC_139250.1, read as the reverse complement.
AAATTTGGGGTCGTTACCATTCTCGTAAGTTAGTTCACAAAATATTATTTAACATCACAAATCATGAACATTTAAACGATTTAAACACGTTAGGTTACCACTACGTGTCGAACAGATGGTTTTCGATTTCAGGAAACAAAAAGCGTGTTTGGAAACACTGACATGGGGTTACGTCATCGAACGTAGGCAAATAGCAAGGAAATGGCAGCAATCGCCTCTGCGTGTTGGAAATATTTCTCAGGAAAGAAAAAAGAATTCCTGGTCAGAAAGATTAAACGATCAAAGAAAACACCATCACGAACTTCCACACAGGCCCGTAGCTTGAGGGGGGGCAACTGCCCCCCTGCGAAGTATACAGAACACATTCCTACCTGGTATTCTCACTAATTTTTACAATTATAGCCTGTATTACTCTAGCAACATAACAAAGACACTTATTGATTTTGTGATTTAATGAGGTGTGTGGGATTCCGAATAATGTCGTACTAGGACTGGGGGGGGGGTCCCTTCCTGATTCAGACTTCGAGAAATTATTTCGTAATTTTCAGTATCTAGAACAGTTATGACATTTTGAGAAGTCTTATATTAAAGGTGCCTAATGTGTTTGGATGTTTTTCTTAGATGTGTTGAAATGAAGTTTGAACTACTTAATTTTTTGTTTCTCAAGTCTACCATTTAGTAATAGCGTTTCATGTAGTAGAGAGAGGGAATGGATATTTAATTTTTGTTACTTAGCTTTGGTTTTCTGCCACTTCTAGCTAATCGCGACAATGAGTGATGACGTGAAATTGATGAAGAGGAACTCACAAACAGTGCCGCAACCAGAGGGGGGCAGGGGGCTTTGTCCTCCCAACCTTGAACGAAAGTTCATTCTATTGGGAGGCAAACATTTAAGTAAAAAAAACAAGACTAGCAGAATCTAAGAATAGTAGGACAAATGGATACTCAAGATGGAATTAGTTTTTCTTCCAGACGGCCAAGCGAACTTGCAAAGGGGGGACACAGAGAGTCAATTGCCCCCATTGATTTCAAATTTTCGTAAAATTTTCTTGCTCGCTTCGCTCGCAATTTCGCCTTTGTCAGGGCCATAGCTATGGTCCACAACGATCTAAATGAAATAAAAAATGTGTTAAAGAAGATGCCATGGCGCCCTCTGAAATTATTTGCACCCTATTTTCAGTTTGAAAAATTTGGATCTAAAAATTTTATTCCTCGCATCGATCCCATCCCAATATGATTGTTTTCGGTAATGCATTCTAAATTACTCGAGAAAGAAGTAACACCAAATATGTAAGTACTTCAGACTGTTGCTGCTAAAAAGTTTTGTCTCAAATGCACGAATAATTCTTTTGAGGAAAAGGAGACAAAATTTGTATTATTTTACTGTTGTTTTGTTATGAGGCGGATGAATTGATTATGTAATGTATTTAATGTATTGTCATAAATAATATATATATTAAAGAAATTTTGAATGCATACACAATCTAGCGTAAACATGTTGCATACTTATGTATTTTCTTATTTTACGTCGTTCCATGTTGCATAAATAAAATATATATTGTACGTACATGAAAGTAATACATGTCATATATACAAATAGAATTATGTTCATCATGCATTTTGTGTCTTTCAAAAATACAGTTGTGTACTTGTTTTCCAGTATTAGCTAATGTGAAATTGAATGTGTTGGAAAAATATTATCAAATCATTTGTTTCATCACAAATGCTTTAGCACCGACTTCTAACCCCTTCTTGCGCGATTTTTAATAACGTCTTTGATGCTACTATTACTACTACCACTACCACCAAGTAGTTATGCACCCGCGTAGAGTCCGATAAATCAATTGATTGGAAAAGATCGATCAAAGATCAATTGATGACCAAGCAGTGTGGGCAAGCAAGGGTGGGTGTTTTGAGCGTTTTGATTGGTTGATGGGGAAAAGGGGCGGGGCTTAATGTTTTGAGCGTTTTGATTGGTTGATGGGGAAAAGGGGCGGGGCTTAATGTTTTGAGCGTTTTGATTGGTTGATGGGGAAAAGGGGCGGGGCTTAATGATATGGATTTCCTGTTGTGAATGAGGAGATTGATAGGGGGGGTTTGGGGGGCTTTGATAAGTTTGAGATTGCGGGAAGTGTTTCCTGTTGTTAATGAGGGATTGATATGGGTTTTAAGGAAAAGATAGCGGCGAGAGTCGGTTTTCTCGTCTGGGTGATGAGTCATTCCGGGGAGGAGGAAAAGTAGGCGGCAACGGTTGGTTTTCTCCGAATTGGAGTATGTGTTTTCGTGGGAGTCACGTGACTGTGACGTCACAAAAAGGAAGTCACGTGACCAGATTATATTATTAAATTATTAATTTAAATATTAGTATTATTATTATGAATTGTTTTAATTTCTGTGACGCCATTTTGTTTTTGTTATGTTATTTTGGCGTGTGACGTCATATATAAATTGGAGTACGTGTTTCCGGTGTTCGAAAACAGATGACGTTGATGAGTCGGAAATTCTCGGATTATTATTATTATGAATTGTTTAAATTTCTGTGACGCTATTTTGTTATGTTATTTTGGTGTGTGACGTCATATATAAATTGGAGTACGTGTTTCCGGTGTTTGAAAACAGATGGCGTTGATGAGTGAAATTCTCGGATTATTATTATTATTATGAAATGTTTTAATTTCTGTGACGCCATTTTGTTTTTGTTACGCTATTTTGGCGTGTGACGTCATATATAAATTGGAGTACGTGTTTCCGGTGTTTGAAAACAGATGGCGTTGTTGAGTCTGAAATTCTCGGAAATGGGTACGTGTATTCGGTGTTTGAGGAGAGATGGCGTTGATGAGTCATTCTGGGAAATTCCCCAGTTTTCGTCCTGTAGTCAAAATGTAAGAATTAAAACGCTTTTCAGGCTCTGAAAAGCATAATAATTCAACATTTTCCTGAAGATCATCTCTGGTTTGCTTTGGGGAGAAAATGAGTTTCAAAAGAATATTAGCATTGAACGCGATTTGTTGCATCACCGATATTATATAATTACTCAGCTGTAGAGTTTCATTACGTGTAAGAATTTCTGTGTATATATTTTGTAAACTGATGATCGACACCAATAAATGTTGCGATGTGTAAATATGAACTTATTATTTGACAAAATGAAATTAATATAAGGTACTTACATCGTCCCCGTTCTCCATTCTGATCCTTCGTTAACAATTTCCAAGTGTGAAATGATCGTAGAGACACATATGCAGCTGCCGCAAACACACATTCCAGTATCATATCGCCTTTCAAGATAGTAAGTTAATTGCTGAATCTGGCTAATTGGTATATCCGGTAAACTCTGATTGCAGTATCATATTAAATTGGTGTCAACACTTGCGAGATGAACTCACTGCTGGCTAATCGGCATAGGTTGATATGGGTTGGGGTTTCCTGTTGTTAATGAGGAGCTGACTACGGTTAGTTTTCTGGGAATGATGATATGGGTTTCCGTTCCGGTTGGAATAAAGGGGCGTAAATGACTGTTGAAGTTGATAAGAGTCGACGGTTGAGAAGATAAAGGATTTGAAAGGAAATGTGTTGGGATGTTGAAGCGATATGTGGAGATTGTGGAACACGTGTTGGGACATGTCGGGTGTTTCTTGGAATGGGCGTGTAGAAGTTCGTGGGAACGTTGATAAGGTATGACTGTTTGCAGGATACGTTAGTAGGCGGCGGAATGGAGAGCGGGCAAAAAGGAAAAGAGCGGATGTGTCTAATTGGTTTTAGGGGCGTTGGTTATCAGTTTAGTTGAGATAAATGCTATTTGTGTAGGAACATGTGCTGATTGCGGTTGGGACTGTAAATGCAAAGATAGAGAAAATGTGATACTGTTTTTGCTGGATGGAGAACGGAAGGAAAGAAAAGAAAAAAGTACGTTTCTCCAGCCGTTCGTAATAAACACCATTTGTTCTTGTCCATTAACAGTCTGCAACCCTTGGCTCCATTCCAAGGTCAAGGGTCAAGAAGTATATATTACATACGTAGATATTTATAGAATATACTTTTTTCCGCAAATTATATAACCGAAATTATAATATGCACTCTTATTAGTGGAGAGCTCAGTGCATAAAACGGATTTTCAACATCAGTTCAATCCGGCACCCGATAGATCGGACACTTTATACCATGCCTTCGTATATTTCTGTACAGATCACCCTCGGTGCATAAAACGGATTTCGAATACCAGTTGAACCCGTCATTCGTTAAGAGTCTGGATATGAGATCACGGCGTTTTTGTGTTCTCTTACGAGAATTAATATAGGTTGTCATAGAACCCTCCAATTCATGACTTAGGAAAAATCTGTTTGGTGATTCATCATGTACACCTATATGTGAGAAAAAGTATGAATAGAACCTATGATCGGAAATCCAAAATGGCGACCGGAAGTGGGGTTATCTTGGAAACGGTAAGACTTAGGGAAAATCTCTTTGGTGATTCATCATGTACACCTATATGTGAGAAAAAGTATGAATACAACCTATGATCGGAAATCCAAAATGGCGACCGGAAGTGGGGTTATCTTGGAAACGGTAAGACTTAGGGAAAATCTCTTTGGTGATTCATCATGTACACCTATATGTGAGAAAAAGTATGAATACAACCTATGATCGGAAATCCAAAATGGCGACCGGAAGTGGGGTTATCTTGGAAACGGTAAGACTTAGGAAAAATCTGTTTGGTGATTCATCATGTACACCTATATGTGAGAAAAAGTATGAATAGAACCTATGTTCGGAAATCGAAAATGGCGACCGGAAGTGGGGTTATCTTGGAAACGGTAAGACTTAGCAAAAATCTGTTTGGGGATTCATCATGTACACCTATATGTGAGAAAAAGTATGACTACAACCTATGCTCGGAAATCCAAAATGGCGACCGGAATTGGGGTTATCTTGGAAACGGTAAGACTTAGGAAAAATCTGTTTGCGGATTCGTCATGTACACCTATACGTGAGAAAAAGTATGAATAGAACCTATGCTCGGAAATCCAAAATGGCGACCGGAAGTGGGGTTATCTTGGAAACGGTAAGACTTAGGAAAAATCTGTTTGGGGATTCATCACGTACGCCTATACGTGAGTAAAATATGAATAGAACCTATGTTCGGAAATCGAAAATGGCGACCGGAAGTGGGATTATCTTGGAAACGGTAAGACCTAGGAAAAATCTGTTTGGGGATTCATCATGTACACCTATATGTGAGAAAAAGTATGAATAGAACCTATGCTCGGAAATCCAAAATGGCGAAAGGAAGTGGGGTTATCTTGGAAACGGTAAGACTTAGGAAAAATCTGTTTGCGGATTCGTCATGTACACCTATACGTGAGAAAAAGTATGAATAGAACCTATGCTCGGAAATCCAAAATGGCGACCGGAAGTGGGGTTATCTTGGAAACGGTAAGACTTAGGAAAGATCTGTTTGTAAATTCATCACGTACGCCTATACGTGAGTAAAATATGAATAGAACCTATGTTCGGAAATACAAAATGGCGACCGGAAGTGGGATTATCTTGGAAACGGTAAGACTTAGGAAAAATCTGTTTGCGGATTCGACGACTGCAAGATCAATATGCAGCGAGGATGAACCGTTTTATGCACCGAAGCTGATCGGTACAGAAATATACGAGGGTATGGTATATCAAATCGCTGTATCTCCGCTACTAATTGAGCTAGGAGAATGGTTGATTGCTTGTTGGACTCGGAGTGAACTCCTCTTTGAGGTGAACGAGGTTTAATTGTTCTAGGACCGGTGGTTTCCAACTTTCTTTATTTTCAATTGTTTGATATTTTCAATTGTTTGAAATCCGTTTATGCACCGAGGGTAATCGGTACAGAAATATACGACGGCATGGTAGAAAATGTGGAATCCTCTTAGGGGCTGATCGATTGATTAAACTGATGTTTGTAATCCGTTTATGCACCGAGGGTGATCGATACAGAAATATACGAGGGCTTGGTATAAGTTGACCTATGTAGTGATTGAGTGGCGGATTCAACTGTTTGAAACTTCTTTTATGCAGCGAGGATGAACCGTTTTATGCACCGAAGCTGATCGATACAGAAATATACGAGGGTATGGTATATTTTTTGAAAATTTAAATTCGCTGTATCTCCGCTACTAATTGTGTTCTTAAAATGAAAACAAATGTTGGTAGTATGTATTGTAAATAGAGTAAAATGTGTAAGTCGTGTCCAAGTAATAAATAGAACGGTGTGTACATACAAAAGTAATGTTATTATTATTGCGTTGCACTATACTATGAATATTGTAAGAAATATTGCTGATTTAGAAGCCACGTTTAATTTTGGAGTTCTTATTTGGTCGAATAAAATGCAGCATAATACTGATGTGATACATGGTGTTTTTAAAATGAAAAGAACTATTGGTAGTAAGAATTGTAAATAAAGTAGAATGTGTAAAATGTTCTGAATTTTCAGGCTCTTATTTCGCCGAATAAAATACAGCATAATACTTATTGAGCACGCTGTACATGGTGTTCTTAAAATGAAAACAAATATTGGTAGTATGTATTGTAAATTGAGTAAAATGAGTGTTTTTTTCTGAATTTTGAATCTCTTATTTCGTCGAATAAATAGGAAAAATCTGTTTGCGGATTCATCATGTACGCCTATATGTGAGTAAAATGTAAATAGAACCTATGTTCGGAAATCCAAAATGGCGACCGGAAGTGGGGTTATCTTGGAAACGGTCAGACTTAGCAAAAATCTGTTTGCGGATTCATCACGTACGCCTATATGTGAGTAAAATGTAAATAGAACCTATGCTCGGAAATCCAAAATGGCGACCGGAAGTGGGCTTATCTTGGAAACGGTCAGACTTAGCAAAAATCTGTTTGCGGATTCATCACGTGCGCCTATATGTTAGTAAAATGTAAATAGAACCTATGTTCAGAAATCCAAAATGGCAACCGGAAGTGGGGTTATCTTGGAAACGGTAAGACTTAGGAAAAATCTGTTTGCGGATTCATCATGTACACCTATACGTGAGTAAAATGTAAAGAGAACCTATGCTCGGAAATCCAAAATGGCGACCGGAAGTGGGGTTATCTTGGAAACGGTAAGACTTAGGAAAAATCTGTTTGCGGATTCATCATGTACGCCTATATGTGAGTAAAATGTAAATAGAACCTATGCTCGGAAATCCAAAATGGCGACCGGAAGTGGGGTTATTTTGGAAACGGTAAGACTTAGGAAAAATCTGTTTGCGGATTCATCATGTACGCCTATATGTGAGTAAAATGTAAATAGAACCTATGCTCGGAAATCCAAAATGGCGACCGGAAGTGGGGTTATCTTGGAAACGGTAAAACTTAGAAAAAATCTGTTTGCGGATTCATCACGTACGCCTATATATGAGTAAAATGTGAATAGAACCTATGCTTATAATACTGACGTGTGCATAAATAACAGTTTTTCTTTTATTTTCAGATGGCATTGTTACCTTTTGATTTCGACCTTTTGTATGCTGACCTTAAGAATGAGAATCAGAAGGGAGAAAGAAGAAGCCTATGGAATAAGAACCAGGCTAGACTCTTTGACTCCTTTTTCTCTTTTTGCTGTACTTCCTCCATTATATGCTAGCAGACTTTTATTCTCTTTTTCTTTAACAGTGTGATGATGTCATAACCTCTTCTCAATCACCAGACATATTACCATTCCACCCACCCCATCCCAACAAACACGCCACACATATCACTCACTAATTCCAAGAATTGTAGCTATACAAGTGACGGATTGAACAGATATTGCAAATTCGTTTTATACAGTACGGCTAATCGAAACATAAATATATGAGGGCGTGGTAGAAAATGTGGTATTTTCTTGAAGGTCCGATCGAATGACAGATTGAACCGATGTTTCAAATTTGTTTTATGCGCAGAGACTAATCGGAACAGAAATATAGGAGGGCATTTTAAAAATGTGATATTTTTTGAGGGGCCGACCGAATAACGGATTGAACCGTTGTTTCAAATCCGTTTTACACACAGGCTAAATGTAACAGAAATATACGAGGACATGGTAGAAAATGTGGTACCTTCTAGAGTTATTTTGACCGTAGACCTCTTCCATTTTCTGCGGTTGCATTCGAAGAGATAGATGGGAAGTTTATTGATTTGTTGCAATACAATTATTCACCTGTAGAGTTTCATTATGTGCAAGAATTTCTGTGTATATATTTTGTAAACTGATGATCGGCACTTTTGATTAGTTGCAACACCGATATTATATAATTACTCACCTGTAGAGTTTCATCATGTGTAAGAATTTCTGTGTATATATTTTGTAAACTGATGATCGACACCAATAAAGGTTGCGATGTGTAAATATGAACTTATTATTTGACAAAATGAAATTAATATAAGGTAGTTACATCGTCCCCGTTCTCCATTCTGGTTCTTCGTTCACAATTGCTAAGTGTGAAATGATCGTAGAGAAACATATGCAGCTGCCGCAAACACAGATTCCAGTATCATATCGCCTTTCAAGATAGTAAGTTAATTGCTGAATCTGGCTAATTGGTATATCCGGTAAACTTTGATTGCAGTATCATATCAAATTGGTGTCAACACTTGGGAGATGAACTAACTGCTGGCTAATTGGCATATCCGGTAAATTTGGATCGCAGTATCATATCAAGTTGGTGTCAACAGTTGCGAGATAACTAACTGCTGCATGTGGTTGATTGCTTGGCAGACTCTGATAGAAAAATAATAAGGATCTAATTAAATATACAGCTCTCTGACAGCCCGGTCGAGAAGTGTTGAGATAGACTGTTCTAATATAAAGTTCCTTCTTTCTGTTTCCGAATGTAATGTTATGAACCAGTGTTGTAATATCGGCAGCAAAAGTCTACAAATATGGATGTTATTAGTTGAGGCAGGTTTCTCCCATAATAAAGATGTATTTTATAATATCGGTTATATATGTTTTATAATGGGGTTATTGATTTCGTGTTTTAGGTCCACTTTATGCACAGTAAGGCTAATCGGGACCGGACCTACAGTTCTAAAGTGGGATCCGAACTTCTATAATCTTTCACAGGGAATATATAAGTATAACATATATATTATAATATATATGATATATATAATTCTTTGAACTTGACCTCGACCCTTGACCTTTAACCTCGACATTGACCATTGACCTTGACATTGCCCTTGGTATTGAACTTGACCTTTGACCTTGACCTGATCTTGACCCCGACCTTGACCTTGAAAATTTCAAATTCGAATATCTCGGTTCCTAATTGAGGTAGACTGATAATTCAAACGCTATTTTACTCAGAAAAACATGCTCTTTCAGGTGAACCGGGTCTCATCCTCCGGCAATTTTCTATTTTCTTTATTTCTGGGCGGAGACCTTTGATGTTACATTCAAATGAAAGGTCTTGCCGTGCAGATTCCGAATATGCAATCACTTCAGGTCTAGCTCAATTAGGGCCGGCAGGACGACTGTTTAAATTATTTGCGTTTATATAAGTAGTTATGCACCTCCGTTAAGTCGAGTAGGTATGCACCCCCCTTGAGTACGATATTTTTTATTCTTTTTTTGAAAATTTCAAATTTGATTATCTCGGCTCCTAATTGAGATAGGATGATGGTCCAAACGTCACTTTTCTCAGAAGAAAATGCTCTTTCAGATGACCGGGTTTCATTCCCCTAGGTCCAGAGGTTTCCTAGTTTCTTTATTTCCGGTCGTAGATCTCTGATGTTACATTAAAATGAAAGGTCTTGCCGTGCAGATTCCGAATATGTCATCACTTCCGGTCTAGCTCAATTAGGGCCGGCAATAAGACTGTTTAGATTTTTGCGTTTACATAAGTAGTTATGCACCCCCCTTGAGTACGATATTTTTTTATTCTTTTTTGAAAATTTCGAATTTGAATATCTCGGCTCCTAATTGAGATAGAAAGATGGCCCAAACGTCAATTTTCTCAGAAGAACACGCTCTTTCAGATGAACCCGTTTTCATTCCCCTAGGTCCAGCGGTTTCCTAGTTTCTTTATTTCCGGTCGTAGATCTTTGATGTTACATTCAAATGAAAGGTCTTGCTATGCAGATTCAGAATATGCAATCACTTCCGGTCTAGCTTAATTAGGGCCGGCAGGACGACTGTTCCGATTTTCAACATGTCAAATTTGAATATATCTGCTCCTAATTGAAATAGGATGATGGTCCAAACGCCATTTTTCTCAGAAGAAGATGCTCTTTCAGATGAACCCGGCTTCATCCCCCTAGGTCCAGCAATTTCCTAGTTTCTTTATTTTTGGTCGTAGATCTCTGAGGTTACATTCGAATGAAAGGTCTTGCCGTGCAGATTGCGAATATGCAGTTACTTCCGCTTTAGCTCAATTAGGGTCTGCAGGACGACTGTTCCGATTTTGAAAATTTCAAATTTGAATATTTTGGCTCTTAATTGAGATAGGAGGGTGGTTCAAACATCACTTTTCTCAGAAGAACATGGTCTTTCAGATGAACTGAGTTTCATCCCTCTAGGTCGAGCGGTTTCCCATTTTCTTTATTTCGGGTCGTAGATCTCTGATGTTACATTCAAAGGAAAGGACTTGCCGTGCAGATTCCGAATACGCAATCATGTCTTGTATCTTATGTCTCTCAAAACACTACTTCGATACAAGTTGGAGACAACCGCCTACGCGCCTTAAAAATTCGTCTCTTATGCCTCGAACGCGTTCGAGGCAATAAGAGAAAGCGGGGGATGAAGCCGGGTTCATCTGAAAGAGCATCTTCTTCTGAGAAAAATGACGTTTGGACCATCATCCTATTTCAATTAGGAGCAGATATATTCAAATTTGACATGTTGAAAATCGGAACAGTCGTCCTGCCGGCCCTAATTAAGCTAGACCGGAAGTGATTGCATATTCTGAATCTGCACGGCAAGACCTTTCATTTGAATGTAACATCAAAGATCTACGACCGGAAATAAAGAAACTAGGAAACCGCTGGACCTAGGGGAATGAAACCGGGTTCATCTGAAAGAGCGTGTTCTTCTGAGAAAAGTGACGTTTGGACCATCATCCTATCTCAATTAGGAGCAGATATATTCAAATTTGAAATGTAGAAAATCGGACAGTCGACCTGCCGGCCCTAATTAAGCTAGACCGGAAGTGATGACATATTCGGAATCTGCACGGCAAGACCTTTCATTTTAATGTAACATCAGAGATCTACGACCGGAAATAAAGAAACTAGGAAACCTCTGGACCTAGGGGAATGAAACCCGGTCATCTGAAAGAGCATTTTCTTCTGAGAAAAGTGACGTTTGGACCATCATCCTATCTCAATTAGGAGCCGAGATAATCAAATTTGAAATTTTCAAAAAAAGAATAAAAAATATCGTACTCAAGGGGGGTGCATACCTACTCGACTTAACGGAGGTGCATAACTACTTATATAAACGCAAATAATTTAAACAGTCGTCCTGCCGGCCCTAATTGAGCTAGACCTGAAGTGATTGCATATTCGGAATCTGCACGGCAAGACCTTTCATTTGAATGTAACATCAAAGGTCTCCGCCCAGAAATAAAGAAAATAGAAAATTGCCGGAGGATGAGACCCGGTTCACCTGAAAGAGCATGTTTTTCTGAGTAAAATAGCGTTTGAATTATCAGTCTACCTCAATTAGGAACCGAGATATTCGAATTTGAAATTTTCAAGGTCAAGGTCGGGGTCAAGATCAGGTCAAGGTCAAAGGTCAAGTTCAATACCAAGGGCAATGTCAAGGTCAATGGTCAATGTCGAGGTTAAAGGTCAAGGGTCGAGGTCAAGTTCAAAGAATTATATATATCATATATATTCTAATATATATGTTATACTTATATATTCCCTGTGAAAGATTATAGAAGTTCGGATCCCACTTTAGAACTGTAGGTCCGGTCCCGATTAGCCTTACTGTGCATAAAGTGGACCTAAAACACGAAATCAATAACCCCATTATAAAACATATATAACCGATATTATAAAATACATCTTTATTATGGGAGAAACCTGCCTCAACTAATAACATCCATATTTGTAGACTTTTGCTGCCGATATTACAACACTGGTTCATAACATTACATTCGGAAACAGAAAGAAGGAACTTTATATTAGAACAGTCTATCTCAACACTTCTCGACCGGGCTGTCAGAGAGCTGTATATTTAATTAGATCCTTATTATTTTTCCATCAGAGTCTGCCAAGCAATCAACCACATGCAGCAGTTAGTTATCTCGCAACTGTTGACACCAACTTGATATGATACTGCGATCCAAATTTACCGGATATGCCAATTAGCCAGCAGTTAGTTCATCTCCCAAGTGTTGACACCAATTTGATATGATACTGCAATCAAAGTTTACCGGATATACCAATTAGCCAGATTCAGCAATTAACTTACTATCTTGAAAGGCGATATGATACTGGAATCTGTGTTTGCGGCAGCTGCATATGTTTCTCTACGATCATTTCACACTTAGCAATTGTGAACGAAGAACCAGAATGGAGAACGGGGACGATGTAACTACCTTATATTAATTTCATTTTGTCAAATAATAAGTTCATATTTACACATCGCAACCTTTATTGGTGTCGATCATCAGTTTACAAAATATATACACAGAAATTCTTACACATAATGAAACTCTACAGGTGAGTAATTATATAATATCGGTGTTGCAACTAATCAATAGTGCCGATCATCAGTTTACAAAATATATACACAGAAATTCTTGCACATAATGAAACTCTACAGGTGAATAATTGTATTGCAACAAATCAATAAACTTCCCATCTATCTCTTCGAATGCAACCGCAGAAAATGGAAGAGGTCTACGGTCAAAATAACTCTAGAAGGTACCACATTTTCTACCATGTCCTCGTATATTTCTGTTACATTTAGCCTGTGTGTAAAACGGATTTGAAACAACGGTTCAATCCGTTATTCGGTCGGCCTCTCAAAAAATATCACATTTTTAAAATGCCCTCCTATATTTCTGTTCCGATTAGTCTCTGCGCATAAAACAAATTTGAAACATCGGTTCAATCTGTCATTCGATCGGACCTTCAAGAAAATACCACATTTTCTACCACGCCCTCATATATTTATGTTTCGATTAGCCGTACTGTATAAAACGAATTTGCAATATCTGTTCAATCCGTCACTTGTATAGCTACAATTCTTGGAATTAGTGAGTGATATGTGTGGCGTGTTTGTTGGGATGGGGTGGGTGGAATGGTAATATGTCTGGTGATTGAGAAGAGGTTATGACATCATCACACTGTTAAAGAAAAGGAGAATAAAAGTCTGCTAGCATATAATGGAGGAAGTACAGCAAAAAGAGAAAAAGGAGTCGGAGAGTCTAGCCTGGTTCTTATTCCATAGGCTTCTTCTTTCTCCCTTCTGATTCTCATTCTTAAGGTCAGCATACAAAAGGTCGAAATCAAAAGGTAACAATGCCATCTGAAAATAAAAGAAAAACTGTTATTTATGCACACGTCAGTATTATAAGCATAGGTTCTATTCACATTTTACTCATATATAGGCGTACGTGATGAATCCGCAAACAGATTTTTTCTAAGTTTTACCGTTTCCAAGATAACCCCACTTCCGGTCGCCATTTTGGATTTCCGAGCATAGGTTCTATTTACATTTTACTCACATATAGGCGTACATGATGAATCCGCAAACAGATTTTTCCTAAGTCTTACCGTTTCCAAAATAACCCCACTTCCGGTTGCCATTTTGGATTTCCGAGCATATGTTCTATTTACATTTTACTCACATATAGGCGTACATGATGAATCCGCAAACAGATTTTTCCTAAGTCTTACCGTTTCCAAGATAACCCCACTTCCGGTCGCCATTTTGGATTTCCGAGCATAGGTTCTCTTTACATTTTACTCACGTATAGGTGTACATGATGAATCCGCAAACAGATTTTTCCTAAGTCTTACCGTTTCCAAGATAACCCCACTTCCGGTTGCCATTTTGGATTTCTGAACATAGGTTCTATTTACATTTTACTAACATATAGGCGCACGTGATGAATCCGCAAACAGATTTTTGCTAAGTCTGACCGTTTCCAAGATAAGCCCACTTCCGGTCGCCATTTTGGATTTCCGAGCATAGGTTCTATTTACATTTTACTCACATATAGGCGTACGTGATGAATCCGCAAACAGATTTTTGCTAAGTCTGACCGTTTCCAAGATAACCCCACTTCCGGTCGCCATTTTGGATTTCCGAACATAGGTTCTATTTACATTTTACTCACATATAGGCGTACATGATGAATCCGCAAACAGATTTTTGCTAAGTCTGACCGTTTCCAAGATAAGCCCACTTCCGGTCGCCATTTTGGATTTCCGAGCATAGGTTCTATTCACATTTTACTCATATATAGGCGTACGTGATGAATCCGCAAACAGATTTTTTCTAAGTTTTACCGTTTCCAAGATAACCCCACTTCCGGTCGCCATTTTGGATTTCCGAGCATAGGTTCTATTTACATTTTACTCACATATAGGCGTACATGATGAATCCGCAAACAGATTTTTCCTATTTATTCGACGAAATAAGAGATTCAAAATTCAGAAAAAAACACACATTTTACTCAATTTACAATACATACTACCAATATTTGTTTTCATTTTAAGAACACCATGTACAGCGGGCTCAATAAGTATTATGCTGTATTTTATTCGGCGAAATAAGAGCCTGAAAATTCAGAACATTTTACACATTCTACTTTATTTACAATTCTTACTACCAATAGTTCTTTTCATTTTAAAAACACCATGTATCACATCAGTATTATGCTGCATTTTATTCGACCAAATAAGAACTCCAAAATTAAACGTGGCTTCTAAATCAGCAATATTTCTTACAATATTCATAGTATAGTGCAACGCAATAATAATAACATTACTTTTGTATGTACACACCGTTCTATTTATTACTTGGACACGACTTACACATTTTACTCTATTTACAATACATACTACCAACATTTGTTTTCATTTTAAGAACACAATTAGTAGCGGAGATACAGCGATTTTAAATTTTCAAAAAATATACCATACCCTCGTATATTTCTGTATCGATCAGCTTCGGTGCATAAAACGGTTCATCCTCGCTGCATAAAAGAAGTTTCAAACAGTTGAATCCGCCACTCAATCACTACATAGGTCAACTTATACCAAGCCCTCGTATATTTCTGTATCGATCACCCTCGGTGCATAAACGGATTACAAACATCAGTTTAATCAATCGATCAGCCCCTAAGAGGATTCCACATTTTCTACCATGCCGTCGTATATTTCTGTACCGATTACCCTCGGTGCATAAACGGATTTCAAACAATTGAAAATATCAAACAATTGAAAATAAAGAAAGTTGGAAACCACCGGTCCTAGAACAATTAAACCTCGTTCACCTCAAAGAGGAGTTCACTCCGAGTCCAACAAGCAATCAACCATTCTCCTAGCTCAATTAGTAGCGGAGATACAGCGATTTGATATACCATACCCTCGTATATTTCTGTACCGATCAGCTTCGGTGCATAAAACGGTTCATCCTCGCTGCATATTGATCTTGCAGTCGTCGAATCCGCAAACAGATTTTTCCTAAGTCTTACCGTTTCCAAGATAATCCCACTTCCGGTCGCCATTTTGTATTTCCGAACATAGGTTCTATTCATATTTTACTCACGTATAGGCGTACGTGATGAATCCACAAACAGATTTTTCCTAAGTCTTACCGTTTCCAAGATAACCCCACTTCCGGTCGCCATTTTGGATTTCCGAGCATAGGTTCTATTCATACTTTTTCTCACGTATAGGTGTACATGACGAATCCGCAAACAGATTTTTCCTAAGTCTTACCGTTTCCAAGATAACCCCACTTCCTTTCGCCATTTTGGATTTCCGAGCATAGGTTCTATTCATACTTTTTCTCACATATAGGTGTACATGATGAATCCGCAAACAGATTTTTCCTAAGTCTTACCGTTTCCAAGATAATCCCACTTCCGGTCGCCATTTTGTATTTCCGAACATAGGTTCTATTCATATTTTACTCACGTATAGGCGTACGTGATGAATCCCCAAACAGATTTTTCCTAAGTCTTACCGTTTCCAAGATAATCCCACTTCCGGTCGCCATTTTGTATTTCCGAACATAGGTTCTATTCATATTTTACTCACGTATAGGCGTACGTGATGAATCCCCAAACAGATTTTTCCTAAGTCTTACCGTTTCCAAGATAACCCCACTTCTGGTCGCCATTTTGGATTTCCGAGCATAGGTTCTATTCATACTTTTTCTCACGTATAGGTGTACATGACGAATCCGCAAACAGATTTTTCCTAAGTCTTACTGTTTCCAAGATAACCCCAATTCCGGTCGCCATTTTGGATTTCCGAGCATAGGTTGTATTCATACTTTTTCTCACATATAGGTGTACATGATGAATCCCCAAACAGATTTTTGCTAAGTCTTACCGTTTCCAAGATAACCCCACTTCCGGTCGCCATTTTGGATTTCCGATCATAGGTTGTATTCATACTTTTTCTCACATATAGGTGTACATGATGAATCACCAAAGAGATTTTCCCTAAGTCTTACCGTTTCCAAGATAACCCCACTTCCGGTCGCCATTTTGGATTTCCGATCATAGGTTGTATTCATACTTTTTCTCACATATAGGTGTACATGATGAATCACCAAAGAGATTTTCCCTAAGTCTTACCGTTTCCAAGATAACCCCACTTCCGGTCGCC
This sequence comes from Lepisma saccharinum, assembly GCF_977018435.1. Taxonomy (NCBI): domain Eukaryota; kingdom Metazoa; phylum Arthropoda; class Insecta; order Zygentoma; family Lepismatidae; genus Lepisma; species Lepisma saccharinum. The sequence continues at coordinate 64,269,533 of NC_139250.1, read as the reverse complement.
ATTTTGGATTTCCGATCATAGGTTCTATTCATACTTTTTCTCACATATAGGTGTACATGATGAATCACCAAACAGATTTTTCCTAAGTCATGAATTGGAGGGTTCTATGACAACCTATATTAATTCTCGTAAGAGAACACAAAAACGCCGTGATCTCATATCCAGACTCTTAACGAATGACGGGTTCAACTGGTATTCGAAATCCGTTTTATGCACCGAGGGTGATCTGTACAGAAATATACGAAGGCATGGTATAAAGTGTCCGATCTATCGGGTGCCGGATTGAACTGATGTTGAAAATCCGTTTTATGCACTGAGCTCTCCACTAATAAGAGTGCATATTATAATTTCGGTTATATAATTTGCGGAAAAAAGTATATTCTATAAATATCTACGTATGTAATATATACTTCTTGACCCTTGACCTTGGAATGGAGCCAAGGGTTGCAGACTGTTAATGGACAAGAACAAATGGTGTTTATTACGAACGGCTGGAGAAACGTACTTTTTTCTTTTCTTTCCTTCCGTTCTCCATCCAGCAAAAACAGTATCACATTTTCTCTATCTTTGCATTTACAGTCCCAACCGCAATCAGCACATGTTCCTACACAAATAGCATTTATCTCAACTAAACTGATAACCAACGCCCCTAAAACCAATTAGACACATCCGCTCTTTTCCTTTTTGCCCGCTCTCCATTCCGCCGCCTACTAACGTATCCTGCAAACAGTCATACCTTATCAACGTTCCCACGAACTTCTACACGCCCATTCCAAGAAACACCCGACATGTCCCAACACGTGTTCCACAATCTCCACATATCGCTTCAACATCCCAACACATTTCCTTTCAAATCCTTTATCTTCTCAACCGTCGACTCTTATCAACTTCAACAGTCATTTACGCCCCTTTATTCCAACCGGAACGGAAACCCATATCATCATTCCCAGAAAACTAACCGTAGTCAGCTCCTCATTAACAACAGGAAACCCCAACCCATATCAACCTATGCCGATTAGCCAGCAGTGAGTTCATCTCGCAAGTGTTGACACCAATTTAATATGATACTGCAATCAGAGTTTACCGGATATACCAATTAGCCAGATTCAGCAATTAACTTACTATCTTGAAAGGCGATATGATACTGGAATGTGTGTTTGCGGCAGCTGCATATGTGTCTCTACGATCATTTCACACTTGGAAATTGTTAACGAAGGATCAGAATGGAGAACGGGGACGATGTAAGTACCTTATATTAATTTCATTTTGTCAAATAATAAGTTCATATTTACACATCGCAACATTTATTGGTGTCGATCATCAGTTTACAAAATATATACACAGAAATTCTTACACGTAATGAAACTCTACAGCTGAGTAATTATATAATATCGGTGATGCAACAAATCGCGTTCAATGCTAATATTCTTTTGAAACTCATTTTCTCCCCAAAGCAAACCAGAGATGATCTTCAGGAAAATGTTGAATTATTATGCTTTTCAGAGCCTGAAAAGCGTTTTAATTCTTACATTTTGACTACAGGACGAAAACTGGGGAATTTCCCAGAATGACTCATCAACGCCATCTCTCCTCAAACACCGAATACACGTACCCATTTCCGAGAATTTCAGACTCAACAACGCCATCTGTTTTCAAACACCGGAAACACGTACTCCAATTTATATATGACGTCACACGCCAAAATAGCGTAACAAAAACAAAATGGCGTCACAGAAATTAAAACATTTCATAATAATAATAATAATCCGAGAATTTCACTCATCAACGCCATCTGTTTTCAAACACCGGAAACACGTACTCCAATTTATATATGACGTCACACACCAAAATAACATAACAAAATAGCGTCACAGAAATTTAAACAATTCATAATAATAATAATCCGAGAATTTCCGACTCATCAACGTCATCTGTTTTCGAACACCGGAAACACGTACTCCAATTTATATATGACGTCACACGCCAAAATAACATAACAAAAACAAAATGGCGTCACAGAAATTAAAACAATTCATAATAATAATACTAATATTTAAATTAATAATTTAATAATATAATCTGGTCACGTGACTTCCTTTTTGTGACGTCACAGTCACGTGACTCCCACGAAAACACATACTCCAATTCGGAGAAAACCAACCGTTGCCGCCTACTTTTCCTCCTCCCCGGAATGACTCATCACCCAGACGAGAAAACCGACTCTCGCCGCTATCTTTTCCTTAAAACCCATATCAATCCCTCATTAACAACAGGAAACACTTCCCGCAATCTCAAACTTATCAAAGCCCCCCAAACCCCCCCTATCAATCTCCTCATTCACAACAGGAAATCCATATCATTAAGCCCCGCCCCTTTTCCCCATCAACCAATCAAAACGCTCAAAACATTAAGCCCCGCCCCTTTTCCCCATCAACCAATCAAAACGCTCAAAACACCCACCCTTGCTTGCCCACACTGCTTGGTCATCAATTGATCTTTGATCGATCTTTTCCAATCAATTGATTTATCGGACTCTACGCGGGTGCATAACTACTCACCACTATATTACAATTATTATTATTTGCACGTTTGTCCTGGTACTGCCCCCTCCAGACAAAACTTCGTGGTTGCGCCCACTGACGTACGCAGGATTTTTTCTGGAGGGTCTGGAATTGTACTTATTCGCGATTAAAATTAACCGATGTGCCATCTGGTGGGATTTTCAGGAAGTACTGTAAGTAGGATACGTTGTGTTGAAGTCGTTTAAAGCATGGGGAATATGCGAGAGAGTAAGGTCTACTGTTCAGGTTTTTATTTGCTCTAAATCGTTTTATGGGTCAGAACAAATTAAAAGTTTTCGTGTGTTTCCACCCCGTGGAATCAACAAAATGAAATTTGTTAATAAATCAAGGAAAACGTAATTGACAGAAGATTGGTATGGGGGATATAACACTGTAATTCGGCAAGGAAATTACGAAGAATGCACGAGTCTGCTTACTTTATTTTTTCGATATATAGTAGTGTAATTGATTGTTTCTAAGTCACACTTGGTACGAGGCCTTTTTTAGCCTCTTTTTTTATCAATTGAATATCACTTTTTGACATATTTTGACAATTTTTTGTCGACGTTTTAGCGTTTAGCGATGTTTCAGTGAAATTTCCCTTTTTTTCCCACCTCGTACTTGGTACTAATGCCACGATCTTACGTGATATAACTTAACCTATCCTTTTTTATTACGTGCTAAACTACACGAGAGCCTCTAGTAGTGCAGGTGCCAGGGTTGACAAACATCAATTGGGGTTCACCAAAGTAGTGCAGGTGCACGGGTTCAAGAACATTAAGTGAGGATCAAAAAAACCTCAAAAACTCACTTTCTCTCCACGTTCTGCGACTCATTTATTGCGCTGACGATGTTTCGCAGCGAAGAAAACAGCACCAAAACATCAAAAACTCACTTTACTCATTTGAGGATCACCAAAACCTCAAAAAACTCACTTTCTCTCATTTATTGCGCTGATGATGTTTCACAGCGTGTTTATATATCGTGACCTTTGTAAACCTCTCTCGGGAACGATGTGTAGTGGACTTTAGAGAGTTCTGCGCCCTTAAGTGAGGTTCAGTGTTACCAACTTCCCAAAGAAAAGTGGACAGAAAAAGCTCTGGCATCACTTTTTAAGCTATTTTTTACCTCCTGCTCTTATGCTAACTCGTCCTTTGACCTACACTTTTGAAATGACTTACGACATTTTCCTATAAGTCTGTCTCCTCTTACTGTAAGATCCCTCAGTGTAATCTACTACGACCTTGTGCTCTCAGCGTAATCTGCTACGATGTTGTTTTTTTTTTTAAAAAAAAAACTCATGTGTGATCTTCTGCGATGTTTGTGTGTGTGTGTGTGTGTGTGATATTCAAAATTATTTTTGTTAAGGCCCTCAAAATAGAAAAAAAATATCCTGCCAGAGAGGGGTGCGTGGTGCCCAACACCAGTTCTAATGGTCATGGCTATCAAAGCCATGCCTCTGTAGAGTTTCATGAGTTATTATTTTTTTTTATTTGCGCACCGAACTAACTTACATTGGATCCCGATCGTGGTGTGTAACGTTAATTTGATCGGAGGTGCCTTATCGGCTGGATCGTCGTTCTGCAGCACCGTCGAGGTAAAATCCAAATCGTACACGCGCTTGCCGAAATGCTTTCGTATGCGCGGAAGGGTGTGCTCGGACCAGTGGGGAAATTTATTTTTCGCACCACCGAGGTTTGCGAGAGTCTTCGTACTCGAAGTGTGCGAGGGGCTCGTGGTCGAAGATGTGTCCGTCGTGCTGGCGATGCTCGTCATCTTTAATTCGTCGTTGGTCGGGACACTAAGGCTTCGATCAAAAACGGATTCAAAACAATCCTGTCGGGTTGGCGCAAATCCAAAACTAATCCACTAGGGTGATGAATTAATTGTAAATTTGCAGCATCGACGTCGGACGACGACCTAAACCAGGCGCGGCATTTTTGGCATACTCTGTAATTCTTCGTGATGGGTTGCAACGAGGAAGGTTCGGTGCCTACGAGTATAACTTTCAAATCCGAAGAAATGAGCGTCGGGGTTGTGTTGGTCAGCGTTTGCAGGAAACACATCGTGTGGCAAAATTCGCAGCACGAGTCCTGTACGTCGCAGCAGGAGAATTCAATGCGAATGTGCCCGGGATGAAATGGAGCAAGCAGCACGCTTCGTTCTCCTGCTGGTCGCTCTGGTCGAGGATCAAGCTGAATCCCAATTTTGGAGAAACGACCGCTTTCACGGTGTTGTTCGCCTCGGTTCCAAATTGCCTGGTTCCGAAATTGCGATCTTTCATGTGAAAGTAAGAAAAAAACGTTCGCACGACGTCGACCCACGGCGCGGGAATCTTTATCCAGTTCACGCGCTCGATACGCTCCCGAACGAACGCGGAATCCTTTTTGGGAAAGTAGCGTTCTTTGCTCGCGTCCAGGTTGAGAGAATCGATGTACGTGGCCCAAGACCACACGTGCTGCTGCTGCTCGCTGCTCCCCTCTACGATCTGGTGGAAACGAAAATTATCGGGCAGGATCGTCCGTTCGAAGGTTTTGTACTGGGTCGATATTCTCTTTTCCGTCCTCAGGAGGCGCAGAAATTGAGTTTTGAACGCGTCAGTTTCGGTTACGTCCTGGTACAAATCTTTCAGGACGTTCAACTTGTTTTCCAGAACCGTGTAATGCAGCACCAGGTAATTGATGTTGCAGTGTATGATAAAAAAGGTCGGGATGATGCAGCAGAATCGATAGATCAGACCCCATCCGAGAAAGTATAATGCGTGTGGAAACGATGCTGGGTCGTCCACGTGAATTCGTTCAGAACGTGGCTGTCGCAGACGGTGTTCGGAAAAATCGTTCGCAAGTACATGGCCGGATCCTTTCCGAAAACCCTCTCGAAAACGTGACGCCAAGCCAGAGCGTTGATGCAGTCGCTCTTGAAACTAGCCAGCGGAGCTGACAAATCGAGCTTCCTTCCCAGATCGAATTGAGTCGCGTGCCTTTCCGCGAACTCCAGGTAAGCCTTCGCCGTGGGCCACACGATGCTCGTGACGATCTGTTCCCCCGAGAAATTCTATGTAAAGTAACATACCTGAAATTCTATTCACAGTATAGATTGAATTTTTTTTTTTTGTGTTTTGTAATCACCCCAAGAAATTCTATATAAAATAACATACCTGAAAATTGTATTCACAGTATAGATTGAATTTTTTGAGTTTTGTAATCACCCCGAGAAATTCCATATAAAATAACACACCTGGAAATTATTTTTTTGGTTTGTGTGATCTGAGAAAGCATAATGAATCCACTAGTTTGATCGAATGTGTTACTTGCGAAAAATTAATATCTAAAACTAATATTAGCAAGCACAGGGCAAGATGTAGCGAAACAGGTTCGAGAATTAATCGTTCCTTACCTTCTAAGCCTTGTGCTCGATGCGGAAAAATGATCAGCATTGCACATTTAAGTAAACACCTCAAAATTTGCAAACCATCGACCGGACAAGCATCGAAAAGGAAAATCGATAATGCAGATACGGAAGCTTCCACTTTCAAGCTAAGTAAATTATCCAATGAACCCAAACCAATTAGATCTGCATTCAACGACCAACTCCAGGATTTTTCAATTAAGTCAGAACCAGGCCGTGACATCCTTAGTTTCTTGGACGAAACGAAAACATCTGTACTAAATATTTTGAAAGATAAACTTGAAAACAACTCTATAAAAGTATATCTTGTTCTGTTTTCTGAATACGAGAAAGTTGATGGCACAACGAGTATTTTTTATCATCGTACAAAAACCAGACACTTTATTTTGCTGACGTCGAAAATTTGGACAACTTCTATTATAAAGTTTCCAACGAACTGGTTAAGAAACACGACGATTTCGAGGCTAAAGGGTCGGGATGGTCTCTGTGTGGAAGTCCTCACACGTTAACCGTTTACGTGAATCGATTCTCGCCTCTTCGAGCTTCCAGCTACGTTCCTCTTCCACCGAACATTCAACATAAGAGGGCTGTGTTAAATATACAGAACAGCGATAACAAGTGTTTCCTTTGGTGTGTGTTGGCTGCACTGCATCCTGTTAATTGCAAAAATAATCCACAGTGGGTTGGACATTACAAACAATACGAGTCCGAATTTGAAAGTGTAATTGCTGGCATCGAATACCCGGTGACATTGTCGGATATAACAAAGTTCGAAAATCGTGCAGGAAAACGCATCGCTATTAATGTATATTCCTTTACGTCAGATAAATATCTCGTGCATCCCGTCAGGATAAGCGATATCGACGATGACGATGCTCGTGTAATAAATCTTCTTCTAATTTCAAACGAGGATGTTCATCACTACACGCTAATTCGTTCTCTATCACGTTTGGTCAGAAGTCAAACTACCAAGTATGCAAACAACATCGAAGTTTGCCCGAGATGCCTAACCACGTTCGACGATCGTGACCGACGTGATCATCAAAATCTTCATAGTCGTCAAATTGCTATCGATAAACTTGCCGAACATAAAATTTATTGCGGTGACAACAGACCGGCTAGAATGTTGATGCCCGAAACGAACGAAGTCGAAGAATTCAAAATGCACAAGGCATTGTCGGAACATCCCGCAATCATCGTCGCAGATTTCGAGTCTTTCCTGAAACCACTCTCCTACTGCGAACCGGATCCTGAAATTTCCTCCACAACGCCGTACCAGCTTCATCAATCTAATAGTTTCGGCTATGTTGTTGTGCGACGTGATAAAATAAATGAAGCATATATATACCGCGGGCCAAATGTAATCGAACACTTCCTGGAAAAAATGGTGGAAGATGTTGAGGTAATTGGTAGCGTACTGCTTACATCAAAACCGATGGCACCTTTAACTGAAAATGAACTTCAAAATTACAATTCCACTGAGGTGTGTCCGGTATGTGATCGAAGTTTCACTGATGAGAACAAAAAAATATTCCACCACGATCATTTCAGCGGAAACTACATAGGTGGAATTTGCAACACGTGCAATCTTAAAATCCAGAAACCTAAATTCATCCCCATATTCTTTCACAAAGGAAGCGGATATGATTTTCACCACCTGGTGAGACATCTTGGCTACGATCCGAAACGTATAGGTGTCTTGGCCGAGAATGAAGAACGCTACATTAGTCTCAGCAAGCAAGTATCGATTCCGGGAACGAAAAATACAATCGAGATCCGCTTCCTGGATTCGTATAGATTTCTCTCTGCAAGTCTGGATGCTTTAGCGAACAAACTCACCGACGATCAATATAATATAACTACAGCTAGTTTTCCCAACGTAGACATAGAACTCGTTAGACGTAAAGGGATTTATCCTTACGAATACGTTAGTGATAATTCTAAATTTAACGACGACGCTCTCCCACTTCCAAGAGAATTTTACAGCAGACTCAGAGAGAAAGGAATCACGGACGAAGAATACCAACACGCGCAACTCATGTGGGAGAAATTAGAATGTAGGACACTCGGAGACTACCACGACGCATACTTAAAATTAGACATGACGATACTCGCCGACGTTTTTCAAGCGTTCAGGGAAACGGCAACGAATATTTATAAATTAGATCCAGCGTATTTCTACAGTCTACCGGGATTAGCGTGGTCGGCAATGTTATTCCAGACAAAGGTCAAGCTGGAACTGATATCGGACGTTGACATGTTGCTATTTATCGAAAGAGGGATACGAGGTGGAATGGTGCAATGCGTACAGAGACATGCAAAAGCTAATAACGTACACATGAAAGAAGATTACGATTCAAATCGAGCATCGAATTACATCTTATACGCCGACGTTAATAATCTCTACGGACATGCCATGGTTCAGAAACTTCCTTACGGGGGATTCGAATGGTTAGATCCCACTTCGATAGACATTATTCATTTCGACGATAGCGAGTGTGGTTTCTTCGCAGAGGTAGATCTCCAATTCTCCGACCACCTGCACGACACGTTTTTGGATTTGCCTCCGACTCCCGAAATCAAATGTCCACCCGACTCGGTTCAAGACAAGCTTTTGTTAACATTGGACCTTAAACAGAGATACGTCGTCCACTACAAGAATCTCCGGTTTTTGATTGGAAGGGTGTTCAGATAGTAAATGTTAGAAGAATACTAAAGTTTAAACATTCCACGTGGTTAAGACCTTACATAGAAACTAACACGCAACATAGAACAGCTGCCACTTCCGATTTAGACAAAGACTTCTTTAAATTAATGAACAATGCGGTGTACGGAAAGACCATGGAGAATGTTAGAAAGCACGTAGACGTGAAATTAATTTCCGATAAGAATAAATGTCGGAAGTGGATAGCCGATCCTAGATTCAAGTCGAGAAAAATTTACAACGAGAATTTGGCACTTTTCAACCTTGATATAAAATTGATGAAATTCAGAAAACCAATTTACGTTGGCGCAACGGTTCTCGACTTGTCGAAACTTTACATGTTCGAATTTCATTACGACGTGATGAAACCCTTCTTCAATGATAAGATATCACTTTTGTACACGGACACCGACAGCTTCATTTACAGCATACAAACACCTAACCTCTATGAAGACATAAAAAATCCTTCCATGCTTGAGTATTTCGATACTTCTGCGTATCCTCAACCCAACAGATTTGGAATTCCATCTCGTAACAAAAAAGTCCTAGGTAAACTGAAAAATGAATGTAACGGTGATGTTATTGTCGAGTTCGCGGGTTTGCGTTCGAAGATGTATGCCATGAGAACAGAGAGTAGCGTCACGAAGAAAGCAAAAGGTGTGGGCAAAAATACGGTGGAGAACAAACTCACCTTCCACGATTACATCGATTGCCTTTACTCACAATCGACGATACTAAGTATAGAACAAAGAATCCAGAGCGTCGACCACGTGATTACAACAAACAAAGTTAGGAAAGTAGCATTAGATCCGCATGACGATAAAAGATGTATTTTGTCTTGAGGAATCCACACGTTGCCTTGGGGACACTATCGTTTAGAAATTAGTAAAAATTGTAGGCAATGCAATTGAAAAAAAATAAACTTAAACTGTCTCAAATTATCACATACACAATAAATAACCAGCATGCCTATGAACTTGTTCGGTTTCAAAAAACAGATCATCATGGAAACCATACCAGATCATTAAGTCTTACCTTCCGTGTTACCTAAACTCAACGGTCTGTTGATCATTCACCTCAACAGCATTTGGAAATTGGATGATGAAATCAGCATGATGTTTTACGTCTTCAACAACAATTTACATTTTTACGAAATTCCGATCGACGGGAAACTTCGCATCACCGTGAATCCGGACAACGAAGGACGAAATATTAAAATTTCTACCGGCAAGAACATTTTTCGAATGAAACACGACAAGGTGCTTTCTAACATGGCGTACGATGTTTCCGCAGGAGATTGTCTTTACGTGGAACTCCTCGGAGATTACGACAAACTCGTTCCTCTCTTCGTAGAATTACGAATCGTCTATCCTATTATAAATAACCGTTAACCAAAATGCCTAACGACATTTTCGGCAACACCAAGCGTGTAGACCACGCAGAAGAGATTCCCATGTTGGATATTCGTGTTAAGAAGTTGAGGAGCGATTTGATCGCTTTGCAGGAGACCTTAAACAAAAGTTTAGAGTCGGAAATCGCTACGCTCCAAACGCAATGTCTCGACCCCATTCTGAAAATCGATTCCGAACTGAAAACGCTCATAAAAAATTATGTCGACGTACCTTCTTACGACAACGTTCAAAATATACAGTTGAGCGTGGATTCGCTTCAAAATGATTTGCTCAAATTACAGCAATTTCAATCGAAAAATGAAGATTTGGAAAAATTGAAACTCGAAATCGAAGAACGAACTTACGCATTCGAAAATAATTTCTCTGAACTTCAAACCGTCGTGAACGATATCGACGTAGAACGCTTGCATGTCGTCGTTTCCAAATTACAAGAAGAATTCACCGGCACGTTGGAGGAAATTAAATCCAAGTTACAGACTTTGGAAGATACCATGACGAACCTACCATCGTCAGACGAACTGCAGGTCATCGGTAAAAGCGTCGCGAACATAAAAATTCAATTGGAGGCTTATCAAGATTTCGAACACATTCAAACCACCATCGCTACGCTTCAGGCGTCTTTGGAGTTGATCAACGAAGAAATTAAAAATATTCACGCTGAAGCGAGCCCACTTCGCAGAGCGTCGCTGACCTTCACACGCAGTTTACCGAGATGCGAAGCATCGTGAACGATCTTACCGAGAAGAGCTCGAAATTGAATCAAGTCGAGAACCTTCAGAACATCGTCGTCAACATCAGAGATCAAGTTGGAGTGCTGGAATCCACGCAGGAATCGACGCTGGCCTCTTTCGGTGCCAAGTTGCAAGAACTCAACGAAAACTACAAGCAGTTGAACGTGGAAGTGAAAATCAAACCGTCATTTTCTGCCGTAACGGATACCATAGTCGAGCATTTGCTGCCCATCGAAAATGAACTCGGACACGTTCACAGTAATCTGCTCGGCGTCGACACTAAATTCGCCAAATTGTTCACCTTGCAAGCCATCGAAATCAACAGCGTACCCAATCAGCAGAGAATCTCCACGTTCGTCGAAGGTAACAAATTGTACATGTTACATCCTTATCATCCGTACTACAAGTTTCTCCTCGATGGTACGATTCAGATAAACGAATTTTCGTACTGGTCTCACGGCAGAAAAGCTAGCGTTCCCACCATGACTTTGATATCGAATCGTGGTGTCCAGAAAGCAGGAAACATTCCTCTGGCACGTTGGAACGAAACGCGCAACATATATGAAATACACGAAGACGAAGATCTTACCGTTTTCGACGTGAGTGCCGGCGATAAGCTGATCATTCAAAACACGAGCGAGGTGCCACCCTCTTTGAATCCCATCACGCTCGTGCTTCTCTTCAAACGTAATCTCTAAAAAAAAAAAATGTCTAGGCAAGCCATCGTCCAAGAATTGCATAAACCTGCACGCCGCAACTACGAACGTTTAGCGGTGGTAACCAAGGGCATCGACGACCTCTGGGAAAGTGACCTCGTGGAGATGAGTAGCGGCAAGTTAAAAAACGTACATAAATTGAACAAGGGCAACAAGTACCTCCTCACAGTCATAGACACATTTTCGAAATTCGCATGGGCTCTACCTTTGAAGGCGAAAACAGGAACATGCGTCACGGAAGCATTCAAGACAATTTTTCGCGAAAGCGGCGGCAGACGACCTCGGTTTCTGCACACGGACAAGGGGAAGTAATTTTACAATGCCGTATTCCAAAAGTTTATTCGGAAACACGACGTTCGACATTACTCGACCTTCAGTGACGTCAAGGCCAGCATCGTGGAAAGATTCAATCGCACTCTGAAATCGCGCATGTGGTCACGCTTCACGCTTCAGGGAAGCTACAAGTGGGTCACGATTCTTCCGGAACTCGTTAACGACTATAATCACACGGTGCACGGAACGATAGGCATGAAGCCAGCTGACGTTACCAAGTCCGACGAGCAGCGATTAATTTCTAGCGTTTACTGTCCAAAGCACACGCCCACGACAAAAAAAGCTAAATACAAAATTGGAGACCAGGTGAGGGTCAGTAAATTGAAGCGAACGTTCGACAGGGGTTTCACACGAAACTGGAGCACGGAACTTTTTACCATAGTTCGAGTTTTACCCGGGAACCGTCACACGTATATAATAAAGGACAGTGGCGGTGAAATTTTATTGGGGCGCTTCTACGAGGAGGAACTCTCTAAAACTAAATACCCCGACACGTACCTTATCGAAAAAGTTTTGCGCAAGAGAGGTGACAAACTTTTGGTGAAATGGCTGGGACTTCCGGGAACAAGTTGGATCGATTCCAACGAAGTGATTCTATGAGTACTTGGAATGTCGTGAAACGTCTACCTGATTCGGAAAGTCAAACGAAGAAAAGGAACGGCGAATTGCTCCCCGACAGCATACGATGTCTGATCGTAGGACCTTCGGGGTGCGGAAAGACGACACTGCTCATTGATAATTTTATCCTCGCACCCAATTGGCTAGACTGGGAAAACAGACACCTCTACGTATTTTCGAAAAGTCTCGAACAACCGAAATACCAGCAACTTATGAAACTGTACGAGGGACTGGGCATTGCAACTTTCGCATCTGAAATCATTCCACTGGACGATTGTCTCGAGAATTCCGTTGTGGTGTTCGACGACATGATCTTGGAAAATCAAAACGAGATTCGTAATTTTTTCACTCGAGGTCGTCACAAGGGATTGGATTGTTTCTACCTGGCACAAACTTTTTCCAAGGTTCCGAAACAACTGCTACGCGACAACGCTAATTTCATATGTTTGTTTCGACAAGACCACACCAATTTAAAACACGCACACGATGATTACGTAGGGGCTGACATAAATTACAATCTATTTTCTAAATTCTGCTCCCACTGTTGGAACAGTGACGATTTCGGATTCGTGACCATCGACATGACTCGAAAGGCAAACCATGGAAAATATAGAAATAAAATAAACGTTTATCTAGACGTCTCAAAGGCTAACAAGAGGACAATTTCAGATTTGCAACAAGAAGAAAAAAATCCAAAAAAAATCAAAAATCGTGAATCTAAAAAATAAAATTTGAAAAAACGTTCTTTTTTTTCAAACGTCGGACAAGCATATATAAAATAACCATTACAACAAAAAGTGAGTGTTAGAAAAAGTGGATAGTCTCAAGCAGGTGACAGCAAGAAAACTACGAGAACCGAACGTATAGGCTGAGAATTCGACGTTTCAAAAACGTTTCAACGTATATAGAAAAATGTCAAAACGTCAATTTCAAGAAGACGAAAATCTCAAGTTGCGGGAATACCTCGTGAAACGCTTCAAAGGTTGGAAATCCGAAAATCGCGGATCCTACGAAGAGAAGAAACGTCAGGATCAACCTGTGATCGATGCCATCAGCGGTCTAGGTAAAGAAATTAAAGGTGTCACGGAACAAAATAAAAATTTGATCAACGAACTCGTACCACTCGCAGCTAAAAGTTACGCTGTACCCACGCCCATTTCGAGCATTCCTTCGACGCCGTTCGAACTGAAGGACGTACCGGCACGACGTCGAGCCATAGGTAGCACGTCTTCGGATAAGATCGAGTTGGGACCTTTGGCACGAGACTACCTGAGCACGGGGAAGTTCGACAAGGATGAAGTGTTCGGATTGTATCCGAGCATGCAGAGCAACGAAGGCGGCGGTGTGGTGTGGAAGATTGGAAAATCGAAGGTGACCTTCGAAGGCAACGACATTAAAGTTAATTTAGGCGAGAAGGATAGTTGGACCAGGTATCCGGGTACGGTGGGACTGTGGGAACTCGTTGCCAAAAAAGCAGCCGAAAGATTACACCGACGAAGATTACCAGAGTTACAGGGAAATTCTAATCATGACGGATGCCATGTACCAGAACAACGATGCCTCGCAGAATAGGGTGAAATCGAGCAGCGGCGAGAAGTACAGGAATCTCATCAAACCTATTTGGAACGAGGTGAAGAGCGGAAGCGGCGTCAAACGCTACAACACGTTACCCAAAGAATTCGTTTGGGTGGACGACGTGAGGAAGCTCGTGGACCGATTGTTGGTGATAGCCGGCGAAGAGAATGCAGGCAATCGTAATTTCTACAACGAGAAGGTTGGCATCGTGGACATGATCAGCACGAAACTTTCCAACTTCATCGTGAACGACGACAAGGGCATAAGTTACCTGATCAAAATCATCAACACGCTGCCTCCGAGATTCTGGAACGTGGCCGAAGGAAAGGGACTCGTGAACGACATCATCAACAAGTTACCTTTCGAGATGCATTTACCTGGCTACCAGTACTGCGGACCGGGTACCAAACTCGAGAAAAGATTGGAGAGAGGAGACAAGGGTGTGAATCCGTTGGACGCCGCATGCAAAGATCACGACATCGCCTACAACAACACGCAGACGGATCTGGATGCACGTCACGAAGCAGACAGAAAGTTAGAGCACGCAGCTTTCGAAAGGTTCGTCAGCAGAGACGCTTCGTTGGGAGAAAGAGTTGCAGCACTGGGCACCACCATCGCCATGAACACGAAACAAAAATTTGGGTGGGGTGTATAAATAAATAACATACAGTAACAACATGTCTCGTATAACTGACTTACCACCCGAACTGCTATGTAAAATATTTAAACATGTAGTAAACGGAGATGTAGGAAAACTTTTGATCATAGCAAAAACGACGCCGGCATTTCGATTCCCATGTGAAATGGCTGTCAAGGATCATCTTCGGGAGATCAGTGGAATGATGTGCGGTGATCTCGACACTCTTCTTTCGGCCGCAGGGGAAAAATTAAACGATAGGTTAGATGAACTTCACGAGGCGAGGCAGGGAAGAAGACGATACACGGATGATTGGCGCAAGTGTAAACAGGAGACCGAAGAAATCATCACGCACATCATCTTTTTTTCGGAAGCACGAACTTTCTTCCTCTGTTAAAAAAAATAATAATATATATACGTCTCAAAACTTGATATATATAAATAACACACATCGTGAAAAAAAAATCTTCGGTATATATAAATAACACACATTGTGAAAAAAAAATTAAATTTCTATAACATCCTGAAATTTCTCTCTTCGATATGACTGAAAAAAATGAGTGATCTCCAAGCATTAAAACAAATGCTAAATTTGTCAGTCGAGTATGTAAAAATTCAGGAATTGGAAGTCGACAAACCCTACACGATAACTTCCGGTTCAATTGTTTCTACCCAGTATGGTCCCAAGGTGCGTCTGTTGCTCGACGGACAATACAGTCTATTTTTACCGGATCGATACGCTAACATGTTATCCGACGAGAAGCTATCTATTTTAATCGAGAACAAAACTCGAATCGTGTACAAGGGGACAAAGGAACTTCTTGGTAAGAAAGCAAAACACGTAATAGAATTTGTGTAACGACTGCGCGGAGTATATATAAAATAACATACCTTGAAAAAAAAAATTACACGAAACAAAAAAAATCTCAGAACATTTATATATAAATAACATACCGTGAAAAAAAAACTACACGAGAAAAATCTCAGAACATTTATATATATAAATAACATACCGTGAAAAAAATATATAGAGCATCAACATGAAGCCCAAGGGTGTCGTGTACCAGATACCATATTCGAATCTAAAAAATCTAGGTGCCCTCGATGGGTTACTCACCAAGAAACAACGCGAGAAGAAACGTTCTTGCTTGACCAAAGGACACGGAATGAAATTACTTCTCAGCACTCCACAATTGAGACGCTTGCAGCGTTCGCGGAAACAGCAAAAGATCGGAGGTTTCATATTCAGCATCCCGGCCATCCTGGCAGCATTGGGGGCCGTTGGAAGTTTGGCCGGCGGAAGCGCCGCCATCGCGAAAACCGTCATCGACTCGAAGAAGAACAAGGCGGAATTGGAAGAACAGAAACGTCACAACCTGGCCATGGAGAAGAAGGGGAAGGGCGTAATGAAAAAGTTTAAAAAAAAGAAACAGCAGCACTCACCAACCGAGACATTGAATCTCTGATCGAACCATTACGAATCAAACACTTCAGAGGAGTTTTCATGTCCGACTCGTTACCTTCAACCGTTAAAAGAAGAGAATGTGGAGTAGTCAACTGGGACAGTCAAGAAAATCCAGGCACGCATTGGATATGTTACCACAAAAACGACAATAACAAAGCATTCGTTTTCGATTCTTTCGGAGGTGTTCCACCTACAAATTTAGTTCATTATCTGAAAACGAACAAAACCTCTATATACTACAACGACGAACGCATTCAAAATTTCGGAGACGTGAACTGCGGTCATCTCTGCCTCTCCATGCTCGCGTTTCTCTCTAAAATAAATAACCCTACGATCGAAGATTTCCAGAAAGCACTGTGGAACCTGAAACAGCATCACGATGGGCGTGTTCCATCTCACGAGCGAATCTTCGATCTTGAAACTCACGCTGCACGACGACATCGTCTATCCTAAATCCGTAGCTCTGCGTGCATTCTACAGCATGTACCTCATACCTAACGTCACGCAGCACAACAACAAAATTAGCGTCGGAAGCGAACATATCGTCGTCACGCCAGGTCAATACAATCTTTCCACTTTGCAAGCTCAATTACCCAAAGGCACGTACCTTTCTCAAAATTCGGTCACGCACAGAGTGGAAATCGTGTCGGCGACGGAGACCGTGGACCTGGGCACCATGGGATAACTTTTAGGTTTCGAGAACGACACAAAACTCGAAGCTGGCATCAAGCACACGGCAACAAACATTCCTAAATTTCTTGCCATCGAAACTTTGAACGTACACTGCAACATAGCGGAAGGCATGATCACGAAATCCTCGGACGGGGGGTTGCTGGGAAGTCACAAGCAGACGGGAATCATAGCCACTTTCAAACCAAGTTCCGAGTTCATGGAACCGATCATCTACACACCCTCTTCGCCGATCTATTTTCCAGTATGTCGCAACCGCATAGACGACATAGAGTTGGTGGTGACGAACGAGAAAGGAGAGGTGGTGGATTTCGCAGGTGCAACGACCACTGGCATCGTGGAGATCAACGTATAATAAATAACACACATAGTGAAAATGGAGCAAATCGAAAGTTACGGGTTGCAATCTTTCCCTCCCAACCGTCGCACGTTCGCCAATTTGAACGAAGCGAACAGGGAGATCGAATACGACGTGGACGTAGGCGATGGGTTCGTTCATCCTCACAGAGCGGACCTCTACCTTCAATTCGACGTGGTGAAGAAGGAAAGCGGAGACGCGTTTCCCGCTGCAGCAGCAAATTTGATACTCGTGGACAACTTCGTGCCTCACCTGTTCTCGCAGGTGGAGGTGAGGAAACACAACACCGTCATCGACAGAATCCATTATCCAGGCATCACGTCGACGGCAGTGGGAACATTGAAATTATCCAAAACGGACGCGGCATACTACCAGGCGGGAGGTTTCGAAGCGGGGACCAAAATATCGACGAGAAGTCACACGGTGCTCTTTCCCATGCGTCTGCTTCCGGGTTTCTTCTCGGACTACAAGGAGATCATGTGGAAGGGAGGACAGTAGTGTAATTGGATTGTTTCTACGCCACGCTTGGTACGAGCTCTTTTTTAGCCTCTTTTTTTTATCAAGAATATCAGTTTTTGACATATTTTGACAATTTTTGTCGATGTTTTAGCGCTTAGCGATGTTTTAGTAAAATTTCCTAGTTTTCCCACCTCACACTTGGTACGAATGCCACGATCTTACGTGATATAACTTAACCTATTTTTTTTGTGCTAAACTATACGAGAGCCTCTACTTGCTTTGACCTACTTTAGAGTAGGACCATAAAGACAGTTCTGCAACCGAAAGTGAGGCTCGAAGTGAGGCTTGGTGAGGCTCGACTTAATGGTTTGCTCTTGTAAGGCATAAGCCTCATTTTCTCGCAGTGTTGCCAACATCTTACTCGAAATAAAATCACCAAGGTTTTTTCCTTGGTCTAACCTATGTTATTGAACTGCGTCGTCACGTCCAAACCCGCATGACTTCCGGACACTATTGGTTCTATTCATACTTTTTCTTACGTGTAGGTGTACATGATGAATCCCCAAACAGATTCTTCCTAAGTCTTACCGTTTCCAAGATAATCCCACTTCCGGTCGCCATTTTGGATTTTCGAACATAGGTTCTATTCATACTTTTTCTCACGTATAGGTGTACATGATGAATCTGCAAACAGATTTTTTCTAAGTCTTACAGTTTCCAAGATAACCCCACTTCCGGTTGCCATTTTGGATTTCCGAACATAGGTTCTATTCACATTTTACTCACGTATAGGTGTACATGATGAATCTGCAAACAGATTTTTTCTAAGTCTTACAGTTTCCAAGATAACCCCACTTCCGGTCGCCATTTTCGATTTCCGAACATAGGTTCTATTCACATTTTACTCACATATACGCGTACGTGATGAATCCGCAAAAAGATTTTTCCCAAGTCTTACCGTTTCCAAGATAATCCCACTTCCGGTCGCCATTTTCGTTTTCCGAACATAGGTTCTATTCATACTTTTTCTCACGTATAGGCGTATGTGATGAATCCGCAAACAGAATTTTCCTAAGTCTCACCGTTTCCAAGAGAACCTCACTTCCGGTCGCCATTTTGGATTTCCGAGCATAGGTTCTATTCATACTTTTTCTCACATATAGGTATACATGATGAATCACCAAACAGATTTTTCCTAAGTCTTACCGTTTCCAAGATAACCCCACTTCCGGTCGCCATTTTGGATTTCCGAGCATAGGTTCTATTCATATTTTACTCACATATAGGTGTACGTGATGAATCCGCAAACAGATTTTTCCTAAGTCTTACCGTTTCCAAGATAACCCCACTTCCGGTCGCCATTTTCGATTTCCGAACATAGGTTCTATTCATACTTTTTCTCACGTATAGGCGTACGTGATGCATCCGCAAACAGATTTTTTCTAAGTCTTACCGTTTCCAAGATAACCCCACTTCCGGTTGCCATTTTGGATTTCCGATCATAGGTTCTATTCATACTTTTTCTCACGTATAGGCGTACATGATGAATCCACAAACAGTTTCTTGCTAAGTCTTACCGTTTCCAAGATAACCCCACTTCCGGTTGCCATTTTGGATTTCCGATCATAGCTTCTATTCATACTTTTTCTCACATATAGGTGTACGTGATGAATCCGCAAACAGATTTTTGCTAAACTACACGAGAGCCTCTACGTGCTTTGACCTACTTTAGAGTAGTGTCACAAATGTGCAATCCAGCACAACCCTGATTTCTTGACCAAACGACCACAAAAAACTCAAAAACTCACTTTCTCTCCCCGTTCCGCGCCTCATTTATTACGCTGACGATGTTTCACGGCGCAGAAAAGCAGTGATGAGTGAAATTCACTCTCTCATCCTCTCATCCTTCAAGGATGAGTGCACCTTATTGTAATTTTCCAAGTCCCGGGGGGCCAATGTTTATATATCGTGACCTTTGTAAACCTCTCTCGGGGGAACGATGTGCCACACGCGCGCGCGCGTGCCTCTCATTATTTCCGTATTGTGACGCAAGCAAACAAATAATAATTGGTTTTTTTTTTAGGATTCCTGGCCCCTATAACCTCGCCAGGGGTGCGTGGTGCCCCAACCAAAAAAAGGTTCTAACGGCTGCGGTTAGATAACCACATACCTCTGTAGAGTTTCACATGTTTTTTTCTCAAAGGTCCTATGGGACATCTCTGTTTATCAAAAATTCGAGATATTAGCAATTTAACGCTGGACTTAGAAAATTTTCGGTATATATATTTTTTTTTGTTCCATGACGACCTATGTTTATTTTGGTATGGGAGGACAGAGGACACCGAGACTCGACCGACACACTAAACCCAACCTCTCTACGCGTACTCTACGTCACCAAAAAAGGTTAAAGGTTCCAAATAACAATAGTTAGAGTTTCCCCAATCTAGTAAAGTGGATTGGTTGAAATCTCCAAGGCGTATTTTGCATTTTTTTTTTCAAATATGAACACGTTAAAACTGAACTGTCTCGGATTTTTGAGTTTTGTATTCGCCCTGAGAAAATTCTATATAAAATAACATACCTGAAAATTATATTCACAGTAGATTGATTTTTTTGAGTTTTGTAATCACCTCAAGAAATTCTATATAAAATAACATACCTGAAAATTGTATTCACAGTAGATTAAATTCTTGAGTTTTTGTATTCGCACACAAGAAATTCTATATAAATAACATACCTGAAATTCTATTTACAGTAGATTGAATTTTTGAGTTTTGTAATCACTCCAAGAAATTCTATATAAAATAACATACCTGAAAATTGTATCGCTATATACTAGACTTTTTGATTTCTGTGATTTTGGAGAAAGCATAATGGCATCCACCACCAGTTTCAATCGTAAAAATGATAAAACTGAATGTGTTACTTGCGAAAAATTAATATCTAAAACTAATATTAGCAAGCACAGGGCAAGATGTAGCGAAACAGGTTCGAGAATTAATCGTTCGTTACCTTCTAAGTCTTGTGCTCGATGCGGAAAGATGATCAGTATTGCACATTTAAGTAAACACCTCAAAATTTGCAAACCATCGACCGGACAAGCATCGAAAAGGAAAATCGATAATTCAGAAACGGAAGCTTCCACTTCCAAGCAAATTAAATTATCTAATGAACGCAAACCAATTAGATCTGCATTCAACGACCAACTCCAGGATTTTTCAATTAAGTCAGAACCAGGCCGTGACATCCTTAGTTTCTTGGATGAAACGAAAACATCTGTACTAAATATTTTAAAAGATAAACTTGAAAACAACTCTATAAAAGTATACGTTGTTCTGTTTTCTGAATACGAGAAAGTTGATGGCACAACGAGTATTTTTTATCATCGTACAAAAAACCAGACTCTTTATTTTGCGGACGTCGAAAATTTAGACAACTTCTATTATAAAGTTACCAATGAGCTGGTTAAGAAACACGACGATTTCGAGGCTAAAGGGTCGGGATGGTCTCTGTGTGGAAGTCCTCACACGTTAACCGTTTACGTGAATCGATTCTCGCCTCTTCGCGCTTCCAGCTACGTTCCTCTTCCACCGAACATTCAACACAAGAGGGCTGTGTTAAATATACAGAACAGCGATAACAAGTGTTTTCTTTGGTGTGTGTTGGCGGAACTTCACCCGATTCATTGGTCAAATCATCCAGAACGGGTTTATCATTACAAACAATACGAGTCCGAGTTTGAAAGTGTAATGTCTGACATTGAATACCCGGTGACATTGTCGAATATAACAAAGTTCGAAAATCGTGCAGGAAAACGCATTGCTATTAATGTATATTCCTTTACGTCAGATAAATATCTCGTGCATCCCGTCAGGATAAGCGATATCGACGATGACGATGCTCGTGTGATTAATCTTCTTCTAATTTCAAACGAGGATGTTCATCACTACACGCTAATTCGTTCTCTATCACGTTTGGTCAGAAGTCAAACTACCAAGTATGCAAACAACATTGAAGTTTGCCCGAGATGCCTAACCACGTTCGACGATCGTGACCGTCGTGATCATCAAAATCTTCATAGTCGTCAAATTGCTATCGATAAACTTGTCGAACATAAAATTTATTGCGGCAACAACAGACCGGCTAGAATGTTGATGCCAGAAACGAACGAAGTCGAAGAATTCAAAATGCACAAGGCATTGTTGGAACATCCCGCAATCATCGTTGCTGATTTCGAGGCGTTCCTCAAACCACTCTCGTACTGCGAACCGGATCCTGAAATTTCCTCCACAACGCCGTACCAGCTTCATCAACCTAATAGTTTCGGCTATGTTGTTGTGCGACGTGATAAAATAAATGAAGCATATATATACCGCGGGCCAAATGTAATCGAGCACTTCCTGGAAAAAATGGTGGAGGAGGTTGAGGTAATTGGTAGCGTACTGCTTACATCAAAACCGATGGCACCTTTAACTGAAAATGAACTTCAAAATAACAATTCCACTGAGGTGTGTCCGGTATGTGATCAAAGTTTCACTGACGAGAACAAAAAAATATTCCACCACGATCATTTCAGCGGAAACTACATAGGTGGAATTTGCAACACGTGCAATCTTAAAATCCAGAAACCTAAATTCATCCCCATATTCTTTCACAACGGAAGCGGATATGATTTTCACCACCTGGTGAGACATCTTGGCTACGATCCGAAACGTATAGGTGTCTTGGCCGAGAATGAAGAACGCTACATTAGTCTCAGCAAGCAAGTGTCGATTCCGGGAACGAAAAGTACAATCGAGATGCGCTTCCTGGATTCGTATAGATTTCTCTCTGCAAGTCTGGATGCTTTAGCGAACAAACTCACCGACGAACAATTCAAAATAACTAGAGCTAGTTTTCCCAACGTAGACATTGAACTCGTTAGACGTAAAGGGATTTATCCTTACGAATATGTTAGTGATAATTCTAAATTTAACGACGACGCTCTCCCACCTCCAAGAGAATTTTACAGCAGACTCAGAGAGAAAGGAATCACGGACGAAGAATACCAACACGCGCAACTCATGTGGGAGAAATTAGAATGTAGGACACTCGGAGACTACCACGACGCATACTTAAAATTAGACGTGACGATACTCGCGGATGTTTTTCAAGCGTTCAGGAAAACGGCAACGAATATTTATAAATTAGATCCAGCGTATTTCTACAGCCTACCGGGATTAGCGTGGTCGGCAATGTTATTCCAGACAAAGGTCAAGCTGGAACTGATATCGGACGTTGACATGTTGCTATTCATCGAAAGAGGGATACGAGGTGGAATGGTGCAATGCGTACAGAGACATGCAAAAGCTAATAACGTACACATGAAAGAAGATTACGATTCAAATCGAGCATCGAATTACATCTTCTATGCCGACGTTAATAATCTCTACGGACATGCCATGGTTCAGAAACTTCCTTACGGGGGATTCGAATGGTTAGATCCCACTTCGATAGACATTATTCATTTCGACGATAGCGAGTGTGGTTTCTTCGCAGAGGTAGATCTCCAATTCTCCGACCACCTGCACGACACGCTTTCGGATTTGCCTCCGACTCCCGAAATCAAATGTCCACCCGACTCGGTTCAAGACAAGCTTTTGTTAACATTGGACCCGAAACAGAGATACGTCGTCCACTACAAGAATCTCCGGTTTTTGATTGGGAAGGGTGTTCAGATAGTAAATGTTAAAAGAATACTAAAGTTTAAACATTCTACGTGGTTAAGACCTTACATAGAAACTAACACACAACATAGGACGGTTGCCACTTCCGATTTAGACAAGGACTTCTTTAAATTAATGAACAATGCGGTGTACGGAAAGACCATGGAGAATGTTAGAAAGCACGTAGACGTGAAATTAATTTCCGATAAGAATAAATGTCGGAAGTGGATAGCCGATCCTAGATTCAAGTCGAGAAAAATTTACAACGAGAATTTGGCACTTTTCAATCTAGATATAAAATTGATGAAATTCAGAAAACCAATTTACGTTGGCGCAACGGTTCTCGACTTGTCGAAACTTTACATGTTCGAATTTCATTACGACGTGATGAAACCCTTCTACAATGATAAGATGTCACTTTTGTACACTGACACCGACAGTTTCATTTACAGCATACAAACACCTAACCTATACGAAGACATAAAAAATCCTTCCATGCTTGAGTATTTCGATACTTCTGCGTATCCTCAACCCAACAGATTTGGGATTCCATCTCGTAACAAAAAAGTCCTAGGTAAACTGAAAGATGAATGTAACGGTGATATTATTGTCGAGTTCGCGGGTTTGCGTTCGAAGATGTATGCCATGAGAACAGAGAGTAGCGTCACGAAGAAAGCAAAAGGTGTTGGCAAAAATACGGTGGAGAACAAACTCACCTTCCACGATTACATCGATTGCCTTTACTCACAATCGACGATACTAAGTATAGAACAAAGAATCCAAAGTGTAGACCACGTGATTACAACAAACGAAGTTAGGAAAGTAGCATTAGATCCGCATGACGATAAAAGATGTATTTTGTCTTGTGGAATCCACACGTTGCCTTGGGGACACTATCGTTTAGAAATTAGTAAAAATTGTAGGCAATGCAAATGAAAAAAAATAAACTTAAATAACTATAACTAAAATAAAAAAAACTTTAACTGTCTCAAATTATCACACACAATAAATAACTAGCAAGGACAATGAATCTGTTTGCTTTCGGAAACCAAACAGATTCATTGTCCTTGCTAGTTATTTATTGTGTGTGATAATTTGAGACAGTTAAAGTTTTTTTTAATTTTAGTTATAGTTATTTAAGTTTATTTTTTTTTCATTTGCATTGCCTACAATTTTTACTAATTTCTAAACGATAGTGTCCCCAAGGCAACGTGTGGATTTCACAAGACAAAATACATCTTTTATCGTCATGCGGATCTAATGCTACTTTCCTAACTTCATTTGTTGTAATCACGTGGTCTACACTTTGGATTCTTTGTTCTATACTTAGTATCGTCGATTGTGAGTAAAGGCAATCGATGTAATCGTGGAAGGTGAGTTTGTTCTCCACCGTATTTTTGCCAACACCTTTTGCTTTCTTCGTGACGCTACTCTCTGTTCTCATGGCATACATCTTCGAACGCAAACCCGCGAACTCGACAATAATATCTCCGTTACATTCATCTTTCAGTTTACCTAGGACTTTTTTGTTACGAGATGGAATCCCAAATCTGTTGGGTTGAGGATACGCAGAAGTATCGAAATACTCAAGCATGGAAGGATTTTTTATGTCTTCGTATAGGTTAGGTGTTTGTATGCTGTAAATGAAGCTGTCGGTGTCAGTGTACAAAAGTGACATCTTATCATTGTAGAAGGGTTTCATCACGTCGTAATGAAATTCGAACATGTAAAGTTTCGACAAGTCGAGAACCGTTGCGCCAACGTAAATTGGTTTTCTGAATTTCATCAATTTTATATCTAGATTGAAAAGTGCCAAATTCTCGTTGTAAATTTTTCTCGACTTGAATCTAGGATCGGCTATCCACTTCCGACATTTATTCTTATCGGAAATTAATTTCACGTCTACGTGCTTTCTAACATTCTCCATGGTCTTTCCGTACACCGCATTGTTCATTAATTTAAAGAAGTCCTTGTCTAAATCGGAAGTGGCAACCGTCCTATGTTGTGTGTTAGTTTCTATGTAAGGTCTTAACCACGTAGAATGTTTAAACTTTAGTATTCTTTTAACATTTACTATCTGAACACCCTTCCCAATCAAAAACCGGAGATTCTTGTAGTGGACGACGTATCTCTGTCTCGGGTCCAATGTTAACAAAAGCTTGTCTTGAACCGAGTCGGGTGGACATTTGATTTCGGGAGTCGGAGGCAAATCCGAAAGCGTGTCGTGCAGGTGGTCGGAGAATTGGAGATCTACCTCTGCGAAGAAACCACACTCGCTATCGTCGAAATGAATAATGTCTATCGAAGTGGGATCTAACCATTCGAATCCCCCGTAAGGAAGTTTCTGAACCATGGCATGTCCGTAGAGATTATTAACGTCGGCATAGAAGATGTAATTCGATGCTCGATTTGAATCGTAATCTTCTTTCATGTGTACGTTATTAGCTTTTGCATGTCTCTGTACGCATTGCACCATTCCACCTCGTATCCCTCTTTCGATGAATAGCAACATGTCAACGTCCGATATCAGTTCCAGCTTGACCTTTGTCTGGAATAACATTGCCGACCACGCTAATCCCGGTAGGCTGTAGAAATACGCTGGATCTAATTTATAAATATTCGTTGCCGTTTTCCTGAACGCTTGAAAAACATCCGCGAGTATCGTCACGTCTAATTTTAAGTATGCGTCGTGGTAGTCTCCGAGTGTCCTACATTCTAATTTCTCCCACATGAGTTGCGCGTGTTGGTATTCTTCGTCCGTGATTCCTTTCTCTCTGAGTCTGCTGTAAAATTCTCTTGGAGGTGGGAGAGCGTCGTCGTTAAATTTAGAATTATCACTAACATATTCGTAAGGATAAATCCCTTTACGTCTAACGAGTTCAATGTCTACGTTGGGAAAACTAGCTCTAGTTATTTTGAATTGTTCGTCGGTGAGTTTGTTCGCTAAAGCATCCAGACTTGCAGAGAGAAATCTATACGAATCCAGGAAGCGCATCTCGATTGTACTTTTCGTTCCCGGAATCGACACTTGCTTGCTGAGACTAATGTAGCGTTCTTCATTCTCGGCCAAGACACCTATACGTTTCGGATCGTAGCCAAGATGTCTCACCAGGTGGTGAAAATCATATCCGCTTCCGTTGTGAAAGAATATGGGGATGAATTTAGGTTTCTGGATTTTAAGATTGCACGTGTTGCAAATTCCACCTATGTAGTTTCCGCTGAAATGATCGTGGTGGAATATTTTTTTGTTCTCGTCAGTGAAACTTTGATCACATACCGGACACACCTCAGTGGAATTGTTATTTTGAAGTTCATTTTCAGTTAAAGGTGCCATCGGTTTTGATGTAAGCAGTACGCTACCAATTACCTCAACCTCCTCCACCATTTTTTCCAGGAAGTGCTCGATTACATTTGGCCCGCGGTATATATATGCTTCATTTATTTTATCACGTCGCACAACAACATAGCCGAAACTATTAGGTTGATGAAGCTGGTACGGCGTTGTGGAGGAAATTTCAGGATCCGGTTCGCAGTACGAGAGTGGTTTGAGGAACGCCTCGAAATCAGCAACGATGATTGCGGGATGTTCCAACAATGCCTTGTGCATTTTGAATTCTTCGACTTCGTTCGTTTCTGGCATCAACATTCTAGCCGGTCTGTTGTTGCCGCAATAAATTTTATGTTCGACAAGTTTATCGATAGCAATTTGACGACTATGAAGATTTTGATGATCACGACGGTCACGATCGTCGAACGTGGTTAGGCATCTCGGGCAAACTTCAATGTTGTTTGCATACTTGGTAGTTTGACTTCTGACCAAACGTGATAGAGAACGAATTAGCGTGTAGTGATGAACATCCTCGTTTGAAATTAGAAGAAGATTAATCACACGAGCATCGTCATCGTCGATATCGCTTATCCTGACGGGATGCACGAGATATTTATCTGACGTAAAGGAATATACATTAATAGCAATGCGTTTTCCTGCACGATTTTCGAACTTTGTTATATTCGACAATGTCACCGGGTATTCAATGTCAGACATTACACTTTCAAACTCGGACTCGTATTGTTTGTAATGATAAACCCGTTCTGGATGATTTGACCAATGAATCGGGTGAAGTTCCGCCAACACACACCAAAGAAAACACTTGTTATCGCTGTTCTGTATATTTAACACAGCCCTCTTGTGTTGAATGTTCGGTGGAAGAGGAACGTAGCTGGAAGCGCGAAGAGGCGAGAATCGATTCACGTAAACGGTTAACGTGTGAGGACTTCCACACAGAGACCATCCCGACCCTTTAGCCTCGAAATCGTCGTGTTTCTTAACCAGCTCATTGGTAACTTTATAATAGAAGTTGTCTAAATTTTCGACGTCCGCAAAATAAAGAGTCTGGTTTTTTGTACGATGATAAAAAATACTCGTTGTGCCATCAACTTTCTCGTATTCAGAAAACAGAACAACGTATACTTTTATAGAGTTGTTTTCAAGTTTATCTTTTAAAATATTTAGTACAGATGTTTTCGTTTCATCCAAGAAACTAAGGATGTCACGGCCTGGTTCTGACTTAATTGAAAAATCCTGGAGTTGGTCGTTGAATGCAGATCTAATTGGTTTGCGTTCATTAGATAATTTAATTTGCTTGGAAGTGGAAGCTTCCGTTTCTGAATTATCGATTTTCCTTTTCGATGCTTGTCCGGTCGATGGTTTGCAAATTTTGAGGTGTTTACTTAAATGTGCAATACTGATCATCTTTCCGCATCGAGCACAAGACTTAGAAGGTAACGAACGATTAATTCTCGAACCTGTTTCGCTACATCTTGCCCTGTGCTTGCTAATATTAGTTTTAGATATTAATTTTTCGCAAGTAACACATTCAGTTTTATCATTTTTACGATTGAAACTGGTGGTGGATGCCATTATGCTTTCTCCAAAATCACAGAAATCAAAAAGTCTAGTATATAGCGATACAATTTTCAGGTATGTTATTTTATATAGAATTTCTTGGAGTGATTACAAAACTCAAAAATTCAATCTACTGTAAATAGAATTTCAGGTATGTTATTTATATAGAATTTCTTGTGTGCGAATACAAAAACTCAAGAATTTAATCTACTGTGAATACAATTTTCAGGTATGTTATTTTATATAGAATTTCTTGAGGTGATTACAAAACTCAAAAAAATCAATCTACTGTGAATATAATTTTCAGGTATGTTATTTTATATAGAATTTTCTCAGGGCGAATACAAAACTCAAAAATCCGAGACAGTTCAGTTTTAACGTGTTCATATTTGAAAAAAAAAATGCAAAATACGCCTTGGAGATTTCAACCAATCCACTTTACTAGATTGGGGAAACTCTAACTATTGTTATTTGGAACCTTTAACCTTTTTTGGTGACGTAGAGTACGCGTAGAGAGGTTGGGTTTAGTGTGTCGGTCGAGTCTCGGTGTCCTCTGTCCTCCCATACCAAAATAAACATAGGTCGTCATGGAACAAAAAAAAATATATATACCGAAAATTTTCTAAGTCCAGCGTTAAATTGCTAATATCTCGAATTTTTGATAAACAGAGATGTCCCATAGGACCTTTGAGAAAAAAAACATGTGAAACTCTACAGAGGTATGTGGTTATCTAACCGCAGCCGTTAGAACCTTTTTTTGGTTGGGGCACCACGCACCCCTGGCGAGGTTATAGGGGCCAGGAATCCTAAAAAAAAAAACAATTATTATTTGTTTGCTTGCGTCACAATACGGAAATAATGAGAGGCACGCGCGCGCGCGTGTGGCACATCGTTCCCCCGAGAGAGGTTTACAAAGGTCACGATATATAAACATTGGCCCCCCGGGACTTGGAAAATTACAATAAGGTGCACTCATCCTTGAAGGATGAGAGGATGAGAGAGTGAATTTCACTCATCACTGCTTTTCTGCGCCGTGAAACATCGTCAGCGTAATAAATGAGGCGCGGAACGGGGAGAGAAAGTGAGTTTTTGAGTTTTTTGTGGTCGTTTGGTCAAGAAATCAGGGTTGTGCTGGATTGCACATTTGTGACACTACTCTAAAGTAGGTCAAAGCACGTAGAGGCTCTCGTGTAGTTTAGCAAAAATCTGTTTGCGGATTCATCACGTACACCTATATGTGAGAAAAAGTATGAATAGAAGCTATGATCGGAAATCCAAAATGGCAACCGGAAGTGGGGTTATCTTGGAAACGGTAAGACTTAGCAAGAAACTGTTTGTGGATTCATCATGTACGCCTATACGTGAGAAAAAGTATGAATAGAACCTATGATCGGAAATCCAAAATGGCAACCGGAAGTGGGGTTATCTTGGAAACGGTAAGACTTAGAAAAAATCTGTTTGCGGATGCATCACGTACGCCTATACGTGAGAAAAAGTATGAATAGAACCTATGTTCGGAAATCGAAAATGGCGACCGGAAGTGGGGTTATCTTGGAAACGGTAAGACTTAGGAAAAATCTGTTTGCGGATTCATCACGTACACCTATATGTGAGTAAAATATGAATAGAACCTATGCTCGGAAATCCAAAATGGCGACCGGAAGTGGGGTTATCTTGGAAACGGTAAGACTTAGGAAAAATCTGTTTGGTGATTCATCATGTATACCTATATGTGAGAAAAAGTATGAATAGAACCTATGCTCGGAAATCCAAAATGGCGACCGGAAGTGAGGTTCTCTTGGAAACGGTGAGACTTAGGAAAATTCTGTTTGCGGATTCATCACATACGCCTATACGTGAGAAAAAGTATGAATAGAACCTATGTTCGGAAATCGAAAATGGCGACCGGAAGTGGGATTATCTTGGAAACGGTAAGACTTGGGAAAAATCTTTTTGCGGATTCATCACGTACGCGTATATGTGAGTAAAATGTGAATAGAACCTATGTTCGGAAATCGAAAATGGCGACCGGAAGTGGGGTTATCTTTGAAACTGTAAGACTTAGAAAAAATCTGTTTGCAGATTCATCATGTACACCTATACGTGAGTAAAATGTGAATAGAACCTATGTTCGGAAATCCAAAATGGCAACCGGAAGTGGGGTTATCTTGGAAACTGTAAGACTTAGAAAAAATCTGTTTGCAGATTCATCATGTACACCTATACGTGAGAAAAAGTATGAATAGAACCTATGTTCGAAAATCCAAAATGGCGACCGGAAGTGGGATTATCTTGGAAACGGTAAGACTTAGGAAGAATCTGTTTGGGGATTCATCATGTACACCTACACGTAAGAAAAAGTATGAATAGAACCAATAGTGTCCGGAAGTCATGCGGGTTTGGACGTGACGACGCAGTTCAATAACATAGGTTAGACCAAGGAAAAAACCTTGGTGATTTTATTTCGAGTAAGATGTTGGCAACACTGCGAGAAAATGAGGCTTATGCCTTACAAGAGCAAACCATTAAGTCGAGCCTCACCAAGCCTCACTTCGAGCCTCACTTTCGGTTGCAGAACTGTCTTTATGGTCCTACTCTAAAGTAGGTCAAAGCACGTAGAGGCTCTCGTATAGTTTAGCACAAAAAAAATAGGTTAAGTTATATCACGTAAGATCGTGGCATTCGTACCAAGTGTGAGGTGGGAAAACTAGGAAATTTTACTAAAACATCGCTAAGCGCTAAAACATCGACAAAAATTGTCAAAATATGTCAAAAACTGATATTCTTGATAAAAAAAAAGAGGCTAAAAAAGAGCTCGTACCAAGTGTGGCGTAGAAACAATCCAATTACACTACTGTCCTCCCTTCCACATGATCTCCTTGTAGTCCGAGAAGAAACCCGGAAGCAGACGCATGGGAAAGAGCACCGTGTGACTTCTCGTCGATATTTTGGTCCCCGCTTCGAAACCTCCCGCCTGGTAGTATGCCGCGTCCGTTTTGGATAATTTCAATGTTCCCACTGCCGTCGACGTGATGCCTGGATAATGGATTCTGTCGATGACGGTGTTGTGTTTCCTCACCTCCACCTGCGAGAACAGGTGAGGCACGAAGTTGTCCACGAGTATCAAATTTGCTGCTGCAGCGGGAAACGCGTCTCCGCTTTCCTTCTTCACCACGTCGAATTGAAGGTAGAGGTCCGCTCTGTGAGGATGAACGAACCCATCGCCTACGTCCACGTCGTATTCGATCTCCCTGTTCGCTTCGTTCAAATTGGCGAACGTGCGACGGTTGGGAGGGAAAGATTGCAACCCGTAACTTTCGATTTGCTCCATTTTCACTATGTGTGTTATTTATTATACGTTGATCTCCACGATGCCAGTGGTCGTTGCACCTGCGAAATCCACCACCTCTCCTTTCTCGTTCGTCACCACCAACTCTATGTCGTCTATGCGGTTGCGACATACTGGAAAATAGATCGGCGAAGAGGGTGTGTAGATGATCGGTTCCATGAACTCGGAACTTGGTTTGAAAGTGGCTATGATTCCCGTCTGCTTGTGACTTCCCAGCAACCCCCCGTCCGAGGATTTCGTGATCATGCCTTCCGCTATGTTGCAGTGTACGTTCAAAGTTTCGATGGCAAGAAATTTAGGAATGTTTGTTGCCGTGTGCTTGATGCCAGCTTCGAGTTTTGTGTCGTTCTCGAAACCTAAAAGTTATCCCGTGGTGCCCAGGTCCACGGTCTCCGTCGCCGACACGATTTCCACTCTGTGCGTGACCGAATTTTGTGAAAGGTACGTGCCTTTGGGTAATTGAGCTTGCAAAGTGGAAAGATTGTATTGACCTGGCGTGACGACGATATGTTCGCTTCCGACGCTAATTTTGTTGTTGTGCTGCGTGACGTTAGGTATGAGGTACATGCTGTAGAATGCACGCAGAGCTACGGATTTAGGATAGACGATGTCGTCGTGCAGCGTGAGTTTCAAGATCGAAGATTCGCTCGTGAGATGGAACACGCCCATCGTGATGCTGTTTCAGGTTCCACAGTGCTTTCTGGAAATCTTCGATCATAGGGTTATTTATTTTAGTGAGAAACGCGAGCATGGAGAGGCAGAGATGACCGCAGTTCACGTCTCCGAAATTTTGAATGCGTTCGTCGTTGTAGTATATAGAGGTTTTGTTCGTTTTCAGATAATGAACTAAATTTGTAGGTGGAACACCTCCGAAAGAATCGAAAACGAATGCTTTGTTATTGTCGTTTTTGTGGTAACATATCTAATGCGTGCCTGGATTTTCTTGACTGTCCCAGTTGACTACTCCACATTCTCTTCTTTTAACGGTTGAAGGTAACGAGTCGGACATGAAAACTCCTCTGAAGTGTTTGATTCGTAATGGTTCGATCAGAGATTCAATGTCTCGGTTGGTGAGTGCTGCTGTTTCTTTTTTTTAAACTTTTTCATTACGCCCTTCCCCTTCTTCTCCATGGCCAGGTTGTGACGTTTCTGTTCTTCCAATTCCGCCTTGTTCTTCTTCGAGTCGATGACGGTTTTCGCGATGGCGGCGCTTCCGCCGGCCAAACTTCCAACGGCCCCCAATGCTGCCAGGATGGCCGGGATGCTGAATATGAAACCTCCGATCTTTTGCTGTTTCCGCGAACGCTGCAAGCGTCTCAATTGTGGAGTGCTGAGAAGTAATTTCATTCCGTGTCCTTTGGTCAAGCAAGAACGTTTCTTCTCGCGTTGTTTCTTGGTGAGTAACCCATCGAGGGCACCTAGATTTTTTAGATTCGAATATGGTATCTGGTACACGACACCCTTGGGCTTCATGTTGATGCTCTATATATTTTTTTCACGGTATGTTATTTATATATATAAATGTTCTGAGATTTTTCTCGTGTAGTTTTTTTTTCACGGTATGTTATTTATATATAAATGTTCTGAGATTTTTTTTGTTTCGTGTAATTTTTTTTTTCAAGGTATGTTATTTTATATATACTCCGCGCAGTCGTTACACAAATTCTATTACGTGTTTTGCTTTCTTACCAAGAAGTTCCTTTGTCCCCTTGTACACGATTCGAGTTTTGTTCTCGATTAAAATAGATAGCTTCTCGTCGGATAACATGTTAGCGTATCGATCCGGTAAAAATAGACTGTATTGTCCGTCGAGCAACAGACGCACCTTGGGACCATACTGGGTAGAAACAATTGAACCGGAAGTTATCGTGTAGGGTTTGTCGACTTCCAATTCCTGAATTTTTACATACTCGACTGACAAATTTAGCATTTGTTTTAATGCTTGGAGATCACTCATTTTTTTTCAGTCATATCGAAGAGAGAAATTTCAGGATGTTATAGAAATTTAATTTTTTTTTCACAATGTGTGTTATTTATATATACCGAAGATTTTTTTTTCACGATGTGTGTTATTTATATATATCAAGTTTTGAGACGTATATATATTATTATTTTTTTTTTAACAGAGGAAGAAAGTTCGTGCTTCCGAAAAAAAGATGATGTGCGTGATGATTTCTTCGGTCTCCTGTTTACACTTGCGCCAATCATCCGTGTATCGTCTTCTTCCCTGCCTCGCCTCGTGAAGTTCATCTAACCTATCGTTTAATTTTTCCCCTGCGGCCGAAAGAAGAGTGTCGAGATCACCGCACATCATTCCACTGATCTCCCGAAGATGATCCTTGACAGCCATTTCACATGGGAATCGAAATGCCGGCGTCGTTTTTGCTATGATCAAAAGTTTTCCTACATCTCCGTTTACTACATGTTTAAATATTTTACATAGCAGTTCGGGTGGTAAGTCAGTTATACGAGACATGTTGTTACTGTATGTTATTTATTTATACACCCCACCCAAATTTTTGTTTCGTGTTCATGGCGATGGTGGTGCCCAGTGCTGCAACTCTTTCTCCCAACGAAGCGTCTCTGCTGACGAACCTTTCGAAAGCTGCGTGCTCTAACTTTCTGTCTGCTTCGTGACGTGCATCCAGATCCGTCTGCGTGTTGTTGTAGGCGATGTCGTGATCTTTGCATGCGGCGTCCAACGGATTCACACCCTTGTCTCCTCTCTCCAATCTTTTCTCGAGTTTGGTACCCGGTCCGCAGTACTGGTAGCCAGGTAAATGCATCTCGAAAGGTAACTTGTTGATGATGTCGTTCACGAGTCCCTTTCCTTCGACCACGTTCCAGAATCTCGGAGGCAGCGTGTTGATGATTTTGATCAGGTAACTTATGCCCTTGTCGTCGTTCACGATGAAGTTGGAAAGTTTCGTGCTGATCATGTCCACGATGCCAACCTTCTCGTTGTAGAAATTACGATTGCCTGCATTCTCTTCGCCGGCTATCACCAACAATCGGTCCACGAGCTTCCTCACGTCATCCACCCAAACGAATTCTTTGGGTAACGTGTTGTAGCGTTTGACGCCGCTTCCGCTCTTCACCTCGTTCCAAATAGGTTTGATGAGATTCCTGTACTTCTCGCCGCTGCTCGATTTCACCCTATTCTGCGAGGCATCGTTGTTCTGGTACATGGCATCCGTCATGATTAGAATTTCCCTGTAACTCTGGTAATCTTCGTCGGTGTAATCTTTCGGCTGCTTTTTTGGCAACGAGTTCCCACAGTCCCACCGTACCCGGATACCTGGTCCAACTATCCTTCTCGCCTAAATTAACTTTAATGTCGTTGCCTTCGAAGGTCACCTTCGATTTTCCAATCTTCCACACCACACCGCCGCCTTCGTTGCTCTGCATGCTCGGATACAATCCGAACACTTCATCCTTGTCGAACTTCCCCGTGCTCAGGTAGTCTCGTGCCAAAGGTCCCAACTCGATCTTATCCGAAGACGTGCTACCTATGGCTCGACGTCGTGCCGGTACGTCCTTCAGTTCGAACGGCGTCGAAGGAATGCTCGAAATGGGCGTGGGTACAGCGTAACTTTTAGCTGCGAGTGGTACGAGTTCGTTGATCAAATTTTTATTTTGTTCCGTGACACCTTTAATTTCTTTACCTAGACCGCTGATGGCATCGATCACAGGTTGATCCTGACGTTTCTTCTCTTCGTAGGATCCGCGATTTTCGGATTTCCAACCTTTGAAGCGTTTCACGAGGTATTCCCGCAACTTGAGATTTTCGTCTTCTTGAAATTGACGTTTTGACATTTTTCTATATACGTTGAAACGTTTTTGAAACGTCGAATTCTCAGCCTATACGTTCGGTTCTCGTAGTTTTCTTGCTGTCACCTGCTTGAGACTATCCACTTTTTCTAACACTCACTTTTTGTTGTAATGGTTATTTTATATATGCTTGTCCGACGTTTGAAAAAAAAGAACGTTTTTTCAAATTTTATTTTTTAGATTCACGATTTTTGATTTTTTTTGGATTTTTTTCTTCTTGTTGCAAATCTGAAATTGTCCTCTTGTTAGCCTTTGAGACGTCTAGATAAACGTTTATTTTATTTCTATATTTTCCATGGTTTGCCTTTCGAGTCATGTCGATGGTCACGAATCCGAAATCGTCACTGTTCCAACAGTGGGAGCAGAATTTAGAAAATAGATTGTAATTTATGTCAGCCCCTACGTAATCATCGTGTGCGTGTTTTAAATTGGTGTGGTCTTGTCGAAACAAACATATGAAATTAGCGTTGTCGCGTAGCAGTTGTTTCGGAACCTTGGAAAAAGTTTGTGCCAGGTAGAAACAATCCAATCCCTTGTGACGACCTCGAGTGAAAAAATTACGAATCTCGTTTTGATTTTCCAAGATCATGTCGTCGAACACCACAACGGAATTCTCGAGACAATCGTCCAGTGGAATGATTTCAGATGCGAAAGTTGCAATGCCCAGTCCCTCGTACAGTTTCATAAGTTGCTGGTATTTCGGTTGTTCGAGACTTTTCGAAAATACGTAGAGGTGTCTGTTTTCCCAGTCTAGCCAATTGGGTGCGAGGATAAAATTATCAATGAGCAGTGTCGTCTTTCCGCACCCCGAAGGTCCTACGATCAGACATCGTATGCTGTCGGGGAGCAATTCGCCGTTCCTTTTCTTCGTTTGACTTTCCGAATCAGGTAGACGTTTCACGACATTCCAAGTACTCATAGAATCACTTCGTTGGAATCGATCCAACTTGTTCCCGGAAGTCCCAGCCATTTCACCAAAAGTTTGTCACCTCTCTTGCGCAAAACTTTTTCGATAAGGTACGTGTCGGGGTATTTAGTTTTAGAGAGTTCCTCCTCGTAGAAGCGCCCCAATAAAATTTCACCGCCACTGTCCTTTATTATATACGTGTGACGGTTCCCGGGTAAAACTCGAACTATGGTAAAAAGTTCCGTGCTCCAGTTTCGTGTGAAACCCCTGTCGAACGTTCGCTTCAATTTACTGACCCTCACCTGGTCTCCAATTTTGTATTTAGCTTTTTTTGTCGTGGGCGTGTGCTTTGGACAGTAAACGCTAGAAATTAATCGCTGCTCGTCGGACTTGGTAACGTCAGCTGGCTTCATGCCTATCGTTCCGTGCACCGTGTGATTATAGTCGTTAACGAGTTCCGGAAGAATCGTGACCCACTTGTAGCTTCCCTGAAGCGTGAAGCGTGACCACATGCGCGATTTCAGAGTGCGATTGAATCTTTCCACGATGCTGGCCTTGACGTCACTGAAGGTCGAGTAATGTCGAACGTCGTGTTTCCGAATAAACTTTTGGAATACGGCATTGTAAAATTACTTCCCCTTGACCGTGTGCAGAAACCGAGGTCGTCTGCCGCCGCTTTCGCGAAAAATTGTCTTGAATGCTTCCGTGACGCATGTTCCTGTTTTCGCCTTCAAAGGTAGAGCCCATGCGAATTTCGAAAATGTGTCTATGACTGTGAGGAGGTACTTGTTGCCCTTGTTCAATTTATGTACGTTTTTTAACTTGCCGCTACTCATCTCCACGAGGTCACTTTCCCAGAGGTCGTCGATGCCCTTGGTTACCACCGCTAAACGTTCGTAGTTGCGGCGTGCAGGTTTATGCAATTCTTGGACGATGGCTTGCCTAGACATTTTTTTTTTTAGAGATTACGTTTGAAGAGAAGCACGAGCGTGATGGGATTCAAAGAGGGTGGCACCTCGCTCGTGTTTTGAATGATCAGCTTATCGCCGGCACTCACGTCGAAAACGGTAAGATCTTCGTCTTCGTGTATTTCATATATGTTGCGCGTTTCGTTCCAACGTGCCAGAGGAATGTTTCCTGCTTTCTGGACACCACGATTCGATATCAAAGTCATGGTGGGAACGCTAGCTTTTCTGCCGTGAGACCAGTACGAAAATTCGTTTATCTGAATCGTACCATCGAGGAGAAACTTGTAGTACGGATGATAAGGATGTAACATGTACAATTTGTTACCTTCGACGAACGTGGAGATTCTCTGCTGATTGGGTACGCTGTTGATTTCGATGGCTTGCAAGGTGAACAATTTGGCGAATTTAGTGTCGACGCCGAGCAGATTACTGTGAACGTGTCCGAGTTCATTTTCGATGGGCAGCAAATGCTCGACTATGGTATCCGTTACGGCAGAAAATGACGGTTTGATTTTCACTTCCACGTTCAACTGCTTGTAGTTTTCGTTGAGTTCTTGCAACTTGGCACCGAAAGAGGCCAGCGTCGATTCCTGCGTGGATTCCAGCACTCCAACTTGATCTCTGATGTTGACGACGATGTTCTGAAGGTTCTCGACTTGATTCAATTTCGAGCTCTTCTCGGTAAGATCGTTCACGATGCTTCGCATCTCGGTAAACTGCGTGTGAAGGTCAGCGACGCACTGCGAAGTGGGCTCGCTTCAGCGTGAATATTTTTAATTTCTTCGTTGTTCAACTCCAAAGACGCCTGAAGCGTAGCGATGGTGGTTTGAATGTGTTCGAAATCTTGATAAGCCTCCAATTGAATTTTTATGTTCGCGACGCTTTTACCGATGACCTGCAGTTCGTCTGACGATGGTAGGTTCGTCATGGTATCTTCCAAAGTCTGTAACTTGGATTTAATTTCCTCCAACGTGCCGGTGAATTCTTCTTGTAATTTGGAAACGACGACATGCAAGCGTTCTACGTCGATATCGTTCACGACGGTTTGAAGTTCAGAGAAATTCTTTTCGATTGCGGAAGTTCGTTCTTCGATTTCGAGTTTCAATTTTTCCAAATCTTCATTTTTCGATTGAAATTGCTGTAATTTGAGCAAATCATTTTGAAGCGAATCCACGCTCAACTGTATATTTTGAACGTTGTCGTAAGAAGGTACGTCGACATAATTTTTTATGAGCGTTTTCAGTTCGGAATCGATTTTCAGAATGGGGTCGAGACATTGCGTTTGGAGCGTAGCGATTTCCGACTCTAAACTTTTGTTTAAGGTCTCCTGCAAAGCGATCAAATCGCTCCCATTAAGTCGAGCCTCACCAAGCCTCACTTCGAGCCTCACTTTCGGTTGCAGAACTGTCTTTATGGTCCTACTCTAAAGTAGGTCAAAGCACGTAGAGGCTCTCCTATAGGAATTCGACGTCACGACTCAGTTCAACAACATACAGTTCGACATGCCAGATTTCGTCGTAGTGCTCTTTCAGACCGGGAGGGACAGGAATCAGGAAAAAGATTCCAGCAAGTTCGACGACTGCAAGATCAAGAACGTTTATCTCAAGAACGGTAGGAACGAAGTGTTTCCGCGCGAGAATTACAACCTCGACATGACCAAAGACGATTATCTAAAACTTTACGAAGCTTATACCTCTTACAAACGCGTGACCGAGGGAAGCGTGGACATGTACTACACTCCCAGCGAATTCAAAATCCGCAGGCCGATGTTCGTCATCAATACCACGAAACGGAAGCAGGTGGTGGTCAACGATCGCACCAACATCAAGATCGTCTGCGAGTTCCACGACGCCTTGCCCGAGGATAATCTATGTAGCGTCATCCTGGTCGCAGAGAAGTCCTTCGTCCACGACGTGAAGAACGAGAGGGTCACGGAGCAGTTTTAAAAAAAAAAATCCTAAAAAAATTGCCACATACTAAAAAAAAAATCAACAAGGTTATATAAAATACAATGTAAGTTAGTTCGGTGCGCAAATAAAAAAAATAATAATAACTCATGAAACTCTACAGAGGCATGGCTTTGATAGCCATGACCATTAGAACTGGTGTTGGGCACCACGCACCCCTCTCTGGCAGGATATTTTTTTTCTATTTTGAGGGCCTTAACAAAAATAATTTTGAATATCACACACACACACACACCGCAGAAGATCACACATGAGTTTTTTTTAAAAAAAAAAACATCGTAGCAGATTACGCTGAGAGCACAAGGTCGTAGTAGATTACACTGAGGGATCTTACAGTAAGAGGAGACAGACTTATAGGAAAATGTCGTAAGTCATTTCAAAAGTGTAGGTCAAAGGACGAGTTAGCATAAGAGCAGGAGGTAAAAAATAGCTTAAAAAGTGATGCCAGAGCTTTTTCTGTCCACTTTTCTTTGGGAAGTTGGTAACACTGAACCTCACTTAAGGGCGCAGAACTCTCTAAAGTCCACTACACATCGTTCCCGAGAGAGGTTTACAAAGGTCACGATATATAAACACGCTGTGAAACATCATCAGCGCAATAAATGAGAGAAAGTGAGTTTTTTGAGGTTTTGGTGATCCTCAAATGAGTAAAGTGAGTTTTTGATGTTTTGGTGCTGTTTTCTTCGCTGCGAAACATCGTCAGCGCAATAAATGAGTCGCAGAACGTGGAGAGAAAGTGAGTTTTTGAGGTTTTTTTGATCCTCACTTAATGTTCTTGAACCCGTGCACCTGCACTACTTTGGTGAACCCCAATTGATGTTTGTCAACCCTGGCACCTGCACTACTAGAGGCTCTCGTGTAGTTTAGCACGTAATAAAAAAGGATAGGTTAAGTTATATCACGTAAGATCGTGGCATTAGTACCAAGTACGAGGTGGGAAAAAAAGGGAAATTTCACTGAAACATCGCTAAACGCTAAAACGTCGACAAAAAATTGTCAAAATATGTCAAAAAGTGATATTCAATTGATAAAAAAAGAGGCTAAAAAAGGCCTCGTACCAAGTGTGAGGTGGGAAAAAAGGGAAATTTCACTGAAACATCGCTAAACGCTAAAACGTCGACAAAAAATTGTCAAAATATGTCAAAAAGTGATATTCAATTGATAAAAAAAAGAGGCTAAAAAAGGCCTCGTACCAAGTGTGACTTAGAAACAATCCAATTACACTACTATATATATATATATATATTTATGAAAGTAAAGTTTTAAATTGTACTTTATAAATAAAGCTCTTTTTCCCGAAAAATCATGAAGCGTCTTACCCAATGCGTCCATGTATTACCGGTATTACGTATGTGTGAAATTTGGAACAGGTGCAAGTCGATTAAGAGAGAAGTGCAACGATATGTTCGCAATTTTCTCCTGTCCCAGCTTTTCAAGTACAGGTTAATTTCAATTCCTTTATTTTCAAATAATTTCCGAAAACCCCAGTTACAACATGACGTGCAGATGATACAGCACTGCTTTGGACAACCAGTGCGTATACATAGTTTCGTCTGCATTTTTCGTGTTATTTTTGCCTATCATAATTAAATCCTTCGTTCTCAGTACAGCTTCACGTTTGTTAGAGTACCTGGAATTCACATCGCATTCGCAATATTTAAAAATAATGCGTAATTTAAACGTTTTCTACCATAGCAGTCATGACAACACGCTGCTATTTTGTACTACTGCTGAATGTAAACAAAGATTTGTCCTACTTAGAGCGGCCATATTGGAAGCGACAGTAGCGCTCAGGTGGTAATTTTAATCGCGAATAGGTGGATGCTTCAGTGGCGCAGCTTATAGGGGTCCGTGGGAACATAGCGCACCTAAGAATTTGTCGTGTTATTATTATATTTATTATTGTTATATATTTTCGTATTAAAATCAATAAATAATATTTCTTGAATAGCGAGTATGGTGCGTATTAATATCATAATACATGGAAGGGAGAATTTGAGATTTTTTAAACTTATAAGAACCCAATGTTTTTCAAAATTTGGCATCCCTGACTGCTTTCTAGTGGGGGGCATACACAATAAGATATATCGTATAGTTACAACTTTCCACTCTCAAAAATGTCAACTGGGGATAATTTTATATAGAATTATATAGAAATACTCTAAAATTACTGATAGTTTCATTTCTTAATCTTAATCTCTGAATAGCAGTCTGGGATTTGAAAATATCAGTAAAAGGTGACAGAATCGTTTTGTTATGCCATTTTAAAATCAGAAATGTTTTATATGTTGGAAAAAATATATATAGCGCTTACCAAATAAAATATACCATATTGCCCCAATCTCATCGACTGCCTTCGCGATCAGCCAATAAGGGTAGAAAAGTGAAGTAAAATAAACTAAATATATAATTAAATTATTTCCTTTTAACTCTTTCATTCATGTAATTCTTCTTTAGTGTGCGACGTTTTTGTTAAAATTATACTAAGATTTATAAAATGATGAAATGGTAAATGAGAACACGGCCACAGGCAACTTTCTTTTCAACGCATCGATCAGAAAGCTTCAGAAACATGGATTTTCTGAATACGTTTACACGTGTACTTCGCACCCTTTTAGAAGTAGTGCGTTTTGAGTTACATTTCTAATCATTAAAGGAATGTCTCATTACGATCATGCTTCACTGCATGCGAAGATCGAGTACCAGGCAGGGGTGGAAATTTGTGGTAATTATCGTAAGACCTAGAATTTCAGTTTTCATGTATTAAGTGCCATTTAATGGAATTATAAGTAACAAAATATTTCGTAATAGAGGCATCAG
Source organism: Lepisma saccharinum (assembly GCF_977018435.1). Taxonomy (NCBI): domain Eukaryota; kingdom Metazoa; phylum Arthropoda; class Insecta; order Zygentoma; family Lepismatidae; genus Lepisma; species Lepisma saccharinum. The sequence goes on along the minus strand of NC_139250.1, from coordinate 64,227,413 downwards.
GGCCTCCTCTTATATCTTATGAGTCTTCTCCACTGTGGATATTCATATTCAATAAGTATATATTTATTATTTATATAATAAATATATAAATATAACAATAAAATAAACTAAGCTATTTAATAATATTAATTACAATATATATATATATATATATATATGGAAAGAAGAGATTGTAAAAACTGGTTGATGAATTTGAAAACCTGCCCCCCCCCCATTCCAAAATAAGTTCCGACGTCCCTGTGCTCAGGGACCCCTTGCAACCCCCTCGTGTGCACGCAAACGAACATATCCCCTTCCTCACTTAAGGAAGAAAACGAGGTATCTAGCAAGATTTTAACACTAATGTAAAGAAACTTCTACATGTCATTCTGACCTCCTGTGGTTTTCTTCATTTCCAGCAGAAAATGCGGCAGCTGTCCCATTCTTCTTCGATTTCGTTTCTTGATCTAAGCCCTGCTTCATCCTCTTCTAGAACTGCTATCGTCTGCAAATAGTAGATCTACCAAAGTGGTAGCGACGGTGCAGGTAGATGTTGGTTTAAAGCCCCACAACGCCGTCAACGTCTCTACCATCTGCGGGGGCCTCTTTTGTCTGCAGTTGGAGAGGGACACGAGGCCACTTGCACCGTACGGCCTTGTGCCGGAGAACCAACCATGTGACCAGTTAAAAATCATAGGTTCGAATTCCGGGAAAAGCATGCCTGTTTCTTCTCTACAATTTGTTCACTATCCACCTCGTCGAGGCGTTTATCCTAAACATAGAATCAGAGGGGAAAGAACCAAAATGGAAAATCAGTAAATACAGGGTGTTTAAAATTTATCTTTACAACTTTTACGTCAAAACCTAAACGAATTAACACCTTTTTTGTGAGAACAGTTAACCCCTGCATTAAGCACACTGTATTCTTGAGGTTTTTTTGGTTCTTTTTTAATGAAACAGTTTCTGATAAATGCATGGGCGTAACTTGAGGGGGCAAAATCAAACTGGGCTTAATTTTGAGGGGACAGAATTAAACTTGGGCTTAATTTTGAGGGTGCAGAATCAGATTTGGGGGCTAATTTTGAGGAGGCAAATTCAAACGGCCTAATTTTGAGGGGTTTCAATTAAATCTGGGGCTAAAAGATTAGAAAAATTTTCCATCCAATAAAAACAGCATCCAGGATTATTTGCTAAATAACTGTGATGTTTGCGAAATCACAAATATTACTCTTTATTACATTGCTCCTCAGGTTTCCTAACTTGTAAATTTTATAAACCTGAAAATTTTCGATAGCAAGTGCCCCTCTTGTCCCCGCCAAGTTACGCATATGGATAAATGGATTGATTGGATAGGACGGTCTAATTCCTTGACCTCCACTTTTACCGGACTTTACCCCATAGACTTTTTTCTACGAAGGTGCCAAGAACACTGGCGTACGCAAGGTGGTTGGAATCCTAAGGGTGGATATTACGTAGTTGTGTTCTAGACCTCGGGCGGGATACGCAACACAGTATTTTGCAATTACTATTTTAGTCTTCTTTTAAAAACTTATGCAAAGAAAAGTTAGTAATTGGGGTCTCCTAAGGGTGGTTTGCATTTACCATTTTCTGTTTCGCGGCTTCTATAGCGCTTTCATTTGAAAATTTCTATTTTCTCAATTTCGAGAGGGGCTGGAGCACCATCAGCTCCCACTGATGTGTACCTCAATAATCATGGATGAGCTAAAGCACTTGATTGCAAATTCCATTACAATTCCTGATGACATCACAAGGACGCTATTCGTGCAACCAAAAGTGCTCATTAGAAGCTTCAACTAACATCACAACAAACTTTGGAATTTGTGTTTTTCAATATACAAAACGAACAAAAAAACTTTGTTATGCTATTCCGTTTATGTCTTATTTGCCCCTAAAACGTGTAAACATAATTTTAGAACACACTCTACCTTTTTGGTGGCATAAGTGGCGTGTTAAAAGAATATTTGGTAGCAAATGTAACTAATTGTAATGATGATGAATGCTTATTTCTGCAACCTGCTTTTCATTTTGATATTAAAACAGTTATGGTATGTGGTTTTCCCTTTACACAAACTTTAAAATCTATCTTCTTAATTATATCAACTAGTGGCGTGCCCAAGGGGGACGGGGGGTCATAACTCTGCGGCGATTCGGTTCCAAAACTGGGGGTACAAGGTGCCAAAACTAAGGGCAATGACAGTTTACTTTCCCTTGGTAGATAAGGTTTAGCATTGCGCGGGGGCAAAAGTTCCCCGTGTTCCCTTAATCGCCGTCACTGACTCTATCTTTGGGTCAATATTCTTTAATAAAAGATCATCAAAAGCAGGAAAAGATAGCAAAATGAGGGCTGACTAAAATAAAAGGTACACGCAACAATCACCTTTCGAACATCCTTTGTACGCCACTTATTTCAACACTATTAGAATATTGCCGTGGCAGAGTGGTTATCACAGTGAGCTACGACTCCAGGGGTCCCTGATTCGAATCCCGACCTTGTGAGTGTCTTCATGAATTTCATATCATTCATCCTGATTGTCGCGATTAGCCAAAAGTGGAAGAAAAGCGACGCTAATAACAAAAATGAAATCAAAGCTATTAACATTTAAATTTTTCAATTACAATATCCCTTTAATGTTTCTCGTATTCGAACATGCTCATTCATGACGTAATATGGTCACATCTGGTAATTATTTATTTGGCAACTAATGAATCCACCTTCGTATTCCAACAAAATTCTAGAAAAGATAATTACAATATTCTCAAAAGATGGCAGCCCGTTCCTAAACATTACATTTATATCTAAGAAAGTTACGTAGAATTATTTGTACACAAAAAGGTAAGAAATTGTGTATACTTCTTAAGATATATATGTACTATCTAAAATATTTTGTCTAAAATGTTTAGTTTCTCGGTTGTTAAGTGATAATATTTTGACGTATAAAATCACCTACAAACGCTTTTATTAGAATTCGTAACTAGGCTTTTTCAGAATTCCGCATCCTTCATCTCTCTCTCTGGATTGGTTGGTCCCCCTTGACGCATTCACTGTGGGTTTGGTTTCAGCACGTTTGGAACGGACGGCTGTAGGAAATCAAATCCTATACAGTGGTTTGGTGCGCTCGAGGTGCCTTTGGCAGAACGCCTTGCTGCGAAGGGACAGACAACCGTTACTGCTAGCTTTGGAGCAAACTGTGTTCACAAATCACGTTTGCAATCACTGGTGTGAACTTTGCTTATTTTGAAGCAAACCGTGCTCAATTCTCGTTTGCAGCACTTTGTACTTTGCTTATTTTGAAGCAAACTGTGCTACAATCCACGTTTGCAGCACTTTGTTCTTTACTTATTTTGCACTCTGTATATTTTGAAGCAAATTGTTCTACAATTCTCGTTTGCAGCACTTTGTTCTTTACTTATTTTGCACTTAGTTTATTTTGAAGCAAACTGTGGTACAATCCTCGTTTGCAGCACATTATAATCAGCTTATTTTGAAGCAAACAGTGTTTGCAATTCTCGTTTGCAACACTTGTAACTCTGTTTCTCATTGTTGTTTCCGCCTTGTTGATTTTAAGATAAGTATTGGTAGGTCTCCTCCCTTTGTTCACCATGCATAAAGGGCTCCCCCAACAAGTTGGGGGTGCACACGCTCGAGACAGGAACATACAAAAACAAGACCGAGGAAATTCAAGAAGCACCTCAGCTGATTCAAAGACAGCTAGGGATCGCTCTCGATCCCCTCTCCAACAACAAAAGAAGCAAAAATACCACGAACAAACACGCAATCCAAAGTTAAATCCCAGAGATACCACACAAATTGATGGCCGAACTGAAGAAAATTCCACTGTCTACAACTTCCTACTACAAAATTACGACCCCAAGTACAGAACTCCTAAGTTGCTCCTTCAACAGTTACAAAAATACCTCCCCCGAGCACAAGTAGAACAAATTATATTCACCAGAAATGGCATCATTATAAAATCCAGAGATCCGCAATTTCTATCCACCTTGAGAAACAAAGTTTCGTTCGAAACTTTTGGACCACAGGCTGCTCTATCCCAACTGACACCCAAAACTGCCAAACAATCACCACCCCCAAACAAACCACCTCACATGTCAGTCGTTATTAAAGGCGTAGATCCAGAACTCGCTGACCAAGAAGTATTAGAAGAACTACGTTTGGAAGGGCATGAAGTTATAAAATGCGTTCGAATCCAAAACAACAACGGACCAACTTACCTGATGCGAGTAATAACAGACTGTTCCAGCACAATCGATCGCTTACTTCATGAAGGGGCTTATATATATCGCCAACGACACAGGGTTGAACCATCGCATTCAAGGGCACCTCTTCCGTTACGATGTGAACGCTGCCAGAAATACAACGTCCACACTACGGCAAATTGCCCCGAAACACCTATCTGTGGCTATTGTTCTGGCCAACACACGACTAAAGAGTGCACAAATCTGAATGCACCACCCAAATGTAACACGTGCAAACAGGCTCATCCCTCATATAGTTTCCGTTGTGCTGCACGCCCAAACCCCGAAGCCTCACGCCCTGACCTAACTGTACCATTAAGAACTATGGACTCTACAACTCCACCACAGAACTCTCTGAAACAACCAGTGACTGTTGAAGATCTACTTAGATTTCAAACATTAACCCTACAAAATATCCACCCATTTCTACGCCAACATATATTACAACAGATAGTACAGACAGCTAAGACTCTTTTTCGTGTCCACCTGTTTGCTACATATTCTGGTCCACATGTACATTTTCAAATTGTACCACTGGAAACTGAAGTTTAGAAACCTAACTGTTATTTATATAATTATGGCGGGCTATATACAATATAATTTCCTATTTATGAACATCCGTTCTTTACCGAAACATAAAGCTATATTCCAGGAACTTCTCCTGGAAGAAGACATTCATTTCTTTGCACTGAATGAAACCCGTATCCCCAAAGCCACACCCCTTTACATACCCAGGTATTCCTTGCTACATACACCTGGTCCTACAACGACGCAACGATTATGTGGTGGAGTAGCCCTAGGGATCAAGCCGAAATTTCCCTATAGAACAAATATATTACCACCTCAATTTCCATACCAAGAATATTCTATTGCCACACTTTATCTCAAAAGTATAAATGTGACATTGGCTACTGTATATATACGACCCACTAGCCCTCTACCTACGGACTTCTTTCTTTATATCGCTTCTACATACCGTCACTACTTCATACTAGCTGATATTAATATACATAGTCGAACAAATGCAGAACGAACAGCTTTCCACACTACCATCGATAACAATACTACAGGTATATTTCAAGATTTACCATCTGCAACTCGTCCAGAGAGTAACACAACCCCCGACGTAGTTTTTGTGTCACCTTCCTTAGCTGACAAAATTAACATAGAAGTCCTTGCACCGATAGGAAGTGATCATGCACCAATTAAAATAACTCTACCAGTGCACCACTATACTCCACACAAACAGGCTCCTCCAAAGCGGATCTACGATTTTAACAGAGCAAATTGGGAAGGTTATCGAGAAGATCTCTCCACTGTCTTTCAAAATCTCACCCCTCCAACGAACTCTGACGAATTAGATAAGGCTGTAGAAAACATCACGTCAGAAGTCAAACAAGCAGCAAGCACACATATACCACAGATAACTGTGAACAGTTTTAAACCTAAACTACCACCTAAATAACTTCATCTAGTAACTGCATCACGTCGTGCCTATCGGGAATACGTACAAACAAGGAATCCTGAATGTCTGCGAGTTCACCGTCAATGGATAAGAACTGTCCATAACTACATAAAGGCACACAAACAACGTCAGTGGATCGACACTTGCAATCACCTTGATGCTGAAAGCCATCCTAGCAAATTCTGGAAACGATTTCATATGCTTACAGGAAAACATACAAGTACTACGTATCCACTTCTCTCACAACAACAAGCTCTTACAAATGATTACGAAAAGGCAAATGAATTTCCACAGATTCTCCAAGACACATTTACTCCTCCGCTTCCGCTTGCTCCTAATAGCAGATTAGAATCTCAAATAACAAGGAAGGTACATCCTGAAAATAGACAACTGCAACCCAGTTCTCATCATACTATCAACGCAAATCACCCTCTTACTACTTTAATTACCACAGATGATATAACAAACGCAGTCCGCAATAAAAGAAACACTGCCCCAGGGTTTGATTCCATCACATATGTCTTGATAAAGAAAGCTCCACTAGCAATGTTGTCATTTCTCGCCTTGATATACAACTTAATCCTTCGCACTGGATATTACCCTGTCGAATGGAAAGTGTCGAAGGTACTCATGTTTCCGAAACCTGATAAAGATCGTACAGACCCAAAATGCTATAGACCTATACAACTAACATCAACACTCAGCAAAATCCTTGAAAAAATTTTAGTCCGCCGATTACACTCTCACTTATTGTCAAATAATTTTCTCCCGATACACCAAGCCGGATTTAGGCCACACTTTAGCGTCTTGGATAACCTACTAAGACTCTCAAATCGAATCTACAACCAGTACAATACATCTAAACCCTCTTGTTTAATACTATTCGATCTTGAAAAGACATTCGATAAAGTGTGGCACACCGGCCTCATATATAAACTGCATAAGTTTCGCCTTCCTTTCTGTTACATTCGATTAATTTTCAACTTTCTTACCAACCGAATGGCATATGTAACAATAAATAACAATCTGTCTCACCCTATCTTCTTGAACGCCGGAGTACCGCAAGGATCGGTATTATCTCCATTGCTCTACTTACTTTATGTCGCAGATATGCCAACATTCTCTCAGGTGTCAACATACCAATACGCTGATGATACAGCTCTACTGGCTTGTGGTTCTACAATTCAAGCAATAAATCGCATTATGCAACCAGCTATTAATGTATTTCAACGATGGTGCGACACTTGGAGACTCACCATCAATAGCGCAAAAACTCAAGCCATAATATTTCTTCCTACCGGATGTCGCTCACGGGTACAAAGAAATCCAAGTATGTTAGATCTTAAGATCCGTGGCACAAACATAATTCCTACCAACAGCGTCAAATATCTTGGTGTCATATTTGACACAAAACTAACATGGACACCACACCTACAGAACATCAAGAAGAAAGCCAAAAACAGACTACAGCTGATGAAGAGACTTGTCGGCACGAATTGGGGACTTCGAGCAACCATCCTCCTAAATACCTATCTGGCCTTTCTTCGGCCCGTACTTACGTATGGACATACAGCATGGCTCTCAGCAGAGGACTCGTTCTATGAACGACTACAAATCATAGAGAGACATCCATGTCGACTGGCATACAGAATCAAACTACCAAGTCCAACTCGACTCTTATACACACACCCGAATAAGTTTTCCACATATAACACTTCACCTAGAGGCATTGCGAAAAGACTATATAAATAACAGGATGGACAAAGAACACCCACCGTTGGTTCACACAATCCGTGAAGATGCAATACACGACTGTTATTCTCTGTATACTCTGTATACTCTGACCATCGGGCCCAGACATCCTGATTATGAACTATACACCATTCATCATCCACCACATTACGACCACATTTATACCCTTCATATTGCAACTAATAATCAAACTACACGAAAGGGTATTTATTTACTAACATAGGAATGAAAGCAGGGTGTTATATAATATAGCAATGAAAATCCAAGGTCATTTCAAGACTAGGTTAGTGTTCATTTCATAATCCCAAAAATAGAAAAAGTGCACTTAGCCTATCTATCTATTATTATTATTATATATTTAAAAGTATCTAGCACGTACCGAAGAGAGGGACATAACCCTCTAAACGGATGAACGGGGGAAAAAAAATCCGCATCCTTTATCAAGGTATAGGTATTCGTAAGTCGGTCTCTCTTGTGTCACGCATCGTGGGCCAATTGCTCCAGGTGGAAGCCGTAAGTCTGGAACGGGCAAACGGTACCAATTGTGCCTATACGGTGGTTGGGTGATTGCGAGGAACCTTCTTTTGGTTGAACACGTTAAGTGGAGCAGACATACGACTTACACTATTTTTTGAAACTGTTTTCCCTTATTACCTTCATCCTTCCTCTTCTTGGTTGTCTTAGGCTCTACAATTAGTTTGGAATTGCTTCATTGGATTGAGTTGTCGGTTCGTTTGAGTTTGTTCCATTGGATCATATAACAACTCACGGTTGTGGTCTTCCTGCAACGCTGCTACGACAGCGAGAAGGGGTAAAAACCTTCACCGGAGGTACTAAACGGACGGACGGTCCAAACTCCGAGACGATGCTCGATTTACGAAGTACCAATGATCCAATGCAAACGTCCAGCTACTCCACCAAACACCGACGTCGCAATTCCTATGAAGGATTACCTCAACGACAACCGTCTCGATCACCAATAAAACGAGATGCAGCAAATACAGCTCATGCAAACCAACTAGAATCCAAACAACAGGATACCAGCTTATGTAACTTCCTGCTCACCAACTACGACACCAAATACAATACAGGAAAACATGTGTTCCAACAAACATATAAATATGTGCCAAGGGCACAAATTTCACAAATACTGTTCACCCGTAATGGCATCATATTGAAATCACCAGATCCAGACTTTGCAAAACTAATTAGAAACAAAGCTTCTTTTGAAATTTATGCAGCCAAAGCAAACATCCAAACACTGAATGCTTCCACTCAAAAACAAATACCACCACCACATAAATCCCCACTACTATCAGTTGTCATCAGGGGTGTAGAACCTAGCCTAACAGACGAAGAGATCTTTGAGGAACTGTAATGCGAAGGTGTACAAATCCGCAAATGTATCCGTATTCGCAATAACAACGGACCCACATACATGGTGCGGGTCCTAACAGACTCACAAAATGCTGTAGACACCCTACTACACAGTGGAGCATACATATACAGAAGCAGGTACAAAGTTGAACCATCCCGTTCTCAACAACCTCTTCCATTGCGGTGCGAAAAATGCCAACAGTATAACAAGCACACTACTGCTGCATGTCCAAACCGAGAAAATGCGGATACTGTTCAGGACCCCATTCAACCAAAGAATGTCAAAACCAAACTGCTCCACCAAAATGTGTCACATGTACGGAAAACCATCCTACATACAGTTACAAATGCAAAGCCAAGCCAGATGCAATACCTGAACACCCTGACCTTACAGTTCCCCTGCGCAACAATGACACTGCTACAGAACCTGACAACCCACTACGACATCCAATAACAGTGCAAGATCTAATACGTTTCTTCACACTGACTCTCCAAAATCTGCACCCATTTTTAAGAACGCACATATTAACCCAAGTAACAGCATCTGCTAAAACCATTTTCAACTTGCAACTCCATGCAACATACTCTGGTCCTCATGTACATTTCCACATATCCCACTTGGAAACTGCGGTTTAAGGTTTTGAATATGGCTATACGGAATATGTATAATTTTCTATTTTTAAATACCCGATCCGTTCCTAAACGAAAAGTTATATTGCAACACCTACTTCTGGAAGAATCTGTTCACTGCTTTGCTCTAAACGAAACCTATCTGGCTCCAAAAATGATCTGTCATATTCCACCATACAACATCTTACGCCACGATGGTCCACCGGGCTTAAGAGTAAACGGCGGCACAGCAATTGGAGTAGATAGAAAATTACCATATCGAACAGTTACCGTCCCACCAAACTTCAACCTCCCAGAACATACTGCTAGTACCATCTACTTTCCATCCCGGGTCGTTACATTCTCTACCATCTATGTAAGACCAGGGGAGACTATTCCATACAAATTCTTTCAACATATCCAAAACCTTACCAAACATTATATCATAGCAGCGGACATCAATTATCATAGTCGCAGCATGCAAGACAAAACAATCTTTTTACAATTTCTGGACCAAAACACTACAGCATAATTCCATGTACTGCCCAGAGCCACACGTTCCATAAGTAACATTACCCCTGACGTCGTTATAACATCAACATCTCTTAGTACCTGTTTGAACATATCTGTGCTGGATTCCATCGGCAGTGACCATGACCCAGTGAAAATCACCTTGAATCTTGGTAACCGCAATACGAGCAGTACAATACAACCTCGAAAAATCTGTTGTTACAAGAAAGCGAACTGGGAGGCATATAGTGAAAAGCTACAGAATGATTTTTCTGACCCGCATCCACCACCAAACAATTTACAGGAACTCGATACGATGGTGGAACATCTTACGGCACAGATTACCAGTGCAGCAACCACTAACATACCTACGACCACTCTCAATAGTTATAAACCAAAGCTACCTCCGCATTATCTTCACCTAATCACAGCATCACGACGAGCATACAGGGACTACCTTCAGACCAGAAATCCTGAATCCCTTAACTTACACCGTCAATATCTGCGTACAGTTCAAAACTATATAAAAGCTTATAAACAACGTCGATGAATTGAAACGTGCAACCAATTGAGTGACGAAAGCCATCCCACAAAATACTGGAAACGTTTCAAGGTGCTCACTGGACAATCCAGTAGTACTCCTTATCCGATAACAATCAAGGACGCAGCTCTAAACACCGATACTGAAAAAGCTCATGCCTTCGCAAATGTCTTGCAAGACACTTTCACTCCAACACCTCAACTAGCTCCAAATCTCCGCCTCCAGACCAAAATTGACAGAGTAACCAATCCCAATAACAGGCAACTGCAACCCACTAATACGCACGCTATTGATCCTAATAATGCTCTAACTGTTCCTATTACAACAGACGATATTCTCAATACTGCTCCCGGCTTGGACAATATTAAACAGGCCCCACTTGCATTGCTGTCCCTTCTGGCCATTATCTACAATTTTATCCTCCGCACAGGACACTACCCGACAGACTGGAAGATTTCGAAGATTCTAATGTTTCCAAAGCCACACAAAGATAGTACCAACCCCACAAACTATCGACCTATTCAGCTCACATCAACCTTTACCAAAATATTCGAACTCATCATTGTTCGACGCATACACATGCACTTACAAGCACACAGTTTACTTCCGTCGCACCAAGCAGGCTTTAGACCTCAACACAGTGTCCTAGATAATTTGTTAAAACTAACGACTCGCATCACAAATCACTTCAACACTTCCAAACCATCTTGTCTAGTGCTATTCGACTTGGAGAAAGCATTTGACAAAGTATGGCATTCTGGACTCATCTACAAGCTCCGTAAATTCCACCTGCCGCTTTGCTATATCAGTTTAGTACAGAGTTTTCTAACAAATAGAATCGCTTATGTCACTGTAAATGGAGTGATGTTATACCCCATTTTTCCCTTACTCTGGCGTTCCACAGGGTGCTGCTTTATCACCATTACTCTACATACTATACGTTGCCGATATGCCAAAACCCCCACAAGTTTCTATCTACCAATTCGCTGACGACACAGCATTTCTCGCCTGTTGTTCAACCATCCAAGCAATAAACAAAGCTCTCCAACCAGCTATAAACTCCTTCCAAAGATGGTGTGACACATGGCGTCTCACAATTAATGCTCTCAAAACACAAGCATTGGTGTTTCTACAGACAGGCTGTCGCTCGAAAATCCAAAGGAACCCAACATTATTAAACATCAAAATACGGGGAACTCCCATTCTACCTACCACCACAACAAAATACCTGGGAGTCATATTTGACTCCAAGTTAACCTGGAAACCTCACTTGCTCAACATTGTCCAGAAAGCTACAAATCGTCTGCGTTTGCTCAAACAGCTAATTGGAACCTCCTGGGGACTCAACTCCCAGGTCGTCTTACATACCTACAAGGCTTTCCTTCGACCAGCAATTATTTACGGCCACACTGCATGGATATCAGCCCCGGACTCATTATATCACAAACTACAAGTTCTGGAAAGACATGCTCTTCGTCTGTCCTTCAGAGTAGTCCTACCAAGTCCTACACGACTACTGTACGAGCGAATAACCTTTCCCGAAATCACAACCCACATCGAAGCCATCCGTCACAAATATATAACTTGTCGAATGAACTCGCACCATCCACAACTTCTCAGCGCAATGTACGAAGATGCTCTTCACGATTGCCTTCCTAGATACCACTGCACACCATTACAGCATCTCTTAACCATGTATACCTTCCTGATAGATCCACAGCATCCTGACTATCAGCTGTATAATATCCATCATCCTTCGGAACTACGTCAGGTGATATATCCTATGCATGCCACACCATAGCAAATTATTACTCTCCTCACTGAAGTAAATTTCCCACTACCGTCACTGAATAAATAAGATCTGAATGAAATACCCTCAGAATAAGTAAATATGTACCAATCCTAATACAGAAAACCACTTAGACCATCCATCACCTTGCACAAGAAAAAAATGAAAATAATTAACTTACCAAAGAGAAGGTGTGCCCTTCTAAATGGAAAACGAGGACAAAAAAAAAAACCGCATCCTTTATTATCGACTTTCCGACCACGCTTGTACATGTAAGACACTCTTTGAAGCAGTGTTGCCACATGAAGGGAAATTCGATGAAAAATAGCGAATTTCCAGGGAAATTTTAAGACAGACTAAACATTAATTATATTAAACATTATAACAGATTCCAGTTTTGAAAATGAGAACTTATTATTTTCTTTTATTTTGTCGTATACTTTGTTCTGAGAGGAAGGCTGGAATTTGGGTTGACCCACATCTGGCTACCGTTTGGAGCCGGAGGTCTTTGGCCATTCACCCTTATCGGAGTGGGAGTCCGAGGGTATTGTTTATTTAAGCTTTCCCTAGTTCTCTGAATTTTGCCTCAAACACTACACGTGCAAACCATAAAGTTATCTTTGTCGCAAACCTATCTTTACTTCAGTCCTCATTGGACACTGGGTGGGTTATTGGTCGTGTGCGAGTGTTTGGTGGAAGGCTGTGCCCGTCTTGGACGACGGGAGAACAAGGGAAGCAAAGGAAACGATCTGCAACTCCAGAATATATTAGAAAACGTCGTGGAGAATTATCGGAAGATGAAAAAATACCGCGGAAACAAATTAAAAAATTCCGTACAGAGTGGCAAGAAGTGACCAACAATGGATTAAATTTTAATAAAAAACTTGCTGTGTTTTAGAAGTTTCCACCTAATATGTGAAATTTACCAAAAAAGAACATTTGTTCAGGTATGTACTATATATCTTTTTTTAATAAAACGCGTATATCCATGCGCCGAACTTAACATTTTTATGGGGAAGCAAAAATGTGATTTCCACACAAACTCTTCATATGTGCGCCTTACTAGAACAGCATTTTGTGTAGAATATTTTTAATTTTCTTCTGATGGTGTGATGAAGACAAGGGGCATTAGCCTCCCTAAATCCAATCTCTGTTTGTGTGTTTTGCTTTTTACTGATGAAATCTTCAGTTGTCAACTATAACATAGTTTTAGCTTTCATCTCAAAACAAAAAATTTAGCTTGGTTTAGAAATAAAATCTAAATCTTCCAAAAAAAAACATTTAAAAGTTATTGATTTTATTGTTCATTGATTTGGTTTATTTTACTTCGCTTTTCTGCAACTTTTGGCTAATTGCAAAGATGGGGATGAGTAATGATATGATGAAATTTATGAATGGACACTCACAAACAGCCATGCCCAGGCCGGGATTCGAACCCGGTACCCCCGGCGTCGTAGCACTTAAAAGTGAAATTGATTAACATTTTGTACATACATACGAACATGGTCAACGATAATATTTAATTATTATTATTATTAATAATAATAATAGTTCTTTAGATGAAGGGAAAAAATGGGCGAAAAAGGGAAATTTTACCCCTTGGAAAGGGAAATTGTGCTTACAGATTGTGGCAACACTGCTTTGAAGGAGCAAGGACTCGCTTTAGATCTGTAAATAAAATACTAATCAAATTAGAATAATTTTGTAGAAATATGATGCTGATACACTTCCCTATCTACCAAGCTATACTTTTACAAATCATCTGTAGCCCCTTGACTTCGCTTTGAAGCAGTTATTTACACCCTCTTTCTACTCTTATCTTCCGTCTCTTAGTACACCGTTTAATCTTTTTCAGTTCTTAAATCATAATTTACTGGTCAGCCTTAGCACATGCAACCGTTTATCCTAAGTAAGTATATCCGTCTTTTGTTGTTTCTTTTGTGTATTGGATGCTCCTTACCCTGGATTAGGAAGATCAAATTTCTGTCATGAATTTAAGGGAGATTTCAAACATTAGGAACTGAATTTAAGGGCACGATAGGAGGTTTCCGCGAGGTGGTTCTCTGTGAAGCAGCTGGGAGCACTGTTGTCAACTTAGCGCTTTTCGAGCCAGATCTGACTCTTTCATGCACTCGTTTAGCTGTGAACTGGAGCCTCCGCCCCCGCTGTCCCACTTTGATGCCATCTCTGGTTCCGTCCCACATAAACCAACTTTTGCCGTGAGTATACATGTTGCACCTGGTGTGATATTGTTATATTTATTTGCTGCGTTGCCCCACACCCTCTTATCTTCCCAGCTACTTTTTTGTAGCGCCGTGGCTGAGGTGAAGATCTTAATATTGTAATCACAGAATCTTTTATTTTCGATTTCGTACAACAATCGCTGGATTCTTGAGATGGGTGATGCCGCCAGATCTAGACGGCGAAAACTAAGAATAAATTGTCATCACTTTAAAGTTAAGGGTAATACCAGCGTCCTCCACCCCTTAGAAAACTAAAATTACCATAGGAGGCACTTTATCCAGCCTTTCTAAATTTAGTTCCTTGAAAGTCAACTTTAGCTACGTATATTTAAAGTGAAATTTAGTTCTTTTACGCACATTAGGTTTAACAACACTGCTAGGATGGTCGTAGGATGCAAGGATAAATGTATTACGCTCATGGGACTAGTGTTTTATTTGTTCTCTCGGGAATATCAAATATGCAATGGCGTAGAAAAGTACATGGACGGAAAAAGGACACGTTGAACAATTTCTTAGTCGTAAGATAAGTCGATACTCCCATTTCATTAGCCGTAACTAATTGATTCCCCACAAAGAATACAGGGGACTCTGTAAATATGTATCATCATATACATCGTGTCTAGCTTAATAACCAACTTAAGAAACAGCTTCCACTTGCAACTTGGGGAGAATTTCCTACTCTCTTGTCCGGTCGAGAATTTGTTTTAAGTAACAGTGCCCATTCCGACGATATTGAAGTGAATGCTCAACTGGTGTGAAACTGTTATTCTTCCCCTTAAGGGAGATATAATCGCTACAAATTTTGTGCATTTTTTGTGGTGCGGCGTCACTCCAGTAAATGTTCATGAAATGGATAATAATAAACAAAAGAGTTAATTTGCATTCTACACGTCAATGGAAATTAAAAATTTTCAAATTTGCAAGTTTCTTAGTCCTAACATGTAGGTCGTTTGGTTTATTTTACTTCACTTTTCTGCCACTTTTGGCTAATCGCGAAGATGAAGATGAGTGATGATATCATGATGGACGCTCACGCTGAACCCCCTGGCGTTGTAGTGCGATGTTCTAACCACTCCGCCACGGAGGAGGCCCTTGTGGAAATTTCAATACAATTTCGAGACAGTTGGTCACCCTACTCTACGTACACTCTTTCCCTACCTTCAAACGAAGTATGCTAATTTTATATCCGTCGCTTTGTTGGTTCTTCTTATTATTTTAATGATACCACTTCCCAGTGGAACCAACTTATGAAAAAAATAGGTAGGCTGATCTCGGAGATTAGTTTTATAATTTTATGCAATAATAAATGTCATACGTAGACTGGGGACTTGCCCTAAAATATCCTTTCTGTTTCTTGAACAGAAAATATAGGCTCTTGCGTTTAGAAACCCGTTTCAAGCTATTTCTGACACGAATTTTATGATGGCTGTTTTTGACATTTAATCATAAGTGCCTAGTTCGAAAATAACTGCTTTTTGAGTGCTCACTCCGGGAAAATGATGAAAAATCTGAGGAGGATTATCGCTTTTAATGCCTATATTGTATTTTTCGGTGCTTTTCTGTCTGCCTATTTTGAAAGTTTTTGTGCCTATCTATCCCCATTCTGGTTTTAAGCCCTTATCCTTTGTTCATTTCCTAATAACAATGTGATCACGTATAGTGTAAATACGGGGTGGGATAAAAGTCGCTTTCCCCAAAAATGTACATTGCTCATTTCTTTACTCGGAAAACGAATGAAACACGAACAACAGTGTTGCCAAGTTCTGCCACTTACACACGGGGTAAGTTCAAGTTATGATGTCTACATGTGTTTATAAGTATGAAAACTGAGAACTATTTTGGGGGGAAAGTTACTTCATCCCACCCTGTAATATAGTAATAATAAAATATAATATAAGGCAAATTATTGTGTGGGCTGAGCCTCACAGGCCCATATACGTTAGTGCCAATGTCACTTAATGTCAGGTGGAAATCTCTATTGTTGTACAGTACCGATCATCGCCAGTTCTCGCACCCAGTGTCAGATTAACAACACTTTACACACACACGGAAGAATATAGCCGTCTCATATGCAGTATGTTCCGCTTATAGGGATCGAGAAATAATTGATAATTTGAAGTGTAAATAATGGATTACTAACACGCCTTTTTACATACCTTGATGTAGAAACTCTCCGAGTTTAGGAAAATGTTCAATGCAACTCGATGTATGCGCCTTGAGTTGCCCTGCAGACATCTAAACTGTATTCAAGCTCCGCCAAGTGCAGAGTTTCTGTTGCTCTACTGAATAGTGCCATGCTTGTTACCGCATTACACATTGGTGCGCATGATCAAGCATGTGTATTCACTATTGGTGTATTAACTTGTAGAGATTCTGTATGTTTTAAAATGAAAATCATATCAACATCTTCTCTGTTTTTAAACGGTGATAAAAACAAAAAATTGTTCCAGCTTTCCCTGATTTTTTTCATTATTGGACCCCAAAATCATCCCTTGTTCTGGCCTATGCTACACTGAGACTGACCTAAGGCCTAAAGTATTTGACTCCTCTTTCCTCTACCACTCCAAAACCATTTATCTCGCCCAAATTTCCTCGATCCCTCTGAGGAACACGCCGTACTTCGGGAAGTACGCTCTTGTGTGGAATTAATGTATCTACGAGCCATTGAAAGATATTCATTGTTATCGCCTGTTGCCTACAGTTATATAACAGATCGTGCTTCTCCTCTTTGAGGTGAATTGATGATTTTTGATGCAATGTATGCTTTATACTATCCTTCCTGCATACCCCCTCACTTCGAGCAGTCTATTAGGTTAGGATTTATAGCTACAGATATTTTCTGTACACAAATGCAGCATCGTCATTAATGGTAACATGTGCCATTCGTCCAGTACCGACTACCCATTTGTCGTCCAGTACCACTGAATTACGTACAAAACAAGAACTACGTTTACGCCCATTTTCCAGAGAAAAATGGCTGAAATGAGAATAGAATGCTGCTGGACACATGTTTGTACTTCCTCTCTTTGTTTCCCGTAATAAAAAGAATGGATGCCATTCAGCCCAAACTGCAACTCATTTGGCTGAACCACACTTGGAAGAATCATCAGCTCGCATTTCAACCTCTCGTATCAGTGCCTTATTTCAATTTACCCGATTTCCAACAATGTTGAAGTTATTTCTTCTACACAGAGAGCTCTCTAACTTAGAGCTAAAGACAAGCACAACAAAGCAACAAATCTTGAGCACAAGTCGAACGAGCAGATCAGGACAAGCGTTGTTTCGAAACGTTGTCTAACATCTTATAATTCCAGTGCTATCTGCATGGTCACATATCAAATCATCAACGTCTAAACGTTTTACATCTCTCCCTTGGCTTGAATAAACGTCTTGTCACTAAAGTTGGTAATCATTTAGCCCGTACAATCTGATAAAGAATAGGCTGGTAGGTACCGGACGACAATTTTCTATACCCTGGAAATTGTAATATTGTTATTTATTTTAGTCCATGATGAGGTCTTATCAACAACTTTGAGATATAACCTGTCCTTAATTAAGCATAAACACTGCTGTAGATCACCGTTTTCACATTTGCGTTTTGTTCGCTCTAGCTGTGTTTATGGCAAGAAAACTTATGGTGGTCGGTATTTCACGACCTTCCTTTACTTTAATAGATTCTGCTGCTTCCCAAGAACACAAGAGAATCTCTAATGTACGCATTGCATGACAGGAACAGATATACACAGTCAAACCCTCCCTTATGTAGCTTGCAGCTATTGCCAGTAACCAAGATGACTGCACACTTAAACTATTCAGTGGATATCATTAAAAAACTGAACTTATAAAAAATATGTAAACCCTTACAGGTACTCACCGCTCCGTGTATTCAGGAATGACATTTCATTGTAGTTGCATAGGTACCGTTGTATTTATCGACAATGCCTAATTATTACTTCAACATTGTTGTGCGCCAGGAAGATGAACATGAATGTCAAATGCATTCCGTCCCTTTAAGTGAAACGAGACGATAATGATGAATGGTGATTAGCATTGAGGGAACTGATTTATATGTAAACATGGGCGGCCGCTCATAAGGACGATACGGACGCCACACTGCCGTGTGTAACCACAAGTGAACAAACATTACATTAACATTAATATGTTAGCTTATACATTGTCTGAATTGCAAATATTCCATTGCTTATAGATCGTTGGTTAGTCGGTTCTGTATTCATTCTTCCGCGACAATGGACATTTCCACTTTGACATGAAAAACGTTTTAAATCCATTCATTTTACAGATAATGACACAAACATGAGATGAGCAAAATATCTCGGCGATATTTGTTTTGGTTCTCGAGAAACACGCCTTCAAACACCGCTGAAATTCACCTCCTACGTCACGGATTTGAAAACTTCCTCTCCACAGACAGGAGGTCCTCTGACGTCATCTCTTAGAAATGCGTGCAGACAGGGCTTCTCCTCGTCCCGTCAACTTAGCATGAGCCGCGGAAGCCACAGCAAAGTCACTTGTTAGTACTGTGTAAACCAAGTATCTTGTAACTTCCAGTGCAAAAATCTGTGCTCCATTTTTTGGAGATGAATTATCGCTAGCAGTATAGCAGTATTTACTATAATTCAGCCACTCGGTAGAGGGTTTTCCCATTAGGGTGACAAAGCAAAATTTGTAACAGTCAATGGCTGAACACGTGAACAGCCTTGTTCATTGCGAATACATAGGTTGGTTCTGACTGGCAAGAACTTAATGTTATAGGAATGCCTTTTCTGGAATTACAATTATTTTCGTTATAATATTTTCTTCACAAATTTTAAGATAATACATTTAGAACACTCTGGTTTACACGCCAATTTCTGCAATATAAGAGGTGATACGGTAGAAAAAGGTACGGGAAGCTTTTAAATTTCCTTCAGTAAATGGCAGTAATATATATTATATTTTGCAAATTTTTGTATTTAGCCTACGTTTACGTCGCTTTTCCGTCACTTTGTTTAACGCAACGATGAGAACGCATGGTTAATTTAGTATGTATCTTCTCTAACATCACATTTCTTCCCACTTTTGGCTAATCGCTACAATGAAGATGAATGACTACAAGCAGTATTTGAAGTAGGGGTGCAGGCGGACCCCCCCTCACACGCACACGCACACACACACACACTCACACACACACACACACACACACACACACACACACACACACACACACACACACACACACACACACACACACACACACACACACTACCACCACCACCAACAAGCACAATCTTAAGTATCATCCAACCTGCCACGATACGAGACGAACTTTTTCTTCTGTCCCATCTCATTTCGTATATTCACTATACGTAAACTAAGTATTAATATGTACTGTGCAACTGATGTAATCTTCTCAGTGTATTTTCTCTTAATTGTCCAAAAAAATTTGATCATAATTTGCGCAACAGAAATGAAACACAACTGAAATTGCTTTATGGAAAATAAAGTAAAATAGGCTTTATAAATAAAGTGAAAATTCTTATTTTGCACTACATAGGTTACGGTAAATTTCGATAAATATAAGTTGAAAGTTTGGTCAGCAACCAATTTTACAAGCAATATTTTTAGCATGACCTGAGAACAAGCACGCAGCAGAACCCTTTCATTTATCTTGCACGTGAGCAGCAGCGATATTTCATGGCAGAATGATCATTACAAAGCATAGCTTTCCTTTCCACTATCGCTCCTTCTTCCATTATTTAAATCTGTACAGATTTGTAAAACTGCTGCACATGTTCGCAGTGACGTGCGGTGACGTCGACACTTGGGGTAGCTTTGAGTGGCGTGCCCAACGGGTCATAATCCCCCCCTTTTAGGGCCCAGTATTCCTAAAAGAAGAACGTCAAATACAGGAAAAATTGCAAAGTTAGGAATGACTACAAAAAATTGTACACATAACTTCCACCCACTTTCGAAAATCAAGAACGATTTGATTTGACTACTGAGCCAGAGATGCCGGGTTTGAATCTCGGCTTGGCAATGGGTGATCTTTGTGTGTCCCTTGCCCTTCATCAATTTTATCATATCGTCTTCGCGATTAGCCAAATATGGCGGAAAGCGAATTAAAATCAACCAAATCAAACAATCAATCAATGAATGATTTGATTTGATTCGCTTTTTTATACATTTGTTTAATCGCGAAGATGATACGACAAAATTAATGAAGGGACAAACACAAAGAACACCCATGTCCAGGTACGGGTTCGAACCAGGAACTCCTGGTGTAGTAGCGCGCTGTGGTAACCACTCCCCCACGGTTGGTTGATTTGACGTTTTAAGTCCACTTTATACACAGAAAGGCTAATCGGGACTAGACCTATAGTTTAATGTGGGATCGGAACCACTATATGCCTCCATCGGGTACAGATCCGGGACCACTTCCACTCCCCCACGGAGGTCGGCCGACAATAAACATGTGAGGAAGGCGTTAACCATTCGGATACGTGGGTATCGGTAAAGCAAACTGCATTTTTCCTGAGTAGTAATTTTCAGTTGAATTTTTGAAATACCATCTTTCGTTTTTCAAAAATTTTGCATTGCTTGATTTCCATAATTTCCCCATCTCACGATCTCGTTACTGAAGGATCTGGACTCGAGCCCTGGCCTTTGCATGAGTATTTATTTGCAACCACTCTTCACCCGTTTAATTTAATCAACGTTCATCGTCATGGCAGAAATTAGGTAAAGCGATGGAAGAGAGAAGAAAATACAAATAATTACCTCCCAGTGCATCTGCAGGGCACTGTGGAATCAGGAGCCTAGAATTCTCTGTTTATGATTGTCCCTCCCGACTTTCCAAGCTCTTAGCTACTTATTCCGATTAAATATATACAGCTAGAAAAAGCGATGGGTAACAAAACACAACTTTAAACAAACCATTTTTCTACTTTCTTCAATGATATTCATTTGGCTTTTTGAGTTCTGGGATACATTTTTCATTTCTAATTTTCTCATTATTCACCGCAGGCAGAGTACAACACATAAGAACAAGAATGCTCGTCACGAATCCCGGCCTGAATTGTTCTTTGCGAGGTCCTTTCATCAATTTCATTATATCATCACTCATCCTCATTTTCGCGATAACCAAATGTGGCAGAAAAGCGAAGTAAAATAAACCAAACCAACAACAAGAATTAGAACGTGCGTTCTCTTGCCGAAATAAGTACATCCGTATTTATGATTGTTTAGCTTATCCATTTTTTTATTGGAGGCCAAGAGATTACAGTACGGACGCGATAAGAAGCGGCGTGCAATCAGAACGCAGAACGGCAGAACGTGACCAAATTCTGTCTCCTCGTTGGCTGCCATGTGGCTGGGGGGTTTCTACGTTGCCACGTTCGCACAAACACACGGACAGGCTAGTCAGCTGTTGGCAAGCTCGGGAAAAAAGCGTCACGCGAAATTAAGCACGTACGTATCAGTATTCTAATATATGTTATTTCCGTCGTAAAGTGATAAATTAACGAATCTAGAAGTTTGAATCTGAAGTTTCTTGTAGGTTGACGTTAATTTCCATTGTGAATTTTACATTCTGGCAAGCATGTAACATTTTATCTTCCTGCTCTACACAGCAACCGAAAACCTTCACTGAAAGAACCTTTGTTGTGTTTTTATTATGGTACATAATAAAAACAGCTACCGGCATCTTTTTACTTATGTTGTATCGTATCACAATTACCAACAAAAGAAAATGCGTCTTGTGTTATGAACAACACTGTGGCAAATCGTTCTCCTTTGATTTCATGCCGCCTCTCTTTGCCTTCTTTGTCACGCCGCGATTGTTGAAGCTTCAGTACAAATGAAATGTATTTCTTGAAAATTAGGGCAAATTACGTATAAACAAATTACGTACAACTTCGTTTCGTTAACACGTTTTTAAATTATATTTTGAGGAACCTACAAAAATTCACCTCTAAAACAGAATTTCACAGAACTGAGTTACTGTATTACGGAGAAGAATTTATCAAGAACAAATCAATTCTGTGTGAATTGATTGATTGAGTTGGTGTTTTAAAGTCCACTTTATGCACACTACGGCTAATCTGGAATGGACCTACAATTAGAAGTGGGATCCGAACCACTATGTGCCTCGACAGGGTATCAAACCCAGGACTACTTGATTACAAGGCGACAACACTTACCCTACCACTGTGCCATCGGGGAGGCACATGTGGGTGTGTGAAGTGAGATAATTCGGGAGCTATATGAGAATGCAGGCTCTGGCAATACAGAGTTCAATAAATTACAACGAAACGCGTGGCAATTGCTCGATTTCCTTAACATTAATGATACATTTGGTACATGTGTTATTAATGCTTTGAGCTACCTGTACGTAAAAACATAAAAAATGAATGAAAGAACAGAAGTAGTAGTTAAAGAATCAGTTGTTTTTGCTTACCGGCTACCATTGCAATGGCGCTATCCAAAGATCATCTTCATTGTTGGTTGGTAAAGGAACATCTTCATCTGAGCTACTACTGTCACTGCTGTCTTCCCGCCCAAGTGAAATTACAAAATCCTCCATTTGCTGCTTTTCAACTCCCTCCTTTTCCCATGCTTCGGAAATAATCTTCCTTGCGTGTTCTATAGCCGAACGCGACCTATCTGCTGTAACATCCCCGATAGCCTGTTCTGTCAATTGCAAAATTTTAGACGGTGTAAAAGGTGGCAAAGTGTTCCTCTGTGCTACCAGCCCTTTGATCTGTGCCCAAATAAGTTCGATTGCATTGTACATACAATGATAACGCGGGAAACGGACCACCGTATGCCCCGCTTCTTCTGCAAGCTTGTCTATTCGATATATGGGAAACTGGGGTTTGTGTAACATAAGGAGCTGCAGTAGTTCAGCCTTCCTCAAGTTTCTGTGGGCTCGCGAAAATCCTGAAGTAGGTCAATCCGGCAACAGCGCGTCGCTACCAGAGTGGGTGGTTCCACGCCGCTTGCTAGCGCGTCCCGACTTGTAGTATATTTAAATAAAACACTACTAAAACGAGAGCAAGAGAGAGCATGAGCACATATTTGTTATTTAACCATTATATGTTCCATATTTTTTAAAAAAGGATAAAATTTTGTCTGCACATAAGACGTTCCAATTGCATAAATGATAAAAGCACATCCCATATTATACATACATATTGTACAACGTGTAAAAAGTGGTGTAAATACAGAGGACATAAGTACTGCAGAAAAATTTCCCCTTAGTTCTTTAGAGGATTTACAAAGGAAGCGAAGGGAAACCAATCCCCTATCTGTCCGGCCGCGTCCGAATCGGCAGCAGATGTCACCTAGAGCACCGTTCCATCCGGGGACTCAGCCAACCTCCGTTGTCCGAATTAGCGGCAGACGTGGAGTCGGAGGGGAGAGCTGAGAGGTGCGACAGATGCACGCTTGAACTCGCTGTGACGCTGCGCTTGGCAGCCATATTCTAACTTTCACTTTGTACAGACAACATTTACTGAATAGACGGTGTAAAACTCAGTGATACTTTAACATTTTATCGATAATACTGAATGTAGAAAATTTGTAAATGGTGTTACATTTTTAATATGAGTAGTAAATAGGTGGAAATCATTGTGATGTTTTTTGGCGTCTGCCTTCTGTTTCCGTACCGTGCGCCTGCGCCCCAGAGTGTTGTAGGTGAAGTTCGGGCTGACACCTGGCGGGAAAAGTGACAACCGTACTACAAGGGGACATGTAGATTCGGACGACTTGGACGTGACTTGGACGGCACGCGAGAGCAACGGGAGAGAACGGGACGGAGCGCTTGCCAATCCGGACACGGCCTAAAGGAGATAGGCCGGAGGACCTGAAAGCACGGGCTTTCAACCATAGCAGCGGGGGCGAGGGGGCAAGGGAGGTAGAGGCAGAAATCTTCCCTTTCCCTTCGAAAACCCGTTTCTACCTGGAACTGTAAGGCAGAGAAAGAGCGAGCTAGGGCCGTGTCCGGATTGGCAAGCGCTCCGTCCCGTTCTCTCCCGTTGCTCTCGCGTACCGTCGAAGTCACGTCCAAGTCGTCCGAATCTACGTGTCCCCTTGTAGTACGGTTGTCACTTTCCCCGCCAGGTGTCAGCCCGAACTTCACCCACCGCGCTCTGGGGCGCAGGCGCACCGCACGGAAGCAGAAGGCAGACGCCAAACAAACATCAGAATGATTTCCACCTATTTACTACTCATATTAAAAATGTAACGTGCCATTTCATCATTTACAATTTTTCTACATTCAGTATTATCGATAAAATGTTAAAGTATCACTGAGTTTTACAACGTCTAATCAGTAAATGTTGTCTGTACAAAGGGAAAGTTAGAATATGGCTGCCAAGCGCAGGGTCACAGCGAGTTCAAGCGTGCATCTGTCGCTCCTCTCAGCTCTCCCCTCCGACTCCACGTCTGCCGCGAATTCGGACAACGGAGGTTGGCTGAGTCCCCGGATGGAACGGTGCTCTAGGTGACATCTGTTGCCGATTCGGACGCGGCCTAGGCCGCTGAACGCACCGAGGGACGAGAAGCACGTGAAAAAAAGTGTTGCATATGAACTGTGGCTTCAACAAAACAATAAATATTGTGATTTGAAAATAATTAGAGATTTGAGATTGATTGATCTATCTCTGCTAGACTAGCTACTCCTCAGTGCACGTCACTGCATGTTCGCTCACCGTAGGCTACCCTCAGTAAACTGGACGCTCGAAGCAGACGACAAATGAGCTCTCTCTAAGTCGTGACGTATTAACATGGCGGGGCGTGTTTTCAGCGCAACGCTAGCCTCGCAACTTTGGAAGCCTCGTTTCTGCCTTAAACTGGACGCAGAGAAACGCGAGAACTTGCAGGGGTCATTTTTTCAGGGTGTAGTTTTTAAAATTGTTGTAAAAAAATTGAGTGGGAATGTCCATTGTGAAATTTGCACGCTACCGTGCGGAGGAATACGGAACTTCAAGAGAAATCTGGCGGGGCGTCGTCCTCCCACTTTACGAGAGGTAGAGCATTGTCAGGTGCGGCCGCGAGGAGAAAGACTGGAGGGAACTGCGGGAATAACACGCACGGGATCTGTGCATGGAAGGACGGAGGGTTTGTCGTCCGAAAGCCACCCCTAGGCGAAAATGGCCCTCTCTCCGGTGAACGGTAAACAATGAAGAGTTGCCAGAAGCAATGAAGTTAACATAATAAAGAAAATTACCAACCGTTGAAAACGATCATTCTGTATTCCATAATCTTATTCACTTATGACACAAGAGTAGAGCAATAAATTACGCAATTTCCAATGAGGAAAGAAAATATCGGTAACTGAAAAAGTACAGACTCTTGCTTAATTTTTGTTATTTACCGTCGCTTTCTGCTACTTTTCGGTAATCACGACGATGAGGATGAACGATGATATAATGAAATTGATTGAGGGACACTCACAAAGAACACACATACCCATGCCGGGATTCGAACCAAGGAGCCCTGGCTTTGTAATGCGATATGCTATCACATATATGCGTTGTGGGTATTTTTTCTGAGTTTAGAGTGAAAGTACATTTGGATTACAATGATGTGGAGTGCATCATGTAGATTTAATTACATGTTTTGATTAGCGCGTTTGAAAACAATCCTGATAATGTGACAAACTTGTCCAATTCCTTTTCAAGCCAGCTGTTAAATAAATTAGAAACTCGTCATCTAAACTCACCAAGAGCGGCTACAGGAACCTGTGAACTACAAATTTCTGAAAATTTGGCAAAATTGTCTGGCGACCCCGAAGCAATAAAACGATCGGATCGGAAAACGATAGCATTGACACTTGTTGTTTCTTCGTTTTCCATGAAAAGTGAAGCTTTTTCGGTAGTTGTGTGCTGTAGTTGTGCATTTGTCGCGGTGAACAGTGTGGATAAATTGTTGGTGCGAAGTTTTTCTACCAGAAGTCTGAATGAAAAAATTAACAAAAGACGTAGGTCGAATTTGAATCTAAAAGAAGTGAGCGAGAAGGGAGGTTGTTAGTTCAGTCGCAAATTTCGCGTTGGAGGACAGAAGGATGAATTTCAGTTATAAGCATGTCTGAAGAAGATTTCTGGTAAGTTTGAAGTTTTTACTGTGGAGCTTCTGGTAACGCAGATATCAACTTTCCAGTGAGATATTTATTTTGGTGCCCTAATTCACATATCAATTAGTCATGTTGGACAGGAAACTTTTTCTGTGTAACATTTTTACTAGAAATTTTCACCATCAATGCACGTAAATATTCGTCATTGTGCTTATCAAGTTGTGTAAAAATTAATATCCCTTCTTCTGAATTTTCCCCTCTGTTAAGTTAAAAAATGCTACGACTAAATCTCTTAGAATTCTATTACTTCTTCCATCTTCTTCGCATTACTGTTAAATAATTATTAATTTATTATAATATGTGCAAACGTGCAGAATATGATATTCGGTAAACACGATCATATCAGTTTCTTATTACGTTGGCTGTTATACGAAATTCATCATTTAAACTCACATACTAGTAGAGCAAATTCGTAAGCTATCGCTAGTGAGTGAATGCCGGAAGGGACTACTTTGAAGGTGAAAACATCGCGGATAACTAATTCTGCAAGTAGACTGAATTATATGAAAACCCCCTTTTTTTGTGTCACACCTCGTATAACAATTTAATTGTTGATTGGTTTGCACTTTGTGGTGAGTGTGGATTCAACCTCAAAAACCATCCTCTTGTCTCCGCCAGCTCAAGTCACTACATTCGCCTAGTAGTACTATACTAATAGCGAGTAAATCAATTATTCAGTACACTATTTTAGTTGTGGAGGTTGAACTGGACCTCTAGATTGTCGGTGTCGATCCAAGATCGCAAGGTCAATAGGAATCTACTGCGAAGATTGATTGATTGAGTTGGTGTTTCAAGTCCACTTCATGCACAGGAAGGCTATTTGGGACTACAGTTTAAAATGGGATGCGAACCAATTGGTGCCTTTGCCTGGTATTGAATCCAGGACCCCTTGATTACAAGGCCAAGACGCTATTACTTCGCCATCGGGGAGACTCCTCTACTACGAAGAAATATCCGCTGACTCCAATCTTGAGAGTTAGTAATAAAGTGGCGATGGAACTAGATCCCCGAAAGGTTCTTCCCATACGAGCCGGTGTTTTTTTTTATGTTGGTGCACCTCGACATCATTAACCATAATTTTAACGATGCCAGATTTTTTTCGATATGACACCGAATAAACATTCCTTAGACTTTTTCATGAAACAAAACCTGTAATTAATAGGTTACCCGTGTGGGAGGGGAGGCAGGGCGATGTTATTTCCCCCCAGTTAACAACGTTTCCCAAAAACCATCCCCTACAGTGGTAATTTGCATAAGCATCCCCCTTCTACTGCATTCTCTACATGTTGTTGATCCATGAGAGGATCCTCTCTATTATCCACAAATTCGAACTATCAAACCCGCAACTAGGAATTTCCACTTCGAGCACTCTATATCACAAAAGCTTAATACACTAGAAAGGAAGAACTGGTTCAACAGAATTGCCCCTAAATTTCAATGGGGAAGAAGAAGAAGAAACTTCATAAAATTCCCCTCAAAATGATGGCAACATTTGAGTCATATATTGTACAGTTACCGTGTGCGACAATACTTGCCCTAATGGCAAGGGAATAGTTTCCCCCTGGTCCTCACTTCCTGCTGAGTCTTTGGCCCCTTTCAAGTTTTTAACAGAAAAAGAAATGTTTATTGTGTAGCAGTAAGGGATCGACTGAGGACCAGACTGCGATTGCCAAGAGGACGCCCAATTGCATTGTAAAGGCTTGACTGACACATACACTTTTTAATAGGACCTATTGAAAGTAGACATAAGAAATTCAAGAGATTCTTTGTTACCAACACAAATAAGGAAATAACAAGTGTCACGCCGCGTTTAACTAAGTTTAAACACACATAAATTTAACCACAATAACAAAATGCAAATAAATTTTCAAATTTTTACAACAGTAAAAATAAAGAAAAATTCAGCAAGAAGTGTTTTAATGCCTGAGTTATGAATACATATTTATTCATATATTCTGATGCATGAATGTGCCGTACTGTAAAAATTCGCAACGTTCATCATCTAAATAAATAGTTATGTTTTGGAATCATCTTTCCCCTTACATGTAGGGTAAATGGATTTGGTGATAAATTTACATTTTGATAATTAACAGGTCTCTGAATCACAAGTGTTGGTGGATAATGGTTGTGGTATTGAGCCTTGGATATAATGCGTATAATAATTACAAATTAATTTCATGCGAACGTAAATAAGGGCAGTTGTAGGTGCTTATATAATTCCATTGCTTGTTCACCTAATTTGGTGATATGGAACCTAATTTGGTGATACATTAACACTGCACATAAACGTTATAAATTAAGTGATATATTCTAACACTTTTTATGACATACTTATAATGGAACATTTATTAACAATATGAGCCATACTAACTGAATATAATAAATCGAATTGGCGTTTAGAAAATAATGATGCTACAGAAATGTGTTAACTCCTATTTGTAACACTTTCGACAAATTGAAAATACGGTACATAAAATAATATAAATGTGTAACAAGTTCTCTCTACAGTACTATAAGGCATAAACATTATAAACACCCCTTATTGCATTGCACAACCTAAACTTATAAAATTAATGAAAAATGTTTGCAAATGAGACATGTCTAACAGGCCTAATAGATTGAGGACGTTTCTTTGGTTTAAGTATAGACATATGTAAATGTTTCTAACACTAATGATAGGCCTAGATATTGAAACTAAGCTAGGTACATTAATAAAATAAAATAAACATGTAACAAGTTTTGGAAGCTTAACACCTTAGGAACTACAATGATCGCACATGTAAATCGTGCCAACGGGAGGATCGCTTTGGCACGTTTCGTGATAAGGGGTAAGGTAAAATAAACACTGTATCCATTTCTTTCTTTTTTGTCGTTCGAAAAGAGCCCATTGCATGTACCGCAGACCCATTCTTCATCGTCAAAATGTTCTGAATGGCATTCTTTTCTGTGTTTTGATGTTCCTGAAGGTCCAGGTTTATCAAGAACTGTGCTCCTTTTGGTTGTTGAATGTGCAGTAGGCCTAGTTACTGATGGACGCGGTTGGCTATCGGTTAAGAGTTTAGCTTTTCTATCGATGGTCAGTGTTCTTGTAGGCTTCTTTCTGACGTTTGTTGTCGGAAGTTTTAGGATACTATCTACTGGAGACAACGAGGTTCTGCCTTGTGGAGTTGGTGGTCTTTCAATAGTTGGCTCTGGATCCGGATGCTCGGGTGTCCTCTCAATAGGCGGAACTCCTGCCTGTGGATTCGGATGCTCAGTCAGTAGGGTTGGAGCAAGTTTGTCTTTGGGAATAACACATCGGTCAAGTGGTATGATTCCACACGACTTGAAAGCATTTTTTATGTTTTGTTCTGAGAATGCTTTCACAAACGGCATCTTGAAAATGCTGTAAAAATTCCGTTTGTTTGGCTTTTCTGTTGGGTTTTTCACCACATAACCATTCAACTCTTCTCGCCAAGCTGCATTGAGTGACATGTACACACCAACATCCAGGGCTGCAGTACGTGTGTGTTGTGAGCCGGGAATGTCAAAATATGGACCTCATTTTGGTGCGCAAGCTCTAGAACTTCTGGAGAAATGTGTGCTCCATGAGAATCCATAAGCAACATAACGGATCTTGCGGGATTGGATTCAAGGAAAAACTGAAACCACTCGCGACACAGTTCCTTTGTAATCCAACCCCTCTCGGATATACGCACCTGGGTATTTGGTATGTAGTCGCTCTTGTAGTCGTCATGCCAACGAGAAACTTTGAATATTATAAAAGGGGGTACTTTGAATGTAATTGTAGCTATAATTCTGAGAACTTGAAGTTATTTCGAAGCTAGCTGTTTCTATAGCGGAGATTTCGCACGCGATTTGACGGGAGTTGGCGTCTGGGCGGCCGTTAAGCGTGCTGCCGTCAAGGCGCCTAAGACTGAACGGAGGACCCTGTACTATGTTACTAAGAGTGAGGAGAACCCACTCGACCATCCCCTACACATTATTAAAATATAATAATAATAAAGGATTCATGCAGTTTATTATTCATTGACTCGTACAATACAGCTAGATACGTATTCTAAGTTCACCTACAAGAAAAAAGAAAGATTGGGTCTTTCAATTTAATGCCCTCCTCAATTCGAGTTCGAATTGTGTCATTGTTGACCCACGTCTGTTTCGTGAATGGATATTTTATTTATAAGCGACATCTGTTGGATTTCTGGAATTACATAAAATTTCAGGAGCACAGAGAGAACATTGCGTTGACTTACACCTTCCCCGCATTGCGGGGTATTCGGGGGCTACCGTTACGCCACTGGGAATGGGGACTTATGGTATCCCACCAGCATAGGCGTAGCTAGAACTTTATATTTGGGTGTACACAAAGAAAAAAATGAGGTCTTGTACCTTTTTAATAGCATATTTTGCAATACAATCACTTGGCTCTTTAACTATACTGATGTTTGTAAAGGAATATAAATTCACTAAATGACAGTGTTGAAAATTTCTGAATATATGTAGTAGAAAAAAATCAAATTGCATAGAAATTACACACACACACAAAATGTTCATAAATGTTACAAACGAATACATCAAAATACACGTCATCTATAAGAAGAGACGTGTGTCAAAAGGTACAATGTTCTTAAACTCATCAATAACTTCATTTACATCAATAGACTAAGCTTTTTCCTGTTCCACAAATAGCAAGAGCAGGGCTTCCAAACTATCCTGCTTCTGAGTTGCTCTTAATTTATTTTTAACTTAGGTAAGCTTGGAGAAAGGTATCTCTCACACGTGCAGCTTGTGACAGGTATAGAAGAAAAGAGCTGTAGTACAGAGTATAATTCAGTAAATATCTTCTTTCTCCAATGACATCAAGAAATCGAAAATCTATAGACACTCGTTTCATCAGCGACAATGCTCACGTTTGTAACAAGTAATGACATTTTCAACTTCTTACAAACTGTCGCTTATTTTCTCTCTTATTGAAATATCTGTCTTTAATTATCTTTGATAACGCAGCATACCCCGTAGCTACGCCTATGCCCACCAGCTAGCAAAGGTTTCGCAAAGTACCCCCCAATTCCAAAGCTCGTTATAGCGTGGTGTTGCGGAGATAGGGAGTTAAAATATTGTAGGTCAAGTTTACTCCTGCCCAAGAATTTGCATAAGCATCCCCCTTCTACTGCATTCTCTACATGTTGTTGATCCATGAGAGGATCCTCTCTATTATCCACAAATTCGAACTATCAAACCCGCAACTAGGAATTTCCACTTCGAGCACTCTATATCACAAAAGCTTAATACACTAGAAAGGAAGAACTGGTTCAACAGAATTGCCCCTAAATTTCAATGGGGAAGAAGAAGAAGAAACTTCATAAAATTCCCCTCAAAATGATGGCAACATTTGAGTCATATATTGTACAGTTACCGTGTGCGACAATACTTGCCCTAATGGCAAGGGAATAGTTTCCCCCTGGTCCTCACTTCCTGCTGAGTCTTTGGCCCCTTTCAAGTTTTTAACAGAAAAAGAAATGTTTATTGTGTAGCAGTAAGGGATCGACTGAGGACCAGACTGCGATTGCCAAGAGGACGCCCAATTGCATTGTAAAGGCTTGACTGACACATACACTTTTTAATAGGACCTATTGAAAGTAGACATAAGAAATTCAAGAGATTCTTTGTTACCAACACAAATAAGGAAATAACAAGTGTCACGCCGCGTTTAACTAAGTTTAAACACACATAAATTTAACCACAATAACAAAATGCAAATAAATTTTCAAATTTTTACAACAGTAAAAATAAAGAAAAATTCAGCAAGAAGTGTTTTAATGCCTGAGTTATGAATACATATTTATTCATATATTCTGATGCATGAATGTGCCGTACTGTAAAAATTCGCAACGTTCATCATCTAAATAAATAGTTATGTTTTGGAATCATCTTTCCCCTTACATGTAGGGTAAATGGATTTGGTGATAAATTTACATTTTGATAATTAACAGGTCTCTGAATCACAAGTGTTGGTGGATAATGGTTGTGGTATTGAGCCTTGGATATAATGCGTATAATAATTACAAATTAATTTCATGCGAACGTAAATAAGGGCAGTTGTAGGTGCTTATATAATTCCATTGCTTGTTCACCTAATTTGGTGATATGGAACCTAATTTGGTGATACATTAACACTGCACATAAACGTTATAAATTAAGTGATATATTCTAACACTTTTTATGACATACTTATAATGGAACATTTATTAACAATATGAGCCATACTAACTGAATATAATAAATCGAATTGGCGTTTAGAAAATAATGATGCTACAGAAATGTGTTAACTCCTATTTGTAACACTTTCGACAAATTGAAAATACGGTACATAAAATAATATAAATGTGTAACAAGTTCTCTCTACAGTACTATAAGGCATAAACATTATAAACACCCCTTATTGCATTGCACAACCTAAACTTATAAAATTAATGAAAAATGTTTGCAAATGAGACATGTCTAACAGGCCTAATAGATTGAGGACGTTTCTTTGGTTTAAGTATAGACATATGTAAATGTTTCTAACACTAATGATAGGCCTAGATATTGAAACTAAGCTAGGTACATTAATAAAATAAAATAAACATGTAACAAGTTTTGGAAGCTTAACACCTTAGGAACTACAATGATCGCACATGTAAATCGTGCCAACGGGAGGATCGCTTTGGCACGTTTCGTGATAAGGGGTAAGGTAAAATAAACACTGTATCCATTTCTTTCTTTTTTGTCGTTCGAAAAGAGCCCATTGCATGTACCGCAGACCCATTCTTCATCGTCAAAATGTTCTGAATGGCATTCTTTTCTGTGTTTTGATGTTCCTGAAGGTCCAGGTTTATCAAGAACTGTGCTCCTTTTGGTTGTTGAATGTGCAGTAGGCCTAGTTACTGATGGACGCGGTTGGCTATCGGTTAAGAGTTTAGCTTTTCTATCGATGGTCAGTGTTCTTGTAGGCTTCTTTCTGACGTTTGTTGTCGGAAGTTTTAGGATACTATCTACTGGAGACAACGAGGTTCTGCCTTGTGGAGTTGGTGGTCTTTCAATAGTTGGCTCTGGATCCGGATGCTCGGGTGTCCTCTCAATAGGCGGAACTCCTGCCTGTGGATTCGGATGCTCAGTCAGTAGGGTTGGAGCAAGTTTGTCTTTGGGAATAACACATCGGTCAAGTGGTATGATTCCACACGACTTGAAAGCATTTTTTATGTTTTGTTCTGAGAATGCTTTCACAAACGGCATCTTGAAAATGCTGTAAAAATTCCGTTTGTTTGGCTTTTCTGTTGGGTTTTTCACCACATAACCATTCAACTCTTCTCGCCAAGCTGCATTGAGTGACATGTACACACCAACATCCAGGGCTGCAGTACGTGTGTGTTGTGAGCCGGGAATGTCAAAATATGGACCTCATTTTGGTGCGCAAGCTCTAGAACTTCTGGAGAAATGTGTGCTCCATGAGAATCCATAAGCAACATAACGGATCTTGCGGGATTGGATTCAAGGAAAAACTGAAACCACTCGCGACACAGTTCCTTTGTAATCCAACCCCTCTCGGATATACGCACCTGGGTATTTGGTATGTAGTCGCTCTTGTAGTCGTC
The DNA here is from genome assembly GCF_977018435.1 of Lepisma saccharinum. Taxonomy (NCBI): domain Eukaryota; kingdom Metazoa; phylum Arthropoda; class Insecta; order Zygentoma; family Lepismatidae; genus Lepisma; species Lepisma saccharinum. Next base: position 64,193,106 of record NC_139250.1, on the reverse strand, counting down.
ATGCCAACGAGAAACTTTGAATATTATAAAAGGGGGTACTTTGAATGTAATTGTAGCTATAATTCTGAGAACTTGAAGTTATTTCGAAGCTAGCTGTTTCTATAGCGGAGATTTCGCACGCGATTTGACGGGAGTTGGCGTCTGGGCGGCCGTTAAGCGTGCTGCCGTCAAGGCGCCTAAGACTGAACGGAGGACCCTGTACTATGTTACTAAGAGTGAGGAGAACCCACTCGACCATCCCCTACACATTATTAAAATATAATAATAATAAAGGATTCATGCAGTTTATTATTCATTGACTCGTACAATACAGCTAGATACGTATTCTAAGTTCACCTACAAGAAAAAAGAAAGATTGGGTCTTTCAATTTAATGCCCTCCTCAATTCGAGTTCGAATTGTGTCATTGTTGACCCACGTCTGTTTCGTGAATGGATATTTTATTTATAAGCGACATCTGTTGGATTTCTGGAATTACATAAAATTTCAGGAGCACAGAGAGAACATTGCGTTGACTTACACCTTCCCCGCATTGCGGGGTATTCGGGGGCTACCGTTACGCCACTGGGAATGGGGACTTATGGTATCCCACCAGCATAGGCGTAGCTAGAACTTTATATTTGGGTGTACACAAAGAAAAAAATGAGGTCTTGTACCTTTTTAATAGCATATTTTGCAATACAATCACTTGGCTCTTTAACTATACTGATGTTTGTAAAGGAATATAAATTCACTAAATGACAGTGTTGAAAATTTCTGAATATATGTAGTAGAAAAAAATCAAATTGCATAGAAATTACACACACACACAAAATGTTCATAAATGTTACAAACGAATACATCAAAATACACGTCATCTATAAGAAGAGACGTGTGTCAAAAGGTACAATGTTCTTAAACTCATCAATAACTTCATTTACATCAATAGACTAAGCTTTTTCCTGTTCCACAAATAGCAAGAGCAGGGCTTCCAAACTATCCTGCTTCTGAGTTGCTCTTAATTTATTTTTAACTTAGGTAAGCTTGGAGAAAGGTATCTCTCACACGTGCAGCTTGTGACAGGTATAGAAGAAAAGAGCTGTAGTACAGAGTATAATTCAGTAAATATCTTCTTTCTCCAATGACATCAAGAAATCGAAAATCTATAGACACTCGTTTCATCAGCGACAATGCTCACGTTTGTAACAAGTAATGACATTTTCAACTTCTTACAAACTGTCGCTTATTTTCTCTCTTATTGAAATATCTGTCTTTAATTATCTTTGATAACGCAGCATACCCCGTAGCTACGCCTATGCCCACCAGCTAGCAAAGGTTTCGCAAAGTACCCCCCAATTCCAAAGCTCGTTATAGCGTGGTGTTGCGGAGATAGGGAGTTAAAATATTGTAGGTCAAGTTTACTCCTGCCCAAGAATTTGTTATTACGTTGTTTTGTGGTGATAGGAGGCAAAATTGTCCAAGGACAAGTATAACCCCTGATCTACTGTTTCATAGTACACGATTTCGTCGCTGAAATATCCTAGGATACGTTAGCCCACGACGGGAATTTCTTTTTCCATCCCGGTACCCAGTGACGTGCGGTGGCATCGTCACTTGGGGTAGCAATCAGTAGCTTGCCCAAGAGGGTTGGTGTGGGTCATAGCCCTCCCACTTTAGGGCCCAGTATTCCTAAAAATAAAATAACTTAAAAAACAGGAAAAGATTGCAAAATGATGAATGACTACTAAAAAAAAGTACACGTAACTCTCACCCTCTTTCGAAAATCCAAAACAAGTTGATTTGACTACTAAGCCAGTGATCCTGGGTTCAAATCTCGGCCTGGCCATGGGTTTTTTGTGTGTCCCTTCATTAATTTTATCGTATCATCTTCGCGATTAGCGAAAAGAGGCGGAAAGCGAAGTAAAATAAACCAAATCAAACCATCAATCAATGATTTGGTTTTTGTTAACGTCAGTTTCTTGTCACATTTGCTTAATCGCGATGATGATACGATAAAATTAATGAAGGGACAAACACAAAGAACACCCATGCGCATGTCGGGGTTGAACCCGGAACTCCTGGTGTCGTAGCGCGCTGTGATAACCACTCCCCCACTGTTGGTTGATTTGGTGTTTTAAGTCCACTTTATGCACAGAAAGGCTAATCGGGACTGAGCCTACAGTTTAAAGTGGGATCGGAACCACTATGTGCCTCCACGGTACTCCGGGACCACTTGCACCCCCACGAAGGTCGGGCGACAACAAAGATGAGTGCAGTGGAAAGCTCTAACCATTCCGATACGTGGGTATCGGTAAAACAAACTGCATTTTTCCTCAGTGCATTTTTGAAATACCATCTTTGTGCACTTTATTTGACCCAATAAGAGCTTCAAAAATTAAAATAAAACTCAAAACAAGCTGTTGACAACTTCTTCACCAGGACACATAAAAATCCATCGCTTAAAAACACATAGGATGTAAGAGAAAATTTAATGAAAATGGTCGTGGACAATTTGCACGGTAATACTCATGGATCCCACTGTACAAGACAAGATATATTCTCGATTATGATGAACGATTTTAGGGGTGGTCTTGAGTGATGGGCACCCCTGTTTAGGAAGGACGTGCAGATCAAGGATAGTGTTCAGTAAAGCTAAGAAACAAGTTACTTTCAGTAGACACGCTTTCGTAATTAAATACGTTGTGGGGATTACGATATGGTTTAAGGGCACAAATTGTATGATTTGGAGGGGATGCGCCATTTGCCTTGGGGGGGGGGGCACCCCTCTATTTAGTTCATTTCAATAAGGGTTGAATTTTACTTGGTCTACTGTATTATATTACGACGGGTATGGGAGGGGAGGGGGCAAGTGCAGGTCACCTGTTCCCCTGTCTGATTTATCACCGCACGCCACTGTCGTAGTCATAAAATATAGGCATGATGTAGGCCTCCTATCACCACAAAACAACGTAATAACAAATTCTTGGGCAGGAGTAAACTTGACCTACAATATTTTAACTCCCTATCTCCGCAACACCACGCTATAACGAGCTTTGGAATTGGGGGGTACTTTGCAAAACCTTTGCTAGCTGGTGGGCATAGGCGTAGCTACGGGGTATGCTGCGTTATCAAAGATAATTAAAGACAGATATTTCAATAAGAGAGAAAATAAGCGACAGTTTGTAAGAAGTTGAAAATGTCATTACTTGTTACAAACGTGAGCATTGTCGCTGATGAAACGAGTGTCTATAGATTTTCGATTTCTTGATGTCATTGGAGAAAGAAGATATTTACTGAATTATACTCTGTACTACAGCTCTTTTCTTCTATACCTGTCACAAGCTGCACGTGTGAGAGATACCTTTCTCCAAGCTTACCTAAGTTAAAAATAAATTAAGAGCAACTCAGAAGCAGGATAGTTTGGAAGCCCTGCTCTTGCTATTTGTGGAACAGGAAAAAGCTTAGTCTATTGATGTAAATGAAGTTATTGATGAGTTTAAGAACATTGTACCTTTTGACACACGTCTCTTCTTATAGATGACGTGTATTTTGATGTATTCGTTTGTAACATTTATGAACATTTTGTGTGTGTGTGTAATTTCTATGCAATTTGATTTTTTTCTACTACATATATTCAGAAATTTTCAACACTGTCATTTAGTGAATTTATATTCCTTTACAAACATCAGTATAGTTAAAGAGCCAAGTGATTGTATTGCAAAATATGCTATTAAAAAGGTACAAGACCTCATTTTTTTCTTTGTGTACACCCAAATATAAAGTTCTAGCTACGCCTATGCTGGTGGGATACCATAAGTCCCCATTCCCAGTGGCGTAACGGTAGCCCCCGAATACCCCGCAATGCGGGGAAGGTGTAAGTCAACGCAATGTTCTCTCTGTGCTCCTGAAATTTTATGTAATTCCAGAAATCCAACAGATGTCGCTTATAAATAAAATATCCATTCACGAAACAGACGTGGGTCAACAATGACACAATTCGAACTCGAATTGAGGAGGGCATTAAATTGAAAGACCCAATCTTTCTTTTTTCTTGTAGGTGAACTTAGAATACGTATCTAGCTGTATTGTACGAGTCAATGAATAATAAACTGCATGAATCCTTTATTATTATTATATTTTAATAATGTGTAGGGGATGGTCGAGTGGGTTCTCCTCACTCTTAGTAACATAGTACAGGGTCCTCCGTTCAGTCTTAGGCGCCTTGACGGCAGCACGCTTAACGGCCGCCCAGACGCCAACTCCCGTCAAATCGCGTGCGAAATCTCCGCTATAGAAACAGCTAGCTTCGAAATAACTTCAAGTTCTCAGAATTATAGCTACAATTACATTCAAAGTACCCCCTTTTATAATATTCAAAGTTTCTCGTTGGCATGACGACTACAAGAGCGACTACATACCAAATACCCAGGTGCGTATATCCGAGAGGGGTTGGATTACAAAGGAACTGTGTCGCGAGTGGTTTCAGTTTTTCCTTGAATCCAATCCCGCAAGATCCGTTATGTTGCTTATGGATTCTCATGGAGCACACATTTCTCCAGAAGTTCTAGAGCTTGCGCACCAAAATGAGGTCCATATTTTGACATTCCCGGCTCACAACACACACGTACTGCAGCCCTGGATGTTGGTGTGTACATGTCACTCAATGCAGCTTGGCGAGAAGAGTTGAATGGTTATGTGGTGAAAAACCCAACAGAAAAGCCAAACAAACGGAATTTTTACAGCATTTTCAAGATGCCGTTTGTGAAAGCATTCTCAGAACAAAACATAAAAAATGCTTTCAAGTCGTGTGGAATCATACCACTTGACCGATGTGTTATTCCCAAAGACAAACTTGCTCCAACCCTACTGACTGAGCATCCGAATCCACAGGCAGGAGTTCCGCCTATTGAGAGGACACCCGAGCATCCGGATCCAGAGCCAACTATTGAAAGACCACCAACTCCACAAGGCAGAACCTCGTTGTCTCCAGTAGATAGTATCCTAAAACTTCCGACAACAAACGTCAGAAAGAAGCCTACAAGAACACTGACCATCGATAGAAAAGCTAAACTCTTAACCGATAGCCAACCGCGTCCATCAGTAACTAGGCCTACTGCACATTCAACAACCAAAAGGAGCACAGTTCTTGATAAACCTGGACCTTCAGGAACATCAAAACACAGAAAAGAATGCCATTCAGAACATTTTGACGATGAAGAATGGGTCTGCGGTACATGCAATGGGCTCTTTTCGAACGACAAAAAAGAAAGAAATGGATACAGTGTTTATTTTACCTTACCCCTTATCACGAAACGTGCCAAAGCGATCCTCCCGTTGGCACGATTTACATGTGCGATCATTGTAGTTCCTAAGGTGTTAAGCTTCCAAAACTTGTTACATGTTTATTTTATTTTATTAATGTACCTAGCTTAGTTTCAATATCTAGGCCTATCATTAGTGTTAGAAACATTTACATATGTCTATACTTAAACCAAAGAAACGTCCTCAATCTATTAGGCCTGTTAGACATGTCTCATTTGCAAACATTTTTCATTAATTTTATAAGTTTAGGTTGTGCAATGCAATAAGGGGTGTTTATAATGTTTATGCCTTATAGTACTGTAGAGAGAACTTGTTACACATTTATATTATTTTATGTACCGTATTTTCAATTTGTCGAAAGTGTTACAAATAGGAGTTAACACATTTCTGTAGCATCATTATTTTCTAAACGCCAATTCGATTTATTATATTCAGTTAGTATGGCTCATATTGTTAATAAATGTTCCATTATAAGTATGTCATAAAAAGTGTTAGAATATATCACTTAATTTATAACGTTTATGTGCAGTGTTAATGTATCACCAAATTAGGTTCCATATCACCAAATTAGGTGAACAAGCAATGGAATTATATAAGCACCTACAACTGCCCTTATTTACGTTCGCATGAAATTAATTTGTAATTATTATACGCATTATATCCAAGGCTCAATACCACAACCATTATCCACCAACACTTGTGATTCAGAGACCTGTTAATTATCAAAATGTAAATTTATCACCAAATCCATTTACCCTACATGTAAGGGGAAAGATGATTCCAAAACATAACTATTTATTTAGATGATGAACGTTGCGAATTTTTACAGTACGGCACATTCATGCATCAGAATATATGAATAAATATGTATTCATAACTCAGGCATTAAAACACTTCTTGCTGAATTTTTCTTTATTTTTACTGTTGTAAAAATTTGAAAATTTATTTGCATTTTGTTATTGTGGTTAAATTTATGTGTGTTTAAACTTAGTTAAACGCGCCGTGACACTTGTTATTTCCTTATTTGTGTTGGTAACAAAGAATCTCTTGAATTTCTTATGTCTACTTTCAATAGGTCCTATTAAAAAGTGTATGTGTCAGTCAAGCCTTTACAATGCAATTGGGCGTCCTCTTGGCAATCGCAGTCTGGTCCTCAGTCGATCCCTTACTGCTACACAATAAACATTTCTTGTACCTTTTTAATAGCATATTTTGCAATACAATCACTTGGCTCTTTAACTATACTGATGTTTGTAAAGGAATATAAATTCACTAAATGACAGTGTTGAAAATTTCTGAATATATGTAGTAGAAAAAAATCAAATTGCATAGAAATTACACACACACACAAAATGTTCATAAATGTTACAAACGAATACATCAAAATACACGTCATCTATAAGAAGAGACGTGTGTCAAAAGGTACAATGTTCTTAAACTCATCAATAACTTCATTTACATCAATAGACTAAGCTTTTTCCTGTTCCACAAATAGCAAGAGCAGGGCTTCCAAACTATCCTGCTTCTGAGTTGCTCTTAATTTATTTTTAACTTAGGTAAGCTTGGAGAAAGGTATCTCTCACACGTGCAGCTTGTGACAGGTATAGAAGAAAAGAGCTGTAGTACAGAGTATAATTCAGTAAATATCTTCTTTCTCCAATGACATCAAGAAATCGAAAATCTATAGACACTCGTTTCATCAGCGACAATGCTCACGTTTGTACCAAGTAATGACATTTTCAACTTCTTACAAACTGTCGCTTATTTTCTCTCTTATTGAAATATCTGTCTTTAATTATCTTTGATAACGCAACATACCCCGTAGCTACGCCTATGCCCACCAGCTAGCAAAGGTTTCGCAAAGTACCCCCAATTCCAAAGCTCGTTATAGCGTGGTGTTGCGGAGATAGGGAGTTAAAATATTGTAGGTCAAGTTTACTCCTGCCCAAGAATTTGTTATTACGTTGTTTTGTGGTGATAGGAGGCAAAATTGTCCAAGGACAAGTATAACCCCTGATCTACTGTTTCATAGTACACGATTTCGTCGCTGAAATATCCTAGGATACGTTAGCCCACGACGGGAATTTCTTTTTCCATCCCGGTACCCAGTGACGTGCGGTGGCATCGTCACTTGGGGTAGCAATCAGTAGCTTGCCCAAGAGGGTTGGTGTGGGTCATAGCCCTCCCACTTTAGGGCCCAGTATTCCTAAAAATAAAATAATAAAAAACAGGAAAAGATTGCAAAATGATGAATGACTACTAAAAAAAGTACACGTAACTCTCACCCTCTTTCGAAAATCCAAAACAAGTTGATTTGACTACTAAGCCAGTGATCCTGGGTTCAAATCTCGGCCTGGCCATGGGTTTTTTGTGTGTCCCTTCATTAATTTTATCGTATCATCTTCGCGATTAGCGAAAAGAGGCGGAAAGCGAAGTAAAATAAACCAAATCAAACCATCAATCAATGATTTGGTTTTTGTTAACGTCAGTTTCTTGTCACATTTGCTTAATCGCGATGATGATACGATAAAATTAATGAAGGGACAAACACAAAGAACACCCATGCGCATGTCGGGGTTGAACCCGGAACTCCTGGTGTCGTAGCGCGCTGTGATAACCACTCCCCCACTGTTGGTTGATTTGGTGTTTTAAGTCCACTTTATGCACAGAAAGGCTAATCGGGACTGAGCCTACAGTTTAAAGTGGGATCGGAACCACTATGTGCCTCCACGGTACTCCGGGACCACTTGCACCCCCACGAAGGTCGGGCGACAACAAAGATGAGTGCAGTGGAAAGCTCTAACCATTCCGATACGTGGGTATCGGTAAAACAAACTGCATTTTTCCTCAGTGCATTTTTGAAATACCATCTTTGTGCACTTTATTTGACCCAATAAGAGCTTCAAAAATTAAAATAAAACTCAAAACAAGCTGTTGACAACTTCTTCACCAGGACACATAAAAATCCATCGCTTAAAAACACATAGGATGTAAGAGAAAATTTAATGAAAATGGTCGTGGACAATTTGCACGGTAATACTCATGGATCCCACTGTACAAGACAAGATATATTCTCGATTATGATGAACGATTTTAGGGGTGGTCTTGAGTGATGGGCACCCCTGTTTAGGAAGGACGTGCAGATCAAGGATAGTGTTCAGTAAAGCTAAGAAACAAGTTACTTTCAGTAGACACGCTTTCGTAATTAAATACGTTGTGGGGATTACGATATGGTTTAAGGGCACAAATTGTATGATTTGGAGGGGATGCGCCATTTGCCTTGGGGGGGGGGCACCCCTCTATTTAGTTCATTTCAATAAGGGTTGAATTTTACTTGGTCTACTGTATTATATTACGACGGGTATGGGAGGGGAGGGGGCAAGTGCAGGTCACCTGTTCCCCTGTCTGATTTATCACCGCACGCCACTGTCGTAGTCATAAAATATAGGCATGCGTATGAACTGTGGCTTCAACAAGACAATAAATATTGTGATTTAAAAAGATGTGAGATTGATTGATTTATCTCTGCTGGACTAGCTACTTCTCAGTGCACGTCACTGCTGGTACCTACATTTCGGGATCCCGTACATCCCTTCCGCATCCTCTGAATTTTTTTTTTTTTGGCAGTGTCTGCTGCCACGTTCTTTTTCTGCTGCAACCTCAAAAAAGATGCGCGTGGCAGTAGACTCGGTCTTTGTTTTATCGTGATTTCATCATGCTATGTATGCAATTACGTCTGTAACACATACTGTGAAGTTGTAGCGATTACTTTCACAAAAATGTTTTAAGATTAGGTCCCTCAGCATTCTTCTAATAATAAACCTAAATGTTCTCGTAGTTAGGTTAAGTTCTGTTAGCATTAAAATAATATCGATAAATGTTTTCTAAAGATAAAGGTTCTTGCATTTCTCTCGTCTTAATCTGTTCTTAAGATTTGTAACATCATCTTAGCAGACGAATTACGTGGCAGCAGACTCGGCCTTTTTTTTTTTTTACTTTTTAGAGAAGGACATTCTGGGGATATCACACTATGCATAAGTTGCGAAATGCCATGGACTGGCAACTTTGTATCTTGCCAAGGAAAACATTGACGCCATTACAGAATAGGTACAGTATTTTCATGTAGTTTTAATCTTGTTTCATCCTAAATAATATTGCATTTCATCGTTATATTAATAACTCCCAATGTATATTAATTAATTTACTAATTATTTGCTAATAAAATTGTTCACTAAAATTGCTCTCTTTTTTTATTTCAGGCGAGACCAGTTCGAAGTACATTCCCTCTTTAGGAAAATGGTAAGCATAAATTTGTACATTTGACAACATATTGTGATACTGTAATACAAGTGAGGACTATACTTGCTCAAATGGTTAATTTGCATAAACTGATAGGGTTTTGTACTTTGTAGATGAAAGTAGATCATTATTGGTATATGTACTTGGTACGTGACAGGATATTCGAAAGAACGAAGTGTATTATAAAGATGTATATCTGTTGATTGCCATCGTCATTCATGACCGACCCAATAAATAACGAAACGACGTAAAATAACCGAAATACAAAGAAAGAAAGTTAAGTATTTTTATTTTTACACGATTCAACCACCGATTAGGCACGGTGTCGATATATGAGTGTGATATTCATGTTGCAACTTCTCCCACAACTCATTGCGCGAAATCACGCACAGCGCCATGTTTCCGGCAAACATTTCTTCGCTTATTGCAGTGGTTCCCAAAGTGTGCGCCGTGGCTGGCTTACAGGGGCGCCCCGAAATGTTCCAATATTTTCAGTGAAATGATATGATTGTTCGAAATATGGGTAAATATGCGATATCGCCTGAACGGATTTCTTCAAATTTACAGGAGAAACTTCTTACTGAAATCAGTTTCTGTAGCATTGTCAAAGGTCTTCACCATAGAATCCTGCAGAACAAGAAATAATAACTTTTTATGTAAGGAACTTGCATTTTCTGTAAAGCGACAACATTATGCCGTTGTTTCCTGCAGATGGCCCAAGCGTCGAAAGTCTCACCAGCGTTTCCAAATGTGCCTGTTTTTTTACGATTTTCTTTAACTATGCTTACCTAACCTAACGTAACCGGAAATGGTCCGTGGGGCTATCGTGAATGATTTTTGAGGCTATTGTGAATTATAACACCATTAAGCCTTGTTTCCATGATTATGAAAAACTAAATATGCTGACCAAGGCAGTAATTTAATTTTATTAAAAATATAAACTAAAACGTTACGTTTTAGTTTATATTTTTAATAAAATTAAATTACTGCCTTGGTCAGCATATTTAGTTTTTCTATTGTGAATGGTTTTTGGGGCTATCGTGAATGGTTTTTGGGGCTATTGTGAATAATTTTTTGGGCTATCCGTCAATGGTTCGTGATGACATAATGAACACGAGAGTAGGTATTTTTCAGTTAAGAAGGTTGAAACACTGCATACCCACTCCAAATCGACAAAACACAAGCACAACGTGTGATGATCCATGACGAGTGCACGCCATATTGTCTGTTACCCAAGCGGAACAAGGAAAACAAATTATTTACATTTGTACTTGCCTGTTATGCATAGCGGAACATTTTTGAACATGGGATTTTGCTTTTTTTACTGAAAAAAAGTATTTATTGTTCGTTGCTAATTCGCTTTCGTTACACACAATATGGCGGGCAAATCTTGACTCACGTCTATCATCAGCTGATATGCAGTGTTTCCAAACTTATTAACTGAAAAATGCTGCACAAATTATTCACAGAAGGTTTTTAAGCGAAAATTGATCCACAAACCATTCACGGAAGGTTAGGTTAGGCAAACATAGAAAATTAAATAGGAAAAAAAATATTTCACAATGCAACCTTCACACGTGATCTTGTAACACTACCACTTGGTTGCTGCACTAACTGGGGGTTACATAATCGAACGCACGGAACATTTGATTCACGTAGTCGGCGGTAATGGTGGCAAGAGCTATCGTGCATCGGAGATACCATTATGTCGAAAAATACATGATTTACCGGCCGAATACATAGAACGAAGTGACAAAACACTTCCACAAGCTTCCAGAAGTCTACAGAAACTCAGTTCCGTAAGTAGTTTCTCCTGTAAATTTGAAGAAATATGTTTTCACTATACCATACTGTTACCGTAAAGACACTTGATAAGTAGGACCCGGGACTTTGTATCCTATAAAACTCTAAAATATGTATGTAATTATCAAATAATTTTACAAATTTGTCAGAAAAATTAAGAAATATTCCCAGTAAAGCCAAAAATATGCACAACAGTACTTTCAAATTTCTCATTACAGGCAAGATCGTGTAGGGTGGGGGTGGGATATTAAATGATGTCAGAATCTCTCTAATCGAAAAATGTTGCGGGGAAAATACTGAAAATATCATGACTGCAACTATCCTCAGTTTCATTTACTAGTATGTTAGATTTACACCTTCGTGGGAACACACAAGTGGCAACTCTCTACAGCTCTGGTAAATCTAGGCAATCAATATACAAACAACTTTTTTTGGCAGATTTTAACTATATAGAATCTAAAAAACAGCCTACAAAACTTTTGTCAGAACATGTTATGATAAATATTTCCATTTCACAATGCACATGTCATCTTGTGGCAGCAGTCAATGCACGAACACAACATTGTAGGGGGATTTTAAGTATATAGAAATTGAAAAACAGCCTACAAAATTTTTATCAGAGCAAGTTACACTAAATACGTTTCCTTTCCACACTGCACTTACAATCTTGACGCAGAAGTTCCTGGTCATGTTTCAAGTTCTATTAAGCATTGCAGTGAGACACGAAAATTTTCTCAAGGTTCTCTACTGTGAAACTTCCTGTTATCTGCCAGCAACGTCTTGTAGAGGGAGAATGCATGTTCTACTACGTAGCATGAGGTCACTGGAGCAAACCTGAAACATGTTGTGTCTGGAAGAGTTAAATCTTATCATTTTCCAGAGTTGATCCTCTGTCCCTCCTGAGGACAATTGCTATGCTGGTAAAGGTGCTGTATCCAGGATTATTGTTCAAGATGTCTCAGAGTTTTTAGTTTGTCCCTTTGCTCTTGATAGCTTAGTTTTCACTTCTTCCTTAATTTCAAGATAATCATGTACACTGAGATCATTTGGCTCCAGTTGCTCGATACACAACTCCAGGAACCCAAAATTTACAGAAATGTAAACAATATCTTTCACTTTTGTATCTTGAACTCATTGCTAACAGATACGGCACCTTCAGTTTCAAAACCAACAATACATTGGCAAGAATGGAGCCAGTCTCACACTGTAGTTAAGTATGTCCTTACTTCCCGACACACCTCCGACTCGAAACTACCATAAGATTTTTTACAACCTCAGTTCGTGAAGGCAGCAAAAGGGGTCTCACATGATCCTTAAAATCGCATCTTGAAAAATGGCGACTGCACAAATACTATATACCACTTCACATGTTTAGATGCTAATAACTGCTGAAGAAAAGTGAAAATACTGTTTTCTATTAAAAAGATAAGTGAATAATAACATTGGTACTGATGAAGGCCTAAATGCAACTATTACATGTAGTGTTGTAGTTCCCAATTTTCAGATCTTATGCACTAATTTTTGTGGAAAGTTAAGAGACCATGTTTTCATTAACAGTATGGTAAAATTATTTAACTTCTAAAAAAAAGGCCATTGATGGTAGAATAACAATGATGATACACTCATAGCCAGCACAAAAGAGAGATATTACAATACAGAATGCATTTTTAACAAAAAAAATCCCTTAACCCTGCACACCCCCAGTTGAAAGTTAAAAAAATTCTGCATTATTTACGAATATTGTTCTGTTCCATATGTTTGTGGAGATGTGTTACAATGAGTAATGAATTTTTTTTTATAGTGACATTTATTACATCATTTTCATAATTGCCAACGCAATATTTTTGTAGTGTTTTCATAAAATGTTATTGGTTTTGAATAATGGGAAATGCATGGAAAGTTTGGTATGATTTTACAATACCGGACCCTTCCCCAATTTCGTCCATATTTCGCATATTCACTAATTTAGGGCTGCTAATCACGAATCTGCAGTTAATATTTGGCGCTCACGTGTAGAAATTCGAAAAAAATAGGGGGTCCGTGATCGCAACCGACAATGCTCGATTGCTCATTATGTACCGGAAGATTTTGTTTCTAATACTGAAAAATAGAAATATAATTTCTTATACTCACAAAATACGTAATCCCGATGAAGTATCCGAGGTTAACGTGTTGAAATTGTTATTTGACGTGTAGAAGTTGTAAATGAAGCTTTTCAATTGCCGCTATCGTTCTCCGTATACAATGATTGAAACCATGCAAAGAATGCCATGTTTGTTGCGAATCACTTCACGGAAAAATGGCAGAAGTTAGTAATCTGTGTGGTGTAAAGGTAGGAAATAAAGTTTTTTCTTAGTAAATTTTAGTTGGGTACATATTAATAATACAGGCCATTCGTTCATATTTCGCATATTCAATATTTTAGGACACTTGATCATGATTTTGTAGTTATAATATGTCGCTCTAGTGCTACGAAACTGAAATTTTCTTACGGTGCCCCACACACCATTAGGTTAGGTTCAGTTAGGCAAACATAGTTACAATTTAGAGTCGTAATTTCGTTCTTTCAGTATTGGAAACACGTAAATAATGAGCAATCGTGCATTGTCGGGTGCGATCACGGACCCCCTTTTTTCGAATTTCTACACCTGAGCACCAAATATTAACTGCAGATTCATGATTAGCAGCCCTAAATTAGTGAGTATGCAAAGTATGGACAAATTGGAGAAGGGTCCGGTATTGTAAAATTGCTCTGGAAGTTTAAAAGTAGTTAATATTATAGACCAGTATTTGGAATATCAGATATTGAACGTTCGAAGTGCTGGCATGACATTAGTGGGTGCGAGAATTACTGCAGGCTATGTTTTGGTGCATGTCATGTGACATATTTTACACCTGGAACCACGTAGCGAACAGTGCATATTTTTAAGGTATGTACTTTCCCAAGTAATTGTTTTTAGGTTAGGAGTGGTGGGGTTAATGCTGTTAGCAATTGGACATGCAATACTGATTTGTCATTCATGTTAAGAGTTCTTAGGTTCCATAGTGTTAGTGGGTCTCCCCGATGGCGGAGCAGTAGCATCGTCGCCTTGTAATCAAGGGTCTGGGGTTCGATACCCAGTAGAGGCACATAGTGGTTCGGATCCCACTTTAAACTGTAGGTCCAGTCCCGATTAGCCTTACTGTGCATAAAGTGGAATTTAAACACAAAATCAATCAAAACCATAGTGTTAGGAATTTCACACATGGATACTAATTTGGTGTTAGATTAGGAGTTTTAGGTTCAAAGGTATTAGTAAGTAGAGGTTAACTAACATTATTGTTCTTTTTTCTTGTGTTGAGTTTTCAGTTTAATGCTGATTGTTCTTTTGCCTCATGGGTGTTGCAAATAGTAGTTGGATAGAGAAATGTATAAAAGTAGCCCAGAATAGGAAGGTTTTTGTCTTAGGGAGAATTCACACTAAAGAGACAGGATGCACGTGACAAGCGACACTTGTTTCTTTGCTCAGTTTGCATGATTGTATAGATATAATTGCATTAATCAGTTTATTAGTCAGCCGAAAAAACTTAACATAAGACATGGTTACATCTAAATCACGTAAAATTTGTGCAAGTTATTGAAACTCAGGAGAGGCATGTGCATGAGAAAACTGAGAAATAATATGCACTGAGCTCAAACTGTATACGCTAGACTTTCCAGCCTGAATAAAGCGAATACCGAAACACTAGAGAAATGGTTCTTAACCTTCGTGAAACCATGTCCTGGTATTTTTTTAAGTCAAGAATTTAAGCCCAAGAATTTCCCTCATAATTCCTTTACAGTATTTAAGATTTTATGCATGAATTAACATGTACCTATGAAATTAAATATTGATAAACAAATTCTGGCATAATCATAAAGAGCAATAATAGTTTTATTACGTGTGTAGGATTGTTGACAAATATAAAAATATGGATGACGAAGTGGTAACATTTCCGGGTTCGATAACCGGTGGAGGTACATAGTAGCGTGGGTCCCACTTTATACTGTAGGTCGAGCGTAGGTGTAGTTTTGCCCGTCCGCTTGGGGGTGCTAGTTGGGCTAACTTTATTCATGTTTTTATCTATTGCAAAAATTATCATGCATTCTCCTTGGGGCCCGACCCTGTGGCCGAGTTGTTAGCACATCACGCTGCGATGCCAAGGGTCCCGGTTCGAATCCTGGTCGGGCTTGGTTGTTTGTGAATGCCCCTTCATCAATTTCATCATTTCATCACTCATCCCCATCTTCGCAAATTAGCCAAGAGGCACAAAACGCGAAGTAAAATAAACTAAATCAAATCAAAATCATTCTCCTTGGGAGACCGCTGATCCCCACATCATCATATCCAAAAGAAATTTAATTGTTAAATGAAATAAATATGCTATTATAGATGTTTGTAAATTTATTAAAGAACACATATCTTCTATAAAATAAAAAGGTAAAATTTTAGTATGTGAGATATTAATTAGATTTTATAGTTGCTAACAATTCATCTATGGCATGCAGGTTTTTTTTATTGGTTTATAATTTCTAATCATGTCAGTGTTGTACAAAACGATCCAATACACATATAATACACTTTTTTGAACGATTCTCTGTATTCACAGATTTCTTGAAAGCTGACATATCGGCTGTAATAACTAATCACCAGTATATATATGTTCTAATGGTTTCCCATGAACTCCAGCAAAAAACAGAATTTGTTGTTTGTTATTATTACTAGTACTACTGTTATAATAATTATTAATAGTAATTACACACATGAAACAATAATACAGTGGTCCCTCTATAATCCAGCCCCTCCAGTAGTCCGGCATTGAGAACTTACTGCATGTCTGTGTCTGAGACCTTGGCATGAGATAAACACTAGCCTCAGTATAGCGATCTGTACGCATCAATGTTGCACACGTGACCCCCACATGCACAGTTTTCTGTCTCAGTGTTAATTACATGTATTGATGCGAGTGAAAAATGTCCCTACAGAGCAAACGAAAGCATAAAACTTTCTCTAGTTGAGAAACATGCAATTTTAAATGATCCTCAACTAATCCGGCATTTTCGTTAATCTCGCAGTCCTCTGGTCTGATATCTGCCAGATTACTGTATATTGTTCAATAGTTAATATCAGTTATAATAAATAATGTAAAGTGCTCCCCCGTGCTTTGCACCATGCCATGAAGGCTTATAGGGGAGGGGGGGTTAGGGCCCCACACTTTCTTGATCACAGCCAAAGGTGGGGGTGAAGTGATCAGCACCACGCCCCTAGCCACCTTTACCACCCAGAGTTTCCTCCAGGTACCCACTTTATACGATGCTGGGTGGGCGTCGGAGCCGCTTGAACAGGTTGAAAAAGTCCCGGTTCTCCCCTGCTGGAGATCGAACCCGGGCCTCTCGCATGGTAGTCGGACACCTTAACGTTAATTAACCCTTTAGTGCATGAATTTTGAATTTTTTCAGAAGTCTTTCATAAAATGTATTTGTGAAATTGGTCCAATGTATACCATTAACAAACATATACAGGGTGTCCTAAAACAACTTCAAACATGCTTGGGTGCTGGTAGATAAAAACAAGTAACTTTTCCTTATAAACATTACCTTGAAAGCACTTAGTTTTTACGCTATAAGTACTGAAAATCTACCTGTCTGTATGGAGCTCAACACAACACAGACAACGATTGCTCTGACATACGGCAGGTTAAAAGTGATGTGAAAACAATTCTTGCGATGTTATAAGAAGTATTTACAAACTGACCAAGACTAAGAATTTCCAATAAATGCAGACTGATAATCAAAACTGTTAATTCTAAAATGTTATCATGTTTAGTGTGTCATGTACCAGGTGGTTATAATTAAAGTGACTGTGTTCAGAGTGATACAGCATGGGCTGTAATGAGAGTAGCAGTCTGAAACTTTGTAGATATGCTAACGAAGCAATGCGCTCGCGAATTATGGAGAGAAAAAAAAGTTCCAATTCTCGCCACCAGGGTGAAAAATGGCACTGTAAGCAGTCAAAATGTGGTATAGTTACAGGAAAAGGGCAGGAAAGATCAAACACATGAGAACAATGGTTCTGGCATGTTTATTAGGAACTATGTTTACAAGAACTGTTCAATATGGCCTCCCAATTCAGCAACATGCTGCATTCGTAACACGGCATGGTTGACAGTTGCTCGCAACATGTCTCTGATAGACACGATCTTTTAAATATCCCCACAGCCAGAAGTCACATGGATTAACGTCGGGGGATCTGGAAGGCCAATCATCTGGAAACTGCCTAGAGATGATGCGGTCATTAGTGAGGTTTCTCGCAGCAAATCTTTCACGTGGCGAGCGACATGTGGGGTTGCCCCATCTTGCATGAAAATGGTGGTGTGTTCAAAGATCTGTTGTTGCAAAGCTGGAATCACGTGTTGCACAAGGAGGTCCCTATAACGTGCAGATGTCACTGTACACGTAACAGGCCCTCGAGGTGTCATCTCCTCAAAGAAATACTGACCAAGCATGAAGGAGCTAGTGAACCCACACCAAGCAGTCACGTAAACTGAGTGCAATGGTTGTTCCTGCACAACATGTGGACGAGTGGAACCCCATATGCGACAGTTCTGAGTTTTCACTCCACCGTCCAGAGTAAAATGCACCTCGTCAGTCCACAGAATATTCCCCGGCCACATGTCATCCACTTCCATGCGTGCCAAAAACCGATGGGCAAACTCACGGCGTTGTGGAATATCTTGGGGTTTCAATTGGTGCACAATTTGAATCTTGTAGGGATACCAGTGTAAAATGCACCGCAATACCTTGCGAACTGTTGACCAGGGGAGTGACAATTCACGTGCCACAGCTCTAGCACTGGTTGCAGAAGTTGAGGCATGTGCTGCACGGTCAGCTACAGCTACAGCAACTTCGTCCACAACTTCCACGGGGATGGGCCGCCTTCCTCTCCCTGGTGCAACACCCAATTCACCTGTTTCCTCGAATTTCTTCATCATCTTCTTCAGCCCATTAATTGACATGGGCCCTCTTCTCAGCCCTTTCTGTTGGCGATATTTCCGCAGTGCAGCGTTACTATTGCTCCCATTCTGGTAAAACAACTTCACTAGCAGTGCACGGTCTTTCTTCACAATAGCCATTGCTTTTTACACGGAAAAATTCAAACTTTTTAATGTTCGGCGAACATTCACATCACTAAAGGAAAAAAAAGCAACAAGCGTCACCAACAACAACCAGGGAGCTCACACAATGGTTAGGCAATGTCACAGACTTTGACGTCAGAGTTACGGAAAATTCCACGATTTGACTGTTTCAGCTCCATTTTTTACCCTAGTGGCAAGAATGGGAACTTTTTTTTTGCATAATTTGCGAGCGCATTGCTTCATTAGCATATCTACGAAGTTTCAGACTGCTACTCTCATTACAGCCTGTGCTGTACCACTCTGAACACAGTCACTTTAATTATAACCACCTGGTATTATCAATAATTGCAACAGATGTTGACAAACAAAGAAATGGAAACCTAATATATCTGCCACCTCATTACGAACATGCAGATTTGTATATTGTAACAATATATTTACGTATTTAGAAATTTTACCTAGGTATGTTAAATAAAACCTGTTCCTAATTAGCAGAGGTGTCTCCTGAATGTATGCTGCGCATGCGTCAGTTGTGGGAAAAAGGACAGTTTGCTCTGCGACGACATTAATGAGCATTTCTACATTCTAATTTCTTCATATAGGAGAAGTATTTATTTTACTCGAGAGCGCTCAACTAAGCTTATATTACATTTTTTTGATCTGAAGCGATGCATACGTCAATTGTGGGAAAAGAATTATTACTTTCTTTTACTTCAGATCCATGAACCACATGCGTTTAGGAGACGACTCTGCTAATTAGAAATTCTTGGTAGTTGACTACAAATATTAGGACAAGCATGCTCGGACATCACTTCCTTTAAGCATGGAATTCAATATGCTGTTTGTGGTTCATTTGATTTGGTGTATCAGATAGCTCAACAATGTACCAAGTAATCCCCATGATGCTGCATCATGGACCATGTACTGTGAATAAGAATATGTTGAGACATGACTCTGGTATTATGGGAATCGGAGTCACGAGTAGCGTAGCTCGGAATAAAATAGGAGACTCAGATTCAGTTGCTTGGCTATCAAGGATAATTGAGAGGTCACAGAGTTAATTGGAGGATGGTCACTCACCTATGTGGTCCCTGAACAGTCACCCTGGTGGTCGGCCGGTGATGGGTGGCGGCTGTGGTGGTTGCTTGGATTGTTGCGGTCACGCTAGTGGAAGCTGTGGACGACTGGAAGGCAGCATCCAGCAAACCCCGATCAGTGTATGGAGAGGGTGAGAGAGAGGCAGCAGGCGACAACTGCGTTGATGTTATCAGCAGAGGCACAAGTCAAGCTGGTCCCCAAGTGGCTGGCCGATTTCTCGGATGAGTCCTGATGTGCTCTTCTTCGGCTTGTAGGCTTCCGTGGCTCTACCAAACGTCACCTTGGTCAGTCCAAGTGGGAACCTCCTGCTTGGTGTGTTGCCTCGGGTGGTGATATCTTAGTTCTCTCTCGTTTGTCTCCTGAATTGGGGTTTTATCAATCTTGGTTTGATGCCGGATGTTGCTGACATTGTCTTGCATCAATCGCTGCTCGCTGCTTCTTCCCGATGATTGCAACCCAGTGTTGCGGCGTTATTCAGCTGAAATAGCGGAATTCGTTGCTATTCCTCTTCCTGGTCTGGGGTGACTGTTCGGGAATAATGTCCCGAAGAGTGAGCGACTCTCGATGTTCGAGGCTCAGATCTTTCTTGGAGCCTGGTCCTTCATCAATATATTTGCAATATATTCACCTTTTTTTTGAGAACATACTAACTGCAAAGATGTACTTTGTTGTACACATTACGGTCAAGCCATTATCAGATGCAGGAGTGAATGTGTTCTTTGTAATATAATGTTCTCATTTCATTTCAGAAATCTCTGATAAACCTATATGTGCACATTTTATTTCTACTGCCATTTTTGTAACTAGTTTTTCTTTCTTTTTCAGCCTAAGGAAATCAGGGACATCAAAGACTTTCTGCTGACAGCACGGAGGCCAGATGCCAAAGGTTAGTACACATATTAATGTACTACAGATTTTCTTCCAGTTTTTTTTCACCTCCCTGCCTCTTACTGCCTACAATCGTTTCTTAGTTTCAGTAAAATAATGCAGTATAATATTCTTATATGTGACAATAAAAGCAAAAACAAACAGCAAATTCTAACAACAGTAGTTACATGTACAAGCTTTGTTTAAAATAAAGTTATTACGTGCTCATAACTGCCTTCTTATATAATTGTGGAGGACGAGGTTACAGTATTCCTTAGTAATAGTCTCTGGCCCAATATAGTGCATGTTGCCAAGTTTCTGGCAATTTTCTCGCTATCAGCAGAATCATTTTTCCATGTATCACTGAGGAATCACCCTAAGGTCTGCACTTTGTCATCAACGGTCTTTAAGCAATGTCCTCGTAGAGAATCTTATAGCTTCCAAGAAAGTCATACTCATAACAACTTATGTGTAGACTGTATGCAAGTGCTTTAGCACTCCCCAATTCCACTGCTTAAGCTGTTGTCCCAGCGAATTTGCAAAATGGCATCTGGAGTTTTGGTGCACCACAATTGGATGCCTCACTACCACCATATAATTGGACGTTTGCAACTACGAGGAATAGTTTGGAAAAAGAAGTGTCCCTAGTCTGCCATCTGCAGAGAGTTTTATTCTGGTGAAAGAACATGACATGAGCAGAAAGAGGAATCATTATTACACTATTTTTCCACATAGTCCCCGGCGACATTCAGCCACTTGTACTGCTTCACAAGTTTCAAGAAACCCAGTTCGTAAAACTGCATGTCCTGTTTACGGATAAGAAGACTGAAACCATTACAAGGCATAGAGTAACTAAACAATAAATTACCTTACCAATTATCCATTTAACATCACTCTTCTTAATTTGCTTGTTGCCCATAAGACGGCGCAATGTTCACGTTCTGTACTTTCCCTTCAGAATGCCAAAAAGTGATACTTCAGGCAAATTTCAACACACTTAAGTTCAATTACAAAAAGGGGTTAACAGGTGCCACTAGTTTACAATTGACTTGTTTCACACGTTACTCTGAACAGTATTATTAGCATTTACCCACACACTGTGAGCTTGAATTTAATGACACCTTAGTTGACGTCTGACTGAACGTATACTTCCTTAAAACTTCGCCCGCCCGTGAAACAAATAAGAACACGCCCCTACTATATGAATATATCATAATTAAAAATGGGTGATAAAGGAGCGGTTTGACAAGACAACTCTGTCCTGAAAAGAAACTGGGACAGGCATCGAACCCGGAAAGAGAGAGACCAAACAAAACGACATGGCTGGGGAGTCAGCATCAGGCCAGGGAGGACAGGGGACCATTCGTTTATTCTCTTTCCTTTTATATTTCTTTTATATATATATATTTTCTCTCCATGTGAGGAAACATAGGATGGGCCCGATGGAGCAACATGGCTGGGGAGCCAGGATCAGACCTCATTAGATAGATCCGACAAAGCTTCTCAGCCAGGTCCGGTATCAGATCTCAGGAGTAAAGGAGGGGTCTGACAGTTTTCGACTGGGGAGCTGGGATCAGATCTCTGGAGTAAGGAGAGGTCCAACAGTTCTTGGCTGGTAAGCCGGGATAAGACCTCTGGAGTAAGGAGGGGTCCGACAGTTCTCGGGTGGGGAGCCGAGATCAGACCTCAGGGAAGGGTCCGACAAAGCATCTCGGCCAAAGGCCGGCATCAGACCCAGGAAGGTTTTGGGGAGAGGAGAGTCTCGCACGTTCTCTGGTCGCTGTCAACTCATCAACTAACTACCTCAGCTTGAGCTCGCTGCTTATATACACTTGTATCAGCGCCGTTGCAGCGCCGCGATGAACTACTAGCTCTCCGCACAACCATATGATACTAGTCAACACGGGTCAGATTACCATATGTACACCAAGGATCGACCTTACATACAAACTCAATATGGATATCAAGCCATTAAGGTTCATTATATCCAGCAAAACATATTACAAGGGAACCTTAAGATAAAGACAAAAATCTTTAAGCACATTCACTTAACCCACCAATTAAATAGTTTACAAAGAAACACCACAAGGTTCCGTTTGCATTATTATCTAATGAGCATTTGACCCTAACAACCAAATACGAGGGGGTATCGTAAATTTTTGACAATCACCATGAAGTTTTTTAGCTATAAGCGTGAATTTTTGTCTGTAAACTTATTAAACCCTATGTAGCTAATGGTGCAAAAACCAAGTGATTGTGTTTTTTTGTTTCTTCAGAAATCGCATGAGTTAAGAGGAAAGTGTGAGATGGATATAATTGATGCCTGAAGTGTGACAAAGTTTCTGCATTTGAAGAGGAATAATACCCGACAGACCCATGATGAAATGAAAGCTGTGTATAGTAATGATTGCCCATCATATGAGACTATTGCGAGGTGGAAAAGGAATTTCCAAACTGGCCACATGTCACTCACAGACGAGCCAAGAAGTGGGAGACCGTCATGCACAGACGATGCTGTCAATGTGAAGAAAGTGGAGTGTCTTATCCTGGAATTTCGACGTGCAACCATCCAAACAATAATGAACGAAACGGGGCTTAGTTATGGTAGTGTCAAAAATAATTCACGAAAAATTTGCACATGACAAAGGTGTCTGCACGCTTGGTTCCACGCTAGCTGACTCCTTTTCAAAAACACACACGGTGCGAACTTTCGAGGTGGATGTTGACCCTTTTGGAGCAGGATGAAGATGATTTCTTTGGTCGTCTGGTAACCATGGACGAATGTTGGGTCTACCAGTACGATCCAGAAACCAAAACCATGAGCAAGGAGGGAAAGCACTCCCATTCCCCCCCACCCAAGAAGCAGAAGGTGCAGAAGTCTGCAAGGAAGGTCATGCTCTCAGTTTTCTGGGATTGTCGCGGGGTCGTATTCACAGACTACCTTGCGAAAAGTCAGACCATCACTGGCAACTACTACTACACACTTCTGGACAAGTTGCGAGGTGCTCTGAAAGAAAAACGGCACGGCATGCTCACGAAAGGTGTTTGTCTTCTGGCCGATAATGCACCCGCTCACTCTTCGCAAGTTGCGATCGAGAAGGAAAGGCGATGTGGCTAGGAAATCTTGCCACATCCACCCTATTCTCCCGATCTCGCACCAAGTGACTTTTTCTTATTTCCTTAAATGAAAAACCGTTGCTGGGTCGGCGATTTGACACCACAGATGACGTCATTATGTAGGTTGAGCAATGGTTTTCGGCGCAATCCAGGGGGTTCTACAAAGAGGGCCTTCGGAAGGTCAAGAAACGATGGCAGAAATGTGTGGTTATGGATGGTTACCATGTACAGAAGTCCTAAGTACCTCAATATAAAACACCAATTCTAGCTCGTTTAGAACAGGGTGATTGTCAAAACTTTACGATACCGATACCCCCTCGTAGTAACCTAGCTTCATGCTGGGCACGTTACAACTGCTGCTATGAGGGAAATTACCTTGCCTTTCACGATCAACAACAACATAGTGTTGCTAATTTTTCTGTTGTAAAGATCTTCAGCCTTCTTCGTTATCCAGGGTTGCAATGTTGTAACTATGGACTTTATAACGTGGGATGCATACTTGTTTACAGTTTGTGAAAATTTGAAAGAAATGAGACAGTTCAGTTACATGTTTTGAATCACACACCAGGTTAAAGACAAGCTCTCGGAGATATTTCTTTCACGTTTTCCATTGTAGTTGTACAAACATGGCAGCAAACCAAACAGAGAATGCATTTGGTGTGCTTCAGTTGGCTCATCTAGGTCACTGCATTTGATGCCATGTAGCTTTTTCTTGTGAGATTACATCTGCAACAGGACTGATTGACTGCTGATACAGTATTCCGCATCATCAGTTTTGTAAGGCACATCTTACGTTGGGATAGTGTTTCACAGTTCACCTGCGATGTGATTGTTTTCCCAGGCTCCATGAAATCCACCCAAAGCACACCTTGTTGATCCCAGAAAACAGTTGATATAGATCGACCACAAGGAAAAAAACCTTGGGACGAGAAGTCCCCGCGGAGCTTTCCCTTCTTCCCTCCACCTCGGGCCATAAGGAAGCTTGGCCCACTCTCCCCCTCACCTCCTCGCGGGAGTACACGGCACAGGAGTCGCGGGTCTGCGCAGGTTGTTTTGCTCGTGGTTCCACTATATGACTTTTCGTGGAGATGGAGTTTGCTTGAACTTTTTCGACTTTGATAGGTGTGAACGCACGACACGATTGCTGTACTTTTCTTTCACCCATTAAGCTCGGACCGTACACTTCACACAATTCTCGGTGAATTTCGGCAGCATTATGACCTTTGTCTTAAGACATCGAATCTCAGAGACTGTACCTCTTAACAGGCAGGATTGTGTATTCGCGCAGACATTTTAACATGCTCTAACTTGCAGGATAACCAACAGTTGACTAGCGAAAATATGATTGTTAGGTTGCTGATGGACCAGATGATGTTACTGCGCAGATGCTATCTGATCACTGTTACCAATCACTTATTATAAATAATGGGCCCTTTATTTTGAAAAATGCCTTGTAATAATGACAAAACTGAAGAAAAGAAACTTCCCAGAATATTGTTTCCTACAAGACGTATCTACCTATTTTTAACACAACTTAGCATTGTTGTAGAAATGCGCGACTACTACATACGAGGGTGAATCAAATATGACCGAGCCTTGTGCGGAAAAACATAATTTATTGAAGGAAACAGAGACATTGCCACATCCTATTTTTCTACATAGTCTCCGCCCTTAGTGATACATTTTTCCCAATGTTGTGGTAGGTTCTTGATGCCGTTCTCATAGAATGAACCTGGGCGGCCAACCAGTTGCGCACAAACGTTTCCACCTGATCATTGGTGGCAAATCACTCGGCCCCAAGTGCTTCTTTGAGGGGTCCGAACAGGTGAAAATCACATGTTGAAAGGTCTGGGCTGTACGGTGGATGCGGAAGCGGTTCCGAGTGCATTTCCACCAGTTACTGCCACATAACACCTGCTGTATGGGTTCTGGCGTTGTCATGGAGGAACGAGACCTGGCAGATGGGACAGCCTGAAAGTTTGCATCAATACTACACCTTAACTTGATCCAGGAGTCCACAGTAGTAGGTTGCGTTGATGGTCCGACGTTTGTGTAAGAAATCCACCAGTAGGATCCCCCTCCAGTCCCAAAACACCATGGCCAACACCTTCCCCGCAGACAACCAAACTTTTGCCTTCACGGGGTTTTCTTTCGCCTTTCCTCCTCCACTCCATGCTGGCACGCTTGGATGCTGGGGTGTAATGATGCACCCATGTCTCATCACAGGTAACGATGCGATGCAAAAATGCTTCCCCTTCCATGTCAAAACGAGTGTGAAGCTGGCGAGCAATGCGAACTGTCATCTTTTTGAGCAACATTCAGCAGCTTGAGAACTCACCGAGCTGTGATTTTGCGGAGAGCTACTAAACAAAGCATGCAACATGCCGGCTGTTCTAGTTCCTGACTCACGACAGCCCCACCTACCGGCCGCACATGCCCAATCACACCCTGCTACCCATTCCGACGCTTAGCCAATCAAGGCTCGTTCATATTAGATTCACCCTCGTACTTTTTCATTCACTTTGGTCCAATATGGTGGCCATAGCGGTGCACCGAATATGAATGTTTGCATTAAAATTTTGATTTTCTTCCTTTAAAAAAAACTTTCATTATTAGGTGGTAAAATGTAAAAATAATAAGAGTCCTGTTATTCCAGGATAAGAAAAACAAAATTCTCTTGCTATAATTTTTTTTTTCTACATCGTGGAAAGTTTGGAAAGCATGTGCCTGAAAAGTTGTCATCCCAAAAGACTCCCATGTAAACATGCTCTAAAATCTTCTGCATCTATTTTCACTGTTTTTTTATCATGATCAATACAGTGACCTCCTATTTTACATTGCACCACCTTACAATAGAGCAAATGTAAAATTTTCCCACATTATAAATTTCATCACTTTGGTCCCCTAAAGAAAAAAAAATCAGATTTGACTGTACACGTGAAACTTAATTGATTTTAGAAAATATCGCTATTTACAGGTTGTGTTGTGCAGATTTCCATTTTTTTCTCAATACACTTAGATCCAAGTAATGATGTTTAGATGTTAATCTTTCTAATATTTCCCTGCTACACAGCAAGTTTAGAAATTACCAGGTCATAGACTTACTTCCTTACACCCTTTTTTCTCAGTAATCTAAATAAATATTACCCATGTGTTTGGACACTTTTTGGACATGCTGTAAGATGCATTTTCAGAAACGTTCAAATATGTAAGTAACATTCATTCAACAGAATGGGCATCTGACTGTCAATTCCTGTGCTGGTTGATCTAAGGTCAGAATTTTTCTGGCCTTGTCCCCCACATAAAGTGGTTCTCTGAGGCTCACCCAGCCTCAAATCAATGGGTACCGAGAGGGGAATAAGGGCAAACAGAGCATGGTGCTGATCACATCACCTTTAAAAATGGCAGAGATCGAGAATGTGCGGAGCCCCACATCCTCTAAATGTGCCTTCATGGCGCGATGCTATATGTGCGGGTAACTTTACCTGTGTTCATTCAACAACAACTTATTTATTGAAGTTGAATGGTGTTTTCTATCTGTTGTAACATGTTTTTTCACAATCCACAGTAAAAGTGATGCGTACCAAGAGCTCTTTAGAGCCCAAGACCTGCCAAACTGTTTGGTTTTCATTGGTTACATTGCTGGTATTGCGTGGCATTCTAGACTGGACCCTACTACCTAGCTTCCCAAGTGTCCTATGATACTGACACCAAGGTTCAAACCCAGAACTGCAGAGATTTGGCTGTGCAGGAGCTCCTGCTTATTATAATGTTGTTTCAGATGTTTTGTTAGTTTCATACAGAAATGCATGGTCTGATATACGGCTGT
The DNA here is from genome assembly GCF_977018435.1 of Lepisma saccharinum. Classification (NCBI taxonomy): domain Eukaryota; kingdom Metazoa; phylum Arthropoda; class Insecta; order Zygentoma; family Lepismatidae; genus Lepisma; species Lepisma saccharinum. Next base: position 64,165,638 of record NC_139250.1, on the reverse strand, counting down.
ATTCTTGACTTCCAAACCATTCTTTAACCCAGAGATTTACTAAGATATTGATCGATCCTTTCAGCTGTCAGGATAAAGAAGAATCCAGACAATGTGAAATTCAAGGTGCGATGCAGCAGATACCTGTACACTCTTGTCATCAGGGACCCAGAGAAGGCAGAGAAGCTGAAGCAGTCTCTCCCACCAGGTAAGTTCACCCTGATCTCTTTTTTGTTTTCATATTTAAAACTAGCTTCATTGTTGAGCCTCAGTAGCAAGCTGTGCTTTTCTGCTACTTCTTTCTAGGCCAGTTAAATTGTGTTTATAAGCATTGAACATCCTCCTCTTTTATAAAATAAATTTATTTTAGTAGCATTGGGAAGTCAGTTTGTAGGTGGTGTTTATGGCCTGATAACTGCTTATCTGGTACAATTGACAATTCTTACTAATCTACAACAGACTTGCTGAATTCTGTAATTTCACTGTTTCTGGGTACGTAAACTTTTTTAACCTAGCGGCTGGCTTTTAGAGATGTAATCTCTACGACAAGGCACTTTTAAGGGGAATCATAATCTTTCAGGAAGTCAAATTTTAGACCCATTTCCCTTAAGCACAGTTAGAGAAATGAAGAGGAGGAGGAAGAATAAAATTGAATTTATATTTCCATTAATATTTAGGTCATGTGACAGTTTTTACATGCACAATTTATGCAAAATTAATATGAATAACAATGTGTCATTTCTGTATTGTGTACCAGAGAGATACATACACTATTGTTTGCACAAGGGGTCATAGGTTTGATACCCGGTGGAGGCACAGTGGTTTGGATCCCACTTTAAACTGTAGGTCCAGTCCCGATTAGCCTTACTGTGCATAAAGTGGACTTAAAACACCAACTCAACTATTGTTTGCACATTCAAATATGCATACCAGTCTTGAAAAGTGAGAGAAATTCTATAGAAAAAGTCTCAAATCTTAAATTGCATTGATAAGAACTATTATTTACACAGAGGTCTTTGCATCTTGAATCCTTATCCATGGGGACATTTTATCTATTTTGGGTTGTCAACTTATTATGAAGCGCAAGTTCAAATTGGGTTTCGAGATCTTAAGAAATGCCCCTGGAATTTTGAAACTCAAATAAGATTCAAATTTTATGAAACTGACATCGAGGAACTAAAAATCAGATTCTCGATATCTGTTGCAATAGGACCAAAATTTTACAGAAAACCCTAGAACTGCAATCGGTAGCACTAGTAGCGATGTCAATTGGACTACAGTGAAACGAAGTTAACAATGCCCATCCTTTTCAAACAGTCAATTCCCTCATATACATCTACTCCTCAACAGAATCGCCCCCCCCCCTTTCTATACCACCTTCCCCCAACGCCCCCAGGCTGCCATCATACAACCTGAATATGCCCTAACCTAATGTTTCAGCTATCCTTTCCCACTAAACCTTTCCCCCAAGCATAGAAATAACCCTTATTGACCAGAGCGAAACGTACACTCCCCCACTGAAAAGGAACATCAGCATTAAACACAGAAATATGTACACAATTTACACTCTAAGAAAATCATAAGGTTTAAATCGCAAAATCACGAGTCGATAATAGATGTTTATTTTACAACAAGCATTTATAGCAATGTCAATTACAACTTAATAACTGACCCTGTTTATCTTTGAAGTAGGCCACGTACTACAATTGCGTGCCTGCGATTCCGCAACTATCAGACATGGAGTGATATGTTACAACGAATAATAATGACAAATCCATACTCAAGATTATATGCAATACTGTTTTTCCTTTATGCAGGCAACACGAAAATAAGTAAATTTACAATATAAGGAATTATAATACAATTCAGTATTTTATGAATTTGTACCTTTTCTCAAAAATTTGCACTTAAAGATATATGCTTGCACATGTATATTTTTAGATTTAACGGAGCATAATACAGTCCTCGTTTAACATTCTACTAGAACATAAAAGGCCTTTCTCAGCAAGCTAGTTGCACTGCATACAGATACTGGTAAATACGAAAATTGTTACTCTTTTCTCCACCAATGATTTTTTAAGTAAGGAAATGTATAACCTAATGACTATGATCCATACATGATGGAATATGTTGCCTACGTTAATTCAAAGATGAATCAGATTCAAATTTACACATTCAGTACCCTTTAGCCATCATTCGAGTTCCTTTACAACATTTTTACCAAGATGGCTACGCGACGCGCCAATTTTCCCGCCCAGTCTAACGGAAGCACAACTCGCGCATAATGGCCATTATCGAACACACGAATGCTAGCATATGAATATAGTAGATAAATAATTGAATATTTCGTGTTCCTGGTACACTCACCTGATCACTGCGCAGGTATTCAAAGAGATGTGTACTTACACGTCACCAGTCCTCCGGCCGGATATGTCACCACAGAATTCAACTTATAATATCCTTTTCCACACTAACTTTTATTTCGAAACTTGTTGAGATTCGTAAATTGCAACCTTTTGGGAACATGTCCAACCATATGGATTCACTTAAAGTTTTCATTCAGCGCGATTTCCAATGATTCCTTTTCCGCCCGTTGCGTTTCAACCACCATCCACATGTCTCCTCCAGGACCGAGTCCATGATCCGTTCCTCCTATCACCAGTTCTTGCATCCGATTCCATTCGTCCAAGCCCCTTCGTTTTTTACTAGGCCAACGGATTCCACGATCCGTTCTTTGGAATCAGTTCCTGTTGAACGGTACCTTTATTCCGGCTTCATGGATCTTTCTTCTTTATGAAAGTTCGTAATAATCACTACAAAATAAGTCTGCATTTCAACTTGGTGATATGTTATTAGTAAACAATATCACTCTTTGTATTAAGATCTCAATCATAATTAAATTAATAAACAAAACATTAATTTGACAAATTTAAATTCAGGGTGCACTGAGGACATCTATTGAGAGTCCTTTGAATCAAATATCAGCTCTGTCGGCTGATCTGTATCCTACTGCCATCTATGGGCAATTACAGTACCCAATAGACTTCTATGTTATCAACCAGGTTAAACCACATATATCAACTTGTGAGGAACGCTTATGACACCTACCGTCATAACTGGCGCCCAACTAAAGGCCGAACCCCGTACAAACAATTCCATCTTCTAAACAATTTACAACTAAACGTTACACTCCAACATACATAAATATAGCATAAGACATATACCCTTTAGATACACATAAGTCCCAAAGAATTATTTACACTATTAACAATGTATTGGTATTTACAGCGTGATTACTGAATGATTTCCTCAGAAAGTGAATGTCCATGTCGCTCCGGTCAATACATGGTTGCATGTAAAATCATGTAATAAATGAGTCAATGACCACCCCAGCTGCGCGCTGTCCCGCCGCAAAACCTTGCCCACTTGGCTCCAAAGCCCGCCGCAAGCAAGATTCTACTTGGACTTTACGACCACAGAATCCCTGATGTTTGGCTCATTAAATCACTTCCCTGATCAAGTCAGTACAGCAAGTCTGAACAGAGGCAAACTAGGAGCCAACATGACCCAACTAACCAAATTTGTAAGGCTGAGGAAAAACAACAGAATTAAATCCCAAAACTGCAGTCCGCCGCGAAACCACACCAACTTGGCTATCATACCCGCCGCAGGTATGATATCACTTGACCTACAAAAGATTTATCCTGCCAAATTTCAAAGACTTTCGTGAACATCCTTAACCCCTGCCCTGGCATTTGGTTGGTCACAGGAACTGATAAGTATCGGCAACAACTCGTTCACCCCGTCCAAGTTCAACTCCTGCACCCTTTTGACCCAAAACAACCATTTGTCGCGGGAACATAACCACAATTTGCAGTTTTCGATTGACTGATTATTTAATCTTTCTCCTGATAAACAATCAACTAACGACAACGTCGAATTCCCGTTGTTCTCAACGCACAAATAAGGTCCTACAAACAGTTGACAGTACTTTTTTATTATTTTATCTTTGAGACCACCTGGGTTTTGGTTTTTAATGAAGACCAAATTACCCACTTCGACGGCAGGATTAGCCATCTTTTCGGCATTGAGCCTTTTTAATCTTTCTTGCCTTTTACTAAAACTGTTGAGATTTGACATCACCAGCTTGCCATCCCACGTGACGTTATTTTCCCCGTCCCTAAGCGGAATATCCGTCAGTCTTCTTGACATATTTAACCTAAGCTCCAAAGGAGAGTATCCCGTCTGAGTCGCAATGGAACCGTTTAAGAGGTATAACGCCTGTGCTATGTGTTCCGGCCATTTGTTATGATTAGAACAACACAGCACCCTCATCAATCGATTTAACTCTGAGTGATAGCGCTCGACCAGGTTTGAGCTAGGATGGTATACCGGAGTATACACCAGTTGAATACCCCATGTTTTCATAGCCTCTTCAAAAATTTTTGACTTGAATTGCGGTCCGTTATCAGAAACTATCTGTTTCGGGACACCTAAGTGCACAAAATAAATCTGAGTCAACTTATTTACTATCGTCTTGGCATTACTATTAACAATGGGATAGGCAACCATATACCTGGATGCAGCATCTAAAACCGTAAATAGGAACCTTTCCCGCTTCGGACCCAACGTGAACGGACCTTGCAGGTCAATGAACAGTAATTGCCCAGGTTTGTTCATGACGTGAGATTTTGCGACGAATTTTGCCGGATGTTTATTTGGTTTGGTGCGCTGACAGAGCTCGCAATTTTTTACGTAAGACTTTACATCCGTCTGCATCCCTTTCCAATAAAATACTTGGTAAACTTGTGATAGGGTTTTCGCGACACCGAAATGCCCCAAATCATCATGACATGCGCTCAACACTTTTTCAATTAACTTGTCAGGAATACAGATCCTACAGCGAGAATCTGTATGGAAATCTTTAATATACAATACATCGTTATACAAACTATACGTTTGGTTCCAAGTTCTAGATCGAGGATTGACATTCACCATCGTGCCCCTTAAATGATCTATGATTTGTTTCAAATTAGTATCCTGACTCTGAAACAAGATCAATTCTTCCCTAGTGACAATTTCCTTAACCAAGGGTGAGACAGCTGAAATATTAACTAAAAATTGTTCATCCATTACATCGGGAAAATTCCTGCTCAGTGTATCAGCCAAAACATTGTCAGCTCCTTTACAATACTGTACCACAAAAGAATATTGTTGCATTTGGATGAACCATCTAGTAAGTCGAGCATTCCAAGAATGGGCCGACTCGAGCCACGTAAGGGATTTGTGGTCTGACACGACTACAAACCGTCTACCTTTGAGAAAGGTGGAAAATTTCCCTATGGTAAACAGGATGGCTAAAACTTCAATTTCAGTCGAGGTGTAAGACTTTTCATATGATCTGAGCAGTCTACTAACAAATCCTAAAGGTCTCATGTTTCCCTCTACGATTTGAAAACAATAACCCCCTATTCCCACAAGAGATGCATCCGTTTGAATATAAAACGTTGCTTCAAAATTCGGAAAATTCACTGTCACCTCTTGGACTACCAGGGATTTAAGTCGCTTAAACGCCTCATCAGCTTCCATGGACCAACGCCATTTTGTCTTCAATTTCAACAATTCATATAAAGGATTCGCAATGATGGCATAATTGTGTATATATTTAGCCAACCAATTGAAACTGCCTAGAATTTTTTGTAGTTGTTTCAAATTTTCTGGTTTACGTAAGTTGACTATTGAGTCCACGTAAGCTGGATCCTTGGTGATACCCTGCGTGGAGACGATATGTCCCAGAAATTTAAACTCTTTAACCGCGAATTTGCATTTTTCCAACTTCAATGTGAAACCTGCACAGCTTAGCCTTTCCAACACCAAAGCTACGTGCTTTAGATGCGACTCGAAGTCCCTAGACTTGATTATTATATCATCCACATATACAACCACAAAATCCAAGAACGAACCGAGCACTCTGTTCATCACGTCAACAAATACCGCTGTGCCGTTCACCGAGCCAAACACCACCCGCCTGAATTGATACAAAATACCCTCGAATGCAAAAGCAGTGTACCTGCGACTGTCCTCATGCAAAGGTACCTGCCAATAGGCATTTCCCAAATCAAGTGAAGTAAAAAATTTACAGTCTAAAAAAGAAGTCAATAGATCATCAATTTTCATTGGAGTCAGTTGCATCGGTTTAACATGCTGGTTGACTTTCTTTAGATCTACGCACAGGCGAATTTCCCCATTAGATTTCGGGACAACTAACAACGGCGAACGGTATTCTGAGTCTGATAGTTCTATCACCCCCCATTCCAGCATTCGATTTAATTGTTCCCTCACCTTGTCTCTGTATGCATAGGGAATAGGGTAGTTCTTTGCAACGATCGGGACCTTTGTGTCAAGTTCCATGCGATGGACATATTCTTTACACAACCCTGGCTTATCCGAAAAGGTCTGTTCAAACGAGGTTAGCATCCCCAAAAACCTTGAATTTAAATCCCCATCTAGATTTAGAAAACCTTTTAATTTGTCTATCCAATCTAAGGGTTGATTCTCTAATCCGGGTGAATTCAAAGATACGTTGGATATTGGCACCTCCGACTCCAGAGTGTCGACTTCTTTAAGAGGAGTAAACTTTAAAAGAGCCCTACCATTGGGTGTTCTATAGAAAAAGGCCTCCTCGTCAAAATTGAGTTCCCCATGAATCCCATATATGACATCTAATCCTAATAACACAGGAATATTTAAATTTTTCACTACGACAAAACGCACATAGTAATCATAGCCCCCCAAATTGATCATTACCTTCGCAATTCCCTCTACTGATTTTGCTTTTGAGCCGGAATAATCAATCAATTTTATGCCGGAAGCAGGTTCCAACCTTGGCCTAGAGATTAATGATGAGATGGATTTCCAGACGCTCATTCCCAATAGGCTCGCCTCGGCGCCACTGTCGCAGAGGGCAACAAATGGTTTACCTAAAATAGCAATTTGAATCAAAGCAGAAGCGCACCGTTTAGACTCAATATTTACAGGTACAAATAAATTCTTCGAATCATCAAAATCAGTTCCTTCCCCGATATCATTAATATTTACATACATAATGGCAGGATGTTCTACCTTACTCTCACCCCCCGCCCGTTGGTCAGAGCTTCCCTTCGGTTTTCCGAATTAGGTCGTTGCATGAACGGTTCATCAACCGCATGAACCTCGGCCTCAACCACAATCTGCGAATTTGGTTGAGTAGCCCTTGGCTGCGATTTTCCTAAGACTCCTTTACCCCTAAGAAAATTAAGCACACACACCATACCTTCCCTATTCCAGTGCACACGATCCATTTTTCCTCGTGAAGGATTACCTATGAACTCTTCAAACAAATTTACTCGTATATCGCCCTGACTGCTGAAGAACAGCGAAGAGATGTCATGCACCTTGACATTTCTATCATTGTGAAGTGAAACTATAAACTCATTGATCCCTTTCCATTTCCTCCAAACATATGAATTTTCATTACGCATAATGCGTGCTAAGGGAGGTAGGGTCAACCAATTAATTTCTTTTGTTCTGTGCGATAACAGCTCCAACGTTTCTAACATGTTGCGCTTAACAACTTCTTCAGATTGGAAGTTAAGGATGTCATTTGTGCCAATCATGAGAATTACCGAATCGGTCAACTTTGAACACGATCTTAATCTACTGTTCAGCTGCTCTGTGGTTTGCCCACTCACCGACAGTCCTATACCCCGATTACCTTGCTCATCAACATTGAGTTGACCGTTACAAAACTTCTGAGCAAGCCTAAGCAACATGCTATCGCCGATCAACTGTTTTCCTTCCAATAATGGTTCACAAGTATTTGACATCTTAGCTACATCCCTTTGACCTTGCTGTACTACTGAGGCGATCCCTTTACCAGGAGGATTATTCCCAAGCGAGCTCACATCACCTCCTTCGATGCGAGTCGATCTCCGTTTCCCGACGAAGAATCCTCTACAAAATCTCTGTTATTATGCCATCGCCGTTTGGACTTAGGACTCGAACGAGTGCCCTTCCCAGCATTCATAGAGGGAGTTGTCAATGTGGGAATGCACGACTTGTCCTGGATTTCTGAATCCTGCGAAGCAACCATAACTTTGTTAATCCCTGCCTTGAAACTCTTGCCCCTCAGAGGAGAAGCTAGGTCTCGCTTGACAACTGCCTCTTTCAGCGACTCAAAATTTTCTATTGCGTGAGTTGCCTCAGCGAAAGACGAAATGTCCTGCATCACCAAATGTTCTCTTAATTTGTATGGTAAGAGAATACCCAGCTGAGCTACAATATGCGATTCTTCTGCTTTGGGTTGGATGGTGCGAAGCAACTTAAAGTTCTTAGAGAAGAACTGTAACACGCTTTCCTCAGAGGTTTTTTGATAAGGTGAATTTAATACTTTTGCCAGGCAGGTGCTACGCCACCTTGAGCTTTCATAATGATTGATGAATTCTGATTTGAACAAATCATATGAGACCAACCGAGCCTTTCTTTCGGAAAACCAGATCTTCGCACTCTCCGTCAAGAGTTTTGGCACATATTTAATGTATTGAACCTGATCGATACCATACAACTCTAGAAGTTCCTCCACTTTTTCGAGGAATTCAGTGGGTGTTACATTTGTAATCAGACCATTAAACTTTGGGAACTTCAACAAATCTTGAGGTTTTATACTGAACAACTTCGTATGAGCCAAGCCCTGATTCCCCTTAAGATCAGATTGTTCCCCGTTTCCCAGACCAGCACCCGTCAGAGCTTCAACCCTTTCTAAAGACCTACACGGTTTAACCCTTCTATGTCTGGTCTTTAAATAACTTTTCCCTTTCAACGCAGTCAGTCCCTTCCCAGGTCTTTCAGTTTCCGTAGAAGACTCTGCACTAGAAACACAGTTGCAAACAAACTGTTTTGATTCTATGATTGTCCGACTATCTGCAGCGTCAGAATTATCCGTAGAGGTAGCCTTATCCTTACGACCCACCCTAGTGTCCCCAGAGACCAAGTGACCAACATCTTTACTCTTAACTGGTTTACCTCGATTAACTTGCAGACGGTCTACTTTACATGTACCTTCTCGACCCCAGCTATCCAAAACCTTGCTAACTCTACCCATCGAGTCCTCAAGGGACCTCAGTGTCACCATAACTTCTGCAGGCACAGTGTTAACAATCAGAGCTTCATGAGCTTGATCCTGAGAAGAAATATGTTTCAACTGCTGAGAAGGCGAAGAAACTTCCTTCTTTACTACTCCCACCTCACTATCACTAACCGATTTTGCTAATTGAAGACCTTTCGGAATTTGCCTCTTCTCTATATCCTTACCTCCCAACTTATCCAACACCCTATCTACTATTTGCCCTTCCAAGGATTTGAAACGATTTTCATTATGAATTTCCATCTGGCCCAAGGACTTTTGCACACCCTGTACTTCCACATCCAACCTACTAGCCAGATCCTCACATTTCTTATCAAGCCCCTCTGCCCTGCTTATGCATTCAATCCTATATTGTGATAACGTAAGCGTAAGTTCTTTGAGGCCCTCGCAATTCCTAACCAGGTTTTGCTGCATATTTAAGATACATTTGTTTGTATCATTGAGGTCAGCCCTAAGGTCACCTACCAACCTACTGGAATGCTCAGTTAATTCAGACTTTAGATTCTGACTACTTTCCTTAAGTTCCTGCTTGAGCAACTCCGTGCTCTCTTTGGACGCCTGAGTGCTTTCCTTAAGTTCCTGCTTGAGCAACTCCGTGCTCTCTTTGGACGCCTGAGTGCTTTCCTTAAGTTCCTGCTTGAGCAACTCCGTGCTCTCTTTGGATGCCTGAGTGCTTTCCTTAATGAAGGAAAGTAAGGTGTCCAAAGTCACTGGCTCATTTTCCGTACCCATTTTTTTTTTTTTTGAAGGAAATTAATTAGAATTAGAAACAAAATTAATTTGTTTAACGCGCGAGCAAATCCGACCACTGCAGTCACCCTGCCATTGAGTCCTCGTAATCTTATGAAGCGCAAGTTCAAATTGGGTTTCGAGATCTTAAGAAATGCCCCTGGAATTTTGAAACTCAAATAAGATTCAAATTTTATGAAACTGACATCGAGGAACTAAAAATCAGATTCTCGATATCTGTTGCAATAGGACCAAAATTTTACAGAAAACCCTAGAACTGCAATCGGTAGCACTAGTAGCGATGTCAATTGGACTACAGTGAAACGAAGTTAACAATGCCCATCCTTTTCAAACAGTCAATTCCCTCATATACATCTACTCCTCAACAGAATCGCCCCCCCCCCTTTCTATACCACCTTCCCCCAACGCCCCCAGGCTGCCATCATACAACCTGAATATGCCCTAACCTAATGTTTCAGCTATCCTTTCCCACTAAACCTTTCCCCCAAGCATAGAAATAACCCTTATTGACCAGAGCGAAACGTACACTCCCCCACTGAAAAGGAACATCAGCATTAAACACAGAAATATGTACACAATTTACACTCTAAGAAAATCATAAGGTTTAAATCGCAAAATCACGAGTCGATAATAGATGTTTATTTTACAACAAGCATTTATAGCAATGTCAATTACAACTTAATAACTGACCCTGTTTATCTTTGAAGTAGGCCACGTACTACAATTGCGTGCCTGCGATTCCGCAACTATCAGACATGGAGTGATATGTTACAACGAATAATAATGACAAATCCATACTCAAGATTATATGCAATACTGTTTTTCCTTTATGCAGGCAACACGAAAATAAGTAAATTTACAATATAAGGAATTATAATACAATTCAGTATTTTATGAATTTGTACCTTTTCTCAAAAATTTGCACTTAAAGATATATGCTTGCACATGTATATTTTTAGATTTAACGGAGCATAATACAGTCCTCGTTTAACATTCTACTAGAACATAAAAGGCCTTTCTCAGCAAGCTAGTTGCACTGCATACAGATACTGGTAAATACGAAAATTGTTACTCTTTTCTCCACCAATGATTTTTTAAGTAAGGAAATGTATAACCTAATGACTATGATCCATACATGATGGAATATGTTGCCTACGTTAATTCAAAGATGAATCAGATTCAAATTTACACATTCAGTACCCTTTAGCCATCATTCGAGTTCCTTTACAACATTTTTACCAAGATGGCTACGCGACGCGCCAATTTTCCCGCCCAGTCTAACGGAAGCACAACTCGCGCATAATGGCCATTATCGAACACACGAATGCTAGCATATGAATATAGTAGATAAATAATTGAATATTTCGTGTTCCTGGTACACTCACCTGATCACTGCGCAGGTATTCAAAGAGATGTGTACTTACACGTCACCAGTCCTCCGGCCGGATATGTCACCACAGAATTCAACTTATAATATCCTTTTCCACACTAACTTTTATTTCGAAACTTGTTGAGATTCGTAAATTGCAACCTTTTGGGAACATGTCCAACCATATGGATTCACTTAAAGTTTTCATTCAGCGCGATTTCCAATGATTCCTTTTCCGCCCGTTGCGTTTCAACCACCATCCACATGTCTCCTCCAGGACCGAGTCCATGATCCGTTCCTCCTATCACCAGTTCTTGCATCCGATTCCATTCGTCCAAGCCCCTTCGTTTTTTACTAGGCCAACGGATTCCACGATCCGTTCTTTGGAATCAGTTCCTGTTGAACGGTACCTTTATTCCGGCTTCATGGATCTTTCTTCTTTATGAAAGTTCGTAATAATCACTACAAAATAAGTCTGCATTTCAACTTGGTGATATGTTATTAGTAAACAATATCACTCTTTGTATTAAGATCTCAATCATAATTAAATTAATAAACAAAACATTAATTTGACAAATTTAAATTCAGGGTGCACTGAGGACATCTATTGAGAGTCCTTTGAATCAAATATCAGCTCTGTCGGCTGATCTGTATCCTACTGCCATCTATGGGCAATTACAGTACCCAATAGACTTCTATGTTATCAACCAGGTTAAACCACATATATCAACTTGTGAGGAACGCTTATGACACCTACCGTCATATTATTCCATCCAGGAAGCTTTAGGAATTAATCAATGAAGCAAGTTGATTAGATTTTTTTTTCCAGAATACTAATTTTGAGGGAGATGAGACAGGATAATTTTTTCATTAGGTCATTATTCAAAGATTTGCAGTTATTGCAATACTAATCTTTAGTTTGCATTCAGTAATGATCATTTGCATTACCTGATGTGTTCAGGAATAGTGATTGTATGGCATAACTGAAAAGTTCTATTTTAGTTGCATATTTAGTACACCCTCCTTTGTGTGTGTGTGTATGTGTATGAAGCCAATTTTTGTGTATGCAGTTTCACTTTCCTGATGCAGAACCCATTGCAGTCAACTGGTTACTGCATACAATAATTTAGGTGTTGGGTGTCAGCTGTTGCTGTATGTAAATGTTATGGCAGTGCTTTATTTATTTGTGCTGGCCCGGTGGATAAGCATGTTAACCCGTGAGGCATCACCTATCAGTATTTTTTTGCGAGATTGCAACACTGGGAACTACACTGCACATGACTGCTTTCGTGTAGCTGAACATTCTTTCTTTGTCTTTGTTCTGAACACATTTCTGCTGCACTTTTAAGCCACATATTACAATACTAAAGTCAGTTGTCTCCTTTGTGTACAGTTGTCCCCCATGCATCAAAATACATAAGAAAAATACCAATGCATCAAAAGACAGAACACACTGCAGATTCCGAAGTTGCATGGAAGTGGGTTAGCGAGGAAGGGGAGACTGCCTAGCTAGCTAATTATAAGTGACCAAAAGTCTGCATGTCACTGCTTCGGTTGTTACGTATTTGGGCACGTGGAGACAGCTGTACACCAAGCATGTGACTGTGGTTAAAACTTTATATTATGTAATTTTGAAAGAGCAGCAGATCTTAGAAGAAAGAAAATTTTGCACGAATGATCACTATAATTCACGACATATTTCATACCTTAAATATAGATAAAGAGTTGGGTGACAGGTGTACAACACTCGCTCATGCAAACAGGGTGGCTACTCACCGGGAGTTCCTTGAATTCTGGGAATTCTGCTTGAATTACTGGCTTTGGAAATTATGCGTGAATTCTGCTTGAACTTTTATTCGTCCAAATCCAGTTGAATTTATACATACATGTACTTATAAATGCCCTGAGGCAAGTTTCTCACAGCTTAACTTTTCTCTCTCAATCTGTTTACTTTCTTAGTGTCCTTTGCAGAACCATCTATGTGACAGACGATTATAGCAAGATATGTTGTTGACTTAAAGTTGAGTTTGAAATTCTTGTACAATTAACTATTTTTCATAGATTAGTATATCCCGTAACGTTTGTGACTTATGTTTGTAGATGTATTTCTTTCTGAGTATGTGAAAGGCAAACTCCGCACCTTAAATTAAATAAATAATGTGTGTGTGTGTGTTTAACACATTCAGGTCTGGCCTCATAATACAGCATTTTTACCTCTGGTCTGCAGTTTTTGGTTGTTTTTCAAAAAATCATAGAAAAAATCTTTTTCATTTTTTTTTATTTACCACACATTTCTTAAATCTACAAAGCTTCCTCTTTTCAATGAACAAAAATTTGTTAAATTTTCTTTTCATTTTCAGACATTTGTGAATATTTTTTTCAGCAATGTTTTGTGAGAAAAAAAAGTACAACATTGTAACAAATGTTAGTATAGAGATATTTTATGTTCGTAATCTGGAAATTTCAATAATTAACTACATAAACTATCAATACATCTTTTGAATCTAATACTACTTATGTGCACATAACAAAAAATAATTACAAATTACAGGTAATTAGCTTTTGTATGAAAAGGTGGCTGCAGGACAGGACCAGACGATGTATCAGTTGGTTCTGCGTCATCTGTAAAAATTAAACAAATAAATAAAATAAATTTTCATTTGATACACTACAAAATAATAAATCAAAAAACTAAAAATACATCAGTGCATGTAGGAGAATCAAGCAAGATGCAAGATGAATAGACCCAAAAAAATTACCTCTTCTCACTTCATTCATAAAATACTAGAGTTTGCAACACTGTTTATATTGTCAACAATTAATTGTTACGAATATAACCTACCTTCCAAATCTTCAAATTCATCTGCATCATCAAAATCGTTGCTACCCAACAACAAACAGTTGCAGGTGCGAGATAAAAATAGCATATGAGTCACCTAGCGGTCGAAATTTCAACAGAGGGGCTTGAATGAACAGGCACACATGAGACAAAGTACGAACAGAGCCCGTAGTTCAATCGGCTAAGCGAATGCATACCGCAGGATGGGCTATGCCGGTCGTTCGTCCACATTGACTAAGTGCACTGCAGGCTATGCCCATCGTGAGACCCCAATGTGTTAATTGAATTATATTTTTTGGATACATTGGAATCATACAGACCCTTTATATTGGGGGGGGGGGAGTTGCGGGGTGGTAATACGCAAGGTTAAAATGGAGGGAAAAAATGCTTGTACCCTTGAATTTTTTTGGAAAATTCTCCTTGCAAACCGGGAATTATACTTGAATATTATCATAGTCCTAGAGTAGTCACTCTGGCAAATTACAGAAAATGAAATGCCTAATGGAGAGTTATGTAAGTTGTCACCTTCTAATCTTGCCTCTGAAGTTTCTAGGTTCAAGACCTAGCCTTGCCATGTGTTTTGTTTGTGAGGGTCATCAATTTCATCTAATCAGCCATCGCATTTAGCGAAATGAGAGAGAAAAGCAAGAATAAATAAGAAAAATACAAATGAGACCTTATTGCAGGGTGGCGACAGACGTGGAAAACCAGGAAATGTCAGGCAATTTCGTCTTATTTTTTTTTTTTTAAATATCATTATGGAACTCTGCACGGGAACAGGAAACGTTGTTCGTAAGTTTCAGCCTCAACTTTTCGGCCCCTTTTATGCACACCACGTCGCCAGGAACCAGTGATGGCAGGGGGGGGAGGGAGGGAGAGAGAGAGAGAGAGAGAGAGAGATAGATAGATAGATAGATAGATAGATAGAGATACGAGGGTCACTATTTATATTTTGAGCCTTGGCAACACTGATTGAAGTTAGGCACGATTTGACGTTTGCACGGAATCGTCTGGCATTATTGACCATAACGTACTTCAAATGTTTTGTCAATAACTTCATTTGTGTTGTTTATGTTGCCTTGGAGATTGCGCGACAACAATAAAATGGAATTAACTCGTGAACATTTTCGTGCGATGATTTTTTACGATTTTCGATGTGGATTATCAAGACAAGAGTGCATCGATCAACTTACTTCCACATTTGGCGATGAAGCCCCATCCTTTGTCACTGTGAAACGCTGGTATAACGAATTTAATCGTGGCCGCCATTCGCTCACCGACGAAATTCGCGAAGGTCGTCCAAAATCAGTTGTTGTTCAAGAAAACATTGATGCTGTGCAAAACCTAATACTGCAAGATCGTCATGTGACATACTGTAAGATTGAGGCAACCATAGGCATTAGTTCCACCAGCATATATAAAATATTACATGGTCGTTTAGCTGTGAGAAAGGTATGTTCTCGTTGGATCCCACACAATTTGACAAAAACTCAAAAAGACGCTCGCGTCAATTGGTGCAAACAAATGCTTAATAAATACAATCGTGGTGCTTCAAAAGACATACATAAGATTGTAACAGGTGACGAATCATGGACATATGCATATGAGCCGGAACGTAAACAGCAGTCGACTGTATGGGTGTTTCAAGATGAACCCAATCCAACAAAAGTTGTTCGCGCTCGAAGCACATCGAAACAAATGGTCGTCTGTTTTTTCGGGAAAACTGGTCATGTGGCAACTGTGCCTTTAGAGGAACGTAGAACGGTCAACTCTGAATGGTACACAACAATTTGTTTGCCAGAGGTCTTCGGTCAAATATGGAAAACAAACAAATGCCGTCGGATCATTCTTCATCAAGACAATGCCAGCTGTCACACATCTCATCTAACAACCGACTTTTGAACAGTAAAAAAATTGAATTGATGGGTCATCTGCCGTACAGTCGTGATTTGGCACCCAATGACTTCTTCTTGTTCCCGAATGTCAAGAATAAATTGAATGGACAACGATTTTCGTCGGCGGAAGATACCATTGATGCGTTCAAAAAACATATTATGGAGGTGTCTCAAGAAGATTGGAAAAACTTCTTTGACAAATGGTTCGAACAAATGCAAAAGTGTATTGACCATAAAGGAGAATACTTCGGAAAAAAATAAAGCAGTTTTCAATGCCAAATTCGTGTTTTTTCATTTTTAGGCTCAAAATATAAATAGTGACCCTCGTATATATTGAGAGATAGATAGATATATATTTCTCTCGCGTGGGCTTCTCGGCGTTAATTTTAAATTCGAACTCTTTGAAGTAAAATTGTTATAACTCTGGCACTATGGGAACAATTTACTTTGGATAACTTTTGTTTTGCAGCTAAAATATCAGAGCATGCAATTCAGAACGCCGGACCGAGGAAGGGGCATGGATATGTTGCGGGGAGAGGGGGAGGTTGGTCATCAGTATGAATTTCCCCAGCTTGCTCCAGACCTGTGTCAGAGTTTCCACCCAAACATAAAAGTATGAAGGTTCAAAAAGTCAATTCATTTCGTAATCAGCACCATAATACCATATGGTATCATCGGGCCAGTAGGACCTTACTCTGATGATACCATATGGTATCATGGGGGGTGTAAAGGTTAAGGCTCTAAATATTACATGGAAAATGCATTGAATTATCATTTTTTTCTTGTCCGTATAGGAGTAGTAAGGGAACTTGTCAACAGATGGAGGCAATAAGAGCCGGTGGCGCCGTCCGATAGTTGTCGTACGTCGTAGTAATGCATTTTCTTGGGCAAACTGAAGGAACATTGAAACAAACAGGTTCCATTGATACATACGATTTTTGTTGAATATCGCCACCCGACAAAATATCTCACTACAACATGCAACAGAAATTGCATTGACTGCAACATCCAACAAAAATTTCATGCATAAACAAGAAGAGCTTTAGACTGCAAATATGCTGCTGGAATTTATTACTCTTTTGGCTCACTTCACCTTCTTTAATGTATGTAGCAGTGCTTAAGAAGGTCTTCTTTCATCATCCTGACGTATTACTGGTTTCGCACAAGTTAACATACATTTACAATGACATTGCACTATTCTTAGATATCAAGAAGAATCCAACAAAACGGGATATATATTGAATACTATCACGAAAAGTGAAACATAAATCTGCATTGGTGAATTATAAAAATTTGCAAGTGCATGCTCCCAACCTCAAATTTACTGCAACACTAGTATTGCAATGAAATTAACGCCACTCTCTGTCCTATCTGTTAGTAGGGACATTGATTTTTCGCAAACGCCAAAACCGTGAAAAATGGTAGTTGCTGTGAAGTTATGTTTAGGAATGTGCAGTGATGTCTGGGCACATTTTTCACCCATTAGAAATATCGAAATAATGCGTATTTGGCATAAAATGCGAATTGTTGGCATTTTTAGCGATTTTTTTAAAAGAAATGTCCTAAAACAATGAAAAATTCCATGAAATCCAACATACTTGTCTTTTCTAGGCCATGTTTGTGTACATAGAACATGCAAGTTTTCCAATATTTTATTCAAGACTAAACTATAGTACATGGAATAATTCTGATGGCCACATTAAATCATGTAAAAGTGGCAGGGTTCTAACAGGAGATAGAGTGCATATCTACCGTCACACGGGAGCAGCATCTTCAGTATTTGTCGCACGAGATATGTTTTGAATTACCAAGCTAAGTGTGCACCATCGGCATTTGTCGAGCTAGTAATAATGGAGCTCAGTCATTAGGGCATGTGACTACTATGCGAGAGACCCGGGGTCGATCTCCTGTGGGGGAGAACCAGGATGTTTTCCACCTATTCAAACTGCTCCGACACCACCCAGCATCATATGAAGCTGGTACCTTGAGGAAACTTTGAGGGATAAAGGTAGCCAGGAGCATGCTGCTGATCACATCACCCCCACCTTCAGCCGTGATCAAGAAAGTGTGAGGCCCTAACTCCACACCCCTATACACCTTCATGGAAAAGTGCAGGGGAGCACTTTACTTTTACTTCCTCAAAAATCTGTTCCAACATATAAAACTGTCTTGAAAATACGTAGACCATGTGACCTACAATTTAAAATAATAGTTTAAAAGCACAATGGAGTATTAAGTTTCAGTATATTTGGCAGATAAATGTTCTAAAACAAAAACGCGAATTTTGGAAAACGTAACACTAACAAGTCAAAAAAATACAATGCCAATTTTTGGTGCCATAATATATCGGTATTGGTCACTTGAGATTGATTGATTTTAATTTTTTGGGTGTGTCGCCACTTATGGTCATTATGCACCCTTCAGTATATACGGGGAAATTTCCATTATCTAAAATCCATACCTTAAAATTAAAAAAAGGGGTATTGAAAATAACTTTCCCAAAATAACTTTCAAGATATCAAACTCTCACGAAGAGGCGTAAGCCATGTGACTTACAATTTGAAACAGTAGTTTTAAAACACCATGAAGGTATAATTTGAGATATTTGCCAGAAAATGTGCTACCAATTAGGTATAAATAAAACAAGAATATCAGTTGTAATTTATTGCATTAGTAACAGTGATTTCTAACCTAATTTTCGGCATAATCACACCGTTGTTCTGGCATTTGTCGTAGCATGGCACTAAATTTTGTATGCCCATGGTATATGTGTCTGACAGCAAAGACTGGAACTATCTCTACCGCAGTGTAGCTGTGAAATCCTTGTCCTGCCAGAGAACTCTTCAGTTAAACAAAGAGATGAAACTGTACATTCAAGGCCAGGGCTGTACAGGAAGTGGTTCAAAATCTCTCGCATGAAGTGATGGAACACCTGCATGTACTCAGCTGTATGGGGCTGTGCACATTCGATTGGCCTTTGTGAATTGCCTGCAACATCTTCTGACCATACTATCATTGACGACATCTGGTCTGCACACATCACATGATTGCTGGTGGCTCTGTGCCAAATTCTGAGCGTGCAAAAATCTGATTACTACACGTAGGCTACATCGCAGTCTGTGGGAGACTGTATGAGAGCTGCAATATTTAACCTAGAACTTTCCTAAAACGGCTGCATTGCAACTGTACCAGATTACAGCTACATGCCATTTCTTCCTGCCTGCATGTGTGTGTGTTGCACTCCACCCACTAGTGCTGCGTATAGACACCAGTGGACCTTTTTTCAGGATGCCCCTCGTATATGAACTTTCAGAAGCTTTTATTATTAGAGTGTTCCTGTTTGAATGTGTGGTTAGCTAAATCAGGTACCTATAGAATGCAATTCTATAAATTCCTTGCGTTAAATTTCTAATACCTACATACCCTTTTCGTCAGCATTAATGGTATAACTGCATGTTGTCATTTTCACAGCACTTCACTTGGATATACTGTACTGAAGCAGAAATCCCATTGATAATGTAAGGAAATATGACACTTTCTTTTGTTTGATTCAGTTGTTTCACTTATATGCAAGAGTTAAGTTGTTTGCTTTACAGAGAAGAGAGAAGTAGCTTTATGCATTGAAAAATGAGTTCGCACTCATGGTTCTTGCAAGCAGAGGGTTCCAAACCTCAGTGGAAATATCAACATATAATACCGAGAATGTATAAGGAGACTGATAAATTACAAATTGTATTTCTTAATCAATCACGCTTCACTCTTATCTCATTTAGTCGTAACTTGAAAAATAATCAAGTATTTTATTTTAAACTTACTGCATATGATAAAATTCCGTAATCCTTCCTTAGCTTGTGAATTGTAATAATTTTCCAAATTCACTATTTTGCAGTTTGAATTCAAATCATAGAGAATAGAGAAATTAAGTCAATTTCATAGAAGATAATATTGGTACTTAACAAATCCATACTTGGATCTGTATGAGTTTATTATTTCTATCGATTTAGTTTAGTTTGTAATTGTCAGGGAAAAATGTAAATTTTGTCCTGGAAAACCTGGAAAAGTCAGGGAAATTCATTTCTGCTTGTTTGTAGCCACCCTGTATTGGCATATATAAAACTTTTTATTTCACTGTGTTGAACCTTGTGGGTGCAATGTTTTTGAATTCTATATTGTCCAGTACTTTTTGTTATAATTTATCACAATTGTAATTGATTTACTTGTTAATATATTCACTTTTTCCTTTCAGGGTTGCAAGTCAAGGAAATCAAGTAAGCTCCTGTATTGCAAGGATGTGAATAAAATTCTTGACACCTGTATATGCCTTTCTCCTTGTACACAAATTTCAATTGTATATTCACAATAAATAGCACCTACATCATATTTATTTTCTGTGCAGTATTTTAACTATCATATAGTTACCAGATTATTCTAACCCAGATAAGAACTGCTTGAGGTTACCATATGATGGAGGAGAAGAAACTCAATGCATGCCGAAGTGTTTCTATGTATAATTGAAACAAACTCTATTTGGTAAACTATCTTTCATCTAACTGCACCCACCCTCCCCTCAATGCCAGAGCTCTCAGGTTCGAATCCCAGTCTAGGCATGAGTGTTTGTGAGTGTTCATTCATCAATTTTATCGTATCATCACTCATCCCCATCTTCGCTATTAGCCAAAAGTGGCAGAAAAGTGAAGTAATATAAAGCAAATCAATCAAGCTGCACCTCCCTGCACTGCTGCTGGTGTGGTGATAATGTTTTTGTCATGTAAACAAGTGCTCTGTGGAGGCTTATTGCACAGTGGTTCAGATCCCACTTTAGAGTGTAAGTCCAGTCCCAATTAGCCTATCGGAGCATAAAGTGGACTCAAGACAAACTGATTTTTGTTTTTAAGTATACGTTAAGTCCCGATTAGCCAATCGGAGCACAGGGTGGACTTGGAACTGCTAACAAGGGAAGCTCCCAAACCTCCCGGACAATAATTGGACCAAAGTTACAAGTTTGCAGTGTAACATTTTGCAAATTAAACTTTTTCAATATGTATAGTCATTCCAAAAGAAACTGTTTTCTTTGTTACCTTTGGTAAACTGACTTAAGGCATATTGTATTTAGGGGTGCTCCTGGAATTGATGCAACGAAATATCTACAGAGATCAGTTGCAAGAAGAGAGATAAAATTATGTTAAGGAGGATAAGTCTACATATCATTGGTTGTGTCTCTTGAGAAAATTAAAATCGCTATGCACTTGCATCATTCTATGTACTTTATGGTAATGTGTTGCAATTAGACAAGCTGATTGTTGCACCAGGAGTAGAGACAATGGCAGCACTGGTATTACAGTCAACAACATTACAAAAATGTCACTCTGTGTAACATTTATTACCAACAGGTTACAGAACAACAGCCTGTTGTGTGTTATACATCCTGATGCTTCCTATTTTTTTATAGGTTGATATTGTGGTGCAGGCCAGCCTGGTGGTAACATTGCCTTGTAGTCAAATAGATCCAAGTTCAATACCCGGTAGAGGCACATGGTGGTTTTTATCCTGATTTAGACTGTAGATTCTGTCCCAATTAGGCTATCTGTGCATAAAGTGGACTTAAAAACTCAAAACATGATATTGTGGTATACTCAACTGATTGTAAAAGAGTGAATGTAAAAATGAAAAGTCTGTCGTGGAGAGAAGCGGAAGGACACAACTCCAAATTATGAACTTTACGAGAGAGAGGAAATGATGTATTCTTAGGAATATATCTGACTCTTAAAAAGAGTAAATTGGAGCTCCACTTTCCTGCTAATGATTAGAAGTAGAAATATGTCAATCTGACTTCAAATAGAGTTTGAAGTTTATTTAAAACTAAACTGAAAACCACATTTTTGGAACATTCCTGTGGTTCTCATATAACAATATGTACAGGGTTCCCACACACCTGGAATGCTCAGGGAATTTGAAGAAAAGTAAAAGCTCAGGGAAAATCATCTAATAATCATGGAGTCCCAATGAAGCACATCTGAAGGACTAAAATATGCTTGTTTTTGTACTAATTATTCCAACTTCATGAACTTGCTTTATATGAACCGTTTTCAAAATCTAGGCATCACAGATTATTTGATATTATATCAGGGTGTCTATAAGTTAAGAAATCAACGGATAGGCCAAGAAAGTCGAGAAATTATTCTTTAGGTCAAGAACTTTTGCTATTTTTTGTAGTATAGTGAACTTACATTGTTATATACCTGTACTGTGATTTGGTAAAATTGAATATTTAGAAATCTAAAATTGTATTGAGTTGTGGTAAAGATTGGTTTATTGTATTTCTTTCATAATATTTTTTACATGATTAATACTTGTAATTAAAGCAAGTCTAAATCTCTTCTTAAAGTACAGCTTCAGTTTTCATCGTAACCGGCAGGAGGTTTTTATTGAATAAAAACGTTTTTCTTAATTTCCAAACTTTCCAACTATACCTAAGTAGGGGGCGATTAAATAAACATTAAGATTAAAGAAAAAAAGGTCAAGAAAAACTAAAGTTAGGTGAACAAAAAGTCGAGAATTTTTTATTTGTTATTTTGGTAAACACCCTGTATAATCTTCTGTTTGCCGAAAGTATTCTACATATCAGGGGCGTTCCGTAACCTTTCGTGATAGCCCAACTATGGGTTAATTTTTCGTTTCGGTTAATTATAACAATTTTAAATATAATATAGGCCTACACACATCCCTATTTACAATAATGTGCATAATGGTGATGTATCGGACTTGAGTGTGTAAAGTGCATACAAAATCAAATGTTTGCTGCACGGTTTTTAACCCATCCGCATACCTAGTCGTCGAATTGACGGGTTCCAGATTTTCATCACGTAGTTTCTTTTTCTGTCAATAGATGGCAGAGATTGTATGATCTTTCGAATCTATGAAGTGTTATGTTTGTGCTGCTAAGTTTTTCATACCATTTATAGCATGTTTTGTTCAGTAATTTCTCATGTAAACAAACCTTCATTTCTTACGTCTTGCAAACATGTCGCGTAATAATGTTGTAGAACATTCTGCAATTGAAAAGTTGCTTTTCGATAGCGATCAAGAGGAAAATGTGGATTTTGGAAGAGGAGGTGAACACAGCGATTCATTTTGTGTTAGTGAAAGTCAGGAAGAGTTGGTTGTGGCAGAAAAAAAACGAAAGGTTGAGGAATGGAAATGGACAGATGTGTGTGATCAAAACTATTAGTTGAGTTTCTATTTATTTTTCAAGTAAACTGCATATGTTCATACTTATTGCTGTACTTTCACTTCAATATATAAAATTTTCACATAAATTACTTGGATAGTTTTCACAATATTTGACATCTTGTCTTGCTGTGCTACCATCACGGGAGATGGCCAAATTTAAATGGAATTTCATAGCAAAAAATTTGGAACTTAAATGGTATGCGGATGGGTTAAGGAAGAAAAACAGCCTCTCGATATAAACTTTTAAAATTCCAACCAAGAAGAAACTAATGATTTACTGCTTGATATTTGAGGGCAACTGTAAATTAAATTACGTTCTTTTTTAACCCTGAATGTAAGAAACATCCTACTTGAATTGAATTTTCGTGATGCGCGAAATAAGAAAAAAACATGCAATTTTGAACATTCTGGATGTAACTACACACCCAATGATGAAATATGCATGAGTTTTATTCGCGAAGTAATGCGAAATCTGTGATTTTCCAGGAAATAAAAGCTTTTTCGTGAAATAACCGTGAAATATCTTCAAACTAAGTAGAAAACATGCAAAACCCGGCAATCGAAGTTGTGCGCTCAAACTGTCGATTTGTAACTACAGTTCGGACACGATAAGAAGTGGCGTGCAATCAGAACGCAGAACGGCAGAACGTAACCAAATTCTGTCTCCTCGTTGGCTGCCATGTGGCTGGGGGGTTTCTACGTTGCCACGTTCGCACAAACACACGGACAAGCTAGTCAGCTGTTGGCAAGCTCGGGAAAAAAGCATCTTGCGCGAAATAAAGCACGTATGTATCAGTATGCTAATATATGTTATTTCAGTCGTAAAGTGATAATTTAACGAATCATACAAGGATCGTTCAAGGTTGACCGGGACTTTTATTTCTGCAGAGGAAATAGGTAGCAGAAGAAACACCAAACTATGTCAGTTTTTCAAAGTATTCTCCGTGCGCGCCGAGGCACCATTGCCATCGTTCTGGCAGCTCCCGAATTCCTTTGGCGTAGAAAGAACTTGGTTGTTGTCGTAGCCACTGGAGGACATCGCTCCGCAGTGCTTCGTCTGTCGTGAATTTCTTCCCTCCCAGATGGTCTTTAAGTGGTGCAAACAAATGATAATCACTGGGGGCTAAATCCGGACTGTAGGTGGGATGGGGTAGAACTTCCCAGCGCATGTCGGCCAGAGTTGTTGTTGTCACATTGGCCGTGTGAGGGCGGGCATTGTCATGGAGAAGAATGACATTTCCAGACAACATCCCAGGTCTTTTCTTGCGAATAGACTTTCGTACAGCACCACTCAACAATGTGGTGTAATACTGGGCATTAATCGTGCTCCCTTTGTCCAGAAAATCCACATGGATAACGCCCTTCATGTCCCAGAAGACACTTGCCATGATCTTTCCAGCGGACGGCTGCTTTTTGCTTTTCTTGGGGGGGCGGGGAACCTTTATGCCGCCACTCCATGCTGCGTCTTTTGGTCTCTGGGGTTGAATTGTGCAACCATGTTTCATCACACGTGATGATGGATTGCAACAATTCATCACCTTCTGCTCGAAACCGATTCAGAAGCTGTTCACAGACCATCCTGCGTGTCCACTTCTGATCGAATGTCAGCTGGCGGGGAACCCACCTTGCACAGATTTTGCGGAAGCGTAAGTGGTCGTGAATGATTGTCTCAACACTCCCGACACTGATATTCACCTCGGCAGCAATATCCCGCACTGTTACTCGCAGGTTCTCAAGAATCATTTGCTCAACACGTACGATATTCACTGGTGTGACTGCAGTCGGGT
Organism: Lepisma saccharinum; assembly: GCF_977018435.1. NCBI lineage: Eukaryota > Metazoa > Arthropoda > Insecta > Zygentoma > Lepismatidae > Lepisma > Lepisma saccharinum. The sequence continues at coordinate 64,140,608 of NC_139250.1, read as the reverse complement.
GAATGTGTCCATGCGCTTCATTTGTCACCAGCTCCCGTCCTTCGCGAAACTGCTCACACCATTCGTACACTCTTGTCCACGACATCGTTTGTTCACCATATTGTCCTTGCAATCGTCTGAAAATCTCAGCTGGTTTCACTGGTTTTTTCTCCTTCACGAGAAATTTGATTACACACCGCTGCTCCACAGCCACAGACACACTGCTAGCCGCCATGTTCGCTGCAACTGCTGCGCATGAGTGAAATACGTCATGCCGGGTGCTAGTTACTCGCGAAGGAATACATTACGTCACCCGCACGTTTCATCATGATCCGGCTATTCATCGATTTTTTACGTACGAAAATCCCGGTCAACCTTGAACGACCCTTGTACATTCTGGCAAGCATGAAACATTTTATCTTCCTGCTCTACACAGCAACCGAAAACCTTCAATGAAAGAACCTTTGTTGAGTTTTTATTATGGTACATTGCAAGCATCAGCTACCGTCATCTTTTTACTATGTTGTATCGTATTACAATTACCAACAAAAGAAAATGCATCTTGTGTTATGAACAACACTGTGGCATATCGTTCTCCTTTGATTTCATGCCGCCTCTCTTTGCCTTCTTTGTCACGCCGCGATTGTTGAAGCTTCAGAATGCACAAATGAAATGTATTTCTTGAAAATTAGGGCAAATTACGTATAAACAAATTACGTACAACTTCGTTTTGTTAACACGTTTTTAAATTATATTTTGAGGGACCTACAAAAATTCACCTCTAAAACAGAATTTTACAGAACTGAGTTACTGTATTACGGAGAAGAATTTATCAAGAACAAATCATTGTGTGTGAATTGATTGATTGAGTTGGTGTTTTAAAGTCCACATTATGCACACTATGGCTAATCTGGAATGGACCTACAGTTGGAAGTGGGATCCGAACCACTATGTGCCTCGACAGGGTATCAAACCCAGGACTACTTGATTACAAGGCGACAACGCTTACCCTACCACTGTGCCATCGGGGAGGCACGTGGGTGTGTGAAGTGAGATAATTTGGGAAGCTACAGGTTAATACAGGCTCTGGCAATACAGGGTTCAATTAAGTACAACGAAACGCTTGGCAATTGCTCGATTTCCTTAACATTAATGATATATTTGGTACATGTGTTATCAATGCTTTGAGCTACCTGTATGTAAAAGCATAAAAAATGAATGAAAGAACAGAAGTAGTAGTTAAAGAATCAGTTGTTTTTGCTTACCGGCTACCATTGCAGTGGCGCTATCCCAAGATCATCTTCATTGTTGGTTGGTGAAGGAACATCTTCATCTGAGCTACTGTCACTGTTGTCTTCCTGCCCAAGTGAAATTACAAAATCCTCCATTTGCTGCTCTTCAACTCCCTCCTTTTCCCATGCTTCGGAAATAATCTTCCTTGTGTGTTCTATAGCCGAACGCCACCTATCTGTTGTCACATCCCCGATAGCCTGTTCTTTCAATTGCAATTTAGACGGTGTAAAAGGTGGCAAAGTGTTCCTCTGTGCTACCAGCCCTTTGACCTATGCCCAAATAAGTTCGATTGCATTGTACATACAATGATAACGCGGGAGACGGACCACCGTATGTCCCGCATCTTCTGCAAGCTTGTCTATTCGATATATGGGGAACTGGGGTTTGTGTAACATAAGGAGCTGCAGTAGTTCAGCCTTCCTCATGTTTCTGTGGGCTCGCGAAAATCCTGAAGTATGTCAATCCGGCAACAGCACGTCGCTACCAGAGTGGGTGGTTCCACGCCGCTTGCTAGTGTGTCTCGACAATAAATGTTTGCCTAAATTTTCCTACCACTTGCAGCTGAAGAACGTTTTATCTTCGATCAAATCAGGAAAAGACTGCAAATTGGGATTTCCCATGCACATAATTTCAGTTCGAAAACTTCGCTCCCTGTCAAGCTGCATTCCTTTCTTCCGCCAAATGTCTACTCAACTTCCAGTTTCATTGAACTTGCTAGCTGTAGCAGCGATAAGATTAGTCTGTTTAGTGTGTTTTTTTTCACCGCTGATCTAACATTTTATTTACTGCTCTCAGTTTTTATTTACCATGAATTTGTCTCCCTACCTATTAGCATAAAGTTTTGATCTTAAATAAACGGACGGATTTCACTTTTTTACTTGGCTAGAATTGTGAACCATGACTTGTCTTCATTTGGATGCAAGTGCAGATGGATTCTGGGAACGTTCATGTCTTTGCACTGCATTATAAAAATTGCTCAAGTCACTGTAGCTTGTATAGTTCCATGTTCCTAAATTTGTGTTGAACAAAACACATGGCCAACAAAATAATTTAAGATCATTGCTGCCACATAACCATATAATATTTTTGTACTGAGATATTTTAAACTGCCTAATGAAAACTTTCCCATCTTTCTTATTTGTTTTGGTTATGCACAGTTCAGGACACGGTCGCTCATGGTTCACAATCACAAGCTCCAACTTTACACCATATGTTCTCGAACTTAATGGTTTTGAAAGAAGGTCCCTAATCAAGTCCTTACCTGCAGCACTGCAAATCGATGGCTCCTCTGGTATGCCAACCATGGTGGAAATTTTCAACGTAGAATCATACTTTTACACCAGGTACAAAAACACGACACAAAGAACAGAACACGCATCCGCAGCACCCACGCTTCTAAATTAACCTTCCTTTTCACCCTACCTGCAGTGTTACATACCCTCCATATTTCCGAGGAACTGACCACATGACGAATATGTTCAAGTACTGGCTGTGATTTTATTTCTTGTAAATAGCACACAACTGGTTATCACTGGCTAACTTCATAATGTAATTTGTTGATTACTGTAGAGTTTCAAACATAAAAATTGTACCAAATTAGGTGGTGCTAGATGCACAGAAAATTCTGGAAGTTAGCAACGCTTGTGGCCAGTGTGGACGAATTCTTTCCAACACCCTTGCCAAAGACAGATGCGGTGTTGGTGTTGCTTGCCCTCGGCCTTTTTTCTACTTGAACGGGGATGGACAGTGTTCATGCAAGAACTGTATGTCACTCAAAAAGGTGGAAGAAAGGCGAGCAGTCTTCTTCTAATGTGGTCAGTGCTTGCCCCACCTTTCTTTACCCCACGCTTCTGCTACGTATACACACCCAGTCTTACCATATAAATATTTCAAAGCTCTGAATGAATAACAGAAGATAGTTTTAAAATATTTTATCCTATTGATGTGTGTTATGTGGATGTATTGTGTACACAAAGCACAAAATGACCACCTTTGACCTGCACATAGGACCTAAGTGTGTGGCCACTCATCAATTGCATTACACCTGTATAGAGGGGAAAAATCTTCCACTGCCTTCACAAGATAGTGGTTCAGAGTGACATTACTGCATTATATCTTCTTGCACATCATGCCTTGAAGTACAGACCACAATTTCTAGTGCAGAGAGCTGAGGCACTGCCAGATCCATCTGAAGGGGAAATGAAGTTGAGCACATTTGTCTCGAGACACTGCTGGGTTGTTTGAGCCGTGAGATGGTGTACAATCCTGCTGAAAAAACTATTCCGGGCAATGGAATAATATTGCTTAGATCCTTGACCATTGTCTTCAGGACTGTCTCCTGGTACACTTGGGCTGATGTATTTACCCCTTTCTTGCAGAAAAGAATCTCAATGATATCATAATGCCCCATTTCCCACCACACCATAATTGAAGCAGAATGTGGCCCCTCTGGACTCTTCTTACTAACTTCTTGTGGTATTCAACGTGTCATTCTGCAAGTTGAAAGCTGCCTCCATGACAATTCTTGTGTGCCAATTTGTTTAATGATCCAGTATGCACTTTGCCTCTCTTGCATTCTGCTAGATAGTGGTCTGTATGTTGTTTGTAAGCTTTCAGTCCTAGGCCACTTTGCAACATATGAGACATGGACATTTTGGAACTGGTCAGTTCACAGACCATCACCTGCCTTTCGCATTTCCAGTCTCACTGAAATACTAGATCAAATCTCCACAAGTATCGTACTATCCAGCATTTCAGTGACATTGGAAAAGTGAAAGACGGGCCCAGTCAGGGACATCCACACGCTATATGGACTGTGCAACTGGAAAAATCGTGTAGGGAAGCATCAGTGATGGTCTGTTTAGCATCCTGTAAGGTGCTAAGATTCTCTAAAGAGCTTCAAATCTCCACAAGTATCGTACTAAGCTCTTAGAGAATCTTGAAAATTTTAGCTGACTTACCCATCATACAGGCTGCGACAATGTTCTATCACTTCTGTAGGTCAATTAGCAATTACTTTGAACACCATGTAATGAGTTACCTCCCAGTTTGTGACGGTGTTCGAATTTTTTTTTTTGTTTTAGTTTGCAAAACCATGACATTATTTACATGTTCTTATTCATAAAATAAATAACAAGATGGCAGAATATTGCACTAAATTACAGTGTGTTTATAAATGTGTCAGATTGGTAATATTACTGATAAAACACATGCACCATAGGCTATGGAAAAAATGTGTCTATATTCTGGAAAACTCTGGGAAAACGCAGTTAGAGTTTACGTTGGAACCCTGTATGTACTCTTTTGTGCATCATGTTACAGTTTGTATTTGTGAAAGAAGTACACATCAGGAAGTTTGCAGTACTTGGTGGCTTTAGGTGGTATGATCTTATGTGCAAATTATGCATAATATTCCTGTTTCCAGGGGTTCTGACAGGCAGCTTGCTGCCCTTTGATCAGATGGCCCTGTGATTTCCTGTTCCAGTGCTTTACACATGCAGAACAGCACAATCCCTGTGGATTACCAATGCAGTCATGTTCAATATTAGGAAATTTACTTTATATCAATGTTTGGTAAACCTACCATGTGCTTCTTGAAAGCATGCCTTTCGCTGGTTAACCGTCATTGTCCACATGTTTCATACATTATAGGTGCACCCCTAAGTATGCAATCCTTCTTTGGACTTGAGGGAATTGTGTCATCGCTTTCGCTGGGCCAGCTCAAGATTCCATGGAAAAACACACATTTATCTGGTAATACTATTAGTGACATTTATTCACGCAAAGGGGTTGAACTAGACTTCTATATTGTGTTGACCCTGCATGACAAGGTCAATAGTACTAGGTGTTGTACCAGAAAGAAGTGATCGCTAACTCCAGTCCAGTCCTGAGAAGTATGTAATGGATCAGTGTGGGACTTAATTCACTGATTTGATGCTCAAAAGGTGGTTGCCATGTGGACATGGAGTTGAACTTTTAATTTTATCATAATTTTAACAATGCTATTTCTTGTTGATATACCACTGAACATACAGGGTGGGAAATAACCTTTTGCTAGGGGTCCACAGTAAAAAGTAACAACAATTAAGAAATTATGGTAATACCAAATGTTTACTACGACAATTGTGGTTACAAAAACAAAATTAAAAGTTAGCATGTCCGCCGTTTGCTTCTCTCTCAGGGTAGGAGCTCAGAAGATTCGCAAACAGTCCGTATTCCATTCCATGTCACGGAGGACTTGTTCCAGATGTTGGCTGGGAATAGCGGTCCGGTTGGCGTTCCACTATCATCAAGGACTCAACTGCGTCCTTCAGAATAGCCCCAAAGTGCTCCGCTGCATTCAGGTCCGGTGATGCACCCGGCCATTCAGAACTGCTGAAGAAGTCGAGGCCACTTCGCCGAAGAAGGTCTTGGTTTTGGCATTTGCCTTGAAGCAAGGTGCTTTGTCGTGAACTAACTTTTAATTTTGTTTTTATAACCACAATTGTCGTAGTAAACATTTGGTATTACCATAATTTCTTAATTGTTGTTACTTTTTCCTGCAGACCCCTAGCAAAAGGTTATTTCCCACCCTGTACATTTCTTAGACTTTTTCTTCAAACTAACTTTTTTGTAAAATCAATCCCAAAAGAGAAAACAAAAAGTAGTTCAATACAAGTGTCAACAAAGCAAAAGAAGACCTCACAAAATCACCAAGATAATGGGGACAACTTGTGTGCAACAGTGTATAGATTTGAAATACAAGACACTTATGACTGGGGAGCAGATTTTTAGGTAACATTTTTTTCTGTTGCTTTGGAAGTCTGCCAAATTGGTAGGAGTGCTGACCATATGGTTGCAATGTAGTCTGTGAAGAAATCTTATTTTACATAAAAATGCATAATTTTAACTTTAGCACATAAAACACATTTCTAGGGAAAGAACATAACATACATATTCTAGACATTCCATACAAAATAAAGTTTCTGAATTCTTTGTGGAAGCACATATTTTGGAGTTCATGCATAACATAGATGGAACACACGGTAAATTAGTAAATTACTATCCTATTCGGAACTCCACAAGAAATATTTTTTTAGCCTGTGTTCTGAATTAATATGACAAAACTAACATGTTGTTCATTGCAATACTTCCAAGATTTATTGAAAGATAAATGTTTACAAAACAATTTGGGGTCCCTGTCTGAAAATCGTAGCTTTTTGTGTGGTGTGATAGAAAAACTAGAAACTTCCACACAACTGTGTTGTGAAGCAGTTAGTGCAGTTGATAGAAAATTGAACACACTTTTGTGGACATGCACACAAGTGCTTAGAGACATTCCGAAAGGGGGGGGGGGGGGCAGGGGGAACTACTAAAAACTGTGTAGTCACTCAGGTTCTGGAGAGTGAGCATGTAGGTGATATTGATGGTGTAAGTGTACAAAACAAGACATTGTTCAGATATAATCGACATGCGTTTTCAAGGAACAATTTGGAAATGTACTTTGTTTCTCATTGTAATAATAGACTGCAACAAGCATCTTAACATCATCCTGTCACTTGTGAGTATCTACAGAGCATTCCCTGACATTCGGTACAAGACTCAGCGGTAAGTGGCCCGGCGTCAGCACTTGTATTTCCCGGTGAACGGTGTCCGTGACAGTCGCTAGAGTCTTCTATGAAAATTGCAGGTTTCATATTGTGTACTAATCTTGACTACAGAAGGTGTTGAAAATGGTGGATCTCTGCTGAAATACATTCCTGGCATCTCCGAAGGAAATTGGCATTTACACGTGCAAGTTCGTTTACTGTAATTCTCCTGATTTCTCGTGCAATACTCTTTTAACTCACGGATGGTGTGCGGATTGTCTTTATTTTATTTTTTTATATTAGTGTGGCTCTAAATGCTGTAGTTTTTGAAACACCCATTTCTTGTGAGAGGTGGCAGATAGATTTCCGAGGAGACTGTTCTAACCTTTGTCCTATCTCATCGAGTTTTTCCTCAGTAAGTATACGTGTTTTTTTTTTTTTTTGTTTTTTCACTTTTATTCAGAACTGACCCTGTTGCTCTAAACTTTTTTATGAGGTTTAATATAGTGGTCCTATGTGGAACGGGAACACCAGGAAATTTCGTTGCAAAACGTCGTCGCACTTCTCCACAATTCCTCTTTCCGAAGTAACACTCGACAAGATAATTCCTTTGTTGTAATGTAAACTTTTGTGGTGCCATATTAAGCCACAATCTTCAACACACGGACACGACACAACACAACTTCCGAGGAAGGATTATACTGGCGTCAGTCTGCAACGTTAACAGAAAGGGAAAGAGAGAGAAGGCAGGGAGAGCAAGAACGTGCGACTGTCGCGGACCCCATTCACCCGGAAAGACAAGCTCTGAGGCCGGGCCGCTTGCCGCCGAGTCTCGTAGCGAATGTCAGGGAATGCTCTGTATTTATTAAGACACTTTTGAAATGATTTTTTTTTTACTTTGTCACATATTTCCACTGTTTTTAGAACAAGAATTTTGTTTTCAGGTTTTTAGCACCGTATGATGGATGTACTGGCCCAAAGGAGAAAGGGTCAATTGCTCGCTGGTCGACACCTTTTACAGAGTTTTTGGGTCCCTTTGAAGTGTAAGGGGTGACCCTTTCCAAGGACACCCGTCTCAATCTCCCTTCCACATAATATACCCTGAACTGCATTTTGGAGACTAGGAAGTGCTCTGGCATCTGGACTGTCAGCCAGTAAAAACCTCTGTGGAGCTTCTGTTGTGTTGATGATTGTCCCTTCATCGATCTCATCTTCATCTTTGTGATTAGCCAAAAGTGGCAGAAAAGTGAAGTAAAATCAAAACAATCAATCAATCAATGGAAAGGTACTGGGAAACCACTCGAACACCTATCTCACATATCAAATTAATAATAAACACCAAGTCATGAAATTATTTGTGCTACCCATGTTGACTCAAAACTATTGTTAATGTCTTCCATGTTTACCCATAGCAAACATCAGTAGTTGCATTTGTATTCAGTGTTTGCCCCAAAGAATTTCCAGTTCAAATTGTGCCATTGTTGACCCACAACATGTATTTCTTACACCATTTTTTTCATATAAGTTACATTATCTGTTGAATTTCTGGAATTATTGAAAATTTCAAGAACACTAAAGAACATTGCAAGGTTTCAGGATCTCCTGCAACACTACTGTACTACATCATATATAGGGTGTCCCAAAAAATGTACACACACAAAAAAGGAATTTCAAAATCAAGTGTCCATTGCATTTTGAAGCACTAGCATTGCAGTTTTTGGGTAGTACGTGGTAAAATGTTCACAGATCTAATGCCATTATTTTTTGTATGGGGATACATGAAAGATAAAGTTTTTGGTACAAAACCTGCAAGAGTGGACGAATTGAAGGCAGCCTGTGAACAAAATGCACAGGTGTTCCTGATTCCATTGCATTTCAAGGGGTGCCTGATATGGCCAAACGGTCATTAGTTTGAAAAAAATTGTTGACAAAGAAAATTATTGATGGCTGTAGGTTCTGTTACATTTTGAAAATAAACTATCTTAAATTAACACTGACTTATGACCATTTTACTGACAGTTAGTTTCACAACATTTTTCTTGCACTTGCTGAGCAATGAAATATGAAACTAAACACTGTTGACTAAATATAAATACCCTAGAATACTTTCTCAGATTTATAGCTTAAGTAAATAATTTTGTGTCACTGGTGGGACAGATTAAACATTTCCCCTTTACTTAATAAGAAATATATTTTATAATTTATGTGAATTTTCAAATGAAAAATAAATTATTTAATACAAAGAGAGGAGTAATTGACCTTTGAATATTCTAGCAGAGTTGAAGGGAAGGATGCAACATTTAAAGGAGATTTTTTTGTGTGTGTCATGGGTGGACCAGGGTCATCTTTAATCTGAGGAAATCAAGCTGGCCGTGGTGGTACACAATAGAAAACAAAAGTAAATCAAAAAGTTAAAAAATAAAAAACCTTTCAACTTAATTAGGAATACAGTAAAACCTCGTTAATCTGGACTAATGGGGGATAAGTTGACCGGTTTAATGAAAGTCGGATTAACTGAAATAACCTAAAAGAACAGTAGAAAGTGCATTAAAACTCCGTTTATAGCAACAAAACACGTTTATTATGGTGTATTTAAAGGGCATAGGCTTAAATACACAGTACAAAGTCTGCAGGAAACAGGATTTCATCAGTGGTTGACTGCCTTTTCTTTGGGAAGTTCTCTTGACTTGTAGCCACATTTAAAACCTTGCATTCTGTTTTTTTTTTTTTTTGGCCTATCTGGATTAAGCGGTCTGGATTAACGAGGTTTTATTGTAATACTTGAATTTCTATGCAAATGATAGTTTTAGAGTATTGCTTTACTACAATAAAGTTTCAGCATTACATTAAATTTCAAAAATTGAGATGCATGGGCACTTTAGTGGGCAATGCCCCATATAATAATAATAATAATTCCTTTATTTAGCGGGCGAGGTTCAGCCGTACGCTGCTCTACCACCTAACCCTTGTCATGAGCTACATAAGAAAATATAAGTATATATAATATAATATGATAATATATGAGTACAGATGGAAAGCTTGATTACACTAAAGAGAAATAAAGAATTTCACATTACCTACAATTACGAATATACTCATTACAGTAATATTAGTCACATAAGATAATATAAATGTGAAAAAAAAAATAATACAAATGTAAAAAGCAAAAATATAAATGTGAGTGTTAACATAAGGTTGCCTTTAAGTCAATAATAATAATAATAATAATTTGAAGATAGTAATAAAATTCCAATAGTTACAGTTATATAATATACGTGTTTTGTTGTTTGTTGAGTGCCAGTTTACTTCTAGTATGTGCTACTGCTCTGCTGCTGTTCCTGTAGAAGCATTTATTTCAATTTAATTTTGAAACTCTTATTGATTTTTATGGATTTAACATTTCTTGGTAGTACATTTCATGCTTTCGGGGCAGATATAGAAAAAGATGAGGTATATAGCATAGTCATATAGAATGTTGAGGAATGTCAAGTTCGTTGTGACGACGTGTCTCGCGTCTGTGAATTGTGTTGCGATTACATAATTTTTCAAATAAGTACACAGGTTTACATTTAGTCAGCACATGAATTAAAGATAGATAGTGCAGTAGCCTCCTGTTGGCCATTGTTAAAATATGTTTGTTTATGATGGGAAGGATGTGATCACGTTTATCCAGTTCAAAAGTATATCTGATGCATGCATCTTGTGTGATTTGAATTTTCCTATCTAGTTTTTTCGCAAGTTTGGACCCATACACAGTGTCACAATAATCAAATAGTGGAGAAATTAAAGATTGAACTAGTCTAAGTTTACATTCTGATCTTGGAAATGGTAGAGGTTTCTAAGAATAAAATATGCTTTCTTACATTGGGCATTGATGTGATCCGCCCAGTCCAACATATCGTTAACAATCAAGCCAAGATTTTTTGCTGAATTCTTACATGGAATGGTTTCACTATTAATTTTAAGTTTAATTGGCAGCTTTAATCGGCCAAGGTTGATTGATTTTGTTTATTTTACTTCGCCTTTCTGCCACTCTTGGCTAATGATGATATGATGTAATCGATGAAGAGACGCTCACAAAGGACACGTATGCCCAGACCGGATTCGAACCCGGAACCACTGGCGTCGTAGCAAAATGAGATAACCACTCCACCATGGGGGCTGGCAAATCGGCCAAGAGTGGGGACAAACTCTCAGTGGTGATGTGAATTCCCTGTGAAATCATATGACCAGTTGCATTTAACAAGTTCCTGCATCACATTAGTTGCTCTCTTCTATTGTGATTTTTCCCAATGTTAATTGATTGCTTCCCAAGTGAAATTTCAGTCCAACTAATTATAGTATGATCTTCAAGATCAACACTATACGTGTTACAAAGTACTCTTAAAAAATTCCCAGTGAATTGGCCAAAATAAAGTGACAGAATTTTGAGGAGAGTCCGAGCTTCTGTGTACCCACACATGGCTACATCAATATACATAAGTAAACCCGTGGTGCTACAGCCCCTGAGGACCAGGGCCAACCTACCGACTGCCGGCCTCACTTCCAGTCCAACCAGTTACGTGCGGTCAGCACGACGAACCCCTAATTTTTGTTGTAGGTTTCCGTGACTCATTCATAGCTTCCAATTTCCTCACGATGGTGCATGGCAACCGGTCCTATACACAGACCGAAATCTTATTACGTTTCCCCCAGGAGACTCGAATCTGCACGCGTCCCGTAAACGGAGCTCAAAGCATGATGCATCGGACCATACAGTCACGATGCAGAACAACAGGCCCGTAGCCAGAATTTTATTTCGGGGGGAAGGCTCATCCCTTATCAGCAGCTGCCATCTAAGGGCGAAAAAGTGGGGAATAGAAGCCCTGAAGATGAATTTCTCAGTTTATTACAAGTTATTGTACAAGATGTTTAATGTAAGTAAAATTAATCACCAGTATAGCCTATTTTAATTAAACATTTGTAGGATTTCGGAACGGTCTTCAGCCTCCCCCCCCCCCCCCCACGGGCACGTGCCTGCGGGACAAAATATACATCCCTTATTCTGATTGGCGTTTTAAGAATAGAATTCCCTTCAGAGTATCTCTAAGACATGGTCTTTTAAAAATCAGTTCTAGAGAAGAAACCTTATCCAATTCACGTTTCAACTTCTTTCCTCGTGTAGTTTTTAAAGAAGAGGAAAGTTATCACAATTGGTAATCTGGTGAACAAGATCGACGTCGAATTTGTAATTGAAACCAAAATATTAATGTACGTACCACGATGTTTTTACTGACTGAAAAGTTTTTGTTTCCTAATTTTGATTGAGCAGAGCCACCAACCCTATGCTAATCGTTTGAGTTTCTGTTACTTTATATACAGATAGACTAATCGGGACTGGAACTACATTTATAGTGGGGTTGAACTAACTATTAGGCCTCCACCGGATACCAAACTCGGGACATTTTAAATTACAAGGATCACCTTTACCATTATGCTATAGGGATGCAAAATATATCTGAAACTAAGAAGAAATTTTGAATGGAATGTAGAACGTAGGAGGCACCCTTCACACTGAAGGGGAAGAAGCCAGGAAATTCTCCCTCCCCTTTCCTAACCTGTACATCTCTAATTTGGTTCTCAGCGAAGGTAAGAATTTTATTCAATATTTTATTTCACTTGTGTTATTGTTAATGAAGAATTCGAAGTAATAATTTGTCTTTAAATCGCAAGTTAGCAAGTCAGCCAAAATTATGTTTTTATACTAAATTTTACATTAATTGAAGATTTGCAAAGAAACGGTAAACGTTTTCGTTGGTTGGTTGATTTAGTGCTTTAAGTCCGGTTTATGCACAGTAAGGCTAATCGGGACTGGACCTACAGTTTAAATTTAAACCGAACACAATGTGCCTCCACAGGGTATCGAACCCAAGACACCTTGATTACAAGGCGACGACGCTACCACTGCGCCATCGGGGAGACCAGTGTAAACATTTTCGTGATCGTTCCACTCCAAAAACAGATGTTTCTGTAAGAGCCACAGAAAGTTTATGCTTGGAAGTATGTTCTATGACTCACACACATATAGCTACATATACACACACATGTATATGTAAGCAACGACAGTATTAGAGCAAAAGGTCTAAATATGGGACCCCCTTTTTATATTCTCATTTTCGGAGAAAAAAAAAATATATCAAGCACCTGCCTTTAAAATGCATATCTATGAAATTTATACTTAAATGTAATAGGATGCTAAAGTATAGAAGGTCTCCATTTTTTTTTAAAAAAAAAGCAATTTCCAAAAAATGGTAAAATGACGTATTTCATAATTGTGGTTTAAATATGGGCTACTAGTGGCAATATCACAAACAGCAATTAATTTTTTTTAAAAAAAACACTCATTTATCGCTAGAACATTATAAAATTCATATTTATGAATAATCTGTAGTAGTAGTATTGACTGTATTATAAACCCAACTGATAAGTGTAGAAAGGAAGAGGTTATTTGATTGAACAACCTGATTTGCCTACACTTAAAACAATGCCAAGAGGGGCTTATACCCCAATTCTTCAAGTGTGATATGCTCTTAATTTTAAGAAATTCTGAATTCTAGTGTAGAAAAGAAGAAGCCTCAACAGACAGATTTGCCTACACTTAAGACTATGCCAAGTTCCCATATCATCTTATTGTTTATAGTGTGTTTTTTTGTCAAAATCCCAGGAATCTTGAATTTTAGTGTAGAAAAGATGAGCCCCCCCCTCAGATTGATTCTAGAGGGGGCCGACTCAAACCCAGAAGCCTCTAGATTACTAAACCAAAAATACTTATATAAAGCTCATAGCTCCTGGGTTCTGAGACCCAGTAGAGTGTGGTGCATAGCCCCATGGTTTTTATTGCTTTGCAATCAAGAGGCTTCTGGGTTTGAGTCCTGATAAAATGTGAAGCCTCCCCTGATTGCAAAGTGTTCATATATTGTTGCCTTGTAAACAAGAGGCTCGGGTTTGAGTCCTGATAAAATGTGTAAGATTGAAATACATGTGGCAAAATAATATCTCCACACGTGAGATTTTGAGAATAATTACTGCTAGTTGATATACAACTGATAGCTCCCAGATCTGAAACCTGGTAAAAAGTGTTGTACAACAGCATAAAAAAGCAAAATTATTTTATATTGGGGATCACCAGAGCCTAGTTATTGCTGTTATAATTGTTTTGGCATATTGTCCATAGTTCTGTTTTTTTGGACCAGGAAATTTTATATAAATAAACAATAAAAATGCCAAAACAAAAATATTGCAATCAGTGTAATAAAAATATATCTAGTTCTAATTGGTCTAGGCACCGGCATATTTGTGAGCCTAAGAAATGCAGAAAAGCTACTAAATTGTGCCCAAGATGCCATAAAATATTAAGCAAGGCATATTACAAATGGCATAAGTGTAATTCTTATGTACAGTCATCAACATTGCCCCCACAACCATCTACATCTGGTCTGAAAAGGAAGCATGAAACACCTGTTAATGCTAGAGCAGCAAAGCAGCCACGCTATGAACCACCTATCCATAGCAGTTTTAATGGCCAATTAAGAGATTACCGGTTTGTATCAGAGCCAAGATGTGGTATTAAGAATTTTTTGAACAGTGTAAATCCTGATGTGCAGGCAATTCTAAATGCACAAAATGGCTCTTATAAGTTGTCCCTGAAATTGTTTACAGAATATAAGAAACCAAATGGCACAAAATTTACACAGCCCCACATAACAGAAACTGTACCGGTATATTCAAATCCAAATTTAGACAAAATAATAAGCAGTTTGATAGCTCAATTAAATATTAAACACTCTGAATTTGCAGCAAAAGAGTCTGGATGGAGCCTATGCAGATCTCCACACAAGTTATATGTTAATATTTCTGAATTCAGCCCATTACAAGGATCTACATATCTGCCATTACCTGCCAATATTAAAAACAAAAGAGCCGTGGTTAACATAGAAAATACCGACCAGAAATGCCTTTTCTAGGTGTATTTTAGCTGCTTTGTATCCAGTTTCAAGGCATCCTGAGCGAATAAGTTATTACAAACAACATGAACACAATTTCGATGAAGCAATGAAGGGCTTAGAATATCCAATGTCTGTTCAGAATATTGATAAATTTGAAAAAAAGGCCAGGGATATGAATGGTAGACAATTATCTATTAATGTATTTATTTGTTCCACTGGTTGTGATAATTGCTTGATAGCACCTCTCAGAATCAGTACAATTGATGATGATTCTGCTATTCCGATTGATTTGCTCTTAATTGAAGGGGATGGCACATATCATTACACTCTGATACATAATCTTGAAGCTTTAGTCAGAAAACAACTAGACAAATCCAATACAATATTCAAGTTGTGCCGAAGATGTTTAACTGTATTTTATGGTCAAAAAATGGTAAAAGGGATTCGTGAAGAGAATGCAGAAATTGCAAAAAATAAGTTAGTTGAACATTTAAAATATTGCGGGAACTATAAACCTGTTCATATGGTGATGCCAATGCCAAGTGAAAATTGCAAATTCAAAAAATTTGAAGCCTTGTTGGAACACCCAGCATATATAGTCTGTGATTTTGAATCAAATCTCAAACCTCTTGCATTCTGCAATCCAGATCCTGAAGAATCTTCAATTACACCATACCAGCTACATGAACCTTCCAGCTTTTGTTATGTGATTGTACAGGATGGTGTAGCTAGTGAACCATACTTATACATGGGAGCAAATGCTATCAAAGAATTTGCACATAAAATAGAAAATGAGTGCCATGACATAGCATCTAATATCTTATTAAAATCAAAACCTATGTTGCCTTTAACAGAGAAACAGATTGAAGATTTCAACAATGCAGAAAAATGCCCGGTATGTGATTCTGAATTTTCAGATACAAATATCAAGGTGAAACACCATTCTCATACAGATGGTAAATTCTTAATGGCCCTGTGTAATAAATGTAATATTAAGATCCAGAGACCAAAATTTGTCCCCATATTTTGCCATGGTGCATCCAATTATGATTTTCATCATTTGATCAGGTACGAGGGGTTTGACAAGCAGAATTTAAATATTTTAGCTGAAAATGATGAGAAATATATTGCTATTAGCAAAATAATTAAAGTTAATGGTGTTCCTATTCACTTAAGATTTCTTGATTCATACAGAATTTTATCTGCTAGCCTGGCTACACTGGCCACTCAATTATCTGATGATCAATTCAAAATCACATGTGCTTTGTTTCCAAATCAGGACCTGAAATTAATTAGGCAGAAGGGTGTATATCCATATGATTATGTTACAGATTTTTCTAAATTTGATGAGTGTTCTCTGCCACCACAACATGAGTTTTACAGCAAAATCAGAGGATCTGGAATCACTGATGATGATTATCACCATGCCCAGTTGATGTGGAACAATTTAAAATGCCAGACATTTGGTGATTATCACAATTCATATTTAAAACTTGATGTGACCCTCTTAGCTGATATACTGCAGGCATTCAGAAAATCTTCCATGCAAAATTATAAACTAGATCCAATTTATTTTTACAGTGCCCCAGGTCTAGCATGGTCTGCAATGTTTTTGAATACTAAAATGCAATTGGATCTGATCCAAGATCAAGATATGTACTTGTTTATGGAGCAATGTATAAGAGGAGGGATGGTGCAATGCTCTCAGAGATATGCCAGAGCAAATAATAAATATATTCCTGATTATGATCCAGCACTGCCATCAAATTATATACTGTATGTAGATGCCAACAGCCTCTATGGTTATGCTATGATGGATAAACTGCCATATGCAGGGCTTGAGTGGATTGAAGATTTCAATATTGAAGATCTTAAGGATTTTGATGACAGTGACTATGGCATCTTCTTAGAGGTTGATCTGACAATTCCTGATAATTTACACAACACATTTTCTGATCTGCCCCCAATTCCTGAGGTTAAGTGCTCACCTGGCACTAAACAGAAGAAATTGATGATGACTCTGGAGCCAAAACAGGGCTATGTCTTATATTATAAAAACCTCCGGTTCCTGATGAATCATGGTGTTCAAGTGACCAAAGTTGGCAAAATTTTGAGGTTCAGGCACTTAAGATGGTTGAAGCCATATATTGATACAAACACAGAGCTTCAAACATCTGCAATGAGCCAATTTGATAAATCTTTGTTTAAATTGATGGTCAATTCTGTATATGGCAAAACTATTGAAAATGTCAGAAAACATACCGATGTTAAAATAATTACTGACCCCAGCCTGAGCAAAAAATTGATTGCAAAGCCTAATTTCAATTATAGAAGAATTTATGATGAAAATATGGCACTTTTCAACATGAAAAAAACAAAGATTAAGTTTGATAAACCTATTTATGTAGGGGCTGTGATATTGGAATTGGCCAAATTACATATGTTAAAATTGTATTATAATGTGTTGAAGCCTTTTTATAAGGATCGTGTAAAACTGATGTACATGGACACGGATAGTTTTATTCTTGATATTCAGACAGAAGATGTTTATCAAGATATGTCACAGCCTGAATTGCTTGAATATTTTGATAGCAGTGAACATACAAGGATTCAACCCCACAACAAAAAGGTGCCTGGCAAGTTAAAAGATGAGACACTTGGTGATGTTATTGTGGCATTTGCTGGGTTAAGGGCCAAGATGTACAGTTTTGAAACATGTAGTGGTGTTGTTGCCAAAAAAGCCAAGGGCATTGGCAGAGTGACTGTTGACAAAGAGCTTGAATTTGAGGATTACAAAAATTGCCTCAAATCATGTAGCACAATCAGAACATCAGAATCCAGAATTCAGAGTGTGGATCACTTGCTGACTAGCAATATTGTAAGAAAAGTGGCTCTGGACCCACATGATGATAAGAGATGCATTTTATCATGTGGCATACATACTCTACCATGGGGTCATTGTGATTTGAAAAATGGCAATCAATGCCTAATTACAGAGCATGATTTGAAATAAATAAACATGCCTATGAACTTTTTTGGGTTCAAAAAACAGGCTATTATGAAGCTGCCAACACCACAACCCTCTTCTGATATAATATCTAAACTAAGTGGTTTTTTAATTATTCATCTGAACAGCATACTTACAGATGTTGATGATGAAACAGGTAAAATATTGTACATATTTAACAATAATTTAAATCATTACCAATTACCTGTAGGTGGGCAATTACAATTTATTACAACTCCTGAGGGTGATGTTAAAATTTCAGTAGGGAGAAATATTTATAGAATTAAGCACTCAAACATGGTTTCTGGCACTGTTTATACTGTTTCTGCTGGTGACTGCTTATATATTGAGGTCCCTGGATCCTATGACAAGCTTATACCTTTTTTTATAGAATTAAGAATCAGATACTCTATAATAAATAACCAATAAATCAAAATGCCTAATGATATATTTGGCCATACAAGACATGAAGATCACAGTGATGAGATTTTGATGCTTGATGTCAGAGTCAAGAAATTAAGAAGTGATTTACAAGCTTTACAAACCACACTCAATGCCAGTCTTCAATTAGAAATTACAAATTTACAATCACAATGCATGGACCCTCTTCTTAAAATTGATTCTGAACTTAAATTATTGCTTCAGAAATATACTGATTTGGCCACATTGGATAATTTTCAAAGTTTAGAAGAAGCTGTAGCAGCTCTTCAAGCCAAATTTAAGACCCAGGCCACCAACTCTGAGCAATTGAAACAACAATTGGAGGAACAGATTAATAATGTCCAGGCACAGCTCCAAACAATTGTCAAAAGCATAAAATCACAAGAAGATTTTGATCTAGTGATTTCCACTCTAAAAGAACAGATTCAATCACTCCAAATACCTAATCTGGGCCCTCTGAACAATGCCATAGCCGAGGTTAAAGAAAAAATTGAGACACTTGAAAATTTTATGAACAACTTGCCATCTTCTGATGCTTTGAGTGCAATAACTCGGAGTGTTGCCAATATTAAGCTGCAACTTGAAACATAAAGATTTTGGAAAAATTCAAAGTACCATAACCCATCTTGAGGGTACAATAGCAGCAGTGCAAAGTGATTTGACAAATGTACAAGAATCTCTAGAATCCCGCCTGCCCGGTATTGTAGATACCCTTGTTAGTGTCCAGCAACAGATCACAAAGCTTGAAAACCTCAACACTGAATCTGAGCTATCTCATTTTCATCACTTGATTGATGATATCCAAACAAAGCTTGAAATTTTACAACAATCAACACCCTCTCAGGCAGGTATAGCCCTGCTCCAAGATGCTATGCAAAATGTGGCTGATGCTTCTGAATTAAACAATGTGAAATTGGCACTTGAATCTTTGCAAAATACTGTATCAAATCTGCCTACATCACAGGAACGTAAAAATATTAAGAGGGCAGTGAATCGCATATTGAAATCAGAAGATATCAAGAATATCCAGGCAGAGATCAAACAACTCACTCAGACAGTGGCCACTCTTCCAACCAATCAACATATTAATGAACTGCATGCCCTGTTTGAGGATATCAGAAGACAAGTCCATGATCTTACTGCTCAAATTTCAAAATTGGCAGTTGTTGAAAATTTACAGCAAATTGTAGCTAATATCAAGCAACAGCTAGGGACCATGGAATCCAATCAAGCAAATGCTCTGTCTGTTTTTGCCACCCAACTACAAGAAATTGTGCAACAATACAAGAAACTTGTTGTGGACATAAAAATCAAGCCAGGCCATGATGATGTTGTTAGGACTATCAATGAGCACCTTGAATCTGTAACAAGTAGATTGCTCACAGCAGAAAAAGAAATAACCGGCATAATTGAAAATCCTAAACATACAGTAATTCTTGAATTGTACAGCATCCCCAACAAAGAATATGATTCACCATTTACACCAGGTGGCAAAATATATATGCTGTCCCCTGCACAATTTTATTACCAGTTTTTGTTGGGGGCACACTTAGACCAATCAAGATCAAATATTGGCTACAACCACAGGCACACCACTACCCTACCTTATCAATAACAAATGCTGATAACAAAGCAAAAATCACCAGTGTAGAATTAGAGATTTTACAGATCCCAATACATTAGAAACAGCCTATGTTGAAGATGATGGCTCTCTGGAATTTAAAATACAAATAGGGGACAAATTATATTTAGAAAATCCTGTAGTATCAGCTGCTGAACACCCTATAGTTGCAATATTCTTGTTTACATATTATGTCTAGACAAATTATTGTTGATGAATTACACAGACAAGCCAGACATAATTTTAAGAGACTGCCAGTAGTCACAAAGGGCATAGATGATTTATGGCAGAGCGACTTGATTGAGATGGCAAGTGGACAGCTGAAAAACTTAGACAAAATCAACAAGAGCTACAAGTATCTACTCACTGTCATAGATACATTTTCAAAATTTGCCTGGGCTGTGCCACTCAAATCCAAGACTGGAACATGTGTTACAGAAGCCTTCAGGACAATCATCAATCAGAGTGGAAGATCACCGCGCTATTTGCAAACAGATAATGGCAAAGAATTTTATAATTCTGTGTTTCAACAATTTATTAAAAGCCAGTCAATACAACATTATTCGAGTTACAGTGATCTCAAGGCCTCAATTGTAGAGAGATTCAACAGAACCCTAAAAAATCTTATGTATAAACAATTTACCCTCCAAGGTAATTATAAATGGATTAATATTCTTCCAGAACTTCTACAAAAATATATAGCAACTCGGTCCATTCCACAATCAACATGAAACCCTCTGAAGTGACTTCATCTGATGAGCAAAAATTGATCAGCACTGTTTATTATCCTAAATATCAGCCAACAACAAGAAAAGCCAAATACAGGGTGGGTGAACAAGTAAGAATCAGCAAATATAAGCACTTATTCAAAAGAGGCTTTACAAGAAACTGGAGCACTGAATTATTTACAGTGGTTCAAGTTAAACCTGGGACCCTTAACACATATATAATAAAAGACCACCGAGGAGAAATTCTCAAAGGCAGGTTTTATGAAGAAGAGCTCAGCAAAACTAAACAGCCCGACACATATCTCATAGAAAAAATCATCCGCAGAAAAGGCAACAAGTTACTTGTCAAATGGCTAGGACTCCCAGAACACAGCTGGATCGATGCAAACAAAATAATAATATGAGCACCTGGGATGTTATAAAAAGGCTGCCAGAACCTGATCAGCAGAATAAGAGAAATGGCAACTTGCTACCTGATAATATTAGATGTCTTATTGTTGGGCCATCTGCTTGTGGTAAAACTACACTAATGGTTGATAATTTTTTATTGGCACCCAACTGGTTAGACTGGAAAAACAGGCACTTGTATGTCTTCTCTAAGAGCTTGGAACAATTAAAATATCAACAGCTGATGAAGCTATATGATGGATTGATTATAGCCACTTTTGAACCAGATGTTAAGCCACTTCATGACTTCTCGATAATTCTGTTGTTGTGTTTGATGACATTATACTGGATAATCAAAACAAGGTTAGAAATTTCTTTACACAGGGCCGACACAAAAACATTGATTGCTTCTACCTGGCACAGACTTTTTCAAAAATACCCAAGCAGCTGATCCGAGACAACAGCAATTTTATATGTGTGTTTCATCAAGACCATACCAACCTCAAACACATACATGATGAATATGTAGGTGGGGACTTGAGCTACAATGATTTTTCTAAGTTTTGCAGCAGGTGCTGGAACCAGGACAGTTATGGGTTTGTCACAATTGATATGACAAGAACACCCAATAGTGGCAAATATAGAAATAAAATCAACAATTTTCTAGACATTGAAACATATATAAATAAACATGAAAAGGCCAATAATTGATGATCTTAAATTAAGAGATAATCTTGTAAAAAGATTTAAGGGATGGAAATCAGAGAACCGAGGTTTTTATGAGCAACACAAGCGCACAGAACAGCTTATTATTGACGCTATTGGTGAATTAGGTAAAAATATCAAAACGGTTACAGAGCAAAATCAAAATTTCATCACAGAGCTTGTACCTGTAGCTGCAAGGAACATATTAGATTATCCATTCAACCCACTTTCTAGTATTCATACACCTAGTCCTGTTGGTCCTCGAAGAATTGAAGCTAGTCTGGATCCTATTGAATTGGGTCTTCTTGCTCAAAAATATTTAAGCACATCTAAAGACAACAAAGATGAGGTTTTTGGCTTATATGCTGACACAGAGCGTGATGGTAGCATCATACATAGAATTGGCAATTTCAGAGTAACATTTATGGGAGATGATCTGATTGTATATTCAGAATCTCGTCTTGGAGAAAAAGGTGCTTTTGTTAAGTACCCCGGCACACCTGGATTGTGGGAACTGATGACTAGGAAAAGGCCTGGCAGCTATACAGATCAAGATTATGAATATTACAAAGAAATATTAATAAAATCAGATGCTCTATACCAGAACAATGATCCCACACAAAAAAGAGTCAAGTCTAGCAGTGGAGCAAAATACAACAATTTAATCAAACCCATATGGTCTCAGATCAAGACTGGCAGTGGAATCAAACAATACAACACCCTGCCTAAAGAATTTGTGTGGGTTGATGATGTCAGGAAACTTGTAGATAGGTTATTGGTGATAGCTGGGGAGGAAAATGCTGGCAACCACAATTTTTACAATGAAAAAGTTGGAATTACGGACATGATAAGCACAAAATTGTCTAATTTTATAGTAAATGACACTAAGGGGATTGGATATCTTATAAAAATTATTAATACTTTACCACCTAAATTTTGGAATATTTCCGAGGGTCGGGGCTTGGTTAATGACATTATAAACAAGCTGCCATTTGAACTACACATTCCAGGCTATCAGTATTGTGGTCCAGGTACAAAATTGGACCATATTAAATAGAGGTGATCCTGGTGTTAATCCCCTAGATGCTGCTTGTAGAGACCATGACATAGCATACAACACACATTCTGATCTTGACAAGAGACATGTGGCAGACAAGAAATTACAAGAGGCTGCATTTGGTAGATTTGTAAGCAAAGATGCTTCTTTAAGTGAAAAATTAGCCGCATTGGGTACTACCATAGCTATGAATACCAAACAAAAAATGGGGTGGGGGTTGTGAATATGTATATAATAAACCTACAATGAAGGCCAAGGGTGTTATGTATCAAATACCTTATGCTGGTCTCAAATCTCTTAAAACTATTGATAGCCTTTTAACCAAAAAGCAGCGCAAGAAAAAAAATTCTTGTATTGCCAAGGGCCATGGTATGAAATTGTTACTTAGTACCCCCAATTAAAAAAAATACAGCAATCAAGAAAAAAATCACATGTGGGGGGATTCATATTTACTATCCCGGCCATCTTAGCTGCTCTCGGGGCTGTTGGGAGCTTGGCCGGGGGATCAGCTGCCATAGCAAAAACAGTAATAGATGCCAAAAAAAATAAGGCAGAATTAGATGAGCAGAGGCGCCATAACCTGGCCATGGAGAAACAAGGCAAAGGTGTTAAGAGAGCCATGAATAAGTTTAAAAAAACAAGAGCCGCTTACAAACCAAGATATTGAAGCTTTAATCAAGCCACTTGGCATCAAACATTTTAGAGGTGTGTACATGTCTGATTCTTTGCCAGAGCAACCACTCAACAAAGAGTGTGGCATAGTTAATTTGGATAAGTACAAAAATCAGGGCACTCACTGGATTTGTTATCTTAAATATTTAAAAAATGAGGCATTTGTGTTTGATTCATTTGGAGGTATTCCACCTGAAAATTTAGTAAAATATCTAAAATCAGCTAATCTTTATTACAATAATGCCCGTGTTCAAAATTTCAAAGATGTTAATTGTGGACATCTGTGTTTATCTGTTCTTAGATATATGTCTCAAATAAATAAACCATCAATTGAAAATTTTCAAAAAGCCCTGTGGTATCTGAAACATCATGGGGGTATTCCATCTCACCAGCCAAAATTCAATATTGAAACTTAGATTACATGAAGATATAGTGTATCCCAAAACAATAGCTCTCAGAGCATTTTATGGCATGTACTTGATCCCTAATATTACACACCACAACAACACAATTGCAGTAGGGGATCAAAAAATTGTCATCACTCCAGGGCAGTATAATCTGTCCACTCTAGATGCTCAATTACCCAGAGGTATAGTATTAACTCAAAATTCTGTCACTCACAGAGTAGAAATTGTATCTGCTACAGAAACAGTGGATCTGGGTACTATAGGAGAGCTGTTAGGATTTGAGAACAACACAAAACTTGAAGCAGCCATCAAACACACTGCTATGAATATACCTAAATTCTTAGCCATAGAGACTCTAAATATTCACTGTAATGTGGCCGAGGGTATGATCACCAAATCAAATGGCATAGGCACTCACAAACAAACTGGGATCATTGCAACATTCAAACCTAATTCTGAATTTATGGAGCCAATCATCTACAATCCATCACCAACATTATATTTTCCTGTGTGCCATAACAGAATAGATTACATTGAATTGATGGTCACTAATGAAAAAGAAGAATTAGTTGATTTTGCTGGAGCCACAACAACTGCTATCATAGAGATTAATATTTAAATAAAAATACATACAAGAAAAAAATGGAAAATATTGAGAGTTATGAGCTACAATCATTCCCTCCAAACAGGAGGACATTTGCAAATTTAAATCAACCCAACACAGAGATTGAGATTGATCTTGATGTAGGGGATGGCTTTATACACCCTCACAGAGCAGATCTATACATCAAATTTGATGTTGTAAAGCTCGATGGTACAGATTATCCGGCAAATTCAAATATAAGATTGGTAGACAATTTTGTGCCGCATCTGTTCTCTGAAATTGAGATCAGAAAGCATGGTGTTGTTATAAACAGAGTAGATTATCCCGGTATTACCTCCACAGCTTTGGCCACACTAAAATTATCCAAAACCGAGGCTTCTTACTACAAAATAGGTGGATTTGAGGCTGGTGATAAGATATTATCTAAAAACCACACAGTGCTGTTCCCCATGCGCCTGTTGCCAGGATTCTTCTCAGATTACAAAGATATTATGTGGAAGGGTGGTTTAAGAATTACATTTAGAAGAGCTGCCAATGATAATAATGCTTTGATGAGGTACAGTACATTAAACTCTACCGGGGAAGCTCTGCCTAATACCCTACCTGATGAGGGCAAGTGCATTATTCAGACTATGGAGCTAAGAATACCAGTTGTTGAATATGAAGCCAGTTATGCTCTTAAATACAAAGCAGATATTCTAAAAAATCCACAAATTCCTTTACAATTTTATACATATCAATGTGTACAGAAGCCTGCATCTGGTACCTATTATGAGTTTGATGCTACAAATTCATTCTCCAGTATACAATATGACATGCCGGATTTTGTGGTGGTACTGTTTCAGACTGGAAGACACAACAATCAGGAAAAAAATTCAAGTAAATTTGATAACTGCAACATCAAGAACATATATCTTAAAAATGGCAGAAATGAGGTCTTTCCTAGAGAAAATTATAATTTAGACATGTCCAAGGATGATTTTCTTAAATTATATGAAGCATTTTCATCCTTCAAAAGGGTCACTACTGGCAATACAGACATGTATTACACACCAGATGAATTCAAAGCACAGAGACCCATGTTTGTCATCAACACTTCAAAAAGAAAACAAGTTGTGGTTAATGACAGGACAAACATTAAAATTGTCTGTGAATTCCACGATACACTCCCCGATGACACCATATGTAGTGTTATTCTCATAGGGGAAAAATCATATGTTTATGATGTAAGAAATGAGAGAGTCACAGAACAATTCTAGAGGGCCGACTCAAACACAGAAGCTTTGATTACAAGGCAATAATATCAACATTTTGCCGTCAGGGAGGCCCCACACACACTCTACCAGGTTTGAAACCTGGGGGGGCCTCTTAATTTTAAAACATATAAGCCATGGAACTATGTACACAGCACTTCTGCCTATTGCAGGGAAGCTCTTACAGCACTTCTGCATTGCAGGGAAGCTCTTACAGCACTTCTGCTCGTGGCAGGAAAGCTTTTATATATATTACTTACCCAAATTTAACAGCACTTCTGCTCGTGGCAGGGAAGCTCAAATACAGCACTTCTGCTCGCAGCAGGAAAGCTTTTATATATATATTACTTACCCCCAAATTTAATAGCACTTCTGCTCGTGGCAGGGAAGCTCAAATATAGCACTTCTGCTCGTGGCAGGGAAGCTCAAATACAGCACTTCTGCTCGCAGCAGGAAAGCTTTTATATATATTACTTACCCAAATTTAATAGCACTTCTGCTCGTGGCAGGGAAGCTCAAATATAGCACTTCTGCTCGTGGCAGGGAAGCTTTTACAATATTTCTGCTTATTGCAGGGAAGCTCTTACAGCACATCTGCATTGCAGGAATACAGAAATATGCAATGAATATTTTTGTAAGTTACACACTCGGGCTTATATTATTACAAGACGTCCAATTCAGGCTTGCATGACAACCTACAAGAGGCCAATATTATCTTTACTAAGAATTTCTCTTTGAGCTAATAACATGATGGATGGTATGTAATTTTCCCCTGAAGGGGCACAGTGTAGATAAGAATTTCTCTTTGAGTTAATGACATGATGGATGACATGTAATTTTTCCCCTGAAAAGACACAATGTAGATTGTATTTCTTGCATGCCAGCAGATATAATCTCCCAGGTGTACAGAAAGAAGCCAATATTGTTTTTACTAAGAATTTCTTTTTGAGTAAATAACATGATGGATAACATGTAATTTTCCCCTGAAAAGACACAGTGTAGATTATATTTCCTGCATGCCAGCAGATATAATCTCCCAGGCGTGCATAATTTATTGCAGGCCGGGACATGGGATTGATCAAAGATTAGAAAAAATATGCAAGCAATTAATTTTACCAGGTTTCAGATTTGGGAGCTATCAGTTGTATATCAACTAGCAGTAATTATTCTCAAAATCTCACGTGTGGAGATATTATTTTGCCACATGTATTTCAATCTTACACATTTTATCAGGACTCAAACCCGAGCCTCTTGTTTACAAGGCAACAATATATGAACACTTTGCAATCAGGGGAGGCTTCACATTTTATCAGGACTCAAACCCAGAAGCCTCTTGATTGCAAAGCAATAAAAACCATGGGGCTATGCACCACACTCTACTGGGTCTCAGAACCCAGGAGCTATGAGCTTTATATAAGTATTTTTGGTTTAGTAATCTAGAGGCTTCTGGGTTTGAGTCGGCCCCCTCTAGAATCAATCTGAGGGGGGGGCTCATCTTTTCTACACTAAAATTCAAGATTCCTGGGATTTTGACAAAAAAACACACTATAAACAATAAGATGATATGGGAACTTGGCATAGTCTTAAGTGTAGGCAAATCTGTCTGTTGAGGCTTCTTCTTTTCTACACTAGAATTCAGAATTTCTTAAAATTAAGAGCATATCACACTTGAAGAATTGGGGTATAAGCCCCTCTTGGCATTGTTTTAAGTGTAGGCAAATCAGGTTGTTCAATCAAATAACCTCTTCCTTTCTACACTTATCAGTTGGGTTTATAATACAGTCAATACTACTACTATCTGTTGTTTCGGAATTGGGAAAAATCGAAATTAAGAAAAACATCCAAATATTTGTTGAAAATGTGATCTCAACCTTAGAACTCATGTCATAGCCCATATTTAGATCATCACGCTATTTTTCTTCTTCAATTTATTTTCGCGCTCTGTGGTACATATTTCGCAAACAAATCATGGTATTATAAAAGCCCACCTTTGTTTTATGTACCGCTAATATCATAACCTATGCAAAGCAGATGAGAATTCAGAATACTCTGAATTAAAACATACCTGCAAAAAGTTTTTGGAGGTCGCAATTGTATAACACCGTCCAAGGCCGAAACTAACCACCACATTCTCTTGCGAATTGGCGCCGCAACCTTTGTCCTTGACAGATAACCAGTTCCCATAGCCTCTGCCAGGCTGTAGCACCTGGGAGTGCTGATTACTCCAAACCCCATATTTAAACCTTCGCCCATATTTAGACATTATCCTCTATTATAACTTGGAGAGGATGTGATTTGCCAGCGGAACAAGCATGCGAATTTTACGAAGTTTCCTTGCGAATCATCAATTATGTATGCATGTGTGTATATGTATTTCCTGACTACAGTGTTGACTCACAAAATAATACATATCAGGTAAAAACTGTCGAAATATAAAAAGAGGAAGCGCTACTTCCCCCCGCTCGCCGCCTTTTCTACATTTTATTCAAATCGGACGCGGTAGGCAGGCACGTATCTAGTATATATTTCGGAGGGACGTCCTCACCTAATGTCTCAAAATAATAATAATGATAAGTTAAAATAAGTACGGTTACATTAAATTAATTAAAGTAGTATTAATTGACATATCCAAATTAATTAATATTTTTATTATATGAATAGGTAAAAAGGCGGTATAACGATAGTGATATAACATCATGTATTCATTATCTAGCTTACGTGTAGTTAAGGTCGGCAACATTTGTAATGAAAATAAATAAAGGAACTGTCCTGGCAAGAAAATTAATGTGAAGTAGATAAAGAATTGAATATTTATTGATTATCAAAAAAGGATGTTAGATTCAATTGACGAAAAGTAAAATTCCTGGTAATAATTTATGCATATTATTATACGTAGTAATAAATCTTCTTTGGTACTATCATTGAAAGTCGTATGATCCCAATATAATCCTTGCCTTGCTTTCCAATAAGGTCTGCGGAAATAAGTAACCATCTATTAAATAAGTATATTTTCATTATTTAAGCATGAATCACACGGAACTGGATATCCAGTAGGAATGCTCTAGTAGACGCTGGACTCGCTACACATTTGCTAGTTTTCGCCTCACACGGTACTTGTTACACCGTACTTGTCGATAGTCTTTCGTTCCCATAATGGCGGCCGCGCGAGATGTAAACAACGTATCACTTCACACTTTTAAAATACGATAACTATTCAACGGAGAGGAATATCGCTTCATATTAAATGGTTTTCGGTAGAGAAGAATGGCGCTGATAAAAATACACACTTTACAACCTTTACTGCACACGTATGGAAGAATATTTTAGCTTTTTCAATTGTAAACATGCCTTTCGTGATGTATGCACTCGGAAACCACAAACAAAAAACGCTACTTTGTAAACTCACAGATTATCTTCACATGGCCAAACTTTGCTCTGATTGGCTGTTCCACAGAATCTAGTCGAAGAAGTTAGTAGCAATTAGAACATGTCCTATTCCTCAAAACCAGTACAGCGCCTTGAATAACGTAGTGTGGAAAACGACCCAAGAAACTGGTTCCCCAGACGGATGATAAACACAGATGGCAGTGCGATCAATGTCGGTGCTAATTTTCTTATGAAAGTAATGTGGCTTTGTTAGTTTTTGGAATATATTATGTAGATTTGTTTGTCTTGAAAGGCAGTACGTGAATTGATGGAAACAGTTATATTTGTGGAGTGATTTGCAGTCACGAAATGACATTAATTTGGAAAGAAAAGTAAAATAAAATTAATAAATAAATAGCATGCGTAACACAAGAAGAAACATCGCAAAGATTCCGGACGTCAGGTTGTGTTGGATTGTGTACTAGAGTTTTATTTTTCTATGTTATTAGAATATAAATAGTATCCTGAGAGATATTTCATACCGAGGCAACAAACCACAAGTGTCGCTTGGAAGCGAGCAGTCCGTAATCAATGCAGCCTTTCGAACCGTAGGGACACAAGCTCTGACTGCACCGTTTCCTCAAGGAGATTTTACACCAAAGAGACACGCGACAAACGATACGAGGATTTCACACCAAAGCGACACGGGTCCTTCGGTCCAAGGCAACTTTCACACCGAAGCGACACATGTTGCTTAGAAACGAGCCAATCAAGAGCAACATTACACATCGTAGCGGCATGGCGGGAAGCACAGGCCAGCGTTCGGTTGGTGAACTCCTCAAGCGACAAGTGTCGCGTGCCCCTTGTCGCTTTGGTTCACAATCTCCCTAAAGCAAGACACTCATTGCATCGCGCATGCGCGAACAACAAACCACGGCAACATGTTGCAAGCTATTGAGGAGATGGCCCAGTTTGAGCGACGCACAAGCCACAAAGCGACACGTGTGACTTATCGTGTCGCCTAGATCTGTTGTTGTAATGTGCGGTTTTCGTGTCGCCTATCTGTTGTTCGCACAATTAGCAGCGAACGCTTGCCAATAGGCTGAAGGCACCATGTCGCTTGTCACTTAGTTGGGAACTCCCCCTGTAGCGCGTCACTTCGGTCTGAGCACCCTTCCTTTAAGGAGCTTTCCGACCGAAATAACAAGTAGCACGCGAATACGCCATATGAACGTGTCGTTTGCTGTTTGGACCCTCATGTGCAACGAATGCTATTTTACAGTCTGGAAGTGTGTGTCACTAGTGTGACAGTGTGAACATCCCGTGTCGCTTGTCCTATTGGTTTGAAAGTTTCCTTACACTCATGTCGATGGCGCTAAGACAGTTTTGTGGGGTTCCCCTTGTCGTTTCATGGAATCATCATTATCATCATCGCCGCGATTAGTTTAAAGCGGAAGAAAAGAGACAGTAAATATCAAAAATACAAATGCTTCAGTGTGTATATCTTTAAAAGAAATAATGATAATGATAATAATAATGAACCTAATTCATACACAAAAATTTAGTTGCCAAGAGCATTCCACGCGTATTTTTTCTCCCGTATTATTAACGAAAGTATGACGATAACAGGACGTGGTCGACTGTCTAGAATGTTCGTTAATATCTTCGCGACCACTTTACCAAATATCATAGCAATTATCACATTCATAGAAATGCTTCATGTAAAAGAATCAGACGTTGCTGCGAAAACTCCATTTACTTCCATTATAAGCAGACGAATACCAAGCACCGGGTTCAACACCAGCGCCTCTAGCGGATCATTTTCGAGTGGAACCAGCCAGAGCGCGCAGAACTGTGCCGTTTTCCACACTACGTTATTCAAGGCGCTGTAAAACCAGTCAAGCAGTCAGCCAGGCGGCCATGATTGCTACCTAAAAAGTTAGTTCAGCGACAACTAGGGCATTCCTACTAGAAATCCAGTTCCGTGCGATAGGGGTTTTAATTGTAGTTATTATATTATTTAGTTATTTTCATTATTTTGAACTTAATAAGTTTTTCAAAATACGTCCTTGGCGGTAGGGTTCGATATAAAGTGTCACTGATTCCAATTCACAGCAAATATGCTCTGCTTCTCTACACCTAAACATACACAAACGGATGGTCTTTGTTCTTTCTTGGGGTAAAAACACAGTGAAGCACATCCCTCATCGCTAATTGCCTGAACTCGCAGGGACAAGTTTCCGGCAATTCAAAACCATGGAGTTGAATGGGGAAAAACATAGTGGAGCCCCGCTCATCGCAAGATGTTCCCAGGATCAAACACGGTTTGATTTTGGGTCCCTTTTTTGAAGTGGAAAGTTCTGTGATTGGTCCACTTCTCCCCTTCATGGAAGACTCCCTCCTCATTTTCCCAGTTTCTTTTGACAGAGTTCCGCTCAACGGAAATGATGGGGACAAGTTTGAGGCTTATTCGAGGTGCCTGTCCGACATCTGGTTCATTCATTATATCCTGACATTTTTATAGCTTGACCTGGCTTCTTTCGATTAGCAAGGTTCCTTGTGCCGCACTGTGTTTTTACCCTTGGTTTCTTGCCTGGGGAAGAGGCAATAATTCAAGCAGTGACAGCTAAGATACCTTTGCCGACGAGGGGACGGAACCCAGCTGTGCAGAGGATTCAAACACACGGGCGAACTAGCCCTCCCAGTCAGCCTGGGGCAATTTTGCAACAGAGCCATCTAGTGGCCAAGTGGCGAACCGCTTGCGATTTCAGAACATGCTGGCGGCCGTATCTTTCGCCGTTGATAATACATGAAGTAGTAGTATTGATACTATTATTAGCACAAAATCATACAAATGAAGAGCTCATATGCCCGATTTGGCGACACTTAAAACTATGCCAAGATGCCCATATGCCCCAATTTCCCAAGTGTGCACATATTTAAATCTAAAGAATTTTGAGCCCTACTGTACAAATGAAGAATCATACAGTGTACAAATGAAGAGCTCATATGATTAAACAGCCCAATTTGGCTACACTTAAAACAATGTCAAGAGGAGCATATGCCCCAATCGGCCATGTGTGTACATATTTAAATCTAAATAATTTTGAGCCCTAGTGTACAAATGAAGAACCCCCCTCAGACAGATTTGGCCATGTGTGCAAAGGCTGAATCTCTCAGTTTGTTGTCCATAAGCTTGTCAAAAATATGCCCCTCTTGATATTGTTTTGGCTACACTTAAAACTAAGCCAAAAATGCTCATATGAGCTTTTGATTACACAATAATATAATGTAATATATGCTTAAATACTTGTTACCTGGAATATGCTCAATATTTTAATTGGACACCAGCCTCAACTCATATATCTAATACTAAGACAATGTAATATGCAGAGGCCTTCTAGAATTGCTCTGTGACTCTCTCATTTCTTACATCATAAACATATGATTTTTCACCTATAAGAATAACACTACATATGGTGTCATCAGGAAGTGTATCATGGAATTCACAGATAATTTTAATGTTTGTCCTGTCATTAACCACAACTTGTTTTCTTTTTGAAGTGTTGATGACAAACATGGGTCTCTGTGCTTTGAATTCATCTGGTGTGTAATACATGTCTGTATTGCCAGTAGTGACCCTTTTGTATGCTGTAAATGCTTCATATAATTTGAGGAAATCATCCTTGGACATGTTTAAATTATAATTTTCTCTAGGGAACACCTCATTTCTGCCATTTTTAAGATATATGTTCTTGATGTTGCAGCTATCAAATTTACTTGAATTTTTTTCCTGATTATTGTGTCTTCCAGTCTGAAACAGTACCACCACAAAATCTGGCATGTCATATTGTATACTGGAGAATGAATTTGTAGCATCAAACTCATAATAGGTACCAGTGGCAGGCTTCTGTACACATTGATATGTATAAAATTGTAAAGGTACCTGTGGATTTTTTATTATATCTGCTTTGTATTTAAGAGCATAACTGGCCTCATATTCAACAACCGGGATTCTTAGCTCCATAGTCTGAATAATGCATTTGCCTTCATCAGGTAGGGTATTAGGCAGAGCTTCCCCTGTAGAGTTTAATGTACTGTACCTCATCAAAGCATTATTATCATTGGCAGCTCTTCTAAATGTGATTCTTAAACCACCCTTCCACATAATATCTTTGTAATCTGAGAAGAATCCTGGCAACAGGCGCATGGGGAACAGCACTGTATGGCTTTTAGATATAATTTTATCACCAGCCTCAAATCCACCTATTTTGTAGTAAGAAGCCTCGGTCTTGGATAATTTTAGTGTGGCCAAAGCTGTAGAGGTAATGCCAGGGTAATCTACTCTGTTTATAACAACACCATGTTTTCTGATCTCAATTTCAGAGAACAGATGTGGCACAAAATTGTCCACCAATCTTATATTTGAATTTGCCGGATAATCTGTACCATCGAGCTTTACAACATCAAATTTGATGTATAGATCTGCTCTGTGGGGGTGTATAAAGCCATCCCCTACATTAAGATCAACCTCAATCTCTGTGTTGGGTTGATTTAAATTTGCAAAGGTCCTCCTGTTTGGGGGGAATGATTGTAGCTCATAACTCTCAATATTTTCCATTTTTTTTGTATGTATTTTTATTTAAATATTAATCTCTATGATTGCAGTTGTTGTGGCTCCAGCAAAATCAACTAATTCTTCTTTTTCATTAGTGACCATCAACTCAATGTAATCTATTCTATTATGACACACAGGAAAATATAATGTTGGTGATGGAGTGTATATGATGGGCTCCATAAATTCAGAGTTAGGTTTGAATGTTGCAATGATGCCAGTTTGTTCGTGAGTGCCTATGCCATTTGATTTGGTGATCATACCCTCGGCCACATTACAGTGAATATTTAGAGTCTCTATGGCTAAGAATTTAGGTATATTAATAGCAGTGTGTTTAATGGCCGGTTCAAGTTTTGTGTTGTTCTCAAAGCCTAACAGCTCTCCTATAGTACCCAGATCCACTGTTTCTGTAGCAGATACAATCTCTACTCTGTGAGTGACAGAATTTTGAGTTAATACTATACCTCTGGGTAACTGAGCATTTAAAGTGGAGAGATTATACTGCCCTGGAGTGATGACAATTTTTTGATCCCCTACTGCAATTGTGTTGTTGTGGTGTGTAATATTAGGGATCAAGTACATGCCATAAAATGCTCTGAGAGCTATTGTTTTGGGATACACTATATCATCATGTAATCTAAGTTTCAATATTGAATTTTGGCTGGTGAGATGGAATACCCCCATGATGTTTCAGATACCACAGGGCTTTTTGAAAATTTTCAATTGATGGTTTATTTATTTGAGACATATATCTAAGAACAGATAAACACAGATGTCCACAATTAACATCTTTGAAATTTTGAACACGGGCATTATTGTAATAAAGATTAGCTGATTTTAGATATTTTACTAAATTTTCAGGTGGAATACCTCCAAATGAATCAAACACAAATGCCTCATTTTTTAAATATTTAAGATAACAAATCCAGTGAGTGCCCTGATTTTTGTACTTATCCAAATTAACTATGCCACACTCTTTGTTGAGTGGTTGTTCTGGCAAAGAATCAGACATGTACACACCTCTAAAATTTTTGATGCCCAGTGGCTTGATTAAAGCTTCAATATCTTGGTTTGTAAGCGGCTCTTGTTTTTTTTAAACTTATTCATGGCTCTCTTAACACCTTTGCCTTGTTTTTCCATGGCCAGGTTATGGCGCTTCAATTCATCTAATTCTGCCTTATTCTTCTTGGCATCTATTACTGTTTTTGCTATGGCAGCTGATCCCGCAGCCAAGCTCCCCACAGCCCCAAGTGCTGCTAAGATGGCCGGGATAGTAAATATAAATCCACCCACATGTGATTTTTTCCTGGATTGCTGTAATTTTTTTTTAATTGGGGGGTACTAAGCAACATTTTCATACCATGGCCCTTGGCAAGACAAGAATTTTTTTTCTTGCGCTGCTTTTTGGTTAAAAGACTATCAATAGTTTTAAGAGATTTAAGACCTCCATAAGGTATCTGATACATAACACCCTTGGCCTTCATCCTAGGTTTATTATATACATATTCACAACCCCCACCCCAGTTTTTGTTTGGTGTTCATAGCTATGGTGGTCCCCAATGCTGCTATTCTTTCACTTAAAGAAGCATCTTTGCTTACAAATCTACCAAATGCAGCCTCTTCTAATTTCTTGTCTGCAACATGTCTCTTGTCAAGATCAGAATGTGTGTTGTATGCTGTGTCATGGTCTCTACAAGCAGCATCTAGGGGATTAACACCAGGATCACCTCTGTTTAATCTATGGTCCAATTTTGTACCGGGACCACAATACTGATAGCCTGGAATGTGTAGTTCAAATGGCAGCTTGTTTATAATGTCATTAACCAGCCCCCGACCCTCAGAGATATTCCAAAATTTAGGTGGTAGAGTATTAATAATTTTTCTAAGATATCCAATCCCCTTAATGTCATTCACTATAAAATTAGACAATTTTGTGCTTATCATGTCCATAATTCCAACCTTTTCATTGTAAAAATTGTGGTTGCCAGCATTTTCCTCCCCAGCTATCACCAGCAACCTATCTACAAGTTTCCTGACATCATCAACCCACACAAATTCTTTAGGCAGGGTGTTGTAATGTTTGATTCCACTACCTGTCTTGATCTGTGACCATATGGGCTTGATTAAGTTGTTGTATTTTGCTCCACTTCTAGACTTGACTTTTTTTTGTGTGGGATCATTGTTCTGGTATAGAGCATCTGATTTTATTAATATTTCTTTGTAATGTTCAGAATCTCATCTTGGAGAAAAAGGTGCTTTTGTTAAGTATCCTGGAACACCTGGATTGTGGGAACTGATGACTAAGAAGAGACCTGGCATAATGTTCATAATCTTGATTTGTATAGCTGCCAGGTCTCTTCTTAGTCATCAGTTCCCACAATCCAGGTGTTCCAGGATACTTAACAAAAGCACCTTTTTCTCCAAGATGAGATTCTGAACATTACAAAGAAATATTAATAAAATCAGATGCTCTATACCAGAACAATGATCCCACACAAAAAAAAGTCAAGTCTAGAAGTGGAGCAAAATACAACAACTTAATCAAGCCCATATGGTCACAGATCAAGACAGGTAGTGGAATCAAACATTACAACACCCTGCCTAAAGAATTTGTGTGGGTTGATGATGTCAGGAAACTTGTAGATAGGTTGCTGGTGATAGCTGGGGAGGAAAATGCTGGCAACCACAATTTTTACAATGAAAAGGTTGGAATTATGGACATGATAAGCACAAAATTGTCTAATTTTATAGTGAATGACATTAAGGGGATTGGATATCTTAGAAAAATTATTAATACTCTACCACCTAAATTTTGGAATATCTCTGAGGGTCGGGGGCTGGTTAATGACATTATAAACAAGCTGCCATTTGAACTACACATTCCAGGCTATCAGTATTGTGGTCCCGGTACAAAATTGGACCATAGATTAAACAGAGGTGATCCTGGTGTTAATCCCCTAGATGCTGCTTGTAGAGACCATGACACAGCATACAACACACATTCTGATCTTGACAAGAGACATGTTGCAGACAAGAAATTAGAAGAGGCTGCATTTGGTAGATTTGTAAGCAAAGATGCTTCTTTAAGTGAAAGAATAGCAGCATTGGGGACCACCATAGCTATGAACACCAAACAAAAACTGGGGTGGGGGTTGTGAATATGTATATAATAAACCTAGGATGAAGGCCAAGGGTGTTATGTATCAGATACCTTATGGAGGTCTTAAATCTCTTAAAACTATTGATAGTCTTTTAACCAAAAAGCAGCGCAAGAAAAAAAATTCTTGTCTTGCCAAGGGCCATGGTATGAAAATGTTGCTTAGTACCCCCCAATTAAAAAAAAATTACAGCAATCCAGGAAAAAATCACATGTGGGTGGATTTATATTTACTATCCCGGCCATCTTAGCAGCACTTGGGGCTGTGGGGAGCTTGGCTGCGGGATCAGCTGCCATAGCAAAAACAGTAATAGATGCCAAGAAGAATAAGGCAGAATTAGATGAATTGAAGCGCCATAACCTGGCCATGGAAAAACAAGGCAAAGGTGTTAAGAGAGCCATGAATAAGTTTAAAAAAAACAAGAGCCGCTTACAAACCAAGATATTGAAGCTTTAATCAAGCCACTGGGCATCAAAAATTTTAGAGGTGTGTACATGTCTGATTCTTTGCCAGAACAACCACTCAACAAAGAGTGTGGCATAGTTAATTTGGATAAGTACAAAAATCAGGGCACTCACTGGATTTGTTATCTTAAATATTTAAAAAATGAGGCATTTGTGTTTGATTCATTTGGAGGTATTCCACCTGAAAATTTAGTAAAATATCTAAAATCAGCTAATCTTTATTACAATAATGCCCGTGTTCAAAATTTCAAAGATGTTAATTGTGGACATCTGTGTTTATCTGTTCTTAGATATATGTCTCAAATAAATAAACCATCAATTGAAAATTTTCAAAAAGCCCTGTGGTATCTGAA
Organism: Lepisma saccharinum; assembly: GCF_977018435.1. Classification (NCBI taxonomy): domain Eukaryota; kingdom Metazoa; phylum Arthropoda; class Insecta; order Zygentoma; family Lepismatidae; genus Lepisma; species Lepisma saccharinum. Next base: position 64,102,946 of record NC_139250.1, on the reverse strand, counting down.
ACATCATGGGGGTATTCCATCTCACCAGCCAAAATTCAATATTGAAACTTAGATTACATGAAGATATAGTGTATCCCAAAACAATAGCTCTCAGAGCATTTTATGGCATGTACTTGATCCCTAATATTACACACCACAACAACACAATTGCAGTAGGGGATCAAAAAATTGTCATCACTCCAGGGCAGTATAATCTCTCCACTTTAAATGCTCAGTTACCCAGAGGTATAGTATTAACTCAAAATTCTGTCACTCACAGAGTAGAGATTGTATCTGCTACAGAAACAGTGGATCTGGGTACTATAGGAGAGCTGTTAGGCTTTGAGAACAACACAAAACTTGAACCGGCCATTAAACACACTGCTATTAATATACCTAAATTCTTAGCCATAGAGACTCTAAATATTCACTGTAATGTGGCCGAGGGTATGATCACCAAATCAAATGGCATAGGCACTCACGAACAAACTGGCATCATTGCAACATTCAAACCTAACTCTGAATTTATGGAGCCCATCATATACACTCCATCACCAACATTATATTTTCCTGTGTGTCATAATAGAATAGATTACATTGAGTTGATGGTCACTAATGAAAAAGAAGAATTAGTTGATTTTGCTGGAGCCACAACAACTGCAATCATAGAGATTAATATTTAAATAAAAATACATACAAAAAAAATGGAAAATATTGAGAGTTATGAGCTACAATCATTCCCCCCAAACAGGAGGACCTTTGCAAATTTAAATCAACCCAACACAGAGATTGAGGTTGATCTTAATGTAGGGGATGGCTTTATACACCCCCACAGAGCAGATCTATACATCAAATTTGATGTTGTAAAGCTCGATGGTACAGATTATCCGGCAAATTCAAATATAAGATTGGTGGACAATTTTGTGCCACATCTGTTCTCTGAAATTGAGATCAGAAAACATGGTGTTGTTATAAACAGAGTAGATTACCCTGGCATTACCTCTACAGCTTTGGCCACACTAAAATTATCCAAGACCGAGGCTTCTTACTACAAAATAGGTGGATTTGAGGCTGGTGATAAAATTATATCTAAAAGCCATACAGTGCTGTTCCCCATGCGCCTGTTGCCAGGATTCTTCTCAGATTACAAAGATATTATGTGGAAGGGTGGTTTAAGAATCACATTTAGAAGAGCTGCCAATGATAATAATGCTTTGATGAGGTACAGTACATTAAACTCTACAGGGGAAGCTCTGCCTAATACCCTACCTGATGAAGGCAAATGCATTATTCAGACTATGGAGCTAAGAATCCCGGTTGTTGAATATGAGGCCAGTTATGCTCTTAAATACAAAGCAGATATAATAAAAAATCCACAGGTACCTTTACAATTTTATACATATCAATGTGTACAGAAGCCTGCCACTGGTACCTATTATGAGTTTGATGCTACAAATTCATTCTCCAGTATACAATATGACATGCCAGATTTTGTGGTGGTACTGTTTCAGACTGGAAGACACAATAATCAGGAAAAAAATTCAAGTAAATTTGATAGCTGCAACATCAAGAACATATATCTTAAAAATGGCAGAAATGAGGTGTTCCCTAGAGAAAATTATAATTTAAACATGTCCAAGGATGATTTCCTCAAATTATATGAAGCATTTACAGCATACAAAAGGGTCACTACTGGCAATACAGACATGTATTACACACCAGATGAATTCAAAGCACAGAGACCCATGTTTGTCATCAACACTTCAAAAAGAAAACAAGTTGTGGTTAATGACAGGACAAACATTAAAATTATCTGTGAATTCCATGATACACTTCCTGATGACACCATATGTAGTGTTATTCTTATAGGTGAAAAATCATATGTTTATGATGTAAGAAATGAGAGAGTCACAGAGCAATTCTAGAAGGCCTCTGCATATTACATTGTCTTAGTATTAGATATATGAGTTGAGGCTGGTGTCCAATTAAAATATTGAGCATATTCCAGGTAACAAGTATTTAAGCATATATTACATTATATTATTGTGTAATCAAAAGCTCATATGAGCATTTTTGGCTTAGTTTTAAGTGTAGCCAAAACAATATCAAGAGGGGCATATTTTTGACAAGCTTATGGACAACAAACTGAGAGATTCAGCCTTTGCACACATGGCCAAATCTGTCTGAGGGGGGTTCTTCATTTGTACACTAGGGCTCAAAATTATTTAGATTTAAATATGTACAGTCATGGAAAAAAGTTCTTCCCCATAAGGCTTTAATAGGAGCAAGTAATGCAGGAGGGTAGGCAACACATATTGCACCCTTCGATGATCGGGTGATTTTGCCTGTCTTAACACCGATAAATGTGTTCCACGCGAAGGTCAACATGACAGGAAAGCAAAGAGGGTCACGTGACTATTGGTTACGTGGAGTGTTGTGCTTCTCCACGTCCCCAGTTCTTGATCCACATTGCAGAAAAAGTAGAGCTGCATGCAATATATGAAAATAGGTTGTTTTCAACTACACGCTTAATTATGATTTTCCCAATTGTAAATCTATCAGACGTGTCTCCCGATTTAGTCGGGACAGTCTTTTACTTTGAATTCCTGTTTGTCATAGGCGTAACTTGACGGGAGCAGAAAGGGCATTTGTAACCCCCCCCCAAAAAATCAGGTTTCTTAAAGCTGCTAAAACAGGAATTAAATACTATGATTTGACGCGTCCAAAAAAAGTATTATATTGAAAGATTTTTCCCAAATACGTAGATAGCAATTTAATACTTTGAAAGTGTCTCAGATTTGTTTATTGTCACAACTTAGTGTGGCACAGATCTACTACAAAAGTGGAATTTCGTAACAGAAATATGAACCCACTCCTTTTATTTCGTAGCCGATTTCATCTTGAAACTGAAATTAAGAATATTAGTTAACAATGTCATTGGTAAACAATAAAAAAATGTGTTAGACCCAATTCTTTAATACCTTATCATAATCTTTATCGCAAGTTTAAATTTTGTTGTAAGTCCACTTTATGCAAAAAAGAAAAAAAAGGTAAAGTTCTCACCTGTGCTTGGCGCTACGCCATGAAGGCGTATAGGGGGTGTGGGGGTAACGCCCCACACTTTCTTGATTCGTTCGTGCGTGGGGGTGATGTGATCAGCATCACGCCCCTGACCGCCTTTACCCCCAGGGTTTCCCCCAGGTACCCATGTCATTCGACGCTGGGTGGGCGCTGGGGCCGCTTCCAACGTTAGAAAAGTTCGCGGGCTTGAACCGGCCGGGAATCGAACCCGGGACCTATAGCACGGTAGTCAGACGCGTTACCGACTGAGTCACCGGCACAGACAGACTAATCTGAAGTCCATACAGTTTAAAGTGGGATCCGAACCACTATGTGCGATCACCTGGTATCGTACCCCAGACCCCTTGATTACAAGGCCTTCCACTACGCCATCAGTGAGGCGCACACAATCTTTGTATTATAAGAGGTTGTTTAACGTTGCTATGCCTCTATGGATTATATTTAGCCAGTATTCGAGCACATAGCGTCAGATTTCATAGAATATAAGCTTCTCTTCCATGTTTATGGTTTCCTGTCTGCAGTAGAAAAACTGGCAGGTTCCCATAGCTTTTCTTTCAATAGTCTTCCAATGGTTGCATATCATATCACTCAAATTTGATTCATTCGTTTCGAACACAGTGGGATCGTGGGCGCCTTGTAATTAAGGGATCCCGGGTTCGATACTCGGTGGAGGAACATAGTGGTTCGGATCCCCCTTTAAACTGTAGGTCCATTCACGATTAGCCTAACAGGACATAAAGTGGACTTAAGACACCAAATCAAGCAACCAACACAATCCCGTTATTGTCCAGATTATCGAATCCAGAACCTTCGTCGCGAATAACATAAGCAGGAAGACAACGTGAAATAACCGAACAGAAACAGAACCTAAAACCTACATCGGATAGATTGGATTAAGTCGACGATACAGCACGGGTTCTGAAATGAAAAAGAATACGAAAGTTGAAGGACCTCTATACGCACCCACTTTTCCTCCACTCAATGGGGAAGATATCCTTGTAGCTGAGAAGCCTTTACGTAGGAGTGCCCTGAGGGAACTTCAAGGCCACGATGATAAAGTGTTTTACGTGCAATGACGGGACCAAAACATACGTCAGATAGCTGTGTTCCTCCTTATTTCGTACGCCATTGATAACTGGAACACGTGACCTCGTCTTTGGTAGAGCTGAAGCCTGCTTACTTGCCACCATCCTTTAGTTCAGTGACCTTCGCCCGTAGTCAGCAAGAGTGAATGACTCACCATATACTTGTTGTCTGTGAGGCTACACAAGAATAGATATTTCGTCAGTGGCTGTAAGTATTGTTTCATCTGCAGTTATATCAGTTAACATTTCAATAATTTCCTTCCTAATGGTTACGTTAGTGATAAACATGTAAATTAGTTCTCGAGAGTGAACGTTTTATCTATTTGAACGGGGGATTTTTATACAGCCTGCATGTATTATTTTTTCCTGAAACAAGAAGAAATTCGAAGACGCAAAAAGAGTTGTATAAGAGTAGTTAACAAAAGGAAAAAAAGAAGAAGAAAATGTAAATGCTCAAATAAATTATGGTAGAGATCGAGTGAATAACATTTTGTCATGGGGCCTCCTTGATGGCGTAGTGATAACGTCGTTGCCTTGTAATCAGTGGATCCCGGGTTTGATACACGGTGGATGCACATAGTGGTTAGTATCCCACTTTAAACTGAAGGTCGAGTCCAGATTAGCATATCTGTGCACCAAACCAAAACTAAGAAAGAAATTGTCACAGTGTAAGAAAATTTCATGTTCAACCAGATACGAAACAAAAGGGAATAATATATTGCAGGTTAGAGTTCACATCTGTAGCATCTAACCAGCACAATTATGAATCGCAACATATCGTATCAGATCCATTTTTATTATACATGTATGATAATATAAGAGAAGTAGAGGAAAGAGAAAACCAAGCGAAACACGGACGCCTTCTCCAGAATTTCAAATCTCGTTACATAAGGTTCTGGGTTGGAGTCCCGAACAGGCATGACTTTCTTGTTCTTGCCCTTTTATCTGCTTCATTTCATCATAATTCATCGTTATGGTTTACCTGCAGGGGAAGAATAATGACAATAATTGCCAATACAAAGCCAATGACAAACAGAACAACTCGATTACGGAGGTGCCAAGAAGAAACGAGACTTGACAGTGTCTCCGTCTCTCTGTATGTCGAATTGAAAATTGCTCTCCCGTTCTCGGTCTCGATTAGTTAAATATAGAAATCGAAAATGTATGTGAATGAATATACATGTATTTCATATATTCCGGTTTTGTAGGAGATTTCGTGAGAGATGAAATAAGTACTCTTCCATCGTATTTATTTTTATAATTTTTATTCCCTGTTCGATGATCGCGACGATAAGGACGAGTGACCATTACATGAAATTGATGACGAAATAGGCAAACACCCCCGACAAGGACGGTACTCAAACCCGGGAACTTTGGCGACGATATCGAATGTCAATCACTTAATGAGCTTGACCACCGAGCCTGCTTAATGTTGTTTCTGTCAGGTAATTCGTAATAATATCCCACATTCACTATCATTTGCTTCATAATTTATCTTATTGTTGTGATTAACCTGAATTCAAAGAATTAGTTGAAAGGCAAAAATGCAAGATTGAATGTCTCTGATGTTACTTCGTGCCGAATAATATGACGTGGTATTATGATATGAATTTTTTAATCATATAATATGCCTATTCATTCCATTGATTGATCCCAATGGAGCACACAAAATATGGTATAATGTCCACTCCATGGAGGAGTGGTTAGCACAGCGCGCTACGATGCCATGGGTCCCTGGTTAGAATCTCGACTTGGGCGTGGGTGTCCTTGGTGAGTGTCCCTTCATCAATTTCATCATAGCATCATTCATCTTCATCGTCGCTATTTGCCAAAAGTGAAAGAATAGCAAATCTAAATAACAAACATCCAATCAAATCGAACATCTCTACCGATTTAATTCTATACGGTACCGAATTCCCACTTTATTACTGCATCTTAAGTCATTTTACAGCATCTCAATTGTTTTCCGATTCGAAAACATTTGGAATGTTGTTTTGTGCAGTTGATTGTGCATTGTTTCGTTGTTTGGATTGTTTAATTAACGTCGCATTAATTAGTTTTAGACCAATCGTGACGGGGGAAGCAAGAGCACAAAGAAAGCGAAAAAGACAAGGAAGAGACCACGGCTTTCTTTAAAGATAGCATCCCGTGAATACAACTCAAGTGACTGCAGAATATTATGAATAAAATTTATTTCGCTTTTTCCTTTTATTTCTGTTTCAGTTATTTTACTTCGCTTTTCTTCTACCACTCGCGTTACTCGTGTCGGTGAGGAAGAATTATAAACTCGTGAAATGGACGATGGTACAAAAAAATATATGCCTCTCCCACGGTTCGATTTGGTTTGGTTTGATTTGGTGTTTTAAGTCCACTTTATGCGCAGTAAGGCTAATCGGGACTGGACCTACAGTTTAAAGTGGGATCCGAACCATTTGTGCCTCCACCGGGTATCGAACCCGGGACTCCCACGGTTCGAAACTGTCAGTACAAAATATTGTCTTATTTTTAAAATTTACGGGCAAATATGGTTTGTCACGTAGCAATTTTCGCTTATCTCTTTTTCAAGGGGTTCCATTGCCTCTCTGATGTCGTAGTGGTAACGTCTTCGCCATGTAATGAAAGGCTTCCGAATTCAATACCAAATAGAGACGCATTTGGTTCGGATCCCACTTTAATCTGTAGGTCCAGTGCATGAACTGGACTTAAAACAATTAACGTGTGGCATGTGGTCTGTGATGAGAACCATCATTTAAGCGAACCTTCTTGACAATGACTCTAATATCACTTGAAAGAATAGTATTTCCTTACGAGTAGCTCTTGTCAAGAAACCAGTTGCTGAAATTTTCTTCTGGAGGCATCGTAGCACCCAGCTGTTTGTTGTGGCTGGGGCACGAGTCATGTGACTCATGCTATCAAAGCTCAATCCTTCCCGAGAACTCGGAATCACCAGGCAAACTTAAGCGAATATTTTGTTATTTGGGTTGCATAAACAATAGGCTTTAAGACGTTACGAAATTCTACGTCCCGTGGCCCAGGTATTATTTTCTAAGACTGTACACACATGGCCGATTGGGGCATATGCTCCTCTTGACATTGTTTTAAGTGTAGCCAAATCGGGCTGTTTAATCATATGAGCTCTTCATTTGTACACTGTATGATTCTTCATTTGTACACTAGGGCTCAAAATTCTTTAGATTTAAATATGTGCACACTTGGGAAATTGGGGCATATGGGCATCTTGGCATAGTTTTAAGTGTGGCCAAATCGGGCATATGAGCTCTTCATTTGTATGATTTTGTGCTAATAATAGTATCAATACTACTACTACATGAGTTTTTTAAACAAGCATTTTTGGCTGTGCAAGTGTCTTTTTAAAAAAAAAGCCCTTTCTAGATTGATCACATAAGAATTGAGCATTACATTAGTATGCATCATAATGGCCATTTTCGTTTGTGCTACCCGCAAATCGCAAAACTATTCTGTGCTTATTTACGTATTTTCTTATGGGAAATTGGAAAAAAAAAGCAATTTGTGCACATTTATCAAATTGAAATTGCATAAATGTGTCATGTACTCAAAGTTTCATTAAGTTTTTACTTCGTGTTTTCAGGCAAATTTTTGTCCTAAAACGTTATATTCAACAAAGAAAGAAAACGTTAAATTTAAGCGCTTTTCACAGCGTCCTTCGCCAAACTCCACCGCCCTCTTAGTTCCTTAGTGTGATTTTGTATGATATGATATGATATTTATTGATATTGGTACGAGCCTTTCGGCTGTGCGTATCTTACAATATTGTTACATAAACACCCCGACCTTAAACATGCACCCCCTTTATCATACATTCAGAAACATTGATAAAGAGAAACATTTGGAAAATAATTACATACTATGTACATATATAAATAGCAATGTGGTCCTCTTCTTACATTTGAGATTGTTCATTTTCACAACACTGCACTACATGCTCCACCTATGCCTGAGCCACTGCTGTTCCGTACCCTTCACTTTCACTGACTCCTTGCAGCATTTTCCTGCGCTCCCTCCAAACTGCATGTAAATAGGAGCCCAGGGCTTTGATATTTACATTCGTTATACCACTCCTCTCCTCCCTACATATAGCCTGGATGGTCTGCTCAATGTTGTCCCTTGCACTGTCCCCCCATTTGCGTTGTCTGAGGGGTGCCGACCAAACACACTCATGTAGGATGTGAGCCCTCGTCTCCTCTTCGCCGCATAACGTGCAGATGGCACGACCGTCCGGTCCCTTGAGTTTGTGTTGCCTCCACCCCCCTAGCAGGAACCAGGCGAATCCACTTCTTTGCTGGTACGTACACGTATCAATGTATCGTTTTCTCCCCCATTCCACCCACGCCCCTGGCGGTTGTGCGGCGACGAGCGTTACCTTCTCCCTACATTCTGCCATGATGTCTTGCCTGCTACTGTCCACCAATCTCTCCCTTATGATTTGCAACATCCCAGTTTCGCACCTCCCGCCCCTCACCTCTTCCCACAGTTCCCCCAGACCCATTCTGTACAAGTCGTCCTTAATCCCACTTGCCCAGTGGCGTGCGAACCCTTCCTCAATCTGAACTCGCAGACACTGTTCTTTCAGTGAGTCTCCGGCCCCTTGTTCCAGCTTCATCCAGTACTTGAAGCATCTCATTCTCGCTTCGACATCCTCTCTGTGTTTTCCCATATCCCTCAGGACGCCACACGTGCTTGCACTCGTACTGATTCCCAGTATTTGTTTTAAAAACCGCGCTTGTATCTGATTTGCTACTCGCCCCCCTACCCTCCCCCATAGTTCCGCGCCGTAAAATAGGGTTGCTTTCACCGTTGCTTCATAAATTTGGTCCAGCAATCTTACACTGACTGTAGGGACTTTCCGTTGCAGTCGCTCTACCTTGCCCAGCCCATAAGAAGCCTTTCCCTTTCTGCCTTCGATGTGCTTTGTCCACTCCCCTGCCATACTCAGCGTGATGCCTAGATACGTGAAACGTTTGACCCTTTCAAGCTCGGAATCCCCATAGGTCCACCGCTCCATTGCTGCGAAAACATAACCTTTCTTGAACGCCATTATTTTAGTTTTTCGTGTATTTACCTTCAACTTCCATGTTGTGCAATATTGTTTAAGTCTGTTCAATCCCCGCTGTAACCCCTGTACTTCGTATGATATTAAAACGAGATCATCAGCATAGAGAAGCATTGGTATCGGTGTCCCGACTATCTCCGGTGTTTCAGCTCCTTCTTCTCCCACGAAGCTAGCAACGTCATTAATAAAAAGAATGAAAAGTAAAGGTGAAAGTATGCATCCCTGTTTGACGCCTACCGTGCTCTCGTGCTGCCCAGACACCACCCCCTGCCCACATTTGACACAAAATTTGACCCCTCTGTACATATTCATTAGCGTATTAATCATTCTAGCCGAAACCCCCATGTCCCATAACTTCCCCCATAGCATTTGCCTATTGATAGAGTCAAACGCCTTTTCGAAGTCAACAAAACAGCAATATAATTTCCCCCTTTTCTCGTTTAATTTGCTTTGGATCAATGTGTTCAGGACAAAAACATTATCTACAGTGCTATAATTGGACCTGAAACCAGCCTGCAGGGGAGTCAGTTTATCAAAAATATCGGCCCATTTTCTTAATCTGCTGTATAGAATACTACAATATACTTTCCCTAACACGGGCAGGAGAGAAATACCTCTGTAATTGTTAGTGTCATTTACATCCCCTTTCCCCTTGTATAGAGGACAAATAACGCTCGTTTTCCATATTTTGGGGAAGGTTCCACTATTGAAGATGTTGTTGAGCAGAGACCTTCCCGTTTCTGCCAATCGCTCGTTACAATTCAGCACCTTCACGAGATCTGGCCCGATTCCATCAATACCCGCCGCCTTGCCGGTCCTCAGCGAGCGAACAGCCGCATCATATTCCAGCCTCGACACACTTTCGTCAAGGATTGGGACAAAAGTACCCAGGATCCTGCCCTCGTTTGGAATAGCCCCTGAACCCCCCTCCCCTTCCAGCAGCTTGAGAAAATGATCCTCCCAGCTCCGTGCAGAGATACTGCCTATTGTGTACCGACTCCCTTGCAGGTTTCGAATAATCCGCCACAAGTCCCTCGTATCCCGGCCCTGGATGGCCTCCTGAAGAGCCCTCACTTTCCTCTCCCCCCACTTCTCCCTCTCCCTCTCCAAAACTTGCGCGTAACGCCGGCGTTCTTCTAAGTAATTTAATCTAGACTGCTCAGTTTTGCGAGCACGGAATTGCCTTAGAGACCGATCCAATATTCGTTTCTGCATCTTACATACATCATTATACCACGTGTCAGCCGTGCTGGGAACTTGTTGACATGTGTCCCGCAACATGTGCCTCGCTGCTCGCATTATGATGTGGTAATATACAGAGACCCCTCTTTCCACTTCGCCTTCGCCCAACGCTCTTTCCATTTCCCTCGTAAGCATAACCGCTATATCATCTTGCAACCCTTGTTGAAACCACTCTAGCCCCTCCTCTGAAATCTTATATTGCCTCAGAATCGAGGTTTCCTGTTCTTTCTGCCAAGGAATCGCCATTGCATTAAGATTAACCGCGGTTGGACACTCCACTTCCAACACCAACGGGAAGTGCCGACTTTCTGTCCGCTCGTCAACATAGAACTCCGCCACCCTATTGGCCAATCCGCAAGTTGAAAAAATATAATCAATCACAGACATCCCGGCTTCGCACACAAATGTGAAATCTCCCTCGAAATCCCTCCCGTATTTCCCGTTCATGACCTCTAGTTCAAAACTCTCCGCCAGGTTGAGCAACTTTCTCCCTTCCGCATTTATTTGTCGATCTAGGCTTCGTCTGACCCTCCCTCCCCCCTCTTCCCCGTTCGTCATGCAATCCTCCCCTCCAATTCTCGCATTAAAGTCCCCCAGCAACAGCACGTCCGTCTGCGGATATTTATCTTCGACAAGGTGCAGAAAATCAGCTACTCGCTCGAAGAATCTGTCATTGTGATACTTGGACGAGACTGGTTGGTTATAAAGTGCAATCAAACATAATTTAATATTGTCTATACACAGGTGCACGCCTAGAATCCCATTACAGTCAATCTCTATTTTAGTCAGTTGCGCCCGTAGGCTTTCCTTCACGAGCACCATCAGCCCCCCTGGACACCGCCCCCTCCCAGCCCGTCTCTTCATGATCTGTGCATACCCCACCATTCCCAGACCCTGCGGCGTCTCCGCCGTGCTAAACCACGTTTCCACAAATACCACAATGTCAAATTCGGTGACGTATCTACAGAATTCAGACCGAGAAAGTTTGCCCTGCAATCCCCCCACATTCCAGCTAAGAATTTTCAAAACACGTTTCGAAAACGCTCGGGGTTCGTCACCAATCTCACCACCCCCCACCCCCTTTTCTCCCAAATGTCGCGTAAACTCACCTGGTTCCTGCCTGATGCTCCCTTCGTTTACAGCCGGGTCCAAAGGTCACGGCACGCCTCCCCTGCTTCGACTCCGCAACCTGGGATCTCCTCTTGGGTTGAATTCCTGGAAACGTTCCTGGGCTTTCCGGTTCACTAACCCCCTTCCCCAAGCACCAGTACCCCCGGCGGAGTTTGTTTCCTGGGGGCGCCTTTCTCCTGTGCCGTTGTCCTCTTCTTGTCCACCAGAGGCTCCATTATCCCTTTCGTTTGCGCTGTTGCCATATCTTCCGCCCTCTCCGGCAGCACCACGCAGATCGTCGCGTCCTCTCCGTTGTCCCACACAAATAATGTCCGAGCAATCGTCGTTCGTCTTGTAAACATATTCGTCTACAATCAGCTTGTCGTAAGATACGTACGCGCGTCTCCCTTCCCTCCTGGCATCTAACATGTGTCCCGTGAGCACTTGTCGCTGCTGCGCAATTCTGGGTGAATAATCTTCTCTTACGTACACGGATGTGCCGCGTAGTTTCCTCCGATTCGCCAATATCTGCTCCTTCCTTTTGTAATGATGCAGCTTCACTATAATGGGTCTGCAGCCGGCCACCTTGTAATTAAGCCTGTGAGCTCTCTCGACAGCCTCCTGGTCGAGCTCTACCCCCATCTTCTCCCTCACCAGCTTCCTGATTTTGTCCTCACACTGTTGCCAGGTCTCACGGCCAGTTTCTTCCATGCCATCGAAAATAAGGTTGTTCCTTTTCGAGTGGCCGATGATTCTGTCCACGTCAGCCTCCGTTGCACAAAGCCTACGCCACAGATCTTCGTTCTCCTCCCGCAGAGAGTGGTTCTCTCTCTCGAGCTCCTCTAGCCTCCTTCCAATGGATGCTAGCCCCGTCTCGATATTCGCCGTCTTCTCGTACACCTCTTGTAGTGTTCCCAGTTTGTCATTAATATTCTTGATAGCCGACGGTACACTGTCCAGAGCTTTAAGCTTGTCCAAGATGCAGTCCAATTCGTCTCCCGAGTTTGGACCCGGGTTCAACTCCACGCCGCCTATCACTAGCAGCATGGTAAGCAGGATGGCACAAATGGCCGTCTCTGTGTGCACGTTTCCTTTATGTACGTCGAAGGATTTCCGAGCACTTGAGCATCTACGGGCGTTCCATCGCCCCACACGCGCTCTCCACACAGCAAGCTCCGTCCCCATCTTAAGAGCTGTCACCCGGCAACGTCGCAAATAGCACCACTCGAAAAACACGTCCGTCCTCTACGGCGGTCGGCAAACACCTTTCGCATTGCCAAGCGTTAACTCGTCATGCCAATGACGAGTGGTCTCATCAAGAGGATAAATGATGAATAGTTTACATCACCCCATTGATTAATTGGTTAACAGTTTAGGTATTCATAATATCCCACGAACTCAGGGACGTAGCTAGGCTGATCAGTTCGGGGGGGGGGGGGGGGGCAAAACTTAAGATTTTTTTCTATCAAACCATTAAAAACTAACAAACTATTAATATACCATATATATGTACAGTATGTGTGTGTGCTTTATTTATATATATATATATATATATATATATAAATAAATATATATACATATATTGTTGAAAGAGAACATTATATTCTCCTGTAGCCCCCTAAAATGTACGAATATAGACTCGCGAAATCCACGGCCATTATTCGGGAATCTAAATGCACAATGAACGCATTAACTTAATGGCATCTAGACAGTCTTTAAAAATCCATGTATTTTCTCTTATGTCAGATTTGAGATACCAAGAACAATGGCATTAGTCGTTACTCCTTAGATTTGTAAATTTGCTCGAAGAAAATTGAGAAGTAAAGAAAACTCTCTTCCGTGGGTTTAGGTATAAAAGGGTGCTGGAATCAGGTGTACAATTATGACAACGGTCCGAAAATGAAATGTTTGTGTAATGAGTTGCCATCTATATTGTATATACCAGAATCGAATCCGGAGGCCTTTATTGCAAGGCGACACCCTTAACCACTATTCTATGAGACATGCACGAGTTTTTTGTGGCGTCGTACTGTTCACATTGGAGAATGATGACGATATATACGAAATTTTATGCTCACATCTAGTTTCTTAAAAGTAATCTTCTTTGCGCGTGCAAAACTGAATATATGATGGCAATAGAAACAACAAAATTCCCGCGCGCTCAAATTATTGCGTTTTAGTCTTTCAAGGTTCGATTCCTGGTAGGAACTCCAAAATTTCTGTGATGGCCTAACATCGTGAGGACAATTGAGAAGCTACTTGAAATCAATATGTAAGCGATTTCCACTCTCAAAGCTAGATGGGACTCGATGTGATGACCACGCGTCACCGAATGGAAAAACACTTCGGAGGCTTTGTCCATCAAAATTAATTTTACTGAATAACTGTACTTTTCTTTAGAGGACCTAAACATGGCTTTTTTGCAGAGTGCAATGTTGTTTCCTTTCACCCTACTTTTATAGTTTTTCATTCAAAGGATTCCACTCCCGAAGCATGAGCGTGACACACTACGAAACCAGAGGTCCAAGGTTCGGACCTTGGACAGGTGTGGTTGCATCATGTCTCGCATCGCTATTCCTTCGGATCATCATTCAGTCTCATCGTCGCATTTAACACAAGAGGTAGAAAAGCGGCGTAAAATAACGAAACAGACATTATTGATTGACTTGGTTCATTTTACTTCACTTGTCTGACACTTTTTGGCTAATCGTGAAGATGAGAAGGAATTAAGATTAACTTGATGAAAGGACCATCACAAAGAAGACACATTCTCAGGTCGGGATTCGAACACGGGACATTCTGCTTCGTAGCGTAACCTGCTAACCACTCCAACACGGAGTTGTCGGCCCAAATAGAAATGTAAATTAGGAAACGCCGTGTTGAATTTGCAGCAACAGAGTTCACCAGCAAGGGCAAATGATTTTCGCTCCCACTAGGATAGGCAAATAACAGAAAATGCTTGATAAGTAATTTGGCTCTCCGTATTTCATGATATTATTATGTAAGCAACTATTATTCGCTATATACCTTTGGATAAATTTTATTTGTATGTGTAGTCAACTTTTCCGCCTAAGCAGCAGCCACAGCGTCTGCATTTGCGGGTGGAGGCCAGGGTTGTTAAAGGTTCGGGAATTTTAAATCAGTTCAATTCCGGTCCAGGAGAGAAAATCAGCAAGCGTAAATGGGTTCTGGACCGTAATGAACCTTTTCATTTGTAAAGTTTTCAATTCGGTCCAGGAATATTCTTCCCAGATGAATTTCAATTCGGTCCAGGAAATTTATTTCTTGATGAATTTAAATACGGTCAAGGAACATTTTTTTCCGGATCAGTTTAAATAGGGTCAAAGTTCCGTATTGAAATGAAACAATTCGCAACTTGGTACGAATTTAGATTGCGCGAGAAAATAGATTCCGGTCGTATAATGGGATTAGAATGTATCCGTTCCCTAATCTTTAACAATCCCAGGGTTGTTAATGGTCCAGGTATTGTAAATAAATTCATTTCACATCCGGGAGAGAAAATCAGCAAGTGTAAATGGGTTCTACGCCTCAATTCGGTCCAGAAACCTTTTTTCCGTATGAATTTAAATACGGTCCAGGAACCTTGTTTTGCGGCTGAACTTAAATCTGTCCAAGGACCTTTTTTCCAGGATCAATTAAAATTCGGTGCAGGATTTTTTTCCGGATCAATTTAAATACGATCGAGTAACCTTTTTTTAATGGATCAATACACTACTAGGACCGAATTTAAATTGTGCGAGAAGAAAGGTTCCGGTCCTGCAACGGAACCCAATAAAACCCATAGAACTTATGGGTAGATGGACCTTTGACAACCCTGGTAGAGGCTAAATGAAGAAAAATCACAAAATAATCAGAATTTTGAAACGTATTATTTCTATAACTGCGTTTGGTAGAACCTGTCCCGGTTCCCGCGCTAGTTGCTCCCTGGCATTTCTCGGTGTTGGGGAAAGTCAAAGCCAGGCAGCCAATTAAAATACGCAACGTCGCAACAGCGTCTACGTAAGCGCCTCTCTTCTGGCTTCCATTCGCTCCTCGCTGCCCAGCAGACGATTTTTTTCTCGTTTCTCATTGGCACCGAAACTGTCGAGCGCTCCCTAGCGCGGGAAGCGGGACAGGTTCTACCAAACGCGGTATAGAGCATGCACACTACTATAAAATGTTGACTACATACCTCGTTTCCTTCCTTAATTGAAATGTGACTTATTCTTCATCACATGTGAGATCAACCGCCCTGGGAATCAAACGCGGTCTCCTGTGTGGTAGTCGGACACCAATTTAGAAAGTTAATGTGTTGGACATTTGGTTGATCAGTCGATCCTACTTCAACTTTTTCGAGAGGAAAACAAGCTGGCAGCTTCACACTCGAAATTTCACTTCGCCTACCCCCTTGGCGGAGTGTATAGCACATTGTGCTACGATGCCAGGTGTGCCGGGTTCGAATTCCGGACTGAGCATGGGTGTTTGTTGTGTCCATTGATCAATTTAATCATATCATCACTCATCCCCATCTTCGCAATTAGCCAAGTGTGGCAAAAGAGCGAAGTAAAATGAACCAAATCAATCGAAATTTCACTCGCAAAGCATGAAAATGAAATCTCAAGCACTCCGTGATCCTACCGTAATCTCACGTTTACAAAAGCTAACTACGAAACAACTTCTTGGATCAAACTGTTCTTCGAACTAGCTGACAGTCATCAATTGTCGACCAATCAACACAGTAGGGCAAAAAGAAGCAGATGTTTCTTGAAAATTAGTGGAAAGTTACAAGGAAGGATATAAAATTGGTATATTACAAAGGCTTATTATGGCCTTTCCCTTCATTGCAGGTTATGAGCACAAGGGTTGAGTGTGAGAACCTGAAGGAACCGCGACATCTTTGTCATTCATCTCCCGCCAGAAAAGGAACAAACAGTAGAATTTTGTCTCTTGCAATTTGAAAGCCTATGTCCATGCTGAACCATAAAGTAATTAACCCAGAAAGGCCTAGCTACCTGCAGTGCGTTTCGGCGCGGCCGATAACCAGAGCCAGATGAAGAGAAGATTTTGTGGGAGAGGGTGACCTGGCTTAGGCCCCCTGGTGTGCATGAAGGGAAAGTGTGTTTTCAAAAGGTCCCCGACTTCCCAGAAAGGGACGGCCCATAAAATCACTGCGTTTCCTACCAATGCATCCGTTTGTGTTCAACCAAAGTGATGTCACCGTAGGATCCGAGCGCTTCGAGTTCTGTCGGTTGCGGGACTTCTTGAGTCTTTTGTCAACATGGTGCCAATCAGAGTTTCTTTCTGCCAAGGTCGTTGCACCTATGAATCGGCTCTTCAGCTTGAGTGGCAAAAGACATGTTGTACGGAGGAAAGTTGTACAAGAAAAATTACCTTCTTAAATACGATGAAACCTGTAAAACATCCACAGATATTTATTCGGGGGTGGTCCCTTTGACAAAACATCAATATTCTGAAAATTCTTCGAACGGACTGTGTAAAACATTGCAAAACTCCAAAAACTGAACCTGCACTGCAATACAAGGAAAATGCCTCATTTAGCAATCAATGTGCCTTTGTTAAGTTGGTAAGTTCAGTATGTCACTACATTTTAAATAATGCTGATGGAAAAAAATTAATAAAGTTTGTTAAATGACAACGACTCCTTACCACAAGAATATAATTATTCTTTACGGATATCCCCTATAACGGCTGGGGGTTCGACGTGCTGACCCCACGTCACCCCATTACTGGTTAAAGATCTCCACACCTCTAAAACTTTAGGTAGGATTGTGGGAGGGACTGGCAGTCGGGAGATAGACCAAGGTCCTTCCAGGGCTGTCGAACCACGGGTTATTATATATTTATAGATGCTTAAATATATGTGCAACCTCACATGTGTTTCCAGTGACTTATTGCAAGGGTTTGTTATTGTACTTGACTCAACAAAATAAGCTTACTGTGTGAGGCAGATTCATACGAACCAAAAATACCCAAAATAATAACAATAATAATAATAATTTACTTCAAAATTACAAAAATGTATTTACTTGTTCTTGTTTAAATTTTCGATTCTTCGAAAAGTTTGTTAAGGAGTTGAGTTGAGTTGGTTGTTTTAGTCCAATTTATGCACAGTAAGGTTAATCGGGACTGGACCTACAGTTTAAAGTAAGATCCGGACCACTGTACGTGTACCTCCACCCATGTATCGAACCCGGGACCCCCCGTTTACAAGGCAACAACGCTATCACTGCGCAATCGGGGAGGCATCGTTTGTTAAGGAGGATTCTCAAAATCGGTCTCGAGAAAAATATGCGACTCGAGAAATCGTACAGTTTGTGAAGATAATTACTTTTAACACGTTGCATGTTTTAAACTGTTTCAATAGTAGAATAGATATTTGGTGCGAATAATACTACTTACCCGGAGATATGAGGCATCCTGCCACCATTATACTTATTTAGCGTGTATTGCGCTCTGATTCTGGACCAGTTGTAACCGTTTGCATATATGTGGTTTACCGCTGCATAAGCGGTCGTTCTTTAATCTACTGAAGCTCAAAACATTGTTTGGACGCAACGGCAACACTCAACGCCCAACCCTGCCTGTTGTTGACCTGCGACTGCTAGGGGTGGAAAGACCGCTCCCTCAAAATTTCGAGAAACAACGAAGTTCTAGGTTCCTACACTGATATCCACTATAGCTAGAACCAGAAAAACGAGAAAGAAATGCGGTTTTGGGTTCGTGCCACTCAAATTAAGAACAGTGTTTCTAACTGAAAGAAAAAATTACTGAAAAACTATTTTGCAATATTTGTCATGAAAGTAAAATTTTCAGCAAATGTAGAACAGTTTGCCGGGGCCACGTGAACGTTTGTGGGGGCCAGTGCCCCCCCCGTGCCCCCCCTAACGACGTCCCTGCACGAACTGTAAGGTTCGTTACGAAATATAGTAATTTGAAATGTTCTAGAAGAACATGATAAGGTGAAATAAATCTTAAATAGACCAAATTAACAGTTTAACATCAAGGGCAGAATATTGAGGCCTGTAAAAATTTACATTAACGTGTAAATTTAAAATTGATTTCCTCTGAATTGTTTTTATTTCATGAAATACCGCAGTCACAGGTAACCGTATTAACTAGGGCCCGGGAATTTATTTATAACATATTTTTTATATGGAATCGGATCGGATACTGGGGTGAGACCTTTACATATCTGATGAAAATCAGTCGAAATAGACAAACTTGATAAGGCATATTTTGATATATTTTATCAATTTCGTGTTTTTACAACATATTTCTTCAATTTTCTGGTAATAAGACATATTTCTGTATAATTTCGTATTTGTCTTGCATATAATCGGTTATTTTATAATTTATTTATTTTTATTTTATAATTTGTACCTTTAGCGCAACGGATAGTTCATATTGTCGATGGCAGGATAAGGAAATTACCAAGGAAGAAATTAAAGCAGATGTCTTCTTCTTACCAACTAGTACAGAACAAAAATAACCCCCTTTTTTTATAGCGAGCTGCCCATTATGCTTTACTTTCCACAGAGGTGTAAATCTGACATAATAGCAAATAACATTTTGGATAATTGCAGTGAACCTCACAATATATTGTCAGTATTTTCCCACTACATTATATGGTTAAAGGAATTCTGACTTCATTTAATACCTCACCCCCATCGTAGCCGATCTTCCCTGGAAGATACTGACATCCCGTATAATGAGACATTCGAAAGTACTGTTGTGCATATTTTTGGCTTTACTGGGGATATTTCTGAATTTTTCATGACATATTTTTCCATTTTTATAACATAATTACATACATATTTTAAAGCTTTATAGGACATAAAGTCCCTGGCCCTAGTAATAACAAGCTCAGTAATCTATGTATTTATTCAAGCCGTACTATATGGAAACGTGGATACTGGCATGAGAAGTAATTTTGATTTATTGCCATTAGGTTTTCTATTACTCGGATTGCAACACTGTTTGTAATGCATAGCCTGTGACTCACAGCAAAATAACCATCACACTGCTACTGTGTTATCTAATGAACATAGTGGTAGACAATAGAGGTCAATTTCACAGTGGTTCTGAATCTACTTTGATGTAGATCCAGTCCCTATTAACCTGACTATAAAGTGAACTTGCAACGAACTTTGAGCTGAAAAATGTTCATCCACCCCCATAAAAACGTTGTTAATCCGCCCATGGTAGTAATTACTTACAGAAATGTAAAATTGATCATCTCATTCGTTCGTTGAAAAATTTCACCGTTACACCAATAAAACGGTAGCGGTTTCAAATAAATAATAAAACAAAAGGCACTCAGCAAGAGGAAACAGGGGAAGATGTAGGTGGCAGCAACGTTTGAACTTTGAAGGTGACCGACCAGTTTTGGGAAGTTCAAAGTCTCCTCCCAAACATCGCTGACGCAAGTGCAGCGATGATTCACTAGATCTCGCAAGATCATGTCTATGTAATCAAATATCGGAAGGATAGGAAGGGTCCTATTAGAATAATTAAGGTATCAACTGCTCGTACAACTTCCACGTCCACGTTCGTTCTACTTCACGGGCGGTCGTTAAAAGTGCAGGAGGGGTCCATGGTTTACCAAGGGATATATCCACGAGGTGACACAGACCCCTTTTCCAGACGTTCCTAATAAAGATACGCCTTTTAACTTCTACTTGCGTTGTCATGTGATGTCGTGGGATGCTTTTTCAGTTGGTAGTCAGAGGCGGCGTTTGGGTTCCAAAACTTAGAGGGGGCAAATGCCAAAACTGGGGGGCAAGGACAGTTTACTTTCCCTTGGTAGATAAGGTTTAGCATAGTGAGGGGGCAAAAGTGGCAAAAAGTGGGAGGGTAACTGCCCCCCTCGCCTCCCCCAATTGCCGCCACTGTTGGTAGTGGTTGCTGCTCTTTCACGCCTTGCCATTGGCTGGTAGCTTTTTGGGGTATAGTAAATAATCTCTGCTGGTTAGGTTAAGCTAATTGGTTTGGTTCTCTTAGAAGAAGAGAAAGAAGACGAAAAATGGTTGTAGCAGCAATACCGACCTTTTTAGTTTCGTTATAGTCTGTGAAGAAGGTAGTCCCTTTCAAACAGTAAAGCAGTGTGGCATCAGATATTACATTAGCCCCGTCCAGTTCGCTACACTTTTTGACCCCAGGTGTAGTACAGGTGCATCCCAGTGTCAGGCTGGTGTAATGAAATGACGTTCAACAAAGTAGACGAATAGCTGTGTTCAAGTTCAGAAGATTCAACAAATGCCTCTCTCCTGCCTTAAACGTTCTTTTGAATAGTTAGCACGCACTTAGGGTTGCCCACGAGACGAGACTTTGGCCTGTCTCGTCTCGTGGAAATGCTGTCTCGTCTCGAAAATACTCGTTTGCCTCATGACACATGGTCAATCTCGTCTCGTCTCGAATTTTTAAAAGCCTGTCCCGTCTCGTCCCGTGGGCAACACTACACGCACCACGTGATCATACACCACACATTACACCGCCCCAGAACGTGGTGCGACTACACTACTTGAGACCAAATTAACGAAGTAGACGAGTCGGTGTTACTACAACTAGACGCGCGACTGCAGAGTCAGAAAGTGAAACGAACTTGACGAGGATATTCTTGTCATGACAATATCTTGTTCGTTGTCGAAATATTTTTGATTTTTTTTTACATCTTCTAAGCAACGGATTGAGGTGAAACATGCCATGGAGGCTATGGAGACGATGGGAAAGCGAATGTTGATGACAAAAATAGTTTAAATTTTCACCACCAGGTGGAAGTGTGGCTCTGAAATAAGAATCAGAAGTTGTTGAGTTTGTAAGTGTAGTAATGTTAAATATGGGCATCGTCAACGTGTAAGGCCCTTTGAAAGCACAGGACAAGGTGATCAATGGTCGCACAAAGATGATCCCGGGATGTCGATCACTGTGCACCAGATTCCAGCGCCACATTCCCACCTGGTGGTGAAAATTTGAACTATTTCTTTTTCGTCGACATTCGCTTCTCCATGGTCTAGATACCAAGTTAAGAGTAGGAGATAACTTTAATGTGATCACGTGGTACATCACCTGTTAGAGCTTTGTCTATTCAAATAAATATCTAATACGTATGGCATCTCAAACATCAAACATGAGGTGTGAAGAACAGCACTGTTTTACAATGCGTATGCATACTTAACCGAGCTGGTCACAGTCGTAAATAAAAGCTGTGCACAAATTATACTTCCAATTTCTTTACACGTTGCAGCATACGAGAATAATACAAAATTGAAAACATCCGCTATTGCGAGGAAAGTACTTTACCACTCGTCTCACTGTACTGATAAATGCAAATCAAATATTGGCTCACACTTCCAGTTGTTACTACCGTAACAATGGTAATTTGTCCAAACTTAAGTCCAT
The DNA here is from genome assembly GCF_977018435.1 of Lepisma saccharinum. NCBI lineage: Eukaryota > Metazoa > Arthropoda > Insecta > Zygentoma > Lepismatidae > Lepisma > Lepisma saccharinum. The sequence continues at coordinate 64,080,938 of NC_139250.1, read as the reverse complement.
TTTATACACATTGAGTAATCTGAACTGAATGTACAGTTTACAGAGGGATCCGGACCACCACTTGCCTCCGGCGGTGATCGAATCCGGGTCCTCTTCCTTACAACAGCGGGAGACCCTAAATTGTAACTTAAATCACGAAAAGAACAATAATATATGTATGTTCCATTAAATCCGTCATTCTGAGCTGGCAACACTTTTCATTCTTGATAAAACAGCAAAATCGCCCTTTGTTCTCGAAATTAGTTTATTTTAATTTTGTGCATATTTCGGTGCACGTATCCGAGAGCAAGAACTTTATCCCAAATAAAAAATAATAATTCTAGGCCTCTGATCACTTTATGGTACTTTCCAGTTTGTCTTAACCATAATTTGTGACTGTTTTCTACACTCACAAATAACAAGTATTTACTTTCTTTATATTGTACATATGTTTATATGTTAACAGGGAGGAGTTGAGATTAAGAACGCTGTATCCAGCCCTGGCCCAAAACCATGGTAACGGTTGAAGTTTTTGCGTGCGATGACGTGTGACCGGCCAAGTGAATGCATCACTTCAATGTGAAGTCACGTGAAATGACAAAACGACAGTGTTGCAGTATGCAGATATTAAACACCAGAACAAGAACAATGACTAGATGAGGATGTGTACTACAGGCTATGGAAAAGGAGATGCGATAACCACTAACGCCGTCAAACGGTTGGACGGGAACTTTACGTCACATACCATGAAGAAGTAATAGGATCTGAGCTGATTATGTCCTTTGCGATTAGTCCACTCAGAATTAGTTCACTTTATCAAATGATTTACTAAATCTCATCAATTTACATTGTCGAATTCATTATTTGAGTTTTTTTGGTTTAGGTTCAACATCTTCACCGAAGAGAAAATTATGCTCATTTCTTTGTTTTCCTTGACCCTGTACATCCAGGGTCAAAGAACTCAGTAATAAGGTGTGTTATATACAGTGTACGTACAACTATAGATTGAATTGTATCTTCTCCAAATATGATGTATAAAGAAACAAACTGCCGGAGAACTAAGTGAGGTGAGTGTACAATTTTATATTACTATTATAGTGGAACCACAAGCAAAGAAACCTGCGCAGACTCGCGACTCCGGTGCACCGTACTCCAGTGTGGAGGGGAGGGGGAGAGTGGAGCATATTCTCTTATAGTCCGAGTTGAACGGAAGAGGAGGAAGGTTCTTTTTCTTGTGGTCGCTCTTGTAAGTAAGGGAAACTGTGATTGGCCATTCATCTATTTTATCACTTCTTCATAATCTCAATTGACTTAAATGGCCGGAAGAGCAAAGTAAATTTATCAAATATAAATACAAACACGTACCGTTTAATAAATAACCAAAATGGAATGAAAATTTAGCAGTTTGTATTTTTATTGCTTTATGTGAATATGTAGGGAAAAAGCGAGAGAGAATTGTACACCAATGGCAAAGAAATGGTAGGCGAAGTATTTACCAGGATTATACTCCCTACATTCCTGCTCATAATAAGGAGTCGAAGGTCTCTTGCTTAAGGATCTTTCTTCGATGTAAACCTAAAAGTTGACTTTTCAGATTCCGTACATAATCTTCTGGGCAGAAATGCGCACTGTAGATTCTAGCATTAGCATGATTCACGTTAGCGTTTCCACACGAATCCAAAGCTCGGTGACCGAAGAATCCTTTTGAAAAACGTATATAACGTATATATTATGTTCAACGTACTTGGAAGATGTATCTTGTGCTGAACTAAAATAAATAATAATAACAAGTGGTGTGCGGTATCTCGGAAAGTCGGGACCGGGATAGGAAAGAAAAATTCCGTTCCTATCACGACTTCAGCAAATGACTTCCCTAAATTTCTGGATCCCGAGCAGTCGGGAAATACCGAATGGTCATTTTAAAACGGTATTAATTCTTGACGTTTTCTACATTGCAAGTGTCTGGAACTTATCGGAAATTGTTAGTTTTCATTCCAGAAATGCAAGGAAAATCACTTAAGGTGAAAATGAGAATTTGAGATTTCCCGACTAGTCGAGAAATTGCGAATATTTCCCGTCCCGAATGTCGGGATTTAAAAAAAAATCCCGTTCCGTCCCGTTCTGTCCCGCATAACAATAAGTACCTATCTATATTTATTTTCAATTTGTCTGAAGCCACAAAATGTAAATGGGTGGAAATGCTCATTTGTGTACTCGATTTCGTGTGTTCAGTTTCTGGCATGGTTTCCTATCTGCATAGTGCAACACTAGCGCATAGATTTGGAATTCATTTCATGGATAAATTCACCTCTTACCGTCGTTTCGTCATTACGAGTAAACAACGGATTGGCCCAACCTATACTTCTAATAACCTTGCTTCTAATAACCTTGGCTGTATCAGTGTCAATATTTTTAAAGTTTCTGGTTTCGATTTGTTTTTGATTGATAGGAAGTTTAATTTAAAAAAATATTGACTCCAAGTGTTAAAGAAATACAACTGAGTTTGTTTCTTGTAATTTAAAGTGAAATAATACTGTAAGAAGTTAACTTGTGCTCTCTTAAATTCTTGAAACGTAAGTTATATAATATTTTGGAAACTCAGTTGATGTGCACTTGAAAGTCAATGTTTAAATTATATAAATGTCTGCTCATTCTTCGCGAACAGTATGAACTACGATTCAGTGTGATGCCTAGAAATTACTATGTAAGTCCCAAGGAGTATATGAGTATAAAGATACATTAAAGAAAACAATTTTAACATGTATATGTACTATTTACACCTCCTGCTTTATTTCTTACTACAACATAATATTTTCAACGCCACATGACGTCAACTACTAATTATTATATTTCATATTAATTGTGCACAAACTGTCGCACATCATCTAGTCTATGTTATACCTACTACGGATCAGTGTCTTCATAATTTTTGCAACCTGTATACAATGGCTGCAGGATAAAAAGTTCATCCAAGGAAATGTTGTATTTTGCAGTCTTGTAAAGTTCTTGTTGAGAGATCTAATATCGGCACTTTCATCTTTTAAAGGGTATAAACCCCTTAGTCCCAATATTCCATGTTTCTTGAACGGATGGAGAATAAGCTTAAATCTACTCGTAACCTTATAAGCAACGATTGTCAGATGTTCTACATTCACTCGTCGTGTCACTGGTGATTAGATGTCTTTGCCTCTGTGGGTATTGTGTCGGAAGTGCAAGGAAGAAGATAGTTGTAAACTGTATACGATGCCTGCAGAATGCACAATTACTCCAGAGGAAACGTCATTACTCCTTAATCTGATGTTCCCGATGCACTGCTTTGTATGTCTCAGCATTCCACGTTTCTTGAACGGATGGAAGAAACTGTATTTCAACCCACAGCCTCAATAGGGTACGATACAATAATGGTCAATAGAGTCCAGCACAGATATTTCTGCCGTGCGATGCGCGACAGAACTAAAGAAGCAGTGTTGTTAATGGAGCAGATAGAAAAATCGCTGCAGTGCGCCGATGCACAGCTGTTACGTACAACAAGGAAATTAGAGAATTCAGGTCTATCTAACGTTGAGTTTTAAACGTCATGCATTACACCAGGACTAGGAGTAATATGTACTAACAAGTGGCTTTGTATGTAGCTACATACATATGGACTAAAAATTCGCAAAATGAACTAACACATAAGTAAAATTACCAAATATGCTGCAAAGAAGACTTCTTCATACGATTCCTTATTTGAGTGATTTCAAAAAAAATAAAAAATATTATTTTTCATTGCATTAATGCACTGGTGGCGTTCTAACTGTTCACTCCAAAACCCGTATACACTGGTACGGAACTGCAAAGGCAGATAACAACATGCCAACGTGTTAAACCGCGACAATTGGACCACAACACTCCTCCTCAAGCAGTATTATTATTTCCTCTCTGTGATCGGCGAAAGTCGGTTGCCTTTGTTCTACATTTACAAACGATGCCGGCTTCCACAACAATAACAAGTACATATACTGCCACTAGGCAATAAGTTGCGCGGCTTTTTCTTTTGCTATGAACCAGGGCTGGCGCTAGTCATTTTGCCTCCCTGTGCGGTGGTGGTAGATGCCGCTCTATTTCAAACCCCCCTCCCCCGCGCCATTACGCAGCAACGGGAAATTGAAAATCAATATATTCCTAAGTAAAACATCAAAATATAAAATAAATAATGAGACTTCTTATGCTATTTCAATACTATTAAGCGCAAAAGAATATCTCGCTCGACCACAGTTTTCAATAGGCTTATTTTTTTCTTCTCTTCAAATTTTGCCACCCTGGCCGGTGGCACGGTTCGCCCTCCCCTTCCACCGGCCCTGCTATGAACTTGGTCACCCATCAAAGCATGGCAATTTTAACACAGAAAACAAAATGCACCGCATTAAGCAGCAAAAATGACAGCCTCCTCTTCGTCCACCTAAATCCCATCTTTCGCAGCAAACGTCGCAAACTCTCTTGACTTCCCGCAAAATGTATGTCCGCTTGTAATTTTACATGCAATTTTTTCAATGTCGGCACTTCATTTTCACGCAGAGCGTAGTCGTATATGCGCCTACGGATAACGTTTTCATCGAAAGCGTCCACTGACGATTTGGTCGCTGGTCTTTGTCGTTCTTTCCCGGGAGTGTGGAATGATGTGGAGGGGCCTTCTGACATCTCAAGAGATTGTCTTTCGTTCATGATAGCCCTGATTGTTCGTTCAGGAACTGCAGTCTCAGCCGCTGCTCTCTTGCCAAAATGCTGTATTGGGTGTATTGGGATGCTAACACCTTCACTGGCTTCCTCCTTCATGAACTCGTGCACGTTGCTTAGAATTTCCCGAGCTTGGCTATGCAAGGTTTTTGATTTCAACTTTGACAGAACTGGAGGCATTATGGAATTTAACGTTCATTAACAAACACACACTTTCACATACACACACGCAATACACGCACACAACGTCAAACCGGTAAAATACTTAGTATAAAATAAAAATATGGTGCTTCCAATCCAACAAAACTCACCGTAATTTTACCTGCCTTTCCCCTTCGTGACAGAAATAGTGCTTTATTAATACAGTTGGCAACACTAGTTACTAGCTAGCCAATGAACATGCACTGCATAAAAGACGCAACCACTACGCCGTGCTATATTGCCACATTACCGTCCCTGCCGAACGGTGTGAACCGCGAGCTGGAGCGCTATTAAATTGTTTTCAATGATGTTTGCGCGAGTGTGTCCAGGAATGGAATGACAATATGTCAACAATAGCGAAGATTTTCGAGCAGGGTAGAACACGTGATACTAAGAGAGAGGGAGACGAAACGAAAATTGGTATCTACGCAACGGCAAATTTATGTGTGTTGTACTCTACTTCTACATACATTCATCTTGTCGCAGGCGATTTCATGGTTTTGTTCATGATTGGCGTGGGTGTTGTACCTTAAGTACCAGGAAGAAAACAAGTGCAAACTGTATATGATTCCTGCACGATGCACAATTCCTCCAGAGGAAACCTTTCTACTCCTTACTCTGATGTTCCCAATGCATTGACATGTACGTCTCAACATTCCATGTTTCCTGAACGGATGGAGGAAACCGTATTTCAACCCACAGCCTCAATAGGGTACGATACACTGATGGTCCGTCCTACATCCGCTCGTCTTGTCGCTGGCATTTACATGGGTTTTGTCTATGTCTGGCGTGGGTGTTGTGCCTTAAGTACCAGAAAGGTACTTTTTCTCTCGAGGAAACATTTGTTCTTTTTAACCTGATGTTCCCGATGCTACGCCCCAGCATTCTGTATGTCTTGGATGGATGGAGGAGGAAGCAATTCTACTTCTAGCCCTCATAAGGTAGATTGCCATGACCCAACGATACTCATTCCTTCAACATCCACTCGTCTCGTCGCTGCTGATCACGCCTTAGCGATTAAATGGTTTCACATTGTTTGACATGTATATTTCTTCATAGGAACAAAACTGTTGCAAACTGACTGTATACAATGGTTATACGATAGACAGTTTCACCTGAGGAAATATTAAACTTGTGCTTGGTTTTCTGTCTAGTGACTTTCATCCTATACATGTTCGTACCAGCATTCTGTGGCAACGGATGAATCGTAAAACTTCCTATAACCACAATAGGGTGATTAAGTTGAATTAAGCGTGCTTTCTCCATCAACATCCGATCATCTCGTCGCTGGTGTTGACGCCTCGCCGATTAGATATCTCTCCTGCAATTGGCTGGTGTTTTGGCTCATATTGTCCATTGGCAACAACTTAAATTTTCCATATTCCCTACGTGTCTTGATAAAGTTGCTCATTCAAAGTCTTTTACGAGTTGAATGTCACTAAACTCTACTTAGAAAGTCGATACAATAAATTTTGCTCTACTTTAAGCTAGCTTAAGCTAGGAGGTATGGCTGTTTTTAACTAGAGGGAACACAGGCTGCGCAGCAGCACCTGCGCAGACACTGCACCAAGCGGGAACGTACCGTTGGCTTCTAGATCTCTCTTCTGACTTTTGCTCCCGCAACAATTTCCCGATAGAAATGTTTCAGCTCGTCTTTAACGTTACTCTTGATTTGCGCAAACGTTCGTTGTACTCGCTTCTTCATGTGTCTCCGTTGAGCTGGATTTGCGCACTGCTGTTGTTTCACTTCAATTCCGAGAGCTTCTTACAATTTTTCAATTGCTCTTGCTACCAAACGCTCTCGAATTCCTTTAAATCTTTAGAGCATTCACGTTTCAGCATATGTTCCATTCGCTCATTACCTAGCTTTCTTTGCAGTGCTCTGGCCGTTTTCCTTATACTTTCTTGAAGGCTCTCCCATGCTTCCTGTACGAAATCTAGTTCGAACGGATTCACGTCTCTTTCAACACCGGCCTTCACTTTTATTTTCATTTGTTCTGCCTCTTCGTCCACTGGTAGAAAAACTTCGCCGGGTTGTAGTTGCTGTTGACGAGGGGAAACTTTCAAAAGCTCCTCACGGGAATTGCTGTCTGTCGAAGCTTGTAACTGTTGAACGTTGTTATGCGTTAATTGTGATACATATGGATGTTCGTCGTACCCGAGTCTCTGGTGCCTAGCTTCCTCCACGGGACGCAAATCCGCCTGGCGCTGTGGTAACGCTTGTTGTGAAAAATCTTTGGAAACCTGCGCAGGGGGAGGGTTGTCTGCTGAAATAAATAATGGCTGAACTACTTGTTTGTCTCCTACTTGTGGTTCAACTAGCTTTTCGCCGACCTCGGGACTCAGGAATCTGGCGCTCTGGCACCTACCTTCCTCTACAGGACACAAAGCCTCGTATTTATGTGATAACTCTTGTTTGGAAAAATCGTTGGAAACCTCCGCAAGGGAAGGATTGTCTGTAGGTGCGACATCTAATAGCTGGTTACCTTCGTTCTCCGCTAATTGTGGTCCAAGTGTTTGTTCGTCGACCAGGAGTCCCTCAAGTCTGGCTCTCTGGCGCATGGCTCTCTCGAACCTGAATGCCCGGCGGCTGGGTCGAGGCTGAATCTCGACGGGCTCGTACCGCAACCGAATGGACTCTAACGAAGATGATTCGTCGTCCTCTGATTCGTCCGTGGTGTCGGAGAAGTCCGACGTGTTCGGGCTGAAGAGTGGAACAGGTCCCTCGACATCGTCCCAGTTGATAGCAACAATCTCGTTGTCGACATGGTCGTACTGTGGCATCTGTGGATTTTCCTCGACCGGTGCCTGAGGTGCGTCATACTCAGGCTGGCCAAAGTAAATGTTGCCAGGGGCAACCTGTGCCTGTTCCATATTCACGTTCTCAGGGTAAAACAAATGTTCGTCTTCATCTTCGTCCGATGCTTCTTCCTCTTCTGGGAAAGCCTCGTGGGCAACAGCTGCTTGTTGCAAAATTTCGGCATCATAATGAACTTCAAAGGCTTCAGGAAGATCGATGGGCAGTCCTCCATCGTCGACCTCCACAATGACGGGTCCACTCTCTTGTGGCAGGCACTCAACGGTGGTGTACAGGGTGGTCACACGAAGCTCCGCGAACTGGAGAAGGAGAAGAAACTGCGTCACCATCTCGTAGAATTCACATTCACCCACCTCACAGTGCGGGCAACTAGAAGCCATCCTCGTAAAAGTGTCAATCACATAACTTCTTGTAGCGTTCACGTACTGAAGGAGAATGTCTTTGTATTCGTTCACATCCATTTCAAAGCCGGTTTTGATATTACGTGTGAGAGGAATTTTTTGTACGTGCTCTAGTTAAAAACTTTCCGCTTCCACTAAATTCTAAGCAACGTTTCTCGCAATAACACGACCATGATTGTTTCCTACAAGGAATGAGTAACGACAATACACGGGTATTGATAATAGAGAATGAACGTTTACACTTCGATTCGTAATGTGTTTTTTACATTGCCTTTTTAACTTTAAAGTTAGGGTTTTAGATAAAGTGATTTTTTGACACCCACCCACAAGTTTAAATTCAATCAATCAATTAATCTTGGTACAAGGCTTTTTAGTATGGAAGCAACATTTGTGAAACCTATAACAAACTGCTCACTTAATGGATCGTATGATTGTACCGAAGTAAGTATCTCAGCGTTACAACCCACTCTGTCTAAAACTTCTTGATAATGTTACATGAGAATGCAATCTTCCCACCCGAATCATATCAAAGATTCGGCCATGTTTAGTCTCATTCTATATTCTTTATCTTTCGTTCATAATACGCATTATAGAAGTTTTAGTATTTTAATGGTTCATATAATTACCTATCTTTCTTTAACTTGAGCAATTTCGGATTTGTGACATTTGTAAGTTTTATAAAATCAGATTATTTCATTCTGAACATTTAGTTGCAATATATTCTTCTTAATTTCGAAATTAGAAATGATGATACCCATAAGAGCTAAATTTCAGTTGACGTTCTTATAAGCCTTATGGACATTAAAAGAAAAATCTTTACAAATGTGACAAGTTTGTATCAGGAGATGTAAGTGAAACCTCAAGGGTTATAATTGTTTTTTTAAACATAGGAATTCAACCTTATGGAAGATACTTAGAAATATTGCCATTACACGCAATGTAGATCTGCATATCACAGGTGTATGTTCAACTTTTGGGTCACGAGAGATGCTCTGCTTGACATGCGGGGGTATAAATACAGCCTCGAAACCAGCGGCGGCGCCAGGATTAACCATCTAAGGGTGCTGAGGGGGTGCGGAATGAAATTTAAGGGGTGCAATGTTGAAAATTATGGAAAAATGAAACTTGCATGTATGCTTTAGCCACTGCATGAAATACCTATCAATTTTTAGTGCGCTTCCATGAAAATACACCAATTGTGCTGGGCAGAGAGGTAGCGAAGTGGTGAAGAATTTTCATAGCATGAGACTGTCCTCCGTTACCACTCCAACCAGGCACTGGGAAAGGGTTACTGCCATTTTCTATTGCTATTCTTGGTCGACAATGAAAATCAGTAGCTGTCAATTTATACTAGAATCTATTCTATAGAATGACATTAACAAAATTAAGAATTACAACTCTCCCACCCATTTGTTTTACATACCATAAAACCCCGTTGGCCAAAGAAAAGAAAATATTTGAATTGTGAGTTTAGTTCAGTTCGTGCACGTTAAAAATTCAACTTCATAAATTGGAGGTCCACCGCTTAGCTTCCACATTTCCTCTGTCCGTGAGGGTCTAGGAGACGCGGGGCGATAGTAGGAAGTGCCACTGCCACTACTGCAGTCGGGCTTGACTTACGTGTCTGGAACAGCTATCCTCGCCCACAGAGCACTAAATTGTGCTGGTGATATGAGCTCATCTACTCGTGTTGTAGCACAACTCAGTGGAAGATAAATCCTGCCATCCACTTTACTCTTGTTTCGTTCACGTCACCAAAAGACACAAAGGAGCTCGAGAACAACGAAAGTTCTTCACCTTTCCACACTTATAACACAGTTGCACACCTCCTCTCGTCAGATTCTCAAACACACTGTCTTGGAAAACGCACGTTTCCCTCTTCCAACAAAATTTCTTAAAAAAAGAAAGAAAAAACTAATCAGTCCGTCAGTTCTATCGCCCTTTGGCTCCTCTGTCCTCCCTTGGACCAATGGTCAACCGTCTTTCATGATTCCTCCATTTACCGGGTTTTGCACAAGAAAGAAAAAGAGTCACTTCTTGAAGAGCCCCCTTTTCACATAACACACACAATTGCCAACTCGTGTCCTTATTCACCCCTAGCTTAGTTCCTGTATACATCCTTTGTTGAAGCTATTGCACTCTATTATTACATGTATAATCACCCCTTCTCTCCTATGCAATGGATAGAGGATCCTCTTATTAATGAATTGTCCAAATGATGAAAATGTAAAGTTTAGTTACGTATATACGGGTTTAGTTATACTGGATCTTGGGGTGTCGCTGTAATTCAGGAGTTGGGGTAGCCGTACGGCCTCTCTGTCTTCTGGGTTGACAAAGAAAAAGACAAGAAACGGTCGACTAAAAAAAATGACGAAAAGAAAAAGATGGGCTTGCCAACGAGGAAAGAAAATATGAAAAATTAAAAGCATAATACTAATAACAAAATAAATGCGCGCAGTACACAATGAGGATGCATTTTTAGTTGCTTGCTTTCACCACAAAATGTACAAAGAAAGAAGTAAATGAAGGGCTCGGTGCAATAAGGGGCTAACCCTCACTTCTGTCAAAATTGAGATACACCGTGCAGTACGTGCGGCATGCACGTCTGCTGCATTCACCAAGAAGTGGTGCTGGTGCTGTGTCACATTCGCTCGCAATCACATGGTACCCTTCTTCGAAAGGAACGTACGAACGGAAAGTTCTGTGCAACAAGGTGTCAAGCCACAGGAAAATGTCGGATAACGAGGAAGGTCTGCATAGCACCTCCTCACATATTTGTGATTCTGATGAGGAAAATGGCCGTCTGTGCGGTGACAACAGCTTTGATGACCCAGACTATGTGTGTCGAGCAGTGATAAAGAAAGAAGTTTTTATTTTTGATATTTTTTGAAAATGTTGGTTAACACCTTATTGTCCCAGACTTGGGCACGGTGAAAACGGTTGGTAAGTGTGCGTCGTGATGTGCATGTTAATGCGCAAATCAGCTCACTATGCATTCGTCAGGCCTCTTGCAAGTTGGTACAGTAAAATCATGAACTTATTCTGATGACAACTGCTGCTAACATAATGAATGTAGGTTTGCAACATATTGCTGAAATGATTAATCACGAAGAAATCGACATGACACGCGTACATGGTTCCCTAATAATGACAAATTCTGACAACGTACCATCAAGGACATAGAGATAAATCGTATAGAATAGGAAAGGTGGTCTCCCGGATGGCGCAGTGGTAGCGTCGGCGCCTTGTAATCAAAGGGTCCCGGGTACAATTCCCGGTGGAGGCACATAGTGGTTCGGATTCCACTTTAAACTGTAGGTCCAGTCCCGATTAGCCTTACTGTGCATAAAGTAGACTTAAAACAACAAATTAATCAGTCAATCAACAGGAAAGGTATTGTAGAAATAATGTAAAGATAATAATCAGAATTGTTTTGTCATTTGCAAAAGTGATGTGTTTCTGTTTGTCGAGTGAATTGGACTGTTATTGCTTAGTGCTAGTTTATATTTTCAAATAAATTTGTTACTCTGATCCATTTCAGAATGACCTTCACATCACAAGGACGACAGAGCGATCTCCTGTGAAACATCCTCCAGCCAGAAAGAGACGATGCGACCAAGATAACTGGGAGAGAGTGAAACGTAAGAGAAGAAGAAATAAAGGGGAACAGTACACTTCTGGGCACACAAAGGATGTTGTTCCACCCAGGAAGTTAGGTGAGCCATGTACTTGTCCAAAAAAAAAATGCTGGAACACAATTAAGGGGGATGCAGAGTTCATTTTTCACACATTCTAGGACTTGGCTGATTATGCAACACAGAACACATACCTCATGCAAAATATTAGAATTCAGAATACGAAACGTTCCTACACAAAGGGACAATCTTCCAGGAGGTCATTCACATTTTCCTATACAATATACAACAGATGAATGGGCAGATATAATCGATCAGCAGTGCAAACAGAAAGAAGAAATTTCATGTAACACGCATGCAGCAAACCGACTTCAAGGATCTCACACCACTTGTGGCATCAATTGCCAAGAAAACCACCACAGATGGTAAAAAGCCCCTCAAGTTTAAAGAGGCTGCGGTGTTCATGATGGAATCCGCTACTCGCCATATTCTGCATGAGAGTTATTCATACCAGAAAGAAGCGCCAGTATGGGCTAGGTTCACCCTAAAGAAAAGAGGCCGTCCACTGCCAGATGTACCCCTAAGTGATTTGCCATGCAAGTGCAAGGAACAGATTCCCATAGATGTCCGGAAATATTCAGACATAATGTCCCTGTTGGAATTCATCCCTCCAATATACCATAATTTTTATCTCAGTCTTGTTCCGACGGACATAGCTGCCGAGGATAGTGCAGAAATTCTGGATGGACTTGATGACTGATACATTAGGAGGGTCTGGATCAGTTGAATTCAGAATAGTTTGTGCTACCTGCATTCATATGCCACTATTTGGTGTCAGTGCTGAGAAAATTTCGGCTGACACTGAATATGAATTAAACTTGTATGCCATTTTCTTCTACCTACACAATTAACTTTGATTTTTCATTCTTATGTATATTTTTTTGTTCAATATAATGGTCATGCATTCCTGTTTGTTGTTATTCCACAGAACTGACACCGAAGATTGTGATGCAATAAGGATCTAACCAACAATGGTAAACAATGAGCTGAAAAAAATCTAATTTAATCATGTTTGCAATAATTGTACCACATTTGAATGTGTCCATGTAAACTCGAAACTTCAGACATACTTTTGAAATCAACTATACGGCAATACAAACAAAACTCAGATTTATGGATTTTTTCAAACTTTCAAATGCTAATATCTCGAAAACAACTTTTTGAGGGTTAGCTCCTTCTTGCACCGAGCCCTTCAAATGTGTCTTCTCTTTCAGATTAGTATCAATAGCCTTCCTGTAGTATTCAATAATAGTGGTCTCTCTCCCATACTCAATATTATGCGCTCATGACGACATGGTTTTCGTAAGTCATAACTAAAATGACACTGCAACACAGAAAAAAATGATTTGGTTGAATTAACAAAATACGTTTCGTTAATCTATTTGGTAACTGTGAACAAAAACTAGTACCATTTACTACAGTTGGCAATTTTGAACAAATTCTTTTGTAACTAAGCACATGTGCTAGATTACTAAAGAGCATTTAGTACTGTTGAATGATAATTTGTTCGTCGCCTGTTTGAACAAATGTTTGGTTGCCAGAAACTCTTTTTGGTTATTCCAAACTTTTCCCTCTGTGAAGAGTTACAAGTATTTTCGGTTCAAAATTGTCTTTTTGTAAAAGGGGTGCTGCAGGGGATGTGGAAGAAAATTAAAGGGTGCGTAATCACCCCTACGCGCTCCACTGGCGCCGCCTCTGCTCGAAACCTAATTCTGGAGCATTTTATTACCAGTGCGTAGTTGGAGATCGGTTGGATCATTGGCCTCTCCAGCCTAACTATTACGTATTCACAGTTCACATCCAAACGAGTGCCCGAAATAGCCACACCTGGCTGCAAAAGAGCTAAGTTGACCTAAGAGAGAAAGTCCTCGCGGAAATTGTCCCTCATCCCCTTAAAGAAACCTACTGAAGACGTCGACCTTTCTTCAGAAACAGACGTTGTTGATTTATCTAGTCTTCCTTTCCCATAGCCTGTTTCAGAATCGTTTAGTGTAGTTGAAGCCTCATACCCCATGTACGAGGCGCATCCAGAAAGTAAGTTTTCCTATTTTTTGTTTTTAAAAAACCAACACAGTTTCAGGAAACCATTTATTGGCAACAGGTACAGCAAAGGTTCAGCTATTTTTCAACATAGCAACCACCAGAATTGAGACACTTGTCGTATCGTGGTATCAACTTTTGGATCCCACTGTCGTAGAACTCTGCCGCCTGTGAATGGAACCAGCGTGTGACAGACGTCTTCAGCTCTTCGTCGTTGCCAAAACGCTCACCGGAGGACAGGAATTTCTTGAGGTGCAAGAAAACGTGAAAATCGCTGGGAGCCAGATCAGGACTGTAAGGTGGATGATCAAACAACTCCCAGCCAAATTCCGTCAAAACAGCTGCTGTGCGCCGAGCCGTATGTGGACGAGCATTGTTATGGAGGAGCACAACACCTGCAGTAAGCATGCCACGCCTCTTGTTTTGAATGGCACGTCGCAATTTCCTTAGTGTTTCACAGTAATGGTCAGCGTTCACCGTTTCACCTCTGGGGAGGAAGTCAATGAGCAAAATGCCCTTCCCGTCCCAAAACGCGGTGCACATCACTTTCTGTACCGACAGCGTCTGTTTGAATTTCTTCTTGACCGGAGATCCACTATGCCGCCAATGCATTGACTGCTGCTTGGTTTCCGGGGTGAAGTGCGAAATCCACGTCTCATCGCCCGTGACGATCCTGTCGAGGAAATCATCGCCGTCATCATGGTACCGTTGCAGGAATGTCAGTGCTGCTCCTGAACGATTCATTTTGTGTTCGGGTGTCAGGTTTTTCGGCACCCACCTGGCACACAATTTTTTGAACAGCAGGCGCTGCGTGACAATCTCATGCAACACGGATCGCGATATCTGCGGAAAAAGGCTACTCAACTCCGTAATCGTGAAGCGACGGTTCTCTACGATGCGCTGCCGCACCAGCTCAACCAGATCATCAGTGATGAGGGACGGACGCCCACTGCGCTCTTCATCATGGACACTTTGACGACCTTCCGAAAACTGCCGACACCAGCGACGCACCATCTGCTTACTCATAATGTTCCGCCCATAGACCTCACAGAGCTGACGATGAATGTCAATTGGCGCAATGCTTTGTGTATTCAGAAACTTTATCACCGACCGAACCTCGCATGCGGTGGGAGAAGGAATACGAGCTTCCACTTCGGACCACTACTGCCTCGCTACTGGCGCCGGGCGGGATCTGTCCGCCTGGCAAATGATTGATACGTCTTAGCTCTGCTGCGCATGCGCAATTTACACGGCTCATTATGTTTACTTTCACGGGGAAAAAATAGGGAAACTTACTTTCTGGATGCGCCTCGTACTTATCTTCCTATACCCGTACCTGAATAGGGTCGCAGTATCCCATTATCCCACTGAGTTCAGCCGAGGTGAAAATAGATGAAGTGGAAAAATAAGGAGATTGAAGGAAGTAGGAAGCTAGATATGAGGATACGTCTTGGTTATGTATTTTTTGTGTATTTTAGCTGCCATAGCATATCTTTCAAAGGCGATGTTTTCTCGATGACGCTGACAATAGAGGGCGAGGAACCGCCACGAAGCCTAGTTCAGTGTGAGAGCAGCCTAAAGTGTAATGATGGATGTTTCCGCTCACTTCTTCGTCTCGGACGGAGTTCAGAGCTCCCCAGCCATGTAGCTAAGCTTAGATGATTTTAAAAGAATGGCACGAATCAAGTTCCTGAAATTTCTATTCTGTCGGCATCTCTAAGCTTTTACTTCTAAGTCGGAAAAAAGTTTCCCTTGGCTGCCATCTGCAGAAAGTTTTATTCTGGAGAAAGACCATGACATGAGCAGAAAGAGACACTATCTCTTCACACAATGCCCAGCGACATTCAGGCACTTCTCAAACCGCTTCACAAGTTTCAAGAAACCTTGTACGTAAAACTGCGTGTCCTGTATACGGATGAATAGATCTCTGGCTCTGTCCGAAAGATTCAAAATGCAGATCTCGAGTATGGTCTTGACGGAGGTGGCGTCACCTAGTGCGGTTCGAAAGCGCCAAGTACACGAGCAATCGAGACCACAGCTCGGAGCACGGATCATTGCAGGCTTCATCACGTGACTTGCAGACACGTTGCTCATTTGTTTGAAATCACGGAATTAGAAAGTCTGTTGTTGCGTTCCTTGTAATGTGCGAAAATGTATGTATTAGAACATTTTAAATTCCATGAAATTTCTATGGTGAAAAACAAGTGTTTAAAGCGCGGGAAAAACCACGTGTCCTCAGTCTTGTCTACTGATCGTCTTTGGCGCTGCAGTCGAAGTGCAGTTCACTTCCAGTCCACGACTTCAAGGCCGAACTTCAAGTACGGTGTTGCTTCTTTCGGATACGGCCTTTGGTTCAATGTTGAGAAAATCAACATTTTCATTTCATTTATTTGTCCATCACATAACGTACCGGAAGTCCCGCCCACTCGTAGCGAACAACAGCTCGCACTTCATCCTTGCCGGCCGGCACACACTTCTCAACACTTTCATCAACTCAGCAGTACTCTGGCGTCCTCTGCGAGGAAAAGGTCGTGCGTCAAGCTACAAAAGATGGATGATGCCTGTATAACCACAACATATTATCAACCCAAAATTTCCACGCTTTCCGGAAATACACATGCGGGAACCTTTTTTCCGACCACCCCTCGAAATTTGTTTGATTTTGGGCGTTTTCCCTCATTATCCCGCAATCCTTCCCAATTTTGTGTAATGCTACGTTGTTCGGCGTAGATATACACCTGTTTTCTTTTTCTTTTTTTTTAGTATTTAAAGGAAGTTGAGTGCGGGAAATGCGCCTTTTATCGTCTACATCAATTTTTATTTGACTTTCTTTATATCTCTATGTCTCTCTCAAGTTTTCTTTATTTATCTTTCTCTATTTCTCACTCTATCTCTAAAGTTTATTTTATTTACCGGTCTTTCCTCTCCCTCTCTCTCAGGTTTAGTTTATTTACCTTCCTCTATCTCTCTCGCAAATTTATTTTATTTGTCTGTCTCTCTCTCTTTCGCTTCTATTTCCATTGCATTATTTCCATCTTGTACCAAATTATCCTTATTTTTGCTAGAAAAGACCCAATCTGTTGTATACTCAGAATGAAATATGTAAATACCGAATTTTCAAATCAGTAGTAACATATCCAAAACAACTCACTTGCAATGGTGTTTTGACCAAATTGAAATTTGTCTCTGCAACGAAAATGCCCGAACAAAAACAATCTCACGGTCCATAGCTGCATCAAGCTAGGTGGTGTAAATGAGACTCCAACAGGTACAATTCATGTTTACTTTTCTGCAGTGACGTCACCAGACAATTTTAGTTCAGTGTGCTCAAGGGTGGACGTTATAGTTTCAGGTCGGTTTTCCTTTGTTCCTCTTTCTTTCTATTTTTTTCCTCTGATCTTATTTTATTCTCTTTTCTTTCTCTATTTCTTTTCTCTTTTCATTCTCTGTTCTTATTCCTCTCTATATTTTATTCCTATCCTACTATTTCTTACTATTTCTTTCTCTACTTTATTCCTATTTCTTTCTCTACTTTCATCCTATTCCTTTCTCTACTTTCTTCCTATTTCTTTCTCTGTTTTCTTCCTCTGTTCTTATTTCTTTCTCTTTCTTTCTCTATTTCTATTTTTCTTCATCTCTTCCTATTTCTTTCTCTTCTCTTCTTACTTCTTTCTGTCTTTTCTTCCTATTTCTTCTCTGTTTTCCTCCTACCTTCATATTTCTTTCTCGGATTTCCTCCTCTCTTCCTATTTCTATAATTTCTTTCTTTCATATTTCTTTCTCTGTTTCATCCTCTGTTCTTATTTCTTCCTCTCTCTTCTTCCTCTTTATGTATCTGTTTCTTTCTTCTCTCTACGTTTTCCTTAGTTGTTTTTTTCTATATCCCTATATTGTCACTCCTCCTTTCCTTTCTTTCTCTCTATATCGCTTTTGTTTGTCTACTGCCTCTATCTCTCTTTCCCTTATTTCTCTGCTTTTATTTCTTTCTTCTGTTCCTCGCTCCTTTTATTCTTTCTTTCTATCTTCCTTCCTTCTCCGTTGTACATGCCTCTCTCTTTCTTCCTTTACCTTTCCATTTTCTTCTTCCTTTCCTATCTTCCTGTTTCATTCTTTCAACCTTTCTTCCTCTGTTTCTCTACCATTCCTATCTTTTCCTAGTTCTTTTCTTCTCTCCTTTTCCCCAACCTACGTGGTGGAGTGTTAATCACAGGGCGCAAAGACACCAGCATGCACATGGGTGTTCTTTGTGAGCATTCATCAATTGTCTCATATCACTCATCCTCATCGTTGTGGTTAGCCAAAAGTAGCAGAAAAGCGACGCTAAATAACATACATCGAATCTATTTTTGTTTTCTGTTTCCTCGTGCTCTCTCTCTCTCTTCTTTCCAAGGCCTCCCGGATGAGTTGAGGTGGTAACGTCGTCGCCTTGTAATCAAGGGGTCTCGGGTTCGATACCAGGTGGAGCCACATAGTAGTTCAGATTCCACTTTAAACTGTAGTTCCAGTTCCGATTAGCCTTTCTGAGCATAAAGTGGACTTAAAACAACAATCAATCAATTCTTATATTCTTTCTAAGTTCCTTTCTTCCTCTGTGGTCTAACCCTCTTTCTTTCCTCTCCCTCCCTTTCTCTCTCTTTCCTTTCTTTCCTCTCCCCCTCCCTCTTTTTCCTCTCTCCCCTCTCTCCCCTCTCTCTTTCTTTCCTTTCTTCTGTCTCTTTCTTTATTCTACCTCTCTGTTTTTCTTTTCTTTTCATTTCTACCTCTGTTTTATTCTGTTTTTCTTTTCTTTTCTCTTTTCATTTCTTCCTCTGTTTTATTCTATTTCTTTCTTTCTATCTATTTATCTCTCTCTGCCAAAAATTAATTTGCAAATTTCTTATGTAGGCGGGCTGAATATTATTTCACGGTATGTTCCCTCTGGTGGCTACGGCCTTGCATTTCTCTGGAAGATAACATTTGTGGAGGAATTCTCAACAGACACGACCTGGCAATCTTGCGCGTTAAACCAAGGGGCTGCCATATTTCACACCTTCACTGATCCTGTTTCATCCAGCGTGTGTCAACAAACTGAAATCGAATGGAAAACGGCTGCCTACGTCACTGAACCCCACACAAAAGTCACCGGCTTGCATTGAAACCGGTTCGGTATCATATATATAACAGTAAGCCCAATTCAGGTATTTCGTAGGAGGGGGAAAGTACAGTTTGAGGCAGAAGACTCTTCGGAATAAAAACTACTGAAGTGTGGAGTAAGCAGGGATGGAAGTTGTGCGGTAATTGTCGTACTTAGGCCGTAATTTCTGCTTGAGAATTTAAGTCAGTTGCGTTTCTCTATGCATATTTCTTGTCGTGATTGATTTATTTTACTTTGCTTTCTGTCGATCTTAGCGGTGATGTCCCAGTTCAGAAATTATGACGAAACCCTTGGAGGCAGGGTTCGATATAAAGTGTCACTGATTCCAATTCACGGTAAATATGGTCTGCTTCTCTACACTCAAACATACACAAACAAATAGTCTTCCTGCTTTCTTCCTTTTTTGCCTGGGAAAGAGGCAATAATTCAAGCTGTGACAGCTACGGAACCTTCTGACGAGGGGACGGAACCCAGCTGTGCAGAGGATTCACACATCCGTGCGAACTAACCCTCCCCGTCAGCCTGAGGCAATTTTCGAACAGAGACATCTAGTGGCCAAGTGGCGAACTATGATAGATGAAATTCGGCTGAAGCGGCCGTATCTTTCGCCGTCGATAATACATGATATTTTTAAATAATCATTTTGGGCTGTGCAAGTGACTTTTGAAAGAAAAGCCCTCCCTAGCTTAGTTATAAAAGGATTGAGCATTACGTTAGTATGCATCATAATGGCCATTTTTGTTGGTGCTACCCACAAATCGTATAACCATTCTGTGCTTATTTACGTATTTCCTTATGGGAATTTGAAAAAAAATAATGCAATTTGTGCACATTTATCGAACTGAAATTGCATAAATGTATCATGTACTCAAAGTTTGATAAAGTAAGTTCACATCTACTTCGTGTTTTCTGGCAATTTTTTGTCCTAAAACGTTATATTCAACAAAATGCAAAAAAGCCCATGTTAAGTTTAAGCGCTTTCCACGGCGATCTTCGCCAAACTCCACCGCCCTCTTAACAAATCGTGTTGGACTGTGTTGAAAGCTTTACTAAAATCCAGTAATACGAGAAGTGTAGAACTACGATTGTCAATTTCACAAAGAATATCATCTGTAACTTTTTTTTAACCTGTTGCTGTGCTAAGCTGTGCACGGAACGCAGACTGAACTGTAGGTAACAAGTTGTTCGCGTCAACATAACACATTAGTTGCGAAAATACATTTTTTTCTAGTACTTTAGAGAGTACTGGCAATAGGCTTATGGGCCTTAAGTCATCGAAAGAACTGATCTATTGTTTCTTTTGAAGAGGCAAGACTTCCATTTTCCATTTTTCTGGAAACACGCCTTTAGACAAAGAATAATTGATTGTGTGAGTTAATGTAGTCAGTACATATTTTACTGCAATCTTTAACATTTTATGCCGTCTGATTCAACACTGTTTGATTTAATGTTACATTTTTATTATCCAGGATGCCCCACTGTTTTAGTTCACGCCACGTTTCCTTCTTATTTAATTGAATCGCGCCAAACTTAAAAGAGAAATACGACTTCTTTTCCTTCTATAACGATAGTGGTAACATTTCGGAGTTCTTTGTAGTGGTTCCAATCGGCAACGTTGTTCGTGGGATTAAATTTCCTCAGAGTTTTTCGGGCGGTTTTCATAGGTGCATGGCAATCAAATAAACGTACGATATTGGAGCTAAAAAGGTCTTATTTTTCATCAACGGCATCGAGTGATTGCATATATATATTATATATTATTTTAGAGCATATCGCAAAGTTAATTCTCAAATTAAAGATATTTGCAATATATCTGCAGTGCAAGAAGCAATATTCACAAAATAATTTTGATTTTTTTTTTACAATTTTTATAGCTATTTTCAAACTCCATTTTGGTATAATTACAGAACACCGGGAGTATCACCGATTGCTTTCAAATGGACATTTCCACTTTGACATGAAAAACGTTTCAAATCCATTCATTTTACAGATAATTACATAAACATGAGATGTGCAAAATATCTCGGCGATATTTGTTTTGGTTCTCGAGAAACACGCCTTCAAGCACCGCTGAAATTCACCTCCTACGTCACGGATTTGAAAACGTCCTCTCCACAGACGCGATGTCTCTGACGTCATGACTTAGAAATGCGTGCAGGCAGGGCTTCTGCTCCTCCCGTCAACTTAGCATGAGCCGCGGACGCGACAGCAAAGTCACTTGTTACCAGGGACGTAGCTAGGTTGATCAGTTTGGGGAGGCCCAAAACCAAAATGTAAGATTTCTATCAAACCATTTACAATTGAGGGGTCTAGTGAGAGAGGGAGCTATGCCACTTTGACAAGAAATGGAAATAAATTGTGTTTTCTAAAGCATTGCGTTGAGTCATAATTTGTATAACAAAGGGTAATTTTTTTTCTGAACATATTGTTAGGTAAATTATTCAAAAGGAAAAATATGAATTTCAATAGAAATACCATTTATTATGAACATGTGTGGTATATTGTTGTAGTATACCCATGTGGAAAAATCAATCTAGCACATCAAATACTTTGAACAAGGCTTAAATACTTTTGCCTGAGTGTAAATCATGTTCACAGGGTTACATATGATCTACATAAAGACAACTTCATATGTCTTCTGGAGGATCTTCACTGACCATTGTTTCTGTGGATTTTAGTTTTTGGTAAACACCATGAAGAACTGGAGGAATATAAGGCATTATTGCCATGAGATCTTTTAACTTCAGGGCTGATATTAAATCTAGCACAGGTTACTGCAACACAACCTCTGCCACTCCTATTGCAGACATCATCAGTAAGTGGCATAGCTCCTTCTCTCACTCAAAATGCTGATGATGACGTATTCAAGAAGTCAGAAAATCTGCTGCAGGACAAGCGGGAGCTATGACAGATGGTAGGAGAAGACTGAAAATGGCAAAAAATAAAATTTTCAAGATTTGTGGCATAGCTCCCTCTCTCACTAGACCCCTCAATTAACAAGCTATTAATATAATGTACCATTTTTTCTACCTCTTGGGATAAATGCGATGTTCACATTGAATGATGACACGATAAAATGGCGATGGGACAGACATGATGCAACCATAACTGTCCAAGGTCCGAACCTGGGACCTCTGGTGACGTAGCGGTTTATGATCACGCCAGGGGTGCGGTTCGAATCCCGGCCTGGACATGGGTATTTGTAAGTGTCCCTTCATCAATTTAACCATTAAACACGGTGAAGCACAAGGACCCTTGCTCATCGACACGGAGACAGGTGTCACATCTAGAATTTCAGTCGCCCACCAGAATCGAACTCAGTAACTTTATTTCGACTACCATATTCCTTTAACCATACCTTTCCTTTATGTTATTCATTGCCCAGCAATGGTAAGTTTTTTTGAGGCTTAGAAGAGCTACTTCGACAAGGAAAACACTTGTTATTCAACTTGGCAAGAAGCCACAACAGGATACAGTTTATCTCATATGTCAGAGGTCTGCCCGCATTTGGTTGATAATCTGCATTGTTTGTCTTCCGGAGGGAAAACACGCTTTGTCAAGGGTTATCCCAGCCAAACCGCAGAAAAGAATAATGAGCTTCCTGTTTGTTTGAAGAGTTGATAAGATCACGCTATTCACGCTCGTGTGAATGATTAAATTACCATGATTTCCTTATCCAACTTTCCAAAGCCCAACGCGCCAACAATACCAATCTTTCCCTATATGGTAATTCTTTAGACACTTGTTATTTCTTGGTTTTAACATAGATCAAGAATTCAAAGAATAAGACGTCAGTCAGAGGACGCCAGTAGGTGACCCCACCCAGTGACAAGCCTTTTTCAGTAGTATAAAAGCTTAGGTTTTGTCTCAGAGTAGTTCAGAGGTAAAGTCAGAGAGCCAGAGAGAGTGGTAGGAGCCGAGAGTCGAATCCAGTTCATTTCAAGTAGAGTTCTTCTCTTCAACCTTTCGTTCGAATTCGGATGTAAAAGTTTGAGCCATGAAGCCAACTTCACTAGAAGCCTAGCTGCAAGGTAATGTATGTGTTCTTATATATTTTTATGTAACAGTAGGCCAGAGCGCCCATGTAACAGAAACATCCATCCTTCAAAGTAAGAGAAGAGACATGACTATATGTCAGTGTCATGGAATACGCTTCTTCAAGCGTTTATGTTAAACTCATGTATACTTTTACAGTGTAACAGCTAATAACCAAAGAATATATGTTTCTTAAGTTCATTCTTGTGTTTCTCTTTTATTTATCTTGATTTCAGAAGGTAATGCATACAAGTTCCTTTCCAACAGTCATAGTCATAGAAATAGTGTCTGAGTTCTATTGTTAGATAAAAATGGTGAATGCCTATTGCTTTAAGTTCTTAACTCTTAGAAGTTAAGTGGTGGAACCCCCATATATAAACGGCCCTTTTCTCTTTGTATCTTGTACTCTTCTGCCGGGAGTACAGATGAGAAAAGAGTGTACAGCCCAAGAACCTAGTTCTGTGTCAGGTGAGCGCAGTGGCTGTGAGATCCCTGGTGAGCCCCGGCAAACATATGTCCCACTGACTCTGAGGGTAGCCTAGTGGTAGACTTGGAAGTCTATGGTTCGAGTCAGGATTCGTGACATATTAAATGGTGGAGGTGCGGGGCATCTCACCAAAAGTAGTAGTAAAAGTAAGAAAAATTGACACTCACCAAAATAATTGGTGCATGTAATGATTGAATTTGCTGAAACTATGACTTTGGAAATACTTGGATGTCTGATCAAGAAATAAAAGAGACAAGACGTAGTGAAAGAATTGCATCACGTAGACAAATAGAAATTCCTTGTATCCTTAGTGAATGTAACCAACCTATAGCAGAAAGAAAACCACAAATAGTCACAATGCCGACCGATTCAGAAAGCACTAGTACAACGACAACGTCAGTTCCATGTCACGGGCGAGTACCGTCCGTGCAGCCCGACACGTTTTCAGGAAATAAAGGTGAAAACGTCCGACAATTTATTCAGACCTATGAGAGGGTAGCAACTATATTGGGATGGTCCGAAAGGGATAAAATAAAGTACCTTCCAGCATATTTAAAGAACAGCGCATCTGATTTTTGGGAATTGCATAAGAGTACCTTAGAGGCATTAAATTTGTTTTCAGAACTAAAAACAAAACTAGAAGAAGCCTTTTCACCCGTCTATCCAGAAGGCGACGCCTTGATTGAACTTAGTGCACGAAAGAAGGGTGATGATGAGACAATAGAGCAGTATTACTACTCTATGTTGAAATTGTGTCAGAGAGCTGATCCACATATGAACACTGAAAGCAAAATGAACTATATTTATAGAGGACTCAGTGAGGACCAAGTTGAGAAACTAGTCCCCATGAGACCGGAATCATTAAGTGATTTGC
Organism: Lepisma saccharinum; assembly: GCF_977018435.1. Taxonomy (NCBI): domain Eukaryota; kingdom Metazoa; phylum Arthropoda; class Insecta; order Zygentoma; family Lepismatidae; genus Lepisma; species Lepisma saccharinum. Next base: position 64,056,558 of record NC_139250.1, on the reverse strand, counting down.
TAAATAACCTCCGATTAATGGAAAGAGCTAAAAAGCAGGCTTCATTAACTAATAGTGCGTTATCAAAGAAAAAGGTAACTGAACAAAAGGAGAAAGACGTTCTTTCTTCTTTTGAAAATAAGGGACAAAATACATCCTTTATTAAAGCTAATCAAGGGTCTAATCAAGCACAGAACCGACCACAAAACCAAATATTGAATCGACCCCAGAACCAACAGGTATCACAGAATAAGTTCTTTCAAACCAGGTATAATCTTAGGCCCAGGCCCGAAAGACAAGACAACCAGTATCAGCGAGGAACAGGTAGGACATTTAGAAACCCACCTAGAAATGATTTTCCCAAGCGTACTTTCACAGCAGAAGTAGCCACGCCACCTAGAAACGAGTATAGAGGCAATAATTTTAGAGGGAATAATTATAGAGGTAACAATTACCGAGGTAATAACTATGGAGGTAGTTCTAATCAGTATAACCGCAATGATAGAGGTATAAATTCAAATCAGAATTCTAGAAACAACGATAAGAGTAACATTCAGTGCTTCTCTTGTCGAAATTTCGGTCATTATGCAAGAGAATGCCCACAAAGAAGAAGGTCCGACTTCGATAACCGAACACCCACAGGTAATCAAGCTTCCTTCAGGAATCAAAAAGGTGTACAAGAGTTAGTACAGAAACCAGTAGAACATCAAGTCAACGAAATGTTAGCCGAAATGTTAGTGTCAGAACTGCTTGGAAAAACGCGTTTGACGGAGAGTAATGACGCACTTGTCCATGCCGTTCGAACCCCAAACGAGTAAGGACGGAGCGAGATGGGGATCGCTTCGTAAATCAGGCGAACTATGTAAAACCCCTAAAACCATTAGAGAAACCGTTAGAATCTGCGATATATGAGTCTCACCGCTATCCGAGACCACACCTATATGTACATTTATTTGGGAAAAAGGAATTAGCTTTATTAGATACAGGATCGGAAATTAGTATCATTAATCCTGTATTATTGCCAAAGAAATTCGTCAGCAATAGTAAAAAGATAGGTTTAGTGAGTATTCGAACCTTGCTTGACACAGATTCAGACTTATATCCAGTCCATAGAGTATATTTTAGAGCAAACGGCTTAAAAATGTGGATAAACTTTGTTTTTATGGAACCAAAAAGAGGAGAAAAGTTCTCCCCTGTATTACTTGGTAGTGATTTCTTTAATAAGTATGTGAAATGGATCAGTCCAAAGGGAATATGTTTAAAGCGTCCCAGTGAATTCCGGCAAATGGAAAGAAAAATTCCGTTGGTAAAAATGGACAGTAACGGCAATATTCCTTCTTACTCTGGTCTTATAAAAGTTGTCAGTTTTCATTCCCAAGTAAAAGAAAGACAAGAAACAAGCTCTAATCAAGAATCGCCATGCGTAGATAAGGAGTACGGATCCCTAATGAGGAGTGATAGTGACTTTCAAAATAAAGAAACGCCCAGTAAGATAATCTTAACTAAGCTCATTAATATTATCAACAAGCTGAAGCAAGCCAACGCTTTCCTTATCAATCAAAGCGGACTAACGCCAACTTTTGATGCCCACGTGATGTCGAAGAGACGCCAAAATATCACGTCACCAGGCAGCAAACACGTGATAACGTCCGGTAGCAACGCAGTGACGCTACATCAGCGATCAGGACTTAGCCACTCCGGGAACACCATCGAGTCTTGCGACCGCACCCAGTTGCGCGCGCATATGACGCCATCATGTCGCCAAGAGGGAACACATGATCAAGTCAGCCAATCAGAAGCTATCTCAAGGAACGCCGACCGCACCCAAGTGCGTACGCAAACAGTAATGCAAGATAGCACCAAACATAAAGCTTCGAGTAAACCAACGCAAATCAACAGTGAGTCTGAACTTAGTGAGTCTTCACGTTGTGATTGTGATCCAGCACCTATTGGGAAACCAACAACTACAGAGGTTTTGAATTATCCCACTTCTTTACCAGATAATCAGGTAAATATAACTTCTTTGAAATGTTCAGGTATTGATGATAATTTTGAAACTAGTTTAAAAGCTAGAAAAGAGAAAAGAAAGAGGAGAAAGGAAAAGAAAGTGTTTAAGGTGATGGTCAATACGTTTCTTCCATCTCGTCAGCATACGCAGATCGCCGTAACTTATCCGAGTACAACGTTGAAGGAAAGTGATAGTGAATATTTATTGGAACCTTCTGATGGTTTATACAATCAGTTTAGATGTTTAGTGCCACGAATGTTAGTGAAACCTTCCGATCTAAAAACTGTGCCGATAATTAATATGGGTTATACCAGTGTTAATATCCCATCCGGAACAGTGATAGGAAAATTGGAATGTATTTCACCGCCAACGCAACCCCAAGTGAAATCTTGTTGTGCAGTGGATTTAGACGTTTTACATAGCGGAACTACTCCAGGGAAAGAAGATGAACATGACCTAGCAAAAGAGTTAGACATCAATCCCGAATTGACACCAGCGCAAAGGAATGAAGTTCTCGATTTAGTGACAAGTTATAAAGACTGTTTAGCATGGACTGCCGATCAGTTAGGAGAAACAGACGTTTATGAATTTACTCTGCCATTGAAGACGGAAACGCCTGTAAGTCAACCGCCTTATAGGACGAGTCCGAAGCAGCGTGAGTTTATAAAACAAGAAGTTCAACAGATGCTTGACATAGGAGTCATAGAACCTAGTAAATCACCTTATGCTTCACCTGTAGTGTTAGTACCGAAGAAGAATAACGAGATACGTTTCTGTGTAGATTACCGAAAATTAAATGCGATTGCAGAAGAAGATAGCTATCCTTTGCCACGTATAGATGATATCATACACTTTTTGGGAAACATCAGATATATAACATCGTTAGATTGTCGTTCAGGATATTGGTCAATTCCAATTAAAGAAGAAGATCGACCCAAGACCGCGTTTATCACAGGAGACGGACTTTTCCATTGGAAAAGGATGCCATTTGGTTTACACAGAGCTCCAGCAGCATATCAGCGATGCATGGACCAAATTTTTGCTTCTATGAAATGGAACAGCCTTGCAGTTTATCTAGATGATTTAATAGTCTTCGCAGAAGATTGGGAAACAATGGTATATCGCTTGTCAGAAGTTTTAAAAAGACTAAGAAGTGCTAATTTAAGACTATCGCCAACTAAATGCCATTTCGGATACTTTGAAACGGAAGTATTGGGATTCCTAATAGGGAGAGACGGAGTTAAAACCGACCCCAAGAAAGTACAAGCAATCAGAGAAATTCCGGAACCTCGGAATGTCACGGAGATTCGTAGATTTTTAGGAATGTGCGGATATTACCGACGATTCGTCAAAGATTTTAGTCAGCTTGCACAACCGCTTACAAAGCTTACAAGAAAAGACCAAGAATTTATTTTTGGAGAAGAGCAAAGAAAATCTTTTGAGAAGCTAAAAGAATGTTTGATGAATGCTCCTGTATTACGACATTTTGAACCAGGTATCCCTATAGAACTGCACACCGACGCTTCAGAGTCCGGTATAGGTGTAGTACTATGTCAGAGTAGACCGAATCCAAAAGATCCGTCATCAAAGAAGAGAATTGTAAATCCGATAGCTTATGCTAGTAGGACCATGAATGGGCCAGAGAGAAATTACTCTGTTGCAGAAAAAGAAGCATTGGCTGTAGTGTTTGGAATCACACACTTCCGAACGTACTTAATAGATCAAAAGTTCACAGTAGTAACTGACAGTCATGCCTTATGTTGGTTAAAACGATGTAAAGATCTTGTAGGGAGATTAGCTCGATGGGCGATAAGATTGCAAGAATATAGCTACGACATTGTTCACAAGTCAGGAAAATTGCATTGCGCACCAGACTGTCTTAGCCGTATTCCATCTACTTCGCTATCAGCTCAAGAAAGAGAATATATCGAAGAAGGAGCCATTGTCGCCGTCGCCCAGGTTAGAAAGGAGACAGATGACACGGAGAAAGAAGTAAAAGATATCGGAAAATTACAGAGAGAAGATCCAGTGGTAGCACAACTAATAACAGATAAAGAAACTGACCCAGATCAATTAAATGTACGATACTTTGAGATTAAAGATGGCATATTGTATCGAAAGTTTGGAGACCAGTACGTGTTAGTAGTGCCAGAAAAATTGAAAGGAGAAATTTTGAGAGAAGCTCACGATTCTCCTCTCACCGGAGCACATTTAGGAATAAGTAAAACTCGTGGAAAAATCACGGAACGTTATTACTGGCCAAATATGAAAAAGGAAATTATTTCATATGTACAAGGATGCCCAACTTGCCAGCAAAGAAACCGTAATGTTGGTAAACCTCAAGGTTTATTACACCCAATACCTATTGGAGAACCATTCGCTCGTGTATCCACGGATATATTAGGACCGTTGCCAAATTCTAAAGGATTTCAGTATGTCATTACTGCAACATGCTATCTTACAAATTGGATAGAAGCAAGATGTCTAAGAACAACAACAGCAAAAACAGTAGCTAAATTTCTTTTAGAAGATGTAATATGTAGACACGGATGTCCTCGAGAGATACTCTCCGACAGAGGATCTGTATATATGGCAAAAGTAACAGAAGAATTGTTGGAACTCATGAAAGTGAAACATGTATGTACCACAGCTTACCATCCACAGACGAATGGTAAAGTAGAGAGATTCAACGCTACGTTAGCACAAATGCTGAGTAAATACGTAGAACATCATCAAAAGGATTGGAGTGATTATTTGAGATTGTGTGTTTTTGCGTACAACTGTTCGAAGGTAGATCAGATTGGTTTCTCGCCTTTTGAACTAGTGTACGGTAGAAAACCGGTATTCCCTTTAGAAACAATGGGAATAGAATCACTTAAGACACAAGACCCCACCGTGCATACGACGCACCTATCTCAACATTTAAAGGAAATACGCCAACTAGCAAGGAAAAGACATGAACAGAGACAGTTATATGATAAGAAAAGATATGATGAAAAAGTAAATGACGTACAATTCGTCGCAGGAGATTTGGTTTTGGTATACCAACCTGCACACAAAATTGGATTAACGGAAAAGTTAAGACGAAAATGGAATGGACCATGGGAAATCATCAGATATTTGGGAAATAACGTATTCCATGTAAGAAAGTTATTAGGACAAAAAGAAATGAACGTCAATGTTAGACGTTTGAAGAGATATTATTCGCCGAATCAATGGTAATTACATTTGTTTTGAAATGTCAATCAGTAAAGACCAAAATCACAAATAATTCAGAAAAGGAAGAAACTCATCCTAATCACACGTAATTTTGTTCCTTTGTTTAAAGAAGGATCGAACTAGTGTTAAAAGAAAAAGATAATCCAAGAAACTAATATTTTAGTTATACGTAAAAGAAGAATGTATATACATTTTCTTTCAATATGTATTTCATTATCATTATCATCTTCTCGTCAATTGAGTGAACTGGCCATTCATTTAAGAGACAATCATTTCATTATCATCTTTTTCATTTATTACTTCGCCTATATATACAGCGAAAGCATACCTATATCAGGATTTATCTTTAACAGGTTCTACTTAAAGATTGAAAGATTGACCTAGTGGATATCTTCACTTAGGAATAGAATCGACCTCCTGTTTCTTCTCACGGAGAACAGTTAGCCGTTAGGTGAGTTAAGAAATTTTATGAGTTATATCACGACGGATAGAGAGTTTGCATGACCTCTTTTTATCTTCTTAAAGTGTTTTTGTGATTAAATGTCTGAATCTGCATCCAAAGAAATATTAAGTGAATTAAATATCTTTGAAGTGTTATTAATACCAGACGCCGTTAGAAGACGAGTACAAGAAACGATAGATGAAATTCTAATCGAAACATTTATTGGTTATTCTTTAATTGAGGTTAAGAATAGCATAGGACCAGATGCCCTTGTGTTTTTAGCGCAAGCTTTGAGTGCATATTATTTGGTATTTGCAAATTATAAAGTAGATCCATCAGTCAGTGGAGGAGTTCAAGAAATTCCATATTTAGATTGGAATAGACTATTACTTAACGTAAAAGGAAACGCTATAATAGTTTTATCAGAGTGGAGAAAAAGGTACGGATTAAACTGGAAATTGAAAGTTACCGCCGATTCGCGAGGACATATAAAGCTAGCCCGAATACCAAATCCCGCTGAGAAAAGTGCAGACCAATAAAAGTCAATGTCATTGCATTACACAAAGAAATATCCTCATATTCCATTGGAATTGGAAGATAGGAAGATTAAGTATAGAGAATTTTTGCCCTATTTCTTTGATGCTAAAAGGTATACGATAGATCAGGTTTTAGAAAACCAAAGCATTGCTAGATTCGAGTATGTGTTAAATGATATACTTGCCAAGGTTACCGTAATTAATTTCGCAGATGTATATTATGTACTAATAAGAAGATTGTTTGAGTTGTGTACGCCATACGGTCCACCACCGTTAGTAACTATACAAACAGTACAGGGAACAGAGCCGAACCAGTTAGATACTTTGTCTAAACCATTGAAGAAAAGAAAGTTAAACAATGAGTCTTCAACCTCTAGCTATTGTACACGATAGAAGTAAGATATATTGTCCTTGTTGTGAGAGACAAGAGTTAGCCGAATTTCATGATTTCGGATATAATCGATTGTATTGCATTAATATGCTTTGTAAATATTATAGATATTATGTCTTACGACAAGAAAAGGAGTACTTGTTTAAACCACAATACACCTTAAGACTACCTAGAAGCTATTTTTGCAGACATTGTAAAGAGTTTTGTCATAAAAGTGTCCAGCAATATACCACTTGCCGAAGGTTTTATGAGGAAAGACCTTGTGTTTTTGAAAAATGATGAATTCTGTATCCAGCAACATGATTGAAGTTCTAAAGAATATCGTACCTCCTCGGTACTGGGAGAATGAATGTAGTACTTTAGTAGTCCATGTAGGTAGATTTTCTCTGCCATATTTTTGTTATCCACCAGATCATCAATCAATAATCTATACTACGAGACGACATTTCACTTTTCCATATGAACCTCTAATCAGAGCAACAAAAGTCATACAAGAGTATGGGGAAAATCCACATAAAGGTCTGTATGTTTATGAATTACGAAACCTACGACGTGAGGATGAAATTCATGTAGTCCAGTGTTTTAAGGACCTTGTCAACAATGTCTTATCCGAACAACATCCTACTTTGGTATTGCACCAACCAGGAAACCATGTTGATGATATTTGCTTGTTTATAAGGGACTATAATGATAGAACCCCAAAAGTAAAACTTTTTCCATTTAGTAAAGTAAAAGGAGACCTTATGTATACCGGGTAACATTATATTTTCTTCCTCCCCAGACACAAACCAGGGAACCCACAAGATTTTGATGGCTTTGGATCTTACCAAACCCGACTTATGGACTTGGATTCTAAAGAACGTCTATGCTTTGTTTGACGTACAACATTTGTTATTTCGAGGAAATTTTATGATCAAAGAAGGAACATTATTTGAATGGAAACAATTCCTAGACGCTAATGTAGAATTTGCCATTATACATGATATGGACATAAATGTTTTTCTTCAGAAAGTTGCAAGTGATACTAAGAAGTTTGTATTAGAGAATTTCCAAAAATATGGTAGTAAATGGTTATTCACGTCTACTTTTGATAGGGAAACAAACACCATCAAATTGATAGCGTATATCAACCCAGAGAAAAACATTCCAACCTCAAAGTAAACAGTAGTAGTAATATAGAATCGTATTGTAAGTTATAGAAGAAAGATGGCTGAAAGTAATAAAGATTTTCCCATTGAGCAACTATTGAAACAATACGCTCAAAAGGAATTAGAGCGATTACACCAAGAAACCATAACTCTTAGTGATTCTAGTACAGGTTCTAATGCAAGTGTTATAGTTAATGAAACCTTACCCTCAAGTGTTACTTATAGTATGTTTGAAAAGGATTTACCATTAACAACTTCTAGCCCAAAAACACCTGTGAATAAGGAAACGATAATAATGTCAGATCATGATACCATTATAGATATTTTAGATTCATCATGCATTGAAAAGTCATTAGGGAGAGGGACTATCACTATAAGCAGTGATGACCCTTCTTCCAAAGAGACAATTACAATTTCTTCCGAAGAAGAGAGCGATATTGTCGAAGTCACATCTAGGTGTTCGACAATGTCTATCAGTACCCTATCGTCAGAATTTTCTGATTATTTTGACTTAGGAAGAGCTCACAGTTCAATTGAACTAAGACAAGCCCAATTAGAGAGTAAAGAAAGTAAGGAGAATGTTGAAAAGGTAAATGAAGAAGCAAGTACAAGTGGAGGTAACATAACTTCCAAGGTAATGGAAAACCAAAATTTATCGACAGCCCAAACCATAAAAATAAAGGATATGTTAGAAATAGCTAGCCTTGCACATAAGTTTATGAAAGGTCCTTTTAAGAAATGTTTTATCGCCAGAGAGAATAAACACATTCCGTGTGGAACCAATGTCTTACCTTTAATAGCACCTAATCCAATTCCAGGAAAAACTACAATAGAAAAACATTATACGAATTATATTCGTTTTGGTTTAAGTCTGAGACCAAGTAAAATAGATAGAGAGATATGGCTTAAGCAAAATGCCTATCAATTAGACGCTTATATACAACGTAGCATATGGATGTATGGTGATCAGTGGAAATTTAGTTGCCACTTTGATCCAACCATAGCTAGGCTAAGACTTGTTAGCCTGCCTATAGAACTACACCCTAGTCAAGGTATTCATTGATTTTTAAAAGTAACTGAATTTCATACCTGATGTACTAAATTTCTAACCTTGTAATAACTAATAAATTGTATTTTTAGTTTTCTAACCAGTTTCAGAAATCTCAGTGAACGAATTGGTATAAGTTCCAAACCTATTTCCAAAGGTACCAATCAACTGGATAAATCCAGATGAAACCGAGCCAGAAGATGACTCGCCAATTGTTTTTGGAAATCTACGTCGGTATACTGGTAACTATCTCTTTTCAGGTTTATGGAAACCCATTACCACCAATACGTCTAGTATCTGGAGGATACTGGAATATCATTAGTGGATTAACAATGTATGAAGCCACGATCCCATTAATATATGAAAATGTCTTAGTCAAACCTCCAGTTATCGAACCTAGTTTATGGGAAATTTCAAATTCAGAAAGAAGTCATTTATGTAATGAACATGAGGAAACAGATTCACTATTTTGTTTTATAGATGAAGCCATAGGACAGTTACAAGAAGCTTTTCTTGCACATTTGAATAAAACATCATTAGAATTTCCGACAGAGGAATATTTTGAATATGAACCAGCTAGAAAGAAAAGAGGACTTCTACCATTCTTAGGAGATTTCCTTGGATGGTGTTGCTCAGTAGCAACAGATAAAGAAGTTCAAAGTTCTAAAGTAGAAAATCGTAAATTGAAACAAGCAATTTTGAAGATCACCAGAAGCTTAAAACATTTTGATAGAGATATAGTCACTATTAGATATGGATTAAAAGATATGGCTAAACAGATAAACAAATCACTTGATGCAGTAGAAGAAAAACTTGAACAAATTCGATCATTAGAGAATTTTCATTTCGCAGAATTAATGAATGTGTCACAAAATTTACAGTATAAAGGATTGTTAGAACAAATGAGAATAATGTTACTTCATAAAATTGTATTAAACCAGGTAATAGAACAGGAATATAAAGAAATCCAAAACGCATGTTTTCATAATACTTTGCCCATGACTTCTATTAGACCGCCAACTTTAAGAGACGATTTAATGAATATAATAGAGAAAATTTCTAAGAAAGGTTTTACATTAGCAATTCCACTTAATAAACTGAGTCAATATTATAGCTTACCAATAACGCAGTGTATTTTCTCAGATACAAACGTAGTTTTTCATGTTAAAATCCCTATAATCAGGATAGGAGAAAGAGTGTTATTAGAACGATTTCAGACAGTACCATTTAGATGGCATAATTCGACATGTATATTATTACATTCCACAAGTTACGCAGCTACTACGAGTACGAGTGTTAGAATGTTGTCAGGAACCTTCCTTTCAACATGTAATCCTCACACAGATAAGTTATGTTACTTACCCCGTTATGGACACGATGCTGTAATAGGCACCGGCTGCCCACAGAAAATTAGAGAGGGAGCTACCATAGAAGAGTTAGCCAAAGTTTGTACATTTCAATGTACTCAAGGAAATCCTATAGTTATTACTGAAATATCGCCAGACAAATATGTTATAACAAATGCTTTAGATGAAATTGAAGTAGAATGTAATGGAAACAAGCGTAAATTTCCTACTCATGGCAATCAGCCAGGAGCTAGTGAGTTAGATTTGCCTTGTACCTGTTCTGCTAAGATTAGTGATGATGTGTTCATCCCTCAAACTTTTCCATGTTCAGACAATGCTGAAGCGAATTTTCAGATATCTAGAGTTATCCCCGCCAGTTGGTCTCACATACCTACATTAAAAGTCACAGATATGAAGACAAAGCAAGAAATGTTAGAATTTAAATCATTTCAAGATTGTTTAGATAGCAATTGGACACAGAAACTACCTCATATCTATATTAAACCCACAACTGAAAATCAATCTGTTAACGATAGGAAAGAATTACTAGATGAAGTTGAAAATATGGTTACAGATATAGGAAGTGAATTAATACCTTCAGATACCACAGATAATTTAGTATTTTATCTTTGGAATGGAATAATTAGCATTCTATTATTATGGTGTATTTTTAAATTAAATCGCACTAATCGATTAGTACAAAATGTTGCTATACCTATGAGTGCTATACCAGTAAGTCAAGTAGAAGCTCATGCTTGTGAACTAACGACTATCGAAGAAATTGCTGTTTACATATGTGTAGTAATAGCATTTTTAGTCATCGTAGTTACAGTTTATTTGATATGGATGACAACTTGTAAAGAGATTCGAGAATTTAAAGACAGTGCATTAAGAAGGGCAAATGTAAGATCAAGTCTCGATGAAACGAAAATAAGATTTCATAGCCCAAATTTTGAAGGAAGGCCTAGTTGGGTATCATTTGAAACTAGTGCTAATCCTACAATGGAACCACAATATGCTACTTTAAATAGAACACCTTCATCCTGACTATCTACATTTGTACTTTTTGTGAATTTTTCATTGTTGTCAGCTTTACAAATACCTAATTACATAAATTCAGGATTACAAATAGAAGAGTTAAGCTCTCCTATATATTATGAAACATCTTTGCCTATTATATATGAAATAACCATTTCAATACCACAACCACATGTAATTGATTGGGAGAATATCATTTCACGCGTTGGTAATCATACCTTTAACGCTGATCCTCTTACATATGGTTGGCAATATTTTAGAATTGAAAAAGTGCATGTTAAAACACTTTTTGTAGATAGAAAAGGTTATGACATTATAAGAAGTAAAATTTATGATTCACCAGCTTTATCATGGTTAAACTTTAAAACATTATCAGTATGTACGAATGAAAGTTTGATGTTATTAATAAATTCCTGTCAACAAAAAGTTATAAATCCAAAGTTAATATCATTTGCTAAACTTCAGCAAGATTTATTAGATGTACAACAAAAGTTTGTAAAGACTAATCATTCTATAAGTATAGATGTTACTAATTTAGGACAATTCTACAATGTACCTTTAGCTGAATGTGTAATATCAAAAAGCAAAGTACTGTTTGCTATAAAAATTCCAATTATTTCAAACCAAAGACACTTACGTAGTTTTTCTGTAAAACAAATCTACTTCAGAAAACAAACAGAAATTTGTAGTGTGTATAATGAAGATATAAACATAGCTTATGATGATAACTCTCAGAGTTTATTAACAACTGAATGTGATATTGTTAAAGATACTTTATGTTTCGTTCACCCGAAACATGGATTTTTGAGTAACTTTGAGAGATGTATAATAGCTACTATAACAAAGACTGTGCATGAGATGTATAACTATTGCAATATGACCTGCACTAAGAATAACAATGATCTAGAGTTCTACAAATTTAACGTTTCTACCCAAGCTTTTGTTGGAAACAAAGAATATAATCGTACTTTACGCATTGTATGCAAAGATATTGAAATCAATTTTCAAGTAGAATTTCAATATGGTGTTACTTTGATTCATTTAGGTTGTTCATGTTATATTAAGTATGATGAAAGACTTCATATCAGAAGTACTTTTCCTTGTATATTACCTACAGATACTACCGCTAGTATAAGTCGTTTAATTCCATTAACATGGATAGATATAAATAACAAGAACTTAACTATACCTTACTTGTGCCATAAAGAGGACTGTCACATAAACTTAAAAGATACGAAATATGAAATATCTATTATTTTATGGTTAACAATATTAACTTTACAGACATATCTACTTATATGTTATATAGTATGGAAAGTGTATATAAACACATGTGAGTGTAAGAGACCACGGTCTCATAAGGGAAGATTAAGAGTAAGAAATATGAATATTTCAAGACCATTACCTTCCCCACCTGTCATTCGCTATGAATCTGACAGAAATTATGAAGAACCAATTCATGTAGTAAATCAAGTAGATTCAAACGAATCAGAATATATCACTGTTGAACAAGCCAATAGGCTACATAATGTGTAAATCCTAAAAACATTATATTGTCAAGTGTGAAATAGTATAACACTATGTTATAATGTTATATGAAGTATATATATATACTAATATATTGTGTGTGTATTCCTTTGTATAGGAATGGAACATGTCACTATACTAAGTAACTAGTGAAATTTCACAAAGACTCTGCACAGTTTATTTTACGCAGTGTAGTGCTACGTTTAAATCGTTCTAACACAAACAATTTCTCGAGGTGTTAGCTACAGACATAAGTGAACTTATGAGAAAATATAGTGAAACCAAAACTGAGTGATAAAGAAAGAAAATAGTGTAGACATTTCTTTTTACACATAAACTTATATGAAAATAGTGTTACGAATATCTTACGTACTATAATCAAGCAAATCGTCAAGATATACCTACATATATATATACTTATATATTCATGTAATCCAATATAATCAGTATAATCACTTAACTACATATTAATCAACTATTTGTATCATATCCTATATGTTAACCTTCTATTATTAATAACAAATATGTTATTTTGTCATATATTTTTAAGTGATAGAGTTTAATTACTTTGTTTTTTTTTTGTGCATTTATGCAATTGGTAAGGTAGTGTGATGATCGTTATTCCTCATTGAAAAGAAAAGGACAACGACATTATGAGTATTCCAGGCATAGACCCTCAAGCTCTTATACAGCTCATGTTAGCTGAAAATGATCCATATGTCAAATGGCATATAAACAAACAAGTAAGACATGCTAAAAATCGAAGAGAACACAAATTGTTCACTGCATATATAATGCAAAATCCAATCTTAGTACTGGACAAATTTATTCGATATGCCTACGATAGAGCGAATATTTTCTATCGATATGGAGAAATCGAACCAATCTGTCAACCTTTTAAGACAAACTTAAAAGAGTTTATGTGTTATGCCTTAAGTAAATGTAAAAGAACACGAGAACAGAACTTGTTACATCAACATGTTCTCAAATGTATATTCAGAGTAATAGAAGAATATCATGAAATTCTTGTACCAAAAGAATCAAGTGTGTTTAATAGTTTTACTTTGTTATGTACGGAAGAAAAACCCTTCCCCACATTGATAGCCTATTCTCATGTATCAGAAACAGAGTCTAAGCCCAGTTTGCTTAGAGCTCTTCTTACAGAAAATAGCGTAAGGATCTCATTAGATCCCTTTGATCCTTGTCATTCAAGGAAAAACATGTACGATGCTATGGAATTAGTATCACTTAGCTTTTTAGTCAGGTTATATTCCTGAAATTTTAATACCTAGCATTTTTAATCAATTTCATTAGTATCATTAGTTACATATATTTTGGTTTAGGTATTATTATTGGTTTTGGTTTAGGTATTATTATAAGTTGGACTAACAACATAAAGCCTTTTCATTCTTTTGTTCAGTTATAGAACTGATTATACGAATATGCAGCACTTTATTTGTAAGCTCCAGTGAAGTTAGCTTCTCAGCATACATTGTAACATCTACACTATAATCTAATATAATCTTCATAAGTAATGATATTAATTGTCCATTTGTTTGTGATAAAGTCTGAAAGAAACTCCAGGAACAAGTATAGAAGCTATTGCAGCATAAAGCCTTGTAAATGTCAACGAGACAGATTTTACTTCACCACAAATTAACACAGAAGTACCAGAGAAAATGAAACATCAGGAGATATTTCAATCTCAGGTGGAGGGTATTGTCACATCTAGAATTTCAGTCGCCCACCAGAATCGAACTCAGTAACTTTATTTCGACTACCATATTCCTTTAACCATACCTTTCCTTTATGTTATTCATTGCCCAGCAATGGTAAGTTTTTTTGAGGCTTAGAAGAGCTACTTCGACAAGGAAAACACTTGTTATTCAACTTGGCAAGAAGCCACAACAGGATACAGTTTATCTCATATGTCAGAGGTCTGCCCGCATTTGGTTGATAATCTGCATTGTTTGTCTTCCGGAGGGAAAACACGCTTTGTCAAGGGTTATCCCAGCCAAACCGCAGAAAAGAATAATGAGCTTCCTGTTTGTTTGAAGAGTTGATAAGATCACGCTATTCACGCTCGTGTGAATGATTAAATTACCATGATTTCCTTATCCAACTTTCCAAAGCCCAACGCGCCAACAATACCAATCTTTCCCTATATGGTAATTCTTTAGACACTTGTTATTTCTTGGTTTTAACATAGATCAAGAATTCAAAGAATAAGACGTCAGTCAGAGGACGCCAGTAGGTGACCCCACCCAGTGACAAGCCTTTTTCAGTAGTATAAAAGCTTAGGTTTTGTCTCAGAGTAGTTCAGAGGTAAAGTCAGAGAGCCAGAGAGAGTGGTAGGAGCCGAGAGTCGAATCCAGTTCATTTCAAGTAGAGTTCTTCTCTTCAACCTTTCGTTCGAATTCGGATGTAAAAGTTTGAGCCATGAAGCCAACTTCACTAGAAGCCTAGCTGCAAGGTAATGTATGTGTTCTTATATATTTTTATGTAACAGTAGGCCAGAGCGCCCATGTAACAGAAACATCCATCCTTCAAAGTAAGAGAAGAGACATGACTATATGTCAGTGTCATGGAATACGCTTCTTCAAGCGTTTATGTTAAACTCATGTATACTTTTACAGTGTAACAGCTAATAACCAAAGAATATATGTTTCTTAAGTTCATTCTTGTGTTTCTCTTTTATTTATCTTGATTTCAGAAGGTAATGCATACAAGTTCCTTTCCAACAGTCATAGTCATAGAAATAGTGTCTGAGTTCTATTGTTAGATAAAAATGGTGAATGCCTATTGCTTTAAGTTCTTAACTCTTAGAAGTTAAGTGGTGGAACCCCCATATATAAACGGCCCTTTTCTCTTTGTATCTTGTACTCTTCTGCCGGGAGTACAGATGAGAAAAGAGTGTACAGCCCAAGAACCTAGTTCTGTGTCAGGTGAGCGCAGTGGCTGTGAGATCCCTGGTGAGCCCCGGCAAACATATGTCCCACTGACTCTGAGGGTAGCCTAGTGGTAGACTTGGAAGTCTATGGTTCGAGTCAGGATTCGTGACACAGGTCAGGTCATAAACATTTTTTGGATCCAATGAACAGATGGTCACACTTTGAGGCATCTCCCTCCCCCAGCACAAACCACTCTGTCCGCCAATTGTTTCAGTTGAGCGGCAATAGTGACCGTGTTACGCAATTTTCTTTTAGAAAAAATGTCCGGTGATATTGGTAGTGAAGATTAAGATTAGCTTACCATTAGTTTCTAATACTTGTGTAATTTCGTGTGAATAAACTTTCAAGAAAAAATTAAAATATGCAGAATGAAAGTCTTGGAACTCCCTTACTCCTTCTGTGCATTTGCATAAATTCGACACTGCTGCCCAAGATGCCTAAAACTAAAAGTAAAGCACCTATCACACGGAACTGGATTTCTAGTAGGAATGCCCTAGTTGGCGCTGAACTGACTTTCTAGGTAGAAATCGTGGCCGCCTGGCTGACTGCTTGACTGGTTTTGAGGAATAGGACATGTTCTACATAATTGCTACTAACTTCTTCGACTAGATTCTGTGGAACAGCCAATCAGAGCAAAGTTTGGCCATGTGAAGATAATCTGTGAGTTTGCAAAGCAGCTTTTTTTGTCTGCGGTTTCCGAGTGCATACAGCACGAAAGGAATGTTTACAATTGAAAAAGCTAAAATATTCTTCCATACGTGTATAGTAAACGTTGTAAAGTATGTATTTTATCAGCGCCGTTCTTCTCTACCTAAAACCATTTAATGCGATGCGATATTCCTCTCGGTTGGATAGTTATCGTATTTTAAAAGTGTGAAGTGATACGTTGTTTATGGGAACGAAAGACTATCGACAAGTACGGTGTAACAAGTACCGTGTGAGGCGAAAACTAGCAAATGGGTAGACAGTCCAGCGTCAACTAGAGCATTCCTACTGGATATCTAGTTCCGTGTGATTCAGGCTTAACTCAAATCGCATACCTACTGGATTCTGTGGAACAGCCAATCAGAGCAAAGTTTCGCCATATGAAGATAATCTGTGAGTGTGCAAAGGAGCGATTTTGTCTGTGGTTTCCGAGTGTTACTCCAGCAATGTATAACGTATACAGGATGAAAGACGCGTTGAGTTCCACCATCTATGCTGAGTAAACGGTGTTTACATTTGAAACAACTAAAATATTCTTCCATACGTATACAGTAAACGTTGTAAAGTATGTATTAAGCAGCGCCATAGTTTTGCACCTAATGACGTTTTATACGAAACGTTATTCCTCTCGGTTGAATAGTTATCGGCTTTTAAAAATGTGAAGTGATACATTGTTTACATCTCACGCGGCCGCCATTACAACTTCCCTCGTATGGGAACAAAAGTCAATCGACAAGTACGCTGATAAGTATCGTGTGAGGCGAAAACTAGCAAATTGGTAGCCAGTCCAGCGCCAACTAGGGCATACCTACTGAAAATCCAGTTCCGTGTGATGCGGGCTTAAATTATCAATTACGAAGTTTAGGAGTAAAATGTGATTGCCCGAATCCGCTCCCCCACCCACTTAAATATAAGCAGCCTCCTATTTGAGAGTCCTGTTATAATCCCACCTATCGCATTCTAGAAAGTAAAATTGTTCACGTAAAAGTACGTAGCACAATATATTGCATGTGGCGAGCGAATCGAGTAATAATAGTGGTTGAATGATTTGATTTATTTTACTTTGTTTTTCTGTCACCTTCGGCTAATCGCGAAGATATGGACGATTGATGATACGAAATTGATGGAGGGACACTCACAAAAAACATTCATGCCCGGATTCGAACCCTGAATCTCTGGCTTTGTGGTGGTCTGCGCTAACGACTCCACCAAGAATATTGAAACGAGACATAAAAATGTAACAAATAAAATAATTACTGTAAATAATTCTATTTGGATGAAATAACAATGGGTCTACAAATACATACAGTGTTGCTAATACGAGCAGTATTGGAATTACATTTATTATTAATATTTCTACTCTTAATTTACATATTTCATGTGGTGTAAGGCTTGATGTGTAAATAAATAAAAGTAGTATTCCACCTGAGAATACGACAAATTGATTTAAAAGTTACACATTCTTCTGTGACACATATGGGTCTTATACTAATGGAGCCATTATGGTGGTGATTACGAGAGTAATATATATATTTCCGTGGCGGAGTGGTTAGCACGCGCTGCGATGCCACGAGTCCAAGCATTCTTTGTGAGTGCCCCTTCATCAATTACATCTAATCATCACTCAATCTCTTCGTTGCCATTAGCCAAAGTGGCAGGAAAGGGACGTCGAATAACTAAAAATAGAGATACAGTTAAAATGATTAATTAGGAATATTGTTGGGATATATCGGTCTCTATGAATCTTTCTATATATCCGTAAAAAAGGGCACTTAAACATTTTCTTTGCCGATCTATGGAGCAACGTGCTTCCAACATTTGCAAGATGGTATTTAATGCAATTTGCCGCCCCCCGTGGCGGAGTGGTTAACATATCGCGATATGACGTCAGGGGTCCCGGATTCCAATCCCGGCCTGGACATGGATGTTCGTGAATGTCCATTCATCAATTTCATGCTATCATCACTCATCCTTATCTTCGCAAATTAGCCACAAGTAGCACAAAAAGAAAAGTAAAATAAAGCGAATCAATCAATAATCAATCAAAATTTCATGCAATTTATTGCATATCGCAGGTTTATCTCTATTTACCGTGACGATTTGAGCTTTCGTTTCATTCATATTAAAATATTTTCAGTCCCTATTTATGTCACAGTAGCACTTGAAAAGGGCAGGAAAGGGTTACTTCGAGGGAGGGGGATTAACCTTGAGTGGGCCAATCACAGAGCTGCCACTTGGAAAAGGGGACACAAGATCAATCCTTGTTTGTTCTTGGGAACCTCTCGCCTGGATCGGGGCTCCACTATGCTGTTCTCCATTTAACTCCATGGGTTTGAATTGCCTGAAACTTCTCCTCGCGAGTTTCTGGCAATGTGAGACCTGTTCTGTGCTTCACTGTATTTTTACCCTTAGGCTTCGCCGCGCTTGGCCTTGTTGAGGGTGCCACATATTTCGAAAACGACTCGAAACTAAAAAATTGGCAACGCAGAGTACCACGAGAATTTCCCCTCCCCACGGCAACTGGACAAAACAGATTGGTTCAGCCGTTCGTGTGACCCTCCTTGGCTTTCGACGGAAAACATAAAAATAGAATTTCCAAGTCCATTCTTTGGCCGGAACCACTGTAGTAGTCAAATGGGAAAGAAAGGTATTGCTTGTTGGTTCGTGAAACTCAAATTGAAGAACAGTGTTTCAAACTGAAAGCAAAATTTATTAAAATCCTATTTTGCAATATTTGTCATCAAAGTAAAAATTTCAGCAAATGTAGAACAGTTTGCCGGGGCCACATGAACGTTTCGGGGGGCCGGTGCCCCCGCGCCCCCCCTAACGACGTCCCTGCTTGTTACTGTGTAAAACAAGTATCTTGTAACTTCCAGTGCAAAAATCTGTGCTCCATTTCTTGGAGATGAATTATGCCCTAGCAGTATAGTAGTATTTACTATAATTCAGCCACTTGGTAGAGGGTTTTCCCATTAGGGTGACAAAGCAAAACTTGTAACAGTCAATGGCTGAACACGTGAACAGCCTTGTTCATTGCGAATACATAGGTTAGTTCTGACTGGCAAGAACTAATGTTATAGGAATGCCTTTTCTGGAATTACAATTATTTTCGTCATAATATTTTCTTCGCAAATTTTAAGATAATACGTTTAGAACACTCTGGTTTATGTACACGCTAATTTCTGCAATATAAGAGGTGATACGGTATAAAAAGGTACGGGGAGTTTTTAAATTTCCTTCAGTAAATGACAGTTTTCTTCAGTTAATATATATATTGCAAATTTTTGTATTTAGCCTACTTTTACGTCGCTTTCCGTCACTTTGTTTAACCGCAACGATGAGAACGCATGGTTAATTTAGTATGTATCTTCTCTAACATCACATTTCTTCCCACTTTTGGCTGATCGCTATAATGAAGATGATACAAGATACAAGCAGTATTCGAAGTCGGGGTGCAGGAGGACACCCCCTCCCCCCCCCCCCACACACACTACCACCACCACCAACAAGGACAATCTAAGTATCACCCAACCTGCCACGATACGAGACGAACTTTTTCATCTGTCCCATCTCATTTCGAAAACATTCACTTGTCTCATCAACTTTTATGAGACGAGACGGAACATGTCTCGTCTCGTGAGCAACACTAACATTAACAATAGAAGCATCCCCCTAGCTGTCCCCACAGTCTCGAGCAAACATCCTCCCATGTAACAATTTCCAGTTCAATGAAATATCACTCACAAGGGTGAGGCACAGTCATGCCCAGGTCGAGAGGCAAACCTGGAACATGCGACTTTCTCAGATAAATCATGAATTTTGTGTATAATAATTACAACGCCAGTTCATTCCCGGTAATTCTGAATCTGCGATTTGGTTTACATATGAGTCATTCCATGCGAAATCAACACAGCCTTTGACCTGACCATCTTCGATTTTCATGAAATTTGGGGAATTGAAACTATGCATGGAACTTAGTAAGTATAAATTTTTTTAGTCTTGTGCGTCTTGTAATTGTTAAATTATTCAAGGTCAAAGTTTGCAGAAATTGCCTGTTTTGAGCCCGCATAGCTATACTAAATGTGCTGTAACTCCGCCCCTATTTTACCTAGGAACCTCAAATAAAGCTTATTGTACAGGGAATTGAATAAGCTTTCCAGTGATATATAACAAGCCTACCTTTGGATAAACATATAATTTTGTCACGTGACCTTGACCTTTGACCTTGAATATCTCAAAACATGTAATCACCAAAAATCGTGAAAAAAATATATTTGGTCCCTCATACCATACTCTAAAACATACCAAAAAATCATTCTGGGACTGCAGTGGGATCAGAAGATACAAAATAATATGTGTAACTATGTGACTGATAAAGCCCCATTACATGAACTATGAAGAGTCAAATGTCCCTTAACACCCCCTACAAAATGTGAAGGAGTTATCCTGGGTATAATTGGTCATGAAAGAAATAGGTTAGGCACAGGGAGATCCCTAGCCATGTGTGTCAAGCGCAGGTCCGGCATATTGTTTACCGCCATATTGAATTCAACGCAAAAATTTCAAAGGAAAGGGGGTTATGTGATATATCAAATGAGGCTAGAATTTCACGAGAAATGAAGTGACGAAGGATTTTCCAACATAAATTTAACCAGCAAAAATTCATTACTGCATGCTTGTAACCATTTTCTCCTTTTCGAGGTGTTAAAAACAAATCATCGGAATGCTCCTAACGTGTTAGGAACTCATCGAGATCACGCTGACATCTTGGGAGAGAAAGAAGTATACGCACCATTGCATATGATTTTAATCAGCTACATTCACCAAATAGTTGAATAGTGAAGAATATTGGGAAAAGTATCTCAAACAATTACGTGACACTTCCTTTGGAATGAAAAATTCTTCAGTGACGAGGCAAATTTTTATGTTCACGGTGAAGTTAATAAAAATAATATGCAATACCTGTGATTTGCTCAGTCGAATGGTTGTTGCCGGTAAGCTAATTATGTGATATAATGTATGGCGAACGGGAATGGTTGGCCATATTCAAAAACGGAACCTTAAATGGTGAGGGCTTCTTGGATTTGTTAAGTGAACAGGTTTTTTCACCCTTGCTTACGGGATATGGCACTTTTCGAGAGTTTTGAAACAGGACAGAGTGTGACCACACTATGTAGACATTTTCGCAATTTCTTCATGGTAATTTTCTAGGTAGATTGATGGTCACACGGGGATCTATTAAAAGGCCTGCACATTCCCCAGATCTAACATCTTAGGAGGACTTTTACCTTCAGAAACATTTGAAGAGAATGGTGCATGCACTAAAAGTCCCTGATATTGACAATCTGAGAGAAGGCATAGTTGCTGCTTGCGATGTTGTTGCACATGCTACATTGCCAAATGTTCTATGCGAGTGTGAGAGACGTCGACGAGTGTGCTCACAGGAACATTGACAACATTATAATGTGCCTATATATCGTAAGTGAAAGATATGTGTATAACTTTTTGCTGGCGTAAGATACGTTGGAAAATCCTTCGTCACTTCATTTCTCGTGAAATTCTAGCCTCATTTGATATATCACATCACCCCCTTTCCTTTGAAATGTTTGCGTTGAATTCAATATGGCGGTCAACAATATGCCGGACCTGCGCTTGACACACACGGCTAGAAATATCCCTGTGCCTAACCTATTTCTTTCATGAGCAATTATACCCAGGATAACTCCTTCACATTTTGTAGGGGGTGTTAAGGGACATTTGACTCTTCATAGTTCATGAAATGGGGCTTTTATCAGTCACATAGTTACACATATTATTTTGTATCTTCTGATCCCACTGCAGTCCCAGAATGATTTTTTGGTATGTTTTAGAGTATGGTATGAGGGACCAAATATATTTTTTTCACGATTTTTGGTGATTACATGTTTTGAGATATTCAAGGTCAAAGGTCAAGGTCACGTGACAAAATTATATTTTTATCCAAAGGTAGGCTTGTTATATATCACTGAAAAGCTTATTCAATTCCCTGTACAATAAGCTTTATTTGAGGTTCCTAGGTAAAATAGGGACGGAGTTACAGCACCATTTAGTATAGCTATGCGGGCTCAAAACAGGCAATTTCTGCAAACTTTGACCTTGAATAATTTAACAATTACAAGACGCACGAGACTAAAAATTTTCATAGTTACTAAGTTCTATGCAAAGTTTCAACTCCCCAAATTTCATGAAAATCGGAGATGGTCAGGTTAAAAATTACACATATCTGTGTTGATTTGGGATGGAATGACTCATATATAAGCAGGATAATATTCAGTTTTCGAGGGCTCGTACCGTTAAAACGAGGAGTATATAAAAAAATAGTAAATAAAAAAAATAAGAAAGGTGTTTTTTTTTGTATTTATAATGATAATCCTTTGCATACGTTGTTAATTCTATATTGTTCGAGACTTGAGACGAGAATTGCTCTCCCAAACCGAGATGGATGTTTATAAATCGAGACGAGACTGTCAATGAGACATTTATAACTCTCAACGAGAACGAGACCAAGACTGCCATGTCTCGTCTCGATAGGATCCTTAGTGGTGAAGTTGTGAACCAACCAATTAATGCGTTCGGGGTAACGAGATGAGGCGACTTTTTTCGCAGTACAAAATTCAAAATATATCGTACCATTTCAGTATGGGATATTGTTATACACATGGGCGTATATAGTTCACGTGTGTGTATGGGGGGAGGGGTGGATCAACTTCTGGTATGATTAAGGTTGCTTTATTTCGTAAGTGAAAATTCAGGACACTGCTGGCCGAAATCTTGGGGAGCAGGGGGTGCTGGACCCAACAATGTTATGTGTATGTAGTCACGAAGTCACGCTAGTATTGATACTTTTCTGTTCATCTTGTGTCACTGCGTTTTTAAAAACCAAATATCTTTAAGATGACTCGAGGGGGAAAAAATAACTGATTTGACAGTCTCAATGCAGTTTCTTATCGCAGAAATTCCGAAACTATCAGGAATTTGGTCTGCAGTCCCATCTGGTGTGTGGAATTACGTAATTTCCTTCCCATCCGTATCCGGTCCTACGTCTGTAATTTAAGAGAATAAAGTAAGTCCGAAGAAATTTTTATGAACGCGGATGAACAGGTAACTCTACTGAATTTTATTGAATTTTACTGAACCACAGGGGGTGGACCCGTTGAACCCCCCTTAAATACGCCCATGGTTATACACATTATTTCCTTGTAATAATTATACATAAACTAAGTATTAATATGTACTGTGCAACTGATGAAATCATCTCAGTGTATTTTCTCTTAATGGCCAAAAAATATTTGATCATAACTTGCGTAACAGAAATGAAACAAACTGAAATTGCTTTATGGAAAATAAAGTAAAATAGGCTTTATAAATAAAGTGAAAAATGTGAAAATTCTTATTTTGCACTACATAGGTTACGGTAAATTTCGATAAATATAAGTTTAAAATATATATATTTTTGAAAGTTTGGTCAGCAACCAATTTTACAAGCAATATATATGACCTGAGAACACGCACGCGGCAGAATTCTTTAATTTATCTTGCACGTGAGCAGAAGGGATATTTCATAGAAGAATGTTCATTACAAAGCATACCTTTCCCTTCCACAATCTTTTGATAACAACTTGTTTGAACCAGTTTTCCAAATTCAAACACTTAGGAGTAATACTAACAAGTGAAAAATGATATTAAAGAGGAAATGAAATGAAAACTTAATTCATGTTACTTTTCTCTGTCTTCTCCTTTCATATTTAAGGAACTAAAAAATTAATATATATATATATATATATATATATATATATAAATAGAGAGAGAGAGAGAGAGAGAGAGAGAGAGATCTTACTCAGGATAAGGAATATGAATAAAATAAGAATATGCTGTTTTTTTCGATAGGTTCTATTTTTTCCCATACATGTCCAGCAAATGCAAGACGCACAGACCCATGTTCGTCATCAACACTTCGAGAAGAAAACAAGTAGTGGTTAACAATCGCACCAACATCAAGATCGTGTGCAAATTTCATGATCCAATCCCCGACGACATATATATTACTTTTTATATATTTCTTCTCAAAACTATATAATTTTTAGGTAATTAATTATTAACAAACATCTTCTCACAACCTACAATTCTCAAATAATAATTTAAGATAGCAAACTTCTATTTATAACCTCAATTTTAATCGGGAAACTCTGCATAACTCATTCACTGTTAACATAAAAATTTATTAACATAAAAATTTATTAACTATTAACATAACAAATCTATTAACATAAAAATCTGAAAAAAATTATTAAAATAAAAATTTAAATGTGTACGTTAAAAAGAAACACTACAAAAACCTATGACCCTACTTAGATTTATTCACCAAATTATCTGCTTTGAGTCTCCGATGCTCTGGTGAAGTCTGCTCAGGTTCTATCTCCCACAAGTGCGTTCCCTTGCCAATCCAGCAAAGGTAAGAATAATAGACAGCAACCTTCTATTTATACTCTTAGGCAAGCAGTCAGCAGGGGTCACATGACCCCCCGTGGGGGGCGTAACATTCTTAACAACTTAATGCCTCAATGCTCACACGCAGCTGTAAGTGCATCAATCTCTACATACACACACACATACTCAGGAATGTTTGGAATGCAAAGAATTCTTGTAACAAGACTATTAATCGTGAAATTCCCCTTAGTCAACCAATCAGTACAAGTCACATGACATTCCCGAGCCAGTATTATTGATGTGACATTCTTAACAGGTTAATGCCCACACATAGCTGTAAGTGCATCAATCTCTACGCACACACTTAGGAATGTTTGGAATGCAAAGAATTCTCGTGACAAAACAAGTAATCGGGAAATTCCCCTTAGCCAACCAATCAGCACAAATCGCATGACCCTCTCTCTCTTTTTATAGAGAAAAGAGAAGGGCATAACATTCCCAAGACAATATTATTGATGTAACATTCTTAACAGGTCAATGCCTTAATGTTTACACACATACATAAGCGCATCAATTTCTACACATACACTCTCACACACAGGAATGTTTAGAATGGAATGAATTCTCAGGAAATTCCCCTTAGCCAAGCAAATCACCACAAGTTACATGACCCTCTCTCTCTTTTTTTATAGAGAAAAGAGAGGGTCATGACATTCCCAAGCTAGTATTATTGATGTGACATTCTTAACAAGTCAACGTCATATCAATCTCCACACACACACGCACACTCACTCGGGAAATGTATGGAATGCAAAACAATTGATTTGTCTTGGTAAAAACAACTAGGTTACATGAGAATTCTTGCCAACATTTCTGTTAGTATTCAATTTGGTTAAAGTTACTGGTTAAGATAAAGGTTTTTTTTTAAATTAGAAAAAAACCTACGAAAACCTATGACCTTACTTAGATTCATTTCATTCTTAACAGGTCAATGCCTCAATCTTCACACGCTCCCGTAAGTACGTCAATCTTCACACATACACTCAGGAATGTTTGAAATGCAAAGAATTCTCGTGACAAAACTATTGATTTTGTCTGAGCAAAAAAAACTAGGTTACATGAGAATTCCTGCAACATTTCTACACATTTCAAACGTAAAATTAATCAGAATACACACATTTGAGAAATAATTATATACAGCACTGTACTGCACTGTAAAATAACTCAAAATCACTATCAATATATCTATTTCTCTTAAAAATATAATAATTGTAAATATATGCTTAAATACTGATATAGGCTCAAAAAGTAAATTTTACCCCCTGTGAGTTGAGCATTGATAAAAAAAACATAATTATTTTTTATACTATAAAAATGGTAAAAATTGGATTTTTTGGATCTTTCCCCCTTAGAAAATTAGCTGAAATCAGGGTAAATTAAATAAATAGCAAATAAATGTTCACCGACGAACCATTACCTTTACTGATCGGGAACAAATTTATTGAGTCAAGTATCACTTCGTAGGTTTCCGAAGGACGTAGAGAGACGACACCTGTTGATACAAGCAGAGCGAAGGAAGGATTGGACGACTTGCATTTTGTTACAAACATGTTGATCGTGTATCTGCGTATTGTGTTGTGGTGAAAAGCACGCCTCTTAGTGAGGTTTCAAACCGAAGCGACACGCGACAGCAGTGGTTCGTACCGAAGTGACAAGCGACACAGGCCCATTTAGTCTATAAATAAGCATTTACAGCTCATGGAAAATCAAGTCTCAGGCGGCACAATGCACACCATTGGAAATCTGAGCGGCACATGCAGCTTGTCGTGTCGCTTCGGTTCGAAAAATTTTATTGATCACTGAGGATTTACTTTTAAGTGGCACGGAGAATACATACCGAAGCGACAAGCAACAGCCCCTTTACTCTAAAGGAAACAATTCACCTTGCATACGAGTACAACAGACCGACGCGACACGATGCATGGTACTGAGAAAACAACAGTCCAGTCCAAGCGACATGTGCATTTTCTCGTGGTGAATTGATTCGAAAGGAAGCTTTCAGACTGCTGCGATACGTGTCTCTTGGAAACCAACATTAAAAAATAAACAACACCTTCCGAATTAAAGAGACACGACAAATTGCAGGTGTCGCTTGTCGCTCGGAATGGTCAGTTTTATCAATACGGTGCATTGTGTTGCCCCGGCCTGTTATTTGTACAAGCGTGACTGGTGAATGGTTTGCTTTAGATCCAATGCTTCTCTGCGAAATCCCGATATCGCTTGTCGCTTCAGTCTGAAAACTCCCTTGTTGTTTGAAGTAAATTCGTGCAAGTGAAAGTGGCATGCCATATCATAGGTT
The DNA here is from genome assembly GCF_977018435.1 of Lepisma saccharinum. NCBI lineage: Eukaryota > Metazoa > Arthropoda > Insecta > Zygentoma > Lepismatidae > Lepisma > Lepisma saccharinum. The sequence goes on along the minus strand of NC_139250.1, from coordinate 64,029,395 downwards.
TTCCCTAAATCCCTCAGGCGGAAAGGCGACGTTGAAAGCACATATATTTACTAGCATTTGTTATGTGTCATTTCATTAATTCTGCAGATTTGTTGGCAAAGATTCACTTAAGCATACTTTATAATATAATAATATCACTAGTTTTATAGATTATCTTTCTTTCACTTTTCCATTTACAAAATAATTGAATATATCTAAACTTTCGTACGTTTTGAGTTCGTCGTGCGTGTACATGAGATACTTGTATATAGTATGCTATACAACTGGCGGCCACAAAGACACGTCATATTTTAATAATCTGCTCTGCAGTTGATCATCCGACGGATTCTAGACGTCCACTCCTTCAGTGGCGCAGGAATGGGGGGTTACAGGGGTACATTGTCCCCCTACATTTTTGAAGGGGGTACTGTACCCCCTAAATCCGTAAATCCCGGTGTACCCCCTGTATCTTCCTTAGATAATTTGACAGACGCAATGTGCTACTGTTAAAGGAACATATTTTCAATTCGCTCAATAAAAAAAGTTTATATTGTTTATAACTTACAAGCATTATCTTCCTTACCACAGAAATTCAAACCATTTAAAAGTTATTCTACTACATTGTAATTGCTACTAGTTAGTTCATTGACCTGTGTTCTTGGAAAACTTTTCAAGGAGATGGAATTTGTTTTAAATTTCTGTGAAACGATGGGATCAGATAAAGTTTAATCTCAGAAAATCACGCTCAAGATGAATGGTACTTTACGTAAGGGGAAGTACGTACACTTTTCTAAAGAAGTGGTCACGTCGATTCAAAGATAATATACGTATAAATCTTCATCAGAATAGTATATGATTGACCTTTTCTTTTAAATTTTTCAAATGGAATTTTCCGAAACGAAATACGAGACGAGACACGATAGACCAACTTGGGAGAGGGGGGGGTACAATGTACTCCTGTACTTCACCCACAATTTTCATTACTTTGTAAGAGGGAAAACTATACTTAAACTTATATATTAAAAGATTTTTGAACATAGAGATGATACTTAGACAAGAAAAGTCTGTGTTTCCTCTCAAATTTCGATACGAGACTGAAATAAATATCTGCAAAATCAAAGCGAGGCGATACTTGATGTCCGAGACGATATCGCTCGAAACTCTGGTAACATATTTGAAGAAATTGGTAAAAATAAATTTAAATATCTATGTGTCTTATCCAGACATACCAAGCGTATAATTTATTGACTTTTTTCTCAAAATGTTGTGTATTTTGTTTACTGTAATTGCAAAGTTACTCCATTAGTGACAATTTCGAGCCTGTGCTGCCCGGTTTAATCTATTCAGGATATAATTCCGTATTTCGACGGTTCACAGCATCAAAACAAGATATAAAGCAGAAAAACGTTATTAAGAAAAGTTTTTCTATAATGACATATACGTTGTGAAACTTTGAGTGGCGACACAATGTACGTGTTGCTTATACTAAACATTCCGTGGGTGAGGACGAGATATCTCGCCTTGTAATTGAAGGGTTCCACGTGCACGGTGCTTTGGATTCCACTTTAAACTGCAAATTCAGTCCCGATTAGCCCATGAAGTGAATATACATAGAATAAGCTTTAACAACTTTTGAGTGGAAACCGAAACAAAAATAAGCACAAAGAAGAACGAGAAGGACCTCACCACACAGGAGAGGAGATGAGGCTGTGACAATTCTCGACTCGTTTCATCTCGATATCATTCCTAGGTGAAACGAAATGTTTCCCTTTCCTAGACATTAGAACAGGGTGCAATTTGTGATTTTATCAGAGGACGACACCATATTTTTACATAAGTATTAGATATAGTACTTAGAATTGGACATTAATCGCTTAAAATCTAATTTTGATATCGAATGCAACACAAACACAACGCCATTTGAAGTTAAACCCCAAATTCAAACTGGAAGAAAATTACATTAGTCAAATGAATGCACGAGATAAAATAGACTCACTTCAGGCCCTATGTTTTGCCAATTGGCTTCTCAAGGGCACGGTGTTATCTAAACTTGATCCAATTTCTTGCAAATTTTTCTGCATGAAAGCAATGCACTGGGGGTATAAGGAAAGGAAAAGTATGTTTAAAACTTCTAAATGATTTCTCTAATAGTTAAGGTTAGGTTTATGACATTTCACATTCGGCTGTTAGATATTGTTAGATTTTGGATTGAATTTAAAAGGTCTTTGAGCGAGATGGGAATGTTTGATTGAGTGATTTGGTTTATTTTACTTCGCATTTCTGCCACTTTTGGCTAATCGCGAAGATGAGGATGATTTGATGAAGGGACACTCACAAATAACACCCATGCCCAGGCCGAGATTCGAACCGGGGACCTCTGTCGTCGTTGAACTCTATGCTAATCACTCCGCCATCAAGCTGGGAATGTGTTTTGGATTTTCTTTGTACGTAGATGCAAAAATCTTTAACTGTGACGCACACATGCTTTTGCTTACATTAAAGTTCACCTTTTCACATAAACGAATAATTTACAAGTCACCTTAAAACACACGCACGTATCTGCATTTAATACCTCTAATACGAAAAGAAACCTTGGCCGTCTCTTCATATTGCCACCGAAGATTGAAAATAAAAATAAAACAACTTTCCAGCCTGTGGTTTTTCCTTGCTTGCTCCGAGATCTGAAGCATTTTGGTTTTGTATATGTAATGATAGTGCTTTCAGTGCTTGAAGAGCATCAATTATGTTACAAATAAATGCTTTGTCGCATGTTTTACCAATATTCCAAACTTAGACCTCTTACGAGTTGATCGGGAACCATCTCAACTCAGTATTTTTTAAAAAGTACAACACCCTACAGATGTCTGAGAAAATATCAAATACATGGCTTCTAAAAGGCATTGGATGTGGTACACATCTGCCATAAATTGTTTAAAGATATTTTTATGCTTAGCTGTGTGTCTTTAAAATTAAAATAATCTGAACTGGAGTGGAACTATGTATATGAGTATGATATGTGCAATAGTATGGTTTCTATGTCCAGTGGGTGTGAGATGATTATTCCTTGTTGGGATAGCTCAAGATAGAGGAGGGGGGGGAATCCTCCGCACCCTCTTTAATCTCACCCTGCATTGAAATGAATAGATGTATTTTTGTTCGCGGATCAAGAAAGTGTGGGGCGTTACCCCCACACCCCCTATACGCCTTCATGGCGTGGTGCTAAGCACAGGGGAGCACTTTACCTTTTTTTATTTTCAAATTTCGAACACCTGATGGGGACTGGCCTAAACCGGAAGTTCCGGAGGGACCGGGCAAGACCTCACCAATGTTTATGTTTACATTTTTAACACGGTCTATAGAATTCGAGATTTTCAGAGCTTCGGGAAATTGCAAACATTTCCTGTCCCGAAAATTTCCCGACTTTATCGGGAAATGGTGAATTTTTCCCGTCCCGAATTTCGAGATTAAAAAAGTTTCCCGTCCCGACCTAAATAATTCTGTCCCGCACACCACTAGTGTACTGTATGGGGTACAATATACTCCTGTACCCAACCCTCCCGTTTCTGCGCCACTGCTCACTAAGATAAAGATGAATATGGACTGTACGAATGAAATAAAAATATTACTGAAATCAAACCTTCTGTACTATGGGGGTTATTCCTGAGTAAACAAAAAATGATCGATCAGACAATTCGATTATTCATGGCGGGGAAAGAACTTCCGGTTTGGCGAATTTTCCAATGTAAACAAGTGGAATACAGATCGTCACCGAGCTTCTTTCCTTATAAAAGATCGGAAACAAAATGGATCACTTGAAATTTTTGAGTGATATAGAGAAACAAAGGTACCTAGAAAAGATTGGCAATCTTCCGGATCCTTTGGATGCAGATATAAGGGACAATACTAATATTTTCCATGGCAATGTTGATCTTCTACCATCAGTTTCGTGTTTGAAAAGACCTCCAGGTTGAAATGAAGCTTACATTAATTATAAACATTGAAATACTTCGTTCACAACAGTAAAAGAAATAATAATAATTACTACGATTAAAATTATTGTTATACACTAATAATACCTAATTAAACACATTTTATTCGAATTTAATTATTATTGTTGTTGTTGTTTATTATTATCATGCTATTCGATCGCGAGTGAATATCCAGCACAACTATTTTCCATTAATACTTTTCATAGTTACTATACTGAAATACACACATATTGTAGTTTGTTATTAACTTTTGCAAGTGTCGTTCAAGAAAGGACTTTAGAAGTTAGAAAAAATACTCACAGTTTATATTGTGTGACCTCATCTAAAATTATAATTTTTCGAATTCTGAAAACTGTGGAACCATTTATTCTTTGAATTAAATGGTAGAATATGAAAAAATATCCTGGTTCCTGTATTTTTCACTCATTTTTTCGATCTAATGCATATTGATTACTCTGTTCGAATACTAACCAAGTTAACTTCATTTCTGTTATTAACAATACAAATAACAAAGTTCCTGCTTTTTTGCAACTTGAAATGAAGGATGCCAATTTCCATAGGGGGGGGAAGGGGTCGACTGACCTACCGACGCCCATGGAGGGAGAGCTTATCAACAACCAAAAGGCAAATGCGTTATAATGATTATAAATAGTTCCAACTTTTAAATTTAATCAACACATGTGCCTTAGACAATTATAATTTTCGAAACATGTAAAATATTTTCATTTGATTTGATGAAGTCCCGACTGCAGAACGTACTCCCCAGGCCCGTAGCTAGAGGGGGGCAGGGGGGCCTACTCTGCCCCCCTGTGAAAAATACACAACACATTTCTACCTGGAATTGTCATTACTCTTTACAATATTATATCCCCTATTACTCTAGCAACATAACAAAGACATTTATTGATTTTACGATTTATGAAGGTGTGTGGGATTCCGTATAATGTATCAGTATTGGGGGGGAAAATTACCTTCCAGATTCAGATTTCGGGAAATGATCTCGCAATTTTAAGTATCTAGAACAGTTGTGACATTTTGAGAAGTCTTGTATTAAAGGTGCCTAATGTGTTTGGATGTTTTTCTTGGATCTGTTGCTATGAGGTTTGAACTGCATACTTTTTTGTTTCCCAAGTCTACCTTTTGGTAATAGCGATTCATGTGATAGAGAGAGGGGACTGTATATATATTTTTTTTTTTTTTACTTAGCGTTGCTTTTCTACCACATCTAGCTAATCGTGACAATGAGTGATGACGTGAAATTGATAAAGAGACACTCACAAACAGTGCTGCAACCACAGGTGGGGCAGGAGCATTGACCCCCCCCCCAATCTTGGACGGATGCCCGATATAGGGGGGGGGGGGCAAACATTGAAGTAAAGAAACATGACTAGCAGAATCTAAGGATAGCAGGACAAATGGATACTCAAAATGAAATTAATTTTCAAGTGTTTCTTGCATTTTTCTTCCAGACGGTTAAGGGAACTTGCAGTAAGCACAGAGAGCAATTGCCCCCTACATTTTCAAAAATTATACAAATAAAAGTACATTTCGTAAAATTTTCTTGCTCGCTTCGCTCTCAAAGTTGGGGCGCGCACATTTGAAAGACAATTTGGCGGATGAATTTATCATGTAATGTATTTAAATAATATGTGTGTGTGTATATATATATATATATATATATATATATATTAAATAAACTTTGAATACGTACACAATTTGGCGTTAACATGTTGCACACGTATTTTCTTATTTTACGTTGCTCCATGTTGCATATGTGTAAAATATATGTTGTAGTACATGAAAGTTATACATGTCATATGTACAAAAAGAATAACGTTCGTCATCCATATTCCGTCTTTCAAAGATATAGTTTGTGTGCTTATTTTCCATTATTAGCTAACATGAAATTGAACGTGTTGAAAAAATATTTCAAATCATTTCTTCATACACAAATGCTTTAGCACCGACTTCTACCCCCTTTTGCACGATTTACGACGATAATAACGTCTTTTAATGCTACTATTATTACTGCCACTACCACCACCACTATTATTATTATTATTGGCACGTTTGCCCTTGTACTTGACCCTCTCCGCTCCAGATAAAAAATTGTGGTTTCGCCTCTGCTCACAAACAACACTCATGCACAGGCTCGAACCTGGAACCCCTGGCTTCGTAGTGTGTTATATAACCATCCCACCATGGAGTTTGATACGGGTTACACTAAGCATCTTATGGAGTGTAAATATCAATTTCCAATCTTATGAGCCGGCCCCCATGGTGGAGTGGTTAGCATATCGTACTACGACGCCAGGGTTCCCGGGTTCGAATCCTGGCCTGGACATTGATGTTTGTGAGTGTCCATTCATGAATTTCATCATATCACCACTCATCCCCTCTTTGCAAATTAGCAAAAAGTGGCACAAAAGGCGATGTAAAATAAAGCAAGTCAATCAATTAAATCTTATAAATAATTTCTCTATGCAAACACATCAAATATGATAAGCAACATAGGTGTGTATTATGATATCCATTTTATAAAGGAAAAGTTAAGTTTTAACCCGGACTGTTCGCATGATATCGTTTCCATAGCATGTTATATATTGCTCTAAGAATTTTAAACGGCAGTAAAAATAAATGACATTTGCAACTGCGAAGCTATCAATGGGATTGCATACAATAAGGACAAAAGATGCCATATTTCGATTGCTTGTAACATAGAAAGAAGGAAGAATTAGAGGCGCAAATAGTGACTGAGAAAAGTTGTTTGCCTTGATGTCCTGTACACACGGTAAAAGTTGTCAGTGTTCATCAGGCGGCACCCTATGACTATAGATTCACGAAAATGACAAGTAGAAAAAAGCTGCAGTCAAATAAATACGATTGAAAATCTCTCAAATTATATTCTATTTATTTTCTTATATTTATAATATTACATTTTGTCTGTAGCAGACGTTGTCTGTTAAAGTACCTCAGACAACCAAATCTTTTGACAAATAATTGTGTCAACTCTTCTGCTATGGAGTGGATTCTCCTAATTTTATTCATATATCTTAAGCCATTCTGTAACTGGAAGAAATCAGTATCAGCATAAAAATAATGATATTTGGGGTTTGTACGCTTCTGCTCAAAAAGTGGTGGCGATAAGCGGCCCAGAGACCTTGTGCCGCGGAAATGGGGTAAGGCGAAGGAGGCTCCTTATATCTTTCGGAGGATACAACATTTTCCTCAAAAACTTGATATGAAATATTAATGATGACACTGTAATCCAAGAAGTAATTGATCAATGAAGGGATTCCTATTTGTTTGTCGGGTGTCAAACACAGAATTTCAACAACACAATATTTTGCAAAATGGTTAACGTAACCAGTAGGTAAACATTGTCACAAGAGTATTTCATTTGAAGCAAGTAGAATCCGTGGTGGACTAAGGGACCCATGTTATAATGTTTTAGCAAGTAGGCCTACAAAATATGTATTACAAATTTTTACACAGTTAATCAAATTGTAGATAATATGTAACCATTATTATTTAATTAATTTGATTTTTCTTGCATAACACAACATAATGGTATTGTTGGATTCTCGTTAGATTCCTTTGTGCGTAAAAATCTTGCATACTGGAAACTAGAGGGAAACATTATGAAGCACGATTTATAAAGGACTTCCTTGATCAGTTCTGCAGAGAAGCCCAAAGCTGTTGGCACATATTAATCGCCTATTAACATTATTGACCTGTAAATATAAAGTAGATACAGTCCCGATTAGCCTATTTATGTTAAACTTTATTTTTATATTCTTTGGTAGTCCAATAGGTCATTATCGAAATATTGTTATTTGATGTTGCTCGACCTTTTTTTGTTCGTTGGAGTTTCAAGATATCACTTCTTTCCCGTTACTTATCACTTTTGGAGGAATGGGCAAGTGCCCCTCTGTACCTTGCTATATCTCCCAATGCAACACAATATATTACAAATTTGCCCCCTCTAGGATTGACTTGCCCCCCCCCCTACTAAGAATTTCTGGCTACGGGCCTGCTACTCCCACGTGTTTGTGTTCAATCTTCTCGCCTTACTGCCAATCCACTGATTTTTCAATATCGGGTCTGTCTGAAAACGATGCATAGATACCTGACAACAATTGTTTGTTCCCTAACTCATGTTGAAGCCAAATCCCACATAAATATTGTCACCTTTTCCGAAGACACTCCTTTACAGCACTGAATTCAATGTTATTCTTTTCAAAACCGGAAGTGCAGTCCCCGCCAGAGCCAAGGAAGCACAGAAATGTAAACATCCGGTGATTAGTGCCCATACGGAGTCAACCAGCAGCAAAGATAATGGTAGGCAAATTGTCCACTGCTATTTTCATTACCTTTTTATTCCACATCTTGTGTTGCTTTAAGTAATGAAAGTCGCACGAGGTTAACGCGTTAAACGAGTTATGGCAACTGCCCGTTCCATAAGTGCTTCCGTGCGTTTCGTGAGGTTCATTATGCTGTCTCAAAATTCGCATTCCGTGCGTCTCGTGCAAGAACGAGATTCACCAAACGCACGAGCCAGGCGCAGCATTTTACAGACTTATGGGACGCTCTAGACGAAAGCGCAGGCGCAGCGTTTTGTTTATAAAAAATTCCGCATGGCGTCCAGCGGAAGGCATTTCCTTCTGACAGAAATAAACTCTACTGCGGATACTGTTACTCATTTTAATCACATTGTAAGAACAGTTGAGGGACACTCATCTTGTGCATGTTGCTTCATATCGCTCTCTGTTAAAATTATAATACAATTCTAGAACTAAAGTTCAAATCACAAACCCTTCTTCTTCTTCTTCTGACCCTGTCAGACAAAACACTGTCGACTTTGGCCAATGTTTCTGTATTTATATTATGGGACAGCATTAGTCTGTGGTATGGGATTTCTGTTACATAACTTTTCCTTACAATACACAATAGATGACACTAAACAATCTTCAATTTTTACACTTTTACATTCTATGTTCTGTTTATAATTCAATTTGACATTTTCGAGCGTATCCATATAAAATCCAAATAATTGGTATTGATAAATCAGATAAAAGAGAAAGTAAAGATATAGGAAATGGAATTTTTAATCTTATCAGATTTTTATATAATATATTTCGTTGGTGAGAGAATTGATCACATTCCAAAAATAAATGTTGGGCATCTGGATTATCTTTACCACATGTACAATTTTGTTGATGTATAATACCTATTTTCGCTAAATGTGCTGGTGTACGTACATGACCAGTTCGCAATCTATTAATGAAAACTATAACCTGTCTTGGAAGAGGACATCTGTGGAACCATGGTTGACTTGCATCAAATTCCGCCAGCCATCTATATGTATGACCTACCATCGTCAATTGTTCCTTGCACCAAATTTTCCAGTGATTTTTTATTTTAATTTTAACTCTAGGTAATAGATCTGTATAAGGGAGTCTGATGAAAGATATTTGAGGTAAATCCCTTGCTCTCTTAGCGTACATATCTGCCATATTATTACTCTGGTTAATGTGATGTGCCTTGACATATGTAAACTGAACAGTAATATTTTTGGATTGTGCTTGTTGAGTTAATTGTATAATCAATATAATGAAAATAGATTGACGACATAGTTGAGGATATGATGATGTTAGTGCCTGTAAGACACTTAACGCATCTGTTAGAATGAGTATTTTTTTATAGTTATTTTGTATGGAATAAGTTAATGCACGGTAAATAGCATAGCATTCTGCTGTAAAAATTGTAGTGTCTGCTGGTAACCTAAATATTTGGTGTTGATTCATTTCAGGAATATAAAACGCACAACCTACTTCCTGAAATTTTTTGGATCCATCAGTATATATGAAAATTAAATCTGTCCATATTTCTCTATACCGAGCGTGCTGACCATGATCTAAAAATTGGACGTTAGCCTGAGCATAAAGAGGCAAATCTAATTTATATACTGGAGGTGAATGATATGTGAAAGAATTTTGGTACGCGTCAGGATCCATACAATAACAATGAAGAAAATAAAATTTCGGGTTGATCGGATCTATAACATTCATAATTGCCCACTGTTTTTGTGTTTCAAATAGCAAATTAAATGGGTGATTATGATTCTCCCAGGTTTGAAAAAGAAATTTATTTGTTAATTGTTTGCGCCGATGAGATAGAGCCATCTCTCTATTTTCCATATAAACACTTGCGTTTGGACTAGAATTCATCAATCCAGAGCAAATTCGTAATGCTTTGCGTTGTAATACATCAATTTTTTGTAACTGTTTTGAGGGCGCACCACCGTAACTGAAAGCCGCATACTCAAATAAGGAACGAAAGCAGTTTCTGTAAAATAGTAACATAATTGTGGGTTGACTGCCCCACTTAGTAGTTGCCAATCCACGAAGAATGTTTAGGACAGATTTCCCTCTATTTATTAAATAATCTATATGCAGTTTCCAATTATTTTTACGATCGAAATGAATTCCTAAATATTTACATGTAGATACCACTGGGATGTCAGAAATATGATTAATATTATTAGGAAATACATTTTGGCTACGAGAATTAAAAATCATAACTTGAGATTTATTAAGGTTGAAAGATAAACCTACTTCATAAACCCATGCTTGAAGTTTATGTATTAAACGTGTCATGTCTATTAATCCCTGTGTTGCTTGTGGAGTAATTCTGTAAAAACAGAAATCATCTGCATACTGAATAAGTTCAAAATCCTCCAATTGTTCATTGTGTAGAGACTGAGTATATATATTAAATAGTATAGGACTGAGTGGAGCTCCTTGTGGAATTCCTGTAGTTGTGAATCTAGGCCCCTGGATAGAATTTTGAAACCAGACAAAAATTTTTCGATCAGCATATAAATTCCAAATTAATCTGGGAATCATAGGAGATATATCTATTCTTTCTAGTAATTGACAAAGTTGCATCAGTGGTACAGCATCATAGGCTTTTTCCACATCGATAAATAAACTATAACAATAGGAATTCATAACAATGTTATTTTGAATTACAGCGTTGAGAATTGCAATGGCATCTTGACTACTATGTTGTAATCTGAAACCAATTTGCGTAGGGGGAAAGAATCGTTGTTTTTCTAAAGTCCACATAAGACGTTTTTGTAGCGTGCGTTCGAATAATTTTTCCAATACTGAAATTAGAACTATTGGTCTGTAGGAACGGGCATTTGATGGTGGTTTATTCGACTTTAATATAGGAATTACTACATGTGTTTTCCATTCTGAAGGTATACTACAGTAGTAAGACCCCCCCGTCCATTCCACCTAAACCGGAAATGAGATAAGATAAGAGCGGAAATGATAAGATAAGGGGTAGGCGTTTTCTGAGTGGTGTGAGGGTTTTTGGAGTCGTGTTTCACCGGAAATGATAAGATAAGAGATGGGCGTTAACTGTTTTTCGTGGAACTCGGGAGATAAAGGGGAACAGAAGAAAACAAGTTTGGGAGATTGGTAGTAATGAGATAATATGTTGTAAAAAGGATATTGAACACGTGTTAGGAAATGTCAGGAGAATGAGGTGACCTTAGAGTGTGGAGGAAACGGATGTGGGCGAGTGTTTTCTGGGAAGTGGGTAGATAAATGTAACGAAAAGGATGTGTGTTTTGGGTGGTGCTGAGATAATGTGTTGTAAAAAGAGGATGTGGAACATGTGTTAGGAAATATGAGGAGATGGATGTGTGGAATGGGTGTGTGGTGAGTTATGGATGTTCGTGGGCGGTTGATAAGTAAGGTCCGGATGGAGGAAGTGTTAGATTGCTGGTGTGAGTGATGGAGAACAGGCAAAAGGAAAAAAAAGTTCTGGTCAAGGAGGATGTGGATGGAACAAATAGAAAAAGAAACGTTCGGTTCTCGGGGGAGGTTAGGGTGTACAGTGTACCGGGGAAGGAAGAGGACCGACGAGGCACGTGGGCATTAGATGCCTTGCGTGAGAGAATGCGCAGGGAATATCAAGGACTTTCGGGAGAGGAAGAGGAGGGGTAGATGCTATATAAAGCCCTACCCTGCGTTCAAAGTAGTTGTATTTGTGATAGGATAAGGACCACTTACAAGTGTAGAAAGGAAGAGCCCCTCTCCAGCAGATTTGCTTACACTTAAAACTAGCTCAACATGAGCATATGACTTTTTGCTCAAGTGTGGAACCTCTTCTTATCCAGGATTTTTGTAAAAATACCCTCTCGAATTTTTCAGAAAGGAAGAGCCCCTCTCCAGCAGATTTGTTTACACTTAAAACTAGCTCAACATGAGCATATGAGCTTTTTGCTCAAGTGTGGAACCCCCTCTAATCCAAGATTTTTGTAAAAATGTCCTCTCGGAAAGGAAGAGCCTCTCAGATTGATTTGCTCATACTTACAAAAATTGCATCAGCCACCATAAACTTGTCAAAAATTGACCATACCAGAAATTAAGCCAATACACACGCACATACACACCCATATACACACATATTTACTTCCAATTTAAGTTCAATTGAACCCCAGGTTCAATCTAATATTAAAACAATGTAATATGCAGAGCTCCTCTAGAATTGCTCTGTGACTCTCTCATTTCTTACATCATAAACATATGATTTTTCTCCTATGAGAATAACACTACATATGGTGTCATCAGGTAATGCCTCATGGAATTCACAGATAATTTTAATATTTGTTCTGTCATTAACCACAACTTGTTTCCTTTTTGAAGTGTTAATTACAAACATGGGTCTCTGTGCCTTGAATTCATCTGGTGTGTAATACATGTCAGTATTGCCTGTAGTGACTCTCTTGAAAGCCGAAAAAGCCTCATATAATTTAAGGAAATCATCCTTGGACATGTCTAAATTATAATTTTCTCTAGGAAAGACCTCATTTCTGCCATTTTTAAGATATATGTTCTTGATGTTGCAGCTATCAAATTTACTTGAATTTTTTTCCTGATTATTGTGTCTTCCAGTCTGAAACAATACCACTACAAAATCAGGCATGTCATATTGTATGCTGGAGAATGAATTTGTAGCATCAAACTCATAATATGTACCAGATGCGGGCTTCTGTACACATTGATATGTATAAAATTGTAGAGGAATCTGTGGATTTTTTATTATATCAGCTTTGTATTTAAGAGCATAACTGGCCTCATACTCAACAACAGGGATTCTTAACTCCATAGTCTGAATAATGCATTTGCCTGCATCAGGTAGGGTATTGGGCAGAGCTTCTCCTGTAGAGTTTAATGTGCTGTACCTCATCAAGGCATTATTATCATTGGCAGCTCTTCTAAATGTAATTCTTAACCCACCCTTCCACATAATTTCTTTGTAATCCGAGAAGAATCCTGGCAATAGGCGCATAGGGAACAGCACAGTGTGGTTTTTAGATAATATCTTATCACCAGCCTCAAATCCACCGATTTTGTAGTATGAAGCCTCGGTTTTGGATAATTTTAATGTGGCCAAAGCTGTGGAGGTAATGCCGGGATAATCCACTCTGTTTATAACAACGCCATGCTTTCTGATCTCAATTTCAGAGAATAGATGCGGGACAAAATTATCTACAAGTCTTATATTAGAATTTGCCGGATAATCGGTACCATCGAGCTTTACAACATCAAATTTGATGTATAGATCTGCTCTGTGGGGGTGTATAAACCCATCCCCTACATCAAGATCAACCTCAATCTCTGTGTTGGGTTGATTTAAATTTGCAAATGTCCTCCTGTTTGGGGGGAATGATTGTAGCTCATAACTCTCAATATTTTCCATTTTCTTCTTGTATGTATTTTTATTTAAATATTAATCTCTATGATTGCAGTTGTTGTGGCTCCAGCAAAATCAACTAATTCTTCTCTTTCATTAGTGACCATCAATTCAATATAATCTATTCTGTTATGACACACAGGAAAATATAATGTTGGGGATGGATTGTAGATGATAGGCTCCATAAATTCAGAATTAGGCTTGAATGTTGCAATAATGCCTGTTTGTTTGTGAGTGCCTATGCCATTTGATTTGGTGATCATACCCTCAGCCACATTGCAGTGAATATTCAGAGTTTCTATGGCTAAGAATTTAGGTATATTCATAGCAGTGTGTTTGATGCCTGGTTCAAGTTTTGTGTTGTTCTCAAAGCCTAACAGCTCTCCTATAGTACCCAGATCCACTGTTTCTGTAGCAGATACAATCTCTACTCTGTGAGTGACAGAATTTTGACTTAACACTACACCTCTGGGTAATTGAGCATTTAGAGTGGACAGATTATATTGCCCTGGAGTGATGACAATTTTTTCATCCCCTACTGCAATTTTGTTGTTGTGGTGTGTAATATTAGGGATTAGGTACATGCCATAAAATGCTCTGAGAGCTATTGTTTTGGGATATACAATGTCATCATGCAATTTGAGTTTCAATATTGAATTTTGGCTGGTGAGATGGAATACCCCCATGATGTTTCAGATACCACAAGGCTTTTTGAAAATTTTCAATTGATGGTTTATTTATTTGAGACATATATCTAAGAATGGATAAACACAAATGTCCGCAATTAACATCTTTGAAGTTTTGAACACGGGCATTATTGTAATAAAGATTAGTTGAATTTAGATATTTTATTAAATTTTCAGGTGGAACACCTCCAAATGAATCAAACACAAATGCCTCATCTTTTAAATATTTAAGATAACAGATCCAGTGAGTGCCTTGATTTTTGTACTTATCCAAATTAACAATGCCACACTCTTTGTTGAGTGATTGTTCTGGTAAAGAATCAGACATGTACACACCTCTAAAATGTTTGATGCCCAGTGGCTTGATTAAAGCTTCAATATCTTGGTTTGTAAGCGGCTCTTGTTTTTTTTAAACTTATTCATGGCTCTTTTAACACCTTTGCCCTGTTTCTCAATGGCCAGGTTATGGCGCCTCTGCTCATCTAATTCTGCCCTATTTTTCTTGGCATCTATTACTGTTTTTGCTATTGCAGCTGATCCCCCAGCCAAGCTCCCCACAGCCCCGAGAGCAGCTAAGATGGCAGGGATGGTAAATATAAATCCCCCCAGATGTGATTTTTTTCTTGATTGCTGTAATTTTTTTAATTGGGGGGTGCTAAGCAACAATTTCATCCCATGACCCTTAGCAATACAAGAGTTTTTTTTCTTGCGCTGTTTTTTGGTTAAGAGACTGTCAATAATTTTAAGAGATTTGAGACCTGCATAAGGTATTTGATACATAACACCCTTGGCCTTCATTGTAGGTTTATTATATACATATTCACAACCCCCACCCCAATTTTTGTTTGGTGCTCATAGCTATGGTGGTTCCCAATGCTGCTATTTTTTCACTCAAAGAAGCATCTTTGCTTACAAATCTGCCAAATGCAGCCTCTTCTAATTTCTTGTCTGCAACATGTCTCTTGTCAAGATCAGAATGTGTGTTGTATGCAATATCATGGTCTCTACAAGCAGCATCTAGGGGATTAACACCAGGATCACCTCTGTTTAATCTATGATCTAATTTTGTGCCTGGACCACAATATTGATAGCCTGGAATATGCAGTTCAAATGGCAGCTTGTTTATAATGTCATTAACAAGGCCCCGACCCTCAGAAATATTCCAAAATTTGGGGGGTAGAGTATTAATAATTTTTATGAGATATCCAATCCCCTTAGTGTCATTCACTATAAAATTTGACAATTTTGTGCTTATCATGTCCATAATTCCAACCTTTTCATTGTAAAAATTGTTGTTCCCAGCATTTTCCTCCCCAGCTATCACCAATAACCTATCTACAAGTTTCCTGACATCATCAACCCAGACAAATTCTTTGGGCAGGGTGTTGTATTGTTTGATTCCACTTCCAGTCTTGATTTGTGACCATATGGGCTTGATTAAATTGTTGTATTTTGCCCCACTGCTCGACTTGACTCTTTTTTGTGTGGGATCATTGTTCTGGTATAGAGCATCTGATTTTATTAATATTTCTTTGTAATCCTCATAATCTTGATCTGTATAGCTGCCAGGCCTTTTCCTAGTCATGAGTTCCCACAATCCAGGTGTTCCGGCATATTTAACAAAAGCACCTTTTTCTCCGAGTCGAGATTCTGAATATACAATTATATCATCTCCCATAAATGTTACTCTGAAATTGCCAATTCTATGTATGATGCTGCCATCAAGCTCTGTGTCAGCATATAAGCCAAAAACCTCATCTTTATTGTCTTTAGGTGTGGTTAAATATTTTTGAGCAAGAAGACCCAATTCAATAGGATCCTGACTAGCTTCAATTCTTCTAGGAGCAATAGGACTAGGTGTATGAATACTGGAAAGTGGGGTGAATGGATAATCTAATATGTTCCTTGCAGCTACAGGTACAAGCTCTGTGAGCAAATTTTGATTTTGCTCTGTAACAGTTTTGATATTCTTACCTAAATTATTAATAGCATCAATTACAGGCTGTTCTCTTTGTTTGTGTTTTTCATAAATTCCTCGGTCCTCTGATTTCCATCCCTTAAATCTTTTTACAAGATAATCTCTTAACTTAAGATCATCAATGATTGGCCTTTTCATGTTTATTTATATATGATTCAATGTCTAGAAAATTGTTGATTTTATTTCTGTATTTGCCACTATTGGGTGTTCTTGTCATATCAATTGTGACAAACCCATAACTGTCCTGGTTCCAGCACCTGCTGCAAAACTTGGAAAAATCATTGTAGCTCAGGTCCCCACCTACATATTCATCATGTAAGTGTTTGAGGTTGGTATGGTCTTGATGAAACACACATATAAAATTGCTATTGTCTCGGATCAGCTGCTTGGGTATTTTTGAAAAAGTCTGTGCCAGGTAGAAGCAATCAATATTTTTGTGCCGGCCCTGTGTAAAGAAATTTCTAACCTTGTTTTGATTATCCAATATAATATCATCAAACACAACAACAGAATTATCGAGACAGTCATGAAGTGGCTTAACATCTGGTTCAAAAGTGGCAATATCCAATCCATCATATAGCTTCATCAGCTGCTGATATTTTAATTGTTCCAAGCTCTTAGAAAAAACATACAAGTGCCTGTTTTTCCAGTCTAACCAGTTGGGTGCCAATAAAAAATTATCAACCATTAGTGTAGTTTTACCACAAGCAGATGGCCCAACAATAAGACACCTAATCTTTTCAGGCAACAATTTTCCATTTCTCTTATTCTGTTGTTCAGGTTCTGGCAGCCTTTTTATAACATCCCAGGTGCTCATATTATTATTTTGTTTGCATCGATCCAGCTGTGTTCTGGAAGTCCTAGCCATTTGACAAGTAACTTTTTGCCTTTTCTGCGGATAATTTTTTCTATGAGATATGTGTCAGGCTGTTTAGTTTTGCTGAGCTCTTGTTCATAGAACCTGCCTTTGAGAATTTCTCCTCGGTGATCCTTTATTATATATGTGTTAAGGGTCCCGGGTTTAACTTGAACCACTGTAAATAATTCAGTGCTCCAGTTTCTTGTAAACCCTCTTTTGAATAAGTGCTTATATTTGCTGATTCTTACTTGATCCCCCACCTTGTATTTGGCCTTTCTTGTTGTTGGCTGATATCTAGGATAATAAACAGTGCTGATCAATTTTTGCTCATCAGATGAAGTTACTTCAGAGGGTTTCATGTTGATTGTGGAATGGACAGAATTGTTATATTTATGTAGAAGTTCTGGAAGAATATTAATCCATTTATAATTACCTTGAAGTGTAAATTGTTTATACATAAGATTTTTTAAGGTTCTGTTGAATCTCTCTACAATTGAGGCCTTGAGGTCACTGTAACTCGAGTAATGTTGTATTGCCTCGCTTTTAATAAATTGTTGAAACACTGAATTATAAAATTCTTTGCCATTATCTGTTTGCAAATAGCGCGGTGATCTTCCACTCTGATTGATGATTGTTCTGATGGCTTCTGTAACACATTTTCCAGTCTTGGATTTGAGTGGCACAGCCCAGGCAAATTTTGAAAATGTGTCTATTACAGTGAGTAGATACTTGTGGCCCTTGTTGATTTTGTCTAAGTTTTTCAACTGCCCACTTGCCATTTCAATCAAGTCGCTTTGCCATAAATCATCTATGCTTTTTGTAACTACTGGGAGTCTCTTAAAATTATGTCGGGCCTGTCTGTGTAATTCATCAACAATAATTTGTCTAGACATAATATGTAAATAAGAATATTGCAACTATTGGGTGTTCAGCAGCTGAGACTGCAGGATTTTCTAAATATAATTTGTCCCCTATTTGTATTTTAAATTCCAAAGTGCCATCATCTTCAGTATAGGCTGTTTCTAATGTATTGGGATCTGTAAAATCCTCCAATTCCACACTGCTGATTTTCACTTTGTTATCAGCATTTGTTATTGATAAGGTGGGGTAGTGGTGTGCCTGTGGTTGAAGCCAATATTTGATCTTGATTGGTCTCAATGTGCCCCCAACAAAAAACTGGTAATAAAATTGTGCAGGGGACAGCATATATATTTTGCCTCCTGGTGTAAATGGAGAATCATATTCTTTGTTGGGGATGCTGTACAATTCAAGAATTACTGAATGTTTTGGATTCTCGATTATGCCTGTTATTTCCTTTTCTGCTGTGAGCAATCTGCTTGTTACAGATTCAAGGTGCTCATTGATGGTCCTAACAATCTCATCGTGCCCAGGCTTGATTCTTATGTCAACAGCAAGTTTTTTGTATTGTTGCACAATTTCTTGTAGCTGGGTGGCAAAAACAGACAGGGCATTTGCTTGATTGGATTCCATGGTTCCTAGCTGCTGCTTGATATTAGCAACAATTTGTTGCAAATTTTCAACAACTGCCAATTTTGAATTTTGAGCTGTAAGATCATGGACCTGTCTTCTGATATCCTCAAACAGGGCATGCAGTTCATTAATATGTTGATTAGTTGGAAGAGTGGCCACTGTCTGAGTGAGATGTTTGATCTCTGCCTGGATATTCTTGATATCTTCTGATTTCAATATCCTATTCACTGCTCTCTTAATATTTTTAAGTTCCTGTGATGTAGGCAAATTTGATACAGTATTTTGCAAAAATTCAAGTGCCAATTTCACATTGTTTAATTCAGAAGCATCAGCCACATTTTGCATAGCATTTTGGAGCAGGGCTATATCTGCCTGAGAGGGTGTGGATTGTTGTAAAATTTCAAGTTTTGTTTGGATATCATCTATCAAATGATGAAAATGAGATAGTTCAGATTCAGTATTGAGGTTTTCAAGCTTTGTGATTTGTTGCTGGACACTGATGAGTGTGTCTACAATCCCGGGCAATCGGGATTCTAGTACATTTGCCAAATCACTTTGCACTGCTGCTATTGTACCTTCAAGATGGGTTATGGAACTTTGAATTTTTCCAAAATCTTCATATGTTTCAAGTTGCAGCTTAATATTTGCTACATTCCGAGTTATTGCATTCAAAGCATCAGAAGATGGCAAATTGTTCATAAAATTTTCAAGTGTCTCAATTTTTTCTTTAACCTCGGCTATGGCATTGTTCAGAGGGTCCAGATTAGGTATTTGGAGTGACTGAATCTGTTCTTTTAGAGTGGAAATCACTAGATCAAAATCTTCTTGTGATTTTATGCTTTTGACAATTGTTTGGAGCTGTGCCTGGACATTATTTATCTGCTCTTCTAATTGTTGTTTCAATTGCTCAGAGTTGTTAGCTTGGGTCTTAAATTTGGCTTGAAGAGCTGCTACAGCTTCTTCTAAACTTTGAAAATTATCTAATGTAGCCAAATCAGTATATTTCTGAAGCAACAATTTGAGTTCAGAATCAATTTTAAGAAGAGGGTCCATGCATTGTGATTGTAAATTTGTAATTTCTAATTGAAGACTGGCATTGAGTGTAGTTTGTAAAGCTTGTAAATCACTTCTTAATTTCTTGACTCTGACATCAAGCATCAGAATCTCATCACTGTGATCTTCATGTCTTGTATGGCCAAAAATATCATTAGGCATTTTGTTTAGTAGTTATTTATTATAGAGTATCTGATTCTTAATTCTATAAAAAAGGGTATAAGCTTGTCATAAGATCCAGGGACCTCAATATATAAGCAATCACCAGCAGAAACAGTATAAACAGTGCCAGAAACCATGTTTGAGTGCTTAATTCTGTAAATATTTCTCCCTACTGAAATTTTAACATCACTCTCAGGAGTTGTAATAAATTGTAATTGCCCACCTACAGGTAATTGGTAATGATTTAAATTATTGTTAAATATGTACAATATTTTGCCTGTTTCATCATCAACATCTGTAAATATGCTGTTCAGATGAATAATTAACAAGCCACTCAGTTTAGATATTATATCAGGAGAGGGTTGTGGTGTTGGCAGCTCCATAATAGCCTGTTTTTTGAACCCAAATAAGTTCATAGGCATGTTTATTTATTTCAAATCATGCTCTGTGATTGGGCATTGATTCCCATTTTTCAAATCACAATGACCCCATGGTAAAGTATGTATGCCACATGACAAAATGCATCTCTTATCATCATGTGGGTCCAGAGCCACTTTTCTTACAACATTTGAAGTCAATAAGTGATCCACACTCTGAATTCTGGATTCTGATGTTTTGATTAAATTCTGGGATTTGAGACAATTTTTATAATCCTCAAAGCTAAGCTCTTTTTCCACAGCTACTTTGCCAATACCCTTGGCCTTTTTGACAACAGCATCACATGTTTTAAAACTGTACATCTTGGCACTTAACCCAGCAAATTCCACAATAACATCACCAAGTGTCTCATCTTTTAACTTGCCAGGCACTTTTTTGTTGTGGTGTTGTTGAATCTCTTTATGTTCACTGGTATCAAAATATTGAAACAATTCAGGCTGGGAAATATCTTGATAAACATCTTCTGTTTTAATATCAAGAATAAAACTATCCGTGTCCATGTACATCAATTTTATATTATCACCATAAAAAGGTTTCAACACATCATAATACAATGTTAACATATGTAATTTGGCCAATTCCAATATTGCAGCCCCTACATAAATAGGTTTATCAAACTTAATTTTTGTTTTTTCATGTTGAAAAGTGCCATATTTTCATCATAAATTCTTCTATAATTGAAATTAGGCTTTGCAACCAATTTTTTGCTCAGGCTGGGGTCAGTAATTATTTTAACATCGGTATGTTTTCTGACATTTTCAATAGTTTTGCCATACACAGAATTAACCATCAATTTAAACAAGCCCTTATCAAATTGGCTCTTTGCAGATGTTCGAAGCTCTGTATTTGTATCAATGTATGGTTTCAACCATTCTGAGTGCCTGAACCTCAAAACTTTGCCAATTTTGGTCACTTGAACACCATGTTTCATCAGGAACTGGAGGTTCTTGTAATATATGACATAGCCCTGTTTTGACTCCAGTGTCATCATGAGCTTCTTCTGTTTAGAGCCAGGTGAGCACTGAACCTCAGGAATTGGGGGCAGATCAGAAAATTTGTTGTGTAAATTTTTTGGAATTATCAGATCAACCTCTAAGAAGAGGCCATGTTCACGGTCATCAAAGTTCTGAAAATCCTCAATATTGAAATCTTCATCCCATTCAAGCCCTGCATATGGCAGTTTTTGCATCATAGCGTGACCATAGAGGCTGTTGGCATCTACATACACTATATAATTTGATGGCAATTCTGGATCATAACCATGAATATATTTGTTATTTGCTCTGGCATATCTCTGAGAACATTGCACCATCCCTCCTCTTATACCTTGCTCCATAAACAGATACATATTCTGATCCTTGATCAGATCCAATGGCATTTTGGTGTTTAAAAACATTGCAGCCCATGCTAGGCCCGGGGCACTGAAAAAATACACTGGGTCCAGTTTATAATTTTGCATAGAAGATTTTCTGAATGCCTGCATTATATCTGCTGAGATGGTCACATCAAGTTTCAAATATGCCATGTGATAATCACCAAATGTCCGGCATTTTAAATTGTTCCACACCAATTGGGCATGGTGATAATCCTCATCAGTGATTCCAGATCCTCTGATTTTGCTGTAAAACTCATGTTGTGGAGGCAGGGAGCACTCATCAAATTTAGAAAAATTTGTAACATAATCATAAGGATATACACCCTTCCGCCTAATTAATTTCAGATCCTGATTTGGAAACAATGCACGTGTGATTTTGAATTGATCATCAGATAATTGAGTGGCCAGTGTATCCAGGCTAGCAGATAAAAATCTGTAAGAATCAAGAAATCTCATGTGAATAGGAACACCATTAACTTTAATTGTTTTGCTAATAGATATATATTTTTCATCATTTTCAGCTAAAATATTTAAATTCTGCTTCTCAAACCCCTCGTACCTGATCAAATGATGGAAATCATAATTGGATGCTCCATGGCAAAATATGGGGACAAATCTTGGTCTCTTGATCTTAATATTACAGCTATTACACAGGGCCATTTTGAATTTACCATCTGTATGAGAATGGTGTTTCACCTTGATATTTGTATCTGAAAATTCACAATCACATACCGGGCATTTTTCTGCATTGTTGAAATCCTCAATCTGTTTCTCTGTTAAAGGCAACATGGGTTTTGATTTTAATAAGATGTTAGATGCTATGTCACGGCACTCATTTTCTATTCTATGTGCAAATATTTTGATGGCATCTGGCCCCATGTATGAATATTCTTTAGTAACAACACCATCCTGTACAACCACATAACAAAAGCTGGAAGGTTCATGTAGCTGGTATGGTGTAATTGAAGATTCTTCAGGATCTGGATTGCAGAATGAAAGAGATTTGAGGTTTGATTCCAAATCATAGACAATATATGCTGGGTGTTCCAACAAGGCTTCAAATTTCTTGAATTTGCAATTTTCACTTGGCATTGGCATCACCATATGGACAGGTTTATGGTTCCCACAGTATTTCAGATGCTCAATTAACTTGTTTTTAGCAATTTCTACATTCTCTTCAGGAACCCTCTTTACCGTTTTTCTACCATCAAATACAGTTAAACATCTTCTGCACAACTTAAATATTCTATTAGTTTTGTCTAGTTGTGTTCTGACTAAAGCTTCAAGATTATGTATCAGAGTGTAATGATTTGTGCCATCCTCTTCAATTAAGAGCAAATCAATTGGAATAGCAGATTCATCATCGATTGTACTGATTCTGAGAGGTTCTATCAAGCAATTGCCAGTGGAGCAAATAAATACATTAATAGATAATTGTTTGCCATTAATATGCCTGGCTCTTTTTTCAAATTTATCAATATTCTGAACAGTCATTGGATATTCTAAACCCTTCATTGCATCATCAAAAAGATGTTCATGTTGTTTGTAATAATTTATTCTTTCAGGATGCCTTACAACTGGAAACAAAGCAGCTAATATACACCACAAAAAGCATTTCTCATCATTATTTTTAATATTAACCACGGCTTTTATGTTTTTAATATTAGCAGGTAATGGCAGATATGTAGATCCTTGTAATGGGCTGAATTCAGAAATATTAACATATAACTTGTGTGGAGAGCCGCATAGGCTCCATCCAGACTCTTTTGCTGCAAATTCAGAGTGTTTAATATTCAATTGATCCATCAACCTGCTTATTATTGTGTCTGAATTTGCATTTGAATATACAGGTACAGTTTCTGTTATGTGGGGCTGTGTAAATTTAGTGCCATTTGGTTTCTTATATTGAGCAAACAATTTGAGAGAGAGCTTATAAGAGCCATTTTGTGCATTTAGAATTGCCTGTACATCAGGTTTTACACTGTTCAAAAAATTCTTAATATCACATCTTGGCTCTGATACAAACCGATAATCCCTAAGTTGGGCATTAAAACTGCTATGGATAGGTGGTTCATAGCGTGGCTGCTTTGCAGGTCCAGCATTAACAGGTGCTTCATGCTTCCTTTTGAGACCAGATGTAGATGCTTGTGGGGGCAATATTGATGACTGTGCAGAACAAGTATCTTTATGTGTATAAGTGAAGTATTGCATGTTATATTTTCTATGGCATTTAGGGCATATTTTTGTGGGAGTTCTGTATTTGTCTGGGTTACAAATCTTTTGGTGTCTGGCCCAATTAGAGCTAAATATATTTTTATTGCATTGGTCACAATATTTTTGATTTGGCATTTTTGCCGTTGTTTATTATATACAATTTCCTGGGGTTCAATTCAAAACTTTATACTGGATAAAAATATCAGTTGGGTTCAGCACTGTGCTGTGTGTGTGTGTGTGCGTGTGTGTGTGTGTTAATATTTTTGGCTTTAGTATTTATATAAAATTTCCTGGGAATCAAATCAAAACTCTATACTGGATCAGTTGGGTTCAGTGCAGACAAAAAAACTGCATAGCTCTATGTCAATTAGTTCTTGAGATATTAATTATTTTGTATTTAGGAACCACTTTGGGCTTTCCCCCCCTCTTCCCCCCCTGCCAAAAATTGGCTTTTATTGTATTAGTGTATATTGTTTCTATGACCTTACTTGGGTTATTCCGCCAAATTATATGCTTCAAGTCTCCTATACTTTGGTGGAGCCTGTTCAGGTTCTATCCCCCACTTGTGGGTTCCACTGCCAATCCAGCAATGGTGAAGAATCTGCACTGTGCCCTGGCTTATATAGATTTACAGAGCCAATAGGAGCCCTGTGCTGTGTTCAAAATAAAAATATAATGGCTGGTAGCTGTATCCAAGCCCTATTATAATTTTTGTTTCTCTATTCTGTCACTAATTTTGATCCTAGGATAATTATATTTATAGGGGTGATTCTGCATGGCTGGAGTATTTTCTCCTGTGCGTACCTCCCATTTTTCTGCTGGGTGTACATGCAATCAACACTGCACGCCATGCCCTCGCGCTCGCAGGAACTAATCCATCAAGGCAATTGCTGAAGGCAAAAAAAACTTCCCCAAGTATTGATCGTACCACAATGCTGCCCCCACCCCTACACACCCACACCTCGGGAATCCGAGGTACTAATGTATTGATCCAATGCTCACAGCGATCCGATGCTCACAGCGCCATGCGAGAATTTGAGGAACTGCTCCTCCAACTGGCAATAAAACTACTAATAAGACTGCAGGAGCTGCTAATGGAATTGCTGAAGGCAATAGAACAAATCAATATATTGATTCCCAGGCCGGTTGAGAACTGGGTCTTGAGAAGAAAGCAGCAGCCTTCAGAGGCACTGACCTAGCACAAATACCTGCACAAACATGCATGTCCCAGAAGGCACTGACCTAATGCCATGTGTATTGATTTTATATAACAACTTGGACAGATATAAGCCTGACTCTAAATATGAATAGATTACAACAAACAAGCTGGATGTAACAAATATCAGATTTTGTATTAAAAAAATGCAAAATATCCCAGTTTCAATTCGATCCATTTATCTGAATCGAAGAAACCAACAATTCACATATCCCCATATCATTGTATGCTTGCCCTATTAGCACCTCTTTTGCTGTTGTGCTCAATTAATTTTCACTAATTGGCAATTTTCTTGAAGAGGCCTAATAGAACAAGATACGGCGGTATGAGAAATATGTGAATTGAAAATATTTTAGCAATATACGACGTCTTAAGAAAGGCATATTCGGCTCCAAAGTACTTTGTCTAATGCTTACTACCATTCCCTATTACTGGCAAAAAGAGTTAAAAATATTGACATATTGACTTGTTCCCAAGTGTTCACCGAGTTCAGACATTTGCACATAGATGGCCCTATTGTTGTTGCTTATCAAATATATATATATTTTTGGAATATCTCTAAAACAAGCAAATTTTGTTTACTGTTTTCTACAATTGGCAATACTGACATGTATTACACACCAGATGAATTCAAAGCACAGAGACCCATGTTTGTAATTAACACTTCAAAAAGAAAACAAGTTGTGGTGAATGACAGAACAAATATTAAAATTATCTGTGAATTCCATGAGGCTTTACCTGATGACACCATATGTAGTGTTATTCTCATAGGTGAAAAATCATATGTTTATGATGTAAGAAATGAGAGAGTCACAGAGCAATTCTAGAGGAGCTCTGCATATTGCATTGTTTTAATATTAGATTGAACCTGGGGTTCAATTGAACTTAAATTGGAAGTAAATATGTGTGTATATGGGTGTGTATGTGCGTGTGTATTGGCTTAATTTCTGGTATGGTCAATTTTTGACAAGTTTATGATGGCTGATGCAATTTTTGTAAGTATGAGCAAATCAATCTGAGAGGCTCTTCCTTTCCGAGAGGGCATTTTTACAAAAATCTTGGATTAGAGGGGGTTCCACACTTGAGCAAAAAGCTCATATGCTCATGTTGAGCTAGTTTTAAGTGTAAACAAATCTGCTGGAGAGGGGCTCTTCCTTTCTGAAAAATTCGAGAGGGCATTTTTACAAAAATCTTGGATTAGAAGAGGTTCCACACTTGAGCAAAAAGCTCATATGCTCATGTTGAGCTTGTTTTAAGTGTAAGCAAATCTGCTGGAGAGGGGCTCTTCCTTTCTACACTTGTAAGTGGTCCTTATCCTATCACAAATACAACTACTGTTCAACTTTCACTGTTCAACAGACACCCTCATATTAGCCAGTATCCATCTGAAAATTCTTCACACGTTCGAGATACTTGCTGTCAGTTTACTTCCACTGTTCACCGGACATACTATTAGCAGCAACCATCTTCGAAGCTAGCACGTTGGAGATATTTGTTCTGAGGCATTCGAAGTGTATCAACGAAGACTGTTAAGGTGAGTAACCATGGGTCTCCTATCTTGGGTAATACAAATTCTTGGTGGGATGCTTGGAAAAGCACCCCCACCAGAAAGTGACGGGGGTTCTAGTGTAAATGAGTTACCTTGTTCTCAAAGTGTACCGAAATTGTCGATGCATGCAGGTGTGAGCCCAAAAGAAAAACCGTATGTGAAGACCAGGATCAGTGAGGAAGAGTTTCGGAGATCGTGGGAGGAGAGGAATGCAGCACAACATGAATATGAAAAAATAAACGGCTGTAGGCGCAAGAGTATCGACAATTCCGGTACATCTTTGAGAAGAAGGAAACGCGATAGTGTTAAAAATATAACGTCTAATCCTCTTTATGGGTATACGGAGTGCTCTCCCGGTAGAACAATGTGTTTAGCATACCCTGCTACGGTTTCAGGATTGAGAAAACCAGAATTGTTGAGTAAGTCAAAATCTAAAGTAAATAAGGATTTTTCTAAATTATTAATTTTTGATGCTCCAGTTAGATATCGCGATATATATATATATATATATATATATATATATATATATATATATATATATATATATATATATATATATATATAAAGTTTAAACTATGTAATACTGTTTACTGTGTACATAAGTAAGTTTTTCTTTTATTTTCAGATGGCGGTGTTACCATTAAGTTTTAACCTTTTGTATGCTGACCTGGACAATGGAAATGAAAAGGGTGAAAGAAGAAATCTGTGGAATAAAAACGAGACGAAGCAAGTACAAAAACGAATTACACGTTATGTGGACTTCTGTGAAGAGAATGGTTTATCGGAGGAACTGTTGAGAAACCTTGAGGAAGTTTGTAAAAATCGTGAAATTGAAATTGATAATTTAGTGAAAATCTTCTCGTACATAGTCGAGAAAAAAGGAAAATCCCCGGTATTCGAGGGTTTTATCGAGACCGTAAAAAAAGGGCAGTATATACCTTCCTATTTATCACTTCGAGTATGTTTCGATTTGATGGAAGTGTTTAAAGGTGTAAGACAGCAGAAAGGAGAAGAAAAAACGGGGGGTGAAGGAGAAGAAGAAGAAATAGAAAAAAGAATGATGGAAGTTCTCAAAAAAGAAAATTAAACGCCTAACTAATCCTACTAATACACTAATCCTAGTGTTTAATTTTCTCTATTTCAGACTAATCTGTATATTTATTATCTATATAATAAATATGTACTAGTATGTAAATTGTTATAATAAACATGTAACAGTGTAAAAATATTACTGTACAATTGTAAATGTTTATTATTCAAACAATATTTTTGTGTATGTATTTGAAAACTACTTTCATGACTAATGTAATAAGCTATTTATTGTATAGTATCTGTATCACTTTAAAGAGTGCTGGTATATCAACGTACACCAATACATGACCATAGAATGTTGTGACCAAAAATTTAGTATGTATGTATATTTTCTGTATGAACTTCTTTCATCATAACGTAAATAAATTTATATATATATATATATACAACATCTTATTATTTAAACAACATAAAATCAATGTATGGTACTTACATTCTCCCTGTCAACCATTCTGTTGTCGAGTCTATGAAAGCAAAGTGTAGAATGATTTAAGTGAAACTTGTGCTGCTTCAAATAGATTATTACTATTAGTATCAAGAACACTGCAGGATTCGATTACGATATTATGTGAACGTGCAAGATAAAAAGTGGGCTGCTACATCCGGTCATATCAAATTTGGTGATTGTTCCATCCTGTCAGCCATCTGGTAAACTGATTATCATACTAAATTCGTAGAAGGCGTAATCACCTTGTTTCTAGAACCATCTTAATACATATGGTAAACCGGACTTCAACCATCGATAAACTGATTACCAAATAACTCAAATAGAAAGGTAATCATTTAATTTACAGAATCAGCTTAATTGGTACATATGGTAAAACAGATTGTAGTATTAAACTGATACGATAACACACCGGTAAGCCCGACAAGTATCAAGACCCCGTGGTTACCTATTACTTTACCAACACCTGACCACTTTATCACTTGACCACGCTTGACCATTTGACCACGCTTGACCGCTTGACCACTTGACCGCTTGACCACGCTTGACCACGCTTGACCACTTGACCATGCTTGACCACTTGACCGCTTGACCACGCTTGACCACTTGACCACTGACCACTTGACCACGCTTGACCACTTGACCGCTTGACTACGCTTGACCGCTTGACCGCTTGACCACGCTTGACCGCTTGACCACGCTTGACCACTTGACCACGCTTGACCGCTTGACCACTTGACCGCTTGACCACGCTTGACCACTTGACCGCTTGACCACTTGACCACGCTTGACCACTTGACCGCTTGACCACGCTTGAACACTTGACCACACTTGACCGCTTGACCACGCTTGACCACACTTGACCACTTGACCGCTTGACCACTTGACCACGCTGACCACGTGACCGCTTGACCCCTAAGTTGATGTCATACTACAACCACATGTGGTTAACAGGAAACAGGATGTCTATGTACTAGAGATACACATAAAAACACAAGATGGAACCAGAAAGCCGCTACAACATTGATAACAACATGGATGTCGTTATTCGAGGTACTTTCACCGACACTGAATTGATTTTGAAACATGAAAAAAATTACATTGTCCTAAATAGGGATGAGTACCCAGCATGCGTGTACAAATCAGATGCGATCTTCGACACTTACAAGAACAGATTCCCCACACGAGAAGAGAGATTCAGATCTATAAACATTATAGGAGAACTTTACTTCACCTTCGAGGGCAGTGGAGAAAACATAAAAGTGGAAATCAGCAACGCCACCGGAGAAGTCACACTAAATTTTGAACAATGGCGAAAATTTCTCTCTTACTATGCCACCCTCATGGAGGAATTCCAGCGACGACTAAATTGTAATGACTATGTGATTTTTGCTTATTGGTAGTCTACTTTTCGTGTATATAAATCTCATATATTCTTGAATAAAAATAAACTTTTTAAAAATACTGCAATTGTTTCATTTGAATCCTAAATGAATATGTAAACTAAAAAACAGATACAAGGCAACATTATTTCTCGATGTAGAAAGGTTCTTGCACACTAATAATGCTCTGCCATGCGTTCCTATGCCTCTGTATAGTTCATATTGCCTTGTGATTAACCAATCAACATGCTATAGAGCCTAAGTTTTAAGCTTCAGTCAGTGGAATTTAGTCCTGACTGTAGTAAAAATAAGACTCACATGATATAACGCCCACAAATAATCCCTGGTATTACTAAACACTCAAAAAGTCTATAGTTCTTGAAAAAAGGCCTATAAGGCTAAATAACAACATAGAAAACAATTAAACATGTTCTTAGAAAGCTATCATAAAGTTTCCGGTAAGTGAACAGTTTCCTATTTATCTGTTGGAGGCAGATAAACATTTCGAAGAATTGTATCCTGTGTTAACAGACAACGTTAAAAACGTCAGCTATTTCGAGGAAGGTTATAAATCGACCGGAAGAATTATTAGGGGTGGAACGCTTAAAACCGATAAGAATATAACGGAAGTGCTGCCGTGTCTACGTACAAAAGCACGATGGCCCTCCACGAGTCAGTCTTCGTGATACCACCGACGTACGATCATGGACTCCCTGTTATCCGCTGACGAATTACTGGCGTTATATAGGGATGGGTATTTCAAGACACCCGAACAGTTACGTGAAGTGTTAGCATACGTCGCCCAAAAAATCATTTTAGGGGAAAGTGTCTC
Organism: Lepisma saccharinum; assembly: GCF_977018435.1. Classification (NCBI taxonomy): domain Eukaryota; kingdom Metazoa; phylum Arthropoda; class Insecta; order Zygentoma; family Lepismatidae; genus Lepisma; species Lepisma saccharinum. Next base: position 63,998,881 of record NC_139250.1, on the reverse strand, counting down.
GTTAATTGGCGAGTATGACCGATTACTACAATCAGTGACAACGTCCGTACCAGAACTTTCCGGACGAGGACGGACATCCTTGGAACAGACTGTACCAGCATCGACATCGAATCCTGTAACATCGAATCTAGTTTTATCACCACAAACTTCGGGAAATGTTTTATCCAGACCAGATACGGAGTCTCGTTCAGGACCGTCTTGGAGATCTGATTCACCCGGACCATCATGGAGGATAGATCAGGCAGGATCGCCATGGGGGACTGAGGAACCAGGACCATCGTGGAGGACGGATCAACCAGGGTCATCGTGGAGGACTGACCAGTCAAGATCATCATGGAGCACAAACCAACCAGGACCATCTCGAAGAAACAGTGCTGAATTATTGGCAGACTCAACAACCGAAGAAAATCCTACAGTTGTAGAAAATAAAGGTAGGAAATCTCGTAAAAGAAAATATGTTTTACCAAATACTGAGTCTATCGGTAACATTACTGTACATAATATTAAAGATATGCAGTATCCTAGATTTAGATCTACAGGTCATCGTATAGAATTTAGTTTTGAACCTCCTTCGGAAAATATTGATCCTCGTGAATGGATTCGAGAGGGGCTCACAAACCTTCTTAACTTTATCAAAAGACATGCTAAAGATGAAGATAAAATTGGTTTGAGAATATCTAACTTATCAGATGTAAAGGTAGATGACATCTATGTAGCATGGCACAGAAGTGACCAATTACATGCAGATATGTTATGGGATATTGTAGGCAAAATACTCCAAAGTGCAAAGACATTCTTGATTACTGATCATCTAGTTCTACGTGCTGATCATGTAAGTATTCCTGTGGGGGGTGGAGGACTACGTGCTTACAGTGCACCAAACCATATATTGGTTGCACAGAAAACAAGTATAGTTTCAGTGAAGAGTTTAAAACAACCTCTATGTCTAGCAGAGAGTTTAGTTATTGGTAAAGCTTGTGCTGACAATGATCCAAATTATAAATCATATGTAAAGGGAAGAAATTTGCAGAAACCTGTATTTGAACTCATGAGTAAAGCAGGAGTGAATTTAGGAATTAACGGAGGAGGAATTCCAGAACTTCGAAAATTCCAGCAGTATCTGGTGGATTACAAAATTATTGTCCATAATAATCTTCGTGACCCAAAAGATATTTTATTCGAAGGTCAGATACAGAACGCATCGAAACATATATATCTTTTGTATGACAGTACAAGGCAACATTTTGATGCCATTGTAAACAGAGTGGGTGCATTTGCAGCAAAAGACGTGTGTGTAGGGTGTAATGAACTTATCTTTGATAAACCACACACCCACAGGTGTAAAGAAATGTGTCCAATGTGTCGTGGAATACCACCATGTATACAGGAAAGTAATTTTAGAAAAACATGTGAAATATGCCACCGTTTATTCAAAAACAGTCAATGCTTTACAAAACATATGTCTACACCTTTTAGAAAGGGAACTGTGTGTAAAGAGATTCAGCAGTGTGAAAAGTGCCACAGAATAATTCTAACAAATAACCGACGTGAAAAAGTGCACAATTGTGAGAAAAAATATTGTACAGTATGTAGTCTGGTAAAACCTATAAACCATTTATGTTATATGGGTGTTCCAAAACCGAAAGGTGGTTCTAAATTTCTTTTCATATTTTACGATTTTGAGTGTTATACAGATATTCCTAATACTGATAAAGAAAACTCATTCATCCATGTACCTAATTTAATCGTGTTACAAACAGCATGTCATAAATGTTATCTTTCGGAAGATCTATCTACACCGTGTAAGGTTTGCGGAATTAGACAACATATATTTTGGGAGGATCCTGTTGACACATTCCTATCCTATTTGCAACTACAGAATAAATTTCCGCACATCATCATCTGTGCACATAATGCACGAGGGTACGATTGCACGTTTATTTTACGAAGGATGTTGGAGACCAAAATGAATCCGAGTGTTATTCTCAATGGGACGAAAATTATGAGTATGAGATATGAAAACTTGTATTTTATCGACAGCCTGAATTTTGTTCATTCGGCATTGTCAGAGTTTTCTAAAATTTTTGGATTACCTACCCAGAAGGGACATTATCCCCACTTGTGGAATACAGAAAAAACAAGAATTATGCCGGAGAAATACCACCACCGTCAGCATTTGGGTATGATCGCATGAAAAATGTAGATGAACAGAAAACATTTCTATTGTGGTACAACGAAGAGAAAAATACAAACAGAATATTTGATAACAGAAAAGAACTTTTAGCATATTGTATCAAGGATGTTACTGTTTTGAGGCAGGGGTGTTTGAAATTGAGATCGGATTTCATAGAAATCTGTAAGATAGACATCTTTAGAGAATGTATCACCATAGCCTCTGTCTGTTCTCTGATATACAGGTCCAAATTCATGTCTGCCAACACGATTGGAATAATTCCAAAAGGAGGATACCACCATGCTGATACAATGTCGAAATTTGCTCTAAAATGGTTGACACACATTGAGAAGGAGAAAAATATCATTCTTATTCACGGGGGACGAACTCGTGAGAAATATGTATTAGGTGGGCGATACAAAGTAGATGGGTATCATGAAGAGACTAACACAGTATATGAAGCATTAGGATGTTTTTGGCATGGTTGTCAACGATGTATGCCCGTCAGAAGAAATACACACCCCCAATACACAGATGTAGATGGTGATGAACAGAGTGGGAAAGAAGATAATGAACAAGATTTATTGAATACTGCAGGATTTCGATATGAGATGACATGTCGTAAGTTAGCAGCACTCAGGACTGAAGGGTATAATGTTGAAGTAATGTGGGAATGTGATTTCAACAGATTCCTCAAAGAAAATCCTGCTATAAATGTGCATCTTTCATCTCATCCTATTGTAGAATGCACACCCTTAAACCCTCGAGATGCTCTCTACGGTGGTAGAGTAGAGACTGTCAGAACCTATTACCAAACAAAGGAAAATGAAACCATCTGTTATAGGGATTTCACCAGTCTATACCCTTATGTAAACAAATACTGCTGTTATCCTGTTGGACACCCTAAAATATTTCTTGGTGAAGATATTCCTATCGTAGATGAAATTCTGAAAATGGAAGGTCTCATCAAATGTAGAATATTACCTCCAAGACATCTTCTACACCCCGTTCTACCGGCAAAAATTAACCAGAAATTAATGTTCGTTTTGTGTAAAAAATGTGCTCTTCAAACACAGTGTGAAGAAAGGTGTGAACATTCTCCAGACGAACGTGCACTAGATGGAACTTGGGTTATAGCCGAAGTTAGAAAAGCATGCAGTTTAGGTTATAACGTTCTAGCTGTTCTGGAAGTGTGGCAGTATGAAACTGTTCAGTATGATCCATCATCTAAGACAGGAGGATTATTTACAGGATATGTAAATACTTTCCTTAAGATTAAACAAGAAGCAAGTGGGTGGCCTGCATGGTGCCTCACTGAAGAAGATAAAAAACGTTACATACAAAACTATTTCAGCAAAGAAGGAATTCTTCTAGATGAATCCAAAATAGAGATAAACCCTGGAAAACGTACCCTTGCAAAACTATGTCTAAATTCTTTGTGGGGAAAATTCTGTCAACGGGAAAATCTGTCCCAAACAAGTATCATTACAGAAACAAAGGATTTTCTAGACAAAATGACTGATCCTAACATAACAATTAACAGTGTACTATATCTGAATCAGGAGACTGTTATAGTGCATTGGAAATATATCCAGGAAGTTCTCAAACAGAACACGAAAATTAATGTTCCTATAGCAGCCTTTACTACATGTCATGCTCGTCTAAAATTGTATGAACTGCTGGAGAAATTAGGGGACAGAGTATGTTATTGTGATACTGATTCAGTCATATATATAGATGCCCCTGATATGATCTACCATCCTGAAATAGGTGATGCACTCGGTGAACTGACAGATGAACTAGAATCTTTTGGTAACGAAGCAGTTTGTAGGGAATTTGTTTCAACAGGACCAAAATGTTACAGTCTTAAGGTATGTAAACCAGAATGTGCACCCGAATATATATGTAAAATTAAAGGAATCACATTGAATGTAGGAGCCTCACAGGTAGTAAATTTCGACACCATGTGCCGTATGATTAAAGGTGAAGAATTAGAAGTTGTGGTGAAAAATATTTTTCGTATAAGAAGAACCAAAGAACTCAGAGTAATCACCACAAACGAACAAAAAATTTTTCAAGCTGTGTTATTAAAACGTAGGTTTTCTGAAGACTTCCTCTCCTACCCATTCGGGTATTATTAAATGTACAGGCAGATAATTTTGTAATATCCACAATGGTGAACAATGTTGTGTGAAATACAACATTTTTTGTTTTGTATATATAATATTTTTTGTATATAATAAATACTATGTGTATAGACAGATAATTTTCTAAATTGACATTGGTCAATAATTTTATGTTTAAAATATAACATTTTGTGGTTTTGTATGTAATAAATATGTGTTTTTGTAGAAATGTAGTATGTAAATATGTTTCACATTTTGTAAAAAAAGTAATGCTATGTAGATATATTGTCAATTTATGTATATATTATGGTAACAGAGTCAGAAACTACTGTGTTATCTTCTACCCATTTGCGTATTACTAAATGTACAGACAGATAATTTTCTAATATTGCCAATCAATGGTGAATATTTTTATGTTTCAATTATAATTTTTGGTTTTGTATGTAATAAATATCTGTTTTGCAAGAACGTAGTTTGTAATTATGTTTTACAATTTTTATAAAAGTAGTTATATAAATATCTATTACACATTTTATATAAAAAGTAGAGTTGTGTAAATATGTTCTCAATTTTTATATAGATATATATTATGGTAACAGAACCAAAAACTATCATTCTTCTTTCGATTTCCTCCAATTCACTATCGTAAAAATTCTAAAACATGGTGTTTCCTAAACTTGTTCATCCTTTTACAATGATGGTCTGTGGAGCATCAGGGAGTGGTAAAACTACTTTCGTGACAAACCTTGTCGACTCTATTGCTCATCTTGTAGAAGGACCTGTTAAAAAAATAGTATGGTGTTACGATCAGGAAAACAGTACCCCCAAAAATATTGGTAATGTAGAATACCATAAAGGAATTGTTGATTGGCAATCGTGGAACGCTAAAACTCCCACCCTTGTAATTTTAGATGATCTTATGATGGTTGCTCAAGGAGAAAAGTTGCCGATCTTTTCACAAAAGGTAGTCACCACAAGAATATTTCGGTAGTCTTCATAACACAGAATCTTTTCCACCAGGGAAAAAATTGTAGAGATATCTCTTTAAACGTAAAACATTTTGTCATATTCAAAAATCCACGAGATATGAACCAATTCACCGTGTTCGCACGACAACTTCATCCTCACCGTATGAAAGAACTCGAAAAAGTATATATAGATGCAACAAAACACCCTTTCAGTTATTTGTATATTGATCTTTCCCAGTCAACACCTGATCCTCTACGTTATCAAACAGATATTTTTAACAAGGATTATTCGACAGCATATCTTCCTCACGAATGTCTAAAACATCGAGATGAGGAAAACGAGGAAGACACGTATCAACTCACCTTCTAACAGGAATAGACATTCGAATTCTTTCAAGAAACATTCACCTTTTTTGCACGTGTTGAAAAATTCACCGCCCAAAATCCGTAAATCATTATTGAAAAGTGCTCCGAAAAAGACAATACGTTTCATCAGCGAATGCTGCCTGAACGTTTTAAAAGGAAACGTGAAAATTAAACCGTCCGCAAAACGTCGTCTGACACCTTACAAGTCGGTCATACGCAACCTAGTGAAACCGAAAGTGAACATCGAGAAACGCAGAAAGCTTCTTGTTCAGAAAGGAGGATTTCTACCTTTACTTCTAGGCTCCTTGTTATCGGGTCTTCTCGGTACTCTCATTCCTCATTGAGAAATGACATCTTCTTACAAAAAGATGATCGTCCTTTCACCGGAACAGTTAGCACGTATTCGTGGTTCCGAATTGTCTGTAACTCAAAAATTATCCGTTCTAGATAAGAAGATGAATGATATTCTAAAAATGAAAAATATATCAGACGATCAAAAATGGCGTCTCTACAGAAAGGAACTGGACGAGTATTTATGGCTGAGTCGCAAATCCAAAGAACCATTACAGATTCCTATTGTTCAAGATAACGACGGTTCTTCTATTTCACCAGAATCAACGTATTTTCCTCAGAACCTAGCAGAGACATTACCCCGTAATACACGTCATCAGTTACAGAATATCATAGATGAGTACCAATCTACGGCACAACATTTGATAGACGAACGTCAGGAAAAAACACTTCCGGATCCGAAAACGTTGAACTTCTCATCGTCGCCAACGGAAAGCCCTGGACCGTCTCATCGACAGAAGAAGAAGAAAAAGAAAGTGACCGTCCGTGTTTCCAGGAAAACTACACCTTTTCTGAGAACATCTGACGCTTACAAACTGGTTCCTCTGAGAAAAAGCCGTAGACAGAGAGATCGGTCATGGGAGTCTCTAAGTTGAAACACAATAAAATTCTAACCAAAATATATTACAATCCCCAACACCATGCTTCATTCTCATCTGTAGATCGTCTGTGGAAAGCGGTACGGGATAAAAATATATCCCGCGATACGGTGAAAAAATGGCTGATGCATCAGGAAACCTACACTCTCCACAAACCTGCGAGAAAAAGGTTTCCTCGAAATCATTACAATGTATGGAACATAGACATGCTTTGGGAAGCTGATCTCAACGACATGGCATCGATTCAAAAACATAACGACGGATACAAATATCTTCTGACAGTGATCGACGTATTTTCAAAATATGCCTTTGCATTACCGCTAAAAAATAAAACAAGCAATTCGGTAACCGAAGCTTTCAAAACTATTTTCGAAGAAAACAGACGGAAACCTGTTACACTACAGACCGACCAAGGAACGGAATTTACAAATTCTACATTCCAGAAATTTTTAAAAAATGAACATGTACAGTTCTCGACAGCAACAAATTATCCTGTGAAAGCGAGTGTAGTGGAACGTTTCAACAGAACATTAAAAGAACGGATGTGGAAATATTTCACCTCAAAACAGACAAGACGCTATGTAGATATTTTACCGCAACTTCTCGAAGGTTACAATACGGCAATCCATAGTTCCATAGGAATGGCCCCTCGAGATGTCAACGAGACAAATGTTTACATTGTGTGGAAACGTCTTAACAAACCTGACAAACATGTCTCGCAACCGTCTTCAGATTTTAATGTAGGTGATATTGTACGAATTTCGGTCGTCAAAGGACATTTTGAGAAAGGATACGAACAAACGTGGTCACGAGAACTTTTCAAAATCCATTCCCTTGTTCAGCGAACACCTGTACCTGTATACATATTAGACGACTTAAATGAAGAACCTGTAAAAGGTACATTTTACAAACATGAACTGCAGAAAGTTTATTCGGATCCTGACGAAGAGTATAAAATTGATAAAATTTTGAACACCCGAGGAAAAGGAAAAAATTTGGAATACCTGGTTCGTTGGCTCGGATATCCGCCTAGTTTCGATTCATGGATCAAGGCATCTTCCGTAGAACAGTTATCGGGAAAATAATTTCCAAAACATATTTATATCAAAATATAACGGTACTGCGATCCAGTGAGTCCTCTGTGTTCGGCGAGAATGGATGATAATTTCTACGTTTACCTCCTATCATCTGCATCGGAGGAATATTTTCCAGACAACACACTCACCCATTTCACCGTAAAACTTGCTAAACGGATCGATCTGTCTCCAGAATTGTGGGAAGTCGGATTGGCAGAACTACATTATTCAACTCTATACGACAATGTTTTGGAAACTGATTCTGGAATGTTAACTATTCCTGTTCGGACATATGCAAGTGCTGAGGACCTAGTCTCTACCATCATCGAATCTCTCCCCGACGACCTGGAAATAAGGAGATCCGTTCTCGAGAAATTCTGGCATTTTTTGACGGAACCGCAATGGGGAACATTTGGATCTACTGTTTGTGCGGATAACACACTCTATATTAACGAACAACCATTTTATTTTCCTGCAACAACATATACGATAGAGGATCTGATTTATTTCCTGAAAACAGACCCTGCTAATGTAGCTGTTCCTACTCATCTCAGGTTTTTCTTCAAACAGGCCGTGTACAAACATCTATCCGTGATAGGGGTTCCCAAGCCTGAACCTGACGATGCACCAACAAATACCGTTACACCCATAAACGAAACTGATGACTATGCTAAATTTCGATATGACATATTGAAATCTATTTATTCTACGCACGCACAGTCCAATAGCGTTGTGGATAAAAACCCATATATATTTATTTACTCCGATCTGGTGAAACAACAATTGGTCGGGGGAGAAATGGTACGTCTCTTGCGTCTTACCCGAAAACAGTGTTCGGACACAAATACGTCTTGCACAGTACCCGTAGCCCATCAATCATTCGACCCGATTCATTACGTTCCTCTGGATAAAGCCTCTTTCGAAACAATAGAAATTGCTTTGTACGATAGAAAAGGAAATTTCTTACCTTTGAGAACTGGGTCCGTACCCACAATCGCTGTTTTACATTTTCGTAGAAAAGCAAAGTCCTTTTAAAAAACAGTAGACAGCTATTTCTCTCAGTCTTTGTCGAAAAGCGAATGAATCACCATGAATTCGCAGACCGAATATTATAGTAACCAAATCCGTGGAGGAATTGGGCCCATCTACCGTTCAACTAGAAATCAAAAAGGGAGAGGATTGGGGTCACTTTTCGCAGGACTGTTTAGAATGGTGAAACCTCTACTCTGGAGCGGTGCAAAGACGATCGGAAGAGAAGCTTTAAAAACAGGAGCTAACATTATCACCGACATTGCAACAACCCAACAAACTCCGAAAACTATTGTTCGTCAACGGGTACGTGAAGCAGGTCAAAATCTTCAAAGTAAAGCACAACGGAAAATCGACTCTCTGGTAGGTTCCGGTATAAGAAGAAAACCTGCAACAAGAATTGCTCAGTTGATGTTAAAACGTTCAGCCACCCGTATTAGAACATCTACGATCCGTAAAAAACGAGCATCCAAAAAACGAAGGAAAACATCCGCAAAATCTAGGAGAACACGTAAAAGAAAAATCAAACAGAAGGTCTCAGGGAAAGATATTTTTGGATAATGATGGAGGATAACATGTGCATGATCTCGCAGTTCGACCTCTTCCGGAAAAAACCTATTCAGCAAAATGTGGAAAAAACGTACACAGCCACCTACAAACCTATCGCTTCCATCGATAATCAGAATATAATTCAGTATGTCATACCGGCGGCAGGAACTGATTTTCTCGATCTTTCATCTGCATATCTCCGTCTGCAAACGCAAATGGTTAAACAGGATGGAAGTCCCATGAGTGCTTCCGAAACCGAAAATGCCCTCACAAAAAACTGCGGGGTCGTGAATTATCTTCTCCATTCACTCTTTTCCCAATGTACAGTGACTCTCAACGGCATTGCTGTAACAACCGCCGATAACAATTACGCATATAAAGCGATCTTCGAAGCAGCTATCAATTACGGAAGCGATGCCGCAAACACGCATCTCACGAATGCCCTATGGTATTTGGACACACCTGAACATCAAGATGAAATCACTGCCGACAACACAGGTTTCACCACCAGAAAAAAAATTTTCCAGTATGTTCCGACGACCGGAAATCCTACGGAAGTGACAGCCGTGGTCGACCTTATGGGAAAACTTCACATAGATTTCTTCCACCAGTCTAAATACCTGATCAACGGTGTTGAAGTACGCATCGATCTAGCTAGATCACGTGACGCTTTTTACATCTGGGGAGACCAGACATCACCTACAGTCAGAATAAAAATTTTAAAGGCTGTTCTCGAAATAAATCACATCATTCCTACTCCTACCACCAGTTTGGCCATAGACAGAGCACTCACTTACGCTCCTGCTCATTATCCGTTCACCAGAAGCGTCATCAAAGCTTATTCTTACGTCGCCGGAACGCAGCAGATTTCGATCGATAATGCTTTTCAAGGTCCTTTTCCGAATGTTGTTCTTTTTGCTATGGTATCCACCGCCAGCTTTCTCGGAGACAGTAAGAAAAATCCGTTCGACTTTAGAAGTTATAACCTATCTTCTTTCCATCTTGTGAAAAATGGAGAACTCGTACCTTCCGAACCTTTACGGATCACCACAGGAGGAAACAGCGGATTGATAACACGTGCCTATCAAACTCTATTTTCCGGTACAGGCATTCACCACGCTAATTACGGACACCAGATCACACGGAAAATGTTCGAGAACGGATTCTTTTTCCTGATTTACGACATAACGCCAGACTCTTCAGGAAACGACACGCACACCAGTCTCCAGGAACAAGGCATCATCGGAGCCGAGATGCAGTTTTCTCCTCAGCTGTCGGAAAATATAACATGCCTTTTGTATGCTGAATTTGAATCTGCAGTAGATATACCTAAAGATAGAAGTGTCATCCTCCATCAGTGAGACCGAATTTTCCATAAATATGTCTGCCTGTGTTTCTGACTCACAGTGTTATCGAAACAGCTCCGATGTAAACATTATACTGTTTGTGATGGAAAACATAAGCAGCATGAACACATCGCAGATCAGACAGATTCTATCTCGTAACTGTTCCACCAGAAACATTTTTTACGGTGTTTACCCGAGAGATCTTTTACCTCGGACGTTTCCTACCCCGGCCTTGATCATCGCAAACACTGACAAGTCCGACTCCCCGGGTACACACTGGGTGGCCTTCTATTTCGACAGAAACAATGTGGCCGAGTATTTCGATTCATACGGATTTCATCCTTTCTATCAAGAATTCGTAACTTTCCTGAACAGTCATTCCTCGGTCTGGACTTACAACAACATTCCCTTGCAGGGGATATTGGCCACAACATGCGGTCATTACTGTTGCGTGTATGCTTATTACAAAGCACGTCACGTTACAACCAAGGATTTCATCCAGACATTTCCACCAGGTATCAGTAAAGATGGATATATCCTGCACCGTTTTCGTCAGATCTTCAAATGTTTACCACATTCCAAGTGTCCCAGAGGGGAACAAACGTGTTGTTCTATCCACACGATCCGGGGTCGTGTTATGAAAAAATCTATTTAAAATGTGTGCTGCGTATCTTTCTCTCAGTGTCATCGAGACAGTTCTAGTGAACACACCATGGAACCTCCTGCTGTTTCTATAATGGAGAAACAAGACAAACTTGTGACACGCATGACCCATCAGGATGATGTTTCCAAACGTAAACCTCGAAAACGTGTGCAACCCGTTAAATTAGAAACCGTTACTATCAAGAACGAGGCGGCTGACGAAGGAATGGATGTGACTACGGACTGTGATTTCATAAAGAGACGTAGGGAAATTGGTTTTTCCACAGACAAAATCGAGTGTCCTAAACTACATGACGTAGATGCATGTTTAGATCTCTATCTTGCAAACACATATTTTCTGAACAAGGAAAAAAACAAGTACGTAGCCATAGGATTCGAAAAGGAATCCCCTTTCAGTTTAGTGTGGGAGTTTTCGCAACAGGGGAGATCACCCGTACGCATCGATTCTAAACAGATTAGAGAACTGTGTGCTTTAAAATCTGACTTACTGAATTACGTCGACACTGGTCGACGATTCAATTATTTGGTTACTGGAAATATCACCGTTAGTGGTGTAAATTTTTTCGGGAAACGTTGTATCTCGATGTATCAACATCATTCACCGGATGCTTTCATTTTCACAGCCTCTGAACTACATTTACTTATGTGTAATCTTTTCAGACCTCTGCAAAAATTAATGAACGAACGTTATCATAAATTACAACCCGAAATGGAGGCTTTTGTATATTGTATAAAAAAGAATATGGTTTCAGAAAAAAAAGAAGTACCCGATGTATTGAACTATTTTTATGTACTTTGGTACAACGAACTGATGATCGAAATATATCTTGAGAACGATCTTGGACACACATTGGTATTGTAAATAAAATCTGTTATATATTTGCTGTTGTAAACTATCCATTGTATTTCATATTGTAAATAAACCATTGTTACTTTTATGTATTATGTAAAATTACCATTATCGGTGTCCATATGTAAATATATTTCACATCGTGATCGAATCATATTGTTAACCTATATCTACAATTATAAATAAAACATTTGTAAATGTTCAAAAAATCTTTTATTTCTCGTACTTATTACAATAGAAACTGTACATCTTCCAGACATTTTCAACTGCACAATTTTTTTTCACGTTCTCACATTGACTATGTTCTCTGCATTTTCCTGCAGTCTTTTTCACACTATCCAACTTTGGACATTCAAGTTCTTCGATGTTGCGCACAGATATTTTACCCATACGTTTTTCTCCAAGTAATTTTTCCAACCATTTAATTTTCTCCATACCTTTGACGTACACTTCCTGATTCACAAGCATAAAATATAAAACGTCTCCTAATTTCTCATACGGTAGCCACCCATCTCCCCAGTTCAGACCGTGTTTGTTGGTACGGAGCCAGTAATTCACCCGGCGATACTTTTCACTCAACAAGTGAAAACCATATGGAGATTTCACTAAACAGTCAAATGCGCTGTCGAAAGGAAATTTTAAAATCCCCACTTCTTTCCACACAAATTCTCCTCCTGCTCCGCGAAGACCTTGAATGTCCAAAAAACAGGCATCCATTTTGTTCAACAGGTGAAAACAGTTAAGGTATCTTCAATGCTGCCCCGGCATACGGCACACTTGTCCAATTGAGAGGCACAGAGACCACAGGCTATAAAATGTCGACACGGAAGAATTACCACACTGCAAGAGTTTTCAAAACATATTTTACAGAGTAGCACAGAATCCACACTCAGATTATCGGATGTTTTTTCAGTAGTTTCCACACTATCACAATATTTGCAACTTTTCGAATCACTGTGTATCGCTGCAACACTCTGTATGTAACTACAGGCTGGTATTGCCTGGTAATGCTCTAGAATCGGGCAATCTTCGGATGTCCAATCACACACTCCGTACCCACAATGGAAACATATTACCTTATCACTGAATCCTGAATAATAAAAACCTGGAGTGACTAATTCTTCAGCAGTCTGACGTAATCCTATTGGCCACTTTCTGTAAGTCTTGTATCTCGCATTCACTGACATATAATCGGTGGTAAAAGGACCGCCTGCTATCAGACGAGTATGGTATGTATACACTCTCATATGTCGAACAAAGAAAACTCGTATGATACTGTAGGTGACGGCGTTGTAGGTATCGGGTATGAAGGTTCAGCCAGAATATTCTCAAAATCAGATACTGTAGGTGACGGGGTCCTCGGTAACGGCGATAAAGGTTCAGCCTGAATATCCTCAGGATCGTCGGGGAACAGCCGTCTGCGAAAATAGAAACCTTCGGGAGGAACCACAGGGAAACAAGGATGACCTTCTAAGTTAAGTAACAATGGACGATCACAGCCAGAACACCACACGGAATTTCTGTCTGCCAACAAAGAAAGCCACTCTTTCACTCTCTTCTTCAAAGCTTCGCCCAACTCTTCCTTCCTGCGACGTAGTTCGCAGATACACCCGTGACTCGGAAATCCTGTTCTCTCGTCACCTCTTCTTTTCCTCTCTTCTATCTCCTTCAAAGTCTCGCAGCGACGGTGAAGTCTTTTTCCTGAACCGTTGACCACGTGACATCCACACCAGGGAGATTCAGGTATCGCTACATACATAAACGGGAAATAACTCAGCAACCGATCCAGGGCCGTTCGATCGCTGTCCAGATCGCCGCAAGACCGAACAAGTTCCCAGAACTCTTCGTAGCTGATCTCGTAGAAATTCACACCATTATCAGACAAACGTGTACCGCTTACATCCATCCTCACATGATACTATTATCCTCCATCCTTTCTATTTATACCCTTTTCCCTCCTACGTCACCATTTCCGTTAAACAAACTTCAAACTACAAGGCTACGCCCAAAACATGTTCGGGCATGTTCACACAGAACCGTTACACCACCCAGACAAACCTACGCCCAAAACATGTTCGGACATGTTCTATTCAGACAGAAAACCGTTAAACCCATTTCCAGGAATCTCAGACTCATCAACGGTCTCAAACGGGAAACGCTAGGGGTCAAGCGGTCACGTGGTCAAGCGGTCAAGTGTGGTCAAGCGTGGTCAAGCGTGGCCAAGTGGTCAAGCGTGGTCAAGTGGTCAAGCATGGTCAAGCGGTCAAGTGGTCAAGCGTGGTCAAGCGGTCAAGCGTGGTCAAGCGTGGTCAAGCGGTCAAGCGTGGTCAAGCGGTCAAGCGTGGTCAAGCGGTCAAGCGGTCGAGCGTGGTCAAGCGGTCAAGCGTGGTCAAGTGGTCAGCGTGGTCAAGTGGTCAGCGTGGTCAAGTGGTCAAGCATGGTCAAGTAAAAGACGAGACACTTCCAAGAAACACAGTTAACGCCCACCTCTTATCTTATCACTTCCGGTCAGGCTCGAAACACACTCCTTATCTCAGAAAACGCCTACCCCTTATCTTATCATTTCCGCTCTTATCTTATCTCATTTCCGGTTTAGGTGGAATGGACGGGGGGGTCTTACTACTACTACCCCCGGTATATGTTTTATTGTATATATCGACTAAAATATCAAATCCCCTTTTAGGTAAGCTCTTTATAGCTTGGTATGGAATTCCATCCATTCCTGGTGCTGAATTTTTAACTCTATGTAGTATATTATGTAATTCTATGACAGTCACAGCTGGAAACTCTCTTGTAAAAATTTGTTGTGGAACCAGAGGAGGTTGATATTCTATATTTACTGAAGGAGGCGCAATCATGGAGAGAAATTCATTTTGCCAGGTTACATCAATTGTCTGTTTCCTGCTTAGTTTCGGGTGTCTTAAGTAATTAAATTTTTTCCAGACGAGTTTTATAGGTTCAGCATTTCCTAGAGAGTTACAATAATTTATCCAGGCTATTTTTTTGGCTTTTTTGAAAGCTTTTTTAGCAAGAGCCTGACTTCTCTTCCAGGCAATTTTGTGGGTAATTGTGGGTCTGCTAGCAAATGTTTTCTCATCACGTTTACGGTTCTGTTTAGCAGTCTCGCATTCTGGTGTCCACCAATATAATTGTGGGAATCTATGTGTATCTTGCCCTTTTGAACGTACACCTACGATATCCAGAGTTTTTGTAATTAGTTGTATAAATTGAGAATACGAGATATCAGTATTAGATCGTAAATTTTCTGATAATATCAAGGAGTCAATTGTTGTGGAATACAATGACCAATCAATAAGGTTAGTTTTCCAGCGTCTAAGGAGAGGTGTATTTCGCGGGATCTGTACATTATACATAAATCTTCCTTGAACATGTATGGGTAAGTGATCACTTCCACGCATATCCTCATCCACAAACCAGGTAAGTTGGGGGAAAATTTCATCAGACACCATGGTTAGATCTATCACAGAAGGATTATTTCCGGATCGAGGAATATGTGTTATGGAACCATCATTAAGTATGATAAAATTATTATGTTCTATCCAGTCCACTAAAATCTGGCCTAAATGATCTGATCGTGAACCGCCCCACATTGGATGATGCCCGTTAAAATCTCCTACACAAATATAAGGGCCTGGAATATTGTCCAGAATACCTTGAAAATCTTGTAGTTGTATTTTTTGAGATAACGAATTCGAAGGTATGTAAAAATTAATAATACTGAAATAAAAGTTTTGTATTTTTATGCGCACTGCTATGATTTCTACATGATATTTGTTTACTATATTAATTTTTGGGTATAAAAAAAGAGTTTGGTGGGCCACACTCTCATGAATGTGTATGCTCACACCTCTTTCATTGTGTTGAAATGGCGGACCTATAGTATTATAATATTTTAGATTGTAATTCTCGTATTGCTTTCCTTTAGTCTCTTGTAAACAGAGAATTAAAGGATGGGATTCCTCAATTAGTTTATTTAATTCGATTTTACGTGCGGAAAAACTATTTATATTCCACTGAATTAAAAATTCCATTCCCTACAATATACTATTAATTTTTTCCCCTTTGATTCCTGGATTTATGAAATTAAGTTTTGTAAAACAGTCAAGAGATTCCCTGTTAGCTCATGAATATGTTTAAGTAGTGGTTGTTGTCTTCTAAGTTCTGATATATTTATTAGTGCCGACCACAGCTCTGGCAAAGTTTGCATTAAAGATTTATACAGTGCCTGAAGATTTTCCGCCGGAGGATTTGAAATGATCTGTCTATTTGATGATCTATGCTCATGTGGATGTTGCTCAATGTGATTGGATCCAGACTGGGGTTGCGCATTTCGTCCAATTGGGGGTGATGGCGTATTCTCCTCGTCTTCGGATAAACTGTCAAGTGATGAAGATTCATAAAATAGCTCTTTAGGTGGTTTTGGAGTTTCTCGTGTCCATATATTACTTCTACGTGAGTGCAGCCCATCTTTTCTCACACTCGTGTGATTTTTCTGTTTTCGCATTGAGGGTTGCGAGGATGTAACTATTTTAGGAGTTATTGACTCTCTAGTTGTCACAGATATTAATGGACGTGCCATTGTACATTGGATGACCTCAGCGTGAGAGGGGAGCGGTGGAAATTGTTTAGCAGTTAATGGAGGTGCCAAAATGTCTCTTCTGGTTAGAGGTGGTTTATATGTCCCCAATATTTTTGCCTTAGCTTCAAAATAAGATAAGTTTTCCTCCGCCATCCGCGTCTGTATTTGCTGTTCTATTTGTCGTTGAGGACAATCTGGGGATGTAGCTCTATGATTACCTCGACATATGACACAAATAGGAACTTCTGTGCAGGAATCTCCATGTTTTTCTTTTCCACAGTTGATGCAGATTGCTTTTGAACGGCAGTTCTTAGTTTGATGCGCATAACGGAAACAGTTTTGACATTGTAAGACAGACCTCGTTCTATGTCGGACCTCGAAAATTTCACTGTTTACTAGTATTCTTTCTGGTAAGACATTACCCTGAAAGGTTAGGCATATTAATTTTTTGTCTCTCAGATCGAAAGAACCCGTATTATTCCATACTTTCTTCTGCATACGCCTCGCACTGATGACTGGGATCGCCGATTGCACTCCATCCATAATGTCTTGTACACTGATATCTATGCCAACTCCGAAAATAAGACCGTCTCGCTGTACAAGAGCTTGAGGAATTCTAGCTCGAACCTGTAAATCCTTATGATACATTTCGTTTTGTGTGAAAGCATTTGCAGCTTTTGCATTTGGAAAAGTCACACGGACTCTATTTTTACCACACTGTTCGATCAATTCTATGTCTAGTCCTGCCTTTCGAAATTTATTCCCTGAACTGCCACCGGACAGTTTTCCTATATTTTTTCCTGTTCCCTCTAACAGTACTATATATGTACCTGATTGTGCATTGTCATATGTGTACTGTCGTGATGGAGAATTTTCATTCTCGTTCGATCGGATGATTTTATCTGGTTGGGCAGGTGATTCTGAATCCGCCGATCTCTTTTTTGCACGATGTTCTTGTTTTTCTTCCACCCCTTTCATGATAGCATCCTCGTCATTCACTCTTGA
Organism: Lepisma saccharinum; assembly: GCF_977018435.1. Classification (NCBI taxonomy): domain Eukaryota; kingdom Metazoa; phylum Arthropoda; class Insecta; order Zygentoma; family Lepismatidae; genus Lepisma; species Lepisma saccharinum. The sequence goes on along the minus strand of NC_139250.1, from coordinate 63,981,180 downwards.
TATATTAGTCTGTAGAAAGACGGGAGTTTCACCACCGCTTAATGCTAATAGAGTATCAGCAGCACATAGGGTTGCTTCTTCCCCCATTACACTGATTAATAGCGTTCAGGTGAGTCAGTTTATCGTTACCACTACTATACTCTTATTTACACAAATACACACACTAAGTTAATAAATCCAAATTAATTTTCACTTCGAATACCTCACAAGAGGTATTTTATAGTCAAACACGTAATAACTACGAAATAAAAACCGGATAACACAATCACGATCCGAAAAACCTCGTAGCCGAACACAAGCTCAACGCCATTTTTTTCCAACACTTTATCAACCTTGTTGTGTACTCAAAATCACAAACCCTGAGACCTTCTGTAAACAAAACCACCTGCATGCAGAAAGCATTGCGAACTCATAGAAGTAAAATAATCCACACGAAAATTCAGCGTTGTTACAGGATTCATTACGTAAGGTCAAACAATGGCCAATTTGTAGTATGGGATACGCTGCCGCAAATGACGTCTCACTTTAAACCCAATGCTCTTTCTTTTTTTTTTATTGCTTCACCTTTATGGTTAACTCTTTCCACCAGTAATCATTTCCCATAAATTTGGCTTCTTTCTTGCATGTGAATTGAATATATTTTACTTGCATTTTTTTTAGACAAAATGATATAACATGGTAATGTATATTTCTAAGGATGATATAGATAGGAGTGTATTTGAAATTTGTTTGTAGATTTTATGTAAATTGTATCTTATGTAAATAAAATATATAATGGGCATAAACAGCCATATGCATTGCTGTAAGTCCAATAAATATATTGATGATGATGATCAAAACAAGACAAAGAAAGTTCGTAAATTTATTGCGGTTGGAAACTTTGACAAGCATCCTAATAACTATACTGCTGGACAAAAAAAACCGGACACTTGCATTTTTTGTGATAACGCAATGGGTCGATAAAAGCTCTGATTCTAGGGCTAACTAAATGTTGCAGAAACTGAATTAAGTACGAATGCATAAACAAAGTCCGAGCCTATGAATGGTGCATATGGTACTACATGATCTGCCGAACATTCTGTAATATACCTGCGAGCTGTCATTGCAATTCAGATGTCAAATATTAAGGTGTCCGGTTTTCATTGTCCAGCAGTATATTTTTGTTCCACCAAATATAGTGGACTTCGTAAAATAACTTGGTGACATGGCAAGGCAAGGTAAGTGTGAACATTTTCTAGTAATATGCATTGTAACTTTCAATGAGCTTAGATATTTGTGTACATAATGATATTTTATATCATTGGTTATTTTCTAAAAATAATCATGTGAACAGCAAGGAAGTAGTGCAACTTAGTAATATTGCCTGACTAAAAATAACATGCCGAGTTCTATGCGTGCGGAATGGTCTCAGTGTTCTCTGAGCTTGTTTTCAAAACACCAGCAAGGACAGCCTTTGAAAAGGGGTGAGAAACAGATTCTACTCAATATTTATGTAACGTTCTGTCAGTGGTATCCTGAGAAACCAGTAAATGAAGTGGTCAAGTTGGTATCCCAGTGCAGTGGTGTGTCAGTGTCTGCAGTTTTAAGGGTTATGAAAGAGAGAATGACCGGGAGAGTAACAATATATGCGGCTGCATATTCGTCTGATGTTTTGAGAGTGGGTTCTCACATTCAGAGGCTCTTATATAAAATGAATAGGTGAGGCGAACTATGAGTGTAAAGCAGATGATTGCGGTCATGAATCAGCTGACGCGGAGTGATACATCGAATGGGTGAGACCGTTTGTTTACAGAAGGTCTCAGGGTTGGTGATTTACACTATAGTGCAGTTTGAAGCCATCTTGCACCCTCGTTGTCTAAAGGTAGCAGACGATTCTCACCGAACAAACCAACCTCCTGGCTCGTGCGTTTGGTGAATCTCGTTCTTGCACGAGTCGTACAGAATGCGACTTTTGGGACAGCATAATGAACCTCACGAAACGCACGGAAGCACTTATGGAACGGCCAGTTGCCATAACTCGTTTAACGCGTTAAACTCGTGCGACTTTCGGAACGGGCCCTTTCGTTCGATTCGTTCGTTTCGTTATGACTAGAGCCCGGAAGTTTGGCAAAATGCCTCTTTTTATCTACTGCATATATTGATAAAATTTTTCCGGATATACGTTTCTTATGTTGTTTCGAATGTTTTGGAAGCCTTTTCATTTTGACTATTTTGCCTATTTGGGACCCCACTGCCTATTTTTAATTATAATGCCTTTTTTTGCCTTTTTCAATGAAATTTGACAATTCTTTTAAAAAAATGTGTATATAAATTATTTTTCTCCCCAAAAACGTTGTTGGCATTTATTTTTCTTCCGTTTATTGTGTGAATAATTTTCGCCTTATTTAAGTAATATTGAACTCACGCATTTTTCAACATTTCTGAAGGAGAAAAGTGTGAGAAAAAAGTATTTCATGCTGAGTCAGGATATTGCCTTTCGGTTAACATTTCTTGTGCATGATTGACTGCTGCAGTGGACAGGTTAATTTCGAACACAAAGAAAATATTTCTCAAATCTCCCTCTCGAACCCGAAAATTTCAGGAAGTTGCGATTGAGCTTAGTTTATCTCAGCAACCAGTCTTGACGAGATAGGGAACCTGGATATCAGCAGCTATATATTATGCTAAGAACCTTCAAAAAATCAGTGAGGTGATCGATGCTCTTCCAGAAAATGAAGCGGCTTCAATTCGTGTGCTATTCAAGTTTACTTTTGCACATTATGCATTGCCAGAGACAATTACAATTATAGCATCCATGAAAATCTTCGAGGAATCTATGCAGCAGATGATGGAAGTGCCAGGAGAAAAGGGGTCTGCTGTTGCGGAAAAGTGCTAACGGGTAGTGAGTGCAAATGAGGACTTGAAACAATTGAAAACAGTTTGTGATATTCTAAAAGGTGAAAATGCTGTTACCAAAATGAGTCCAGCTACATTAGCTTGTTATATGTATGCTCCAATAACTTCTGTCGAAGTAGAAAGATCATTTTCTATTATGAAAAACATTCTCTCTGACAGACGACTATCAATGAATGTTGAGAACTTAAAAAGCACCTTGTAGTTATGTGCAATCAAGACGGAGAAAATTGAAATGCTCTTCCCAATTTAGATTTTAACATTTTGCCAGAAGTTATAGATAAAAGTAAGCGACTTCTAAATGTGCCTTTTTTCGGTTTATTTTGCCTTTTTTTTCATTTTTAGTGCCTATTTACCACATTATAAATGCCTTTTTGCCTGCCTATGTTAACGAAAATAAATGCCTGAACTTCCGGGCTCTAGTTATGACTTTCGGAACGCACCCTATGTTGATTCGAAGCAGGCACTGCCCTCTGCTTATTAACGTCACTCACTATTTCAATTCATTATCATCATATTGTATAATGTTTGCTTTGACCAGGCCCAGCCCAGTTTAAGGCCGAGTCTGCTGCCACGCACGTGTCAGCAGTAAGATTAAGCATCAAATTTGCTCCTGCCACGTAATTCATCTGCTAAGAGGATGTTATAAATCTTAAGAACAGATTAAGACGAGAGAAATGCAAGTTTATGATTAGTAGGAATGAATGTACAGGTAATTTAGAACCTTTTTCTTTAGAAAGCATTTTGCGATATTATTGTAATGCAAACAGAACCTAACCTAACTACGAGAGCCAGTGGCGCAGGAACGGGGGGGTACAGGGGTACATTGTACCTCCCCAAATTTTTGAAGGGGGGTACTGTACCCCCCTAAATCCGTAAATCGAGTTGTACCCCCTTTGGTAATTTGACAGCAGACGCAAGGTGCTACTGTTAAAAGAACCTATTTTAAATTCACCCAATAAGAAAGTGAATAATTTTTATAACTTATAAGCATTTATCTTCCTTACCACAGAAATTCAAACCATTGTAAACTGATTCTACTGCATTGTGCTTGCTACTAGTTAGTTCATTGACCTATGCTCTTAGATAAATCTTTAAGGAGATGAAAATTGTTTAAAATGTGTGTGGAACGATGGAATCAGATTTGCTCTCAGAAAATCACGCTGCATACGAATGCTCCTTTGCGTATGGGGGGTACACTTTTCTAAAGAAGTGGTCGCGTCGATTCGAAGATAAAATACAAATCTTCATCAGAAGAGTGTATGACTGACCCCATTTTCTTTTGAATATTGAACATGGAATTTTCCGAAACGTAATACTTACACGAACGAGACGAGACACGACAGACCAACTTGGGGGGTACAATGCACTCCTGTACCTCACCCATATTTTTCATAACTTTGTAAGAGGGTGTTCGGAAAATTATACTTAAACTTATATATTAAGAGATGTTTTATAAAATAGAGTCCAGAGTAACCTACCTGAGCATGAAGTGAATCTAGAATATGTTCTAGCAACTTCAAAGTCGAAACCGAAACAAAAATAAGCACAAACAAGAACGAGAAGGACGGACCTAACCACACAGGAGACGAGATGAAGCTGTGACAGTTTTCGACTCATCGGATTGCGATATTATTCCCAGGTGAAATGAAATTTTTCCTAGACATTTAAACAGGGTGGAATCTGCGATTTTATCAGAGGGGGGACTTATTTTACCTATGTATTAGGTATACTTATAATTGGACATTAATTGCTCAAAATCTGATTTTGATTTCGAATGCAACACAAACACAACACCATTTTAAGTTAAACACTAAAGTCAAACTGTAAGAAAATTTCATTAGTCATATGAATGCACGAGATAAATGATACTCACTGCAGGTTCTATTGGTAGATTTTGGATTGGATTCGTTAGGTCTTTGGAGTGATAGGAATGTTTGATAGATTTATTTGGTTTATTTTACTTAGCATTTCTGCCAGTTTTAGCTAATCGCGAAGATGAGGATGAGTGATGATATGATGGAATTGATGGACACTCACAAATAACACCCCATGCCCAGGCCGGGTTTCGAACCTGGGACCTCTGGCGTCATAGCGCACTATGCTAACCCTTCTGCCACGGAGACCGGCGAGGCGCGAATGTTTTTTGGATTTTCTTTGTAGATTCAAAAATCTGTGAAGCGCATGCTTTTGTTTACATTTAAGTTCACTTTTTCACATAAACAAGAAATTTACATGTCACCTTAAAACACACGCATGTATCTGCATTTAATACTATTCCATATGAAAATAAACCTTGGCCGGCTCTTCATATTGTCCACAAAAAAAAACAACTTTTGAGCGTATGGCTTTCCTTGCTTCCCCTGAGATCTGAAGAAATTAGATTTTGTATATGTAATGATAGTACTTTCAGTGCCTGAAGAGTGTCTGTCATTAGCTAAATATATAACAAATAAATGCTTTGTCAAATGTTTCACAAATATTTCGAAGTTAGACTTCATCGGGAAACATCTCAACGCAGTTTTTTTCTTTTTTAATACAACGCCCTATAGATGTCTGAGAAAATACCAAATAGGCTACATAGCTTCTAAAAGGCATTGGATGTGGTATACATTTGCCATAAATTGTTTAAAGATATTTTTATGCGTAGCTATGGGACATTTAAATTAGAATGAACTGATCTGAAGTGGAACTCTATAAGTATGATAAACTGATTCAGTGGGTGAAAGATGATTATTCTTGGTTGGGGTGGCTCAAGATCCTCCTCAGCCCCTTTAATCTTAACCTGCATTAAAATGAAAAGATGTATCTTTGTTCGCAATTTTCACATTTCGAACTCCTGATTTTCTGTTCCGTTAAATCCAAATAAGCCCAGAAAGAGGTCCAGAGCTTTATATGTTTTACAATTGTTATCAGGTTTTAAAATCTGTTTAAAAAAATCTAAGAAAAACAAAAGAAAAATATATTTATGCAAATTTTGCATTAAATAACAGGACATTCGCGTGTGCTGTTCTAAAATAGAATGTTTCCCATGGCTTCACATTATACCTAGGTATAATGGACGTATTTGGAGGGGGTCCAAGGGGTCCGGACCCACCCCCCGAAAGACTTATCATGTAGTGAAAGTAAATAATCAAAATATAATTGTGTAGCATTAAATATATAATCGATGGCTATTTCCGATCAACTTATTGGAAGGCAATGAATTTCACTCATACGGTTTTGAAGGGTTCCAAATATTTATGCACAGTACTTATGATGATATCCATAAAATATTGATCAGCAACTTTACTTTTCGTTAATTGGATCTAACCTATTTTTTGTTATTCAATAAATATTCAATTATTTTTCTATTTGACATTAAATGCTTACCAAGGCAGTTGTTTTTATGCAAATCTTGGCGATCTTAACTACATGAAAGCTATATAATGAGTACGTGCTGTTATATATCTATTCTTTCACGATCTTTTACCTGTTCATGTAATAATTAACATTAATTAATTTACATATTTAATTAATATTTTAATTTAATATAATTATTCTAATTATTATTATGTATTATTATTGCAACACTTGGTTTGACCCCCCGAAATGTATTTCTAAATACGTGCAGTAGTGTGTATATAATATACATATATATATACATATACATATATATATATATATATATATATATATATATATATATATATATATATATATATATATATATATATATATATATATATATATGGGAGGCTGAATTTTGTACCCCCCTAAATGAAAAACGTTCCTGCGCCACTGACGAGAGCATTTAGGTTTATTATTAGAAGAATGTTGAGACATAATCTTAAAATATTTTTGTGAAAGTAATCGCTACAACTTCACAGTTTGAGTTACAGACGTAATTGCATACATAGCATGATGAAATCACGATAAAACAAAGACGGAGTCTACTGCAACGCGCATCTTTTTTGAGGTTCTAGCAGAAAAAGAACGTGGCAGGAGACACTACCCCAGTTTAATGATGATCGGGGATAAATCGTATAACCTTTCACGCTCTCCTTTTGCAATTGATCCCCCTTTGGATTATTTGACAAAGAAGAAGCAACGTAAGCTGGTAATAGAGCAGAATCATGCGTTAAGTTGTTTTAATTGTGTTGCGTATTAAAATTATGTACATGTGTGTGATTTAGCATATATTTTATTGTACTGCACTGTACTGTACTGTACATTCAACATGCCTTAATTTGCAGCATGGGACATATTGTAATACATTAGTGCAGCAGAAACACGCAGGAGGGAAACAGGAAAGTGAAAATCGACTAAGTTTTTTTTCTCATAATGCCGACCTTTAATTGTGCAGGTGTCAAATGCAATAAAACAAGTTGATAGAAAATAATCACGGTTGATTTACGTGTGAGCCTGTAGAGTTAGAAGAAGCATATCAAATAGTTCCAAACATTTCATAGACATGATACCCTCCGAAGAAAACGAATCTGCAATACCAACATTTGTGAGTATTAGTTTTAGCATACGATATAATTTCAATAAGGGAGTTTTTAAATTTTAAAGAAAACACATGTGTTGTAATTGCTGTACAGTGGGATACAGGATACATAAGTATTACCAAGCAAATTGTCGAAAATGCTCGTGCATTTTCTTTTACCAAATGAGAGCTTCAAGGGTTGCGATTGTTTTATGATTTGTCCTAGCACAAAGACTAATTATCGTAGAATTTTGGAAATCATTGTCACACGAAATTTAAACCTTCCTTAAAGTAATGAGTGCTGTTTGGACTGGGAAAAAAGTTATTTATGTTGAAAAAAAACCTTGAAAATTACCTTACGCACTTCTCATGGACAAGATATTCTTCGTCGCCAACCGACAGTAAATATCGTAGAAGCGTGGGAATGAATGTAGAAGTAAATCGGAACCTTAGTAGAATGCATTTAGGAACTTAATTTTAATGCTAAGGGAACCAAACCTAACCTGCCTAACCTAACCATGATAGCATATATTGAACAAAATATTAATTGATCGCTAAAACCCCGCAGTATGTGTTAACAGACATAAATCGAAATCGAACCATGTAAAAATTGCATTCGTAGCATGATGAAATCGCAATAAAACAAAAGGAACTTGGGCTGCTTCGAGAACTGAAATAGAGGAACGAGCTGGTGACACCTTTTGTATCAGCATTCTTAAAAATATATGGTACAACATTATAGTATAGGGGTGACGGATTTCTTCAAGTTTACAGGAGAAAGTACTTACAGAAATCATTTTCTGTAGCATTGTGGAAGTTCGTGAATGTAGTTTTGATCCATTGTTTCTGCTGCCGCCATTTGCTTTCTGCACGAGAGCAAAATGTTCCGTGTGTAAGATGACGTAACCCCGTAGTCAGTGTTTCAAACTCGCCGTGTTTTCACTAGAACTATGCTTGCCCAACCTAACCTAACCTAATGGAAAATGGTTTTTCGGGCTAACGTCAATGGTTTGTGAGAACGCCAATAGTTTGCGAGGTATTAGCATAATTTCAAATCCGGGCACGAAAGTAGGTATTTTCTGGTGAACGAGGTTGCAACACTGCTTCAATCGACAGAACATTCGCACAACGCGAAGTCCCGGGTTCTATAGCAGGTGGAGGCACATAGTTGTTTGGATCCCACTATAGAGTGTAGGTCCAGTCCCAATTAGCCTTACTGTGCATAAAGTGGACTTAAAAATTCGATCAGTCAATCAATCCTTCACAATTTCTGGTAATAATATGAGATGTGTAGTCACTCTCCGCCTTTGCATTCCCCTTGCCCACAAGCAAGCAACAAACTGAAAATTTGAACAGTTCGAGTGGCGTGAAGAGATCCATCTTGATTTTTTCTTAAAAGTTTACTGAAATTCAGGTTCAGATGCTTGTTTTGTTAGTTTATGTAATACAAGGCGTATCAGAAAATTAAAGATACAAGGGATATATATCTTAGGGAAAATATGTAGAGCATAAGTTGACAACGCTGGCAGTAAGCTTTATCCTTAGTCTTTCGAGCAGTGTTCATCCGCATTGCTGCACTGAGTCTTTTGTGAGTCACACGTGCTGGAAGTGGCTGCAGCGATAAAGAATCTCTCCAAATGCGAAGTGCGGGCTGTGATATGGTTTCTTCAGGTGGGACATACATCGTCAACAATGGCACGACACAAGTTAGTCACATTTTCACGATTCATAATGTTCCCATAAACTGCCGCAATTTGATGATGAATGTCCGATGGTCATTCACATTTTTCTGGGGAAACCATATCACAGCCTGCATTTGGCAGGATTCTTTATTGCTGCAGCCATTTCCAGCACCTGTGAATAAATGCTACTGGAAAGAGTAACGATCAAGGTTACTGTCATTGTTGTTAACTTACGCCCTACATATTTTCCTTTGTGTCTATTTGCTGACATGTCTCGTATATAAGGGACCATTTTACATATATTATGACTAAATCTTTAAAAACTTTTTTGCTAGAGAAGGTTTGCTGGTGGTAAACATAGTAATATCCAAAATACACTACTCATTGCCCTTGTTAACATAAAGCAGAAATCATTTCTGGTGGTTTATTTCAGGGCATTCCTGATGACTTGTGCAAGCAAGCTGGTTTGACAGCCAAATGGGGTCCAGGAGAGAAACTTGTTTTACATGCAGCAAAGCACAAAACATACAAATCACAAGGTAAGCAAATTTTCTTCATACTTTGTTTTTGATTAGAAAATTTTAACAAAAGATAGAAGGTAGGTGTTGTGATGGCTGTCTTGGTTAATTTGCAAAGTGGTTAGCACAGCTAAAACAATGATCACTAAAGTTACAAGTCTTCTCATAATTGTGACACTAAAATGCCCATTTGTAACAATCACCTTTCTCCATCACTGGCTCTATTCTCCCATCTGTCTGCTTTGTTCATAATCAATTCTCTTCTGTAAATAATAATAGTAATAGTAAAGGGGGATACTTCAAAAGTTCTAGTGGCCGAACACATTTAGTGGTCCACTTTCAATCTGCACCGAGGATAGAGTTGCCGGGTTTGTACGTCCAGCTCCACCTGAAATATCTGACCATAAAGTCAGTTTAAACAAACTTTGAAGCTTTGACAAAAGTCGCAACACACAGTTGAAAGTTAAGGTGCTCAAAGTAGAGATTCCTAGCTGAGGAGATGCTTGGGATATCAGGGGTTAGATGCTTGTATGGATCAACATGGAGACAAGACCGTAGGCGAGGGGATGCTTATGCAATTTATCCTATCTGGGAAATGCTTTATGATAATGTTCTTAACTGCATTCCTCCCTCCTCCCCATTTCGACCGATGCACTTATTTTTAATCGCGGTTTAACCTAATGTAAGGTTTTGCTAAGAAGCTTTTTCTATCCAGAAAATTTGGAACTTTAAAATGAGGCATGTATTGTGACTTGTCACGTTTACTGATACGTTGTTAGCAGCACAAATGTGAACTTTTTTACAAATATCTAGTTTGTTGAAATGATTAAAAAAATCTAAGAAAATACACAGTGATTATAGTGTTTGATGTGATGTGGATTCAAATTGAAATGTATACACAATTAAGATTACCTATTTCCATGTGTAATAAAATACATGTTCCTGATTTTTTTTCCTCTTGCGTGAATTTTGAAACTCTGTTTTATTTTTATTTTTTTAACATTTCGATTTTGCTTACTGAAATTACAATTACCTTTTCTTTGTTAAATAACGAGTGCAGTATCTGCTTTTCTTTATCACATTTATCAGTAAATCATAATAATACACATGCCATTATAAATTTTTCCACTACTGTTAGCCAATTTTAAAACCTGAAACGATATGGTAGAGTTGACCATATATTACACTGTATTGTATGGTTGCTGAAGGAAAGCCACTCTGGTCCAAGAATTCATTACTTTTAGTTCAATCTTGTATTAATTACTCCATTAAATGTTTTAAGATCACATTTCAAAATATATAGCTTTATCTTAGTAGATTAGTGGCAGCGGTGGCTCAGTCAGTAACACGTCTGACTACCATGCTAATGGTCCCAGGTTCGATCTCCGGCCGGTTCAAATCCGGGAACTTTTCTAACGTTGGAAGCGGCTCCGGCACCCACCCAGCGTCAAATGACATGGGTACCTGGGGGAAACCCTGGGGTGTAAAGGTGGTCAGGGCATGATACTGATCACATCACCCCCACCCACGACCAGATTAAGAAAGTGTGGGGCGTTATCCCCACACCCCCTATATGCCTTCATAGCGTGGTGCTAAGCACAGGGGAGCACTTTATCTTTTTTTTATCCTAGTTGGTTGTATTGATGACTTATTTTTCTGTAGTTTACGGCTATACAAGCATAAGAAAACACTTTTTCCTTGTGACGTTTCCCTTCATCAGACATTTATTTTCATTTTTTTTTAACAATATTTTCTAGTTTCTGTTTCACTTCACATGCATTTTTAACATTGAATGGTGTTCGTTGTTTAATTATAGCAAGCCTTTGACCGGTTTGTGAGTTTTTATTAGTCCAAAGGCAGTTGGCAGGGTTGAATTTGTGACAATGAGTTTTATCTTCATTTCTCTTGCTATCATGATACTGCTTTCAATTACTTACTTTACCTCGTTTATTATTTTATTTATAGGGGTTTGAGAACTTTCTTTGAAATTGTTTACTTTCAAACATTCTTCCATTTTTCTTTGTGGTCCTTAATTTGGATAGGGACAGGTTTATTTTCCTTGTCCGATTTTATTAAGAAAATGTCGTTTTCTCTCAACCAGATCTTGAAACTATGAACTTTTTCCCCCAACCTTATATGCTCTTTCTCCCGTTCTGTGTATTTTGGACCTCTGTTATTTCTTCTGTTGTATTCAAAACTTAACCGTTCATCAAGAGCATCATGTGTGAGATTTTGTAATTTTCTCTTTTCCTCCTCATCATCCAAGAAATTCAGTGCTTTTTCTATTGAAATCGCAAAATCTTACTTGTGTATATAAGCACTACCAACTGAAAATTTCATTCCGAATTGAAAAAATTCTATATACTCATCAGGTACCTCAATATCCGTAAGATTTATAAATAATCTGTTGTCAATTTTCTTAGTTTCTATTTTACCAGTGACATCAACTGTTTCCCTTCTTTCATTGTTGTTGTATATAAGTTGTTCCACCTGAATTATCTGGTCTCCTTTCTGAAAGCTTGCTGTAGTGTTCTACAACTTGTTGTTTAGCTCTGTTTACTTTACCCCATATGAGTGGATACCGTAAACTACAGGAAAATAATTCTACAATGCAAGCAATGCGTACATACAAGAAAAACTATGTATTGATGACTTTCCATTTTACAAATAGCCAGTTCCTTAGCAAAAGGGTTTGTTTTTAATTTTGTCTACCCCTGTTTTTCTATTCTATTCATAATTTTGTGTATTTTTCATATAACAACTGTAATACATATTTTGCAATTCAGATATTCAATTGGGGTACATATTTTTGGGGGGGTTAGACATTTCTACAAACATTTCTTTAATTTTATTTACTCTCTCTTCTCTCTCTCTCTGCTGATAATTTAATATGTGTGTATGCATTTATATATTCCAGATCAAGCAAGTGAATATTCACCATGTGTCGATCGAATCCATCAAGTGATGCGGAGTACTCCACTGTTTCACCCAGTTGTGAGGAAGCTTGTGAATGAAACGAACGGCATATTCCTGGCTGTGCAGAATCTAAAATCTGAGAATGAGAAGGGAGCAGTTGAAGCACAGATAGTGAAATTGAGTAAGCAGTATAGGTAAGTGCCGGTGTCATATTGTAAAAGATAAAGGTTGTCGTCATTTAAACCACCTCCTTCTCTGTTCTAACAGTGGAACGGGGGGCATAATACAATTTTAGCCTGGGGCTTGATTGATACCTGTAGTGCAGTGTTGATTATGTTAACAATATTTAAATATTTCGTTAGTAACAGTTAAATTACATAAATTCAACACGTATGAAACTTTCTAATAATATGGCAGACATAAAATGGATCGGATTAAATAACGTAAAAGACGGGCTCAGAGCACAAGCGACGTAACTCCACTTTTCGTGGAAATGGACTTATACTCTGTCCTGGGAATCTTCAGAGCAAGTGGACGAAAACAAGTCTGTGGGCAAGTAGTGAATCGAGAGTACTCTACCAACGAATGTGTGAGAGGTAAAGCGATTGGAGGGGAACGACTGCAGTCATCAGCTATTTGCTCCACCCACTCACTTTTCTCCATTCACTACCATTGTGCACAGCCTTCCTCCACACATTACTGGGGCAGAGCATACATGTATTACTTAGAAGCGTGAAGTATCAACATATCTGTGCTAGAAGTAAGAATCTCCTCAGTTTGAAATTCTTGCTCACAGAGGCACCATTATGTTTGTGCTCCAACAGCCAATCATAGTACTAAATCTAAACTGTCTTGAATGGAGTTGTGGCACTCGTGCTTTGAACCCCTCAAATGTAGTATTTAATTAACAAATAATTGGATTTGAAATAATAAGTCTTATTTGTACCTTTACTAAAATATTATTCTGTCAGAATTTAGAATATATAGTTCAATCCACCTTCGTTAAATATCTTTATAAGTTCACTGTTCAGTCAGTAATATATACACTCTTCTTAAATCAACAATCATACAGTCAACAATGTCCGTTTGAAAGGTACTGGATATTTCATTATTGTATCTGAAAGAAACAGAGCTGCCAACCCGTAAAAAATGAAATTGGTTATTTTTCCCCCACACGTTTGCTTATGGGTTAAATGTGTACATACATAGAATGTGGGCAGATGAATTTTGGTTTCTGTTGAAGTGGCAGTTAATAGGCCATGACATATAAATTTCTCCAAGGAAATTTAAAGAAAGTTATGGCTGGCCCAGATATAACCTTGCAATTTTGCCACAGACGCCAATTGAGTATTGGCAAGTAGTAAGTCTTGTTAGTAGGCAAATGAAGATATTGGTTGTAATGGTAGGTTTTTTTTTTTTTGTGTTTACAATGTATGTGGGGTTAATTAAGAATACGTTGTTTTAAAATTAGATATGACTTTTAGTTATTTCAAATTTCCAATTTTGGGTGGAAATAATGTTCAGTCTATATACATGTAAATATGATATTCTTTGTCCATTCCACTCGCAGCTCTTTTTCACATTTGGAAGTTTTGCTTGTCATTTTGCCTGATGTATATTTATACAGTATGGAGCTCAATAAAGTATTTTCTCTGCATGTGTGGTCTCATTGTAAACAAAAGTGCTTCTCATTGGAAACACCAGGCTCTCAAAGGTGTGTATAATGCAGATTGTGTTGATACAAGGTGCAAGTTATGCATTTCATAAAATTTTGCTCAATTCGTTGTTTCCTTAAATTTACAGGTCAGTTTTAAAGGATTGTTTGGATAACTTTGAGAAACATCAGATAGCTACGACAGAGGATGAAAGGGAGACAGTATCTTCGTACAAGGCACTTTTTCAGAAGGTTGCATTCCTGTGGCATCTTACAGAGATACTTTGCATTGATATTGTACCTGGTAAGTTAGAACATCGCTACCTTGCATTATTTGTTTTAGTTTTTAAAACCATAAGGTAGACAACTTATCAATAGAGAGCAGCATATCTATAGAAAAAAATAGGCAATTGGTAATTTCTTTTTTGTCAATTGTACAATTACTGATTAGAATTTTTAATATATTCGAGTCTATTTTTCTTATTTACTTTTGATTGTTCACAATGATGATGAATGGTTATTAGTAGAGTGCAGAAGAAACAAAATCAAAAAAACCTTAAGTACATCCATGTGTATCACATAATTTTTCATTTTAAACATTACAAAGAAAGTATTGTGAGAAATGAAGATATACTCGAGTGTTCACCTTCGCTCATCCCTAGCACTGTTTTCTGAATACAAAAGGAATGAGTTGTACTTAATTACGTTGGTGAACTCAAACCTCTCTACGTCAGCATACACTAAGGAGGCAGACTTCAGAAAAAAACTATCCTCTAATGATAATTAGTCACCACTTACAACCTGTAATATTACTTACGTGAAATTTAGAAATACGAAATTTCTGAATTTCACGTAAGTAATTTTAAACCGCGTTTACCGCATCCATCATGAACTTGTAATGTGTTCGGATTTTCGGTCAAATATATTCTAGTTTGTGAAGAGCAAATCCTTGAAGACTGTTCTTGGTTTCTGTGAAGCTCCGCCACTGTTCAGCGGCTGGTAATTCCCATTCCTCCAGTTGCTTTATGGATGCACAAGTGAGTGAACACAAAATTCCCTCGATTTACGGTACAGCTCATATAATTGTACATTTTTACTTGGATTCCTCACTGCAATCATAGTTTAAGGCAGGATCAGTGCAAAATGCATGTTTAGGTGCAAAGGGGTGTTTTAGGTGCAAATTAGGAGGAATGATGTACCACGGAATGGGTCTATATGTTGATATATAAGATGTGAGACTCCATATATGGAAGAGTCCAACATTATTTTTTTGTAGGTGCAGCACCGTACTTATTAGACAGAATTTGTGAAGGTACACTCTCAGCGGCTTGTCCAGATCAGAATTTGAACCTGGGTCCTTCAATAGAGATTATGAGCCAACCACTCGACGTGCTCTGCCTCCGAGGAAGATAATCAATTTTAATTTAACATTACAATTAACCAGTAGGATTTTTTAAAAACTTCCCGTAGAAGTTTCCAAGGATTTGTAGTATGTGTTAAAATGTTCTACTTCATGTACATTTAATGAACAAGAGCCATAGACATCATATGGATTTATTTTCCTCAGGTTCAAGTGAATTGGTGCATTGAAAATAAGAGCTTGAAAAAGGCAGTGTAAATGAAATCCCAAAACTTGTAAATAAAAAATGGGCCCCTGGGGAAGAATTGATTCACAAGTCAGAGAAGACTGAGTCCAGCGTTCTTATGGACGTGACGTGAAAATAGTAATCTCACCGAGTCATAAAATGCTACTTTCTGAAGGAATGAGTTGCACCTCTTCCAGATATTGGTGACCTGAAATATGGTATTGCACTGTAGTGTATGTTGGAATCTGAAAGGAACCCCTTGACCACAATTAGTGAGGATAGAATTTTCTCTGGACAGGGGGTGGTTATATTTAATATATACCTAGAGGCATGCATGTTTCATTTTTGACGAAAACACGAAATGTGAAATAACACATTGTAATGTTAATTTTTCATGTTTCTGAAAGGTGTGAGGTGCATTTTCCTACCTTGTTTTGTCACAAAATGGTGCAAAATGAACTGCAAAATACGGAATAGACTCTTAAACATGAAATGTAGATGAATATGAAATTTAGAGTTTATTTACCGACGCGACACTTTTTGAACTTTGAATTATCCTGTGAGTTATGCAGTTCACAGAAAATTGATTAATTCTTCTGTAAATATTCGAGAAGAAAAAATGGGCCCCTTTATACAGGAATAAACTTAATACTCTGGTAACTACATAAATGTTCTATTAGAAGGGATATGTTTATTTTGTGTAACAGGTGCATTTTTTAAATCAAATTTAGGATTATTTTCACAATTTTAAAACCAAAATGTCATTTTACATACCACTTTTGATCAGATTTTTCACCACTATAACAATGAAATTTAATTTTATTTACTGCTGTTTTGTACCGAAATTTTGCTTTTTTATTTACCAAAAATATGTGCCTCTGTATATACCTATATCCCATAATGTAATGCCAAAGTTTGCTGGGGTGGTGAGCAGGACATATTGAAGCTTCCTTCTCCTTCTCCCTCACCATCTGGACTGTTAGAATTGTCAAAGGTCTTGACAACTGCCCTCACACATCATCATCCATTAGATGTATATATGTTTTTGTCCTGCATTTTGCAACTTAAGCAGTTAGTAGAGCTACGGGATGTGAAAACCCAGCACCATCTTGGCCTGTAGCAGACGCTGCTACTCCAAGGAGAAGAGAGACTAAAATATATTGTTTTATCATTCCAGTATGTCATACCTTCACATGTATATAAATTAACAAATAAAGACAGAATCGAAATTTCATCTGCAGTTTCCGAGAAATGACGAGTTATTTGCTGCCATGTCGGGCTGGTTTCATTTGATACTGTTCATCCTTAAAAAGGTTTCAATTCAAAAAGTAGAAACTGTGGTAACACACACAATTGCAATGAATTTTAATAATTTTTAATTTTTGTCAAAAATATATGAATTCCCTATTGATTTCAATGAATCACTGTCACTGTCACTTAATATTATTGTCTCCAAAGGCAGTGCCCTCATTCCCTTGCTGTTAGAGTGGATCCAGTTTAACTTCGGGAAGCCACAGGACAAGATGAACCAGATTCTGAAAGGTGGATACAACGACCTTCCTCCAGAGAGGCACCCTGACTACTGGGACACGGTGCTTGGCCTTGTTTTGCAAGGGCGGATGGACAGTGCAAGGAACATGCTCCAGGCACACACTGCATCCCAGTCAGACATGTTTGTGTGTGCGAATGAGCTGCTGCTCAAGATGCCACGCTACAATGTAAGTGTTTCCCATTGGATATGGTTGTGATAATTTTTTATTACACTTGTAGGGTGAATTCTGTAAGTTTCATGAGTTTTATCAATTGGGTCCCCAAGTGAAGTATGGAGAGCATGGCCAGTGCTGCAGGCTGTGGGTAGTGACATTCTTTGTTAATGAAAGACAGCTAATTTAGGTACTCACGTTTTCCACGTAGATATTTTAGGTAATTTTCTATTAATTTCGGTAGCCACTGCCACCATCCTCGTTGGAATATGTTGTGTCTTTGCTTGGCACGTTCGTGCAAAAGGCAAACGTATGGCTAAACTTCTACCAAAGAGCCTTCTCCTACTGTTCCAGAGAAGACCTGAGGGACAACATAGCAACCATCATGGAACTGGCACCAAAACATGGATGTCCTGAATGTCAACTCACCACATGGTGCAGCAAAGCTGAAATCCAAGTCAGACAACCTGCACCATCAATGCAACCAGATCCCAGTAACAAAATTAAGTGGTTTGCCTTCCCTACCATCCTACAACATCCAAATAGCACACAAACCAACCTCCAAAATAGCTGACCACCTAAACAAACACAAACGATACTTCCTCTCCCCCTCAACAACCCAAGTGCCTATGATGCTGAATGCGAGTGCAAGGCTCATTACATCGGCAGATCCATCAGGCCTATCAGTGAGAGAATTCAGCAGCACCTATTAAATGCGAAAATGGCCCAACGGACTTGCAAAGCATATCAAATTCCACAACCATACAATTGAAAAAGTACATGTCAAATACAAAGCACACACTCTCATAGAGACAAAAATGAAAGAAACACACGCCATCATGCACTACGACCATGGACTCAACATAGATAGTGGTCAGGCACACCATGCCTGGCTTCCCTTACTGCAGCAATTAACACTGGTGAACAGCAGATGACACATACGCAGACATACAGGTGACAACAGCACGCCTAGCGGCGATTTAGGAAGAAACAGCAGAAATGCACCAAGCAACGACACAACAAATTACTTAAAACAGCTTTGCGGAAAGTGTGAGTAACTGAATTATCTACATATTACCACATCTCTCATTCCCTAAGTAGCTGACCAAGGCAGTTTATTAAGATAAAAACACTTAACAGGTAACGTTTCAACCCTGTAACAGGATCTTCCTCAGAGGAAGAACTAAACTAAAATGATGAAAGAAAGATTCATACACATAGCAGGGTCACTAGCCACACAACCACAAATCAAGTTGACAGTCCTTATCTAGGAAGATTTCTCGAAAGGAATTAAACATATCACCTCCTGACAGTTGTTGACTAATGGGTCTACTACACTAACAGGTGATTGGCAGGTCAGGATTAGCAAGAGTCTAGAACCACCTGCTTACCACTCCCCCTCCTCTCCTGCTTTTTTGGTTATGGATCAATACCTCCTCATCTGGTCTTCTTATTTTCCCTTCTTTCTTCCTTCTTCATACTTCTTTTCTCTTCATTCCTTTTCTTCATCCTTTCAACTTTCTCTAACACACTCTTCCATTCCTGTGCGTAGTATATTTCATCATTTTAGTTTAGTTCTTCGTCTGAGGAAGACCCTGATACAGGGTCGAAACGTTACCTGTTGAGTGTTTTTATCTTAATAAACTGCCTTGGTCAGCTACTTAGTGTTTTTAATATGGAAACAAGGCTTAATTATATTACTCTCATTCCCATAGTATGAAAGACAGCTGACGACCACGAAGCGGATTTTAATCAATTGACTTGATCCTTTTATTTTTTACCATTTTTCTTTCCATTTTTATCCTTTTTACTAGAGCTCAGCCGGTACCTTGCTATGAATTGGTATCACTTTCAACTGATACCAGTGCCAATACTCTTACAGATTCCCACCGATACCAATACTTGAAAATTGCAATAATTAAAATTTGTTGAAAATATTGATTAATATTGGTGTGTAAATATTCTTGTCTAATTATGTGCATCAATTTACCAAGAAATTTGCTTTAGAAAATTCAAGAATTACATCAGAATATAAAAATAGTTATTATGTAATCACAACATACAGTTTTAAATGCAAAATTTGTGCATAAAAAAAGAAAGTGTGAATTTTGCATGATTTCCAGGATAATTAAGCTCCGAGAAAGTATCGCGTGGCTTTTTTTGTAGACTTTGTGAGTGAAAGACCAAAATGCTGCAAAGTATCAGCTGATATTGGTAGGTGAATTCCAACCGATACTTTGCGATACCTATACCACTGGAATCGGCTCAGCCCTACTTTTTACTTTTTATTGTGATTTTATTGGAGAGCCCTGAACAAAGATCCGACGACAGTGACGGATTCAAAATGTTGGTTTCAACAAGAACCTTCTAAGCCAGATCTGTATTTTATCTTTAATAATAATTAGCAACTGTGGATATTTAAGATATTACTTGTGAAGTTTGTTGTGGTGTTCCTGTAGTTGCTTCTTGCTCAGTGCATGAAAGCCATTCTCACACGAATTACACAAAGTGGAAGACAAATTTGTTCTTTGAAAATTATCACCTAGTTGCAGACAAAACATGTACGTATGTAGTAGCCTCAAACTTAATTTGTCCAGAAAATACAATTTAAATAGATAGTGATACAAAGGACCATTGTGTCTGTAACTGCTCTTAAAAATATGATTAAAATTAGCAACAATGTGTACGTTAGAGTATATTTCAACCGGAAGCACTGAAAACTTTCCATGAACAACACAATGCGACTGACTTTTTAATTTATTGCATTCTTAAGGTCAGTAAAATAACTGGTTTCACCAAGTTCATGAGGCCAGTTGTTTTAATTTGAATCATGCATTTCGATGTGACTTATGGAACCTTGCTATGAATTGGGATGAATTGTTCAGAAAATTATTGTATTGTGTAAACTGTGCAAAACAATCTGCAGGGTTCCCACACTTCTGGAAAAACCTGGAATTCTCAGGAAATTTGAAAAAAGTAAAATTCTCAGGGAAATCTCAGGGAATTTGAAAAAAGTAAAATTCTCAGGGAAATCTCAGGGAAAATCATCTAAATGGCCAATAAGTCCCAGTGAAGTACACCTGAATGGCTAGAATATCCTCCTACCTGTTGATTTTCTTGACACAAGCTGCTTTGAAGATACAGGCTTTAGATGTATGTTTGTTTTCCATTACAGATTAATTGATATTTTGTCCATTTGTAAACTTGTGTTTCTGAAAAGTGTCAAAATATTTCTTTTGTATGTGGTGTGTTTGAAATGTTATTTTGTGCACGGTAATACAGTTGGAAAAGGTATTTAACTCACACAAATATCTGCGCACGGGGATGCCATTTTATTCTTCATTTAGTTTGGTTTCAGAAAATGAACTGATATGAATATTTCCCAGTACTGTAAAGCTACTGATATAAATTTTACTGATTCTGATAACAGAATATCTACTGAACCAATACAAAATTGTAGAATATTAATTTACCTCCTCAATGTATGTAACCAAGTGAATCATTGTGTTTTACCTTTAATAATGAACTGCATTTTTAGACATTTACTCTACAAAGCCATGACATAAAAATTGTATGTTTTTATTCATAAAAGAAATAAAGAATTGCTAAAGCAATATTACTGATACACAAATATGCCCGGTTGGCCACGGTGGCTCAGTCGGTAACGCGTCTGACTACCATGCTAAAGGTCCCGGGTTCGATCCCCGGCCGGTTCAAATCCGGGAACTTTTCTAACGATGGAAGCGGCCCCGGCGCCCACCCAGCGTCGAATAACATGGGTACCTGGGGGAAACCCTGGGGGGTAAAGGCGGTCAGGGGCGTGATGCTGATCACATCACCCCCACTCACGACCGGATCAAGAAAGTGTGGGGCGTTACCCCCACACCCCCTATACGCCTTCATGGCATGGTGCTAAGCACAGGGGAACACTTTACCTTTTTACCTTTACCTTTACACAAATATGCCCATACCTATAGAGTAAGAATTAGTCTGCTTCTGCTGGGTCCCCAGTCACGTAGGCATCAAACAAGGATATATTTATGGGGGGGGGGGGAGTGGTTCGTCGGACCCTCCCAAAAGACTTAACCAAGTACTAAAATTAAATAATGAAAATATGCTTCTTTAGCATTTGTTGTGTAATTGATTGTTATTAATTTCCTCTAAACTTATTGGAAGGCTATGAAGGACAGTACAAAATATTTATGCTTGCACACTACTATTTATGATACTATGCATAAAATATTAATTAGGAACTTTACTTTTCACCAACTAAATTACATGAATTTCTTTGTCAGGGCACTGGTTTTATGCAAATTATACTGATCTTAACTACTGTAAGCTAGATATTGAACAAATGCTGTTGTATCTCTATTCTTATACCGCCTTTTTTATTCTTGTTATCATCATCATGATTATTATTATACCTGAGACACTTCGGACACCCCTTTCCCCTGAAATGTGTTTCTAGATATATGCCTGGCATCAAGGGGAACGAAGGAGTCGATGCTACCGCCAAGTCTGCTGATGCAGATGGCAATGTTCTTGACAACCTTCTGCCAGCTATGCACCTGCATAATGTTTATGATTGTTCCCTTCTTGACTCGTGGCAGGAAGAGTGGGATGAGGTATCATGGCACAAGCTTCGTGCTATCAGGCCCATCACTGGTGCTTGGTGTTCTTCATCCCTCCCTCCCGACAAGAAGAAGTCACTCTGCTTCGATTGGACACGTCCATCTCGCAGATCGTCATTTGCTGCAAGGGCTGGACCCTCCACTGTAACGTTTTTAAGTGTTAGGCACATTCTTCTCCCATGTGCTGATTTTAATTTCTCAGGCAGAGTTTTAACCTTCCCAATGATTTATCATCTATCCATGTTTGCAGGAGTTGACAGTGTTTTATCACATGATTTATCTTTTTTGAGAAGAGTGGGCCTTTTACACTGTTTCTGAGCAAGTTTTATAGAGTATCTTGTGGAATTCCCTTTACAGCTTGCATTTTTAACTTTTCCTAAGGGGCTCTTTACACCCCTTTATGAATTTTAAGGTAAGGGTAGATGAGGGGATTTTTTTTCTATTTGCTTATGATGAAAAATGTCCACATGTGCCAAAGCACCCCAAAATTTTAAATCAATTGATCAGTCAATCAATCAGCTAGTCCATCTCATCTCTAAGAATAATAATAATAAGGTGGTGACGTTATAGCTATGAGGGAAAATGGAGGTAATTGTAAAAAAAAAAATAATAAAAAGAAAGAAACTTAAACAATACTACACTGAGTATTGACTACTCTGGAAAAAAAATGAAGATTCAGGGAAAATACATTTCAAGTTAATATAATTAAGCCTTGTTTCCATATTTAAAAACACTAAGTTGCTGACCAAGGCAATTTATTATTAAGATAAAAACACTTAACAGGTAACGTTTCGACCCTGTATCAGGGTCTTCCTCAGAGGAAGAACTAAACTAAAATGATGAAATATACTTCACACAGAAAGATTACATACACATAGCAGGGTCACTAGCCACACAACAACAAATCAAGTTGACAGTCCTTATCTAGGAAGATTTCTCCAAAGGAATTAAACATATCACCTCCTGACAGTTGTTGACTAATTGGTCTACAAACTGACAGGTGATTGACAGGTCAAGATTAGCAAGAGAGTAGAACCACCTGTTTACCACTCCCCCACCCCTCCTGCCTTTTTGGTTATGGATGAATACCTCCTCCTCTGGTCTTCTTCTTTTCTCTTCTTTCTTCCTTCTTCATACTTCTTTTTTCTTCCTTGGTATCAAAAGAAGTGTTCGGCAGGAGTGTTCTGCCACAAAAGAAGTGATGTGGGTGATGGAACTAAACGTAATTTTATAAGGAACATGGAAGACCGAATGAAGAAGATATGCACAGAGAAAGGGGAAGAAGAAACCAAGATTAATAGCCTGTGGGAACAACTAGAAGGGAATGGCTATGAGAAGAAAGACAGACACAACATCAACAGAAGAAGGAAAGAGATAAAAGAGAGAGGACTGGAAGAGAAGGAAGAAAAAGAAAAAGAGAGATGGTTTGGTATAAGAAGTATGGGCGATGCCACAGAGAAGATATGCAAAGTGCTGAGGAAAGTGGGTATAAGAACTTACAGGAAGGGAGGACGCACTATTTTAAGTATAGCCAGCAAGTAGAAGGAAGAAAAGAGAGAGGAAGAAGAGGAAGGGGTTATCTACGAGGTGAAGTGCAGAGGATGTGAAAGTGTATATATAGGGGAAACGAAGAAGAGACTTAAAGACAGGTTAAAGCAACACATGGATGATGTGAGATTGAAGAGAGACAGGAATGCCATATTCAAACACACTAGAGAAACAGGACATGAAGTTGAATGGGATTCGGCTAGGCGAATAGGAAAAGAGAAGAGAGAACTAGTGAGAAAATGGAAGGAGGCCAAAGAAATAGAAAAGAAAGGAGAAGACATCATGAATTGGAATGGAGGACTCCAGATAAACAAGGAATGGAAGAGAGTGTTAGAGAAAGTTAAAAGGATGAAGAAAAGGAATGAAGAAAAAAGAAGTATGAACAAGGAAGAAAGAAGAGAAAAGAAGACCAGAGGAGGAGGTATTCATCCATAACCAAAAAGGCAGGAGGGGTGGGGGAGTGGTAAACAGGTGGTTCTACTCTCTTGCTAATCTTGACCTGTCAATCACCTGTCAGTTTGTAGACCAATTAGTCAACAACTGTCAGGAGGTGATATGTTTAATTCCTTTGGAGAAATCTTCCTAGATAAGGACTGTCAACTTGATTTGTTGTTGTGTGGCTAGTGACCCTGCTATGTGTATGTAATCTTTCTGTGTGAAGTATATTTCATCATTTTACTTTAGTTCTTCCTCTGAGGAAGATCCTGATACAGGGTTGAAACGTTACCTGTTAAGTGTTTTTATCTTAATAATAAATTGCCTTGGTCAGCAACTTAGTGTTTTTATTTCAAGTTACCGTGGGAACCCTGAATGTGACATATATTTAATGATACAGTGTATTCATGGTTTTCATTTCCACAAAATCAACATTTTCCAAGTAAAGAAAAAGGGCACAATAAATTGAGCAGAGCCGACCTGGGTATTCATTGGAATATAATTAATGATATATCCTATACTTCCCAGAGTCAGTATCCTGTGGGATCTGTAATATGCCAAGTGACGCTTTGGCAATCTCAATATTTGGAAAATTATGCAAGATATTTTTTTATAATTTTGCCCCAGTATTGTCCGAAAAAATAATTTTATTATTAAATGACAACAATATGTAATATTCTGACGATTTCATATGTTAAATTATGAATAATTTCAAAACAAAACTACTAGATTTGTGTGGCATATTTTCACTGAAATTCTATACTTAAATGCTGATAGTGAGTGTCCCTTCATTATCAGTCATCCTCATCATTGTAATTAAAGTGATGCAGTACGTCCAAAGTACTGAGGATCGTGGCACTCAAAGAAAACATTCACCATGAACGGCTGGTGCTAACCTTTTATAACATGTAAAGTCACGTCCAAGCAGCCACTTTCAACACCTCATATTATAATGGTACTAGACCATTATAATATAATAATTTAAATAGCTTGACACTCTAATTGGAGCTGATATTATTCTTCGGGAAAAATTATACTTACATTTTAAAACTTTCTAAAATAGCCTTAACTCAGAGTACACTTCTGTACTTCAAGTCCTTTGAAAAATTTAAGATTGACGATGTAATTGTAGTTGAAATTGATCAATGTAGTATTTGCGTAATATCGATACGAGCATGAAAACTTAATCGAATTTAGATTCTATAGGTTTTTGGTGCTTATGTGGTTACACACTCGTACGCATTTGATTTGCGATTGTATTCTGTCAAAATTAAGTTATTTTATCTCAAAATCACATTAAAATTCACAATTCTAGATTAGAAGCGTAATTTTTCTTGGTAATCCCAAGAAAGTAAAACTGATCATTATTCATGGTGGTTGCGGTAAACGCGGTTTAAAATTACTTACGTGAAATTTAGAAGATTTCGTACTTCCGCGTTGCACAATTTAATGGTTCAATCCTATTAATTTCGAAGATCCACTGTCTTCATTTACAAAAGGGTACGGCGTTTGAAGCGGAGATGGTACCGCGTCACTACTTTGTTTGTTCCCGGGCGGCGGTGGTTGCGATTTTTCCCGTTCGGCAGCACTGGCGCGCGCATCTTGGTTTGTGTCGTCTGCTTCCTGTTGTCCGGTGGTGTTGTCAGTTGGGGGTTGGGGGGCTGGGCAGAATTGCTCGGTAATGTGCCGTTCCTGTTCCCCGCGTGACTGGAGGGGGGTCGGGTAGGTGCATAGCATCTTTTCTTTTTCGGGTCGGGGATCTTTCTGAGGACAGGGTGCCAAGTTGGGTGTGCTTGCCCATTGTCCAGGTTTAGTGCTGGTTTCTGCTGGATGATGGCATGGGTTTCTTTGATGGTGTTTTCTATGACAGAGCCGGTTGGGTGAAGTATGGATATGGAGGAGATGGTGTGGTTCGTGGAGTGGAGGTGTTGGGAGAGGCCTGATTTAGGTGTGTCGTTTTTGGCATCTTTTACATGTTCGTTAATCCGTTCTTGGACGGTGCGGATGGTTCTGCCAATGTAGGTGTTGTGGCATTGGCATGTGGTCTTGTAGACACCGGGGGATGCAAGTTTGGGTAGGTAGTATCTCTTGAAGTTGGGTAGTGCCCTTCCGATTTGGGATATGGGTTTGTGCGCTACTCGGATGTTGAAGGGTTTGAGGGCTTTGGCAAATTTTCCAGATGTGGTGGGGTGGTATGGAAAGGCGATCCATTTGGGTTCAGGATTTTGGTTCGGGTTATCTCTGTTTCTTGGGTGTCTGAACTGGGCTTCTGTTTTTGCGCACCACATGGATAGTTGGCGCTCGGTGTAACCGTTGTTTAAGCCTATTTCCGTTACGCACGCTATTTCATCTTGCAGGTCATCTTCTGTGCAGCTGTGTGTGAATGCTCTTCTGTAGAAGTTCATCCATACTCCAGCTTTCTGTTTTGGTGGGTGGTTGGATTTTGCATGGATATACTGGGTGCCCGAACCTGGTTTCCTGTATACGGATGTGACGAACTTGTCTTGGAGTCGTCGGATGCTGAGGTCGAGAAAGTTGAGGTGGCCATTTTGTTCCTTTTCAACGGTGAAGTTTATGTTGGGATGTATGTTATTGAGGGCAGTTAGGAGATGGGTTAGGTCCTCTTCCTGCTTGTAAATGACTATGGTGTCATCGGCATATCTTTTGTATCTTATATGAGCAAACTCTGGTTGGGTGAGAATTGACTTCTCGGCCACATGCAGCACTATGTTGGATAGGGGTGCGGAAAGGGGGTTGCCCATCGCTAGGCCCCCTGTCTGGTGGAAGAAACTGTCCTCGAACTGGAAATAGTTGTGGGTGAGGCAGGCTTGTAGAAGGTTGCAGATTTCATCAGTTACAAATGGAGGCGTGCTATTGCTGAGTAGCCATGTTCTGGTGGAGTCAAGTGCAAGGCTGATCGGAATGGAGGAGTACATGTCCACTACGTCTATGCTGGCTAGTTTGAAATCTATGTCACATGGGAAAACCCTTTTTCCTGCTAAACATTAGAAACTTCTGGTTGACATTTATTAACTTAAGAAATAAAAGAAGCATCAGAATAACTTATAATGTAATTTATTGTGCATAATATATTATACAACAAAATTCAAGTAAGAAGTAGGTACAAAATAATGTTTCTCACATGAAAAATGTGTACAGGTTTGTATTCTGGGAAAATGGTGATAATTGAAAAAGTTGAAAACACTGCTATCTTTAAGATGAAGAGAGATGTATGGTGACGTTGTACAATTTTGAGCAGATTAAATCTAGCTACATCTTGTTATAAACTAGATGAATCTGTTGATTATTATGTCACATTAAATCTGAATATCCATATTGGATAAATGTTGACATATAACCCGTGCTGGTAAGTTGGGAATTGCAGAATTCTAAAATTGAAGATACACATGTGACATGAAGAGGATCTAAACTGAATATTTATTGCATGTGTAAATAGACTCAGATAAGTATGGTTTGATTGACAAATTTGGTAAATTGAATCCTACAGTAGATTGAAAGGATTTATTTTCAAGAAGCTCGAGGTGGGAATAGGGCAAAATGAATGGGAACGGATACTGCCGAACCTTCATATCAGTCATATGGGTATGCACAGTTCGTGCTCTTGCAGAACATACAGTCCTCGCGGCCGAAGAGCTGGCTTCTTCCTTGCAATGTTGCCATTCTAACAAGTGAACTTAGTGAAAGCTTATAAGTAGAGCCCGGAAGTTCAGCCATTTATTTTCTTTAAAATAGGCAGGCAAAAAGGCATTTGAGTCATTCCATGCCAAATCAACATAGATATGTGCAATTTTTAACCTGACCATCTTCGATTTTCATGAAATTTGGGGAGTTGAAACTATGCATAGAACTTAGTAACTATGAAAATTTTTAGTCTCGTGAGTCTTGTAATTGTTAAATTATTCAAGGTCAAAGTTTGCAGAAATTGCCTTTTTTGAGCCCGCTTAGCTATACTAAATGTGCTGTAACTCCGCCCCTATTTTGCCTAGGAAGCTCAAATAAAGCTTATTGTACAGGGAATTGAATAAGCTTTCCAGTGATATATGACAAGCCTACCTTTGGATAAAAATATAATTTTGTCACGTGACCTTGACTTTTGACCTTGAATATCTCAAAACATGTCATCACCAAAAATTGTGAAAAAAATATATTTGGTTCCTCATTCCATACTATAAAACATATCAATAAATCATTCTGGGACTGCAATGGGATCAGAAGATACAAAATAATATGTGGAACTATGTGACTGATAAAAGCCCCATTACATGAACTATGAAGAGTCAAATGTCCCTTAACACCCCCTACAAAATGTGAAGGAGTTATCCTGGGTATAATTGGTCATGAAAGAAATAGGTTAGGCACAGGGAGATCACTAAGCCATGTGTGTCAAGCGCAGATCCGGCATATTGTTGACCGCCATATTGAATTCAACGCAAAAATTTCAAAGGAAAGGGGGTGATGTGATATATCAAATGAGGCTAGAATTTCACGAAAAATGAAGTGACGAAGGTTTATCCAACATATATTTAACCAGCAAAAATTTATTACTGCATGCTTGTAACCATTTTCTCCTTTTCGAGGTGTTAAAAACAAAGCATTGGAATGCTACTAACGTGTTAGGAACTCATCGAGATCACGCTGACATCTTGGGAGAGAAAGAAGTATACGCACCATTGCATATGATTTTAATCAGCTACATTCACCAAATAGTTGAATAGTGAAGAATATTGGGAAAAGTATCTCAAACAATTACGTGACACTTCCTTTGGAATGAAAAATTCTTCAGTGACGAGGCAAATTTTTATGTTCACGATGAAGTTAATAAAAATAATATGCAATATCTGTGATTTGCTCAGTCGAATGGTTGTTGCTGGTAAGCTAATTATGTGGTATAATGTACGGCGAACGGAAATGGTTGGTCCATATTCAACAACGGAACCTTAAATGGTGAGGACTTCTTGGATGCGTTAAGTGAACAGTTTTTTTCACCCTTGCTTATGGGATATGGCACTTTTCGAGAGTTTTGAAACAGGACAGAGTGTGACCACACTATGTAGACATTTTCGCAATTTCTTCATGGTAATTTTCTAGGTAGATTGATGGGCACACGGGGATCTATTAAAAGGCCTGCACATTCCCCAGATCTAACATCTTAGGAGAACTTTTACCTTCAGAAACATTTGAAGAGAATGGTGCATGCACTAAAAGTCCCTGATATTGACCATCTGAGAGAAGGCATAGTTGCTGCTTGCGATGTTGTTGCACATGCTACATTACCAAATGTTCTATGCGAGTGTGAGAGACGTCAACGAGTGTGCTCACAGGAACATTGACAACATTATAATGTGCCTATATATCGTAAGTGAAAGATATGTGTATAACTTTTTGCTGGCGTAAGATACGTTGGAAAATCCTTCGTCACTTCATTTCTCGTGAAATTCTAGCCTCATTTGATATATCACATCACCCCCTTTCCTTTGAAATTTTTGCGTTGAATTCAATATGGCGGTCAACAATATGCCGGATCTGCGCTTGACACACACGGCTAGTGATCTCCCTGTGCCTAACCTATTTCTTTCATGACCAATTATACCCAGGATAACTCCTTCACATTTTGTAGGGGGTGTTAAGGGACATTTGACTCTTCATAGTTCATGTAATGGGGCTTTTATCAGTCACATAGTTCCACATATTATTTTGTATCTTCTGATCCCATTGCAGTCCCAGAATGATTTATTGATATGTTTTATAGTATGGAATGAGGAACCAAATATATTTTTTTCACAATTTTTGGTGATGACATGTTTTGAGATATTCAAGGTCAAAAGTCAAGGTCACGTGACAAAATTATATTTTTATCCAAAGGTATGCTTGTTATATATCACTGGAAAGCTTATTCAATTCCCTGTACAATAAGCTTTATTTGAGCTTCCTAGGCAAAATAGGGGCGGAGTTACAGCAGATTTAGTATAGCTAAGCGGGCTCAAAAAGGGCAATTTCTGCAAACTTTGACCTTGAATAATTTAACAATTACAAGACGCACGAAACTAAAAATGTTTATACTTACTAAGTTCTATGCATAGTTTCAATTCCCCAAATTTCATGAAAATCGGAGATGGTCAGGTCAAAGGCTGTGTTGATTTCGCATGGAATGACTCATTTATAATGTTTAAAAATAGGCACTAAAAATGGGAAAAAAGGCACACTTGAAAGTCACTTACTTTTATCTATAATTTCTGGAAAAATGTTAATGAAGCATACATAAAACAAGCAAATGTAGCTGGACTCATTTCGATAACAGCATTTTCACCTTTTAGAATATCACAAATTGTTTTCAATTGTTTCAAGTCATCATTTGCACTCACTACCCATTTGCACTTTTCCACAACTGACCCCTTTTCTCCTGACACCTCCATCATCTGCTGCATAGATTCCTCGAAGATTTTCATGGATGCTACAAGAGTCTCACCTCTTTTTTCTAGCTTTGTAATTGTCTCTGGCAATGCACCATAATGTGCAAAAATAAACGACAGTTCATTCTTCAGTTCTGAATAGCACAGGAGTTTTTTTCACTTCACGAATTGAAGCGGCTTCATTTTCTGGAAGAGCATCTATCACCTCACTGATTTGTTCAAGGTGGTTAGCATAATATATAGCTGCTGATATCCAGGTTCCCCATCTCGTCAAGACTGGTTGCGGAGGTAAACTAAGCTCAGGTGCAACTTCCTGAAATTTTCGGGTTCGAGAGGGAGATTTCAGAAATATCTTCTTTGTGTTTGAAATCAACCTGTCCACTTCTTTGTGCAGCACTCTAACATTTTCGGCGATTTTGTGCATTGCGTGGGCTACACATGTGATATGAAGGATGTTCAAGAAGAGAATTTTCAATGCTATGGCAGCCTTCTTTATATAGGGAGCTGCATCACTGATAAAAAGTAACATGTCATCATGATGTACACCATCTGGCCAGAGCAGAACTAGCCCGACCCTGTGGCCGAGTGATTAGCACATCGCTCTGCGACGCCAAGGGTCCTGGGTTCGAATCCCAGTCGGGCTTGGTTGTTTGTGAATGTCCATTCATCAATTTCATCACTCATCCCCATCTTCGAAAATTAGCCAAGAGGCACAAAACGCGAAGTAAAATAAACTAAATCAATCAATCAGAGCAGAAGTAGGGAATTTGAGAATAACTGAGCTATTGACGAACCATTGGCTCTCTCTAGTTGTTCTGACGTGAGAAGAAATGACGAGGATTCTCCGCATGTTGGTTCCATAGTTCATATGATGACGTTGGCTATTCAGCATCCCATAGCGTCAGTACTTTCATCTGTTTAAATTGAAACCTTCTTTCCACCAACTTCAGCACGAATTCTTTGCAGAGCTTCTTCGTAGCAGATGCTTAAATATGTTTTTCGCAGCGTAGATTCCGACGGCACAGTTTCTTTAGTGTATTTCTCCAGAAATTTCCTCAGTGACTTGTTTTCCACATTCCAGAAAGGTATCCCTGCTTCCATGAAAGCTTTGCACAGTTCAAGAGAAAACTGAGATTGCCTGTTGGATGAAGTGCCCACTGTTGAAATTAGGGATATCTTCATCTGTCCAACCTTTTTGGCAACTGCAGATTTATGTTTTGCTGTTGACACATGCTGAGATATAAAGTATTTATTCTCATGGTTGAATGTTTTTTCACATATCTTGCAGAGAAGAATAGTACCATCTGTCAAAAATGTGCTTTCACCAAATTCATGCACGTAACCATGTAACGTACCACTTAATAGCACACTAAATTTCGGCGTGATGACAACTACACGATCCTTTCCTTCCAAAGTGCAGAACTAAACTAAAGATAGAGAACTTGATTTTGGAATCCATGCAAAGGCCCTTGGGCATTAGTGCTGTTTCTTGTCAATAACCTCCTGACACGGACGCTGGACGTGATGACGTAATTGTGCAGGTGTTCTGTAACAGGTTTTCAGCAGTCAATCATTCACAAGGACATTTTAACGGAAAGGCAATATCTTAACTCAGCATGAAATACTATTTTTTTAAACACACTTTTCTCCTTCAGCAATGTTGAAACATACGTGAGTTCAATATAACTTAAATAAGGTGAAAATTATTCACATAATAAACGGAAGAAAAATAAATGCCAACAACGTTTTTTGGGAGAAAAATAATTTATTTACACATTTTTTAAAAAAATGTTCAAATTTCATTCAAAAAAGGCATTATGATTAAAAATAGGCAGTGGTGTCCCAAATAGGCAAAATAGGCAAAATGAAAAGGATTCTAAAACATTCGAAACAACATAAAAAACGTATATCCGGAAAATTTTTATCAATATATGCAGTAGATAAAAAGAGGCATTTTGTCAAACTTCCGGGCTCCTACTTATAAGCATTTGAATTGTCGTATTATTTGATCTAATATTTCTGGAACTTAAGTTTGATTGAAGCATGTTTTAACATCATATGATGTGATATAGCCAACGTACATCTATCGTTCGTGGCATTGCAATTTGTAAAATTCTATTTGACAAACATAATATGTAAATATTAATCATATTTTAAAGCAATTTACAACATCGCTTAGCATGTTATGCAATATAAGTTAATGTTCATTTCTTTTGTAACTTCGCAAATAAAATATTTTTGACGTGAGTCAGATATCGGTGTAATATTATTTCTAATATAATAATATTTTTTTTATTAAAGAATGTCTCTCCGGTTAACTGTTTCATAATAATTGTTTTACCGTTCTTCACAAGTATAGACTTAGAAGGTGTAGATTGTTTTTCCTATGAAGTTTTCTATGAACAGCATCTCAATATAAGTAGGCGTAGTGCTGCAATGTTACCTTACTAACATATAAACAATTAAACTGAAGTATAATATGGTTTATATTTGGGTTTGGTAATATTGTTCCCCTCTGCATTATCGAAGGTTAAATTAGAATGCGACACTTGTTAGGTGTCGTCAAATTAGATTATTGAGACTCAGTTTGTCTCAACATAATGTAATCATCAGTCAACTCATAGCTCAAGGTGAGTCCACCTATAATTTCATTTGCATGTGTTGGTTATTTTGCACATTATGTGCAAAAAACCAAAGCCAATAGGGAGATAACAAAAAATGCTGTTCCAGAACCAATCGTAACTTCTTTATTTTCTTATTGTGCAACTGTGGTTATGCAAGCAGTCAAGGAAGTGTAAAAATCCTGTATTTTGATTAATAAAATGAACACTGAATTTGGGAAAAAAATATCATCGAAAAATTGGAGTATGTAATTATAACTTTTGTCTGTTGTAGCTTTACGAGGGACCTTCAGCTGTAGAATTGCAGATGAGGTGGGACCGCTGGCAAGGTACATGCAGGAACAGCATTAACAATGGCACCTTCTCAACAAGGGGGGAGCTGGAATTTATAATAAAGGTATGTATAGGGATGTAATTTTTATTGTGTGTGAAAATATACATGGCCCTTTAGGGAAATTTTTTAACATTATTAGTTTTGAAATTATTGGTTTAAAATAGTAATAATTTTTCTTATTTGTTGTTAATTCTGAAGTGATACATTGGTGGTTGCATGTGGCTGGCTTAACTGATCTCATAGGCTAAAGTTGATTTTAGTGTATTTTGACATCTGAAAATGCTGAAGTTTCACAAAGCTTCTTTTGAGTTCACTTTGTGCTGATGGACCAGTCGGGACTGGATATGTATGCCGAGTGCTATATTCTGAAAATTTAACCTGGTTCACTGGAACAATTCTTATTTATTGTATGTATTTATTACTCCCTCTGTCCCATAATTATAGTCCAGTATGCCAAAATGGTAGTATAGGAATGACAGACGAAGAGGCAGATGGAAAGCACAATTTGTACTGATCCTTGAGTAATAAAGTTGTATGACTCATTCCCGTGTTTCATGTTCTTCTTCTGTATACACAAATGTCACAGTTTGAATATCGGACAATTATTATGACACAACAAACAAAAATGTACCGGACAATAATTATCGGACAGAGGGAGTATACATTAATTAGATATAATAGAAATAAAACACCAGTGCTAGTAAGACAAAAACAGAAGTCTGACAATTTCAATTTTTCCAGCAATTTCTATATTATGAAAAAAGAAAAAAAAAGTTGTTTTACCGGCAGTAAACCATGTAACATGGGAGAATACACCACTGTATATAGTTTAAGGTGGGATTTGAATCATTCTACATGTCTCCACTGTGAAATGAATTCAGGATATTTTGATTACAGCACATAAAGATATCTCCTTGACGTCTTCACTATAAATGATCGCCTCCCCCCTCCCGCCCCTTACCAGAGATTTACTTAGCAACAAATTACCAGTTTACAGATTCCACAGAATCAGATACTTAAACCTAATAGGTGGCACTTAAAAGCAGTTATCCACTGCCCCTACCCATGAAATAGGGTTACATTAATCCGCAACTGATTTTCACTTATAACACCATTAAGCCTTGTTTGCATGATAACCAGAAACTCAATATGCTGACCAAGGCAGAATTATTTTATTTTAAAACATAAACTAAACGTTACGTTTCAACCTTCTAGCAAGGTCTAACAGAGTGTGAAGAAGACCTTGCTAGAAGGTTGAAACGTAACTTTTAGTTTATGTTTTAAAATAAAATAAATTCTGGCTTGGTCAGGATATTGAGTTCTTGATTTTCACTGTATATCTTGCTTTTTTTCCTTAGGAATTCATAATCTTGAATTATTTCGTTAAATTACACTGGGGAACAAAATAAAGATTTTATTTTGCGGCATAAAGTTTAATAACAGTTTCAGCACACAAAACAGCTGTGATTGCCAATTGTATGATTGGTTCAGTTGAATTGACTCCAGTTATAAAAATAAACACACCATGGAAAATGGAGGAGGTAAAATTACTCTACGCTTTTCTCGGTAATATCAAAATTTGATAATGGTCTGAAATTCCTATTAAGAAACTTATTTATTTATTTGTAAATTGTTGCTAGGTAACTTATGAAGCATTGCTAAGCAATATATCGGACACTCAACAAAGCTTAAGGAAGAATACCAAAACATAAAAATGGTTTTAGAAAAAAATTGAATATGCTGAACATAAGTGGCTCATGTGTGTGTGGATTTGAAGATGGTGAAATTTTTACTAGCACAACAAAGTGGGTACACAAAGTATCCCTGTTTCCTATGTTTGTGGGATAGTCGTGCTAGAGAAAAGCATTGGACGATAAAAGTTTGGCCCCCAAGGGAAAATATTAGTAGGAAAAGCTAATATCATTCATGAACCGCTGATAGATAGGGACAAAATCATCCTTCCGCCACTGCATATTAAACTTGGGTTGATAAAACAGTTTGTCAAGGCCTTAGATACAAGTGTTGATTGTTTCAAATATATATGCCACACTTTTCCAGGACTAAGTATAGAAATATTGAAGGCAGGAATCTTTGAGAGACCACAAATTCGTACACTTAGAAATTATGCCAATTTTACAACTTACATGTCTTACATCGAATCTGAGGCCTGGCTGAGCTTTGTGTCCGTCGTCAAAAACTTTTTGGGGAATCACAGAGCAGAAAAGTACCCCGATATAGTTGGAAATATGTTGAAAAATTTTGAGAAATTGGGAGCTAATATGAGTGTGAAGATACATTTTCTACATAGCCACATTGACAGATTCCCTGAGAACCTTGGTGATTTTAGTGAAGAATGGGGAGAAAGGTTCCATCAGGATATAAGGATAATGGAAGAAAGGTACCAGGGACGGTGGGATTGACACATGATGGCCGACTACTGTTGGAGCTTACAGAGGGATTGTCTTAAAAAGCAATAGAGCAGGAAATCGTATAGAAAACATTTCACATAGTTTGTTACTTCATTGTGTACATATTTTCTTAATTATTATAATAATAGGCCTATATAAATTTATTTTTATAATAATGATTGTAATCACAAAAATAAATATTAAATTGTTGTTGGAAGTTCATTTATATGTATGTCTTATGTTTCCGCCATTTTGGTTTAGTGCATTTATTTCATAAATTAGAGCCAATTCAGGAAATATATTATCATATCATTATTCAGCAGCATGAAATTGCCCTAAATTAGCTCTCAAACACTGTGCCGCAATTTCACTGTTCCCCAGTGTTATTTGTAATGCATTATACACTCCATGGAGTCTCCAATTATCCAGGTGTCTTCCAGTCAAGAAAGTCAAGATAAAGTAATCAACAAGTCAATAAAAGGTCATGAAATTATACTTATGCTATCACAATGACTAATTGATTGATTTGGTTTGTTTTCTTGACTTTTCTGCCCCTTTTGGCTAATTGCGAAGTTGAGAATGAATGGTACTAAGATGAGATGAATGAAGGGACAACAACACGTTTATACTGGTGTGAGTCCAGACACCAGAGAGACTCCAGCCTGTCAAATGCAGTCCAGGGTACATTAATAGATAAAGATGGCCTCCCCGATGGAGCAGTGGTTGCGTTGTTGCCTTGTAATCCAGGTGTCCCGGGTTCGATACACGGTGGAGGCACATGGTAGTTTGGATACCACTTTAAACTGTAGGTCAAGTCTCGATTAGCCTTACTGTGCATAAAGTGGACTTAAAGCACCAACTTGAACTTGAATATTAATAAATAAAGCAAGTCTAATTCTCTTGGTAAATCCAGCTTCAGTTTTCATCTTAACTGACCTTTTGGTAGTGGTAGGGGCTTTCATTACATAAATATTTATTTTCTTAATTACTAATTTTCAACTTTACCTAAGTTGGGGGTTGAAGGTTAAGAAAAACAAAAATAGGTCAAGAAAACATAAAGAATTTTGGATTTATTATTTTGATAGACACCCTGATTATGCAAACTTTGAAATTGCGAATTACTTTGCACCACATTGTGTGAAAATCCTATTTTGAAATGACGAGAGAACTTATGCTTATAATTAAAATGGAATACTCGCCGACTGATAACACTGGGGAACAAAAAAAAGATTTTATTTTGTGGCATAAAGTTTAATAACAGTTTCAGCACACAAAACAGCTGTGATTGCCAATTATATGATTGGTTCAGTTGAATTGACTCCAGTTATAAAAATAAACACACCATGGAAAATGTAGGAGGTAAAATTACTCCACGCTTTTCTCGGTAATATCAAAATTTGGTAATGGGTTGAAATTCCCATTAAGAAACTTATTTATTTGTAAATTGTTGCTAGGCAACTTATGAAGCATTGGGGAATCACAGAGCAGAAAACTACCGCAATATAGTTGGATATATGTTGAAAAATTTTGAGAATTTGGGAGCTAATATGAGTGTGAAGATACATTTTCTACATATCCACATTGACAGATTCCCTGAGAACCTTGGTGATTTTAGTGAAGAACAGGGAGAAAGGTTCCATCAGGATATAAGGATAATGGAAGAAAGGTACCAGGGACGGTGGGATTGCCACATTATGGCCGACTACTGTTGGAGCTTACAGAGGGAGTGTCCTAAAAAGCAATACAGCAGGAAATCATATAGAAAACGTTTCACATAGTTTGTTACTTCATTGTGTACATATTTTCTTAATTATTATGATCATAGACCTATATAAATTTATATTTATAATAATGATTGTAATCACAAAAAGAAATATTAAATTGTTGTTGGAAGTTCATTTATACGTATGTCTTATGTTTCCGCCATTTTGGTTTAGTTGCATTTATTTCATAAATTAGAGCCAATTCAGGATATATATTATTATATCATTATTCAGCAGCATGAAATCGCCCTAAATTAGCTCTCAAACACTTTGCCGCCATTTCACTGTTCCCCAGTGTAGTTAATCAATATTTTGAATTGCCTTTTAATTACAATTTTGAAGCATCATTATCAGTTAGAGTATGTATGAGTGTGGGTATTGGTTCAGAGTGGTGTTTAAAAGTTCTACTACCTTATTGACACCTGGGAATGATCACCTGGTTCCTACATCTACCGTGGGATGACAACTTCAACCATGAGATGACTTTCTTGTTTCTTTCTTTCAGAATCCTCAGCATATAATGTCACATTAGTTGTTTTTTTCTGATCAAAGTTGTATTTTTTAATGTTAGCCAACATTTTTGAACAGCACTACCTTTGTCATCTATCATGATTTAGTTTTATTTATAAATAAGCTTTCTTAATATTTCTTTGAGTAAATGAGTTTGCAACTGATTCTTTTCACCTCCTGTAGAGCAACCACAAACAAAAGAAACTTTTGCAAAAAGTCTCCATGCACCTCCCCCCTTCTTCCGTTCAACTCTGACCATGAGGAAGCATGCTCCACTCTGCCCCTTCCCTCCATGTGGGAGTACAGGGCACAGGAGTTGCGGGTCTGTGCAGGTTTTCTTGCTTGTGGTTCCACTATACTGATTCTTTTCACCTCTTTTATTTCGTGACATTTTTCTTATTACATGTGTAGCTAGTGCAGACTTTATTTTCCTTGCTCCTTGTAATTCAGGATGGGACAGATAAACCTGATCATTTTTTAAATGATATAACACAGTAAATAAAAAGAGTTCGTCTTTATTCATGTGCTGGCCATACATCCATATGTATGCAATTATTATTGAAAAAAGAAAATTTTGATTTACACCAACATTAAGTGCAGAAAACAACATCTTGCAAATGGCATTTCAACAATGAAAGTGTGGTGTGTTGCATTCCAATGGCTCTATATTGACTGAAATGGCAGCTAGTGAGGAGTGGAATCCCCACCACCTCCCGTCCCATGACCCCACCATGCGAGGCGGTGCAACAACAAAAAAACAATCAGCAGGTTTTTCTTCCCCAGAAAAAAAAAGATTTGGCAACAGACTCCAGCAGTTTGTGAACCATAATGAGAGTCATTTGCAAGGTGTTATTTTCCACACTTATGCCCGGTTTGCTCAACGCGTGTTAAATTTTAAAGAAGCGTTAAATCAAGTTAACACTGTATTAGCACATCGAGGCATTTCTCCAACCTTCGTTAAGGCTAACAGACCTCTAATGTCGTCGTTAAATCTAAAGGCCCTCTTTTCCTTCATTAAAGTGCTTAACAGCACATTGTGTTGTGTCGGAAATAAGATGGCGAAATTGTGTATGCCAGCTGTTGTGTTGAAGGTTATCCCAAACCGATTTGAACACATAATTGCATACCATCGCAAAACGTATACTAGTTCGATTTCTTTCTACAGCAAAAATAATTTTCCCATTTCGTATTTCATATTATAACAGGGTGGCGACAGACCTGGAAAACCGGAAAAAGTCAGGGAATTTGAGGTGTCAAAAAAAGTCAGGGAAATGTCAGGGAATTTCATCATCATTGACTTTTTTTAAAATTATTTACTTAAAGATATCGTTATGGAAGTCTGCACAGGAACAGGAAATCTCGTTCGTAAGTTTTGGCCTCAACTTTTATGCCCCTTTTATGCACAACACAACCACGGCACCAGAAACCAGCGATGGCAGGAGGAGAGAGAGAGGGGGAGAAATTTCTCTCGCCCGGAATTTTAAATTCGAACAGTCTTTGGGGGCACTATGGGAGCAATCTACTTCGGATAACTTTTGTTTTTCAGTTAAAACATCAGCGTATGCAACCGTATACAATTCAGAACAGCAGACCGAGGAAAGGGGGCTTGGGGGGGGGGGGGGGCATGTTCCCCGAATTTCAATCGAAAAAACATTAAAGTCTGGTGTTTGCCCCCTCTTCTCCTGCTATTTTGGGGAAAATGCGTGAACTTTAGTATTCATTTAAAAAAATGGACATTTCTCAAGAGAATGAAACATGTTTTATGTTCTTGGGTGCCATACAAGTTGAATAATAAGCCAAAATGTGAAACTCTGTTTTTTTACGAAAAATAGGTAATTTGCATATTGCTCAGAAAATTGTTATAACTCGGGCACTATGGGAGCAATCTACTTTGGATAAGTTTTGTTTTGCAGCTAAAACATCAGAGCATTCAACCGTGTACAATTCAGAATGCCGAACCGAGGGGGTGCGACCACCGAATTTCAATGAAAAAAAACTACCAAAAATCTGGAGTTTGTCCCCTCTTCTCCCACTAGGGGAGAACGCTCAAACATTAGTATTCTCTTCAAAGAATGGACGTTTCCAAAGAGATTGAATCATGTTCCATGTTCCTGAGTGCCATACAAGTTGAATAATGAGCCAACATGTGAAACTCGGTTCGGAAATGTGGCATGGATATGTTGCTCCAGACCTGTGTCAGAGTTTCCACCCAAACATAAGAGTATGTAGGTCCAAAAAAGCACATTCATTTTGTAATGAATTTCACATTTTATGCAAATAAAAATTATTTTCGGAAAATTTTCTTGCTCCCTTCGCTCGCATCTCCTGCTTTTCTTAGTATTATCAAGTTTACAACCATAGCAAGTGGGCCGCGGGAGTCGGACCTGGGTGCCGAACTGTATAAATTAAAAAATAGTTGTAAAATTGATTGATTTGTGGTTTTAAGTCCACTTTATGCACAGAAAGGCTAATCGGGACTGGAACTACAGTTTAAAGTGGGATCCGAACTATTGTGCCATGTGCCTCCACCGGGTATCGAACCCAGGACCCCTTGATCACAGGGTGATGATGTTACCACTACACCATCGGGGAGGCACAAAAGTTGTAAAAGAGAGGATGCATTGTCATCCCGTGAAATTATTGGCACCCTATAAAATCAATATTAATTTCAGCCTGAAAAAAATTTGATCCAAAAATTTTCTTGCTCGCTTCGTTCACATTCTTTCTTTGTTCTCCATAATCCATTGTATCGTAAATTATCAGACAGAGAAATAAACACTTGTCTTAATTGATTTTATTTTAAATGTATGAGCAATTGTTTTGGGGAAAGGGAGCGTGCACATTTGAGACAATTTATGTAATTTTTGGTGTTGGCTTATTGTGAGATGGATGAATTGGTTGTGTAATGTATTTAAATAATATAATATGTATTAATGAAACTTTGAATACGTACACAATTTAGTGTCCACGTCACTCC
Source organism: Lepisma saccharinum (assembly GCF_977018435.1). NCBI lineage: Eukaryota > Metazoa > Arthropoda > Insecta > Zygentoma > Lepismatidae > Lepisma > Lepisma saccharinum. Next base: position 63,940,103 of record NC_139250.1, on the reverse strand, counting down.
ATGTTGCATATATGTGAAACATATATCGTGCTTGAAACATATACATGTTAATGTAAAAAATAATTATATTTGGAATGCATTTATCAAGCATTTCCTGTCCCAAAATTGTTTGTGTGCTTGTTTTCCATTATGAAATTGAACATGTTGTTTTAGCACCAATTTATACCCCCTTTTTGCATAATTTACGAGGATAATAACGTCTTTGATACTACTACTACTAATTATAATAATAATAACAATGTTGGTCCCGGCAGGTTCGAATCCTGGCTTGGGCATGGATGTTTGTGACTGCCCATTCATCAATTTCATCATATCACTCATCCCCATCTTCGCAAATTAGCCAAACATGGCACAAGAAGCGAAGTAAAATCAATAATAATAATAATGTATTAATATTATTAGTATTAGTACATTTATCCTGGCACTTTCTCCTCACCTGCCTAGACAAAAATTCGTGGTTGCGTCTCTGATTGTATTGTGTATACTGTTTAATTGAATCAGAATTTTTGGATGTTGGAATCACATAGACCCTTTATATGTATTATTAAGATATTTGTGTGTGGATGTTGAGAGGTGGCAATACATAAGGTTGAAATAGAGAAAACATGTGCTTGAATTTTTGCAACGTTCACCTTGAAAACCGGGAAATATACTTGAATTTTATCATGTTCGTAGAGTAGCCACCTTGTTTTACATATTTCAATTTTTATAAGGTAAATTTATTCACTAAAATATTTGTTGTTGTCGTCCACAACGTTTTCCAGTGGATCACATAGAAACTGGAGAAAGTCGTGGTTTGTTGTGTTTATGCTTATGTCTGCTATAAATTTGCTTGAGCGAACATTAAAAGTTTAACATGCTGCTAAGATTTTAGTGATGCGTTAACTATCAGCTTGTTAAGAATGTTGTAACGATGGTTGAGCGATCCGGACATTAATGTTGGTGTAAATCATAATTTTCTTTTTTCAATAATAATGGCATACATATGGCCGTATGGCTTGCACATGAATAAAGATGAACTCTTTTTATTTACTATGTTATATCATTTAAAAAATGATCAGGTTTTTCTGCCCCAACCTGTATATCCCACACAATCGGTGGTTCTTCCCCTTAGCACCCTGTTGGTTTGCCCAGTATATAGTTAATCACAGCTGCATTTAATTTGAGACATTCGTGTCCTATTTTGACTGTACAGAAATATGAATACATTTATTCTCGTACCAACATAATAAATATTGAGTTAGATAATTCCTACAATTCTGATAACCAAAACTTCAATTTGCAGGTGATTGCAGGTTACGAGAACATTTTCCAGGAGGTGCAGAAGAAATGTGAAACTTGGTATGAGTACATGGTCGCTCAGCTTCTGTACAATTACCCAAATGCACAGTCGTACGAGCTTAGTCAGTATGCTAAGAACTGCATGACATTGTATGGAGTAGCACGAGACGTTAGTCCGGAAGACAGCATTATTATAGCTATCATGGAATCTGATATCATACAGGTATTTACTTATTTTATATAACAGTAAATCACTCATGCATAATCTAGAGATGTGGTAGAGGTGACAAGGCAATTAGGAATGAGACAGTTTTGTTTGTGCTCCATTTGTGTAGACTGGTTTGGCAGGGTTCCGATTGATGTGATAAGGTAGGAGAATTCAACCTAGTAGTTGAAATAGATTGAAAAGCTAGGGAAAATACTTTTTTTTTCTTGCAAAGATTTAGGAACAGAAAAAATCCACAATTTTCACAAACCAACCTCTTGGTAGGAGATATTCTGTATAAAAACAGGGTAGCTACTCACCGGGAATTCCTTGAATTCTGGGAATTATGCGTGAATTATTGGCTCTGGAAATTCTGATTGAATTTGTCTTTAGACTTGAAAAATTGCAACTTTTATTATTCCAAGTCTCATTGAATTTATACATATTTATTAATGCCCTGAAGCAAGTTTTTTCAAAGTTTAGTCATTATTTTTATCGAGGAAGAAAAAGAAAAGAAATCTGCATGAAAAATAGAACAAAATTCTCTCAATTCGTTTACTTTGTTAGTGTCTTTTGCAAAACAATCTATCTAACAGACTGAAAATTATTGCAAAGTAAGATATCTTGAAGTTGATTAGGTAAATTTGAGTTTGAAATTCTTACACAATTAACATTTTTTTTTTGTAAATTAGTGAGTCCCGTAACGTTTGTGACTTGTATTTGTAGATGTACACTACCGACAAAAAGTTTAAGACCACCAGGAAAAAGTGCCAAAATCAGTAGAAATGAATGTATTTCGTAATTAATGTACAAGAAACAGATGTAAGAATCTGCTTGGCAATGTACAAACATAGGTACATCCACAATACATACTAATGTCACCTCATATTTTGCTTTCATCAATATGTCCGCCATGGGCCTTAATGACAGCAGTGCAAACATGTGGCATGCGCTCCAACAGTTTGTCCAGATAGAATGGTTGAATGTTACGCAAGGCATCGTTGATGAATTCCCATAGCTGTTGAGTGTTGCTGGGTAACTTCTTCCTGATGTCCCTATCGATTTGGTCCAATAGCAGTTCAATTGGTGAAAGACCAGCAGACTGTGGTGGCCACGTCATGAGAACTAATGCCCCTTCTGTTGCCTTGCATTCCAAATACCGCGTGCACAATTTGGATGTATGTTTGGGATCATTGTCTTGTTGAAAAATAAACCCATTACCAACAAGACTACGACCAGAGGGGATGGCATGGTGCACCAATATCTGATGATACCCTTCTTTTACCAATGTACCCTGAATTTTATGAAGGTCCCCCATCTGGTTTCCGGCAAAACATATCCACACCATTACACTTCCACCCCCATGTTTCACTGTGGGAACAAGACACTTTTCTTTGATTCTCTCGCCGACTTTTCGACACACAAAGTTTCGCCTATTGCTGCCAAATAATTCATATTTGGATTCGTCGGTCCAGAGTACCCATTTCCAGTTATCCACAGTCCAACCTTGGTGTGTTTTAGCCCAGGCCAATCGTTTCGTCTTGTTCACACGTCATAACAGTGGCTTTCTAGCAGCTACTCTGCCATGCAGCCCTTCTTCGCGCAAACTATTCTTCACCGTTGACACAGACACATTCGCCAGTCTGCTGTTATTCAGAGAAGCAGTGATGTCTGGTGCTGTTAGGGGCCTGTTCCGTTTGCTAGTTACTGTAATATATCTATCGTCAGCTGCAGACGTTACAAGAGCTCTTCCACTACGGGCACGGTCAGCATGACTGTTGGTTTTACGGTATCTGTCCAATGCACAATGAACACCAGTCTTGGAAATATTCAGTTTTCTTGCTATTTCGCATTCCGAATAACCTTCATTTTTCAGTGCACATATCACAGCACGCTTTTCAACCAAAATTGCCTGTTCCCCACGATGACGGCCCATTTCACACAGCTCCACTTACCTTGCACACCTCACACACAATAATGGGCTCGCAATGTCGCCTGTATGAAGAGCAAATGACCCTGAGCCACTGATAAGGATGCGCATGAGGCTGGCTGCCTTACTGACCGGTTTCACACACACAGCTGAAACGCTTCCAGCTTCAGCAACGTTTTTTGTCACTTTCCATTTTGTCAACTACATGCTACACATTCGGAAAAAAATTGATTTTCTCATCTTGCGAGGTTCAAACTAGACTACATTGAATTTTCCATGTGTATCATCATCACGTCTTTCTTGGACAGGAACCGTTGGTTACATACAACACTCCATACTGATTTTTTGGCCGTTTTTCATGGTGGTCTTAAACTTTTTGTCGGTAGTGTATTTCGAGTCTGAGTATGTGAAATGGCAAATGCAAATTCTGCACCATAAATTATATATGTTTGTTTGCCTTGAATTTTTGGAAAACTCTCCTTGAAAACCAGGAATTATGCTTGAATTTTATCATGGTCCTAGAGTGGCCATCCTGAAAAAGTTCTTACAGTTTATTTTTGTTCATTTATTTTGAACAATGTGAAGTAATACGTATTCTCTTGAATTGCAAGTGCGGTTGAACACTTAGGTGTTGACTTTGATCGATTGATTTGGTTTATTTCACTGCTTTTGTATGACTTTTGGCTAATTGCGTAGATGAGGATGGATGGTGTTAAGATGCAATGGATGAAGGGTGAAGCACATGACACCAACACGAGAATTATGCTGCCTGTGAGTCCTTTTTAGTCTGCAAAATTCAGTCCAGGGTGCACTACATGAAAGTGAGGTTGACATTTGAGTGTCTTAAGAAAGAGTAGCCCTTTAACTTACAGCTTATAAGGATGCAGGTGCAAGTCCTTTTCCACAATTCTGTAACACCGTTGAGCAAGTGAAGTGTAGACTTATTGGGACTTTGCTCCACTCTGTTCGCCACTTGTTCAATGTTCTCTGCACTAACAAGGGAGGTTATCTAAGTGTCCCCCTCCGATTTCCATGAAACTTGGCAGGTGTATAGAGGGGCCCAAAGGAAGAAATATGTGTTTTTGTGTTTCCGCTAAAAAACTGTTTTAGGTTGCAAACCCCCCCCCCCCCCCTGCTCAAATGTCAAGATGAGGAGAAATTGAAGTGGGGATCTGACCCTGAAACCATGTAAATATGGCATAGGAAGAAACAGGGGGCATAGGGCCCCTCTATACACCTGCCAAATTTCATGGAAATCAGAGGGGGAGCCAGGGGTCAGATCCCCACGTCAATTTGTCCTCATCTTTACATTTGAGGCAGGTTTTGCCCCCCCAAATTTTTTTTTATCCGAAGCAAAAAAAAACAACAACATGGATTTCTTCCTTTTGGCCCATCTATACACCTGCAAAGTTTCATGAAAATCAGAGGGGGACACAGGGGTCAAATGCCCACTTCAATTTGTCCTCATTTTGACATTTAAGGGGGGGGGTTACCCCCTAAAACAGTTTTTTAGCTGAAACAAAAAAAAAACACATATTTCTTCCTTTGGGCCCCTCTATACACCTTCCAAGTTTCATGGAAATCAGAGGGGGACACTTAGGTAACCTCCCTTGTAAGACTCATTCAAGGTTTGTCGACGTGAAGGTTTCTTGTTGGCAATATCTGCCTCAATAGGTTTTGGAGAAATGCAGGATTACCTAGATCAAGATGGTGCTTCATGCTTCTTCAAATATCGTCTTTGATACTACTACTACTAATTATAATAATAATAATAACAACAATGTTGGTTCCGGCAGGTTCGAATCCTGGCTTGGGCATGGATGTTTGTGACTCTCCATTCATCAATTGCATCATATCACTCATCCCCATCTTCGCAAATTAGCCAAACGTGGCACAAGAAGCGAAGTAAAATAAAACAAATCAATAATAATGATAATGTATTAATAATATTATTAGTAACTATTATTATTAGTATTAGTACGTTTATCCTGGCACTTTCTCCTCGCCCGCCCAGACAAAAATTCGTGGTTGCATCTCTGATTCCACTTCAATATCCTAAGCGAGGAGTCGCATCAAGAGTAGTCCACCGTACCATAATTCACGTGAACAATAAATTGAAAAAATCATTAATTTTAACTCTCAAGCTCAGACTTCCAAATATGCTTATTTTGAAAAATGTTAGAATGTTTCTACTCTGAAATTACAAAATAGAATGCATCCCATCAAACATGTACCTTGAGATGTGTTGAAATGTCTGCATATAACATCTTAACTTATTTTGCAAACTGATATAGTACAGTTATTTTTGGTGGCTTTTATTTTTCCTGTGACGTTTTGTTCTGGTTTCCCAGAACTTTTTCAAGCTTAAACCAAGATAAACACACCTCGCATGGCGAGTCACTCTACACTGTTTTGTAAATTTTTGTGTGTAATAAACTACACACAAAATTATATACAATGGAACACTGATTTTACGTTCCTCGATTTTATATTTTACACTCAATCTTGATGTCCCAAACATATCAAAATGTTATAAAATTTTCCTCGATTTTTCATTTTCCTTCATTTTAATTTTTTTTTCAGCTGGGTCTCCTGAAAAACGTAAAATCGAGGTTCCACTGTACAACTAACTTATCATGTGTGGTTAATTTAATTTGTTTGAAATATAATTAAATGAAACCCAACTATAGTATTGAATGAAAGCTGCTTACTTTCAGGCTATCAGAGAAATAGATACCAACATGAAATGTGGTTGGTTTGCAGCACATTTGACGGACCTCCTGTACCACTGCGGAAGTTTTGAGAGTCCTGAGGAACAGCAACTAAAGTGAGTATTTTCAACAACTCGTTATGAAAATAAAAGTTATGTTTGGATTCGTGGAAAGAAATATACCTTTTGCTATTAAATAATGTTGCATTGAGAAGACAATAACAAATGAAAGCTATCCTAGTTTGCACAAATTGAACTCTGTCCACCGTGAAAATAGGATCTTAAAAATATTTTACAAGCAATATAGTATATGACACCACACTTGCCAAAATACTTTGAATCTTGGCTGGAAGGTGTGTGGTATTTTCTGTGAATAAAGTTCATGAAAAGTTAATGTATTTGCACATTACAATAGGTAACTATTTCATCAACACTTGCGAGAATAGCATTGTTAAGAAAAAGTTATTGTATGTTATACAGAAATTCGTTACTGTCGATAGGAAAATGGCCTTACTCTGTAATTGCATTACAATGTTAACACACAAGTTGGTACACTATCATACATAAAAAATTTATAGTTTTTCAAAAAGTGTAGTTGAAATGTAAATGTCTGTGTACGTGACGTAAAATTTCGGTAAACATGATGTACATTGGCCCATAAGAATCTGCCCTTGCTCTGTAATATTATTAGGATATATGCACACGGTTTGTACACTACAGGGCATTAGTATTTCATTGATTATTAACGAGAAACGTTGATATGAAAACAATCTTGTAGTCAGTAGTAAATTTCATTAATCATTCTGTATTCTGACTGTTATGCAAATGTTCTTTCGGTAACATCGACAGTTTGTGAATTGTACACCAAAGCAAGCGCAGAACTGTTTTGAGATCATCTAAAATATATATTTTTTTTTGTTGTTTTAAACTTTTCACTTGTCTTGTTTAATAAATGTGATTGTCCTTCATTTAATTAATATTTTACAGAGGTTGTTACAATAAAACTTAGTTATATTTACACTTGTGTTCATCTATTTAAGTACTCAACTTACATCACCCACATTGTTCCATTATTGTTTGTATAATAATTGTTAATTATTCTCTTAGAGGGGAGATTCTTGTGTGTATATTGGGTATGAATAATCATTTGTGTATGATAACATGGATGTTTTCCCATGGGCATAACTTTCAAGAAGGAACTTATATCTGGGTGTATACTACATACTTTTGCACATAAACAGAATGCAACTAATGGTTTATTCTCTTATTTGTAAATAATTTAAGAGGAGTATATCTGATTGCATAACCCTCAAGAGAAAAGGGGAAAATCTACTTGCATAATTCCTAGAGAAATATTCTGCAGTTGTCTACGATTATTCTTAGGGTTTAAAGTGTGGAAGGGTTTGTACGATTTGTTCTCCCACATATTTGGAAATGTTTTTAATGTGAATCATGAGTTTTAGTTTGGTCTTGTACGGTGAATTTGATTTATTTTAAAATTATTTTACTTTGAATATTCTCAAATTTGGTATTTTCGAATTCAATTCTATTACCCTCCAGTCTGCATTCCTGGTGTTAACGGGTGAGAAAGACGAGAAACAGTTGGAAAGAGAAATTTTTGAGAGTTTGTGGATTTTGGAAGCTTGATATCTGGTGTTGGGGTTTCTTCTATCGCTTTTGGATTTGAGAGTGGCCTTACCACTGGCATGCCTTGTTACCAGTTCAATGAATCAGTACTTTTGACATTCACATTTGTCTATTGTGAAATTTATTCATTTATTGAAATTTCCAGTACAGCAGAAGCAATTTTAAACTGGAAAGAAACAACAGTAAAACAGTACACTAGTGTTAAAAAACACACACAAAATAAGATAAAATAAAATAAACAAAAATAAACAGGCCAAAACAGCCAAGGTAAACAGATATTTTCACAATGCATTACTTATGTACAATTTTTTCTAAGTTGCTGATAAAAGATGAATATGAACTGAATATATCAACTTAGTTTGAGATGATGTTGAATTGGTTCGGTAGCCTATGGAATAATGAATGTTGTATGTGTGAGAGTCTTGGTGTTGCAGTGTGGAAAGTTTCCTTGCTCCGTGTTTTATGTCTGGGCACTCTGAGGGACAGTTCGTGGAGTGGGATGCTGCATCTTAACTTTCCATTTATGATCTTATGTAGCAATTTCATATCTGCAATGTATCTACGAGTTTCTGGAGTATTAATGTGAAGATTTACAAGAAGACCTCTCTTAGGTGGGTGTCTCAGGGCATGCACTCTATATCGAACTATGGAGAGGAAAAAGCTGAGAACACTGTCGATCTTGGAGGCATGAGAAGGGGCAGCCATCTTCCAGATGGGTGAACAGTATTGTAGAATGGGAACATATTGTGATGTGCTTATTACTCACATCTAAATAATACATTATTCATTATTCTAGAATGGGGGACACAAATGTTGAAGTAAATGGAAAGTGCTTTCGGGTTATTGTTTTCGGTGAATCTGTAAAGTAGGCCTAGCATACGCATTGCCTTTTTTGTGATGGTTGAAATGTGGTTTTTAAATGTCAGTTTTGAATCTATGAGGATACCTAGATCTTGGTGTTGTTGTTCTTTTGTTAGAGAGATGTCTGTGAGTGTATAATTAATTACCTTCAAGAATGTTTTTTATTCTTATATTTCCTTTAACCCATGGCTCGACAGCCCTCGAAGGGCCTTGGCCTACCTCCCGACTGCGAGTCTCCTTCCCACAATCCTACCTAGAGGTGCAGAGATCTTCAACCAGTAATTTGGTGATGTGGGGTCACCACGTCGAACCCTCAGCCATTGTAGGATATATCCGAGACCAGGTTACGGTACTCACTAGTAGCTCCCCAATTTCCTCACGATGGTGGGTTGCCACTTGTCCTATACACAGGCTGAGAACCCAGGCAAGACTCGAACCCATGCTGTCCTGCATTCCGAGTCCATAGCACAGCATCTTAGATCACACGGCCACAGAGGGGGACTATATTTCCTTGGACTTTCTGTGTTGTGAGGTGCAATGTTTAAATTTCACCTCTGTTGAAAACCTTTTGTCCCCCACCGTGGCCAAGCGGCCTAAGGCGTCGGCTGCAGGACGCTTGCAGGTTTGAGTCTCCTGAGGGTAGCCTAACAACTTTTCTCCTGAAATTTTGGCCTGTGTATGCAAATTGCTGAGTTACAAATGAGTAGCATAACTTGATCATAGGAAACCTACAACATTGACTGGGAGTTCCTCATTCTGACCACACACCACCCTGTAACTGGTCGGATGATCTTCCACCTTGGCAGGTGGGAGTGAGGCCGGCAGTCGGTAGGTATGCCCTGGCCCTCAAGGGCTGTTGCACCACAGTTTAGTTAGTTAAAAGTCCTTTGATTTCGAAAACAAAACAACTCATTTCATCTCTGCACAACAAGTAGCTTTTGAGCTACAATTTTTTGTACATTGCTGCAAGTTTGAAAAGCATGCACTTGAAAAGTCCTGTCCTGAGAACTTCTACTGCTAAAAGTTGAACTGTAGTTCCAGGCTTGATTTGCCTGTCTGAGCATGAAGCAGACTCAAAAGCATGAAACATTTTGCTTGTCGATGGTGGTTATATTGCCCCACCAGCCCAAATTTTCACGGTGCGAAAAGAAAGTGAAATATTGTACTGACTTGTCAAAAAAAGAGTCATATGCTCCATTTACAGCCATACTTCCTGCCTTACGGAAATCACGGATAAGCAAATACATGTACATGTAATCAAGGGTATTCTAAATTCAATTTCTGGTCTTTTTAAGTTCATTTTTTGTCTTCCTTTTTTTTCCCTTCTGAATGTTTTTGTTTTGTTGGTTAATGTTGCAATTATAACATTTTGGTACCATGAAGATAATTCGAGAAAATAAAGTTTGGATTCCATTGCATATCCTTTTGTTTCACAGCTGATGAGAACATGTGCTGCCACATTTCTATGTTAAAGTACCGTATTTGCTGACATACGTGGTGCGATAGGAAAGTTTTAAGACTGGGCATGTAATTTCAAAGTGGCAGACCTTACAGTCTATTGTGGTGGATCTCCTTCAAAGTAGTCCCCTTCTGACTGAACACACCGACTCCAATGGTGTTTCCACGTATGGAAGCAGTCCTGGAAATGTTCTTTCGTAAGAGCGTTAAGAACAATCTCCGTATTTGCCTGGATGTCTTCAATTGAGTCAAATTGGTTCCCTTTTAGCGAAAATGTCAATTTAGGAAAGAGGTAGAAGTCGGCAGGGGCTATATCAGGGGAATAGGGGGTTGCGGAAGCACAGGAATTTGCAATTTGGCCAAAAATTCCATTATCGAGAACGCACGATGAGCCGGTGCATTGTCGAGATGGAGGACCCAATTCTTGTCTTGCCAGAGTGCAGGCCTTTTTTTCCACACGTCTTTGCTCAAAAGCTGAAGGATACTTTTATAGTATTCCTGGTCGACTGATTCGCAGCCATCTCTGATTCTGTTGAACCAGATAAAAACAATTGACCTGCTCATACATTTATCCCCGAAAGCTGTTTTTAAGAGTTCATAGATCACGAAGCTGATTTCACGGTTTTTAAAGAAAATTTGACACGTTGTTCCGTTTTTCATCCATTTTGCAACATCAATAATTCGCCGAGAACCGACAACATGTCTTCACTCACCAGGATTCCACTCTACTGAACAAAGATATTGCGGAGATCTTTTCAAGACATTTCAAGGACAAATCAAGCTTCCTCTTCCACACCCGTGGGCAAACCTAGCACCTCTTATTGAGCAATAGCACCACCAGTCTTAAAACTTTCCAATCACACCACGTATAAGATGTACTGCCGTTAAAGACATTCACATTTTTGAGAAAAAAGCTTTATCACTGGATATTATAATTAATTCACAGTATTTCAAATATAAAGTAATAGGCACGTCTACTTTGAACTTTTTACTTTGACAGTGCATATGCATCCATGAGTATGAACGCTATGTCTGGAATGCTCTCACACACTGCAAGGAAGCAAGAAAGGAATCGTCTTAAATCAGAACAGAGTAAATTTCCAGAAATGAAGGTCATAGAAAAGTGAGTAACTGCATAAATTCGCACTCTGTTTTTTACACCTATTTTCAAAGGAAAAGAGGTGATCTTATACATCAGCAAATATGATATATGTTCATCTCTTGCAATAATACAAAATATATTTTTTTTAGTGCAGCATTGATGCCTAATACTAACACTATATTTATTTTCCAGCATCACTGATAAGTTACGGGAGCATCTTCTGCTGGAATATGGCACCCTCCTGATGAGTCACCATGCTCTGTGGCAGGTGGGAATCACATACCTCGACCACTGCCCCACGGAAGGCAAGGCTCGGCTGGAAGCTCTTCTGCCCACCGTTACGCTCACTTCGGAAGCCAGAGCGCTGAAGATCATTCAGATCGCAAAGGAGAGGGGGCTGAACTATGTCAGTAAGTATGACTTGCAAATTCCTCGTAATTATTTCCTTATTTTCCTTAGAATTCCGGTTATTGCTGGCTTCACTGAAATTTCTCCTTTACACATGCTTATAATGCTACTACATGAGATCTTGTCGAAAGGAGGCCACAAATTTCAACCAAATTGAAATTCATGGAGCTATGTTATTTCTATCAGAACTCATGGATGTGAAAAATTAGGATAAGAAGAAAAATTAAAGGGCAATTGCAGGCTTATAACATGCACCTGCAGCATAATGCATCACTGAATTCATTCTTATAAACATGCAAAAGACCCTGAATATGACTGCCACAGGGTACCCATTGACCTGAAAATCCTGGAAGAACAAGAGCCTCCCTGATGGTGCAGTGGTATCGTTGTCGCCTTGTAATCAAGGGATCCCGGGTTAGATACCCGGTGGAGGCACATAGTGGTTCGGATTCCACTTTAAACTGTAGGTCCAGTCCCGATTAGCCTTACTGTGCATAAAGTGGACTTAAAACACCAAATCAATCAATCAATCAATCCTGTAAGAATAAGAAACTTGACCTGTTGGTAAGAAAGTCCTGAAAAAGCCAGCGAAATAAAAAAATACATTGAAAATAATACAAAATAATAATGTTGTACAGTTGGTGAATTTGATTTTTTCACCTATTTGACAACACTAATTTACTACAACCTGTGTTTTGTATTTGAAATTAATTAGTTTAAAAATGGTGTCTTTTTATCTGATTATTTCCCCTGAAATTGTACACATATCCTCCTCCTCCTAAAATAAGCAGTGTGGGAGGAAAAGTCACTCTTGACTTGATCCATTAATAGACACATACAGTCAACTCTCGATTCTAAGACCCCGGATATAATGACCCTCTCGAAGTAACAACCCTTTTCCCGGGAACCATGAAAGGTCGTTGTATCGAGAGTGTATTTGTGGTGAACAAAAGACCAAATATCACTGAACATATTTTGGGTCAAAACCTGTGTATATAACATAAAAAAAAGTAAAGTGCTCGCCTGTGCTTTGCACCATGCCATGAAGGCATATAGGGGTGTGTGGTGTTAGGTCCCCACACTTTCTTGATCACTGTCAAAGTTTGGGGGTGATGTGATCATCACCACACCCGAGGTCACCTTTACATCCCAGAGTTTCCTCCAGGTACCCCCTTCATACGATGTTGGGTGGGTACCGGAGCCGCTTGAACAGGTGGAAAAATACCTTTTCTTCCCTGCTGGGGATTGAAGAACTTACTAGAAAAAATGAAATATAGAATTCTGTTTCTTTATTCCAGTAGAGTGCTGCATGAAGAGAATTTCGCTCAAGTGCCTCATAGCTCATATGGGTGACACTAGATGGCATATGGCTCTTCCACTTGAGTGCATAACACTCGAACGAGCAGCACACACTCGAAGCCTAGTAGCACACACATAACTGTTGTCATTTGTCTGTGGCAGTGGGCCCTTAAATATTGATCATGAAGTAAAAGACACAGTGAAATTGAAACTTAATTACAGTCATCTCCATGTTAATACAGTGATGTATGGAAATGATATAGATGATTATGGGCTGAAACTGCCTAGGCAGACATTTTATATACAGGGTGAGTCAAAAGTCAGGAACGATAGGACTAATGTGTAAGGTTGGATGACCAGTTTCCAGGATGGTGGATAGGCCAGCCAGGCCCCTTTGAGTGGCCAGCAAGGTCCCCTGACCTCACACCAATCGATTACTACCTATGGGGTCGCATGCAGGCAATGGTTCGTTCCATCCAGATTTGCAACCTACACCATCTGCAAGGGAGGATAACTAAATGTGCTGCGCAAATACCGCCTGCCACAATCCTCAGTGTCCTGAGGAACTGATAGTGTCATCTGAACATGTGTCTTGCTGAAGAGGATCAACATATTGAGCATATCATGTAGACAATATAAGTTGAAGCAGGGTTGCTACATGTCGGGAAAACCTGGAAAACAGGGAATTTGTTTGTCAGGGAAATGTCTGGAAATTTTGCAGATCATCTGTGAAATTTATGTGCATTTTGGAGTCTGCAAAGAAAAAGTTGCAAAATGAACAACCAATTCACTTCCACTTCTGGATTCGGTTCTTGTGATTCCACTCCCAAAAAAGATTCAGTTTAGAAACTTGTTTCTTTCGTACTTATGATTCTCAGTCTTGTGCAAAATTATGGTTCCTTGGAATTTCTGTAATAAATTTTCACTTTTGTAATACTAGATATTAGAAAGAATATCAAAGTAAAAGTTTCAGTCCAGTTATCTGATTAATAACTAAAGTACATTGACAATATGATCATAATTATCGGAAAGGTTGGTGAAGATGAAGTTATCCTCCATTATTTTATAGATCTTAGTCCTGTTGGCATTTCTTATAGAAGTTCTATATGCAGCAAAAATGTCCCCAGATAATGTGTACTTATCAATGTAAGCAAATAGCAGAATTTTCTACAACACTATAAATCTGCCAGAAAATGAAAAATTGTGAATGGTGTATGAACTTTTTTCTGTTGTTTTTATGTTGTGGAGATCTGTTATGGTGAAATGATGTACCTCTGTTATCTTAGCCTGAAGGCTAGATGCACGTGATTGTAACACCCAATACATTTGATGCCGATAGTAATTTTACATCATTTTACATGATTACATGAACGAAAGCTCGGAAGAACTGCTAAAATTGTTTTTTATCGTGCTGTTTGTGTTTTTAAGTGTTTTTAACAAATATGTTGTCGCCACGTGACGTAAGATGTTTTGTACTGTAATTTTACAATTTACTCTTGGAATTTTCACGCGTTGTGTGTGTACAATGAAATTTGCTAAAAAAAAAGTTGTGAAAGTGAATATTCATAATAATTAATAGATTATATACTTAATTGAAAAACACATGGTTAAAAAGCTAAAATCATGATGATAAATATGTCTGGAAAAATTTTATTTTTGGACTGGAAACCTGGAAATGTCAGGGAATTTCATAATCAAAAAATCGTAGTAACCGTGTTCAAATTAATAACACTATGGTTCCTGACTTTTGACTCACCCTGTATATGTTTGTATGATTATTGTCACATTAAAATTATGTTTCATTTTATTATTTCTCAGAAGTGATTTACCTTTTTGGTAAGTGAACAAGATGTGGAGGTATGTGTTTCACTGTGCTGCGATATTTTTAATTCCTTAGGCAGGTCTGTTAGCATGTGCATCCAAGACTTCCATTGCACATTTCGGTGTTTAGATATTGGATATTCATATGTGGGTGTTACATAATAATATACTGACTTTTTATTTAGAATTGTAATTGCGTTGAGTGGTTTCCTTCCATGTATGGGTTTTAGGTTGACAGAGCTGTTTATTAGGCTCTGAAATATGGGACGATGCCAATCATTCCACTACGAGTACGGTACGCTCAAGCTTAGCAGGCTTGAAGGTGGGGGACTCAGAATGTGTACGAGCGAGCGAAAGTGGTCCCGTGCAGCACTTTAACATGTAATATCGCATGTAATAGATGAAGCTTAACCTTTTGTGTCCCAAGTATCTCGATCGAGATACCCAAAAGCAAGCCTCACGGTCCCAAGCATCTCGATCGAGACACTGTGTCAAGGTCGTAGTTTTTATGTTATAACTTTTCTATTTTTGGCTAGAATTTAGATTTTTTTTATATTGTTCCTAACAGGTATTTAACAGAAATGTTTTTTTGCATTTTTTTTTGTCTTCATGAAAATGGAGGGGAAAAGGCAGGAAAAGGTACTTCTCTTTTGCGTCTCTTTTCAAGGTCAAATTTTTGTTGTTCTAAAGCAATACTTTTCACTCCCTCCTGTTAACTGCATTCGAAGGAAGCTTGTTTATCAGTATCCGATATCAAAAAGTTTTCCGTGAGGGCGCAAGCAGGGGGTGGGGGGGAGGGGGAAGACTGGTTGTTGAATCTGTGTTGTGAAAATGGAATTTCGAAGCACGCTGAAGGAAACCTTTGTTTGTGAGCACAAGTGTTCCACAAGGTTGAACATAGGTTACCCTGCATTGTCTAAAAATAGAATGTCAAGCAGCTGCAAGAATCGGTGTTCATTTTTCACTGCTTTCTAGCTTTTTGTCCCTGAATGTTGTGCGTAGGTGTCATTTTGTGCCCAAGTGCGAGGACATTTTTTGGGTGAAGTGACATTTTTTTTAAAAAAAAAAAGGTATTTTCAGGGGATTTCCCCCCTTTCCCCCTCCATATGTACGCCAAATGTGCATAAATTATATATCGTCTGAATCTGTGATTCATTCTGCATACAACAGTATATCGTTCATATCTCCAGGGCAAATAGTCTCTGAGCTAAAGTCATTTCAAGGTACCCCTGCATTTTGCAGCTTGAATCAGTGAAGTGCCGACCATTCCTTTTGCGGGTACAACTCAAGTTACATTGGTCATATGATGATAAAGCAAATATTTTTGTGTCCCTTACATGTCAGCGATCATTTCCACATGCATGTCGACTCTGTCATGTACTTTTTTCTTTGGGGAGGGTGGGGGAACCAAATTTTTTTTTCCCGAAATTTTGGAATTTTGAGAGTTAGCCCTCTCCCCCCCACCACATATACGCCGAATTTGAATAAATTTGATATAGTCTGAATCTCTGGTTCATTCCGCGTACAATGGTATATCACTCATCTCTCTAGGGCAATTAGTCTCTGATCTACACTCATTTAATTGAAACTCTGCATTTTGCTCAGAATCGGTCGGGACAGAGAGGCTTACCAGTGAAAATGGCCTTGGGACTCAAAAGGTTAAAACATGTTGTTCTTATAGAAGTGTGTCCTGTACTACTAAATGGAATCCTATTAACTTTACTGTGGATACCTACTTTTATACTTTTACAGGCTGGCTACTCACAGGTAATTCTGGGAATTATGCATGAATTCTACTTCATTTTTTCCCCATAGACGTGAAAAATTTCAACTTTTATTAATGCAAATCTCATTGAATTTATTACATATGAGGGTCATAAAGAAAATAAAGACCGTTTGGTTATACAAAAAGAAAAACACAATATTTATTGGAAAAAAACAATTATGTTACATACCTGAAGCTTCCTTCACTTCTCTACATAATCACCTCCTACATTTAAAGATTTGTCGTGTCTGGGCACAAGCTTCCGAATTCCCATGTGATACTCTTCTGCTACCAGTTCATCAGTCCATTCTCTGAGTTTTGTGTTGGTCACTCAGTTGCCGCAGAATCCATCGTGCACAAATTTTGTTGTAGCCGAGATGTTACTACACAATTTCACCTAGCAAAGAACGAGAAATGTCTGGAAACACAATGTGCAATTCGTTGAGAGTTACGCGGCTGTCTTGCAAGATTCTGTTGTTCACTGCAGTCTTCAGGTCTTCTGTGATGAGTGTCCAGGTCGAGTTTCATCGTACACATTTGTTCGTCCATTGTTGAACATTTCACACCATTTTCTCACATTTCTTTCGTTCATTACATTATCACCATACACTGCTTTCAGTTGCCTGTAAATTTCTGCCGATTTCACCTTTTGAGCATTCAGAAATCGAATAACACTCCTTACCTCACAGTCGGCGGGATTTTCCATCACGCAGTTCATTTTGACCACCCCAACTGCACAAGGACGACTTCTTGCAACCTCCACTCACAACGTTATGAGCACAGCTGTTACGGAAGACAGTTGACCCTGAAAAGTGAAAGAGGAATGAGCTTCGCATCGGAAATGCACGAGGGGTCTTTTGTTTGAATCAAGTGACAACCTGGCTTAATGAACTGGCGGCAGAAGAGTATAACATGGGAATTCTGTAGCCCTTGCCCAGATACGACAAATGTTTAAATGTAGGAGGTGATTATGTAGAGAAACTTCAGGTATGCAACAGAATTGTTTTTTCCAATAAATATTGTGTTTTTAATTTTGTATAACCAAACAGTCTTTATTTTCTGGATGATCCTCGTATTTATTAATACCCTGAAGTACGTTTTTCACAGTCTAGCTTTCATTTTTATTGAGGAAAGAAAAGGAAAGAAAGTTTCGTGGAAAATAAGAGATAATTCTCTCAATCTTTTTGCTTTGTTAGTGTCCTTTGCAGAACAATCTATCTGACATAATGAAAGATTTTGGCAAGATAAGGTATCTTGAAGTTGATTAGGTAAATTTGAAATTATTATACCTAGGTATAATTAACAATTTTTCGTAGATTACTATATCCCGTAACATTTGTTACTTGTGTTTGTAGATGTATTTGTAGTCTGAGTATGAGAAATGGCAAATGTAAACTCCGTACCTTAAATTAAATGTATTTATATATGTACCGTTCAATTGAATTGAATTACATTTGTTGGATACATAAGGTTGAAATGGAAAAAAACATGTGCTTCTACCCTTGAATTTTTGGAAAGTTCGCCTTGAATTATTCTTGAATTTTATCGTGGCCCTAGAGTAGCCACCCTGCTATAACACTCCAGCCTCCAAAAATAAGTGCTCCTGTTGAGGAAGCAAAGTTAACTTGATCAAATATAGGACAACATAGTGTTACGTGCCGGAGTGAGTGAAGCCAATGATAAACAATGGGGAAACAGTTGGTGAAAACGATGATAGATGGCAGCACAAGCAGAAAAATGGAAAGTAAATTATTAATGAATTAGGAGGAACTAGAAAGTGATTGAAACCAAACAAAACAAATAAAAGGGAACGAGTAGTGATTAAATGGTTGTAAATAAAGAATAAAAAACATAACTGAATAAAGGAAACTGAAATGATCGACGTAATCCACGTACATTGTACATATAGAAGATTAAAGAAGTTAAGCAGCCGATTCAAAATCTGTATCATTTCCTTCTGGCAAGAAGGTAGATTCTTGCTAGAGTTTTGTTCGTTACCCTGGTGGTGCTATATCCATATTTGTTGCCCCAAAGCCCAACGGTTGTGCTATATACATTTGTCGCACTGGACCAACGGCAGCGCTGGCATCACCACGATCGTTGGTTGTCCCTTCGGTCCTTATCTTGGTGGTGCTATATCCATATTTGTTGGGGTGTAAGGGGTGACCTTCCACGTAGTACACCCAAATGTCAACCTCACTTCCACATAGTAGTACACCCTGGACTGAAGATTAACGAGGCTCTGGCGACTGGCCCCATGGCCAGTATAATTTTGTTTGTATTGTCCTGTTCTTTTGTCCTTATGTGTGCTGAGTGCCCCTTTACAGCCTCAGCTTTTAACGAAAGTCAGAACATTTTAAGTTTTTAAGATTTTACTTATGCAACGTTAGAGTTGTTCTTTGTAATGATAAGGGGCTGGCCCCCGTATAATGTGACGGGAGCAAAATAGCCTAAGTGCTGCCGCTCCCACAATTTTAAAATCAAATTACAAATTACATATTTGTTGCCCCAAAACATATTGAGTAGCAATAGAAACGACAAGGAGGAATAAAAGGCTATTATTCCATGAAAGAAGAAGATGATTTTTCAATAACAAAGGAAAGAAGAAGATAATCATTCCATAAAAGAAGAAAGAAGAAGATAATCTTTACATAATAAAGGAAAGAAGATGATGATCTTTCCATAACAGAAGAAAGATGAAGATGATCTGTCCCTAAAAGAAGATGGAAGAATATTTTGTACTAACAATTCATGCATATAGTCTTTGTATCGTAGAAGTTTCAGAATATATACTTTCTTATTTATATCCATTGGTATATATCTCTGCTGTTTGATTCACATTCCAAGAAAATAACCCATAACTCTAGAGATTAGCCGTGGTATACAGAGTGATACGAAAAGACATGTGGCAATACGCTGTGTCTAGGTGAGTAATTTTTATAATATTACGATGGCCGTATGTGGTGTGAACCAAACAAACTCTGTATTGAGTTTTAATATTCCATCATGTTCCAGAAGCATTTGAAATTGTCTGGAAAAGTAGGAACCCTTTAATTGAAAATTTCACAATTTTTAAAAACTTTTTGTACATCTCCTGTTATTTTTATGTGTAGTGGTTACCATCTGCAAAGTCCTTGGCATGAGGGCGTACAGGGAGCAGAAGCTGGGAATGGCTTTGACTTGGGCGTTGAGGTCACAAGATGCCAACTTCACAACGTACCTGGCCGACAAGTTCCTGGAAGAGTACAGCAAGGAAGGGAAGTTTCATTCAATGGACCTCCTGGACAACCTGGGCTCCTGCATGCTGGTCAGTGACCGCCTCACATTCCTCGGTAAGTGGGCACAATAACATTTGAAGCTAAAATTCTTAATTGAACATTAGTGTTGAAACACATTAACATTTTTGTGGTGCTTAAATGTAACATGACCCAGCCTGGTTAGCGATAGTCGACTGGGAGCACGGACGTTGGAGAAACGCCTCCTGATTGGTCTGCCACCTACACTACCCCTCCCACACCAAATACGTATAACTTCACCCTGACTTATTTCTGCACTTCAGTCCCTGGAGATGAGAGTGACGTTAGCTCTCTAAAGCTTGGAAGCCTATCCGAAAATCGCCTGGCTGATTGCCCGAGAAAACTTCTTCAATATTCACCACCAGGAAAGCTTCAAGAATTATTATTATATAATTGTTGATACCCATATTGATGGTGAAAATCTTAACCAATTCCCAATGATACAAATACTGATGCTTGAAAATTGTAACAGTTTAAAGTTGTTCAAACTGTTGGTCAGTATTAACGAGTGAGTATTTGACTCCAATTAAATTATAAATATAATTAAATTATATTATTAAATGTATGCACCAATTAACCAAATGCTTCAAGATATTCAGGAATTACGTCATAATATTAAAATACCTGTTATGTAATCAAAAAATACAGTTATCAGTTATCACAAGCGGAGAAATTAATAGAGTTACATTTATTTGCTATTTTAATGAGACCTGAATTATGTAATTTCTTCTGTGTCCACGTAATTCAACATCAGATGACTTAACAAATGAGGGGCTTAGTTTAAAACGGCGTATCCCACAAAATTTTCAAAATCGAGATAACAACAAATTTGGATTTGTGCACCATTAATCCATCTCCTGACAAACTTTCACAGTTCATTTGCATACCACATGGTTGTACACTCACATTACTGAAACAGCACAATTGTTTTTCCAACAAATTGAGTGGAAAAATGACCTATCCCCTGTCAATGCTAGAAAGTTAGTGGAATAATGACCTATCCCCTTTGCTTGTTATCGCAATGAAGTATGTAAAATGTGTTGCGGTCTGCCGTTGTCTACAAGCCAGGTAATCATCCAATCCTGGTCACTCTTGTATTTTACTGTTGAAAGTAAACATGGCAGCTGTGCGAGAAGGTACGAGTTGTTCCAGCCTCGTGTGCTCACCTGTAAAACCACGGAAACGACAGAGTAACGAAGTAAATTGGAAAGACAATGAACTTAAGCGCAAGAGGAACACAGGTAAAACATACGTTGGACGTACAGGCAAAGAGGTACCAAACAAAGCATGCAGTGATGTGGTGTGTTGCAGTAGTGAATGGTGCCGGTACATGGACATAGACTCTTGAGTCAAAAGATAACATTTTCCTTTCCTTTTATAACATGTGTGACTTTAACAAACAAAATGTCTATCTTTTTGGAGCCGTGGAGTAATGTGAGTTTCCAAGGAGGAAGAGTGCGGCCACCATCCTTAGGGCAAGTGGTGTTGAAATGCAAGTATCCGGAAGGAAGGGCTATCCAGAAGGCTAAATATGATAATATCATGACAATGTTGCAGTACATTCTACTCATTTACAACCAGTTTTACACAACTCTGATGTGGAACACAGGGGAAGCAAGTCATCGAAGATATTGACGGCAGTGACATTGAGTGATACAATCATATGCGCTTCCTCACAAAGGAATTGACGTAAGTGTGTGTTGATTTGCAGTGCAATATCACAGACATTCCTTTACAGTGTTTACAGTGTTAGAATATTGTAACTCTCTTGCATATTAAAGTGTTGGTGCCTTGAAACGCAAAACCTTCTTTTTCTTGAAAACATGCTAATGTGGGATATGCCGTTTTTCCACTAAGCCCCTCAAATGTTAGCATATGTAAACTTGAAAGTGATGGTTTCATATTCAATAGGTCACGGGTTCAATTACCACAGCCTTTCATTCTTACTGACATTTTTCGTCAGTCACCCATAGTGAATACATATTGAGATTCTATGTTGGGAAGGTATTATTTTTTATTTATCTGACAATTCCTGGATATCAACAATTACAAATACTGTAACAAAATGATAAATACACATGCTACCTTCACATTTCTTCTTCCTCCTTTCTTACCATCATCCTCTCATTATGGATTAATTAATTAACCAAGTTGATACCACTTTGAATTAATACAGACTCTCTTACCTATCCCCACCGATACATTGTGTAGTTCAGAATAGTTATAAAATTTTATTTGTAAGTATTGCACTGGAACTGTAGCCTGTTAATATGCCACAGCTATATTTTTAAGTATTCATGATATAACATAACATTTTTTTTTTCACGCTGGTGCAAAATCAATTAATATTACATTATGCAAATGTGTAAAAGTTTGCGAAACCCAGACTCTGGTAAGTATTGACCCGTATCACTGATTAAATTTCAGCCTATATGTTCTGACACCAATTCAGTGGCATTGATATTGGCTCAACCTGTTAACGAGAATGAAAAATCAATGAAAATTCCACATTTTGCAGGGCTGATAAATTTGATAGATTGTTGGGTGCTTTTAACATACCTACTCACTTTGAAAAGCTTGATTTGAAGTCAGATCAACGTATATCCGCCTCTTTGCCTTAGTGGTAAGGTGGAATCATGTATCTTCAATTTTGTGTTTAGTTTTGGAGATATGTCAGTCCGACTCGAAATAGCACTCTTTGAAAGTGGGTACATATCTTTAAAAAAAACTGAACACTGCATTTTTGGAGCTACATTGCTGTGGTTCTCGTATGGCAATTTAATCTGTTATATATCAGCTGCAGTTACATGGACACGTGTACAGAGCAAGTGATTTCAGATCTGCAGCCACTCTCTTAAGTATAAAGTAAAGTGCTCCCCTGTGCTTTGCACCATGCTATGAAGGTGCATAGGGGGTGTGGAGTTAGTGCCCCACACTTTCTTGATCACAGCCGAAGGTACCCACTTTATACGATGCTGGGTGTGTGCCGGAACTACTTCAACAGGTTGAAAAATGCCTGGTTCTCCCCTGGTAGGAGGGCCTACCAGTTGCAGGGCGACGTGTGGTCAGCATGACGGACGCCCAGTTGTTGTTGATACCCTGTATCA
Source organism: Lepisma saccharinum (assembly GCF_977018435.1). Lineage (NCBI taxonomy): Eukaryota > Metazoa > Arthropoda > Insecta > Zygentoma > Lepismatidae > Lepisma > Lepisma saccharinum. Next base: position 63,917,213 of record NC_139250.1, on the reverse strand, counting down.
AAGGCCTTCATGGCACAAGGGGTCGGCTTATCATTGCTCTGTGACTCTGTTGCTTCAGTACCATTGCAAGAAAATTGATGCTTAATTATTATTCTTTCAGGTAAATATTGTGAATTTCACCGACTGTACAGAGCAAGTGATTTCAGACCTGCAGCCACTCTCTTGATATCTCTGCTTAATTCAAGACTGGCTCCCAAATAGTAAGTAAACAACCTTCAGAATACTTTTATATTGCAATCTGACATCCAGATAGACATTTCCAGTGTGAACTATAGTAGAAGGGCCGGGACAAATTAGTCACATTCATAGTGATTATTGGGTTATGTGCAGTGGAACAGAGGGAACAGTCTGTTCCAATCCACCAACAATCTTGGTCTGAAAAATCCCCCTCACCAAAAATTTCTGTGGGAGAGAGTTTTTGTTATAACAAACAAAAGATAAGCAATTACTTTTAATTTCAAATATACTTTACTAAGAATAATATCGAAAACACACAAATTGGTGTAGTTGTGAGTGTTGAATGCTTTTTCTCTCTCAAGAGATCATTAACAAATCTACATCAATACGTGCAATAAAAGTAAAACAAGAATGCAAAACAATAATAACTATGAAATCTAATTGATTTATATTAACATAAAGCACAAACTAAACAAAAACTTACACATAATAAAACCACTTCAACTATTTCATAATTCATTTAATATCTTTAACCAGTTAGTAAAGAAATTAGCTTCTTTGCAATATCTGATATCTATAAAAGTAACAAATTAATTTCCTTTATGTAATTAATAATAATAATATATTTTTAATTGAGCAATTTATTTTTACTTTTATTATCATTACAAATATGTATATTGTATAATATACACACATGTTTGTGGGGGAAGGGGTTTGAAGATGAAGAACTTTCTCCCTCCCACCAGTTTTCAATGATTTCGCACCCTGCTCTCAGTGGCAAATTATTGTTGTTCTTGTTTGTTCCCGAGAAGGGAGTTTGGAACAGTTCGGGTTTTGTCACAATTTCTACAAATCTAGCGGACGTCATGAAAAACTCTGCCATCTGATTGCCATTATTGCATTGAGGACTTTTGAATTACAAGAATGCTCAACCTCTAAAAAAAATGTTAACTTAATCTACAAATAGAGATATGAAACAGGTTTTAACAAAACATTTTTTCTCTGATCACTCATAAATTGCTTTTATTATTTTTTTCTTTGTTACGCATCAACAATTTTGTTTTTAATGTTTTCTTTACATTATATCATATTTGCTTTAACATTGGTGTTGTCATAATTTTAACGTGCTTCATATATTTCACTTCTGACAATTTGTAACATATGTATCATATGTTTATTTGGTTCATTTCAACAAGGGTTGAATTTTACTTGGTCTACTGTATTGTATTACGACAAGTATGCCTGATTTAGCACCGCACGCCACTGGTTATGTGGTATGTTGGTATGTCTGCAATTTTACTGATACAGTGTCTGTAAATAGACTTGGAAGTTGCAACGTACTTCAGTTGGACACTAGTCGTTACAAAGTTAGTCCGCTGGTCCTTGTGTCGGGAACATGAGACTCTCTATCATTCATCAGGGCTTGCTGGGTAAAGAAGAAACACAACACGGTATTCAAAGTTAAACGCAATTTTATAATTACTTATCTCTCATAATCACTTATATTTCCTATCGTATGTGGACTTACAAGCAAGGTAGAGATTTGCTTATGTTTCTGCCTGAAGAGGAACAATTCTATAGCATATTAAATCACATCACAATCACTAAACCCACTTGCATATAGAATTAACGTTGGACAAGACAAACATAAATACACGAAAGTTTCTGTACTTAATTATTATTTCCGAGTATAGGTAGAATGAAACTGAAATAATTACCAATTACACTATCGGGCATTCCATTAACCGTTACCACGTGTCTGTTGATTTCTCACCTTCACCTGTTTTTCAACTCGGTCTGTCTTCCGGTGAAAACATTCAGGCGGGTTCACTTCCTCTGCTGAGATGAGAGAGTGACATCAACACAAACAGATTATGACGTATTTCTAAACATATACATAAGTTCCAACCACAACTGTATCAATCTAACTACAGTTGTCTGTGACAGCTTGCACATTATTTGAAGTAACAACCATTTTAAAATCTTAATATCTTACAAATATAAAACCTTAAACGCTCAGGTTCGTTACAAAGTTAACACAGTTATACTATGTTGTGGTTGTTCACATGATACATGTAAAAGAATGATGACAAGCTCTACCAACTTCAGGGTGTCTACCAGTGAAGAAATCAACAGGTAGGTCAAGAAAAAGTCAAGAAATGATGCTTTTGGTCAAGAATTTTTGCTATTTTTTATGGTATAGTGTTCTTACATTGTTATATACCTGTAGTGGGATTTGATAAAATTGAATATCTAAAATTGTATTGAGTTGTGGTTAAGATTTGTTCACTTTGCTTCTTAAGAATTACATTATTGCATGCGTGAAGTTTTGTAACAATCTCTATATATATAAAAATGGATGTATGTGTGTGGGGTGTGTTTGTTTGTTCCGGCATAACTCTCGAACACTTGGAGTAATTTCAACCAAACCTGGTACACGTATCACTTGCAATCTGGAAATAATATTCTGGGGGGTAAGACACCCCTGGCACCCCTAGGTGTGAGTTGCGAAGGGGTGACATGTAAAAGTAATCCATAACGACCGATATTAAATTCCGCACATACAGACATCCGTGACTCTATGCAATCCTGCACTACGATAGTGTTTCTCGGATTGTCTAACATTCAGGCTGATATGACTTTGTGTTGCGAAAATGGCCGATATTAGTGTGGAATCCATAGTTTAAGTGGTCGCTAAGATAAATAGTGACACTCCCAATGCCATTCAACTCAAAGTTCATTTTGCACTAAAGTTAGAATTCATTATTTTCCTGTCTAATAGAAGATTGGGATAACTCCGGGCAACCAGCTAGTATTAAATAAAGTAATGTGGCCATTTCCCATCTAGGATGAAAAATCTCTTGTTAAAGTGCAGCTTCAGTTTTCATCTAAATCAGCCTGGGGTGGGTTTTTTCATTGAATAATTATATCTCTTTTCTTAATTTTGCAACTATACCTAAGTAGGGAGTGATTAAATAAATGTGAAGAAAGATGAAAAAAGGTCAAGAATAAGTCAAGAATTTTGGATTTGTTATTTTGGTACTGAGCTACCAAGTATGACCACTTCTGTGGGAAGATCACCAGGTCTTTCTCAGCATTTACCATTGTCAGTCTGTTCACCCAAGCCACATGTTTGATCCCCTCATTTACAAAACCAACTTTCGCATTGAAGTTAGCCTCCCCGATGGTGGAGTGGTAACGTTGTTGCCTTGAAATCAAGGGGTCTCGGGTTCGATACCTTGTGGAGGCACATTGCACAGTGGTTCGGATCCCACTTTAAACTGTAGGTCCAGTCCTAATTGGCCTATCTGTGCATAAAGTGGACTTAAAAGTTTGCATTGAAGTTACCCATCAGGACGAGTATGTCATTCTTCTTTATCCTGTTTAAGGTGGTACGTAACAAAGAATAGAAGTTATCTTTGTCTTCATCTGAGGTGTTTTTTATCAGGGCATAGCATTGAATAATACTTACGTTTCGTATATTTGTGTGGAATCGCACTAGCATAATTCTACATGAGATAGGCTTTCACTTTATCAAACTTCTTTTAGCATTCTTGCCTAACAACATTCCAACATCTTCCAGATCATCTTTTCCTTAGGTTTCCTGAGTATAGAAGAGTTAACCCTTCTTGCATTCTCACCTCTCCATAATCTTTCCAGTGTAGGACTTAGTCCCAAAACATGAGGAGTATAATTCACCATCTCTGAGTCAACGTGTTTCAGGTTTCCAGTTTGTTTCAGTGTCCTCCATTATATTTCTCGTTACCATTTTCAAGCCAAAGGTCTTCCTCGAATTAGCAATCTGTTTTTTCTTCCTTGTTGCAGTTTCAGTAATAATCAAATCTCGGGGATGCGGGTTACTGGCCCACAGTCCCCATAGCACAGTGGAGGGGCTGCCTCCCATTCTCTGGCTGCTTTGAGATTTAGCTGTTCACAATCACCACTCCCTCTTTAGGCCCCACTCAGGTTACAGCCAGATTTTCCTCCAACTTTCTCAACCAGGCTTGGGACTGGCTGTGGCAGAGTTTGTTTGAAATGACTGTTTACAATTGTTTGTAGCTGGTCAGTGGTGATTCATTCATTTTGAGTTTTAACCACTGTATTAAATCTTTATGTTACGTTTCCGAGACTGATTCTGTCTCTCCATCCTCAGGGTAGTGTGTTGTATCTAATAAATCATTTGTTCAGTCCCTCGACACATGAAGTGTTTGAGGATGGCATCTATATTATGGAGTATAAAATATGCTGCATTGGAGGATTATTTTTAGTGGCTCCACCTTGTCTGGTGGTCACGTCAAGACCTGTTTTTATGTGTAAAGTGCCAGGGAGGGTTTACATATATGTTGGTTGTCAAGTTGTCCAACTGCAATGCTTGGAGACCCAGTTCCAATCCCTGGGATGAGTAGAAAAAAAATTTCAGTAGGTACTAGAATACTGCATTGGACCATCTTCACTCGTTCAAACTTGATTAAATCTCCCACACTCGAGCGTGATTCGCTCGAATATATAGAATATCAAATATGATTTCAATGGGACAATAATCGTATAAATACAACGTTATTAAAAAAGAATGGTACAAAAGTAAGGTTAATTTATTTTTAAGTGAAAAGAGATACAAAAGCAATTCTGGTGTGAAAGAAGAAAGGAAGGTTGTAAATTTATAGCCTGTGGTTGTAGTTGACGTAAAATCCACTAGAGGCGCTACTTGTTGTTGATAGCTAAAATGGCAACAACGAAGGTAGAGCAACCACACCTGGCCTCCACATCGCGACTTCTTTTTATGAGGGTTTGTGAAAGATACTGTGTACGTTCCTCCATTACCACAGAACCTGGATAATTTAAAGCAGCGCATCTCTCATGCAGTGGAGCTGATAACCGAGGATATGTTGGAACGTGTCTGGCAGGAAATGGATTATCGTTTTGACATCTGCAATGTTACCCAGGGTGCTCATATCCAACATTTCTAATTCCCCAGGTAAATTTACAACCTTCCTTTCTTCTTTCCCACCAGAATTGCTTTTGTATCTCTTTTCACTTAAAAATAAATTAACTTTACTTTTGTACCATTCTTTTTGAATAACCCTGTATATGTGTAAAATTCGTGCTGGTAGTTTCAGCCCATAATCATTTTTTAATTTGATATATTGCTATGTATTGGTAAGATAGACTCATTGACATTTTAACATGGAGATGATGACTATCTTCACTTTAGTTTCAATTTCACTGCGTCTTGCACTTCACGATCCATATTTGAAGGCCCACTGCCACAGACAAAATACGGTTATATGTGAACTACTGTACTTTGAGTGTATACCGATCGTTTGAATGTTGTAGCGTTATTCGCTCGAGCGAAGAAACTGTTCATTCCTTAAACCATCTAGCGTCATCCGTGTGAACTCTTAGACGATCAAGCATAAAAGCCTCGGTGCAGGACTCTAGTAGGTAGTGAGATGAAGGCAGCAGAGCATGGTCTACTATAGCCAAAATCAAGAATGCCTGGAGCTCTACTCCCCCTTCCCCTATGTGCCATCAAGGCACAGTGCGGTGGCTTTATCTTTTCTGTACATAGAAATAATTCATGGTTTGATAGTATGTGATTTACATGTATATTTCTATTTTTTACAGTTTTTGGTTGACGTTACTGATGGATGCACTCCCAATGTTGGAATCCAATGACATAATTTTCACATCAGAAGAGACATACGAGTTGATGCACTGCCTGGAGGAGCTCTTCACGGACAACATGGCAAAGCTCGAGGATGAAGCTAACTCGCTGCTCGAGAAGAAGAACCTGATTCAGCTGGCTCTCGCTAGGAATTTAGCCAGGTCGTTAACTTTTGAAGGATGTCTTGGAAGTTGAACAACAGGAGTAGGTTTCTAATCAACAGCAAAGCACTGCCACGAAAATCTAGTGATTGTCTCAGTATGTGAATAAAAAAATACCGTCACACCCAATTTGTATGAAAATCTGTAATAAATGATCATCGTTTTTGAATAAATACTTCTTTTCTAGTATCATGAAAGAATCTGTTCAGTATTAACTTTATTTTGTAAAATATACATTGGAACCCAGATTTTATGTTTTTCAGGGGACCAATCTGAAAACACTTAAAATGCAGGAAAATGTAAAATTGATGAAAATTTTAAAACATTTTGCTATATTTTGACCATCAAGATTAAATGCATAATGTGGGAAAATGTAAACAGCGTTGCACTATTTTATTTGAGTTTTGATGCTAAATATAAATGTCAAAATTAGTTCTTCTGGGCAGGGTTGGGCCCCAGCCCAGTTTTCCCCACGTGGGTCACCCACCTTGAAAAACTCACAAAAAAAAAACACTCAAAATGTGGGTTTTTTAAGAAAATGTAAAATATTGCTTTAAATAATTGAGAGGTTCTAGAATTATCAACAGTTTGAGAAAACGTGTATAATAAGTGTTTAGCCAGGTTTATAATACTCAAAATAATTAATGTGGTACAAATCACATTGGGTTTTTCAGGATATTTTTCTCAAATCATTCTAGAAATAGACTTTTAACAGAAATAATACGAACATATGTCCAAGAAACAAAAAGCAAGAGGGTCTGAAATATTTAGATAAAACATTGAACAAACAAAGCTTATAATTTTGAAATGTGGTAGCACTTTAGATATCAGCCACTTCCGTATGTGGGCAGGCCACATAGTTTCACCTGTGACGATCAACTTTTACAATAAATTTTTCCATGTATAAAACATTACAAAGGAGATTTGAATACATTCTATTGGAATGTCGTGAAAGTAGAAAAAAGTTAACTGTGGTATAACTAAACCAAACACTTTTCAAATTATTCATTTCTCAAAATTGAATACGTGCGCAAATATTCTGTTTTCTTTCCAATGCCTTGCACTGAGACAGTGGCCTCTCCCTACCTCCAGTTTAGTTCAGTGCATTGTTTGAACGTAATGGGTTACCTGCCCATGTAGGATAAATGTTATTTGTGGTTAGGAGATCTATACCCAAGAAGTCGAGCACACTCATAATCTACCACAATTTATTTTTTCTTAAAAATAGGGTGTGTGGGGTACTCAAGTAAATAGAATGCATACGTATACTTTCATATTTTGACCATTTTTGACATTTTCAAACCTTTGTAGAGACTACAATTTCGAGCTTTGTGTATAAAACTTTCAGGAGCACTGTGACATTACCTGCACTGAAAAATTAACAATAAAATTATCGAAACATAATGCACGATTTAGGTGGGGTGGATGAGCAAAGAAAGACAAGTCATCTATTTAGTGATCTTGATAACATGTTTCCGCAGAAAGAAAACTTGACAGACTGCAATGGTATTACGTGAGTGAAATTGAACAATGTGTTTCAAGATGGTGAATGAAAAACTGATTTTCCTCATGTTGCATGCACGCTCTAAACCATGCTCTCTTTTCCCCCAAAACTGTTGGCAATGCATTTTTGAAGTATAAGGAATTTAATTCAGTCATTGTTGATAATTCGTCCGTCCGCAATTTTGCAGTAAAACTTTTAAAATTATATTTCATAGTTTAGGAGAGGAATGGTGGTAGAATCACAAACATACATTTTGCCATAAATGAAAACCTTTTGAGTTGCAATTTTTAGAGTTACAAGATAAGTTAAAGGATTGTTGTCATATCGTATCATTCTAAAGAATGATGGGATCAGAACCAGTCACATCGCAATTAATTGCTGGGTGATGTAAGCTATTCATCATTCATCCTCTATGATGAGAGCACTTGTTATTAACATGACGAGTTTACGCTTGGCAATGCGAAAGGTACAAGTAAGATTTAGGAACTTAACAACGAGAAAAGACAATGGTCACTTGTTGGGTTTTAGGAACCTTTGAACCTGAATCATGGCGGGGTTTAGGATAGTTACCTGTCTATCTGATGAATGAAGGTAATTATGATGAATAAAAATATCCTAAGTCCTCTGTTGGCTTCTCTATAGGTCGACCAGCGCGTCGTCTCACTTTTGCTCCACTGCTCTCCTAACCTCTTCCTCGTTCTCAATTCCAATCCAAAGTCAGTCACCTCTCAGCTTGTCTCACCTCTATATCCCTAGGCCATGGAGCTCTTCCTCCATGCCGAATCGTGTTTTTAATTGCCACTATGCAAACCGCTGACTCCATAGGCAGAAGAAACTACCTGTTTCCTGAATGGCTCAGGAGGTTTGCATAGCACAACACTGTGCATTGTTTACATGCCTCAGAGACTGAGACAACTGAGAAAAAGAAGTGAATGCCCTGGTCAACATGAAGCATTCAGAGAGGCTTTTAAAATAAAAATATAATCTTATGGATTGATACGATATTGTATTTGAAAAAAAATTGTCACCATGTTTAAAAATGGTGGATGACAGACTGATTTAACATGCCTTGCGAGAGCTTTAAGTTATGCAAATATTTGAGGTTAGATTTTCGTAGATTAAGAAAACCAAGTCTCAGCTACGTTAGGACATTACTTGAGCTTGAAGTTTTTAATAAAAACTCTGTAATATAGTGTGTGATTTAGGAAGGATGGGGGAAAGTCATAAATTTTTAGACCACAATATCTGTAGCAAATTCAGAGTTCTTAAGCTAAATTCATGTCTCAAATAGATACATCCAGGGAATGATTTTATTTTGCATATACTGAGGTAGCTCCAAATTATGATGCCACTTTCAAATATCTGCCTAAACTACATTTTTGGACATTAACAAAAGAGACTTAAATATTTTAGGGCATTTCTTAAGCTATGACTTGAAAAATATTTTTTTTAACAATATAGTGCATATTGTTGTAAAGAATAACGTCTCACTGTGGATTTCTGTTATGAACACAGTTTATTTTATACACCTCCCCTACTCTGTATACAGGGTGCTTGGAAATTCCCCATACAAACTCCTGGGGCTAGTAGAGGGGACTGAGTAGACAATATTTTGAATAGGAACCCATGTCCGGAAACGTACAGTTTCCGTGCTACAACCATGACAATGTGTCGGATGTGCCTGTTGGTATGCAACCAGGTAGGCAGTACATGATATCAGAAGATCACCTGATGACACGTGACGTCTACCCTGCCACTGTATATTGCCTGGAGCCCCATTCACGTGCCTGTGCGTCTCCGATGAACATGGTTGAGTAAACGTTTGCAGAATACACGACATGATCCTTGTGTATGGCGCAGTGGAAGGGAATGGAAGAGCAGCTCGTCGGCTGTATCAAGAGCGTTATCCACAACGTGCGACTCCATCACATACTCTTTTTGCCAGCATTACACAATGGCTCCGAGAACGAGGTACCTTCACCGTTGACAGGAAGGACTGTGGTGCTCCAAAAAGACACTGCACGCTCAAATTGGAAGAGGCTGTATGCGAACCATTGTGCGTGCAATGGGTGTGTCTCGCAGCATCGTGTGGGAGGTTCTGCATGAGCAACAACTACATCCTTACCACCAGCAAAGGCTACAGGCTTTGAGACCAGCCGATTTTGTACCACGTGTTAACTTCTGCACGTGGTTTCTGCATCGACGAGACCCAGTTTCCACGTCGAGTTCTGTTCACAGATGAATGTAAATTCACTAGGGAGTGTGTTCTCAATTCTCGAAACAGCCATGTCAGGGCAGACGAAAACCCTCATGCAACGCATGTCCGGGGATTCCAGCAGAGATTTGCTATCAATATGTGGGCAGGTATTCTGGACGGTCATGATCGGGCTGTACCTTCTTCCAGCCAGGCTAACGGGTGCTGCATACTTGATCTTTCTACAGGAAGTATTGACCCTGTTCTTGAATGCTGTGCCGTTGAACGTCTGTTAGGAACTGTGGTTTCAGCACGATGGCACACCGCCTCACTTTACACATGACGTTCGGAGACATCTTAACCGAAGATTCGGGCAAAGATGGATAGGCCGAGGTGGTCCAACCGCGTTGCCCCCACGATCGCCGGATTTAAGGCCATAGGACTAATTCTTGTGGAGTCGTATGAAGAGTATGGTGTATGAGACTCGTGTAGAGACAGAGGAAGAACTGCTGGCATGAGTTATGGTCACTGCACAAGAGATTGACGGGACACCAGGTGTGATGGAGCGAGTGTACCGGAACATGATTCATCGGTACAATGTGTGCAACGACATTGGTGGTCGTCACATCAAGCCCCTGTTGTAGTTGAGCAGTGCTGTATGCAACACATCCAGTGCAGAAGACAGAAACAAATTGTTGCGTTTCACAAGTGTTATTGTGATCAATGAATAGTACGTTTCTTTTTAGTTCCCTTGGCATTCTTACCAAATAAATTTGTTTGTATTATGTACTGAGTCACACGTCATTCAATTCTGTACCTTACGTAACACCTCATTTGACTTAGTTGTAATAAATGATTACACTTTAGGTCATCAGGTGATCTTCTGACGTCATGTACTGCCTACCCGGTTGTATACCAACACAGGCACGTCCGACACATTGTCATGGTTGTAGTACGGAAACGGTACGTTTCCGGATGGGTTCCTATTTCAAATATTGTCTACTGATTCGCCTCTACTAGCCCTAGGAGTTTGTAAGGGGAATTTCCAAGCACCCTGTATACATCTTTACGTTACAATCCATTAACAACTCTCTCGGTTGTCTTTTGCCCCAAAACAGAGAAATGCACCTAACAGGACTTCACTTTATGAGCACACTATTTAGCATAGCACTAACTCGCTCTCGCAGTTTTATCAGGCAAGAGTCCCTACGCCGTCCTCTCAATCAGTAATGTACATCTTATCTGAGCTACGAGCACACTATTTAGCATAGTGCTAACCTGCCCCCGCAGTTTATCACGTAGAGGTCCTTATACATACGATGCTCACTCTCTGTGTATCTCTCTGCATCCATCTGGCTCGGAGCAAATGTTAAAATCAAACTATGTCTATCCATCTGGTCCTGTGTCGGAGTCTCTGAGAGCCAGCAACTGTCTGAGCATCTGAGAACAAATAACAAGTTGGAACACTGTATATTATATACCTCCGACAAACTGGCCTGCCCCCAACCACCGGAGCAAGGCTCTATTGTTACTTTTCAAACAGCAAGACTGTTGAGGGAAAACAACCGTTGGCTTCCCCGGCTACCAGGCAAAAAGCAACCTAGGCCATTTACATTCAAACTTTTACATATACAGGGTGACTGGTAATTAGATGTATTCCCTGAAAGGGGTTAAAGTAGAGACAATTTGCAATAAATTTGACCATATGATACCCCGTTCGAAATTTAGTAGTTTTCGAGATAATCGAATTTCAATTGTTTTTTTAAAAAACGACAATTTTCCACATAAAAAGATGAATGCAGAAAAAACTGCTCGTTGTATGGAACATATTTCAGCATTTTCTGATAGCTAACAAATAAGTGGTTTGTTGAAAAAAAAAGATTTTCCCAAATAACAATCACATGTAAGTAACGGGTGGGTCTAAACTTACAAGTGATGATAAAAAAATGCACTCTTAGTTTACTTGGCAACATATTAATAACAAAAATGGTATTACACGAAGCGTACAAATTACTTAAATTACTTCCTTGTGACATCTGCTATCCAATAAGGTACAAATGTTGCTAACATACACATTTGTGTACAAGAAATAATACTTTGTTCATCTTCATGTGAATGGAATCAATGAACAATACAATTAAAGAACATTACACGTCTTGCTCAAAGTGGGCACCTCCGTTACGAATGCAGGCACGCAGGTTTTTATGGACATTTGTTCTCTTAACTCGTGATGTGATGGTGTCCTTGATGTGTTGACCAGCTGTAAAGATCCTCTCAATGAGATCTTCTTGCGAGTTTACCTGTGTCTTGTCAAGTGGCTCCAAATGTAAAAGTCGCAAGGCTCCAAATCGGGGGATTGAGCCAGCCATGGAATCGGGCCGCCTCGGCCAATCCATTTCTTTGGGTAATTTTCATCCAGCCACTGTCGCACGTCCAGGCAGAAGTATGGATGGGTGTCATCAACAATCATTTGATTGAGCCATTTTTCCTGCCCCAAACCTTAAATGGCATCACTTATGAACATTTTTTGAGGAACGGGATGGCAATGTTGTTGGAGGATGTGCCTCTAGCTACAAGACGTGACATGATTTATCAGCATGATGACTGCCCAGCTCGATCCCCCGATCGATTTGACGCCTTGCGACTTTTACATTTGGAGCCACATGACAAGACACCGGTAAACTCGCAAGAAGAGCTCAGGGAGAGGATCTTAACAGCTGGTACACACATCAAGGACACCATCACATCACGAGTTAAGAGAACAAATGTCCATAAAAACCTGCGTGCCTGCATTCGTAACGGAGGTGCCCACTTTGAGCAAGACGTGTAATGTTCTTTAAATGTATTGTTCATTGATTCCATTCACATGAAGATGAACAAAGTATTATTTCTTGTACACAAATGTGTATGTTAGCAACATTTGTACCTTATTGGATAGCAGATGTCACAAGGAAGTAATTTAAGTAATTTGTACGCTTCGTGTCATACCATTTTTGTTATTAATACGTTGCCAAGTAAACTAAGAGTGCATTTTTTTATCATCACTTGTAAGTTTAGACCCACCCGTTACTTACATGTGATTGTTATTTGGAAAAACTTCTTTTTTTAACAAACCACTTATTTGTTAGCTATCAGAAAACGCTGAAATATGTTCCATACAATGAGCAGTTTTTTCTCCATTCATCTTTTTATGTGGAAAATTGTCATTTTTAAAAAATACAATTGAAATTCGATTATCTCGAAAACTACTAATTTTCGGACGGGGTATCATATGGTTAAATTTATTGCAAATTGTCTCTACTTTAACCCCTTTCAGGGAATGCATCTAATTACCAGTCACCCTGTATATTTCCATTTTCAAGGTGTGTATAAAAACCACAGCAATATGTATGTTGGAATCCAAATGGGGGCCACTAATGTTTTGTCCATGGGAACTGTAAGTTTCATAACAACTAGATATTTTGGAGGATGGATACGGTATTCCATTTGGATGAAATCAGTCAAGACAATTAAATATGTCAGCCTTATAATTTTGGCATGGTTAATACACGGAGGAGATATTTAAACTTGAAACATCCACAAACAGAATTGGAAAAAAAAAACTGTGAACAAACTGTATTGAAGCAGATTTTAAAGTGTGTGTGCAGCTACCGTATGTTGTATAGTAGGTAAAGGTAAATTTTCCCGTGCATATAGCATCACACCATGAAGGCACATTCAAGGGATATCGGGGTAGGGCCCGACATATTCTTGATCTCTGCCATTGTGGAGGTGATGTGATCACAACCAAACTCTGGCTGCCTTTACCCTGCAGGACCCATTGATTTGAGGCTGGTTGAGTTCCAGAGCTGCTTTATGCACGGACAAGACCGAAAATTCCAACCTTAGATCACCCAGCCCAAGATTCAAACCTGTGTCTTTTGCATGGCAGTCAGCCAGGCTGTCTACTTTTTTTTCTTTTTTTTTTTACATTTGTAATAAAAGTAATACCCCTAAGCAGTAATATCCCTGTTTTTCTCTCTATTTTCTCAATTTTCATGCACATCAATTTTATCTATTTTCTCTGTATTTTCATTGGAACAAACATCCACGTCCGAACCAGGATTCGAACCCGGGACTACTGGCATTGCAGCGTGCTGTGCTAACCGCTCTGACACGGAGGTTGACTAAACTACCACAGCTATCAAGCATTAGTATAGTATTGTAATGCGCAACCCTGGGAACTGATCATAAATACGCCATTCAGCAAGAATAGAATCAAACTGTTGGTCAAATTTTTCAGAATATAGTATTTTAGATAATTTAATCATTTGTCCCGCACTGTAGCTGAGCAGTCATGCTTTGGGCTCTGGCTATGGGACGTGTGCAGGTTTGTCTTCTTGGAAAAATGTAAGAGCTTCTCTCATGAGATTTCAGCCTATGTATGAGACTGGTGAGCACTCACCATCATGATTAAATTGGGGAGCTACGAATGTGTAGCGTAACCCGGTCATGGAAACCTACGATGACGACTGGGAGTTTGTCGTGCTGACCACACGTCATTCCATAACTGGTTGTATGATTTCCCACCTCAAAGTAGGATCAGGTGGGAGTGCGGCCGGCAGTTGGTAGGTAGGCTGTGTTCAATGGTCTATTGTGGCACGTATTATGTATGATTTTAGTTTAATCATTTCAAGATGCGAGACCTTGATTGTCAATTCTTAACTATGTTAACAGAAAATATTTAATAGTTTTTGATTCAGTGAACTAAAATAATACAAATCGAATGTTCCAATATATTACTATCAGGAAAAAATGTATTTCATTTTTAAAATATATATATTTATAAACAACCTGAACAAAACCAATAAAACCCAGTTTTGCCCGGGTTTTATCTGAAAAAAAAAAAAAAAAACACCCTTTATAAAAAACCGGTCAAAATGCCAACTCTGTTTCTGGACTTTGCACTTATTAGCTCTGTAACAGCTAACATGTCTTTTAGACCTATTTTTGATGTTTTGTTCCTTCCAAGTAAATGAGCTGTTGCTCTGTTACTTCTCAACAGTTGTCATGGCTTTTAACAGCAAATCACTCACCGGACCACTAGCCTGCCACCTCGCACAATCTCATCATAAATTCCACCATTCAAGTGAAGGATTCCTCCATCACTGACACATTCACCTTCCTGGATAATAAATGAATACTAGCAAGACTCCAGAATGCAAGCTCAGCATCCAGGGGGTTCGAGAGGCATGAACAAAGAAAGACACTTGCTTTTGGAAAGAAGGACACAGAATTTCCAAGACCCGTGAGAAGACAGCGCAACACTGACGATTCATGCATCAACCCAGGAGCAGAGGCCACCAAAAAGATCCCCTTAAGGAGCAGCCAAGTGTCTTGTGCCAATGTGCTGTGCACCAGGGACTCTAGAAGCGATGCTGCTTCCAAAGTGAAATCTTAAAAATGTAAATGGTAAATTCTTCCACAGTGTCATGTTTGCACATAATTATGCATGTTGGCCTAAACCAGTTCCCCTACTGTATCATGTTTGGTCACCGCCCTCAGCTCATTTCATATAGGGTCAGTCATTCTATACCAATTCGACCAACCTGTCGCGATTACAATTTTCAAAAATATTAATATTTTAACAACTTATTTCAACATCTCTCAAGTGTTCAAAACAAACATTGAAAATTTTTTTTCAGGCTTGCGATTGGATCTGGCAGCCATTTTCAATCAGCGTTCTGCGGTGATTTCAGCGTTATCAGACCTTTACGAAAATCACTGTAACTTCTGTTATATAATTATAAATGCAATGATTCAAAAACTATTTTCTTAAAAAATAAATGATCTTTCTTTTTGTTTATTATTATTTCTCCTTCCAGATTAGTAGTTTCCATACTACACTACAATAAATGATATTTTTTTTTCATAATTTCTCATCTTAGTAGCACAAAATAACCATGAAGGGGGCAAAACACCTTATTCATATTTTTTATGTTTACTGTGCGATGCCGGGTAAGCCCAAGGTGTCTAGGCCCCCTTTTTCTATAAGCTCCCAAAAAGTGAAAATTTTGAAAAAATCAAGTTTGATGCCCTGTATCCTCAAATGGAGGATGGAGGGTTCTAGACACAACACAAACCCCTTTACAGGAATGCTATGTACATTTTCATCCATTTATGACAAGTGTGTTATAACATGCAAAATAGATGACAATTCCTACATTCACTGCTGGTCGTGGGAAAAGCCTATAACTTATAGCATAACCATTTAATGATTGAAGCCACTGTGATGAGATGGACTCTGATATGGAAACTTATATAAGGGTCATTCAGTGGCGGCGCCAGGATTAATCATCTGGGGGTGCTGAGGGGGATGTTGAAAATAAAAGAAAGCATGAAATATGCATGCATGTTTTAGTGAAGGTGTAACCACAATTTTTTTTTGCCTGGGTGGGGGGGGGGCAAGTACCATGATAAACGTGCTAAACATAATAATAGTGACATTTTATTATTGTTAGTAGTAGTATAGTAGTAGTAGTAGCAGCAGCAGTAGTAGTAGTAGTAGTATCAAAGACGTTATTTTCATTGCAAATCACGTAAAAAGGGGAGAAGTTGGTGCTAAAGCATTTGTGTTGGACAAAACGATTTGAAATATTTTATCAACACGTTCAATTTCACATTAGCTAATAATTGAAAACAAGCACACTGTGTATTTGAAAGAAAGAAAATGCATGACGAATATAATTCTTTTGCACATATGACATGTATAACTTTCAAGTAGAACATATGTTTTACATATATGTAACATGGAACGATGTAAAAAATAAGAAAATACATATGTAACATGTTAACATTAATTTGTGTACGTATTCAGTTTGTCAACCGTCTCATAACAAACCTACAGCAAAAATAATATACATCTCTCAAATATGCATGCTCCTCTTCATCCAAACAATTGTTCATACATTTAAGGCCAAACTACTTAGCAGTAAAACTCTGAAGTACATAGTTGGTCTTACTTCTCTCTCTGGTAATTTACAATGCATTACAGAAAAGAATGATATTGCTTGCTTCGCTCGCAAGTGCATTTTTGGATCCAAATTATTGCAAACTGAATACAATATTTATTTAATAGGGTGCCGTATTCTCTCTTTTACAACGTTTTAATTTAGATTATTTGCCTCCCCCTAGCTATGGCTCTGAACTTTTGCAAAGTTACGAAAAAAAATTACAAAATGCATTCTTATTTCCGCCCCTACAGGTGGCTTTGGCCGTCTGAAAGAAAAATGCAAGAAATATATGAAAAATAATTCCATCTTGAGTATAGTTTTGTCCTGCTACTCTTAGATTCTGCTAGCCTTCCTTTTTTCCTTCAATGTTTGCCCCCCTTGCTCCCCATAGAATTGATTTCCGATCAAGGATGGGGGAGTAATGCCACCCTGTGGTCGCGCCACTTTCATCTGCCCCAGATGCTGCGGTGCCAGGACAAAATGCGAAGTGCACGGCAACTACATCTTTGTTAAAATCCCCTACTGCCACACTATCCCCAACGAACAGTAACATTTATTCACAAACTTTGGGCTCCTCAGCAAAGTCTGAGATGGTACTTTACTAAACATGTTACGTGGAACATGTAGAATGTACTAACAGATAAATTACCCATCATGATACAACTCACGTTAAATAATTTCCCGAGAACGACTTGATGATATCTTGAAAGCAACAGAAATTTTTGTTCCAGTGTGACTTGGAGAAAAGATGAACAAGTAGGCAGACAATAAAACAGTTTAACAACAATGCCAAAAAAAGGATCTCACTGCGAGCTGTAGGCAAATATCGAAAAACACAAACATGCCACTTAAAACAAAAGAAGAAACAATTCTTAACAACAATACTGACAAATGAATAGACAACGGTCTCTTATGTTGGTAGAGACTGCCGAGAGTAAAGGAAAATATATGCAGCTTCTCTTTCAATGCTTGGCTGTTGTATACAATAATAGCTGTCTCACTACAATACCTAACATTTGGGCACTGGTTTTGATTTGAATAGGGGGTGCCCTCATACCCCCTGGGGTCATTCAACACCATTTCAAGGAAGTCATGTCACCCACCATCTCAGATTTCAATGAAATTTGGTGTACACTCCTCTTCCCTTGTGATTGAAAGAAACGCATAAATATTTTTCACTCTATCTCAAAACAGTTTTTATTTTACAGTACTTCGAAATGTCATTAATTCTGTGTTGTCTGACGCACTTGAGACCCTTCGTACAAGATACCCTTCCTTAAAACTTATTTTTTTTACTCCTTAACCAATGACCAGATATGTCTGAAATTTTACACAAAGCTCAATGAAATAATGAGGATTTCAGAAAAAAATATATCAGCACTCAAAAAAAAATTATAACAGCCTCAAAAAAATTAATACTGACTTGTAGCGTTATTTTTATGGTGGAAAACTAGGTTACAAAAACCAGAATTTTCAGCATGTGTGCATGATGGAACCCAAACTTTTTGATGTTGAAACTCATTGCGAAGACATGCCCTTTCTCTACAAAAGAATGAAATTTGTGTTTTTTTTACACCTTGTAACAAATATTTTTACGTTTCTTGGACATTGTGCAAAATTTCAAGGTCAATCCATACCAAATGGTTCAGCACTAGTCCAGTGACCATTTTTAAAAATTTTCATTTTTTTTTTTGTTGTTGTAACCCCTATGCAAGGGTAGTTCAAAACAGGCATTATTTTTCTAAAACTTAACTTAGTTTCAAAATGGTGGCCATTTATGTTTCATGATTTGCAGCATTTTTGGCCCTTGCAGGGAGTTGTGATAATTATGATAACTCAAGCTACGAAAAATGATAGAAATATGTGATAAAAAGAATTGTTTTAGTACATTTCAAGGTACATTTTACGTTCTGTACCTTTTTTCACCATCTCTAATGCAAATGGATGAAATTTATGACCAAAACTGATTCAATTTTCAAGGGAAATCAATGTTAAGCATATTTTTGTAGGGAAGTAGTGTAACTTCAGTGCTATATATATTTTTTAGAGGAATCATATACAAATTATAAAACATCCAAAGTTTTAACAGAAAAATACTTGAGCTCTTGTTACTAGTTTTTCTTCAAAAATGCTAATTTTTCATTTATTTCAAAATTTTGGTCCCAATATGTATCTCTATTGACAGCATAAATGAGGTGAATGTAAAAAAGTTCTAGATTGATGTTACATAGATAACAAAATTTCAACAGGAAAAAGTTGGGCAAAAACAGGAAAATTGGCAAATTTACGTTGTTACAAATAAATATTTCATTTTAATGAACTATCATGCAATTGATACGATTGTATTTGTTAATTACATCATACGAATGGCATAGTGATCCTGCTAGTAGATATTATGAATCAAAATGTATGAAACGCAGATGTTTGAACAGGTTTAGACATGAAACTGGAGTGCCTCTAGGGGAAAGCTGAAACTACCCTAGTAGCCCTTTGATTGATCTGAATTGTTCCAAGTGCAGTGAATTTCCGAATTAAACTTTTAGCTGGAACTAACCAGTTCGGACAAACCTCTGCCTTTCACACCTCTACATTCATAATAGTTACTAAGAGGCTTACTATGCCATTTGTATGATGTAGTTAATAACTGCAATAATTTTAATTGCATTACAGTTCATTAAAACCTTTTGTTTACCACATATCTTTTAAAAGATATGTTCCTGTAAACCCTGGGAGACCACATCTCTATAAAAAGATATGTTGTCATGTTTGTAGTTTTTACGTCATAATGTCGCTATTGTTAATTACCTGGATTGAGATTTTCTTCTTTTATATTATTGTTAACACATATATTGCACTGTAAGGACTCTTGCACATCTTGTTCTTCCATAAAAAGGTGGGAAAAAGGCAGCTTCCTCTGAAATAAAAAAAAAATGTGACCAACAAAGGTCGGAAATTTTGTTCCACAACAATAATGCAGTTGAACCTCGATTTGGGAAAAGTTTGCTGGTCGGTAACAGGAGGTTGCAAAGTACTTTCAGGGTCGGTAAAAGGGGGGGGGGGGGTAAGGGTTGGTGGAAGAGGGGTCTAACAAAGTAAAGGATCAAAGCGCAAAGAAGCACACTGCATCCCCTGCAATGTGCTGTTGTGTGTGGTGCCATGTTTCATGGTATTTCACCAATAACATGTCAAGACAACACACCAAGCCAGGGAGCTGCTGCAGCAAAAGGTAAGTCTAAGAAAATCTTCTTTATACTCCTGTTCTGATGATCTTTTAGACCAAAGTTGCACTTTCGTAACTTTGAAACTGAGTAGTGGCACACAAAAATGTCAAACATATTAATGAAACATTTCATCTGCAAAACATTCTGAAATATAAGGATGTAGATACGTGGATTGAACTTCCTGAAAAGGACTATTGACACATTTTCCCATAGAGTACCCAAGTCTGGTGATAGTTCCAGTTTGGGTCCAAAACTGAAGATATCAACAGCAGTGGAACTTATGGAGTCTCAGTGTGGTCCTAGTTCATGTCCACAGCAGAAGATATCGACAGCAGTGGAACTTATGGAGCCTCAGTGTGGTCCTAGTTCATGTCCACAGCAGAAGATATCGACAGCAGTGGAACTTATGGAGCCTCAGTGTGGTCCTAGTTCATGTCCACAGCAGAAGATATCGACAGCAGTGGAACTTATGGAGCCTCAGTGTGGTCCTAGTTCATGTCCACAGCAGAAGATATCGACAGCAGTGGAACTTATGGAGCCTCAGTGTGGTCCTAGTTCATGTCCACAGCAGAAGATATCGACAGCAGTGGAACTTATGGAGCCTCAGTGTGGTCCTAGTTCATGTCCACAGCAGAAGATATCGACAGCAGTGGAACTTATGGAGCCTCAGTGTGGTCCTAGTTCATGTCCACAGCAGAAGATATCGACAGCAGTGGAACTTATGGAGCCTCAGTGTGGTCCTAGTTCATGTCCACAGCAGAAGATATCGACAGCAGTGGAACTTATGGAGCCTCAGTGTGGTCCTAGTTCATGTCCACAGCAGAAGATATCGACAGCAGTGGAACTTATGGAGCCTCAGTGTGGTCCTAGTTCATGTCCACAGCAGAAGATATCGACAGCAGTGGAACTTATGGAGCCTCAGTGTGGTCCTAGTTCATGTCCACAGCAGAAGATATCGACAGCAGTGGAACTTATGGAGCCTCAGTGTGGTCCTAGTTCATGTCCACAGCAGAAGAGATCGAAGTGTCTATAAAGTGAATATTCAAACAGAACCTGATATTGGACAGTAGCGTAAGCTTTATTAAGAAAGAAATAAGTTTCACAGATCAACTGGTTGAGGAGGTGGAACTAGCTTGCTTATTCACGAGTTGATGATGGAGCCTATTTTAAGTTTTGTGTTGCGTTTGCTGCTGAACTAATCAGTAAGAGCAGTTACCATTTATTAAATGGAAAAATGCTGTGGAGAAATTCGAAACGTACTCAAACACTGACTACAACAAAGAGACAGCCATTAAGGCGGCCAAAAATTTTATAAATGCCGAGTAAGCAATCAGATGTTGCCTGTTTAACCTCTTGAATCCCAACCTGTAGATAGAGAGCAGAATCTCACGACCATGCTATGCGGAGAGCATTAGGCAACATCCAACGATATTGCAAACAAATCATCTATCACATTCGTTGCTAATTCCATAATTTTTTAGGGCCAACACAATTGTAGACCAGTAATCAGTAATTTCAGGGCAATGTGTTATCCCCATGAGATACATAAAAAAAAAGACACTTGCCAGATGTTGACAGTTCTTCAGCCACGAAGGCAGGATGAAAATCATAGTCATTTTCCAATTTACAACTTGGATTCTCAGGTGCATCACTGAAAGGATCATTCACGTTTGTCCAATTTCCGACACACTTTACCTCATCTTCCACATCTGAATATTCAGACTCCCTACAGTCACTCACTTCTTCCGGAACATAATCCAACAAACTATTATCCTCCTCCTCCATATTTTTCTGCTTTTGTTTTACAAAATATGCAACAAAACAAAAACATACAGGTCTTCTCAATAGCATGGCTACGTACTTTCAGCAACAGATGGCGTAACGAGCGTGCTTTGCTCACATGCTCAAATGACATCACAGCAACACATAGACTTCGGTCCTTCCCGACCAGAGGCATTCGTACGTTTTCTTGGCTATTACCATGCAAGAATATTTCCTTCTCGGCCAATAGTACCAGCTATGTACGAACCGTACATAGTGGTAGGACAGCATGCAGGGTCGACTATGTACGGGCTGTACATAGTGTCAGTCAAGAGGTTAACAACCACAAAATCAAAGAGAAATAAGAAAACTGAGCGGTTGTCATGGCAATCATGTACGGTCAACGTGAGCTGCATTTAGGGCTTTGTTAAGATTTCATGCGAAAATGGGGAAAAACGTCCAAATGCATTTTAATTCAGTCGAGTTATCCAAAATGAAGTGACAAAAACTTCTGGTGAGATGATTAAAAAAAAATTGTATCTGAGATAAACGAGTCTTGGTATTTTACCATACCGAAAGACAATACTTTAGATGTGTCAGGAATGGAACAGTTTTCACTGTGCATCAGATTTGTTTTGTGGTTTGAGAGACTTCCTTTGTTTTGTGCTGACATGACACGACATGACTACTGAAGCTGTGACACAATTTTGAACACCTGTCAGTGCCTAGGCCTGAATACAAACAATTTGGTGGGTCTCAGCTTTGATGGAGCTGCAAACATGGGAGGACACATGAGTAGGGTTCAGGCTCGAATCAGAAATAAGTATCCGAGAGCTGTCAATGTCCACTGAGATGCCTACAGTTTGAATCTCTTTTTTCTGAGTGAAATGTCCATTTCAGCTGCAAAAATACTCAACACTCCGATTTCATGTTCTGAAAAAAAAATTGTAACCTTAAATATACACTTGTCTACACCCCTTAAAAAACATTGTGGATAAGTGCCTGTTTAAAAAATCAGGATATAAAAATTATACTTTCATGTTAAGTAAGTAAATAAATTGGCAGAATTGTATACTAAACTGTAGGTTATTTATAGAAATATTTATTGATGGAATTGGTTTCTTATGACATACGTTTCACCCTGTACTTGTGATTCAAGTCCATTTCATCGCTTATTTTAGCATGCACTTCCTATTCGTTAGACAATGAAGTTACGTGACACACCTAACTTCATTTTACACTTTATTCAAAACTGCGAATACAAGAATATTCTGTTCATACTGTCTTTGGTATGCTTCATAAATATGCAAGAGCATGTCAGCTACTGTTTTCCTCAGAAAAAGACAAGTCTTCCATTTCACGGAGTTTACTGGAGATAATGTTGCCAAGTCCTTCACACAGAAAATAGCCACGGAACTTGCTACCTTTCAGAAGCAATGGAAACCACTGCCTGTCGTCTGGCCACATCTTCTCGAAAGGGAGTTCATCCACAGAAAACCACTGAGGACGCATTTCTGGAAAGTAAACAAGGCAAATAAGTCACAAATGTAATAGTATATTTGCAGGAGTCATAGTCACCCTACTACAGGGTGTCTACAATTGATTGAAGCAGTTTCATGATATCTCTGAAATTTTACACAAAGCTCAATGAAATAATGAGCACTTCAGAAAAAAAATACATCAGCATCCAAAACATTTTGTAACAGCATCAAAAAATCCTAATAATTGACATGTAGTGTAATTTTTGTGGTGGAAAACTAGGTTATGAAAACCTGAATTTTCAGCATGTGGGCATGATGGAACCAAAAGTTTTTGATGTTGAAACTCATTGCAAAGACGGCTTTTTCTCTAAAAAGAATTAAATTTGTGTTTTTTTACTCCTTGTAACGAAAATATTACGTTTTCCTGGACACTGTGGAAAATTTCAAGGTCACTTCAATGGTCCAGCAATGGTCCCATGACCATTTTTAAAAAAAAATCTTTTTTTTTTGTTGTAACCACTATGGTAGTTTAAAACAAGCATTATTTTTCTAAAACTTAACTTAGTTTCAATTTGGTGGCCATTTTTGTTTCATGACTTGCGGTATTTTTGGTATTTGCACAGTTGTGATAATTATGATAAATCAGCTACGAAAAATGATAGAAATGTGAAAAAGAGCATTGTTTCCAGCACATTTTAAGGTACATTTTATGTTCTATACCATTTTGCACCATCTCTAATGCAAATGGATTAAATTTACGACCAAAGCTGATTCAGTTTCAAACGGAAATCAATCTTTAGTATTTTTTTGTAGGGAAGTAGTGTATCCATATGAAGTCATACAACCTGGTTGCTTGACCATTTTTAAAAAAGTTTATTTTTTGTGTGGTGTGAGTCTCATATGTTGACAGTTCAGAACCACTGTTACTTTAATTTTACTATCATCGTTTTGAAGATGGAAGGCATTTTTTTATCATGGCACGCATCATTTTCTCCATTCGTAAGCATCAGCGGCAACTTTTTTCTCAGCTCTGGTAAGTTCTACGACAATGAGACAAAGTCTGTGATGTTAAGCACATTGTAGGCTACAATTATATTTCTGTGTAATTTTCTAAATATTATTCCTTCATAATAAATTTTAAGGTCAAAATTGTGTATTTTAATTGCTCAAAATGACATTTTCGAATATTTTTTTTTTGGGGGGGGGGGGAAGGCAGTTTGTTTGACACTTGAATTTTCTTGTGCAAGTACCTGTGTACCAATAGAGGATGTCAAAATTATTTGAAGCTTGAGACTTTAATATTTTTTTCTACAGGGTCATAAATATGTACTTTTTGTTAAAAAATTCCAAGTTCAGGGTTAAATATCTCTGGTGGGCAGTTGTTTAAAAATCTGAAATTTGTACATAATATGATAAGTAACTTCAGTAAAAATTTTGAGTTTGAGATTCAATTGGTTTAAGAGATAAAAAACTCGTGAAAAATTCAATATTTTGCAGTACTGATGTCTACACATTCATCCCCATAAAATGCTCTCAGTCTCAGATGAATGTCAATTTGTAGCACATTTTCTTGTGGTTAGAAACTCGATAACTGCACGCTACTTCAGGCACTTCATCAACATTGCATGTTTACATACTGCCATTTTCCTCGCAATAGTTCAGCATCCACTGGCGATAGAAGTTTGAAATCTTCAATGGAGAAGCGGGAAAGTCTTATAAGTGCAATGTATGGTTGCTCAAAATCCAAAATGCATTTACAAGGTAACAAAGAAAATAAAAACATAGGAAGCTTTACTTTTCAGCATGCCTTCGTATATATACTTTATTGTAGATTCATTTCAGGATTGTAATGTTGTTGATTGACATTCCAAATTACAGTTTGCAGAATTTCAACACAAAATGTTAATACAAAATTAAATTAGACATACCATATTTAATGCAAAATATTGAATTTTTCATGAGTTTTGTATCTCTTAACCAATTGAATCTCAAACTCAAAATTTTTACGGAAGTTACTTATCATGGAGTACTATATTGTGTACAAATTTCAGATCTTTAAACAACTGCCCACCAGAGATATTTAACCCTGAACTTGGATTTTTTTAACAAAAAGTACATGTTTATGACCCTGTAGAAAAAAATTATTAAAGTCTCAAGCTTCAAATAATTTTGACATACTCTATTGGTACACAGGTACTTGCACAAAAACATTCAAGTGTCAAACAAACTGCCTCCCCCCCCCCCCAAATATCCGAAAACGTCATTTTGAGCAATTAAAATACACAATTTTGACCTTAAAATTTATTATGAAGGAATAATATTTAGAAAATTACACAGAAATATAATTGTAGCTTACAATGTGCTTAACATCACAGATTTTGTCTCATTGTCGTAGAACTTACCAGAGCTAGGAAAAAAAAGTTGCCGCTGAGGCTTACGAATGGAGAAAATGATGTGCGCCATGATAAAAAAAATGCCCGCCATCTTGATATGATCCTCCCGAACCATATCAAAGATTCGGTCATATTTAATATTATTCTTAATTATTTTACTTTTTATATTCACTATAAAAATATTATGAAAGATGAGATATTTAATAGTTGAACTAATGACCTAATTCTGTCATTCGAGAAGTTTAGAATTTGTTATTTGCAAGCTTCTTGAAAGCAAAATCTTTCATTGTTGACAATTAGTCAAAAATATGTGTTCTCAGTTTTAGAATCAAACTATTATGAAAGCCATAAGAGCTAAATTTCAGTTGGAGTTATTAGTAATGTAAGCCTTATGGACATTGGGAAGAAGTTTTTAAGAATGTGACAACTTTATAGTAGAGAATATTATAGAAACTTTAAGGATCATAACTGTTGTTTTAGACATAGAAAAATGAACCTTATGGAACATACTGTTTAATCTTTAGAATATTGCCATTATACACAAATTAGTTGTGCATATCACAGCTGTAGCTATGTTTTTCTTTTGTGTCATGGGAGGCGCTCTGCTTGACATGCGAGGATATAAATACAGCTTCGGAACCTAATTCCGGGGCATTTTCAACACCGACTCCGATGGATTAACATCTTAAATACTCAGCTCCCTTTATGGGAGGATTCAAGAACTCAGTCTTCGTTCCCAAATTAGCTTAGATACATAGTTATTCTGTCGTATGGGTAGGTTCGCCCTGTGGACATGCTAACATTTCACCATACGAAAGAATAAGTTAATTTAAACTTTATTTTGAAGTTTTCTGAAATTTTAAATAAAATCTTAGCAAAATAATGTTAAATTTTGACTCAGAACTTACTGTTATTCTGACGCATGGTTAGGTTCGCCCTGTGGACATGCTAACATGTCACCATGCGTGAGAATAAGTTAATTTACGATTGCTCACAACTTTGTGATAATTCAGTTTCATTTCTTCGAAACTTATACGTAATATATTTTCAATTTTTGCATAATGCAACAGGACTTAATGTTATTCTGCCGTATGAGTAGGTTCGCCCTGTGGGCATGCTAACATGCCATCATACGGAAGAATAAGTTCAGATTATTTCGTCTCCATGATAATTATTTATTGATC
Organism: Lepisma saccharinum; assembly: GCF_977018435.1. Taxonomy (NCBI): domain Eukaryota; kingdom Metazoa; phylum Arthropoda; class Insecta; order Zygentoma; family Lepismatidae; genus Lepisma; species Lepisma saccharinum. Next base: position 63,890,480 of record NC_139250.1, on the reverse strand, counting down.
AGGTTATTCATTATTGATATCTGGCATGGTTAGGTTTCGCCCTGTGAACATGCTAACATGTTGCCATACCCGATATCAAGTCGATGTCTCTAATATTTTACGAATTATAGCCGTTTGTATTTCTGCATATATCTTGAAGCCAGACCATAATGTCCAATTTATATTAAAATCGGAGTCAATACTCAAAACCTTCGCCAGTCACGTCAAAGTTATGCTTCATTAAGTCAAGGAGCGTTCATAAAGTTCCAAGCAAGCACCTGGTCGTCTTTATATAACTGATATGACAGATTGATCCATATTATGTAAATAAACTGCAAAAGTTGCGTAGATTTAATTATAAGAAGGAAATCTGTTCTGTCCTTTATTTATGGAGATCTGTAACTAAGATGTAAATTTATAAAAGTATGTTGAAAATAAACCATCTTCAGGAAAATAATTGCCCATAAAGAAGCCTACTGAAGACGCAAACCTTTGTTCGGAAACAGATGTTATTCATTTATAAAATCTCCCTTTTCCATAGCCTATCAAGTGACTTAGTACATAACACTTGAAGCTTCACATCCCATGTATTTCTACTACTATACCCGTACCTGAGAGGGGTCAGAGTATCCCATTAGCCCACTGAGTTTTAGCCGAGGTGAAGAAACAGATGACATAGGATATTGAAAGGTGATTGAAATAAATAGGAAGGTAAAGATGAGGATGGACGCTTTGTCTTCGTGATTTTTTTTAATGTAATAGCTGCGATTGTATAGTTTTTCGAAGGCGATTTATGCTCGAGGACGCTGACGACAGAGGGTGGCCTAAAGGTTCGAGAGAGGAACCGCCACGAAGCCTAGTTCAGTATCAGAGCAGCCTAAAGTGTTGCGATGGATGTTTCCGCTCAATTTCTTCGTCTCCTTCGAAGTTTAGAGCTGGTGATCGAGCGCAGGTCTCTCCCCAGCCATGCAGCTAAGCAATGATGATTTCAAAAGGATGGTATTTGTTTTATTTTGATTTTGAGCGTTTTCCCTCATCAGTTGTTATGTTTTCCTTCCTAATTTTGCGTAACGCTATGCGTCGCTCTTCATAGTCATTCACCTGTTGATATGTGCTGATAGGAATACTGGCAGGCCTGAAAGGACTCCCCCTGGAATTGGAGGAAAGGAAAACTGAAGGGAGAGATACGGATCACGGCACCTTACAATCTTCAAATCAGTGATAGTAAAAATAAAATAACAGTGGTTCTGAACTGTCAACATACGAGGCTCACACCACACAATAAATAAACTTTTTTAAAAATGGTCAAGCAACCATGTTGTATGACTTCATATGGATTGACCCAACTTTAAACATATACTTGTCTACATCCCTTAAAAAAGATTGTGGATAAGTGCGTTTACAAAATCAGGGTATAAAAATTATACTTTCATGTTAAGTAAGTAAATAAATTGGCAAAATTTTATCCTAAACTGTAGGCTATTTATAGAAATATTTATTGATGGAATTGGTTTCTTATGACATAATTTTCACCCTGTACTTGTGATTCAAGTCCATTTCATCGCTTATTTTAGCATGCACTTGCTATCCGTTAGACGATGAAGTTACGTGACACACCTAACTTCATTTTACACTTTATTCAAAACTGCGAATACAAGAATATTCTGTTCATACTGTCTTTGGTATGCTTCATAAATATGTAACACTATGTCAGCTACTGTTTTCTTCACAAAGAGACAAGTCCTCCACTTCGTGGAGTTCACTGGAGATAATTTTGCTAAGTCCTTCAAACACAAAATAGCCACGGAACTTGCTGCCTTTCAGAAGCAACGGAAACCACTGCCTGTCGTCTGGCCACATCTTTTCGAAAGGGAGTTCATCCACAGAAAACCACTGAGGACGCATTTCTGGAAAGTAAACAAGGCAAATAAGTCACAAATGTAATAGTATACTTGCAGGAGTCATAGTCACCCTACTACAGGGTGTCTACAATTGATTGAAGCAGTTTCATGATATCTCTGAAATTTTACACAAAGCTCAATGAAATAATGAGCACTTCAGAAAAAAAATACATCAGCATCCAAAACATTTTGTAACAGCATCAAAAAATCCTAATAATTGACATGTAGTGTAATTTTTGTGGTGGAAAACTAGGTTATGAAAACCTGAATTTTCAGCATGTGGGCATGATGGAACCAAAAGTTTTTGATGTTGAAACTCATTGCAAAGACGGCTTTTTCTCTAAAAAGAATTAAATTTGTGCTTTTTTACTCCTTGTAACGAAAATATTACGTTTTCCTGGACACTGTGGAAAATTTCAAGGTCACTTCAATGGTCCAGCAATGGTCCCATGACCATTTTTAAAAAAAAAAATCATTTTTTTTTTTGTTGTAACCACTATGGTAGTTTAAAACAAGCATTATTTTTCTAAAACTTAACTTAGTTTCAATTTGGTGGACATTTTTGTTTCATGACTTGCGGTATTTTTGGTATTTGCAGACAGTTGTGATAATTATGATAAATCAGCTACGAAAAATGATAGAAATGTGAAAAAGAGCATTGTTTCCAGCACATTTTAAGGTACATTTTATGTTCTATACCATTTTGCACCATCTCTAATGCAAATGGATTAAATTTACGACCAAAGCTGATTCAGTTTCAAACGGAAATCAATCTTTAGTATTTTTTTGTAGGGAAGTAGTGTATCCATATGAAGTCATACAACCTGGTTGCTTGACCATTTTTAAAAAAGTTTATTTTTTGTGTGGTGTGAGTCTCATATGTTGACAGTTCAGAACCACTGTTACTTTAATTTTACTATCATCGTTTTGAAGATGGAAGGCATTTTTTTATCATGGCACGCATCATTTTCTCCATTCGTAAGCATCAGCGGCAACTTTTTTCTCAGCTCTGGTAAGTTCTACGACAATGAGACAAAGTCTGTGATGTTAAGCACATTGTAGGCTACAATTATATTTCTGTGTAATTTTCTAAATATTATTCCTTCATAATAAATTTTAAGGTCAAAATTGTGTATTTTAATTGCTCAAAATGACATTTTCGAATATGTTTTTTTTTTGGGGGGGGGGGGGAAGGCAGTTTGTTTGACACTTGAATTTTCTTGTGCAAGTACCTGTGTACAAATAGAGGATGTCAAAATTATTTGAAGCTTGAGACTTTAATATTTTTTTCTACAGGGTCATAAATATGTACTTTTTGTTAAAAAATTCCAAGTTCAGGGTTAAATATCTCTGGTGGGCAGTTGTTTAAAAATCTGAAATTTGTACATAATATGATAAGTAACTTCAGTAAAAATTTTGAGTTTGAGATTCAATTGGTTTAAGAGATAAAAAACTCGTGAAAAATTCAATATTTTGCAGTACTGATGTCTACACATTCATCCCCATAAAATGCTCTCAGTCTCAGATGAATGTCAATTTGTAGCACATTTTCTTGTGGTTAGAAACTCGATAACTGCACGCTACTTCAGGCACTTCATCAACATTGCATGTTTACATACTGCCATTTTCCTCGCAATAGTTCAGCATCCACTGGCGATAGAAGTTTGAAATCTTCAATGGAGAAGCGGGAAAGTCTTATAAGTGCAATGTATGGTTGCTCAAAATCCAAAATGCATTTACAAGGTAACAAAGAAAATAAAAACATAGGAAGCTTTACTTTTCAGCATGCCTTCGTATATATACTTTATTGTAGATTCATTTCAGGATTGTAATGTTGTTGATTGACATTCCAAATTACAGTTTGCAGAATTTCAACACAAAATGTTAATACAAAATTAAATTAGACATACCATATTTAATGCAAAATATTGAATTTTTCATGAGTTTTGTACCTCTTAACCAATTGAATCTCAAACTCAAAATTTTTACGGAAGTTACTTATCATGGAGTACTATATTGTGTACAAATTTCAGATCTTTAAACAACTGCCCACCAGAGATATTTAACCCTGAACTTGGATTTTTTTTAACAAAAAGTACATGTTTATGACCCTGTAGAAAAAAATTATTAAAGTCTCAAGCTTCAAATAATTTTGACATACTCTATTGGTACACAGGTACTTGCACAAAAACATTCAAGTGTCAAACAAACTGCCTCCCCCCCCCCAAATATCCGAAAAGGTCATTTTGAGCAATTAAAATACACAATTTTGACCTTAAAATTTATTATGAAGGAATAATATTTAGAAAATTACACAGAAATATAATTGTAGCTTACAATGTGCTTAACATCACAGATTTTGTCTCATTGTCGTAGAACTTACCAGAGCTAGGAAAAAAAAGTTGCCGCTGAGGCTTACGAATGGAGAAAATGATGTGCGCCATGATAAAAAAAATGCCCGCCATCTTGATATGATCCTCCCGAACCATATCAAAGATTCGGTCATATTTAATATTATTCTTAATTATTTTACTTTTTATATTCACTATAAAAATATTATGAAAGATGAGATATTTAATAGTTGAACTAATGACCTAATTCTGTCATTCGAGAAGTTTAGAATTTGTTATTTGCAAGCTTCTTGAAAGCAAAATCTTTCATTGTTGACAATTAGTCAAAAATATGTGTTCTCAGTTTTAGAATCAAACTATTATGAATGCCATAAGAGCTAAATTTCAGTTGGAGTTATTAGTAATGTAAGCCTTATGGACATTGGGAAGAAGTTTTTAAGAATGTGACAACTTTATAGTAGAGAATATTATAGAAACTTTAAGGATCATAACTGTTGTTTTAGACATAGAAAAATGAACCTTATGGAACATACTGTTTAATCTTTAGAATATTGCCATTATACACAAATTAGTTGTGCATATCACAGCTGTAGCTATGTTTTTCTTTTGTGTCATGGGAGGCGCTCTGCTTGACATGCGAGGATATAAATACAGCTTCGGAACCTAATTCCGGGGCATTTTCAACACCGACTCCGATGGATTAACATCTTAAATACTCAGCTCCCTTTATGGGAGGATTCAAGAACTCAGTCTTCGTTCCCAAATTAGCTTAGATACATAGTTATTCTGTCGTATGGGTAGGTTCGCCCTGTGGACATGCTAACATTTCACCATACGAAAGAATAAGTTAATTTAAACTTTATTTTGAAGTTTTCTGAAATTTTAAATAAAATCTTAGCAAAATAATGTTAAATTTTGACTCAGAACTTACTGTTATTCTGACGCATGGTTAGGTTCGCCCTGTGGACATGCTAACATGTCACCATGCGTGAGAATAAGTTAATTTACGATTGCTCACAACTTTGTGATAATTCAGTTTCATTTCTTCGAAACTTATACGTAATATATTTTCAATTTTTGCATAATGCAACAGGACTTAATGTTATTCTGCCGTATGAGTAGGTTCGCCCTGTGGGCATGCTAACATGCCATCATACGGAAGAATAAGTTCAGATTATTTCGTCTCCATGATAATTATTTATTGATCAGGTTATTCATTATTGATATCTGGCATGGTTAGGTTTCGCCCTGTGAACATGCTAACATGTTGCCATACCCGATATCAAGTCGATGTCTCTAATATTTTACGAATTATAGCCGTTTGTATTTCGGCATATATCTTGAAGCCAGACCATAATGTCCAATTTATATTAAAATCGGAGTCAATACTCAAAACCTTCGCCAGTCACGTCAAAGTTATGCTTCATTAAGTCAAGGAGCGTTCATAAAGTTCCAAGCAAGCACCTGGTCGTCTTTATATAACTGATATGACAGATTGATCCATATTATGTAAATAAACTGCAAAAGTTGCGTAGATTTAATTATAAGAAGGAAATCTGTTCTGTCCTTTATTTATGGAGATCTGTAACTAAGATGTAAATTTATAAAAGTATGTTGAAAATAAACCATCTTCAGGAAAATAATTGCCCATAAAGAAGCCTACTGAAGACGCAAACCTTTGTTCGGAAACAGATGTTATTCATTTATAAAATCTCCCTTTTCCATAGCCTATCAAGTGACTTAGTACATAACACTTGAAGCTTCACATCCCATGTATTTCTACTACTATACCCGTACCCGAGAGGGGTCAGAGTATCCCATTAGCCCACTGAGTTTTAGCCGAGGTGAAGAAACAGATGACATAGGATATTGAAAGGTGATTGAAATAAATAGGAAGGTAAAGATGAGGATGGACGCTTTGTCTTCGTGATTTTTTTTAATGTAATAGCTGCGATTGTATAGTTTTTCGAAGGCGATTTATGCTCGAGGACGCTGACGACAGAGGGTGGCCTAAAGGTTCGAGAGAGGAACCGCCACGAAGCCTAGTTCAGTATCAGAGCAGCCTAAAGTGTTGCGATGGATGTTTCCGCTCAATTTCTTCGTCTCCTTCGAAGTTTAGAGCTGGTGATCGAGCGCAGGTCTCTCCCCAGCCATGCAGCTAAGCAATGATGATTTCAAAAGGATGGTATTTGTTTTATTTTGATTTTGAGCATTTTCCCTCATCAGTTGTTATGTTTTCCTTCCTAATTTTGCGTAACGCTATGCGTCGCTCTTCATAGTCATTCACCTGTTGATATGTGCTGATAGGAATACTGGCAGGCCTGAAAGGACTCCCCCTGGAATTGGAGGAAAGGAAAACTGAAGGGAGAGATACGGATCACGGCACCTTACAATCTTCAAATCAGTGATAGTAAAAATAAAATAACAGTGGTTCTGAACTGTCAACATACGAGGCTCACACCACACAATAAATAAACTTTTTTAAAAATGGTCAAGCAACCATGTTGTATGACTTCATATGGATTGACCCAACTTTAAACATATACTTGTCTACATCCCTTAAAAAAGATTGTGGATAAGTGCGTTTACAAAATCAGGGTATAAAAATTATACTTTCATGTTAAGTAGGTAAATAAATTGGCAGAATTTTATCCTAAACTGTAGGCTATTTATAGAAATATTTATTGATGGAATTGGTTTCTTATGACATAATTTTCACCCTGTACTTGTGATTCAAGTCCATTTCATCGCTTATTTTAGCATGCACTTGCTATCCGTTAGACGATGAAGTTACGTGACACACCTAACTTCATTTTACACTTTATTCAAAACTGCGAATACAAGAATATTCTGTTCATACTGTCTTTGGTATGCTTCATAAATATGTAACACTATGTCAGCTACTGTTCTCTTCACAAAGAGACAAGTCCTCCACTTCGTGGAGTTCACTGGAGATAATTTTGCTAAGTCCTTCAAACACAAAATAGCCACGGAACTTGCTGCCTTTCAGAAGCAACGGAAACCACTGCCTGTCGTCTGGCCACATCTTCTCGAAAGGGAGTTCATCCACAGAAAACCACTGAGGACGCATTTCTGGAAAGTAAACAAGGCAAATAAGTCACAAATGTAATAGTATACTTGCAGCAGTCATAGTCACCCTACTACAGGGTGTCTACAATTGATTGAAGCAGTTTCATGATATCTCTGAAATTTTACACAAAGCTCAATGAAATAATGAGCACTTCAGAAAAAAAATACATCAGCATCCAAAACATTTTGTAACAGCATCAAAAAATCCTAATAATTGACATGTAGTGTAATTTTTGTGGTGGAAAACTAGGTTATGAAAACCTGAATTTTCAGCATGTGGGCATGATGGAACCAAAAGTTTTTGATGTTGAAACTCATTGCAAAGACGGCTTTTTCTCTAAAAAGAATTAAATTTGTGTTTTTTACTCCTTGTAACGAAAATATTACGTTTTCCTGGACACTGTGGAAAATTTCAAGGTCACTTCAATGGTCCAGCAATGGTCCCATGACCATTTTTAAAAAAAAAATCATTTTTTTTTTGTTGTAACCACTATGGTAGTTTAAAACAAGCATTATTTTTCTAAAACTTAACTTAGTTTCAATTTGGTGGCCATTTTTGTTTCATGACTTGCGGTATTTTTGGTATTTGCACAGTTGTGATAATTATGATAAATCAGCTACGAAAAATGATAGAAATGTGAAAAAGAGCATTGTTTCCAGCACATTTTAAGGTACATTTTATGTTCTATACCATTTTGCACCATCTCTAATGCAAATGGATTAAATTTACGACCAAAGCTGATTCAGTTTCAAACGGAAATCAATCTTTAGTATTTTTTTGTAGGGAAGTAGTGTATCCATATGAAGTCATACAACCTGGTTGCTTGACCATTTTTAAAAAAGTTTATTTTTTGTGTGGTGTGAGTCTCATATGTTGACAGTTCAGAACCACTGTTACTTTAATTTTACTATCATCGTTTTGAAGATGGAAGGCATTTTTTTATCATGGCACGCATCATTTTCTCCATTCGTAAGCCTCAGCGGCAACTTTTTTCTCAGCTCTGGTAAGTTCTACGACAATGAGACAAAGTCTGTGATGTTAAGCACATTGTAGGCTACAATTATATTTCTGTGTAATTTTCTAAATATTATTCCTTCATAATAAATTTTAAGGTCAAAATTGTGTATTCTAATTGCTCAAAATGACATTTTCGAATATTTTCTTGGGGGGGGGGGGAAGGCAGTTTGTTTGACACTTGAATTTTCTTGTGCAAGTACCTGTGTACCAATAGAGGATGTCAAAATTATTTGAAGCTTGAGACTTTAATATTTTTTTCTACAGGGTCATAAATATGTACTTTTTGTTAAAAAATTCCAAGTTCAGGGTTAAATATCTCTGGTGGGCAGTTGTTTAAAAATCTGAAATTTGTACATAATATGATAAGTAACTTCAGTAAAAATTTTGAGTTTGAGATTCAATTGGTTTAAGAGATAAAAAACTCGTGAAAAATTCAATATTTTGCAGTACTGATGTCTACACATTCATCCCCATAAAATGCTCTCAGTCTCAGATGAATGTCAATTTGTAGCACATTTTCTTGTGGTTAGAAACTCGATAACTGCACGCTACTTCAGGCACTTCATCAACATTGCATGTTTACATACTGCCATTTTCCTCGCAATAGTTCAGCATCCACTGGCGATAGAAGTTTGAAATCTTCAATGGAGAAGCGGGAAAGTCTTATAAGTGCAATGTATGGTTGCTCAAAATCCAAAATGCATTTACAAGGTAACAAAGAAAATAAAAACATAGGAAGCTTTACTTTTCAGCATGCCTTCGTATATATACTTTATTGTAGATTCATTTCAGGATTGTAATGTTGTTGATTGACATTCCAAATTACAGTTTGCAGAATTTCAACACAAAATGTTAATACAAAATTAAATTAGACATACCATATTTAATGCAAAATATTGAATTTTTCATGAGTTTTGTATCTCTTAACCAATTGAATCTCAAACTCAAAATTTTTACGGAAATTACTTATCATGGAGTACTATATTGTGTACAAATTTCAGATCTTTAAACAACTGCCCACCAGAGATATTTAACCCTGAACTTGGATTTTTTTTAACAAAAAGTACATGTTTATGACCCTGTAGAAAAAAATTATTAAAGTCTCAAGCTTCAAATAATTTTGACATACTCTATTGGTACACAGGTACTTGCACAAAAACATTCAAGTGTCAAACAAACTGCCTCCCCCCCCCCCCCCCAAATATCCGAAAAGGTCATTTTGAGCAATTAAAATACACAATTTTGACCTTAAAATTTATTATGAAGGAATAATATTTAGAAAATTACACAGAAATATAATTGTAGCTTACAATGTGCTTAACATCACAGATTTTGTCTCATTGTCGTAGAACTTACCAGAGCTAGGAAAAAAAAGTTGCCGCTGAGGCTTACGAATGGAGAAAATGATGTGCGCCATGATAAAAAAAAATGCCCGCCATCTTGATATGATCCTCCCGAACCATATCAAAGATTCGGTCATATTTAATATTATTCTTAATTATTTTACTTTTTATATTCACTATAAAAATATTATGAAAGATGAGATATTTAATAGTTGAACTAATGACCTAATTCTGTCATTCGAGAAGTTTAGAATTTGTTATTTGCAAGCTTCTTGAAAGCAAAATCTTTCATTGTTGACAATTAGTCAAAAATATGTGTTCTCAGTTTTAGAATCAAACTATTATGAAAGCCATAAGAGCTAAATTTCAGTTGGAGTTATTAGTAATGTAAGCCTTATGGACATTGGGAAGAAGTTTTTAAGAATGTGACAACTTTATAGTAGAGAATATTATAGAAACTTTAAGGATCATAACTGTTGTTTTAGACATAGAAAAATGAACCTTATGGAACATACTGTTTAATCTTTAGAATATTGCCATTATACACAAATTAGTTGTGCATATCACAGCTGTAGCTATGTTTTTCTTTTGTGTCATGGGAGGCGCTCTGCTTGACATGCGAGGATATAAATACAGCTTCGGAACCTAATTCCGGGGCATTTTCAACACCGACTCCGATGGATTAACATCTTAAATACTCAGCTCCCTTTATGGGAGGATTCAAGAACTCAGTCTTCGTTCCCAAATTAGCTTAGATACATAGTTATTCTGTCGTATGGGTAGGTTCGCCCTGTGGACATGCTAACATTTCACCATACGAAAGAATAAGTTAATTTAAACTTTATTTTGAAGTTTTCTGAAATTTTAAATAAAATCTTAGCAAAATAATGTTAAATTTTGACTCAGAACTTACTGTTATTCTGACGCATGGTTAGGTTCGCCCTGTGGACATGCTAACATGTCACCATGCGTGAGAATAAGTTAATTTACGATTGCTCACAACTTTGTGATAATTCAGTTTCATTTCTTCGAAACTTATACGTAATATATTTTCAATTTTTGCATAATGCAACAGGACTTAATGTTATTCTGCCGTATGAGTAGGTTCGCCCTGTGGGCATGCTAACATGCCATCATACGGAAGAATAAGTTCAGATTATTTCGTCTCCATGATAATTATTTATTGATCAGGTTATTCATTATTGATATCTGGCATGGTTAGGTTTCGCCCTGTGAACATGCTAACATGTTGCCATACCCGATATCAAGTCGATGTCTCTAATATTTTACGAATTATAGCCGTTTGTATTTCTGCATATATCTTGAAGCCAGACCATAATGTCCAATTTATATTAAAATCGGAGTCAATACTCAAAACCTTCGCCAGTCACGTCAAAGTTATGCTTCATTAAGTCAAGGAGCGTTCATAAAGTTCCAAGCAAGCACCTGGTCGTCTTTATATAACTGATATGACAGATTGATCCATATTATGTAAATAAACTGCAAAAGTTGCGTAGATTTAATTATAAGAAGGAAATCTGTTCTGTCCTTTATTTATGGAGATCTGTAACTAAGATGTAAATTTATAAAAGTATGTTGAAAATAAACCATCTTCAGGAAAATAATTGCCCATAAAGAAGCCTACTGAAGACGCAAACCTTTGTTCGGAAACAGATGTTATTCATTTATAAAATCTCCCTTTTCCATAGCCTATCAAGTGACTTAGTACATAACACTTGAAGCTTCACATCCCATGTATTTCTACTACTATACCCGTACCTGAGAGGGGTCAGAGTATCCCATTAGCCCACTGAGTTTTAGCCGAGGTGAAGAAACAGATGACATAGGATATTGAAAGGTGATTGAAATAAATAGGAAGGTAAAGATGAGGATGGACGCTTTGTCTTCGTGATTTTTTTTAATGTAATAGCTGCGATTGTATAGTTTTTCGAAGGCGATTTATGCTCGAGGACGCTGACGACAGAGGGTGGCCTAAAGGTTCGAGAGAGGAACCGCCACGAAGCCTAGTTCAGTATCAGAGCAGCCTAAAGTGTTGCGATGGATGTTTCCGCTCAATTTCTTCGTCTCCTTCGAAGTTTAGAGCTGGTGATCGAGCGCAGGTCTCTCCCCAGCCATGCAGCTAAGCAATGATGATTTCAAAAGGATGGTATTTGTTTTATTTTGATTTTGAGCGTTTTCCCTCATCAGTTGTTATGTTTTCCTTCCTAATTTTACGTAACGCTATGCGTCGCTCTTCATAGTCATTCACCTGTTGATATGTGCTGATAGGAATACTGGCAGGCCTGAAAGGACTCCCCCTGGAATTGGAGGAAAGGAAAACTGAAGGGAGAGATACGGATCACGGCACCTTACAATCTTCAAATCAGTGATAGTAAAAATAAAATAACAGTGGTTCTGAACTGTCAACATACGAGGCTCACACCACACAATAAATAAACTTTTTTAAAAATGGTCAAGCAACCATGTTGTATGACTTCATATGGATTGACCCAACTTTAAACATATACTTGTCTACATCCCTTAAAAAAGATTGTGGATAAGTGCGTTTACAAAATCAGGGTATAAAAATTATACTTTCATGTTAAGTAGGTAAATAAATTGGCAGAATTTTATCCTAAACTGTAGGCTATTTATAGAAATATTTATTGATGGAATTGGTTTCTTATGACATAATTTTCACCCTGTACTTGTGATTCAAGTCCATTTCATCGCTTATTTTAGCATGCACTTGCTATCCGTTAGACGATGAAGTTACGTGACACACCTAACTTCATTTTACACTTTATTCAAAACTGCGAATACAAGAATATTCTGTTCATACTGTCTTTGGTATGCTTCATAAATATGTAACACTATGTCAGCTACTGTTTTCTTCACAAAGAGACAAGTCCTCCACTTCGTGGAGTTCACTGGAGATAATTTTGCTAAGTCCTTCAAACACAAAATAGCCACGGAACTTGCTGCCTTTCAGAAGCAACGGAAACCACTGCCTGTCGTCTGGCCACATCTTTTCGAAAGGGAGTTCATCCACAGAAAACCACTGAGGACGCATTTCTGGAAAGTAAACAAGGCAAATAAGTCACAAATGTAATAGTATACTTGCAGGAGTCATAGTCACCCTACTACAGGGTGTCTACAATTGATTGAAGCAGTTTCATGATATCTCTGAAATTTTACACAAAGCTCAATGAAATAATGAGCACTTCAGAAAAAAAATACATCAGCATCCAAAACATTTTGTAACAGCATCAAAAAATCCTAATAATTGACATGTAGTGTAATTTTTGTGGTGGAAAACTAGGTTATGAAAACCTGAATTTTCAGCATGTGGGCATGATGGAACCAAAAGTTTTTGATGTTGAAACTCATTGCAAAGACGGCTTTTTCTCTAAAAAGAATTAAATTTGTGTTTTTTTACTCCTTGTAACGAAAATATTACGTTTTCCTGGACACTGTGGAAAATTTCAAGGTCACTTCAATGGTCCAGCAATGGTCCCATGACCATTTTTAAAAAAAAAATCATTTTTTTTTTGTTGTAACCACTATGGTAGTTTAAAACAAGCATTATTTTTCTAAAACTTAACTTAGTTTCAATTTGGTGGCCATTTTTGTTTCATGACTTGCGGTATTTTTGGTATTTGCACAGTTGTGATAATTATGATAAATCAGCTACGAAAAATGATAGAAATGTGAAAAAGAGCATTGTTTCCAGCACATTTTAAGGTACATTTTATGTTCTATACCATTTTGCACCATCTCTAATGCAAATGGATTAAATTTACGACCAAAGCTGATTCAGTTTCAAACGGAAATCAATCTTTAGTATTTTTTTGTAGGGAAGTAGTGTATCCATATGAAGTCATACAACCTGGTTGCTTGACCATTTTTAAAAAAGTTTATTTTTTGTGTGGTGTGAGTCTCATATGTTGACAGTTCAGAACCACTGTTACTTTAATTTTACTATCATCGTTTTGAAGATGGAAGGCATTTTTTTATCATGGCACGCATCATTTTCTCCATTCGTAAGCATCAGCGGCAACTTTTTTCTCAGCTCTGGTAAGTTCTACGACAATGAGACAAAGTCTGTGATGTTAAGCACATTGTAGGCTACAATTATATTTCTGTGTAATTTTCTAAATATTATTCCTTCATAATAAATTTTAAGGTCAAAATTGTGTATTCTAATTGCTCAAAATGACATTTTCGAATATTTTTTTTGGGGGGGGGGGAAGGCAGTTTGTTTGACACTTGAATTTTCTTGTGCAAGTACCTGTGTACCAATAGAGGATGTCAAAATTATTTGAAGCTTGAGACTTTAATATTTTTTTCTACAGGGTCATAAATATGTACTTTTTGTTAAAAAATTCCAAGTTCAGGGTTAAATATCTCTGGTGGGCAGTTGTTTAAAAATCTGAAATTTGTACATAATATGATAAGTAACTTCAGTAAAAATTTTGAGTTTGAGATTCAATTGGTTTAAGAGATAAAAAACTCGTGAAAAATTCAATATTTTGCAGTACTGATGTCTACACATTCATCCCCATAAAATGCTCTCAGTCTCAGATGAATGTCAATTTGTAGCACATTTTCTTGTGGTTAGAAACTCGATAACTGCACGCTACTTCAGGCACTTCATCAACATTGCATGTTTACATACTGCCATTTTCCTCGCAATAGTTCAGCATCCACTGGCGATAGAAGTTTGAAATCTTCAATGGAGAAGCGGGAAAGTCTTATAAGTGCAATGTATGGTTGCTCAAAATCCAAAATGCATTTACAAGGTAACAAAGAAAATAAAAACATAGGAAGCTTTACTTTTCAGCATGCCTTCGTATATATACTTTATTGTAGATTCATTTCAGGATTGTAATGTTGTTGATTGACATTCCAAATTACAGTTTGCAGAATTTCAACACAAAATGTTAATACAAAATTAAATTAGACATACCATATTTAATGCAAAATATTGAATTTTTCATGAGTTTTGTATCTCTTAACCAATTGAATCTCAAACTCAAAATTTTTACGGAAGTTACTTATCATGGAGTACTATATTGTGTACAAATTTCAGATCTTTAAACAACTGCCCACCAGAGATATTTAACCCTGAACTTGGATTTTTTTTAACAAAAAGTACATGTTTATGACCCTGTAGAAAAAAATTATTAAAGTCTCAAGCTTCAAATAATTTTGACATACTCTATTGGTACACAGGTACTTGCACAAAAACATTCAAGTGTCAAACAAACTGCCTCCCCCCCCCCCCAAATATCCGAAAAGGTCATTTTGAGCAATTAAAATACACAATTTTGACCTTAAAATTTATTATGAAGGAATAATATTTAGAAAATTACACAGAAATATAATTGTAGCTTACAATGTGCTTAACATCACAGATTTTGTCTCATTGTCGTAGAACTTACCAGAGCTAGGAAAAAAAAGTTGCCGCTGAGGCTTACGAATGGAGAAAATGATGTGCGCCATGATAAAAAAAATGCCCGCCATCTTGATATGATCCTCCCGAACCATATCAAAGATTCGGTCATATTTAATATTATTCTTAATTATTTTACTTTTTATATTCACTATAAAAATATTATGAAAGATGAGATATTTAATAGTTGAACTAATGACCTAATTCTGTCATTCGAGAAGTTTAGAATTTGTTATTTGCAAGCTTCTTGAAAGCAAAATCTTTCATTGTTGACAATTAGTCAAAAATATGTGTTCTCAGTTTTAGAATCAAACTATTATGAAAGCCATAAGAGCTAAATTTCAGTTGGAGTTATTAGTAATGTAAGCCTTATGGACATTGGGAAGAAGTTTTTAAGAATGTGACAACTTTATAGTAGAGAATATTATAGAAACTTTAAGGATCATAACTGTTGTTTTAGACATAGAAAAATGAACCTTATGGAACATACTGTTTAATCTTTAGAATATTGCCATTATACACAAATTAGTTGTGCATATCACAGCTGTAGCTATGTTTTTCTTTTGTGTCATGGGAGGCGCTCTGCTTGACATGCGAGGATATAAATACAGCTTCGGAACCTAATTCCGGGGCATTTTCAACACCGACTCCGATGGATTAACATCTTAAATACTCAGCTCCCTTTATGGGAGGATTCAAGAACTCAGTCTTCGTTCCCAAATTAGCTTAGATACATAGTTATTCTGTCGTATGGGTAGGTTCGCCCTGTGGACATGCTAACATTTCACCATACGAAAGAATAAGTTAATTTAAACTTTATTTTGAAGTTTTCTGAAATTTTAAATAAAATCTTAGCAAAATAATGTTAAATTTTGACTCAGAACTTACTGTTATTCTGACGCATGGTTAGGTTCGCCCTGTGGACATGCTAACATGTCACCATGCGTGAGAATAAGTTAATTTACGATTGCTCACAACTTTGTGATAATTCAGTTTCATTTCTTCGAAACTTATACGTAATATATTTTCAATTTTTGCATAATGCAAAAGGACTTAATGTTATTCTGCCGTATGAGTAGGTTCGCCCTGTGGGCATGCTAACATGCCACCATACGGAAGAATAAGTTCAGATTATTTCGTCTCCATGATAATTATTTATTGATCAGGTTATTCATTATTGATATCTGGCATGGTTAGGTTTCGCCCTGTGAACATGCTAACATGTTGCCATACCCGATATCAAGTCGATGTCTCTAATATTTTACGAATTATAGCCGTTTGTATTTCTGCATATATCTTGAAGCCAGACCATAATGTCCAATTTATATTAAAATCGGAGTCAATACTCAAAACCTTCGCCAGTCACGTCAAAGTTATGCTTCATTAAGTCAAGGAGCGTTCATAAAGTTCCAAGCAAGCACCTGGTCGTCTTTATATAACTGATATGACAGATTGATCCATATTATGTAAATAAACTGCAAAAGTTGCGTAGATTTAATTATAAGAAGGAAATCTGTTCTGTCCTTTATTTATGGAGATCTGTAACTAAGATGTAAATTTATAAAAGTATGTTGAAAATAAACCATCTTCAGGAAAATAATTGCCCATAAAGAAGCCTACTGAAGACGCAAACCTTTGTTCGGAAACAGATGTTATTCATTTATAAAATCTCCCTTTTCCATAGCCTATCAAGTGACTTAGTACATAACACTTGAAGCTTCACATCCCATGTATTTCTACTACTATACCCGTACCTGAGAGGGGTCAGAGTATCCCATTAGCCCACTGAGTTTTAGCCGAGGTGAAGAAACAGATGACATAGGATATTGAAAGGTGATTGAAATAAATAGGAAGGTAAAGATGAGGATGGACGCTTTGTCTTCGTGATTTTTTTTAATGTAATAGCTGCGATTGTATAGTTTTTCGAAGGCGATTTATGCTCGAGGACGCTGACGACAGAGGGTGGCCTAAAGGTTCGAGAGAGGAACCGCCACGAAGCCTAGTTCAGTATCAGAGCAGCCTAAAGTGTTGCGATGGATGTTTCCGCTCAATTTCTTCGTCTCCTTCGAAGTTTAGAGCTGGTGATCGAGCGCAGGTCTCTCCCCAGCCATGCAGCTAAGCAATGATGATTTCAAAAGGATGGTATTTGTTTTATTTTGATTTTGAGCGTTTTCCCTCATCAGTTGTTATGTTTTCCTTCCTAATTTTGCGTAACGCTATGCGTCGCTCTTCATAGTCATTCACCTGTTGATATGTGCTGATAGGAATACTGGCAGGCCTGAAAGGACTCCCCCTGGAATTGGAGGAAAGGAAAACTGAAGGGAGAGATACGGATCACGGCACCTTACAATCTTCAAATCAGTGATAGTAAAAATAAAATAACAGTGGTTCTGAACTGTCAACATACGAGGCTCACACCACACAATAAATAAACTTTTTTAAAAATGGTCAAGCAACCATGTTGTATGACTTCATATGGATTGACCCAACTTTAAACATATACTTGTCTACATCCCTTAAAAAAGATTGTGGATAAGTGCGTTTACAAAATCAGGGTATAAAAATTATACTTTCATGTTAAGTAGGTAAATAAATTGGCAGAATTTTATCCTAAACTGTAGGCTATTTATAGAAATATTTATTGATGGAATTGGTTTCTTATGACATAATTTTCACCCTGTACTTGTGATTCAAGTCCATTTCATCGCTTATTTTAGCATGCACTTGCTATCCGTTAGACGATGAAGTTACGTGACACACCTAACTTCATTTTACACTTTATTCAAAACTGCGAATACAAGAATATTCTGTTCATACTGTCTTTGGTATGCTTCATAAATATGTAACACTATGTCAGCTACTGTTTTCTTCACAAAGAGACAAGTCCTCCACTTCGTGGAGTTCACTGGAGATAATTTTGCTAAGTCCTTCAAACACAAAATAGCCACGGAACTTGCTGCCTTTCAGAAGCAACGGAAACCACTGCCTGTCGTCTGGCCACATCTTTTCGAAAGGGAGTTCATCCACAGAAAACCACTGAGGACGCATTTCTGGAAAGTAAACAAGGCAAATAAGTCACAAATGTAATAGTATACTTGCAGGAGTCATAGTCACCCTACTACAGGGTGTCTACAATTGATTGAAGCAGTTTCATGATATCTCTGAAATTTTACACAAAGCTCAATGAAATAATGAGCACTTCAGAAAAAAAATACATCAGCATCCAAAACATTTTGTAACAGCATCAAAAAATCCTAATAATTGACATGTAGTGTAATTTTTGTGGTGGAAAACTAGGTTATGAAAACCTGAATTTTCAGCATGTGGGCATGATGGAACCAAAAGTTTTTGATGTTGAAACTCATTGCAAAGACGGCTTTTTCTCTAAAAAGAATTAAATTTGTGTTTTTTTACTCCTTGTAACGAAAATATTACGTTTTCCTGGACACTGTGGAAAATTTCAAGGTCACTTCAATGGTCCAGCAATGGTCCCATGACCATTTTTAAAAAAAAAATCATTTTTTTTTGTTGTAACCACTATGGTAGTTTAAAACAAGCATTATTTTTCTAAAACTTAACTTAGTTTCAATTTGGTGGCCATTTTTGTTTCATGACTTGCGGTATTTTTGGTATTTGCACAGTTGTGATAATTATGATAAATCAGCTACGAAAAATGATAGAAATGTGAAAAAGAGCATTGTTTCCAGCACATTTTAAGGTACATTTTATGTTCTATACCATTTTGCACCATCTCTAATGCAAATGGATTAAATTTACGACCAAAGCTGATTCAGTTTCAAACGGAAATCAATCTTTAGTATTTTTTTGTAGGGAAGTAGTGTATCCATATGAAGTCATACAACCTGGTTGCTTGACCATTTTTAAAAAAGTTTATTTTTTGTGTGGTGTGAGTCTCATATGTTGACAGTTCAGAACCACTGTTACTTTAATTTTACTATCATCGTTTTGAAGATGGAAGGCATTTTTTTATCATGGCACGCATCATTTTCTCCATTCGTAAGCATCAGCGGCAACTTTTTTCTCAGCTCTGGTAAGTTCTACGACAATGAGACAAAGTCTGTGATGTTAAGCACATTGTAGGCTACAATTATATTTCTGTGTAATTTTCTAAATATTATTCCTTCATAATAAATTTTAAGGTCAAAATTGTGTATTTTAATTGCTCAAAATGACATTTTCGAATATTTTTTTTTGGGGGGGGGAAGGCAGTTTGTTTGACACTTGAATTTTCTTGTGCAAGTACCTGTGTACCAATAGAGGATGTCAAAATTATTTGAAGCTTGAGACTTTAATATTTTTTTCTACAGGGTCATAAACATGTACTTTTTGTTAAAAAATTCCAAGTTCAGGGTTAAATATCTCTGGTGGGCAGTTGTTTAAAAATCTGAAATTTGTACATAATATGATAAGTAACTTCAGTAAAAATTTTGAGTTTGAGATTCAATTGGTTTAAGAGATAAAAAACTCGTGAAAAATTCAATATTTTGCAGTACTGATGTCTACACATTCATCCCCATAAAATGCTCTCAGTCTCAGATGAATGTCAATTTGTAGCACATTTTCTTGTGGTTAGAAACTCGATAACTGCACGCTACTTCAGGCACTTCATCAACATTGCATGTTTACATACTGCCATTTTCCTCGCAATAGTTCAGCATCCACTGGCGATAGAAGTTTGAAATCTTCAATGGAGAAGCGGGAAAGTCTTATAAGTGCAATGTATGGTTGCTCAAAATCCAAAATGCATTTACAAGGTAACAAAGAAAATAAAAACATAGGAAGCTTTACTTTTCAGCATGCCTTCGTATATATACTTTATTGTAGATTCATTTCAGGATTGTAATGTTGTTGATTGACATTCCAAATTACAGTTTGCAGAATTTCAACACAAAATGTTAATACAAAATTAAATTAGACATACCATATTTAATGCAAAATATTGAATTTTTCATGAGTTTTGTATCTCTTAACCAATTGAATCTCAAACTCAAAATTTTTACGGAAGTTACTTATCATGGAGTACTATATTGTGTACAAATTTCAGATCTTTAAACAACTGCCCACCAGAGATATTTAACCCTGAACTTGGATTTTTTTTAACAAAAAGTACATGTTTATGACCCTGTAGAAAAAAATTATTAAAGTCTCAAGCTTCAAATAATTTTGACATACTCTATTGGTACACAGGTACTTGCACAAAAACATTCAAGTGTCAAACAAACTGCCTCCCCCCCCCCCCCAAATATCCGAAAAGGTCATTTTGAGCAATTAAAATACACAATTTTGACCTTAAAATTTATTATGAAGGAATAATAT
Organism: Lepisma saccharinum; assembly: GCF_977018435.1. Classification (NCBI taxonomy): domain Eukaryota; kingdom Metazoa; phylum Arthropoda; class Insecta; order Zygentoma; family Lepismatidae; genus Lepisma; species Lepisma saccharinum. Next base: position 63,870,006 of record NC_139250.1, on the reverse strand, counting down.
TTAGAAAATTACACAGAAATATAATTGTAGCTTACAATGTGCTTAACATCACAGATTTTGTCTCATTGTCGTAGAACTTACCAGAGCTAGGAAAAAAAAGTTGCCGCTGAGGCTTACGAATGGAGAAAATGATGTGCGCCATGATAAAAAAAATGCCCGCCATCTTGATATGATCCTCCCGAACCATATCAAAGATTCGGTCATATTTAATATTATTCTTAATTATTTTACTTTTTATATTCACTATAAAAATATTATGAAAGATGAGATATTTAATAGTTGAACTAATGACCTAATTCTGTCATTCGAGAAGTTTAGAATTTGTTATTTGCAAGCTTCTTGAAAGCAAAATCTTTCATTGTTGACAATTAGTCAAAAATATGTGTTCTCAGTTTTAGAATCAAACTATTATGAAAGCCATAAGAGCTAAATTTCAGTTGGAGTTATTAGTAATGTAAGCCTTATGGACATTGGGAAGAAGTTTTTAAGAATGTGACAACTTTATAGTAGAGAATATTATAGAAACTTTAAGGATCATAACTGTTGTTTTAGACATAGAAAAATGAACCTTATGGAACATACTGTTTAATCTTTAGAATATTGCCATTATACACAAATTAGTTGTGCATATCACAGCTGTAGCTATGTTTTTCTTTTGTGTCATGGGAGGCGCTCTGCTTGACATGCGATGATATAAATACAGCTTCGGAACCTAATTCCGGGGCATTTTCAACACCGACTCCGATGGATTAACATCTTAAATACTCAGCTCCCTTTATGGGAGGATTCAAGAACTCAGTCTTCGTTCCCAAATTAGCTTAGATACATAGTTATTCTGTCGTATGGGTAAGTTCGCCCTGTGGACATGCTAACATTTCACCATACGAAAGAATAAGTTAATTTAAACTTTATTTTGAAGTTTTCTGAAATTTTAAATAAAATCTTAGCAAAATAATGTTAAATTTTGACTCAGAACTTACTGTTATTCTGACGCATGGTTAGGTTCGCCCTGTGGACATGCTAACATGTCACCATGCGTGAGAATAAGTTAATTTACGATTGCTCACAACTTTGTGATAATTCAGTTTCATTTCTTCGAAACTTATACGTAATATATTTTCAATTTTTGCATAATGCAACAGGACTTAATATTATTCTGCCGTATGAGTAGGTTCGCCCTGTGGGCATGCTAACATGCCACCATACGGAAGAATAAGTTCAGATTATTTCGTCTCCATGATAATTATTTATTGATCAGGTTATTCATTACTGATATCTGGCATGGTTAGGTTTCGCCCTGTGAACATGCTAACATGTTGCCATACCCGATATCAAGTCGATGTCTCTAATATTTTACGAATTATAGCCGTTTGTATTTCTGCATATATCTTGAAGCCAGACCATAATGTCCAATTTATATTAAAATCGGAGTCAATACTCAAAACCTTCGCCAGTCACGTCAAAGTTATGCTTCATTAAGTCAAGGAGCGTTCATAAAGTTCCAAGCAAGCAAGTCGTCTTTATATAACTGATATGACAGATTGATCCATATTATGTAAATAAACTGCAAAAGTTGCGTAGATTTAATTATAAGAAGGAAATCTGTTCTGTCCTTTATTTATGGAGATCTGTAACTAAGATGTAAATTTATAAAAGTATGTTGAAAATAAACCATCTTCAGGAAAATAATTGCCCATAAAGAAGCCTACTGAAGACGCAAACCTTTGTTCGGAAACAGATGTTATTCATTTATAAAATCTCCCTTTTCCATAGCCTATCAAGTGACTTAGTACATAACACTTGAAGCTTCACATCCCATGTATTTCTACTACTATACCCGTACCTGAGAGGGGTCAGAGTATCCCATTAGCCCACTGAGTTTTAGCCGAGGTGAAGAAACAGATGACATAGGATATTGAAAGGTGATTGAAATAAATAGGAAGGTAAAGATGAGGATGGACGCTTTGTCTTCGTGATTTTTTTTAATGTAATAGCTGCGATTGTATAGTTTTTCGAAGGCGATTTATGCTCGAGGACGCTGACGACAGAGGGTGGCCTAAAGGTTCGAGAGAGGAACCGCCACGAAGCCTAGTTCAGTATCAGAGCAGCCTAAAGTGTTGCGATGGATGTTTCCGCTCAATTTCTTCGTCTCCTTCGAAGTTTAGAGCTGGTGATCGAGCGCAGGTCTCTCCCCAGCCATGCAGCTAAGCAATGATGATTTCAAAAGGATGGTATTTGTTTTATTTTGATTTTGAGCGTTTTCCCTCATCAGTTGTTATGTTTTCCTTCCTAATTTTGCGTAACGCTATGCGTCGCTCTTCATAGTCATTCACCTGTTGATATGTGCTGATAGGAATACTGGCAGGCCTGAAAGGACTCCCCCTGGAATTGGAGGAAAGGAAAACTGAAGGGAGAGATACGGATCACGGCACCTTACAATCTTCAAATCAGTGATAGTAAAAATAAAATAACAGTGGTTCTGAACTGTCAACATACGAGGCTCACACCACACAATAAATAAACTTTTTTAAAAATGGTCAAGCAACCATGTTGTATGACTTCATATGGATTGACCCAACTTTAAACATATACTTGTCTACATCCCTTAAAAAAGATTGTGGATAAGTGCGTTTACAAAATCAGGGTATAAAAATTATACTTTCATGTTAAGTAGGTAAATAAATTGGCAGAATTTTATCCTAAACTGTAGGCTATTTATAGAAATATTTATTGATGGAATTGGTTTCTTATGACATAATTTTCACCCTGTACTTGTGATTCAAGTCCATTTCATCGCTTATTTTAGCATGCACTTGCTATCCGTTAGACGATGAAGTTACGTGACACACCTAACTTCATTTTACACTTTATTCAAAACTGCGAATACAAGAATATTCTGTTCATACTGTCTTTGGTATGCTTCATAAATATGTAACACTATGTCAGCTACTGTTTTCTTCACAAAGAGACAAGTCCTCCACTTCGTGGAGTTCACTGGAGATAATTTTGCTAAGTCCTTCAAACACAAAATAGCCACGGAACTTGCTGCCTTTCAGAAGCAACGGAAACCACTGCCTGTCGTCTGGCCACATCTTCTCGAAAGGGAGTTCATCCACAGAAAACCACTGAGGACGCATTTCTGGAAAGTAAACAAGGCAAATAAGTCACAAATGTAATAGTATACTTGCAGGAGTCATAGTCACCCTACTACAGGGTGTCTACAATTGATTGAAGCAGTTTCATGATATCTCTGAAATTTTACACAAAGCTCAATGAAATAATGAGCACTTCAGAAAAAAAATACATCAGCATCCAAAACATTTTGTAACAGCATCAAAAAATCCTAATAATTGACATGTAGTGTAATTTTTGTGGTGGAAAACTAGGTTATGAAAACCTGAATTTTCAGCATGTGGGCATGATGGAACCAAAAGTTTTTGATGTTGAAACTCATTGCAAAGACGGCTTTTTCTCTAAAAAGAATTAAATTTGTGTTTTTTTACTCCTTGTAACGAAAATATTACGTTTTCCTGGACACTGTGGAAAATTTCAAGGTCACTTCAATGGTCCAGCAATGGTCCCATGACCATTTTTAAAAAAAAAATCATTTTTTTTTTGTTGTAACCACTATGGTAGTTTAAAACAAGCATTATTTTTCTAAAACTTAACTTAGTTTCAATTTGGTGGCCATTTTTGTTTCATGACTTGCGGTATTTTTGGTATTTGCACAGTTGTGATAATTATGATAAATCAGCTACGAAAAATGATAGAAATGTGAAAAAGAGCATTGTTTCCAGCACATTTTAAGGTACATTTTATGTTCTATACCATTTTGCACCATCTCTAATGCAAATGGATTAAATTTACGACCAAAGCTGATTCAGTTTCAAACGGAAATCAATCTTTAGTATTTTTTTGTAGGGAAGTAGTGTATCCATATGAAGTCATACAACCTGGTTGCTTGACCATTTTTAAAAAAGTTTATTTTTTGTGTGGTGTGAGTCTCATATGTTGACAGTTCAGAACCACTGTTACTTTAATTTTACTATCATCGTTTTGAAGATGGAAGGCATTTTTTTATCATGGCACGCATCATTTTCTCCATTCGTAAGCATCAGCGGCAACTTTTTTCTCAGCTCTGGTAAGTTCTACGACAATGAGACAAAGTCTGTGATGTTAAGCACATTGTAGGCTACAATTATATTTCTGTGTAATTTTCTAAATATTATTCCTTCATAATAAATTTTAAGGTCAAAATTGTGTATTTTAATTGCTCAAAATGACATTTTCGAATATTTTTTTTTGGGGGGGGGAAGGCAGTTTGTTTGACACTTGAATTTTCTTGTGCAAGTACCTGTGTACCAATAGAGGATGTCAAAATTATTTGAAGCTTGAGACTTTAATATTTTTTTCTACAGGGTCATAAACATGTACTTTTTGTTAAAAAATTCCAAGTTCAGGGTTAAATATCTCTGGTGGGCAGTTGTTTAAAAATCTGAAATTTGTACATAATATGATAAGTAACTTCAGTAAAAATTTTGAGTTTGAGATTCAATTGGTTTAAGAGATAAAAAACTCGTGAAAAATTCAATATTTTGCAGTACTGATGTCTACACATTCATCCCCATAAAATGCTCTCAGTCTCAGATGAATGTCAATTTGTAGCACATTTTCTTGTGGTTAGAAACTCGATAACTGCACGCTACTTCAGGCACTTCATCAACATTGCATGTTTACATACTGCCATTTTCCTCGCAATAGTTCAGCATCCACTGGCGATAGAAGTTTGAAATCTTCAATGGAGAAGCGGGAAAGTCTTATAAGTGCAATGTATGGTTGCTCAAAATCCAAAATGCATTTACAAGGTAACAAAGAAAATAAAAACATAGGAAGCTTTACTTTTCAGCATGCCTTCGTATATATACTTTATTGTAGATTCATTTCAGGATTGTAATGTTGTTGATTGACATTCCAAATTACAGTTTGCAGAATTTCAACACAAAATGTTAATACAAAATTAAATTAGACATACCATATTTAATGCAAAATATTGAATTTTTCATGAGTTTTGTATCTCTTAACCAATTGAATCTTATCATGGAGTACTATATTGTGTACAAATTTCAGATCTTTAAACAACTGCCCAACCCTGAACTTGGATTTTTTTTAACAAAAAGTACATGTTTATGACCCTGTAGAAAAAAATTATTAAAGTCTCAAGCTTCAAATAATTTTGACATACTCTATTGGTACACAGGTACTTGCACAAAAACATTCAAGTGTCAAACAAACTGCCTCCCCCCCCCCCAAATATCCGAAAAGGTCATTTTGAGGAATTAAAATACACAATTTTGACCTTAAAATTTATTATGAAGGAATAATATTTAGAAAATTACACAGAAATATAATTGTAGCTTACAATGTGCTTAACATCACAGATTTTGTCTCATTGTCGTAGAACTTACCAGAGCTAGGAAAAAAAAGTTGCCGCTGAGGCTTACGAATGGAGAAAATGATGTGCGCCATGATAAAAAAAATGCCCGCCATCTTGATATGATCCTCCCGAACCATATCAAAGATTCGGTCATATTTAATATTATTCTTAATTATTTTACTTTTTATATTCACTATAAAAATATTATGAAAGATGAGATATTTAATAGTTGAACTAATGACCTAATTCTGTCATTCGAGAAGTTTAGAATTTGTTATTTGCAAGCTTCTTGAAAGCAAAATCTTTCATTGTTGACAATTAGTCAAAAATATGTGTTCTCAGTTTTAGAATCAAACTATTATGAAAGCCATAAGAGCTAAATTTCAGTTGGAGTTATTAGTAATGTAAGCCTTATGGACATTGGGAAGAAGTTTTTAAGAATGTGACAACTTTATAGTAGAGAATATTATAGAAACTTTAAGGATCATAACTGTTGTTTTAGACATAGAAAAATGAACCTTATGGAACATACTGTTTAATCTTTAGAATATTGCCATTATACACAAATTAGTTGTGCATATCACAGCTGTAGCTATGTTTTTCTTTTGTGTCATGGGAGGCGCTCTGCTTGACATGCGAGGATATAAATACAGCTTCGGAACCTAATTCCGGGGCATTTTCAACACCGACTCCGATGGATTAACATCTTAAATACTCAGCTCCCTTTATGGGAGGATTCAAGAACTCAGTTTTTCGTTCCCAAATTAGCTTAAAGTAAGAATCACGAACCTTCCGACCTTCTGTAAACAACCGTATCACTTCGAGTAACGTATCACTCCGCGCCAGCTGTTCGTGAATGGTGCGGCCATCATATGCTGCTCACTCGCAACCTTTAATTTTACGTAACATGGAAAAACGTATTCTTATTTTAACTGCTAATCTACACATTGAAGTATAATAAATTTTCTACAAGTGATTAAATACGTGTTCTTGTTCAAGAATAAACATATTTTTCTACGCCAAAAGTCCCATTTAGCTGACACTGGGTTAACAGATCCCCCTTTCCCCCCTCCTCTCTCAGTATGACAGCACCAAAGTTATACAACAGAGTGAGAGATTCGTTTCAGTAAATTCAAGCCTTTATTGCCCAACATTGTTGACATGTAGAGTATTGTTTTCTCCTTTGTGCAACAAATACACCGCCAGTTTTAGCAGAAGCTAAACAAAGATAAGCCGGGGGATGAAAAGAGATTGTTTATCTTTCTCTCGGTTTCTCGTGCACAAGAAGGCGATAATAAGCGCATTATTTACACACGTCTCATGCAAGTAATGTATTTTCTTACCTTGATTCAGCAGTTCCTTTTTGAACTTGAGGCATTTTCGGCGCTAGACATCATCCTGTCAGAGTACGGTCTGTCAAATTTGCTTCCCAAAAAGGAACTCAACGTGGCACAAGAGGCGATTTAACGCCGACTGCTAAAATTGGGAAGATCGTCATCAATCATTACTATCAACATCTTCCCCACAGTGCACAGGACGGCTCTTTGATTGAAAGAATACGAAAGCACCTCGCGTTGTATTGCGCTTATTTCAAAATCGGTGTACTTGTTTATACGAGCAACAACGTGTTTTTTTCGCGGGACTCGCAACTTGAACGGTCGTTTTCCTTTCTTCACCGCACCGAAAACACAAAGACGCAGACACACAATTACACTTGGACACCAACTTCACTGCTTGCTCAGGATAGCACCGACACAACGTCGCATAAACGTTAAGAACAACCTGCTTCTTGCCACTTTTCAAACGGCTGTATTTCCGAATGACTACTCTGAAAACACGGTAGACCTTCCTGCACGCATGGAAGTCGCCATGTTCGAAACTGGCGCTATTTTCTTGCTGTTCACGTGATCGATTGTAATTTATATAATAATCACGTATTATTATTATAAATAGAAACCTTTAATGAAAATATATTTTAAAATGTATAATCCAATGTAATTTACACGTTTCTCTTCCATTAGCGTACTTTCATAGAACGGACTACATGATGCGGAAGAAATTCGTTATTAGTCTGTTGCCAACCTCAATACTTCTCACTAAGTCAAGTACAGAAAACGGAAGTGGTATGTCGAATGTCGGCATATGATAGTGCGATTTCACATTATCAGTGTCGATCCTCCAGGATGGGGGAGGGGGTGGGACGAAGGAGTCTATCTATAATTCAGAGGTGTTCACCATCCGGATGGTGACATCCTCACACTCCGGAATACTTTTGTGGGTGAAGGAGGGCAGGCCGTAGGGTGAGGGAGGTTGATTTAAAATGAACACCTCTCAACAAGAGAGAAGAAAAATGTGACAAAATTTAAAAATTCACCCGCAAATATGCATTTTATTTTATATGTAGCGTACAATAAAATGTGACTGCCTCAAAATATTTCTGTATTCTACAGTCTTCTTTCCCCACTTTTATGCTTCTCTAAGTTGCCGATTTAGTTTCCCTTAGTGTCTTTCTGCATAATCAATCATTTTTGAACGGGATGAAAAGGACATACGAGTGTGTTTTTGGATGACGTAACTTTAGATATGTTGAAGTACACTCTGGAGGATACTGGAATGTGTGACATTGACGTGTAGATCGACCACGCTGTGACACGCACATTTGTCATTACTTACGAGATGATGAGGGATAGGTGATATTTGAATTCCAAATTAGTTAGCTGTCCCCGTGACGGAGTGGTTAGCACATCGGGCTACGATGCCAGGGGTCCCGGGTTCGAATCGTGGCCTGGGCATGAATGTTAGTGAATGTCCATTCATCCATTTCATCATATCATCATCATTCATCCCCATCTTCGCAAATTAGCCATAAGAGGCACAAGAGGGGAAGTAAAATAAAGCAAATCAATCAAATCAAATGAGTTAGTTTCATTATTTTATCTAATTAATAATTATTAATTTAGTCAATCAAATCATATGTATTAGCTTACTTTCATTATCTATAATAATAAATCATAACACTTTCAATCATCAAATAAATTTAATGAAGCGACCCCGGTTTCAAAACGTAATTTATCTCAGTGTGTCACATTCTTCTAGCAAGTTTTTTTTTTTTTTAGTAAAATATGAGAGAAAATTAATCCTTTGGTACGGAACCGTCTTACTCCTGGGGGATAAGATGTCAATTGTGTATTTGATTTTTTTAATTTAGCGTTGCTTTTCTTCCACTTTTGGCTAATCCCGACGATGAGAATGAGTGATCGTCAGATGAAATTGATGAAGGGACACTCACAAATAACACCCATGCCGGGATTCGAGCCAGGGAACTTCGGTGATGAGTCTGAAAGTCGGCCACCAGGCAAGATATACATTTTTTTTTTTTTTTTTTACATACATTCAATAACTTTCAACAGGTCATCAGTGATACACTTCTTATTCCGCATCTGTTGACAAATGGAAATGTTTTTACACCTTGTAGGCTATGTGGATTATTTTTTTTCATAAGTTTGCAACACTGTTCGGGTACACGTGCTTTTGTTTACAGAAGGTCTGAAGTTCTATGATTCTCACTTTAGATACATAGTTATTCTGTCGTATGGGTAGGTTCGCCCTGTGGACATGCTAACATTTCACCATACGAAAGAATAAGTTAATTTAAACTTTATTTTGAAGTTTTCTGAAATTTTAAATAAAATCTTAGCAAAATAATGTTAAATTTTGACTCAGAACTTACTGTTATTCTGACGCATGGTTAGGTTCGCCCTGTGGACATGCTAACATGTCACCATGCGTGAGAATAAGTTAATTTACGATTGCTCACAACTTTGTGATAATTCAGTTTCATTTCTTCGAAACTTATACGTAATATATTTTCAATTTTTGCATAATGCAACAGGACTTAATGTTATTCTGCCGTATGAGTAGGTTCGCCCTGTGGGCATGCTAACATGCCATCATACGGAAGAATAAGTTCAGATTATTTCGTCTCCATGATAATTATTTATTGATCAGGTTATTCATTATTGATATCTGGCATGGTTAGGTTTCGCCCTGTGAACATGCTAACATGTTGCCATACCCGATATCAAGTCGATGTCTCTAATATTTTACGAATTATAGCCGTTTGTATTTCTGCATATATCTTGAAGCCAGACCATAATGTCCAATTTATATTAAAATCGGAGTCAATACTCAAAACCTTCGCCAGTCACGTCAAAGTTATGCTTCATTAAGTCAAGGAGCGTTCATAAAGTTCCAAGCAAGCACCTGGTCGTCTTTATATAACTGATATGACAGATTGATCCATATTATGTAAATAAACTGCAAAAGTTGCGTAGATTTAATTATAAGAAGGAAATCTGTTCTGTCCTTTATTTATGGAGATCTGTAACTAAGATGTAAATTTATAAAAGTATGTTGAAAATAAACCATCTTCAGGAAAATAATTGCCCATAAAGAAGCCTACTGAAGACGCAAACCTTTGTTCGGAAACAGATGTTATTCATTTATAAAATCTCCCTTTTCCATAGCCTATCAAGTGACTTAGTACATAACACTTGAAGCTTCACATCCCATGTATTTCTACTACTATACCCGTACCTGAGAGGGGTCAGAGTATCCCATTAGCCCACTGAGTTTTAGCCGAGGTGAAGAAACAGATGACATAGGATATTGAAAGGTGATTGAAATAAATAGGAAGGTAAAGATGAGGATGGACGCTTTGTCTTCGTGATTTTTTTTAATGTAATAGCTGCGATTGTATAGTTTTTCGAAGGCGATTTATGCTCGAGGACGCTGACGACAGAGGGTGGCCTAAAGGTTCGAGAGAGGAACCGCCACGAAGCCTAGTTCAGTATCAGAGCAGCCTAAAGTGTTGCGATGGATGTTTCCGCTCAATTTCTTCGTCTCCTTCGAAGTTTAGAGCTGGTGATCGAGCGCAGGTCTCTCCCCAGCCATGCAGCTAAGCAATGATGATTTCAAAAGGATGGTATTTGTTTTATTTTGATTTTGAGCGTTTTCCCTCATCAGTTGTTATGTTTTCCTTCCTAATTTTGCGTAACGCTATGCGTCGCTCTTCATAGTCATTCACCTGTTGATATGTGCTGATAGGAATACTGGCAGGCCTGAAAGGACTCCCCCTGGAATTGGAGGAAAGGAAAACTGAAGGGAGAGATACGGATCACGGCACCTTACAATCTTCAAATCAGTGATAGTAAAAATAAAATAACAGTGGTTCTGAACTGTCAACATACGAGGCTCACACCACACAATAAACAAACTTTTTTAAAAATGGTCAAGCAACCATGTTGTATGACTTCATATGGATTGACCCAACTTTAAACATATACTTGTCTACATCCCTTAAAAAAGATTGTGGATAAGTGCGTTTACAAAATCAGGGTATAAAAATTATACTTTCATGTTAAGTAGGTAAATAAATTGGCAGAATTTTATCCTAAACTGTAGGCTATTTATAGAAATATTTATTGATGGAATTGGTTTCTTATGACATAATTTTCACCCTGTACTTGTGATTCAAGTCCATTTCATCGCTTATTTTAGCATGCACTTGCTATCCGTTAGACGATGAAGTTACGTGACACACCTAACTTCATTTTACACTTTATTCAAAACTGCGAATACAAGAATATTCTGTTCATACTGTCTTTGGTATGCTTCATAAATATGTAACACTATGTCAGCTACTGTTTTCTTCACAAAGAGACAAGTCCTCCACTTCGTGGAGTTCACTGGAGATAATTTTGCTAAGTCCTTCAAACACAAAATAGCCACGGAACTTGCTGCCTTTCAGAAGCAACGGAAACCACTGCCTGTCGTCTGGCCACATCTTCTCGAAAGGGAGTTCATCCACAGAAAACCACTGAGGACGCATTTCTGGAAAGTAAACAAGGCAAATAAGTCACAAATGTAATAGTATACTTGCAGCAGTCATAGTCACCCTACTACAGGGTGTCTACAATTGATTGAAGCAGTTTCATGATATCTCTGAAATTTTACACAAAGCTCAATGAAATAATGAGCACTTCAGAAAAAAAATACATCAGCATCCAAAACATTTTGTAACAGCATCAAAAAATCCTAATAATTGACATGTAGTGTAATTTTTGTGGTGGAAAACTAGGTTATGAAAACCTGAATTTTCAGCATGTGGGCATGATGGAACCAAAAGTTTTTGATGTTGAAACTCATTGCAAAGACGGCTTTTTCTCTAAAAAGAATTAAATTTGTGTTTTTTTACTCCTTGTAACGAAAATATTACGTTTTCCTGGACACTGTGGAAAATTTCAAGGTCACTTCAATGGTCCAGCAATGGTCCCATGACCATTTTTAAAAAAAAAATCATTTTTTTTTGTTGTAACCACTATGGTAGTTTAAAACAAGCATTATTTTTCTAAAACTTAACTTAGTTTCAATTTGGTGGCCATTTTTGTTTCATGACTTGCGGTATTTTTGGTATTTGCACAGTTGTGATAATTATGATAAATCAGCTACGAAAAATGATAGAAATGTGAAAAAGAGCATTGTTTCCAGCACATTTTAAGGTACATTTTATGTTCTATACCATTTTGCACCATCTCTAATGCAAATGGATTAAATTTACGACCAAAGCTGATTCAGTTTCAAACGGAAATCAATCTTTAGTATTTTTTTGTAGGGAAGTAGTGTATCCATATGAAGTCATACAACCTGGTTGCTTGACCATTTTTAAAAAAGTTTATTTTTTGTGTGGTGTGAGTCTCATATGTTGACAGTTCAGAACCACTGTTACTTTAATTTTACTATCATCGTTTTGAAGATGGAAGGCATTTTTTTATCATGGCACGCATCATTTTCTCCATTCGTAAGCATCAGCGGCAACTTTTTTCTCAGCTCTGGTAAGTTCTACGACAATGAGACAAAGTCTGTGATGTTAAGCACATTGTAGGCTACAATTATATTTCTGTGTAATTTTCTAAATATTATTCCTTCATAATAAATTTTAAGGTCAAAATTGTGTATTCTAATTGCTCAAAATGACATTTTCGAATATTTTTTTGGGGGGGGGGGGGAAGGCAGTTTGTTTGACACTTGAATTTTCTTGTGCAAGTACCTGTGTACCAATAGAGGATGTCAAAATTATTTGAAGCTTGAGACTTTAATATTTTTTTCTACAGGGTCATAAATATGTACTTTTTGTTAAAAAATTCCAAGTTCAGGGTTAAATATCTCTGGTGGGCAGTTGTTTAAAAATCTGAAATTTGTACATAATATGATAAGTAACTTCAGTAAAAATTTTGAGTTTGAGATTCAATTGGTTTAAGAGATAAAAAACTCGTGAAAAATTCAATATTTTGCAGTACTGATGTCTACACATTCATCCCCATAAAATGCTCTCAGTCTCAGATGAATGTCAATTTGTAGCACATTTTCTTGTGGTTAGAAACTCGATAACTGCACGCTACTTCAGGCACTTCATCAACATTGCATGTTTACATACTGCCATTTTCCTCGCAATAGTTCAGCATCCACTGGCGATAGAAGTTTGAAATCTTCAATGGAGAAGCGGGAAAGTCTTATAAGTGCAATGTATGGTTGCTCAAAATCCAAAATGCATTTACAAGGTAACAAAGAAAATAAAAACATAGGAAGCTTTACTTTTCAGCATGCCTTCGTATATATACTTTATTGTAGATTCATTTCAGGATTGTAATGTTGTTGATTGACATTCCAAATTACAGTTTGCAGAATTTCAACACAAAATGTTAATACAAAATTAAATTAGACATACCATATTTAATGCAAAATATTGAATTTTTCATGAGTTTTGTATCTCTTAACCAATTGAATCTCAAACTCAAAATTTTTACGGAAGTTACTTATCATGGAGTACTATATTGTGTACAAATTTCAGATCTTTAAACAACTGCCCACCAGAGATATTTAACCCTGAACTTGGATTTTTTTTAACAAAAAGTACATGTTTATGACCCTGTAGAAAAAAATTATTAAAGTCTCAAGCTTCAAATAATTTTGACATACTCTATTGGTACACAGGTACTTGCACAAAAACATTCAAGTGTCAAACAAACTGCCTCCCCCCCCCCAAATATCCGAAAAGGTCATTTTGAGCAATTAAAATACACAATTTTGACCTTAAAATTTATTATGAAGGAATAATATTTAGAAAATTACACAGAAATATAATTGTAGCTTACAATGTGCTTAACATCACAGATTTTGTCTCATTGTCGTAGAACTTACCAGAGCTAGGAAAAAAAAGTTGCCGCTGAGGCTTACGAATGGAGAAAATGATGTGCGCCATGATAAAAAAAATGCCCGCCATCTTGATATGATCCTCCCGAACCATATCAAAGATTCGGTCATATTTAATATTATTCTTAATTATTTTACTTTTTATATTCACTATAAAAATATTATGAAAGATGAGATATTTAATAGTTGAACTAATGACCTAATTCTGTCATTCGAGAAGTTTAGAATTTGTTATTTGCAAGCTTCTTGAAAGCAAAATCTTTCATTGTTGACAATTAGTCAAAAATATGTGTTCTCAGTTTTAGAATCAAACTATTATGAAAGCCATAAGAGCTAAATTTCAGTTGGAGTTATTAGTAATGTAAGCCTTATGGACATTGGGAAGAAGTTTTTAAGAATGTGACAACTTTATAGTAGAGAATATTATAGAAACTTTAAGGATCATAACTGTTGTTTTAGACACAGAAAAATGAACCTTATGGAACATACTGTTTAATTCATGGTGGTTGCGGTCCCGATCAGCCTTGCACTTGACTCCACCAGAACTTGGCTACTCAGCAATAACACGCCTCCATTTGTAACTGATGAAATCTGCAACCTTCTACAAGCCTGCCTCACCCACAACTATTTCCAGTTCGAGGACAGTTTCTTCCACCAGACAGGGGGCCTAGCGATGGGCAACCCCCTTTCTGCACCCCTATCCAACATAGTGCTGCATGTGGCCGAGAAGTCAATTCTCACCCAACCAGAGTTTGCTCATATAAGATACAAAAGATATGCTGATGACACCATAGTCATTTACAAACAGGAAGAGGACCTAACCCTTCTCCTAACTGCCCTCAATAACATACATCCCAACATAAACTTCACCGTTGAAAGGGAACAAAATGGCCGCCTCAACTTTCTCGACCTTAGCATCCGACGACTCCAAGACAAGTTCGTCACATCCGTATACAGGAAACCAGGTTCGGGCACCCAGTATATCCATGCAAAATCCAACCACCCACCAAAACAGAAAGCTGGAGTATGGATGAACTTTTACAGAAGAGCCTTCACACACAGCTGCACAGAAGATGACCTGCAAGATGAAATAGCGTGCGTAACGGAAATAGGCCTAAACAACGGTTACACCGAGTGCCAACTATCCATGTGGTGCGCAAAAACAGAAACCCAGTTCAGACACCCAAGAAACAGAGATAACCCGAACCAAAATCCTGAACCCAAATGGATCGCCTTTCCATACCACCCCACCACATCTGGAAAATTTGCCAAGGCCCTCAAACCCTTCAACATCCGAGTAGCACACAAACCCATATCCCAAATCGGAAGAGCACTACCCAACTTCAAGAGATATAACCTACCCAAACTTGCATCCCCCGGTGTCTACAAGACCACATGCCAATGCCACAACACCTACATTGGCAGAACCATCCGCACCGTCCAAGAACGAATTAACGAACATGTAAAAGATTCCAAAAACGACACACCTAAATCAGGCCTCTCCCAACACCTCCACTCCACTAACCACACCATCTCCTCCGTATCCATACTTCACCCAACCGGCTCTGTCATAGAAAACACCATCAAAGAAACCCATGCCATCATCCAGCAGAAACCAGCACTAAACCTGGACAATGGACAAGCACACCCAACTTGGCACCCTGTCCTCAGAAAGATCCCCGACCTGACAAAGAAAAGAGGCTATGCACATACTCGACCCCCCTCCAGCCACGCGGGGAACAGGAACGGCACATTACCGAGCAACACGGCCCAGCCCCCCAACCCCCAACTGACAACGCCACCGGACAACAGGAAGCAGACGACGCAAACCAAGATGCGCGTGCCAGTGCTGCCGAACGGGAAAAATCGCAACCACCGCCGCCCGGGAACAAACAATGTACTGACGCGGTACCACCTCCGCTTCAAACGCCGTACCCTTTTGTGAATGAAGACAGTGGATCTTCGAAATTGATAGGATTGAACCATTAAATTGTGCAACGCGGAATTGCGAAATCTTTTAAATTTCACGTAAGTAATACTGTTTAATCTTTAGAATATTGCCATTATACACAAATTAGTTGTGCATATCACAGCTGTAGCTATGTTTTTCTTTTGTGTCATGGGAGGCGCTCTGCTTGACATGCGAGGATATAAATACAGCTTCGGAACCTAATTCCGGGGCATTTTCAACACTGACTCCGATGGATTAACATCTTAAATACTCAGCTCCCTTTATGGGAGGATTCAAGAACTCAGTCTTCGTTCCCAAATTAGCTTAGAGACATAGTTATTCTGTCGTATGGGTAGGTTCGCCCTGTGGACATGCTAACATGTCACCATACGAAAGAATAAGTTAATTTAAACTTTATTTTGAAGTTTTCTGAAATTTTAAATAAAATCTTAGCAAAATAATGTTAAATTTCGACTCAGAACTTACTGTTATTCTGACGCATGGTTAGGTTCGCCCTGTGGACATGTTAACATGTCACCATGCGTGAGAATAAGTTAATTTACGATTGCTCACAACTTTGTGATAATTCAGTTTCATTTCTTCGAAACTTATACGTAATATATTTTCAATTTTTGCATAATGCAACAGGACTTAATGTTATTCTGCCGTATGAGTAGGTTCGCCCTGTGGGCATGCTAACATGCCATCATACGGAAGAATAAGTTCAGATTATTTCGTCTCCATGATAATTATTTATTGATCAGGTTATCCATTATTGATATCTGGCATGGTTAGGTTTCGCCCTGTGAACATGCTAACATGTTGCCATACCCGATATCAAGTCGATGTCTCTAATATTTTACGAATTATAGCCGTTTGTATTTCTGCATATATCTTGAAGCCAGACCATAATGTCCAATTTATATTAAAATCGGAGTCAATACTCAAAATCTTCGCCAGTCACGTCAAAGTTATGCTTCATTAAGTCAAGGAGCATTCATAAAGTTCCAAGCAAGCACCTGGTCGTCTTTATATAACTGATATGACAGATTGATCCATATTATGTAAATAAACTGCAAAAGTCGCGTAGATTTAATTATAAGAAGGAAATCTGTTCTGTCCTTTATTTATGGAGATCTGTAACTAAGATGTAAATTTATAAAAGTATGTTGAAAATAAACCATCTTCAGGAAAATAATTGCCCATAAAGAAGCCTACTGAAGACGCAAACCTTTGTTCGGAAACAGATGTTATTCATTTATAAAATCTCCCTTTTCCATAGCCTATCAAGTGACTTAGTACATAACACTTGAAGCTTCACATCCCATGTATTTCTACTACTATACCCGTACCTGAGAGGGGTCAGAGTATCCCATTAGCCCACTGAGTTTTAGCCGAGGTGAAGAAACAGATGACATAGGATATTGAAAGGTGATTGAAATAAATAGGAAGGTAAAGATGAGGATGGACGCTTTGTCTTCGTGATTTTTTTTAATGTAATAGCTGCGATTGTATAGTTTTTCGAAGGCGATTTATGCTCGAGGACGCTGACGACAGAGGGTGGCCTAAAGGTTCGAGAGAGGAACCGCCACGAAGCCTAGTTCAGTATCAGAGCAGCCTAAAGTGTTGCGATGGATGTTTCCGCTCACTTTCTTCGTCTCCTTCGAAGTTTAGAGCTGGCGATCGAGCGCAGGTCTCTCCCCAGCCATGCAGCTAAGCAATGATGATTTCAAAAGGATGGTATTTGTTTTATTTTGATTTTGAGCGTTTTTCCCTCATCAGTTGTTATGTTTTCCTTCCTAATTTTGCGTAACGCTATGCGTCGCTCTTCATAGTCATTCACCTGTTGATATGTGCTGATAGGAATACTGGCAGGCCTGAAAGGACTCCCCCTGGAATTGGAGGAAAGGAAAACTGAAGGGAGAGATACGGATCACGGCACCTTACAATCTTCAAATCAGTGATAGTAGAAATAAAATAACAGTGGTTCTGAACTGTCAACATACGAGGCTCACACCACACAATAAATAAACTTTTTTAAAAATGGTCAAGCAACCATGTTGTATGACTTCATATGGATTGACCCAACTTTAAACATATACTTGTCTACATCCCTTAAAAAAGATTGTGGATAAGTGCGTTTACAAAATCAGGGTATAAAAATTATACTTTCATGTTAAGTAGGTAAATAAATAGGCAGAATTTTATCCTAAACTGTAGGCTATTTATAGAAATATTTATTGATGGAATTGGTTTCTTATGACATAATTTTCACCCTGTACTTGTGATTCAAGTCCATTTCATCGCTTATTTTAGCATGCACTTGCTATCCGTTAGACGATGAAGTTACGTGACACACCTAACTTCATTTTACACTTTATTCAAAACTGCGAATACAAGAATATTCTGTTCATACTGTCTTTGGTATGCTTCATAAATATGTAACACTATGTCAGCTACTGTTCTCTTCACAAAGAGACAAGTCCTCCACTTCGTGGAGTTCACTGGAGATAATTTTGCTAAGTCCTTCAAACACAAAATAGCCACGGAACTTGCTGCCTTTCAGAAGCAACGGAAACCACTGCCTGTCGTCTGGCCACATCTTCTCGAAAGGGAGTTCATCCACAGAAAACCACTGAGGACGCATTTCTGGAAAGTAAACAAGGCAAATAAGTCACAAATGTAATAGTGTATTATTGAACATATAATGAAGTAACTTTGCAGTTTTGTAGAGAAACTCAATAAATATTGTGATGCATTTCAAGTTATGGGAGTTTTCTGTTCCCCATGGCACCATTGAGCATATTCGTGACTTTCCGAAACTCAATGCTTTTTGTGCAATCTCATAATTTAGAGTTGTTCTTCAGTGAACAAGCATTACAGAATACGAGTTTCTTGACATGTTAGAAAATTGGCTCATCCCACCATTGGAGACAGACAGTGAGAACTTTATCCACCAGTTGGATGGAGCTGTGCCCCAGTTTCATCATATATGTCCACGAATTCTTAAACACCAGTGTCAAACCGATGGATTGGTCGTTGTGGAAATGATGATCAACAACTGCTTTTTTTCATGCTCCCCTGACTTAACTCAGTGTAACATTTTTGAGTGGGGGGGGCTCGTATCATCAGAGCTTTTGATCAAATTGATAGGGACGTGCTGCATTGTGTTTGGGAAGAACTTGATTATAAAGTTTATGTTTGCAGAATCACAAAGAGGGGTATATCCAACACTTGTAATGTGTCACAAAACTTGTTGAGTTTCTCTACAAAACTGTAAAGTTACTTCACAATATGTTCAATAACACACGTACAGTAACATCATGAAACCACTTCAATCATTTGTAGACATTGTTACAAACAGTATTTGTTTTTTTTTTGTTTCTTTTTTGTGATTGTGTATGAATTTGTATGCTTGGGGTTCTTCCATGGTTCTGTGTAGCTTATAAGAGCCAATAAGGTTTGAACTTTCAGCCCTCCCCCATTCGACGTGGGAGGAAGTATAAATATGGCCTGTGTCAGAGGACCAGGGATGTGTGTTTTTGAACTGGATAGCAGAAGGGAGAGCGATTTTCGGGCTCCAGTGGCCTCCCTTGAGAAAAAGCATCCCGAGGCAGTTCTGCCGATGCTCAGCTTTCCACTTGGCAGTTCTGCCGTGGGGTTCACGATTAGAGGAATGTAAATAATGTAACTTAGAGAATTATTGGAAGAATCCGAGCCTTGTTTTGTTGAATTGTAAATAAATGTATAAAGCCCAGTTCTGCGAGTTTTCAGCCATCACCCTGCAACATTAATTCAGTAAGTTCTTGCCTGTGATTGATTCTTTGGTTTCGAGCGCTATAGTGAGAAACGGGATGGGAACCCTGGACTAAAGAGCCTATTTAGTTGTTTATTTGGGTTTTTCCTGCCAGAAGCGGCCCGGTAAGGGTGGAGTGTTGTGGAACAACATCCTGAATTTTAGTGGGCTTCAGAAAATTTCTGCCATTTATACTTTTCAGCTCATTTGTAGTTACAGTGGAACCTCGATTTTATTTTTTTCAGTGGACCATTCAGGGCCGTAGCCAGGTATTGCAGTGATGAGTGAAAAGTGAAATGCCAAAGTCAAAGTAGAGGGAAGTAATTAGAATATTCTCTGTATGTATTTGAACGATATTTCTAGATTTCCTGTGTCCTACATTAACTTAATGAACACAAATAATTTATATAATACTGTTAAACTTTTGTAATGGTCTTGGTTTATCAATTCTGGCTACGGGCCTGGGACCATAGTGAAAAAAATTTACAATGCAGGAAAATGTAAAATTTGGGAAAATAAACTTGTACTTGTAGTGCATGTTTTCCTTTCAAAGTAACCAAATTCTTGAGTTATTTAGAATTGTTAAGTAAAATTTTAAAACAACTGATTAAAATGTTCCACTTCACAGGATTTCTGACTCTTGATTGATTGATTTGAAAATTCTGGGTGCATCGACACTTAGGCTATTTTGCACCTGTGATATTATACGAGGGCCAGTTCCTTTCATAACTAAAATAAACACATGTCTGAGGATCAAAATATTCTTACCTGGGTTAAAAGCTGAGGCAGCATATACAAGGACAAAACACAGTACAACACACACGCAGCCCTACAGAGCATTATACTGGCCATATGTCCAGACGACAGAGCCTCGTTGGCCTACAACATTGCAGTTACTGAGACGTACGAGGTTGACCTTGGGGTTCATTTCCAGAAGGTCATCCCTTTCACCTCATTTCTGACACTTCGACATTTGTGCTTTAGTAAAATGAGTAGCATATAGTGTTCATTGATTGATTTAGTGTTTTAAATCCACTTTATGCACAGTAAGGCTAATTGGGACTGGACCTACAATTTAAAGTTGGATCCGAACCACTATGTGTCTCCACCAGGTATCGGACCCCGGACCCCTTGATAACAAGCAACCACTGCGCCATTGGGGAGGCCTACATATAGTGTTGAATTAGATCCAAGATGGTAGATTGTTTACATGAAATATGATCATTGACCTTTGCAACAAAGTATCAATGTAAAGCACTGAGGTCTTACGCTTGAATTCTGGTCGTCATGGATTTTCCACTGTTTGTCCCCTGCCTATCTAATCTCTTCACAATTCATCTTCATCGTTATGATTAACCCAAGAGGCAGAGAGGCATGAAAGCAATATACAGTATCAGGAATAGAAATAAGGTTATCAGCCATTTTTGAATATGATTAAAAACAATATGCAGTCTTTTGTATGGGATCTTATTTAAACTCCATGGGACTGTTGATACAAATGAGGCATTTGTGAAATGTCATCTCTTCTAACAGCAAGGTATGTGGCGTGCATATTAAAAAATGATGAAAATGTAACTCCTGGAACATGGCATTGACACACATGGAAATGGAAAGCAACACAACTCAACTACGTCTAATGGTGCACTTAACTGTAGTCTTCTATTCATCAGTCATTTCGATATACACGAATTTACAGGTATTCCTCGGTGACAGCACCACAGAAGAGAGAGATGTGACCCACTTGTCAACCAGTCCTTCTGCAGCAAACAAGAAAAGCCCATATATGCATTCCTTGTATCATATTCCAGACAGAAAGTTGGACAATAGTACGTAGCAATTAGTGTAAATGCACTGATTATACAACATCCAATGAAGCTGTTTGACAAGTCTTTGACAGTTTACAGTTTAATTTTACTTGACAGACAAGGCTTACTGCGGAGGCTAAAAGTGGCAAAAGTGGAAGTGGCAACTGCCCCCAAATTGCTGACACTATCAATGATTCTTATACAGAAGAACTAGTCTCAATATGAGTTAACCACCCTTGCCCCAAAAAAAAAAAGTGACTACAGTTCGAAAAAAGTCGGAAAAGAGAATAAAAAAAATCTTGCATCAATGGTTATAAAACTAAAATGACCAAATATTGCAGACTTATGGAGGCTGATTATCTCCAGAAACAACCCATTCATTTATTTATGCAGGGATAAAACAGAATTTTTTACAAAATCTGAAAAATTGTCAATGTTATTTTTGTAGGTTTTTATAGGTTTGCATTAAAATATTTCATGGCTCGAGGGGGGAGGCATGCTCACCCCCCCCCCCTTAGTACGGGCCTGAACATACAGTGGAACTTCAATTTTACATTCCCGCATTATACATTCAACCTTGATGGTCCCAACATAGCAAAGTGCTATGAAATTTTCCTTGGTTTTAAATTTTACCACATTTTATGTTTTTTCAGCTTGGTCCCCTGAAAAATGTAAAATCGAGGTTCCACTGTATATAAATCTTTAAGTCTTATGACTTGTAGTTTTAACGACGAGAAAGAGAGAATTGTTATTCTTTGGTTGATTGATTTGCTTTATTTTACTTCGCTTTTTGTGCCACTTTTGGCTAATTTGCAAAGATGGGGATGAGTGATGAAATTGATGAATGGACACTCACAAACATTCACGCCCAGGCCGGGATTTGAACCCAGGACCCCTGGCATAGTAGTACGATGTGCTAACCACTCTGCCACAGGGGCCAGCTGTTATTCTTTGGAGGCGCCTAAATGAAAATAAGGAGTCCCATAACAAAAAAGTTATTTGCTCTGTAGTCTGTAGTTCACAAACACCCCTCATATTGAGGAACTAAGTTTCAAGTGAGATTCAATGGCCATGACGTATTCGTCACTTACAAGTTAAGTCAAGCAAAGGTTGTTTATAGAATAGAATAACATGATCTTCATTTAAGCAGGCATGTTTCGGCCTCATGGGTTGTTCTTACAACCAACCCTTGTCAGAGGTACAATAAATGAATAAGTAGTTCATTGTGTGTGTGTGTGTGTGTGTGTGTGTGTGTGTGTGCAGGTGGGGGTGTTAGGTATGCATTGTATGATGTGTAAGTGAAGGTGCAATTATTAACATATGAAGGTTAATGTAGTTGTTGGGACAGTAGTAAGTTCTTTAGACTTTTCTTAAAACTTTGGTGGCAAATAATGTTAGTCAATGGTGCAGGCAGTTTATGAGGATGCACTGAGCCCACTGCAGAGACAGAACTGCTTTAGAGAACTTCCTGGTTACCAGTGTGTGCCCAAGTGTAGGGATGGTATCGAGATGAAACAAACTTGGCAGTGTCTCATTCTTGGTCTGGTCTCACTCTAGGTCTTGAAGTCTTGAATAATCCAGGACAAACACCATACACACCATGTTTCAACACTATGAACAGTGACATCACCAGAGGGGTAGGAAGGAAATGCCCCCAAGCAGACAAGAAAAGTAGAGAGATAAACAAATGCTCTATTAGCCTAAGCAGGGTGTCTAAAATTTTGTAGAAACAAAATTCCCTGAATTTTTTAGGATATCCAGACTGGTACACACACACTCCTAAGTATTAATTTTTGTGCAGCGAATGAATGAATTACATTAGTCATTATCCATTTGGCTAATCTCGACGATGAAAATGGGTGACGAAACTCAAAAAGGGACACTCACAAAAAACATTCATGGCCAGGCTGGAACTCGAACCTGGGACCCCTGGTATCATAGCATGCTGTGATAACCATTTCGACACGGAGATCAAAGATTGTGTATGGTGTTCAGATGTTTTCTAGTATTCTTGTCGCATCTGCTTCCTCACTCCTTTTTCAATATTCTATTATTCTGATGCCGAAATGATTGAGAAATGAAACTGTATCCTGAATATCTGTGCAATCAAGGAACATAAGCTTTAAGTGGTCACTATAGACTGACTTTGTAATTAATATAAACAATATATACGACTTATATATATGTACATAATCAGATATATGCTATGGCTAAAGGAATGGCACAGTAAAATAAATTTTCCAATGTCATAACGAAGTCTCAGCCATGTCTTGATTTTACAGAGGTCTGTCTCATTCTTGTACTCATCTCGAAGGTCTGGTCTTGAAAATTAACTACAAATGAAATGGCAATACATTATAGCTGTCATCATTTGTGAATAGGCAACAATACAAGTGTGGGTTTCACTTATATTCGTATTTCTGATGATATTGAGCGAGATATGAATTTGGCATGTTCAAGTTATAAGAAACAAAGATAAAATATATTTCAAATTGAAATACACAGTCATACACTGGTTCTAAGTGGCATTCTCAAAAATTTCTGAAGAGTTATGTTTAGTATATTCTCACCTTGCCATGTAATAAATCTTCATTTTTCTTATAAGAGCTCAGCCAAGAGAAAGGCTATAATTTAAAACCAACAAATTTAGGAATGGAAATATAAACAATCCTGATATTATTTATGCTTAGATATTTTAAAAATATAGACTTCATATCAAAATATCAAAAAGGCTTGACACAGCCCTACCTACAGTTCCAAGCGGCATCCAAACTACTATGTTTCATGTGAGCATGGGACCCATTCATTACAGGCAAGAACCAGTGGTGGTGATTGGCTTCCAAAATTGGGGGTGGGGGGCAAAGACCGTATATTTCCTTTTGTAGTTAGGGTTTAGCATAGCGCGGGGCAAAAGTGACAAAAAGTGAGGGGGGTCAACTGCCCCCTTCCTCTTGCCCCCCTAATCGCCAACACTGGCAACAACATAACTATTATGGACAGCCAGAGCATGGTGCTCATCACATCCCCTCAATACATGCCACAACAAATGTGTGGGGCCATACCTTCAAACCCCCTCCATCCCCAATATGCCAGGTACATAAGAGGTGGTGCAGTCAGTAAGGCATCTGATTGACAAATGACACATGACACCCAGGTTCCATCACAGAGTATGGTGCTGATCACATCACCTTAAGGTGAGGAGGGACAATTTCGAACCAGGCATGCATTTATTTAAATATCGTCGGAATCGTCACTGCTACTAAAGAAAATCCACGCATAATTTGAGAGTATGAATTTCTCCCCATGTTGCAAGTGGAAGCGGTTTTTAAAGTTGATTATTAAGCTAGATACCATGTTTGAAAAATGTGATGAATACGTATTTACAGAATCCCATGTATTCCTTATGGAGAGACAACTTCAAATTGAAGTTACAGCTAAACAAATGGGAGTTTCGACTATTTCTAGCGCAAATATCATCTTCAATGGATCCTTTACCCGATCATATATTTTTTTCTGCCAACGGAAGTTTGATATCTCCAAGAAAACGAGTAAAATAGTTCTCCTATAAGCGTAATGCATTTCTCCTTGCCTCCTACAGCCATCCTGGCAGTGTTGCCAAACCTGATGTGCATAAAAGAGCTACATTTCACCAAGAGCTAAAGATGACTTTCAAGGATCTAGATAAACGAAGGCTGCATAAAGTGTCTCCTAGGGTAATTTAGGTGTCAGAGGGGTGGGGGTGCTGCTATTACCGTTATCTTTAAAGTGATGGAAATGTATTCTTAGTTTCCACCGCCTAGTTTTGGCAGCATTACCCATCTCAATAATTTTATGATGTTCATATGAAATCGAAAATAAAGGATTCTCGGATAATAATATTGACATCTTCACCTTAAGCCACAGCTCTATATATAAAAATACCTGGGGAGGAAAGAGGGGGGTGGGTGACGCAGCCTATATATGAATATCACGTCATGTGCAAAATGTACACTCATGGCAAAGGTTGGTCCTTATGGGCCGGAGCCAGTGGTGGCATCATGGTGGGGTAGAGGGCAGGTGCCACTGTTCACAGTAATGAGTGCACGAAAGAGCCAGATCTGGCTCCAAAAGAGCTAAATTGTCCCTCCTCACATTAATAAATGGCTGAGACTGTGTATACAGGGTGATTCTAAAGGTAGGGTACAAACGAAAACCACAGATACCTCCCACGAAATAGAGACGAAAGTGCCCCTTCCACTTTGCCGAGAGATGCCTCCGTGAGGAGCGAGACAACGCCGAAAACGTGTGAAAATGAACTTCACACCGCTGTACAGCCAGCACCAGTGAAGATAGAAAGGTGGAACAAAAGAAGTCAAAAGGAACAGCAATGTCGCCCATCCGAAAAACACCAGGCGGCAGCTGCGCAACGCATGCGCATGGGGTTCCACAAAGGAAATAGGAGTGTCCCGCAAGACAAGTGAAGGGAAAGGGTAGCGATCGACAAAGGTAGGGAGAAAAGAAGCAATAAAGCATGAAGTAACAATTGCACAGCGACAAACAAACACCATGGCTGAAGCAGTGCAGTCGGGAAAAATAGTGCGGAGTAGCAGAACCACGGGAGGACGACGTAGGACGAAGAAACACACCGAGAATGCAAGGAAAGTGGTCCGTGACACTCGACAGGCAACAGACGTGTACATGGTTCAGCCATGGTGTTTGTTTCACTCAGTGCAATTGTTACTTCATGCTTTATTGCTTCTTTTGTCCCTACCGTTGTCGATCGCTACCCTTTCCCTTCACTTGTCTTGCGGGACACTCCTATTTCCTTTGTGGAACCCCATGTGCATGCGTTGCGCAGCTGCCGCCTGGTGTTTTTCGGATGGGCGACATAGCTGTTCCTTTTGACTTCTTTTGTTCCACCTTTCTATCTTCACTGGTGCTGGCTGTACAGCGGTGTGAAGTTCATTTTCACACATTTTCGGCATTGTCTAGCTCCTCACGGAGGCATCTCTCGGCAAAGTGGAAGGGACACTCTCGTCTCTATTTCATGGGAGCTATCTGTGGTTTTCGTTTGTACCCTACCTTTAGAATCACCCTGTATGTGGGGTCCAACCACCACGTCCCCTAATAGGCCTTCATGGCAATTTGCAATGTGCAGGGAGGAGCTTTAGGAGCATTCCAGCATTACATGTATGGCATTTTACACACAAAATGTAAGGGTCTAGACATGAGATTGGATTAAAATATTCATAATGAACTGATTTCATAGTATGAAGTACTTTATGGTGTCTGCTAACAATTTTTTTTAAAAAAAGTTGAGTCTGAAGAAATAGCCTGAAAAGTATTAACGAAAAAATGTGTTGCATGATGACACTTTAAAAATGTAGAAAAATTATTCACTTGTCTGTGAAGCAGATGCTAATAATTTTTGTTGGTGAAATATGTAAATGCATTCACAAGCATTTAAACCTTAACACAATTAAAAAGAATAATAATAATTTCCAGATTAATTCATTTTGTTATTTACATGGACTAGACCACTTTTCATGGGATGTCTCTTTTTGTTATTATCATGAGTAACTACGGAAATAAGAAATATTTCTAACCTTCTGTTTCTGTCGGCTGCCCTCTGTAACTAGATCCTGCAAACACATGAACTTCAAGCAGAACAGGGTCTCCGATGAATTCAAATTCAAGGAGGCCAACATTCGTAAGGTCTTCTGCCTCTATTCCACTTTCTTCTGTTAACTCCCTGAAATGAAATATTGTATGAAATAAACTGTTATCTGGAAGTGCTAAAACATAACAATAATTGTGCTGCAACTTGTACCTTCAAGGCTATGAATACGGCAGAGCAAGAAAATTGAGGAAGACTAACAAAACAAAAACAATTAATGGATTGTAAATGTATATTTCTTTTAAATCTTTGTCCGGAAAGTTTCAAGACAGAGGCTATACTTGGAAGTAGAAATAAATTAGAAATCAGTTTCTCAGCACGTTGCAGCTCTTCCTTGCGACGTTCCTTTTGGGTGATCACTACTGGATTACTATGTCACGATATTGCCCAATCCACTTGTGCAGTAGTGTTATGGGACTCTCTTTTACTTAATTGCTGCACTGAGCATTCTCAGGACGTGCAATTACAAAAAATACTAACTTATTATTGTTTTATAATGTTTATTAAAGCTATATCACTTTCATCGGTCACCGCAAACTAATACCACTATGCTTACTTATGAAATCACAACACAATAAGCAGCTGCTTTTCGTTTATAACAGTATCTTTTAAAATATTACATAACACCTGCCACTACTAGAACAACGTTCAATCTCTAGACATTTTGTTGTCTTGGCAACGCATTCAACAAAGGATTAGGCAGTTCTAATTTTTCTCATCCTACCAGAAATGGCTTTGTTTCCGATAATCCGTGTTATCAACATACAGCCAAAAATTATAAATTTAACATTGACACAAACAACAATATTAAAACAAACAAAAGAAACACATTTGTGTTAAAAATAAACAAGGCGTATCATCCTGAGACCTTGAAAGTGTTTCCACGAGATTCTGCCAGGTGGTGCATAGTAACACACGTGTCTTCGCTGCAGCGGTATTGTTCTCTTTTGATGATAGAGCATGGATGTGAAAATTGAGCAGTGCGTGAACATAAAGTATTGAGTGATGTTAGGAAAGACAGACACGGAAACCTGGAACCTTATCCAGCAGGCGTATCTTGAGTAGTCGTTAGAAAGAGTACGAGTGTTTGAGTGGTACAAGAGTTTTGTGAATGGCAGGGAGTCGGTGGAGGAAGAGCCTCGCTACTCCCATACTGATGACAATGTGGATCGCATACGGAACAGGCTACATGAGGTCCACCACACAATAAATCAAACACTCTATGTGAGTGCGTTGAAACATTTGCGGGAGACAATTAGGCGATGACGACTTGACCTATGGGCTTCAGGACAATGGCTTCTCTTGCATGACGTGTGACCACACACTGCTGTGTCTGTCCAGGAATTTATGGCAAAACACAAAATTACAGCTCTTCCACACCCTCCATACTTTCCCAATATGTCTCTGTGTGTTATGTTCCTCTTTCCACTGTCCAAAAGGGCACTGTAGGGGACATGGCACAAAGACGTTGCTACAACTGAGCTACTCAGCACCCCAGAAGAGGCTTTCTCTGCATGCTGCCAGAACCAACAGAAGCGTTGTGTGTTAATTAAAGAGGGGACTACTTTCAAAGTACCCAGGACAAATAATCGATGAGTACAATATTTTCGAAGTTACAGTCTCGAAACTTTTCAAAGGTCTTATGTTCACTGACGCCTGTTTCCAGGTTAGAGGTCCTCAGAAAACTGGCATTTTTTCCTTGTTTGAATGCTATGCAACATGGATTCACGTTTACCAGTGGCGGTTATACTTTTCTCCGTTGGCAAATAACATATCTTTCAGTGCAGAATGGACAGATAGTGTAAGCAAGAAAACAGACCTGGCTGGTACAGGTTCATTCAGGGCTGAGCCAATGCATATATATTGATATTGGAATATATCATTTGGATTTTATTTACCAATACCTGCAAATAATGTTCCATCATTTTGGTGTTTTACATGGAATGCAAAATTCCAAGTTTCCCTTATTTTGCAATATTATGTGAAAATTGTATGTTGTGATTACATAATATGTATTTTGATATTATGATGTAATTCTTGAATATTTTGGAGCAAATTCTGGTAAATTGATGATTTGTTGTTGGAGTGAAATTTTCACCCACTAATACTGATCAATATCTTGAATGACTTTTCATTGGTTCAAATATTCAGGCATTTGTACTGGCAGAAATCAGGAAGGGTATGTGTTATCAGCTCAATCCTATTTCCAACACAACTTTCCAAAAACATACTGATACATCACACTTCAATGATTCACAACGTTGATATCAAATGGTGCAGTAAACTAAAGGTTCAGGGTTGGAGTCCAAAGTAAAGAATTCTTTGTAGATGTTCTGTCCCGTATTTTTTCTTTATGATTAAGATAGAGAGCACTAAATAACCAATATGCAGTAAACAATATGAACCCATTGCCCGAGGCAATACAGTGTAGGTTAAAGTGAAAATTAATTATTCAAAAAGATGGAATCAAAAAGTATTTTACATCTATTCATCCAAAAAGACCCAAAATACAGTGTGGTGCATATTGTATCTACAAATTTGAGTTGGCAACCCTGCCAGAATACACATGCGCATATGTGGCATACCCAGGGTGGTATCTATAGGGGGGATGAGGGGGAATTCCCCCTTCTGGATACTTGTTTCCATCTCTCTCCTTGATACTTTTTTTCCTGGAGGGGAAAAACATATTGGTGATTTACTTACTTTTTCTAATTCGCCATTCAATTGCACTACTTCTCTGTTAGACAAATGGAAGCTCCATTTGGTGAATACAGATATGGCCTCAGGTGCTACTCTATTCTTAGAACTGTCAAACAAGTGCCCAGGGTCGAAGACCACCTTCCCTCTTCCCTTTTCTTTGTCCACGGAATTTGGTTAGAAATGAGTTGTCACGTGACTCTAACTTGTCACCACACAAGGTCTGTATTTGTATGAGTTGAACAAAAGTACACTAAGATAGCCTACATGGAATTTTTGACGCAAGCACGATAGCCCTTTACGAAGATGTTTTTTAAATAAGCATGTGCTTTTTTTTTTTAGAACAATGAGCTAGATTTCTTTCTGAAGCTAGAATGTTAGTAAAAAAAAGTGAGCATTAAGACTTCCAGACCCTGCAATATTGGGAATCTGCCTTCAAAATGAACGGAATCTGATAAAGCTGGTGGCAGTGATGACTGTGTCAAAGGATCGGTTCTGAAAATTTGCAAGGGCATCTACACAAGAAGGCAGTAGTAGTAGAGTGGAGAGTTCCTTCTGATTGTTCGTTGCCCGTGAAAAATGTAACAAATGGAAACATTACACGGCTGTAGCTTGATGTATCTAGTGATGAAGTTGCACATGCGTAATCTTTCAACATCACTGAATTAAAACACATGGGCGAGTTGGAAGGTTGTATCCTTTGATGGAAATATTTTTCTGAAAAATACAGAAGAATCGATATTGAATTCATTCTCTTGATCATTTCAGTAACAACGATTGGCCATGAAATTAAGTGCACAATGATTGGCATCATGGACGTCCGCAGGATTTTTTCCAGGGAGGGGCAAGGAAGGTATTTTTTTTCCAGTGGGGGGGGGCAAATGAAGGCAAAATTTCCCCCAAAATAGTGTTGTTCCCTAAAAAACATTGCTTAAATTTGAATTTATGGTGTTCATGCAATAATTAACACAAATTATTGTGGCTAAAATAAAATTATATGTGTGAAATACATATTTTTTGGTTGACTTTCATTTTCCAGGGGGGGGGGGGCATGGCCCCCCTTGCCCCCCTTCCGGACGCCCATGATTGGCGTTAAATATATGGTAGTGGTAACTCTATTGGCTTGTATTCAAGGAGTCTGGGAGTAATTAGGGGTAACTTGGGGGGCACTTGCCCACCTAACAAATTTTCAGAATTAACAAGCTAATGGAACTTGAGTTAAGCTCCTGGGACCTGAGAAGCAAGTTAATGAGTAATTTTTATGATTTCGCAAATGCAACAGTAATTTAGAAAAGTAGTCTTGGGTTCTATTTTTTTATGGGGTAGAACACCTTTGATTCCCCCTCCCCCTGCAAGATTTTGCCCAAGTTTGATTCAGACTTCAGACTAGATTTCTGGGGGTATGTGTCAAAATCCCACTTAAAAATAACTGTAGGCCCAGTTCCGATTAGCTGTTCTGATCATATAGTGGACTTGGGATTTTCTTTCCGTCAAGATACAAATTTAAATTGGCAATTTTTCAGCAATTATATAAAAGTTTTTTTTTCTCTCTTCCTTATAATGTACCCTTGCAAAGCATTATCTCATACTGTCTCTAGATAGTCAGTAGAATTTCCCCCCCCCCCCCCTGGAAATTTTTTAAATACCACACTGGGCATACCTACATCCATGTATAGTTGGAGTCTGGCAATTAATATATCATGGAGCATTGGCCAGTGGAGGCACTGGGCACTGCAGCAGAGCAATCAGGATCACAATGCACCTGTTCCAGACACACAGCATTCAGAGGCAGGTTAGACGGTGGAGACACACGGGTAATATTGTGAACAGCCAGTCGCCGTGAAATATGTGCTATTCCAGATGACATGTTGAGACGTGCATCATGAATGCCTTTTTGCATCACCTCGAACAGTGCATCCAAGCAGGAGGAGGACATCTAGAGGATGTTATTTTCAAGGTTCACTGATGTATGTATTGTCCATATTATATACTGTATTAAATGTTTGAGTGTATATTTTTATTGCATAGCCATACAAAATTACTAGAAGCACTCACCATCTTTCCGTTGTAATTTGAAGTTGGTAGATACAATATGCGACACCCTGTACATACATCTTTTCCATGAATTTCATAAGCATAGGAACTGTGCACCTTTTGGTTGGAGATGCATGCAAAATAATACTAATAAGATGTTGCATTTTCCTACTTGTGAATATTAATCTCAAATTGCAACTTAAAGGCCTACAGTATTATACAACTTTTGATGTTGGGAGCCACTCAATAAATAGATCAGAGTTTAACAGAGGTACCGTTGAGCTGCAAGATGCAACTGACATTTTTGATGAAAACTGATAGTGATCTATTTGTTTGTTATTCTTGTTCATTCTCACATTTGCAATATTGAAGTTTTCCTCCTCTATTTATTTGAAAAGTCCTGAATACAGAAAAATCTATTTTACATCAGGATATGAACTGGAAAAGAAATAAACAAAATAATAAGATGGACACATACACACACACATATACATATATAACAAGAATAATAACAACTAGGGCAAAAATAATATTATTTACTCTTCAGCTGCTTTATGCATGCTGTTCTGTAAGTCTGTTTTGATAAATGGAAGCTCCGAGCGTCTTTTAATGAGTTGTAAATGGTTTGTAGCCTGTGGAGAAGTGATCTTTGTTCTAAAGATAGCCTTGAAGATTTAATGTAAAAGAAGTTGTTGCATTTACAGTTGGGACGTGGGATTCTGATATTAAGAAGTGGCAAGGGTTCGCTGGTGAAAAGTTGTCCATTAATGATTCTGAAGAGTAATGTTAAATCTGAGAGTTGACGGCGAAGAGAAAGGTCATGAATTTGTAGAGTGGATAAAATTTCTTGGAGAAGTTTGCAAGGGCTGGGCATCTGTGTTTGACTATTCTGGCGAAGAAACTTACTACTTTGTTTGTTTTCTTTAAATTGCTTTCACCTGCCATTGACCAAATACAGGAGCCATATTCAAGAATAGGAACAACACACATTGTAAAGTAGGTTTTGAGGGCAGAAACGTGTGTTATGTATGTAAATCTATAAATTAGTCCAAGTGTTTTCATTGCTTTCGAAGTTATGTAGTCTATGTGATAGTTGAAAGTCAGTTTGCTATCAAAAATGACACCAAGATCCTTGTGCTGTCATACGAATGGAATAACCTGGTTGCATAACTTGTAGGATGGCACTGTGCTATTGGATTTTAGGGTAAACCTCATGACAACAGATTTTTCAGGATTTAATTTGAGATTCCAGTCTTGACACCAGTGTTCAATGTGTTTGAGATTGTCTTGGATATAGCATGTGTTCTGAAGTGAGGTAATGTTTAAAAATAATTTGCAGTCATCAGCATACAATGATACTGAACATTCGGAAGAAATATATTCGTGAATGTCATCCATGAAGAGAGAGAAACACAGGGGCCCCAAAGAACTTCCTTGGGGCACACCGGAAACTCAGGAAGCCACGACGAAGAGCAACCAGATACAATAACCTTTTGCTTTCTATTGTGTAAGCAAGATGAAAGTAGTTTAAGAAGAGCTCCGTGAATATTGAATCTATTTGATAATTTGTGGATGAGTTGCGTGTGAGAGATAGAGTTGAAGGCTTTGGAAAACTCGAAGTATACGACATCCATGTATTGCTTGGCATTCAGGCAATTGACCGCTTTGGTAAGCAAGCAAGCAAGGTGTGTCACAGGAAGCATGAGGGAGAAAACCATGTTGAGTGGGAGAGAGAAACGGAGAAACATGTGCAAGGATAGGATTAGAAATATTTTTTTCAGCTAGCAGTGCAAGTGCAGGAAGTAAGGAAACCAGGCGATAGGAAGTAACATGAGTTTTGTTTCCGTGTTTGAGGATAGGGACTATATTAGCTTGCTTCCATGTACAAGGAAACACACCTTCGGAAAAGCATTTATTAAAGATTGTGCTTATTGGTTTGGATAAAATATGGGCTAAATGTTTCAGAAATATCGCAGTAATATCATTAGGAGTGGTAGCTTTGGAACTAGAAACAGATTTTAATAATTCTTGAACTTCATTGCAATTAGTTGAGATTTGAAAGAGTGTGTAAGGAATAATGGACCTGACTTCCGGTAGTGTGGTAGCAGCGTTCTTTGTAAAGTTACTATGAAAGGAAGAGTTAAAAAGCGATGAACGCTCATCCTTTGTAGCAGACTTACCGTTCCAGGAGACTTGAGGGGGAATACCGTCATGTTGCTGGCATGAGTTAATTAGCATCCAGAATGTTTTAGGGTTTTTATCAGCACTTTCTGTTACACTTTGAATATAATTACTATAGTCCCTTTGAATTAAGTTTTTGCTATGCTTCCTTAAGTAAGTAAAAGTGTTCACTGTATGAACATTCGGAATTTGTTACCACAGGATTCACACATTATTTTTGTTCTTCAGCGTAAGCCTAGTCTCTTCAGTATACCACACTGGGAATCGGGATGTTTTTGTGTTCCTTAAGGGCACGTGGTCTTAATTACAGCCTGCACACAGGCCACGAGGAAATACACTGCTTGTTCCGCGAGGCATTGTCCAAGGAATGAGGCTGGTGAAAAGAGAAAGTTGCTCCCAGTTGACTCCTTTCCAGTTGTAGACTGGTCTGGAGGAGGGAGAGGGCCTGGGGGCTTTCCAGGGGCTTGGAATTCGGCATGCACGGGGGTGTGGTCCGAGGCAATGAATTGCTAAACGGGAGTGGCCTTGACCTTTGTGTGCGAGGACAGCAACAGGTCGAGAGTTTCTGTGCATCTTGTGGGAAAATCTACAAATTGTTGAAGTCCGATCACCTTGATGTAATGGTCGAGAAACCACCTGTCATCATTGTCTGTGCAGAGGCCAGAGTTTGATGATGACCATTTTATATGAAGGTTAAAATCACACATAAGAATGATGTCAGTTTCCTCCATAGCATTTAGAACAGAGTCCAATAATGTTGACAAGGTTGCAGTGCCAGATTTAGGGGGTCTATAAAAACAACCGATTAAAAGTTTATTTGAGCCTACATTTACTTCAGTCCATATTAACTCGCACGACGTTTCGAGATCCAGATGTCTGATGCAGGGCCACTTATTTATGAGTAACATAACTCCGCCTCCATGCGAACCTCTATTGTTACGGAATACCTGAAATTCTGTCAGGGGTATTTCATTGTCGCCGATCATTTCACTGAACCACACTTCACTAAAACCAATCACATCGTACTCGTTAAACTCACTACAGAACATTTGTAGAGTTGATAGCTTTTTAGTTAGGGTTTGCACATTTTGATAGTACATTTCCAAACCAGACTCATCACGGGAAGCCACCTGGGACCGGAGTTGACATGAATGTCGCCTGCTAGCAGAACGCAGCCTCGAAGAGGCCATGCTGGGCTGAATCACGTGGCTGGCGGGAAGTGTTGTTCTTGCGGCTTCCAGAAACTGCCCACACGAGGCTCCGATCCGAACGACCAGTCCTCCACACACTTGCAGTTATCCGGCATTTCATGTCTCGCAATACTACGAATCCACATCACAAATAACACAAACAACCCGAAAACAGTTGAAATTTCGGAGCACTAAATGCACGTGCATCAGGCTTCGGCACCATCTTGTATCACCTGTTGGTGTCCTTGCTTAACTGATTAGTGCAAAATTATCTTGTAGTGTTAAAGCAGTGTCTGCTACATTTGCATGATGCTGAAGAGTTTGCATGGTGTCTAGTCAGTAGGGCATCGGACTGGCAAGAGGGAGACCTGGGTTCGATTCCCAAGGTGGGTGATCTAAGGTCAGAATTTTTCCGGCCTTGTCCTAGCATAAAGCGGTTCTGGGGCTCACCCAGCCTGAAATCAATGGCTACTTGGGGATATAAAGACAGTCTAAGCATGGTGCTGATCACATCACCTCCAAAATGGCAGAGATCGAGAATGTGTGGGGTGGCACGTAACTTAACCTTTACCTGATGAGTTGGGGTGACCTTCTGGTAAGGCACCAAAAGTCAAACTCACTTTCCCATGGTACATTGTAGTGCTACATTGTTTGTAGCAGTGATGCGGTACCATCTCTACTCAAGATGCGGTATCCTTAGTGAATGAAGACAGAGTGTCTTCCAAATTAATTGGAAATAGTTATTAAATTGTGCAATGTGGAAATACAAAATTTCACGTGAGTAATTCTTAAACCATGTTTACCGCATCCATCATGAAGTATAGTTACAGTTCTCGATAAGTAATGAAAGATTGGATTAGTTTTAAAAATTGAGTAAGGAAGTTTTCAAGACATTTTCTATTTTCTTGTTAGGATTCTGTCCACAATTGTTTTAGTTGAGGGGCTTATCGCCGAATGGGGTGATGAACAAAAATAGCCTACATGCTGAAGTGTCCATAATATCAAAATCAATCAGTGTTCAGGAGTTTTCATAAATGCCGCTCTGCTGCTTTGATTTTCATTATAAAAGTCACTTTTGAGACAAAGGTCTTGCCTATTATGTTTAAAAGCAATACAATAAGTAACAAATGGCTTCATTGATGGATGAGATGTCCATTACACCTGTCCAATGGGAAGGAAATATTCATGTGGTGTAACTTACCAATTTAATCAACAGTTAGATTACACAAAAACTACAAACAGATGGACTAATATGATCTAGGGATGGCTAAAAATATCCGGAATCTGGATTCCGGAAAATTTAAAATGCGAATTCAGAAAATTTACTTTCCGAATTTCAGAGGGAATTCCCTTCGATATCCCCATTTCCTCCAAAATCCAAATTCTCCATTTTTAATATCCAGAGTTTGGATTTTGAAAAATCCCCAGATTTGGCCATCCCTAACATGAACATTTTGTCGATGCCAATAGCCAATATTCTACCAATCTATATTACCAAGTTGTAAATGTACTGATTAATCTATTTTACATCTTCATTTCCGTTTCCTATTCTTGCAATTAGTAGTACACTGAATGTTAAAGTTAAAACTTCGTTGATTACAATGGAATATACTGTGCACACTGAAATTCTACCTTCTAGCTGCTGCTTCTATTGTTTCTCCTGGTTCGACTTTTCCGCCAAAGCCATTCCACCTTCCTTCTCCAAATCCTCTTTTCTTCATTCCCAGCAGCACCTTAGATGAGTCTCTGATTAGAGCCAGGGTCAACACTTTTCTGGCAGGCTTCATCTTTGCAATACTGCAAGTAGAAAAATTAAATGCAATGTTGTTTAAGGAAGATACAGTATGGGAACTAGAATCTGGACATGTGTTTCCCTTCTATAGAATGCAGCAAAAATGACAAATCCGGGGCCGTCGACACATTGTACCCCCTCGAAAATTACGTCGATTCTTTTTTAATCGACAGATTTCAACGTTTTACAAAAGTGGATCCAGCGTTAGGAAACCACAAATAATGGAGATATTTGATCGCAAAGTATTCCGGACTACTATCGCTCATTTTTCCTGTAAGCAAAACAAACACTCCTGGCGTATCCTGACATTACTACGATCCCAAATTTTAACTAGGGTTGCTTAACCTAACCTAACCTGTAACGACCCTGCATGGTCACCACATTTAACGATCCTGAGTGATCGCCATATTCTTTAATGTATAATTATTAATGCTTGCGATATGCCCTCAAGGCTTACACTTTTTGGTTTATCTTTATCTAGTTTTGACTGCATTGTTGCTAAGCATGAAACATATATTGTTGTGCCTAGTTTATTGTAACCTATTTAGTTTGGGAAAGCATGCTAAATGTCCTGCGAGGCTTACGCATTCAGATATCTCTTGTTTAATCTTATGCACAGTAATTGTTGCTTAATATGTAACTTGCATTGTTCAATCTCTTTGTCTTGTGCATAGATTGTAAAATCATTACTGTAACGTGTTTAGTTTAGCACACAAGTGTTAAGTTTGTATCGCCACATGCCAGTGGTTTTTACGATGAAAAACATGATAATTCTTAACGAACGAGTTGCATCTCGTAAATTGAAGGGAGTTTGCAACGCTGCAGCGAGCTTGGTTCTGATCTTCTCCACCTGCCTCAGTGCTGCCACTAGACAGTATATAAGCAAAGCAGCGAGGCCCGGAGCTCAGTCGACTGCCAGATGCTGACTGCAAAAGACCTGCTTCCCAGATCTAATCTGGATGCCTCCCCGGCCAGGTTCCAATAGCCAAGCAGCTAGAGGGAAGGAAGGAAGGAGAAAAAGAAGAGTAGCAAATAACCAACCTACCAGGTCTTCCCAATACGAGCTTGGACGGTTTCCCTTAGGTCAAGGCAGCCTAAGCCCAAGTCTCCTGGGTGCTCCAAGACCTATCCTTTGTACCTTGCCGTCTCTTGCTACTGCCTGGACATACCACCGGACCTATTCGTTCCCTTGCAGTAGTTAGAGTGACCCGCGGCGTCCTTTGTTCCGAACACCTTTGCGAATCCACGGGCCCCCCAGCCCATCCCACGCAATTGACTTGGGCGCTTTCGCACGTAGTCCCCACTGTCGGCACGGCACGTGACCACTACAAAGGCGGTATCTGCTTTTGTTTTACTGCGATTTCAATTTACGTCTGTTGACACATATTGTTTTAGCGTTACTTAAGATTTTGTTCAATATATGTTTTCGTGATTAGGTTAGGCAGGTCAGGTTTGGTTCTCTTATCTTAGCATTATAATATTCCCTAAATGCATTCTACTAAGGTTCCGATGTACTTCTACATTCATTACCACTAGTCATTACCAGTTTGATATAGGCAAAACACATTTCACTCGTCCATTTAGTCATTTTTTACATTCGTACTTACCTATTATGCATTGTGAAACATTATTTAAGGTGGTAGTTTGCTATTTTCACTGAAATAATTGTAATATTTCACATTACGAGTATTTATTGTTCGTTGCTTTTCGCTTACGTTACACACAATATGGCGAGGAAATCTTGACTAGCGTTGTCTATCATCTGTGGGTTTGCAGTGTTTCAAACCATCTTAACCAAAAATTCCTACTTTCGTGTTACAGATTTTGTATTTTTTTCCGGGTTGCAAAACCACACGAACCATGCACGCATAGCCCCACACACCATTTACGGATGGCCCCACAAACCATTTGATTAGCCTTACGAACCATGCACGGATAGCCCCACAAACCATTCATAAATACACAAACCTTTCATAAAGAGCCCCACGAACCATTCACAGCAATGTTAGGTTCTGTTAGGTTAGGCAAACATAATTAAAATTGTCATGTTCTGGGAAAACAATGGCGTCGTTGGAAACACTGACCAGGGGTTACGTCATCGAACGCATGGAACATTTGGTTCACGTAGTCAATGAATGGAGGCAAGAGCTTTGTGCAACGCAGAGACATTAATGTCGAAAAATACATGTTTTACCGGCCGAATAAATTGAAAGAGGGGAGAAAATACTTCCACGACCTTCCAAAAGTCTACAGAAACTCAGTTCCGTAGGTACTTTCTCCTGTAAAATTGAAGAAATGTGTTTTACCTACATCAAACTGTTACCCACTAGTCTATGATACTTGTTGTCGCTTGTCAAAGGAAAATACCTTGTCCATGGGAAGCATGCATGCTTGCATAAGGAAATTTTCAAGTTTTTTTTTCAACATAAATAACTTTTTTTCAAATCCAAACAGTGCTCATTACTTTAAGGAAGGTTCAAATTTTGTGTCACAAGATTTCCAAAATTCTACGATAATTATTCTTTCTGCTAGAAGAATTTGAAAAAAAAAAAAAAAAAACATAAAACAATCGGAAACGTTACAAGTCATAGTCACAAGAATTGATGCCCAGCCAACTCAAGCAATTGCCCCATTGAAATTGCAACATGGCACCTTGAGGTGTGGTGTAGCATAATTGGATCTCTCGTCAGAAGTGTTGTTCGTTTCCAACAAATAGCTGGATGAAAGTAACTCCTTTCGGTACTGTATGAAACAAAGAAATAGTACTTCATGGTTGTAGGCAACAAGAAGAATCACTTTAATATTGCTGGGTGCTTGTTGGAACTTTTGTGGTCTTAGTGAATCAGTACGGCAAACCACTTTATCACTGTTGGCTATCGAAATGCCTTAACAGCACTTTTCTTCCATGTGCAACTTGAATTTTGATGAACACAATTTGTTTATTTTATGAGAATATTGTTTTAGAACACATTACTCAATGAAGCTACAGTCAGCCCAGTGCTGCAGCCACATATCAATCTGTGGAACTACGACCTGTCATGCCTCATATGTAGAGGCGGTAACAAAGCCATTATGTGAATTCACGATTAATTGTTGTTACCAGTAAGGAACAGTGGATATATTGTTAAGTAATATTTTTTTAAAAAAATGATGCTCATATTTTTCATTGCTTCTTGGCCAGCTTTGGCTAATCACAGCAACAACAATAAATGGTGATTAGATGAGGTGAATGAATAAACTACAGTAATTGTGAATACATGGACCCAACACAAATACAGTATTAGCCATTTTACATTGGAATGTAATAAAAATAGGAAAAATAAAGTAAAATTACATGTGGTTCAATTTCTTACAACTTTTTACACAATAGTCTAGTCTTCTAAAATGTGTCCAATTTTCACAAATTAAAAATTGGGTTTTCGGTGGTGAAGGAAATCACTTCCAACTTTGCCATTGGCTATTTTATGCAAAAATGTATGGTGTGCAAGTTTCTATCTCTCCTGAGGAGACAGGCCTGTAGCTAGAACTCACGGGTTATCGGGGCTTTGTAAACCAAGTCAATTTTTGAAAAGTTTAATAGTATTAAATGAAGGTAAATTATGTCTGTCGGGGGTCATTAAGTTAATTTAAAATATAAAATTTAGAAATATCATACAAATACTACAGGTTTTTTTTCTATATCTTCTAAAACATCTCTTGAAGTGCTAATGACTGCTACTGACATCATCCCTTAATACACATTCCATACTATTTTTGATGATACAGATATTTATAACATACATGTTAAAATGTACAATATTCACTTCAATCATAGTGTTTACCGA
The DNA here is from genome assembly GCF_977018435.1 of Lepisma saccharinum. Lineage (NCBI taxonomy): Eukaryota > Metazoa > Arthropoda > Insecta > Zygentoma > Lepismatidae > Lepisma > Lepisma saccharinum. The sequence continues at coordinate 63,829,375 of NC_139250.1, read as the reverse complement.
ACATTCCACCTCTCGCCAAAGCAATAAACCTTGGGATCTGTTGACATTTGACACAGATGCGGAAGGAATGTGGATAATGACATCAAAGTCACAGATTTCTGTCAAACGAGAGGCTGCAACAGGGGCAGGGAAGGTACAGAGGCTAGACTCTACCTTACGTCCTTACTGCCTTTCGGTGGTAACCGATGGGAGTTAACAACACTGCAGGCTCGTCATTGTGTCCACGTTGTGAATGTGTGTGCTTTGCTCATTTGCGTTCTGCATGGTGGTTGCTTCTGTGTTCGCGGTGCGTTGTGCGTGTGTATGGTGCATGAAGAAGAACAGGTTCCAAAAACTTGTACATAGTGTAAAATACGTTTATCCCCAGTAATAATTTAGTGCATCATTCAAAACCGTGCTTGCAGACAGCCGGCATCTCTTCGGGTAAGTACCTTTCTCTCTTTACACTTTCTGCTCACGATAGCCCCACTAACCATTCATGGGTAGACCCACAAACCATTCACATTAGCCCAAAAAACCATGCATGGGTAGCCCCACAAACCATTCATGGGGACGAGGTTAGGTTAGGCCTGTTAGGTTAGGTTCCATTAGCACTCATTTCACCCTTAAATATGTGCTTCATCATCGAAAAATTTCCTCAGTACGTTCAATTACGCATATCCGGACAACATCGGTTTTTATAGATTTTCTCCTCCAGGTAATTTCTCCTCACTTTGGGAGGAGATATATGACATGTATTCCTTAGGAAAAGGACGTAAAGTAGAGTCTTACCGGTACAGATAAAGAAGGCTCCATATGAAAGAACTTTAGTTGTGAACAAATTAATATGTTCTGTCTACATTTTCACTCTTCACCTCAAACAAATTAGAATACAAAATAGTTTTGGAGCGAATGTAGAATATAGAGAATGTCTCTAATTTCATTAATATTTTGTATAACTAACTAAATTTCGCCTGCTAATCACGAATCTGTTGTTTAAATGCCGCGGACACGTCTGGAAATCGTGAAAAAAGCTGATGCAAGTTGATTTGTAAAAAAAACAAACAAAAAAACAAGCTTTTTCGCATTGTTTTACGAACAAAATTTGATAAGACTGCAGAATATGGGCTGCTTAGGAGGAACGCGGTTCATAATTTTTTGTTAATGTTTTGTAGTTAGTAATTGGGAAAGGTAAGTTTGAAGGTGCGGAAAAAAAATTTCTTTAAAAAAAACGAGAAACATGTATGCAGGTTGGGTGCTCTTGGAAGAAAAAGTGACATGGTGGCGCACATTCCTGCACAAATCTAGGGAAAGCAAAAATGTCTACTTTGTTAGGTAGCTAGGTTTAGTTCTCTTAGCCTGAATAATAATTTGTTATTATATTCATGCTAATGAAACCTAACCTAACAGGCCTAACCTAACCTTGTAGGCATTCCTCGTCGAAATAATGAAAATAACTGTGCGTAAACAATATGGACAAGAACGAAGAGAGAAATGCATTGCTTTTAGCAGCAGAAAAAACATTTTTACTTGCAATAATATAATAGTAATCGGAAAAGTAACACCGGAAAATGGAAGTAGAAGGTACACGTACTTTCATGGGATATAAATTGTGTTAGTCTATTTAGAGGAAAAAAGCAGCCCATGTTCTGCACACACACACCCAAAATTTTAACTATGTTTGCCTAACCTTGCCAGAAATGGTTCATGGTGCTATCTGTGAATGGTTTTTGGGGCTATCTGTCAATGGTTTGTGGCGCTACCCGTGCATAGTTCGTGGGCTACCCATGAATTTTTACGTGTCCGCGGCATTTTAACAACAGATTCGTGATTAGAAGGCTAAATTTAGTTAGTATACCAAATATTAACGGAATTAGAGACATTCTCTATATTCTTCATTCATACCATAGTTTTACCTAATGTAAAAGGGGCTGGCGGCAGTGCCAAAGTGGGCCGACGAGCTGTCAGGGGGGTTCAGCCTCCCTGGCCCCGCGAGGAGAGTGGATATTTAATATTTTCGGAAGGGTGGGCTTTTGCAGGTGCTTTGCAGAAAGAATTTCGGGTACTTTATGTACACGTATTTTTCCTTGATTCGATCCTTAATTATTGATGACATATATGTTTTATGCAGCCTGTATTTTCCAATATTGCAAAGAGACAGCACACTGTTGTTATGTGGTTAATTTCACGAACTTGTAGGTTTTAGTTCTATTTCACCTCAATCAACCTCTTCAATTCTATTTACTTCACGTTCGCTCATAGACATAGCGCCGCGCTCGCTGTTGCGAAAATTGCGGGACTTTATGGAGCTAGTATTCACAGCAGCAAATCAACACAAACATCCATGAGCAATTATGCATAACTTTGAAATTCGCACTGCTCAAAGCAACGAAGATGGAACGTCGTAATCCCCATGGAGGTAAGAAAGGGTAATCCCGAAAACTCGGTATGGAAAAAAGATTTCTCGTCGTAATCACTTCTGGAAATTTCAAAAGATCGTGTTTAAAAACTGTTAATTCTCAATGTTTTCTTCATTATACATGTGTCAAACCATAGAAAAGTTAGGGAATAGAAGTGGAAGCTACATTTAAACCTCGCTGCGCTTTGAAATTGCATTTCCATCGGTGGCCAGTAGATGGCGCGGCCGTCTTCTTTTGCTGTTTCCAGCACAAATTGGGGGGAGAGCTCTTTCGGTGACAGTCACGTGGGTTTCAAACGTCCTTATTGGTCAGATCTCTTGTATCCCAGCAAGGCTGTTACCAATGGCAAGGGCTTTCTTTTTCGCTGGTTCCCTTCCAAGCACCGCTGTTAGGGGTGGGGTGAAGTGATGGGATGGGTGATGCGTTTCCGCCACCGCAAAGTTCTTCGGAATCTTTTACTCGAAAGTAAGGTTGCCTTTCCTATGCAATTAACAGATTCTTTGAATGTTTATTTGAAGGCGAAATTGGGAATGTAAAATGTAGGCATTTTCAACTGGCGCCTGAATTTTCAAATTCAGTTCTCAAAAAACTTTTTTTTAAAAATATTTCAACTTCGCTTGTGGAAATTTCCATTACCACTTTTGAAATAACGAGTACAGTGTGTGGGCCTCCCCGATGGCGCCGTGGTAGCGCCGTCGCCTTGTAATCAAGTGGTTCCGGGTTCGATACCCGGTGGAGCTACAAGTGGTTCGGATCCCACTTTAAACTGTAGGTCTAGTCCCGATTGGCCTGAGCAAAAAGAAAAAAATAATAACTCATAACTGAAGTACAAACTGGGGGCGGCGAATTCCATGCACCGGCGCAACAATCATTTCTTGACTGCAACAATCTTTACTCGACCTCGCCGCACAAGAAATGAAAATGAACTGAATAACATGAAATTCAAATAATTTTTGTTTCACTTTGCTCGAAATAAAATCGTTTCTTTAAGATAGGGTGACCATTCGTCTCGTTTTGACCGGGAGAGTCCCGTTTCATAGGCGTGTCCCAGTTGTCCCGTCGATATTATACAAGAAACACTATTTGTCCCTTTTTTTAGAAGTCTAGGAATTAGCTTGAAAACCAAGTCTAAATTTGAGAGATTCTTAAAAAGAATGACTTTCTGTGTCTTGGCGGAAATTCAAATGTCAAATCCCGCGTTTTGTGTTAGATATTAATATGTGATGCAACTTTTTCGGGAAGCTTTATTAACTGTTAGTAAAGAATAAAGTTGTTCTCAAGAAGATTGGTCCTTCTGCAAAATACTTCTGGCATAGTAGTTATACCGAGATTATAAAAATTAATAGCTCTTGACAACGAGAGATCATATTTTACATAGATATTGTTCATGATGTATCATTTATGTGATCCATACTATAATAAATAATAAAAAAGGTAAAGTGCTCCCCTGTGCTTTGCACCACGCCATGAAGGCGTATCTCGGCCGAAGCTTGGAGTGATGTGATCAGCACCACGCCCCTGGCCGCATTTACCTCCCAGAGTTTCCTCCAGGTATCCACTTTATACAACACTGGGCGAGCGCCGGAGCCGCATAAACAGGTGGAAAAAGTCCCGGTTCTCTCAGCCGGGGATCGAACCCGGGCCTCTCGCATGGTAGTCAGACGCCATACCGACTTTTTGATATATATATAAAATAAAGAAATACCCCTATTCGGTGGTATCCCCCGTCATTCACACACATTTTCTCAACATTCGTACATATCAGTTTTTCTCTATATTCTCGGTTTTCTAAATTTACGGACAACACAAACATCCAAGTCCTAGCCGGGATTCGAACCCGGGACCACTATGCTAACCACTCCTCCACGGAGGCCGACCACCGACTGAGCTACAGCGGTTACTATAAATAATAATAATAATACGTTAATGACAATAATTTTATAGCTAATTAGGCCTAACCAATTTTTCAGGAGTGATTAAAGTGACCTTTGGGTCAAAATATTATGGTCACCCTACTTTAAGAGCAACATCAAATCGTACTTGACCATGTTTTTATGTTTTAATTTTTGCAGCTTTTAAAAATTAAGATATACTATTGATGAAATCCTACGAGCAATATTTGTATATTCCTCAACCACTACAAATTTTTAATTCACCATGCTCCAAAAAACTTGTAAAATTATTGCCTTTTTATATTGTTTTTTTTTTTTTTTTTTTTTTTTGAAGAGTGACAATTGTCAATTCAACCTGTATGTGGAGTGAGTTGACGATATGTTCGGGGTCAGTTGACCTTTGAAATGGTTTGGAATATTTTATTTCAAACAATATACTGCCTTAAAATTACAGATTACAAAAATGTGATTTAATGAACAGCATAATATGTAACATAAATGTTCCAAACCAGGGTGCGGAATCCCGGGGGGAAGGGGGGAATTCCTCCCACCAACGATCTTGTCTTGAAATTCCCCCCACAAAATTCTTCCAAGGGGGGAAGAGTTTTTGTTTTAACAACAAATATAAACAATTAGTTTGAGATTCGAATATACATGACTGGAATAATATCGAGAACATACAAAAAGAACGGACAACAAAGAGCCTCACCTCTAAGGACACTAAACCCAGCAATCCCCAGAACACAGAAATTAGACCGACTTGTTACTTCTTCTCCATTTCTCATCGTCTTTCGTTAGCAACCACGAAGTACATAGATATATTAATAAAACACGTAATAGCATTTATATGTGAATTTTATACATGAAACTATTATCATCTTAATATATCTTATTTTTTATCCCTCCTCCCTTATGCACATCATTGTTCATCTATTTGCAATTATACATTTTGAATGAAAGACAGTCGATATAATATATTGTATATTTTATAAAATAATTTGAGACATTTAATGACATTATACATATACATATATATATATATATATATATATATATATATATATATATATATATATATATATATATATATATATATATATATATATATATATATATATGGGTCGGGTCATTCATTCCATGTCAAATCAGGCAGGAGTTGACCCTCATAGTCACGAAGTTGATGATATTTCGGACACAGCTTTGCTTTGCTCCAAAACCTGTGAAAGAATTTTGCTGAAATATGATTATTACGAATTATATGAGGGTTGTTCAAAATGTCATTTTTGAGCAACATGCTCTTTTCAATTAAGTATATCTCGGGAACGAACGAAGATACAGAAGCGTTCTTGAGCTCGTTGTAAAGGGGGGAAACGGTTGCATATTACGAGATGATAAAATGTTGAAACTTTGTAAAATTTGAACACACTGTTCAAATGTTCAAATTTCAAGTTTGATAAGCTCAAAACATCCCCCCCATCGATTTTTCTCATTTTTGAATATTTTTAACTACCATCCTTCCTCTTCATACTAAGAAAGTTTTATCGAGGTTTTTTTTTATATAAGAGAGAAAAATGAATTTGAAATTTGTCCTGCATCAGCAATGAACTGAGCTATAATGAGACTTTTCATTTGTGTCGCGCTAGAGGATATACATACGTACTGTTCAGGGACAGATGATATTCCTCTTGATAATTGCCTTTATTTTGCGCTGTAATTGCTAATTTATACGTTACTGTTTTCATATTTTTAGCCGCGTTCATGGGGACGAGATGTGGGAGTGTTGTGAAAACTTCTGTGTTAGCCAAAAAAAAAATTAAGTTGAAAACGACGAATGTTGGGAATGATTCCGTAAAAGATGGATTTTGGTCAGTTGTTAGACCTCTACTAGAAGAAAAAAATCTCAAAAGTTCACGTCCTTCTCCCCTGTGCTTCCCCTCAGGCATCGGATTCACAGACTCTTAGTTACTGGCTTATATCTAAGCAGTTATTTTTCTGTTTAAACTTTTGATCCTCATTAGATAGACTGAAGAAAAGGTAATGTTTCGTTGTTCAATAATGCGTAACGATCTGTAGGATTTTATGTTTTGGTAATGAACGATACCCCTATAAGATTGGATCACATATAAAGACGAATTCAAAGGAATTATTTTCCGGAGAGGGGCATCGTAACGATCTGTAGAATCTTTTAAATGTAACGTACAACAAACTCTAAAATCCCAGACATTTAGCCATCATCTTTCCAATCAGGAAATTGCTAGAACCATCTAAGGAATGAATGTTTTGTCAGACATTGCCGAGCTTCCTTGATCGCCATCGTTGCAAACAGGTGTAAACGATCGCAATCAAGTAAGAGTCTACAGATAACTGAGTCGGCATTACTGAGTAAATTCGATTGGAATAAATGTCTGGAAGGAGAGAGGTCAGTGGTCAGTTCTAAGTCCGTCAATCGAGGAGCGAGTACGAGGATTACGAAGAGAGATAAGATGACGCCTTGGGGAGACCGTGTCGAGACGAGTCGCAAGTCAGACTCTTTGTATAGTCTCGAGCGTAACCTCTCATCGCATATCTTCAGCTGCAGTGCAGAGACAAGTATACCCTTTTCAATAAGCCATGTTCATCCAGTCTTTGGGGGTTTAAAACTCAAGTGGTGTGTCTTGCCAGATGTAGGGTTACCAGACGTCCGGTTTTTCCCGGACATGTCTTACATTTTAGCCTTATGTCTGTCGTCCGGGAGGAATTTGAAAAATATCATAAAAGTCCTACATTTTGAGCGTCACAAAATATTAATTAGGAAAATAGGTAACAGAAAGAAATCATGCAAGTTACAAGTCTATGGACTACGCTTCCAAACTCAATAGTGAAATTTATTTTGCTTCAGTCATTGATGTCCGTTTGCACGAACGAAGATCAAATTTTAAACTCGGATCGGGGAAGGATCACTGGAAAATTCCATTGCACGAAGACGGTTCAACACTTGTTTATCTTCTGATCGGCCATTCGCGACCGTTTTGGTGTGTGATCCTGGTTCACGATACTGACGCTTCGACTGCAGGCAGTTGTTTTTTTAATATAAAAAGAGCGGAAAGTGATATCGAGGGCGCGCAAACGCTAGAGATGTTGGATGTACAATGCTGATAATTCGAGAACTATGTAAACTAAAAACTGTTAAAATAATAATAATAATTTGTGGTTCTGTGGTGCAAAGTTGTAATGTTTATAAATACTGTACTTTCTATCCCAGAACACAAAACATATATAAATGTCATATATTACGTGCAAGGTAAATTAGAACACAGCAATGTTTACGATATTGCTACATGGTGTTGGAAATATGATTGTATAAATTTACGAAAATACATGTTACTGGCTATTTACACGACACGACAATATAAATATATAAGAATTAAGAAATGAAAAATTCAAATAGTTACCACAGTACAGTAATAATAGAAATAATAATAATAATATAGTTATTATTATTGCGGGCGAGGTTCAGCGTACACTGTTCTCTCAAAATCGAATGTATTTCGTAAGGCATTAAAGTCCCGTAGAAGAAGGTTCCATGCTTTCTCCTCCTTTTGTGTTGTGCCGTCAGTTCTTTTTTAATATCATTATTTCTTTACACTCCACTACATCCTTGTACATATTGACAAGGTTGATTAGTACATCTCTCAAATTCAGAGAAGTTTGCAGCCCGAATTATCTTCTTCTCCTACATGTTGATACTTTACCACATCACATTACTCTATGGGGTTCTTGGTTGTCATTTGTGTTAGCCAACCAATCAGGTATAGCCTTACAAATTAATCTCGGATCAGTTGAACGGAATCTCCTGAACATCGTTTTTCGTTGGTGCAATGCAAATCCTTAAACCAAGTTCATTTATTGTGGAATAAAATTGATCTCGTTCATCTGAACTTCGAAATAATCGGCGTTGGTGAACGCGGCCATGAGTCATTGCCCCCCCCCCCTAAAAAAAGTTTGTCCTGCTATTAAACAAACAGGAAAACGGAAGTACTTAATGAACAAAGTTTTGGGACCACTTTCTGATAACGTCACTGTTCAATGCCTCAGCAGAATTTCTTGCCTTAGGGTTTATACTGATGGAACAAGGTCTTGCCCATTCTGATTCAATATTCAATACAATTTGATTGTAAAGCAGGGGTATAGATAACAAAATTATCCATGGTGTCTGCCAGACAAGAAAGTCATGGTAGTCAAGAAAAAGTAAATATATTAACAAGTAGGCCAAGAAGTCAATAAAAAGGCAATAAGTTATTCTTGTGGTCAAGAATTTTTGCTATCATAATGACTGATTGGTTGATTTAGTTTATTTTACTTCACTTTTTTCTGTCCCTTTGGCTAATCGCGAAGATGAGGATGAATGGTGGTAAGATAAGATGGATGAAGGGACAGTCACAAACATATAGGGACAACCGACACAAGCCCCATATGAGTTTATACTGGCTGTGAGTAGACGCCAAAGCCTCGCTTATCTGCCAAACACAGTTCAGGCTCTTTAGTAGGGTTTTTCATTAAATAAATATTTATTTTCTTAATTACTAATTTTCAACTTTACCTAAGTAGGGGTCGCATAAATAGACATTAAGAAAAACGGGAAAAGGTATAGAAAAGTCCAGAAAAAGTCAAGAATTCTGGATGTGTTATTTTGGTAGACACCCTGGACACTACTCAAGATGAAACTTCTCGAACCATTTTCAATTACGGTAACTGCTGAATATTTGTTTGCCATTACAGGTCATAATTCAAATGTTGAGAGAGTACTTTCATTACCATCAGCACAACAGACTCACGAGAGAAATTATTTTTCATGAAGTCTGTAAAATGTTTGTTTGGTACTGGTCCCTATAATTTCAAAGAGTTTGACTGTCCACTTTAACATAAATATAGTTTGGCTAAACCTGAAATTTTGATAAAGATTGTCTCCTCTGAGAAGTACCGCTTAAATCATGTAGTGAGAAGTGCATTGATTAGTATGATTGCAAGTTTTGAAATTTTGCATTTAAAAATTCATTAAGAATTCATTTTTTAAAAACTGAAAAGTGTCACTTTTCAACTACTTTCTAAAGTGTTCTATAGAAATATCTATTATTTATTGAGAATGTTTTGTGTCCTACCTACATTTTGGATAGCATGTCCTACATTTCCCTTACAGCGATCTGCTAAGTGCTAACCCTAGCCACACGTATGTGTTTAGTCAGTACCACTTGCACCTTACCATCAGGTTTGCCATGAACAGCGAGTATGCCAATAGTTGGGGTGATGAATGATGAATGAGCTACATTACCGTAGTGATAGATGCGGGATATTCATTTATTTCAATTCGAAATAAATGAAAATTGGAAGGATAGGCAATGATACGAATGTAAGTGGTTTTCACGTTATGTAAGAAATCATCTTTTATAATAAAGGCAAGTCTTGTCTTCCCCTGTAAAATAGAGACAAGTCTTTCTGTACTTTTAGAATTTTCTCGATTGTAACTATCAAATAAATTATGCGACAGAAAATTATTTGGAATAAAAATTATAGCCTAATTTATAAGCTTTAAACTGATATAAGTTTTAATGTATTTAATCAAAGAATCGCCATAAGATGTGTCTCCAAATAGAGGACTCGTACCCACCATCTTGATCACTGTCCAGCGGTTAAGTCCCTAATGATTGACGAATTGTTACACTTTTTGATAAAAGCAAGAGACTTGGTAGTATAATTGTTATGCCATTTAAGGAATTTTCAGTCGATGAGCCAATCGCTATGTGCGTGCCGATGCCTCCCATGTTCAAAATAGTCCACCGTATTAGATTTATTTTGGTTTGATATTTCTCGGGAACGGTGACGCCTATGAATGTCTGGTTTTCTCAGAAGTTCTCCAAATAGTATAAACTTTCACACTAAATCAATAAATCTATTTTTAAAAAATAAACGTTTGTGAAATACTCAATTTTAAAGTATTTTGTGAGAATAACTGCATATTGAAAATTTTGTTGATGGTTATGTTCTTACATTTTCAGTCATATAAATTAGAGCTCATTCCAACATCTCGAATTGAGGTCTCAAGCAATAAAATTTTGTATAACTGTCATTTGTCCAGTAACTTTATAAATATAAAAATAGTATTTTAAGAGGAAATCATGCCCCTTGCCCGAGCGCGACCGTCTCCCCCTCCCTTTCCTAGAAAGACGAGTTTTCCCCGTTTATTTTTAAAAGAAGTAATCAATTCCACTCCTCGGTAACTATTGGACTTACGACCTTCATATTTTTATGGGACACTTTTTAAAGGTTTATTTCATAATCTATTCACTCAAATTCTCTGTAGCAATAATGATTTCATACTTGATTTTAATTATATTGAGTTTGGTAACAGCGTACAATTGCCTCACTAAATGATCGGCTTCTCACTTTCCGATTCCGTTTACTTCCTCATTTTCAGCGAGGGTAAACAAAACAGGTTTCGAGAATCGGCGGGACCGAGCGGGTAGGTTTCTAGTGTTTCGCCCGATGGGAGGGATTGAGAGAGAGGGGAGGGGGGAGTGAACTGCCTCATCCAGAATAAATAGCCTCGGCCTTTTACCATAGCCATGGGCAGGGGCAGCCTGACAAAATTCGCAGCAGCTTCTATTCTCCACTTGCTTGTGTCCATAGGAACACAGAGCAGATGGTAGGTTGGTTACTCTATCCCAGTGGTTCTCAACCTTTTCGAGACCTCGGCCTAGTATTTTTTTATTTTATAGGACGATGCCCAATCCCAACAAATTTATTCGTAAATACTTTTCAATTTTTTTTATAGTTTATACTAACAATTGGAAAGTGTGGTATAATCATAAAGACTGACAAATATAAATTTAAATTAGTTACCAATCACTGGACCAATGCAATATTATAGCATATAAGTTCCTCAAGCCATCATCATTAAATTAATTTCTGTTCATTATTATTGACAAACCCCTTTCTGATAAAAAATATATAATATTATTCCGTATAAAATTGATTATTGTATTATTAAATTGATTGATTTTAATTGTGTAATTAAAACTGCAGGCCCCCGTGGCGGAGTGCTTACCACATCGCGCTACGACGACAGGGGTCCTGGGCTCGAATTCCGGCCTGGGCATGGATGTTTGTGAGTGTCCATTTATCAATTTCATCACATCATTCCTCATCACCATCCTCGCAAATTAGACAAAAATGGCACAAAAAGCGAAGTAAAAGAAAGCAAATCAAATCAATAATTTTAATTAAAACTGCACTCACTATAGAAGTCAATTAGGTAGGAAGCCAGCAGAAGAATGACAGCTTATCGGCGAAACCCTGTCCTATCATATACACACACAGTGGCGCAGGAACGGGGGGGTACAGGGGTACATTGTACCCCCCCAAAATTTTAAAGGGGGGTACAGTACCCCCCTAAATGCTTAAATCCCATTGTACCCCCTGTACCCCCCTACAGTTCATTTGACAAGGAAAGAAGAAATGTGTGACTCGGAAGATTCCAATTAATTTAAGTTTTTCTAACTCAAACAACTTGAGTAGAATTGAGTTGAACCGTGGCAAAGTCGCAAGTTTTTTCCTCTTTCTTCCTCTTCGCTGTTGAAGTGACATTTTGGTTTCCTTCCCTCTGCTACTGACCAGAAGGAGAAAAAAAAACACATTTCAGTCAACACCGAAAAGTCGCAGTCTTCGCTGGACATGCACGGTAATATGATACCCACGCCGGACTTGAGGGTGGGTGTGGGTCCAGCCGGCACCAGTCAACGTAACTTTGGGTTTGTCAGTTCTCAAGTTCTTTTCTGTTCGAGTGAATTGGTAGTGTAGTTTGGTGCGACACTGGTGTGCAGGGAGCAACTGTCAATGATTCAGTGGCCTGCATACACGTTTTCTTCGAACTTCATTTTCTATCAGAACGTGTATGGAAGTGGTAGTGGGTGTAGTTTAAACAATGGCGAAGAGAACTATAAAGGACTTTTTTGTTCCAATTCTTGCCAAAGAAAGGAAAGTGGAAACGAGCGAAACAAATGCTGAATGTCGAGAAGAAGATAAATCGATAAAAGAAGGTATGTGATTATATATTTTTTCTCCAATACTTAATTAACAGCTTTCAAACATGGCTGTATTTGAAGGGAAGTTTAACAGATAAAAATCCTTTCCACTGCTTGTGTTAGTTAGTAAATTACTATTACGCTGCAACATGTAGACTTCTCAATGGTGGTAACGTCGTCGCCGTGTAACAAAGGGGTCCAGGGTTTGATACTCGCTGGAGGCACATAGTGGTTCAGACCCCACTTTAATGTGTAGGTCCAGTCCCGATTAGCCTAGCTATGCGTAAAGTGGACTTCAAATTCAAACGGTGAAATATGTGTTTTTTTTAATACGGACAATTCATAATTCTCTTTGTGGTTTTGTAGTTCATGCCAAGTTGAATGTGGTCATAGTTTATTCCTGTTTTAGCGGTAAGAATTACAGTAAAACCTCGTTAATCCAGACTAATGGGGGGGATAAGTTGACTGGTTTAACAAAAGTCCGGATTAACTTAAATAACCTAAAAGAATAGTAGAAATTGCATTAAAACTCCCGTTTATAGCAACAAAACACGTTTATTGTGGTGTATTTAAAGGGCATAGGCCTAAATACACTATACAGTACAATAAAATGTATAGCACTACTGTGTACATATAATGCAGTACGAGGGCATTCCTGTATCAATGCGGCTTCTTCCGAAAGCATTCTGCTTTTTTCCCTTTTTTCTTTTCCTTTTGCCTGTCCGGATTAAGCGGAGTCCGGCTTATCAGGGTCCGGATTAACGAGGTTTTACTGTACTTCTAAGGTAAAATCGGTATGGTGTTTCTTCGCTGTTTTAATACAAAAATGTTAATAAATTGCTTCTACTACTAAATTTTATTAAAATTGGCCGGGAAAAATTGAAGTTTCCTTTCTTAACCAATGTGTATGTATACAGGGTGACTGGTAATTCGATGTATTCCCAGAAAGGGGTTAAAGTAGAGACAATTTGCAATAAATTTGACCATATGATACCCCGTCCGAAAATTAGTAGTTTTCGAGATAATCGAGTTTCAATTGTTTTTTTAAAAAATGACAATTTTCCACATAAAAAGATGAATTGAGAAAAAACTGCTCATTGTATGGAACTTATTTCAGCGTTTTCTGATAGCTAACAAATAAGTGGTTCGTTGAAAAATAAAAATCCCAAATAACAATCACATGTAAGTAACGGGTGGGTCTAAACTTACAAGTGATGATAAAAAAATGCACTCTTAGTTTACTTGGCAACGTATTAATAACAAAAATGGTATGACACGAAGCGTTCAAATTACGTAAATTACTTCCTTGTGACATCTACTATCCAACAAGATACAAATGTTGCTAACATTCACATTTGTGTACAAGAAATAATACTTCATTCATCTTCATGTGAATGGAATCAATGAACAATACAATTAAAAAACATTACACGTCTTGCTCAAAGTGGGCGCCTCCGTTACGAATGTAGGCAAGCAGGTTTTTACGGACATTTGGTCTCTTACCTCGTGATGTGATGGTGTCATTGATGTGTTGACCAGCTGTTAAGATCCTCTCCCTGAGCTTTTCGGACGGGGTATCATATGGTCAAATTTATTGCAAATTGTCTCTACTTTAACCCCTTTCAGGGAATACATCTAATTACCAGTCACCCTGTATATACACACGGCTATGCTTATAAGATAGACGTAACGAAACGTGGAGGTCGGAAATCAGGGCTAGTACGTTTAGATTAGCGCTAGATATAAACGGAATGCGTTTCATGTAATAATTCATAAACATACATTTTTTTAAGAGAGCAATATTTTCAATGTACTAGTTACGTAGGGTTAGATCAGTGGAAGTCTGTGTGGCAGTGGTGCTAGAACGCCAGAGATTTTAGGTTATAATTCTTAGTAAGGAGCTTTCTATTTACATACTACATCAATTCACCATTCATCCTTATTGTCACGATTAGCCAAATGTGGAAGAAAAGCCATGGAACAAAATAAGAAAAATGCAATTCGAGAAATTATTTTAATATATTTATGAAAATCAATAAAGTAAATAAAAAATAAACTCGACTCCGTGGCGCAATAGTCTTTTAGGGTCCAGGATCTGCCGAGCGCTTGTTCATTGGCTGATGCATGATTATAGAGCACTGAATCCTATCGCTGCTGTTTTCTGCCTTTGAAGACCTTAATCCGCTATTATTGCTTTCAAGTAGCTCTGCAATTGTCCTCACGATACTGGGTTAACATCGAAATCTTGGAGCTCACACCTCCATAAAATCTAGTAGCGCACTCTTAGTTTTAGTTAAGCTATAGTTTTTTTGAATTAACAAGAATTATTGATAGCCAGCCCTCGTAGTGAAGTGGTTAGCACATCACTGTCAGACGCCAGGGATTCCGGGTTCGAATCCCGGCTTGGGCTTGGATATTTGTGAGTATCCATTCATCAATTTCATCATATCATCAGTCATCCCCATCTTCGCAATTAGCCAAAAGTGGCACAAAAGCGAAGTAAAATAAATCAAGTCAATCAAGAATTATTGATACGCAAATAATAAATATATTTCCGATATCGTGTTTCGAAATTAGTTAACTATTTACCCTAATATGAAAAAATTAAGGTAATTTTTCCCCACTGGATCTATAATAAAAGGGCATTCCTAATTATCTGGTTTGTCTTATTTAATTTTGTAGAAAATATACTCCTATTTACTGCGTGTGCTTTCTGACCACGAAATATGTAGCTAATGGTTGATCGTGTTGATAGTCTTGGTAATTTTTACGTCGCTTTGCTATGTGAAATTGATGAAAAGGACATTCATTTTGAATCCTACACTTGAACCTGAAACTATTCGTAGCGAGTTAGCGTGTTATTGGATTGAAAATGGTCCTTAATTATAAATTTGTTGAACACTCCTGACTGAAATATTGTTGAAGTTGCCAATTTAAATGAGAAAGTTTGTAATTTAAGCAGCGTTGCCAGACGCATACGCACAGAATCCACGAAAGCTGCTGTGAAATTACACACACACTGATTTTGAAATTACACCTATATTTCTTACATATGCCGAAAAAGGGGGGGGGGTGTTTCAAGCGCAAGCAGGTAATTTCCAATCTTAAAAAAGAAAAGAAACTAAAGAGGTTAGAAACATTATTTTTGCTTTATTTGATTGCTTTTTTAAATTCCTCATAAGTAAGGGTGTCCGGAGGATTGAGCGTGAGGCGTTGTACAGTGGGATCCATGAGTATTACCGTGCAAATTGTGAATGGCTATTTTCATTCATTTTTCTCTTACATCATATGTGTTTTTAAACGATGGATTTTTATGTATGCTGGTACAGAAGTTGTCAACAGAGTGTTTAGAGTTTTATTTTAATTCTTGAAGCTCTTATTGGATCAAATAAAGTGCACGAACATGGTGATGGACAATTTACACGGTAATACTCATGGATTCCACTGTACCCTATGGACTGGATCGATTTTTTTCTGGAAGACAGTGATTTGGAGGAAAATGCCTTTCTTCTCCTCTTGAAAAATGCGTCGCTTTGAAAAAATCTCGCACATTTTTATAAGCAAAGTTGGTGCGGGGGGGGGGGGGGGGGAGCAGAACGGGACAAAGTCACCATATGATCGTTCAGTAAGTCTTTAACAAAAATTTACAAAGCAACCTGTATATGTAGCATACACGACTGGCTAGTGTATCACAATTCATCGGTTTGTGACGTATTGTAATAAATTTATTGAGCTTTGACTAACAAAATATTCTTAAAAAATCCATTATTATAGTGATTATTTGTTTGTCCAAATAATTTCATAAAAGTTAAGATGTTCCTATTTTCTAATGGGCGTGATCATTGTGGCATTTTAATAATTCGAGTGTCGACATCTATGGCAGAGCAGTGCTCTACGACACTCGGCGTCTCTTGTTCGAATCCCAGCATGGGCGTGTTTTTGTCAGTGTCCCTTCATCAATTTCATCACGCACAGCGCGCTACGATGCCGGGTTTG
Organism: Lepisma saccharinum; assembly: GCF_977018435.1. Lineage (NCBI taxonomy): Eukaryota > Metazoa > Arthropoda > Insecta > Zygentoma > Lepismatidae > Lepisma > Lepisma saccharinum. Next base: position 63,813,031 of record NC_139250.1, on the reverse strand, counting down.
AATCCCGGCCTGGTTATGGACGCTCTCTACTGTGATTGTCCTTTAATCAATTTCATCGTATCAGCACTCATCCTCATCTTCGCGATTAGCCAAAAGTGGCTGAAAACTGAGTATAATAAACCAAATCATTCAATCAATCAACTTCATTAGTATATCGTCGTTAGGGGGTGGATTTATATCAGAGAATATTCAATTATTATTTGTCTGCGTTTATGTGCACTTAATAAGGCCAAAACATGCATTAAAAGTAGCATAATATGCACTATAAATTTTAAAAGCGTGTCTCAAAAATTGTGTTATTATTGTCTACCTATATATTTCTTGACATTTTCAATTAGCTGCTTTGATTTAGTGGCAGTAGAACGAGAGAAATTAAACCCCCTCCGCCCCCAGCTTTCCAACGGTTGTCGTCAGCACTGTCCACCACGGCCAGTACCTCCAAGGACCTCCCTTCCTCCAACCCCTGCCCTTCTCAAGTTTCCTGTCCCTTCCGTTCCTTTGTGAATGCCGCAGGGAGAGGTAATATTTTAAACTGTTACAGTGGATCTCTCTAAGGAAGACCGAAGCAGCAAATGAGAATCTATTTGTTTTGTTCATTTCTTGATATAAGAAATACATGATCTGCGAACGACAGAAAAAATAGTGTCAACAAAATTTGAGATATTGGAGCATTTTTATCAGAATACACACACAATCCACACACGTTTCCATTACACACATTGGCAACGCTGATATTTAAGTTAAAGCTATAAAAATCAAAACATTACACAATTCTTTCTAAAGTTATTATTACTCCTTGGCATATTTTCATGGTGTTCTTTCTTTTAAAGCTGTAATTGCGTTTAAGTTGGGTAAATCCCATATGTTTGTTACACAGGTGGAAAAACAGCAGTAAGATACATCAGGGCTAGCTCTTGTGCTTCCAAACCACGAAATTGTATAATTTTATTAATTTGTCTTGTACAAAGTTAGTATTTTGAAGGTTTAAATCAACGAAGAATCACATAAGAATATTTCAACTTTGAAAATTAATACTTTAAAATTGATTTTAAGGGAATCCTGAGAATACTGACATATACTTATGATATGGCGAATAAGTTCTTATAGTATTTGCATTAACTATATTTAAAGGATTTTTAATTGCACTTATTTAAACACAGGGATAAGTACTTATTATTTCCTGAATTTTCCGTTCCAGATGTGCGTGCTGAAATGAGTGATGTTGTAAGCTCTTCAAAAAAATCTCTTAAAGATTCTTCTGAAGAAACATCTTGTTCTGGAAGTGGAAGTTCCAATATGTTTGACAACAGACCATATCACCCCTTCAATATTTCACCACAGATAATTAATGGGCGTAAGTTCTACTTTCAAACGAAGCTCTATCGTGAGTATCCTTGGCTTCATTACAATTTATCCATAGAAGGATTTTCTTGTTATTATTGTTGCAAGGCACTGAAGAAAGGACTCTTTCGACAAAAGTATGATGAAGTAGTGAAAGTGTCCGATCTCGTGAATGGTCGTGGATTCCGTAAATGGAATAAAGCAAATGAGAAACTGACTTCACATGAATGCAGTCCACTTCATAAGGACGCTGTAACGATACTCGGTGGTCTTGAATCCGTTCCAATTTGCAGTGTGCTTTCTTCTGCAAAGAACGAACAGCAGAAATGTGCAAGAGTGGCTTTGCGTGCAATGATTAATTCTTTGCGTTTCTTGGCTAGGCAGGGAATTCCTTTGCGAGGACATTACAAGGAAAGTGGAAATGTATACCAGCTCAATCAACTCAGAAAAGATGAAACACCACAACTTGAACAGTTTTTGAAAAGAAAAAAGGACTTCAGTTCTGATGTTATTCAAAATGAAATACTACAAATTATGGCTCACTGTGTTTTACGAGAAATAATTTCTGAAGTAAGAGAGAACAAGTTATTTAGCCTAATTGTCGATGAGACTTGTGACATTAGCTGTAAAGAGCAAGTTTCAATCAGTGTGCGAACAGTAAATGACTTAGAGGTACGTGAATGTTTTTTGGGTCTATACGAAACATCTAACACAACAGGAAGTGCTCTGCATGACATTATTATCGATGGTTTGCAGCGATTTAACTTGCCCTTAGAACATCTTAGAGGGCAATGTTATGATGGGGGCGCTAACATGTCTGGTGTAAGAAAAGGCGTTCAAGCATTAATCAAACAGAAACAGCCTTTAGCATTATTTGTACACTGTAATAACCACAATTTAAACTTGGCTCTTCAAGATACCACAAGAACCATCCCTCTTTTGAGAGACACAATGAACTTGATAAATGATATTGGTGTATTTCTAAAGGATTCCCCAAAAAGAATATCACAGTTCAAAGACATCAAAGCTGCTGAAGGAGTGTCGGAGTTTACCTCACCTCGCCCTCTGTGCCCAACAAGATGGTCAGTTCGTACGTCAGCTTTACATGCGATAGTTGAAAATTATTCTGCATTATTAGCGTTCTTCGAGAACATTTCTAGTGCTCCTAGTGATTCTTCAAGCAAGGCCCGTGGTCTTCTTGACAACCTAATGAAAGGATCTACAGTCTTTGGAATCTTACTTTGTCAGTTAATTTTTGCGCCTACTGAAAAACTAAGTATCTCTCTTCAGAAGTCTTCCCAAACAGTCATCGGTAGCAGAGAAGCTGTTGAAGTAGTATTGAATCATCTGAAAGGAAAGCGAAATGATGAAACATTTCAGAAAATTTGGAATAATGTCCACCAATTAATAGAGGACTATGATTTACTTCCACCGCTGCTACCTAGAGTACGGTGTCCACCCAAACGTTTAGAGCATTCTGAGAAACCAGCTGAACCTCATAGGTGGTCCTCTGTTGAAGATATGTACAAAACAGTATTTTTTGAAGCACTAGATAATATTTGTGGAGAAATATCGTATAGATTTGATCAGCCTGATTTCAAAACCTACTGCGAACTGGAAAATCTAGTACTTTTGTCACCTGAAAATTGGAAGCAGTCTATGATAACTGAAGCTGAAAAGAGGGGAATTCCAGCAACAAAACTGAAATTGGAGATGGAGATGTTTTCAAGACTTTCGGAGATAAGAGGAATCCATCAAGTTGTAGCAAAATTCAGAAGTTTACACAAGGAAACTAGAAACCTTTTTCCCTTGATTGAGGCATTATTGAAGGAACTTCTTGTAATTCCAGCAACATCAGCAACTGCTGAGAGAAGCTTCTCCACATTGAAGAGGATTAAGACTTACCTAAGGAGCACAATGTCCCAAGAACGATTGAATCACCTTTGTGTGCTTCATGCTTATCAACACCATTTAGACAACTTGGACCTGGCAGTATTGATGAAGGAATTTGTTAACAATGAGTACAGAAAAAGTGTATTTGGAAAAGTGTAAAGGCAGGGAAATAACACTTCAGTTTTCATGTTGCTTTCTTAAATATTGAAATGATTTGAAATATTGAAATATGTTTAGGTTCATGAAGTGTAATTACAACATAACATTTGCATTCCATTTATGTGTATGCAGTGGATGTACAGTATTGCCAGGTTATCTTGAAGTACATTTTCCCATGTTTTATGCAGTAATACTACTGAAAAAGTATAGCTTATTTGAGACTTATTATTGTTGCATTATTTTAACGATTATATCATTGAAATTCTGTAGCAAATTCAACTTTTAATCAATAATATAGTCATCACAGTACCCAAAGCATGACATTTTACTTTTAAATAGTTGTTTTATTCTCGCTTACATATTCATAAATGTTACTACGTATGCATGAGGTTTGAGAGATTTGCAACATTTAGGTTCATCATTGTCATTTAAACTTTCAATCTGAAAGCAGATAAATAATTCTTCTAAGCTACTATATGTACACCCCCATATGTTTTAGGTTATATGTACCAGAAAGAAATCTGTGGACATCATTATATATATATATATATGTGTGTGTGTGTGTGTGTGTGTGTGTGTGTGTACATATGAAGAACCAGACATACACGGACAGACGAAGAGGTGGACTTTGTACCCCCCCCAAATCAGAAACGTTCCTGCGCCACTGTACACACAACAAATATGTACATGCGTAAAATATATAATTTAGTCAATAAACACTAGTTCAACACTAATACCAGGCTCTCCCAGAAGTCCTGCACCATCAGCACACTGAGCCCCAAGAGATGAAGTTTGCGAGGGTAGGTGGCGCCACCGGTGAAAGGCTGTTGGCAGGCATAGAGGACAGGTTCGTGGGATCAAGTGAAGGCACGCGCAGCGTGTGTAGCGAGTGTTCCTTTGAAATTAAAGTGGGCACGATGAGTGAGGACCAAATTGCACTTCGTGCAGTGCTAGCTTTTTTATGGAAAAAAATGTCTAACAGCAAAAGCGGCAGCGGAGGAAATTTGTCGTGTGGAGAACGAAGAAGTGGTGAATCGATGGACAGCTTCCCGTTGGTTTAAAAAATTCGCTTCGGGTGATCTACGCCTCGCGGACAAGGCCCGCACGGGGTGACCTCCGATTGACATTAACGAGTCTCTGCAGGATGCTGTGCATCACAATCCAGCACACGTGTTAGCCAGAGTGGTTGGGGCATCCAAATCGACAGTAAAAATTCGCTTGCATGACATGGATTACACCAATAAACAGTCTGGACAAAGTCCACACGAGCTGACAGAGGTGCAGGCCCAGCGCAGAGTTGCAATTTGCCAGACATTGCTACAAAACCCGCATGATCTTCGTTTTTGGAGGAGAATTGTGACAGGAGACGAGAAGTGGGTGTTTCTGAAAACCCCGATACACGTAAACAGTGGGTGAAAAGAAGACAGGAGGCCATCGCCCATGTGAAACAGGACAGATTTGGGAAAAAGCTCATGCTGAGTGTGTGGTGGAATATTGACGGGATTGTCCATTATGAGTTTGTTCCAGAAGATCATGCTGTAACAGGTGAAATGTATTCTGAACAATTACGCCGAGTGTATGCCATTCTGGACGGGAAATACCCGGCATTAACGAGGAGGAAGAGCTCTGCTGCAAAATGACAATGCTCCCAGTCACCGGTCTCGAAGAGTGACCAACACACTAGCTGAGCTTGACGGATTTGAGTTGTTACCTCATCCCGCCTATAGTCTGGAAGTTGCACCATCGGATTACGGTTTGTTTCGCTCTCTCTCATTTCCTGTGTGGTCGTCACTTCAGTTCATATGATGAGGTAAATTCTGCCTGTCGTGAGGTTTTCAATTCTAAACCTGCCACCTGGTATCGCCATCAGATTGAACTGTTGTCGCGGAGGTGGGTGAAGGTAATTGAACATGGAGGCCTGTACTTTGCTGAATAAAGTCTGTCTTTGTTTCTGATAATCTGTGTTTCGTTTTCGTTCTAGTATGGTGCAGGTCTTCTGGGACAGCCTGGTATTTTATTTTGAATCTGCAAACTCGCTGAAAAAATTAGTTGGCTTATTTTATTACAACTGAGCTTCTTTTTTTGTAAGTTATTCTAGTGAAACTTTTGCTGCCGTTTTCTGTCCGTAAGTTTGTTAATTCAGGAATGAATTAAAGTGATATCCAAACGAAGACAGTCACAAAATTGCAGGTTTTTTATCTTGGAACACTAATACACTTCTATCTTCATTTAACTTCTTGGATTCCATTTTCTAATATTCCTGTGAAGAGCATGTTCCAATGTCACTTCGGGTTCGGGCCTATTATAATAATTAATGCACTGTTACAGAAATTGAATTACATGTTTAAGAGATGATAATTAACCTATCGTTAATGTCAAGGTTGAAGAGGTCCTTCATTTCTTCCCTTGGGATCTCGTCAAAGAAGGCGTCATTAGAAATATTATGCTTATTTCTGTGCTTATGTCAGAAATTAGTTTTTAAATTATATTTAGTCCCGTCTTCACAGAATTGCTTCCACATAAAAAAAACATCCACTGTGAAATGAGATTTGAAAAGCCTCAATTGCGTACAATTTATACGAATCCATGTTTGAAAGACAAATTGAACGACATCCAGACAGCGCAAATTTGTAATTTATATTTTCAACAGATAGTTTCTAATTTATATGATCAGCGATCAATATATGTCGTGTGATATACACTAATGAAATCTGTCCGAAAATCTTACTAATTCAAACATTAATAGAATTTTCAAGAAAACGTGTACATTACCCAGGGCGAAGTTCGAACCTGGAATCTTCGGCGGTGACATTTTGAGTCGATAACTCAAATGATTTGGCCACTGAGGCTGTCCATTAAATGTAGAAACTCCGGATAAATTCAAAGATGGTACCATAATGGAGGCTCTTCCTCCCAGTTTCATATTTTTATTCCTCCATCTCGTCTTTCTTAATCTAATGATATAAAGAGCAATATATTTAAGTTTATTACACTTATATTCACCTCACCGTTAGATCAACTTTGATGGGAAAAAGTTTCAAGATAAAGTAAATTGAAAGAAAGCATACGAGGTCTTTATGGAAAACACAGACCTATAATTCACATAAACTGACTGTATTTATTATTTTCGTTGCTTTTATAACTCTTAGTTTAATCGCGACGATGAGGATGATGAAGCGTATACAATACAATTTCTCTCTCCGTGTAAACAATAATTATAATTATAACTAGTGTTGCCCACGGGACGAGACGGGACAGGCTTTTAAAAATTCGAGACGAGACGAGATTGATCATGTGTCCCGAGACAAACGAATATTTTCGAGACGAGACAGCATTTCACAGCATTTCCACGAGACGAGACAGGCCAAAGTCTCGTCTCGTGGGCAACACTAATTATAACCCATGGCGCAAAGGTCCAAGCAGGTCAAGATACTGCCGGCATCACTCCCACATGCCTCAGCAGAGGGAGATCATGCAACAGTGGCGCAACTACAGGGGGGCATTGCCCCCCACCCCAACCTTGGACGGAAATGAGTTCTGGGGGGGGGGAACATTGACGGCCAAGTGCATCTGCAACGGGCAATTACCGCCCACAACTTCAAATTTTATGTAAATAAAAATGCTTTTCGTAAACTTTCTTCCTCGCTTCGCTTGCAGTACCTGCTTTTCTTAGTATTATCAAGTCCCGAAACATAGCTGGGGATGGCGAAAGTCGGCCTTGGGCGCCGAACGATCTAAATGAAAAGAGATGAATTGTGGTTTTAAGTCCACTTTATGCACAGAAAGGCTAATAGGGACTGGACATCCAGTTTAAAGTGGGATCCGAAGCACTGTCATGTGCCTCCGCCGGGTATCGAACCCGGGACTCCATCAAAAGGTGACGACGTTATCACTACGCCATCGGGGAGGCTAAAAAGTTGTAAAAGAGAGAATGCGTTAGTGTCCCGTGAAATTATTTGCGCCCTATTAAATTAAAAAAAAATGGATCTAAAAATATTCTTGCTCGCAGGTTGTTTTCTGTAATGCATTGTAAATTACCAGAGAGAGAGAGTAACACTTTTATTAATTGATTTTGTTTTAAATGTATGAGCAATTGTTGAGGAAAAGGAGCGTGCACAATTTATGTAATTTTTGCTGTTGGTTTATTGTGAGATGGATGAATTTATTGTGTAATGTATTTAAATAATATACGTACACAATTTAGTGTCCACGTCGCTCCTTGTTGCATATGTGCGAAACATATATCGTGCATGAGTTATACATGTTAATGTAAAAGGGAATTATATTTGGAATGCATTTATCAAGCATTACTATCTTTCAAAAATAGTTTGAGTACTTGTTTTCCATTATTAATGTGAAATTGAACGTGTTGAAAAATAATTTAGATCGTTTGTTCGAAAACAAATACTTTAGCACCAACTTCTACCCCTTTTTGCATAATTTACGAGGGTAATAACGTCTTGGATACTACTACTACTACCGCTACTACTACTACTACCAATAATAATAATAATAATAATGTTGGTCCCGGGTTCGAATCCCGGCTTGAGTCTCAATTCATCAATTTCATCATATCATTCATCCCCATCTTCGCAAATAAGTCAAAAGTGGCACAAGAAGCAAAGTAAAATAAAGAAAATCAATAATAATAACATTATTATTATTGGTACGTTTATTATGGTACTTGTCCCCCCCCCCCCCGCAGACAAAAATTTAAAAAATTCGTGGTTCCGCCTCTGTCATGCTACCAGTTACGGGATGACTTGTGATTATAACCCTCAGTTGTTGTTATAGGTTTCCACGACCTACGCTAATCGTTCGTAGCTCCCCAATTTGCTCACGATGGTGAGTGGCCTCCTGCCTCATACCCTGGCCAAAATTTTCGGGAGAAAAGTTGTTACTAAGTAGAAATATTTTCCAAGTATAATAAGTAAGAATTTGATATGGTTCTACTAGAAAGTTTGTATTACTAGGAAGCTAGCAAAAAGTCTATCACTGTTTTGCAATTGCAAGCCGAACGATACTGATATTATATGACCAGGGGTCAACCTAGAATTTTACAGAAGTGTAAGGGTAAATTTAGAGCCGAAATAATCATAAATTTGACTTCAGTGAAAAATTTTAGGTGAGAGTTGAGAAATTTTGTAGTCGTTAGGGGTGCGTGGATAAATTTTTGTATAGGACGTCATTACTTTCACAGGTAAGGTAAAGCAAAGTTCCCCGTGCATATAGCACCGTGCCATAACACACATTTAGGGGATGTGAGGTAGGGCCCCACACATTCTCTGTCATGTGATCAGCACCACGATCCGGCCGCCTTTATCCCAAGGGTTGCCCCCAGATACACATTGATTACAGGCTAGGTAAGCCTCAGAGCCGCTTTATGAGGGGGCAAGGCCCACCTCCAGAATCGAAACTGTGTCTCCCACGTGGCAGTCAGACGCCCTACCGAGTAGACTACCGAAGCCGTATTCTTTATTTTTATTTCATTTTGTCTTTATTTTTTTATTTTTGGTGATCTGGTGTCCCTTGCTATCACTTCGCTTAAGAATGATTTAATACACAAGGATTCTCTGTTTATTTTTAATACACCAAATCGCCGACCTACATGACGCTGTGCTTAGCACTGTGCGCAACAATACCAGGGATGCAAGGTTCGAAGCCAGGGCTTTGCATGGTTGTTCTTTGTGAGTGTCGGTTCATCAGAACATCAATCATCCTCATCTTCACGATTAGCTGAAAGTGGCAGAAAAGCAAATAAAATAAACCAATTCAATCAAACCACAAAATCGAAATTAAATATTTGTTTTTAAACGGACATGCAAACAATTTTCATTGTGAACTCAGCCGGCTCCCGTGGTTAGCACATTGCGCTCCAACGCCAGGGGTCTCGGGTTCCCGACCTGGGCATGGATGTTTGTGAGTGTCCATTCATCAATTTCATCATATAATCACTCATCCCCGTCTTCGCAAATTAGCCAAAAAGTGAACAAAAGTTGAAGTAAAAATAAAGCTAATAAAAAATATTGTGAAATTTTATGTAAATAAAAATACTTTTTGTAAAATTTTCTTCCTCGCTTCGCTAGCAGTACCTGATTTTCTTAGTACATATTATCAAGTTCCGAACCGTAGCTGGGGGTGGCGAGAGTCGGCCTTGGGCGCCGAACGATCTAAATGAAAAGAGATGAATGGTGGTTTTTCCATTAATTCCGAAGAAGAGCACCCTGCCGAGATTTCTTCTTTGGAACCTTTGAATGTGGTATTCTGCGCCTTTTCTTTCTTCGATCTTCCATTTCTTGAAGGTTTACTCTTCCAACGAAGGGTTGGCACTTGTTACAAATAACACAAACTCCCGTTGCTTCGTAAAACACACTGAAAGGAGGTTCAAGCATTCCGTGGTCAAAAGCAGACGGGCCATTAGCAGCACCCCTCCCTTCCTTCGCGGTCCTGCCGAAATGAGGGGGAAAAAACTCCAACCGCCGGGAAAGACCCCGTCCCGTGTAAAGGGTCGATTTTGACTTCGCCTGTTTATGGCATTTGGAATGAACATTGCCAAATTTAATGTAAATAAAACCAAATATCAAACCATTTGTGAGAATGAAAATTTGAATGAATAGATTATGAAATAAACCTTTGAAAAGTGTCCCATAAAAATTTGAAGGTCGTAAGTCCAATAGTTACGGAGAAGTGGAATTGATTACTTCTTTCAGAAGTAAACGGGGAAAACTCGGGAGACGAACGCGCTCGAGCGAGAGGCATCATTTCTTCTTAAGTATTCAGTTAATCTAAAATTTAAATTAAAACTTCTAACAAACATTGCCCAATATTACAATATATATAATACTATCGTTTGATTCGGGAATATTTTTAAGACTGCTAACTAGTAGTGGTGATCGGCACAAGAAGAGAAGTAAAATAAAGTAAATCAATAATAACGATAATAATAATAATGTTACAATAACATTATTAGCAACATTATTATTAACATTATTATTATTATTATTGGTACGATTATCCTGGTACTTGCCTCCCCCCCAGACAAAAATTCGTGTTTGCGCCTCTGGTCCCAACCAAGACAAAGCCTACATCACGCAGGAAGTCACAGCACGGAGTTTGCGGGTTGTTTTTAAAGAAATCGTTGACGCACGACATCAAACTATGGTCAATGGATCCGTCTCTCCCCCAACCTTCCCTCGCTGAAGGACGACTGGTCCTCTATGCCTCGCAAGAAGGCATCCCTTCTGTCCCGCAGTCGGGTTACGTTGTGTAGTTGTGTTCTCTGCCCACTCCCACTGCCTGAAGGTCCCCTTTTGCAGGGATATAAAACCTGTTTCGAGCAAGGCCTCATCCCCTTTTGCAAAGAGAATGAATCGGATTTTGTCAACCCTCGCGGTCTGAAAATTCTGTGACGTCATCGTCACATCGGCTCGAAGAACTTGCCTTCCTGTGATGTGTTCACGTGGATATAGAAATAGGAACATCAGTGCAGGCCCGTAGCCAAGAATTCTTTGTAGGGGGGGCGAAGTCAATCCTAGAGAGGGCAAATTTTTAATATATTGTGTCGCATTGGCAGGCTACACAGAAGCACTTACCCCCTCCCCCAAAAGAGATAGTAACCGAAAAGGGATGATATATTGAAACTGCAACGAACAAAAAAAAACTTCGAGCAACATCAAATTGCAATATTACGATAATGACCTTTCCAGATTGCCAAAGAATATAAAGTTTAACATAAATAAGCTAATCGGGACTGTATCTACGTTATATTTACAGGTCAATAATGTTCATAGACGATTAATATGTACCAACAGCTTTGGGCTTCTCTGCAGAACTGATTAAGGAAGACGTTTATAAATCGTGCTTCATAATGTTTTCCTCTAGTTTCCAGTATGCAAGATTTTTACGCACAAAGGAATCTAACGAGAATCCAAGAACACCATTGTGTTGTGTTAGGCAAGAAAAATAGAATTAATTAACTAATAATGGTTACATATTATCTACACTTTGATGAATTGTGTAAAAATTTGTAATACATTTTTGTACTTGCTAAAACATTAAAACATGGGTCTCTTAGTTCACCACGGACTCTATTTCCTTCAAAGGGGAGACTCTTGCATCACTACAGACAATGTTTGCCTACTGGTTACGTTAACCATTTTGCAAAATATTGTGTGAATTGTTCAGTATTATATTGCTATTTGAAATACACGTTTTGACACCTGACAAACAAATAGGAATCCCTCGATTGATCAATGACTCCTTGGATTACAGTGTCATCATTAATATTTCATATTAAGTTTCATAGAAAGAAATTGTTTTAATAGGGCGGGGCGCCATGGTATTCTCTTTAAGATTTCTTTTTTTTCATATGGATCGTTTGGCTGCCAGGGCCGACTCCCGTCGCCCCACAGCTATTTATGGCTCTGAAGAAAAGCAGACATTGCGAGCGAAGCGAGCAAGAAAATTTTACGAAATGTATTTTTATTTGTATAAAATTTGAAAGAAAAATGCAAGGAAGACGTAAAAACTAATTCCATCATGAGTATCCAATTGTCCTGCTATTCTTAGATTCTCCTAGTCTTGTTTTTTACTTCAATGTTTGCTTCCCCTTGAATGGACTTCCGTCCAATGTCGGGGGAGGGGACAATGCCCCCTGTCCCCTGTAGTTGCGGCACTGTATACGAGTGTCTCTTCATCAGTTTCACGTCATCACTCATTGTTGCGATAAGCTAGATGAGGCAGAAAAGCAACGCTAAGTAACAAAAATTAAATATCCACTCCCTCTCTCTACCACATGAATCACTATTACCAAAAGGTAGACTTTGGAAATAAAAATGTAAGCAGTTCCAAGTTCAGGGCAACACATTCAAGAAAAACATCCGAACACATTAAGTTACCTTTAATACAAGACTACTCAAAATGTCACAACTGTTCTAGATACTGAAAATTGCGAAATCATTACCCGAAGTCTGAATTTGGAAGGGAATTTTTTTCCCCAATTCTGATACGACATTATACGGAACCCCATACACCCTAATAAATCACAAAATCAATAAGTGTCTTTGTTATGTTGTTAGAGTAACACATGATATAATTGTAAAGATTTGTGAGAATTCCAGGTAGGAATGTGTTCTGTATTTTTCACAGGGGGGCAAAGCAGGCTCTCAGGGGGCAGTTGCCCCCCTGCCCCCCTCTAGCTACGGGCCTGCATCAGTGGAGTGTACTGAGTGTACCGAGTTTAAACCCATTCTTGAGCTTTGATTATATAATGGAAAATTTGGAGAGCGGTATTGGAGGTTTATCACGAATCTTTACAGTGTCGTTTGAGAACTTTCGATACGTCTAAACCATGTAAGCTACCGCCACCGCAAAATTCAATTTTGCATTCCCGCTCCCCGCCCCCCCAAAAAAGTCACGCGGTGACTCTTGCCAGAATTGTGAAAATTCCTTGCCTCGTCGCATTGGGTCGTCGTTATTGCGAACGTTCTTCCCGGTATTGATTTCGTATCCCCTTGTGAACTCTCAAGTGGTACTGAATCTACATCTACATCAGTAAATAATGTTGATGAAGTGCTTTCTGAATAGCCTAGAAGTGATTAATGCGTTGCAATTTTTTAAAATTTACTTTTGAACGCAAAAATAGACTCATTGGAATTTAGCAACATGTATTCTGGTGAGTTCCATAGGTAAAGGTAATGTAAATTTTCCCGTGCATATAACACCGTACCCAGGGCGCCGACTTGTCAAAATTATTGGGGTGGCTCTGATCACTGAAATAAATGAATGAATGACTCACTCCCTTCCTTTTTTAAAAATAAAAATTACGTCTTCGTATAGCAGATTTAAGCAGCTATTATATTCCTCATGCAAATGAAATGTAACATGAAAAACTTGTGTCTGCTCATTTGTTTTTTAGATAACAATTAACATTTTTATTTAAAAGTAAGCTATGTATTTACATTAAGAGGCCAACATAACAGTTTTATGCCGGCCTCGGTAGCCGAGCGTGTTGGGTGGTCGGCTCAACTCGCTTTGATCCGGAGGTCTCGGGTTCGAGTCCCGGCGAGGGCATGGGTGTGTTTTAATGTCCGCAACAGACTTGTAAAGAAAGGACATGTGACGGATGCAAAGAACCTTAGTGTTGACGTACCCATAAAAATAGCGAATATTTACAATATTTAACAGTTTTATTTAATTATTTACATAAATGCTAACACAAATCACAGGCAAATAGTTTACTTTTTTGTTCTTGCTACAATATTTTACTTCTTAAATTTAATTTTGCAATAATAAATGAAAACATAGCACGCCATGCTTTAGCAACAATGCGTTTGATCATAGCCGTTCCCGCTTTCGCAATACAGACTTTTCATAAGCTTTCCTTGCGTACTTTACTGCAAGCCAGTGTTAAATAAACTCAAAGACTTTAGAATTATTTTCCCCTTATTCTTTGGACTAGAGGAAGAGATTTCGAGGATAACTAAATATCGTACATATCAATATTGCCTGAAAGTTGTGTTTACTACCTCAAATTGTTTGGAATTTACTAAACAAGAAACATACTGGTATAATTGTCATATCACCTCGTTATTTTGAAACTATTTTTAGTAAAAATGTTATCAATACTCATAATTATCTACTTAGTATATAGTAATAAGTCATGTGTTTTGCTGTCTCCGTTCATAGCCCCCCCCCCCCCCCGAAGTTGATGGTTTACCGGTCTCAGCCCCCAGATTTGATGGTCTAGAACATTTCAAATGTGTATTTTAAGTTAAGTTCATGTTGCACAATTCAGAGTAAACTTTACAAGAGAAGCAAAATAATACATTAGATTCTCTTAAGTAAAATTCTTTGAGGGTCTCTTCCCCATATCATTAACATTGGGAGGGGAGGCTCGAGCCCCCCCCCCAAGTCCCATGGCTCCTATGACCGTGCCATGATGGCATATGCAAGGGTGGGGCCCACACATTCTCGATCTCGACCATTTTGGAGGTGATGTGATCACTACGCTCCGGCAGCCTTTACCACGTTGATTTACTCTCGGGTACCCATTGATATAAGGGTGGGTGAACCTTGGAGGCACAAGGCCGGAAAAATACCAACCTTAGATAACCCATCCCGAGAATCAAAGCCAGAAAAACACCAGCTTTGGGCGTCTCTGCAGAGCTGATTAACGGAGTCCTTTATAAATCGTGCTTCTTAATATTTCCCACAAGTTTCCAGTATGCAAGATTTTTACTCACAAAGGAATCTAACGAGAAACCAACAACACCATTGTGTTGTATTATGCAAGAAAAATCGAATTAATTAAATAATAATGGTTACATATTATCTACACTTTGATGATAAATTATGTAAAACTTTGTAATATTTTTTTTTCCACTTGCTAAAACATGGGTCCCTTAGTCCACCACGGTTTCTATTTCCTTCAAAGGGCAGAGACTCTTGCATCACAACAGACAATGTGACAATGTTTGCCTCCTGGTTACGTTAATCATTTTGCAAAATGTTGTGTGAATTTTGTTATTTTATTGTTGAAATACATGTGTTTGACTCCCAACAAACAAATTGGAATCCCTTGATTGATCAGTTACTTCTTGGATTACAGTGGCATCATTAATATTTCGTATGAAGTTTCATAGAGAGAAATTTAATTAAAAGGGTGCAAATAATTTTACGGGGCTCCATGGCATTCTCTTTAACATTTTTCCCCCCACATAGATCATTTGGCTCCCAAGGCCGACTCCCGCCGCCCCATGGTATGGCTCTGAATTTGGAATATAAGTGAGAAGATATTGCGAGCGAAGCGATCAAGAAAATTTTACGAAATGTATTCTTATTTGTATAATATTTGAAATCCAGGGGGCAATTTCCACTCTGTGTCCTCCTGCAAGTGCCCTCGGCCGTCTGAAAGATAAAAACATGGAACACGTGAAAACTAATTCCATCTTGAGTATCCATTTGTCCTTGTTTTTCTTTCTTCCTCAATGTTTGCTTCCCCTAGAATGAACTCAATCCAAGGTCGGGGAGGGGGGATGGACAATGCATCCTTCACCCCTGTAGTTGTGGCACTGTTTGTGAGTGTCTCTTTATCAATTTCACGTCATCACTCAGGGATGCAAGGTTCGAAGCCAGGGCTTTGCATGGTTGTTCTTTGTGAGTGTCGGTTCATCAGAACATCAATCATCCTCATCTTCACGATTAGCTAGAAGTTGCACAAAAGCAAAGCTAAGTAACAAAAATTAAATATCCACTCCCTCTCTCTACCAGTGGCGATTTCTCTGGGTGTGTAAGTCGTGTGTCAACGGCCAAAGGAAAATGAAATAAAGAAGAAAGTATCTGTACTTTTATAAATTACGAATTTGAGCGTTTTTCTTCAATTGTCAGTCACGAGCGCCCAGTAGTTTTCGAACGCGGAGCAGCGCGCAGTGGTTGTCAGGCAGGCAGATCGGTCCGTGACGTCAGGGCGTTGCGAGGAAATCCAACGTCTTGCCACTGCCAAAACATAGGATGACCGCGCATGCGCACCCTGCCACCCACCACCATGGTTAGCTTCTCAAGGCGTTGTACAGGGAGGTTATTTCAGTCGTTCACCGTCAGCGTGTCGGCCGTTCGCCGGACTCTTCATGCAACAGGTCCCGGCAAATTGCATTACAGGAAGTCCGTAACAGAAACCGCTTGTTTTCTAATGTTTCCACTTTTCACAATTACAGTTACAATTACAATTGAAATAAGCACTTAACTTGTCGCAAGGATTGCAGAAAAAGGTGCCCTCGCAATTACAAATATTTCTGGCACCTTATTTCTGACATCTAATCTTAGATTAGTCATCGCTGCTTTATCCTCAGTTGTCGCGACAGCGCCTGCAGCTTATCGGGGGTTGGGTGAGTTGTCAGCCGCGAGAGGGCGCTTCATACTGCACGTGTCGGCAGTGATGCCAACCGTAGGGACATGTCCCTCCGCATAGGGACTTTTCACTAAATTTCGCCCGCGTAGGAACGTAGGGACAGATTTTGCCAAATGAGGGAAAACGTAGGTACTTTTTTTCAATCTTGGTAAATTACATTTTATGAATTAGTTTATCTGGATACTTTAGCGAGGAGGAGAAAAAAGAACTAACTAACAAATCTCCATCAGAATTTTGGAACATGTTATCGGTTACCAAAAACTTTCAAGGCAAGTTCCTTTTTGAAAACATTTCCACTCTCGCGAAAATAGTGCTAACATTGCCGCATTCTAACGCGGAAACGGAAAGAATATTTTCAATGTTAAGTGATACAAAAACAAAAAAGGGAAATAAAATGGGACCAAAATTGTTAAAGACTGCAGGAAATACAGCATCACCAACCAACATCTATCTCTTCACAGCAGCAGCATGTATGACTTCAAATAACATAATCAACAGTAAACGACTTAACGTTATTCATTAGGGGTGTGCTGGATTCTTTACTTTAAAAAGTCGTTAATTCTCGACGTTTTCTGCCTTGTAAGTTTCTGGAACTTATCGAAAGTTGTAAGTTTTTATTCTAGAAATGCAAAAACAATCACTTAAAGTGAAAATGACTTGTAAAATTCAAGATTTCCAGTGCTTCGGGAAATTTCGAACATTTCCCGTCCAGAAAATTTTCCGACTTGGTCGGGAAATTGCAAATTTTTCAGTCCCGAATGTCGGGATTTAAAAAAATTACCGTCCCGATCCCGTCCCGACCCAAAAAATTCTGTCCAGCACACCCCTATTATTCATTAAGGCAAGAATTTACAATACCGGACCAGTCTGTAATTTCTATGCTACGTCTTATACTCACGAAATAATTATTCGTGATGACTTATCTCAAGTTAACATGTTGTGGTGAGGGGGAAAAAATGTTCATTAACGTGTAGAAGTTGTAAAATAAGCTTTTCAATTCTCGCAATGATTCTCTGTATACAAGTATGGTAGCCATATTTGTTGATATGAACAAATTAAAATTAGTTACGCTGTCTACAGCGTTGCCACACTGTTGATTTCATACTTGGAGAGCATGGATCGTGTAAGAATGGCGGAAGAGAACAGTAAAAAAGTAGTTAATGTTGTACAGATTGTTAGGTGGAGTGTGCAGGAGGATGGCTGTGGGCTAATTAATAAACTTATGGATTTCAGTATATTGCCCAAAGAACGTGCTTACATGTGACAGCGACAATCACGATGTAGAAGAACTGATTTGATTACAGGTAAATTTGGCAACAGTACATCAATCATAAAATTGCAGGATACGAAAATAGCGTCTTCGATGATGAACGTTTCCCGTTAAAGTGCTACGAAAATAATATTTTTTATCGGTTCGTAATCACAATTACCGCAAAACCATTCAGGAATAGCCCCACTGACCATTCTCGGTAAGTTTAGGTTAAGTTAGGTTAGGCAAACATAGTTAAAATTTGGGCTCGAAAAAAACATGCACGGGTAGCCCAACAAACCATTGACGGATAGCCCCACGAACCATTCAGGTACGGTTAGGTTAGGTTAGGATAGGCAAACATAGTTAAAATTTGGGGTCGTAGTAATATCAGGAATGTATATTTCGTTTTTTAAGTATTGGAAACACAAAATCTTCCGGTAAATAATAAGCAATCGTGCCGATCGCGGACCACTCAATGTCACTTATTTTGCAATTTCTACACGTGACCCCCCAAATTTTAACTTCAAATTCGTGATTAGGAGGCCTCAATTAGTGAGTATGCGAAATATTACAAAAAATCGGGGAGAGGTCCTGTATTGTAAATTCGCTCCTTCATTAATTGTGGAAGCACCGAGCAGAAAGATTTGGTAAGTAAATGTGTATATTTTATCTTCTGTTTGCATGCTCATGAGGTGTTTTTTTTTTTAGTCACTTTACTTGGCGTAGGGACATTTGGTCAGTTGTAGGGACATTTTGACTACGTCTGTAGGGACATTGCCGAAAAATGGTTAGCAACACTGTCGGCTACCAGACGTCAGTGTACGTTCATGTTCACTTCTGTTTGCGTTTATCAGTACGCGTGTTGCGTATACTGTGTTATTGTAATGTGCTACTCATGGCCAGTGCTTTATTGTGTGTTAATTGTTATTCATTCATTACTTATGTCGTTAAACAAATATAGTCTTGAACAAAGAGTTTTTATGTACGATAATTACGTGAAAACAAATTCTTGCAGAAAAGTGGTCAGGCAATTACGAGAGACAGGATCTCTTGAACCTAAGAAACGTGTTGTATTGCTGTTGAAGGAGGTCATTTTCAACATCTCTTATAACACAGGAGGTTAGTGATCATCATTGTTATTACTTTTAAATATCATTTTACGCTTTCGGTTTGCTTTATGCGCCTGGATGCTGTCTTCCCTTTCTGTCAACTGAGGATAAAGTAGCGATGTCTAATCTAAGATTAGATGTCAGAAATAAGGTGCCAGAAATATTTGTATTTGGGAGGACACCTTTTCCACAGTATCCTTGCGACAAGGTACGTGCTTATTTCAATTGTAATTGTAACTGTAATTGTGAAAAGTGGAAACATTACAAAACAAGCGGTTTCTGTTACGGACTTCCTGAACGCAATATGCCGGGACCTGTTGCATGAAGAGTCCGGCGAACGGCCGACATGCTGGCGGTGAACGACTGAAATAACCTCCCTGTATTTGTTCCCAACGCTTTGGCTTCATTCGCCCCGCGTTCCGCGTTGTTTTGCTCGTGATTGTTGTGCATTATTTTTTAAACGTGTGGTGTGAAGTGATGTGATTATTTTAAGATGGAGAATAGTGAAAGTGTTGTGCAAAAGTATTTAAATAATTCATTTTCTTCGCTTTCATATTCAGAGAAGAAACAAGTGATTGACAATAGTCGACCATGTTCGAATCTCACGATATCAACATGTGTTAAAGGAAAAAGTTGTGCTGGAAAAGGTTTTGAGAGACATTTTCGAAAAGAACTCTATGAAATTCCAGACTGGCTTTGCGGGTGTGATGTGGTGAATAAATTTTACTGTTGGACATGTTTATTATTCTAGACTAAAAAAGGTGTTGGGAATTATCAAGGGTATGCGGATTTGAATCATCTCAATACTGCAGTGAGAAAACAGAGCGAGTCTGAATTGCATCTTTATAATAAAGTTTCTTTAAATTTAGTAGTTTTGTTGACACCCCTACTAGAATTGACGTTCTTTTGGATACTCAACGAAAAGCTGAAATAGAGCTACACAATGAAAAAGTAAATGAGAACAGGGAAATATTAAAGAGGTTGATTAACGCCGTCTGCTAATTAGCAAAGCAAGAACTGCCATTCCGAGGCCATGATGAAAATGCAGCATCTCTAAATAAGGGCAATTACATGGAATTCCTCATTGCAAGTGCGAAGTTCGATCCCTCATTAAAATAACATTTATTAAATTCTACAGTTTTTCGCGGTACTTCGGCAGGAAATAAAAATGATTTAATAAATTCAGTTTCGGATGTTCTGAGAGATGAAATCTACAATGAATTTCAAAACACAGACTTTGTGGCTATCATGGTCGATGAAATATCAGACATTAGAAAAAAATCTCAGGTGTCAACAGTGTTACGTTTTTTCTCGGCTTCACAGAAAAAAAGTCATTGAAAGATTTATTGGATTTCATGACATGAGCGCCGATAAAACTGCAGGAGCTCTTTTTAGTCACGTGACTGAAATAATGGATAAATATAAGTGTGGGGATAAATTAATTGCCCAGACATACGATGGATATTCTTTAATGAGTGGTCATTTGAATGGCCTTTAAAGTAAAGTTTTGGAAAATTATCCGAAAGCTTTTTATACGCATTGTTATGTTCATGTAATGAACTTGGTGCTGCAACAATCGTTAGAATGTAACAAAGAGCTTAAGGTGTTTTTTTGTGGTCTTAATCACTTAAATCTCATTCTCCAAAGAAGTTACACGAACTTTCTGCTTTCATGTCCAGAAAGCTCCCGTCATTAGCTCCTACCAGATGAAATTTTACCTCTAGGCTAGTGTGGACAGTCAATGACAAGAGAGAAGCACTGCTTATGTTTTTTGAACATGTTAGTGAAAGTGGAGACTTCGATCATTTGACTGCAATTACTCCAGAGGATTTTCTAGCTTCCTGAAGGACTTCGAAAATATATTTTAAAAAAGGCTTTATCCAACTTGCTTGCCTTTTCAGACGTATTATTCAGTATATTGCAGTCTAAAAATGTTGATATTTTGTATTGCAGTAATAAAATAACTGAATTTCAACAACAGCTGAAAAAGGAAAGTGAGAATTTCGAAACACTATGGAATTCTATAACTGGTGCAGTAGAAGAGGACGAGATTATTGAAATGAAAAGGAGGCGACTGAACAACGAACCACAGGAAGACCACTGCCGGAGGCTTTACTTTGAAATCATTGATAATATCAGCAACCAGATAACAATTAGATTCGCATCAATTGAAAAATTGCAATATTTTGATTTACTAAATCCCACAAAACTTGAATAAAAGAGAAAACTTTCCTCACCATCTCGTACATAAATTGTAGGAAATTTATGGCAGTGTGTTTAATTTAACCAAATTGCAGAAGAATGAACTTTATGTTTGGTATGCTTCCACTGAAAGATCAGAGAAAACACCAATTGAGATTGTAAATTATCACGAATCTAGTGGGTGGGTTTACGGAAATATATAAATTAGCAGTGTTGATCGCAACAGTTACTTCCACGACGTCATCTGTCGAGAGATCGTTCTCATCACTGAAGAGGATCCACACATTCTGCCGATCTACTCAAGCTCAGAACCTGATGACGAATTTAAGTCTTATCTCAATCGAGAAGGAATTACTTTCTAAGCTGCGAGAAGGGGATAAATCCAAATTTAATGAGGCGGTGATCATCGCATTTCTCTCTAAAGAAAGAAGAATAGACTGGAATTCAAGTAACTAAGTAATGAGCAGTTGATTTTTCAAATTTTACTTTTTGGAAGGATAAATGAAGGGTAAGGGGAAAAACCGGGAATGTGCATTTTAGAGATTTTTCAATGGAAGGGTCATTCTTATGTCCACGGTGTTTTTATGGGTGATAGGTAGGAGTTCCACCAACCCCTCTGGTTGCATACTCGTGCTTTAAAAATTAATTGTATGGCGAAGTATTGAACATATTAATTTTCTCCTTACCCTTCAAATATATTAATACTTTAAATGAAGTATTTACTTCATTTAAAATAATTTATGTAATTTAATGTTTTTCTAAATATTTATAAATTTACACCAAAAAGGTACGGAGAAAATTTGTAATATTGGTTCACAGAAATGAGAGGGGGAGGGGTTAACATTCCTTCTTTGCCAACGCCTTAAGTTCAGGGTCAGGAGACGCCACTGCTCTCTACCATATGATTCATATGATATGAATCAATATTACCAAAAGGTAGACTTGGGAATCAAAAATTTAAGCAGTTCGAAGTTCATACCAACACATCAAAGAAAAACATCCGAACACATTAGGGAACTTTAATACAACACTACTCAAAATGCCACAACTGTTCTAGATATTGAAAATTGCGAAATCATTTCCCGAAGTCTGAATCTCGAAGAGAATCCCCCCTTGCATCAATGATTGTAAAATAGAACTAAAAATACACAATATTGCAGACTGCAAACTTCTGATGTCTGCCTCTCTACACAACAAACACATTCATTTTTGCAAGAAGAAAATTGGAATTTTACAAATTTGAAAAATCGTCGATGTTATTTTCGTAGCTTATTGTAAGTTCACATTTAAATATTTCATAGTTCGAGGAGGGGCATGCCCCCCGTGGCCCCTCCCCTGGGTACGGGCCTGCCCATATTATATAATATTGCCTAAAATACCAATTTTTCTATTATTTTTTATTCATCTTTATTTCTTCAACTCAGGTTTAAGTACATTGTAAATGCATTTATGACCTAATACATGCAAGAAAATGCCCCATAAACTTAGAAAAATGACCTAAAAATTCTGAAAGATTTTTAAAACAAATTTATAAACTACCAAGATAAATTCAAATTACAAATCAACGTTACAGTATCTATCACATGCTCATTGCGTATGGTGGTAGTACAAGTAAGAAAGTTAACTTTTTGTCATCTTTTACACTTTAAGTACTGAGTTACAGTACACAACGAATGATTGTCGGCTTTGGACAAGAGAGCCTTGTACAAGGAAATTTTTTTCTCGACTTCCACCTACACAAGAGTAGCTTACTTGAAATGAACAATATCATTTCCTGTTAAGTCACTTTCAATTCCATAGAGTGCAAATTGCTCCCTGACAAAATATCCGATACAGAGCACAAAACTTTGTACCCTTTGTTTTTTTACAATCATCCGTCTGGCGACAATATATTTACTGATATAGGGGAAATCACATTGTTTGAGCTGAATTGTTATACAACACCTTGTGTCAACAATCCTGCACAGAATTTCTTTGTTTCTTCAAACACAGTCATTCAGAACTGAGCTGAAGACAATGAGACGAGAGTCGGGAACCTCTCTCCTTCAAAGGGTTACATTTGCATGTAAAATGTCCCTTCATTCACCAAAATGTAGAAAATTCATAAAATGACTTAAAAATGGCCGAAAAATGACAAACGGTTTTAAAAGTCTAAAAAATTACATTTACTTCAAAAAGGTTCAAAGAATTGCAAAAAAGTGCCCAAACAATGGCGTTACCATTTATTCACTTACGTGTAAAATACGTTCCTATCTACTTATGCAATGTTTCTGCCTTACCAAAAAAAATATGCATTTGCATCAAAATCCTAGCCCTAGTTATCACATTACAAAGGATGTAATATTATTGAAATTCCAATTTCTCACCACCAGAGTAAAAAACCTGGATAGCTACTTGGTGACTCGGACAGAACGACACCAATCAGATGTCAGCCCACCCCTTCCTTTTTTTCAGCTCCATATTTATTGTAGTCAATCATTATTAAATTGTTTCGTTCTACGTGTATTTCGATGCCCGGCCTGGGCATGGATGTTCATTGTGAATGTTCTCATATGAATTTCATCATATCATCACTCATCATCATCGCCGTGATTAGCCAAAGTAGCAGAAAACGACGTAAATAACCTAATTCAATCAATTGAGCATTCAACACTTTCGAATCTGCCCCCCCCCCTCACAAATGCTTTGTGTGAGCCTTCTTCAAATCAACATGTTCTCGTTGCTGAAATGGCGACCCTCGGAAGAAGTTTCACCTACGTAGGTGACGTCACAGCAGGCCTGTAGCTATAGGGAGCAGAGGGACAACTGCCCCCCCCCCTGTAAAAAATACAGAATACATATCTACCTGGAATTCTCACTAATCTTTACAATTTGATCCTGTATTACTCTAGCAACATAACAAAGACATTTATTGATTTTGTGATTTATGAAGGTGTGTGGGATTTCGTATAATGTCGGATCAGGATTTGGGGAATAAAATTTCTTCCAGATTCAAACTTCAGGAAATGATTTATCAATTTTCAGTATGTAGAACAGTTGTGATATTTTGAGTAGTCTTGTATTAAAAGTGCCTAATGTATTTGGATGTTTTTCTTGGATGTGTTGCTAAGAAGTTGAACAGCATAATTTTTTGT
This sequence comes from Lepisma saccharinum, assembly GCF_977018435.1. Taxonomy (NCBI): domain Eukaryota; kingdom Metazoa; phylum Arthropoda; class Insecta; order Zygentoma; family Lepismatidae; genus Lepisma; species Lepisma saccharinum. Next base: position 63,789,034 of record NC_139250.1, on the reverse strand, counting down.
TTCCCAAGTCTACCTTTTGGTAATAGCGATTCATGTGATAGAGAGAGGGAGTGACGTGAAATTGATGAAGAGACACTCACAAACAGTGCTGCAACCATAGGGGGTAGGGGCATTGCCCCCCCCCCCAATCTTGAACGGAAGTCCAATCTGGGAGGGGGCAAACATTGAAGTAAAGAAACATGACTAGCAGAATCTAAGAATAGTAGAACAAAATGGATACTCAAGTTGGAATTAGTTTTCAAGTGTTTCTTGCTATTTTCCTCCAGACGGCTAAGGGCACTTGCAGGGGACAAAGAGGGGCAATTGCTCCCTCGATTTCAACTTTCTTTTACAAGAAAGTTCTTTTCTCTCGCAAGGTCAATATTTCCTATTCTTATAGTCCCATTTTAAGAGCTATAGCTAGGGGGCGGCGGGAGTCAGCCCTGGGAGCCAAAACGATCTAAATAAAAAAAACAATGTTAAAGAGAATGCCATGTTCCCCGTGAGAATTTGTTGCGCCCTATTAAATAAATATTGTTTTCAGTTTGCAAATATTTGATACTAAAGACTTTCCTGCTCGCTTCGATCCCAATATGATTATTTTCTGTAATGCATTCTAAATTACCCGAGAGAGAGGTAAGGCCAGATATATACTTCAGACTGTTGCTGCTTAAGTGCATGAACAATTCTTTTGAGGAAATGGAGCGTTCACATTTGAGAGACAATTTGGCGGATGAATTGACCATGTAATGTATTTAAATTATATATATATATATATTAAAGAAACTTTGAATACGTACACAATTTAGCGTTAACATGTTGCATATGTGTTTTCTTATTTTATGTCGCTCTATGTTACATATGCTTAAAATATATGTTGTATACATGAAAGTTATACTTGCCATATGTACAAAATAATAATGTTCGTCATTATTCTGTCCTTGAAAAATACGGTTTGTGTGCTTGTTTTCCATTATTAGCTAATATGAAATTGAACGTGTTGAAAAAATATTTCAAATAATTTGTTCAAACACAAATGCTTTAGCACCGACTTCTATCCCCTTTTGCATGATTTACGACGATAATAACGTCTTGTAATGCTACTATTATTACTACCATTACCACCACTATATTACTATTATTATTATTGGCACGTTTGTCCTGGTACTTAACCCCCCTCTCCAGATAAAAAATTGTGGTTTCGCCTCTGCTCACAAAGAAGACTCATGCCCAGGCTCGAACCTGGAACCCCTGGCTTCGCACTGTGTTATGTAACCATCCTACCATGTAGGTCGGCTAGTGAAAGATGTAGGACAGCTTACTGGCTCAAATTATTATCAAACACGATGAAAATGTGATAGTGTTTCACAATTATTATTTCGGTTAGAAAGCGATAAAATTTGTAGTTCGATAGGGTTACACTAAGCATCTTATGGAGTGTAAATATGAATTTCAAATCTTATGAATCATTTCTCTATGCAAACGCATCAAATATGGTAAGCAACATAGGTGTGTGTTATGATATCCATTTTATAAAGGAAAAGTTAAGTTTTAACCCTGACTGTTTGCATGATATCGTTTCAATAGCATGTTATATATTGCTCTCAGAATTTTAAACGGCAGTAAAAATAAATGACATTTGCTACTACGAAGCTTACAATGGGATTGCATCCATTAAGGACAGAAGATGCCTATTTTGATTGCTTGTAACATCGAAAGATGAATTAGAGGCGCAAATAGTGACTGAGAAAAGTTGCTTGCCTTGATGTCCGGCACACACTGTGAAAGTTGTCAATGTTATCAGGCGGCACCTTATGAATGTAGGTTCAAGAAAATGACAAGTAGAAAAAAGCTGCAGTGAAATAAATACGATTGAAAATCTCTCAAATTACATTCTATTTATTTTCTTATATTTATAGTAATAAATTGTGTCTGTAGCAGAAGTTGTCTGTTAAACCTACCTCAGGCACAACCTAATTTTTTGACAAATAATTATGTCAACTCTTCTGCTATGTAGTGGATTCTCCTAATTTTATTCATATATCTTAATCCATTGTGTGACTGGTAAAAATTAGTATCATAATAAAAATCCCTGATATTTGGGGTTTGTACTCTTCTGCTCAAAAAGTGGTGACGATAAGCTGCTCAGAGACTTCGTGCCGCGGAAATGTGGTAAAGCGAAGGAGGCCCCTTATACCTTTCGGTTTCGTACCATAGTCATTAAGGAAGGTATTTTTCAAAATGTAAAGAGGATACAGCATTTCCCTCGATAAAACTTGATAAAACATGAAATATTAATGATGACAGTGTAATCCAAGAAGTCGCTGATCAATCAAGGGATTCCTATTTGTTTGTCAGGTGTCAACACAATATTTTGCAAAATGGTTAACGTAGGCAAAGATTGTCTGAAGTGATGCAAGAGTCTTTCATTTGAAGCAAATAGAATCCATGGTGGAGTAAGGGACCCATTTTAATGTTTTAGCAAGTAGGTCTAAAAAGATGTAAATGTTTACACAATTCATCAAAGTGTAGATAATATGTAACCATTATTAGTTAATTAATTCTATTTTTCTTGCCTAACACAACACAATGGTGTTCTTGGATTCTCGTTAGATTCCTTTGTGCGTAAAAATCTTGCATACTGGAAACTAGAGGAAAACATTATGAAGCACGATTTATAAACGTCTTCCTTAATCAGTTCTGCAGAGAAGCCCAAAGCTGTTGGTACATATTAATCGTCTATGAACATTATTGACCTGTAAATATAACGTAGATACAGTCCCGATTAGCCTATTTATGTTAAACTTTATCTTTGTATTCTTTGGTAGTCCGAAAAGGTCATTATCGAAATATTGTTATTTGATGTTGCTCGAACTTTTTTGTTCGTTGGAGTTTCATTCAAGATATCATTCCTTTCCTGTTACTTATCACTTTTGGAGGAGGGGGAGGGGGGCATCTTCCAATGCAACACAATATATTAAAAATTTGCCCCCTCTAGGATTGACTTCGCCCCCCCCCCCTACTAAAAATTCCTGGCTACGGGCCTGCGTCACAGAGAAACTGGCTCTGGCGGGATTGTAAACACGAGAGTTGGGGGAAGAAAATGCCTGTAGGACCTTCAAAAGCGGGCCAAACCTGAATCAGATCCGCGAGCAGTTTGGGCATCGGGGTAATGGTTGCGGTCGTAAACTTGGGAACATTACGACAGTGAGTGAGTCCTAACTCAAGGTTACCCCCCGCCCTCCTCCTCGAAGCCAATGCGTCGCTATTTTTCCACAGAAGATTTGAATCTGAAACCTGCGAAGATTGACATAACAGCTACTGAAGGGAGCCACGAAAGCTCAATTGATCATGATAATTAGAGACAGTGGCGTAGTGGCCGCCCGGCAATGCAGGGTGTGGCGAGGTGTAGAACCATCCCCGCAATATTCTTTCTCTCTCTCTGCTTCTGAAATTTTATATAGCTTAGAAATTCAACAGGAAGTGTCGCTTATGAAATAATTTAATTTACGAGACAGAAATCCGGTTTCCAGTAACATATGATACGACATCTTCGATAATAAGCAGGGGCGTTCTGGTTCGGCCAGAGGGGCCCGGCTAACTTAACATATGTGTCCCCTCCGAAATGCAGAATTAACTTCCTTGCTCGCAGGTGGACATCTATAGGAAAAATCCCATATCTCATAACTAGACCTCGGATTTTTAGATTCTAAAAATCCTGAAATAGGTCCTAAAAAACTTAAGTTAGGCTCGAAAAATCCTAAAATAGGTTCGAAAAACCCTAAAATAGGTTCTAAAAATCCTGAAATAGGTCCTAAAAATCTTAAGTTAGACTCGAAAAATCCTGAAGTAGGTTAAAAAAAAACTTAAAATAGTTCAAAATTTCTGAATACTGCTGATTAGGTATAGTCACCGGCAATGAAAATGGGACACATATATCCTGAAATATGCACTATCTTGCATAACGTTATGTGTGTTGCCTAACCCTACGGCGATGGCAGAACTCAACATTGGAAATTTGCTATTAAAATCCACTCATCGCCGTATAGTTAGACACCAATCTGTTTTCATGTTAACCACAGTAAAACTCCGCAATTTTGTCTGTGAGAATCATCTTATATTCTGAAAATTTTACAACAAAAATATAGTGAGTGGTGCAAACTTCAATGCTGAAATGTTAGTTTGCAAGGCGTGAATGCCACAAAGCATGGAAGTGACGCCAAAGTGAGCAAGACCACACAGATCAGACCACTTTGTATTGCACAGGTAACAGTGGAACCTAAAATAGGTTCTAACAAGCAAAATAGGTTTTTAGGCACTAAAAAACTTTTGTTGCGTTTTTTAACGAAACGCTGACATAACTTATTATTTCTTGCATGAATCCAGTATAGAAAGATCCAGTTACTCAACCAGTCGTTCCTTTGTTGCTGCACAATATAAAGAATTAAATTTGATAAATCATGAACTTTTATCACTAATTTTAATTTTACGTGTGGTATTTGAATGTAACTTCACATCAAATATTTTCAAGATGGCTCTAAGACTTTTTATATTCAAATAAGAGCTGAAAAAAACTCTAAAATAGTTTACACCTGTTCCATGTTACTTCAAAGTGGTCCCAAAACTCAGTTTGATGTGGAGTCGAATTATCCCTTTGCCCTAAGGGTTCACAGCGTATGGGTTAAATGTTACCATTATTTGGGGGCATTTTGTGAAGTTCATTTTTCTTCCATATTGAAATTCTGTGGACATTTCCTTCTTTCCAGTGTGTTTTTTTTTATGATCTACAGTGCTCGAAGTGGATATTCCTATAGCTGGTATGCTTGGTCGAGGAGGATTGGATTGATTTGGTGTTTTAAGTCCACTTTATGCACAGTAAGGCTAATCGGGACTGGACCTACAGTTTAAAGTGGGATCCGAACCACTTGTGCCTTCGCCGGGTATCGAACCCGGGACCCCTTGATTACAAGGCGACGACGCTACCACTGCGCCATCGGGGAGGCCTCTTGGTCGAGGAGGGTCTTTGTGTAGATCAGCATGGAGACAATGAAGAAGTGGGGGATGCTTATGCAAATTATCCTAACAGGAGGGGATGGTTAATGGAAATGTACATAACTGGGGGAAAAGCACCCCTCTGCACTCCTTCACCACACCCACAACTCCAGCACTGATGATCTATTATTAATATAAAAAGGTCTTGTTTCATGAAATATATCGAAAAGAAATGCTATTGTTGAAATTATTATTAATAATGTCCACTATTATTAAAATTGAAATCCTTTTCGGAATTCAGTCTTTCCGATCGACTTTCATTGAGTGACGAATTTTCAGTGAATGAAGTCCCATCACCGCCCTATTACCCGTCTTTCAAGGCTGGAGTTCCGCCATATTTCCTTCTACTAGATTTCAATTGAACTTGTGATGCTGGGTTAACACTGGAAATCTAGAGGTCCAGTTCAACCCCCAAAACAGAAATGAGCACATTGTTGAATACATTAGTTACTATTAGTATTAGAAGGCTAATGTGAGGGGATTACTTTATATCATACATTTTAGTCCGATGAGAAGGTCCGGAAAAATGCAGATAGATACCTCAAAAATTTTTAGATCCAATTTCTGCAATTGAAAACAATATTGATTTATTAGTGCGCAATTAATTTCCCTGGACGCCATGGCATTCTCTTTTTATAACTTTTTTTAGATCATTCGTGCCCAATGGCTGGCTCCCGCCGCCCCTCTGAACTTGATGAAAACAAGAATAGCAGATAATGCGAGCGAAACAAGCAAGAAAATTTTACAAAATGAATTTTTATTTGCATAAAATTTGAAATCGAAGGGGTAATTGCTCGCATTAGCCCCTGTCCCCCCCTGTAGTTGAGTCACTGTATAATGCAGACATATTTAAGCAATATATGTTTACTTTGGATACTTTAGGCTCACTGCCATTGTTAGTCAACCTTATTCTGCACAGTTGCTCGACTAACCTTGTGTTAATGCGAATACCACGCACCCTTCCCCCTTCCATCCAAACCGATTCTAAAGGCATAAGAGATAATGTTTTATTTCAACCCTATCGCCGCGATCACCCACAGGTAGGTAGAAAACCTATACATAATAACCAAAACTAAAAATCAATAACAAGTCAATCAAACGATAGTTTAAAGTGGGATCCGAACCACTATGTGCCTCCACCAGGTATCGAACCCGGGACTCCTTGATTGCAAGGCGAAAACGTATTCACGGCGCAATCGAGAAGGCAGTTATAAATATCTGATACATAAAAAATATCAAATAAATTCCCTTATATGTATTAAATACTAATGTATTTTTACATGTTTAGTAATTTACTTTTATATTTAATAACATTATAAATATTAATCATATAGGCTCTTTCTTCTCAGTTGCTTGGTAGAAAATTTGAAAAGTTTCATGCACATACATAATATATATGTATAGTTTGTGTATGTCTGTGTAGACCACAATCTTCTTGCCCCCCCCAAAAAAATCAATCTTCAATGATTTCGCGCCCTGGTAGGGTATGTAGCTGCCTGGCAAAGTCCTCATTCCGTAAATTCACGAACTGCATGAAATCAGAGAAAGACATATATTCCCCCCTCGTTTTCAGAAAACCTGTTTCACAACCTACCCCTGTCCTTTCTGTGGTGAAGGACACTCCAGTGGGACAATGAATCTTCCCCCCCTATTTACTGCGAGCAGCAAAAGAAGACGGCCGCGCCATCTACTGGCCACCGATGGAAATGCAATTTCAAAGCGCAGCGAGGTTTAAATGTAGCTTCCACTTCTATTCCCTAACTTTTCTATGGTCAAACGTCTTGAAAATTTCCAGCTTTTCTCCCAGCAATGCAAATAGAACCAATTCAGTGGGAAATGTCAGCGCCAAAAAAATTCAAATTCAATATATTTCATCAAAATATTTGTGGTATATTTATTATTTAGATTGAATGCATGCGAATTTCCCATTACTCTTAACATAATCAAACTCAAAAACACACCATAGACAGAGTAGATCAATTGGCCACATTTGATTTTGATTTCATTCTTTACATTACCTTTAAAGATTGCAATTTTATATTTTTTAGAATTTATTAACTCATTTGCTCACTATATGTTAAATTTATGACAATTTTTTTGCGGGTATTTGGTTTATAAAGTTTCGGCATTTTCGCGAATTAAACTAACTCTTCATTGCTCATTTTTTGTGAGGACACTCTGCTGCTGATTCATTTCATTCAGCTCACTTACGACACCGGAAGGAGGCGCCATCTTGACATTTAGATGCTGATTTGTCTAATCTGAGGGTGTGTGAACTGTAGTTTCTTGTGTTATTGGAAGGAACTCGTACGTTTTATATGTGTATCTAACGTGTCATTTATAGTTGTACATTTTTGCTGTTTGCGTCGTCCAATAAATTTTAGTGACTGACTGCTAGCGCTAAGGTAAGTACATAAAACTGTTTGTGAAATGTGTCAGCTGTAGGTTGCCTGCCTACAACCAATGTTAAGTCAACTACCCTAGGTCAATAAATGAAAGTCATCTACGTGTATTGCGTTCCACTATTAATAAGGCATGAAGTATTGTAAAATAGCCATTAATATAATGAACGTTATTCTTGACTGCATTAGGCACGCTATGAGGCTATATTGCCACTGTACGTAGATACGCAATTAGGCCTACATGCCCAATTGCAGTATAAGTTACAACAAAATTCAGTCCTGCAAAATTAGCTCTGCCAACTAACTAATGTATCTTTTTATTGCACCAGAAAAGGTACAAAAAGTGAAAGCTTATTTTTGATACATTTATGCGCTCAAAGTTGGGTTACAGTTGATCAACTTTGGTACATCACAAGGAGAAAGTCTGAGAGAAGAAAACGAATGAATTGATTAACAGATTTGTACCTATGTATATGTAAGAAAGTTAAAATTGCCATGTTTAGGTGGGAGACCAAATTCTAATCTTTAAAATGACCTAAAATTTCCATCTTTCCAATACATATGGATATTTGGTGATTTTAATATCACCTGTACTTTCATGTTCTAATTCCCTTCTCCACTTTTCTGATAGATATTGAAGATTGACAATATTCATATTTTGTTCTGAATGATATTGGAGGTTGACATTTTTCATATTTTTGTTGCACATTTTTTGATATGATTAACTGGAATACAACAATGCATGTACTGCTCTGTCCTCAAAGCCAACAGCAATTAATTGGGAGCAATTTTACAATACTGGACCATTCCCTGATTTCGTTCATATTTTGCATACTTAAGGATTTTGATCTAATCACGAATCTGCAGTTAGTATTTGGGGGTCCGTGATGGCAACCAACAATGCACGATTGCCCATTATTTACCAGAAGATTTGGTAACAGTTTCATAGATCGGAGACACATTAAAATCGGATATTTTGTGTATTGCGGAACATAGTTCAAGGTGCCATTATGCTTTTTACATGAAAACAAACACTTTTTCTACTAAAATAACGCATTTTTCTAAGAGCTACCGAATGTACGTAACGAATGATATCGCTTCTTTGTTTTCGAATATCATTGTTTCCAACCTTCTTCACCGAAAAATACCTACTATCGTGTTCGTCACGTGTGCAAATTGTACATTATGCACGGGTAGCTGATGAATAGAACCACAAACCATTTCCGATAAAGTTAGGTTAGGTTTGGTTAGGTTCGGCAAGCATAGTTAAGAAAAAGGTATTGGAAACACTGACATGATTTCCCGGTCAAATAGATACCACGATGAAAGAAAATACCTTGACTAACGTTGGAAACCTTAGAGAAATTCATTTCCGTAAATAGTTTCTTCTGTAAAAATAAAGAAATGTGTCTCCAATGTATGAAACTGTTACCGAAGATTTGAGTTTCTCATACCTAAGAAACTAAATTACAACCCCAAATTTTTAACTGTTTGCCTAACCTAACCTTACCGTGAATGGTTTCTAGGGCTATGCGTGAATGGTGTGTGTGGCCTGTGATCGCAACCGACAATGCACGATTGCTCATTGTTTACCGGAAGATTTCAACAAACATGGTTTCCATTCCCGTATACGGAGAACAATTGCGGTAATTGAAAGGTTGGTAAACTTTCCGTATCCGAAAAGCACCTGAAACTCGCTATTTATGTCACTTTCCATATTCCTACTTACATATTCTGCATTGAGAAACATTGCTGAAGGTGGCATTTTGCTTTTTTCATGGAAATAATCTATATTTTCGACGTATGAAGTAAGTTTTGTTTGTTTCTTTTTCCCTTCGGTAACTTGCTAAATGGCTGTCACAGTTTAACTACCGTAGTCTGCATGCAGTGTTTCCACCCCACTCCACCAAAAAATACCTACATAGCCCCACACACTATTGACACATAGCCCCACGAACCATTCATACATAGCCCCATGAACCATTTCCGGTAAGGTTAGGTTAGGTTGGGTCACGTTTAGGTTAGAATAGTTAAAAATTGGTTTTGAAAAGAAAAGCGTAGCCCCACACACCATTCTCACACAGCCCCACAAACAATTTGCGGAAACGTACCTTCTTCAGTTACAAAAACACTGAGCGGGATTACGTCATCACACACAGGCAACATCCAGCTGGAAGGAAATGGATGCAACAGCTTTTGTTCATCGGTCACACATTTATATTGAAAAATACGTGATTTACCGGCAAAATTGAATGAACGATGCGAGACAACACTGCCCTGAACTTAAGTTTAAAGAAACTGTATTTGTAAGTAATTTCTCCTGTACGTTTTCCGGATATGGAAAGTTTACCGAAAAGTTTATTATACAACGTCTGCACGTCAAATAACAATATCAACATGCCACTCCCTCATGTTAACCAAAGATACTTCATCGGACTACGTATTTTGTGAGTATAAGAAGTAGGATAGAAATTACATCTGTGTCCGGTATTGTAGAATCTTACCGTAAATAGTTTGGGTAAATCTTCGGTATGGTCCCAACGGATTTCTTCATTTTTACACAAGAAACTACTTTAGAAAGTTCGTGGAGGTATTTTCTTTCATCATGCAATCTATTTCGCCGGGAAATCATGTATTTTTGAACAGAAATTTCTCTCAGACGCACAATTGTCGTTCCTTTCATTTTCTTGCACTATGTGGTCCAAATGTTGCAAATGTTTGATGACGTAACTCCCTCTCAGTGTTTCCAACCATACCGTTTATAGCAAGATGACAATTTTAACTTTGTTTGCCTAACGTAACCGAACCTAACCTAACCTCGCCGTACATGGTTCGTGGAGCTAAGCATGCATGGTTCATGGGGATTTTTTGGTGACTGGGGCTATCCGTGCATGGTTCGTGGGGATTTTTCAGTTGACAAGGTTGGAAACACTACATACCCAATGATGATGTACCACACTAGTCAAGCTGTCTCGCCATATTCTGTTTTATGCAATCGAAAAAAGGAAGAGAAATAATTACTCGTAATGTGAAAAATTCAAATTATTTTCGTGAAAAAAGCAAAATACCACCTTGAAGAATCTTTCTCAATGCAGAGTAGGTAAGTACGAATGTTAGAAGTGACGAAATGACCACGTGAGAGGTGTTGGGACCGTGTCGAAGTTTTACCATAGTTTGTTTTAATTATGAAAAAGTGAGGCAACGATTCCAAATGTTCATTGGTTTTTGCAAGTTAAATAGGAGTATTCCTAAGTTCTTAGGATACTGAAAATATTGTAGAAGGAAGTTTGGAGACAGTAATTTGCACAGTTGAAAGCCCCAGTGAGTTTTATTACTGGAGAGGTTATGATTGAAAGTAGCGTCTGTGTTTCCTAACAAGCAACCATTGGGACCAGATATTACATGATCAGGTGTTGGAAGCATATAGGGACTTTACTTCAATGCTATGTGCCACAAAACTGACCTGCCTAGACTAACAATGAAATCATTTAGGAATGTAATACTTCTTCGCATCTCATTTTACGTGATGTCTGTGTCCAAGGCTAATAGTAAACAAAGATGCAATAGGCACTCGCGCAGTCAATGAAGTATGTGTTAACAGATCTAATTAGAAATCAAACTGTGTACCATTGTTAGTTCGGATCAAACAATTAGAACTTTGGTCAAAAATGAGTACCAAATGTAGTTTGGATGTAGTTTGAGGTGTGGGATTTGGATGTTACCGGCTGGCTGGAGACCCTTAATTTTCTCTTTGACGAGGAAGTTAAATTTGGGTGGCTGGTAAAAACATTCTTGAATTGTGTAAAATACTTTGTTAAATCTAGCTGGGCCCCAGGACAATAGAGCATATTATGTATCAGCTGAGTATGTTCAGTGGTTTGGGATGTAGCCGTTGCTGCCATCTACAGCTGCAAGGTAAAATGTTCTTACTTATTGATAGTTTCTATAATTATGAAAGTTTGAGGTAAAAAAAAGTAAGGGGCTCCCCTGTGCTTAGCACCATGCCATGAAGGCGTACGGTGGGCTGGTGTAACGCCCCACACTTTCTTGATCCGGTCGTGAATGAGGGTGATGTGATCAACATCACGCCCCTGACCAGCTTTACCCTCGAGGGTTTTCCGCCAGGTACCCATGTTATTCGACGCTGGGTGGGTGCTGGGGCCGCTTCCGACGTTAGAAAAGTTCCCGGATTTGAACCGGCCGAGGATCGAACCCGGGACCTTTAGCATGGTAGTGAGACGCGTTACTGACTGTATATTTTCTTATTATTATTGTCTGTACAAAGAATCACTTCCCATCTTCTTGTAGCTGTTAAATGCTTATGTGAGTAAGGTAGACAGGCCCAAGTTCCTTTTGTTTTATTGAGATTTCATCATGCTACGAATGCAATTTTTACATGGTTCGATTTCTATTTACGTCTGTTAACACACTCCAGATGTTTTGTTCAATATATGTTTTCGTGGTTAGGTTAGGCACGCCAGGTTTGGTTCTTTTAGCATTAAAATAAAGTCCCTAAATGCATTCTGCTAAGGTTCCAATTTACTAGTCTACGATACTTACAGTTGCTTGTGAACGGAAAACACATTGTCCATGGGAAGTGCACTTGCAGTTTTTTTCAACATAAGTAACTTTTTTTTTTAATCCAAACAGTGCTCATTACTTTAAGGAAGTTTCAAATTTTGTGTGACAATGATTCCCAAAATTCTACGATAATTAATCTTGCTGCTAGGAGAATTCGAAAAAAAATCATAAAACAATCTGAACCGTTACCGGTCGACAGTTGAGGTTTGATGCTCTTAGCATTATAATGGTGTGTGCTTATATTATCATTATTTATTCTTTGAATGAATTAGGATTGTTAGGGTTGGTAACCTTAATATTTCTTTGTTGCGTCAGCTGTATGTGTGTAAATAAATTTCTGTGTGGAAAGAAATGGTCTAGATGATAGTGAATTATGAGCATTGTCACTCGTACAACACATTTTTCACAAATTCTCAGAAATTTATACTCTCTGTGGATCTTGGACACGCAGAGTAGTTTCTTTAAAGGTATTTTTGACCACTACCCCTGCTAGAAAGTGAATTTTTTTTAGTAGTTTGAGAAGATTACTATTATTTTTAGCTTGCAGAGATGTAGGCCATACTGCTAAGGGACCCTTGTGTTTTACCATTTCTGCATAAAAAAAATATATGTTCATTCGTAGTACTTAATCGTGCTTCGAATTGGCGCTGTGCATTTTTCATTTAGAAGTTCCTGTTCTGTGAAATAGTATAAACTTTCTTACATTATTTACCATAGCTGCTTTTCTCTATCGATATCCACGTGTAAACATACCGTATTGCCAGGTTGAACTTTGGTTGTTAACATGGATATGTATGCGAATTTCCACTAGGATTCAACTTTCTTTATTTCGTGTTTTCATCTGTATTTCTGATATGGACATTGAAGTTTCTATTTTTTAATAACCGTAAATTATTTTCGTAATTTTAAATTGGTTTTCTTTAATTTCATTGCAATATATATGTTTTTTGTTTATTTTATTGTTCAAGGTTGTCCTAGCATTGTGCGATAAGGGAGATCTTGACTTCACTTGTCTCCCTTATCACACAATGTGATGACAACCTTGCGTTGTGACGTCACTCTATAAATGTCTACGTTTTCTTGGCATAAATACGCTGTAAATGTATTATTTATGCTAAGATAACTAAACCCAAGAAGCCGGAATTTTCGAGCCCCGGCTATGGGGTTATTCATATGCCTGTTCAGGGGCCCAGTTACCGGTCAGGCCTGCTGGTATTGGCCAGTGTTATCATATTGGATTGGCAGAAAAGAGCTAAATTCCGTGTGAAATGGGGATACCGTTTCTCTGAAGCAACTAGTGCTAGACAGCAAAACCAAGCCTGGATTGAACTACGACTGAGACCAGTTGGATAATAGATGAAAATATAGTTATGTGCGATTTGTGATTTGGACAAATCTTGCTCCAAAAAACTAAGTTGGCAGCAGTAGTAGGTACAGCTGGAGTTTCCTTCCACAATTTTACTGTCGCTGGAAGAGCGGAATTATGTTGTCCTCGTCTGCTCACCACACAAATGTCAATCTGACCCGAGAAGTGCGACGTTTTCTTTTTCCCCCTTCCACCTCATTTACAAAAAAAAAAAAATGAATAATTGACAAGGCTCGACCACATTTATTGGATTTTCATGGTCACTGTCTCATGATTGGTAGTTTTTTTTCTAGGAGAGTTTGTGGCTAAATCACTGAGCGGATTGCAAAAAAAGAATTAATTGAACAAAAATCTCGATCAAAGGCATTTTTTCTGGTTAGATGATTACGTCTAACCAGAATAATTGTCGTACTGATGGCGGATAACACTTTTGAAAAAGCCACGCCACTGCCGAGATGTATTATAGTGAAGTAATGAGTGGTGTGATGAGGTACTATTTATTGTATAATTTCATCATTTCCAACTCAGTTTTATATGAACTAACTGTGTGGAATTCCATGCATTGTGTTTGGAGTGTTGTTCATAAGATGTTATTGATTTTGCATGTTATGACTTTGCAAAGAATGGGAAATGTATTGGGACGGATAGTGTAAGTAGAAAAGTCATATTTACAGACATCATTGTATATCACTATTACGAGGTGTGGTGCTTTACAGAATGGCAGTACTAGTTTGATAACAGTGAAACGTTTGCTGCAGATGACATCTTGTGGTGCAAATTCTGTGATACATGCTTGAGATTTACTTGTGCTTTTTTTTTTAGTTGGACATAGGCATTGATCCACGGTGCCCCCTTGAGAATTCTGTTGAATTTATTTTTAATAGACACAAATTTTGATGTTTCATGTAATATAAAATTGATTCCAACATGAGGAAAAAACAAATAACAGAAGCCCTGTCTAGTTCATTGCACTTTTTTTCACTAGGTATAGTGCAGGTGTATCCCGTTGTCTGCTACTTTAAACGTTCATTTTATTAGTTAGTATGGGCCACATGACCATATACCGTACATAACACTGCTCCAGAACATATTGCAAACTGTGCAGACACCAAATCAACGAAGTAGATGAGTCTGTGTTGCACCGTGTAACCAACTACATGCTTCAGTGCAGAGAGAGTCAAAAAGTGCAGCAAATTATACTGAGTTTGTTGCAACCTGTCACGTGTCCTGTGCTAGCAGTCGCTCTACAGTTTTGGTGCCAATAACAAACAAGGAACATGCGCTCTGCTAGGCAGCGAGGAGCGAATGGAAGCCAGAAGGGAGATGCTTATCCAGACGCTATTGCCACGTTGCAGTCTAACTCGTGTGTTTTCTTTGTGTGTGCAAGAAGCTTGTTTTGTAAGCATGGTGCTGATTAGTGTTAAGTTGAATTTCTGCATTCCTGCATCTTATGCACTACCTGACCTCCACTTCCCCCTACGTGGGGTTCACTCTGTCTCCATTGACAACATTTCGTAATTTCTGCTAGAAATGTGAACGACCAGTAAGCATGGGAAACGTGACAGGATGTACCAAACTCGGTTTAGATGAGGTTAGAGATATTTGCATTACCATTTGTCCAGGTTTTTTTTCTTTCACTTGATGTGTGTTTTGCGCAATTGACACGATATTAACAAGAGAAATAGTGAACATAGTCCAGGATAAGTTTTTTATATATACAGGTATTGGACATTGAAACTGAAACACCTGGTAGAAAGCCATAATTTTTATTTAATAAGGTGGTGGGGCACCTTTGGCGGCCAGTACAGCAGCAACACTACGTGGGAAGGATCGATAGAGGTTCTGCACCGTGTGCAGAGGGATTTGGAGCCATTCCTCCTGAAGCTCAGTGACAAGTTCAGCACGTGTACGTGGTGGAGGAAACGTTTCCGCACTCGATCCTCTAACAAACCCCACAAAGGCTCAATAATGTTGAGATCCGGCGATTGAGTGGGCCATGGCAGATGTTCAACTTCACTGTCATGCTCATCGAACCACTCTGTGGTAAGTTTACCAGTGTGAATAGAGCAGTTATCATCCTGAAACACAGCACCACCGTCCGGGAAGAGTGTTTGAACCATAGGGTGTAAATGGTCCTCCAGAATGGTCCTATAATCCTTGGCAGTGACACGACCCTCGAGAACAATTAGTGGGCCCAAAGTCTGCCACGATATTGCACCCCACACCATCACGGATCCGCCTCCATGTTTGGGTTGTATGCATCAGAGGGACTTCTCCAGACGAACACTCTCCCTGTTGTTGGGAACACGGTGTAGCTGGACTCATCCAAGAATATGACACGTTTTAGGTCATCCAACGTCCAGTTTTATGAGTCTGGCACCACTGAACCCGCGTTACAGCATTTGTGCTACTGATGAAAGGCTTCGGGATAGCAACCCTGCCATGAATGTTGACCTTATGCAGGTATCGACGGACTGTTTTCGTGCACACAGGTTCTGTGAGGTGTGTATTCACTTCTGCATTGATTCCCGATGCGGTGGTTTTCCGTTTTCGTGCAACAACCCTAGTCAATGCCCTGACGTCCCTTTCCGACAACTTCCGTTGTCCCCTGCAGTTGCTCCTACTGGATGTGGTTCGTCCTTCCAGTTCATATGCACACATCTCCCTGGATACTGTAACTCGTGAGACGTCACAAAGTGTTGTAGTTTTGGACACAGATGCACCTGCTAGACGCGCCCCTTCGATCTGCCCTCTTTTGAAGTCTGATATGTCCCCCATTATATCACTCTACACACACGATTTGATGTTCACTGACAAACCTCTTCTACTGGAGTGACTACCAAGGACCCACAATCGTGACCCATTGCCCAGAAGTACGATTCCAACTACCAGATGGCTCTGGTGAGTCCCACGAACATCCCAGGCTATTTGCACAGGTGTTTCAGTTTCAATGTCCAATACCTGTATATGCAGGCTTACTTCGGGAACTTGTATCCCAGTTATCTGTGCAAGTTTGCAACAAATTTAATGTTACACAGAGAATCAAGATCTATGAATTAAAAAATATTAATTCTTGAGAGATAATAAGTCAGTTGATTGTCCCTCTTCAAACCTCAAACTTACACTCACTGAGTGCATTGAGTAGTCAAGTTACAGTCATCCTAGAGTACTGCAATGAGGGCTTTTTGTTTGAGCACTCAAACGGGCAATGCTACATGGTGTACAGAATTGACAGTTCTTCCGCTGAAGTGAAGAAAAATGCTCGAAGGAGAAGAGAAACTCTCGAACGAGCAGAATACTCTCGAAGTCTATTAGTACACCTATTTCCATCATTTGTCTGTGGTAGGGGGCCCTCAAATATTGATCGTGAAGTATAAGAGATGCAGTAAAATCGAAAATTAAGTGAACATAGTAATCATCTGTATGTTGAAATGCCATTTTGTCTCTTTTAATACAGTTATATTTGAAAATGAAATAGGCAGTGGCGTGGCATGGATTTTTAAAAGTGTTACCAGTTATCAGTAGGACATTTAAGGGAGACTTGGGCGCCTCCCCTCCTCATGCCCCCCCCCCCCAATGTCTTCCAAGTAGTTCATATAATATTAATCTGGTACGTATGCAATTCAATACTAGATTTTGGTAAAGTTATTAATCAGGAAAAAAAATGTTGGCATAAGGACTAAAGTGAAATCGCAAACATTGGTTGTCAACACAATAATACGTAATTTGATACTTACAGAAACATCGAAGGCTATTTATAGAGCAGATCAATACGACTTTGAAAATAGTTATATGATGCTGGGATCCCGGGTTCGAAACCTAGCTTGGGCATGGGCGTTTCTGATGTCTATTCATCAATTTAATCATATCATCACTCATCCCCATCTTCGCAAATTAGCCAAAAGCGGCACAAGCGAAGCAAAATCAATCAAATCAAATCAAAAAAACTTCGATGATGCTGTCATAAAGAGAAGTTTTTCATTTGAATTTGAATTTTTGGGTGCGTCATGGTCATGGTCCATGTTATCCACATCTGAATGCGACACTTTTTTTTTCACCCGAAAATAGAGTACATGGCCAACAAAAGAGTTTCGACAACTGCACACATCCACATAACCACGGATAGTTGTTATACCACGAAACATTGAAATGTCGCTCATATCCAGCAGACTTGGTTTTTAAATCGTTCAAAATAGGCTTTGGCCTCCCTTTCGCCACAATTTCAATTTTTTCTGCAAAATAACGAACCGAAAGATTGCTTCAAAATATCTTCTATCGCACGATTACACACACTGTCCAGATAGGATGAACCCGCCACCTCGGAACTCGGAGCAAGCTTCATTAATTAATTGACAATGCCCGAAAACAACATAAAGACGAAAGACACCACTCACAAAACTCCCACTGCACAGTCCCTCCCACAAACCGTTGTTTACTTTTGTAACACGTGAAGCACCCTCCTTGCTCCCTCCCCTCTCAGCATCGGCCCTTCCCAAATATTTCCTTCGGAACCTGCAAGAAGTCCAGTTGTACTACTGTTGCCATCTTAGTTCTTTTGAAACCAGATTTGCCCAAATCTCGAAACTTTTCGTTTCAAATAAGACGTATGTAGAGTAGATGTAGTCTTCATCTGTTTCCTAACTACTCCCACTCCCATGTTTCGCTAAATCCACTGAAATCTCATTTCTGACACCACTACTATTTCGTATATTTTACGTCCTTTGCTACCTTTAAGGCTTTCGCTTTATAGGATAATCGTGACGATGACGATGCATGGTGAATTATTGAAATAAAATTATTATTTCTTTGTGTATGTAATTATTAATTTTTATAATTATGTAATTAAAATAATAACAACGAACATTGAAATAACCATTTCTTGCTGAGGATTCGAACCTGCTACACCTGACACTTCAGAGCGTGCTAAGATAACAATCTGGAAATTATGCTTGTAAGTATTGTTTTCACCCAAAAACAGTTCTACCACCTCAAAAACATTGCTTCAATCCGAAATTATTGCATTCCTGCGACAACGTATGTCAATCTCAATCAGTATTATCAACAATTATCACAAATTCCTGTAATCGAAATAATATTATATGTGTGAAATATAGAATTTTAGGTTGACATTTTTAGAAGGACAGCGGACCCCTTGACCATACCCATCCCTCTCCTCTCCTTCTCGCCCATGATGTCGAAGAAGGACAAAGAGGACTTTCGTAATCGCTGATATTTAGTGTAAATACAAAATATCACTTGGTAGTTTGCTTTTGCCCCAGTGTGATTTGATTTTTGAAAAATTTGATTTGGCGATTTAAGTCCACTTCATGAACAGTAATGCTAATCGGGACAGTTTAAAGTTGGATCCGAACCACTTGTGCCTCCACCGGGTATCGAACCCGGAATCCCTTGATTATAAGGTGGCGACGCTACCACTGCGCCATCGTTCCCCAGTGTGAACCGACACCTTCAGAGTAAGATAGACCCGATTAGGAGACTTAGCTCTTTTCTGTAAATTGAATATTGCAACACTGGTATGTTTCCGGTAAGGATCACCGGCAACTGCGCCGGCTAAACAGTCATGCCAAAAATCCGCCTCCTCCTCCCGCGGTCAGTCTTTGCTGCAACACGAAGTCTTCCTTGCGTGGGCTCAGGGCCCTTTCCTCATGTTGCCTGAGGAGGGTACCGGTTCAGTCCTCCTCTTCGCTTTTGCCGGTGTCAGAAAAAATGTCAGTCTGCAATGTTTACTTTACGACAATATTACCAGTTTATGTACGTAATAATATTTTAAGACGGGTTCTTCGATTCTTTAAATTTTGGTGTTACCTGCGGTAACAGCGGCTACATGCACGCCACGCCTCTGGAAATAGGTGATTATGGGCTCAAACTACTTTGACTCATTTTATGTTTCTACGATTATTGTCACATTAGAACGATTTTCAATTGAATGTTATAACTGAATTGCACAGAATTATAATTTAGAAATTGATTGCATAGTGTGTTTTCCTTCCATGTATGTGCTTATTAGGCTCTGAAATTTTGGATGCAGCCAATCATTCCACTACACTTTTTAGTGAGCACGCTTGAGTGTGGGACACTTGAAAAAGTTTGAGCGAGCAAAACCATCCAGCATTCTAAGTCTTACCATCAAATGTTCTGTGTTCAAGTCCTTGTCTGAATATGGATAATTATTTGTATTTATGCCTCATTTTACGATGTACGCTTTTAGAAGGAACATGAGTTCAGCCAATACACAGCTAGTGCTATTTGCTGTTGCCAGACAAACTGCTAGCAGAAGGGTTTGATTGATTCGCTTTATTTTACTTCACTTTTTTTTGTCACTTTTGGCTAATTTGCGCAGATGGTGATGAAATTGATGAAGGGGCACTTACAAACATCCATGCCCAGGCCAGGATTTGAGCGTGGGACCCCTGGCGTCACGGCGTGATGTGCTAACCACTGCTATGGGGGCCTGTGCTGGCGGAAAGGAAACACGCCGTGTCTAATATTCACCTTTTTCTTTTCTTTCTTTTTTTTTTTGTAATGCATACACAGGTGATATGAGTACAGTGGAATAATATAGTGAATATTTCTACGCAGGATTATGATATCATACTAATGCAGCATATAGGAACTCGCCCCATCTTATGATGAACTTTAGTGACGAATTTTATGAAAACTTCTTGAATGCAAGTAAAATACAGAACAGGCACTTTAACTTGTGTTCCGCAAGTTTCCCAACTCTACAACATTGCACTCCTTCCATAGGCTGGTGGACACAGACACGCTGCATGCCCCTTCCTGATATTGCTTCTAAAACCGTATGCTGTATAATATCATGTAATCATCATTCATTACAATCATTCAGAGAAGCAGAAAAGCAATACAAATGTGAAAAACACAAGCACGGTATTCTAAATTATTTCATTGTCCTTCGGAAACCTTTCCTTGGAACGAAATAAATATAGAGTCGTTATAAATAATTATTGAGTGCATTTGATATTCATTCATTCATTGTTTTCTGCCTAATTGGCAGGTTTTTCACTGCAATCTCCAGCTTTCCCTATTATCTGCCTTACGCTTTGTAATAGCATACAACCCAGTTAATTTAATATCATCCATAAGCTGATATGTCTTTCTTCCACGGACTTTTCCTCCTTCAACCATTCCCTCTAAGGCATCCCTTAACAAGCAGTTCCTTCTTAGACAATGTCCTAACCAGTTTCGTTTCCTCTTCTTGATGGTCTCCAGTATAGATCTTTTTTCACCAACTTTTTTCAGTACGGCTTCGTTTCTTACCTTGTTCGTCCATTTTACACGCTCCATTTTTCACCATGTCCACATTTAAAAAGCTTTGTATCGTTTCTCTTCATTTCTTCTCAACGTCCAGGTTTCTGCACCATATAGTGCTACACTCTACACAAAACATTTCACCAATCTCTTCCGTAGACCTATGTCCACGGTGCCACAAAAAACATTTTTTCTTCTATTGAAAGCTTCTTTTGCTATTGCGATTCTCATTTGCACTTCTTGTTTGCAGCTCATGTCACTGCTTATAGTTTATCCTAGGTACTTGAAGCTATCCACTTGCTGGATTCTTTCACTGTTTGCTCTGACATTAATATTCCTTGGTTTCCGTCCTATAACCATTGCCTTTGTCTTGTTTACATTAATCTTCATCCCATACTGCTCACAGCTGCTGTTTAACTCTTCTAACATACTATTTATGGTTATTTCATCCTCAGCGAATAATGCCATGTCATCAGCAAATCTTATGCAGTTTATTCTTCTTCCTCTTAATTTGACACCTCCTGTGTCCTGGAAACAATTTTTCACTATATCTTCTAAATAGATATTAAACAAAGTAGGCGATAGGCAGCATCCTTGTCATACTCCTCTTCCAGTTTCACAGCCTTCTGTCATTTCGTCTCCTGTTCTCACTTTAACTCGTTGATTCATGTATAAGTTGCTTAGAAATCTTCTCTCTTTCCAATCTACCCTAATTTTCTTCAGAATTTCTGAAAGTTTAACCCAATTTACTCTATCAAAGGCTTTCATGCAACCTAACCTACGAACTGCCGGCCTCACCCCCCACCTCCTGAGGTGGGAGATCATCAACCAGGTATGGGGTGATGTGTGGTCAGCACAACGAACCCCCAGTCATTGTTGTAGGTTTCCATAACCGGGTTAAGCTACTCATTCGTAGCTTCCCAATTTCCTGAGTGGGTGGCCACTAGTTGCATACACAGCTCGAAATCTCATGGGAAGTTATGCTTCCCCCAGGAGACTCAAATCTGCGTGGATCCCGTAGCTGGAGCCCAAAGCATGATGCGTAGACCGTTCGGCCTCGGTGCAGGACTAGAAAAAACTGCTTTACTGACTTTGTAAGACTTGAATACAACGTTCCACAAACCTTCGAGAACCATTTTTATTTTCAATGATATTCTGTACTTCTTCAAAAGAGAAAACATGATGAAGATATAACGGGTTTAATGTAAAGAAGTATAAGTCTGAAACTTTAGTGACTTTGGGGGTCACTTTAATATTATCTGATTGAGCTGAAATTTTACAAACATTTTAACATGCATTGGAACAATTTTAATTGTTGGGAGATGAAAAATATTTAAGTTCAGAAAATCACATACAACTAAGGGCCACCCTAGTACACACAGTATGAAAATATAATGCAGATGGTGTACATTTTTTTAATGTTTATAATTTGATGCCAGTTCACTCAGTGATATGATATTCATGAGAGAAAAGGATAAATACAGGCAGTAAGAAAACATGGATAATACATGCTAATAACTGGCATGAGTGATTATATGAGCTTTTTTGGCATCTCACAGTTCATCGGATTGGGGTGCATATTTTGAAATTTCAAGGCACATCTCATTCTGGATATTTACTCTTGATATGTATTTGGACTTGATTAGCAAGCGTGGTCATGGGTTCTCTTTCTGAGTCTTTCTCTTAAATTTCATCATATCATCACTCATCCTCATCTTCGCGAATAGTCAAAAGTGGGAGAAAAACTATGTAAAATAACCAAAATCAGTGTTACAAGATGTAACAAGAACGCACTGTTTCCATTAGAAAACTTCACCATCCTGTCATTTCCAAACTTAAAAATAGACCTAGATATATTTGGGGCAAAATATGTAAAAATTCTATGATTATAATTTTGAGTAGCGTTAAGAGTTTTCTGAGTTTTGGCCCATTATTTGTTAACACGCTTAAGGACATGCCGAACAGTTTCCACGGGGCTCTTCCCTCCGTGGCAGTGTTGCCAACTTAGCTATCTTAGAGCCAGATCTGGCTCTTTCCTGCACTCGTTTGGCTGTGAACTGGGTCGCCCGCCCCCGTGCTCCACTACGATGCCATCACTGGTTCCGGCCCATATATACCAACTTTTGCCATGATTATACATTTTGCACGTGACGTGAAATTTGTTATATTGGCTGCGTCTCCCCAGCTGTTTTTTTCTTTTTTTATAGCGCCGTTTTTGAGGTGAAATTGACATAATATTGTTATCAGGGAATCCTTTATTTTCGATTCCATACGACCATCGGTGGATTATTGAGATGGGTGATGCCGCCGGATCTAGATGGTGAGAACTAAGAATAAATTGTCATCAATTTATAGTTAACGGTAATTACAGCGCCCCCACCCCTTTGACAACTAACATGACCCTAGGAGGCACTGTATCCAGCCTTCCTAAATCTAACTCCTTGAAAGTTAGTTTTAACTCCATTTAAGGTGAAATGAGCATCAGGTCTGGCAACACTGCCAGGATGGCTGTAGGAGGCAAAGAGAAATGCATTACGCTTATGAGAGTATTATTTGATTTGTTCTCTTGGGAATGTCAAAGTTCCGATGGCGTAGAAAAAGATATCAACGGAAACAGGACAGTTTGAAGATGCATTTGACCAGCGGAAAAGTCGAAACTTCCATTTGATAAGCCGCAACTTGATGTTGAAGTTGATTCCCCATAAGGAATACATAATATTTTTCAAACATCGTGTCCAGTTTAATAATGAACATAAAAAATACGCTTCCACTTGCAAGATGGGGAGAAATTCATACTCTTGCATACACCCAGCTTTTTTCTAGTAGCAGTACCCATTTGGGCGACATTGAAATAAATGCACAACTGGTGCGTAACTGTAACTCCTCTTGCGTCATTCTGTCTGACATCACATAGTAATACTACACGTCGCAGTCGCCCAAAAGTTTCCAAGTACATTTATTTCATACTCCATGTTCTTTAGTTTACGTTACTTAGTCATTATTAAAACTTGTATTGAAAGTTTAAGAGTATTAAATGTTATTTTCATGTAGACGGCTGATTTCTTGCAACTACCACCATAGTGTGAAGTAGTGGGAAAATTAGCGTTTCATTAGCATACACCTGTGTGTGTGTGTGTTTTGAGATTCCGTGGCATACATTCACTTTCGATTGTGATAAAACGACAAAGAACGATCGTAGTGATATTCCATCATGTTCCAAAGAACAGGCTTTTCTGTTGCTCTGAATTCGCTTCGCCTTTTTTTCTGTACTCGCTACAGTCTGCGTAAGAAAGGGATGGGTCGATATGGGATCAATAGTTTTTCTTTATTAATTGGAATGTTGGCTTTACTTCCCGCGTCCTTGGTCAGTTGTGCATATCGTAAAGCAGATTAAACTTTGAAGTCCTCTTTAAATAGTTTGAAGGGGAGTTGCCTTGGTTCCCGGGTGCTTGTCTTCACCCCACCACCACCACTTATTCCCCAGAAACTGCAGAAGGTGTTCAATTTGCCACGCTCGACGTATTACAATGCCATCTTCTCTTATTCTTTTTTCTCGGTTTCGGACCCGAGACAGAAGCACGGGATAAAAGGATTCACGTGGTCGAACACGGAAGGCGATGGCTCAATGCCAATACTTACTCCTGCGGCGTGCTTATCGTTACTGCAGAATGGAAATTCCGCATAGAAGCTTACCTCAGCGGGGGGATGATTTATCGACGAAAGTTCTTAACTTTCATAGCTCTTCAAGCTAAAGTCTAGCGACGGCGCAAAGGTTAATCGTCTGGGTGTACTGAAGGGGTGCGATGTTTAAAATGAAGAAAACGTGAAGCATGAATTCATACTTTAGTCATTATAGCAAATGCATGTCAATTTCAGTAGGCTTCTACTAAAATATGCCAATGAAATTTAAAAAAGGTGGGGGGAACCCTCCGAAGATGCATTCGGAGGTATGAGCTTTTGCTCAGGTACCTTTTCCGTTAACGTTTACGAATTCCCCCGTTTTTTCTTTTTTCCCTTATATTGTATAATGTATATTTGTTATACGAAGAGTGGAACGGACCAGAAGAGATTTCGTTAAAATGTATTTTAATAATAATAATAAAACAAATAATGAAATATAAAAATGATAAGTTAAGAGTACATGGAAATGTAGACACACTATAGATGTTAGAATCTGCAAATATAGAGGAAATCATTACATTGATTAGTGGTTAGATAATAAGTAAATAAGAAGATTAAAAAAATAAGAGAAAGGAGGGGATTATATACAAATGAAAAAGAAGACCAAGAAATATGAGCATAAATACGGATATTAAAGACAACAAGGGGTTAGGTTGAGGAAGGATGCTGGAGTCCAGCAATTAGAAGAAATACTGGAAGGAGCATCAGTACTATGTGGACTCCTAGTAGTCTCAGGATGAAATCCAGGTATACGTCATGAATTGAGGGTATGAAGAGTGAGATGAAGGTTATAGAAGTAGTAAGGAAGAAAAGTTTTACCGAAGATAGTTCTTCATCTCTCAGTTGCCTCCTTTTCTCGGTTGAATTGGAGTGGTGTTATTCTCCGGTAGCATTTCCTGGGGACGAGGTTCCCTCCTGTGTTTGATCCTGTGGCCTCTGGGGGGATGGCGGCTGGAGATGTCAGCCTCTCGTGCTGCTTCTTGCTGGGATCGGCTGTTCATCTGGTTGCGGGGGTTGATAGTGACGAAGTATGCTTCACTTCGTCATCACTGCTAAAATGTTGACCTCCGAGGAATTCTTTTAGGGTCAAAACAGGTGGATATCACTTGGCGCTAAGTTCGGACTTTAAGGAGGATGTGGCAATAATTCCCAGCCGATATCCTGGAATGTTTGCATAGTGCGTTGAGCGGTATGAGGTCTTGCATTGTCCTGCAGAAACCGAACACCCTTCGTGATCAAACCAGGCCGTTTCTTCCTCATATTCTTATGCACAATATGCAGAACACGACAGTTCTGCCGTTCCTACCGAAATATTACACTTCTTAGCAATTTCACGACAGGTTATGCGACGATATGATAAGCTGTTCCACGCGCTGAATGTTTCCAGGAATGACTTCTGTGGGCTGGGAACCACTACGACCGGGATTGTCGGTGACAGACGTACGGCCGTCTTTGATGCGCTTGCACCATTCAAATGTCTTACTGCGGCTGTGTGTTTCGTCACCGTACTGTGCTTGCAGTCTTCTGTAAATTTCAGCATGTTTTGTGCCCTCCTTCACTAAAAACTTTATCACCACAGGCTGTTTCTTGTACACGTTAACCCTTTTGTTTGCCATCTTGAATACTGGTCTCTGGATTGGGGGTCTTCCTCTTCGCACAACAGTTTTGCTACCTTGTGTTCTGACGTCAGACGATGTATGCGTACGAGGTTAGGTTAGGCATGTTAGGTTCCATTATCATAAATACAATGAAAGAAAGATATTTTAGGCTAAGAGAACTAAACATAGCTAGCCTAACCTAACAACGTAGGCACTTAGCCTAAAATTATAAAGCTGTCTCCCGTGACGTCAGAACACAAGGTTGTTCAAGTGTTGTGCGATAAGTGAGACACCTGGATTGGCGTGTGCAATGAGCAGCGCCTACCAGTAACAGGGCACAGTGGCCAGTTCCTACTGCATGCACTGCCTCTATCCTGGGATTTGTTTTTAAACCTGTAAGAAAAATGTCTGTATTGCTGCTACAACCATTTTCGTCTTCTTCTGAGAGAACCAAATCCAACTAGCTTAACCTAACCACAACTACCCCATAAAGCTACCAGCCAATGAGAATGCTTGAAAAGGTTCAATTACTACCTAAAAATAGAAAGTTCCCGATTGACTTGAACGCCCCTCGTATTTGGGGATTGATTTTGTTTTTCAGCCCACTTTATGCACAGACTGGATCTACACTTTAAAGTGGGTACCCGGTGGAGGCACATAGTGGTTCGGATTCCATTTTAAACTGTAGGTCCTGTCCCGATTAGCCTTTCTGTGCACAAAGTGGACTTAATTACGATGTGTTCAACTGAGTATTGAACCCGAAACCCCTTGATTATAAAGCGACCACATTACCACTATGCCATCGGGCACAGAACTCTACAGCGCAGTACTGTGGGACGTCCATTGATTTCGGCAAAGACGATCGACCTTGACATCGGGCATAGTGGGGATGCGCATTAAGGTACTGGGTTCGAATCATGGCAAGTCTGTTCCTTCCATGGGCGTAACTTGAGGTTTATCCAACTTGTGGTTTATCTTTGGAAAGGGGGGGATGTTTCTATTCCATAAAAATAGCGTCTAGGACTATTTTGCTAAATAACTATTACATTTGCGAAATCATAAAAAAATATTCTTTATAACTTTGCTTTTCAGGTCCTAGGAGGTTAAGAAAAGCACCCTTAACTTGTAAATTTTAATAAACGTGAATTTTTATTGGGGGGGGGAGTAAGTGTCCCCCCTTATCCCCGCCTTGGGCCCATCACTGTTCTGCCTCAACATGCAGAAAAGCATGAAAATACAAAATATAATCCACGGCGTGGCATTCCCCAGAGTAAGTGTGCGTCATGAGCAATTGGCGGAAAGAGGCGTTTGAAGTGTGTCGCTGTTCTTTAAGCAGAACCTTTAGCTGGAGCGTGACACAGTGGATGACTCATTGGGAGATATAGTCAACCAGGGAGAAAAGGGCGGTATTGATCGGAGACTTTACAAAGCTACTTCATCCCAAACGGAGGAAATAGAAAGGGGGATTACTGAACAGAAGAGTATACCCTTTACTTTTTTCGGTAGAATTTAGATTTCAATGATCTTTATGTATGTGCAGGGGTAGAAAATACAGGACGCCATAATTTTCAAAACCAGTTGTAAAACTTTTTTGTAATAATTCGAATTCATAGAAAATTTCCATTACATTTTTTTACATAACTAGTACTAGTACTGTATGCTTTTCTTTATTTTTTAAAAAAAAAACATTTTGTTCTTTCTTATTATCACGTGTATCGTTAAATGAGAGTTAATTTTTGCTTCTTGCTATCCGATTTTTAAAATCTTGAGCGATATGGTAGAGTCGACCTCATATTACAATATATCGCATAGTTATGTATGGTGTTACCGTTAGAGCCACTCTGGCGTAAGAGTTAATTACTTTTAATCCAATCTTGCATTAATTAATAAATTAAATTTTTATCATATTTCAAAATGTGTATCTTTTTATGTAGCTTAATTGCATTCTAGATTCAAGATAAAATATTTCGTAATTACAATTTTAAGTTTTCGTTTTAAAACTTGTTCGAAAAGAAAAAATGGTTATCGGGGGTCATTTTAAGGGGGTTTACATTTGCCACTTTGATTTTTAATTTGATTTTTCCTAAAAAATTCCTGGAAAGGGTTGTATCCCCATCAGCTCCCCCTCTGCTTATGTCAGTGAGGAAGGACACAAGCGATCCTTTTCTGAATTTTGGGAACTCTGCGTCAAATAAATCGTACATGATACTCTGTTACGTGGATCTTTGTCTTTAAGTCCTGCCCTCTCTCGGCCACCACGCACACTTTCAGAACACTTCTCTCGTTCTTATTCTGTCTCCATAACAGTCATTGTTTATCTACCTCTTCGCGTTCGCTCGTAATAAACGGTGGCTGTAATAAAGTCAAGTTCAGCGCTAGCTTGGCCCGTCGCGAACGAACGGAGAAAAACTTATAAAAGTTTTAGCAGAAAAGTGTCTCCTGGGGCTGCCTTGGAAAGGAGCTCGTGGCTAGTGTTGCAGCCTCTACCAGTTCCTGGCATCTGCGCATGTTTGCTTCTCTTGTCTCCATCTTTACCTTCTACGGGCCTTGCTTTCGTTGTATCAAATTTCATCTCGCATTTCCCCTGTTGGAAGGAATGAACCAGTGGTTAGGATCTTGCTGTCGGATGCTGTTGGATTTGAGTCGCGGACAGGCCATGCCGGTTCCTTTGTCTTTCTAATTTTATCTGTTCATCTTCATCGTTGCAATAGGTGTGTAAGTGGTGTCCTTCCACGTAGCACACCCAATTGTCAACCTCACTTCCACGTAGTACACCCTGGATTGCTTTTTGCAGACTAACGATGCTCTGGCGTCTGACTCTATGGCCAGTATATGTTTTTTGTCCTTACGTGTGCTGAGTGCCCCTTTACAGCCTCAGCTTGTGTATGAGACTTCTTTGTTACGATAAGGGGCTGGACTCCGTATAACGTGACGGGTGCAAAATAGCCTAAGTGCTGACGCACCCAAAATTTTAAATTCAAATCGAAATCAAATCATCGTCGCAATTAACCTAAGAGATCCAGAATATAAATGTAATAAAAGTTGCCTGACATGCGAGTGATACATTACTTGGAAACAAGACCTTCCGAAACAAACCGGTCCATTTTTCGTAGATCCACGTCGAATTTCCTTTGTTTGTTACGCATGCGCAGTGAACCAATTTTACAGAACGGTGGGGAATGACTGCTCAAGTGCACTTGAGCAGTTTGAGGTGAAGTATCCCCGTTCTCTTAAGTGTCTCCTCGTATTATTTATACTAGAATAATTATGAGGTTTCCACTGGATGTTCCTGAACAACCTCGGTCGACTCTACTTCGTGTCTCCCGATGGCATAGTGGTAACGCTGTTAACTTGTAATGAAGTGATCCGGGTTTGATCTCTAGTAGATGCACACAGTACAGTGGATCGGATTCCACTTTATCTGAGCACACACACACAGTATAATATATTCACTCGCATCTAACAACGTGATTCTTCAGCCACAAATCGACAAACAATTATTAGAAATGGAAATATCCAGTGGCGTATTTAGGGTTCAGTTTGGGGTTGATAACGTTTTAGCGCTGGCCTCTGGTGTGTGTGTCCAAGATACATGCCACGTAGTGTTGCATTTCAGTTGTACAGTAGACAATCATAATATGCGAGTCGTACTTTACCATGCCATATTAAAGTCAAATGTAACAATAACCATTTGTTTTCTTTGGGGGGAAATAGTATCATCTTAATTACAACCCGTCCCTGGAAATATTTAGCTTATTCAGGGTGGATACTCACCGGGAATTATGCGTGAATTGTTCTCCGTAGACGTGAAAAATTGTAACTTTTTATTAATCCAACTATCGTTGAATGTATACATATTTATTAATGCTCTTGAGTCAAGTTTTCACCGTTTAGCTTTTATTTTTATCGAAGAATGAATTCTCTCAATTCGTTTGCTTTGTTAGTGCCCATCCTTTGAAGAACAATCTATCTGACAGACGGAAGATTATTGCAAGATAAGATATCTTGAAATTGATTAGTCAAATTTTACAATTAACAATTTTTCGTAGATTACTAAATTCCGTAACATTTGTGATTTGTGTTTGTAGATGAATTTGTAGTCTGAGTATGTGAAGTGCCAAATGTCAACTCCGCACTTTAAATTAAATATATATACCATTGAATTAAAAATTTTCGATGAATTGGATACATAAAGGCAGGCCCGTTATATTGTTAATATACAAAGGTCGGTCAAAAAGTAACGCACAATCCACTGTAGCTCGGGAATGGTTAGGACTAGGGAAATGAAATTTTGTAGGTAGAAGCTTTGGTCCTTTGGAAATGTCACTCAATGTATGATCCATGTGCTTCGCTGCACTGCAGCCATCTTTGTTTCCATGACACGAATGCACGTTCGTAAAACTCTTGAGGTTGGTCTTTACACCACTTTTTCACACGCAATGAGCTCGTTGTCATCTCCAAACTGTTTCCCACGCAGATGAGCCTTCAGTCGTCCAAACAGATAAAAATCTGATGGCGCTAGGTCAGGACTGTACGGGGGTTGTGGCACCACTATCCATCCCATCCATCTTCTGAACTGTCATGATTGCAGCATGCGGTCGTGCGTTATCGTGATGCAACTTGATCATGCATGGTGGCTTACCTGCAACAACAGGAAACAAAAATTAGGTGTTGGTTATTTATTTATTTATTGAAATTTCCAGTACAGCAGAAGCCATTTTAAACTAGAAAGAAACAACAGTAAAACAAGAGACTAAGATTAAAAACACACAAAAGGGATAACATAAAATAAACAAAAATAAACAAGCCAAAACAGTACCAAGGTAGACAGATCAGTTTCAGAAAAGCATTACTTATGTACAATTGTTTCTATGTTGCTGATAAAAAGTGAATATGAGGTGAATGTATCTATTTGGTTTGAGATGATATTGAACTGATTCGGTAGCCTATGGAATAGTGAACGTTGTATGAGTGAGAGCCTGGGAGTTGTAGTGTGGAAAGTTTCCTTGCTCCGTGTTTTATGTCTGGACACTCTGAGTGAGAGTTCGTGGAGTGGGATGCTGCATCTTAAGTTTCCATTTATGATCTTTTATAGCAATTTCATATCTGCAACGTATCTACGAGTTCCTGGAGTATTAATGTGTAGATTTACAAGAAGACCTCTCTTAGATAGGTGTCTCAGGGCAGGCACTCTATATCGAACGATGGAGAGGAAAAAGCTGAGAACACTGTCGACCTTGGAGGTATGAGAAGGGGCTGCCATGTTCCAGATTGGTGAACACTATTCTAGGTGGTAAAGGACCAATGCTTCTACGTACAAAATTTTATTTTCCTAGTCGTTACCATTCCGGAGCTACAGTGGATTGTGCGTTACCTTTTGACCGACCTTTGTATTTGTGTGTGTGGGGGGGGGGTGGTAAGAGGTGGTAATGCGTAACGTTGAAATAGGGAAAAACATCTGCTTTTGCCCTTGAATTTGTGGAAAATTCACCTTGATAAGCGGGAATTATGCTTGAATTTTATCATAGTCCTAGGGTGGCGACCCTGTTTTGCAACATTTGTTGTTGAAGCAATTCTTATGAATCTGAATGTTTATATCTTTTTTTAAAAAAGAAATCGTTCCAAGAAGTGTGAAATTGTAAAATGAACGGAAACTGAAAATTTCCATGGTAAAGTCATTAAGTGACCCAGTGTGGTGAAATGGCTTATCATTATTCTGTGGTTTATTAATTTGCATTTTTCTCCTACTTTCCCACAAAAAAATGAACGTGTGTTGGAAATGCATTTTCTTCGCAGCAGTTACGGACGCCGTTTGAACGCGACGACACTTTTAATGGGATTTTTCAAGAGCATTTCCGGAAGGAACAACGTTATAGCAGAGTGTACGAATAACCAGAAAGATTAGAAACGCAGTTTGCTCAACGCGTTTCCTTAGATGTGACGTAAATCCGGCAACCGATAACGAAAGTGGATTGATTGTACTGCTGCTCCTCGTCCACCTCATGATATCAATAACACGATATCGTCATTTTCCCGGGAGACATTGACGCGTAGCCTCCCTTCTCTACATAGGAAGGTAATTAGAAATCGAATCACTTCGTGTAAATGAAACTGCAATAGGCGTTACACAATATTGTCGACTTATTCCTGTTTTGCGAAGTGTATTGCGTTGAGCTTTGACAGTGCAGCTTTCAGTGCAAAGGAACAGATAAGGGACTAGGAAATAGCATAAACAACTGTTCTGTAAAAAGGATTCACTGTGAATGCGCAACAAACAAAGAAGATTCGACGCGGTTCTACGAAAAATGGACCGTTGTGTTTCGGAAGGTCTTGTTTCCAAGTAATGTATCACTCGCATGTCAGGCAACTTTTATTACATTTGTATTCTGGATCTCTCAGGTTAATCGCGACGATTATTTTGATTTGATTTGAACTTAAAATTTTGGGTGCGTCAGCACTTAGGCTATTTTGCACCCGTCACGTTATACGGAGTCCAGCCCCTTCTCATAAGAAATAACATATTTGTAATGTCGCGTAACTAAAATCTTAAAATATTCTGACGTCGGTTAAAAGCTGAGGCTGTACAGGGGCACTCAGCACATACTGCCCATACAGGCAGGCCTGGTCAAGACGCCGTATTTGTGAAAGCCTCACGTATACAGGCGTGAGATCGAGTGAGGCAAGAGGCTTCGTCGGTCGCGTTTGTACAGTGGGAACTTCTCGGCACTGATTCGTGAGTAACAGTGCAGTGTACCATCGTAATCGTCCCTGAAGAAACAGGAGCGTACGGCTCCCCTATTCCTTAAGGTCCAGTCCCGATTAGCCTGTGCATAAAGTGGACTTAAAACAGCAACTTAAACCAAACCTAAGGTCCAGTGTGTGTAAGCGAGGAGCTGGCACTGAGCTATAGTGTATCCAGGGAATCTGTGGGTAGAGAAGGGGAGAAAGCCAGTGGACTGCTGCCAAGGCTAGGAACTGCACTCGCTTTTCCCCTCTCCTCTCCTCGCACGAGCTCTCTTGAACCACCACTTGTAGAGAGACATGCTTTGTTTCGCTTGCTCCAGAGATTCCCGGGATAGAGTATACTTGCTCAACCCTGATGTACAGTCACCGGCAATAAAAGTGGGACACCCGAAATACTGCTTTCCCTGCAATGCGTTGTGTGTTACCTAACTCTATGGCAACAAGTCTGTTTGAATAGCAAATTTTGTATGGCGACTTCTACCACCGCCTTAGTGTTAGGTAACATTAACGCCGTGCAGGGAAGCGCGTATTTTAGGAGCTAGGTGTCCCATTCTTATTGCCGGTGACTGTACAACGTGTCGCCGCAAGAAAACTTTCAAAGCGTATAGGTGTGATTCATGTGACGTGAGGATTCGCAACGCCGCCATGTTCGCGGCCAAGTTCTCTGTCGTCTGCAAGGAAATACCCACCACCTGCGCCAACTTTACGTTTGTTAGTATTGTGTAAAATGACGGTAGCATTGCATAAAATTAATGACAATGTTGGCTATCTGGAAATAGCGGTATTTTTCATGTGTTCAAGCTCTTTGCGCAGTCGACAGAAAAATAAATGGAGAAAGAGCGATATTTTGCTGTGTCTATCCATATGAACTGGTCGATAACGAAATGGAAAGGGACCTAAGCGTTTGCCAACTCTAGTTCACCTGTGTTTATTTATTTGACTACCTGGAATCAATTTGTTTTCGTATTTATTAGTGGTTCGGATTCTGCTTGAAATATTTACATCCAAGTAACTGAGTCTTCGCACGCTATGATTTCATGTGTGTCGAAGCTACCTGTGCGTGAACTGAGATGTCTCGAAAACTGCACGTGCGTGCATGAAAACAGGGCCGGTCTGGCCCACTCCCCTTACAAGATAAGGTTGCATCAACTCGAATTTTGGAGCTTCTTATGTAAGTTCAGCTTTTGCATACGGATAATGATGTTTGCTTCTAGGGTACGCAAATGTAATATTTCTGTTTTAGATATTGTACAGTGTATTTTTTACCTCTAAACCGATTGAGGCTTGGATGAACGTGTCAAGAAAGCGCAAAGAAACATTCATTCCTTACCAGGAGTCGACGTCATGAATGTTGGCAGGATGTAAGCAGTGGCATGGTCCGAAGTCAAGTGCGTCGGATTAACTTTTAGTTACCTAAGTTAGCGGTTCAATTGGATTAATGGAAAACATTAGTTTCGTAGAGAAATAGTTATATCTACTCAGCCCATAGCCCCGATGTATGTGAGGAAAGCAAACAAATTAACATAGTGTTCATCCAGTAAGAAAATAATCTTGATTTGTTTACTTGGCAACACAAAGTTTGGTGGAAAATGTCTTTCTGCTAAAAAAATATTATTCTCTATAATAGAAAAATGCGTATAAAATAATGTATTTATTTGCTAAGAAAAGTATTTTTTACATTTTAAGGCTAAGGGGAAAGATCAAGGAATGTCACAAAACCAGTTTTTGGAGAAAACTACATTTTAATCCTTGTCTTTCCTATGTTCTTTCCCAGTACCTCAAATATTCGATCGTCTCTTACACGCACATTTCTCATTTCATTCCAGTGTTATTTGTACCAGTTCCAACCAACAGAATGAGCTGTAAACCTCAAAATCGAAAAAAATGGAATATTTCTTGTTTTTTCCCCTACCCTTCATTTATATTTTTCTCATTTATGTCTATTGTCTGCCAGTTTTGGCCAATCGCGATAAAGAGGATGGATGATGATTTGCTGAAAGGACAATCACAAACTAACTCCCATTCCTAGACCGTGTCTCTAACCATAAACCTTTTGTTGCTAGCAGAGGCACAATTATTTTTTTACTGGTACCAGGATAAACGTACCAATAATAATAATAATAATGACTATTATTATTACTAGTGGTAGTAGTATCAACGTTATTATCCTCTAAAATTACTCAAAGAGGGGGTAGAAGTCGGTGCTAAAGTATTTTTGTTTGGAACAAGCGATTTGAAATATTTTTTTTAACACCGTCAATTTCACATTAGCTAATAATGGAAAACAAGCACACAAACTGTATGATGAAGTACTGTCATGACAAATGAATGATAAATGCATTCCGAAGATAATTTTTTGTAGTATAACTTTCATCTGGAACATATGTTTTACACATATGGAACATGGAGCGACATAAAATAAGAAAATACATTATGCAACATACTAACACTAAATTGTGTACGTAGATATTATTATTCAATCAATACATTACAGAGAACAATCATATTGCGAGCGAAGCGAACAAGAAAATTTTTAGATCCAATTTTTGCAGTTGAAATCAATATTCATTTAATAGACTGCAAATAATTTCATTGTACGCCATGGCATTCTCTCTCACAACTTTTTTCATTTAGATCATTCGGCGTTCATGGCCGACTCCCGACGCCCCCTAGCTACGGCTCTCAACTTGACGAAAATTAGAAAAGTAGTTATTGGGAGCGAAGCAAGCAAGAAAATTTTATACGAAATGTATTTTTATTTCCATAAATTTGAAATCGAAGGGGGCAATTGCTCTTTTGTGCCCCCTACAGGTGCCCTTGGCCGTCAGTGTTTGTCCCCCTAGAATTGACTTCCGTCGCATTGCCCTCCGCCCCCCTTCCCCTGTAGTTGCGCCACTGTTGGCTAGACTGTGAGTCGAACGCTAAACGTAAATCATAGAAGTATGGAGTAACTACGTGAAATTACCCTTTGACCGTTCATGCTCCCGCATGTAAATGGTTTAAGATGCAGATGCTACATCATGTTTATAAGGATCACAATTGCATAGTTGTAATATATACACACAAGGACCTATTAGATTCAGTTAGGTTTCAGAGTATACAGTTGCATTTTGCAACTTCTGGCCAGTAATTTTAGACAATGAAAAGGGCTGACTGCATTATATTGTAGATCATTTCACGATTTTCAGGTTAAAATGGCTTATGTCTTCAACGTTGCCAGTCTGAACGTGTACCCAGTGTTTCTCTCTTGAGTGAAGCTGGGACTTCTATGAGCCGCTTTCATATCGAATCAAAACAAGGTCAGAAAGCTTGTTAGCAGGTCACGGATACCTCCGCAAAGTTATCATTATCTTTAATTGGTTTGATGGGAACAAGACTTCCTCGGCGCACTCCCCCTTATTTTTAACCCGTGCTTTCGATAATAAGACGAAAATATTTTCCGTGTTAGTGATCAGAGCGAGGTGGAAATTCCCCTCAATCTTGATGCTACGTAGGAAACCCAAGTTTTCAATTCATCTGAGGTAGGTAGGAATTATATCGTCAATGCTCCTGCATCTCACCAAGGGGTTCTGGGAAGGGGCGAGGGAAAATACTGGTACTGACCACGGTATCTGCACATTGGCAACTTGGGAGAATGTGCGGAACTGTTGTCCTTATGACACTGCAGTGCTTAGGAGGCTAATTTATTTTTTACCTTGCTATGACAGTAACATTATTGGAAGCACATTTAATGATGGAAAGTGCAATCGGAACCGTCTCCAGCGTATCGTATACCCGTTCTGTATCAATCATTGATACGATACGGACCCCGATTTGTCGCGTATCATCCACCCTGTAGCATGATTGATATGGGAGTGCGATACGGTTCACAGTCTGGTCTCAAATGACGATGAGTGCACTGCAGCAAGTGGCAGCAGCCGCATATTTTTCCATTAATTACGTTTTATCGAAAAATAAAAGAAAACTCAAATCACCACTTTGGTGGATTACAAACATGTACGCGAACCGTGAACTGTATAGTGGAAGCAGCTTATTGGCAGACTTGCGGTTCCAGCAGATCAGCGGATTATACAAAAACTTTACTCGGATGCATCTGACCGACTTCGAGTTGTTACAACTTCCAACTTCCTCCCACGCATCTTGTTTACAAATGTTGTTGTAGTACTCCATATTTCTTATCAATAAATTGAATAGTATTTTCCTTATCCCACTCCATAATAAAGATAATAAATTGAGAATGGGAAGTACTGTCATTCACAGAGCTCACTACACACTGAAGGATGAGGCAACGGAACGCGCACTTGCCCGTCCACACTGCCCCTCCATGCGTATTGTGTCCTTCCTTTGATGTGACGGGGAAAAACCGGCAGGTGAACGACTTTGTCCGTTGCGTATCTTTTCCCATGTTTTGAAATGGGGCGTTTCAAGTTTTTTCGAATAAATTGATACGGAACTGGGATACGATACGCTGGTTTGCAACAAGTGGATACCGGGCTTAAGTCGGATGAGAACGGGGATCCGACTCCATAGGAAAATATATTTAAAGTCCTTGCCTTGCCTCATTCTCACCCAATTGGGTACTTTTGTACCCAATTCATTCGAGGCGTTCAAGGAATTTCGGAAGAAAAAATAAAACTTTACAATCGCTCTGTCGCTCTGGATAGTCAGCACGCTGTAGAAACAGCCCTCTGTTAGCTTTGAGCTGATACAATTAATTAGTATTTTTTAAACCA
Source organism: Lepisma saccharinum (assembly GCF_977018435.1). NCBI lineage: Eukaryota > Metazoa > Arthropoda > Insecta > Zygentoma > Lepismatidae > Lepisma > Lepisma saccharinum. The sequence goes on along the minus strand of NC_139250.1, from coordinate 63,751,608 downwards.
CCGTTAAGGTTTGATTTCGAGAAAATTTTAAAGAAAGAGGAAAATCGTGAAAAACTGTTTCAAGTATTATAGCCTATAGGCCTATGCATTTGTTAAAAAAAAAAAGATTTAGCCTGTATGTGAACAATCTAGTTAAAATAAATTGTAGTCGTAACGTAAATATAATAGAAAAGTGGACTGTAAATAAACACTCCAATCTTTAGAAACATGCAATTATAAACGCGCACAACAAATTGTGTAGTTACAACATGCAATACAATAATACGAGGGTTGCTGGAAAAGTTTCTGCAAACTACCACGAACAGTGGCGCTAGTGTTCCGCTATTATGAAAATCGGAAGAATAGACTTTTTTTATGTTTAAATTATCATTGATTGTTTGTTTAAGCCTATTATTTTATTTTTCACAGCAGGTAGAAGTAGTAGTTTTGTGTGAGAAATGGAAATTTGCCGTGAACACTTTCGGCCAATGATTTTTTATAATTTCAAATGTAGTTTAACACCGAGACAATGCATCGAGCGACTTCATTTGGCTTTTGGGGATGAAGCACCATGCAATAGGACTGTGTACAATTGGTTTTCCGAATTCCAGCATGGTCGCACATTTCCCAGTGATGAATTTCGTGAAGGTCGTCCATCCACGTCTGTTGTTGCCAGTAATGTTGATGCTGTGCATGAAATGATTGAGAGAGATCGGCATGTGATATATCGTGATATTCAGGCATCCTCGAACATTGACATGAAAGCAATACATACGATTTTGCATGGTCAACTGAACGTACGGAAACTTTCAAGCCGTTGGATCCCACACAACTTGACCGAAGCTAAAAAACAGGCTCATGTAAATTGGTGTAAAGAAATCCTCAAAAGGCAAGTCAAATTTGGTGTACTACATCGTTACAGGGGACAAAACTTGGATCTATTCTTTCGAACACGAAACTAAACAGCAATCCACTGTTTGGGTGTTTCAAAGTGAGCCGAAACCAACAAAGTTGTTCGTTCGAGGAGTGCTGTCAAGCAAAGGATTGCTTGTTTCTTCAGTTATACCGGACATGTGGCAACAATAGCTTTAGAAGATCAAAGGACTGTAAATGCTGAGTGGTATACAACAATTTGTTTGCCAGAGATCATCAATGAATTGCGTAAAACAAACCCAAATCGTCGCAATATCTTCACCACGACAACTCCAGTTCCCACTCAGCAAACCAAACTGTTGATTTTTTGTCCAGTAAAAATGTCGAATTAATGACTCATTGTCCGTACTCACCTGATTTATCACCTAATGACTTCTTTTTGTTCCCACACATGAAAAATAAGATGCGTGGTGAGCGATTTGTGTCGCCTGAAGCAGCTCTGGACGCATTCCGAACAGCGGTTTCTGAGGTATCAGCTTCAGAATGGAAAAACATCTTTCAAAATTGGTTTGAGCGTATGCAAAAGTGTATCGATCTTAAGGATGGATACTTTGAAAAACAATAAAGCCATTCCCAGAATTTCACATGTCTTTTTTCATATTGATTGCAGAAACTTTTCCAGCAGCCCTCGTATTGAGAAACAGCGCTGAGATTTTCTCGTTAGCGATCCCTCCGACTCATTCATCGCAGCGGATATCCTTGCATGGAAGGCAGTGTATAATTGCATGTGTGTTTTTCGTTGTCTCGTTGCAAGAGGCTGTGGTCGATTCAATTTCAACTTTTCCAGTGTCCTCTCACTTCTGCTCGTGACTGTACGTAATGAAATCCTAATTGAACTGTCACCCATGGCTTGTGTGTTGCATGCGATGTTCATGAAGCGAAAAATGTCCCTAGCGGAAGTACGATGTTCCGTTACATGTTACTGTACTGTCTACGCATGACGGTTTCTTGTAGTTCTGGTTAGTATTGTTTACGATCTTCTTAGCTGTGGTAACTTTAATGGTTGCTAAATTATTATTTTGATGGAAACAATTTGCTCATGCCGTTATTGCAACTTTTGATCTGTGGAATTCAACCTTGGGACATCTCACGTAGGCAGTATTCTTACGTGCTGAATACAGCTTTTTATAGTATTAATCACCAGAATGGAGTGGAAGTACTTTGTCAACTTTAGATAAGTAAAGTGTGTCCCAACAAGAACACAGGATTTAATAACGTTAAACAAAAAAACCCACTTATTTTCGTGAAATGGCACATATAATGCTACAGCATTACGTATGAAAATATCTGTGAGATGTGCCCCACGATTTGCTCTAAATGTAGTCACTATCGATGAAATTACTGATGACTCTTACATAGACTTGCTCCTCGATTAGGCCTATGACACGTCCAATTTTCTGATTGAGTTCTTGTAGGGTTCGTTCGGGGATTGTTTTCATGAACCTGCGATATCACATGCCTCCAAAGGAAGAAGTCGAAGGGTGTCAGATCACTCGACCTAGCTGGCCAGTTCTGGTCGCCGATGTGCGAAAGTACTGGGTCCGGAAATTTGTCGTGCATCAAGGTAATCGTCTCGCGGGAGGTGTGGCAGGTAGCGCCATCCTACCACCATTAAAGTAAGTCGTAAAAAGAGCTGCTTTTATAGTTACAAAATCAATGTAAAGTAAATTGTAAGCTTAAGTGTAACCCTACTTTAATAATAAATAATAATAAAAGACAACAGTACTTAAATATGCAAAGAACAGTGTCGCCAACCCAAGAACAAGAAGACAATGGCGCAATCCAAATCCGGCGTTCTTGTTGGGACAGTCTTTATGAAACGGCCATTTTTTACAGATAAATTTTGCTGCTCCTTCCGACTGTTCTAGGAAATAGGTGACCGAACGTTTTTATGCTGATGTAGTCAATGTTAAAAGTACTTTCAGTTTACGGAGCGCTTGAAGTGGTAGGTGAAGGATATTTGCTCGAGCGCGAGAACTGTATGGGGGAAGGAATTCCCTTGTGCACTGATTTTATGAACATAATTCGTCCTCCATCAGTTTGCACCATTATAGACAGACAAACCAAACAATCAAGTACATAGGATTGCATACTATCTCAGAATTTAACTACTGAAAGTCTTCACTTAGGAACAATAGGTGAATAGGTAGAATGCGGAAGAGTCTTTTTTGTAGGGGTACATCGTTATTCCCGTGTAGTAATATCTTCGTTGCTAGAAGTGGGTCGGGATGTGAAGTTGTTCGAGGTCGGTCGTACGTGGGACATATGTATCTAGGCTGTTCGGGGGAAAAGCACAAGTCCAAAAATTGTCCAACTTGCTATTTCACCACCCACAGTATGAATGGTGTTGAGGAGACATCTTCATGTTGAGCCGCACAATTTATATTTAAAGAGCTCGGAAATTATGGATTCTGTTCTTGCAAATTCCACGACACTTAAAGAGCTTTCTCAATGTGAAATGCATCCATTTTGCGACCATATGTACGAATATCTCGATTATTTGTATTTCCTTATTTTACCTCACATTTCTACATCCTTCTGTTACAACAATGATTGTACAGGCTGGAAATAGTAACAAAATATGTATTTTGCTTTATCAGTAGGTGTAACTCAAGCTCACGAGTTAATTACGATGGGTGAAACAACAGAAAGTGCCAATTTCATTGCGAATCACTCTGTAGTATAACAGTTTTGCTAATGGCTTAATTTTCGTAAAATTTAAAATTACATATATAAATAACTGAAATGCATTTTCAAAATAAATTATCTTGGTAAATTTTGCATACAAATTGGCGTATGAAAATACTATGAAATCTTCAAATTTTGATTAACGTTTCGAAGTTTTGAGAAAGGTTTACAATATATGGCTAAATCCTAAATCGTCTTCAGATTTCGATATGCTCTGTTCACAGTTTGGACCAGATATGTTGCTGAGAAACTATTATAAGTTCAGATTCGATGCTTTTTTCTTATTTAGTTCCGAAATGATAATTCTTCAAAAGTCCATAGCTGATTCAGTTTAGAAACATTGACTTTTTTTTTAGTTGTCACTTTTAACCACAGTAGACATGTAGGAATATCTCGATTGTTTGTATTTCCATATTTTACTTCGCTTTTCTACCTCCATGCAAATCGCAACGGTGATGGGGATAAATCAAGAAATTGGCCGGCCCCCGTGGCGGAGTGGTTAGCACATCGCGCTACGACCCTAGGGGTCCTGGGTTCGTATCCTGGTCTGGGCATGGATGTTTGCGAGTGCCCCTTCATCAATTTAATCAAATCATCCCCATCTTCGCAAATTAGCCAAAAGTGCCAGAAGGAGCGAAGAAAAATAAGCAAATCAAATGAAGAAATTGAGGAAGGGGCACTGCCAAAGGTGGAAGCAACGCCCATGGCCGGAACTGCAATCCAGAAGCCTTGTGACGATATCGTTGACCCCTCAACACGCTAGGACATCGTGTCTACGAATCTTCCGGTGGTAGTTTTAGATGAGAAAGAACAATATGTAGGCATTCGAAGCTTCACGTTTTATAAAATTTTAGTTGCACTTGCAAGAACCTTCCTTCAGTGTTCGGCATGATATTCCAGCATGGAACTTGGATATGCAGTCAAGTCTCCTGATGAGTGCGACTCCGTAACACTAATGGGAGGAGACGGGAAAATTGCCGTTTCCACAAATCAATATGTGGAGGCGCAAAGAAGGGTGACAAGTGCTGTCAATTGCTTTTCTGAAGTCAAGGACAATATACAGGGTGTATCATAAGTAATAGCGCAAACTGACAGGTGAAAGTCCACTATAATGGAAGCAAAAAAGTCTCGGTAAACATGGGTCTGCAAACGAGCCGGTTTCGAGATAATCGCGATTATGTGATTACAAACCGCCACTGACTTCATTGTTTGTAAACGTCGTCCTAGTTGGTAAAATGCTAATAATGTGTGCGAATGTGTGGTTACAAGCCGTCACTGATTGCATTTTGTAAACACCGAGGACTTTACTCCTTGCGCGTTCCGAGGTTTGCTCTTTGTTTACAAAACAGAACATTTCCGAGACGTGGCGTTGTAATCAAACAGGATGGATACAATCAGTACACAGTCTAATCGCACTGTGGGAGTCACGTTAGTTGTGCTGTACTGCTTAGTGAAAATGGAAGCTTACAGCAACGAAGAGTATGTGGATATGCATTTCATGTATTGTTTGGCTAACTGCAATGCACGGGGGCTGCACGCATCTACCAAGAACAATACCCTTCTCGATGGCACCCCGAGAGTCGCACATTTACAAGGGTAGTTTACATCATCGCCTCAGAGAACATCATTATTATGATTATTATTATTACTGTAAAGTAAAAAGAAAAAAGTAAAGTGTTCCCCTGTGCTTAGCACCACGCCATGAAGGCGTATAGGGGGTTGGGGGTAACGCCCCACACTTTCTTGATCCGGTCGTGAGTGGGGTGATGTGATCAGCATCACGCCTCTGACCGCCTTTACCCCCCAGGGTTTCCTCCAGGTACCCATGTTATTCGACGCTGGGTGGGCGCCGGGGCCGCTTCCATCGTTAGAAAAGTTCCCGGATTTGAACCGGCCGGGGATCGAACCCGGGACCTTTAGCATGGTAGTCAGACGCGTTACCGACTTTTTTTTCTTTTTATTTCCTTTTTACATTTTCAGAATACAAACACAGACTTTTTAGGTTTTATTTACATAGTATGCATAACAGTTAAAAAATTTGCATACGTAGTATGCATAGCATATGAAGAAATATGCTGATATTCTTGATGCATATATATTTCAAATTTCTCACGAAAATCCTGTTTCTTATAGGTAGTAATAAACCAAGCATAATTCCCTAATATCCATTGCACACTATTTAACTTTGTTTTCGGGTAATATGTAAAACTTGGACACAAAAGGTGATCAATCGTAATTTGCCTCTCGCTTGTTCTGCATATTATACTAATCATTTTCGTGATATATTCCCACGTTGATTTTCTAATTTTGCACTCACTGATTAAGTGTTCTATACTTTCATCTACATTACACCATTTACACTGCGGATTCTCCGCTAATCGGAATCGATGAAGTTGCGTTCCAGTTATCAAGATGTGGTGAACAATACAATACCATGCAGACCGTATATTTGTTGATAAATGTGTTGCATGTACATTTATCCAAACTCTGTTCCAAAGAACACGAGGGTTCTTCAACATTATTTTACATTTATGGTGCATAGTCTTACGTTTAATTTTGTATATATTTTTTACAGTGGGTATTTGAAAGTTGTCCGATAATAACAAAGTATAGCATATTTCTACAATAGAATCTACCAAGTATTGATACTGTTTGGGAATAGTGCTTACATCAATTGGATATTCTAACACAATAGTGTTCAAACATTGCTTTAGAATCGTACCTGTCAGACCATCAGAGTGATTTACCATTGCTGCAATGTTAGCCTGAATCATCAGTGAGCCACCGCGGCCACATTATTATTACTGTATTATTAGCATTTTACCAAGTAGGACGACGTTTACAAACAATGAAGCCAGTGGCGGCTTGTAACCACTAACCACACATTCGCAATTATCTCGAAAACGGCTCGTTTGCAAACCCATGTTTACTGATACTTTTTTGCTGCTACTATCGTGTACTTTCAACTGTGTCAGTTTGCGCTATTACTTATGATACACCCTGTATAGAGCAAGCAGTCTCTTACGTTTTTCTACTCTTATCGATATTTGACTACATTGTACATCTGGCGTAGATTTTCGTTAAGGGTAATTCCCCACATCTTGAGACGAGTACAAGTAGCCTGTAGGGATGACGCACCCAGTTACGTGTTAAATAATGGTTTTTTTTTTTTTTTTTTTTTTTTTATACTGAGAACGTCACTCTTTTTCCCGAGGTGTAAGAGGTGACCCTTTCTGAAGACATCCAAATGTCAACCTCACTTCCTCGTAACGAGGCTCTGGCGCCTTGACCTGCAGCTCTGTAGGGCTCGTGTTGGGTCGTCCCTGTACGTTTATGATAGTCTCTTCATCTCATTTGATCACCATTCATCATCATCAGCGACGTTATAGAACAAAAATCAAATGAAATTCTTCAAGGGATGGGCCTCCCCCATGTCGCAGTGGTAACGTCGTCGCCTTGCAATCAAGGGGTCCCGTGTTCGATACCCGGTGGAGGCACAAGTGGTTCGGATCCCACTTTAAACTGTAGGTACAGTCCCGATTAACCTTACTGTGCATAAAATGGGGCTATACTGCACGATAGACCCTTGTGTTTTACCATTTCGGCGTGAAAAAAATGTTCAGTCGTAATACTTCATTCGAGCTTCGATTTGGCACTGTGCATTTTTCAATTAGATGTTCCTGTTCTGTGAAATAATACAAACTTTCGTACATTACTTACCATAGCTTCTTCCCTGTATCTACATTCATGTTGTAAACGCACAGTATTGCCAGGTCGAACTTTGGTTTTTAACGGGGATATAGATGCTAATTTCCACTAGGATTCAACTTTCTTTATTTCGCGTTTTCATCCGTATTTACGATTGTCGTTTCATTTTTTAATATTGAAGTTTTTATTTTTGAATAGCTGCAAAATATTTTAGTTATTTTAAATTGTTTTTCTTCAATTTGTGTGGGAAATATATATTTTTTGTTTATTTTGGTGTTCAAGGTTTTCTGATCGTTGTGCGATAAATGAGACCATGACTTCACTTGTCTTCCTTTTCGCTCAACGTGAGGACAACCTTGTGTTGTGACGTTATTCGAGGAATGCCTACGTTGTTAGGTTAGGTCAGTTAGGTTTGGTTTTCTTATCATAAATACGCTGTAAATGTAGTATTATTTGTGCTAAGATAACGAAAGCCAACAACCCTTACATAACAAATTAGGCTCATTATGCTTCATTCTTAATGGAGGTTCCTCAAACTTAAAACTATGTTGTTTTTTCACTTCGAATTGTTTCCTCACCATAAATCCTACATTTCTGGAATCCTTGATGCATACCCTTTTCAACGATGTATCATACATATCTGTATCAGGGGGTTGTAAGGGGTGACCTTCCACGTAGTACACCCAACTGTCAACCTCACTTCCACGCAGTACACCCTGGACTGCATTTTGCAGACGATCGAGGCTCTGGCGACTGGCACTTTGGCCAGTATAATTTTGTGTGTGTTGTCCTGCTTTTTGTCCTTGTGTGCGCCCCTTTACAGCCTCAGCTTTTAACGAACGTCAGAATATTTTAAGATTTTAGTTGTGCAACGTTAGAGTTGTTCTTTGTAACGATAAGGGGCTGGACCCCGTATAATGTGACGGGTGCAAAATTCATCATCTTCGCGATTAGCGAAAAGTGGCAGAAAAGTGAAGTAAAATAACTGAACCAATCAATCATTTTTTTGTTGGCCTACTAGCGTATATGAGCATTGAGTGCATGTTAAACTAACGTTGACAAACCTTTTAAAATTATCAAAGTGCAGATAATAAATACTACTAATTGCTTACGAGGGGGTTATGTAATACCTGGGCCCTACATGACACCAGCGCATTCCCAATCTTTGCGATTACGTTGTGTAGTAACGGACGTTGCTCTACCAGCAAGGGGTGACTGTTCGATGTTCTTTTGCTACCGCGAAAGCGTTGCAAATCCCATATGAAATTACAGTCTGTGCATTAAGTAGATTTCAATGCAACCGAAGCTCAATGTTTCACGGGTTCGACAAAAGTGAGTGACGTCGGGGCGCTCGGTTCTTCGTCCTCCGCGCTTCAAGGCCGCTCGGCGTTGCTCGAAAAGCTTCTTTCAGTGCGGAGGATATTTGCTCAGCTGTTTGCCAAGTTGCGAAAGAATGTGGCTGACAAATTAGGAGACGAATAAGAACATTAGTCTCTCGAACTCTTCCAAGGTTTCTTCTCGAGTCACGTGTCCGCAAGGGAGGGAATGTAATCCCTGCCTTCGGGATATTGTAAAATGTTGCTATGCATATTCGTGTCGCTTCATTGAAGAGCATTTGCCTGGTCGTTGTTTGTGTTTTATGGTAATCACGGTCTAGTTAGTATGTGTGTGTCGTGTATGAGATTGTAATGAAGCTGTTGTGAAGAGAATCGCAAGGTTTCTTTCAAGTTTTTCCTATTAACGTTGTATGCAGACTCCATAGCTTGAGCGGTTGGTTGCGGGCCGCACTATATATAATTTATATTATAAATATAATTTTTAGTAAATATTACAGGAAAGGGCTATAATAATATATACAGTATATGTAAAAGTTTGGTAGAAATGCGCAGACATAATTAAGACCTAATGAAAAGTGAGGATTTTTTTTTTTAAAGTGGCAAATCATTCCTGTTAGGTTTCTGCTTAGTCGTGCGAAGGAGCACATTTTAGTGTATGTGATTTTTTTTTTTTTTTTACAGTTATAACATGCGGCAATATGGCCTCACGATCGCGTACTGATAACGTAATCTCATTTTAATCAAGGATTTCGGGTTTCGTACCCGGTGATGGCATTTGAAACTGTAAGCCTAGAGCCTGAGCGGCCTATTTGACTGAGGTGAACTTAAAAATAACTTTGACTTTTTTGTTGCCACCACAGGGTTTTATGCAAGTAATCCCGTACGATCTTCATGGACGTGATATGAGTAAACGCGAAAAGTGGTGTGCTCATCCATGGCGTGTAGATTGTTGGAAATCCCAGTAGTTCTTCGGCCTGCTGTACTTTCACCATACATTTTCTACAACTAGCTGCTGTTCCGCTAACGCGATTTGCATACATATGTTATCGCGTTTCAGAGTGATTAGATGGATTTCAAATTTTGATATACTCATTTGGAGTTTACAACACCACAGTGGTAAGTCAATTTGAAGAAATATCTCATAAGAATTTACTCGTACTTTATGCCTTACAAGTGTGACGAATAACATAAAGGAGATAGTAGAATTCCTGCCTTTCTCACCGCAGCATGTGCGTTCTCACTGACCCCACAGCAGTACAATGGGATTTTTCAGCTCTTCCGCAGCTGGTACCCAGCCGTTGGCCTCCTAAGTCACCAGATCGTTCGCTGTGCGACTTCTCGTTTACTTACTACAACGGGAGCATACAAGTTACTGGAGACATCTAGCGGTAACCTCAATAATCTCAGTTTTCGTTTGGTTCATCAACAGAGAAATGAGCTATTTTGATATCCGATGTGCCATTCTGAATCACGGTATAATTCAAATTATTTATCCGGTTTATACCAAGTATTAAGCTTTTGTTATATTTTCTAATATTATTGTATTCATATGCAATGTAACATTCGGATATTATTTAAAAATTTTTAATTTTGCGTGTAATTTTAGTAGGAGACAGAGCCGAAGAAAGTACCTCGCCTACTATCCCATATACAATTAGTCTGTTACTCACAATGTTCTTCGTACAGGGCAAAGGTATCGACAGAGTTGGGTTTGCTAGACAGCCTTTACATAAGAATCAGGAGTTTTGGGACAACGTGATTTTGTCAGATTAAACCAAAATAAACCTCCCCGGATCAGATGGTGTGTTCAGAGTGTGGAGGAAGGCAAATACGCAGGACAATGTTGCCAATGCAACGTCTTCGGTAAAACATGGTGGACGATCTATTATGATCTGGGCCTGTATGTCGACTAAGGGAATTGGGAAAATACAAGTCGTTGGTGGAATCATGGACACGCATGTCTAATAATATCCTGAAGAATAACATTAAAAAAAAAGGGCCCAGCAAATGGGGTGCCACGTGTGTTCACGTTCCATCAGGATAACGAAAGCAAACATACTGCTCAACTCAACAGGGACTGGTTGGTTTTGAATGTACCAATGCAGTTGAAACCACTAGTTCAAACTTCGGATCTGAATCAGATTGAGCATTTATGGACATTTTTCAAGATACTTGTCCATAAACATGAGTGCAAGTCAGAAGATGATCTGAAGAGGGCCGTCGTTTTAGAGTGGGAGGGAATCAGCCCAGACACCTGCAAGACCTTGGTCACTTCTATGCACAGGATATTCCAAGCAGTTAATAAGGCGAAGGGTTATGATTCTAACTATTAAATTGTCTCATTTTGTAACTTTGTTTCTTTTTCTGTTTTCATTGCAAGTTTATTAACAGAAATGTGACACAAAAGTAGCTTGTTTACACTAAAATGTACGTTTTTCGTTATTAATAAAGTTTATGGGGAAACAAACGGTTGTAAATAAATCACTATATGTGTTTAACTACATGTAAGGAGAATACCTAATGCACTAAGGCTTGTAATTTTTGCTATCTTTTTCTTCTCGCAATTCATCTGTACAAACTTGTGAGTAACTGTATAAGGAAACTCATTACATTGGCATATTTAATTCTCTTGAAGCTTCCGGATTTTATTGCGTGTGAAGAGAATTCGTTAGACGTTATCAGTGTTTGTGACCAAACGTCAGAATGCCTTGTTCACAGCATTCTTCCTTCGCTGTGAATATATGGAGCGAAATAATTGATTCGGGTAGTAAAACAGCCTGTAGTTTATTTTTACATGTTGTTATTACATGCTAACAAACATTCTACCATATCCACGCACTGCATAACTGCAGCAGCAAAAAATCAGCCAAAACTAGGTCGGTAGTACAATAGGTTGATATGTCAAGTGACACGGGTTCGAGGCCTGGTAGAGCCTGCATTTTTCGCTGAAATTTTCACGTAGAGACATGTAATTTGCTAGAATTTCGGAAGAGACCCGGTGGATGCGTACTGCACACTGTTTAAAGAACAGGTCATTGAAAATTTGCCATCATATTTTAGATAATGTTAAAGGTTTCGGTCAACTATTTAGTAATAAACTCGTGCGAAGTGCTTTCGTCATACTGTAAGACATCACATAATGCTTATTTTTAAAGAACACAAAAACCAAAGTTTGCTTGCAAATTGCGGAAACACATGGTTTTGTGGAAATGTTACGCAAGCTGCTAGTTGAGTTTTCCCCATTTTATCATGGGACAATCCGCCTTAATAGCTTTGATGTGTTTCAGCAAGCCTGCATTACACTTCGTAGAACGTGGCACGCGTCATCCTTAGGGGCCTGGATTTTTCAACGTTACTTTTATTGTGAATACGTATTTGCATTTTCAGTTTCATGGCTGCTTTAAAACTTTTCCTACAAGTACACATTTTTAATATGATTTACACATTCTTTGTAACTGGAGTAACAAATAAAATGTTACCCAAATACTTAACAAAGCGGTAGTGAAGGATTTATTTACCTTGGCGGTGTCTAAGCGCTTATGGAGCGCTCGTTTCACCTCCCCATTCCAAATGTTTTAGAGTTCAGTTCCCGGTCTGTACCTGGGGAAAGTGAGCGAATTAGGTTTGAGAACCTTAGCATTGTAATGTGTCCATTCCTTCATCTATTTCATCATTATTCATCCTCATCGTTACCATTACTCTAAACATGAAGGACGTTAACGTCAGAATGCCAATAACCAGAAAAACCTATTCTATTTTATAGAGATGACCCTAATCAATATAAGCAACTTTGCGTCACCGTTGGGGACGCTACTGGCGATGAGAATAACTGGCGCGTCGATAGAAAAACGTGATGAATCATGTGGTGGAGTGGTCAACATAAAGCGCTACGAAGCCAAATCTCTCTCTCTTTGTTAAGGCGTGGCTGTATCATTCCGTTTGTCCCATCATCAATTTCATCAGTTAATGTTTTATCCTCATCGTCGCGATTAACGTAAGAGATAGAAAAGCCGCTTAAAATTACCGAAGAAACGATAAAACATTTGCTGGTCGGGACTTGAAATCGGAACCTTTGGAAGCGTGTTTCTAACACTGGTATTCTCTGTTTGTTACGTCGCTTTACTTCCACTTTGGCTAATCGCGACGGTGAGTGATATGAAATTGATGAAACGATACTCACAAAAAATACCACCATACCCAGACCGGGATTGAAACCCTGGACTGGCGCCGTAGCGCGATGTGCAAACCACTCCGTCACAGAGGTCCTCCCCCTTTCTCATCTCAATATTTTGCCTCACTTTTCTTTCACTTCTGGGTAATCGCGACAGAGCGATGAAATAATGGACAGTATCACAAGAGCACACCAGCGTCCGGGACGCGAATCCAATCCGAAACTTTTGATAGCGCGAGTCGACCACTGAACACACTCGGCTAACCGAGTCGACTACACTTATATCTAGCGTAGTATATTGCAGTATGGATTATTTGGACAGCCTGTCTCCTCTCCGACGGAGTTTTGGAAACGTGTCTTATTGCAATAAAGGGGCGCAAAGTGATCCCTGTGATGCACAGTGCACTTAAAACCAGGCTGGTTAAAGATCCACGAACTCATAAATCCTAACGGGTTCTGTTGGGTTCCGCAACAGGACCCATACCTTTTTTCTCGCGCAATTTAAATTCGGTCCAATTTGCGTATTGTTTCATTGAAAAAAGGTTCCTAGTATTTTAAGTCATCTTGAAAAGAGGTTCCTGGACTGTTTTTAAATTTATGTGGAAAAAGGTTCCTGGACCGTATTTAAACATCCGGAGAAAATGTTCCTGGACCAAATTGAAATATTTTACAGATAAAAAAGTTTTTTTACGGTCCAGGACTCATTTACGCTTGCTGGTTTTCTCTCCTGGACCGGAATTGAATTTATTTAGAATTCCTTGACCCTTTAACAACCCTGCTTTAAACTGTAGGTGTAGTTCAGGTTAGCCCATGTGAGCATCCAGGTGGACTTAAAACAAAGTTTGACAAACTTTTAACTCCCTTCGCCTTTTAACACACATTACCGTAACTGCCACCGAGGCAAGCAAAAATCGTTACTTGTTGAACAACCTTCCAGAATAGTTGCGGCTATTCTTTCTCATAATGACGGCGTTGCCTCGCGGGTATGTATAAATCATGGTGAGCGCCATTGAACTAGAAAATGTATGAACTGGCACTTGACCTTCAGTATAACTGCCGACATCGAAGAAAGGCTGCCGCAGGCGTCAAAAACGGAGAATCAGAAAAACTGATGCACACAGCAAATTTTTAACATATTGTTCATAACCTACTCATCAAATTTGCTTTTGGCAATATTGTGTCATATTAGGGTATTAACTTATTCCAGGTTTTTTAATCCAATCCCGATCTCGAGTTCTCCCGATGGCGTAGTGGTAACGCTGTTGCCTCTTAAACAAGGACCATCGGGTTCGATTCCCGGTCGAGGTACAGGGCATTGCACAATTGTTCGGATCCCACTTTAAACTGCAAGTCCTGGCCAAATTAGTCCATCTATGACATAGTACGGGACAAAAGCAACTGACCCCCTCATTAACTAATCATCCACTGGCATGGTTTTCGAGAAAGTAACATAGATACGAATGTTAATGATTACTTTCAGTATTTTATATGTTCGATCTAATACATGTTTTTTCAATACTAGGGTAAAGACCCCGAATATGAGGATAGGCACCTAAAATGAGACCCCCATGTATCTCGTAAACAAAGAGCTGCACCCTAGTGGAAAGCAGCTGAAACACAAGGAGGAATCGCGCCATTGCACTGGAAGTCACGTGAGCTCCTTGTGTGTAGAGTTGGTGACGCAGCGAATGTGAAAAAGAATGCGTGCTCGTGGAAATTTTGCTGCAGTTTGGAAATTAGCTGCTGAAAATGGATAAGGTAATTTCTTACTGATCCCCTTTTTACTGTGTTTCGTAGTGGTGAGTGTGTGTGTTGTACCATGTAATTAGTTGCTAGTTTTCGTCCACTTGTAAGAGATATAGCGTTGTTCATTTGTTTACCCTGCGAAGGTCCTATTATGAGACCTGGAAGAGGTTCAATATATGAGACCGGTCTCATAATAGGACTACTATAATAATGAAGGGTCTCATATTAGGAGTCACAAAATATATCTAATATTTTACGTTGATTTTCATCATTGCTTTTCCTAATTTGGGAGTTACGTTGCAATTATGTTACCAAGAACCTGTGCTTCTGGTTATAGACAGTCACTACTCCCACGTAAGAAATATAGCAGTGATTGAAAAAGCGAAAGAACACAATGTTTCCATTATCTGTTTACCGCCACACTCGACGCATAAAATGCAGCCTCTAGACGTAGGTTTCATGTTTCCCTTCAAAACATTTTTTCGCGCAAGTAGTTGAAACATGGTTGCATCAGAATCCAGGAAATCCACTAAAAATAACTAAAATTGCCAGAATATTGTCAGGTGCATACAACAGAGCAGCTACTATGGAAACATCTGTTAATGCATTTCGAAAGACTGGTTTATTCCCTTGTAATAGATACATTTTTCGTGATGAAGAATTTGCAATACACTCTGTCATCTCTAAAAAGAAAAGAGGAATGTAACAGGTCAGTCAGTTGAACTACCCAAACGTTACGTGGATCCCCAACCAAGCTGCCACAGGTTAGGCCAACTTGAACAGGAACAGGAGCCTGAAAGCAGTCCTATTCAGGCTACGCAGTCTTCAACAGTACCACCCCCTGATGACGATGCCATTGTAATGCCAGAAGACATTGAGCCACTGCCCACACTAGACAGCCCATCTCTTACCAACTCCGGGAAATCTCGCGTAGTGTATCAACCAGTAGTTATAACAACAACACCATACAAAAAAGACTTGCAGATAATTCGAAGAAATGGAAGAAGGAAATGAAGAAGAACCTGTTTGGTGGGGTTGTTACAGGCACTCACAGTAGGAAGCCTACTGAGGTAAACAAATAGCAGCAATCAGATTACTCGCGTTCTACTTCACGTAAGAAGAGGAAGGTTGTATCATAGAAATGTGAAGAATCCACAGATGAGTCTGAAGAATCTTTCTCATTAGCAGAATCATCTGACAGTTTAGAATTAGATGAAGATGAATATGATACAGAATGTGTATTTTGTGGTTCATCGTATTCCAAAGATCAATGTGGTGAAGAGTGGGCTCATGCTCATTGTGGTGCAGATGCCACATTTGTGTGTTCCATGTGCAAAAATCAAAAGTAAACGCATGATGAACTTCGTTTCTACCAGGTAGCTACTTCATTTGTAACACAATGTAGGTCTTTTCACAGTTTCATTTGAAGTTAACCAATTTTGATGACAACAGGACAGCTACTAGGATAGCATAGAAGGAACATTTTGTTTTGTATTTTTAGCATGCTAAAAATAGTCAGTTTCTTTTTTTAGAATAGCCTAATCTTTTTAAACATGGTGTAAAAATAATATCGTTTCACTTATAGTTGGGTAAGAAAATAACTTAGTTCATTTATTTAAAAAATAATTTAGTTCAAAGATTCAAATGATTCATATAACCCAAACAAGGTCGGGGTCTCTTATTCGGTACCCCCTATAAAAATAGCTCAGTAGCACTTGTGTTCATTTTTTTGTTTATAACTTATGGTTGTTACTTATTTTTATATTCCAATACCTTGTATCATGAAATAGACTCCCTACAAAATATATTTTTTTTAAAAAATCAATCGTTTATGTTTTAATTAACAAGTAAATCGAATTCTACCAAAAGGGTCTCATATTCGGGGTCTTTACCCTACTACTATTTTTTTTTAAAGTTTATTGTAGTGGTCGTGTGGGCGCATTTTCCTCTAATTTGCTGATCAGTTGTTCTGCCAGCTAGGGGACTTGAAATTGTTATGCAATCGTTGAAACGCACACTAGAATTCCTGTAATTTATATTCGTATTAGTCATACAAGCAATGTAATGGAAAAAATCGAGCAGTTCCTTTTTTTGGTAGAATTTTAAGGTTTTCACTTTGTCTCACCCGTGTAATATTGAAATAAAAATAATTAAATGTTTGTGAACATTGTTAAAACAGCAATTTGGTGGAACCAGTAGCTATTAATACCGTAGAAACTAACGTGTGAAAATTCTATATGGAGGCACAAAAGTCTATCCCGGAAATCGAAGGGCAGGACATGAATGAATTATAATTTGTTCTCACGCTTCGGGGAGCTTCAGTCCCGTGATGTTCCAAGCAATATTCTGGCACACTGAATTACTTCTTTGACTTTTGGATTATGTAACAGCAGGAAAGATTCCCAGTGTTATCCGTGAATCGAATCCGGGTCGCTCATGCTAGCAGGCACGTTATTTCCGCTGTAACGGGTTACGTTGCTATCATCGAACCGTTCTCTTGGTGCAATTTCTTGGATGTCTTTGTAAGCACATTGAGCAGTGGTTCGGATCCCGCTTTGGGTGGACCTTGGCCACCGTGGTTGAGTTCTCAACTCGGAACTTCACCTTCCAAGGTTTCGGGTTCAAGTCCATGCTGGGCCTTCATGTTCCTTGAGTGAGTGTCCCTTCATCGGTTTTCTCCTAACCCGGAGTGGAAATGCGTGGGAAATTTGCCGTGTTTCTGGAAAATCAATATTTTTGTGGAAGTGCACTAAAAATGGTTGTAGAAGAAAAGAAAAGCAAGAAATTTTAAATGTGTCGTGGACAAACTATGCTACAGTTCGACATACTGAGTGGTTACAGTAGAAATTGCATATTTACTACTCTAGGAAAAGGGGTCATATTTTGAACTATTTTCACCTAGAAGTCTACCTCAGTAAGTGGCTATTGTCATTTACCACTTTCTTGTTGCAGTTGTTCGTTTTGGTTTTTCTTTGGTACATGCTAGGATTAATACATATTACTAAATTTCACTGATTTATGTATTATTTATGCTGCAATTATGATTTTTATGAAAACTTTTATGATTAGTCAATACATAGCAAGTATTACATAAAAACTCACCCGTGACATCCCTATCTAAACACTTAATTTGTGTTCAGTTTTCCTTCTTGTTATTACTTCTAACTTTGTTTATTAGTGGGTGTCTAAGTGGTGTTTGGTTAGAATGTAGTGTCATTCTTGCACAAGAAAGTCTGGGAATTTTGTTTTTACTAAATTGTAGACACCCTGTGGAAAAGGGCGAAAAATGGGAAAAATTGAAATAACTTTTTACTTTTGAAGCAGTAAAAGTTATGCGCATTAAAACATTAGAACATCATTCATCTTCTTAATGGCAGAGAAATAGATATTCGAGTAAAGCAACTAAAATACAACAATGCATTAGTAAACGATCGTAGTCTTGTAATGCTTAAAAATTATTTATATGTTAACACTGGTATTAATACAAACACAAGATCCCAAGGCATAGTATGCCGAGAGAGACAAGATAAGTTGATTGTGACAACGTAGCCTTCGGCATGCAGCTTGATACATGCTTATGGAGCATACAAGCTACAGAGCCAACATGATGCTAGATACAGCCAATCCCAAAACGTGAGAGATGATCAAAATGTCTGTACGAACAACACGATAGTCTCTCATATTATCACTTATGACTTAAATCTAATCACTGCACATTATCTTATCTATCAAAGGATTGGGTACACTGGACTTGTCATTTCTTTGTTTTGTAAAGGTAGTTTACACGGTGCGAGAAACTGAGCAGGTTACTGGCAGTAAGTGGCCAGGGGCACTTACCTGCTGCAAGCGAAATCATATGATTAGGTCGATGCGTAAAGAGTGCTGGAGAAGATTGCAATCACCGCACTCCGTAGTCGACAGGTTCTGAGTTCGAACCCCGGCCAAGACAGGTTAACCCGTGTTGGTCCCTTGCTTAAATTAAACTCCCTGCCTTCAAAACAGCTCAAGTTTTGTTACACCCACTTGTGTATTTGCTCTTTAATATTTACTGATGCATAGAAAATATTGTACATTTCTCGATCCGTATTCGGTACGGAGTGAAATCTTCATGCCTGGGGTCCAATTGGATCCCATGGTACCTGTGTAACTGCATTTTTTCGTCATTTGATTGTTGCTATTGTTACGCCTTCCACCTAATTCTCTGTTCTAATAATACAAAGCTGTGGAATGCAACTTGGAAATCGAACTGGCTAAGAAGCAACAATGTTATATTTGCCCAAAACAGAGAGACAAGAAAGTGAGAACATTTTGCAATGTTTGCAGCCATTTTGTTTGTGCAGAACATTGTAAGAAAGTACTCAGATATAAGAATAGTTTGTAAAATAATTGATTAGACTTTTTCTAAATCTGCATTTCCCTTGCAATAGGTTTCAGAGTTCCTTGAATCAGGTGAATGGACAGTGTGAGTCTATCTTGTTACCATTAGATTCGTAAAACTTGAAAGAAAGGACATTTCGTACGATACTTTTACTACCAAGAGTAAACATATGATTTTCTTTGCTTTAATACAAATCTTGTCTTTCGCGCTACGACGCCAGGGGTCCGGGGCTCGAATCCTGGCATGGGCATGGGAAATATTTTTATTGCTTCTGCTTGCAAACTTCAAAGATCATTTGTAAATGCCTGAGTCGTTATCACTTTTTTGGTTATTTTACGTAGCTTTTCTGCCTGTTTTGGCAAATCACGACGACGAGTTTGAGCAATGATATGATGAAATTGATGATACTCCTGCCCAGGCCGGGATTCAAACCCGACACCCCTGGCGTCGTACCGCGGTGCGCGAACTCTGTCGCTTTATAAACCTCCCTCTAGGTGTCGAGTATCGAAATATAGTGTGTGAACATAATATGCAGGGTGTTATAGCACAAACTTTTCAACAGCGTAAAATGTCATTAAGGAAAACGACTTTATGTCCGAAGAAATCGCATAGTTAAATTATTTGGTTCAATGAAACACATGAACAAGACCGAGATTCTCTGGCACCGTGTCTCGGATTGGTCTCGATTTCCATAAGCCCCTACCGAATATGGTACATCCGTATGCATTGGTTACGGATTCCTGAACAAACTTGCTTACTTGGTGTCTTCTGTATGGTAGGTTCGCTGGTGTACCAATTGTGTCCTTTATCGGTAATAGTTGTTGTTTATCAGACGATGCTCTCACCAAGCTAACTTCTAACATTCAATATTTATTTGGTAAGGCTATCAGTCCAAAGCTACATGTGTTTGTAGATCTGGTAGTTTGAGTAGTTAGCGGTTGATGCCGACGGACGGATATTTTATCAGCTTTTCCTGATACGCAACTTATGACTTGTGTTTTCGCTTTTCATGGTGTAGGCGTTACTGATTGGAAGTTCGTTGCTTTCCGGGAATAAAGTGAATATTGGTTAAGTTTTCTTCTTAGACGAGTAAAATTATTGGTTAAGCAGAGGTGTTCATTTTAAATCAACCTCCCTCAGCTTCACGACTCATCACCTGACTGTTCACCTCGCGACTCGCAAACCCTCACAAGTCTTCCGCATGGTGAGGATGAGGTTTAAGTCCACTTTATGTCAAGGTAGTTTGATTTAAATCGGGTGATTTAAAAAGAAAATCTCATTTATATCACTTTAAAGAATGTATAGAATTATGTACACAAGGAATTGTACATATGAGAATAACTTTTTTTTTATTTACTTAAAGTTTCAGATACAGTACTGAAAGACCATTTTATACTGAAACTGTAGCAACAAGAAAAAATAAAAGACAATACAAGATGGCAGATGCAAAACATAAATTGTTACATATATATTCTTAGTGATTGTCGGAAACTGTGTTCTGACAAGAAAATATCTGTATTTACAGGCAGGTTATTATATAAGTGGGGGAGCCTATAGCAAAGAGACCGCTGTAGGAGAGAGAGCCTTGTAGCAGGAATGTGAAAGAGCTTTACGTTGCGGGTTGGCAGTGCGGGGACTCGTAGATGAAATTGGTTGACAAGGAATTCGGGTTTAATTTTGCCATCAATGATTTTATGCAAAAATTTCATGTCTGCTAGTTCGTGACGAGTGTGTGGTAACTGGATGTTCAAAATAGACATAATATCTGTTTTATGGAGTTGTCTGAGAGAAGGAATTATATGGCGAGGAAACTGCTGAGGACAGAATCAATCCTGGAAAGATTAGTTTTAGAAGCCATGGTCCAGTTGGGAGAGCAGTATTCAAGAATGGAAGAGAGAAAGGATTTGAAAAATATGCTAATGGTTGATTGGTTATGTATTTCAGGGAATCTATACAGAATGCCAAGGAGACGCATGGCTCGTTTAGTAGTATATGTAATGTGGTCATTGAAGTTTAGATTTTCATCGACGATAACACCAAGACCTTTTTTAGATGAAACATTTTTGATGGGATTGTATTTTAAGGAAATGGTGAGGCCGGAGCATTTCTGAGGATTCATTTCAAGTTTCCACTGGCGACACCACATCTTGTTGTAGGATTAGTGAATCGCGTTCAGATTAAATTTCTTTTACAGTCATCGGTGAAAGTACATTAATCTCGTAATCTTTGAATGGTGTTTATTAATATTGTTACAGTGAAAATTCATGCAAAATAACAAAACACACACTGTTGCTATCAGGAAATTTTCTGTAAAATTACTGTGAAATGTCTGTACTTGAAACGTAAGTGAAACTGCAAAATGTGTGCAAGATTACGGTGCAATTAATCGAAGCACTTCAATTTGACTGTGAGGTCACTGGCGCGCGAGCTGCATATCACCGTAAAGTCACGGTGAATTTTTTTACATTACATCTTGATAATGGAAGTTTAAATCGACATAAGTTATTTTGATTGCCACGTCCATCTGCCTATTAAATATAATAGCATCATGATGTTTTTACGAACCAAGAAATTGTCACATAAAAGTGGTAGCTCACCACGTATTTATATCTGGGAAGAAATTGCATGACTCCGGGAACTTGGATATCTTCGAATTAGCATCATCTCTCGTTCTCGGTATCTTGATTATCATTGCACGTGATTATTTTGTGCCCTTCAACTCCTTCCGATTTCCTATCCAAATGACTACATTTTAATTACAGCTAACGTAAGCAGTGGAGAATCGTCTCCTCTTATTTGTAAACGATTGCATGGACGTTATCAGTAGGCCAATGTCCTGTCCATATCTATTCTCCGTATCTTATAGTAATTGCAGCGCGTAGTGACGTATACCGTATTTTCATAGATAACATATTTTTGTCCAATTGCGTAACTGTGAAATATTAATAGTAGCCGGAATGCTAAGTAAGTGTACATGGAAGTTTACAAGATTGGTTATGCTCAGAGTTGTTGGAAAAATGCAGGAGTATTATCGTGTGACACATTGAACAATTTTTTTGATATGCTTAAAAAAATGTAAGTAAATCGAAAACCGTGTGAATTTAGTTTTAGTGGGAAAAGAATACGGCTCATGTCATTATTTTACCAAGATGTTAAGTCTGCTGGCATTTTATCACAGGAACTGCCTTTTCTCGCCTTCAGTTCACTAAATACTTAAATTATATTCTTAATCGATTGTGTTCAGTTAGTTACTTCTTTTCTGTATTTACATGGTAACGCGAGCAGTTTTCACACCTTCGTAGTAACGATCATGAACTGTAACAACTGCAGTTATATACCTAGTCTTACCATAAATACTGTCCCAAAGTTGTAAGTAAATAGACACAAAATGGTGAGAGATATTGTAATATCAGAATAACATGAGGTGCATGGATGCATTATGAACCAAAATCACAAATAATTATTCGAAATGGCCACCTTTAGCACTGACACACTTCTGAAGTCTTCGTGGCCACGCATCAATTGAATTACGCAACACATCGACTGGAAAATGAGCAACTGCCTTCAGAAGAGACCGACCGCTTTAAACTTTCAATATTGGGATGTCTGTTCTTCCAAGCCATCTCCTGAAGGTTGGACCAGAATTTGTAGTCCAAAGGGTATAGGTCCGGACTTGCAGAAGGCCAATCTTAAGTGGAAATGAAGTCTGGAACATTTGCTATGAGGGCACGCTCCATTTCTGTGAAAAAGGGGTAAAAACATCAGCCAAAGTGTACCAGCAGACAGTGCTTGAAGAACGATGCAAGAATCTTACCGACACCATCTTCCATGGAGAGAACTAGAGCTTACAGCAGGGGACAGCTCCAGCACACAAAGCACTCACCACCCAGCAGTGGTTGGAGGCAAATGTTCCTGACTTCATTTCCACGTCAGATTGGCCCTCTGCCAGTCCAGACTTAAACCCTTTGGACTACAAATTGTGGTCCAAGCTTCAGGAGATGGCTTGCAAGAAGAGACATCCCAATATTGACAGTTTAAAGCGGTCTCTTCAGAAGGCAGCTGCGGAGTTTCCACTTGATGTGTTGCGTAATTCCATTGATGAGTGGCCACGAAGACTTCAGAAGTGTGTCAGTGCTAAAGGTGGTCATTTCGAATAATTATTTGTGATTTTGGTTCATAATGCATCCATGCACCTCATGTTATTCTGATATTACAATATCTCTCACCATTTTGTGTCTATTTACTTACAACTTTGGGACAGTATTTATGGTAAGACTAGGTAATCATATGGACAAGTAGATTCAACTGTGTAATCGTGTGTTTCACTTATTTTGTAACACGACCGATTTTGCACCTCCTTGAAATTCTGCAGAACTTTTGAATGTAGCCCGCATTTTCCTTAACATTAATGCCATGACCAAAATACTACCGTGTAAAGTGAGAAATCTTACGGCATTTCAGATGCAATGGCATATTTCATGACATTTCTCAAGGATAGAATCGGTTCTATTTCCGTAGCATAACCAATCAGAAGCGACCTCTAGGTCACGAGAGAAGTTGTAATGGCGGCCGAGTGAGGTGTAAACAATGGATCACTTCACATTTGTAAAAGCCGAAAACTATTGAACCGAGAGTAAAAACGTTTTCTACAAAAAAGTTATTACGTGGCGCTGTTTAAATACATACATTAAAGCGTATACAGTACACGCATGGAAGAATACATTAGTTGTTTCCATTGTCAACATCGGGCACTGGCTGATCTAGTATGCCTTTCGTGCTATATATAGCTACACTCCTCACAAAAAGTTTGGAATATTGTTACGCTAGACAACAGGGGATAGACACAGCCTTGTAATGCAACAACACATAATATCTGACTGGTGGACGTTTTCGTCTTTTCGCCGACATATGCCACCGTGCCTAGCACTTATTGCACAATGTAATAATATTCCAATCTTGTAGCTAATATAACAATATCCCAAACTTTTTGTGAGGAGTGTATTATCTGACTTTCTCTGCACGCTTCGCATCGAAATTGCCAAAGCTAACCGGAATGCTACAGGAAATGGTTCCATGTAAAGTATTGTCCGCTATAAAAAAAAAGCCATATGATTTTGGGAAGCATTTATGCTAAGGGAAATGCTTTCATCTAAATAGGGCCTAACATGACTTTGGACAGTGGTGAGTCGTAGCAATTAATTAATATACTACTTCGTTTTCACTCGTGCAATGCGAAAACGCTGGAAATTCTTGAAACTAGTGAATTTATTTCCCAACGTTCGGAAACGCATCTTCCGTAGTCACCACAAATTTTCGTCGTGTTTTCCTGCTCAAGTAGAAATGCGTTAATTACTTTTCGATTCAGGCATCAGCGCTGTAAATTCTCCCACGCACGAGTTTCGTCGGTGGCGCAGAAGGGTGTTTAAAATACCCGTCGTTATCTCCCGGTGCAAATATCATAGATACCTGCGAGTTTCGCGAAGTCACCTGACTGCCCTCAAGTTCCGGGCGTTGATCTTGAACCTCGTAAGCGAGTAAATCGCGAAGGAGCAGTGTTTTTCGCATTCTTAACTCGCCACGACTTGCGCCGATGCCAAAGTTTTTGGCGTCTTCTCAGCTGTTTGGAGGACCCGTCTCCTCGTCTCCACCAGAGTGCCGTTTCTTTGTTGCGTTAGAGAAGGGCTTCGATTTGTCTACTGTGTTGCAGAGGTATGCATTGAGAGGTGCGTTTGCAATTTTTTTTAGAGTTTGTGGGATGATGTAAATACAATTAAGAATAATGTTAAAGTACTTTAAAAACCGCTAAAGAGAGAGATTTGGAAGTTAGCAAAGAGAAAAACTAAATATATGGTTACAGGCCGAAACCAAGTGTTAGGTAATAATCAAAATCTAATGATTGATAACAACTCGTTTGAACCAGTTTCCAAATTCAAGTAGTTAGGAGTAATACTAACAAATGAAAATAATATTAAAGAAATAATTTTAAAAAATCAGAAAACGCGTATTACTTTTGTCTCTTTAAACTTTTATTTTCTCGTATAATATCTAAGAAACTAAAATTTACAAAACAGAAATTTGCCTGTATTATATGGATGCGAAACTTGGTCCCTTACAGTGAAAGAGGAACTTAGAAATCCTTAGGGAAGTATTTGTAACTAGAAGGGATGAGGAGACAGGTGAGTGGAGAAGGTTACATAATTTAAAAGTACATAATTTGTATTCATGTCCAGATATTATTAGAATGATTAAAACAAGAAGACTAGGTGGGCAGGCCATGTGGCACGAAAGGGAGACGAAAAAGGAGTTTACGGGATTTTTGTGGGGGAGCCTGATTGTAAGAGACCAGTAGGAAGGCCAAGACAAAGATGGAGGGACAACGTTGAGATGGACCTAAAGTAAATCGGTAGAGATGGAAAAGAGTATATAAATCTTGCTTAGGATAGGGACAGACGGAAGTCCTATGTTGGTGCAGCCAAGAACCTTCGGGTTTAAGAATACTAGAGAGTTATAGTTAGTTAGTGTGTTGGGGGGATGGAGGGGGTAGGGCACCGAAAAGTCAACTTAACTTCTAGGTAGTTCACCCCAGTAACTGCTTCTTGAAGGCCAACGAGGCTCGACGTCCCAGGTTCGAATCCCGCTCGGGCTTGGTTGTTTGTGAATGTCCATTCATCAATTTCATCACTCGTCCCAATCTTCGCAAATTAAGCCAAGAGGCACAAAACGCGAAGTAAAATAAACTAAATCAATCAATCAATCAATCATCGTTGCGATTAGGCGACCGAGACATAACTAATATTAAAATCTTATCAAGTGATTTCTAATTAAGATTTAAGCTCGCCGAACTAAACAATATGAAAATTAACAAAATATGGTAGCAATGTCTACACAAAATTTTCCATTCCTAACACGGAATACTATGATTAATATTCAATATTCAACTGATCAGAAGATTCAGCCTATTATCAATACTTAGCTCAGTACTATATTTTTCTAGTTAAATAAAATAATTCTTCTAGAAACTGCAAAACAATTTTTTTAAGCTCCATGGTTACACATTAAAACAATGTTACACATATAGAACTTCATATGTTAAATCAAGAAGAATTAGAAAGAAAGAAAAAAAGAAAAACATGTACATACTGATCAATTGGCAGTTTCTGCCCATAATTGTGTTTCTTATTAGAACACAGTCTTTCAGTTTTAGAAAAACAAGATACATATAAAATATAAACTGAAATATTAACTTATTTGATAGGGTTGTGCTCGTCTCACGACATAGGAAGAAAAGCGACGTAAAGTAATAGAAGATTAAAATCCAAATCTTGTAGATATGGTTGTTCTTTTTGTAGGATGTTCTTAAGAATGAAATAAATGTTTTCAGAACTCGGTAAGTGATAAGATTATCTTTTTCTATGGCCTGTATTTTTCCTTCTCTCTCTCTTTCTGTGCTTCTCCATCTCTTTCTTAAATTCTTCTCCAATTCGTTCTACAGCGGAGGTGTCTTTAACCAATCTGGAAAAAAATATGAACAGCAAGATTTGTTGATGCAAAAGGCCTCACATGTTCACCACCAATCTCACAAAAGTTTCAACACTGGTTGGTTGATTGATACATTGATTTTTATACTATCGGTCATCTCGGCACATACGCTATTTTTGCCCGTCCCGTCACACAATTAAACTTAACTAAACAAATTAAGAGGACACGCCCTTCGCAAGGAAATAGAGTTCTGTTATATCTTTTCCAAGAAGGTAAAAATTTCCTCACTAAATTTAAAATAAATCACTTATTCGTTACTTATAAACTCTGTTTCCGAGGATAAACTCTCATTACCTATTAGAAGCTGAGGCTATGAAGGGGCACTCAAGACACACAAGGACAAACGCAGGACAAGACGATTGGCGAGAGCCTTGGTGGCCTGCAAGAAAGAAGGTGTCTTACCAGAAGGTCCCTTACACCCCAGTTTCAACATGTTTCCTTGAATTCTCTTTCGAATGTTAGGAATCCATAGCAACTGTTCCAGTGGGTATCCTTTTCCTTAGATAATCCAGATGTCTACTATCGAACTCTGCTGCCACCCGTCTCGCCCACAAAGAACTGTCTCCACTCCATCGTCTTTCGTAGCTCATATGTAATCAGAAAACAGTACCGCCATTGGTTCCGGACTTTGTGATCACCCTGTATCCTTTCTCTCTCATCCCTCCAAACCTGTGCAATTTTTGCCTACTCTAGGTTTAAGGGTTCTAAACTTTACACCTTTATCTATTGGGGTGGGCAGAACTGTTTGCTCCTCACCTGCGCCCAGATGCAGACTCTTCTGGCAGGAAACTGCGAATCAGTAAGATAAATGTAGTGATGCTTTCGGAAGATTTGCACAGCCTATAAACAAAGAACCCATAGGATTCTGGATTCGAGCAAATTTATCCAGGGAGTCTACCAGTCTGGAAAAAACGTGGAAAAGTCAGGAAATTTTTTTTTCTGGAAAAGTCATGGAAATGTAAGGGAAATGTACCGTGTTTATCTAAAAATGAATATTTTTGTAGTAGTGAACTAAAAGTATGATTTTGAACAAAGAAAACGAACAAGAAATTTGTTGTGGACAAAGTACACTTTAGTTTGGTATATTGCGTATTACCGGTAGTTAACAAGTAGAAATTGCATGTTAAATAGCCTACTCTAGGAGAAAGGGTCATGTTTTGAACTACTAGTGTTTTCAAGTAGAAGCAGAAATCTAAGTGGCTATTGGCTTTTACCACTTCCAATTTTTTGGGTTGTGTTTTGTTGATATTAGGATTAATACATAAGTTTCCTACTTTCATTTTGTATAATTATGTATTATTTATTCTTCCGTTGTTATGAATTGTTATGTAAAAATACCCGGTGGAGGCACACAGTGGTTCGGATCCCAATTTAAGCTGTAGGTCCAGTCCCGATTAGCCTTACTGTGCATAAAGTGGATTTAAACAACAATTCAATGAATTCAGTCTTATGTAAAATAATAATTGTTTGGTCCCCATTAGTCAATGCAAGGCAAGTAATGCATAAAAGCTCACCCTGATGCCTCTATCCAGCAGTCAATTTATGTTCAGCTTAGCTTCTCGTTATTGCTTTGAAGTTGGTTAAATGGGATTCTAAGTGTGATGCTTAGCTGAAATGAAATCATCTTAACACACAACGCATGTGTAAATACATGAATTGCCCTAATGATTTGGTCTGGAATTTTGTGTTTATGAAACTGTAGAGGCACCCTGTTATCGTCTAGGTTATTTGACCATGAAGACCAATACGAAGGAAGAGGTTTCTAGTGTTCCCGTGCATTTAAGAGTGTCTGGCTCTTCTCTATTGGGGAGCACAATGTCCCTGGACACCCAACGGTCTTCCCGGAGGTTTAAGTAAAGTGAGATGAATGTGATTGTGTTTGGCAGTACGTGTTTTCCGGTCTAATTTTTCGTCCTGCAGGAAGTTGTAATTACCATTCAAGACCACTTTTCAACGCTCCCTTCTCTTTTGTGCTTGCATTGTTACTCTAAGCGCGCGTGTGGGATCTGACTGAAAACTGAAGCAGTGGAAATGATTCTTTTGTCTTTTCATATTCGACTGAATAGTAACGAGTAGCATGTACCGATTACCCAGTGTCTGTGGAAAACAGGAAGGAACCAACTTCAACCCGCGGAAATACTCTGTGCTTCGTCTCTTGCAAACCTTTAATCCCAGACTCACTTTTCCTGAACGAGGCTGGTGATTAACACACGACGTGTTAGCGATCCGTAAACGTAGCTCTAACTTATTTTGCATTCAATGCAAAATCGTTCATATTTTCTGCATTGGCCAAAACGAAAGCCGCGCGTGGCCCAGGGTTCAGAGTGTGGAGGCGCGTGGGTGAAAGCCGGCTCCCATGGAACAGGTTTCAGCGAGACACGCATGTACGTGGTAACCTAGAATTTGAGATTAATATGTTTTTGCGTGGAGAATTTTCGCATCGTGTTTACGCGTCCCGAAAGCATCGAGCAGCCATGAATCGTTCTCGCCAAGTGATCCTCAAGTGTGCTGCGTTTTTAGGACGAGCCGTTTCCCTGTGTCTGTGTTGAACCTATCAACCGCGTTTCTTCATGTCTTAAGTATGCTTTGTTCCTGACTGATCAGTAAGTACAAATTTCGTTAAGATGCGAGCTTCCTTTATAATGTGTCATCTAAATCTATTAGCTTGGAATGGATTTGCATTCAATTTCCGCCGGCCTGCGTGGCGGAGTGGATATCACACCGTTCTACGACGCCAGGTGTCCCGGGTTCGAATCCCCGCCTGGGAATGGGTGTTCTTTGTGAGTGCCCCTTCATTGGTTTCACCATATCACTCATCCTCATCTTCACGATTAGCCAAAAGCGGCAGAAAGCGACGTAAAATAAACCAAATCATGGATTCAATTTCCGGTCCTGATTGTTCCGTACGCGAGAGAGTTCTTGGAGTGTGAAATCCAGATTAGTGTGGTGCGAGCCTCTTTATTTTTTGCCCCATGTAGTACTTTATACCCGTTCTTAACTTATTCATTTTCTCTTTGTCGAAGAGATGACTGTGTACTAGCTATAGCACCTATACAAAAGGGAGACCGGCTCTGTAATGTCGAGACGAGACAGAAACCTGTGTCGAAGACTCTCTATCTCATTCGAGACTTTTGTATTTGAAATACTTTATTTACATACACCAAACCTGCTCTGAGACTTTTTCAGACATACCAAGCGTTTTGCTACCTGATTACATGTAGATGTCCCATATTTTGTTTACAGTAATTACAGACTCAATTCATCAGTGGCAGTTGTGGGACTGTTGCGTAGTTGCATATATTCAGGATGGTCACATTTTTTCGAGGGTTCGTGGCGTCGAAACGAGGCGTTTTTGAGCAAAGTTTTTCACCTTGATGACACCTGTGCGCTGCCTTGAATTGTGCCGTGACTATTCCAAGACTCGAGGCGAGAACGAGAACGGACTAAACCCTGCCAAGTCTCGTTTGGCCCTCATACCAGTCCTAGTTGGAACGGACAGCTTGATTAAGAATTGCGATACACTAAAAGTGATGATCATATTATTGATATTTGCGAAAGACGTACATGCGTGAACGAAACAAAATTGGAAGTGGCGGGCCCAAGCTTGCACTTCGTTTGGGCAACATGGCCTTAGTTCCCAACTTTTAAAGTAATATTGGCGATCAAGATCCCGGACAAGCAACGATTTACCTTGTCAAAGTCGTCGTTAGTATAAGTGTGTAAATATATAAGAAGAGGAAGCGTTATGAAGGTAATAGGCCAAATAATGTTCTTGCGGTGTGAAACTGTTATCGTTTCCACGGCATGCAAGGCTATTGCAGTTGCACTCCAGTGTTTCATGAATGGCTTTATTATACAGGCCTAATTTAAGTTTATGGAGGCTAGACGCCCACTGGAGCCGAAGTGGCAGTTTGGCAAGTAATGAAATACATGGAATCAAGTTGAAGCTCGCTAACTGAGGGCTAACCGGGCGAATTTCTCCCGCTGTAAAAGGCTCCCAATTGGGGTGGGGTTGTGGAAGAAAGTGACGGATTTTCTTTCGTTTGTTAAATCTCGACACTCTTCGTCAGTTTCCGAGTGCTTTCGGGAGGTTCTCGCTAATTCAGTAATTTCAAAAAGTCATACTTTTCGAGGCGACGCTAGCGTGAGAATATCTTATTGCATAAAAATATCGTTTCACATTCTAATAATGTCCTTGAGTTTTGATTTTAAGTACACTTTTATGCACAGATAGGCTAATCGGGACTGAACCTACAGTTTAAAGTGGGATCTGACCCACTATGTGCCTCCACCGAGTATCGAACCCGGGACCCCTTGATTGCAAGGCGAAGACGCTACCACTGCGCCTTCCGGGAGGCTATATAATAATGTTCTTTTCTTATTTGATGAAAACGGTAAGTTCTAACCTAATGCATGAACATTAACAAATCAACAGTTGTTATTTTCACGCCGCTCCAGCCCCAGCCTAAGGAGAACCAAGAAAACGTAATACCATTCCCTTCTTGCACGATTTTCCTTTTTTTACGAATTCCAAAGTGATTTGTGAAGTACAATGATGGTCTGGATTCGTTTTATCATCGTGGCTTTTGTTCCAAATCATGTTACACGTGTATTAACAACCATTTTTACACTACAAACGGACCTGTTTGTAGTGTAAATCACTACTGTTGTTTGCATATCACGTTACAAAGGTTAAAGTTGAACCCATGCGAGGCAATCGCCAGTAGTGTTATCACTTAGTGCCGAACGAATCGACTTCGGAATGTTAAACATTCTGTACAAGACGGAGGGGACCATTACGTTTTGTCAAGCTCATCCTTCCCATTAAAAGCGTGGTGTATGAAGCTGCGTATTAACGAGTTTTTTGGAAAGTGATTCTTTTTAAAGCTGCTTCTCGCCGAATTAGAACTTGGCAATTACCTTAGAGGCAAGAAAATCGTGATTGGTTTTAGCCACTAGCGTATGCAGGATTTTTTTCCAGGCGAGGGGATGGGGTGGGGGGTTGAAATTATGAAGGTGGGTATTACATTACATAGCTGCATTCTAAAGGGAGCGGAGTACAAACTATTTCGAAATTGCTTTTTTTTAATGTTAGTTTTAATTTTGTTCAAAGACAGGCCATCGGGAGTCATTTTAAGAAGGGGTTTGCATTTACTGTGTTTTTCCCCAAGGTCCTTTAGTGTTTTTATTAGAATTTTTATTTTATCAAAATTTTGGGAATGGCTATAGCACCGTCAGCTCCCCCTGAGTACGCCAGTGGTTTTAGCGTATTGCTCATAAATAACGACACTTGACTCTTACTTAGTTAACATAGTTTTACATAATAGTTTTATTAAATTACCATTACATTTGAATAATTAATATCATCAGCATATTTGAAAAATAAAATTGGTTCGCATTAGCAATAAATATGTCCATTGCTCTTATTATTGCATTAATATATGACTAGTCGTACACCTCGAATTTCCTATTTAGAACAGTTTTTTAGCTGTTGTTTTGACTACAATGTCAGTGACACAGAAATGAGGCGCAAGAGTATTTGTACGTCCAGTTTATAACCACATTTAATATTATTTATCTCTATAAATACACAGAAATTCGAATCCCCCTCCTTCCATGTTTGATCAAATAGCAAATTTTTAGTTAAGGAGAGCTAAACTGCTTCAGTAAAGCGCAGACCCGTAGCCAGGTAGGGGCCGGAGGGGCTCATCCCACCTCCCTGGAGACTAATTCTACCTACGGGCCTGGTGGAGCGTCATATAGGAAGCTAACGTAATTAAACCAGGATGTTCTAAGTGAATGTGAAGCATGCTTCGTAGACAGTGAACTGTCAAATTACGTATCACAGGTTTCATGAAGGTCAAATCATTGTGTGTAGCAGTGACACGAACCATTTTTTGACATCAGACACATGGCGGCACATACCGGGTACTTTACGCTGCAAGACATCCCAAAGCAACTGAATATCTTTAGTACTCATTGAATAAAATTTAAATTTTTTGTGAGCATTTAAATAATCGCATGCAACCCAGATACGCATTGGAATGAGTATTTGTGGATGTAAAGGTGACCTACTCTGAAGGCAATCAAATAGTAACATCTTTCTACGTAGTAAACCGTGGGATGCATTTTTACAGGCCAACAAGGCACTGGCGCCTAGACCCACAGCCAGGATAGTCGTCCTCTGTGACGCTTGTGTGCTCCCTTCATCCATTTCATCTTATCGCAACGTAACTAGTAATGGAATAAATGAAGCATACATCTCAAGAAAAACTGGAACCTATTTTCCTATTACTGTGTGTTAATATGGATAGTTAAGTATTACGAGGGCCTTAATTAATGTGAGTGACAGATTTCATCAAATTATGTAATCCTGTAAATGTTTCACTTCCTGGGTCATCCCATGGGAAGTCACCAGAATTGTCCGGAAACGGGTCGCCTCATAGTAACAGATTGTAACAAGCTTTTGTGCACATAAAGAGTTAGTAAGGAAATATCATTGTGTGAAATATCTCGTTTCAAAACATAATACATATTGTACAGGGTGCCTCTAAAGAATGTGATCCTTCAAAAAAAGTACAAGACACCGACATTTTCAATTAGTTGTTAAGAAACAACGAACTGAGATAGAAAGTATGTTTTTGCTTTATTGTACAAAGTAAAGTATACTTAATTGTAACGAAATGTAGATTTTGCCTTACCTTTATATGTGTATGCCCAGGAAGTGGTTGAAATTCATTGTCGTTAAGATGTGCGGCAGAAAATCAGGTAAGTTTATTAATTTCCCCCCTACTGAGGAAATCAGCCAAAGTCTTTATATTCGTCACAGTATGACTTCTATGTATGGTTCATCAGCACATAACCTCATATTGCTGTTTAATGTTTCTGGTTATAAATTACAGACACTTTTTACAGTATGTGTGGGTAAGAAAGTGCAAAATGAGGCTATTTCAGGAGTTAAAATCTTGTAATGGGAAAGGTGGCAACACTATGCAGGTGGTATAATTGGAAACACCTGAACTATGGTATTATTTACAGGAAATATGAAAATTGCACTCTGCCTCATTTGGTATCTGTTGCGGACATACGAAATGCGTGCAGGGTAGAATATCCGTAATACGGAAGTTTCCAATAATCATATCCCAAGTCAACTGGAAGTTGTAAGTGGAAAGTAATTTCAAGGGATCAATCGGAGAGTTGCAATGTGGAATATAATTTTACATTGACAGTGATGGTTGTCAATTTAGTTCACTGAAAACAGCTCATTTGTATGTCGCAAATGCAGTGTGAATACGTTGCACATTTGCTGATTCCAGAGTATAGGCTCTCCCAGTAACTGTGCCAGGTGGTGAAATCATGAGCAAAATGTCAGTGGGTGGAAGCCAACATGAATCTTCCTTGCTCGGCCATGTAAAACTCTGTGCAGGTCCATGAGGGTGCATAAATTTGGCACGATATTCACTGTTGTCATGAGACACTTCTGTAATGATACCCAACCACCACTGCGAATTGCACACACAGGCAACGTATGATGAGCTGTGTAGCATTATTTTACCTTGTGTTACCGTGACGTTGAATACTTCTTTAGATATCACACTAACTTCAGTTCTTGTAGTCATGCTAGATATGGGAGATGTAAGCATGCGTGTTTTGGTTAGTGGTATGAAACAATGAAGACTTCTTGTTCCTTCAATGCGAGTTGCTTGAGCAAATCGTGGCTTTAACTTGTCTGTTTGCTGTTCAGTTTCCTTAGAGCTGACATAGAAAACCTGAATGTTCTTGATTGTAGATGCAAATTCACATAGTTCCATAGGAGTTAGAATATAATTGTTGTATGGTCTTTGAATGCTTGTCCTAGTTGCCAACCGTTTCACTGTGGCACCTACACCATCAGAAGGTCCCTTCCCATGACAACTAGCAAAAAAGTGCCACTCTGCTTTCAAACCAAAATCCTTCTCATGATGACAGAGATTTATAAAAATTTTCCTGTTTTTGTGTTGTGCAGAAGATCCATCACTGAAATACACAATTTTTCGTATAGCTGGGAATTTGTTTCTGAGAATTGAGAGAACTTCTTGTTGAAAGGAATAAAAAGATGCTGTCATGAATCAGGTGATCACTCACAGCACACAGAGAAACTGTACTAACAGATGATTCATCTTACACATAGGCAACAAAAGGATGAAGTGTGGCTTGAGAATTTTTCCAGTGAAATCCTTGCACAGCGTCTTGGGCTACAAAAGCATAATTCTCTGAGAAATCTACTAGAAGGATGCACTCATCATCTGCAAGCGATGTTTTCCTTGTTGACAGAAAGTTTGCTTTGTGCAGAGGTAATAAAATGGTGTCTGGTTAAGGCTGGAATTCTTTCAAGGAAAGTAGCAATGAATTCTTCTGTTGTGTGTACGACTGATGTGAGTGCTCCTGTCTGTAGTGACCCACTGTTTGTATGTTATTTCCTCATGTTCTGCACACACATTTTCTAGGTACTCCTGCACTTCGTAGCTTCCTGGGCAGTTTGTACATTCACCAAACATACTCGCACACTCCATATTTGATATATCACAAACACATTTTTCCATTATAGTAAGAAGTTTGACATGGGGTTGAACAGAGTGCAGCATGAGCTTCATATTCTAGTGTATGATGCATACACACACACACTATGAGTTCCACCTGCTCCTGGAAGAACACACCATTTTGGACGTAATTCAGCAAATTTTGAGAACCCCACTTGCAAGTTTGCATGTTCATTTTTAAACAAGGCATACAACTCTTTTAAATTGCACATTACCAGATGCTTTTGTTTATGCACCCTTCCTCCGTCAACATTCACAGAAATTATGTCTTTCTTTCCTGGACATAATCGGCTGTTTTCATCATTCTCATAAAATTTGCAGCAAGCATCAATGGTATCCCCATTCAGAGCAATGTCAGTCTTTGGTGAAGGCAGTGCCAGTATTCCTTTCTCAGTTTTTTGGCTGTTCGTACCATGTACTCAGTAGTGTTGAAATATTCTTTAACCTTTGTTGTTTGCCAGCTATGAGGAGCAAGTGTGAGTATTTGAAGCTGTTCAGCTCTTGAAGACTTGATGAATTTCTGCTGAAGTTCTGACATGAGAAGGTTTAGGTCGCGTTCAGCATGAGTTTTTGTAGCCTCAGCAGATTCTTTTGACTCTTCAGGGATATGTAAAACTGCTGCAACATGCTTTGTAATAGAATATTGTATTTGTTTCATTTTTGCTTTTCCATACCTTTTCCTCTTCTCTTTTTTCTATATTTCAGTCAGTGTAAAATTTCACACTCCTGAAATTCACATGAAACAAATGAGTATCAAAATGCACAAATATTTCACAATTTGCATTAATTTTTTTGTTTTGGAATATACTCTTTTACAGGTGTGAGTGCATGGGTCGAGGTACAGCAACCTGAAATATTTGAAAGCAAAACTCAATTACGCATTATATGTGAAAGCAGATATTAGCAGAACGACAGTACACATAATTCAGTATTCTATGAAAATGGTTCAGAGTGCAATCATGAAATTTCTCCTGAGGAACATGTTGGAATTGTACAATATTTTACTGCCACTCATTTCTTCTTGATATCTTTCCCTCATATGGAACTTTGCACCCAAAAAGAGTGCTTTTTTTTAGCTTTTTCAGATTTTTAACATACATGACACACTTTTTAAGCAAGAAGGAAATATATTGCAGTCTTCCTTTTTAGTGTGGAGACCCCACACTTTGGGAACTGTTCTTGTGAGAACTATGAAGATTGCACTTTATTTCCTTCCACTTTAAAATATGACATAGATTTCGACATATATACCACATATATGTGTGGGAAGTTGCTTTTTCGGTTATGAAAAAGACAACCACAAATTAATATAGTTGTTACCAAAACTTAACTTTTTTCATTGTATATATTTCCTTTACATAATACAACAACTAGAAATCATATGTCATTTCTTTTCGTTATGCTACAAGCATTTATCTTGTACCTTCGCGCTGTACGTTACCACGTCACTACACACTGAGACGGTAACTTTAATCAGTCCTGTAGCCCAAACTAATGACCGTAGACATAAATAATTTTACAGTTTTCCATAATACCCTCAGACATACATTTGTGCAAAATTTTATTAAAATTGGAGATGTAGTGGCGACTACCATTTCGGTGATTTGCCATGGAATTACCGATAAAATCACTACATGATCTTTTTTTAAAATTAATTTTTGTGTTTGTTCAATATTATTTTTTGTTTATTTATTTATTTACTCAGAGTTTCAGATACAGTCTTATTTGCCCATTTTACACTGAAACAACATAAAGTAGTAACACAAAATAACAAAAGATAAAAACAATAACAAGATGGGATAGATTTACATGTCCTGATCAGTAATATACAAAAATTACGTTCTGGAAGGAAAATATCTACATTCAGGGGAAGTTTGTTGTAGATTTCTGGGAGCCTGTAAAACAAGGAGCGTTAAGAAGGGATAGCCTAGTGGTTGGGTTGTGGAAGAGTTGCAGGTTGCGTGTTAGCTTTCGGGGTACCCTAAGTGAGAATTCACTGATTAGGAGATCTGTTCTAATTTTGCCATTTATTATTTTGTATAAAAATTTCATGTCGGCTAGATCACGACGAAAGGATGGAGTGTGAATATTCAGAGCAGCCATGGTGTCTGATTTGGATACATGTCGAAAGGAAGGTATTCTATGGCGAACAATTGCAAGAAAGAAACTGAGAACAGAATCTATTCTGGTGAGATTGGTTTTTGAGGCCATTGCCCAAATTGGGGAACAGTATTCGAGGATGGGCGAGATGAAAGATTTAAAGAATAAAGCAAGAGATGATGGGTTTTGAATTTCGCTAAATCTGTATAGAAAGAAGACCGAGAAGGCGCATGGCTTTTTTAGTGGTAGCTATAATATGATAATTAAAAGTGAGTTTTTCATCCATGATAATACCTAGGTCTTTTTGGGTGGAGACGTTTTGGATTGGATTGTTTTCAATAGAATAAGTAGACAGCACTTTGTTCTTTTTTAGGGAATAAGTAAGGAAAGATCATTTCTGAAGGTTTAGTTCTAAATTCCACTGACGACACCACTTAACAAGTTCTGTGATAGCATTTTGAAGAATCATCATGTCATGATGCGATGAGATCTCCTTAAAGAGTTTACAGTGAAGATAATACTTTTTTTTTATTCAGTTTCAAATGTAACCTGCAGCAGGGCTGGCCTACGTGACGGTGAAAGCCAACTTGCAGAAGGCGGTTACTTTTAAAATCTTGTCCTTTCAAACCAGAAGGGTTTGAATAGTTCAGTTTACTGTTTTTTCTTTCGAATCGCCTATATAAGAGAACCGATTGAGTAACGGAGTTGGCATTTCTTACGAGTTTTTGGGCAACAGGGGAGATCTTGGGAGGTTCTCTCGGTGCCGGTAGAGTGGTTGGGCTAGTCATATGGCTAGCGGTCATGGATCAACCATTTACTTTCATCGAAATACATGGATATGTCCACGCATTTTTTTTTTGATTCGTTTGGTGACAAGCCAACGCTTAGTTTTCGGTGGACATTGTTATTATTCTTGGAGAAACGTCGTATCCGAGGGAATACCTTGTTGCGCCAAATTATTAGTTTAAATTTGTAGATTCGACTCTGTCAAGGGTCCGGTTTTTATTTTAATCTGGGATTAAAGGGAATGTGACAGGAAGGAAAAGAATCATCAAAGTTTTGTTTCATTGAAGGGGTCGGGTGTAAAACATGGTAAGTGACATTTCGGTCATTTCGAGTCCATTAAGAAAAAAAGTTATTAGAAGCTATACTGTAGATAAATTGTTTTCGTGCTGTGTTTACCAATTTCAGAAGGCTTCACCGAGTCCAATGCAAATTGTATGATATGGCAATTTCACTCGAAAATTGAAGGATGGCACATTTTACTTCGTAACTCAAAAATAACCAAAATGTCACTTACTATGTTTTACCTTCAATTATAATTTCCAGAATAGCGCATAATTAGTTGTTGTAATTTCAATCAAGTTTAGTCTCTGGGAATTAGATAAACATGTGATGTATGCAAGTGAGCTTGATCCATTTTTGAACTAGCACTGCTGGTCTAGACCAGCGTACGAACCTCTCTTATATTTATATTTCAGTGTTTCAATTAAAGAGGGTCATGTCATTTTTGTTGTGGGGTTATTTCTTATGTAATTCTTTGTATATATTAAATCAACAAAATAAATGAGCTATCATTCAAAGATAAAATAACTTGAGTTTTCCCCTAATATCCATGGTAAAGAACATGGTAGTTATTCAATGTATTTAATTCGATTGAACCGTATTGTTAGTTTTTAAAGTGTAATGCTAACTATTTGCCTGGGGAAGTAACGAAACAAGTAACAGGTCGAGCCAAGGGCAGGTTACTCTCCCCAGAAGAGCAAGAGAAGCAAAACAACTGGTACTAAAATAAAGGGTGGACTAATAAAATTTGCGCCTCTTTTGCTCCGTTTTTGCGAAGTGTATAAATTTCTCGCACACGTGTAACTTTCAGAAATGTAAGTGATTGACAGAATCGCACCATTATAAGCACGTGTATCGTATTTTTTGATATCCATTAACAAGATCCAGGAGGACCTCCCCGTCGTCGCCTTGTAATCCATGGGTCCCGATTTCGATACCCGGTGGAGGCACATAGTGGTTCGGATCCCACTATAAACCGTAGGTCCAATCCCGATTAGTCTTACTGTGCATAAAGTAAACTTAAATAACCAAATCAATCAACAAGATACAAGAAAACTGCCTGAGGAGAAAATTCTGGGAGTACAAATACGTTTTACTCACTGTATTTCTTTTTTTTTAGACTGGCGTCTGCAAGGGCGGGGCTGACGGGGTACAGCCACCTCCGAAATTTTGAGAAAATAGAAGTTTTCAAATGAAAGCAGTAAAGAACTCTGCAAAAAACAAAATTGTAAATGCAAAA
Source organism: Lepisma saccharinum (assembly GCF_977018435.1). NCBI lineage: Eukaryota > Metazoa > Arthropoda > Insecta > Zygentoma > Lepismatidae > Lepisma > Lepisma saccharinum. The sequence goes on along the minus strand of NC_139250.1, from coordinate 63,712,145 downwards.
CCCGTTAAAATGTATTGCCTCCCCTAGTAATGTAATCTCCACCTTCACAATTCCACCCCCTCCGAAGAAAATCCTGTTTGTACGCTAGTGTGTGTGGATGTTTAATAAGAGCATATTTAAACTAGGAAATTTCAATACACGCATTTTGTAAGAAGTTCATGGTGTGCTTTCCATAAGCACCCGATGGGTTGGCTAAGAGGAGAAGTACACATTGAACAAGAGCGAGCGTTGCATACTAATTAGGAGTATCTCGCAATAACTTCGCTGACAGCGAGCGCTCTTTCTACTTTGACTGACACGTTTCAAAGCATCGGCTACCAAGATCATAATTAGGATTGCCCAACGGAAGTTAAAATAAAATTTGCACGAACAGCTTTATTACTTTAACCATCTGCGCGGCTTTATGCTAGGATTAAATTTGTGTAATTGTAACTGAAAAGTAGATCACGGTATCAGGCACGTATGCAGAAATATATTTAGGGGGGGGGGTCCGACTAACTTCTCAATAATAATAACAAAGACAATACTTTAATTGTAATAATTAAATTAAAATAATAATAATTAAATATGTAAATTAATATTGTTGATATGATCCTCCCGAACCATATCAAAGATTCGGTCATATTTAATATTATTCTTAATTATTTTGTTTTTATATTCACTATAAAAACATTATGAAAGATGAGATATTTAATAGTTGAACTAATGACCTAATTCTGTCATTCGAGTAGTTTAGAATTTGTTATTTGCAAGCTTCTTGAAAGCAAAATAATTCATTGTTGACAATTAGTCAAAAATATGTGTTCTCAGTTTTAGAATCAAACTATTATGAAAGCCATAAGAGCTAAATTTCAGTTGGAGTTATTAGTAATATAAGCCTTATGGACATTGGAAAGAAGTTTTTAAGAATATGACAACTTTATGGTAGAGAATATTATAGAAACTTTAAGGATCATAACTGTTGTTTTAGACATAGAAAAATGAACCTTATGGAACATACTCTTTAATCTTTAGAATATTGTCATTATACACAAATTAGTTCTGCATATCACAGCTGTAGCTATGTTTATCTTTTGTGTCACGGGAGGCGCTCTGCTTGACATGCGGGGGTATAAATACTGCTTCGGAACCTAATTCGGGGGCATTTTCATCACCGACTCCGATGGATTAACATCTTAAATACTCAGCTCCCTTTATGGGAGGGTTCAAGAACTCAGTCTTCGTTCCCAAATTAGCTTAGAGACATAGTTATTCTGTCGTATGGGTAGGTTCGCCCTGTGGACATGCTAACATGTCACCATACGAAAGAATAAGTTCATTTCAACTTTATTTTGAAGTTTTCTGAAATGTTAAATAAAATCTTAGCAAAATAATGTTAAATTTCGACTCAGAACTTACTGTTATTCTGACGCATGGGTAGGTTCGCCCTGTGGACATGTTAACATGTCACCATGCGTGAGAATAAGTTAATTTACGAATGCTCACAACTTTGTGATAATTCAGTTCAGATTATTTCGTCTCCATGATAATTATTTATTGATCAGGTTATTCATTATTGATATCTGGCATGGTTAGGTTTCGCCCTGTGAACATGCTAACATGTTGCCATACCCGATATCAAGTCGATGTCTCTAATATTTCACGAATTATAGCAGTTTGTATTTCTGCATATATCTTGAAGCCAGACCATAATGTCCAGTTTATATTAAAATCGGAGTCAATACTTAAAACCTTCGCCAGGCACGTCAAAGTTATGCTTCATTATGTCAAGGAGTGTTCATAAAGTTCCAAGCAAGCGCCTGGTCGTCTTTATATAACTGATATGACAGCTTGATCCATATTATGTAAATAAACTGCAAAAGTCTCGTAGATTTAATTATAAGAAGGAAATCTGTTCTGTCCTTTATTTATGGAGATCTGTAACTAAGATGTAAATTTATAAAAGTATCTTGAAAATAAACCATCTTCAGGAAAATAATTGCCCATAAAGAAGCCTACTGAAGACGCAGACCTTTCTTGGGAAACAGATGTTATTCATTTATAAAATCTCCCTTTTCCATAGCCTGTCAAATGATTTAGTACATAACAGTCGAAGCTTCATATCCCACGTATTTCTACTACTATACCCGTACCTGAGAGGGGTCAGAGTATCCCATTAGCCCACTGAGTTTTAGCCGAGGTGAAGAAACAGATGACATAGGATATTGAAAGGTGATTGAAGAAATAGGAAGGTAAAGATGAGGATGGACGCTTTGTCTTCGTGATTTTTTTTAATGTAATAGCTGCGATTGTATAGTTTTTCGAAGGCGATTTATGCTCGAGGACGCTGACGACAGAAGGTGGCCTAAAGGTTCGAGAGAGGAACCGCCAAGAAGCCTAGTTCAGCATGAGAGCAGTCTAAAGTGTCGCGATGGATGTTTCCGCTCACTTTCTTCGTCTCCTTCGAAGTTTAGAGCTGGCGATCGAGCGCAGGTCTCTCCCCAGCCATGCAGCTAAGCAATGATGATTTCAAAAGGATGGTATTTGTTTTATTTTGATTTTAAGCGTTTTCCCTCATCAGTTGTTATGTTTTCCTTCCCAATTTTGCGTAACGCTATGCGTCGCTCTTCATAGTCATTCACCTGTTGATATGTGCTGATAGGAATATTGGCAGCCCTGAAAGAACTCCCCCTGGAAATGAAGGGAGAGTAGTGGTTGATCACGAACACGGCACGGCGGCACCGTTTCATTGTATTGCTATTATTACATGAAGAGGTAAAATATGTTAATGGAATAGAGATATAACAGTACGTATTCACTATCATAGCTTACGTGTAGTTAAGGTCGGCAAAATATGTAAGTAAATAGAAACTGCCCTGGCAAGGAAATTAATTTCAAATAGATAAAGAATTGAATATTTATTGAATAACAAAGAAAGGAATTAGATTCAGTTGCCGAAAAGTTAAATTCCTGATTAATATTTTACGCATATTATCATAAGTAATTGTGTGAATAAATCTTTGGAACTGTCCTTTAAAGCCATATGATCGCAATTTATCGCCTTTCAATAAGTTCGGCTATAATAATAAATAACCATCGATTACATAACAAATGCTAAGAACGTATATTTTGATTGCTTGATTTTAGTACTTCGTAAGTCTTGGGGGAGGGGGCGGGGGTCCGTAACCCCTGGACCCTCTTAAATACCTTCTTGCACGGTTTGAGTTGAAAGAAATTGGTTAGGTAACGTAGTTACAAGCAGTCGACGTTAGTTAAAAGGTAAAGTTCCCCGTGCAATGGAGGCACATTTAGGGGGTATGGGGGTAGGGCCCCACATATTAGGGACCTCGGCCATTTTGGAGATGATGTGATCAGCCCAAAGCTCCGGTCGCCTTTACCCCCCAGGGTTGCCCCCAGTACTCATTGATTTGAGGCTGGGTGAGTTCCAAAGCCGCTTTATTCGGGGACAAGGACGGAAAAATTCCGACCATAGATCACCCACCCCTGGAATTGAACCCTGGTCTCCTGCGTGGCAGTCAGACGCCCCAGCGACAAGACCACCGCGGCCTATAAGAGTCGACAGTATTGTATTTAATACAGTTGCAAGTTAATTACATAAATTTACCAGTATTTTTTTCTTTAAAAGTGACAGGTTACTACCCATATTACATGCCAGAACTCTCTGCAGAAAATCACTTGGTCTCTTTATTTCGTCTGTTACAGTGGCCGTAAATTAAGAAGTAACAACTGTTCCGCATACTGACACTATATAATAGTTATTTTCAGAATTTTTCCCCAGAAATTAAAAGAAAAAATTTAAATGCTGAGAACACTGAAATGAGCAACACTAATTTAAATATTACAATCTTTGGCTTGAAGTTTATTATTTAGCGTCGCTTTTCTTCCACCTTTGGCTAATCGCGACGATGAAGATAAACTATGTTATGATGAAAATCATGGACCCATGCCTAGGCCGGGATCCGAACCCGAGACAAATATTACAATATGTTTTCAATTTAAATAGGAATTATAAACGTTAGTAAATACAATTTTACAGCATTCAACATGTCAATTATTGATAACAGATGTAGCAATTTGTTATTCTTTTACAACTCAACAATAAAATCTCGTACAGTGTGTGTATTTGTGGGATTAACGGGGCAACGTTGAGCAAAGGAGAACCATTTTCTCGTGTGAAAACCAGAGCAGTTGGATAGCGTTTTGGGTATTACACGTAACGACTTGCCCATCTGCTTCTCCACGAGGAAGCTCGACGAACGCCTCTGCTATGCGGGCATCCTCTTCTAGATATCAATCTCGAAGTTGATCTTGAGTTCCCACGGGAGATTAACCCTATCATACGTGCTGCTTACCCATGGAGGACTCTAAAGTGGAGAAGCACGTGGGGAAATTGTTGCATGTAAAAGCCCTTTAATTCAGTTAATTGAGGAATTCCTTTATCCTCTACAATTAAGGTAGCATTGTCTTCAACATGCACGCTGTTTGTAATTATATAGTTCTATTATACTGTATACAGGGTGTCTCAAAAGTAATAGCGCAAACTGACACAGGTGAAAGTACACGATAATAGAAACAAAAAAGTCTCAGTAAAAATGGGTCTGCAAACGAGCCGTTTTTGAGATAATTGCGAATGTGTGGTTACAAACCGCCACTGACTTCATTGTTTGTAAACGTCGTCCTACACTGAAAAAATTATCGGTGCTCCCAGGAAGTCGACACCCCATTTTGGTCAACGTTTCACTTCAGTGGTATTGAAGTAATATGGATATACGGGAACAATCAACACCTGTTACCGTTTATCTGTGTTATTTCAACACCACCGAGGTTAAAACGTTGACCAAAATGGGGTGTGGACTTCCTGGGACCACTGTCTGTGTTGTTTTAACACCATTTTTTTTACAGTGTAGTTGGTAAAATGTACTCTTCGTTGCTGTAAGCTTCCATTTTCACTAAGCAGTACAGCACAACTGACGTGACTCCCACAGTGCGATTAGACTGTGTACTGATTGTATCCATCCTGTTTGATTACAACGCCAAGTCTCGGAAATGTTCTGTTTTGTAAACAAAGGACCGCGCAAGGAGTTAAGCACTCGGTGTTTACAAAATGCAGTCAAAGACGTCTTGTAACCACATATTCGCACACATTATTAGCATTAAAAATAGTGTTGTTATTTTGCTTCTTCGGGCACTTCAGTCTTGCGAGTTGTATTTAGTTAAATAAATCATGACTGTCCATGGCCTTAGTTTTATATTTTCGACTATATAACTTTTTTGTTCGAATTAGTTTTTTAGGCCAAAAAGTAGTACCCGTTTTTTAATTTTTTTAAAAAAACTAACATTTTTTGACAAAACTTCGTAATTGTTAACAACAAACTTTAAACTACTTCTCTACATAGTCACCATGCATTTGTCATAACGTGTGACGAGTTTTTGTAACCCATCTTCATATTCCTCTGCCGCCAATCTATTGAGAAAAGTAGTTCTTTCAGTTCCTCATCACTGTGAAATATCTTTTCTCCAAAAAAAGTCCTTTAGTTTTGTGAAGAGATGAAAATCGTAAGGAGCCAGGTCCGGGATGTAGGGTGGATGGTTGAAAATTTCAGGGAACTGTTCACTGATTTCATCCAGTGTGACGCGCTGATCGTTCTTAATGAATTTGTCAACTGCACTCAGCAGTTCGTCCGTAATGACAGACGGGCGCCCGGAATGTTCGTTTTCATGGACGTTCTCCCTCCCCGAGTTAAAGTTTCGACACCAGCGCCGTTCAGACGACTCATCAATAACATTGTCGTCTCCATAAACCGCCTTTAATTGACGGTGAATATCACATGGTCGTACATTCCTGGCGTTGACAAATTTGATCACAGCCCTAACTCCACAACTGGCGGCGTTTTCAATTCTTTTGAACATTGTAAACACTAACAGAAACAATATCTACAATGACAGCGCTACGAAAATTCGCACACACTGACCAGTCAACTGAAGTCGTTTGACCTTGAGCGGCGGCTACTCGCGTCACTAGCGCTCCACACGGCGCGAACGGGTACTACTTTCCGAATGGCCCTCGTAAAACTATTGGGTTTACCTTTCCACGTTTGCCTTCAGCTCCTCCCTTTTAATGTATTCTATCTTAGACTATGGTGTATCATCATCTCCCGTCCCTACTGTAGTTTTCCACAATTTGCTTCTTTGCCATTTCCATAACTTCTTCCTTTATCCATTCATGATATTCTTTGTATTCGCTAACATTATATTTTAGTTTTTAGCCTCGGATGGTTCGTGGCAGTTATGAAATCTCGAGGATTTACTTGGATAGTTTGTATTTTGGTTATTTGACGTCATGTCCCTGTCGCTCATCGCTAATGGCGACGATGACGACATGGATGGACATTTACGAAGTAACGCCCATACTCAGCCGGCGTGGTGTCTCAGGTTGGAAGCCAGGCTTGTTCTCCGAGAGTGTCCCTTCATCGGTTCCATCTTATCATCTCATTCTCATCGTCGCGATTAGCCAATAAGTGGCAGGAAAGCGAAGGTAAATACAAATACGAACCCGTGACCGTCGGCCCTAAGATTTTCGCGATGCTGAGAGATGTGTCATTAAAGCCCCGTTTCCATTACCACAAATTTGCCGCCCAACATGACACGCGGCATGCGACGCGGCGTATGCCAAGGATTTGTTGAAATGGAAACTGTCTGCAACATGCCGCGGCGCAAGTGCCAGGGACAAAATTGCCCCAAACGATTTAGACGCACAACATGCGCAGCGTACAATGGAAACAGCCTGCAGCAAGTTCCTGGGGCACGGGCATGCGCACTAGAGTAGAAACAGACGACGCGACGACAACCACGTGCTCGCTGTTCGGACTGAAACCGCGTCACGACACATCGTCCTGTTATTTGAGTGTAGTTGTTGTAGTTGGTTGTCTACTTCTACGTGAATGTTTGTTTTGTGGACGATATGGAGTTGTACGCTCCTTTCGAATTTCTTTTCGCTAGAAAACTTCTAATCCACCATCTAGGTCGTTTTCTCCTCTTTTTTAGAAGTTCATGGTACGCGCCTGCCATAGCTGTATTGTCCATCTTTACACAAGTTAAATCACGACCAAATTATTACAATACAAGAGAAGAAACACTGACTACTCTAATGCACTGCACAACGCTACACTGCGCTCCCGCACTCCAGTGTTGTTGCGGGCGTATTTTGCAGAAGTAGTTTTGAATTGGACTTGGGAGCAAATGTAAAAGTTTCCCGCGCCTAGGATTCCAACATAAGGCCCTGGTTTCGCGACGCGCTACGATAACCACTCCGCTACCGAGGCCGGCACTCTTGAACAGTTGCGAACGACACGTGACGGTGAATCGAGCCGTACACAGTGCGGCTTTAAGGCAAAGAGGTAGACCTTGGGAAAACTGGTGGTTGCGGAACATTACGTGACGTCACTTTATCACTTTTCATCAGGACTGGTAGTGTGCGGGCCTTGCAGAACGGCTCGTTAACGATTCATTGTCTGCATGACCCATTTAGCTGCAGGAGAGCGTAAACACATAGCAGGCACGAGAGTCGACGTACAATTTTCGAAAGTAGAAAAGTTCTTCCACTGTCATAAACAAAGAAGAGTTTTTGATATTCAAAGTTGTAATCGACAGTTACCTTTAAAAAAGAGCACTTAATGTAATTATTTCCGATTAACCTTAATTTCTTCTCCTTATGGGAGTCGTCATCGCGGTAATCAGGACAGTTGCATCTGAGGTATCATGACCTTATGAACAATCCCAAGGTTGCATCGTGGCTATTAGAATTACCACTGTAAACATAGGCGGATTCAGGAGATTTTTCGCAAACCTATAGAACAGTCCTTTTATTTTCTGCTGAGCGAAGTTTTTTGTTGAAAGGGTTTGGCAAAGTATGTTTGGATTGGACCTTCCGTTTGAAATGGAATCGAAGCAGCGTGCATCTGTCTTTACCAGAAAACGAACCGCGGCCTCTTGGTTACGATACTTATATTAACAAGGAAGAAAAATTTCTCCATCCAGTAAATGTACGTGCAATGTCTGCATTCAGTTTCTCGTAACAGTACGTTCGTGTGTTCAGTCCAAGTTAGCGTACTTGTATTTATAATAAACTTAGTTTTATTTTTGTCTGTAAATGTATATTACTCAAGGAGCTTTTGAAGGATTTCACATTACGTTGCAGAACGATTATTCCTGCGAAAATCATTATGTCATGACTTTGGATATTAATTAGTTAATCCCTTTTGGGAGGGGCACGGGGACGTGAGTGTGTGTGTTTGGAACGTTATATTTGTCGTAGTTGCCATTATTTAAAAAAAAGAAGAGTGACGGAAGAGCCTAGTGGGTCGAACAGGTGTTCTTGCGTTACCAGCCAGGTTAAATCAGCGTTAGCTTCCAACGTTTCGAGTGCACACATTGCTCTCATCTTCAGGAAATATAAAAATGGAGACCAGTGTAAGGTTATACACAGGGAACGGTTTTATATGTAGTAAAAATGTGCTAAATATGTAAATACATATTTAGTTATTTTCACCAAAATAAGGAGTTAAATCTGGACTTAAAATTGTAAAAATTTACCTTTTTAATAATATAAGACACTACACGAGCTACATAAAGTACAGTAAGCTTACATTGACATTAATTGTAAAACAACACAAAATGTGTTTTCATTTTCTGTTTCCTAAATAATGAATAACAAAATTTTGTTGTAAGTGTTCCAAATTGAATTTCCTTCTATTGCCTCTTAAGATGGATTTATATTGACCGGAACTGCAGTCAATATCTCAAGAAGTAATGGGAGTATATTTCAAATTTGTCAGAAGAACTTCACCCAACTCTTTCGGTCACACGGGGACATCTGGTTATTGCGCGAATATTGAGTATATGTTGAGAAATGTTCTGAAAATGGAAGTAATATGAAAAAATAATTAAAATATGTTAAACATGAACAAAACCTAATATATACACAAATATGGAAAATGAAAACTGAGTTTTTCGAATCTACTTCCATGTTGCGCAAAGATAATACAAAATATAACTTCAGCTTCATACATAAATATATATTTGCATATAAATCCGTTCGAGTGTATGATGATAGCCTAGTGGTAATGTTACCGCGACGTAAACATAGTTTCTCTTCCAGCGGATGCGCTGGCCACGGTTGCCTATTGTTAGCGTCTGTGCACAAAGGGTACTTGAATCAATTTAGCTATTTTGCCCGTTCTTCCTTTTTGGTTCATCATGTAACAGTTATAACAGCGAGTATGCCGACTTTATTATGTGTAAACTTTCCAACTAATGTTCTCAGATTGTCTTACTCAACGTTTGTAGTCTGCCTGTTTATTTAACGCAACTATTTTTTAAATTTAAATTTTAATATTTTGTCATTCATAAAGATAGATAATGATTACAAATTGCAGTTGGGTGCACGGTAAGTATATATTTTTAGAACTGATTCATTCAAATTAATTAGGTCAATTTTGTAATGCCTGTTAATACTTTAAAAACTGTCGTGGTCATGTTTACGTTAGTTGATTGGCTACTGCAGTTGGCGGTCTTTGACCGTAATTTCATCAATGAGATTTGTACAGTGCAATGTCCCAGGTTCAAACATTCATCCTCATCGTCGCGATTAACCAGATATCTATAAAAGCGGCATAAAATATCAAATAGAAAAAGGGTTTTAAATTATTGAGTAGGCCCAGCTGTCTTTAGTATATCCAGTGTGGTACGTGACATATTTCCAATTGGGGAATACTCCTTGAAGCACCGAGTTAGTACATACATTTTATATGTCTACAGTATTGGCCAAATTATTGGACTCATTAATGGAAAAAAATGAAGCACAGTAAGCTCAGTTTATGTAGAGAAATGTGACAGATTTAATGTTTTGTGATACACATTGCATTGTTATACACACTGCAAGTACTGTCAGTACTTGGTGTGACAAGCTTTGGCTCTTTTTGAGCGTATTTTAATCCCTGCTTCTGTACAATTCCTTTATCACTCTTATTTCTAAACTTCAAACCACGTGATTTATGAAATTACATGTTTCTCCGGAGATACAAACAAAGAACACCCTTACAACAATCAGAATTAATATTTTTTCCTTTGTTATAACCAAACAAATATCATAAATAACACTGTAAACAATGTAGAATTGTTCCAGGCATTTTTGCGAATGTGCAAAGAATCGTATTGCCACCTATTCTTGCGACAGTAAAGGAAAGGATTGTGGAGGAAAACAAGATTATATCGTAGCAGACAAACAGTTTAATCCCATAAAAATTTATAACAATCGTCAAATATATGTGCTTCTTTTTTACAATGAGTACAATAATTGGGCCAGTACTATAGTTCCGCCCCAAGAGCCAAAAGTTTGCAAGCAGAAGGAGGATGCAGAAACCAGAAACCAAATACCACTCTTGAGTATTTTCATGACTCTTAACGCGCTGTGTATTTGTCTCGTGTAGGTCTGCGTACAATCTATACCGTACCTTAGTTTGAGTAATTATGGTCACGTGAGCTGAACTTTAAGTGGCCGTCTTTTACACCTCCCTTTTTAATTGTTTAATCTTGGGTGTGGGATTTGAGTAAGATATTTCCGCCAATTACATAGGGGTTCAAATAGCGGAAAGTGTTGACGCACCCATAAATTGTATTACTATGTTCACCCTTTTTTAGCATTGAGAAATAATTGTAGGATTCAAAAGTAGTTGTGTGTAACAGTTTGAATCCGCTCTGATAAATGGTTTTAATACTAAAGTATGGCCTGTCAATTTCGTTTATTGGTCCACAGTGTACACTCATTGTACAGGGTGGCCCAAAAGAGGTAACTTAACACAGGTAACGGTTCTACATTTCGGTTACCTTTTTTGGGCCACCCTGTAAATAAACCTACGTTAATTGTTTGTCATGAATTCCGTATCTTCAGTTTGATAAATCGGGCCTCCCCGATGGCGTAGTGGTAACGTCGTCGGCTAGTAATCGTGGAGTCCCGATACCCGAACAGTAGTTCGTATCCCACTTTAAACTTTATGTCCAGTGCCAATTAGCCTATCTGTGCATTAAGTGGACTTACAAAATCAAGTCTAATCAAATCTTATGATAAATCGTGTCACTAGGAAGAGTCACGAGCAGCCCCCCCTCCCCGACCGTACGCCACTCCGTAGACATGAAAAATGTCTAATAACACGCTCGACCTGTGTGTACCTGTCTAACAACTCCCATAACGTACACAAATGGAATGATTTTTCGCTTGAAATGCTCTTGACCCTTTTTGCCATCCAAGTGACCATGTTATGAATTCCAATCGCATTTTTACCTTCACAATTGGCCAAGCAGGTCACTTGGTTGTCCGCTACAGAAACCCTGGCGGTGCCCACAAGGCTGTTCCTGAGGCTAACCCCCCAGGGTACAAGTGCTAATCCAGCATCAGGCGAACTACAACGCTCGTTAACATTCTGCAAAAGGGCGTCAATTGTCTTACAGAACATGAAGTAAAGCATGACTGCTACGTGATATCGGGACCAGCCTATCCACACTATAGGAATGGTAAGGTGGCCAGACGTTCCGTATTAACCGGGGTAGTCCGGATTTTTGAGTCTCCCGATTTTTTTTAACGTTAAACGGGACGCCAAAATGTTCCTTTTTTGTGACAATGACTTATCGCGGCTTAGAATTACTGCAATAATTATAATACGTACCTTTTGTACTATTACTCTGAACTATGGCATTGTTGGGTAGAAATTATTTCACATTTCAATGTCAACAATGTGCCACATTTCATCTTTTTAAAAATACTTATTTGATACTTATATGTTAGTTTGTTTTCTGTTTACCTGGAACTAATGCCCCTATTAAACGAGTGTTTTTGTACATGAATAGTTTGTAGACAAGTGACAAACTTTGAAAGCTATGTTGATTAATAAGGTGAACTTTTACAAAATGTTATTTGAAAAGAAGGATGTACTGAAGATCATTCATCGGCAACGTATCAATGTATGTCTTCTAATTCTAATGGCCTTCTTGCTTGGAGTGCGGTGCACAGCACCATATTATGTTAGTTATTTAGATAGTATTTATTTATTTAATTAGGTTTCAAACAAGAATTTATGAAGAAACAGTTTTTATATTATGTTTACATTTTGCTGTCCCTTTTTTCTTCAGGAAAGCTTTTAAAAAGCTGGTCACCTTAGTTAATTGGGATATCGTAGTGACAGTGTAATATAAGAGTGTAAGGTGTGACCTTTTGGAAAGTCAGCCCCGGTGGCAAGTGGACTGGTCGTGATCTCGCCAACGAAGAATCAGGTCTCGAATCCTGGTCAGGGAATAGATATTTCGTCGTTGTTGTGATTAACCTGACGAGGAAGGAAAGCGACTATCATAAAGCACGAAATTAAAAATACGTAGTCACGCGTAGTTAACAAGACTCTGGCAATTCGAGGTACCACAAGGATAATTCTCTGAAAGGCTCCCGAGTGTCGCTCTGCAGTCATTTTTTTTCCATTTGTTGAAGTGGGGCTGGTGCCCATTATTAGCAAGGGACGGAAATATACAGTACGCTTAACGTGTCCATGGCTTTCAAAAGAAATCAACCGCGTGGCTGTATTAATACAGGATTAAAATCATCATTTTTCGAAGACTCGTAGCGCTGAAACGAGCAGAGAACAAGACATTACCAAACAAGTTACTCCATGATTACAACTAAACAATTTTGTTGCAACTAGTGTTGTTTGATATGACGGAAGATGATCAACATGGAGGACAGTGTTGCCGTCCTTAATCATGTTCACGAGGAGTCTACAGAAATCCGTCTGTCGAGAGTCTCGTGAAAGTGGTCTCTCACGTTGTGCAGCTGCAACAATTCTCACGAAAGATCTCTCTTAAGCCGTAGAAACCGCGTTCAGCAATAATTTCATAACTGTGAGAGGAGGATGGATTTTGCAGAAAATTTTCTGTTGTGGTATGATGAATGACCCAAACTGTTTGACAACATTTTGTGGTCTCATGAGACATTATTTCATGTTGAGGGTTTTGTTAATAGGTACAACTGTCTATATTGGGCTGGTGTCAATATTCACATTTGTGCTGAGAAGGTACAGGGACGTCCGGGGATGATATTGTTCAGTCTCGTATCTTCCACAATTGTACCTCTTCGATTATGAAAATGTGTCAATATTGCTTTGTTTGTGCGGAGTTTTGAATTATGCGAAACAATACCTCAAGGAGTACAAGACACTAGTTGGAACAGAATTAGCAAATAAGGAAGTTATAATCATTTAAAAATAAGAGTGACTTATGAAACACCCTATGTATGTATATCGTCCACTGTATGTAACTTGCAGGCATCACCTTGACATCGTGCACACGTAACGTTGCCATTCCTTCGAATAAATCATTTGAAGTCTAAAACAGAAAATAAGACAATTATAAATTAACAGTGTACGAAGAAATGTGTTGTTTATCTAGTGTATAACGAGCGCTTTACCGTTGCTTCGTGTTGTGACGGCCAGGGCGCAGCAGCGATGCCTCCGTTGATAACTCGTGCGTCTGGCGGTCGTTTACACCGATCGTGACCTCGCTCGCTTCTCTTGCAGAAAGAGCAAGTCAGTCGGTGCGAATCAAACACCTCACTTGCACAAGTGAAATGTACAGGGTGATTCATAATTCCCTCCGTGGTTTCGAACGTTTGTATACAAGAACTATAACACATGCAGCCAAAAAGGTTCATATCAGTACATAAAGAATCTCACCGAATTTGATACGTACCGTACATGTTTTCGTTATCTGCGTTATACTGCCACCTAGCGGTTAAATATACAATTACGTGATTACGAGTGCCAACTTGGGGATTCTTTCTGTACTTTTTTGCTGCATGTGTTATAGTTCTTGTACCATAAACATTCGAAACGCCACACTGTATTTGAGCAAACCATTTTGGCCATTGCCCAATTTTTACCTTGTCTTGTTGTCTGACTACAAATTTACCCCCAAATCACGGAATCTCGTTCCCACCAAACACAGGAAGAAAAATTAAATTTCATGCAAAAAATCCTCTTTACAAAAATTCTTTCACCTATGCTGTTGCGTCACTAGGGAAAGTAGGCGACGAGATTGGTCATTTGCGGGACTGCCTTTCCTGCGTGTCACAACGGGCGCTCTGAACAATCAATCAGAGAAGACTGTTCTTGAAATCTTCCCGCGCTCTTACGCTATTGCAGGCCAGGAATAACACCGACCACACTTTTAGTACTGCCACGAGCGTACAATTAATGGCGGCGCTAGACTTTGTGGGGTGAGTGGGTCACTGGACGCCTATCAAAGATTTCGGTGGGCCATGTGTTCAAAACATCTACTTCGAAAATAATATTGTTATTACATGATCCAAGCAAGGATTTATTACATGATCCAAGCAAGGATTTATTATCCAGTAATCGAAAGTTTAAATATTGGAGTAAAAGCAAATCATACAAATTTAAATGTTCCATCAACATGTTAAATTTGAGGTCCTATTACATTTCACAACATGATACACAACAATAATAATTAAAAATTTAAATTAGCAATGTCAATTAAAAAAAAATACTGTTAATGCTCAAACCTCCATGATCTATGGTTAATTGGACACGCTTTGAAACCAGAGATCATGGCTTCGAAATCTTCAGGGTTTTTTTGATTATTATCAACATGTGAGTTTCATGTGACGTGCGACGCCGCCATGTTCCCAAGCCGACTTGTAAGCAAATAGTAGGCATACAATAGGTTTGCAGAGCAAATAGGTCTTTTCAGTTGAATGCGCCATGTTGGGAAACGATGTTGTGTCGTCTGCAAATAGCACTATACTACTTCTTCATGTGAACAAACTCTTATCTCAGTCGACAGAAAGTGTGGTTGTGTTGAGCATCGTATGAACTCGATGCTAAGGAAATGAAAGAAGACAAATATTTGACCAAACGTTGAATTGTCAGATATATACCAGAGTTCAGAAAGTTACTTATTTTATAAATAACTTTGTTACTTTCTGCTGGGAAGTTACAGGTGTTTTTATTTGTTTCTGGTACATAATCTAAAGTTTTTCGTATATTTATGTTACAGCAAATAAAAAATGATGGAAGAAGGAGTCGGCTTTGCTTGGATAATCATTAATAAGTAAATATCTCTATATACAGTCATGGACATAAGTATTCATACAAAGGCATTGTCTGAATGAAAAGTGTTATTATACAAAAAGACTGTAAAGACAAGTCAAGTCTGTAGCATATATGCTCCATTGGAATGGCAAGAATAGAAACGCAAAGCAATTGTGTGCATACAATTGAAATTGTCATGAGAAATGTGTGTAATCTTTAGATAAACTGCTTTCTGGATGGTCATAAGTATTCATACGCCAGGTTATAAACCCCAAAAAAGTTCGTGAAACAACCGTTTCCATCATTCAGTGCCAGATGAGTGTTTACTGCACTTGCACCTGGGTAAGGAAGTGGTTGGTTTGGTGTTGGTGTGCTGCAGGAAGTCAAATGAGCCGCAAAGGGAAGGAAACCACGATCAAAGAGAGGAGAATTATGATATCATTATACCACAATAAGAAATCATATTCTGAAATCGCAGACATAGTTGGGAGAAGTCGTGCGACTGTGCAAAGTGTCATCAAACGATATAAAGACACAAAAGTGCTGATAAATAGGGAAAGGGTTGGACGTCCTCAGAAACTTACTTAGAGAGAAACAAGGACTGTTGAGAATGATCAAGGAAAACCCAAAATTAACATCGTCAGCAGTGTCGGCACATGTTCACGAAAACCTGGGAAAACAAGTGTCCTCAAGAAGTATTAGAAGGCTTTTCAACCGAGCAGGGTACAGAGCTAGGGTACCTAGAAGGAAGCCATACATCAGTAAGAAGAACAAGAAGGCCAGATTAACATTTGCAAAGGAGTATGTGAGTAAAAGTTTGGACTTCTGGGATAAAGTGTTAATTACGGACGAGAGTAAATTTAATATTATCCATAGTGATGGTAGAATTTTGGTGTGGAGAAAGCCCAATACTGAGCTTGAACCTCGAAATCTCTTGGCTACAGTTAAACATGGAGGTGGTGGTGTTATGGTCTGGGGCTGTATGTCAGCCTCAGGTGTTGGAGAACTCGTCTTTATTGAGGGAACTATGGATAGATATGTCTACTTGGATATTCTGAAGAACAATTTGCAGCAGAGTATCGATCATTTGGGTCTTGGGAATGATTTTTACTTCCAGCAGGACAACAACCCTAAACATACAGCTGAAATTGTTCGCCTTTGGTTGTTATATAATACTCCCCACACACTCAAAACTCCACCTCAGTCCCCTGACCTTAACCCCATTGAACATCTTTGGAGCCATTTGGAAACCAGTCTCCGAAAACATGACATAACAAGCAAGAATATACTGAAAGAGGTCATTTTGCATGAGTGGCATAATATTACATCTGAAATAACCACGCCTCTTGTTCATTCTATGCAAGAGAGACTTACAGCTGTTCTCCATAACAGAGGGATGCATACTAAATTCTGACGACATGGTATTTGTTTCTTTCTTTTCTTCAAAGTGAACTTTTATGTTGTTGTATGAATACTTTTGTCCAGCCAAAGAAGCGGGTATTGAGAATGTATTGTATTTTATTTTTCTACAAGCAGCATCTGATATTTATTTTTGTTGTCAATATATCGTTTGGTGCATACATGGTAAAGCATTAACAGTTTTGACTTCCTTATTGTTTTCCTAGCTGCTGCAATTCGTCCTTTCTTCCTTTCAGTTCCACTGTATGATTACTTTTGTCCATCACTGTATGTGCAAATCCTTTAACCTCAGCATCCATGGAAAACACATAATTGGAAACAGTTACCAAATTTAGCTCTTCCCCATGTTACAAATTTTCAAGTTAACAATTTAAGTGTTGCAAAATAACTGTTGATAACATTACTTCTGTTACAGTTACTTAATTTTAAAAGTAGCTACTTACAGTTAGAATTACTCAAACTAAATAAATGTTACTTGTAACTGCATTATCTAGATGGCTTGCAGTCATCATGTCTCCATCGCATAATATGCCTTTCGATGACATCAGCGAAACACTCCTATAGACTGTCATTTTATTGTTATCTCAAAATTTGCCTGTTACATATTGACCAACCATACCTACATTTATGTAAACTTGAGAATTATTTAATTGTTCACTGTAAAAAAATGCATTGCCTAATATTAAGACAAGGAGGGTTGGTGCCAGCAACTAATTGTAATTGTAATCCTCTTTCATGAAATCTAGGGAATATAATATCTATACCTATTTAATAAAATATTTATGCAGAGTGCAATTTGCAGAGAGATGTATCATAGTGACTGAAATTGGATTACACTAAATATTTGTTAAATTGTAAAGAGGCAGTGTTTAGTGTTATGAATTGTGTATTTGTATGAGTTTAATAGGAGTGTCTTTTTCTTTCCAGGTGCCATTTGCTAGCAGAGATCGATCCATAAATATCATGTATTTGTGATTGTTAGCGATAATAGAAGGTGGAAATGATGCAGGTTAATGTTGCAGGTCTTCGAAGAAATATAAAGAACCTAGCCCATAATTATTCTGATGCTCAGGTATGTTGATTACGCAGGTCTACAAAAAAATATTCTCTTTTAGTTGTCAAAGGTTTTTGAACGAATTTATGGTATTTACTTGCGCTGAAATTAAAATGAACAACAGTTTTGCAAGATGGCTCTAGTTCTTGAGATACTTGATGTCCTTCCATTTTAAGTTAATCTCAATAAGAGCTATAGGTGTTCACATGAAATAGGTCATGGCTTCTATTGTAGAATAGAAAATTGTTTCTGTAGTCCATCCATTGCACAGAATATATTTATTAAAAGTTCGTTCTTCTTTATTTGTTTTATTTTTGCATTTTATTTCTATTGTTGAGGGGAATGAAACACGCGTTCTTCACGAGCAGGCCACATAAATGATCTGATGGATTGTGCTGCATTTGTGGTGAATATTCTGTGCAGAAACAAAGAAAACTGTCACTGACTTTGTAATGGAAGCATATCTTGCATATTGAAGTAGCTTGATAAGTTTTGGATAAAGGCTGTTCCGCAACACTCCACCCTTACCGGGTCGCTTAAGCAGGAAAAAACCCAAATAAACAACTAAATAGGCTCTTTAGTCCAGGATTCCCATCCCGTTTCTCACTATAGCGCTTGAAACCAAAGAATCAATCACAGGCAAGAACTTACCGAATTAATGTTGCAAGGTGATTGCTGAAACTTGCAGAAATGGGCTTTATACATTTATTTACAATTCAACAAAACAAGGCTCGGATTCTTAAATTATTTCGCTAATTTACATTATTTACATGTCTCTAATTTAAACCCCACGGCGGAACCGCCTCGGGATGCTTTTTCTGATGGGGAGGC
Source organism: Lepisma saccharinum (assembly GCF_977018435.1). Classification (NCBI taxonomy): domain Eukaryota; kingdom Metazoa; phylum Arthropoda; class Insecta; order Zygentoma; family Lepismatidae; genus Lepisma; species Lepisma saccharinum. The sequence goes on along the minus strand of NC_139250.1, from coordinate 63,693,695 downwards.
CACAGAAGACCAAAAGGTCACGCTCCCTTCTGCTATCCGTTTCACACATGCTGTCCCTCACTCTGTCAGAGAGGCCATATTTATACTTCCTCTCTTGTCGCATAGGGGAGGGCTGAAAGGTGAAATCTTATTGGCTCTTTTAAACTTCACTGAACCATGGAAGAAACCCAAGCATACAGAATTATAAACAAAACAAAAACAAATTCTGTTTGTAACAAGGTACGACGACACCCTGGAGGCAAGATAAGCCCCAAGACCCCCACAAGTTACAAGAAACCCCAATCCAAACTCAAACCTTCCCAAAACCAAACAAACTTCATATTTTCCCACTATTTTTGTTTCTTGTAAGTCACCCTCAGTAGCTTTTAGCACAAGCTGGAGGGTTATAGTTATAAGGGAAATCCTATAAGTAGTCTTTTATGTAAATAACATTCACCCCTCGAAACACCAAATCAAATGTAGAGTCATTCCATGCGAAATCAACACAGCCTTTGACCTGACCATCTCCGATTTTCATGAAATTTGGGGAGTTGAAACTATTCATAGAACTTAGTAACTATGAAAATTTTTAGTTTCATGCGTCTTGTAATTGTTAAATTATTCAAGGTCAAAGTTTGCAGAAATTGCCCTTTTTGAGCCCGCTTAGCTATACTAAATGTGCTGTAACTCCGCCACTATTTTGCCTAGGAAGCTCAAATAAAGCTTATTGTACAGGGAATTGAATAAGCTTTCCAGTGATATATAACAAGCCTACCTTTGGATAAAAATATAATTTTGTCACGTGACCTTGACCTTTGACCTTAAATATCTCAAAAAACGTCATCACCAAAAATCGTGAAAAAAATATATTTGGTCCCTCATTCCATACTATAAAACATACCAAAAAATCATTCTGGGACTGCAATGGGATCAGAAGATACAAAATAATATGTGTAACTATGTGACTGATAAAAGCCCCATTACATGAACTATGAAGAGTCAAATGTCCCTTAACACCCCCTACAAAATGTGAAGGAGTTATCCTGGGTATAATTGGTCATGAAAGAAATAGGTTAGGCACAGGGAGATCCCTAGCCGTGTGTGTCAAGCACAGGTCCGGCATATTGTTGACCGCCATATTGAATTCAACGCAAAAATTTCAAAGGAAGGGGGGTGATGTGATATATCAAATGAGGCTAGAATTTCACGAGAAATGAAGTGACGAAGGTTTATCCAACATATATTTAACCAGCAAAAATTTATTACTGCATGCTTGTAACCATTTTCTCCTTTTCGAGGTGTTAAAAACAAAGCATTGGAATTCTCCTAACGTGTTAGGAACTCATCGAGATCACGCTGACATCTTGGGAGAGAAAGAAGTATACACACCATTGCATATGATTTTAATCAGCTACATTCACCAAATAGTTGAATAGTGAAGAATATTGGGAAAAGTATCTCAAACAATTACGTGACACTTCCTTTGGAATGAAAAATTCTTCAGTGACGAGGCAAATTTTTATGTTCACGGTGAAGTTAATAAAAATAATATGCAATACCTGTGATTTGCTCAGTCGAATGGTTGTTGCTGGTAAGCTAATTATGTGGTATAATGTATGGCGAACGGAAGTGGTTGGTCCATATTCAACAACGGAACCTTAAATGGTGAGGGCTTCTTGGATTTGTTAAGTGAACAGGTTTTTTCACCCTTGCTTACGGGATATGGCACTTTTCGAGAGTTTTGAAATAGGACAGTGTGTGACCACACTATGTAGACATTTTCGCAATTTCTTCATGGTAATTTTCTAGGTAGATTGATGGGCACACGGGGATCTATTAAAAGGCCTGCACATTCCCCAGATCTAACATCTTAGGAGGACTTTTACCTTCAGAAACATTTGAAGAGAATGGTGCATGCACTAAAAGTCCCTGATATTGACAATCTGAGAGAAGGCATAGTTGCTGCTTGCGATGTTGTTGCACATGCTACATTACCAAATGTTCTATGCGAGTGTGAGAGACGTCAACGAGTGTGCTCACAGGAACATTGACAACATTATAATGTGCATATATCGTAAGTGAAAGATATGTGTATAACTTTTTGCTGGTTAAATATATGTTGGATAAACCTTCGTCACTTCATTTCTCGTGAAATTCTAGCCTCATTTGATATATCACATCACCCCCCTTCCTTTGAAATTTTTGCGTTGAATTCAATATGGCGGTCAACAATATGCCGGACCTGTGCTTGACACACACGGCTAGGGATCTCCCTGTGCCTAACCTATTTCTTTCATGACCAATTATACCCAGGATAACTCCTTCACATTTTGTAGGGAGTGTTAAGGGACATTTGACTCTTCATAGTTCATGTAATGGGGCTTTTATCAGTCACATAGTTACACATATTATTTTGTATCTTCTGATCCCATTGCAGTCCCAGAATGATTTTTTGGTATGTTTTATAGTATGGAATGAGGGACCAAATATATTTTTTTCACGATTTTTGGTGATGACATGTTTTGAGATATTCAAGGTCAAAGGTCAAGGTCACGTGACAAAATTATATTTTTATCCAAAGGTAGGCTTGTTATATATCACTGGAAAGCTTATTCAATTCCCTGTACAATAAGCTTTATTTGAGCTTCCTAGGCAAAATAGTGGCGGAGTTACAGCACATTTAGTATAGCTAAGCAGGCTCAAAAAGGGCATTTCTGCAAACTTTGACCTTGAATAATTTAACAATTACAAGACGTACGAGACTAAAAATTTTCATAGTTACTAAGTTCTATGCATAGTTTCAACTCCCCAAATTTCATGAAAATCGGAGATGGTCAGGTTAAAAATTGCACATATCTGTGTTGATTTGGCATGGAATGACTCTGTACTTATGTACCAATAAAATTCAGAAATGACCCACAATTTGGCAACACCCTGTTTCTCTCAACCTGCAGTTGAACGAAGGGAGAATCCTTCCCACTTGCCACTGTTTGGGAATGAGATGAAACCAGAAATAAATCTTATTTCTAAGTGCCAATCAAAGTTTGAGAGATTACCCCTTGTAGATCATGCAACAGGTGAGATTTCCCTGTCCTTGTACATAATTATTATTAATACCTAGGATGAGCATGTGAATCTCCTGCTGTAAAAGAATTCACAATATTAACCATAAACAATAACAGTTGGGTACTATCAAAGGTTGAGCATGCAAAATTATGTACCCGAGTGTACAAAGTACTAATATTTATTATTAACGAACATAAGAAAATAAGAACGTAAAAACCTTGTTTGAAAAATGTTCAGGAATACACAAATGAAATCAAATAACTTGTTTGTTAATTAACAAGTACCTTGAATTTTTATACTCTCGAGCATACAATGAAACCACCGTTACATGATGTTGAACCCTGTTGTTATTTTATTTCAATTAGAATGAATTAGAAATGAATTTAAATTGATGTGCACCGTTAGATTTCATGCTCTAATTAAAACGCAATACTATTTAGGTCAATAACAGAGCACTCATATTTGTAATATATGGTAGAGGCAGCGTATTTTCGGAACAGCTATGAGGTTTTTCTTTTGTACAAGCTCGAAGCGAGCCCCTACAGCTGTGGGGCAGGAGAAACAAGTCATGTTAGCGCACGTTGTGCAGTGTTGCAAGTAAAAGAAGGAATGGCGGCTGACAGTGACACAAAGCAGACATCTGACTAGAAAGGCACACGCAAAACAATTTAATTTAATAAACTTACCTTGTGTATTGTAATGCCGCAAATGTCATGATGAAACAAAGTTGTTTTTATTCCAACTGCTCAATGCCATCAAGCTCGGAATCCGAATCTGTCATGTCGCACGAATCCTCACCGGCACTTGAAACAGAGTCGTCTGCACTGCTACTGCTGTCACCAACACTGAAAGCGAGACGTTCAATTTCCGGTTCCAGCAAACCTTCCAAACGAATGTATTCTTCCTCAGCCTTTTTGACATTGCAGCAACAGGGCTCCCATTCCTTCTCGCCAATTTCAGCAAACACTTCCTTGCACAGTTCCCAGACGTCGTTCAATTTGAAGGTGACATTGCGATTGGCAACCTTTTGTTTACATATCCCCCAAATTTTCTCAATTGGGTTCAAGTCAGGATGATATGCGGGCAAACGAAGGACAGTGTGACCATGTTCACTCATTATGTCATCTATAACGTAAGACTTTGTTTTTGGTTTGTGTAGTTTTATGAGACACTACAGTTCAGGTTTAAACATATCATTAGTAAAAGGTATCCCGTTTTTCAATAACCAGTCTTGCATTTCACTTTTTCTACTATTAGAGGATGGGCTTCTTTCTTTCTGGACATTGTGATATGATGCATTGTCAATTACTAATACTGAATTTGGTGGTAAATTTGGTAATAACATTTCCTGTATCCATCGCGTGTAATTGTTGGAATTCATTTCTGTATGATAATCACCAGTTTTTTGACTAGACTTGAATATCAAAAGGGCATTCGGGATAAAGCCATTGTGGGTGCCTGCATGAACAATAATCAGGCGTTGCCCTTTGGATACTGGTGATTTTAGGCCCTGAACAGTGTCGTTACACCATGCTTTGGATGTTGTGTGAGAGCTGTGGATGTATGTTTCGTCGGAATAAATAATAGGACGATCTTCCCTTCGATATCTACATACAAATTGCACGCAGATAACTTATTCTCGCATTGCGAATATCATTTCTTTCAATAAGTATGCGCCTATTACTCTGCACTTCCTTCCACCTGAACCCGAGTTTTCTAAAAATCTTTAACAAACTAGACGCCTGCCCTTTAAACCCTATTGAAGTCTTTAATTTAGTGAGCACAGATTTTACTGTAGGCACTTGTTTGTCTGTGGTATAAAATTTGTTTATTGTCCTTCGAACAACGCACATATCGAAATCGTCAATATTTGTACATGGTCGCGGTCGGTTTTTATTTCTACGTGGCATGCTATATGACGAGGATGTTCCCGCATTAACCTGTGAACTTTCTTTTTTAATTGATTTTATTGTATTTACAGAGACACCAGTCGCAGCACAAACACGGTCCATCACTTTCTTCAGAGGCAACTTCAGATCCTTTTGGTCGGCTTCCTCCTGCATAAATTTCAATATGTTCGCGACAACTTTCCACGTTTGTCCCTTTAGTGTCCTACGATATATTCTGGAGTGTGTAGGAGGCATATTCTTCACGTGAAACGTAATTCAAAATAGCACTTCCACCCGGTCTTCAACAACAGATTGTAGAAAACAACAATAGCCGTCAAGAACGCGAAACTCAAACACCCGATTCTATCACCTCGACTTACATGCACAAGTGATTTCTGAGCATTCTTTCTGCGCAACTTGGTACGTCGTCGCATTCACGAGTAGAATTTTAGGCTCGCTAACTAGTGAAGTGAAAGATCTCCTAGCTGTTCCGAAAATACGTTGTCTCTATACAATTGTTTGCGAAAACTTTCCTTGGAAATGCCATAAAGGTCATATTTCCAAAGTGACATTACACTTGCTTTACCAAACCACTTGCGGTTTTTTGTTGTTATGATTTACAGGAATAAATAACTTTTATGAATATGTACATGTTCAAACCGAGATATTACAGAAGTTGAGTTATAAATTGATCAACTTCCAAATCCGAATAAGTGTCACTGCACAGCTGCAAATTCCCTTGCCTGTGCTAGGTTGCAAAAATCAAGTACCTTTAAATCTGTGTCGCGTGAACATACGATCGCACAGAAGCAACTTTTTTGTTTCTCACATTAATGATTTGTAATCTAAAACAATCCATACATATTTTATAACTCGTTTATCACAATAAGAGCTTTCGTGACGCTCGGGAAGTAACGTTATTTCGATCAGAACACCAGAAATTCACTTTATTTCCAATATGGAGGCGTCACCCATTTTGTGTTTTCACGAGCCTTTTCTGCAGCTTTACTTCTGCTGGCAACAACGAAACTTGCTCAAAATCACTCGAGAGATGAGTAACAAGTGGCGGTACTGAACGTGCAACTCTCCGCAATATTGCAAGGTGTTTTGCGGCAACCTTCTCCCACACAGAAAATGCTTACCTAATTTACATTAACTACCAAGCTTCATCTCATTACTTAATGGTTCCTTTTCCTCATTGTTTTCCATAAAATATCTTTATTTAATTCAGAGTAATATTTATGTGATAAAGTAAGAAAAATATTCATTAAGGGTGGATGGATATGATATTTCAAGTGTTATTCTACGAATTCAATATGGCATATTTTCAGTAAAGATCCTGGCTGATGCAATCCGCTCCAAAATTTATGTAGACCAGGGGTGCCCAAACCACCTCATGGCCTGCTTTTGTGACCTGCCTTTGTGTTCATAAAACCTTTAATTTTATTTTGATGGCCCAGCTTTAATCTAAATATGGTGGAATTTCGGCTTTGACCAATTGCTCAAGCAGGTACTGGCCCTGCATGCAAAAAACGAGGAAGGGTTTTTCCGATATACAGGGTGGCTCGTAAGTCCCTACCCATTCACACATTTTGTGTGTCCAGTGTATCTGTGTGCTAACCTTCATTCTCGCTGCATAATGTGACGCCATGTTCTGAGAGACATTCTGTGCAACATAGCAGGGGTTATTGTTCCAAATGCCTCTGTAACAGCTGCCCTCTGTTCGTTGTCAGTATTGTGATAATTATTACATAACCTTAATACAAAGTCATATGAATAAATTGGAACCTTAATAATGTTCCAATGTATTGTCAGGATTCGGTGTTGTACTTAATAGCACATTGCTTGATCTTCTGCTGTACTATTGGTAGCTGATGATCACCATTGACTGATTACTTTGTCTTTGCTTTGCAGGTAAAAGTTCGTGAAGCAACGAGCAATGATCCATGGGGTCCATCCAGCACCTTGATGTCAGAGATAGCTGACCTGACCTACAATGTAGTTGCTTTTACTGAAATTATGCAAATGATATGGAAACGTCTTAACGACCATGGGAGAAATTGGCGACATGTATATAAAGCATTAGTATTGTTAGAATATTTAATAAAAACGGGAACTGAGAAGGTAATTGTACTTATTTGTGTACATTTGCAGAATATAAGGATAGTAATTATTAGAAAGATTTCACACCGAAGTGGCAAGCAACAAGCGACGTGAGCCCATTCGTTCTAAAGCAAGACATTCACCGTGCATGCACCAACAACAGCACGAGGCGATATGATGCACAGTACTGAAACATGTCCCTGCCTGAGTAGCATACAAGCGATAAGTGATACGTGCAGCTTGCCGTGTCTCTTTGGTTCTAAAGGTTGCGGTGATTAATAAGGGTTCTCTTGCAAGCAACATGTGTTGCTTGTTGACTGTCGCTTCTTGCTTCGGTGTGAGGTCTCCTTTATGGCTGAGCCAATACCACTTGTAACTGATATCGATACCTATCCTAATACTCTTATTGATTCCTACTAATACAGATGCTTGAAAATTGTAATAATCAACAGTTGATGAAAATATTGATTAATGTTAGTGTGTAAGTATTGCATTCCAATTATGTGCATCATTTTACCAAGGGGTTTCCTTTAAAATATTCACAAATTTAATTATAACATTAAAATTTTTTATGTAATCGCAAAATCGAGATTATCACCAAAAACTGGTGCAAAATAAAAATATAATTTCGAGGATAATTATAGACTCCGAGAAAGTGTCATGTTGCGGTTTTACAGATCTTCAGAAATACCAAAATGGTGTAAAATTATCAACTAGTATGGTAAATAAATTCCAACCAATATTTTCTAATAACGTCACCACTAGTATCGGCTGATACCAATATTTTGGTACCGGCTATGCCCTTTATTGATTCCAACAAATAGCACTAATAATGACTCAAATCTTAAAGGTTTGTTAATTACAAGGGTCGTTCAAAAAATAAGTTTCCCTGTGTTGTAATATTTTTATTGGTAATATATACATGCAATCTCTACATGTCTAGATGAGTGCATACCTGTACTACTTTTCAACATAATCACCTTACACGTTTTGGCATTTGTCTCAATGCTGCTGTGCATAAAATTCCAGGCTCAGGCCTTGCAACACTCGTCCACGCAAGTCCTCATGGATGATGCTTAGCAGTTCCCAGGGAAATGTTCCACGTGTTGGCCACCTCACGAACTTTGATTCTTCTGTTCTTTCGGATCAGTTCATCCACTTTCGCGATGTTCTCATCAGTGGAGCCAGTTGAGGGACGACCAGATCGAACTTCATCAAAAATCCCTAATCTGCCTTCGGTGAACATGTTGCACCACCTTCTGACCATCTGCACAGACATTACAGTGTCACCGTACACAGCAACCAACTTCCTGTGGATGTCAATATATTACATATGAACTAGTGTGACCAACTCGCCGATATTTCCCAGGAACTTCCATATTAAAGCTATTTTTCTCCTTTTTTTTATCCTCCTGGCTCCCAGATTGATATTCTATTTCTCGTGTATTTTACATTAACAACCAAAATCACGAAATTACAACTTTAACCTTTGGTGGGCAGAAGTAACATAATATCTTGCAATAGTTGATTGATTCTTAGTTCTCCAGCAGCAGTGGACAAATACATATGGGTTAGGACTAAAGAAACATGCAAATTTGTAAATTGTATTCTCTATTCTGATGTGTATATTACATGAAATGTAAATTAATTCTCCATTCCATAAATATTTTCTGGAGTGATGTCACGTCACTAAAATGTGCAAAATTTGTCGTGACTAAATCTCCCTTAAAATCATGGCTAAAATAATCCTAGTATGATTGTATGGGAAATTTAGATCAACATTTATTTTAATTTTCATGTTGTTTTAGTTGATGTCACTTGTGTTGACTTTTGGAATCTTTTGTTATTAGTGGAAAAATTCTTTACACTGGGGACTTACGTTTTGCATCGCTTAGAGTATTTCATATGTGATTAACACAATCTAAGGCTATCCTTAAAAATAACATTTTTTGTGCATCAATTGCAGGTCGCTCAGCAGTGCAAAGAAAATATTTTTGCCATTCAGACATTAAAAGATTTCCAGTATTTTGAAGAGAATAAAGACCAGGGAATGAACGTAAGAGAAAAAGCGAAGCAGTTGGTGTTGCTCCTGAAGGATGACGAGAGACTAAGGAACGAACGGGCACGAGCACTGAAGGCCAAGGAGAGGTTTGCTCAATCAGCCTCGGGATTCGGGAGCGAAGGAATGGTAGGTGTATTTGTTTTGCCACCTTCTCCTTAAAGAGTTGAAACATACGGGATTAGCATTGCTTCAGGGCAAAGTCTGTTTACACAGAGAAATCTGTAATGGGGTGTAGAAATTGCTAAATCTTTATGTAAATATAACCACTTGTGGCCTTGCACATTGCTCCCAAAGTTAAATCGGATAACATGCGTATTTGTAGGCAGTTGTGCAGCAAGATTTCAATCACCCATCGTGTGATTGGGGTCTTGATCTGAAGCTGGGAAATGCATTCATAATCTGGTAACTGATAAATGTACATCTTTCCCTACCAGTATTCCACAAGTGGATATTCTATTGCAGGAAGGGAATTGGCTTAATCACAATGGTATTAGTTTAACACGTTAACTGCCATGTGAGTTGTATTTAACTCATGCTAGTTTTATGCCCAGGGCCTCTTGAAGCATATTTAACTCGCACGTCTCTTTACTCGGGAGTCTCGTGGTGCATAGGTAACTTACGCTATAACATACATGTTACGTGAAGGGTGGCCCTGTGGACAAAATTTTGCAGATGGTTCCTGAAAATCGTATTTAGTGATGCTGTTATTTTTACAATTAATACAAACAATTTAAAAAGCGGGGCTCAAATGAATAGATGTGCATTAACTACTTTTCTTTTTGCCTTTAAATTTAACTTAAATCTGACAAGTAAACAAAAAAGCAATTGGCCAAGTTCCTCGAATGATATTGGTGCAATAGTATATGGCAGAGTCATTTTACAAATAACAAAATAATCTATGCTCAGAAAAAAAAAACAATAAATATGCTGTGAGCCAAATATAACTCTCATGGCATGCAGCGTAATAATTGATTCTAGCACTGTGAGAGTTGCATATGACATGCACATAAAATAATTAAAAATGACAATTTTTAATCTAATTGTGAAGAAACATATTGCATGTTTTTATTATATTCTTGTAATAAAACATTGTGCCCCTGAGAATTTTTTTTCTCCTTGATGTGTTAAGTGAGATTTCAGACCAAAGCATCGAGCCACACATGCCACTTAGGAATGAGCCAATCAGCAGCATTGTTTCATACTATAGCAGCCTGACAGGCTATGTTCAATTTGTGAAATTCTTAAGCGAAATGTGTTGCCTATTTCTTGTGGCTTCGGTGTGAATTCTCCCTAACATTATTTTAAATTCCTTTGGCTTCCAGCATCATAAGCACCCTTTTTGTTAAGCATCATAATCCAATGGATGATATCCTTGGTACCTCAAGTATGAAAATATGTAAGAAATGAATATTGTATATAATGATTTAAATACTTACTTTAGATATTAAGATTCTAGTCAGTGCAGTTATGTATTTATTTTAAAAGAATTGATTGATTTTGTTGCTTTCATTGTTTTGTTTAGACAATGAAAAATATCAGTGTATTATGCTGTTCAGATATTTAATTCTAAATGTACAATGTTTTATGTATATTTCACAATCTAAGGATGACACACTTTGTTAATTATTGACATAATGAAGTCTTAGAGACAGATTAACAGTTTCGTGCATTTCCATTACTTAGCTGCACTGTGATGGTTGTTGCTAATCACTTCTTAATCTGCATAAGGTATACAAATTATGTGCTTTGTAACAATATCTGTATCCATTAAAGTCTCAAGAGGTGATGGATACTTTTCTCTAAACCACCAAAATCACCTTTGCTTGTAACTTTGAAACAGTGATACCATTCTTAAGACGACAACATTCTTATGAGCAGTATATCAGTGTTCAGTATATTTTGCTATGCTCTGTGAGAACGAAAATTACTTGCATATAAATTCAGCCCTGTCTTCTAGTCCTCATGCAGGAGTCATCCAGAAAATATGTTCCATTTGCCAGTTAGAGAAAAACAAAAAAGAAACTCAAAACGAAGTGGAACAAAAAACTTTATTGCACCCTGAATAATTTTCCTGAAACTAATTTTCAATATATTTAGTTGCCACCACTGTTCAGACACTTATCATAACGAGACAACCATGTTCTGTATCCCAGTATCGTAGAGCGATGCCATCTGTGGTGATAATCAAGTGGCAATTTCATGAAGCTGCGACTGGAAATTTGTGGAAAGTGACGACAAGGTGATCTGTAATCTTCTCTTCCACTGCACTGACCAAGTCATCAACCACCACAGATGGTCCTCCACTGCATTCCTCATCGTACACACTGTTCCGCCCTTCGTTAAACTCTCGCCACCATCTCTGTACCATTGGCACCCATGATCTGTTTCCCATACGTACACCTCACCAATGTGTCGGTGGATTTCAGCTGCTAACACATTCAGTGGATTTAAATATCGTATCACAGACTGCACTTCACACGTGGCGGGCATCTTGATTTTTGTGAACATTTTCACAACCACTGCGAAGCATCTGCACTACTAAAATTCTCCCAACAGACATCCGTGCCTTTCCAGTGGGTCAAACAACTGGGCATGCTCTCGTGATCATGGTGCTGCTACGACACAAATTGCAAACAGATCTTACATCCTGAATGTGCTATATACGAGAGTAAGTCATTAAATTACAGGAATTTTATTCTAAACCTCAGGGAGATTTATGTATAACTAAAATTGGAATTTGCGACTCAAAATGGTTGTTAGCAGCATGCCATAAAACTGTCGTGATGATCGAGCAGTATGCACCTGCACAGTAGCTCGTGCACCATAGGAGAGCAACGAAGTGTTATTAGTTTTGTGGTCAGAGGAAATGAAACCTTCTGAAATGTACGGAGACAATTGTTTAATTTAGGGGAGAGTCTATGAATGGGTGGAAAAATCCGTTTTTAAAAACAGAAGACGAAATGTCAGTGATGAACACCAGAGTGGGAGACCAGTTTGCGTGGCAACTGAGGCAGTGAAACAGCAGATTGACCAGCGACACTGTTAATTTAATACACTTTCTGCTGACTTAAACAGTTGTCTCCATACTGAACCTTCATCCTGCTGTTTTTTTCAGAAGGTTTTACTCCCTCTGACCAGAAAATACGAATATCACTTCATTGTTCTTCTATGGTGCAAGTCAAACAAATATCACTTCGTTGCTCTTCTATGGTGCAAGTCATACGAATATCACTTCATTGCTCTTGTATGGTGCAAGTCAACAGTGGAGTAGCCATGTTGCTCGAACTACTGCGCAGGCTCATACTGCTCGATCATGAACACACCTTTATGGCATGTTGCTAAAGAACCATCTTGAGTCTCAAATTCCAATTTTAGTTATGCATAAATCTCCCTGAAGTTTGGAATAAAATTCCTGTTATTTAATGACTTACTCTCGTATATCTAACTTCAGATATAATCCAAAACAGCATCTTAGATTCTGTCCTTGATATTTATTTTCACATAGTAAATATGCGTGAGTTGAGAGTTTGATTTTAGCATGCACTCAGTATTTAGCAGCAGGTGCTCAGCCTAAAAAGTGCACAAAGGTGTTATTGGAATGGAGCTACACTGATGTTTTTTTCTGAAAATTGTACATGAATTTGCGAGGTCAAATGCCCCATGATACCAGGGTCTGAGTGTTGACCCTTTCTAAAGCACCCAATTGCCAACTTTTCTTCTATGTAATACACACTGTTCCAGACCAACGAGGCTCTGCCATCTGAGCTCAGAGCCTGTACAATGCTCTCCGAGACTTGTGTTGCGTGATGCCCTCGCATCAATTTCATTTCATCCCTATTCATCATATCTTCATGATAGCCAAAAGTGGAAGAAATGAAAAGTAAAATAGATCAATGTTTTCATTTTAAATTCCACAGTTTAATTGAAGATGCCAAAGAGGTTTGGAAACTTACAAGGTGCAGTTGTTGATCCTGTATGTAATGAATACACCATGTGGACATAAGTAACACGTGATCTCTCTGCAGCAGCAGTGTTTTTTATCCTTCTTGTTTCATAATATCTTCAACCGTGTGTTACTGAAAAACTTATAATTCAGGATCAATTGTATTGGTGTAAATGTACAATTGGCAGTTGAACGAGGATAGGGTAATTGTACATTGATATTTTCTTCTCTTTTAATTCTTTCTAAGCCATTAAGGAATATTCGGCACTTTTGTTTCAATTCTTGAACTTCGCATTGTAGAAAACAGTTTATGAACCTGGTGGTGGACAATTGCATACTATTATCTTCTGCCAGCTGCACATAGTGTTGGTGCACTTTGTATGTGAATTGGTTCTCGCAGAAATTATTTGTGTACTTTTAATATATGAGCCAAAGTGGTCTAGTGGGTAGTGTGCAGGAGCAAGGCTCGTGTGGGTGATCTAAGGTTGGAATTTTTCTGACCTTGTCCCTGCATGAAGCAGCTCTGGGTCTCACACAGTCTCAAATCAATAACCCTGGGAGGAGGGGGGGCTTTATGGTGGCTCGAGTCCGGTACTGATCACATCACCTCCAAATGGAAAAGATCGAGAATGTGTGTGGCCCTACCCTTACGTCCCCTAAATAGGCACAGTGCTATATGCACGGGGAACTTTACCTTTATATTTTAATATATTCTTTCTTACTGCTTTTGTGCTATGAGCACTGTCAACAGAATATTTTCGGTGTGAAGGAGTTCCCATGCAGAATGCTGAATGTGATTTGAGTGTTTACAACAGTCTTTGAATGTCTTGTGTGATAGCATCAGTGACTTTTGTAGTTACTCATTCATCTAAGGAACGTCCTGTTACTGGTGACTTGGTAACCTTTTCTTACGTACTGTGGGTCAGAGTTGTTAAAGGTCCAAGAATTTTAAATAAATTCAATTCCGTTCCAGGAGAGAAAATCAGCAATCGTAAATGAGTTCTGGACTGTAAAGAACCTTTTTATCTGTAAAGTATTTCAATTCGGTCCAGGAATTTTTTTTCCGGATCAATTTAAACGCAGTCCAGGAACCTTTTTTTTCGAATCAGTTTAAATAGGGTCCAAGTTCCATATTGAACTGAAACAATAGGCAACTTGGTCTGAATTTAAATTGTGTGAGAAAAAAGGTTCCGGTCCTGCAGCGGATCCCAATAGAACCCATTAGAATGTATGGGTTCCTGGCCTTTAACAACCCTGCTATGGATTAATTTCTTAGCACTATGGATCTGTAAAAATACCGATCTGTGGGTTTTTAGTATTTTCACTTTGTTTTATATTTTTCATTGTTTGTCCTGCAAGCCTTGGTCTGTTTGCATCATGTGTTTTAATGGAGTTACTTTTTACTTCTCATTTTCTTTGGAACTTGAGTCAATATGTTTACAGTTGGAAAATATCTAATAGTTAGTAATTTGTACATTCTTTTCTATCTTTATAATTTTTGCATGCACTTGAGTTCTATGTAACATTAGATTTATGTAGTATTTCTATTTAATGTGTGTGTTTTATCTTCATAACCTAACTCTTTGCACTTTTCACGTTTGCTTCAGGATGTGATGTCTCCAACAAGTCCAAGTTATCCTGAAGTAAGTACACAGCATAGATATTAGATTAATTGTTAAAATATCAGTTGGAGACTGCACCCATCTCATTTAGTCATGCATGCAGTTTGTGGAAGTCTCGTTGTGCATGAATATCATACAGCGAAAGTAGTAGTTATTCTCTTATGCTCTATGTAGTTAAATCAATCTTGTGCCTAATATGTTCAAAGTATAGTGCAACTTTTATCTGATCTTCCTCCACTGCCAGTTTGGTACAAAGTATAAAGTTTAGTACGCATGTTACTTGGGATTCATGGCTTTGTGGGTAAAGAATGCTTGTCCCATGCAGTCCAAAGATTCCTGCTGGGGTCATGGTTGTTCAGTTTATACACACTTGAAATATGCATCTAAAGTTCAAATCACAAACCCTGAGACCTTCTGTAAACAAAACCACCTGCATGCAGAAAGCATTGCAAACTCATAGAAGTAAAATAATCCACACAAAAATCCAGCGTTGTTACAGGATTCATTACGTAAGGTAAAACAATGGCCAATTTGTAGTATGGGATACACTGCCGCAAATGACGTCTCACTTTAAACCCAATGCTCTTTCTTTTTTTACTTATTGCTTCACCTTTATGGTTAACTCTTTGCACCAGTAATCATTTCCCATAAATTTGGCTTCTTTCTTGCCTGCTAATTGAATATATTTTACTTGCATTTTTTTAGACAAAATGATATAACATGGTAATGTATATTTCTAAGGATGATATAGATAGGAGTGTATTTGAAATTTGTTTGTAGATTTTATGTAAATTGTATCTTATGTAAATAAAATATATAATGGGCATAAACAGCCATATGCATTGCTGTAAGCCCAATAAATATATTGATGATGATGATCAAAACAAGACAAAAAGTTCGTAAATTTATTGCGGTTGGAAACTTTCACAAGCATCCTAATAACGATTTTTGTTCCGCCAAATATAGTGCACTTCGTAAAATAACTTGGTGACATGGCAAGGCAAGATAAGTGTAAACATTTTGTAGTAATATGCATTGTAACTTTCAATGAGCTTAGCGATTTATGTACATAATGACATTTTATAACATTGGTTATTTTCTAAAAATAATCATGTGAACAGCAAGGAAGTAGTGCAACTTATTAATATTGCCTGACTTA
This sequence comes from Lepisma saccharinum, assembly GCF_977018435.1. Lineage (NCBI taxonomy): Eukaryota > Metazoa > Arthropoda > Insecta > Zygentoma > Lepismatidae > Lepisma > Lepisma saccharinum. The sequence goes on along the minus strand of NC_139250.1, from coordinate 63,677,872 downwards.
TCCTTAGAAAAATAACATGCCGAGTTCTATGCATGCAGGAAAGTCTCCGTGTTCTCAGAGTTTGTTTTCAAAACACCAGCAAGGACAGCCTTTGAAAAGGGGTGAGAAACAGATTCTACTCAATATTTATGTAACGTTCTGTCAGTGGTATCCTGAGAAACCAGTAAATGAAGTGGTTAAGTTCGTATCCCAGTGCAGTGGTGTGTCAGTGTCTGCATTTTTAAGGGTTATGAAAGAGAGAATGACCGGGAGAGTAACAATGTATGCGGCTGCATATTCCTCTGATGTTTTGAGAGTGGGTTCTCACATTCAGAGGCTCTTATATAAAATGAATAGGTGCGACGAACTATGAGTGTAACAGCAGATGATTGCGGTCATGAATCAGCTGACGCGGAGTGATACATCGAATCGGTGAGACCGTTTGTTTACAGAAGGTCTCAGGGTTGGTGATTTACACTTTAGTTTGTTATCCTATTTGGGCATTATGTTGCCAATTGTAGTGTCAAGAGTACAGGATGTGCACAAAGTCTGTATACCCCTATATTTATGCGAATAATCATACCTCATTTGTGCTGGTAACTTTCACATAACCTTGGCATGTCTTCTTCGTGTCTGAAGAAGCTGTCCTGTATGGACACACTGCATTTTTGAGTTCATTGTTTGTTTGACAGTTGCGGCAGATGAAAGTTGAAGTGATGGCTGATGCAAGTAATTACTCAATTGAGAAGCGTTTCGTAGCTGCTGTGTGGGTCCATGAGCATGAAATTAAAAGCATATGGATTCAAAAGTTTACAAACGACTTAGTTGTGCAATTTGAGAATGCAGCACCGACAAACGTAACGTTGCAACGGAAAAAGATTGCTTTTGCAACAGGCAGTATTTGCACCACTCTGAGGTGTGGAAGACCCCTCTCATGGCTTGATCTTGGTGGAACACACGTCTTTGCAGGAAAAGGTAAACTCTGTGGCTGAATGGTTAGCATTTCATGTTAGGATAATAATTGTGGAAGAATCTGTCCTATGATCTCCGGTTAAATCCATGTCAAAACATTCTGCTATTAACGAAACAAATAAATAGTAATTACATCCTCGTCAAAATATGCCAAATGAATACCAGGCTCGACCATGTGAAAATGCATGAAGTTGGACCTGCAAGTGACATGTTGGCGTCAATTGAAAGTTGCTGAATTAAGAGATGCTGATATGGACACCTGTGTGAAGTCTGGATCGGACAATTGTCCAGCTCCTTTTGCATGGCCTCCAAGAAGCCCTGTGCGGTTTCAGCAAAGAGGAGGTGCAGAAGGGCCACTATTTAACAAATGATGCACTAAAAGATGACGTGTGTGCAGCCTTCCAGAAAGTGAACCCAAGAATGCTGCACAAAATGTTAGAGAGCTTGGCACCACAGTCAACTATATAGAGACCACAAGGGACACATGCAAGAGGTACGTGATATACATGGGCGTCTGGAAGGGGGTGTAAGGAAAATGAAATTCAACCAAAAATATGTATTTCACACATATAATTTCATTTTATCCACAATAATATGTGTTAATTATTGTGTGAACACCATAAATTCAAATGTAAGCAATATGTTTTAGGGAACAACACTATTTTTGGGGAAAATTTGCCTTCGTTTCCACCCCCCTGGAAAAAATACCTTCCTTGCCCCTCCCTGGAAAAATCCTGCGAACGTCCATGGTGATATATGTAGGGGTTTATGGACTTTGTGTGCACCCCGTATGAAATACCAGAACAGGATGATTTTAGAAAGTTTTCACACTGAAGTGATAAGTGACATGCTGCTTGGCATCAGAGTGACATGTTACTTGAAAATGAATCGAGACAGAAATGCACCAGAGCAACATGATAACAAGATTATTCTCGTAATTTGACCCAACATCGTCAATTATGAATTTATCATTGTTTGTGTGTCACTCAAATTGGGCCTCCATGGCAGGGTGGTTATCACACCATGCTACAACTCCAGAGGTCCCTGGTTCGAATACCGGCCTGGGCATGGGTGTTCTTTGTTTACCCCTTCAGCAGTCATCATGTCATGCATCTTCATCTTCTGGATTAGGCAAAGTGGCAGAAATGCAAGGTAAAATATACCAAATCAATCCATCAAATTGGACCATTTTTATAGCGTGCAGTGTGTTTTCTTTGGTCTGTTGGTCATCCGTGCACAATGAATGGTTTTTTTTTTTTTTTTTTTTTTTTACAGAATGTAAGGTAACGTATCTATTAAGGTATGTTAAGTTTATTGTGTCACTTGTCACTTGGGTGTGAAACCCATGTTACATGGCACTTGTTGCTTGCCAATTATCTCTTCGATCTGAAATCTTCCTTAGAGAGCTTGCAAGTGAGTGGGATAAGGTAAATGAGAATGTATTAATTCAGAGGGAAGAGGTGTAAATGTACAAATGGCACAGGAAATATGATGAAGGAAGGAACCTTTGCTGCTATATCAAAATACTGATTGACAAAGTGTTCATACTGAAGGGGATGAAAATACAAGTGAATTGCATGTATTACATTCAGGTTCATTCAAAATTGTGGACAGGGTTTCTAGGGCTTGTAGTTTTGTTCCTGAAGCAGAAAGGGTAGAGCTGCTTACAGAATGTGAAAGGGACCTTAAAAAAAAGGTTTTATTGCTTATAGAATCTAAATGCATGCTAAATAACTTACGCAAGTTATGGCATCCAAGTTGTCCAAGTGTGATCAACTGCCTTACAAGTGTTCTTCAACATTTGCTGTCATCTGAGTTAATCTTTTATGTTCTATGGGCAGTCATATTTTGATTCCAGTTTGAGAATTGTAGGGTAACTTTCAAAAATGAACAATATTTTCTGGAAAAACCCAAATATGTATTGCAGGGAATTTACAATCTCAAGAAATGGATTATCAGTGAAGAAATGAGTGTTTGTTCTTTTTTATTAGTTGAAAACCAGTTGTACAAGGGTTGGATATAAAGTAATGGCAACACTGGTATAATTGGTACTTGACTGTATTGGCAGAGGAGCACATGTTACATTCCTTCGAAGTAATCGCCCCTCATCTCTACGACCTTCTGTCACACGTATGGAAGGCGTCGTTCACCGTCAGCGCGTCTCTCTCTGTCGATGTCCCGCAGTGACCACCCTATAGCACGTATGATGGCTTCGCACGTGTCGTAGTGCTTCCCGCCCAGTGGTTCCTTCATTTTGACAAAACGGTCGTAATCACACGGTCTCATACCGGTGAATACGGCAGATGTTCCAGTACCTCCCACTACCAGTTATGCAGGAGCGCCGTCACATTGTTCGCAGTGCGACACCGTGCATTGTCAAGCAGGATGATGGGACACTGTGCCGTCGCTTCCTTCTTAATGCGAGATGAAGGTGGTGTTGCAAGAAGGTGCAGAAGTAGGCTGCGTTGACCGTCTGCCTAAGAGACGTTGTTCTTCTTGCCTAAACATATTGTTAGGGCGCTTGCAGTCCCGTCCTCTGCTTCAGAGCACTGCTGTTTTTGACTGAATAACATACAATCGCTCCCACTCACTATACTTCCTCATCTGACATTCCTTTATCAGCCACGAAACGCTTGTGCCGCTGTGACTCACCCCTTTCACGAGACAGCAGTGTTGCCATTACGTTTTATCCAACCCTTGTATTTTCTTCAGATGGTATTATGTGTGCTCTAATGGCGCAATTGTATTTATTGAACCTACAAGGGACATTTGAGTCAAACCGAGACTTTTGGTATTTTCAGAATAATGCAACACATTTGGACATTAGAAACAAGTTTTTATTTCTCGATGTAATCCCCCTCCCCTATACTAATGCACCCATCTCAGCATTTCACTAGTACTTGGATCCCAGCAGCAGAAAGTAGAATGATTTCTGTTTTCTGGAGTCACAATCAGGCTACTTACTTCACCCCTTCATCATTACTGAAATGCTGGCCTGAGAGTAACTCCCTTAAGGATCCAAACAGGTGAAAATCGCTTGGAGCGAGGTCTGCACTGTAAGGAGGGTGTGGCAGTTATGTGAATTGTATGGTGGGTGGTATGCAGGTTTGCATTGTCTTACAGAAAGAGAATGATTTTAGTGATCAAACCAGGGTGCTTTTCTTAAGAGCATTATGCTAATTTTTAAGAACCTGACAGTAGTAAACACTGTTGATTGTTACATCACTGGGTAGAAAGTCCACATGAAGGATGCCACATTTGTACCCCTCCCCCCAAGAAAGTACTGGCCATAATTTGGGATACTAATGCAATTGCTGGAAACTTTTTGCGAGGCAGAGAGTCCACGTGCCTCCACTTTTTTATACATGTTTTAGTTCCAGGGTGAAATGATGTTCCAATTGGAAAACAATTGGCCTTCCCTTTTAAAATATTCCTTTAACTGATTGAAGATTTGCACTCTTCTCTGCCGGTCGAAGGCAGAGAGCTGTCTCTGTACCCAACATACACTAACTTTCCAGAACCGTAGGTGTTGGTCAATGACCGTGTTAAAAGTGTACACAGAAAGATGCTTCTGATCTGCAAGTTTTCAAGGGTCAAAATGTTCCACTCGCTGAATGCTCACAGAAACGACTCGGTGGGCTCTTATCCATTTCTTCCAGGATATATGCCTCTTTTGAAATCATTTGCGCCATTCAGATGTTTTACTGCAGCTAAGAGTTCCGTCACTGTACTCTGCTTGAAGTCTTCTGTGAATGTCGCTCGCTCGGTTTTATGCTTTCATTTGCCCCTTGTGATAATGGCAGACACTTGTTGCATAAATAAAGTCTTATATCCGTCTGAATTTGTTCAGTTACAAAAATCAAAAGTTCCGGTTTGACTTGAGTAGCCCCCGTTGTGTGTTTTCAATTGTGAGATTGTGAATAATAATCATAGCTCTGGTTTCATATTGTTAACACGTCACACCGTGGCCGTGCGGTCTAAGGCGTCATGCTTTTGGCTCCGCCTACAGGATGCATGCAGGTTCCAGTCTCCTGGGGAAACTTAACAACTTTTCTCCTGAGATTTTGGCCTGTGTATGGGACCGGTGGCCACACACCATCATGAGGAAATTGGGGAGCTATGATTGAGTGGCATAACCAGGTCTTGGAAACCTACAACAATGACTGGGGTTCGTTGTGCTGACCACACGTCACCCTGTAACTGGTTGGTTAAACTCTCACCTCGGGCGAGTGAGTGAGGCTGGCAGACCCGGGCCCTCAATGTCCACCTCACAATAATAACCGCAACATGCCACAGGTTATTATTATTATTGTATTGTTAATCCCGAACATTATGCATATTTGCTCAATAATGTATTTTGTTTTTCTCTTTCAGTTGCAGGGTCAGTGGTCGACTTCATGTGAAAGTGCAGAGAATACTTCGAGAGGTGAGTATAACATGCAGCTATGCATTGAAATCATTCACAGTAACAGATGCAAATTTATGAAGTGGATTATAATGTCTCTGAGCTGCTGAGAAATATTATATTTGCAAAGAACACTTTGTTCCATCTTCGTTCATCATTTTTTTTACACATGGGATGGCTGATCAATAAATACTGGACCAGATTTTTAAAATTATACGTTTTTACTGTTCCTCTAGCTACATATTCATGTTCCTACATGTGAACAATACTGAATACCAAATACTTAAAACCAATTTGAACAGGCCTGTGCTGAACAGTCACTTTATACTCAGCCAGTTTCTTATAAGGAAAGTGCTTGAAATGTTAAAATATCCAAAAGTTGTTTATTTTTATTCCCAAACATGTCTTCTGATTGTAGAAAATATGAACACCTTGATACAACACACAAATCTTTATTTGTGGGAAGTTAACTCCCCCCCTTTCTGCCTTGGCTGAAATTACAGCATGCATCTCTCCAATGTGAGGTGGCCAAATGAAGGTCATGCACAATGTTGAAGAGAATACGTATTGTACAAAATTGTCTCTAGTTCAGAAAGTGTGGCTCGAGGTGGAAACCTAGTATGCACTTTGCCCTCCAAAATACTCAACAAATGTTCAACTATGTTAAGAACATGCAACTGAGGAGGTCAGATGAGATGATCCACTTCATCTTCGTGCTTATTGAACCATTCTTTGACACTGAGGAGTGTGAAGGGGCCACTGTCATCTTGAAAAACAGGTTATTTTCCAGGAAACACAGCCTGGATCATATGATGGAGATGTTCGCCCAGAATGCTGCGATATTCCTCTCCTGTGACCCCCCCCCCCCCATGGAGGACTACAAGTGATCAAACACCACATCAAAATATCACTCCCCACAGCATCACAGAACCCTCTCAATGTTTAACAGTAGAATGGAAGCAGTCAATCTGAAAGGCCTCTGCAGGCATATTTCACACCCAAACAGAATAATCTGAATGCAGATTTGTCAGACCAGATGACCTGTCCCCATTGCTGTCGTGTCCACCTCTGTGGTTTTGACATTTTACAGCATTACGCTGTGCCATCAATCCTTTGGAAATAACCGCTCTGTCGTGAGTGTTCCCAGTATGCAGTTCCCGTTGAAAGTTTTGGTTGTACAGGTTCTTGAAGGTGGGGGTCATCTCAAAGGTTATCAGAGACACCGTTGCCTTGTGCTTTCGGGCCACTATCCACTTCAACACCCATCTATCTCTATCGGGGAGCTTCAATTTTCACCCACTGTTCTGTTTTGAAAATAATGCCTTACTTTCTGTACTGTAGGCTGTCACCACAGTTGACACCATGCTCTTTGCAACCCCCGCAAGGTTGCCTGTTTTCGTCACTAAGGCTCCAGCTAGGTACACTCCAATGATCAGGTCATTTTGAAAGTCTTGAGAGGTCAGACATAACGGCGTTAGACTGGTAGCAGAATATTCATATACAACCCATATGACTGGTTGTGATAAACTGATGTCTACCTTCATGGCCACTAAGGGACACACTTCTGTACCTATATGTCGATGTGTGTGTGTACACCCTGTCCCAATTATCTCTGGAGCATAGCGTCAGAGAAGTGGGGGAAATGGAATGGCCAGAACGAAGCAGTACTGGGAAGCCTGGTAACTGCAGTCACTACCCTCCTTCACACAATACCATTCATTGGTGAAGCCGTCTCGAGTCACTACTTGTGCAGAGACTTGTTTTCTTTTGCATGCTCCAGAGAGCTTGGACAGAGTGTAGTTTATGCGAAGTAAAAATTACATTGTTACATGATAATACTACATCATTCCACAGTAATTGTCTAGTTACCTTTAGAGTACATTTCTAGACTTGATTCTTAATATTCCTTCTTCAAACAATGTAGAAAACTACCAAAAAGTAGAAAGTTTTTTCTGACATGTGGTTTCCAATATTGTAAGGCTTCATTTCATTCAAGTGTGTAGCATTCTTTCAATCTGAAAATGTTATATTTGAAATGTAAAATGTAGTTTTGAGTTACTAACATGATGTTCATAACCATTTGCGTATATAGTGGTGATGAGGCTGTAATAATGGTCAGATTAGAAATTCATTTCTGGGGTGCAAGGGCTGACCTTTGTTGAAGGCATACAAAAGCGTGGACTTGCAGCCAGTAGGGTTTGTGTTGTCATGCCTTCGTCCATTTCATCAAAGTTCTTCCATAACCCTGTCATCACGATAGTCAAAAGTGGCAGAAATATGATGTTAAATATTAATCAATCAAGGAAGAAGTTAATTTCTAGCATTATATGTGCAATTATCACTTCATTTTCACTATCATCCTTTTAAGTATAGGGGAGAGTGGGGGAATAAGAAACACATGGGGTAATAAGAAACATGAAAAATTAAAATAGCCAACAATTTTAAATTTCTAGCATTGATAATTTTTTCTTGGATAGTTGGTAACCCAATGTAGCGAGAAAAAAATAATGAGCTCAGTTGCACAATAAAAATAGCACACAAAAATTATAAAATAATTTACAATTTTTTTTCACCTTATTATCTCAATAGGGGAGCCTGTAGATATTTTATTGTGATAGGGAAGGTCAAGTGAATTATGTTGGGTAAATGTAAGCCAGGATACATAATAAAGACGCTACTATATTTAAGTTACTATACAATAAAATGTAGATACTTAATTACTTATATTTATTTACCAGGTAACCACTTGAGAAAATTTGCCCATTGCTGTGTAAATTGACGGACTACAGTGGTTTGGATACTACTATAAGAAATGTCAGTCCTGATTACTCTATCCATGCACAAAGTAGACTTGACCCCACGTCTGGCTGGAATCAAGTATCCCACCTGTCATAGCCCAAGTGATATTTAAATTACCTCACTTCTTTGCATGTTTGTCTCCTCCACAATAGTGTTGGTTCCTTTTTCTGATCAAAGAACAATAAGGAAGATTGACTTAAACAGGACCAAAGTTCTCTTGAACTGCTGAATGTGCTGTATTCTAAAAATGTCTCATAACTTACATCACTGTCATACAGAATCGCCACGATACCCTGTTACAGAATTTCCTTCGTCATTTTGAACTATTTTGGACCTCCATGATGGTGTAATGGTAACGTCATCTCCTTGTGGGCTCCCGGATTCGATACCCGGTGGAGGCACATGGCACGGTGGTTCAAATCCTACTTTAAACTGTAGGTCCAGTCCTGATTAGCCTATCTGGCATAAAGTGGACTTAAAACAACAAATGAAATCAAATTATTTTCAACTTCATTATCTGCAACATTCTTAATTCTCCTTGTGAATAATCCAGTTCAAGTCGCCACTGTTGGAAGCAAACAAGATTTTGTTAAGTTCCATATAAGTTATTGGTCTCAACAATCCAAACGTTGACTTACACAAAACATTAATTAATAAGTAGTTCTTTCCCAGTAGATGGCAGTAAAGTTGAAGCCTCTTATTACGGTGGACTGGTTCAAACAGTTCCTCCCCAACGTCAATAGAAGGCATCCGGCAACAGTTTCATGTGCATCTCTGATTTGCATCCTCGCCTTGTATCAAGGGGTCCCAGTTTCGATACCCAGTGGAGCACATAGTGGTTTGGATCCCACTTTAAACTGTAGGTCCAGTCCCAATTAGCCTTACTGTGCATACAGTGGATTTGAAACACCCAACTCAAACTCAAAGTAAAAGCAAGTTCTTAATGTTAGTGCATAAGACCTGTCTTTTGTGGGAGTTTGGGCTATAACATGTATTGTCTGTACTTAGATTTTTATTCATGCTCAGAACTGGAATCAGCCCGTCCACAGACTGTAGGGGAAGAAGAGCTTCAGCTCCAGCTGGCGTTGGCCATGTCGAGGGAGGAGGCGGAGCAGGAGGAACAGCGGAGGAGGAGCGATGATGTGCGCCTTCAGCTTGCTCTCTCGCAGAGTGAAGAGGAATTCAAGTAAGTAGTTTGCTTTACCCCCCCCCCCCCTGTAGTTTCATCTAACTAACTAACACTCTAGCCTTCTAAAACCCAAAGACTTATGGCTGCTGCAACACAAGCCTTGCATCTGTCCCTCTTCTGGGCAAGATCATTCCAATGTTTTCCATTCTTATCGATTTCCTTTAAATGCATCTCAGCATTATCCCTCCCATCTTTGTCTTGGCATTCCTACAGGTCTCTTACCATCGGGTTTCCCCACAAGAATCCTGTAAACTCTTCTTTCCTCTCCCATTCTTGCCATATCGCCTGCCCACCTAAGTCTTCTTGATTTAATTATTCTAATAATATCTGAACATGAATACATATTATGCACTTCTAAATTATGTAACATTCTCCAATCCCCTGTCTCCTCATCCCTTTTAGGTCCAAATATTTCTCGAAGGATTTTATTTTCAAATACTCTTAATTTATGTTCCTCTTTTAATGTAAGGGACCAAGTTTCACATCCATATAATACTACAGGCAAAATTACTGTTTTGTATATTTTAACTTTTAGTTTCTTAGATATTAAACGAGGAGACAAAAGTTTATGAAGAGAAAAGTAACAAGCATTTCCTCAAGGTGGCGACAGACCTGGAAAACCGGGAAAAGTCATGGAATTTCAGATGTCAAAAATAGTCATGAAAATGTCAGGGAATTTGGTCTTTATCGACAAATGTTACTTTGAACTGTAGATTCGATGCAATTAACATGCCAAACAGGACTGGCACATTCGATGAATCTCTTAAATATCACATTTAAAAATGCAGTGAATTAACATTTTTTCTTGCCTGTATGGTAGCAATAAGGTGGTGGTGAGCTGTCAACCAGGGGAGGTAGGGGGAGAGGGGTTTATATGCAACCTGATTTTTCCCATCTTTTGAATCCCGTGGCACGACATTTTGTCTTAAGAACATTATTAGGCTCATAGGCATGCACACAAGGGGGCAAGGGGAAGATGCCACCCTCACTTAGAAATTTAGTGTAGAGGAATCTTATCACCGTTATGAAACAATATTATGCTCTTTAAAAATTAAGTATTTTCAAGCCGACAAAGGTTCCAAGCAGCTACAGAGGGGGAGGAAGGTGAAACTGAACTGTCCCAATTTCGATCTCTAGCAAATTTATTTGTTCTAACACCACTTCCACACACTTTATTCGTTAGTTGTGTTACCTGTATGCATTTTCATAATAAATTTCCCATACATTGGGAATCAGTGGCAGTGATTGGGGAGGGAGCAAGGCAGTTTTTGGAAATGAATAAATTATGTGTAGTTGTTTTGAATCTGATGTACAAAGTCATGTTTGTGTAAAATAGTCTCTGAACCAAAGAGAGGGGAAATACAGGACATTGGTGCGAAGAAAGTTGGAATTCCTCTAACACGGTGATTTCTGGCAGATCTATATACACACTTGCTCCATACCCACCAATACAATAAAACAGTGAGATGAAAAGTGGAGAACATTCGTCAATGCTTCGCCCCCCCCCCTCAAATCAGAGGGTGTGTGCATGCCCATGATTAGGCTTCATTGATGTGCGATTTTTATCAGATATTGCCATCCAACTAGTGTCGAATTGTGACAAAATGCCTCACTATGACATCCAACAAAAAATGAATGCATGGTGCTCTTATGCATCTGATCTTTTGTCTGATTTGGTAGGACAGTTCATCAGACAAACTTTCAGGCCCCTTTTATGTGTGCAATTTTTGTCAGACAAACCAGTTGACATTATAAAAATTTGACACGTTCGTTCCTTGGATGATTAAGAGAATCCTTATTAATCATTATTCTTAGAAAATAAGTTTTTTGGCATTACGTTTTAAGCATTTTATTTGTTTAAAACAAGAAAAAGGGTTTTATTTGTTTCTTTTGAAAATACACAAATTTTGTCAACTCTTGGTTTAAGGGATTTTAGGGTCACGAATTCACCATTGCAGTGTTTCCAAGTGTTAAGTTTTTGTTTGCTTTATATAGAAAAGATGAATGCTAAATAACAAAAGAAGAAAAAACAGCTTCGCGGATAAAAGTGAGTACTAGTTTCTCCGTATTTAAAATTTCTTCCTTAAAAACAATTAATTCCCTCTAATCTCATTTAGTTGTAACTCTACGAAATAAGCAAATATTTTATTTAAACCTGCTTCCATGTGAGAAAGTCCCTTTAAAACCCACTCCATAGATTCGGAATTGCAATATTTTTTCAAATTCACTAATTGCCAGTTTGAATAGAAATCATAGAGAAATGAAGTCAATTTCTTGTAAGCTAATTTACAAGAACAATCCACACATGGAAGCTTCACAAGTGTATTATTTCCATGTACAAATACGTGGATTTAATTTAAAATTGTCGGGGGGAAAAAGCAAAATTTGTCCTGGAAAAGTCAGGGAATTTCATTTCTGCTTGGCTGTAGGCACCCTGTCCCTGAATTAAGCCTGCTTTTTATTTCCTCTTCAATATCATTTTCATTTGTTAGTTTTACTAATGAATCTCATTTTCTAAGTGGTTTCATCTAAGTGTGGTGTAAATCATTTTATGGTTTCATTAATGGGCACGCTCAATAACTTTTTGTAGATCATCAAGATAAGAAATAGTTTGAATTGTATTTTCTCTGTGTGCCATTACATAAAGGAGAGATAGGAAAACAACATAAGAAAAGAAAAGAATACGAGTTAAATAATTAAATATTTTTACAGACTCTGCGAGACACTCGGATTCCCGAAAAGTATCTGTGATTAAATCCTAGATAATACTTTCTTATATCAATACCACTAGTGTTGATCAATCATTATTCAGTATCAATAAACAATACATTAAGAATTAGGGCCTCCCCAATGGCATAGTGGTAACATAGTCGTCTTGTAATCAAGGGGTCCCAGGTTCGATGCCTGGTGGAGGCACGTGGCACAATGGTTCGGATCCCACTTTAAACTGTAAGTCCAGTCCCGATTACCTTTCCTGTGTATAAAGTGGACTTAAAACAACTAATCAATCAATCAACATTAAGTATTGTTCACCGGGACACTGTGAAAAGGTGTCATTGTTATATGGTGACACTACAATCTTCAAATTCTTAATTATACTTACACGTAAGCGAGTTACTAATTTTTTCCATGAAACTTGTAGAGGTTATATAAATTTTGATGGTCTCCACCACCATAATTAATAAAATCTCTACAAGAAAGTCTCGTGGGAAAAAATAGTAACTCGCTTACGTCTAAGTATTGTAAACTGCATCTTTTGTTCCCCAAACATGAGTTCAAATTCTTCTGTATGACCTATACGTTTTATACTTTATTGGTACCAATCTATAAATGCACGTTGGAGTACATTTAAATTCATCAGGATAATAATAATTTATTACATAAATTAATTTCTGATTTTGGTGAATTCTTGCTTTATAGGCATGGTAAACCTACAGATAAACAGAGCCACATGCTGGATCTGCTCGATGTCAGTTTGAGCAACGCAACTCCTTCGCCACCGCAACCTACTTCAGCAAACAACATTGATCCATGGGGACTCCCTCAGGCAGCCCCTGCACTGCAGTCAAGACCGCAGGTAAGAATTTCCATGTTGGGATATTTTATATGGTAGAATGTAATAATTTTTAATTTTAATTTCCACATTTCGAATTGGTAAATGTGTTTTAACAGTTTATGCACCTGCATTTGGACACATTTGGAAGTTATTTTTTAAAAAAAGATATGAAATGTCAGCTTCTGGCCTGTAGTGATTGGTTCTTCATGCCACACAAAATGAGGATCTTTCAATATTGTAATTTGTTTCTGGTTGCTCAGTGACTTGATACAATAAAAATGGCTAAAGAACTTTAGAACTTTATATGCTGGAAAATATAAAATCCAGGAAATTGTTCTAATATATTTTTTAAATTTTTTATTTCAAATAGTATTTATAGTGTGGTATGCACAAGATTCCAAAGTATAGCATATTTTCCCACACACTCATAATCAAATGTCAGAAAGTAAAAGGAAATGAGTAATTACAGAGAAACTAGTACTCACTTTTTCCGTGAAACTATTTCTTTCGTAGTTCTATTAATTTCAGTGGCCAGTGTCACTATCCTTGGAACTTGTTGCTTGGCGTGCTTCTCTTGTTTTTAGTTCTCTGACTGTTGCTAGGTGCTGTGCTGTCAACTGTCCATCTGCATCCATGTCGTCCGTGTTTCTCTGCATTTATCTACTACCACGTCTCTTTATTTCCCAAATATGAAAATAAAATGAACATAAGAATGTAGGAAATCTAGAATGCTGAAAAATGTAAAAATTTGGGTTCCCCTGCAGCAAGTACAGGTGGCTTTGTTGTGCAGAGCTTGTCGCAGCCCTGTGCCAATTTACGAAGTGATTGGCTGTCTTTCTCTCCTTTTTTTGTTCTATTTTTACATTAATACCATTGGATGAGATTATATCTTATCCCTTAATGCTAATTTTGTAATAAAAGGAACATTACGTGTACAATGTACCACCACGAAGAATATTCACAAAATTAGTTCTGTTGCAATATTGGCTCTGAAATGCTGCTATAATGATGGTGTTCATGTGTGCGAAGTTAGAGGGTTATTTGGCAAAGTATGGGTGCCTTTAAAGTACATCCAAACATCATTTACCTGTGTGTTTATGATTGAGAAAATTTAGAAACCTGTTACATGAAAAATGCAGCCTGTAATCCATTTCTTGAATACGAGGGACATGAAACCTGCTGAAATTTATCGTCAACTTGGATGGTGTGTACGGAGAATGTGGCATGGCTTCTACATTTGCATCATGCAATGTAGCATGCTTAGCCGAGATGATGTGATGATTTGTGATAATGCCCATCCACACAGTGCTGTCGCAACTCAAGATCTTATCACAGCATTTGGTTGGGTACGTTTGGATCATTTTTCAACAGCCCACACTTAGCTTCAAGTGATTTCCTTGCTGGCTGGCTGTTCTACGGTGATGACGAGATCAAAGGAACCATTTCCACATTTCAGGTGGCATCATTCTGCAATGAAGGGATATAAGAACTGGTGCCACAACAATTCTGGTAACTATGTTGATGATTAGTGTACACCATATACATCAAATGGTAATAAAAATGGTTTGTAAATACCCAGTTTTACCATAAATGCTGTCACAGGATTTGCAATAAATTGATACAAGATGCTAAGATATTTTAATGTCTATTGAAAATTCTCATCTTTGACATATGGCACTCATCAGTTGCATTACACAATGTGTGTTAGTGGAACTCTCGTACTGCTTTCACGTGAGAGTGCTTCATACTGGCAACACTGGGGTGTTTTCCTCACAGGCGATTTCCTGAAGCACAGTCCACAATTTGTAGTCAAAAGGATTCAGGTCTGGACTACCAGAAGGCCAATCATTGCTGGAAATAAAATCCGGCACATTCACTTTGAACCATTGGTGGGTTGTCCAAGCATTATGAGCTGGTGCCGAATCGTGCTGAAAGTTCCAGTCCTGGGCATGAAAGAGAATGGTGCTGATATCCATGGCCAGTTTCTAGGACTGTTTTGGGGTACACTCTGATAGATGCTTTTACTCTTTTCTCGCAAAAATGGAGGTCAGTGGGGCTGAAATAACTCACCCCCACCACACCATTATTGAAGTTGGACGATGACTCCCGTAAACCCTCGAAGTCTTTATCGGCAGCCTCTGATCTTCCCACACATACCTTGTCAGTTTGAGAGCTAAAAATCCTCCTCAAGAATAAAAATATTTGCAATTGTCCCCATTTGCTTTGTAATTTTTCAGTCAATGCTTTGCTTTCCTTACCCTCTGATGCTTTAATTAATCTTTGGGAAGAAGTTTCGATTTCAGAGAAGTGGTGGAAGGTGCGTTAAGGGTAGCCAGATTTACACCTTGGCATGCTAAGACTCCTGCAGAATTAATAGTCACATCAACCTCGTAATATCTATAATTGTCTCTGGTCACAAATAATGGAGAAGGAAGGGCTGAGAAATAGGAACAATGGGAACCAAGAATTACCACCTATTGGATGTTCAGATTGGATAAGAAATTATTGGCATTGGTTGATTTTCTTTTACGGATACCAAAGATTTTCAGTGGCTAGAAAAGCAGGCAAAGGCAACAGCTCGTCTCAACATTTGTCCTTTCTAAAAGTTCGTTTACCCTTCCTTGTGACAGATTGGGAGACCAGACAATGAAGTTCCAAAGATTTCCCTAGAAACATTGGGTAAAACCCCACCTTCCTGGGAAGCAGATGACAAGATCAAAGGCATGGGTAAGTGAAAGCTGAACCCAAACGTGACCAGGAAGGCATGTAGCTGCTTAGTTAACACAGTGGGAAATAAACCATTCATTGCCAATTCTTGCTTGAAGCTTGTGGTGGTAAGATAGGTGGATGTTTTAAACCACCCACCATGCTAATGCCAGGTCAGGTAGTTCCGGAGTTCTTGGAAAAAGAGAGATGAAAGTCACTGTGTAATTAGCTTTATTATATCTACATTCAAGCAGGAAGGGATTCAGCAATTTCTTCTTATCCTCCTTCCTCCCTTCTGTGTCAGTCTTTTGTGTGACTGCAGGTATCGGCCAATGAGGATTATTTATTTTTGCTGAGATTAGATTGGGAACATGCGGCTTTGAATAACAGTACTAAGGAAGATTGAGTTTTTCATTCAAGTCTACTTTATGCACAGATAGGCTAATCAGGACTGGACCTACATTTTAAAGTGTGACCCGAACCACTATGTGCCTCCACTGAGTATCAAACCCGGGATCTATTGGTTACAAGGCGACGGCGTTACCACTTCACCATCTGGGATGCCCCTCTAAAGATTTATGTACATAAAATATTTATCGGGAACTTTACTTTTCATCAAATGGGCGTACAATCATTCTTTTTGTTATTCAATAAATATTCAATTTTTTACTTCTTTGACATTAATTTCCTTGCCGTGATAGTTGTTTTTACACAAATTGTAGCTGTCTTAACTACACGTAAGCTAGATGATGATTATTTGCCGTTTTATCTCTGATTTTAGAGCGTCTTTTTACTATTTATGTAATAACAATATTTTTTAATCAAGAAGCAAAGAACAAAATAGGTATTAACATTGTCTTCCCTCAGTTTCTTAGTCTGTGGTTACATACAACAATATTCTATATGCATCGGGGAAATTAAGTACTAACGAATTAATTTACATATTATTACGAATCGACCTATAATTATATTAATGTATTAAATAGAAACACTTTTATTATTATTTTTCTGAGACACTTGGCTCGGACTGGCTCCCCAAATATATTTCTAGATATGTGCCTAGTGATGTGACGAGTTAGTATGACTCTGTAACTAGCTATTGTTATTTTTTACTGGAATTATACAAGTATTGTCATCGGTATCAGTAGGAATTGGTCATGGTATCAGCAAATGGTGGTATCAGCTCAGCTCTAGAAATTATACATCCACATTTCCAAAATATGTATGTCATTTATGAAGACTCCTGTTATTGGTCAATGCCTCTGGAACAACGAGAAGGGTGCACTGCATCAAGTAAAGTTTAAAAAGTTTGCAGTTGAAAGTCACATCTTAACGTACAAGATGTGAACATTGTGGAGATGTTGACTTCATAAGCCATAACAGATTGCCTGCCTCCTTACAGGATTTTTGTGCCACTGCTTTAACTAGTTGCGGACTCCTTATAGTGTGACTGTCCTTGCCTCAGTTGGTCTTTCATATTTCCAGTGTTGGTGAATTGCCGGTTAGTGTAATACACAAACTTCTTTGAGATTTTAACCATGTAGAGGATTCGAAAAATCTCACTCTCTGACTGCACTACCCTACGCAGTGCTATCGCAGCCGCATAATTTTCATAATTGCCCCAGTCCATCATGAAAGCTAACGCAAACAAGTTCTCTCTTCTACAGCTCATCTCACGATGACTCATGCGTTACGGCATGTCTCAGAAAGTTGCTGGCCTTGACCAGCAGGTGTGCAGCCACCGTCAAAAGTTGTGACAGTACTTAGGGTAAGACTAGGTATATTTTTTCTTAATACCTATTGGAACTTATTTCCTGGATAACCCTCTTTGTATCATGTGTGTGGTGCGAGTTAATCATGCCTTATTGAAAAGCTAATATGACAATTGTAGTGCTCCACCACTGAGTCACCAAACATTAGTTGTCGCAGTGTTTTCAGTAAGTGATATCGTGTGTGTGCCATAAGCTTCGATATATGGTGGAACCTTGATATTGCATTTTCAAGAGCAAAGATGAAAAAACTTAAAATGTAAGAAAAAGTATAAGCTGTGGAAATTTAATAACTTTATGCTCTGTTGGGAGAATGCTACTTGAATGTATGATGTGAGAAAATGTAAAATACAAGAGCATAAAGTGTTTCACAGTGTACGTATCAGTGTATATAATATCTTGTCTCACTGATAGCATAGTGGTTATGCTGTGGCCTTGTAATGAAGGGGTTGAGGTCCAGCCATGATTAGTTTATCTGAGCATAAAATGGACTTAAAACAAACTTATACTATCACTAAGTATTATTCTTGTACTTGGCAGTTAATTCCAATATTTTACCATAAATTTTACATAAAAAAATGTATAGATTAAACTTGACACTGCGTGAATGTGTTAGCTTTTTTTAGGTTTCAACTGAAAATTTTCATTTTTTTTCTCTCTCTTTCTTGGTGAAATTTGCACAAATAGACTTTGGACATCTTTCTAAGTAGCTGGGAAGTGGTAAGAGCAATCAAGCATTGTGATCCCAGATGTTTTGCTTGGTTTGGTCTGTGTCTAACACAGTCTTGTAACCACTAAATGCATGCTCTGCAGATATGACATGATTAGTTTCTCATTCTGACACAGAGAAGCACAGTGAATTACTTACATACAGAATTTCCTTTTTAGGCACTTACTTCTTCTGTATCTGTATTTCTTAATCTTGGGGATGAACTGATAGCAGTTAGTTTAAGACTGGCCAGAACTATTATGAAGTACAGTCTCGTGCAAGATCTAGAACGTTCTGCACTAAATTGGCATGTGTAGTAATATCATATGCCATTTTTGTACAATTGAGGGACGAGACGTTAATTGGCACGCTATCTTATGGTTATATTGCTGTGTTAGTAAAATAGCCTGTACCTTAGTGCAAAAGTTTTGCCATTTTGTTATTATTTGTGTATACATGCAATACACATGGCTCGCACGTAGCTTAACACTCTTGCCTTTGATGCGAGCGGTCCTGCGTTTGATTCTTGGTGTTAAGGTAAAGTTCCCCGTGCATATAGGACAATGCCATGAAGGCACATTTAGGGGATGTGGAGGTAGTTCCTGGTGGAAGCCCCCAAAATTTCGTCATTGAGGCAGCATCATGATGACAATTGGGGAGCCACTTGAAAAGAAGTAGCAGGCTCCAGTCACGAATGGAAAAAGCTGTTCTGGCAGGCCTTGGCCCTTAGAGGGCTGTTGAGCATGGAGTTTTAAATGTAAGACATAATGCTCTACTTTTGTTCATATGTACCTAGTTCCTTTTTCAAAGAGAACCCATTGTAGTCATCTAGTTACATATTATTAATTGAGAAAGTTAACGAACCATTCATGTTCCTCAAGGAACATTTGCAACTTTGTATTAGATTGGTAGAATATTGATTATTATTATTATATTTATTTGTTGATGTGAGCAAAAATTTCAAATCAGTCCATCCCTATTCAAATAAGTGTAGTGCTAGACTCACAATCTTGGTACGAGTGGTTCCAGGTTTGAATCCTGACATGAGCATTGGTGTTCCTTTTTTACTGTTCCTTCATCCATTTGTAGAACTTCGTAAAAAAAAAATGACATTTCCAAACCTGTGTGCAAGTCTACAAACTTATTGTGTTTTATGAATGTAAAAAGGGACGTTCCCTCCTGAAAGTTTATAGCACATTCCTCAAATATTTTCAGCAGTGTTATCAGTAGATAAAACAGAATTACAAATATGAAAGTAATTGGAGATGGCAGGAAATTAGTTCAAATATTTTGAATTTCAAATAGTGTTGTTAAATTTGTCACCAACTTAGTGATTGTTGGTAACTACTCAAAGGAATTCTAAATTTTTTGGCACAAGTTGCCTAAGTTGCAAGCAAGGTATCAGTTAAGATCCACCAATTTCTTTAAATTTAGCTCCTGATGGTGGTTAAGCACCAGTAAGTAGTTCAAGTTTGTAACCAACAAAAATTTCCACTAAAACTTTTGTCTTGTAATTTTATTTTTCAGTGTTTCTTTGTCCTTGGGACGGACAATGATAATGCATTACTGACATAGTTATTGTATGTTGTTCATTAAATATGTGTGTGTGTGTTTTATTTACCATTATGTTACAGTATATGGCAATGTAATAAAATTACGTAAATTATCTGTAGGAAAAAAGAAGTTATATCTTTTATAAATTTTGAGAGCAAGCATTACTATGTACAGGGTGATATGTACATTGCACCTGTTTCCATGGTTTGTTTCACCAATCCGTTTAAAAATCTTTGTTCCCATAGTGGAGCGGTCAGCATAATGCACTAAGAAGCCAGGATGTTCTAGGTTATGAAACCTCATCAGGCACGAATGAATATTTGTGTTTGTCCATTACACATTTCGTCACTGCACCTTTCATCTTCACCATTGAGATAGAAAAGTGACTTCAAACAGTCAACATAAAAATTAAAATGATCGATTAATACAGAATCAAATTGGTATGTTCACTATCACTAAATTTACTGATAACTTCACTGTTCCAATATTTATGAAAGTAATGTGCAGTGGACTTCCATAATTTTGGCATGTTGGTATTGCTCTTGTAATTAGCCCTGTGCATTATTGTTTGTTCTGTTGAATCTGCAGGTGCACTTATAATTTAATCCACCCATCCGATACATTCCCCCACTAGTGTAGAGGTTATACTGGATGAAAGAACATGGAGTCATGTAATGTTGCTTGAATCACATTGTCTGTAGTGTCACGCAAATACATGCTATATATAGTAACTGTGTGCACATATACTTATGTGCATGCTTGTAAAAAACACAGAAAGCTATTTGATTTGCATTGTCCTTGAGAGGTGTGAAATTTTCACATTGAGCAGTGAAGAGAAAATAAATTTATGTTTCAGATTCGAAGCCAGTTTTCATTGTCAAGAGTGCATTTAGTGAAACTTGGTTGGAAAGGAATGATGTAAATTCCTTTTAATGGACAGAATGTAGCTTTACACGTCAGGTTAAAAAATGAAAATCAACTCATTTCATATCTTTGCTTATAAGAATTTAAAATGCACATTACTTTTCACATATTTTCCCAACCAATGTCAACTCCTTGACACCATCAAATATTGTGAAATATATTTTTTTATGCGACTTAGAGCATTTAGTTGCACTTTTTCGCAAACCTAAATTTTATTGATTACATTTCGTAGCCACTTTGGAACTCATGGCTATAATGCTTAGTTGTGCTTCTGATTCGTGTTGCATGCTGCAGGATGTGTCATAACCAGTGCATCTACTGCACAGTCTGCAACAATTTAGTACTAACTATTACAGTAATGGAATCCAAATGCCTGTTAGAAAATCAATAAAACAAAGCATATGAAAAATTAGTTTATAATTTAACAATTATGCTACCTGCTAATGAAATGTGAGAGACTTGACATAAATAAGAAAAAAGGGGAGACTTTTGATCTGTATTTCCCTTATTTTGGTATTCTTTACACAGAGAAAGTTTAATTTTGAATTAGAAATGAACATGCATTAAAGCTTCAAACTATTTTTATAAATATGCCTTCATTATACTTGTTCATCCATTGCTTAGTACGAAACTTCACCAAAGGTATATTTGCCTTCAGTAAAAATTCTGTTATGTTGAAAGTCATCACAGGTTGTCTACCAGTCAAGAAAAAGTCAAGAAATTATGCTAGAGGTCAAGAATTTTTGCTATTTTTTACAGTACAGTAAATTTACGATGTTATATACCTGTACTGAAATTTGATAAAATTGCATTGAGTTGTGGTTAAGATTTTTTTTACTTTGTTGCTTAAGAATTACATTCTTGTATTTGTATAATTTTTGTAAAAGTATTAAGTAATGTGACCCCATTCCCCATCCAGGGTGAAGTCTGATGCATTAATTTTTACATGCATTGATAATTGAAGCAAATGTAAATCTCTTGTTGAAGTACAGCTTCAGTTTTCATCTTAACCAAGGATTTTTTCATTGAATGAAAATATCTATTTTCTTAATTTCCAACTACACTGGTCAAAAAAATTAGGGTAGCAAGCAAGAAATCCCAAAACCAAAGTTGGTAAGTCAAAAGTAGCGATGTATTTTGATTAGGTGAGTGTGTCCTCAACCAGTACAATACATGTCTATTGAGTCATTAGCACAACAGAGTTCTAGGGGTGATTTCTGCAAGGTACTGCACAAAATCAGGAGAACAGCACGGTGATAAGACAACAGAAATGGACAGATTCGCAACAGATCCATACCTCTAATAAGGCGTGTGGTCGCCATGAACTGCTATGACAGCTGCACATCTGTTTTGCATGGAACCAATAAGGTTATCAACGACAGCCTGTGGGATATTCACCCATTCCTCCAGAAGGGCCATTTCCAACTGTTGCAGAGTTGTAGGCGGCGCTGGCCGAGCAGCAATGCATCTTCCGAGTGTGTCCCACACATGTTCAATGGGATTCAAGTCTGGGGAGGATCCTGGCCATACCATTCGTTCCATACCCTCATCCCGTAGCATGGCGTCAACCAGACGTGCTCGGTGAGGTCGGGCATTATCGTCCACAAAAATGAAACGATCACCGATATCTGCAGCCATTGGGACAACGTGAGGCCTGAGGATCTCATCCCGGTACCGTAAGGCTGTCAAATACCGTTCCGGATGATGTGCAGGGGGGTACGTCGACCAACACTGATCCCTGCCCATACCATTAAGCCACCGCCACCATACTGAGACACTTCGCGCACATGTGCGGGATAATTGCGAGTCCCACGTTCCCTCCAGATGAGAATGCGTCGATTATCTGACTGGAGACTGAAACGCGACTCATCCGAGAAGAGAACTGAACTCCACTCGCCATGTCCCCACTCACGATGTTCCACAGCCCACTGTCTGTGGGCCCTACGGTGTTGGGCATTCAGAGGACACACACCATTGGTCTTCTTGCATAAAGACCCCTTTCCCGCAGGCGATTTCGTACAGTTTGACCCGAGACTCTTCATCCTGTTGCCAAAACAAGGCCGCGTTGCAAGTCAGTTGCAGTTTGCTGCGTATTCCTGCGAGCCGACAATGCTAAGTACCGGTCTTCCCTAACTGTTGTTGACCGTGGGCGACCTTGCCCAGGCCTCCTTCGTACTGTACCTGTCTGTTGAAATCGTGTCCACAACCTGGAAATGACACTGCGTGACACACCAAGGGCTGCAGCCACCTCATGTTGTGTTTGCCCTGCTTCCATCCTCCCAATGGCTCTCCATGCGCTAGATTCCCCTAAATCGTGTTGTTCTGCCATCGTTCCTATTCAACACTACTCAACTGAATCCCACCTGCACTTACGGTCTGCCAGCACCACACAACTGGTGACCTTGTGATTGCTCCTCATATCACAAATTCTGCCACGTGCCTTATGGTGTTACTAGAGAGCTCTTCATGCTGATGATTCATCACAGATGAATTGTACTGGTTGAGGACACACTCACTTCATCAACATACATTGCTACTTTTGACTTTCCAACTTTGGTTTTGGGATTTCTTGCTTGCTCCCCTAATTGTTTTGGCCAGTGTATATGTTAGTAGGGTGCGATTAAATAAATGTTAAAAAGGGGGGAAAGATCATGAAGTAAAGAATTTTGGATTTCTTATTTTGGTAGACACCCTGCATCATGATCAATTTTCCTTTTCTTACCTGCTTGTAAATAATGTGCAATTGGATCGTGTTTTCAGGAAGAACTTTTTTCATGCTTTTTTAGGTTTATTTGAATTGACGTGCTTTACGATGGAATCAATGAATTCTATATCATGTGATAATTACAATGCTTACACATAAGGATCTGATTATTTCTACTGAACATACATGTGTAATCTTTGGCTACATAGAATAACTACAATAGAATATTACACAAGGCTGGCTCTGTGACCGTGCTCATTAAGTGCTTGACTTTGAACTCCACCCAAGTTTCCAGGTTCAGATCCTATCCTGGACATGTGTGTTCTCTGTAAGTGCCGCCCCTTTGCCAGTTTCGTCACTCATCTTCATTGTCACAACTAGCCAAATAGTGGCAGAAAAGCAATGCTAAATAACGAAAATTCAAAATAGTGCCATGGTGATTTCTTTGCCACGATTAATAATTTTTTGTTGCTCTAAATTTCTAAATATTGTACTAAATGGAACAAAACTAGAACCATGGTAAAATGAGCAGCATTACAAAATCTTGCTTGTGAAAAAATCATGCCTCTACCTATGCTGATTGTATATGTGAACTGGTAGTATATGCACAGCTTGGTAGTATTAAGGAATATTAACAATAAATGTTAATTGCTAACATATGCTACGTGCTGTAGACATCATGCTTTCTGTTCATTTGTTATAAATCTTTAACTTGAAACTTTCAGGCCGATCCGTGGAATAGTCCTGTAGCTGTGTCAAGCACCGTAACCATCACTTCTCCAGCCGTTGATCCGTGGGCACCAACACCAAGCGAGCCACCACCAAAACCAGGTAACAACACACTTTGTTTTTCAAGTTGAAGATTAACTTTCACCAAAGTTTGCAGTAAAATTTGTTTTTATATGGATGCACTGACATAAAATTTTCGGCAATACCAATAAAGTTCTACTAGGGATGGGCCGATATGAAATTTTGGCCGATACCGATGAAGTACCGATATAAAATTTACTGATACCGATATTCTACAGATCCGGTATAAAATTCCAAATGATCCATGAAGAACCTGAATGGATCGTTGACCTCTCTAATAAATGTGTTTCCAGATGACTGCAGTGCAAAAGAAGTTGTATATTTAGACATTTACTTCTTTAAATGGCATGGAGATTATCCATAAAAATTATAAGAAAATTGCAGAACTTTGCACTAAATTATAATTATGGCTAGTTTTACCGATACACCAATATGTCTACATTATTGGCCATTTTATTGAACTCATTAGTTGAAAGAATTAAACACAGATTAACTCACTTTATGTAGAGAAATTTGACAGATTTAATGTTTTGTGATACACATTGTATTGTTATACACACTGCAAATACTGTCAGTACTTCGTGTGACAGACCAGCTTTGGCTCTTTTTGAGCCCATTTTAATCGTGTACAATTCCTTTTTACTCTTTTTGTAAACTTCAAACCACGTGATTTATGAAATTATGTTGCTTCGAAGATACAAATAAAGAACACCCTTACAACAACCATAATTAATATTATTTCCTTTGTTATAACCAAACAAATAGCATAAATAATACAGTAAACAATGTATGTATTGTTCCAGACATTTTTGCGAATATGCAAAGAATCGTGGTGCCATCTATTCTTGGGACACAGAAAAAGAAAGGATTGTGGGAAATAAGACTATATTGAAGCAGACAAACAGTGTAATCCCATAAAAAGTTATAACAATCATCAAATATATTTAGTTAGAACACTTTCAAAACAAGGAAATGTGCTTCTTTTTTACTGTGAGTCCAATAATTTGGCCAGTACTGTATATCGACCGATACCAATAGGGTACTGATTAATCTGTTCCATTCGTAGTATCTACACAAAATTTTACTGACACTGATAAGTGATAACCAATATTCTACTAACCCAATATAATATTGCAAATGTTTCTTGCACTTAATCTCTCAAATTAAAGCATGTCAGCAGGTGATTGAAATGGGTTTTATTTTAAGAGAGAAACTACAGTATATACAAAACTAAGGCATGTGGATTATATGTTTACAAACATAAAAATAATATTCAAATTTGCACTTAATTACATGAAATCTAAAGATATATCAGATCTGTAAAAATATTTGTAATTTTATCAATTCATTGATGTGCCCATATCAGCTGATAATAGTGCACCCATTGATCTGTTGTATCCCAACTTTATGTACATAAAACAATCATTATATTGCAAAATTTTGCACGAATGCTTAATCCTTAAACACCAGGGCTTTCCTGTATAGATGCCAATATCAGGCATGTTTTCAGCAGGGAATTTAAAATTATGCCAGGTTTTAAATACAAATTTACATCTTGGAAGCTACGAATCCCAGAGTTACAAATTTTAGCTCATTTTGTTCAGTACAGATTAGGCTATAAGGCTATGGTCAAAATAACCCACTTTCCTTTATCAAGTAGAAAAGGAAAGTTATAAAAAGAAACTTCTCTCTTAAAATTTTCTTATGAAATTTGAACTTTGGTGGGCCCTCACGAGCCATGCTTGTTTTTGGCTGAATATTTTACCCCCCCCCCCCCCCAGTATATCGAGAATCAAATTAAACTTTCTAATTACTAATGAAATACCTCAAGGCTGATGTAGCACTCAATACACATATCTCTGAACATTACCTGAGTTACAGTATGCTCCAAAAGTCGAAAATGCCCAATGTGACACATGTCACATCCTCTTTGAAGTCCAAATCAGTTAAATGTTTATTTATTGGGAATTCTGTCACTCAAGTTTAAAAAGATTTGGGTTGATTTTTACTGGTTTATTATTATTATTTCTGTATATAACTGCAAACTGACAGACAATCAGATACTCAATCAGATAGACAAAGCTAAATATTATTCAGGTGGCAGACTAAAGTAATGGATACGAGAAGGTGAAAGTAGCATTTGCTGTAAGCCAACCCTTCTTGAAGTTCCCCCATTTTCTTATTAGAAAAGGTTTGCATAGATGATATATTCTGAGAATGCAGCATGCTACTAAAGATGATGCACATCGTACTCCCTAATCAGTGAATTTCCTATTTTTTGATATTGTTATGGAAAGGAGAGAGAGTTAAAAGGAGTAAACGTCAGAACCGGAGAGAACAGAAGTTCTATAATTAACGTCGTGCATATTTCGTTTTTGATGAAAACATGAAATAACACATTGTAGTGTAAATTTTTCATGTTTTTGAAAGGCGGGAGGTGCATTTTTGTACCATGTTTTGTCACGAAATGATGCGAAATGAAATGCAAAATACAAAATAAACTTAATTATGTTTAGGGTGCATTTATCAATGCGACCCCTTTGAGGTCCGAATTATCCTGTGAGTTATGCAAATCACAGAAAATTGATTAATTCTGCTGTAAATATTCCTTTACACAGGAATAAACTTTCTAATAAATATATAAATGTGCTATAAAAATGAAATGATAATTAATTTTGTGTAATAAGTGTAGTTTTTAAATCAAATTTATGGTTTTATTCGCCATTTTATATACCACTTTTGATCCCAAAATATGCTCAGTTTTTGAACCAATATCTTGATCTTTTATTTACCATAAATAAATACATCTATAATGAATACAAAAGAATGTGAAACTTCTGTCATTTGAATGCTGAGTAAGGCTTTTTTCCATGTGAATATGAATTTTTCCATGTGAAAATAACACTGAAAAATGATAGAAGTGGAAATGGTAACACCCAAATGATAGAAATGAAAAAGTAACAGCAAAAAATGTAGTAGCTTGATAAGACTCACTGTTTACGTCATTGCTGTGAGTTCAGGGAGTAATGACCATTTTATTTCTTCAGCAGTCGCTAACGATCCATGGAGAGCATCGCCTGTGCCCCCGACAAAGTTAGCCAGCGATCCTTGGTCACCCAGCACAGACCACTCCAGCCCTGGTGGTAGTCAAGCAGGCCTATCAGCAAATACAAGTCCAACCAATGGAGACCTAGATGAATTCGACATAATCACCAACAGAGAGAAACCTCAGATTAATAATATGAATAATGTCAATAACAATGGTAAGTTGTACTTCAGATATCATTGTTCCAATGCCAAAATCACAAATATGCTTAATCTTACGTTTGAGACGAAAATTTTAATATCCTGGAAAAACAAGTTTTGCATTTGGATAAATGTTGTCATCGGTAAATTGTGTACCTACTTACGACTGTTGATTAGGCCATTTAAGTTAACATGCAACTTTAGAAACTGCACAACGCACGGGCATGAAAATAGATGGCAGGGCAGAATTCCGCTGGTGCCACACATGAGAAAAGCAAAGCGAGAGCGGGACAACAGCGTGAACTGCCACCTGCCTAATTTGTTGGCTGTGCATATAGGTTGAAAAATCAAAATTTGCACATTCATGGTTTTGTCATCGGAAGGATGACGCGTGTTTTATGTGCATCGACGTTCTTGCAATGAGTAGATCACTAGGTTACCTTTTTACCAGTAACTCAGAATCTGCCTGAGAAGTTTAGCTGGTTTGCTGAACATTTATTGTACAAGTTATTAGGTAAAAATACAATGATTTTTTTTATTAAAGCAAAACAAGGCTTTGTTTTACTGTTAATTTCCATTCCATTGTTATTGCAGACAATGTTTTTAGTGAAGTAAGTTTTGAAGCTTTTCTGGTGACGAGTGATAAATATATTCTCTCGGCCTATCAACCAATTGAGTTCTGGAAAGGTTTCTAAGTTTTCAAGAGTTAACGTCACTCTCATCGACATAGTGACCCTTAAATAAAATAAATAAGAATCCCCTCCAAATAGAATGACCCCCCTTAGGGTAGAAACTAACAAAGTTTATATTAATTTTTGTTTTCTTTCTTTAGCTCTTATGAGGCATATTTAGAAAGTAAAGATGCAAAGGCTAATATGCAATTACATAATTTTAATTTTACAAAGTTGCACTACAAATGATTGCCTTTAATACTCTAATAGTGGTTGCCATTATCCAAACTCCTAGTAAGTATGGCAATCAGCTTCTGTAACCTAATGTCATAGAAATCTGTCACATTATTGTTGTCTGTTTCTCACCAAGATGTTTATTTACTTGAACAAACAAGTAAAAGTCACTGGATGCAAGGTCCAGACTATTTGGTTGCGCAATAGCCCTTTGATGGCTCGGGCCTACCTGCTGACTGCCGGCCTCGCTTCCACATGAACCGACTCACCCGAGCTGAGAAACCATCCAACCAGTTGCAGGATGACATGTGGTCAGCATGACAAACCCCCAGTCATTGTTGTAAGTTTTCATGACCAGGTTATGCCACTCATTCGTAGCTCGCCAATTTCCTGAAGATGGTGGATGGCCACCGGTCCTATACACAGACCAAAATCTCAGGAGAAAAGTTCTTACGCTTCCTCCAGGAGACTCGAACCTGCACAATGGTGATATTCACAGTGTGGACTCAAACATTGTTGTGAAGCAGGCAGACTCTACATGTCAACTTTCCCCTCCTTTTGTTTTGAATGGCCCATTGAAGTGTTCCAGTCTCCCCTATGGTGCAGTGGTAGCGTCGTTGCCTTGTAATCAAGAAGTCTCGTGTTCGATACCCACATAGTGCTTCGGATCCCACTTTAAACTCTAGGTCCAGTCCTGATTAGCCTTACTGTGCATAAAGTGGTCTTAAAACACAAAATCAATCAATCGATTGATGAGCCTTACTGCATAAAGTGGAGTTAAAACACAAACTCAATCAATCAATCATTGAAAGTATTCCAGGGTCTGACAATATGCATCAACATTAATTGTGGAAGGGGTCATGAAGTCAACCATTAGAATTCAATCTCTGTCCCAGAAATCTGAAAGCCTGATTATTTTTATTATTATTATTTTGGGTGAAATATAATTTTTGTGTTTTGGAGGATTAGCACCATTGCAATGACTGTTGCTTGGATTTAAGCATGTGGTGGTACACCCACTTTTTATCTCCAATCACAGTTGAGTCCAGAAACTAGTCACCTTCCTTTTGCGTAGTTCGTTTTGTATTTGTCCAATTGGGCTCCAAGCATGAGCACAATTTTTTGTACCCTGATTTCAAAGTCACAGCCTCATGACATTTTGGTAGTTTGGTCATGCAATTCTCTGATTTTCAAATGCCAATTTGTGTGAATTTCTTCAGTTTTGTGAAGAAGGTAGTCAAGAATCAAAGGTGGTCACTGCTTCTTTTTCTATTGTTAACATCCTGCCTCCCAAGAATTTGTTGCACTACTTACTCACATTTTATGTATACATAAAGTTCATTTGTACATACTTAATGTTCCTATGAACTGCAACAATTTGTTTGTGAATTTCCACTAGACGCTCACCTCTCACATTGAGAAACTGTATGACGGAATGCACTTTGCATTTGGTAAAATTCTATATTGACACTACTGTTGCAAACATGTAGTGCAGAACTAAACCCGGTGTAAGACTGCCGAACGAATGTGAGGAGAAATCTGAAATATCATGATCAAAGCCCATTTACACATATGCATAAGATTCTCCATCAGCCTGCATGTGATGTATCTTTATGCACTGAACACCTGTCATATTTATTTATAGCTCCATATGAAACTGTTCCACACAATTTGTCATTTATATTCAGTTTCATAGCCACATAGTTGTTCCAATGAAGAAAAATGTTTATACTGTGTCAGTGGTCGGAAGTAGCTGTACAAAATTTGTAGCTGTAGCTGTAGCAGCGCTACATATTGAAAATTGTAGCTGTAGCAGTAGCGAAGCAAAAAATTCCTGTAGTTGTAGTGAAAAGTTTGCTACA
This sequence comes from Lepisma saccharinum, assembly GCF_977018435.1. NCBI lineage: Eukaryota > Metazoa > Arthropoda > Insecta > Zygentoma > Lepismatidae > Lepisma > Lepisma saccharinum. Next base: position 63,647,783 of record NC_139250.1, on the reverse strand, counting down.
GCTACATTTCTTCTTAGCATTTTGAGGTAAATTTTGAATGTGCCAACAGCATCAAAAAAGAAAAAAAAATACAATAATGCTTACTTTGCAGGAGGTTCATGAAGACAGTCTATTATATGGAAATATGGATAATCTACATTATAAATATCTTGATATGGCAGATAATAGATATCTGCATAATTTATTTCATTAGTATCTGAATAATTCTAATATCCAGATAACTAACTGACATATATGGATATATTCCGGCTAACAGCTAAGTTTGTTTTAGCTGCATTGCATTTTTTTTTTCTTGTGGAGAAACATGCCTTGTTTGCTGCACCAATGTAAAGAAAAGCCTCGTTTGCGTCACCGCTCGAACAAATTCTCTGGATAACCATTATGTAAGAAACAGCAAAATATCAATAATTACTATGTAAAACACAGCTAGCTGTGCAAAAACAAGCAATCCCTTTTCCACTACACTGACAAAGCAATAGTGCCAGCAACCAATGGCTCAGTACGTTAACAGCAGTACATAGGATATCACCAACAAGAAATTATTGTTACAAGAACGATAGTTTCTGATTGATTTGTTTGCTTTGCTTTTTGTGCCATTTTTGGTTAATTTGCGAAGATTGAAGTGAGTTATGACATAATGAAATTGATGAATGGACACTTACAAACATCCATGCCCAGGCCAGGATTCGAACCCGAGACCCCTGGTATCGTAGCGCGATGTGCTAACCACTCTGCCATGGGGGCCAGCGATAGAGTTTCTGGAATTACAATTATTTTTGTGTTAATGTTTGTTCACAAATTTTAAAATTCCAATACGTTTAGAACACTCTGGTTAAACACATCTGTTTTCTCAATATATTTTGTCATATTGTAAAAAGTACGTACAAGGTATTGACTTTCCTGCAGAAACTAAAATTTTCTTTAGTTAATATACAATTTATATATGTATTTTTCCTACTTTTGCATGGCTTTTCTGTAACTTTTGCTAATCATGGCAATGAGAATGAATGGTTTATTTAGTTATTCTCTAATCTATAGTCACATTCTGCCTTTTTTGGCTAATTATAAGAATGAGGAAGAATGATGAATGATGAGCAGTGTGGGGAATGGAGGAGCAGGAGGATCCAATCCATCCAACTAGGCATCTTTCCTAGTTTTTGTTTTGAGTCCACTTTATGCATAGATAAGCAGATCGAGACTGGATTCAAACCACTATGTGCCTCAGACGGATATTGAATCTGGGGCCCTTCGTTTACAAGGCGATACAATTTCCGCTGTCTTCAGGGAAGCAATCCCAACATGGAAACTTACGTAAAGCATCGCTCCACCAGTTTCTCATATATACCATTAGAAGAAGCATCCCCCCGCTATCCCCAAGGTTCGAGTAAATATCCCCCCCACCCCCAACTTTCATTCCGTTTACGTGCTAAGAAGATAAAATTGATAAATATCACATTTTTATCTTATTCCCATTTTGCACAACACATTATTGTTAATTTCGATACGTACGATAAATTCTAATTAATTTTAAAAAGTAGTCAGTCACAGAAACATTTTTAATGTGACAATGAGAACAACAACCACACGTGTAAGACCTCGTTTTCATTAATATTTCCGTGAGTAGTAGGAATATTTAATAAGAAAAATTACCATCATAAAGCATAGTTAACCCTCCAATAGGCTCTGTATTTTTAGTTCAAAATGCTACCTTCATATAAGTGTATTAAAAATGAAATATTTATTGTCAAGACATTTATATATACAAAGGCTGTTGCAATGAAGGTGAGACTAATTCCTGTATAGGAAAACAGCAACCTCCATTGGCTAGCAAATGTACTAGGGTGAAAATTTGGTTCATTAGCTGCCGATTGAGACCAAAATGAGCACATTAGGTTCAAAGTCGTGACTGCGTAGCAAGCATGTACGTGGACCCCTCCAAGAACCATTAAAATGAAACAAAAAAAATACAAACCACAAAAATGTAATTCAAGATCAGCCATATCGAGTAGACGTACATGTTTTTCAAAATAGGCACCATTGACAGCTAAGCAAGCATCCATACGCTCCTGCCACTTTGTGAATGTCTTTGAAAATTCATCGTCAGCTAGAGAACTGATGAAAACTTGCACTGCGGTGATCACTTCTTTGTTGTCATGAAATGACGACCACGTAAAGCGGCCTTTAAAAGTGGAAATAGCCAAAAGTCGCAGGGTGCAAGGTATGCTGGATAATTTCATTTTTCTCTTCGTTTCTTAATCCTGAAAAGCCCTTGTGGTATGCGGGCGTGCGTTATCGTCTTCCAATATGAAGGAGTTCTTCAAATGCGGCCTATTTTTTTGCTACGTGCTGGCGCAGAGTCTCAATGACTCCTTGGTAATACTGTGGCTCTGCTCAGTCTGTCTTGATCGGCATATGCCTGTTGAAACATTGCATATGTTTCCGCAGCACTTTTCCCTAAACGCCAACAAAATTTTATGGCATGTCGCTGTTCATCTTGAATACTCATCGCGAAAAGCAATGTTATACACAAAAACATGGAGGGGTAAATGAAACACGATCCACGTAAATCAACACAGCTGCCCACTAACGTGGTTTCGCTACATGTGACAACTTGCTACGGAAACAGAATGAGTCATCCTACATGACGCGACTAGTGCCGAAACCATAGGCAGTGTTGCCAAGCCAGGAGAAAATCTGTCTCACCTTCTCTGCGACAGCCTTTGTGTGTATATATATACACAGGGTGACTGGTAATTAGATGTATTCCCTGAAAGGGGTTAAAGTAGAAACAATTTGCAATAAATTTGACCATATGATACCCCGTCCGAAAATTAGTAGTTTTCGAGATAATTGAGTTTCAATTGTTTTTTTTTAAAAAATGACAATTTTCCACATAAAAAGATGATTTAAGAAAAAACTGCTCATTGTATGGAACTTGTTTCAGCGTTTTCTGATAGCTAACAAATAAGTGGTTCGTTGAAAAAAAAAGTTTTTCAAAAATAACAATCACATATAAGTAACGGGTGGGTCTAAACTTACAAGTGATGATAAAAAAATTCACTCTTAGTTTACTTGGCAATGTATTAATAACAAAAATGGTATGACATGAAGTGTACAAATTACGTAAATTACTTCCTTGTGACATCTGCTATCCAACAAGGTACAAATGTTGTTAACATTCACATTTGTGTACAAGAAATAATACTTCATTCATTTTCATGTGAATGGAATCAATGAACATTACAATTAAAGAACATTACACGTCTTGCTCAAAGTGGGCACATCCGTTACGAATGCAGGCACACAGTTTTTTACGGACATTTGTTCTCTTAACTCATGATGTGATGGTGTCCTTGAGGTGTTGACCAGCTGTTAAGATCCTCTCCCTGAGCTCTTCTTGCGAGTTTACCGGTGTCTTGTCATATGGCTCCAAATGTAAAAGTCACAAGGTGTCAAATCGATCGGGGAATCGGTCCGCCTCAGCCAATCAATTTCTTTGGGTAATTTTCATCCAGTCACTGTCGCATGCCCAGGCAGAAGTATGGATGGGCGTAATCAACAATCATTTAATCGAGCCATTTTTCCTGCCCCAAATATTAAATGGCATCACTTGTGAACATTTTTTGAGGAACGGGATGGCAATGTTGTTGGAGGATGTACCTCTAGCTACAAGACGTGACATGATTTATCATCATGATGACTGCCCAGCTCGATGAATGAAGTATTATTTCTTGTACACAAATGTGAATGTTAGCAACATTTGTACCTTGTTGGATAGCAGATGTCACAAGGAAGTAATTTACGTAATTAGTAAGCTTCGTGTCATTCCATTTTTGTTATTAATATGTTGCCAAGTAAACTAAGAGTGATTTTTTTATCATCACTTTTAAGTTTAGACCCGCCCGTTACTTACATGTGATTGTTATTTGCGAAAAACTTTTTTTTTCAACGAACCACTTATTTGTTAGCTATCAGAAAACACTGAAACAAGTTCCATACAATGAGCAGTTTTTTCTCAATTCATCTTTTTATGTGGAAAATTGTAATTTTTTAAAAAAAACAATAGAAATTCGATTATCTCAAACTACTAATTTTCGGACGTGATATCATATGGGCAAATTTATTGCAAATTGTCTCTACTTTAACCCCTTTCAGGGAATACATCTAATTACCAGTCACCCTGTATATATTTTGACATATAAACAAGTAATCCTACCAATTTTTTATTTGTGTAGTTGTAATCATTAATTTGCGTAACACCCTTATTGTAATATTCATGTGTCAAATTTGAACCGATATACCACTTACATAGGTAAGTTATTCTCAAGCACCGTAGTAAAAATAAGTAACCGAAGTAACACTGCTATCAGAAATATAGAATCCCGGGAATCATGATAATAAATAACGGAATCTATTCCAGTAAGTATAACTACAATACTAGGTGCTTCTTTGGAATATCTACTTGGTTGTGTTAATTTTTTTTGTGCAGAAGTAACACAAAAGTAGCAAAGTAGCGAGTAGCGGACAGGAGTAATGTAGGGAGCTACTTTTTTGGTAAATGTAGCTGTATCGAAGCTACATTTTGGAAGAGTAGCTGTAGCTGTAGCGAAACTACTTTTAAAATGTAGCATTCTGATCACTGTACTGTACACTTTGTTCTTTATGTGTGTAGTTTTGATGATTGTGTAAATAAGCATGTCCTTGAATGTTTTTGTGTGGAATATTTAACTAATTTTTACCCCTTTTTCATTCTCAGGCAGGACTCTCTCACCCGATCCATTTGATTTCACCTCTGTCAGCGACTCCTTGTCTGACACGAAGCCTCTGAAGAAGACCCCGCAAAGCTTCCTTGGTGAAAATTCCTCTTTGGTCAATTTGGATAACCTCGTCACCGTCAGTATGAAAACTGTGCCTGGTCCTACTCCAGGTATTACAATAAAAGTCTAATTTCCTAGTATTGTGTTACATTTAGAGACTCTTTTAACCAATGTAGAGAGGTTTTCATGTAGTTCATTAGTTCATGTATGATTTGTTTCTTCTACCAATATGTAAGATCTGAAATAGATGGTGCATAAATTACGAGACATTCTCACATACATGCTAGATTAGCCAAGTCAGCACAAATCAAACTAAAATCTATAAATGGAAGTCTGACATGTTTGTTTCGTCTGTACATATAATTTAAATATACAGTCCGACAATTAAGTAACGAGACTGATTTTATATTTTGAAATGAAAACAAAATAATTGAACATTGCCTCTTTATTACTCAAAGTACATCCCTCCTGCATCAATACAGCAATTGGCACAGTAGGCCAACGATCGATACGACATCTGCAAGTGTTCATGTGGTATGACTTGAAGATTGGACGTCACAACCTTTTGGATGGTCCTGTTTTCATCTATAGTGCGTAATTTCAGGAGCAGCTTCACTTTCGGGAACAGAAAATAATCACGGGGATAAATCTGAAAAGTAGAGATGAAGATTCAACACATTCACTTGTTTTTGGATAAATACTGCTCACTGGCACCATGCATTATCGTAAAGCAGGAATCAACTGCCTGCCTTAGGAAACGGAGCTTGGAGAGGGTCAGTTCTCTTTCATAATCATTCGGAGCACTATGATAACAACAGTCAATTACAGTTTCATCCTCTGGAACAAATACATTATGAATAATGCCTTTGCTGTCGTAAAAACCACAATATTGTCTTCACCTTTGATTTTTCGAGCTGCATTTTTTTTACCTCTTGGTTAATTTAGCGACTTCTATCCTGGAATTTGTCGGTTTGGACAAGAACCATAGTGAAAATGCTCTGTTTTGTCCTCCACAACAATAGAATTAAAGAAATATTTATTCCCGCAAGCAGTTTTCAGTATGTCTTTCATGAAACTTATGTTCACTCGCTGCTCCATAGCTATTACGTGACGACACCCTTGCACCTCCTTCATGACATGGCGACATAATTCCCAGCATGCCCATCGCAAGTTCATGAGGTGTTGCAGGTTGTGGATTATGGACCACACTACATCATGAACGCATTACTTCACAGATAGAATGCACACGTGGGACAATATAACATCAGTCTCATTTACTTAATTGTTGGACTGTGTATCAGTGTACATATTCATTTAGACATATACATTTCTGACACTGCCTATTGTTTATACATATTCAACTTGTTTGATATTACACAGGAAACTTGTATTTCTCTTCAACACTATATCTGTCTGTTTCTATTTTCTTGACATTTACATTTTATGTATATATTCACGGTCCTTCTTAGAAATAGTGAAGAGGTTTTGATTTGAACTATGTCTTAGCAGTCTACTTGAATTTTGCTTTAAAATATTCATTATTTTACATGAGAGTCGTTTAATCACAAAATCCATGTCTTCCCACAACGGTGTTGCAAAATTAATGAATATAATGCTTTCTGCATAATATCCAGGAGGTATAGACTATGTGGAAGTGACGTCCACTTCCACTTCCAGACTTCGTGAGATACCTGGATTCTAGAAAAGTATCAGTGATTATGATTGAATTTCAACCAATGTTTTCTAATACTGATTCATGCGTATTGGCCCAGCCCTGGTTCTTTATATTTGCAAGGTCCAAAGCATTACATATCTTTACAGGCTTTATAGTGGTGGCTTACTAACATGGCAATTTCTTGTTTTCTCTGTTAACTGAAGTTTATTTATGCTGAATGAGAATAGAACTTTTGATTTTGACGTTTTGGAGAATTCATCTATGTCCATCTTCAGGTTGTAAGGTATTTGAAGCCAATCATTAACTTGTTGGCTGCATTCTGCATAAACCCATTTTGGGCAGGAATTCCCAAGAATAGTATTGCATTCAAGAAAGCAATTGATGGGGAATATGCATCTATTCCGTAACGTTCATATTAAATTTGGAAACTCTAGGATCCAATAAAAATATTTGCTGGTGATGTGCCATGAAGATACACCAATCATAGAATTATAAAAACAAAAATTAATTTAAATGATTTTGGAAATCTTATTTTCACCAGGATGAAACATTCAAGGCAATAACATAAGACCTGGCAACTGCGAGGTTGTGTTCTGTCAACAACAGTCATCTTCTAACTTACTCAACAAACAATGTAATATGCAGCTTTTTCTTCCAATTCCATTGGGTGTGAAATGCAACCAAGAACTTTGTGAAATGGTACAAGATAATCTCTGTCCTATATACAACTATATAATAAAAACCCATGAAGCAACAGCCCTTAATGGCCAGAGCCTACCTACAGACTGCTGCCCTTGCTCTCAAATGCCTCAGCACAGGTGGGCAATCATCCAACCAGTTACGGAGTGACGTATGGTCAGCACGACGAACCCCCAGTTGTCGTTGGTTTCCATGACCAGGTTACGCTACTCATTCATAGCTCCCCAGTTTCTTCGCTATGGTCACGGATGCCATACGCAGGCCGAAATCTCCGGAGAAAAGTTGTTATGCTTCTCCCAGGAGACTCAAACCAGCGTGCATTCTGTAGCTTGAGCTCAACGGCTGACACCTTAGACCAGACCACATGGCCATCCACGGTGCAGGACTTACAAGTATATAGTGAATAATAAACAAGCTAATTTGTAATTGTGTTATCAGAACTACCTAAGAGTGAGATTTGTACAGTGACCGAATCTGCATTGTATCAAGAAGTGAAGAGGTCAACGTCCTAGAAGAGTTGACCAAAATAAAGTTTACTCCTCGAGTGCAACTGGCAGACCCTGAAATAATGTGAACATAGAGTCCTCCCAGTGTGCATTAACGTTGTGCTATTTACAAGGATAGTCTTTGTGAAGTCCTCAAGGAATATTGGGCATGTGGTGTGATAATGAAGTATTGGATGTCATTGTTGTTAGTGTAGGTCTTCGTTGCTTTTATTTTTGTGCAGTCATGTTCATTTTGTGTGTGTTGTGGTTTATAGTTCACTGTGTGGTGTGACTCTGTTTTGCACTGTGCTGCAATCTGTTGGTTTTGAAGTTTATTGAGGAGAGGTTTCTGCATTCACTTGGATTTTGAAACTGGCCTGACTACTTGCTTCTGTTGTTTTCTTCCCTGTTCATTATTGTGTTGTCTGATCGGATTTAGTGGCTCTTGGTTCCTAGTTTTGATTTATCGAAGCCTGGTAATCTCAGATTTTTTACGTCTCTTGCATTCGCACTAGGAATTGACAGATACAGATCTTCAAAGAATGAGATATTTGGATGGATTTGGGTACGAGATCTGGGATTCAAACATATTACATTCTTCATTTTCATTCTGAGTGTGGGTGGAAATCATACTGGAATGGAGGGTGTTCATTAGATGGAATGTTGTTCTGATAGTGTTAATGGTATGGGGCTAATTATTTCGAATTTTCGCTCTAAGGTTTTTGTGTGGTGTTTCTTTGTTTAGAAACACAGGTTCGATCCCCAGCAGGGAAGACAATATGTATAAAAACGTCAGATTTACCAGGCTTTGCTCTTTGTTCTTACTGATTTCCATTCATATTTGACCAGCATGACCATATTTTTTAAAAGACAAAACCTATTATAGTCCCCTAGTTACATACATTGATTAAGGAGGTGAATGAATGATTTAAGTTCTTCATTTGCAGTTACATATTGGATTGGTAAATTACTGTGTGTATATATAGTTCATATGATTCTTTTATTTCCCTTCCTATCTTTCTCCTTAAAACAAGACCTTGAAAAATACATGAACTTAAAAAGGTGATGATGACAAAAAGGTAAAGGTAAAGTGTTCCCCTGTGCTTAGCACCACGCCATGAAGGCGTATAGGGGGTGTGGGGGTAACGAGGTGATGATGACATTTGAACAAATACTATCTGATGCTGATGCACCAGTATTGACAAGTTCAAATATAACTTATTTTGCTTTACGTTGTTTGAGATCAGAAGGCATTCAAGAATAACTGGAACTATACAATATAGGAAAATTGATTTTGATGTACAGCCACAGACACTTCTGGGTTGTAGCGCTACCATTAGCTCTCAATGGGATTGTTACAACCCAGAAGTGTCCATGGCTGTACATTCACCAATTACAAAAATCGCAAAGTATCTGTTTAGTACCTATACAAAATTTGCCATAAGGTTTTGGGAAATAAATATTCACATTTCCCCCCCCCCCCTCAAGAAAGACCCTCTTATTTGAAAGTCTGTTTAGATATTGTTGAGTGAAACTAAATGCTGCTTTTCTACAATATGTATTTAAATGCAACCCTTGGGCCACACTGCCTATGTGAAACATCTTATTTGCATTCATGCGCAAATAAACATTTTGTTGTCCTATAACTACTATCAACACTATATGAATAATGGTTGTGGTTAAGGAAAATGATGACACTTTTTAGAGTTAATTTTCTACTGTTCTGTACTTGTGTATATTCTTATATGAAGCTGCTGCATGTTGAGTGCCTTTACATAGAGCTTTGCAGAGTGTGTGTGTAGCCACAGTCACAGTAGAACTATTAATATTAATTAAAATGCTCTGAGGGGCTAATTCTTTTACTCTTCCTGAAATTTTAATACATTTCATATTTGTCTTTCTCAAGAGTTATTAATGCAATAAAATACAGTGCAGGTCATGCAATAGAATTTATTAGCAGTTACATTTTTTGCAAACAGAAGCTCTTTTCGTAATGTTTAATCCATATAATTGAATATGAAATTAAGGTTAATGATTGTTGAAGTCAGTTAAAAGCTTGTGGTTGTTGCAAAAGGTAAGTGTTTTTAGGAAAGTAATTGTTAAACAAGCTATTGTTCATTTTCTTGTATTACGAAAGCTGAATTTTGTTGTTAATAACTCTAGGGAAAGATACATGTGAAGTTCTTCAAGAATTAATGAATATGGAAGTTTTAGACACCATAAAACTAATTTGCATTAATGCTAATAGTTCCGCCCATTATGTAGTTTACGAGAATTACAATTTTAAGAGGGTATGCCTATGAATATGTCTCCTTTTTATGCTTTAATTTACCCTTCCATGTATAGTCTTGTTTTTCTGTTTCAAACTTTTATAGTCCTCTGTTGTGGCTGAAAAATATTAAGTGTAAGGAGTTGCAAATGTATTAGGAACACAGTTAATTTGTTTACAATCATAACATACATTCATTTTTTCCAGAACCAATATTGCCTACTGCGCAAGATGATATCAGTAAGTACAAGAGAATTATTAAAGTGAACAAGTATTTTATCTGGTCAGATTTCTATGAATGAAGGGATTTTGTTTTATGTGGTGTGTGTGTGTGTGTGTGTGTGTGTTTCTATTAACATGTAGTGAATAATGAACATAACGTATTTCAGGGATAGGATTGTCACAACAGGGAACTATTACGGGATATCACATGTGATTGCAATTTGTTTTTGTGTTAATATCATATGTAGTGTGTTTGAAATGCTTGTTGTTCACAAATTGTTTGGGGGTGTGCAAAAGTTTGAAGTTGTAACTGTGTGTATTGCAGTATATGTATTCTTTACTAAAATGCATGAAGTATGTCCATGGAAATAGTATTTGGAACTTCCATGCAATTGAGGCGTCACATTAATGGCATTTAAAACCAGAGTGTATGGAGTGACCGTTTCTAAAGACACCCTGTTCCACAGGGTACAGGCAAACAAGGACCTGGCACTTGGACACACATTCAGTCTAATCCTCTGTGTGTTTTGTGCTCTGTTATCCTTATGGCTTTGTGATTTTTCTTTCATTAATCTCTTGTCACCAACATATCTTCACTGCCACGATTTGTGAAAAGTAGAAAAATGTAATGTACGATACAAAAATAAAATAAATAAATGGAGCATTCCATTGTCACAGGTGGGACACACAGATGACATTTTTTATATTAAAGTAACTACTCTACTGATAGTTGAGCAACATTTTTCTTACAGTTTCTGTGCAATGAAATATGAAACTTAAGGCGAGGAGGGACAATTTCCCCTAGGTCTTTCTCGCTGGGGCAGCTGCTGATCATTGTTGCCAACTTCGCTCTTTTGGAGCCAGATCTGACTCTTTCGTGCACTCGTTCGACTGTGAACTGTGGCACCTGCCCTCTGCCCCACTATGATGCCACCACTGGCTCCGGCCCATAAATACCAACTTTTGCCATGAGTGTACATTTTGCACGTGACGTGATATTCGTATAGCTATAGGCTGCGTCACCCACCTCTTCTTTCCTCCCCATGTATTTTTATACATAGCGGTGTGGCTAAGATGAAGATGACAATTTTGTTATCCGGGAACCCTTTATTTTCGATTTTATATTAACATCATTGGATTATTGAGATGGGTGATGCCGCCAAATCTAGGCAGTGAAAACTAAGAATAAATTGCCATCACTTTAAAGCTAACGGTAATAGCAGCACCCCCACCCCTCTGGCAACTAAAATTACCCTAGTAGGCACTTTATGCAGCCTTTGTTAATCTAACTCCTTGAAAGTCCTCTTTAGCTATATTAATGGTGAAATTTAGCTCTATTATGCACATCAGGTTTGGCAACACTGCCAGGATGGCCGTAGGAGGCAAGGAGAAATGCACTAGGCTTATGGGACCATTATTTTATTCGTTCTCTTGGGAATATCAAACATCCGATGACGTGGAAAAGTACATGGACGGAAAAAGGACACGTTGAACTATGTCATAGTAGTAGGAAAAGTCGAAACTCCCATTTGATGAGCCGTAACTTGAAGTTGATGTCCCATAAGGAATACATGCGATTCGGTAAATACTAATTCATCATATTTTTCAAAACTCGTGTAAGGGTTAATAATCAACTTAGGAAACTGCTTCCACTTGCCACATGGGGAGAAATTCATACTCTTCATTTCTGGCGGAAATGCAAGGCAACGACAGCCAGGCACGTAAACCACCATCACTTCCACCTGCTATTGTACCTCACGGAGGATGCAGCTCCTCAATGTCATTCATAATGAATATAAAACCAAATAATCCGTACACAACACACACGTGCAATGCGTGAAGAGTCGACCAAGCAGCTCAGAATAAGTGTGGCAACCCTGGAGGGTCAGGCATGTGGAGGAGCCAAGGGGAAGCTCCTCCGACCTTGGGTGGACTGTTTTCGTATCGGGGACTTGAACAGTGTCAGTATCCAAGTAAAGTGCTACGTCAGTTAGCTTGTCCTAGTAGTGAGCTTCAATGCCCAGTAAACAAATCTTTGGGGTACGTTATATCTCCTAACTGTGTCGATATCCAAGTAAAGTGATAAATGAAGCGAAACAAAAATACAACTATCTCACTGTCTGAATTTCAAAGTAATGGCTCTTAAACATAACTGCCCTTAAAATACTTTCCCAGATTTATAGCTATCAGTGAAAAATTTTGTGTCATGGGTGAAACAGACAAAGCACTCTCCTTTACTTAATGAGAAATTTATTTTAATTTCTGTGAATTGTCAAATGATGAAAAATAAATTATATAAGGCAAAGGGAGAAGGTAATTGACCTTTGAATATTCTAGTGGAGTTTAGAGGGGAAATGTAACAATTAAAGTAGAAATTAATTGTTTTGTGGTGTCAGGGTGGTGAACACCATAGAAAACAAAAGTAAATCGAAAGTTAAAAGAAACTAACAATATGTAATATACCTTCTAACTTAATTATGTATAATAATTGAATTTTTATGAAAATACAAGTTTAGATTGTTCACTCACAATATAGGGCATAAAGTTACAGCAGTGTAATTAATTTCAAAAATTGAGATTCAGGTGAACTTTGACTTGAAACTCTCAAGATCTTCGACACAATTCTTAATAACAAGGCCAGCCAAGATCTTTCATCAAATAACATTGTCACAGTTATGAGGCAGATTTCCAACGCAAGGGCCAATTGGTTATAAAAAATAAATGAAATTTACACAAAGTGTATTAGTGCTTACCAATGCATACGTACCCACTTCATTTTTTTTACGTCGTCACCATAATTTTTAGCTCCCCACTTTCCTTGAATTGTTAAGATACAATCCACTTCTTCGGGTGCAGGAAGATTTGGTGAAAGTTAAAGACTGTAATGGGAGCTGATGAAACATTTTGCATTTGATCTTGTCAATCATTTGCACAATGCTATCAGCAGCATGTGCAGATTGCTTCCGATAGCCCAATGTGTCCTTCCATAACAGTATGCTATGGTGTTGTGTGAAATTTCTGGAAATTCAACGGCAAGACCACTAATTGTGAAGCAACAATTTTCTCACTTTTTACATCCCCATGCTCAACAGTGTTAAGCTACGAACTATAACTTGCAAGCAGAGAGAGAGAGCTCGAGATTGCTTCATGCAAAGAAATAATTTAACACCTTATGAACCGAATTCAGCACCTCTACCCTTGTGTAAGACAAATATTATTTTCTTGGCTTCCACTTCTTTTAATAATCATTTGCAGAAACATTTGCTTGAACCTGTAAGGTATCCATATGTTGTACATAATAATATTATTAATCGGTACTGAGAATATGTTTTTGTCTCAACGTTTCGAGATGCAACTGGTCTCTTCTTCAAGTGCACTTCTTGGCAATCGGAATTACTTCATGCCTACGTCAGTTTACACAAAAGAACAAGTAATAAGGTGATAGCAAAAGATCATGGTTAAGAAAGGTATTTGTTAAAACTGCCCTTTTTGTGCATAAAAACTCACTTTCTCACATTGCCAAGCATGAACCTCAAACCTAAAAACATGTCTCCCATTACACGTTAAAACCCCACCTCAAGCAACGAACGTTGTCTACATGGTAACTGATTTAGCTTCTCGTCGAATGCCGGAAGTTGCTAGACTTCGGCCCCCACCTGCTCCCCCTTTTTCCCCTCCCCTTCTGCTACATAATTTTAAACTGGAAATCTTGGATCTCACGTGTCGCTTTGATTATGACCGGAGTGAGCTGGAAACCAATCCCCACCCCTTGCTCTTATCCCATCGCATAAACATCTGGATCCATAATTCGTCTACATTTCCATCCTCCCTGTTCAATTTATTACTTCTATCTTAACAAATATATGCCGCTTCATACACATTTCTACCTATTGGTTGATTTTCAGTTTTGACCACCTCTCTTTTCCTGATTCTATGACCTTCTACAATTACATGTTCAGATAACCCCGTTCTTGGAATTCCCTCTCTAATATCTTTATCGTGCTCTCCCCATCTAATCTTCATACTCCTTCCAGTTTGCCATACATATTCCTTATTACATTCGCATTTTATTTTATACACCCCTTTTTCATTTTCCCCCTTTTTATATTCAGTAAAATGTTCTTAGATTGTTCTCGGTGCTATCATTCCACATTTGATTCCATATTCCTTGGCCACCTTTTCTATTGTCTCCAAAACAGGAGGATGGAAATGTAGACGAATTATGGATCCAGATGTTTATGCGATGGGATAAGAGCAAGGGGTGGGGATTGGTTTCCAGCTCACTCCGGTCATAATCAAAGCGACCCGCGAGATCCAAGATTTCCAGTTTAAAATTATGTAGCAGAAGGGGAGGGGAAAAAGGGGGAGCAGGTGGGGGCCGAAGTCTGGCAACTTCCGGCATTCGACGAGAAGCTAAATCAGTTACCATGTAGACAACGTTGCTTGAGGTGGGGTTTTAACGTGTAATGGGAGACATGTTTTTAGGTTTGAGGTTCATGCTTGGCAATGTGAGAAAGTGAGTTTTTATGCACAAAAAGGGCAGTTTTAACAAATACCTTTCTTAACCATGATCTTTTGCTATCACCTTATTACGTAGGCATGAAGTAATTCCGATTGCCAAGAAGTGCACTTGAAGAAGAGACCAGTTGCATCTCGAAACGTTGTGTTTTCTATAAAACATATACTCACGAACCGTAAGTAATCATTTTTATAGTATTTTTTTAAGTACTTATATTGTATTGTAACAACGTGAGTAAGTCGCACATGCCTTTTCTAGCAACAGCTGCTTTATCTTTTAAGTGAAGCTAGTGCTATGATAATTCCACTTTAAGATCTGTATTCAAGCTGAAACATGATCTAAGAATTTATTTCAAATACCCATGAAGTCTGTAGAAAGTCTGAATTTGTATAAGCAAAATAAGTGGGAATCTTGAGACCACTCAGAATTATGCTTGCGCATTCTCTCAACATACCAATGTGCATTATTGCGTTGATACTGACAATGCACTATTTACACATCTTGTTGCAAAATCGTGTGCACATAAGGTCTCAATAATTCATTTCAATCAATGGTCATGAACAGAGTTAGGATTTTTAGGTGCGCACCTTGTTTTCGTAGTGAAAGTGAGACCTCTCTGGAAGGACTCAGTGTGTGAAATGTTGCCTCAACGTGAGAATGGAGCTAATTTTCCAGCACCTTTTTTCCCCTTTTTTGATAACCTTTCCCCTTCCCTCCCTTTTCTGGGACATTTATATATTTTCCCCTTTTTCGTGTTCTTAATTGCTTTTCCTCCCCTTTTTGTGTCCTTTTACTGGTGTTGTTAAATATATTTCCTCAGCAAATCATTGAATTTTTATTTTCTTTTTTCGCGACACTTTTCTCTTTAAGATGTTTTCACATTGTTAACTGAAATTGAATGTATTTAAAATGTGCTTGATTGTTGCCTATTTGAAATCAACAATGGAAAGACCGCTACTGATATGCACCAGATCGCCGTTATTTTTTTTAAGATAGAAGGAAATGCAGTTTGGTCTTGGAAGCAGTGAAGCAACAATGAGTTTCTGAAGTGGTGGGTTTCACGTTTCATGTGTGCGCAGTGGACAGATATTGTTTGTGGATGTAAGTTCCTTACCTGCTGTTAGTGCATGTACTTTACCATACCAAAAGTGCCCAGGTCCTGATTTCTCAGTCTGGCTCAAGAATATAAGCACGAGTTCATAGAAAGTGATGGAACTGTTATTCGATGCACGGTTTGTGATACGGGGATCACATTAGATGAAAAACACCAGAGAGATCACATCCAGCAACATATTTCCAGCTCTAAGCATCAAAAGAACAAGAATCTGCAAGGAAGTAAATCTCGGCAGCCTCTCTTACGCAATGCATTTGAGCAGTGTTCTTCCAAGAACCAAAATTTAAAGGAATTTAATGTTGACTTGCGTGCATCTTTTACACAGGATGGGATTCCACTCAACAAGGTGAACCATCTGCCCTTGAAAGGGTTCCTTGAAAAGTACACACGGTTGTCAGTGCCCGATGAGAGTACGTTAAGGAAACACTATATTGAACCTGTGTATGAAGAAACTGTTCGTAAAATTAAGGTGAAAGTGTCAGATTGCGATATAGGTGTCATTCTGGATGAGACGACAGACTCAATGCAACGATATGTTTTGAACATTTTGATTTTTCCTCTGACAGGTGAGAAAGTTAAGCCCATGTTACTAAACATGTATGAGTTGCAGAAAACCAATGCCAGTACAGTGATGCAGTCATTTATGGATTTCTGTCAAAAACTGTGGCCCGGTGGAATTCAGTTCGAAAAAGTTGTTGTTGTAGTTACTGACCAGGCTCCCTACATGCTTTCGGCATTTAACCAATTGAAGCCATTGTTCCCTAAGTTAAAGCATGTAACCTGTTTGGCTCATGCCCTTCACAGGGTTTCTGAATCTATTAGGAACGAATACAACATTGTAAATGAGTTCATATCTGATCTGAAGAAAATACTCCTTAAGGCCCCGAGTCGCATTCTTGCCTACAGAGAAACTACCTGCCTGCCCCTGCCACATTTCCCCATCATTTCTCACTGGGGATCATGGATTGAGTGTGCTGCATTTCTGTGTGAAAATTTTGAAAAAATTAAGGAGTTTGTGCTTTCCCTGGATTCAACCGACGCAGGTGCAATTTCCAAAGCCAGGTGCAACTTCTCCTCCCAGACAAGATAGATGATTTGCAAAAAGAACTATTTTGTGTACATTCCTACAAGTACCTGTCGACAGCCATCAAAAGCTTATTAAAACAAGGTGTTGAAAAGGAAAAACAATGGGATATCTTTACTACTGTGAGGGGGCAGTTAGATGGTTTTGCCAGAGACAAACTTGAGGCCAGTCTTGACAAGAATTCGGATGTTGTGAAATTTGCGACTTCCACAGAGTTGCCATTCCGAGTGAATACTAAGTTTGCCCCACTTGTTTCTGTGGATGTAGAGAGAAGCTTCAGCTTATATAAAGATATTTTATCTCCGAAAAGAAACAAACTCACTTTTAAAAATTTAGAAATGTTTAATGTTGTAAGGTACAACAGCTTTGTGTTTTTCCCCGACTCTGGTGAATAACTGTAACACAACCTATGTGTGATGTGTACACAGCTTTGAGTGAATAGCTTAGACTAATAAAATAGGAGAGAAAGTTTTAATAAGTAGTATAATTATCAGCACCTTTTTTTTGCCCCAATCAGCACCTTTTTTGCACCTTTTTGGGTCTTATTTTAGCACCTTTTCCCTTCCTTTTTCCCAATGAAATTTTCCCCTAAAAATCCTAACTCTGGTCATGAATATTGGCTAAAAGATTATGCATGTCATAATCAATACATACTTTTTGGTACTACATTTGCATTTGAAACTACCATGTGAGTATTTTATAACTGAAGAGGTCATCAATTCAGATGATCAAAATGAGAGCTTAATGTATTAGGACCTACCAATAAGGTACTCTCCTTGTTTTAAGATTGTATTAAGAAATAAAAATACTTAAAGAGCACTCGCAACATACAGTGTTTTGAAAGTCATGCAGCCCTAACTTTGCTTGCAATGTAAAAATACAAGAGGTGCACAACAGGTTTTCTGCATTATGAAGCTGCCTCCATTTTTAATGTGCCTTCAGTTGTCACATTACTCCACATAAGTAATTCTAACTTGTAACTTCACTAATGGCTCAATTTAGTGATTGTTGGATAAGGCATAACTACATCACAAGCCATCATTTCACTAAGGAATAAAGACCAGTTTTGGCATGTACTTACTTTGTTCCCTAGCTTTCACCACATCAGTTACCAGCCAGACATGGAGTAGGAAGGAGTGACAGGGTCTTTTATCTTTTAACCTTTACTTACCTTCCCATGTCTTAAATCTTGACTATTCTTGTCCTATCTCCTGAGGAAGCCATTTGATGTGGTGAAAGCTAGAGAAGAAAGTAAGCCAAAACTGGTCTTTATTACTTAGTGATTTTTGTCCCAGATGGCCAATGTTGGGAGAGAAGAAATGATTGCAGGGTCATAATTCAAAGTTTTATGACTGTCACCATGCTGATTTTTGGTTTGCCACCATGGAGAGTCATATGCAGTGTCTTTTATGAGCAAAGTGAGAAAGTGATATTTTCATGGCATATTTTTGTTACCAACACCGGAAACCCGGAATTGTGTTAGCTTGTGTACTCAAGTATGAACCTACAAACACATGAAAAATCATACATCCTAATTTTCAGAGTACAAAGTTTGGGTTGTTCAGTTCCTCAAACGCTCTTTACTTTGTACAGTCGTGGACACTTCATCCTCCCAACCAGTTGTAATGAACTCATTGAAAGTAGATGGGTTTGTTACAACCCAGATGTGTTTGTGTCGATCTTTTAAATCCAGACTTGAACTGTGACTGAATAATTCATACAGAAACTCTTTGCTACAAATATTTTTTTTGGAGGAGAGGGGGGAGGCTAGTTGCAATTTTTTCTTTGCCTCATAAATGCTTTCCTTCAACTTGACTCACTGTTTTCTTGCATGTGTGTAGTTTCAGCTTCTGCAGCCAACCCATTCGCTGCCTCCCAGCCGAACCCTTTCCACAGCCAGCAGCCTCCACGACCCACGATCAACCAGATCCGCAGGCAGCAGTACAACCCGGAAGAAGCATGGAGTGCACGTCCACCGAGCGCGACTGCTGGCATCGGACAGACGGGACTTCCAGCTCCTCTCCTGCCCAGCGGAACGGAGGCCCTTGATGCGAAACCAAATCCATTCCTTTCGTAACACAGAGCTCTGTATGCTATGTGAGGTTGTACATATATATCATTTGGCATAATCCGACTATTAACATTTATTGACTTGTGGAAACAAACAGTCCAGCGGAAAGAATCAGTCATTGGCACCAGTTATTTTCCCCTCTGTCACTTGGATAAAATACATATTATATATATATATACATAAATATATATATATTTCTACATGCTTATCCCAGTATTAGGAGTATTTTCCCCCTTTATAACATTATTGTATTTACACTTATTTGTATGGTAGGAAAGAGAAGGTGCTCAAATTTAGATGAAATGAAGAAGAAAAATTGTTGTTCTACATTTTTCTCCTCAATGTAGATTGGTACTTGTCCATTAAGGTCAGAAAAAATTTTAAAAAATAAAATAAGGACTGCTGTGGTGTATTTGCAAGTTCCAAAAAGAGTGGACGGTAAAGTGAAAAAGGAAGTCTTATTAGTTGAGGCATGAACTGTGCCTTGAGATGTCTAGAACAAGACCTTGTGGAAAGCATGTTTTTTGAATTGCATGCAAGATTATGTGTGTATGTGTGCATGTGTGTGAGTGAGAGAGGAGCCCATCCAGTGTGCGTGCGTGTGTATGGGGGGAGAGTATGCAAATAATAGTAGCATTACACATGCTTGTCCAAGAAAAAAAAACTTATTCGCTATTTTTTAGCTTTTCAAGGAATGAATCATATTACATCTATCTAATGTTACATAGTAAAAAATGGATACTGAAAAAAATAATAACACCATATGTACAAAAGAAACCATTGACTGTTACTCTAGAGAACTGAAACACCAGATTGTTGTCCACTTCGCCTTAAGCCGCATTCGTGATGTGTTATTTTTCATTGAAGGCACGCTAGACTGACACTAATTGAAAGCCACTGATGCTGGCAATTATTTTTTACATAGCAGGAGGGGGGAGGCAGTCCTAGTATTGAGCTAAGAAGAAATTGTCGTCAAGAACAGATTTGTACGTTTTAAATGAGAAAATGGTAAATGTTTTTTTATAAGATATTACTATAAAATACATACATGTGCGTGTATATATTTATTGCTTTAAGAACATCATTAATACTTCTTACTGGTTCTCTTATGTATTCTTTACTTGGGTATGATTCATCTGTGTAGTGTTGGGATGGTAGCTGGATGATCTGAAATATAACTTTTATTAAAATATTAACACATAGAAATCCTCTTCAATTTTGTAATATTATATTATGTTCCTAAGGTTGGGAGTTAACTTAAACACGAAGTTAAAAGTAATATATCTAATTGTGAGCAAGTTGCAATTTTTTTAGATCATAAAATCAGAAGTAACTCTGAACAAATAAATATGGTTATTTATACATATATATATATATACATAGACAGTGAAAAATTGTGTATATTTCTATTATATTTCATTCAGTTGTGTATCTTAAATTTTGATTGAATGTCAAATTTGCCTCTGTGTTATGAACTTTTGTTAAATAATATATTTTGACAATTTTTGTTGTAATTTATTGCTGCATTTTATGGATGAATTGAAACTACTTGTATTTATATGTATGTGAAATTCAACTACTTTGTAGATACATTTATCTATCGTAAGTATCAATGGTGGGACTATGTGAAGGACTAATGTTATGTTGATGGAAGTTAAGTCTTGGAAAGTATTTTGTTGAAATAGGAAAATTTTTTGTAAAGATTGCCACTCTTTCATTGACTTGAATTTGTAAGTATTATAACAACGTTTGATTTGCTTCACAGATGAGTTGTATGTATTATATCCTTTCCCAAAATATTGGATACGTACACGGAGTGTAATGTAAACGTTGATTGATACTTTGAGTGGATGCTGTGTGTAATGAGACGATTGTCTGGTGTGAATAATTTGGAAAGTCATCTAGAGTCAGTGTTTCTACCAGTGTGGAAAACCTGGGAGAGTCGGGGAATTTATTTTTTCTGCAAAAATCAGGGAGATTCACCATGTTTCTCGAAAAATCAACTTTTTCTTTTGTGGTAGTGCACTAAAAGTAGGATTTTGAACCAAAAAAATAAAAGGGACGAGTAAGAATTTTAAAATTTGTTACATGCAAGCTACATATCTTAAATCACTTAGCTAACCATGGCAGTTAGAGCACGTTTGGTAGTATGTAAAAGAAGGGAGATGATTTTAGCTGTTTACTTGGATCGAACAGAGAATAGGAAGAGAGAGGTGGCTGAGGGATGCACCAGCACTTCCTGGAATCAAACGTTCTGTGCCTGAAGTGGAAAGCTCATATTAAATGGTCTAGGAAGAGGTCATGTTTTGAGCTATTTTTATGTGGAAATTTACTTCACGAAGTAGTTATTGGAATTTTCGATTTTCTCGTTGAAATTTTTGGGTTGTCTTTGGCAGATATTAGGATTAATACAGATATTATGATTGTGGTGGCTCAGTCAGTAACACGTCTGACTATCATGCTAAAGGTCCCGGGTTCGATCCCTGGCCGGTTCAAATCCGGGAACTTTTGTAACGATGGAAGCGGCCCCGGCACCCACCCAGCGTCGAATAACATGGGTACCTGGGGGAAACCCTGGGGGGTAAAGGCAGTCAGGGGCATGATACTGATCACATCACCCCCACTCACGACCGGATCAAGAAAGTGTGGGGCATTACCCCCACACCCCCATACCCCTTCATGGTGCAGTGCTAAGCACAGGGGAGTAATTTTTTTTTTTTATACAGATATTATTACTGAATTTCACCATAATTATATGAAGGGCTGGTGTGTAAAACGTGGGAAGTGACAGTTTGATCATTTCTGAGTTCCTGTTGTGTTTACCAATGACATGGCAATTTTACTCGAAAATTGAAGGATGGCACATTTTACTTTGCAACTCAAAAATTACCAAAATGTCACTTATGTTCTACAACTGAGCCCTTCATATATTATTTATGCTATAATTATTACAATTTTGTTATTTAAATAATTCTTTGTTAGCCATAATTCAATACATGCCAAGTATCAAATAAAGTTCACCCATGATACCCTTTTCCAACAGGGAGTTTCTATTCACTTTTATGCTGACCCCCGTGGTGGAGTGGTTAGCACATCATGCTATGATGCCAGGGGTCCCAGGTTTGAATCCCAGCCTAGGTATGGATGTTTGTGCATGTCCATTCATCATACCATCACTCATCCCCATCTTCACAAATTAGCCATAAGTGGCTCAAGAAGCAAAGTAAAATAAAGCAAATCAATTACGACTTTTACATGTGAAGTGAATATTCTACAGGGTGGCTACTCACCGGGAATTTTGCGTGATTTATTGGCTCCAGGAATTCTGCGTGGATTTTTCTCCTTAGATGTGAAAAATTGAAACTTTTATTAATTCATATATCATTGAATTTATAAATGCCTTGATACAAGTTTTTCACAGTTCAGCTTTTATTTTTATTGAGGAAGGAAGAAAAAGGTGCATGGAAAATAAAACAGAATCCTCTCAGTTTACTTTGTTATGTCCTTTGCAGAACAATCTATCTGACAGACGGAAGATTATTGCAAGATGATATACGAGGTTTGGCTAGAAAAAACCGGATTGATGTTGCTATTGGCAAACAACGAATGCACGAAGGTTGAGCAATGCATGATTCTATACTACCATACCCTGCCTACAGAATGACTAATTGCCCTGGGTGCAGGCCTCTCAGTTTCGCTGTGGCACTTGGACAAAGCGGAACGTGCGTCTGTGCTCCGTCGGAAAAATGCTGAGTATTAAAATGGGACAGCGTGTCAATATGAAGTTCCTTTACAAACTGGGGAAATCCGCAACAGAAGCGTACGACATGTTAAAATCTGTGTACGGGGATGAGTGTTTATCACGCACACAAGTGTTTGAGTGGTTTAAACGGTTTAAAGAAGGACAGGAAATGATACAAGACAACCCATGTTCAGGACGACCATGCACGTCGAAAACGGAAACAAACATTCAAAAAGTGAGTGATGTGATTCGAAAAAATCGTCGATTGACCATTAGAGCAGTTGCTGAAATCACAGGAATAGACAAAGAAAGTGTTCGACAAATTTTACACGAGAATTTGAACATGAGTAAAGTGCGTTCAAAACTCGTGCCAAGGAACCTGACATTGGAACAGAAGGAAGCTCGAGTGAACATTTGTACGGACACTTTGAAGAACATTGAAACAGACCTTACATTCTTAGAGAGAGTGATAACCTGTGATGAATCGTGGTTTTTCACGTACGACCCTGCCACAAAGCGCCAATCAATGCATTGGAAGACCCCGAGTTCGCCACGTCACAAGAAAGCTCGCATGAGCAAGTCCAAATTCAAAGCCATGATGATTGTCTTTTTCGACATTCGAGGCATTGTGTACGTTCATTGGGTACCCGAGGGTCAAACTGTAAACCAACATCATTACATTAATGTGCTGAAAACCCTTCGTGAGCGAGTAAGAAGACGACGACCTGATTTGTGGCAACGGAAGTCATGGATTCTGCACCAAGACAATGCTCCTGTCCATACGGCCCTTTCAGTGAAGACATTTTTGGCTAAATATGGCATCCCAGTGTTAGAACATCCACCGTATTTGCCGGACCTTGCTCCCTGTGACTTCTTTTTATTCCCCAGAGTGAAGTCCGCCCTAAAAGGAACCAGATTTGAGACAGTAGAAGCTGTGCAAAGAAAAGCGACGGATGTAATGAACATGATCTCCGAAAATGACTGGCAAAACTGCTTCCAGCAATGGAAAATTCGTATGGAGCGGTGTACAGATCGTGCAGGAGAGTACTTTGAAGGAGATAAAGTTCCTGTTGTACAAAATGCCGAATAAAAGATTTCATAGCATCAGTCCGGTTTTTTTCTAGCCAAACCTCGTATCTTGAAGTTGATTAGTTAAATTTGAGTTTAAAATTCGTACAAAATTAACAATTTTACGTAGAGTAGTATATCATTTGTAGATGTATTTAGAGTTTGAGTATATGACATGGCAAATGTAAACTTCACACCTTAAATATTTTAAATATTTATACTGTTAAATTGAATTGAATTAGAATTTTTGGATACGTTAGAATCGCACAGATGCTTTATATTGTTAACATACTTGTGTGTGTGTGTGGGTGGTGAGAGGCAGTAATACGTAATGTTGTGAAAAAGAAAAAAAATCTGCTTCACTGTTGAATTTTTGGAAAACTCATCTTGAAAACCAGGAATTATACTTGAATTGTATCATGATCCTAGAGGTGACCACCCTGTTCTAATAAGTATGAATCTAAGTGTGGTGTTTAGCTAAAGTATAGTGACCGTCTTACACTCATGTTTGAATACATGAATTGCCCTAATGGCTTTAGTCTGGAAAATTTTGGTTCTTGATATGGAAAACCTGGTAACGGCTGGGATTTTTTTTTTTTTTAAATTGTGACACCCTGTTGAATGTGTTGAATCAAGAGAAAATGCTATGAAGAAAAAAACATATGGCCAAAAATAGGTTCAAGGTTTTTAACAGATCTTTATTCTTTTTCTTGTCGTCCAATTCTGATGAAGATAAACAATACTGACATTTGTTGTTGATCCATTTGCAAGTCGTCGCTGCTAACCTTCTGAACGTCTGGTAAGAAACTGCCTCATTTTAACTACTCCATATCAGCTGTCCTTTTGATGCTGCACCAGTCAGAACAAAGTGAAAATGTAGGAACCCTCCCTGCTCATCTCCCCAATGGGACAGATGTAGCATCTGTGTTCTAATGGCATAATGCTCTCCTTTGATGGATGGGATATCCATGTCTGATTGCCAACATAACTGTAATATTCACGTTATTTCTCTGAAGCAACTACTAGTGACAATGCATTTTTATTTTCATTTATATACATATGAATGTATACTTACTAGGGATGGGCCGATATCAAATTTGGCCAATACTGATAAAATTCCAAATGGTCCTTGAAGAATCTAAATGGTTCATTCACCTTCTTAATAAGAGTGTTTGCAAATGACTGTAATGCAAAAGAAGCTGCATATTTAAGAGGTTTATTCTTAAGAAAAGTAGGGCATGGGGACTGTATGTTTATATTAGGGCCGAGCCAATACCACTTTGAACCGATACAAATACTCTTACCGATACTTGAAAATTGCAATAATTAAAATTTGTTTAAAATATTGATCTATATTGGGTGGAAATATTCTACAATTATATGCATCAATTTACCAAGAATTTTGCTTTGGAATATTCAAGAATTACATTAGAATATTAAAATATTTAGGCCGTTCAGAATTGATTGAGACTGTACCCCGTGTGCCTATATGCCACAACCGAGAATGGAAATGAGGATGGTGTGTAATAGCAGTGACCTTGGACTGTGTGCCACCAGTGTTTCGTTTTCTATCTGCGCACAGCATCACGTGACAGGCATTTGTTTCTGACAGTGTAGTCGGAGTTGTGGACAAGTAAGCTACTGTCAAGTCTATTCCTTGTCCAACCATTCATACTAGCCCCCAATTAAAATACATGATTATGCTACCTTCGCACGGTCAAAATACTGCGACTATTAAACAAACGTTATTTGGCGGACATCATATAAAACCATGAAAAGATGTTTATGATAAACAGGCGAGAATAAAATTTTGCCTAATTCAATTAATTAATAAGGGAGGTAAAATATTCCACTAACTTCTGGGGGTTTAGTGGTTGAGGATGAGTTTGGTGGTTCGCAGTGTGTGGATTAATTTGTTTTAATATAATTGGGGGAGGACTATTCTCGTGTGGGAAGTGAATTTTGATTTCCCCTTCCAAAAAGTGCAGCTAGAAGAAAATATTGAAATTTTACACAAAACTACTACTTTGGGGAGACCTTATAGCCCTCATAATGAATCAAAGTGAAGAGAAAATAGTTCTAAAACCAAACAGAATCATGTTGTATACCTGATATAATATTTCCCTGCGAAATTCTAGTATTTAGAAACAATTTTGGGGAATCCTATTTCTGCAGGTGCCTATATAATTTTTTAGTGTTGTCTTAATATTTTTTTCTTTCTAAATGAACTATCAACATATTCATTTTCACATTTTAGAATTTTTCTATTCACTTTGGTTCATTGTAGGGTCATAGTAACTTTGCGAAACATATGGTGTGTGTAAATTTTCCTTTTTTTGGGTCCGTGGTCGCATTCTACACCTTCGATTTTGCATTTTTATGTATATATACACTACCGACAAAACGTTTAAGACCACCATGAAAAACGGCCAAAAATTCAGTATGGAGTGTTGTATGGAACCAACAGTTCTTGTCCAAGAAAGACGTGACGATGATACACATGGAAAATACAATGTAGTCTAGTTTGAACCTCGCAAGACGCGAAACCAATTTTTTTCCGAATGTGTAGCATGTGGTTGGCAAAATGGAAAGTGACAAAAATGTTCCTGAAGCTGGCAACATTGCAGCTGTGTGCGTGAAACCAGTCAGTATGGTAGCCAGCCTCATGCACATCCTTATCAGTGGCTCAGGGTCAGTTGCTGTTCATGCAGGCGACATTGCGAGCCCATTATTGTGTGTGAGGTGTGCAAGGTAAGTGAAGCTGTGTGAAATGGCCCGTCATCGTGGAGAACAGGCGATTTCGGTTGAAAAGCGTGCTGGGATATGTGCACTGAAAAATGAAGGTTATTCGGAACGCGAAATAGCAAGAAAACTTAATATTTCCAAGACTGGTGTTCATTGTGCATTGGACAGATACCGTAAAACCAACAGTCATGCTGACCGTGCACGTAGTGGAAGAGCTGCAGCTGACGATAGATATATTACAGTAACTAGCAAATGGAACAGGCACCTAACAGCACCAGTCATCGCTGCTTCCCTGAATAACATATATTGTGTCTGTATCAACGGTGAAGAATAGCTTTTGTGAAGAAGGGCTGCATGGCAGAGTAGCTGCTAGAAAGCCATTGTTACGACGTGTAAACAAAACTAAACGATTGGCCTGGGCTAAAACGCACCAAAGTTGGACTGTGGATAACTGGAAATGGGTACTCTGGACCGACGAATCCAAATATGAATTATTTGGCATCAAAAGGCGAACCTTTGTGCGTCAAAAGGTCGGCGAGAGAATGAAAGAAGAGTGTATTGTTCCCACAGTGAAACATGGGGGTGGAAGTGTAATGGCGTGGGTATGTTTTCCCGGAAACCAGATGGGGGGACCTTCATAAAAATCAGGGAACATTGGTAAAAGAAGGGTATCGTCAGATATTGGTTCACCATGCCTTCCCCTCTGGTTGTCGTCTTGTTAGTAATGGGTTTATTTTTCAACAAGATAATGATCCCAAACACACATCCAAATTGTGCACGTGGTATTTGGAACGCAAGGCAACAGAAGGGGCATTAGTTATCATGATGTGGCCACCACGGTCTGATGATCTTGCACCAATTGAACTGCTATGGGACCAAATCGATAGGGACATCAGGAAGAAGTTACCCAGCAACACTCAACAGCTTGGGAATTCATCAACGATGCCTGGCGTAACTTTCAACCATCCTATCTGTACAAACTATTGGCGCGCATCCATGTGTTTGCGCTGCTGTCATTAAGGCCTATGGTGGACATATTGATGAAAGCAAAATATGAGGTGACATTAGTATGTATATTGGATGTACCTATGTTTGTACATTCCCAATCAGATTCTTACATCTGTTTGTTGTACATTAATTACAAAATACATTCATTTCTACTGATTTTTGCCACTTTTTCCTGGTGGTCTTAAACTTTTTGTCGGTAGTGTATATATATATATGAAGATTGTGTGTTTATGATTGTGAAGAACAAAATTCTAGAGCGTGGAAACAAGGATTTATGACTCTACAGCCATTTAAAGTTGAGATGTAGCCGTTTGAAGTTGCAAGGTGGAAGTCGACTTGCAGCCATGTTAGTTTCATAGCACCCGTACTCTACTTGCAGCCATGTTAGTTTCGTTGCACACGTACCGATGGATATATGTAAATGTCGGTTTTTCAGAGCTATACCCCAAGAAATGTCATGAAAATTGTCTAAATTTCCCTCCGATTCCGGGCTCCGCCCCTGGGGTAATTAACCTACCGCTATCACGGCCCTTGCCTTTCTCTATAGAGTCCCTGTGGAAAACATGTTAGAAACTGGCCTAGCCACCTGCCCCCATCACTATTTTCCGCACTGACACATGAAGGTAACAAGAAATTAAGGTTAAAATTTAACCTCGGAAGGTAACTTACCTCGTTTTTCCAAGGCTAGGCACTGAATTGCAGGTCGAAGTAAGTCCAAAAGAGAAGTAAGTTGGACAAGAAAGACTTTTGACATACTTTTCCACAGGATACTACCCTCTCCTTCCATTCTATCATAAAAATAAGAAGTCTCAAATTATTCCATCACACAAGGCATTTAGAAAATACAACCGCCTGCAGTTGCCAAAAAGAAATGTGCACGATGTTCCACAAGATAATGTATTTACACATGCTGAGGATACTGTTGGGTCCGTGGTCGCCTTCTACACCCTCGATTTCGCAATGCAATCGCAAAGTATCCCATTGCACAAGTCAATCATAAGGAGAAAAAGAAAATGTGCAGACATGCGCCTGTGACATGAATCCATGATGAACGCCCTCAAAAATCGTAGTGACGTTACATACGTAAGGAATTTTAATATTAAAAAAACGTAAGTTTCGTAGCTCGTAGATCTAAAAAATTACCTTCCGCTTTATTTTGAAACACACTTTGTTATAAAAAACTTAATATTTTAGACGAAAATATTTCAAATGTGCGTGAAATTGAGGGTGTAGAATGCGACCACGGAGCCCTTTTTTCTTGTAAACATACTTGCTAGCCAATTTCACTTCCAAGGGCTTTCTTTGGGGGGAAGGGGGGATGTGTGATCACAAATATTGCTCACGCTATGGCTTGTGACAAGATTTCAGAGATTGGTTAAGAAATAGTGGGTGCATGTCTACATGCCTGGCTTCTGTTGTTTTGGTTGAGCTGAAGTGATTAATTTCTATCAGGTTTGTCATAACAGATCTCTTTGGTACGAATTGATGCTGGTGTGGAGAAATAATTGCTTTTACATGCTGTTGCTTGTACTCATTCGAGTCTCCCACCCTCGATTGCATACATTCAAATATCATTTTAATGTGACAATAATCGTAGACACATATGTAAAATATCTGACTTGGTAGTTTCAGCCTGCAGTCATCTATTTCATTTTCATATATCACTGTGCATTGCAAGATAAACTACATTTTAACATAGAGATGATGACTTATGTTAATTTAAGTTTCAGTTTCAATGCAACGTTCACTTCACGGTCCATATTCGAGGTCCCAATATCACAGGCAAATTACGGTTACATGTGTACTACTGGACCTCAAGTGTATACAGTTCGTTTTGCCTGTTCGAGCATTATTCACTCGAACGAAGCAGCTTTAAATTTTGTACAATATCTATCATCACCTGTGCAAACTATTTGGTGCTAGAGCAAAATCATTTCCCTGCGGCATTCTATTTTACATAAACAAAAATGTGTTAATAAGGAATTGGTTCTAGTTTAGCTGGAGCAGAAAGTATCCTAATTGGTCTAAAGTTCAAGTAAAACTTGTAGAAACTTTTCACCTGGAAAGGTTCTTAAACCGTCAACAGTACTTCCTCTACTTTTTCCAACAGATTTGTATACGATGGCAAAGATGTGTGTGTGTGTGTGCACTTAATCCACATTGGTTTCAATTCGAAAACAGCGGTTGATGTGTTGACCTTGTTATAAAGACAGAATTAGAACTAATATAGGGACACTGAAGCCGAATCAAGACCTGAAACCAACATCTGAAGACAAGCTGAGCTTTGTAACGTATTGGTCAACTTAATGTGGTTCAAACTCTGAGTTCCCAGGTTGAACCCTGGTCAGAGATGGATTCATCATTATCCTATTATTATTTCATCATTCTTTCTCATCGTCGAGATGAATGGGTGGAAAGATTTGACTGAAGATGAAATGTCGGGAATGAACACCAGAGTAGGATGCCAGTTTGCATGTCAGCTGAGGCAGTGAAACAGCAGAACTACCAGCGAATCTGTACTCTCTCCCCTGACTTAAATGATTACACTGATCTACAAACTTTCATGAACTTTCTGCTTATGTATATTTTTCAGTCTTATTTTCATAATTTGGACCCGCTGAACACGAATATGACATTGGTTTTACTGTAATGTCAGTTTTTCAGATAATATGGGTCGTTTATTATTTCATATTGAAAGTGCAACGTGTAGCCATGTCATATGTATTATGTAGAAAAACATAAAATTACAAACACAGTACAGTCAGTACCCAGTAAATTACATATATAATGAACAGTATAACAATAAAAAATAGCTAAAGCAATACAATGAAATGAACAGAATACAATAATATTACTCATCAGTCCCTTCATTTAGTTCATCTTATGTGACAACATGCTCAAGAGTGAATATTTGTTGTTCGTTGTCTTTTTGGGGAAACACTCCCTTCTCCTTCGTCACGAACTAATCCACAAATGTAATCACCCATCATGGCACAGTCCCATCTTCCCTGGTATCTGCCTTCCATGAATTGAATGTCCTTTTGAAAGTGTTCGCCGTTCTTCGCTTAGCTCTCCCAAATTCTGCCAAAGAAATCAAGATGCGAATGAAGCATGTGTAATTTTACAGATATTCTACAGCGCATTTCTGGTTCAGTAAATGAGGTTTCTTGCTATCATCATCATCATCAGTAACATGGTCACCAGAACGGTCCAAATCACTACCTTCTTCCGCAAACGTGGTTTGGATTGAAGGTGATGTTATAGGAAGATCTTCACTGTCAGGAACAGGTGCTCGGGAGGATGGTATGTCAAGGTATTGTAGCTGACGCCTGTTCTTCCCTCTCCTGAAATGTGGCAGGTCGATCATGCAAAAGTAACAATCATCATGATGATTTGTAGGTTCCCTCCACACTCGCAGAATCGCAAATGGCATGCCTTTCCTGCTACCACGCAACCAATGTTCCATCGTCGACCTGCAGTTACCACATGTAACATGTGGAGCTCATGGTTTGTCCAGATCACCAACAGCCATTCCAAGGTACTCTTTATAGGCTTCACAAAATTTTGTTCCTGGTACAATGACATCTTTAACTTGCTTGGGCCCAATATAGTATCCACATACATAACAGAACGAGACTGCATGTAATTTGCACTTCCGACCCGCTGACATGCTATTCCATAACAAAGCAAATGAACTTAACGCAGATTAACACACCCAGACTGAAGTAGTAGACATGGTGGCGAAGAAAAAACCTTGAAACACACAACCACAAGGCCAAAGTAGGAATTCAGGTGAGCGCTTGTACTCTTCAAATTTCCTACGCGCCGATAAAAACACAAAAAATAGATAAACCGCACAGATGGGGTAGACATGAAGGGTGAGTTTCAAACCTTTACATGAGTTAAAATCAACAGCAACTGTGCTTCCATGTAGTGACTGTAAGAGTAAATACACCCATATTGCTGTGGCTAAGGCAGCAGTGCGAAAGAATAAAACATGCTAATATCTTTCAAAATGTTGATATTTCGACAAAATCGTTGCCGGATTCGTGTTTAGTGGGTCGAAATCAATAAGAATTCATCACAAAACAATGATAAGCAAAATCTTGTTGACCAGTGTTATCTACGTACTGAACCTTCATTCTTCATTGCTCTTCTACGGTCCAAGTCAACAGTGGAGCGGCCATGTTGTCAAGCTACTGTGCAGGCGCATGCTACTCGATCGTCACTGCACCTTTATAGCCTGTTGCTAAGGAATCATTTTGAGTCCCGAAATACAAATTTTCGTTGTGCATAAATCTTCACAAAGTTTAGAATAATTCCTGCTATTTAGTGACTTCCCCTCATACATTTTTCAATTTGTTAAAAGTTATACTTAGGTACTTTCATATTATTTGTAGTCCACAAATTATAAAATAGACTAATACGAAGACTTCAACATCAACCACTCAGCATACAGTTATGGTTTTAACATTTAGCAAATTTCACACACTTTACAACACAAGAAAATCAATTTCCATAGGAACTCATTGCCGTCCCATTATGAAATTTTGCACATAAATAGTCAATTGATTTCTTCAAATTATCGTAGTGCACCTCACATTCTTGAGCTGCTGTGCCCTTCGGGGAAGGCAGGATATACAAAGAATGCGATTATGACAGCAGTATAAATTTTGAGCATCATGAGTTGTAAAAAGAAAGTAGGGGAGAGAAAAGGAGGGGGAGAGAGCAAAGATAGGAGATCCGAGGTGAGAGCAAAGGACATTCGGTGTTTGGCTGTGAAAGGAGGAGGATCATTGGATAGTAGTTTGGGGTTTGAAGGAAGTAAAGTATTGTCGAGAGGGAGACTGCGAGTTCAGTGATAAAGAGATCATGTGGGTGTTTGAGAGATTGATCACTGGAGACTTATTGATCATCTCTTCAATTACGAGATAGGTAACACTTTTCACTAATTATGTCCTTGCCAGTTCAGTCTTAAAGATCATAAAACCCAATTTGTGTGTGTCGCCGTTCATTTAAGACTTGTATAGATAACCTCTCCAGATGAAGATTAAAGCTTAAGGCGATGAGGGACAATTTCGCACCAGTTGTGTATTTATTTCAATATCGTCCGAATAGGCAGTGCCACAGAAAAAAACTGGCATTCAATAGAGTATGAATTTCTCCACATGTTACAAGTGAAAGTGTTTTTTAAAAGTTGATTATTAAGCTAGATACGATGTTTGAAAAATATGATGAATAAGAATTTTCAGAAACCCATGTATTCCTTATGGGAAATCAACTTCAACTTAAAGTTAGGGCTAATCAAATGGAATTTTCGACATTTTCGTCTGTCAATTACTACTTCAGTCTGTCCTTTTTCCGTTGATATATTTTTCTCTGCCATCGGAAGTTTGAAATTCCCAAGAGAACAAATAAAATAATACTTCCATAAGTGCAATGTATTTCTCCTTGCCTCGTACGGCCATCCTGGCAGTGTTGCCAAACCTGATGCACATAAAAGAGCTTAATTTCACCGTAAAGCCAGTAAAAACTTCCAAGGAGCTAGATTTACAAACTGGATAAAGTGCTTGCTGGGGTAATTTTAGGTGTCAAATGAGCGGTGGTATGGGTGTGGGGACACTGTTATTACCGTTAGCTTTAAAGTGATGACAATTTATTCTTAGTTTTAACCGTCTAGATCCGGCAGCATCACCCACCGATGGTCGTATGAAATCAAAAATAAAGTGTTCCCGGATAACAATATTACGTCCTCTTCACTTCAGCCAAAGCGCTATAAAGAAAAAGTAGCTGGGGATGTAAGATGGGGTGGGGCGACAGAGCCAATAAAACAATATCACGTCACATGCAAAATGTATACTTATGACAGAAGGTGTCCAGGGGCCCGTTCCGAAAGTCGCACAAGTTTAACATGTTAAATGAGTTATAGTAACTAGCTGTCCCATAAGTGCTTCCGTGTGTTTTATTATGATGTCCCAATAGTCGTATTCCATGCGTTTTGTGCAAGAACGAGATTCACCAAACGCACAGGTCAGGAGGCTGGTTTGTTTGGTGAGAATCATCTGCTGCCTTCAGACAACACGCATGCTGATGGATTCAAACTGCACTAGTTCGTAAAATGTATTATAATTTTCACAGATATTGATATGAAGCAACGTGCACAAGATGAGTATGCCTTACCCATTCTTAGAATGTGATTAAAATTAGTAACGGTGTTCACAGTAGAGTTTATTTTTTTCCATAAGGACATTCTTTCCGCTGGACGCCATGTGGAAACGTTCTCCAAAGAAAGACTGCGCTTTCGTCTTGTGTGTCCCATAAG
This sequence comes from Lepisma saccharinum, assembly GCF_977018435.1. Lineage (NCBI taxonomy): Eukaryota > Metazoa > Arthropoda > Insecta > Zygentoma > Lepismatidae > Lepisma > Lepisma saccharinum. The sequence continues at coordinate 63,613,943 of NC_139250.1, read as the reverse complement.
TCTGTAAAATAACTGATTTCACCAGATTCACGAGCCCAGTTATTTTCGTTGAATGCGTTTGTTTCGTTAAGACTTTTGGAACACACCCTATGTCAGCCGGAGCCAATGATGGCATCATAGTGGGGCAGGGGGGCGGGTGCCTTAGTTCACAGCCAAACGAGTGCACGAAAGAGCCAGATCTGGCTCCAAAAGAGCGAAGCCAGCAGCAGTGATTGGCAGCTGCCGAAGAGAGCAGGACCTAGGGGAAATTGTCCCTCTCCCCCTTAAGCCTAAGCAAGTAGCGATGAGCTAACGCCACGCAGCTACGGTCCCAGCACCGTAGAGCCGGTGTTATACGTGGTGGAATCGTGCGATTTCATCAATTTCTGTATGAAATGTGATGAAAATTAGCGTTATTTTTTTTTCTCCAAAGATTTGGCTTTTCATTCGACTTAGCAGTGATGTGATGAAAATGAGCAAAAGTAGAATACAAACATGAACAGCAACTTTTCACAGTAGGAAATTCATTTGTTATTCTGAATTATAGTAATTAGTGTGTTTGTGCACCAAAAACGACAAAGTAATGTTAATGAAAAATTGTATGCATTGTAACTAAGCCACGCGCCAGGTCAACTTTGCATCAACTTTTCGCACATGTAGATTCAAACGTGTGCGCAGAATATAGTTCCATTGAGACTGGTTCTATTCCGACATAACTGTATACTTGCAAGGAAACAGTTAATAAATTTGTAATATGTAGACAAAACAATATATACATTAGCAGATATGTACCTGATCGGTTGCAATCACTAAGCAGACGAACTTCGGAACCGCAGATCACCAACTAGGCTGTCGGTAGCGGTGAATGAACACTTGAACTCAAGAGGGAGTCGAGGTGGACTTGAAGACTGTTGCAGTACGCGTGGAATCACCAATCCGTCTAACACCAATGTTGCAGACCGTACTATTGTAACTCTACATTTATCCCGATTCATTGCTAATCGAGCTGCACAGCAACGAGAATGGCTGAATCGAGGTCTCCTGTTGAGCGTGCAGTTTCGCCCGAATGTTATTTTAGGCAGCATTCAACAGAGAAAGCTCTCCAAAGTCAAGCCAAACAAGTTGTTTTAAATGTATATTCATCCTAAAGGCAACAATATCCGGATAAGACAGGACGTGAGGTGATTAGCATGACGTCGGTGTTGACAGGTGTCAGTGAACTTTCCATTTACGCGGCAAAGAGTTAAACTGGTAATATGGAAACACCAGGCAAGAAGAGGCCCCTTGCTAAAGGAAATCGTTCAAGAATGGTGGTGTTGGATGATTTTTCCAAGCGACTTCTTCGCCAGAAAGTACACGAGTTTTACCTTCGCAATGAACTTCCAACCTCAAAAAAAACTGGCGCAGGTAATACGAAGTGAGAGTGTTTTACCGCCGATGAGCGCTCGAACTGTGTGTCGGGTGTTGAATAATTTGGGTTTTGAGTTTAGGAGGAGGAAACGATCGTCTGTGTTGCTGGAGAGGGAAGATATTGTTGTTTGGCGACACAAGTATCTCCGTCTTATAAAAAGGTACCGCCGTGAAAAGAAACATATTTTTTATTTGGACGAGACATGGGTCAACGCGTGACATACTTTGAATAAAGCGTGGGAGTATATCACTCTGCGAAACCACCGCCAGCATGGATGTCCTCAGGATTTTTTCCAGGGAGGGGCAAGGAAGGTATTTTTTCCAGGGGGGCAAACAAGGCACATTTTCTCCAAAAAGTGTTGTTCTCTAAAAAAAAACATTGCTTAAATTTGAATTTATGATGTTCATGCAATAATTTACACACATTATTGTGGCTAAAATGAAATTATATGTGTGAAATACATCATTTTTGGTTGACTTTCATTTTCCAGGGGGGCCACGGCCCCCCTTGCCCCCCCTTCCGGACGCCCATGACCGCCAGGCTTTCGTTGAAGGGCTTAGCACTGGATTAAAGCTGCCGACTGGGAAGGGGTGGAGGCTTATTGTTATACACATTGGCAGCAACGAAGGCTTTGTCGAAGACGCTTGTTTACTGTTCCGTGAATGAATGAACCAACTTTGAAACAAAGATAATATTTTGCTTCAATGAGGCTCCTTTTTAAAATTTACATGTGCTTTATTTTACTTCGCTTTTATGCCTCTTTTTGGCTAATTTCGAAGATGGGGATGAGTAACGATATGATGAAATAGATGAATGGACACTCTCACACATTCATGCCCAGGCCGGGATTCGAATTCAGAACCCCTGGCGACGTGTGTGTGTGTGCGGGCGCGCATGTGTGTAGGATGCGCGAACGTTTATGAACATAACACAATGTTTTCAATAGTCCTTATGTCGAAAACGAAGAGAGAGAGAGAGAGACAAAAAAAATGGAGAATACCGGAACCTTTTCCTCGCAAGAAGTTATTTTTAACAATTTTTTTATTTGATTTATTTTGCTTAGCTTTTTTATACTTTTGGCTAATCGCGAAGATGAGGATGAGTGATGATATGAAAAATTGATGAAGGAACACTCTCAAAGAACACCCGTGCTTGATGTATGAAATATCATTATCCTTGCTTAGCACCCCCCTTAATATTATCGCGAAAACAGTAACTTCTGGTATTGTAAGGAATCCGTAGCAGCATAACAAATCACGCTGTTTATTTTGTGGTATATAAACCAAGTTTATATGTCTTATAAGGAACGGATGCTTGCAAATGGTGCAACAAACTTTTTAATAAATTTAATCTTTGTAAACCAAAAGCATAAATTCAAGGGATGCCTGTCGTTCGTTTACTTTTACTTTCGTTCTTTTTGATCGCTCGACATTCCTACTAGAAATCCAGTTCCGTGTGATAGGGGCTTAAATCGACGTTGGTGCGAACGAACATAACACCGTCTATATGTTCGATTGCTCATGATTGCCCCTTCATCCATCTTATTGTATCACCTTTCATCCTGATCTTCGCGATTAGCCAAAAGATGCAAAAGAACAAAGAGAATCATAAAGTAATCCTTAATTTATGGTAAAACAAACTAATCAATATATTCTATCTCATTTATGTGCAATTCCTTGTTAATGATGAAATCTTGTAACTGATCGTGTTGTATAATCTGTGATCGTAAGTGATCAGTATATAGTCTGTGTGAGTTACGAAATTTGTTTTGTTTTTGTTTTTACTATTATATTATATGTTTGCTGTCAGTGTCAGAAGTGATTATATTGTCTGTGAGAAAGGTTTTCTAGCATAGGGTGATTAATTTTTTATACGTTTGCTCATTTAATTATACCCTATGCAAAGTTAATGACTTACTTAGACCATATCAGTCGTAATTTCTAATTGTTCATGAAGCAGATATATATATATATATATATATATATATATATATATATATATATATATATATATATATATATATATATATATATATATATATATATATATATATATATATATATATATATATATATATATATATAATCTCTTCCCATTACTGCGTTATGTAGAGCCAGATTTATTTGATATGTTAAGCTTTCAGTTAATGTAGATAACATTTAGTTCTTTGTGATCACAATATTAATTTGTACTCGTAGTACATTACGCTATGCATTTATTTTTTTCTGCTTATTTTAATAATTTAATTTAAATATTCGTACTTACGTATTCTGCATTGAGAAACATTGCTGAAGGTGGCATTTCGCTTATTTCACGGAAATAAGCTCTATTTGTGACATATGGAGTAAGTTTTTTTTTTCCTTCGGCAACACACATAATGGCGGTCACAGTTTCACTACCGTACTCGGCATGCAGTGTTTCCACCCAACTGCACCCAAAAATACCTACGTAGCCCCACAAACCATTGAAGCATAGCCCCACAAACCATTTCCGGTAAGGTTAGGTTAGGTAGGGTCACGTATAGGTTACAATAGTTAAAAATTGGTTTTGAAAAAATATGCATAGCCCCACAAACCATTCTCGCATAGCCCCACAAACCATTTGCGGAAACGTATCTTCTTCAGTTACAAAAACACGTGTTTGGAAACACTGACCGTGATTATGTCATCACATACAGGCTACATCCACCTGGAAGTAAATGGATGCAAGAGCTTTCGTGCATCGGTCACACATTTATATCGAAAAATAGATGATTTTCCGGCAAGATTCAATGAATGATGCGAGAAAACACTTCACCGAACTTCCACAAGTATAGAGAAACTGCATTCGGTAAGTAATTTCTCCTGTAAATTGGAAGTAATCCGTTTGTCCGATACGAGAAATTTACCATATTCTTCTCTCAGTTAGGTATTGTCCTCTCTCCCAACAAATTAGCTCGTTCCATTTACTTAGTATTATTGGTGTGTTTGGGGGGTTACAAACAATCAGCCCCTAAATATTGGCTTCATATTACACCAGAGGGAAAATATTGTTAGGTCGCTTCACTACATTGAGGAAGAATATGTGAATTGACATTATGTATCAAATGATGTAGCCTACACTAATTGGCTTAATTGAAGATGATGGGAGTGTTCCCCGATTACTTTGAAATTTAGTATACTTTCTACATGAGACCTCCTGAACATGAATCTGACATTACAATTTGCCGGTCACGTCTGTAACTTGAAAATTTCACGTAACATTAGGTTGAGTTAGGTATGAAAGGCAATATATTACACCTTACACACGTAATATCCAAATTTCAAACAGTGTCTGGGACATCAGATTCTCTGATACTTCATCTGGAAAACTTATTTGGTTAGTACATTCTCTAGTAAATAAATCGGAGAACACTCCCGTCACCTTCAATTACCCCTACTAATTATTTGATATTGTGAAAAGGTGTTGAAAGTTGCAGAAACCACTGTGAAGAAAATCTGGTAAATATGTAGTATTGCCCGAACGGATTTCTTCATTTTTACAGAAGAAACTACTTACTTTAATCAATTTCTCTGACGTTGTGGAAGTTCGTGAAGGTGTTTTCTTTGATTGTTTAAGCTTTCTGACCCGGAATTCCTTTTTCTTTCCTGTGAAATATTTCCAACACGCAGAGGCGATTGCTGCCATTTCCTTGCTATTTGCCTGCGTTCGATGACGTAACCCCGTGTCAGTGTTTCCAAACATGTTTTTTGTTTCCTGAAATCGAAAACCATCTGTTCGACACGTTTTGGCTGTTTATGTCTTAAACATGTGAAGACTTGTTTTTCTGCACTCTAAGGCCAGCCGCACACCGGATCCAATGCATAAATTTTATTTGTGTCAAACCAACTTGGGGAAGGTTTAACAGAAGGCTCTTACGTGCAGCCGCACACTGGATGAAACATTTCAATTGGGTTATGTTGTGACGGTTTGCGACAAAACAATGTGTGCATGCATGAATCCATTTAATTCAGCCACAGACCGGAAACGGGGCTAACTTTAATCAAGCAATTAAATCTAGTAATTTAATCTTACATTAAATGGTTAATATTTCTTTTCTAACTAATTATTTGCTAGAAATATATTCAATTCACGACACATAACTTGATACATGAATTCTGCATACACATTGATGCACTAATTCTGCTGTAAACTGTTAGGCTACTATATATAATGCATCATTACCTGCTTCCCAAATTATAGAAGTGAGATGTAGACCTATTGCTACAATCTGCTATCAGATTTTAGCTAACCAACAAAATGACGCGTCATATCATGTCGCTTTCTGTCTCACCCTGTTGCATTGCATCGTGTCGTGTCAGAACCGGTGTGCAACTGCCTAAGTCAGATTTGTTTTTCAAAAGTGTATGACAGTATCTCTCCAAGGGAATGAATTTGACTCCCTGTTTTTAGTGCAAATACATTTGGGATTCTCTACATCATCTGCAAATCAGCTGGAAACATGCCCCTTACTGGTCGAATCTGATCTATGCATATCCCCTCAACTCAGCGCAAAGAACATTTAGTAACTTTCCAAGTAAGGTTTTGTAAAATTTTGCTTCGGCAAGCACACTGAGAATCACTGCAATATAACAGTGTTTGCGTATTCAACAAAATCACGTGCTCCTGTTTGCTATTTTGCTGTTGTATAGCCATATAATTAGATTTTCAAAAGTGTTACTGGCCATCACTGCAACAATTATGGCTGTTAGACATTATCATATCGACTCCCCCTTAAGATGTGTGATATAAATTTTTCTTCACATCATTCTTCCTTTTTACAACCCCCTCGGTGATTTATCCACACACTACAGCTCATGAGACAGTTTGTGCAAAAATCCAATGAATATTGATTCCAGCCCTGTTGTCAGTTCTTCATCTTTGTCTTTTGAAATTAAGTTGGAAAGGGAGGGGGGAAAAAGCTCACAGTTCTCAGGTGAGTTTTGCAATTGTGCAGGCAGACTTGGCCAACAGGATACATGGAGCAGAATGCAGCAGTAGCAGATGAGATAATTCCTTCTGTATTTCTAGCGATGGTCTTGTATGTGACAGCACACATGTTCTCCAATTGCATGTCAGAATGCTCAACCAAAAGAGAAGTAGAGCAGTATGTACTACTGTTGCCAATTTAGTTTTTCTGGAGCAAGATTTGTCCAAATTGTGAATTGCACCAACAAATATTTTGTCACCTTTTACCTAACCAGTCTCACCTCTCCTTAAATCCAGCCTTGCCTTTGCAGATAGATGCATTTCTGACACCTCACCTGCTGAGAATGTAAATGTTCTATGTCCAATTTTGCATTTTTTCAGGAGAGACTTTTAAAGTTTGACATGATATATTTATTGACCTTTCTCACCATTGCGCTGATCGTTTGTGCCATTGCTAAGGCTGATATATTGAAACCTTTCTAAAAATAAGTAGTTATTTGGTTAAGTATTTATGCTGTAATTAATTATTGAAATTTCAGATAGAAGAATTGCATGCAACACGAGCTATGATTTGAGAGTGACAGTGTTATATCTACCAGATATAACGCAGCATTCTAGAACCGAGATGGAGATGAAACAATTTCATTATAAATTTGCCATTTGGTAGCAAATAATTCATATTTTGGGAAATCAATCAACTACTTTAATCCCACTATTATTCCAAATTTTTGTCTGTTAACGAGAAAAGTAAGAACGGAACACCACTACCACTACTTAGGAAAAGTATCCCCCACAAGCGACTGAGGTTAAAATGCAAATGGCTTATCGCATACTTGGATACTCAGTTGGTTGAGGAAATTGTCGTAAGGTTTCATTGGCTGCTGGAGTTTGCACTCTCGTGGCTGTTTCCAATTTCTGCACTTGAACCGAAGTGACTCTGAATATATCAATATTGGTTGTATGTAGACATCAAATGAAAGCAGAGATGAAACAATTACATCCTAAATATACCATAGCCAAAATATCTTGATTTGTTTACAATTTGGAGATAGAACATTTGCATTCTCAGTGGACTGTGCAAGTAAACATAATTCATATGTTAGTTATTTTTCTTCTCATTTGTTCTCCTCTAGGTTAATTGTGTTGTTGATAATGTATGGGGAATTGATGAATTAACGGAAGTAAGAAACATTGCCATGATCACAACTTGCACCAGGGACTTTATGTCCTATAAAACTGTAAAATGCGTATGTAAATATGTCAGAAAAATAAAAAAATATGTCAGAAAAATGCAGAAATATTCCCAGTAAAGCCAAAAATGTGCACAACAGTACTTTTGAATTTTTCATTATACAGGAAGTCAGTATCTTCCAGGGAAGATCGAGTAGGATTTGGGGTGGGGTATTAAATGAAGTCAGAATCCCTTGAACCGAAGAACGTACTAGGAAAATACAGAAAATATTGTGAGGTGCCATTTTCCTAAGTTTCATTTCCTATTATGTCAGATTTACATCTTTGTGCAAACTGTGTGGTGGAGCCGTTTCGCGTCACTACTTGCACAAAGAATGCTTGCTCGAGAGATAACCGAGACAGAGTATACACACTGACACGTGTGTGTTCAAATGACAAATGATCTTGAAACTCCCGTACTCGATTGTCGATAGAGTGGGGCCTGTAATATACCAAATGTTATTTTTGCTTTTGACTGATTGTTGTGAGAAGCTAAAGAAATAAGAACAATTGAATCTTGTTTATGGTGATTCTCGTTCCCGCAAGACAATAATGGAGAACATTTTTCTTGAATAATCTTCGCACGGCTGTCAATTGTCGGCAGGTTAAAGAAAAGGGGATATTATTATAGTGTATTAGTTGGCAAGATAAGACTGTGTCTGCTTTTATTTCTTTGTCCGTAATTTCTTTATCTTGCAATTGATAAGGTAAACTCTCCATTGTGCTGAAGAATAAATTATAAAATAACCGATTTTATGCAAGACAATTATGAAATTATACAGAAATATGTCTTATTATGAAAAAATTGAAGAAATATGTTGTAAAAACACTAAATTGGTAAAATATGTCAAAATATGCCTTATCAAGTCTGTCTATTTTTGGCTGATTTTCTTCAGACACATAAAGATCTCATCCCAGTATTTGATCCGATGCCAAATAAAAAATATGTTATAACATAAAGTCCAGAGCCCTAATCATAACTGCAATCAGGACTCGAACGTAGGACACCTAGCTTCCTAACATTGTATGATGACCACTCCGCAATGGAAGTTGACAAGAAAAGAAAAGCATTCAATAGATTCTTGCATTCAGTGTGAATACAAAATACCACATTGTAGTTACCTCTTTCCCCGTGTGAGTGAACACCTTTACACAATAATAGAAACCAGGATCCTAGTTTGGGGCCATACTATAATCACGACCTTCATAAATCTAGTTGCTTCGGAGAAATGGTATCCCTCATGAGGTACAATTTAGCTCTTTTCTGCCTATCCAATGTGTCAACACTGGCCCATTCTGCCATACATGAAAATAATACTCGGCATTTCCTAGCCCTGAGAGAACTCTTGTAATCATGTAATTTATGGACGACTATGTAAGTATGAGAATTTACGGTATTGCTACCGTAACTCGGAACACATGACTCATGTGAAATCAAACAATGTACATTTCAAAGAGTGATCCTTTAATGATTGGTAGCCGCTGTGGTCTAGTCGGTAGAGTGTCTGACTGCCACCCAAAGGCCCGGAATGGGTGATCTATGGTCGGAATTTTTCCGGCCTTGTCCATAATAAAGTGGCTCTGGGGCTTACCCACCACAAATCAATGGGGGTAAAAACAGCCGGATCATGGTTCTGGTCACATCACTTCCAAAGTGGCTGAGATCGAGAATGTGTGGGACCCTTCCCGCAAATCCCCTAAATGTGCCTCCATGGCAAGGTGCTATATGCACGGTAAACTTTACCAATCCTTTTAATGATTGTACTTCAATCACCTACCATCACTTAGCTGTGTTTTGTTCAAGATCAGGTGACCATACAAACAATCATATTATGGTCCTTGATGCATTTTGTGAGATTACTTTCACGTGTTTGATTTTTAAGAAATGCTAGTTTGTATCAAGAAATAATGTAAATTTTGGTCCCGTATTTATAATGTTGACAAAATGAGATAATCTGGAAACATTATTACACTATTAAGTACAGAAATACCAGATTTTAAAATGAGGAGTAAAATTCACAATATTGAATTGTCATTGTTGCTGCTAATTACTACCTAATGATTAATTAATCCCTCTCCTGCTGTGTCTATAATCTAAATTTGTATATATTGTACATAAAATTATAACTAGGGAATCTTTCCTTTCAGAATATATTGGAAATCAGAACTACGATGGCTGTTGTTCCACGAGATGCAAACTTTGACTTCAGTGATGTTTACTCAAAACAGTCACGAAAACGTTCATTTCTTACATTTGTAAACAAGACACATCATGATGTTGATATTATATGGATTGACTTCAATGGGAGATTTCAGTGGTTTAAAGTGAGTATTTATTGTTTGTTTATCTGCCATTTTTTTTCTCTTAGGTAATGTTGTGGAGTTAAATACAGAGAAACTGGTACTAATTTTATCCGCAAAATTGTTTTTTCTTTTTTTTTTTGTTCTATTAATTTCAGTGGCCACTGCCACCATCCTCATTGAACTTGCTTGGCGTGCTTCTATTGTTCGTAGTTCTCCGGTCACCGCTACGTGTGCTGTTGTTAACTGTACGTCTGCGTCGTCTGCTATTTCCCGGCACTAGCTGTTGTAGTAGGGGAATCCATGTGTGGTGTGCCTGTCCACTATCGATGTTTAGCTCATGTGGGAAGTGCATTATGGCATGTGTTTCCTTGATTCAAGCATGGCACCCACACACTCGTGGATACCAAAATCAAGGAAACATATGCCACCATGCACTTCCCACATGAGCTAAACATCGATAGTGAACAGGCACACAGTTAGTGCCGGGAAATAGCAGACATACGGTTAACAACAGCGCACCTACCAGCAGCCGGAGATCTACGAACAATAGAAGCATGCCAAGCAACGGTACAACAAGTTCCAACGAGGATGGTGGCAGTGGCCACTGAAATTATTAGAACCAAAGAAGAAAAATACATTTACACGGATAAAATGAGTACCAGATTCTGCATATTTATCAACTACCACGTCTCTCTTCTCCTAATTATACATTTTTGTGTTAGTTTATATATAACATGGGAATGAATGATTACACTGGTCAACAAGATTTTGCTTATCATTGTTTTGTGATGAATTCTTATAGATTTCGACCCACTAAACACGAATACGGCAACGATTTTTTCAAAGTATCAACATTTTGAAAGATATTAGCATGTTTTGTTCTCTCGCACTGATGGCTTAGCCACAGCAATATGGGTGTAACAGTCGCTAGATGGAAGCACAGTTGGTGTTGATTTTACTGTTCTGATATAAGTGGTCTCTTTAGTGCAATTGGCTTTCAACAAACCAAAACAATGCCGTTTATTCATGGACTGTTCCAAAAGTGGTCTGAAGGTAGTTCTTTTAAACAACGGCAACCAGTATCCTTCAATTCCAGTGGGACGTAACCTATGTGGTGATTTCATAATAATTGGTTTTCTTCTTGGGTTACAAAGTGGGTATACAAAATATTCTTGTTTTCTCTGTCTCTGGGACACTACGAGCAAACTGTGTGTCCTGAAAGAACAGAGCTAATTCCAGGAAAACACAATGTGATAAGCGCTGCTTTAGTTTTTAGAGAGAAGATTCTCCTACCAACGCTGGGCATTAAAAGGAGGTTGGCAAAACAATTTGTGACAGCATTGGATAGCGAGTCAGCTGCTCTAAAGTTCATAAAAAAAATTCCTAATCTGTCAGATTCAAAAATTGTGGGTGGCATTTTTACAGGACCACAAATTTCTTTCAAGCTAAATAGTAATGAACTTAAACAAAATATGACCGAGCTGGAAACAAATGCTTGGAAGGCCTTCCACAACTTGGTGAAGGGATTTCTTGTCCACAACAGAAGTGAAGCTCTTGACGATCAAGTTAAAACACTAATTGATAGATGTAGGGCACTGGGCTGTAGAATGTCTGTAAAATTACACATGCTTCATTCGCATCTTGATTTTTCGGCCGAATTTGGGAGAGATATGGGAAGAACACGGCGAATGCTTTCATAAGAACATTCAATTCATGCAAGGCAGATACCAGGGAAGATGGGTCTGTGCCATGATGGGTGATTACATTTGTGGATTAGTTCATGACGAAGGGGAAAGGAGTGTTTCCCAAAAAGACAAAGAACAACAGATATTCACTCTTGAGCATGTTGTCACATAAGATGAACTAAATTAAGTGATTGATGTGTAATATTAATGTAGTCTGTTCATGTCATTGTATTACTTTAACTATTTTTCATTGTTATACTGTTCATTATATATGTAATTTAGTGGGTACTGACTGTACTGTGTTTGTAATTTGATGTTTTTCTACATAATTCATATGACATATAGGCTACACGTTGCTCTTTGAATAAAAATAATAAACGACCCATATTATCCGAAAAACTGACATTACAGCAAAACCAATGTCATATTTGTGTTCAGCGGGTCCAAATTATGAAAATAAGACTGAAAAATATACATAAGCAGAAAGTTCATAAAAATTTGTAGACCAGTGTTATAGTTGAACGGAAGGTTCTTGATTGGAGCTTGTTACAGATGTCAAGTTCTTGGATAGTTTTGCTTCTAGTGAATTGAAAGTTGATGGCTTAGTGACTGGGCACTATTGCTTTGTTCCCATGTGAAGCAAGTTCACTGTAACATGGCAGATATTATGGCATGGACAATGCATTCAAAGGTAAATGCAACAAGAAACCGCATGCAGTGAAAACAAATGACAAAATGCATTTAAAGTAGGGATGAGCTGAATCTATAGGCCGATCGGGATCTGAAAATATTGGTAGGATTTTTATTTGCCAGTATCGGCTGTTACTTTACCAGTGATTTGATGGTTTGTGGAGTTGGCTAGAAAGTCACAAACTCATTTTTGGTAGTCTAATTATCAGTAACGGCTCTGACGGTCATGCTAGTCATGTTCGGCATGATCTATTTTACAGCAAAATAAAACGTATTTGTGCTTATTAACATGAAAATATAGGGTGACCAGACACATACAGTGCGATTGAAAAGTCCCCGCACTCATACTTTGAAAATATGCTACGAGGTCAGTAGGCAACATGAGTTGGCAACGTTGTTAGTAGTGACGGGTATGACCTTGAAGAATGCGATAACGTCCCGGGAGAGCTGCACTGCTATTACAGTCAGTGGTGTGAGTCATTATTGTGCAGTCGGTCGACAATGCCTTTTAAGCGAGCGCAGCGAATCGCTTTGTTAGAAGCATATTTTGAGTGTAAGACATACAGAGGTTGTGTGGAGAAATGGAGACGTCTATTCCCTGATGATCCGGTGCCAGGAAAAAGTGCAGTGTATGATCTTGTTCGCCGATTTCGTGAAACAGGCTCAGAGCATGATCGACAACGAAGTGAAAGACCCAAGGTCGTCACACACGAATTCTTAGAGAACGTGAGTCAGCGAATGGTGCAATCTCCAAGAAAATCTATACGACGTTTGTCACAAGAAGTTGGAGTATCATATGGATCCACACAGAAGGCACTGAAAGTAGCCAAGTTCCACCCATATCGTGTGAAAGTCGTCCAGGAGCTGAAAGTGTTAGATAAAGATAAGCGTATCAAGTACTGCCGGTGGTTCCGTGCTTTCACACGCAACAATGTGGCCATTCTCGATAAAACTTTTTTTTTTACCGACTAAGCATGGTTTCATCTCAGTGGATACATCAACTCACAAAACACCCGAATGTGGGCAACTGTAAACCCACATGCCCTGCATGAAGTACCGCTACATTCTGCAAAGGTCGGTGTCTGGTGTGCCATTTCGCGACGAAGGATTGTTGGACCCCTGTTCTTTGAGGACACAGTGGATGGCGATGTGTACAGGGATTTGGTGCAACAATTCGTGGCTATGTTGGAAGAGGATGAGCGTGAATGTTGGTTCCAACAAGATGGGGCAACGTGCCATACTGCAAACGACACAATGGCTATGTTGCGCGAGTTTTTCGGGAACCACATCATCTCCAAAAATTTGTGGCCCCCTCGTTCCCCCGATCTCACGTCCCCCGATTTCTTTATTTGGGGGTTCCTGAAAGAAAGAGTATATACACACAACCCTCGCACATTGGATGAACTCCGACAAGCAATTTCTGACACTATTGCTGCAATTCCAGCGGAAACATTGAGGAAGGTGTCGCGGAACATGTGTAAGCGTGTAGACATGTGTTTACAGGATCATGGCGGCCATTTTCAACACTTCCTATGGACTGGAAACCAAACACTACTTTGCAATGTCCATAGAGAGTGCAGCATAACCTCCATTGTGTGTTTATGTGATTATGTTTTGTTTGTGTTGCGTTATGTTTGTGTTTTGGAAACTTTTTTCTCATGCGCTTAAAGTTATATGTCATCTTGTTTGTGTTTTACCGACCGTTGCCATTACAGTATACCTCACTTTTGGTTTACATTTATTTGTCTGTGTAGTACAAGGACTAAAGCATTTATATATTTATTCCTTTCGTTCCCATGTGTATTACTTTCTACACAATAAATTCTTAAAAAGTGAGTGCGGGGACTTTTCGATCGCACTGTACATTCAAAAAGAGGACAGAACATAGTGAAAAAGGAGGAAGAAGTCATGAAAAAGAGGACACCGCAAAGAATGGCAACACATTTGCCATTACTCATAATTTAATAAATAAAGAAAATAAATCTTACCAACATTTTGCTCACAGATACTTTTCAGATGATCTCTTTCAATAACTTCCTCTTACCTTCAAGCTGTTAGAGCAGCCTACGGCTGAACCTCACCCGCTAAATAAAGGAATTATTATTATATCACACTGCACCACAAACCCAGCGGTCCCGGATTCAAATTCTGGCCTGGGAATGGGTGTTCTTTATAAATGTCCCTTCATCAAGATCATCATATCATTGCTCATACCCATCTTCATGATTAGCCAAAAGTGGCAGAAAAGCGAAGTAAAATGAATCAATTCAGAAGGAACTGCACAGAGTACATGCGTTCCAGCAGTCTCAGAGCGCAAAGCAATGAGTTAGAATATAATGACTTGATCGGGAAAGTGATCGTGTTCAGCTCCCAGATGCTAGGTGAGCATTGCTCAAATACGTAACGCAACCTAAGTGATATGCCTTAAATGATGATCGTTATGTGTGGAAACATTCTCTATGCAACACATTTGCTATGGTCGATGCTATACTCTTTTAAAAAAGGAGGACATTTACTGATTTCAAAAAAATCTGCCCGGATGCCGGACAAACACCTAAAAAGGAGAACATGTCTGGATAAAAGAGGACGTCTGGTCACCCTATAGAAATCCATACTGTGACACCCTTTTTTGCCTTATTTTTCCTTTGAATTCTTCATTTTTCTCAAGCGCACGGCATGGTCATGTTCCTCGTTAGAAGCAGTACTTTTGCAATGGGAACGTCGTCTGCTGCAGAAGCTCCCCTCACTTCGCGTTACGTGGGAAGTCATGCCATTGTCCTTAGGCAGTACTTTTCTATGATTCGTCAACACTTTGACAGCATCTACTCTGACACATGCGTCACCACAGGGCATTTGGTGAACATGACCATATTGATTTCTTTCCAGCCGTCACTGCTTATTATCCTGGAAGTTATGCAAAATTCAAAGTTTGCATTGAATTTTTACCAGTATCGTATAAAATCTTAAAGGATCACTACATGCCTCTACAGTTTGTAAAGACATTACAGGTTCCGGGATCTTACCATAGAGGTTATGTTAGCTCATAAGCACTCGCTTGTGCTGCATTCTTCATCTGCGGTGGTAGCTAGATAAAACTTAAATGAATGGCAACTCACACATATTCAGGTTAAAATGACCTTAAGACTGTATCGGCTTTGTTAGCGTATGATTGATTGATTGATTGAGATTGTGTTTCAAGTCCACTTTGTGCACAGTAAGGCTAATTAGGACTGAACCTACAGTTTAAAGTGGGATCCGAACCACTATGTGCCTCCACTGGGTATCTACCCCGAGACCCCTTGATTACAGGCGATGACGCTACCACTGCGCCATCAGGGAGGCCCTGTTAGCTTATGAGAAAAGGATATTACCTGTTGTCTCGTTCTCGAATAGATGATCAATAAGTACAAAGTTGACTTTCACTCACACACTCGTATTTGTCTCTTAAAACTGTCTCTTAACTTCTCTCCCAATCAACTTTTCGAACCAATGTTCACTTTCAAACTCCCACCGACTCTCAAGCTCCAACACCGACTCTTTCCCCAATCCAAACCCACTGTCTTTCTCAAGATTCAAGTTGCATGCTCTCCACCTAGGCTCCTCCTACTTCCTTCTCCTACCTCCATTATTCCTCTCATGCATTCTGCTGAAATAACACATTCTTTTGTATTTCCTGCATTCTGCAAGGCTAAGCATAACTCAAAAATTAGAGGTACACTACGGTATTATGTGAAAAACTTTTTTGTGATTACTAGGGTGCACATTTATAGGCACTAGAAATCTCTCAAATAAACACAAAAATGATTAAAATAGGAGCTGAAAAGGCACTATAAAGTGAAAAAAGGCAGTAAAATAGGCACTTAACAGGCACCCTAAAATCAAAAGTACCTTAAAATTTGCTAAAAACTTGGTCTTCAAAAACTGCCAACCTGGCGGGATATTTACCACCTGTTCAAGGGGCTCCGGTACCCACCCAACGTCGTGTAGAGTGGGTACCTGGAGGAAACTGGGAGGTAAAGGCAGCCAGGGGGGCCTGGTGCTGGTCACATCACCCCATGATCAAGAAAGTGTGGAGCCCTAACTCCTATACACCTTCGTGGAATGGTGCAAACCACAGGAGAGTACTTTACTTTAGAAACCTTTATTTTATATGTTTTTTATTTTACTTTGGCTTTCCGCCATTTTGCCTAATTATGATGATGAGGATGGAAGGCGATTAAATGAAATGGATGAAAGGATCCTGACAAACAGAGATGTATGCCCAGCCCAGGAATCGAATATGGAATCTGCAGTGTACCGATTGTATCCTATAAAGACACCACAAACAAAAGAATCTTAGGCCAAAAGCCTTCGTGCATCTTCCCCTCAGACAATAAGGAAGCCTGCTCCACTCTACCCTTCCCATCATGCATGAGATGCACAGGGCACGTGGTTCTGCGTAGGTTCTTATGCCTGTGGTCCCATTATACAAGTTTTCATTTGGAAAAGAAGAAGTGGTGGGTCGGTGTCATTTTGTCTGATGTTTGAGTTCCCAACCAGTTGTCCAGTTTGCTTACTCTGTTTAAGGGACATTTGAAATTTCCAAAGATCTGACATCCCTGGTGACCCTCAGATCTAGTGAATATAAGATTTCAGACAGTTCAACACAAGTAAGACTTAACCTTTCTCAATGTAGGGACAGCTGAAGGTGCAAAATAATAATGATAAAAGCTGAAGAAAGTAAAAATAGGCACCAACCCTCAGAATAGGCATTTATAGGCACTATAAAACTTCTTTTTTGGACTAGAAACACAATGAAACTAACTTAAAACATTAAAGCGTATGTTTTACTACAAAAGAAATAAAAAAAAGCAAAAAACTGCACTATAGTGATTAGGTAACAGGTATTTTTATATTCTGATGTAATTTTTAAATGTTTTAAAGCAAAACTCTGGTAAAATGGTACTTATAATTAAACTGGAATACTCACCAACTAATATTAATCAACATTTTGAACATCTCTTAATGTTACAATTTTCCTCAACAGTATTGTTATCAGTGGGAATCAGTTAAGAATATTGGTATGGGTATCACATCAAAGTGGACATCACTCCATTCAGGCACATTTCCAAAATTTCTTTAGAAACAAACCTCTAGTTGTTAATCCACAACCTGTGTAAGGTAAACTTGTTTCTGCTAGATGTACTGCAGGAGCATACTTCGTATGTTGGCTTTCTTCATCAACAGTAAATGGCAGTGTATGTTCACTATTATCTGATGATTAGATCTCAGATTTTTAGGTTCTAAAAAGTTTGCTTTTAGGTTCCTAAAATAGTCTCTAAAAATCCTAAAATAGGCTCTAAAAATTCTAAAATAGGTTCTAAAAATATTAAATTAGACTCAAAAAATTCTGAAGTAGGTTCCAAAAAAACAACTTAAAATGGTACAAAATTCCTGAAAAATACTGATTAGATACAATCGTTAAAGAAACATCTACTTGTACCCTTTAATTTTTTCATGGTCCTACTGACCACCCTGAATCTTTTTTCATGTTCTCCACAGTCAAACTCCACCTTTTGTCTGTGAGGATAATTTTATATGCTGAAAATTATCTTTCAACAGAAACATAGTCGGTGGTGCAAATTTTAATTCTGAAACGTTACCTCGCAATGCGTGAATGCCAAGAAGGACCAAACTGACATGAAAGTCAGCAAATCCACCCAGATCAGAAGTTGCAGTATGGACTGTGCAGGCAGTAATGGATGCCAAAACGGAGAAAGGGGGAGCAAGGACTGTTTACTTTATCTTAGTAGGCAAGGCTTAGCATTAAGAGTCTATAAGTCAGGGGTAAAAAGTAGGGGTGAACTGTTCCATTTAATCACCACCACTGTGTGCAGGTAACAGTGGCGTCAGACATTTTGTTTTGTTTAGAGATTTGTTAAACATCATATTCTTGGAGGGAGGGAAATTGACAGAAAACATGTTTCAAAGATGCCAGTCATTGAATTATTTCACCACAAAACCTAGTAAATACATCTGTGAGAGAGATAAAAGTCCTCTAAAACCTAAAAAAAAATTTAAAAAAGGATTAATTTAGGCACATAAACCTAAAATAGGTCCTAAGAAGCAAAATATGTTACTTTAGGCACTATATAACTTCATCAGTTGTTGCGTTTCTTAATGAAACACTGACGTAACTTGTTATTTCTTATTTACCTGCAAAGGAAAAAATAAATATCTCTTAGTGTGAGATTTGATGAAGCATGGTGCTGCCAATCTTAATTTGTGATGCATATGTTATGGCTCTTTAAGAAATATGACATTGAGAAGTTTGTAGTGTTACTATATTACGTAATTGTCGTTTGGACATTTTCATGTGTTTCGTGAATCAGCACTCAATTGTATAGAAGTAAAATAAGCTAAAAGAAAGAAATGTATAATATCTCAACTTTTAAAATTTGTAACGTTCAGTGAACATATGTATAAATAATTTCAACTAATGTAATTCTAAAATCACACGCAAACAGCATGATAAAAAGCACTTCGGAGTTCTTCCAAGCTTTCGACTCCTTCACGGAGTCATCTCGAGGGCTGGTTGAGGACAGACGCCAGTGTAACGACAACCACGTCTACTCCGTCTGTCCTCGACCAGCCCTGAAGATGACTCCGTGAACGAGTTGAAAGCTTGGAAGAACTCCGAAGTGCTTTTTATCGTGCTGTTTGTGTGTGATTTTAGTGTTTTAAGAAATATGTTTCCGGCACGTGACGTAAGAAGTTTTCTACAGTCTTAATGTAATTCTATTATGATGCGATAATTTTGTAATCAAAGGGGGTTGGAGAGTAAAACCTCAGATACAAATACCCAGAAATTTCGATAGTAATTTTAGTACAGTCAACTCTCGATTCAACGACCTTTCACAGTTCCCGGGAAAAGGGTTGTCATTTCGAAGGGTTGTTATTGGAATTTGCACCAATTTTCAGTTTAAATGGAGCTCAAACGGACACAAAGATGCCTAGTAGACGGTAACATCATTTATCCTGGTAGTTATACAACCTGTTTTGCACAGAATGCGTGTTGTGAGAAGGAAAACGTTTTCACAAAAAAATAATTTAAAATGTTACTTTCTTTCAATTGTGCACAGTCGTTGCTTTTCCAGGAAATTCTTACAATTCTAGTTCATGAGAAACCTGTTTGCACTGAGACCAATGGAAAGGAAAACAATCTCGAGCTTATTGCAAGCAAAACTCGAAGAATCTTGACACCAGTCAGACTGGTGCCAGCAAAAGTCGGGAGATAATCGGGCAGAATGAATGTTGGATTTTATACAGGTGTACTGGAGCATTGTCTGTTACAAGATTATCTGGTAAGATTAGATCTCTTGGGAGAAACAACACAACCTCTCTAGGCACCAAACAAAAAAAAATAAAAGCAGGGCTGTAATTTTCGTTCTGGTTCGGCTGTGTAAAATACATCGTAAAAAAAATTCACTTTTCTTTGCTTCAACCAACTTCATTCTCCCTCCTCCCCCATTCAAGGGAGCAGTCCAAACTCGTTCCCAAACTCGTTCCTTGACTTGCATTGTAATCCAGCGTGAAAAAGGAAATGCGCAACTTGTGCGTTTCCCAATGCGTATTCTAGGACACGTCATTAAACATCGTCGCAGTCGATAATCATTCGGATTTGGAATTGAATTTCAGTTTAAACTGTATATTTAGTCTCGATTAGGCCATCAGCATAAAATGAACTGAAAACAAGCTTTATGAAACTGTGCATTTTCACATATCAAAATGGTAGATCGTTATTTACTCTCACATTAATCGGCGATTTAATGTTGGATTTAGGAGTATTCTCGGTCAAACACCCACTCCTCCAGAAGTTTTCCCCTTGAATAATGTATTTTTAATCGGTCTCAGTGACCATTCCTACATTGAATACTTTTTTTTTTTCTTTCTTTCTTCACATGAATGGTTCTGAAGAAAAGCAAATTCAATTTACAGATTTGCTTATCAGAAGGCGCAGAACATGAAGTTATTTTAACTCTTGTTTTCCTTTCTGGAGATCGAATTTCCTTATTGTCAAATCAAAACAGCTTTGAGAGATTCAAAACAATAACTTTTTCCTTCGCCCTGGATGAGTCATCGCTGTTATCAGCAAGCAAGAGCTTTGCAGAAGTTAGACAAAACACTGGCGCCAGCTGCATCGTAAAAACAAGGAGACCTGGAAGTTCGAGCAACAGCTGGCGGAAGAGAAAAATCCCAGCATTTTAAAGATAATGCAACTGTCCAAGACGGAACTTTTAACAGAAGTGTAAAGAAGAAAGAAATGACCCTTGCTTTACGTTTTACCATGCAACAGACAATAATACGGGCAATATTTTTATGCAGACAACAGCATATTAAAAAAGGGGACCTGAATTCTGCAATTACAGTATGTAACATTGTTATTCGTACACATAGAATTTCCGAGGAAAAAATGTCATATCTACTAGTAAATATAATCATTTTCGTATGAAACTGGAAATTAATGTTAATGAAGGTTTCACCAACAAATGTCAATAAAAATGTATGTTCAAAGTGTATAAACAGAGCGTATAATTTGTGTGAAAAGAGAAAACCACGCTGTTTCTTGCAACATTGTTATTCATACAGGCAAGTGTTTCAATCTTCCTCGCATACAGTGCCACCGCTATTCGAGCGATTTCGTGCAGTTTGCAACTTCGTAACAAGTTTGAACATGCAGGCGCGCTCCCCGTTAAGTGGAATGCTGGCATAGGTATTGTTGTAGGCTTATCGTCTATCTATCAGCATGTTCGAAATGGGCAAGGTGGAGGAACTTAGTTCCGATCTGAAGGATGTTATTATAAATTTGGCTCTTAGAGGTTATTCGTTAAGAAAAATTGGACCAGTAGTCAATAAATCACACTCCACAGTTCAATACATAGTAAACAAATTTAGAGAGGAAGGTTCAGCACAGAATGTGCCTAGAAAACCAAAAGAGAGACGGTTGAATAAACGTGGTGAACACTTTATTTTAAAAAGAGTGCGAGAAAACCCCCGACTAAGTGTTCCACAGTTATGACCGTTAGTAGAAAATGTTACTGGCAAGATGATGTCCGATCAAACTGTCCGATGTGGCTTGTGGAAGCATGGATATAATGGCAGAATACCACGAAAGAGGCCTTATGTAAATAAGGTGAATCGCAGGAATAGACTTTCATTCGCAATAGAGCACATCCACAAGGACCAGGAATTTTGGGATAGTGTCATATGGTCAAACGAGTCCAAGATTAATATATACTGGTCAGATGGCATAAATAGGGTCTGGAGAAAATCAAATAAAGACAACGATCACATTAACACAGTTCCAACAGTTAAACACGGTGGTGGGTCATTATTGATTTGGGGCTGTATGTCGTCCAAAGGTGTTGGTACCATCCAGTTTATTGATGGTATCATGGAAGCATATGTCTATTTGGACATATTGAAGAACAATGTAAAGCAGAGTGCCCAAAAAATGGACATGCCGCCTATCAACAGATTCCAACAAGACAATGACAGTAAGCATAAGGCGTGAGTTAACATGAATTGGCTAATATGGAATGTGCCCAAACTACTACAACACCAGCTCAAAGTCAAGACTTAAATCCCATTGAGCATTTTATGGGCAACTTTGAAGAGGCGAGTCCATAAAGCAGGCGTCAAGTCCAAACAAGAGTTGAAAACTGTTGTGCAAGCCGAGTGGAATAAAATAAGCTCTGAAACATGTCGGAAACTGGTTAATTCTATGAAGAACAGGTGTCAAGCAGTAATTAAAGCCAAAGGATACGCATCAAAGTATTAGAACTGTCAGTCAATTTGAACTGAATACATTTTTTTCTTTTATATTATTAAGTGTACGAATAGAAAAGTTGTATAAAAAATGGCATGTTTCTCTTTCAGTTTCATTTAATTTATTATTGTCATTGGTTATACAGAATTTGGGTAAGATTTTATGTTCGTAATGATATTAGTTATTGAATTGTAAAGAAACAATTTCAAAAGAGTGTATTTCCTTTCAGATATTAAAGCATTTTCTTTGAAAATCCGTGTGTACGAATAAGAATGTTACATACTGTATCAACATTGCCGTGCACACCAGTGGCGGAGACTGAGCTGGGGAAAGGGTGGGGGGAGGGCCACTTTTTTTTTACTTGTATGGTTTTTGTTTGTTTTCAAGAATATATCCAGAACTGGTTGCCCCATTTTAGATGTCAAAGGAAAGGAAGAGGGGTGGGTCCTTTTCCACCCTCGCCTGTAATCAGCGCGTGTGCACACAGGAGCAAGAAAATCGTGGCTGAAACAATCGACATCGCCCCCCCCCCCCCCCCCCCCCCCGTTTGCTCACAGGAAAAGAGGGAGAAGTCAGCCAATGGAACACTTTTTTTGGCAGGTATTACGACATCGACACAATTAGGAAAACGTATGAAGTGGGAAACGGGAGTTATGATGCACGTAAGATCGAAGTAAACTTTTGTGGAATCCTGGATGACAACGCATTAAGCGGGTTGATGATCTTTAGTTCACCCATGTGGCTTTGATTATCTATAACAGTTTCGCTTTTTTATGAAGTGTTGCAGGGAACAAAGAACACGTTTTGAATGAAAGCGGTTATCGGAAGTTGTCTGCTACAAGGTCGAGAATTGCTCACTCACGGGAACCTGCTGAACTCTAGGTCAGAGCTGGACAGATGGGCCAGACTTACAGGCGCCACGCATCTGTATTTTCGAACATTCCTGCGATCTTATCTCTCGAGGTGGTGTATTTATCTATGAAAGAGCTTGACCTGCCATACACATTGGCAAAGACTGCAAGTCCAGCAGTCATTTCGGGCTGCTCCCCCGTGAGTTTTCAGCAGCTCTTAGAACAAGGAAAGAAGTCAAGTCGATTTAAAATAACATCCAAGCACATTCGATCTTCTCTTCTCGCGTATCCAAGAGCAAACCTGGAACGTTGGGTAGCAGCCGTCGGGTGCAAGGTAACATTGGTGCACTTGAGGAAGGGGAGGGCAGAGTTCAAGTCCTATTGGATATCACTCAAGCATGGTGTGGTGGTGTCTATTTTTAGTTCAGACCCAATTGTGAGCAGTAGAGTGCTCGTAAAGGGAATGCGTGAAGGAAAAAAACAACACATTTTTCGGCCGATTTCCTTCAATTTTTCAACTTTTTTTCCAAATTTTTCTAAATTTTTCACGGTTCCCGGGAAAAGGGCCGTTACTTCGAGAGGGTCGTTATACCCGGGGTCGTAGAATCGAGAGTTCACTGTATATTTCTTTGACAAACACTTCCTGGGTGGACTAGGATTGAATCTCATCTGACTGAACAAGTTGTAAATAGACCTTTTCGAAATTCGCTAATATCCCCATTCAGTTAAGCCAAATTATTTTGTCGGTGAACCTGAGTTTTACTCCCACTCTTTCACCAAAGTGACTGTACGATTCTTACTGCAATAAACTGTTAAAACGATAATCCAGTGTTTGTGATTCCATCATCCTGAGATGGCTTCAGTGTAGGCCTAGAAAGAGTCAATGCAGAAAGAGCGGCGGATTAACAAACTCTGCAAGGGAAGCGTAGCACATGCAACATATTAACCGAGACCAAGTATTTGTGTGAGTAAGTTTGAATCTATCAAACACAGCCATTGTTAGGAGTAAACACTCAGTTACACTCTACAGTGCAAATCAAGTGAGTTTAGTCACCTTGGTAGCCGAATGTGCTAAGTGGCAAGCTTTTGATCTTGCCACTGAAGGTTCAACTCTCGTCCTGTGGAATATTGAACAGATTTTTAGGAGCTAAAAAAGAGGAATTTAGCACTTTATAAACTCCATTTTAGGACTTTTACGTGTTTGTATTAAATTAATAGGCATATTAATAATATGTTTTTGCAATAACAGGTTTTAGATGCAATTTGTACACAAAAGTTACTATTTTTAGTGCAATAAATCCTATTCTTTGATTATAAAAAGTATACAATTTGCCCAATGTAAAAACTCTATTATATTTTTAAGTACTGCACCACCATATGCTTTTCAATGTTCTGGTGAAGTTCTTCCAGTCGTCCGTGAATGGGCTCTTGTACAGTCACAGACACTTCTGGGCTGTAACAATCCCATTAACTTTCAATGTGATCGTTACAACCCAGATGTGTCTACGGGGAACCTTCTCTCTATTGAATGATTTTGTAGCTAAGATTCCATCCCAGAACAGCCTGCATTTTTGTTTGGTATGGTACGGTCCTTTTAATTGCCTGGGAAGTACAGTGTTTAACAATGGAGAACACCTCATCCAGAGTTCGGTTCACATTTTTCCAATTTCGTGATGCTAGCTGTGGCGGAAATTTACATAGACGTTGACGATCTTTGCTGTTGCATTGCTTCTTTTGTTGCTCAAATTCATTCAAGGTCTCAAACCTTTGTGGTGGAAATTTAGGGTGGTGCTAAATTAAAGTGATTTCTAAAGTTCAAAAGGTGTTTTTCGTGTTAAAATGGAGCTTTTAGGCATTTATAGGAATTTATAATTGATTTAGGCATTTTTAGGTTCTATATAATTTCAGTAGAGGGGTACATGGAACCAAAAGATCCCTGAATGACATTCATTTTGGACATAGCAAAAAAATAAAATAAAGGTATGGGCCTAGAAATCCCTTCCCTACTTATGACTGTCCCTTCAATAATTTAATCTAATTGTGACTTCTCCTCAGCATAGCAATTAGCCAAAAGTGGCAGAATGGTGATGTAAAGTAACAAAATTACAGATCTAAGCGAGTGAAATATTCATAGATTCACTGCAGTGCATATTGTAATATTTAAAGTTGATATTTTTTTGTATTTTCCACACTGTGGCTGGGTGGTCTAAAGGCCAAATCACACGGAACTGGATTTCCAGTAGGAATTCCTATTTGGTGCTGGTCTGGCTGCAAATTATGGCTGTTCGACTGATTTTGATGATTACACTGTGTTCTGATTGCAACTGGCTTTCTTTGCTAGATTCTGTGGAACATCCAGTCAGAGCAAAGTTTGGTAACATGAAGATAATATGTGAGTTTGGAAAGAGTAAGTTTCTTGGCTTCCGAGTGGTGTTTCTTTGTTTTTGCTGCTCTATGAAAGAAAATTTAACAGAGATGAGGTGCATTTGTGTTCATTAATATTTAGGAATCTATCCAAAGCGATGAGATTGGTACATGACAAATGTGAAAGCTGATAATCAAAATTCTTATTCTTATTTTCAGTGTCTTAAAAGTTTGACTTATTTATTGAACAAAATATATATTTTTATTAATGAATCCTGTGAATTTCGTGTATGAATATACAAGACACATACTGAAAGTCGTGAGCCTTGTTCGATTACTCTCAGCCCTTGACCATTTCGGTTGAAACCACATGTATGGCAGGTACAGTCATCTGTTGTCTACTGCATGAACCACATGCTGACGCTTGCACACTTTCGCTGTCGGTAGAAGGAAAATGGGATCCACAGACAGTTCGTTTCGTCGTGCTGTGGTGGAATTTCTTGTTAGTGAAAACATTGGATCTGCAGAAATGCATCAGCGTTTACAGAACTTCTATGGATATGCGTGCATGGGTTACATTACAGTGAAAAGGTGGGTGAGACATTTTAGAGATGGTAGCACGGACATTGTTGGTAAGCCTCGTAGTGGCAGACTGAAAACAGCTTCCATGCGCAACAACGGGAACTGGATTAACAAGCTTATCCAAAGTGATAGGATAACTGTATGAGAAATTGCACATTATCCGAACATTGTACACAGTGCTATACAGGACACCATAAAGACTCTCGTTTATCACAAGCACAAATTCATTTTGCAACATGACAACGCCTGTCCCCATACAGCTGGGTGCACAGTACAGGAAATTGAAAAGATGCTCCACCCTCCTTACAACACTCACCATTGTGAGGTAACTTTCACTCGTTTGCTCTGTTAAAGAACATCATCCAGGGTACCAAGTTTGACAACAATGACAAGGTGAAGGATGAAGTTCGCCGGTGGTTTCTTCGTGCCGAAATGGACTTCTACAAGAGTGGCATTTTCCAGCTGCTGTTATGGTGGCGCAAATGTGTTGACCAATCTGAATGTTATGTGGAAAAGTAACAACAAGGCCCAAATTATGTATTCCCATACGTAGAATAAAAATAGTGGTCTCTGACTTTGAGTCTCATTACTTTGAGTATATCCGTTGTATACCCGAGTTCATTAAAACCCACGGTGGCTCAGTTGGTAACACGTCTGAGTACCATGCTAAAGGTCGCAGGTTCGATCCCTGGCCGGTTCAAATCCGGGAACTTTTCTAACGTTGGAAACGACCCCGGCACCCACCCAGCGTCGAATAACATGGGTACCTGGGGGAAACCCTGGTTGATAAAGGCAGTCAGGGGTGTGGTGCTGATCACATCACCCCCACTCACGACCGGATCAAGAAAGTGTGGGGCGTTACCCCCACACCTCCTATATGCCTTCATGGCGTAGTTCTAAACACAGGGGAGCACTTTACCTTTACTTGTTTTGTACACGTTCATTCCCATACTTTCTCTCAAGCCAATTTCTGGTCCATACAAATATTTTTTTTTATTTGTTTTAATTTTAATTTTTAATATCAACAGTAGCTCTTCTCCTGCAACCATCGCCCATCTTCTTAGCTTGTGTGCTCTGTGCAATGCCTTGTGGGAACCAAAGCATACCGATAAGTACAGTAACAAGTATCGTGTGAGGTGAAAACTATCAGATGAAACAGTACCACGCAACTAGTCTAAGACCGACTGGAAATTCAGTTCCGTGTGATTCAGGCACAAGGCTTTGGGCTTTGCCCACAGGACATGCATTGGATCCAGTCTCCTGGGAGGAAACGTAACAACTTTTTTCCTGGAGATTTCAGTCAGTGTTTGAAACAGGTGGCCACCCACCATTGTGAGGTAACTGGAGAGCTACGAGTGAGCAACGTAACCCAGTCAGTAAAACTTAACAACATCGTTCTGACTACATGTTTGAAGATCGCCCACCTCTGCTGAGGTATGTGGGAGGTAGGTTGGCAGTCCGTACGTAAGCCCTGGCCCTCAAAGGCTGTTGCACCGTGCGTTATTATTATTATTATTTGTAAAAAATCATTTCCAAGTGTTCACTTGAATCTTGCCATTTTAAAATTGCAAGAAAACATGTATCCAATCTTCACGCTCATTACAGTGTTAAATCATTTTTCTGCATAAATTTATACTCTTTCAGCTGTTGAGGCCAGGTGAATTTATTGACACGAATACATTTGCCGGTCACCCTTGGATTGCTCGATCTTCGGATACCTTGGATCAGTTGCTACTCGGTGGGAGCCTCATTTACTACCCCAACTCCTGGGCTGCAGTAAGTATTTCATCTCTGATTATTGTCTAGCCGTAAAATAAAGATAATAATAATAATAACAAATTTTCAGCAACATGTGATGTTTAGGAGATAGGAAAATATCCATTTGGAAATCATCTTGAAGGATAATTTTTGTTGTGTCTCTTGACCTATTTACATCCTTCTTTCCTGGTGATGCTGGTGCAAAATGTAAAAAATGTACCTGTTAGCAGGTAACCCTCTTGCGCAGGGGTGTTTCAAGCACCCATTTCTCAAATGCACAGTGCTGTTACTCCTCTCCCTTACTTCTGATGTAGTAAAGGGACACTAATGGGCAAGGCAACAGCTTATTTGCTATTTAAGCAGTCTTGTCTGTTAAAATTTGGGACTACTTTGTCAGCTAGATGTGTACTCCTTACAAGCCAAGGTAACTAAACATGTAGCTCCGTGGATGCCCTTACCTAGTACACTGAGAAATGAATCCTGTTCACCGTATTTTGAGGTGCTTTAGTTCACATTTACAAAACTTTCAAGAAAAAATAAATAAATACAATGTCTTTGTCATTATTAGGGAAGCCGGGGCCAGTCAGTGCAAAATGCCAGTCCTGTAGTTTTCTCAAAAACAGTTGAAGGTAGCTGGTTCGGACAAGCGCTGCTTCCTACATTTAGGTATGCTTAACTGATCTGTTGTTCCTTTGTTTGATTGATTTGCTTTATTTTACTTCACTTTTGGCTAATTTGCGAAGTTGGGGCTGAGTGATGATATGATGAAAATGATACTCACGAACATCCATGTCCAGGCCAGGATTCGAACCTGGGTCCCCTGGCGTGGTAGATGTGCTAACCACTTTGCCACATGGCCCGGCACCATTCCTTTGTGTGCAGTGAAAGAAGCAAGAACTAATTTTTCGTTTAGACGAAGCTTCCTATAATTTTTGTGAGCATTTAAAGAGGTGTCTAGCATTTTGTAGGTTAGTCGCGTGTTACTCACAAATCCAGAATATAAAAAAGGAAAGTTAAAAATTGTACTTACGTATGTGAGTATAGTGCTCTTATTGTAGAACGACGTTTCAGAGATTGACTATCTCTTTTCTCAGGTTCGTATAAAAAACTAAGTACTTGGCATTTTTGATGCAGTACTATGCCAAGTACTTAGTTTTTTATACGAACCTGAGAAAAGAGATAGTCAATCTCTGAAACGTCGTTCTACAATAAGAGCACTATACTCACATACGTAAGTACAATTTTTAACTTTCCTTTTTTATATATAAAGAGGTGGTAAGTGTACTTCACAATTATGTAATTAGGGAACTATTAGAATTCAGGTAACATGAGTACTATAGGATGTCGCTATCCGTAGAATAAACTTCTGCTCAATAAAATCACCAAGACTTAGATTTACTTTTGCAGATAATGGCGGGTGGAGTGGCCAGCATTTCCCACATTTCCTGGTAAAACAAAATGTAAATTTATGCTGTCAGTAACCTTCAACTTGTAAAAGTGGTGTGAAATTACAAAAGAGTGACTCAGAAAACAAGATATTTGTTTCAAGGGAAGTGTACCATTTGGAAAGGCTAGAGTTTTTTACTTTAACATTTTTTCTTTGATTTTCCATGAGTCAGATGTTAGGTTTTAAAAGAGGTGTTAATACACAATACTGTTTTCAGACGTTTATTCAATTTGTAGTCCAGTTTTTGTGTTGTTTTGATTTTATAACTTGAATGTTGTGTTTCAGGTTCATAATTCCGGATAACAATTACTCTTAAGATGAGTTCATAATGGTTCTCATCCAGTGCTAGATATATGAATGGAGATCAGTCAATAGAAGTAATTTTTAGTTGTTAAATCTGTTAATTAATGTTCTTATGTATTTATTCAATGTATTTCATATGAGCGTTGAAGTGACTGCCATTACCCACATGTGTGGGAAATACCAGTCAATGTAATATGTTGACTATTTTATATTCCAATTAACTACGCAAATACTGGATGTTTCATAAACAATTGAGGGGTTACAATAATTTATTGCAAGTAAAGTATTGAACTTATTAATGAAACCAGCCCAGAAGATCGAGGAACGCAAACAGTTTGTGTGTGTGTGTTTTATTAAGCTGAGAGTTCATATCCCTGCTACTAAGCTACACTCAATTCATTCACATCAATCAGTGTTTTGTGCAATGTTTTGGTCCCCAAGATCACTGGACCTTACACCATGTGACTTCTTTTTGTGGGGTTTCATCAAAGACAGGGTATTCGTCTCACCTATGCCGCATGATATTGCAGCCCTAAGGGAGCGTATCATCGCAGCGATAGACGCTATCGACAGGCCCATGTTGATGCGAGTGTGGCAAGAACTACACTATCGTGTCGATGTGTGCTGTGTCACCTGTGGTGCACACATACATTGATCATTTGTAGGTGTTAAAAAAAAAAAAACTGTTTGCATATCTCGTTTGTTCTGGACTGGTTTAATTAAGTTTAAGTTCAATACTTTACTTGGAATAAATTTTTGTAACCCTTCAGTTATTTATGGAACATGCGGTAGATACATAATCATGGCATAGGGCACACAAAACTAGATACTCTAATGTGTGAAATGTGTAGTTTTCAACACTATCTGAGAGCTAGTTTCGTAGTTTTTGCCGATCTCTCTTAGACGACTGCCATGCAGTCCTATATGTGCAAGTGAAACACATTAAAATGCTGGTTGAAAAGTGATAATTCATTCATATACAGTAAAACATGTCTATCCCGGAACATGATGGTTCCAATCAAAATTTTCCGTCTTAACAGTTTTCCTTCTTATACAGGGTTGACCTAAAATACAGTATAGAGCGCTGAAGGAAATAATGGAAAGACAGATTTACGTTTCGCATTACTTATAATGTAGAGTACTAATGCATGTACATACATGAATAAAAATGCGATACCGTCGCAATAAGTATAGCATAGATTACAATTATGTAACTACACATGTTGGTACACTTTTTACAGTATTGTAAGAACGTACAGTACGTACTTCTGTATCTTTTCAAACCCAGGACCCCTGTCGTCGTAGCGCGATGTGCATAGAGGGAAAGAGAAAGATTGAAAGATGGAATAAGAGAGGTGAAGAAAGATTGAGAAAAAGTGAAGAGAAAAGAAAGAAAGAAAGAGAGATAACAAGAAAAATAGAAATATGACGAAAGAACAGAGGAGAAATAGACAAAGAAAGGTGGAGAAAGAGGGTAAGAGATGAAAGAAAAAAACTGAATCGTAACAGCTATTGTAATATAATTCAGCCTTGTTTCCATATTAAAAACACTAAGTTGCTGACCAAGGCAGTTTATTAAGATAAAAACACTTAACACGTAACGTTTCAACCCTGTATCAGGGTCTTCCTCAGACGAAGAACGTTACGTGTTAAGTGTTTTTATCTTAATAAACTGCCTTGGTCAGCAACTTAGTGTTTGTAACAGCTATGTGTATTGTAGAGCATTCTTTCATATCGACAATGTTACTGATAAGGGAGTGGCAACAGAGGCGTGTTTCACTTACAGTATTGCATTGTTTTCTTGCGAGCAAAAAATATAAAGGAAGAAATTTCCGTCTTACTGAGAACAAAAACATCTTGTTGGTCTTTAAATGGTTTTCCGTTTCCACATTAAGGAGGTTTCTGCCTTAATTAGGCCATTTTCAGGTATAAAATTTTGGGGAATCTTTTTTCCGTATTTACAGGTTTCCTTCTTACACAGAGGTTCCGGGATATGCAGTTTTTACTGTATTACATTTTTAATAACATTGCATATTTTTTCTTGGAAGAATCTACTTTAAGAAGCATTTGTTATTAATATTTTGTTTTGCAATTTGGGTATGTTGGACTCTGATATGTAAATAAAGTAACGAGAAAGACAGAATTGAAATATTGTCTTTGATTTTTGGAGAAATGACATATTGATTACAGACACGTGGTGATGGCTTCTTAATTGACCTAAATAGTGTCATGGATCTAGGGCATAAATTGTTTCGTCAGCTCATCGGTCGTCGGGCATCTAAAGGTTAAACCTGAAATTGTAGTTGGAATTTATGTTGGTCTTAACGTAGTCATCTGTTAATACACACTTTGTACTTTAATTTTATGTTCCCTCTCGCTGCAGGAACCATACACGGTGATCAGCACTCAACACATGTCCCTGTACCAGCCACAAAGACTCAAAGTTCCCATTACGCTGCCTGTATTCACACTGAGGGAAGTTACGTTACAGGTAATGTAATTCTTTGGTAAACCAGTGCAAATCAAGTAATGGCGATGAATTTTATTTCACCAGCCACAAAGGTTTTGAGCATGTCAAGGAGTTAATTTTGCAAAATACAAAGTTCTGTCATTCCAAAGTGTATTTTATCCTTTATTAAGAAATGTCTCATCCAGATATCTATGAGAAATTTCAGGACTGTTCCTTGTTAGTTGCTTTGTTCTTTACATCCATGTCATGATGTGGGGAATTCCTCGTAGCTGAAATGTATGCCAGGTGTTAGAATATCCTTGTGGAGATACCCACAGGCTGGGAGCTCCACAAAGATAAACAAAACACAGTTACAGATCAAGCTAAATTAGTAGTGTGTGACATTCTCTATGAGGGATGAATCAACTCCCAACAGAGATGATAAAGTATTGGGGTTTCGACCCAAGCACCCTGCTCGACACTGCATCTCTCAACAAATGAAGTGTAAGTTTCTTTTATACGCAGTGAAGGCTGTAAGGAATGAAGACAGGGAAGGAAGAAAAAGGTATCGGGATAAGATGAAAACAATGGCCAAATATTCATACTTAATTTAGGAGAATAAACAAAACAACACCGTGCACCTGAACATGCAGAAAACAATACATTCTTTGTAAGTAGCACTCTGGCATTCAATAGATGTGTCCTAACTCTCTGTCTTGCTAATTTGCTAATGGCATCTCATTCATGATTCAGGGAACAAAATACAAGGTGGCAAATGAATCTGCTGTAGCAAACTGGGCTGTAGTACTTACTTCTCTGCAAAACTAATTTATGGAAGTTGTATCAATTTCAACCACCATCCACTTGCAAATATGTTGTGCTATTATTTGGCAGCCTTAATGTGAAACTTTATCTGCCGCTCCTGGGTGCTAGTTATTGGCGTAGCACCACGGAGCCCTTTTCACTAAAAAGACAAGGCCAAAGAACCCCAATAATTTCCTATGCCCCTCAAGGCAAAATTATATTTTTACATCCAATGAGAATTCATAAATTACATTTCTCAGAAATATTGGTTTTATCAAACACATACCCTACTTAGTCCTGTATAATGCACAGTTTTTTTTCCAAAAAATGTGTCCCCAAAAACTGTGGTGCGTATTATGCACAGAATAATTCGGACAGTGAACATAAAACTTCGCATGTTTTCACTATGTCACTGCATATAACACATACATACAGGGTGACAATTAATTAACTATATGAAATAAAACTGAAATTAGTGACAAACCACGTAGTACACAAACTGTATTGTACATGTAAACGGCACTACAGACATTTGGATTTAGGTTATGACTTGTTCGATATGTCTGCCATCTCTGGCTATGATGTGGGACAGACGAACAGCAAAATTCTGCATGACCCGCTGAAGTGTCGAAACATCGATGCTGTTGATGACCTCCTGAATGGCACTTTTCAGCTCGGCAATAGTTTTGGGGTTATTTCTGTACACCTTGTCCTTAACATAGCCCCACAAAAATGAGTCACATGTGTTCAGATCCGGGGAATATAGCGGCCAAGCAAGTCCCCTTCCAGTGGCCTCTGGGTACCCCAGAGCCAGAATGCTGTCCCCAAAATACTCCTGACCGTGACATTTTCACTTGCAAATGGCCGACATCAACATGTTGCATGCGCATACAAATTCCCATCATGCCCTGTGGCCAGCCACGCAGTTTGGATGTCATCACGTGAACCGTTCACAAATTATGACTGTTTTATTTCATATAATTCATTAATTGTCACCCTGTATCAACAGCCACAAATACAAATTACTAGCTTGGACACTTTTTTTAGTAACAATAATTTTCAAAGAAAACAAAATAAAAGTGAAATGACCATTTCCCATGATTTATCACTTCGTAACGAAACGTTTTGCAACGAGAAAAGCAGTGCTGCACCGTTCTCGCTGAATTTGAGTATGCACTTTCCTTCACACGGGATTTGTTGGGCAATAAATAATAGCAAATAACTTCCTGAGTACTGAAATTTTGATTTTGGTTTCTCTACTACAGAATGAACAAAGTGGTTGCAGAAGTAATAGCTTTGGGATACTAAATATAGTGGAGGGGAGGGTAGGTGGTATGGGTTTGTGACTCAGTGTATACACAAGACAATATTCTCTTGTTTCACATGGCAACAGGTATTGAATAGGTATGATGTCATCGCCATAGCAGCATAACAACAGCTCTATGACCTACAAGTAAGAATGCCCTTTCTTGAACCTGAATTGTATTGCGCATTAATACAAGATATAATTGTTTGTCGCTTTTCCCATCAAAAACCAGAGTGTGCATTATGCATGCATGGGCATTACACATGCATAAATACAATACATACACTTTTGGTTTTTATGATGTTTAAAAAAATCAATTGTTTCATAATATGGTATCGGAGAAAATGCTCTTAAAATTGCATGGTAAGTATTTGTAAGAAGAAAGTGTTTTAATTACTAGCCTCAATGCAATGTGTGCTCTTCTTTTTTCCCCTTACAAAGTTCTTTCACATCCAGCTCTATGGAGGAGAGTTGTAGTCTCATGTCCATCCCCACATCCACTCTCCTTCAAAACTTTTGATTTTGTGTAAAGTTACGTTGAGAAACACTTCCCCTAAATCAAATGAAGCCAACTCAACTTAAGAGACTGGAGTTTGTTTTAAATTTCGAGGAGTTTATTATGTCAGAAACGGTATCATTGTACATCAAATTCACCACAGTAACCTCACACTTTCGCCAGCGCTAGGATACGTCATGTTTTCTTTTGCTTTGCTAAGTTTCGGCAGGGATGATGGCAACACGGAAGCAATTATTGAAGGTGGTGTTATGGCTGTTGGTGTGGATGGCAACAGTCAAATCGGAGTTTTGGGTGGAGGAACGGTGATTATTAATCCTTAGGTTCAAGAGGGTGGAGGTTTCGCCTATGTAGAAGTTGCCGCAGATTTGGCAGATGAGGGTGTAAATTAGGTTGGATGAGTGGCAGGTGTCCTTAGGGTGAAGGGTGAAGTCGCCTGCCGGGTCGTCTTTTGTCGCCCCCCCCAACCTCCAAAACATCTTGGTCCGAAACACTCCCACCCCATCCACACCACTCCCTCCAGCTCACAGGTGAAACAAACCCAGATGCAAGACCTGCCCCATACTCATCACCTCCCCCACCCTCCTGATCCCCACAGCGGCTGGCGAGTTCACCATTCACCCTAAGGGCACCTGCCACTCATCCAACCTAATTTACACCCTCATCTGCCAAATCTGCGGCAACTTCTACATAGGCGAAACCTCCACCCCCTTGAACCTAAGGATTAATAATCACCGTTCCTCCACCCAAAACTCCGATTTCACTGTTGCCATCCACACCAACAGCCATAACACCACCTTCAATAACTGCTTCCGTGTTGCCATCATCCATCTTTTACCCCCCCCCCCCCCCCCCTGCTCTGACACATCTTTCCGCAGGCGCTGGGAAAGGGCCTACATAACAGGCACGCATGCCACTATACCCCCCAGACTCAACCTTACAGTAAACACTGGTGAAAGTACTTCTCGTCATCTATCAACTGTTTCTGGCAACACTGATCATAGAGACGCTACGGTCAGTATTCTGTGCCTCTTCTCTTAGTAATGCCGATCTTTCTTCTTCAACTTGAAAATGCGACATAGATCGCGAAATATAGAATAATTTCTCTTCGTGTGGTAAGTGTTTACTGTCTCCTTCTTCATTAGTGTTTATCCGCCCTTCTGGCTATATATATATATCCTCATCACTTCTCACACCCTCCAGGTGCACACGGCCACTGGCAAATTTACCCTTCATCCCAAAGGGACCCGCCATGCCTCAAACCTGTACTTGGTTCAGAGTCTGAAGAAGACCTTGCTAGAATGTTGAAACATTACGTTTAGTTTATGTTTTATAATAAAATAAATTTCTGCCTTGGTCAGCATATTGAGTTTTTGATTCTTGAAGTAAAATAAAGTACTGTAGCATTAGATATGGGTGAATAATTGTGGTTTGTTCGTATGTTTCAGAAGGTGCAAAAGATGCTTCAGTGTCCAGAGGATGCTTTGAATCTAGATATTCCCATGTGTCTACGCACTGAACTTTATAACGACATGCAATGGATCACTGCTAATCGGTATGGACATATGCAAATTAAGCTCCGTGGACATTAGGTAAATTTTCTTTCTCTAACTCGAGTGCATTGAATTTGTAATCTATGGTAAAGTATTCATTTACAATGACTGTGTCTGAAACACAGCACGACACTCCACAAATTTAATTTGTAGAGCCCGGATTTGTATGTAATTACATATTCTATTCCTTTCTAGATACATACCTTGAACAGGAAAATATCAACAAATTATATAACTGACATGATTTTACGTAAGTTTTATATTACATATTTTCACATATTTGTCAGGATATTACATATTTTACATATTTGCTAATTTACTTTACATAAAACAACATATTTCGGTACTTTTTCCTTTCTTGATTCTTTTTCTGATATTTTCGTTCTCTTAAACATGGTGATGAAAATTTGTAGCAATTGTAATGTCATATTTTCTAATCAATGAGATGAATAGTGCTTACTGCCACCTAAAATGGACTGCCACGTCTAAAGACAGGCTGATGATTAAGAAAAAATACAAAACATGCTGCAGTTTCTCCCCTATCACTTTTACTTTTAGTTTAGGCAATACACTTAGACACTTGGCATTGATGGACAAGAAAACTGCTTTCCTGTATGTATCCAGTTACACAATACGTTCCCTTGTACAAGAAGTACAAAAGTAGCTATGTATTTTTATTAGATTGTTCTTTCTGTAGATGCTTCTTTTTACAATTTGTTTCAAAAGTAACACAGAGCTCTCTTACATATTTACATATTCTACAAAATTTGTGACGTGAAAATTAATTAAAAGTTGACAAAATTGGTTTCTTAAATACTTCACGTTGCTGTGCTTTTTTGAGTTTATAAATTAGATAAATTTTAATTTGAACAACTTATGTCCTTAAAATTGTTGAATATTTTCAAGTAAAATAAATATCTAGCAGAATTCTTGAAATTGCTTGGATACTCGATAGTATTAATACATATTCTTTGATACTACATATTTAGCTACATATCCTTTTGATAATACATATTTAGGTACATATGTTATCAATTATTGTTACATATTTATGTACACATCTTGTACTTTGATATTTTCATAAAAATCCGGGGTCTATTAATTAGTAATGATCTGGTATCAATAACAGTACATTGGTATTGACTAGTGCTGGTGATGTTGGAAAGTGTTTGGTAGAATTTTACCACTGATAATGGCTGATATTTTCTGTAGTCTACATAACTTGTTGTATTCACAAAATCCCATGTGACACTTACATGGAGCCTAAATTTACTAGAAATGATACAAAATTCATGTTTTCCATTAATTAGTAACAGTACTGTCGGGAGAAATGGATTTAGTGATTAAATGACAACTGTTATATTCTGATTATTTCATATGTGAAATTATAAGATTCTCACACAGTATTAATCTCAAAGGAACATCCATTGGATAACTACAATTACACAGCTGAGAACCGTGTGTATTTTTAATATCCACCAGTTGTAGATATCTACCGAGTGGTCGCAATTCAAGTTCCCCTACTTCGAGCCCTCTGCAACCCATTGAAAGCAACAGATTGCAGGCAAACTTGGTACAGAGGCTATGGAGACCATGGGGTGGTGAATACTGATGAAAAAGTAATTTAAATTTTCACCACCAGGTGCAAATGTGGTGCTGATATCTAGTACAAAGTGGGCAACATACCAAGAGGTGACCATTGACCACACTGTCTTATGCTTACAAAGGGCCATTCCCCTTAATAGGGTGCATATTGATATTAAAACACTGCTGTACCAACATTAAAGTTACTAGTAGTTGTTATTTCAGCACTACATTTCAACCTTGCGGTGAAAATTTGAACTTTTTCATTTTTTTATCAGCATTCGCTTCCCAGTGGACTCCATAGCATCTGTACCAAGTTTCACTGCAACCTGCTGCTTCACCAGGCTCTGAGTAGGGGAAATTCAATTCTAAGTGCCACATGTGGTTATTATTCCTCACTGTAGGAACTTCATAATATATTTCATTCCTGTACTTTCAGCTAGATAATTTCCCCTTAGTTGAAGATTTTCAATTAAAGAATTATACCGGGTGTTCAAAAATTATTGCTCTATTTTGTAACACTATATTGTCACCAATAATGAACAGAAACACATGATACTACAGGGTGTCTACCAGTCAAGTATGTCAAAAAGTCAAGAAATGATGCTTTGGTCAAGAATTTTTGCTATTTTTGTACAGTATAGTAAACTTACCTGTACTGGGATTTGATAAAATTGAATATTTGGAAATCTAAAATTCTATGGAGTTGTGGTTACAATTTGTTCACTTTGTTTCTTAACAATTACATTCTTGTATGCTTCAAGTTTTGTAAAAATATTAAATAATGTGGCCATTCCCCATCCAGGATGAAGTCTGAAGCATTAATAATTAAAGCAAGTCTAAATCTCTTGTTAAAATACAGCTTCAGTTCTTATCTTAACCAACCTTGTGGTAGGGATTTTTCATTCAATAAGAATATCTATTATCTTAATCTCCAACTATACTTAAGTCGTGGGCGATTAAATGAATGTTAAGAAAATGGAAAAGAGTCAAGAATTTTGGATCTGTTATTTTGGTAGACACCCTGTATTAGCACCATTGGAAAGAGGAATATATGTTGCTTCACCACTAAGAACGAGCCATTCCGACAAAACCTCATCCATTTCCATCATGGCCAAGAGAAACTTCAGCCTCGTAGATGGATCATCAGGCTGGAGTTTTTGTACCAGTTGCAATTTGTACGGGTACAACTGCAATCGTTTACGTAGAACTGTACACACCGTGGATGTCTGTATCTGCAATCCTTGAGTGGTTCTCCGTAGAGATTTTATCCCAGTCAATAAAGGTTTCATATCGGGAATAATTCCGTAAAAGCTGAATTTTGGTCAGTTGTTATAACCTACTAATAGTGCAAAATTCCACGATGCTTCCCCCCCCCCAGCACCCTCCCAAATATCAATTTCGGAGACTCTCAGTTATTAACTTATATGTCCGTAACCAATGGTCATAGACAGGCAATCTTTTTTCAGTCTTAATCCTCGTTATATGGGCTACAAAAAAAGATTCTGTTTAATTTTTCAATAATGTTGGTGGTTTTGCCGTAATTTTAAAAAAAATAATCTTTAAAAAGTGAATTTTTTCTAGTACTTTCTGAAGTTATTGTGTTGTAACTTTTGAACAAATTAAATGACAAGAAATTGTTTCGAATAAAAGTTGTAGCCTAATTTATAAGCTTTAAAACAATATAAGATTTAATATATTTTAATGAAAGATGCGCCATAAAGTGTGTCTCCAAATGGAGGACAGCACCAAAAAAGTGTCTCTTTATCACAGTCCGGCGGTTAAGTTCGGAATCATCGACTTTTCGATGAAAGCAAGAGACTTGGTAGAATCAAGACATGTTCAGTCGAGTAGCCAATCGCCATCTGCGTGCTGGTGGCTGCCATATTGGATATTTTTGATTTGATATATCTCGTGAACAGTGGCACCTGTCAACTTCAGAATTCTTCAGAAATGTAGTGTCAACTTTCATAATATATCAGTAAATCTTTTATGGAAAAATGAAAGTAGTGGTTTTATAGGAATCGCACTATAATACTTTACGTGAATATCTGCAAGTTAAAAGTCTTAATAATTCTTGAACTATACAATAGTATTGTATATTTGGTAACGTTACAAAATGTTTGTTAGAAGACTATAGGGTGATACTCTACGTGATGCACAGGACATTCACACATGGTTAAATGAGTCTGGTATGCTGGTTAATTGATATTGCACTGATCTTTCATATTCATTGTTTTAATACTGGGTGGTTGCTTACCATATGCCAAGAAATAAAATCCTTTCTCACATTAATAATGCAAAATTAAATAATAAAAGTTGTGTGATGCACGGGACTCAGAAAAACATGTGAGAAGCACATAATTGCTTTTCATTGATTATTTCTGTGATTGGAAGAAGTTTCAGGGTGCCATGTTTACACTCAGTTTGCTAAAGACTTTGTACTACAATATGCAATGAACAACGTTTTTATATGAAAAAAAACAACATTTTTAATATTTTCTTTCCTTGTGTGACGCATGGGACATTTGTCTCCCTTATGTTGTCACTTCACTACAGGTGATGTCTGTCTCCATAAACTCTCTCAAAAGGTGGTAACACTATTTTTAAAGTATCTCAAGGACAAAAGATTTGGTATTTTAAGCCTTTAAGAAAAATGACCTGATAAATATATTCAACTATATGTTATTTAATTCTGCATAATGGTATTGCAGATTTGCAGATAACAGTGTAAGACTAAACTCCTGTATCCTAAAGGCCTTCCCGATGGCGCAGTGGTAGCATCGTTGCCTTGTAATCAAGGGGCTCCGGGTTCGATACCCAGTGGAGGTACATGGTTTGGATCCCACTTTAAACTGTAGGCCCAGCCTTGATTAGCCTTATTGTGCATAAAGTGGACTTAAAGCAATCCTATATCCTGTACATTGTTTACAGCTGGTTCAACATTCCATGGTGAATGTCAGATATATCTTGTGTGCTAAGAGACATGCTTTAAGGTAAAAAATACTGTTATTTGCTTTGTTGGTACTCTGTATGAAGTAATTGATCCTAAATCAGAGACCATTGATGAAGTTATATGATCGAATGAACGAACATCTTCAGAATTCAAAAGTTAAGGGCCTTGTTTTTGCAAGAACTTGGTTGCAAATACAGAAAAATATTAATGCGGAAGTATTTTGCAACTTTACATGGGACGGGAGTAGTAGATGGAATCAGCGGACAAGCAAAATCACTTATTCGTACTCATGGAATGAGCAAAAGTAAATGTGCACCAATTGTACAGACTACTTCAGATTTATCAGAAGTAATTAGATTGATTTTTAGTTGATTAGTTTATTTTACTTCGCATTTTGTGCCTGTTGGCTAATTTGCGAAGATGGGGATGAATGATGAAATGATGAAATTGATGAATGGACATTCACAAACAACCAATCCCAAGCGGGATTCGAACTCGGTACCCTTGGCGTCACAGTGTGATGTGCTAACCAGTCGGCCACAGGGTCCGGCAGAAGTAATTAGAAATCTCATGCCCAAATACATGTACAATATATTGGACACTGTGACTTGATGCACATGACATAGGTTTATATGAATAGCTGTATGATCATTTTTTACAATGATGGTAATCATAAAAACAATCACACCACAGTTATGACATGCAATCATGGTTTTCTTATCACAGAGTTCATATTTGCACCTGAATGCATTCTTCTGCTCGAGAAACTTGGGAAAATGGTCGATGTTATCATAACGTAAATGACTTCCACTTGGCACTTTGGGGAGTATAGCTTGTTTTACAGCCTCGTTTCCACTGCTTCCTCTTGTAGATTTGACTTTGTTGCATTTCACCAGATCCAGTGACAAAGTTTCACGGAACTGAAATAGGTCCATAACATCTTTTTGTGGAATATTGCATGCAGCTGCATCAGTTCTGTATTCAAGCCAAGCATTTGCACATGCAAGATCAGTGAAGTGAAATATTACACTTCCATCTTTGCCCATCTGGCCAAAGGCCAAAACCAAAACTGGCATATCACATGAACAAACGCTGTTTTTTTTTTGTTGACAGGCTTCATTCAGTTGTTCTTCTGGAAGTTGTAAGTGCACAGCTTAGATTGAACTTACGTTGGTAAATTTTGTAGTGGCAGAAATGTAATGCCAGTCCATGCATAGAATTTTTTATTTTATTTTATTTTTGTTATTTAGCATTACTTTTCTGCCGATTTTGACTAATTCCAATGACGAGGAAGGATTGAGATATGATGGAATTTATAAAGTGACACTCGGAAAGAAGACGAATGCTTATGCTGGGATTTGAACCCAGGTCCCCCTGGCATTGTAGCATGCTGTGCACCACCTTTGCCACGGAGGTATTTTTATTTTGGCTAGGACAGATTAATTGGTTAGATATATATACAGAGTACTTGTGCAGTGTATGGCAGTCTTTCTGGCCTAATCTGCTTTGTGTGTCCAAAGCAGCTTGTTTATGTGTGATCTATTCTCTCCTGCAGCTTCATATCCCCTTATTCTCTCTCAAATCTCGTCATTCGTTATTCAGTATTTTGTGCTGTTCCCAACAGATGCTCCTGAACAATGTTTCATTGTAAGTCTAAATTCCCCCAAATTCACATTTTATTTTAGCATGCTTTCTAAAATTATACCTTCAATGTACCTTTAAACTAGAGATGGGCCGATATGAAATTTTTGGCCGATACCGATAAAGTACCGATATAAAATTTACCAATACCGATAACCGATATTCTACCGATCCGATATAAAATTAGAAATGATCCTTGAAGAACCTTAAAGGTTTTGACCTCCTTAATAAACGTATGTTTCAAGGTGACTGTAGTGAAAAAGAAATTGCATATTAAGGCATTTACTTTTTTAGAAATGAGGGCATGCAGATTATCCATTAAAATTACAGCAAAATGGCAGAATTTTGTACTAAATTATCAGATATTTATCAATATATCGGATCGGTAAAATAATCGGTAATTTTACCGATAAACCGATACACCGATATGCCTATATCGGCCGATACCGATAGAGTACTGATTAATCGGTCCCATCCCTACTTTAAACCAATATTTTAAATTGTAGGTCTCATAGTCTA
The DNA here is from genome assembly GCF_977018435.1 of Lepisma saccharinum. Taxonomy (NCBI): domain Eukaryota; kingdom Metazoa; phylum Arthropoda; class Insecta; order Zygentoma; family Lepismatidae; genus Lepisma; species Lepisma saccharinum. The sequence goes on along the minus strand of NC_139250.1, from coordinate 63,571,258 downwards.
AACTTGTTTGTGACAGCTTTATATGACAGAAACAATTTTTGAGGAAGATTTCTTGTGCGAGAAATATCGATGTTGTATACCGTATGATGGTAGCTGACCACTACTTATCTCCAGTAAAACCACTCCATTTTGCTTTGTGATGCAACATGTTTCTCACGCAACAATTACCAATGTTATGTCTCCAGTGGTACAGTAGATGCGCACTCAGTCTCCCCTCACCCCACCTCCTTACTCAGTGATTGCAAAAACTTTCGATAGAAGATGAAAAATTGTGGAAAACATTTATTTACACATTGTTTCATGCAGCTCTCAGAATTATTCCATGTATGGAACATCATAGTTTGTTTTTTTGGATAAAATTTTGGAAAACATGACCATTATACAGGCTTAAATATGAGATACTTTATTTTGTGGCATTTTTTATATTTTAAGTACAAAATGTGTTGAAATTTGCCACAGGCCACAGTTTGCATTTCATGTCAAATTTGCACTGTTTCGTGATTCTGAATGGATGAAAAATGTGTTTAGAACAGGAGGTCCCAAACTTTTTTGTTTCATGCCTCCCTTAGTGCTTCAAGATTTTTCCATAGCACCCAAGTCAGAATTTAGGCCGGACTTAAAAGTGGACTTAAAACACCAGTTCAATTAATCAATCAATCGAAAGGTTCTAGGTTCGATCCCTGGTGGTCAGGCCGGTAGCCAGATTTTGATTTCGGAAGGGGTTTATCCCTTATCGGCAGCCGCCATCTAAAGACGACAAAAAGGTTGGTGGGAGGAGTAAATGCGCTGAAGATGAATTTTCTTGGTATATTGCAATTTACCATATACAAGATGTTTAATCCTATTAATGAAGTAAATTTAATTACTACTACACATTATTAAAATCAGATATTTGTAGGATTTCGGGAAAGGACTGCAGCTCCCGAGCCCCTTCCCTGGGTATGTGCCTGCTTGTATTAGTTCCAAAATTTCTGTGCTGTTCCAACATCGTGAGGACAATTTGGGAAGTACTTGAAAGCGATATGGAAGAAAATTCCGCTCTCGAAACTATGGGACTCGATGAGATGACCATGCACAACCGAATAAAAGAACTCTTCATGGGCCTTGTCCCTCAATATTAATTCGCAGGCCTAGTCCCTCAATATTAATTTTACTGACTCATTGTAAGTTTTTCTCGGCCTCCTCGATGATGCAGTGGTAGCGTTGCCACCTTGTAATCAAGGGGTCCAGGGTTCGATACCTGGTGGAGGCACATGGTTCGGATCCCCGATTAGCCTTACTGTGCATACAGTGGACTTAAAACACAAACCGATAATTGGAAGGTTTTAGAAGAACCAAACATGGCTTTTTATGCATCGTACAACTTTGCTTCTTTTCACCCTACTTTTACAGTTTTTCTTCCTAAGAATTCCACTGAGTATAACATGCTACGAAACCAGAGGTCCAAGGTTCGGACATTGGACAGGTATGGTTGCATCATGTCTGTCCCATCGCCATTCCTTCGGCTCATCATTCGTCCTTATCGTCGCATTTGACCCAAGAGGTAGAAAAGCAGCATAATGTAGAAACATATAAATGATTGATTTGGTTTATTTTACTTTGCTTTTCTGACACTTTTTGGCTAATCGTGAAGATAAAGATGACAATGAGTGATGTGGTTTGGTTTGAGTTGGTGTTTCAAGTCCACCTTATGCACAGCAAGGCTAATCGGGACTGGACCTACAGTTTAAAGTGGGTTCCGAACCACTTGTGCCTCCACCGGGTATCGAACCCGGGATACCTTGATTACAAGGCAATGACGCTACGACTGCGCCATGGGGGAGGCCCCAATGAGTGATGTGAAATTGATGAGTGGACCATCATAAAGAACACACATGCTCAGTCTGGGATTCGAACCCAGGACCCCTGGCATCGTAATGCACCTTGTTAACCACTGCACAACAAATAGAAACAGAAAATGCTTGATAAGTTATTTGCTTCTCCATAACTCATTATTATATTATAAGTATTATTCACTGTATGACTAGGGATTAATTATATTTGTATGTCTAGCCAACCTAGCCACCTAAGCAGCAGCAGCTTCCGCATTTGCAGGTTGAGGCTAAATGAAGAAAAATCACAGAAAGTCAGAAATATATACAAATTTTGTAACATAATACTTATAGAGCATGCAGACGGCTGTAAAAACAATTGCTACATACCTAGTTTCCTTCCTTAATTGAAACGTGGTTTATTCTTCATTATACATGAGATCAACCACCCTGGGAGTCGAACCCAGGATCTTGTGTGGTAGTCAGACTCTCTTTTAGATTGCCAATATGTTGGATATTTGATCCATTGTCTCCAGAGGAAGACAATCTGGCAGCTTGTCATTCGACATTTTACTCGCGGTGTAGGAAAACGAGATCACAAACACTTCGTGATGCTATCTTCTCGCGTTTACAGAAGTTTACCACCGCTCGGACCACAAATGCTACTTCAAACTATCTGACAGATATCAACTATCCACCAAATCAACAAATGAACCGACCGTTTCGATGTTTCTCCAAATTTTCAGAAAGTGGCCTTTCCCCTCCTTTGCAGGGGGGCAGGTCATTAGCAGGAGGGTTGAGTGCATGCGAGAAGAACTGCTATTTAATTAATTCCCGCCCCGAAAAAGGGACAAGCAATTCTGTTCTTGGAATTTGAAATGCATGGGGATATCTTTTCTGAACAATAAAATAATTAACCCAGAAAGTTCTAGCCACCCGTAGCTAAATCTTCCTGTTTGTGTCGTCCTTTCGGCGCCCATGGAGCCAGTGCAGGGCCAGATGAAGAGAAAGTGCGGGTTTTGTGGGGATCCTGGATCTGGTGTGCAGCAGGGAGGAAAAGTGCATTTTCAATAGGTCTCAGACTTCCCTGACCGGGGCGGACCACAAAACAATTAACTTCATCCCCTCCCAATACATCTGTTTGTGTTCAAAAAGCAAGAAACAGGGAAATAAGAAAGAAATGCCTTGCTTGGGTTCGTGCTACTGAAAATTGAAGAAGTGTTTCAAACTGCAAGCAAAATTTACTGAAGAATTATTTTGCAATATTTGTCATCAAAGTAAAATTTCCAGCAAATACAGAACAGTTTCCCGGGGTCACGTGGACATTTGCCTGGGCAGTGCCTCCACATGCGCTCCCCTAATGACATCCCTAATGGAAAACAAGGACACAAACTCTATTTTTGAATGACAGAAAATGGATGATAAATGCATTCCGAACATATTTCTTTTTGTACATATAACATGTATAAATTTCATTTACAACATATGTTTTACACATATGCAACATGGAGCGACATTAAATAAGAAAATACATATGCAACATGGTAACATTAATTGTGTACATATTCAAAGTTTATTCAATACATATATACCACACATAGTATTTAAATACATTACCATACAGAAAACAAAACACAACATTGCGAGCGAAGCGAGCAAAAACATTTTCAGATCCAATTTTGCAATTGAAAACAATATTGATTTAATAGGGCACAAATAATTTCACTGGACGCCATGGCATTCTCTCTTTTTCAACTTTTTTTTATTTAGATCGCTCGGCATCCATGGCCGACACCCTCTGCCCCCTAGCTACGACTCTGAACCTGACGATACCACTCTGAACCTGACGATACCAAGATAAGCAGGCTTTGCAAGCGAAGTGAGCAAGAAAATTTTGCGAAATGTATTTTAATACGCATAAGATTTGAAATTGAAGGGGGCAATTGCTCCTCTGTGCCCCCAGGTGCCCTTGGCCATCAATGTTTCTTCCCCCCTTGCCCACCCTGTGGTTGCACCACTGAATTTGGAAACATTTTACATGTAAAAAGTACTAAATAAGCACATATTTTTAACAATCATATCATATTGGACCCCAGGGTGCCATGGTGCCCACTTTTGGAATCACTGGTTTAGAACATGTCACTTGAAGTTCGTAAGCACTTTTTTTTAATCACTTAACATTTTTCGTGTTACCGCATTTGCAAGAAATCAAGGCCCTATATTACCTTCTTACATTTCATAACCAAGTCCCTGTTCCATATCAATCTCCTGTCACTTCAATAGAATCCACTTCCAAGTTATCCTCTTCTGTTTACCAATGCCACGGGTCCTGGATTCGAATCCCTACCTGGCCGGCGGTGTCTTATGTGAGTGTCCCTTCATCCATTTCAACATATCATCACCCATCCTCATCTTTGGGTTTAGGCAAAAGTAGCAGAAAATTGAAGTGAAATAAACCAAATCGATCAATCTCTCTTCTGTTTAGCTCTTAATCCATTCTTCCATTTCCTTCAATTATGCTTCCCAGATGTCTCAAACTCTTCTCTTTCTAACTTCAATTGTGGTGCTGAATTTCATTCTGGCCCTTTGGATTTTCACATTCCAACGTTTATTATTTCCTGCACTATTTCTCCACATCAATAAGTCATCAGCAGACAGAAATAGTTTCTGTATTCTCCTACACCTCTCTAGTAGTTATATAATTACAATTATGATTATGAAGAGCAGTGGAGAAAGTCCACTTTCCTACTTTACTCTCTTACTGGTACTGTGCCAAATCATCCTGTTTTATTTAATATTTTTTATTTTTACATTATCAGTGCACATGATGGATACCTTTAAATACGAGGGTAAGTCAATAAGTAGGTCACGAATGTTGATTAAAAAAATACTAAGTGAGATACTCACTTGAAAACCGTTTTTATTTTTTAACATAATCTCCAACAACACTGATACACTTATCCCATCACTTTATCAGTTCCCCAAAACCTGCTGCATAAAAGTCTTCGGGCTCCTCACCCAGTCAACATCTTCAACATCTGAGAAACGTTTGCTGCAATCGTGCACACAATTTTAGGAAATTTTAACAATAATGCATTATGTTGTGGGCTAAACCACGAGAACACCCTATTGCAGGTGCTAAGCTGTCTATCGTCAGCTTGAATCATCTCCTCCACGCTTGCCATCCTCTCGCTCAGTCCTCGAGCACATCACCATTTTTAAACTGAGCTCCAATTGCATGCGTCTGCTATCTAGCGACTGCTAACTGAATATCCTCGAGCTGGATTGTGCTGCCATGCAATGACACCTTTAGAAACTACTCACTGCTATTTCCAGCTAACCCACATCAGTTTCTGACCTATTTATTGACTTCCCCTCATACATAGAAACATTGATAAAATGCTAAATTGTGCACTAAGTTACAAGCTGTTCATAGTACAATAAAAAAGGTAAAGTGCTCCCCTGTGTTTAGAACTACGCCATGAAGGCATATAGGGGGTGTGGGGGTAATGCCCCACACTTTCTTGATCCGGTCGTGAGTGGGGGTGATGTGATCGGCATCACGCCCCTGACTGCCTTTACCCCCCAGGGTTTCCCCCAGGTACCCATGTTATTCGATGCTGGGTGGGTGCCGGGGCCGCTTCCAACATTAGAAAAGTTCCTGGATTTGAACCGGCCGGGGATCGAATTGTACTATTGTTCATAGTACAATATTACAGCAAAAGAATTATCAATTACTGTATTTATTGCATAATCGTGCCAGGATTTTATGCCTTTTTTTTTGCCAAAATGTGTGATGTGACCATTATGTAAGGCTTTTTTTTTAATGTACCAGTACTTAAAAAATCATTTATTGCTGGTAAAATGTTTTTAGTGTAAGATTAGGATGCAGGGAATAATTGTCATTAACATTGAATTGTTCAAATCAACACATTATTTTTTCATGACAGTTTAATGAGCTACTTTCCACTGTGCGAAAATGTTAATGCATTAGTTGTTATTGATTTGTGCATTATAGTTGAAATATTTCAGCAAATTTACTACAGTTTTACGAAATACAGACTTACAAAATTTTATCTTCTGTGTCCGAAGATTGTGTGCTAAAATTGCATTTGTTACCTGATACGCCAATGCAATGATAGGTTATAAATCAAATTTTGGAACGAATAAAAGAGAGTGCGCCAATTGTGTCCATTGAAATACGGCATCCAATACACCAAGAACTCAGATTCAGTTCTTGCCTGAGTCACATTTTTCACCTATTTTTTTAATAGGTTATTATTATATTATAAATAACTTTGTAGATTGTGCATATTTGTTTCTCATTTTCATGGAAATGCAATGGGATAATCAAGTTTTGTCTTTTCTTTTGTAGGTATGTGCCTGCAATAATTTTCCAGGTGACACAGAAGTATGAACTATATGGAACTGTAGTTACATTTTATTTGTGAGAATGTGTTAACTGGAACACAAGGTCTAGTCAGGTTTTACGGTTTTTAGAGTGTACATGTTGCAGAATATTATAATACAGATATATATTTTTTTCCAATATTTTTATAAGTGCATGCAAGTATGTATGGAACATTATAATTTCATTAGATAGAAAACTAATGTTATAAAATTTGATTGAACAAATCAGATGGACATGTAAAAGTATTGCATTTATCTTATTTTTTTATGGAAGTGTATTGTTTTGTTTTCTTTTCATATGTATATATTTATATGCCCTGTGTCCATATCTACTGGAAAGTACCTTCTCCTTTTATAGTGCTTCTGATGTATATAGTACAAGAAAAATGAAATGGTTTTACAATTACTCTTATTAATGACTACATTATGTTCCTACCGATCACAGTGAAGTAGAGAGAACGAACTTTGAAGAGGTTTCTGTTTTTCTGTTGTGGACAGATACGATGAAATAGAAAAATGTGCATTGCGTTATCTCTTCAAATGATACAAACAGTACATACACTCTGATTAGAAATACTCACTCTTCTCTACTAGTAAACACTAATATGTAAAAAATGAAACACATAAAGTATTAGATGTGTTGTACATATTTATTCATTATATATAGATGTAAATATGTCATTAGTTAATTCCATCATTTATATATATATATATAATTATCCCAGTACATTTATATGTTGGTACTTAGCATGATGCTCTAAATAATTTGTGCTGACCCAAAATACAGAAACTCTTAACCAAAGTGTTTCCCTGCACAGAGTTTCACTGATGTCCATACAAGATCTTTGAAATTTCATACCTGCTATAATTATTCTATTTTAAATTTGACTTTTATCATTCAATAACATGTAATCAGGTGTTAGATAAATGAATGCATTATTGGTGAAAGGTATTTGTGTGCGTGTGTGTACTATGTGCCTTAGACATAAATAAGTCTGATTCAATAAACGGAGTGTGGGTATAGAAGGGTCATTCAGAATGGTGATTGTTTTTTTTTACATAATTGACATTAGTGTAAAAGAATCGGATATTTATTTTAGTACATATTTTTCCCAACAATGGAAAAGTGGGAAGTGTTGTTAGTTTTCTGTTCATGTAGCTGTATATATTTGTGTTTTATTTTATTGAATCTCAGGAATATGTTATTTTTCTATGATTACTAGGGAAATGATTTTAAGGTGCAAAATTATGGTCGGGAAGGGCGGGGGGGGGGGAAAGGTTTTGAAAATGTTATCAACAAGGTTCAAAAAAAGGTGCTGATGAAATGTGTGTATTCAATGCTCTCTTTTTCTGCACCTTCTGTATATAATGCACGTGGACCGCATAGAGAACTGTAGTTCTGCCGAATAGGTTTTGTTGAAGTTTGTGTTTTCTCTTGCATGTTTTGCTACATTATCTTGTGAAATATTGGGGCTGCAATGATTATATTATAACATTTTATAGCTATCGTTCTGCTAGACAAAATGAAACTACATAATTTTATGTGGCTGCTCAAGAAGAGGGTAAATCATTAATTTTTCTGTTCAATTTTTTTTAACAAAACTTGAAAGTTAAGGAAGGAATTAAAGGTGCTGAAGCATCAAAGAGGGGGTAAAAGGGGGGTAAATGTGCTAATCTCGCAAAAAGGTGCAACAAAGCATTTTACTTGATTTCATGCCCTAAAATGCATATCTCAAACGATCGATATGAAAACAGCTATACTTTTGGAAAGGTGCTGCCGTTCCCCAATGATTACTTTTAATAATGATGAAAAATATAATACCTAATATATTTTCTTCATGGTTGTAACAAGCAACAAAATTAAAATTACTTTTATGTTTCCTGTACCTTAATATTTTTGCAAGGAATGTCTTTTCCTTCAGCCACATTTTTTTAGTACCTTGAACCTGGTATTCACCTAAATGAATTGGCCAGTCGAGAAAATTGCTACTGCCATTGACTCAAGTGTTTTATTGCAGAACACACAGTTCTGAAGTTTAGCACGGTTTTTGTGAATTCATTTTTTTTATGCAAAACGTTTTCTGTGTAGATAATGTACAAATATGGGAAATGCAGATCAAACGTTTTAATTTAGAAGTTTTAACATCTTGGAAAAATAATATGATATGAATTTATTAACTAAAAAATTATGTTGTTTGCTGTAGTTTGCTACCAATCTCTTGTTCACGCTTAGTCTCTCTAAATCAACCAAAAACGAATTGCCATGTATTTGTATATACCCCCAGTTTATATACAGGGTGATTATAAAGTTTCGATCCATTCTGTGAAAAACAGATATTAGAATCAAACCAATAATGAGAATAGTAAACCACACATAATCCATCACAAGTTGCACTGAGGTGTTTCATGCAGCGGTACATCGCTGGGAGTTTTGTGTGGACGTGCAAGATGGATTATGTGTTACTCTGAGGTTGGGTTTACATTATCTGTAGAAGTTTTGATAGATTATGTGTTACTAAGTGTTAGGGCTATTCCCATTATTGGTTTGATTTTAATATCTGTTTTTCACAGAATGGATCGAAACTTTATAATCACCCTGTATTTTCCCAGTTTTTAAATTTTTGGATAGGGACACAAAATGTAAGGGGCTTATGCTGGGTACAATTAGTCATGATAGAAACAGATTAGGGCCAGGGGGAACCATAATTGTGTGTTGCAGGCATATTCAATTCAATTCAAAAATTTTAAATGGAAAGGGGGTGATTGGATGTATAGAATCAGTAGAGGTGCATTATTTTGGTTAATAAGAAAGCAAACTTTCGGTACAAAAACCGAGTCAATTTCGGGATCAAAAGTGGTAAATAAAATAAAATTCTGCTGCTATAGCGTTGAAAAAGTGGTATAAAAAATGACATTTTGGTTTTAAAAAATGTGAATACTATCCCAAATTTGATTTAAAAACTGCAGTTATTACACAAAATAAACATATTCCTTCTAATAGCACATTTATGTTGTAACATAATATTAAGTTTATTCCTGTATAAAGGGGTCCATTTTTGCTTCTCAAATATTTACAGCAGGATTATTCAATTTTCCATGAATTACATAACTTGCAGGATAATTGTGATTTCAGAAAGTGTCGCGTCTGTAAATAATCTCTAAATTTTGTGTTTGAGTCTATTTCGCATTTTGCAATTCATTTCGCCTTATTTCGTGACAAAACAGGGTAGGAAAATGCAACTCACACCTTTCAGAAACATGAAAAAGTAACATTACAATGTGTTATTTCACATTTTCATGTTTTCGTCAAAAACGAAACATGCATGCCTCTACGAATCAGGCTAGAATTTCAGAACAAATGCAGTTTTGAAGCTTTTAAGCATATCTTTAACCAATAAAATGTTTTTCGCATATTTTCCACTCGCGATACCTGTTCAATATGTTGTCAGTGTTCCTTTATGCACACCCGTAGGCGTTTCTTCCACTCAACGCAGAACATTTTGCAATGTAGCAGGTGCGACAGCATTGCAAGAAACAACTATGCATTCTCTCAGATGGACATATCACAGATTTTTAGTGCCTTCAAATGTTCCCAAAGGTCCAAAGGTGTTAGATGCGTGGAACTTTCAGGCTGTTCAGCAGGTCACTAGCTGCCAATCCATCTACTGAGAAGAAACTCTTGTGTGAAGAAACTCAAAGAACTGTATTCCCGATTAGATAAGCAAGGATCGAAGAACTTGCTCATTTAACAAATCCAAGTAGCCATCAGGATTTTATGTTTTGTCAATGAAAAATGAAGCAACCAGTCACATTCCCCACACCACACCACACCACACCACACCACACCACACCACACCACACCACACCACGCCATAATCTTACCAGCACCAACCATTCGTCTGGGTTCTGTCTAATGTGGATTATCATGTAACAAGTATCGCATATTCTGCTTGTTAACTTCACCGTTAACATAAAAAATTAGCCTCGTCACTGTGAAGGGTTTTTCATTACAAAGGAATCGTCATATTATAATTCTTTTGAGATACCATTCACAATATTCAACTCTTTGAAATGTTGCTGATTAAAATCACGTGCAATTGCACGTAAAGTTTTCTCCGTAGTTATCAGTATTATATTGCTGTGTCACTTGCGCATTAGAGGCATTTTAATAATTTTTTCAGACCTCGAAAAGGAGAAAATGGTTACAGGTTAAAGATACATTGAAAAACCTTCACCACTGCAATCCTCATGAAATTCCAGCCTGATTTGATATCTCGCACCCCCTTTCCATTTAAAATTTTTGATTTGAATTCAATATGACTGCCAACAATATGGCAGATCTCGGTTTGATACGCCCAACTGTGGTTCTCCCCTCGGGCCTAACCTGTTTCTATCATGCCCAGTTGAACCCAGCACAGCTCCTTTTTCATAGAAGGTGTTAAGGGACTTTTGACGCACCCTGCATATTAATATTTTAACTTCTAATAACCTACAACATGATTCCTGTAGCTTTTCTTACTATCTTTAGTGCTAATAATCACTTTAATTTTGCTCAGTTCTACATGAAATAGGAGTGTAATAATTTCAAGTATGTTTAAACTCATTACATGTCTTCCATAACAACCAAAAATATATGCTTTTTTGTCTAAAAAGAAATGTCGTATGTAAGGTTGTAAGTTTACGTATTGAACATAAAGTCACGTTTTTTTCTGTCAATGATCCAAGGAAACGTGTAAATTATATAAAAGGCAATTTTGAAGTATTCAGTGTATTTGTAATGTTTAAATTTCATGTAGTGTTACTTGTTAAATAATTATGTTTCAACTGGACACCTGTTTATATTAACATGCATGAAGAGCTTCATGTGAATATTTAATATATATGTTTATACAACTAATCAACTGATTGTAAACATGGCTGTGAGTTTTCATGTGACATTTAAAACAGTTTTCATATGTTTATAAATGAATTATGTACGTATGTACACATTTGCAAAACTGTTTAAAAGTTTTATTTTTTTAGATATGTAAAAAATGTTGTAACAAACATTCAAGATATAAAGCTAATTTTAGATTTTTCTTTTTTTTTTTTTATTCCAATTACTACTCAAGTAAGGTGTGAACACTTACCTCATATGTTATTGTAGCAATTTGTTTCTTTACACCACATATTTGCAAAAGATACAATTCAACCCATGTTTATGGATTGTTTAAATTCATATTTTGTATTCTCTCATGCAATCTTAACTTCCATCCTTCTGACTGAAGGTGAAAAATTATGTGAAACATGAAAAAGGGTCTCAATGTTAGCCTCTATGGAAGTCACAGAAGTACTAAAAGCATTGACGGTCTTTGTACATGTGAACAGGAATGGATTGCTTTTAAGAAGTGTCTATTAGATTTACAAGTTGTAATGAACAAATGAATAACATGATCATTTAGTTTAACATACTTCCAAAGATAGCACGAAGCCAATTTAGTTGAACTGAAATCTGAACCAAGGAAATAGCACTGCAATGGAATTAATGAGACAAGTGAAATGTTAATTACAATATAATATTCATCTGAATCATGCGGAGCAGAAAAAAGACCACTGATTTGAAACAAAGTTGTTGGTGCTCATTAATCTTCAGAACTCTTAGATGAGTTGTGGTAAACACAAGCAGAAATTCTACAGCTTTCTCGGAAATCGGAGGATATTCCTTGCCAACCAAAGCTCAATTACATTCATCCTATTGAAGATTCATCAGAGGATGGCTGAAGAAGTTCATGTTCAGTCTTCTGGCAGAAATGGGATATCTAGAGGCACATATTTTTGGTAAATAAAAAGGTAAAATTTCGGTACAAAAACAGTGTCAATTTCGGGTTAAAAAGCAGTAAATAAAATGAAATTTCGCTGTTATAGCGGTGAAAAAGTGGCATATAAAATTACATTTTGGTTTTAAAAATGTGCATATAATCCCAAATTTGATTTAAAAATTGCACTATTACACAAAATAAATATATCCTTATTTCGTGACAAAAAGAGGTAGGAAAATGCACCTCACATCTTTCAGAAACATTAAAAATTAACATTAGAGTGTGTTATTTCACATTTCGTGTTTTCATCAAAAACAAAATATGCATGCCTCTAGGGATATCTGATTCAAAATTCTGATGTTAGATTTTCTGAAAAATACCCATTATAATCTGCTATTGTGCCCTCATAATGTTGAGTTATATTACTCAACAGTTCAGGAGGTAATGGTACTACACTTCTCACAAAAAGTTTGAAATATTGTTATATTAGGCGATAGGTTTTGATTGATTGGTGTTTTAAGTCTACTTGATGCACAGTAAAGCTAATCAGGACTGAACCTGAAGTTTAAAGTGGGATCCGAACAACTATGTGCCTCCACCAGGAATTGAACCTGGGACCCCTTGGTTACAGGGTGACAACGATTCGGTGATAGGAGGGAGGCATATGTCGGCAAAAGCACGAGAACGTTCACCAGACAGATACCATGTGTTGTTGAATTCCAAGATCTTTCATATCACATATTGCATAATATAACAATATTCCAAACTTTTTGTGAGGAGTGTATTTCATTTAAACATGAAACTGTCTAAGAGTGCAAACAGTAATTACCATTCCACATTTTAAGAATTCATAACAACTAATGTTTTCTTCAAAAGCTCTCGTTTTGTCATGGTCTTAGCAAGATGTGGTAAGGAGATACTGAAGGCTTTTTAAACTCACCCACAATAGAAAATATATCTGCCAAAAATGCAAGTCTGCCAAGCAATAGTTCATAATGGAAATTATTTTTTAAGTCTGAAATAGTAGTGTATGGTGGGCACTGGCTGGAGCCACCACAGTGTGCAGGTTGGTCTTTGGTTGCTAGGTGGCAGCTGGAGTCACTATAGAATAGTAGGGTGTTATTCAGCTGCTAACAGCATGTGGGGTCCTTTGAGCTTTTTTTTTAGCGATTCTATTTTTTCCAGAGAGTTTGCTGCCTAGGTCAAACCCCCACTTCCTTGGAGGACCGGGGATTTTCTGATAGGGGTTTGCTCCCCATAGAACAGGCATGTCAAACTCAAAATTTGAACTGGGCCAAATAGTCAGTAGTGTTAGATAGGGTGGGCCGCAAGGAAAAAATTAAATTATCTTCAATACTTTATTTTAAAGAATGACTAATATAACGCTTAATAAAGTATATTGAACATTCATTGAAACTTGATCATTGCTTCTGGCCTGACGGCTGGCATCTTTTTTCTGCCACCAACTTATCAATATCAGGAGACATCTTATTTAAAGCAGCTACTTTCGGAACACAGCTAAGATGAACGTCTGATAATCTGGATCTCGTTGGTGACTTGTTTCCTTTCACGAGTGAGAAAAGTTTTTCACACTGGTAAGTGCTACCGAACATGGAAATTATTCCACACGCAAATTTGCGGGTTTCTGGAAAACGTGCAGGCAAGTACTTGTAAAAGTCAGGGATACCCAGTTCGCTGTACTTTTGTTTCAAAGTTGTGTCGCACTGAATTTCAATTACTTCCATCTGCAAATGTGCTGCCACTTTTTCTACGTCAGTCGTAAACAGGGCTGAAAACAAGGAGATCTTGTCTTCGAAAGAACGAACATCGTGGTACCTTTTCCCGAATTCAGTATTCAAAATCTGAATGTTTTCGGCGTACTTTTTGTACAAAACAGGGTCCTTTGAACTTGATCTGTATTTAGAACAAGTTGGAAAGTGCGTCAAGTCTTAGTTTCTTAACTGTTTTTCCCAAAGCAATAACTTACGCTCGAATGTTTTGACTTGATCATTCATGTTGGTGATTAATTGATCTTTTCCTTGCAGTTTTAAATTTAAATCTGACAAGTGTTTCGTTATATCAACAAGAAAGGAAAGATCTTGTAACAACGTTGGTTGCGAAAAAAGGCTGGCGTCTTGTTCTTTCATTTCCAAAAATTTGCATATTTCATCTTTCAAGTTCCAGAATCTTTCAAGAACCATAGAATACGATAGCCAGCGCACTTCTGTGTAGTAGGGCACTCCAGAATATTCGCTTTCTAAATCTGCTAAGAAAGCAGAAAATTGTCGCTGGTTAAGCCACTGGATCTTATGAAGTTATTAGCTTTTTTCACAGGCTTCATTACACTTTCCATGTTGATTACTTTTGAACACAAGACCTCTTGGTGAATGATGCAATGCACATGATGAAACATGTGTTTATCGCAGGTTTCACGAAATTCGTTTTGCAGTTTTGTCACAAAACCATTGTTTTTTCCCGTCATTGAAGGGGCACCATCCGTAGCTACACAGGATAACTTTGACAGCGTAAATGATACTTCCCCAAAAGTTCACGAACAGCAATAAATATATCCTCACCGGTAGAAGTGTCATGCAACGGTACAATGTCCAATAGCTCCTCGAAAATGTTGATCTCCTCATCACAAGCACGAAGAAACACAGCTAAGTGAGCTATACCACCAATGTCTGTACTCTCATCACAAGCGATGGAATAAGCAATGAAATTTGACACGTTTGTTTTAATTTGATCACTCAAATCACAGGCCAGTTCGGTTACTCTTTCAGCAACCGTATTGCGGGATAGTGAAATGCCTTGAAAAGCTTTTACACTTGCGGAATTAACTATATCAGCAGCTTTTACCAAGCACCGTTTAATAAACTCGCCTTCGGCAAAACGTTTTGAGTGTTTAGCTATCAACTCCGACTACACTACATTCGTCAACCACCCAATAAGGGGTGTAAGGGGTGCTCCTTCCACGTAGTGCACCCAATAGTCAACCTCACTTCCACGTAGTACACCGTGGACTGCAGACTAACGAGGCTCTGGCGACTGGCTTCAGGGCCAGTATCATTTTGTTTGTGTTGTCCCTGTGTTTTGTCCTTATTTGTGCTGAGTGCTCCTTTACAAACTCAGCTTTTAACGAAAGTCAGAAGATTTTAATATTTTATGATTTTAGTTATGCAACGTTGGAGTTGTTATGTGTAACGATAAGGGGCTGAACCCCGTAAAATGTGACAATTGCGAAATAGCCTTAGTGCTGACGCACCCAAAATTTTAAATTCCAATTCCACCCCAAGAATGCAACACGACCACCTTTTTTCACCTACCGACGGGTATATCCTGTCCAAGAGGAAAACGAGTAAAATTTCAAAATTTCACATCGTGTTATATAATAACACAGATATTTTAGCAACTACTACATCTGAAGGCTCTACTACTTAAAAACAGGTAATAGCAAAGGGGCCACACAAAAATATATCGAGGGCCGCATGCGGCCCGCGGGCCGCGTGTTTGACATGCCTGCCATAGAAGGATTGGCTTCTCTGTGCCTAGAGTTCCTTTTACCCTTTGCTTTTTTGTTGGGGTATCCTTCCCTTAGCCTTTGAGGATCCCTCCTCTCCCTGCAAGGCAGCAGAGGCAGTGCTTATTTAATGGCGTCATGCCATGTCCTACTGCTGTTATTGGCTTTTATGGCCAGACCCTGATAGCACCACCGTTTCAGTCCGGGACTGCTTATTTGGCATCACCTTATTCGCAGCTGCCCACCATATCTGGTGGCCATTCGCTATCTGCCACCTGCGACCCGCCCAGTAGCCGAGGCTCTCTTTGAGGAGAATGAAAGTTAGAAATTGGAGACGACAAGCAAAACATAGAGAGCAGTGGCACAATATTGTTGAGCTGGCCAAAACTCTCCAAGAGTTGTAGTGCCATATGAAGAAGAACAGCATGTGGAGTCACTGTAGTAAATAGGGAGGTCTTCGGCTGTTGGTGGTAACGAGTCACCATTGTGAGCAGGGTGGTCATTCGCTAGTAGGTGACAGCTTTAATCACTATAGTGGGTAGTGTGGTCTTTGGCTGGTAGGCAGCTGTTGTAGTCATCGTAGTGAATAGGGTGCTCTTACCTACTAGGTCACTCTAGTCAATAGGTTGCTGTTTAGCTGTTAAGCAGCAATTAAAGTCACCGTATTGAGTAGGGTGGTCTTTGGGCAGTAGATGGTGGCAAGAGTCACTGTAGTGAGTAGATGGTTTTCAATGGCTAGCCAGCATCAGGAATGAACATAGTAGGATGGTTTTTCCCTGCTAGATGGTGGCTGTAGTGACCATGGTGAGTAGAGTGCTCTTCGGTTGGTAGGCAGTGGATGAGTATTTTTTTTGCCTGGTCGACATCAAGACACCAGTGTTTCAAAGGCAATATATCCCATTGTGGTAGCACTGACAGAATTCTACACGTGGTAAAGCAACGACATCAAAAAATGAGGCGTTGGACTCGATGAAAGAAACTGAGATATGTGAAAAATGGTGAAAAGGAATGATTAAGGAAACTACCACTTACAGGTTTTTGTTTACATATATATACAGGGTGATTAAAAGAAATGATAACACCATATGAGAAATAGAAAATGTACTTCTCACCATCTACTTCTTTGATTGAATTATATCGAACAAATTATCGTAACACTCATGTTTGCACAGACTGTCCCACACTAAACAGCAGGGGCAGTGCTGTGATCAAGGGGTCCCCCGTTCAATACCCAGTGGAGGCACTTAGTGGTTCGGATTCACTTTAAACTGTAGGTTCAGTCCCGATTAGCCTTACTGTGCATAAAGTAGACTAAAACACCAACCCAACTAAACATACCGTATAACACACTAAACATGAATAAATTCCTCTCATTGCAGCAAAGTTTCCTTCTTTAAGCAAATTTTCTATTTCTCTCATAGTGTTAACATTGTTTTGAATCACCCTGTATATATACTCGTATAACAATGGAAAAGCAATGGCACAGTATGCCAGAGGTCTGGGTTGGGTCCTGCATTTGTCACTGAAATTTCTACATAAATGTAAGCATGTTTCATAAATACAGTATGTAACATTGTTATTCGTACTCATAGAATATCAGAGGAAAAAATGTCATATCTACTAGTAAATATAATCATTTTCATATGTTAATGTTAATGAAGGTTTCACAAACAAATGTCAATAAGAATGTATGTTCAAAGTGTATAAACAGAGGTAGAAGAAGATCTTAATCTACACCACACACACACACATATATATATATATATATATATATATATATATATATATATATATATATATATATATATATATATATATATATATATATATAGACACACACACACACACACACACATATACTTACATACATAAATTATTATGATATGATATTTATAACGTTATTAAATATAACAGTCAATTAATTACTAAATGTTTTAAAAAAACATTATTATTAAATACACATTAATTAGTTACTTTTATATATATCAGATATGTGTAAAGTAGCAAATTAATTCCTTTAGTAACTGGTTAAATATTTCAATAAAATACGAAATAGTTTTGTTATGTACAAGCTTTTGTTTAGTTTTTGTATTAATACAAAACTATTATAATTTATAATTATATTTGACTTGCATTCTTCTTTTATTGCATGCATATTGTTATTGGTGTAGACAGAGTAATAATCTCTTGAAAAAGAGAGGAAGCATTCTGCACTCACTCTTTTGTGTGTTTTCGATATTATCCGTAGGGAAGTGTATAAGAAGTAAATACTAATTGCCTATACTGGGTGTTCCGTTCAAATCTCCCTCATTTCAATTAATTACTGTGAACGAAGTACGATGAATTGTGAAATAACTGTAACACCAAATGAAAGGCCAGATCTTCAAGTTTTGTTTTCATGACTTGAAGTTGTCAGTTTGCTCACTACGCAGCGCCACGGCCGCATACATTGAAATGGCGACTGTTGAACAACGCGCGAAGGCAGTGGTGTGGTATGCTGAGTTGTTACAAGAAAAACTCTCCGCCCCCGGAAAAATTTTCGTGGGGGATTTTTGAGGTCAAGATTGTTGGTGGGGGGAAATCCGCCTGTCCCCCCAGGATTTCGCAGCCTGTAGGCAAACACATAATGCTTTGCAAGGAAGCCAGTATAGAATGCCTTACTGCATGAAATAAAATGTAGAGAAATGTTTCTGAGGAGCAAGATGGTAGAAATGCTTTCTATCTCCGGACAAAGATCCAGCTCTCTCAACAGCTCAGGAGAACTTCATCCCACTTCAAAGCCCTAGATTCCTCCATGATGTTTTCGCCCGTAGCCATCATGCCAGAATATACAGGCAGTCTTTGTAAAGAAAACATTGCATTCTTAACAGAAAAGCAAGATAGCTTGTGGAAGATGAAATGCATCTCTTATGGCACAAATTGTGTTATTATTTTGTTATTTAGCGTCGTTTTTCTCTCAATTTTGTCTGCAACGATGAGGATGAAGTGACACTCGCTGTGAATGGCATGCCCAGGCCGGGATTCAAACACGTGATCATGATGTCCTTGTCTACCATTCAGCAGCCAGGGTCTACTATTATGGAACAGAATATGATAATACATTTTTCTTATAAAATGGAGAGATGATTTTCCCGACTTAAGCTAGAGAAATAGTATTTGGAAACAAGAAATGGCTATGCAAATAGATTATCTCTGAAATTGACATATAACACACATGTATTTATTTATCACACTTAATAATTATTAAAATATCACACGGATATGAAACTAAAAGGTTTATTAGTTAGGTCAGTTTGTGGTTTGCTTTCATCTTTGCTGCTTTGTTTTGAGCTGTTGAATATTTAGAGAATGCTAATTTGTAGGGATGTGTCATTATTATGCAGCTGGAACCTTTCCACAGAGGTGCAAAGTGAAGCTTTCAATGCAAGATCTTCTCTCACACTCACACTAGGATATGGAACAGAAACTCACTCCAAAGAGTGAGAATTTCGAGTTCTCTGACTTTCGAAGCGTCGGAAGACAGAAACTCATCACTCATCCTGCCACTTACCATGTTCATCCAGTGCATTTTCACAGTTTGCTTCGTCTTCGGCAACATTGAGATCATTGTTTTGGAGGTTCATCGGAATGTCAGACACTTCTGCAGCTGGAAAATCAGCATCAGAAAGCACATCGGGGTCCAAAGGAAAAATCCCACACTTACAAAACCCGTTGATAGCTGTAGCAGGAACTGCTGCATGCAAAAATGCCTCTCCAAGAAGTTTACTAATTTGGAGCTGTGTCATGTTTCTTCCAGGGTTGTTCCGAAGGAACTTCTCACAAGCTTGAATGTAATATGCCTTAAAGGAGGCCACGAAGGACACATCCAGTGGTTGCAGGTTATGGCTACATTGGGGATGCAAGCATACCAGTGTTGTGTGATTTTCCCTGGCCTTTTCAATAAAGGCCAGCATAAGGACATCTGTTTGTATCCAGCTGCTGGGATTGCAGGCAAACTCAGATCCAGGGGGAACTGTAAGCTCTGCTTTCATTTTTTGTCTTGAGAATATAATAAATGGAGGAATGAAAGTGGATATGCAGACTGCAAATGTGGAGAGTCTCTGTGCAGAAGTTATTGCCCTGACCTGCCTTCTTCCTTTCAATGAGAATACTTTTGAGTTGCGAGTTTGAACAGTCAGAAGGCCAGTCTCATCGACATTGTATATCCTATGAGCAGGATGGAAGTGGTTGTCTTGCACTGTTTTAAGAATGTTAAAAAATGTGTTGACATTAGTTTTATTAAAACCTTGGGCTCTTGCCATGGATGTAGCCTCTGGTTTTCTCAGAGTTATGTTAGGGTGCCTTTTCCTGAAGCCAGCTACCCAATCCTTGCCTGCCATCTCCTTTTCTTTGCTAAATGCGTGAGGAATATTGTTCTTTTCTGCAAGAGAATATGCCAAGTACCGTAAGTCATTTAGGGTAATACCGTAGAATCGTCATTCCATGTCAAATATATGGTCACAAAGTTCCATTTCCTGTTGCTCAGTAAACACCTGTCTGTAGTTACCTAGAATTTTCTTATCTTCAATCGCATCACGATTTTTATTCAGAACTCTCCTTTTAAGGTGTTCCTTGGAACATTAAACTGTTTCGCTGCAGTAGCAAATGGCATCTTGTCTCTTTTTACAGCTTCTATAGCATGTTGCATCACCTCCGCATTCCTCGACTGTTGTGTAGATTTTCTGACGTATTTGTAGGACATCTTGGTGTCCTGTAACAATGAACAATGGTTAAAATAGGATTTTGTGCTGTAAGGATATTATTAGGCCTATAGGCCTAATGTAACTTACATTCAACTGTGAGTATGGGCTATATTTAGCCGTTTGTATAAAATATTTATGTGGATGATTTTGCTGTTGTTGTAATTTATTGCTTTCGATCGGCCACATTCGTCATCAGCACGTTGAAGTAACGAATGTGAAAATCATTGGTTCTCAGGAGAGCACAAAAACACTTAGGGTAGCTATTTTTGAAGTAGTAAATTGCCCTATTCAAAAATGTTCGTGATTCAAATTTTTTGCATTATTTTTGTTCAGAACATAACGTACAAGGACGTATTTAGGGGGTCCAGGGGGTCCGGACCCACCCGGAAACACTTACCAAGTAGTAAAAGTAAATTATCAAAATATAATTGTTTAGCATTTGTTATATAATCGATGGTTATTTACGCTGAACCCCACCTAGTGGTTGCATGACCTTGTAGTTGGTGGTGGGACTTGCGTGCTCTAATGATTTGTCAGGCGAAACCGGCGGTAGCATTGTTACTGGTAGGGTCACCCATGCTGGGAAGGCTGGCAAGAAGAGCCAGCAGACTAAGAAGCAACCTAACGGCTCCAAAGGCGGAAGAAGATGAATGACCATCTCAACGGCGGAGGAGGCGGAAAACCAAGAGGAGTAATACATCTTAAAAAAAAAAAAAAAAAAAAAAAAAAAAAACTTGGTCCATCTGGCTCCGGATGGTAGCACCTTGTAAGGGCCCCTTGCCAGGGTTTACGGCGAAGACCTCAACGGCTGATGTGGCGGAGAAGGAGTCCTTTGGTACGGCGCAGAAGGCGAAAGAGGCAATCCCCCTTCTGGGATTGAATAAAAAGGGAACCACTGCCTTGTGGTGAAGAGGGATCTTCGAAGGCTAAGGGAGACAACCCTGACAGAAAACAGCATGCTTGGATGCTTCAGGTGGCAGCCTCACCACCAAGCTCGGGTGCTGTAGGCCAATAACCTGCACACCTTAAATTGCTTTATTAAAGAAACTAATGTTTCCTCCATCCCTTATTTTATTATTTTATTACCGGAATCTAATTATAGGGTGAAGAAAAGGGACTAGCGAGAGGTTGTGTAAATAGGCTCAGACCTTTATAAGTTCGGAGTGATGCCTCCGTCCTCCAGGTACATACCTGCGCTCTATCTTCCACGATGATGACTCACTCAAACCAAATCCAAAACTGATCTCGAAATTTCCTTCCGATCTTCTCAGATCGGTTCGGTTGCTTTGCTATACAAATTCCATTACCTGTTGATTCAGATCCGTTTGTCAGGCTGGTACCTTTCTACGGATGAGACAAGTAATGGAATTTGTAAGGTCTGCATTCCAAACCGACGAGAACATCCTGTCTCCATAATGTTTCGTTTTCAAGTACACCTTCTAATTTTTACCTACAAGTCAACACTAAAGTGAAACGAAACCGGACGGATGCTTTGGCGACAACCTTTGATGTTAAAAGGAAAAGGAATATAGGATGTTGGGATATCAGAACTCTGAAAGAAAGTTCAAAACTAAAACAAGTTGAAAGAGAAATGAAAAAGTACAAACTGGAAATTCTTGGGTTGAGTGAGGTGAGATGGATAGACTTTGGTGAAATAACAACACAAGAAGGAAATACAATTTTGTACTCAGGACAAATAGGAGATAATGCAGAACACAGAAATGGCATAGGGATACTCCTAAACAGACTGACAAAGAAGAGCCTAATAGAATCGAAAGCTATCTCCGACAGAATTATTACAGCTAGGATTAGAACCGCTTTAGAAATATAACTATAATACAATGTTATGCTCCCACAGAGACGACAGAAATTGAGAGGAAAGGTGAATTTTACCAACAACTAAATGACGCAATAAAAAATGTGAAGAAGAGAGATATTTTGATCCTCATGGGTGACATGAATGCCAAGGTAGGCTCGCAAAATGAAGGATTGGAACATATAATGGGGAAACATGGTTTGGGAGACATAAACGATAATGGAGAAAGATTGGTAAACCTATGTGCATATCACGAATTGGTCATTGGAGGAACAATCTTCCCTCATAAAAACTGTCACAAAGTAACTTGGGTTTCACCAGATAGCATTACAGAAAACCAAATAGACCATATAACAATAAGCAGGAAGTTTAGGAGATCGCTAATGGATGTAAGAAATAAATGAGGGGCAGATGTAGCCAGTGACCATCATCTTGTGGTAGCCAAATTTAAGCTAAAAATAATGTGAACATCCAAGAAGTTTGAAGGAAGAAAAAATAAAATTAATGTTCAAATATTGACAGAGAAAGAAAAACAAAAGGAATTTAAAATAGAAATAAATAATGGATTCCAAGCTCTCTCGGAAAGTACACAACATGAACCAGATATTGAAACAAATTGGGATAATGTGAAGAGAATCTACTTAGAAACTGGAGAGAAGGTACTTGGAATTAGAAATCAACTACAAAAAGACTGGATGTCTGAAGACACTTGGGAAGTAATAAGAAATAGGAAACAAGCAAAACAAAAAATAAACCAAAGCAGAACAAGATTACAGAAAGCAGCAGCCCAAACAGAGTACTCGGAAATAGATAAAAAGGTGAAGAAATGTGTGAGGAGAGATAAGAGGAAATGGGTAGAGGACTTAGCACAAAATGCAGAAGAGGCAGAAAAGAGAGGTGACTTAAAACAGTTATATGACATAACTAAGAAATTATCCAGAAAAACATTCAGGAAGAGTAAACTGGTGAGAGATAGAAATGTTAATCTATTGCTAACCCAAGAACAACAAATGGAAAGATGGAGAGAATATTTTTCATACATATTGAATAGAGATGGGAAAAGAGAAGAAGAAATTTGTAATCGAATAAGAACAGAAGGAAATAGACAAGATGCCAAAATTAAATTAGGTCCTCCAACTAGAGAAGAAGTTAGACTAGCACTAAAGCAAATTAAGAAAGGCAAGGCTCCTGGAATGGATAACATCAATCCGGAACTAATTAAAGCTAACGTGGAAACTTCCATTGACCTATTACAACCGATGTTAGAGAAAATATGGAATGAAGAAAAAGTTCCATTAGAATGGAGAGAAGGTTTAATTGTAAAGCTGACAAAAAAGGGAGATACAACTAACTGTAAAAACTGGAGGGGAATTACTTTGCTAAGTATACCAAGCAAGATACTATCGAGAATAATCTTAAATAGAGTGAAGGATGTTGTAGAATCAAGATTGAGCTGGTTTCCGCAGACAACGTAGTTGTGTCGATCTAATAAATACTCTTAGAATAATTCTGGAATAAAACAATGAATGGCAAGGCACATTATATCTTACATTCATCGATTTTGAAAAGGCTTTTGACTCACTAAATAGAAGTCATGTGGCAGACACTAGTAGACTATGGTATTCCAACGAAGATATTAAACCTAATGAAAGATATGTACGAAGGTTTCAGGTGCAAAATCCTACATGAAGGACAGCTTACAGAATACATAGATGTTACAAATGAAGTGAGACAGGGCTGCATTCTATCTCCGACAATATTTCTCCTAGTACTAGATGCAGTTACGAAGAAAACGATGGGTTGCAGGAAAAGAGGAATACAATGGGGACTCAAAGATAGACTAGAAGATCTAGATTTTGCGGATGACATCTGCTTATTATCTCAAAGACTTAGCGACATGAAGGAGAAACTAAAAAGACTACACAAGGAAGCAAAGATAGCAGGACTCACTATTAATGTGAACAAGACTAAAGAAATGAGAGTCAATGCAAGAGGAAAAGAAAAATTAATGTTTGTCATGAACTGGTTGAACAAGTAGAGTCAATTACATATTTAGGAAGTGTCATAACAAAAGAAGGAGGTTCAGATGAAGACAGACAAAATAGAATCAAGAAAGCCAATGTGGCATTTATACAACTGTATCCCATTTGGAAAACCTGCAATGTTTCTAGAAAGACAAAAATAAGGATTTTCAATACAAATGTAAAATCAGTTTTACTGTATGCTTGCGAAACATGGAAAACCACACAAGGTAACAGGAAAAGGATACAAACCTTTATTAATCGCTGTCTCAGACGTATCCTCAATATAAAATGGCCAGAAATAATATCAAATGAAGAACTATGGAGAGAAACTAAACAACAGCCAATTGCAACCCAAATAAAAATAAGATACTGGAGTTGGTTAGGACACACCTTACGAACACCAACTGGAGCAATAGAGAAAGCAGCCTTGGACTGGAACCCCCAAGGAGCCCGGAAAATAGGACGTCCGAAGAAGACATGGAAGAGAACAGTAGAAGAAGAAGCAGCCGAGAAAGGAAAAACATGGAGAGAGGTCAAGGAGTTGGCACGTCACAGAGCCAAATGGAGGCGTTTCACTGAAGCCCTATGTTCCTGGTGGAGCAAAAGGAATTAAGTCAAGTAAGTCAAGTATATTGGAAGGCAAGGAATTTGGCTCATAGGGCTTTGAAGGGTTCCAAAGATTTGTGCACACTACTAATGATAATATCCATAAAATATTAATCAGGAACTTTACTTTTCGTTAATTGGATCTAACTCCATCTTCGTTATTCAATAAATATTCAATTCTTTTTCTATTTCACATTAAATTCATTACCAGGCCAGTTGTTTTTACGCATATCTTGGAGATCGCTGTTATATCTATATTATTTTAGGTACTATCTTTTACCTATTCATGTAATAATAACAATACAATATTAATTAATTTACATATTTAATTAATATGCATTTTAATTGAATTAAATATAATTATTCTAATTATTTATTATTATTATTGATACTACTGACAAATGCGATTTTCCACATTCGTTACTTCAACGTGGTGACGACGATATACAGGGTGTCCCACTCATAAGGGGCCCCGGAAAAAGTGTTATAAAAATCTTAATAAAAGAGGGTATGAAACCAAACTTGTACATGACATACCTTTATGGTTGAGAAATGAAGGTACATTACAAGAAGTGCTTGAAGTGACCTCCCCCCACCTGTATACACAGTTCAACACGGCGCTGCATGTACGAGAATGTTGCTGCCAGAGTATTCGTCGTGACTGCCTGGATTTCACGGCAGATGTTCTCACGTAACTCGTAACTCTTGTAATTCTTGTACACACACCTTGAAGGTAGTGTGTACAAGAACAAACCACGCACCATCGACGAGTCACGTGAGAACATCCGCCGTGAAATCCAGGCAGTCACGACGAATACTTTGGCAGCAACATTCACGTACATGCAGCGCCGTGTTGAACTGTGTATACAGGTGGGGGGAGGTCACTTCAAGCACTTCTTGTAATGTACCTTCATTTCTCAACCATAAAGGTATGTCATGTACAAGTTTGGTTTCATATCCTCTTTTATTAAGATTTTTATAACACTTTTTCCGGGGCCCCTTACGAGTGGGACACCCTGTATTTTAAACCGATTTTAAACGTGCAATCGCATTTATATAAATGCATTTTCACTGTTACATATCAAAATGTTATAATATCAATTACTAAAAATGGTTTAAGTAACATTTTGTTATGTACAGTGTCTCTCAAAAGTTTTAGGACAACGACATTTTAAACTAGGCAACCCAATTTACACAAGCCGTTGGTGGGTTGCGTGCAGAGTTAGGCTCAATTTCAGGGTTGCCACATGCACAATAGATATTTATAAAATACGCAAAAGAAATATAAACAAGTATTATTGTATAAAATTATTAAAAATATCACTATTATATCGCAAATGACAAAATTCTTTCTGAAAGAAAAAAATAGGTTTTCTAGTATTTCATCCCTGATGAGTCTACAGTAAGGGAAAGGGGTGAGAGGAAACGAAAGGTTACAAAAGAGAGGAGAAAGAGAAAGCGAAAGTAGAAGAGGAAAAGTAGAGGAGAGAAGAAAGAGAGGATAGACGAGGAGAGGAGATGTAGTGAGGAGAATGGACAACGATTCGAGGAGAGATGAGGAAAAAGAACAAAAAAGAGAAAAGAGGAGGAAAACGAGAGGAGAGGAGAGGAGGAGACGAGAAGACGGAAGTGGAGAGTAGAGTAAATGTAGTTCCGTTTCTAGGATCTTACAGATACGACGACGCATATATTAACAATAACAACTATTTATTACTGCCAAAACGGTAAGATACAAAATTGTACAAATTTCTATGACGTCTTCACCTCGAGACCGCCATTCTACCGGATATCCACAGACTATTCAATCCCGCGTAAAGTGAGCATAGTTGCCAGTCTGCAACATTCCCCCCTTTGCGAACATTACGCGCTAACAATAGTATTTCTACTTTTACACGTACACTAGCTAATACTAAATTATTTTACATGTATATGCCCTTACATATTTTCTCCATTTTTGATTTAGTCACATTTTTAGTTAGTATATCAGCTTCTAGATTTTCTGAATTTACATGTTGAAGATACACATTCCCATTTGCTACATCCAGTTTTACAAAATTATATTTTCTATTTATATGTTTAGTTCTTGCCTTTACATTGTTACTTGAGATCCAATCAATTGCTGATTTGCTATCAGTTTTAACAATCACTGGTCTATTTACAAAATTTCCAACATCTAATTCTGATATTAAACTTATGACCCATTTTATATCACACAAACCTTCACATAATGCAATCAGTTCTGCCTCACAAGTAGACAAAGCAACCAAATTCTGTAATTTGCTTTTCCAGCTGATGACTGAGTTTCCAACCTTGACAAGATAGCCAGTACGAGATTTTGCTTCTACTGTTGTACTCCAACTTGCATCCGTGCATAATTCAAGCTTACCACCTTCACTTGAAAAATTTAATGCATAATTGCACGTACCTTTCAAATATCTATATACTCTTTTTACTGCTGCTAGATGTATTTCCCTTGGATCTTTACTATACCTTGACAATTGACTCACACAAAAAGCTATATCTGGTCTTGACCCTACAGATAAATACATAAGTGAGCCTAGCATTTGTAAGTACTTTGTTTTATCAACTGGTTTTGACTCTTCAAAATTATGCAAATCTTGGTTCAAATCACCTGGTGTTTTCACTGGATTACAATCATGAAGTTCATACTTCTTTAATATTTTTGAAATATAACCCTTTTGTGACAACTGATAACCTTCTTCAGTTACAATTATATCCATACCCAAAAATGAACTTAAGCTATTATTCTCTTGAATTACAAAATATTTCTGAATTATTTGCATTATCTTATCTATGCTTTCATTATTTGGACCTACTACCAAAAAATCATCAACATATACTCCTATGTACAAAAGTTCTTGTCCTGTCAGTTTATAGATACAAGGATCACATTCCAATCTTTTGAAACCTATTTTGGTGAGAACTTCGTTCAGTTTCTCATTCCAACAAAGACCTGATTGTGGTAACCCATACAAACTTCTTTGTAATTTACAAACTTTGTTTTTATGCCTATCTTCCATGAACCCTTCTGGTTGTTCCATGTATATTTCTTCCCTTAAATTACCATATAAATATGCAGTTTTTACATCATAGAGTTTTACTTTCATTTTGTAATGTGCTCCCACAGTTAACAATACACGTACTGATTCCATTCTTATTACTGGTGAAAACGAACTCTCATAATCAAGGCCTTCTCTCTGTCTGCAACCAACTGCCACCAATCTTGCTTTTCTTTTGTATATTGTCCCATCCATGTTCTCCTTTGTACTAAATACCCATTTGCTTCTTACAACCTTCATGTTCTCCTCTCTGGGAACTAATGTCCAAACATTATGTGATTCCAATGCTTGCATCTCTTCGTTCATTGCAATCTTCCAATTTTCACTGTACGCTGAACTCATAGCTTCATCGAAGGTTTGTGGTACAATATCTTGTGCAAAATTTGTTTGTTCTCTTGCTTTTATCCTCTCAGATCTTTTCACACCTAGACTTTTAAGTTGATCTTCATTTCTTTTCAAATTTTCTTTGTGTCTTGTTTTTAACACTTCGTTTGTTTCTCCTTTCTTCCGTCCACTTCTTTTTTTGGCTCCACTGTCTTCTATGGTTAACTCATCTGTTTGTATTTCTTCTGGTAGATCTTCAGGTGTTAAGTCAAGAAATATGTCCAGTCCTCTTTCTTCTACCTTCGATTCATGCAAATGGACATTGCTGTTGTCATATTGCTTACTTTCCCTGTCTTCATCATGTTTATACTTCAAGTTGTTGAATTCTAGTTGCTCTTCCAAATTACAATTCATCAGTAAGCCTCCACAGTTTCTTTCATCGAACACAACGCTTCTAGCTTCATGTATTTGTTTTGTTTTGGGGTTGTACAGCCTGTATGCTTTCCTTTTTCTGGAATACCCAACAAATATTTCCTTTTCTCCCTTTGGTTGAAATTTGCTTCTACACTTCTTCGGAATGTATCTGTATGCCACACATCCATATACTTTCATATGTTTTACTGTAGGCTTCCTTCCCGTCCATCTTTCCATTGCAGTTTTTGTGCCACCATCCTTGGTAGGTATACAATTTTTGATGTACGCTGCCGTTGCAACCGCTTCAGCCCAAAATTCTATGGGTAACCTTGCATCAATTAACATTGTTCTTCCCATATCTAGTAGTGACCTGTTTGCTCTCTCAGCAATACCATTACTTTGTGGACTGTATGGAACAGTTAACTGGTGATCAATACCTTCTTTGTTAAACAACTCTTGAAATTTACTGTTAACAAACTCAGTACCATTGTCTGACCTTACACTTTTTATACAATTGTTAGCTTCCTTTTCATATTGGCTTTTAAATTTTACAAAGTAATCAAAAGCTTCATCTTTAGTTTTGAGAAAGTATACAAACACCCTTCTACTGTAAGTATCTACAATAACATACATGTATTTAGCACCCCCCAATGACTCTTTTTCTACAGGTCCACATAAATCCATGTGTATCAAATCTAGTGGTTTCTCACATACATCATTGCTTTGTTTAAAAGGAAGTTGTACAATTTTTCCTTTTGTACATGCATCACACAATTCTAATTTTTCTGAAGTTTGCTTAAAATCTAAATCTCTTACCATATCACTGTCCTTCATTTTATTTAAATATTTTTCATTCAAGTGACCTAATCTTCTGTGCCACATGTATTTTTCATTGTTTACATTAGTTTCCATACTTAAGCATGCATCCTTACAATGACTTACATCTGATCTTACATAAGTTTGTAATGTGTACATACGATTCTTTTCCTGTGCTTCTGCCACTAACATGCCATTTTTGTCAATTATCCTTGCACTATTTTTGGAAAACAACACTTCATTATCATGATTCACCAAACCTCTAACTGACAATAAATTCAAACGCAAATCAGGTACATATAATACATCATAAATACACACATCGTGAAGTTGGCCATCATTTGTGACTGTTGATACCTTAATGTCACCTTGTACTTTGGCCTCCATCGATTTTCCTTCCTCCGCAAGTTGCACTTCACTTTGCACTTCTCTTCTATTTATCAGCCAGTCTTCTTTATTTGTCATGTGAGATGTACAACCAGAATCTATACACCATACCTGCACTTCTCTTCTGTCTTCCTGCATGTCGTATACACTGTAAGCAGCTTCCATGTTGTCTTCGCATGTGAATCCCGTCTGTTTCATTTTTCCCTTCACTGTTTTAGATGTAGATGCAGAGGTAGACGTAGAAGGTCTCCTAACTTGAGCTTTCCCACCTTCTTTATTATGCCAACATTCTTTCGAAAAATGTCCTACTTTTCCACACGTCCAGCATCTTCGCACAGCTTCTTTATTTTTCCAATACTTCTTATCCCGTGCCTTGTATGCCTGTTCGGATTTTTCATTGTAGTCCATTTTATGCAACCTAACCTCTTCTTCTTTTAAGGTATCTTGCACTTCTTCAATTGTCGCACCCCTTTGTGCTCGTAATACTGCTGCGACGTTTTCATACTTTTGATGACCACCCCGTACAATATGATACACTACTTCTCGTGTCGTAATTGGTTGACCCAATGCAGCACTTTTTGACATTATGTTTCGTGCTCTCAAAACATATTCGTCAACACTTTCCTTCTCACCCATTTTTATATTCTTCATTTCCACACCTATATCTATTATTTTGTCCTGTATGTTTCCCGTGTGAATGCGTTTAAGTTCATCCCACACTGTTTTTGCACATGTCTCGTTAATGAACAGTCCAGCCTGGTCGGGGGATAAAGTAACGACTATGACACCAAAAGCTTCGTCATTTTTCTTTTCCCAAACAATTCTAGCTTTTTCTTCTGTTGGTTCATCATTCAATATTGCATCCTTGTACAATCCCTTACTTCGCAGCACTGCACTTACCTTTAGTGCCCAGACATGATAGTTGCCATTGTTCAGTAATTCTATCTTACTCACGTCTGCCATTCTGCTAACCACGAGGCTGCTACCACTGTAGTTCCGTTTCTAGGATCTTACAGATACGACGACGCATATATTAACAATAACAACTATTTATTACTGCCAAAACGGTAAGATACAAAATTGTACAAATTTCTATGACGTCTTCACCTCGAGACCGCCATTCTACCGGATATCCACAGACTATTCAATCCCGCGTAAAGTGAGCATAGTTGCCAGTCTGCAACAGTAAAGGAGAGAAAAAGAGAAGAACGAAAAAAGAGAGAATAGTGCAGTGGAGTCGGAAATCTAAGACAGGAAAGGAGATAAGAGGAGTGGAGAAGAGTGGGATGGAGATAAGATGAGAGAAAAGTAGGGAAGGCGATATGAGATAAAAGCAGAACGGAAAGAGGGGAGAGAAGAAGGAGAAGGAACTGGAGAGAAGAGGTAGTTGCAGAAAATATCGTCTGAGCGTCAAGAATGGATGCATTGGTCAAATTATCGACATGAAACATTCAATAACATTTTGAAATGTACTGGAGAATATATTAGATCGGTGCGAAATGCCTTTTGGCTGAGTTCAGAGCAAATTAAAATCTTCCATGTAAGATCTTTGATTTTACCTGCGATTACACCACTAAAAAAATGAATGTAATTTTTAATATTTATAAGAATTATTCAATTTTTCCCCACTTCTCGGTTCGTTGAAATGGAGATTTTGTAATTCAATATTTCCCCTCCCCCCCATCGTTAATTCCAAACTGAATCATTCCGTTTCACACGGCGTGGACAATGAACACAATTGGATATGTCTAAAACTTACGAAAATTTTCTGTCACCGGAAGGGTTTGAACCTACGACCATCAGATTGACAATCCTGAACGGTAGCCACTACCCTACAAGCTTTAGCTCCTTAAACAAGGTAGAAGAACCACTACACCACGCCTTAACCTTCGAATGAAACAACATTTT
Source organism: Lepisma saccharinum (assembly GCF_977018435.1). Classification (NCBI taxonomy): domain Eukaryota; kingdom Metazoa; phylum Arthropoda; class Insecta; order Zygentoma; family Lepismatidae; genus Lepisma; species Lepisma saccharinum. The sequence goes on along the minus strand of NC_139250.1, from coordinate 63,539,602 downwards.
TTTTTAAGTATTCTGTCCCTCCAATATTGTAAATGTCGTTTGGTATACGTGTAGTTGAACTTTTACTTTAATTTTGATTTGCTTTCTTGTAGTATAACCGATATCTTCGAGAAATAATTTTCGAAGTGATTAAAAACGAGAATATTGGTAGTTGTGAAAATGCGAGTTATTTCTTCTAACTTATTATTGTGATTAGACATTATTAATGGAAAATATCTAGAGGCTTGAACATTACAGGACGATGTTCTCTTCCTGTGATACTGTAACAGACAAAATGCTTGTTTACTGATGCAAGTCTTGTGTCCAGAACAGTCTTATGAAATGTATTTGCTGTTGCGTAAGATAACACGAGGGGTGTAAGGGGTACCTTCCACATCGGCGCCCAAAAGTCAACCTCACTTCCCCGTAGTGCACCCTGGACTAAAGACTAACGAGGCTCTGGCGACTGGCCCCATGGCCAGTATAATTTTGTTTGTGTTGTCCTGTGTTTTGTCCTTATTTGTGCAGAGTGTTCTTTGCAGCCTCGGCTTTTAACAACAGTCAGAACATTTTAATCTTTTATGATTTTAATTAAGCAACGTTAGAGTTGTTGCGTGTAACGGTAAGGGGCTGGACCCCGTATAGTGTGACGGGTGCAAAATAGCCTTAGTGCTGACGCACCCAAAAATTTTAAAATCAAATCAAATCAAGATAACACGAAATAATTACACCGTGTGCGAACTACCAAATCTGTGCAACGTTATACGTAAATTTTATTCATAAAATCACTGCACATTTGACAGTGTTAGTCAAGAGAGACTCGTAGGACTCTGTGTTAAGGTTCTGGACTAAATCCTTCTAATTTTTCTTCCTCGAAGAATAACAATTTCTAAGGAAGAGCAACAGTGATGATCTTTCTTACTTCTTTTAAATGCAGTAGTGGTATTGATGATATTATAAACCCAATTTTAAGTGTAGAAAAGGCGAGGCTATTTGATTGAACAATCAGATTTGCTTACACTTAAAACAAAGCCAAGAGGGGCCTATACCCCAATTTTTCAGGTGTGATATGCTCTGATTTTTAAGAAATTCTGAATTTCTAGTGTAGAAAAGGCGAGGGCTCAACAGATATAGCTTTACCCATACTTAAAACAATGGCAAGAGGGGCTTATACTCTAATTCTTCAGGTGTGATATGCTCTGATTTTTAAGAAATTCTGGATTCTAGTGTAGAAAAAGGAGAAGCCCCTCAGACAGATTTGCCCATGTGTGTAAAAGCTACATCTGCCAGATTGTTGTCCATAAACTTGTCAAAAATATGCCCCTCTTGATATTGTTTTGGATATACTTGAAATTAAGCCAAGATGCTTATAAAACCCACACACACACCCACCCACACCCACACATATTTACTTCCGGTCCACTTCCGGTCCACTTCCGGTTTACTTCCGGTCCACTTCCGGTTTTCCTACTTCAGGTCCATTTGTGGCCAAGTTGTGGCCTATTTCAGGTTTATTTATATTGCATCATGCTGTGCAACAAATTATTATTGTTATTAAATTATTGAATTTAAACCGAGCCACGATTTTACCTACCAACTAGAAGTGTCTTCACAGAGCAGGTAAATATTTTATATACACCCCAACATGAAATATAAGGAAGATTTGATTCCAACTGCACCTCTACTCTATCAGGAAGATAAATATTTACCAAATGTTTCAATGTTAAAAAACAATCAGAATAATATCTTCCAGGAAATATAGATACCTGAACATGCAAACATATTTTGAAAGAAGAAACATTGCAAGATATATAAAATCAGACCACCTGTTGGATTGTTTTAGGGAAAAATTTGAAAATCTATCAGAGTATGATTTTTTTAAAGTGCAAAATGAAACAGAGGCAAGATGGGTACTTAACAGTGATGTTGGGTTTGGGTATGTGAGCATAGAATTGGGTTCTGAATATGATGATTTTGAATCCAATACATACTGGCATAGAATTGATGCATACCTGTTGTATTGTTATTGGGGAAAATATGTTGCTTTTTTTACAAAAAGTACTTCAAGTTTAGAAAAATTTAGGTTTTACAAATTTTTCCATGATCATAGAATTTATACAAACAGCAGGTGGCCTGTTGATGACATATCATGGGACACAACAATTTCCATACTTGATGAGGCAGGAAAATTGGATGTAAATTCTGGTTTATATTTTAATGAGTTGATTATGTACCTGCTTAAAAACAATATTAATTCTGGCTCATTCAATACAAGATGGACTTAAATAATTAGAGTTTTTACACAAAATATTTTTTTTGTAGATGGAACCTCCACCAGATTATAAGTTAAGTCCATGGATTCTGTCACACCTATTCTAATACAATTAATATCACAAGTACTATTACAAGGCACGCACCGCATAAAATCATAATTCCAAGCGATGGCATGGAGTAATTATTTTTCCACGATTCCATATCATACATACTGCAATTGGAGCTTCAACAATTCGGGACTGTGCAATATATTGTCTATAAATGTAGGAAAAATAATATTGTACGGGTTGCAAACAAAACTCCCAAAGCTTATGTGTTTCAGGTTCCTGAAATTTGAAACAGAATCCAAACTGTCTGGAAGTTCATAAAAGTGAAGCCATTCTACAAGCGGGTCTATCTCAGCTTTTGCATGATATATTTGAGCAAGAGGTGATGTGTTTATAATATTTGTTGGTATAGAGGTTTGTTCTGAGTATCTTATCAATTATGAACAGCTCTGCTGCATGTTGTGATGATGAATATCTAGTCCCTAAACCTAACAGAGCTGTGCAGTGATGTTGTTATTGGGAACAGGATTCAAATCCTACACAGATTTATGGATAGGAGTGATTGCCATGAAATTATATCTAGATCTCTGTGCAATAATGCTGTTATTGGGAATCCTACACAGATACAGATTCTTGCTGAGCTTAATAGGTGATTGTCTGCTGTTATTAGGTACAAAATTCAATTACACAGACACAGATATAATATCTAGATGCATACAGAACTGTGGTTTCTATAAATCTATACTCAGCTGTGCGGTGATGCTGTTATTGGGAACAAGATTCAAATCCCACACAGAAACAGATTTTTGCTGGGCTTAGAACTATTATGGATAGGTGATTGCCATGAAATAATATCCCTATACCTGACAGAGCTGTGCAGTGATGCTGTTATTGGGAACAATTTTAACAGAGCTGTGGTTTCCATAAATCTATACTCAATATCCCTATACCTGACAGAGAATTGAACTAGTTAGAATTGAACAATATTTTTATCACCGACAGGAATAATTATTACAAGATCACAGAACATGTGGCAAATATTATTATAGTGATAGCCCAGTATGTATACAGGGAAGTGTTTGTAACAGCAGAGCTTGAAAGTTATCATATCTTATAGGGGGGTTTGTTCTGAATATCCTATCAATTATGATCCCTGACACAGCCCCGCTGTGATTAGGGCTTTTGCTGAGATTCAGATCCCACCTCAAAACAATATGCATAGTCCCTTTCTTCTCAAGCCGGGAGGCACAGATCCTATTTCAAATCTACCTATACCGGGAACAGGCCTCAAATCTCACACAGACACAAGGCCATGCTGAGATTTTTTTTGGCAAAAAACACAATTTCATGCCACACATTGGGAGATGTGAAGAATTGGACAAGCTTTAAATCCCACACAAATACAGAGTTGAAACTGTCATGGCATAGGGATGAAATAACATCTAGACACTCAATAGATAGGAGGAATTGTTATAGTTGTTAGATGTGAAGAATTAATTATACCCTAACTGTTAGTCCCTATCTCAGAGTTGTGCTCTGTACAAATCCCACACAGGAACTGTTATGAAACTACACAGACACAGAGCCTTGCTGAGCATGAAACTGTTATGGAAATTGTTAGATGTGAAGATCTATTATAAACACAGAGCTGTTATGGATATGGAGGTGAAGAATTGAATAAAATAATATTTATACCCATCTACTCTGTCTCTAATGTTGCTGTACAAATCCCACACAGATACAAGCTGAGCATGGAACTGCTATGGAATTGTTAGAAGAGATTTGTTTGTGAAGAATAAAATAATTTTTAAATTTATATAATATCCCTATCTGCTCTACATAGACACAGAGCTGAGCATGGAACTGTTATGGAATTACACAGAGATGTTATGGATATGGATGTGAAGAATTGAACTAACAGAGCTGTGTTGTTTTTGATGTTATTAGGCACAAATCCCCACACAAACAGAGGTGAGCATGGAACTGTTAGATTTGTGAAGAATGAAATAATTTTTAATCCCTATCTCTAACAGAGCTGTGCTTGCCTCACACAGACACAGAGCTGAGCATGGAACTGTTATGGAACTGTTAGATGAGATTTGTTTGTGAGCTGATCATGGAACTGTTATGGAATTACACAGAGATGTTATAGATATGGAGGTGAAGAATTGAATGAAATAATATTTATACCTAATAACAAAAATATTGAGTATCTTCATGGTAATCACCTATCCAAAATTTGAATCCTGTTCCCAATAATTATATCACTGGTATCTTCACTCTAAGCTCAGCATTGTGCGAGGTTTTGAAGCTTGTTCCCAATAATTATATCACCGCACAGTTTTGTTCATGGCATAGTTCTAAGTTTAGCAAGAATCTGTATATTTGAATCCTGTTCCAATAACAGCATCACTGCACAGCTCTGTCAGGTATAGGGATATTGAGTATAGATTTATGGAAACCACAGCTCTGTTAAAATTGTTCCCAATAACAGCATCACTGCACAGCTCTGTCAGGTATAGGGATATTATTTCATGGCAATCACCTATCCATAATAGTTCTAAGCCCAGCAAAAATCTGTTTCTGTGTGGGATTTGAATCTTGTTCCCAATAACAGCATCACCGCACAGCTGAGTATAGATTTATAGAAACCACAGTTCTGTATGCATCTAGATATTATATCTGTGTCTGTGTAATTGAATTTTGTACCTAATAACAGCAGACAATCACCTATTAAGCTCAGCAAGAATCTGTATCTGTGTAGGATTCCCAATAACAGCATTATTGCACAGAGATCTAGATATAATTTCATGGCAATCACTCCTATCCATAAATCTGTGTAGGATTTGAATCCTGTTCCCAATAACAACATCACTGCACAGCTCTGTTAGGTTTAGGGACTAGATATTCATCATCACAACATGCAGCAGAGCTGTTCATAATTGATAAGATACTCAGAACAAACCTCTATACCAACAAATATTATAAACACATCACCTCTTGCTCAAATATATCATGCAAAAGCTGAGATAGACCCGCTTGTAGAATGGCTTCACTTTTATGAACTTCCAGACAGTTTGGATTCTGTTTCAAATTTCAGGAACCTGAAACACATAAGCTTTGGGAGTTTTGTTTGCAACCCGTACAATATTATTTTTCCTACATTTATAGACAATATATTGCACAGTCCCGAATTGTTGAAGCTCCAATTGCAGTATGTATGATATGGAATCGTGGAAAAATAATTACTCCATGCCATCGCTTGGAATTATGATTTTATGCGGTGCGTGCCTTGTAATAGTACTTGTGATATTAATTGTATTAGAATAGGTGTGACAGAATCCATGGACTTAACTTATAATCTGGTGGAGGTTCCATCTACAAAAAAAATATTTTGTGTAAAAACTCTAATTATTTAAGTCCATCTTGTATTGAATGAGCCAGAATTAATATTGTTTTTAAGCAGGTACATAATCAACTCATTAAAATATAAACCAGAATTTACATCCAATTTTCCTGCCTCATCAAGTATGGAAATTGTTGTGTCCCATGATATGTCATCAACAGGCCACCTGCTGTTTGTATAAATTCTATGATCATGGAAAAATTTGTAAAACCTAAATTTTTCTAAACTTGAAGTACTTTTTGTAAAAAAAGCAACATATTTTCCCCAATAACAATACAACAGGTATGCATCAATTCTATGCCAGTATGTATTGGATTCAAAATCATCATATTCAGAACCCAATTCTATGCTCACATACCCAAACCCAACATCACTGTTAAGTACCCATCTTGCCTCTGTTTCATTTTGCACTTTAAAAAAATCATACTCTGATAGATTTTCAAATTTTTCCCTAAAACAATCCAACAGGTGGTCTGATTTTATATATCTTGCAATGTTTCTTCTTTCAAAATATGTTTGCATGTTCAGGTATCTATATTTCCTGGAAGATATTATTCTGATTGTTTTTTAACATTGAAACATTTGGTAAATATTTATCTTCCTGATAGAGTAGAGGTGCAGTTGGAATCAAATCTTCCTTATATTTCATGTTGGGGTGTATATAAAATATTTACCTGCTCTGTGAAGACACTTCTAGTTGGTAGGTAAAATCGTGGCTCGGTTTAAATTCAATAATTTAATAACAATAATAATTTGTTGCACAGCATGATGCAATATAAATAAACCTGAAATAGGCCACAACTTGGCCACAAATGGACCTGAAGTAGGAAAACCGGAAGTGGACCGGAAGTAAACCGGAAGTGGACCGGAAGTGGACCGGAAGTAAATATGTGTGGGTGTGGGTGGGTGTGTGTGTGGGTTTTATAAGCATCTTGGCTTAATTTCAAGTATATCCAAAACAATATCAAGAGGGGCATATTTTTGACAAGTTTATGGACAACAATCTGGCAGATGTAGCTTTTACACACATGGGCAAATCTGTCTGAGGGGCTTCTCCTTTTTCTACACTAGAATCCAGAATTTCTTAAAAATCAGAGCATATCACACCTGAAGAATTAGAGTATAAGCCCCTCTTGCCATTGTTTTAAGTATGGGTAAAGCTATATCTGTTGAGCCCTCGCCTTTTCTACACTAGAAATTCAGAATTTCTTAAAAATCAGAGCATATCACACCTGAAAAATTGGGGTATAGGCCCCTCTTGGCTTTGTTTTAAGTGTAAGCAAATCTGATTGTTCAATCAAATAGCCTCGCCTTTTCTACACTTAAAATTGGGTTTATAATATCATCAATACCACTACTAAATGCTTACACTTTCCTTTAATTGGGTTAAAAATAAATAAGAATATTGCTTGCATTTCTGTCATTGACGTAGACCAGAGAGACAGACAGACAGATATTACAAAATAGTTCAAATAGTTCGAGCGCCATTAAGTCATGATAATTCTATGTTGCGTACTTAGAATTATTCATACAATAAAGAACATGTCTAATTGTGAGTTAACAAAAAAAATAAAAAATAATAAAGAGACATTTTCGCATCACGATTGCAGTTCGAAAAAGTCGGGACAGGGATTGAAATAACGTACTGTCCTGACTAAATCGGTGAATCGGACGTCTGGTAGCCTTGCATCAATTATTATAAAACTAAAACCACCCAATATTGCAGCTTGAAGACTTTTGGCCAAGAAACAGATTCATTTATACAAGAGCAAAATTGAAATTTTTATACATTGTTGCATTGAACTCAAGTGGGAAAAGGGGTAAAATTAGCATGTCCTGAATTGCCTCACATATAAATAGTTATTTCATTAATATTTGTCAATGTCTTTGAAGCAGTACACAATTATCGTTAGAGTATCATAATCCATGATCTTATATATAAAAATATCCCGTTGAACGTGTGTCAATTAATTTATTTGTTTATTTTTTTTTATAAATTCCATATGCAGAATAATGTAGCCACTATATACTGCTATTACAAATAATGTTACCATGCTCTTGTTTAATAGAAGGGATTATTTTTTAAGGAACATCTAGTATGGAGGAACGAACATGGGACCGCAATGCTATCAAGAACTCTAACCAATACACTACGCCCTTTGATTTCTTGGAGCTACTGTTCCTAATTATTCTTTCGCCTCAATATTGTAAACGTTATCTGCAAAAAAGAAGTTAAATACTCATATATAGCTCTGTACTTCTAGAATTACTTTATACACATGCATTTGAAATTTAACTCTGAATTTCTTTCTTCGTATTAGTATATCTAAGCTTGCGAATATATTTTATTTGTAACTTTATAACGGTTTCATGAACATCTACGAAATAGTTCCTTATAACTTGGAATATGGTGAATAGATATGAAATGTCTTGAAATTCATTTTCGACCACTAGATTTTGGCAAGGGAATTATGTGTGATCCGTTTCCAGTTATTCATTGCTTAAACAAACGTTTTAAAACTATGTGGAATTTTCATTCTGGTATAAGTTTCTTTACTTGCTACATGTATGCGAACTACACTCTGTCCCACTTATCTCAGGAGCAGGTGAACGAAAACAAGTATCTGAGCAGCGATGAACACGTGAGAGGAATGGGATTGCGTGGAGGGAGGAAAACCACTGCAGTTAACAGCCTTCCCAGCAGCGTACCACTCGATCCCCTCTTCCCACTTCTCTTCCGCTATGCGTGGCTTTGCTCCAGAGATGCTGGGACAGGGTACAGTTAATTGTTTCTCAAAAGGTATCATCTATCTCTGTATACCACACATTTAATTCTTACTCACATGGAAAGAAAATGTCAATTTGTATTCAGGGGTAGTTTCACAGTTACAAACTATTTTGGCCTTGATGAGAAGTTTAGTGTAAGTAGGCATTTTGTTTATAATTTTGAAATTGAGGTTGTCTAAGGTTGAAATCCTCATATTTAGGGCTTGAACTCGTCACTTAAGACGTTGAAGATCGTCCTCTACTTTGTGCGTGACCTTCTTTATTTTTCTATTCATTATTCATCCTCATTGTCGCGATTAGCCAAAGGTAAAATAAGAAAAGTCCTCCTCCGTGGCCTCCGACTGCAGGACGGCATGGATTCGAGTCCGCCTATGCTCACTCTCTAGGTTCTCGGCCTGTGTATGGGACCGGTGGCAACCCACCATCGTGAAGAAATTGGGGAGCTACGAGTGAGTAGCGTAACCCGGTCTCGGAAATCTCCTATGGGGCATGTTCCTGGGTAAACAAAAAATAATCGATCAGACAATTCGATTATCGAAGGCGATAAAATAACCTCCGGTTGACCAAGTTGCCAATATAAATAAATGGAATACAGATTGTCTTCGAGCTTACATTGTTAAGAAGGAGGGGATACACGTATTACTATCCCAATAATTATTCAATACGGTTTTTTGTTTGTCAGGAATTATCACTTAAACTACTGCATGTTGAGCTGGTGCCTACCTAGCCGCCTCTGATGAAATCTACCATTCTTCAGATTCTCTTTAAAATTCGACTCTGGTCACTTGTAACGTGTTGGGTGCAGACACTGTACATCGAAGTACAGTGTTTTGCGATAAGAAGCGGCCTTGAATAGCGTGAGTGAGTCACTTTGATCGCGAGCAAGCTAGACTACCAAGCTTGTCTGCCTTAGAAAACCAAGTCTTTTTTTTCACGGTTTCCGAACGCGATTGCTATTGTAGAAGTATATATTCTCTCAAAAGAGCAAGAAAGGAAATTCGACCAATGTTCTCCCGTCGTTTAAAACCAAATATTATGTATTAAACGAAAAGTTCACGATTGTCAATAAACGGTTTAACCTATCTGAGCATAAGGTGAATGTAAATACTAAATTTAATAGAAAGGTTCTCCAAAATTTCTCTTCCACTGTCTACGTAAGGTCAGTACCCAGGGAAGGGGCCATGTGGGCCATGATTCCCCCTCGAACCCTAAAATATTTAAATGTGAACCTATAAATCAATAAATACGAAAATAACATCGTCGATTTTTGAAATGAGTAAAAATTTCAATTTTGCTCTTGTATAAATGAATCTGTTTCTTGGCCAAAAGTCTTCAAGCTGCAATATTGGGTGGTTTTAGTTTTATAATAATTGATGCAAGGCTACCAGACGTCCGATTCACCGATTTAGTCAGGACAGTACGTTATTTCAATCCCTGTCCCGACTTTTTCGAACTGCAATCGTGATGCGAAAATGTCTCTTTATTATTTTTTATTTTTTTTGTTAACTCACAATTAGACATGTTCTTTATTGTATGAATAATTCTAAGTACGCAACATAGAATTATCATGACTTTTTAATGGCGCTCGCATTATTTGAACTATTTTGTAATATCTGTCTGTCTGTCTCTCTGGTCTACGTCAATGACAGAAATGCAAGCAATATTCTTATTTATTTTTAACCCAATTAAAGGAAAGTGTAAGCATTTAAAAGAAATAAGAAAGATCATCACTGTTGCTCTTCCTTAGAAATTGTTATTCTTCGAGGAAGAAAAATTAGAAGGATTTAGTCCAGAACCTTAACACAGAGTCCTACGAGTCTCTCTTGACTAACAGTGTCAAATGTGAAGTGATTTTATGAATAAAATTTTTCGCCTGTTTACGTATAACGTTGCACAGATTTGGTAGTTCGCACACGGCTAATTATTTCGTGTTACCTTACGCAACAGCAAATACATTTCATAAGACTGTTCTGGACACAAGACTTGCATCAGTAAACAAGCATTTTGTCTGTTACAGTATCACAGGAAGAGAACATCGTCCTGTAATGTTCAAGCCTCTAGATATTTTCCATTAATAATGTCTAATCACAATAATAAGTTAGAAGAAATAACTCGCATTTTCACAACTACCAATATTCTCGTTTTTAATCACTTCGAAAATTATTTCTCGAAGATATCGGTTATACTACAAGAAAGCAAATCAAAATTAAAGTAAAAGTTCAACTACACGTATACCAAACGACATTTACAATATTGGAGGGACAGAATACTTAAAAAAAAATGTTGTTTCATTCGAAGGTTAAGGCGTGGTGTAGTGGTTCTTCTACCTTGTTTAAGGAGCTAAAGCTTGTAGGGTAGTGGCTACCGTTCAGGATTGTCAATCTGATGGTCGTAGGTTCAAACCCTTCCGGTGACAGAAAATTTTCGTAAGTTTTAGACATATCCAATTGTGTTCATTGTCCACGCCGTGTGAAACGGAATGATTCAGTTTGGAATTAACGATGGGGGGAGGGGAAATATTGAATTACAAAATCTCCATTTCAACGAACCGAGAAGTGGGGAAAAATTGAATAATTCTTATAAATATTAAAAATTACATTCATTTTTTTAGTGGTGTAATCGCAGGTAAAATCAAAGATCTTACATGGAAGATTTTAATTTGCTCTGAACTCAGCCAAAAGGCATTTCGCACCGATCTAATATATTCTCCAGTACATTTCAAAATGTTATTGAAGGTTTCATGTCGATAATTTGACCAATGCATCCATTCTTGACGCTCAGACGATATTTTCTGCAACTACCTCTTCTCTCCAGTTCCTTCTCCTTCTTCTCTCCCCTCTTTCCGTTCTGCTTTTATCTCATATCGCCTTCCCTACTTTTCTCTCATCTTATCTCCATCCCACTCTTCTCCACTCCTCTTATCTCCTTTCCTGTCTTAGATTTCCGACTCCACTGCACTATTCTCTCTTTTTTCGTTCTTCTCTTTTTCTCTCCTTTACTCTACTCTCCACTTCCGTCTTCTCGTCTCCTCCTCTCCTCTCCTCTCGTTTTCCCCCTCTTTTCTCTTTTTTGTTCTTTTTCCTCATCTCTCCTCGAATCGTTGTCCATTCTCCTCACTACATCTCCTCTCCTCGTCTATCCTCTCTTTCTTCTCTCCTCTACTTTTCCTCTTCTACTTTCGCTTTCTCTTTCTCCTCTCTTTTGTAACCTTTCGTTTCCTCTCACCCCTTTCCCTTACTGTAGACTCATCAGGGATGAAATACTAGAAAACCTATTTTTTTCTTTCAGAAAGAATTTTGTCATTTGCGATATAATAGTGATATTTTTAATAATTTTATACAATAATACTTGTTTATATTTCTTTTGCGTATTTTATAAATATCTATTGTGCATGTGGCAACCCTGAAATTGAGCCTAACTCTGCACGCAACCCACCAACGGCTTGTGTAAATTGGGTTGCCTAGTTTAAAATGTCGTTGTCCTAAAACTTTTGAGAGACACTGTACAGCGACAAAAAAATTGTTGCCGGGCAAAGTGGCCATCTGGCAATTTTGTCCGGTTTGTTTCGTGGCCGCTTTGCTCGGAATGACGCCATTACAAAAACTGTGGTCTAACGTCTAACTAAATGACTTAGCGTTTTCAAACACACATCATTTACAAGGTTATTTCACGCTGGTCATAGAGCACTAACTGTGCCTTCTTAAACCCGAAGATTCATGGCCGCAGCAACACAGTCCTTCCACCTGTCCCTATCCTGAGCAAGATCTATATACTCTTTTCCATCCCTACCGATTTCCTTTAGGTCCATCTCAACATTATCCCTCCATCTTCGTCTTGGTCTACCTACTGGTCTCTTACCATCAGGTTTCCCAACAAGAATCCTGCAAACTCTTCTTTCATCTCCCATTCGTGCCACATGGCCTGCCCACCTAAGGCTTCTTGATTTAATTATTCTAATAATATCTGGACATGAATACAAATTATGTAATTCTAAATTATGTAACCTTCTCCACTCACCTGCCTCTTGATGCCTTTTAGGTCCAAATATTTTCCTAAAGATCTTATTTTCAAATACTCTCAATTTATGTTCCTCTTTCAATGTGAGGGACCAAGTTTCGCATCCATATAATACTACAGGCAAAATTACTGTTTTGTATATTTTAACATAGAGTTTCTTAGATATTAAACGAGACGACAAAAGTTTCTGAAGAGGAAAATAACATGCATTTCCTGAATTAAGCCTGCTTTTTATTTCCTCTTTAATATCATTTTCATTTGTTAGTAGTAGTGCAGGTGGCCGGGTTCTGAAACCGAAAATGAGGCTCGGTGAGGCTCGCCTTAATGGATTTCTCTCGTAAGGCATGAGCCTCATTTTCTCGCAGTGTTGCCAGCTCACCCCAAGAATATTTCACCATGTGATATTTTACAGGCGAAGCTAACCTACAAATGGGAGTTGGCAACACTGGCAACATCAATTGCGGTTTAGTGTTGCCAACTCACCTCAAGAATATTTCACCATGTGATATTTGACAGGCGAAGCTAACCTACAGAGTAGGTCAGTGTCCCCGGTTCTGCGCCCGAAAATGGCGCTCGGTGGCGCTCGCAGTGTTGCTAACTCCTCACTTGAAAAAATCACCAAGGTTTTTGTTTTTGGGTATAACCTAACCTCAAGCAAGGAGCTGGCAACGCTTGAGGCTTTCTCGCAGTGTTGCCAACTCATCCCAAGAATATTTCACCATGTGATATTTTACAGGCGAAGCTAACCTACGAATGGGAGTTGGCAACACTGACTAGTGGAGGTAGCCGGGTTCGCCAGCATCAATTGGCGATCAGTGTTGCCAACTCACCCCAAGAATATTTCACCATGTGATATTTTACAAGCAAAGCTAACCTACGAATGGGAGTTAGCAACACTAGCAACATGAATTGCGGTTCAGTGTTGCCAACTCACCCCAAGAATATTTCACTATGTGATCTTAGACAGGCGAGGCTAACCTACGAATAAGAGTTAGCAACACTGATTAGTGTAATCAGCTCAGTTGAGCGCCATTAATTGGCGATCAGTGTTGCCAACTCACCCCAAGAATATTTCACCATATGATATTTTACAAGCAAAGATAACCTACGAATGGGAGTTGGCAATATTGACTAGTGGAGGTGCACGGGTTCACCACCATCAATTGCGGTTCAGTGTTGCCAACTCACCCCAAGAATATTCCACCATGTGATATTTTACAGACGAAGCTAACCTACAAATGGGAGTTGGCAACACTGACTAGTGTAATCAACCCGGTTCAGCGCCATCAATTGCGGTTCAGTGTTGCCAACTCACCCCAAGAATATTTTACCATATGATATTTTATTTCCAAGTCCCGGGGACACCAATGTATATCGTGATTTTTGTAAACCTCTCTCGGGAAGGATGTGCCACACACGCGCGCGCGCGCCTATCGGCAGATTACGTTTCGCGTATTTATTCGTTGCGCTGCCACAGCGTGATGAGTAAATAATGCATTTTCTCATTTTTGAAGTACGAATGCACTTTATCGTAATCTTCCAAGTCCCGGGGGACACTAATGTTTGTATATCGTGACTATTGTAAACCTCTCTCGGGAACGATGTGCCACACGCACGCGCGCGCTGGCGCCTCTTTTTTATTTCTGTATTGTGACTCAAGCAAACAAACAAATAATTTTTTTTATTTTTTTAGGATTCCTAGCCTCTAACCTCGCCAGGGTGCGTAGTGCTCAACCCAAAAAGGTTCTAACGGCTGTGGTTATGGATAACCACACCTCTGTAGAGTTTTCATGTGTTTTTTTTTTCTCTCAAACTTCCATGAAACTCTACAGAGGACCTCCGTAATGCATGCAACGTGTACTAACGACTCTAGTGTTATTTGATGTTGTAATATTTTTGGATATAGAGTTTTATTGTGAGATATGTTTATTATAATATTTTTGATGAAGATGGAGAATGTGTGTGTTATAAAAAACTAAAGTTGCATGCTTTTTTTTTCTAGTGTGTGTGTGTGCTTGATGTTCGACAGCATCTGTAACGATAAAAAAAGAATTTTATTGTTAATTTTCTCATGTAAAAACAACAAAATTTTGTGCAAATTCTGATTGTCTCGTGCTATAGTGCAAAAAAACTGATGAAAAAAAGATATTGTAACTGATAATTGGTGAAATTGACATTGTAACTGATCTGAACTAGAGAAATTCGTATTATTATTGTGCTAGCACAAAATTTTTATTGTAACTGATTGTGCAAGAAAAAGATGTTAAACCTGTTAAAACTGCTCTGTGACCCTCTCGTTCTTCACGTCGTACGCGAAAGACTTCTCTGCAATCAGGATGACGCTGCACACGGTGTCATCGGGCAAGGCTTCGTGGAACTCGCAGACGATTTTGATGTTGGTGCGATCGTTGACCACCACCTGCTTCCTCTTCGTCGTGTTGATGACGAACATCGGCCTGCGGATTTTGAATTCGCTGGGCGTGTAGTACATGTCCACGTTTCCCTCGGTCACGCGCTTGTAAGCCGTGTAAGCTTCGTAAAGTTTGAGGTAATCGTCTTTGGTCATGTCGAGGTTGTAATTCTCGCGCGGGAACACTTCGTTGCGTCCATTCTTCAGATAAATGTTCTTGATCTTGCAGTCGTCGAACTTGCTGGAATCTTTTTCCTGGTTGTTATCGCGCCCGGTCTGAAAGAGTACCACGACGAAATCTGGCATGTCGAACTGTATGTTGTTGAACTGAGTCGTCACGTCGAATTCCATGTGACTTCCCGACGCCAACTTCTGTACGCACTGGTAACCGTGAAAGTGAATCGGCACCTGCGGACTCTTCAAGATCTCCGCTTTGTACTTGAGGGCGTAGTTCGTCTCGTATTCCACGATCGGCATTCTCAATTCCATGCTTCGGATGACGCACTTGGCTGCTTCGGGTAATGTGTTGGCTATCGGCGTGCCGTCGGCGTTCAAGTTGGTGTATCGCATCAGTGCGCCGTTGTCGTTGGCCGCTCTTCGAAACGTGACGCGCAATCCTCCCTTCCACATGATCTCTTTGTAGTCGGAGAAGAATCCCGGCAGCAGACGCATGGGAAAGAGCACCGTGTGACTTCTCGTCGATATTTTTGTTCCCGCTTCGAATCCTCCCGCTTGATAGTATGCCGCGTCTGTTTTGGATAATTTCAATGTTCCCACTGCCGTCGACGTGATACCTGGATAATCGATTCTGTCGATGACGGTGTTGTGTTTCCTCACCTCCACCTGCGAGAACAGGTGAGGCACGAAGTTGTCCACGAGTTTCAAATTTGCATTGGGTGGAAACGCTTCTCCGCTTTCTTTCTTCACTACGTCGAATTGAAGGTAGAGGTCCGCTCTGTGAGGATGAACAAACCCGTCCCCTACGTCCACGTCGTATTCGATCTCCCTGTTCGCTTCGTTGAGATTAGCGAACGTGCGACGGTTGGGAGGGAAAGATTGCAATTCGTAACTTTCGATTTGTTCCATTTTTACTATGTATGGTTATTTATTATACGTTGATCTCCACGATGGCTGTCGTAGTGGCACCTGCGAAATCCACCACCTCGTCTTTCTCGTTCGTCACTACCAACTCTATGTCGTCTATGCGGTTGCGACATACTGGAAAATAGATCGGCGAAGAGGGTGTGTAGATGATCGGTTCCATGAATTCGGAATTGGGTTTGAATGTGGCGATGATTCCCGTCTGCTTGTGACTTCCCAGCAACTCCCCGTCCGAAGATTTAGTGATCATGCCTTCCGCCACGTTACAGTGAACGTTCAGAGTCTCTATGGCCAGAAATTTAGGAATGTTTGCTGCCGTGTGCTTGATGCCAGCTTCGAGTTTTGTGTTGTTCTCGAAACCTAAAAGTTCTCCCATGGTGCCCAGGTCCACGGTCTCCGTCGCCGACACGATTTCCACTCTGTGCGTGACCGAATTTTGAGAAAGGTACGTGCCTTTGGGTAATTGAGCTTGCAAAGTGGAAAGATTGTATTGACCTGGCGTGACGACGATGTGTTCGCTTCCGACGCTAATTTTGTTGTTGTGATGCGTGACGTTAGGTATGAGGTACATGCTGTAGAATGCACGCAAAGCTACGGATTTAGGATAGACGATGTCGTCGTGCAGCGTGAGTTTCAAGATTGAAGATTCGCTCGTGAGATGGAACACGCCCATCGTGTTTAAGATTCCACAATGCTTTCTGAAAATGTTCCACCGACGGGTTATTTATTTTAGACATGTATGCGAGAACAGAAAGGCAAAGGTGGCCGCAGTTAACATCGGTGAAACCCTGGATGCGTTTGTCATTGTAGTAGAGGTTGGCAACACTGAGATACTTCACCAACCTGGCAGGTGGTGTGCCACCGAACGAATCGAAAACAAATGCATTGTTATCGTTAATTTTGAGGTAGCATATCCAATGTGTACCAGGATTTTTGTAACTGTCCAGGTTGACCACGCCATACTCCTTTTTCTTCACAGCAGAGGGTAGAGAATCGGACATGAAAACACCCCTGAAGTTTCTTATTCCCAACAGTTCGATTAGAGATTCAATATCGAAGTTGGACAGGGCTTCTTCTTTTTTTTATATTTTTTCAAAGCATCGAGGTTGCTTTTTTGCTTTTTGGTTATACCTTTCCCCTTCTTCTCCATAGCCAGATTGTGACGTTTTTGTTCTTCCAGTTCCGCCTTGTTCTTCTTCGAGTCGATGACGGTTTTCGCGATGGCGGCGCTTCCGCCGGCCAAACTTCCAACGGCCCCCAATGCTGCCAGGATGGCCGGGATGCTGAATATGAAACCTCCGATTTTTTGCTGTTTCCGCGAACGCTGCAAGCGTCTCAATTGAGGTGTGCTGAGAAGTAATTTCATTCCGTGTCCTTTCGTCAAGCAAGAACGTTTCTTCTCGCGTTGTTTCTTGGTGAGTAACCCATCGAGGGCACCTAGATTTTTCAGATTGGAGTATGGTATCTGGTACACGACACCCTTGGGCTTCATGTTGATGCTCTATATGTTATCTTCACGGTATGTTATTTATATATATGTTCTGAGATTTTTTTTGTTTTGTGTAATTTTTTTCGGTATGTTATTTATATATAAATGTTCTGAGATTTTTTTTGTTGCGTGTAATTTTTTTTTAAGGATATACTCCGCGCAGAGCCCTTACACAAATTCTATTACGTGCTTTGTTTTCTTACCAAGAAGTTCCTTTGTACCCTTGTACACGATTTGAGTTTTGTTCTCGATTAAAATAGCTAGCTTCTCGTCGGATAACATGTTAGCGTATCGATCTGGTAAAAATAGACTGTATTGTGCGTTGAGCAACAGACGCGCCTTGGGACCATACTGGGTAGAAACAATTGAACCGGAAGTTATCGTGTAAGGTTTGTCCACTTCCAATTCCTGAATTTTTACATACTCTACTGACAAATTTAGCATTTGTTTTAATGCTTGGAGGTCACTCATTTTTTCAGTCGTCATATTGAAGAGAAATTTTCAGTGTGTGTGTTAGAGAAATTTAATTTTTTTTCACAATGTGTGTTATTTATATATACACTGAAGATTATTTTTTTTTCACGATGTGTGTTATTTTATATATATTTTTTTTTTCACGAGATTTTTGTATCGAAGATTTTTTTTTGTCTGTGTTAGAGGAAGAAAGTTTGTGCTTCGGAAAATGCGATGATGTGCGTGATGATATCTTCCGTCTCTTGTTTCGACTTATGCCAATCATCTGTGAATCGTCTTCTCCCCTGCCTCGCCTCATGCAGTTCATCTAACCTATTGTTTAATTTTTCCCCTGCGGCCGAAAAAAGAGTGTCGAGATCGTCGCACCTCATGCCGCTAATTTCCCGAAGATAATCCTTGACAGCCATTTCACAAGGGATGCGAAATTCCGGCGTTGATCTCGCTATGATCAAAAATTTTCTTATATCCTCACAATCTCCGTTTACTGCATGTTTGAATATTTTACACAGTAGTTCGTGTGGCAAGTCGGTTATACCAGACATGATGTTTTTTTTTTACTGTATGTTATTTATATACCCCACCCAAGTTTTTGTTTTGTGTTCATGGCTATGGTGGTGCCCAGTGCTGCAACTCTTTCTCCCAGCGATGCGTCTCTGCTGACGAATCTTTCGAAAGCTGCGTGCTCTAACTTTCTGTCTGCTTCGTGACGTGCATCTAGATCGGTACGAGTGGTGTTGTAGGCGATGTCGTGATCTTTGCATGCGGCGTCCAACGGATTTACACCCTTGTCTCCTCTCTCCAATCTTTTTTCGAGTTTGGTACCCGGTCCGCAGTACTGGTAGCCGGGTAAATGCATCTCGAAAGGTAACTTGTTGATGATGTCGTTCACGAGTCCCTTTCCTTCGACCATGTTCCAGAATCTCGGAGGCAGCGTGTTGATAATTTTAATGAGGTAACCTATGCCCTTGTCGTCGTTCACGATGAAGTTGGAAAGTTTGGCGCTGATCATGTCTACGATGCCTACCTTCTCGTTGTAGAAATTACGATTGCCTGCATTCTCCTCTCCTGCAATAACCAACAATCGGTCTATGAGCTTGCGCACGTCGTCCACCCAAACGAACTCTTTGGGTAGGGTGTTGTAGAGTTTGACGCCGCTGCCTGTTTTGACCTGGTTCCATATCGGCTTGATGAGATTTCTGTACTTCTCGCCGCTGCTGGATTTGACCCTATTCTGCGAGGCGTCGTTGTTCTGGTACAAGGCATCCGTCATGATCAAAATTTCCTTGTAACTCTGGTAATCTTCGTCGGTATAATCTTTCGGCTGCTTTTTGGCAACGAGTTCCCACAGTCCTACCGTACCCGGATACCTGTTCCAACTATCCTTCTCGCCTAAATTAACTTTAATGTCGTTGCCTTCGAAGGTCACCTTCGATTTTCCAATCTTCCAAACCACACCGCCGCCCTCGTTGCTCTCCATGCTCGGATACAATCCGAACACTTCATCCTTGTCGAATTTCCCCGTGCTCAGGTAGTCTCGTGCCAAAGGCCCCAACTCGATCTTATCCAAAGACGACGACGTGCTACCTATGGCTTGACGTTGTGCCGGTACGTCCTTCAGTTCGAACGGCGTCGAAGGAATGCTCGAAATAGGCGTGGGTACGGCGTAACTTTTAGCTGCAAGTGGTACGAGTTCGTTGATCAAATTTTTATTTTGTTCCGTGACGCCTTTAATTTCTTTACCTAGATCGCTGATGGCGTCGATCACAGGTTGATCTTGACGTTTCTTCTCTTCGTAGAATCCGCGATTCTCGGATTTCCAACCTTTGAAGCGTTTCGCGAGGTAATCGCGGAGCTTGAGATTTTCGTCTTCGATTTTTCGTTTCGTCATAACGTTATTTATACACGTCGTTTCTCACAACGTTGCAACGTTTAGAAAGTCGTTGATTTTGTTTCTGTATTTTCCGTCGTTGGGTTTCCTTGTCATGTCGATCGTTGCGAATCCGAAATCGTCACTGTTCCAACAGTGGGAGCAGCAGCGTTCCGAAAATTGATTGTAGTTCATGTCTCCGCCTACGTAGTCATCGTACGCGTGCTTGAGGTTGGTGTGATCTTGACG
The DNA here is from genome assembly GCF_977018435.1 of Lepisma saccharinum. Lineage (NCBI taxonomy): Eukaryota > Metazoa > Arthropoda > Insecta > Zygentoma > Lepismatidae > Lepisma > Lepisma saccharinum. The sequence continues at coordinate 63,519,502 of NC_139250.1, read as the reverse complement.
AAACAAACATATGAAATTAGCGTTGTCGCGTACTAACTGTTTTGGAATTTTGGAAAACGTTTGAGCTAGGAAGAAGCAATCCATTCCTTTGTGACGACCTTGCGTGAAAAAGTTGCGAATTTCATTTTGATTTTCCAGGATGACATCGTCGAACACAACGACTGAATTTTCACGACAATCGTCGAGTGGTTTTATTTCCGAAGAGAACGTTGCAATGTCCAGACCATCGTACAGTTTCATCAGTTGCTGGTATTTGGATTGCTCCAAACTTTTCGAGAACACGTACAGGTGCCTGTTCTTCCAATCTAACCAATTCGGTGCGAGGAGAAAATTGTCCACGAGCAGTGTCGTTTTCCCACACCCTGAAGGACCTACGATCAGACAGCGGATGCTGTCGGGAAGCAACTCGCCGTTCTTTTTTCTCGTTTGACTTTCTGAATCAGGTAGACGTTTCACGACATTCCACGCACTCATAGAATCACTTCGTTTGAATCGATCCAACTCGTGTCCGGAAGTCCCAGCCATTTCACCAAAAGTTTGTCGCCTCTCTTACGCAAAACTTTTTCGATAAGGTACGTGTCGGGGTATTTAGTTTTAGAGAGTTCCTCCTCGTAGAAGCGCCCCAATAAAATTTCACCGCCACTGTCCTTTATTATATACGTGTGACGGTTTCCGGGTAGAACTCGAACCACGGTAAAAAGTTCCGTGCTCCAGTTTCGTGTGAAACCCCTGTCGAACGTTTGCTTCAATTTACTGACCCTCACCTCGTCTCCAATTTTGTATTTAGGTTTTTTTGTCGTGGGTGTGTACTTTGGACAGTAAACGCTGGAAATTAATCGCTGCTCGTCGGACTTGGTAACGTCAGCTGGCTTCATGCCTATCGTTCCGTGCACCGTGTGATTATAGTCGTTAACGAGTTTCGGAAGAATGGTGACCCACTTGTAGCTTCCCTGAAGCGTGAAGCGTGACCACATGCGCGATTTCAGAGTGCGATTAAATCTTTCCACGATGCTGGCTTTGATGTGACTGAAAGTCGAATAATGTCGAATGTCATGTTTTTGAATAAACTTTTGGAATACGGCATTGTAAAATTCTTTACCGTTGTCTGTTTGCAAAAACCGTGGTCGTCTGCCGCCGCTTTCGCGAAAAATTGTCTTGAATGCTTCCGTGACGCACGTCCCCGTTTTCGCCTTCAAAGGTAGAGCCCATGCGAATTTCGAAAATGTGTCTATGACGGTGAGGAGGTACTTGTTGCCCTTGTTCAATTTATGTACGTTTTTTAGATTGCCGCTGCTCATCTCCACGAGGTCACTTTGCCAGAGGTCATCGATGCCCTTGGTTACCACCGCCAAACGTTCGTAGTTGCGGCGTGCAGGTTTATGCAATTCTTGGACGATGGCTTGCCTAGACATTTTTTAGAGATTACGTTTGAAGAGAAGCACCAGCGTGATGGGATTCAAAGAGGGTGGCACCTCACCTGTGTTTTGAACGATCAGCTTATCGCCGGCACTCACGTCGAAAACGGTAAGATCTTCGTCTTCGTGTATTTCATATACGTTGCGCGTTTCGTTCCAACGTGCCAGAGGAATGTTTCCTGCTTTCTGAACACCACGATTCGATATTAAGGTCATGGTGGGAACGCTAGCTTTTCTGCCGTGAGACCAGTACGAAAATTCGTTTATCTGAATCGTGCCATCGAGGAGAAACTTGTAGTACGGATGATAAGGATGCAACATGTACAGTTTGTTACCTTCGACGAACGTGGAGATTCTCTGTTGATTGGGTACGCTGTTGATTTCGATGGCTTGCAGAGAATGCAGTTTAGCGAATTTAGTATCGACGCTAACGAGGTTGCTGTGAAGCTGCCCCAGTGTATTTTGTACGGGCAACAAATGCTCGACTATGGTATCCGTTACGGTAGAAAATGACGGTTTGATTTTCACTTCCACGTTCAACTGCTTGTAGTTTTCGTTAAGTTCTTGTAACTTGGCACCGAAAGAGGCCAGCGTCGATTCCTGCGTGGATTCCAGCACTCCAACTTGATCCCTGATGTTGACGACAATACTCTGAAGGTTCTCGACTTGATTCAATTTCGAACTTTTCTCGGTGAGATCGTTCACGATGCTTCGCATCTCGGTAAACTGCGTGTGAAGGTCTGCGACGCTCTGCGAAGTGGGCAGCGTCGACACCAGCGAAGCAAGTTCGTCTCGAATCTGTTCCACGTTCGCCGTTTCCGTTTCTAGTCGTTTCAGCATACGTGATATGTTCCTTTTTAAAGCGTGTAATTCTTTGGAGGTGGGGAGATTGGCCACCCTACTCTCGAGATCGCTCAACGAACTTTTGATGTCGCTCGATTCGGATAGTGCCGTCACCGCCGTTTTCAATTTTTCCAAATCTTCGCTCGAAGGTACGCTCGTCCGTAACGATTCCAAGTCACCCTGTATGTTGTCCAGCACGTGATGAAAATGAGCAAGATTGGACTCGACGTTCAAATTTTCTAAATATTCGATCTTCTGCTGAACCGTGCTTAACGTGTCTTGAATGCTCGTTAACGCGTTCGCTTCAGCGTGAATATTTTTAATTTCTTCGTTGATCAACTCCAGAGACGCCTGAAGCGTAGCGATGGTGGTTTGAATGTGTTCGAAATCTTGATAAGCCTCCAATTGAATTTTTATGTTCGCAACGCTTTTGCCGATGACCTGCAGTTCGTCTGACGATGGTAGGTTCGTCATTGTATCTTCCAAAGTCTGTAACTTGGATTTAATTTCTTCCAACGTGCCGGTGAATTCTTCTTGTAATTTGGAAACAACGACATGCAAGCGTTCTACATCAATATCCTTCACGACAGTTTGAAGTTCAGAGAAATTCTTTTCGATTGCGGAAGTTCGTTCTTCGATTTCGAGTTTCAATTTTTCCAAATCTTCATTTTTCGATTGAAATTGCTGTAATTTGGCCAAATCATTTTGAAGCGAATCCACGCTCAACTGTATATTTTGAACGCTGTCGTAAGAAGGTACGTCGACATAATTTTTTATGAGCGTTTTCAGTTCGGAATCGATTTTCAGAATAGGGTCGAGACATTGCGTTTGGAGCGTAGCGATCTCGGACTCTAAACTTTTGTTTAAGGTCTCCTGCAAAGCGATCAAATCGCTCCTCAACTTTTTAATTCGGACGTCCAACATGAGAATCTCTTCTGCGTGGTCTACACGCTTGGTGTTGCCGAAAATATCGTTAGGCATTTTGGTTAACGGTTATTTATAATAGGATAGACGATTCGTAATTCTACGAAGAGAGGAACGAGTTTGTCGTAATCTCCCAGGAGTTGAACGTAAAGATAATCTCCTGCGGAAACATCGTACGTAATGTTAGAAAGCATCTTGTCGTGCTTGATTCGAAAAATGTTTTTGCCGGTAGATATTTTGATTTCGCCTACGTTTTCCGGATTCACGGTGATTTGAAGTTTCCCACCGATCGGAATTTCGTAAAAATGTAAATTGTTGTTGAAGATGTAAAAAGTTTTGCCGACGTCTTCATCCAATTTCGTCCAAATGCTGTTGAGATGAATGATCAACAGACCGTTGAGTTTAGGTAACACGGAAGGTAAGACTTCATGATCTGGTATGGACGGTGCAGTTTCCATGATGATTTTTTTTTTGAAACCGAACAAGTTCATAGGCATGCTGGTTTATTTGCACTGTGTGCAATTCTTATTTATTTCTAAACGACGATGTCCCCAAGGCAATGTGTGGATTCCACACTCGAGGACGCACCTCTTGTCGTCGTTGGGATCCAGGGCAATCTTCCTCACCTTGTTGGTGGTCAACACATGGTCGACGCTCTGGATGCGCTGTTCTGCTCTTAGAACCGACGACCTGGTTTTGAGGCAATCCACGAAGTCCTCGAATGTGAGATGCTCCCGAACCACCTGTCTGCCGACACCCTTGGCCTTTTTGGTAACGCTGCCCTCGGCTTTGATGGTATAGGCCTTGGCGCGAAGACCTGCAAACTCGAGAATCACGTCTCCGTCCTTCTCATCTTTGAGTTTGCCAGGCTCTTTTTTGTTGCGGGCCAGGATGCCGTACTGGTTCGGCTGGGGATAGCCCGAGGTGTCGAAGAGGTTAACCAAAGATGGAACTGTGGCTATATCCCCGTATGCGTCGGCTGTGCGAACGTGGTACACCAAGCTGTCCGTGTCCGTGTAGAGAAGCGAGATGTTGTGGCCGTAGTGTGGACGTAATATATCGTAGTACGTCTCGAACATGTGGAGCTTGCTCAGATCCAGAACAGTGGCTCCAACGTAGATGGGCTTGGTGAGCCTCACCTCACCTTGCTTCATGTGAATCAGAGCCAGCTGCTCGTTATAGATTGTTCGAGACTTGAACAATGGACTTGCGACAAGCTGACGACATCGCTCTTTCCTCGTCACCAATTTTATGTCCACGCGATTCCGTACATTCTCCATGGTTTTGCCAAACACCGCATTATTCATGAGTTTGAAAAAATCCTTATCAAACTCGGACGTGGCTGCGGTGCGGTGTTTGGTGTTGACTTCGATATATGGGCGCAACCACGGAGAATGCTCGAACTTGAGGATGTGGTGAACTGCGTGGACCGTGACCCCTTGCTGCATCAACCACCGGAGATTCTGGTAGTGCAGGATGTAATTCTTCTTGGGTTCGAAATCCATGACGAGCTTCTTCTGGTTGGAAACGGGTGGACACTTGAACTCGGGTGCAGGGGGGAGATCGCAGAACAAATCCTGCAGCTTCTCGGAGAACTCAAGGTCCACCTCGGCGAAGAACCCATGTTCCGAATCGTCGAAGCTTTCGATGTCGAATTTGGAAGGATCGGCCCACTCGAACCCTCTAAAAGGGAGTGGCTGCATCATGGAGTGCCCGTACAAGTTATTCACGTCCGTGTGCATGATGTAGCTCGACGGTTGGGTGGAGTCGTAGCCAGTAGCCATGTGATGGTTGTTGGCGCGCGCGTGCCGTTGCGACACCTGGACCATTCCACCCCGCACGGCGCGTTCCACAAACAGCACCATGTCTACGTCCGAAAGAAGCTCCAGCTTGATTTTTGTCACCAGAAACATGGCTGACCACGCCAGTCCGGGGAGACTATAGAAGTAGGCGGGGTCCAGCTTGTAGATGGTCTTCGCAGTTGCACGAAACGCCTGGAACACATCGGCGAGGAGCGTCACATCAAGTCTGAGGTAGGCGTCGTGGTAGTCTCCGAGAGTTCGACAACCTAGCTCGCGCCACATGGACTGGGCGTGATGATATTCTTCGTTGGTAATGTTCGAGCCTCGTAGCTGACTGTAGAACTTCGCCTGGGGAGGTAGCGACGTCTCCGCAAACTTGGTAGAGTCGGCGACGTATTCGTAGGGGTAGACCCCCTTACGCCTGAAGAGACCGGCGTCCAAGTTCGGAAAATTCGCAGAGGTAATAAGCATTTGTTCGTTGCTCAGCTTCCCTGCAAGAGCATCGAGGCTAGCCGGGAGAAACCTCAGGGAGTCGAGGAAGCGAAGCTCGACGGTAGAGTCTGCTCCCGGGATCGACACTAGTTTGCTCACACTGATGTAACGCTCCTCGTTCTGGGCGAGAACGTTAATTCGCATGTCGTCGTACCCAAGATGCTTGATCAGGTGGTGAAAATCGTACCCCGAGCCGTTGTGAAAAAACACAGGGATGAAGCGTGGGTCCCGGGCCATACGGTTGCAATCATTGCACCAAGGACCTACGTACCTACCGTTAAAGTGATCGTGGTGTCGGACTTTACGGTTGTTGGCGGTGTACTTCTTAACGCAGACAGGGCAAGCGATGGCCTCGTCGTGTCTACGTTGATCATCGGGGGACAGTGGGAGCATAGACTTGGGGGCCAACAGCACCTTCCCTATCTCGATGGCCTCGACAACCATCCTCTCGAGGAAGTGTTTGGCTGCGTCGGGACTACGGTACACGTAGGGCTCGGGGGCGATGTGTTGGTCTCGTCGCACCACAACGTATGCGAAACTGGATGCCTCGTGGAGTTGGTAAGGGGTGGTGGAGGAAACTTCGGGATCGGGATCGCAAGTGGACAGGGGTTTGAGGAAGGCCTCGAAATCCGCGATGATGATAGCGGGGTGCTCCACCATGGCACCGTGCATGTGGAAACGCTCCACGGCGCCAGGTTTGGGTAAGACTATCACCTCAGGCTTGTTGGCATTACAATAAAGTTTGTGGCTAGCGAGCTTCTCGGCAGCGATGTTGCGACCTCTGATGCGCTGGTAATCCTGCTGTTCTCGATTACGAAATGTAGACAAGCACCTGGGACAAACTTCTATGTGGGTTTTGTCTTTGCTCAGCTGGCTCGAAACAAGCCGAGAGAGGGAGCGGATGAGGGTGTAATGGTGGCGAGTTTCATCCTTGATGAGCAGAAGGTGAATTTCCTGTGCACCATCGTCGTCTACGTCGCTCACCCGAATGGGGTACACCACATTTTCGTCGGTGGCGCCATAAACGTTGATAGCCAACCGAGGGTTGTGTGTACGGGCCTCAAACTTGCAAATGCTCGAAAGCGCCACCGGGTAGTCGATCCCAGCCATCGCATCTTCCAGCTCTGGCTCGTAGGGTAGGTAGTGGTTAACTCGGCGTGGTTGGTTTTTCCGGTCGACAGGGTGTAATGCTGCAAGCACCGACCAGAGAAAGCACTTGGCGTCGCTGTTTTGAATGTTCAGGACGGCCTTCTTTGCCGCAATAGCAGATGGTAAGCGGACGTAGCTGGAGGCGGAGAGAGGCACAAACTTGCAAAGTTTGACGCGCAGTTCGTGAGGCTCACCACACAACGAACCTCCCGAGCCCTTGGCTTGATGTTCCTCCTGCTTTGCCACCAGCTCCTCGGCAAACTTGTTGTAGATGACCTCGAGGTTGTCGACATCCGCCAGATGCAGCGTCTTCGCCTTGGTGTTGTGGCAGAAGCTGTAAATTTCATCAGACGGCTTCTTGTACCGACAACGTAGCGATGCGTAGAATTTGATGGAGTGCGTTGCAAGCGCATCGCCGAGGATGGAAATAATTTGGGCTTGTACGTTCTCCAAAAAGCTACGCGCGTCGCATGAGTCCTCCGAAGTAAGGGGAAAGTCCTCTAACAAACGCTCGAAAGCAGACTGGTGCGTTTTCGCCACAGTTTTGATGCGCTTGGCGGATGGTGGCGAGTCGGCTTCCGCTTTCCTTTTGGTTGAGCTGGTCGACGGTTGAGCACCAGATGTACTTTCGCTTAGACAAGTAAGCTTATGCTTCTTGGCATACGCAATTGTAATGTGTTTATTGCATCCGGAACACAGTTCGGTGGCAGCCAAATGCTTGCCTGGCACGCAGGTGCGACAATGTCTTGCAAAATTTTTGCTTGATATAGTTCTTTTACACACAGGGCAACTTTTCATGGAGCGCATTTTTTTCGGGGTATGTTTATTTATATGTGATCTGTTGGTGGTAGAGTGTTGTCTTCCTCAAATATGTGCTTTAATCAACCCTATAAAAAAATTAAAAAAATATATAAGAAAAATATGATTGTAGATAGAAAAAAATAAATATTGTATGCATGTGTAATTCTATTTAGCTTATTTTTGCTAGACACAAATCTTCTTCAGATTTTATTGCCCACTAATATATTTTTCTACCAATCTAATAGAGGTGTGAAACTATGAAAATATTCTGAGACAATCTTCTCTAAAACATTCTTCCCCCAAAGCTAATGTTAACAACCTGTTGTAACCTAAGCATCGTGTGTATTGCATCCGGCGAAGCCACGCTAACGCCCAAGCAGCTTGCTATTATGTACCTGCACGCTCCGGATGTGCTGACGATCTTCCATCCTAGCTCGCTGTTGTGTGTTTGTATGCTCCAGATATCTAATAATCTTCGGGCATCTCGCTTGCTCTGAAACAAAATATAAACAAAACAAATTGTATACGCCCAAGCAGCTCGCTATTATGTACTTGCACACTCCGGATGTTGGGGGTAGGTGTACTGACGAGGCTTGCTGTTGTGTAACTTCTGTCGTCTCAAAGCCTACGTATTGTTGAATTTGCGTTATTGTGTCAACATTGATAGCACACGCAGAGAGGAGAGGGGACAAAATTGTAGTTTTTTCTAGATGTGTTTGCGCCATAATACAAAAATAATAAGAGGCGCCAGCGCGCGCGTGCGTGTGGCACATCGTTCCCGAGAGAGGTTTACAATAGTCACGATATACAAACATTAGTGTCCCCCGGGACTTGGAAGATTACGATAAAGTGCATTCGTACTTCAAAAATGAGAAAATGCATTATTTACTCATCACGCTGTGGCAGCGCAACGAATAAATACGCGAAACGTAATCTGCCGATAGGCGCGCGCGCGTGTGTGTGGCACATCCTTCCCGAGAGAGGTTTACAAAAATCACGATATACATTGGTGTCCCCGGGACTTGGAAATAAAATATCATATGGTAAAATATTCTTGGGGTGAGTTGGCAACACTGAACCGCAATTGATGGCGCTGAACCGGGTTGATTACACTAGTCAGTGTTGCCAACTCCCATTTGTAGGTTAGCTTCGTCTGTAAAATATCACATGGTGGAATATTCTTGGGGTGAGTTGGCAACACTGAACCGCAATTGATGGTGGTGAACCCGTGCACCTCCACTAGTCAATATTGCCAACTCCCATTCGTAGGTTATCTTTGCTTGTAAAATATCATATGGTGAAATATTCTTGGGGTGAGTTGGCAACACTGATCGCCAATTAATGGCGCTCAACTGAGCTGATTACACTAATCAGTGTTGCTAACTCTTATTCGTAGGTTAGCCTCGCCTGTCTAAGATCACATAGTGAAATATTCTTGGGGTGAGTTGGCAACACTGAACCGCAATTCATGTTGCTAGTGTTGCTAACTCCCATTCGTAGGTTAGCTTTGCTTGTAAAATATCACATGGTGAAATATTCTTGGGGTGAGTTGGCAACACTGATCGCCAATTGATGCTGGCGAACCCGGCTACCTCCACTAGTCAGTGTTGCCAACTCCCATTCGTAGGTTAGCTTCGCCTGTAAAATATCACATGGTGAAATATTCTTGAGGTGAGTTGGCAACACTGAACGCCAATTGATGTTGCAGAACCCGTGCACCCCCACTAATCAGTGTTGCCAACTCCCATTTGTAGGTTAGCTTCGCTTGTAAAATATCACATGGTGAAATATTCTTGGGATGAGTTGGCAACACTGCGAGAAAGCCTCAAGCGTTGCCAGCTCCTTGCTTGAGGTTAGGTTATACCCAAAAACAAAAACCTTGGTGATTTTTTCAAGTGAGGAGTTAGCAACACTGCGAGCGCCACCGAGCGCCATTTTCGGGCGCAGAACCGGGGACTCTGACCTACTCTGTAGGTTAGCTTCGCCTGTCAAATATCACATGGTGAAATATTCTTGAGGTGAGTTGGCAACACTAAACCGCAATTGATGTTGCCAGTGTTGCCAACTCCCATTTGTAGGTTAGCTTCGCCTGTAAAATATCACATGGTGAAATATTCTTGGGGTGAGCTGGCAACACTGCGAGAAAATGAGGCTCATGCCTTACGAGAGAAATCCATTAAGGCGAGCCTCACCGAGCCTCATTTTCGGTTTCAGAACCCGGCCACCTGCACTACTGTTAGTATTACTCCTAAGTACTTGAATTTGGAAACTGGTTAAAACGAGTTGTTATCAATAATTAGATTTTGATTATTACCTAACACTTGGTTTCGGCGTGTAAGCATATATTTAGTTTTCTCTTTGCAAACTTCCAAACCTATCTCTTTAGCTGCTTTGAAAAAAATATTTTAGCATTATTCTTAATTGTATTTACATCATCCCCCAGTAAGTCTACATCATCTGCATATGCTAACAGATGAGTCACACCGTTTAATGTTAGTCCTTCGTTAGTATATTTTATCTTGCTAACAGCGTATGCTAAGGCAAAATTAAAGAGCAATGGAGATAATGCATCTCCTTGTTTTAACCCATCATGAATTGTAAATTGTCAGACACATTAATATCCACACGAATGGACATTTCCACTACTTTTTTTTAAACATAATTTTTAAAATCTACACCATCGACAAATAACTCCTGCAATATCCCACGTTCATGTGCGTTCATTTTTAGGTAAAAAATCGAGTTTCTAATTCTCGAGCCGAGCTTTGCGCGCAAAACACATCTGCGCCATGGTGTGACGTCGTCGTTCGGCTCGTCCTGTCGTCTGCACTTCGCGTTGGCTGTATTTGGTGTTAGGACGTGTCTGTGTTTGCTATGAGATAATGGATTGGAAAAGATACGTAACTACTAGAACAGGAAATGGTCGTTACCACACTAAGTCAGTGCTTTACCACGATTTTCTCTGCTGAGTTAACATTAAAAATAAGATTTTTTGTTGCCTTGTGCCGAAACAACTTTTCATCTTGTGAGTTACAAAGCAGAGCAGCCCGAATATTATAGCTGGTCAGTGTTGTGGATATCACAGTGGATAATAAAGATTTCACCATTATGCACAAATACGAGTACCAGATGCTCCAATAAGATATTTCTAAATGTACCCACGAATGAGCGATTTACATGTCGAGGCCACATGAATGATATGCTACAAGAACAATGAAATTGATCTGTGAAAGCTATGTAAAAGTAAAGTTACTAAAAATACTGTTCTATTTGATTAGTGTATTACCATGGGTGTAGACAGAAATTTTTGTACGGAGGAGGGGGTTCCGGCTCTGATAAAAGTTAAAACATTAAAAATAATAATAATGGTTATGATTGTTATTGCAAAATAATAACTATTATAAACTAATATAATAAAAGTTTTTATTTCTATAATAATTGTATTGCATCCTTCCTTGGGCAGGCTGTTCTATTCGGTCCACCAGATGAGCGAATGTGCAGCGCAACTATTTTTTTACATTTCGAATACAGTTAGTGTACTGAAATACAAAGTACTATATTTTGTTATTTACATTAAAACGCCTTGTTCAAGAAAAAATTAAGTTAGGAGTAAATTTTGGTCATATAGTGCGACCTCTCACATAGGAAATCTAATTTTTGGAATTTTGAAAACTTTAACCACCTATTCCTTGTATTAAATAATAATATTATGTTTCCTGCATTTTACACTTTTTCGATCTCGCGCATTTTCTTACTTTAATTTTTCTGTTGGAATCATGAGCGTCGAAAGGAGGAGAGTCGGATGCCCTCCCCCTTTTTTAGAAATTGGCATCGTTCATTTCAAGTAAAAAATGAAGAAAGCTTGTAATTTTTATTGTTAATAGGGGAAATAAAGGATCCAAGTTGTACCTCCATGATCTACCATTTAATCCAAGAAATAAAAGTTCCACATTTTTCAATATTCCAAAACAAATACTTTTATGGGAGAGGTCACAACATAAACCTTATGAGTAAAATTTTCCCCTACCATTTACAGCCTTTTCGCGAATGATGAATGCAAACGTTAGTAACAAATACAATAACTCTGAATTTCAATACACTGAGTGAAATGTGAACAAAAAATGTATGAAATAACTTTCTACTAGATATTCACTCATCTGTTTATTTTTATTATTTTATAGTATATAATACTTATCATTGTATAATACTTATCATTGTAAAATAACAATTTTATTATTATCAATTTTTATTATTGTTATTATTTCTACTATTCAAGTTTTATCATTTTCCGAGCTCCAGCAAAAAATCCTGGCAACGTCCATGGTTGGAATAATATCTAACTGAAGTGTATTTCTGTAATTATTATTTACAATAAGAATAATATAATTTGTTTCTTGTAACTTGAAGTGAACTATGCCAACTTCTAGGAGCTGGTCAACGGACCAGTTCGAACCCCCGCCCTTCCCAACGCTCATTTGCATTACATACATTTATTTTCAGCTACGCAAGAAAAAAGAAAAAAACGCTGGTTTATACCGTCGTGCAAGAAGACACTGACATTTTTCTCCAGGTAAACTTATTGCATTGCAGTAATAATAATAACTGAAAATTAGGAATGATTGCTACTGAGAAAAATCTTTCAACAGAATAATATTAAATGATCTTGAATAAGCTGTCGATGAAAGTAAAAACCATGTCAAAATTTCCTTGCAAAACTTCATTCGCTGCTTTCGCTCCTCTTATCTCTGCTCCATCCAATATCAGTTGTGCAAAATATGAAGCTACCGTGAATGCATCTGCACATGTTAGATTGCCGGAATTGGCTTTCGTACATCTCTCACATGTCATAATCGAAACTTTAATTTCGAAAATCACAGAGAATCCTCTTCAATATTCAGTTACAAACACGAGGAGCAACGAACGCCTTCGTGCTTAGATTTCTAGTGCTCTAAGCAGACGACCGAGTTCATTGCCGAACGAGAACGTCATAACTGGAATATCCAATCAGAGTCCGTTCAGTTTTCGTGACGTAGAGCATCAATTTGGCCGAACTTCTAAGTCCAATTTTTCGAAAACTATTTCGAATTAACACAAACTATTTTGCACAACGTTAATATAAAATGAATGGCATGCAGTGATACAGTTAAAATCATATTTTAGGTTCGAGTGGAAATGCTAATTTTACTTTCTGTTTCAATGGTGCATACTTTTATCATACTAACAAGCTTCTTAGGTATTCCAAACTCGACTAATATATTATATAATTTATCTCTTTTGACCGAATCATATGCTTTTTTGAAATCAATGAATAGCTGATGGACATTTTGATTATATTCCCACTTTTTCTCAAGTGTCTGTCTGATGCGAAAAATTTGATCTGTTGTCGATCTGTTACGTTTAAATCCACATTGATAATCATCTATAATTTCATTAGCATATGGAGTTTGTCTTGCTAAAAGAATGTTAGATAATATTTTATATGTTGTTGAGAGTAGAGAAATTCCACGGTAATTATTGCAGTTCATTTTTCACCTTTTTTAAACACTGGAACAAGAGCATATAATTATAACACTTACGATTGTTTAGCTATCATCAACAATTTGTACAGTCTCTCTCAAAAGTCTTAGGACAACGACATTTTAAACTAGGCAACCCAGTTTACATAAGGCGTTGGTGGGTTGCGTGTAGAGCTAGGCTCAATTTCAGGGTTGCCACATGTACAATAGATATTTATGAAATACGCGAAAGAAATAAAAACGGGTATTGTTCTGTAAATATTATTAAAAATATCACTATTATAACGAAAATGACAAAATTCTTTCTGAAATAAAAAGAACAGGTTTTCTAATATTTCATTGCTGATGAGTCTACACAAATTAAAAGAGGAGAGGGGAAACGAAAGGGAACATAGGAGAGGAGAAAAGAGAAAGCGAGAGGAGAAGAGGAAAAGTCGAGGAGGGAATCAAAGAATGAAGATATGAGAAGTAGTGAGAAGAAAGGAAAAATATGCTAGGAGAGATGAGGAAAATGGAGCAAAGAGAACAGAGGAGGAAAACCGAGATGAGAGGAGAGGAGAAGAAGAGTTTGGAGAGGAGAGGAAGAGACGAGAAGAGAGGAAATGAGAGTAGAGTAAAAAGAGAGAAAACGAGAACAACGAAGGGAGGAGGAGGAGTGCAGTGGAGTCGGAAATGGAAGACGGACGAGGAGATAAGAGGAATGGAGAATAGTGGGATGGAGACAAGAGGCGAAAACAGGAGGGGAGGCGATATGAGATAGAAGCATAGGAGAAGGAGGGATGAGATGAAAATAAGGAGTGGAGAAGAACAGAAGAGGCTGGGGACGAGAGGAGAGAAGAGGTAGTTGCAGAAAATATGGTCTCGGCGTCAAGAATTGAGGCATTGATCAAATTATCGACATGAAACATTCAATAACATTTGAAAATGTATTAGACAATGTATTAGATTGATGTGAAGTGCCTTTTGGCTGAGTTCATATCAAGATAAAATCTTCGACGTAAGATTTTCGATTTTACGTGCGATTATACCACTAAAAACATGAATGTAATTTTCAAATTTACAAGAATTATCCAATTTTTCTTCACTTCTCAGTTCGTTGAAATGGAGATTTTCTTCTTTCATATTTCCCCCATCGTTAATTCCAACAGAATCATCATTCCATTTCACACACCGTGGACAACGAGCACAATGGAATATGTCTAAAATTTACGAAAATTTTCTGCGACCGGAGGGGTTTGAACCTACAACCATCAATTTGATGATCCTTAACGGTAACCACTACCCTTCAAGCTTTCCTTTCCGAACGTATGTAGAAGGATCTGATCAGTGTGAAATGAAGATGTAACTCGCCTCCTGCATGTAATGTGCAATGAATAATTGATTGTAACAAAAACGAAGGACGAATACATTTAATTGGGATTTGCACATGATGAAAGCTGTTCATTCGATATTTGAGCATGTAGTCTTGCATTTAACTCGAGTGGGAAAAAGGTTGTGTTGAATTACCGCAAATATAAATAGTTATTTCTATTAATTTTTACAATATCTTTGAATCCGTATACAATTATCGTCAGAGTATCATAATTCACGATCTTGTAATCTTTATTTTCTATGTGAAAATATCCCTTTGAACGCGTGACTAAATTTATGGAGCGCAAGAAGGTAAACTTATAGAAGTTTTACAACATTACTTGTGGTATATACCGTACTTTAATACATTTTAAAGTATAATGCCTAATTTAGGATGGGAGTGGAGTAGAGAGGCAGCACTTCGTTCCTACGCGTCAGCAAAAATTCGATGCGACTGGTGTTATGTTACATCCGGTGTAGCGGGCCACGAGCTGTTTTATTGTTGAGTCAGCAGAACGTGTCTGATCACGTTGAAGACATCGGAAGCGGTGGGGGAGGGGGTCAATGGATTTGTCACGTTGTTTCTTGATGTATGCTAACATAACACGTGTGTATGTTTGTGTGTGTGTGTGTGTGTGTGGAGGAAATGCGCGCGCAACGATTACGTATGATTCAAAGAAGACATAAAGAAATGATTTAAAGATGGCGCCGAAGGTGCTTTACCCCGAAAGCTTAGCGGCTAAGGTTATTGCTCTGTAAAACAAGAGGCGTCGAGGGTTCGATTCCTGGTAGTCAATATTGATTGATTGATAGATTGAGTTAGTTTTCTTTAAGTCCGTTTTATGCACGGCAAAACTAATCAGGATTGGAGCTACAGTTGAAAAGTGGTGATTCGGACCACTATGTACCTCCACCGAGTATCGAACCTGGGACCCCTTGATTACAAGGCGACGATGTCAATATTGAATGGTCTCGATTAGCCTGTGTGCAAATAAAGGCAACAAAATGGTTGAGTTCGAAAATCGAGTTGGGTTAGTGGTTAATGTTGTCACCTGGCAATGAAGAGGTCGCAGGTTCGATTCTCTAGGTAGTTATTAGGCCAATTGTTTAGTCCCGCCATTATAGGTCCCCGATTAGTCCATCGGTGCATAAATAGTGTTTGAATAAAATCAATATGGCGGCCTTGGGTTAGTGGTTATTGTTGTCGCCTGGTAATGAAGAGGCCGCGGGTTCGATTTTCTAGGTAGTTAAATGAGGCCAATTGTTTTGTCCCGCCATTATAGGTCCCGATTAGTCCATCTGTGCATAAATAGTATTTGAATAAAATCAATATGGCGGCCGCGTTTTGTGTTTAGCGGCGGCGACCGGGCGCAGGGCGGGGCGGAGCGGCGCGGCACGGGGGGTTCTTTTATTCCGCGAGATGTTTTAACCAAGTGGTTGAGGGTTCGATTCCCAATGTTGGTGAAAATTGGATATTCAATTGTATTTGTTTAAAAGTTCCGATTAGCTTTTCGTGCACAAAGAGAAAATAAACTAATTGGAAATAGGATGTTTATGCTGTAATGAAAAGGTCCCCCGGGTTCGATTCACAATGTCAAATTGGCTGATAATGATGTTGCTTTTAAAATAAAATAAAAAGAAGTGTGAATAAATTAGAATCTGTTGTTTTGCCGTGTGGGGCCCCAGTAACGATTAGCTTAAATGCATAAAGAGTAGGTAAAATAAGCAAGATGGCCGTCACTATTGTTTTGTGATCAAAGAGGAGTCACAGGTTCGATTCAATCAAAGGAGGCAACATTCTATGTTTCAATTCCATGTAAAAGTCTAAAGTTATGTTTCGATTAACCTCAATGCATAAAGAGGAATTAAACAAAAACAAGCAAAATGGCGACAGATGTGATAAAAGAAAAATTGAATTAGTTTTTTTTATAGTGACAAAAAAAATAGCGAATCACTGTTAGAAATAGAATGAAAATAAAGATACTTGCCTTTGCGTGTCCAGCGCTGTGCAGAAAAGCTCTCATGCTTTATCTCCGACAAGTCCACAATACACAAATTTTTTTTATTGTATAGTTAATTATTAATGTTGTTATTAACACAGATTCTTACCAGTGAGTAGTGTAAGTGTATTGTTTCAAAGTAATACGTGGTACGAGTGCATTTGTAGCCTCTTTTTTTATTAATTGAATATCACTTTTTGACATATTTTGACAACTTTTTGTCGACGTTTTAGCGTTTAGCGATGTTTCAGTGCAATTTCCCATTTTTCCCACCTCATACTTGGTACGAATGCCACGATCTTACGTGATATAACTTAACCTATTTTTTTCTAACTTATTGTTTCTACACCATACTTTGTAGATATTCTTTTTTTTATCAATTGAATATCAGTTTTTGACATATTTTGACATTTTTTTGTCGATGTTTTAGCGCTTAGCGATGTTTTAGCACAAGACGATGTTTCACGGCGAAGAAAACAGCACCAAAGTAGTGCAGGTGGACGGGTTGACAAACATTAATTGAGGTTCAAAAATACCTCAAAAACTCACTTTCTCTCCACGTTCCGCGCCTCATTTATTGCGCTGACGATGTTTCGCAGCGAAGAAAACAGCACCAAAACATCAAAAACTCACTTTACTCATTTGAGGTTCACCAAAACCTCAAAAAAACTCACTTTCTCTCCACGTTCCGCGCCTCATTTATTACGCTGACACAGCGTGATGAGTAAATGCACTCTCTCATCCTTGAATGATGAATGCACCTTATCGTAA
This sequence comes from Lepisma saccharinum, assembly GCF_977018435.1. NCBI lineage: Eukaryota > Metazoa > Arthropoda > Insecta > Zygentoma > Lepismatidae > Lepisma > Lepisma saccharinum. The sequence goes on along the minus strand of NC_139250.1, from coordinate 63,502,439 downwards.
TTTTCCAAGTCCGGCAATGTTTATATATCATGACAGTAGGTGGTATGGTACGTTCTGGCGACGCCCTTTGACCTATTATTTTTTTATTTTACGGACTAAACTAACCTACAATGAGAGAAAAGTGGACAGACATCTTTTTTTAAGCTTTTTTTTTTTTTTTTTTTTACCTCCTGCAATTTTACTCTTATGCTAACCTCGTCCTTTGGCCTACACTTTTGAAACGACTTACGACATTTTCCTATAAGTCTGCTGTCTCCTCTTACTGTAAGGTCCCTCAGTGTAATCTACTACGACCTTGCTCTCAGCGTAATCTGCCACGATGTGTTGTTTTTTGGTTTTTTTTAACTCATGTGTGATCTTCTACAATGTGTGCCCCCCCCTGCTACGATCTAACGGGCGGGGGACCTCTATCCTACGATGTTTTTCTCCTCATGATGCAAAAAAAAAAAGGTATTGTAGCGGTATTTAAAATCGACCGTGCTGCGTGAAGCGGGAACCAAAAGAACTAAAATCTCTTCGTGTTCACTGAACAAATAGGAGAGCGAAAGAGTACCTACTGGCTTTCTTCATCGAAAAAGAAAACGGGAGCGCGATGATGTTGACTTCAGACAATGGAATGGGGGAAAGTCGCAGCACGAGAATTCGATGCGAACGCGCCCGGGATGAAATGGAGCAGGCAGCACGCTTCGTTCTCCTGCTGGTCGATCTGGTCGAGGATCAAGCTGAATCCCAACTTTGGAGAAACGACCGCTTTCACGGTGTTGTTTGCCTCGGTTCCAAATAATTGCCTGGTTCCGAAATTGCGATCTTTCATGTGAAAATAAGAAAAAAGCGTTCGCACAACGTCGACCCACGGCGAGGGGATCTTTACCCAGTTCACGCGCTCGATTCGCTCCCGAACGAACGCGGAATCCTTTTTGGGGAAGTAGCGTTCTTTGCTCGCGTCCAGGTTGAGAGAATCGATGTACGTGGCCCAAGACCACACGTGCTGATGCTGCTGCTGATCGCTGCTACCCTCTACGATCTGGTGAAAACGAAAATTATCGGGCAGGATCGTCCGTTCGAAGGTTTTGTACTGGGTCGATATTCTCTTTTCCGTCCTCAGGAGGCGCAGAAATTGAGTTTTGAACGCGTCAGTTTCGGTTACGTCCTGGTACAAAACTTTCAGGACGTTCAACTTGTTTTCCAGAACCGTATAATGCAACACCAGGTAATTGATGTTACAGTGTATGATGAAGAACGTCGGGATGATGCAGCAGAATCGATAGATCAAGCCCCAGCCGAGAAAGTAATGCGTGTGGAAACGATGCTGGGTCGTCCACGTGAATTCGTTCAGAACGTGGCTGTCGCAGACGGTGTTCGGAAAAATCGTTCGCAAGTACATGGCCGGATCCTTTCCGAAAACCTTCTCGAAAAAACGTGACGCCAAGCCAGAGCGTTTATGCAATCGCTCTTGAAACTGGCCAACGGGGCTGACAGATCGACCTTCCTCCCCAGATCGAATTGAGTCGCGTGCCTTTCCACGAACTCCAGGTAGGCCTTCGCCGTGGGCCACACGATGCTCGTGACGATCTGTTCCACCGAGTCAGTGGTGCGATATCCCGTGTTGAAGTATTCGCCCCATGCTTTCTTCAAGATTGCGAGTAAAAAATTTCTCTCGCGCACGTCTATGGCGGTCCTCAAGCCTTTGAATTGCACCTCGTCGCTGTCGGCCAGCTGCACGACGTATTTTTTCTTGGTCAGCGCGAAAAAGTTTTTCAACACGAATTCGACCTTCACCCGCAGTTCGGGAACCAAACGCTCATGCAGGTAATCGATCAGGTTAGCCTGATGGCGTTTATCCATGAGGATGAAAAGCGAATCCGTGTCCATGTACATCATGCGCGGACGCTGGGGTTCGAGGGGAAATTTTCAACCACGTCGCGCGATTTCAATAAGATGGTTCGTGATAGAAAAGTAACTAGAGAAGCGCAAGCGGGGTTCTTCGAAACGAACGAGCCCCAGGATTTCCCGTACGGTCTGCGAACGTAAAATTGGTTCACGTGAGATCGAATTTCTTCCGGAATATCTTTCAGCTCGTACATCTGACCGTACATGCTGTTCATCATCAATTTAGCCGTGTTCTGTTTCGCGTCCATTTCGAGCAGTTTGCCCGGCGGCAAGGTCTTCTTCTCGCAGTTCTTGACTTCCTTGATTTTTTACGCAAGGCCATGATCTTGCGAATGCACGTGGCGTTGAGCGTGTCGGGCGAGAAATACACGTGGAGATCCGCTTCCGTGCAGCCGGTTTGGGGGATTCGTACTGCCGCAATAAACATCGACTTCCGTGCCCGGTGGAACGGACGTTTCGGTGTGGAATTCACGCCCTGCAACGTGAATTTGGAGTGGCGAGAGCCCCACTGCGACCATGTGACGCTCGGGTAGAGTGACGTATGAACCCCAAGAAAATTCTATATAAAATAACATACCTGGAAATTATATTCACAGTATAGATTGAATTTTGATTTTTTGTATTCCCCCCAAAAATTTTATATAAATAACATACCTGAAATTCTATTCACAGTATAGATTGAATTTTTGAGTTTTGTAATCACCCCAAGAAATTCTATATAAAATAACATACCTGAAATTCAATTCACAGTAGATTGAATTCTTGAGATTTGTATTCGTACCCAAGAAATTCTATATAAAAAATAACATACCTGAAAATTGTATCGCCATATACTAGACTTTTTTGGTTTGTGTGATCTGAGAAAGCATAATGGAATCCACCAGTTTGATCGAATGTGTTACTTGCAAAAAATTAATATCTAAAACTAATATTAGCAAGCACAGGGCAAGATGTCGCGAAACAGGTTCGAGAATTAATCGTTCGTTACCTTCTAAGTCTTGTGCTCGATGCGGAAAAATGATCAGCATTGCAAATTTAAGTAAACACCTGAAAATTTGCAAACCATCGACCGAACAAGGAACATTGAAAAGAAAAATCGATGATCCAGGAACCGAAGCTTCCACTTCCAAGCAAATTAAATTATCCGATGAACGAAAACCAATTAGATCTGCATTCAACCGTCATATTCAGGATTTCTCTTTTACTTCGGAACCAGGCCGGGACATTCTTAGTTTCTTGCGTGAAACGAAAACATCCGTGATAAATATTCTAAAAAATAAATTGGAAAATAATTCCATAAAAGTATACGTTGATCTATTTTCCGAATACGAAAAAATCGATGGTACAACAAGTATTTTTTATCATCGTACAAAAAACCAGGCTCTTCATTTGGCGGACGTCGATAATTTGGACGAATTTTATTCTGATCTTTCAAATGAACTGGTTAAGAAACACGACGATTTCGAGGCTAAAGGGTCGGGATGGTCTCTGTGTGGAAGTCCTCACACGTTAACCGTTTACGTGAACCAATTCTCGCCTCTTCGCGCTTCCAGCTACGTTCCTCTTCCACCGAACATTCAATACAAGAGGGCTGTGTTAAATATACAGAACAGCGATAACAAGTGTTTCCTTTGGTGTGTGTTGGCGGAACTTCACCCGATTCATTGGTCAAATAATCCAGAACAGGTTTATCATTACAAGCAGCATGAACCTGAACTGGAAAATGCAATGTCTGGCATCGAATACCCGATGACCATTTCTGATATATCAAAATTCGAAACACGAGCACGAGATGCAGAAGGAAAACGCTTAATCATCAACGTGTATTCCTATACGTTGGATAAACATGTCGTGCATCCCGTCAGGATAAGCGAAGTCGACGATGACGATGCTCGTGTGATTAATCTTCTTCTTATTTCAAACGACAGTGTTCACCATTACTGTCTCATACGTTCACTATCACGCTTGGTCAGAAGTCAATCAACCAAGTATGCAAACAACATCGAAGTTTGCCCGAGATGCCTAACCACGTTCAACGATCGACAACAATCCGATTATCGAAAATACACCGGACGTCAGATTGCTATCGATAAACTTGCCGAACATAAAATATATTGCGGCAACAACAGACCGGTTCGAATGTTGATGCCCGAAAAGAACGAAGTGGAAGAATTCAAAATGCACAAGGCGTTGTTGGAACATCCGGCCATCATTGTTGCTGATTTCGAGGCGTTCCTCAAACCACTCTCGTACTGCGATCCGGATCCCGAAGTTTCTTCCACCACACCTTACCAGCTTCACGAACCAGACAGTTTTGGTTACGTTGTCGTGCGACAGGATAAAATAGATGAACCGTACGTATACCGAGGACCCGATGCAATCGAACGCTTCTTCGAAAAAATGATCGAGGAGGTTGGGAAAATTGGATGCATGCTGCAAACATCGAAACCGATGCTTCCGTTATCTGCTATCGAACTTCAAAATTACTATGACACTGTCAAGTGTCCTGTGTGCGATAACCACTTCACAGACGACAATCGTAAAGTGTTTCACCATTCGCATACGGACGGTCGCTTCATAAGCGGAATCTGTAATGCATGCAACCTCAAAATCCAAAAACCAAAATTCGTCCCCGTATTCTTTCACAATGGTTCTAATTACGACTTTCATCCCTTAATTAGGAAACTCGGATACGACGCTCAAAAAATAGATATTCTTGCTCAAAACGAAGAACGATACATCTCTATAAGTAAGAAAGTTATGATTCCCGAGACTAAAAATACCATCGAGATGAGGTTTCTGGATTCGTACAGATTTCTGTCTGCCAGCCTGGACGCTCTTGCCAGCAAACTTTTAGACGAACAATTCAAAATTACAAAAGCTAGTTTTCCCAACGTAGACATAGAACTCCTTAGACGTAAAGGGGTTTATCCTTACGAGTACGTTAGTGATAATTCTAAATTTAATGACGACGCTCTCCCACCACCAAGAGAATTTTACAGCAGACTCAGAGAGAAAGGAATCACGGACGAAGAATACCAACACGCGCAACTCATGTGGGAGAAATTAGAATGTAGGACACTCGGAGACTACCACGATGCCTACTTAAAGCTAGACGTAACGATACTCGCGGATGTTTTTCAAGCGTTCAGGAAAACGGCAACAAATATTTATAAATTAGATCCAGCGTATTTCTACAGCCTACCGGGATTAGCGTGGTCGGCAATGTTATTCCAGACAAAGGTCAAGCTGGAACTGATATCGGACGTAGACATGTTGCTATTTATCGAAAGAGGGATACGAGGTGGAATGGTGCAATGTGTGCAGAGACATGCAAAAGCCAACAACGTGCACATGAAAGAAGATTATGATTCAAATCGAGCATCGAATTACATCTTCTACGCCGACGTTAATAATCTCTACGGACATGCCATGGTACAGAAACTTCCTTATGGGGGATTCGAATGGGCATCAATAGACGTAGAAAATTTCGACGATAGTGAGTATGGCTTCTTCGCAGAGGTGGATATCGAATTCCCCGACAATTTACACGATCTGTTCAGCGATTTACCACCGGCATCCGAGTTCAAATCTTCGCCTCATTCTAATCAATGCAAGCTTTTGTTGACTCTAGAGGGGAAAAAGAGATACGTTGTTCATTACTCGAATCTCCGATTCTTGATCGGGAAGGGTGCTAAGGTAGCGAATATTAGAAGAGTCCTCAGGTTTAAACATTCCGAGTGGCTCAAACCGTACATTGAAACAAACACGCAACATAGGACGGTTGCCACTTCCGATTTAGACAAAGATTTTTTTAAATTGATGAATAACGCGGTGTATGGCAAGACGATGGAAAACGTGCGGAATCATGTAGACGTGAAATTGGTTTCGGATAAAAATAAATGCATGAAGTGGGAGGCCGATCCTAGATTCAAATCGAGAAAAATTTACAATGAGAATTTAGCACTTTTCAACCTTGATATAAAATTGATGAAATTCAGAAAACCAATTTACGTTGGCGCAACGGTTCTCGACTTGTCGAAACTTTACATGTTCGAATTTCATTACGACGTGATGAAACCCTTCTTCAATGATAAGATATCACTCTTGTACACGGACACCGACAGCTTCATTTACAGCATACAAACACCTAACCTCTATGAAGACATAAAAAATCCTTCCATGCTCGAGTATTTCGATACTTCTGCATATCCTCAAACCAACAGATTTGGGATTCCTTCCCTCAACAAAAAAGTCCTAGGTAAACTGAAAGATGAATGTAACGGTGATATTATTGTCGAGTTCGCGGGTTTGCGTTCGAAAATGTATGCCATGAGAACAGAGAGTAGCGTCACGAAGAAAGCAAAAGGTGTGGGCAAGAATACGGTGGAGAACAAACTCACCTTCCACGATTACATCGATTGCCTTTACTCACAATCGACGATACTAAGTATAGAACAAAGAATCCAAAGTGTAGACCATGTGATTACAACAAACAAAGTTAGGAAAGTAGCATTAGATCCGCATGACGATAAAAGATGTATTTTGTCTTGTGGAATCCACACGTTGCCTTGGGGACACTATCGTTTAGAAATTAGTAAAAATTGTAGGCAATGCAATTGAAAAAAAACTTTAAACTGTCTCACATACACAATAAAATAAATAGCAAGGACAATGAATCTTTTTGGTTTCCGAAAGCAAACAATGGAGACTGTACACCGCACGACGACAGATCTACTTTCCGTGTTATCTAAACTCAACGGCCTGTTGATCATTCATCTCAACAGTATTTGGACAAAATTGGATGATGATGTGGGCAAGATGTTTTACGTCTTCAATAACAATTTACATTTCTACGAAATTCCGATCGACGGGAAACTTCAAATTACCGTGAATCCGGAGAACGAAGGGCGAAAAATCATAATTTCTACCGGCAAGAATATTTTTCGAATGAAGCACGACAAGGTGCTTTCTAACATGGCGTACGATGTTTCTGCAGGAGATTGTTTAAACGTGGAACTCCTAGGAGATTACGACAAACTCGTTCCTCTCTTCGTAGAATTACGAATCGTCTATCCTATTATAAATAACCGTTAACCAAAATGCCTAACGACATTTTCGGCCACACCAAGCGTGTAGACCACGCAGAAAAGATTCTCATGTTGGATGTCCGAGTCAAAAAGTTGAGGAGCGATTTGATTGCTTTGCAGGAGACAAGTGAGGTACCACCCTCTTTGAATCCCATCACGCTCGTGCTTCTCTTCAAACGTAATCTCTAAAAAAAAAAATGTCTAGGCAAGCCATCGTCCAAGAATTGCATAAACCTGCACGCCGCAACTACGAACGTTTGGCGGTGGTAACCAAGGGCATCGACGACCTCTGGGAAAGTGACCTCGTCGAGATGAGTAGCGGCAAGTTAAAAAACGTACATAAATTGAACAAGGGCAACAAGTACCTCCTCACCGTCATAGACACATTTTCGAAATTCGCATGGGCTCTACCTTTGAAGGCGAAAACAGGAACGTGCGTCACGGAAGCATTCAAATTAATTTTTCGCAAAAGCGGCGGCAGACGACCTCGATTTCTGCACACGGACAAGGGGAAGGAATTTTACAATGCCGTATTCCAAAAGTTTATTCGGAAACATGACGTTCGACATTACTCGACCTTCAGTGACGTCAAAGCCAGCATCGTGGAAAGATTCAATCGCACTCTGAAATCGCGCATGTGGTCACGCTTCACGCTTCAGGGAAGCTACAAGTGGGTCACCATTCTTCCGGAACTCGTTAACGACTATAATCACACGGTGCACAGAACGATAGGCATGAAGCCAGCTGACGTTACCAAGTCCGACGAGCAGCGATTAATTTCTAGTGTTTACTGTCCAAAGTACACACCCACGACAAAAAAAGCTAAATACAAAATTGGAGACCAGGTGAGGGTCAGTAAATTGAAGCGAACGTTCGACAGGGGTTTCACACGAAACTGGAGCACGGAACTTTTTACCGTGGTTCGAGTTCTACCCGGGAACCGTCACACGTATATAATAAAGGACAGTGGCGGTGAAATTTTATTGGGGCGCTTCCACGAGGAGGAACTCTCTAAAACTGAATATCCCGACACGTACCTTATCGAAAAAGTTTTGCGCAAGAGAGGCGACAAACTTTTGGTGAAATGGCTGGGACTTCCGGAAACGAGTTGGATCGATTCGAACGAAGTGATTCTATGAGTACGTGGAATGTCGTGAAACGTTTACCTGATTCGCAAAATCAAACGAAGAAAAGGAACGGCGAATTGCTCCCCGATAGCATACGGTGTCTGATCGTAGGACCTTTGGGGTGCGGAAAAACGACACTGCTCATTGATAATTTTATCCTCGCACCCAATTGGTTAGACTGGGAAAACAGACACCTCTACGTATTTTCGAAAAGGCTCGAACAACCGAAATACCAGCAACTTATGAAACTGTACGAGGGACTGGGCATTGCAACTTTCGCATCTGAAATCATTCCACTGGACGATTGTCTCGAGAATTCCGTTGTGGTGTTCGACGACATGATCTTGGAAAATCAAAACGAGATTCGTAATTTTTTCACTCGAGGTCGTCACAAAGGATTGGATTGTTTCTACCTGGCACAAACTTTTTCCAAGGTTCCGAAACAACTGCTACGCGACAACGCTAATTTCATATGTTTGTTTCGACAAGACCACACCAATTTAAAACACGCACACGATGATTACGTAGGGGCTGACATAAATTACAATCTATTTTCTAAATTCTGCTCCCACTGTTGGAACAGTGACGATTTCGGATTCGTGACCATCGACATGACTCGAAAAGCAAACCATGGAAAATATAGGAATAAAATAAACGTTTATCTAGACGTCTCAAAGGCTAACAAGAGGACAATTTCAGATTTGCAACAAGAAGAAAAAAATCCAAAAAAAACAAAAATCGAGAATCTAAAAAATAAAATTTGAAAAAACGTTTTTTTTCAAACGTCTGACAAGCATATATAAATAACCATTACAACAAAAAGTGAGTGTTAGAAAAAGTGGATAGTCTCAAGCGGGTGACGGCAAGAAAACTACGAGAACCGAACGTATAGGCTGAGAATTCGACGTTTCAGAAACGTTTCAACGTATATAGAAAAATGTCAAAACGTCAATTTCAAGAAGAATCTCAAGTTGCGGGAATACCTCGTGAAACGCTTCAAAGGTTGGAAATCCGAGAATCGCGGATCCTACGAAGAGAAGAAACGTCAGGATCAACCTGTGATCGACGCCATCAGCGGTCTAGGTAAAGAAATTAAAAGTGTCACGGAACAAAATAAAAATTTGATCAACGAACTCGTACCACTCGCAGCTAAAAGTTACACCGTACCCACGCCCATTTCGAGCATTCCTTCGACGCCGTTCGAACTGAAGGAAGTACCACGACATCGAGCCATAGGTAGCACGTCGTCGTCTTCGGATAAGATCGAGTTGGGACCTTTGGCACGAGACTACCTGAGCACGGGGAAGTTCGACAAGGATGAAGTGTTCGGATTGTATCCGAGCATGGAAACCAACGAGGGTGGTGTGGTTTGGAAGATTGGGAAATCGAAAGTCACCTTCGAAGGCAAGGACATTAAAGTTAATTTAGGCGATAAGAACAGTTGGACCAGGTATCCGGGTACGGTGGGACTGTGGGAACTCGTTGCAAAAAAGCAGCCGAAAGATTACACCGTCGAAGATTACCAGAGTTACAGGGAAATTTTGATCATGACGGATGCCATGTACCAGAACAACGACGCCTCGCAGAATAGGGTGAAATCGAGCAGCGGCTAGAAGTACAGGAATCTCATCAAACCGATATGGAACGAGGTGAAGAGTGGAAGCGGCGTCAAACGCTACAACACGTTACCCAAAGAATTCGTTTGGGTGGACGTCGTTAGGAAGCTCGTGGACCGATTGTTTGTGATAGCCGGCGAAGAGAATGCAGGCAATCGTAATTTCCACAACGAGAAGGTTGGCATCGTGGACATGATCAGCACGAAACTTTCCAACTTCATCGTGAACGACGACAAGGGCATAGGTTACCTGATCAAAATCATCAACACGCTGCCTCCGAGATTCTGGAACGTGGCCGAAGGAAAGGGACTCGTGAACGACATCATCAACAAGTTACCTTTCGAGATGCATTTACCTGGCTACCAGTACTGCGGACCGGGTACCAAACTCGAGAAAAGATTGGAGAGAGGAGACAAGGGTGTGAATCCGTTGGACGCCGCATGCAAAGATCACGACATCGCTTACAACAACACTCGCACCGATCTGGATGCACGTCACGAAGCAGACAAGAAATTGGAACATGCCGCTTTCGAAAGATTCGTCAGCAGAGACGCATCGTTGGGTGAACGGGTCGCCGCATTGGGTACGACCATCGCCATGAACACGAAACAAAAATTTGGGTGGGGTGTATAAATAACATACAGTAAAAAACAACATGTCTCGTATAACTGATTTGCCGCACGAACTGCTATGTAAAATTTTCAAACACGTAGTAAACGGAGATGTTAATAAACTTGTAATCATAGCGAGATCAACGCCGGATTTTCGCATCCCTTGTGAAATGGCTGTCAAGGACCGTCTTCGGGAGATCAGTGGCATGAGGTGCGGTGATCTCCACACTCTTCTTTCGGCCGCAGGGGAAAAATTAAACGAGAGAATGGATGAACTGCACGAGGCGAGGCAGGGGAGAAGACGATACACGGATGATTGGCGCAAGTCTAAACAGGAGACCGAAGAAATCATCACGCACATCATCGCGTTTTCCGAAGCACGGACTTTCTTCCTCTAACGCACACAAAAAAATATTCGATACAAATATCTCGTGAAAAAAAAAGTTTATATAAATAACACACATCGTGAATAAAAATTAAATTTCTCTAACACTCTGAAATTTCTCTTCGATATGAGTGAAAAAAAATAAGTGACCTCCAAGCATTAAAACAAATGCTAAATTTGTCAGTCGAGTATGTAAAAATTCAGGAATTGGAAGTCGGCAAACCTTACACGATAACTTCCGGTTCAATCGTTTCTACCCAGTATGGTCCCAAGGTGCGTCTGTTGCTCAACGGACAATACAGTCTATTTTTACCAGATCGATACGCTAACATGTTATCCGACGAGAAGCTATCTATTTTAATCGAGAACAAAACTCGAATCGTGTACAAGGGGACAAAGGAACTTCTTGGTAAGAAAACAAAGCACGTAATAGAATTTGTGTAACGACTGCGCGGAGTATATAAAATAACATACCTTGAAAAAAAAATACACTAGAGAGGGAAACAAAAAAAACCCTCAGAACATATATATATAAATAACATACCGGGAAAAAAAATTACACGAGAGAGGGAAACAAAAAAAAATCTCAGAACATTTATATATATAAATAACATACCGTGAAAAAATAACATATAGAGCATCAACATGAAGCCCAAGGGTGTCGTGTACCAGATACCATATTCGAATCTTAAAAATCTAGGTGCCCTCGATGGGTTACTCACCAAGAAACAACGCGAGAAGAAACGTTCTTGCTTGACCAAAGGACACGGAATGAAATTGCTGCTCAGCACTCCACAATTGAGACGCTTGCAGCGTTCGCGGAAACAGCAAAAGATCGGAGGTTTCATATTCAGCATCCCGGCCATCCTGGCAGCATTGGGGGCCGTTGGTAGTTTGGCTGGGGGTAGCGCCGTCGTCGCGAAAACCGTCATCGACTCGAAGAAGAACAAGGCGGAATTGGAAGAACAGAAACGTCACAATCTGGCCATGGAGAAGAAAGGGGGGAAGGGCGTCATGAAAAAGTTTAAAAAAAAGAAACAGCATCACTCACCAACCGAGACATTGAATCTCTGATCAAACCTTTACGAATCAAACACTTCAGAGGCGTTTTCATGTCCGACTCGTTACCTTCAACCGTTAAAAGAAGAGAATGCGGAGTAGTCAACTTGGACAGTCAAGAAAATCCAGGCACGCATTGGATATGTTATCACTACGCAAATAATAAAGCATTCGTTTTCGATTCTATCGGAGGTGTTCCACCTACAAATTTAGTTCATTACCTGAAAACGAACAAAACCTCTATATACTACAACGACGAACGCATTCAAAATTTCGGAGACGTGAACTGCGGTCATCTCTGTCTCTCCGTGCTCGCGTTTCTCTCTAAAATAAATAACCCTACGATCAAAGATTTCCAGAAAGCTTTGTGGAACCTGAAACAGCATTTCGATGGGCGTGTTCCATCTCACGAGCGAATCTTCGATCTTGAAACTCACGCTGCACGACGACATCGTCTATCCTAAATCCGTAGCTCTGCGTGCATTCTACAGCATGTACCTCATACCTAACGTCACGCAGCACAACAACAAAATTAGCTTCGGAAGCGAACATATCGTCGTCACGCCAGGTCAATACAATCTTTCTACTTTGCAAGCTGAATTACCCAAAGGCACGTACCTTTCTCAAAATTCGGTCACGCACAGAGTGGAAATCGTATCGGCGACGGAGACCGTGGACCTGGGCACCATAGGAGAACTTTTAGGTTTCGAGAACAACACAAAACTCGAAGCTGGCATCAAGCACACGGCATCCAATATTCCTAAATTTCTAGCCATCGAAACTTTGAACGTTCACTGCAACGTGGCGGAAGGCATGATCACGAAATCTTCGGACGGGGGGTTGCTGGGAAGTCACAAGCAGACGGGAATCATAGCCACGTTCAAACCCAGTTCCGAATTCATGGAACCGATCATCTACACGCCGTCTTCGCCGATCTATTTTCCAGTATGTCGCAACCGCATAGACGACATAGAGTTGGTGGTGACGAACGAGAAAGGAGACGTGGTGGATTTCGCAGGTGCAACGACCACTGCCATCGTGGAGATCAACGTATAATAAATAACACACATAGTGAAAAAAATGGAGCAAATCGAAAGTTACGAATTGCAATCTTTCCCTCCGAACCGTCGCACGTTCGCCAATTTGAACGAAGCGAACAGGGAGATCGAATACGACGTGGACGTAGGGGACGGGTTCGTTCATCCTCACAGAGCGGACCTCTACCTTCAATTCGACGTGGTGAAGAAGGAAAGCGGAGAAGCCTTTCCGCCCAATGCCAATTTGAAACTCGTGGACAACTTCGTGCCTCACCTGTTCTCGCAGGTGGAGGTGAGGAAACACGGTACGGTCATCGACAGAATAGATTACCCAGGCATCACGTCGACGGCAGTGGGAACATTGAAATTATCCAAAACGGACGCGGCATACTACCAGGCGGGAGGGTTCGAAGCGGGGACGAAAATATCGACAAGAAGTCACACGGTGCTCTTTCCCATGCGTCTGCTGCCGGGATTCTTCTCGGACTACAAGGAGATCATGTGGAAGGGAGGACTGAGGATCACGTTTCGAAGAGCGGCCAACGACAACGACGCGCTGATGCGATACACCAACTTGAACGCCGACGGCACGCCGATAGCCAACACTTTACCCGAAGCAGCCAAGTGCGTCATCCGGAGCATGGAGTTGAGAATGCCGATCGTGGAATACGAGACGAACTACGCCCTCAAGTACAAAGCCGAGATCTTGAAAAGTCCGCAGGTACCGATTCACTTTCACGGTTACCAGTGCGTGCAAAAGTTGGCGTCCGGAAGTCACATGGAATTAGACGTCACGACGCAGTTCAACAACATACAGTTCGACATGCCAGATTTCGTCATTGTACTTTTTCAGACCGGACGCGATAACAATCAGGAAAAAGATTCCAGCAAGTTCGACGACTGCAAGATCAAGAACGTTTATCTCAAGAACGGTAGGAACGAAGTGTTCCCGCGCGAGAATTACAACCTCGACATGACCAAAGACGATTACCTAAAACTTTACGAAGCTTACACCTCTTACAAACGCGTGACCGAGGGACGCGTGGACATGTACTACACGCCCAGCGAATTCAAAACCCACAGACCCATGTCCGTCATCAACACCACAAAGAGGAAGCAGGTGGTGGTCAACGATCGCACCAACATCAAGGTCGTCTGCGAGTTCAACAGTCCGTTGCCCGAGGATACTCTATGCAGCGTCATCCTGGTCGCAGAGAAGTCCTTCGTCCACGACGTGAAGAACGAGAGGGTCACAGAGCAGTTTTAAAAATATCAACTCGCAGAACAGTCGCTCTAGATGATATGGAAATTTTCACGGCATAGAGCATCGAATTCTCGTGCTGCGACTTTCCCCCATTCCATTGTCTGAAGTGAACATCATCGCGCTCCCGTTTTCTTTTTCGATGAAGAAAGCCAGTAGGTACTCTTTCGCTCTCCTATCTGTTCAGTGAACACGAAGAGATTTTAGTTCTTTTGGTTCCCGCTTCACGCAGCACTGTCGATTTTAAATACCGCTACAACACCATTTTTTTTTTGCATCATAAGGAGAAAAACATCGTAGGATAGAGGTCCCCCGCCCGTTAGATCGTAGCAGGGGGGCGGGGCACACATTGTAGAAGATCACACATGAGTTAAAAAAAAAAAAAAAACAACACATCGTGGCAGATTACGCTGAGAGCAAGGTCGTAGTAGATTACACTGAGGGACCTTACAGTAAGAGGAGACAGCAGACTTATAGGAAAATGTCGTAAGTCGTTTCAAAAGTGTAGGCCAAAGGACGAGGTTAGCATAAGAGTAAAATTGCAGGAGGTAAAAAAAAAAAAAAAAAAAAGCTTAAAAAAAAAGATGTCTGTCCACTTTTCTCTCATTGTAGGTTAGTTTAGTCCGTAAAATAAAAAAATAATAGGTCAAAGGGCGTCGCCAGAACGTACCATACCACCTACTGTCATGATATATAAACATTGCCGGACTTGGAAAATTACGATAAGGTGCATTCATCATTCAAGGATGAGAGAGTGCATTTACTCATCACGCTGTGTCAGCGTAATAAATGAGGCGCGGAACGTGGAGAGAAAGTGAGTTTTTTTGAGGTTTTGGTGAACCTCAAATGAGTAAAGTGAGTTTTTGATGTTTTGGTGCTGTTTTCTTCGCTGCGAAACATCGTCAGCGCAATAAATGAGGCGCGGAACGTGGAGAGAAAGTGAGTTTTTGAGGTATTTTTGAACCTCAATTAATGTTTGTCAACCCGTCCACCTGCACTACTTTGGTGCTGTTTTCTTCGCCGTGAAACATCGTCTTGTGCTAAAACATCGCTAAGCGCTAAAACATCGACAAAAAAAATGTCAAAATATGTCAAAAACTGATATTCAATTGATAAAAAAAAGAATATCTACAAAGTATGGTGTAGAAACAATAAGTTAGAAAAAAAAATAGGTTAAGTTATATCACGTAAGATCGTGGCATTCGTACCAAGTATGAGGTGGGAAAAATGGGAAATTTCACTGAAACATCGCTAAACGCTAAAACGTCGACAAAAAGTTGTCAAAATATGTCAAAAAGTGATATTCAATTAATAAAAAAAGAGGCTACAAATGCACTCGTACCAAGTATTACTTTGAAACAATACATTTACACTACTCCAGTGTGAAGAAAAGCTCTCATGCTTTATCTCCGACAAGTCCACAATACACACTTTTTCATTATATAGTTAATTATTAATGTTGTTATTAACACCGATTTTTACCAGTGTGAAGAAAAGCTCTCATGCTTTATCTTCGACAAGTCCACAATACACATTTTTTCATTATATAGTTAATTATTAATGTTGTTATTAACGATTGTTACCAGTAAAAATATAAACCATGAGGATTTTTAAAGGGGTGATAAGTGAAAAAAAGCCAAGACATATATTTTATCCCTGTTTATTACCAATATTTACAAAATTCAAAAGAGCCGCACACACACACACACATACATATGTGAAATGTTTATATTGTGTCACCAGTTTAGCAGCATGTTATTTAACAAGTTTTTATTCTTCAAGTTTGTTCACTCACCCACATAAGGAATTGTGTCACTATCATATCCATTTTCTGCTGCAACCACTGAATTAAAATGTTTCACTATTTTTTCCACAAGCATGTTCTCGCAAAAAACAAACACTTCTTTGGAAAGTCTTTTTCCGTCGATGTTTTGTATAGACAAAGGCTCAGGTTTTGTACATCCATGTAGATGGGAAAGCACAAACTTCTCCTTATTACATGCATAGACAGGGGAAATATCTGTGCAACCGAAACATTGTTCGCGAAGGTCGAGAATGCAAGATTCCACACAGTTTCCAAAATATGATTTCAGATACGGCGACACTGTTTCACACATAACTTTCGCATGCTCGATGCACACAAATATGTTCATAAAGTTCCGCCACGAACTTTCTGCGATGAACACTATCTCCAGGGAACTGGTTTCTTCCTTATAATGATCTGACGGCGATTGTACAGTGTGGTTATCAGCAATTCATGTTGCTCACTTAGTGGGTAGGAAACACGAGGCTGCTCACCTGGAATAGCGATGTAATTGTCGATTACTGGAAACAATTCCTGAAGAGCGTGCCACTCCTGCAACTGTAGTTCAACACCGGCCGCCCCGCTTCTGTGTAGCCTGACCACAGGTTGGAAATCCAGATGAGAGGAAAGTCCGATTGAGATAACCTTTGTTTTCGAAGCATTCAAATAGTAGACGTGATCAAATAATATCGACTGGCGTATAAGACTAGTTACTTGTTTTTGTTCTTCAGGTAAATGCTGATCGCTCTCTTTCTGAAGAACCCCCTTGAAATTAGTGTACGGTTGAAATCTTTTTTTCAGCGGCATCGAAATAGAGGATTCCATGACTAAGAACTGCGAGATACTGCATGTCGCAGCGTGCAGATATACATTTGAAGAAATGCGTGGGTGTGTTTTTGAGACGCATGCGCGCGTAGCAAACCAAGCATGTGCTGGACAAAAAAGGTGGAGGGGCGGGGCGTTACAAAGATCAATGGTGAGAGAAAAATCAGCAGAATATCATAAACGTCATATTGAGGAAATATTGGATAACAAATATTAATTAATTTAATTAAAGCATCAACCGCATTGTCGATCTGAAATTAGGTTTATAGACAGGGGGCAAAATGGAAAATATCGACGATGTTCTAGTATTGGAATGTTTCTGTATTTCCATCGGTATAATCCTCCACCACATTTGAAGCATACGGTTTTATCCTCTTTTTGAATGTAAAATAATCCTGCTTCGGACAGAGCTTCTACAAACGGGAATTCTTTTGATTGCCAGTTTCTGAAAGAGGACAATCTAGCATTGAAAGATCCCATCTCTGGATATTGCGTCATTGTTCTGTAAAGACACAAAACAAGATAAATATTATAAGTAAGCTGTTGTAAACTGTAACGCTACAAAATTATTAATATACTATTAGGACTATATGTAACTTGTATAAAATTTCAAACAGTATTTACTGTCAATATTTTCTAGTATACGTACCGAGTATTATAAATTTAATTTACGAGTCAGCAAATAAGTTGTTATAATATTGTCGTTTTTTATTGGTACTGGGAATAAAATTTGAAATTTATGCATGGGTTTACCAGAGGCTCTATGGAATAAATACAGAAAACAGTAATGCCCACAGTACACAGACCCGTAACTTTGTATCTGATGAGTGTTGTACGTACAGAATTTAGAGTTACTTTCCAAGAATCGCAAATGGTTATGCACATGTGGAGGTTTTCCGTAACTATCAAAAAATTCCCCCCGGGAGTTACTGTCTATGTAAATTGCTACCCAGTGCTTCCCGGGGCTATCTTTGGGGTCTGTATTTACAATCAACGCTGCTGGTAGTTCCACATGTACAGGTAATTCATTAGCTGCGAAAACCCCAACATGATGATTGTCAAAGACTCTATTTGATATTAACCCGTGAAGCAAATTTAAAGTCGACAGCATTGCTGCACACTAAATAGTAATATTGTGCAACTCACCTTTTTATAGTTCAAAGTAGACGGTACACTTAACAGTAGATTCCAGAACCAATTTGATCTGGACCACCAAGCTGTTTATCGTTGTTGAAACAATGGAGAGCTATCTAACACAACGCTGATGCTCGGAATATGTAGGCGGGGTTTACAAACGCGCATGCGTACAGTGGTAATGCTACCTGGCATTTGTTGTGCTGTTGTAAAGTGAATTTTGTACTATACGAAAATTGTCTGTATGTGTGTGTGTGTGTGTGTGTGTGTGTGTGTGTATATATATATATATATATATATATACAGACACACACATATTTATTTATTGATGAAGTATATATATATATATATAATACAATACAATATAATATATATATGTAATTTGAAGATACAACATATCAGTAAAATCTAACGACTAGAAAAATATTCATATCATTCGACTTTTATATTATATGTAATTTAAAACATTCTTCACAGTTTGAGAAATGGAGTGCTTGTGGAAACACCCGTTCTCTGCAATATTGGCTGGTCCATCAGGATGCGGAAAGACATATTTTGTGAAGCATTTTCTCCAGTGTTTACCCCAAATGGTAAATGTAAAATTCAACAATATTTTGATGTGCTACGGGGAATGACAATCTGCATACAATGATTTCCCTGGTTTTGTACAATTTCGGGAAGGAATGCCTAATATTGACCAATTTGTGCCAAATTCTGGACCTCATCTTATTATTATCGATGATCAGATGAGGGAATGCGATCAAAGAGTCACAGATTTATTCACAAAAGGGTGTCATCATCGTGATATTAGTCTTTTCTTTATCACTTAAAATCTATTCCATCAGGGAAAAGGGAATAGAGATATATCTTTAAATAGTCATTATATTGTATGCTTCAAAAATCCCAAGAGACAGAGCCCAAATTAATTATTTATCTAGACAAGTATACCCGGAGAATCCAAATTTTATAAAAGATGCATATTACAATGCCACCGCTGAACCCCATGGATATTTGCTGTTCGATCTGAAGCAGAACACTCCGGAAGAAGTACGTTTTCCGTCGCGGATATTTCCCGACGATGATATCAATTATGTATATATTCCTACAAAAAAAGCAAGCATAATCACTAGTCGTTTATTCTGTCATCATGGCTCCAAGAGTGAAACACGCTAAAGTGCTCCAAGTTTTGTCGGATGCTAAACCAGCTCTTCGAACAGCGATATTACAAGCTGCTGATTCTTCCTTAGTTAATTCAATCTGTGAGTGTTGTTACAATGTTCTAAAAGGGAATGTTCCTCTTTCAACACCTCAGAAAACAAAATTGAGCCGGTACAAGAAGGTGATACGTAATCTCTCTGCCAAAGGACACTCTACAAAGCAGAAGAAACAGATACTAGTGCAACACGGAGGATTTCTACCTGCGTTATTAGCCCCTTTAATAGGAGGTGTGTTATCAAGTTTATTTAAGTGAAAAAAAAATCTGAACATGGAGCATGCCAAAAAAATGGTTATAATACCTCAAGAATTTATGGATAACATAAGACATCCTGTTATGTCTGCACGGTCTACATCCTTATCGCAATTGGATCAGGATATGCAAGTAATTTTGAATCTCAAAGGTCTTTCGGATGATGAAAAATGGAATCGTTACAGCATTGTGCTCCAAAAATTTCTGTCTATTACTCGAAAACAAAGAGAACCTGTGTCGCTACCGATTACAGAATCTACTGAGAAGTTGACTGATATGAAAGAAGAAATTCTAGCTGCTACACCTAGCATGTATCGTAGAAAAGCCGAACTGTTGTATGGACGTCTTTTACATAATAGTAATATTGATTGGGATAAATATGGGGCAGTTTTTATTAACAATAATAAAATTGAAGGCTCAAATATTGTCGATCTAGTATCGGATATAATTCGACCACGAAAAACAAGCAATCCTGTTGGGTGGCAACTGTTCAATAGAGCTCTGGCGTTATCTAATATTCCTCAAGAATATATTGGAAACCCCCATAGACAGGAGTTTATTCAACATATTGTTTTTGGCAACCCCGGACGCCATATTCCGCTGTCCGGAGCTACCCAAGAAGAGGCACAAGAATTAACAGAGGCAGAAGAAGAAGAAGAAGAAAAATAACCAATTTCTTTTGTATCATCATTTCCAGGGCACAAACGTAAACGTACTGTTCCAGTTTGGTCAAGATACAAACCATGAGCGAAAAAATATTAGAGAATATCTGGTACAATCCATCTCATCCAGCATCCTATTCTACAGCTTCAACACTATGGAAAGCTGTAAAAAAATCCATACCATTGTCAACAATCAAACATTGGTTGACAAAGCAAACTGCATACACTTTGCATAGACCTGTAAAGCGTCGATTTCCGAGAAACTTTTATTTTGTGCATAATATTGATGACCAATGGCAGGCTGACTTGAATGACATGCAGAGTTTGCGGAATCACAACAAAGGGTACAGATATATACTCACAGTTATCGATATTTTTAGTAGGCATGCTTGGGCTGTCCCTGTAAAAAATAAAACTGGTGTATGTATAAAAAAGGCTTTCCAGCAAATTTTCAAACAAAGCAAAAGAAAACCTTTGAAATTACAAACTGACAAAGGGCGTGAGTTTACCAACAGTATTGTGCAGGAATATCTCAAAAAAACAAAATGTAATTTATTTTACAACAAAGAATCCTGATATTAAAGCTAGTATTGTTGAAAGATTCAACAGAACTTTAAAGGAACGCATGTGGAAGTATTTTACTAAGCAAAGAACCAGCTGCTATGTTAATGTACTCCCAAAGCTTTTGAAAGCTTATAATCATAAAATTCACTCGAGTATTAAAATGGCACCAGCAGATGTTACTTCTGAGAAGGTTTTGAAAGTATGGCACAATATGTATGACAAAAAACTCAAATCTGATTCATCTCCACTATTGTCATTGAAGATGCCATTCAAAATAGGAGATACAGTGAGAATAACAAAAACCAAAAAACGCTTTGACAAAGGTTACATGGAAAATTGGACAAGAGAAATATTTGTGGTGGAACGTATTTTGAAAAGAAATCCTCAAGTGTATGAATTAAAAGATCTACAAGGACATAAAATCGATGGAACATTTTATACGGAAGAGTTGCAACTGGTCCGCTTACCGAATATGCATGAAATTGATAAAATCCTTGCGACCAAAGGTAAAGGAGCCAGTAAAAAGTTGTTAGTTCATTGGAAAGGTTACTCCAGATTATTTGACAGTTGGATTAGCGCATCGTTTTTGGAGTCAAAAAGAGAGAGAGAGGCATAAATTTTTGTAGATATTCTCATCAGTGGTACAAATAACCTTTATAACACATCATGAGAAAAGCAAACGCTTTCTACATTACTTTGCCTAGTAACAGTTCCATGAAATATCTCCCAAGTAATACTCTAACTAATTACACCACAAAGCTTCAGAACCGTGTGGAGTTGGACACCAACAAATGGGAGATGGCATTGGTAGAAGTGCATTATCCTTATTCAATACTAAACATTACAAAATTTAACAACTATATTCAATATAAATCTATGGATGATGTCAAATGGAACGAACTTCGAATATCCGAAGGCTATTATGCATCTATAAACAGCATTGTTGCAGAAATCAATAAATATTCTGAAACATTAAATTTTAGTCTCCGAAATCATCCTGCGTACAAACATGTGACTGTTGATATATCTACCAAGCAGAGAAACATAAATGTACAATTGTCACCTCAACTGGCACGGATATTAGGTTTTAAACCGACCGATGATCTATCAGAAGTAAAAATTGGACGCTCGCCTCCAAATGTTGTGAGAGAGATTCCTTCCCAGATGTATATTTACACAGATATTGTAGAATCACATATGGTGGGAGATGCTATAGCCCCTCTATTACGTATTATAAACATTAATCCTATGGAACATACTTTTGGAAGTGATGGTGTGCAAATTTTCGATTCACCACATTACATCCCAGTGCAGAAACATAATTTCGAACAAATAGAAATTGACTTAAGGGACAGCACTGGTGCACACATCCCATTCTCCTTCGGACTAGTGTGTTTGAAACTTCATTTTAGATGTTGTGGTGAAAAGCTGTGATTATGAATGACCCATATTTTCAATACTACCATCAACAAGCTGGATCTGGTGTGGGTAACATATATTACGGTGCTGCCTATCAAAAAGGACATGGCATTGGAAGTTTTCTTGGAGGACTTTTTCGGTCAGCTTTGCCTCTTATCAAGAAAGGAGCGAAAGCTGTAGGGAAAGAAATGTTAAAAACAGGGGTAAATGTGTTAGGTGATGTTGTAGACAAAACATCCCTAAAACAGTCACTACAATCCAGAATTTCGGATGCCAGATCAAATCTTAAAAGAAAAGCTGAAACAAAGCTAAAGGAAATGATTGGTTCAGGTTATCAGGGGCATAAACATTTCAAAAGGAATCACTCTGCTTCGGGACAGCGAACTGGAAGGACCGCTCAGAGAAAGAAGAGATCCAGTGCCAATACAAACACCAAGAAAACAACCAAACGCAACCGTAAAAAAATTCAAATAACATCAGATATTTTTGATTAGATATGGCGCTAATTAGGGAGAAATCATGTGAGTGTTTTAAAAGTGAATTGGATATTTTCTCGGTAAAACCTACTCAGACAAGCATCTTAGAACACCACACCATCGGATACAAACCTGTTAGTTCTCTGGCAGATAATGCCCCCACCGAGTTTGTAATACCTGGACATGGTGATGATTATATGGATTTAGCACACACAATGTTGAATATAGATGCCAGAATTGTAAAAGCGAATGGTCAGTTATTGCTACCCACAGATAAAACAATTGGGCCTGTCAATGATTTTCTCAATGCAATGTTCAGCGAAGTACAAATCTACTTAAATAACAAACTCATCTCGTTTCCATCTCACATGCACCCATACAGGTCTTATTTTGAAAAAGCACTGAACTATGACATATCTGCAAAATCATCTCATCTCCAAAGTGCATTGTGGTACAAGGATACAGCAGGCGCTTTTGATAACGTTTCGGAAGACAACAAAGGCTTTACAAAACGTAACCAACTAACAAAACAGAGTAAAACATTTGATATGTTTGGTTACTTGCATTCTGATATTTTCAATCAAGAGAAATTTTTGATCAATGGAGTGGAAATGCGAATAAAACTGATTCCTTCGAAAAATACTTTCTGCTTGATGAGATTAGATGACAGTGAAGGCAAAGTGGAAATTCTGGATGCTACACTATATGTGAGAAAAGTATCGATCAGTTCATCCACCAAACTTAGTCACAATCGCATATTGCAAAAACATACAGCAAAATACCCTCTAACAAGAGTACAACTTAAAGCTGTAACTATTTCAAAAGATATTGTTTCAAAAACAATTGACAATGTGATACTTGGACGTCTTCCGAAACGATTAGTTGTGGGGTTTGTTACCAACGATGCATTCAACGGCACTCTGTCTACTAACCCATTCAATTTTCAACATTTCAATTACAACTTCTTTACTTTATATGTTGATGGAGTCCAAATTCCCGGCAAACCACTTCAACCAGACTTTGAAAACAACAAGTACATAACAGCATATCACACATTATTCTCTGGAACAGGGATACACTATATGGATGAAGGAAACAATATATCGCGTGAGGAATACCCCCAGGGATACGCATTACTTGTTTTCGATATAACACCAGACGCAGCTGCAAGTGCCATATCCCACTGCAGTCTTCAACGGCAAGGGGCTGTTAGCTTGGAAGTCCACTTCAAATCGGCTTTGGAATCTACTGTGACTTGTGTTATCTACTCTGAATTTGACGCTCTCATGGAAATTAATAATCAAAGAGATATTCATCTGGATTAATTATATAACAAGGTGAGTTGCACAATATTACTATTTAGTGTGCAGCAATGCTGTCGACTTTAAATTTGCTTCACGGGTTAATATCAAATAGAGCCTTTGACAATCATCATGTTGGGGTTTTCGCAGCTAATGAATTACCTGTACATGTGGAACTACCAGCAGCGTTGATTGTAAATACAGACCCCAAAGATAGCCCCGGGAAGCACTGGGTAGCAATTTACATAGACAGTAACTCCCGGGGGGAATTTTTTGATAGTTACGGAAAACCTCCACATGTGCATAACCATTTGCGATTCTTGGAAAGTAACTCTAAATTCTGTACGTACAACACTCATCAGATACAAAGTTACGGGTCTGTGTACTGTGGGCATTACTGTTTTCTGTATTTATTCCATAGAGCCTCTGGTAAACCCATGCATAAATTTCAAATTTTATTCCCAGTACCGATAAAAAACGACAATATTATAACAACTTATTTGCTGACTCGTAAATTAAATTTATAATACTCGGTACGTATACTAGAAAATATTGACAGTAAATACTGTTTGAAATTTTATACAAGTTACATATAGTCCTAATAGTATATTAATAATTTTGTAGCGTTACAGTTTACAACAGCTTACTTATAATATTTATCTTGTTTTGTGTCTTTACAGAACAATGACGCAATATCCAGAGATGGGATCTTTCAATGCTAGATTGTCCTCTTTCAGAAACTGGCAATCAAAAGAATTCCCGTTTGTAGAAGCTCTGTCCGAAGCAGGATTATTTTACATTCAAAAAGAGGATAAAACCGTATGCTTCAAATGTGGTGGAGGATTATACCGATGGAAATACAGAAACATTCCAATACTAGAACATCGTCGATATTTTCCATTTTGCCCCCTGTCTATAAACCTAATTTCAGATCGACAATGCGGTTGATGCTTTAATTAAATTAATTAATATTTGTTATCCAATATTTCCTCAATATGACGTTTATGATATTCTGCTGATTTTTCTCTCACCATTGATCTTTGTAACGCCCCGCCCCTCCACCTTTTTTGTCCAGCACATGCTTGGTTTGCTACGCGCGCATGCGTCTCAAAAACACACCCACGCATTTCTTCAAATGTATATCTGCACGCTGCGACATGCAGTATCTCGCAGTTCTTAGTCATGGAATCCTCTATTTCGATGCCGCTGAAAAAAAGATTTCAACCGTACACTAATTTCAAGGGGGTTCTTCAGAAAGAGAGCGATCAGCATTTACCTGAAGAACAAAAACAAGTAACTAGTCTTATACGCCAGTCGATATTATTTGATCACGTCTACTATTTGAATGCTTCGAAAACAAAGGTTATCTCAATCGGACTTTCCTCTCATCTGGATTTCCAACCTGTGGTCAGGCTACACAGAAGCGGGGCGGCCGGTGTTGAACTACAGTTGCAGGAGTGGCACGCTCTTCAGGAATTGTTTCCAGTAATCGACAATTACATCGCTATTCCAGGTGAGCAGCCTCGTGTTTCCTACCCACTAAGTGAGCAACATGAATTGCTGATAACCACACTGTACAATCGCCGTCAGATCATTATAAGGAAGAAACCAGTTCCCTGGAGATAGTGTTCATCGCAGAAAGTTCGTGGCGGAACTTTATGAACATATTTGTGTGCATCGAGCATGCGAAAGTTATGTGTGAAACAGTGTCGCCGTATCTGAAATCATATTTTGGAAACTGTGTGGAATCTTGCATTCTCGACCTTCGCGAACAATGTTTCGGTTGCACAGATATTTCCCCTGTCCATGCATGTAATAAGGAGAAGTTTGTGCTTTCCCATCTACATGGATGTACAAAACCTGAGCCTTTGTCTATACAAAACATCGACGGAAAAAGACTTTCCAAAGAAGTGTTTGTTTTTTGCGAGAACATGCTTGTGGAAAAAATAGTGAAACATTTTAATTCAGTGGTTGCAGCAGAAAATGGATATGATAGTGACACAATTCCTTATGTGGGTGAGTGAACAAACTTGAAGAATAAAAACTTGTTAAATAACATGCTGCTAAACTGGTGACACAATATAAACATTTCACATATGTATGTGTGTGTGTGTGTGCGGCTCTTTTGAATTTTGTAAATATTGGTAATAAACAGGGATAAAATATATGTCTTGGCTTTTTTTCACTTATCACCCCTTTAAAAATCCTCATGGTTTATATTTTTACTGGTAACAATCGTTAATAACAACATTAATAATTAACTATATAATGAAAAAATGTGTATTGTGGACTTGTCGAAGATAAAGCATGAGAGCTTTTCTTCACACTGGTAAAAATCGGTGTTAATAACAACATTAATAATTAACTATATAATGAAAAAGTGTGTATTGTGGACTTGTCGGAGATAAAGCATGAGAGCTTTTCTTCACAGTGGTAAGAATCTGTGTTAATAACAACATTAATAATTAACTATACAATAAAAAAAAATTGTGTATTGTGGACTTGTCGGAGATAAAGCATGAGAGCTTTTCTGCACAGCGCTGGACACGCAAAGGCAAGTATCTTTATTTTCATTCTATTTCTAACAGTGATTCGCTATTTTTTTTGTCACTATAAAAAAACTAATTCAATTTTTCTTTTATCACATCTGTCGCCATTTTGCTTGTTTTTGTTTAATTCCTCTTTATGCATTGAGGTTAATCGAAACATAACTTTAGACTTTTACATGGAATTGAAACATAGAATGTTGCCTCCTTTGATTGAATCGAACCTGTGACTCCTCTTTGATCACAAAACAATAGTGACGGCCATCTTGCTTATTTTACCTACTCTTTATGCATTTAAGCTAATCGTTACTGGGGCCCCACACGGCAAAACAACAGATTCTAATTTATTCACACTTCTTTTTATTTTATTTTAAAAGCAACATCATTATCAGCCAATTTGACATTGTGAATCGAACCCGGGGGACCTTTTCATTACAGCATAAACATCCTATTTCCAATTAGTTTATTTTCTCTTTGTGCACGAAAAGCTAATCGGAACTTTTAAACAAATACAATTGAATATCCAATTTTCACCAACATTGGGAATCGAACCCTCAACCACTTGGTTAAAACAACTCGCGGAATAAAAAACAAACCCCGTGCCGCGCCGCTCCGCCCCGCCCCGCGCCCGGTCGCCGCCGCTAAACACAAAACGCGGCCGCCATATTGATTTTATTCAAATACTATTTATGCACAGATGGACTAATCGGGACCTATAATGGCGGGACAAAACAATTGGCCTCATTTAACTACCTAGAAAATCGAACCCGCGACCTCTTCATTACCAGGCGACAACAATAACCACTAACCCAAGGCCGCCATATTGATTTTATTCAAACACTATTTATGCACCGATGGACTAATCGGGGACCTATAATGGCGGGACTAAACAATTGGCCTAATAACTACCTAGAGAATCGAACCCGCGACCTCTTCATTGCCAGGTGACAACTTTAACCACTAACCCAACTCGATTTTCGAACTCAACCATTTTGTTGCCTTTATTTACACACAGGCTAATCGAGACCATTCAATATTGACATCGTCGCCTTGTAATCAAGGGGTCCCAGGTTCGATACTCGGTGGAGGCACATAGTGGTCCGAATCACCACTTTTCAACTGTAGCTCCAATCCTGATTAGTTTTGCCGTGCATAAAACGGACTTAAAAAAAAACTAACTCAATCTATCAATCAATCAATATTGACTACCAGGAATCGAACCCTCGACGCCTCTTGTTTTACAGAGCAATAACCTTAGCCGCTAAGCTTTCGGGGTAAAGCACCTTCGGCGCCATCTTTAAATCATTTCTTTATGTCTTCTTTGAATCATACGTAATGATTGCGCTCGCATTTCCTCCACACACACACACACACACACACAAACATACACACGTGTTAGGTTAGCATACATCAAGAAACAACGTGACAAATCCATTGACCCCCTCCCCCACCGCTTCCGATGTCTTCAACGTGATCAGACACGTTCTGCTGACTCAACAATAAAACAGCTCGTGGCCCGCTACACCGGATGTAACATAACACCAGTCGCATCGAATTTTTGCTGACGCGTAGGAACGAAGTGCTGCCTCTCTACTAGTGGGTACAAAATTGTTCACATTTTGACTCCGATAACTGTCATAAACACGTGGCTATTAGTTATTACCAGTGGCGTAGCATGGACATTTCGGGTGGGAATGCCAAATCCGAGAAAGGGTCGGTCCTTCTTTGCTTAATACTTATGGAATTAGTCGCCATGGGTATTGTCTATTTGCCTGAAGTCAGTCGGGTTTCGATAAAGCATGTCCCATGCGTGTTTTAGCTGGAAAATTAGATGCTTCACTATGCAACAAATGTTTGGAATTCTGGTGTTTTACAGGTTCTTTACAATCAAGAGAACCTTTCGGCATGACGCGAGTCAGTAAAAACAATCGCCTCTAGAACAACATTAGACGCCAGTTGTGGATGAATCAACTATTCATTCATTTGTTTTACTTTACTTCGCTTTTCTACAACTTTTGGCCAATGGCAATCTGAATATAAGTGATGATACTAGGGGTGTGCGGGACAGAATATTTTGGGTCGGGACGGGATCGGGACGGGAAAATTTTTAAATCAGGACGGGAAAAATTCGCCATTTCCCGACAAAATCGGTAAACTTTCGGGACGGGAAATGTTCGAAATTTCCCGATGTTCTGTAAATCTCGAATTCTACACGTAATTTTCACTTTAAGTGATTGTTTTTGCATTTCTGGTACAAAAACTAAGGATTTCCGATAAATTCCAGACATTTACAATGCATAAAACGTCGAGAATTAACAACTTTCTTAAATGATCATTCGATATTTCCCGACTGCTCGGAATTTCGAAAAGTCGGGAAGCCATTTCCCGAAGTCGGGATCGGAACGGGAATTTTTTTCCCGATCCCGGTCCCAACTTTTTCGGGATCCCGCACACCCCTAGACGATACTGATGAATTTGATGAAGGAACAACTGTACCCAGGCCGGGATTCGAACCAGGGACCTCTGGATTATGATACATGTCAACCACTTTCAGCAGAAGCTTTCGCACCTCAGTATAGTTGATACGAGGGCTCGGTATCGGCCCGCGGCCCGGCGGTTGAGAAACAATGCACTAGAGTACTTTACCATGTTAACTAGTATATTTTGGACTAAAGTGCCTCCATAAGCTGGTTTTTTCAAATAAAAGCAGTCAGGTAAATGGCCAAAACACGGCCTCTTTACACGATGTTGAAGGCAAATTCCAGCCGATAGATAACTGCATAAAAAAACTTGATAAAGCAAAAAGAACGTTGTGTTTAAATCTTAAAACATTGTGCATATAGATACTTTATTATATCAGCAAATTAGAGGCTCAAATATGATCCCAGCTGGGCTATCTTCCAGAGTCAAAATATAGCTCGTTGCATGAGGCATTCACTGCGCATACGAGAACAACAAACTGAAGCGATACGCTGCACGGCACAGTCCGAGAGACACGTGTTTCGTGTCGCATGTCGTGTGTCGCGTGTCTCTTCGGTGTGAATTCTCCGTAAGGGCGCCGTGAAACGAAAAAGTTTGGGAACCCCTGCGTTAGATGATAGGTGCAAGAATATTCCGAGACAAGACGCAAGACTTTCATTTTATTGTTTATTCTATTCCAAAGTGGTAGGGGAAAGGGAAGGAGGTTCTAGCGAAAAACAGGGAGGTTTTATACGCTTTAGGTAAATGAAAGAATTTGGAGAGGAAATAGCCCTTTACTAATTACTAATTAGCCAAATACTATACCGGCATTTACGTTTTGACGTCAGTCAGGATGACTGACCACAGGGATCAAATAGGAAAACCTTTCCCCGATTAAAAAGCGATCGTGCTAACCGCATAGCCATTTCCTTCAGTTGCTCAAGATGTAACGACGTATGCTACCCATCTTACTGAAGATTCTTCTCGAGATAACTGCATCGTCCAATGGCCGATGCATGAAATTTAGATATGATTAAATGATAATAAGCTGTGGGAAGAACAATTAACGGAGCATTAGAAACTGGACTGGATGAAGGAGAAATTATAAATATTAGAATAAGAATTGCAAGAAATAGACTATGGAGAAAGAATAACAAGCTAGAAAACGAAAATTTGAGAAAGTTTCAAGTAGTTTTAGCTGACAAAACTCAAATAACAAATAGCAATCTTGGTCAAATAACAACAAGAAGTTAAATTTCCCAACATGAGTTGAATGTGTATGTTTGTGTGTGTGTGTGTGAATTCATGGACATGTTGTACAATTTTATGGACCATTGTTTGTGCAGCAAGAGATGATTTAAGTATCTCTCAAATGGTGTCCATTATTAGGCGTAGAAAGCCAATTACGTATAATACCTTTTGTTGGACTCTTTGTGAGTGAAAGTTCGGTTCTCTTTGTCTTTGGGCCAGTCTGCGAAACTATTGCTTTTCCTCCAGCATCATTTTTACTATACTTCTCATTGGGACACTTACATGTAGATATGTATGAGATTCATGCAACGTCATCATCCTGAGTGGCAAATGTGAATTGTAAGGAGAGTGTCGGCAGTAGTTCAGTGATTATGCAATGAAGCGCAAAAAATGTTCTTAGGTAACTGTTCGTGTAATAAAAACATTAATCAGAAATATTTAACAATAAGTAAAAACACATGTTATGAGAGTCTGTAAATTGAATATCACATAGGATCTCGGTGGAGGAGGCGAAGAGGCTGCCGAGGAGGACACCGTCCCTGTGCAGAGCAACGGATGCACCGCCATCAGATTCAACGCTGACAACCCAGGTACGGTGCCATTTATGTCATCGCAAATAGCCTTCATTGTCATAAATAGAAGCACAATGAATGGACGTGTTTCAGTAGTTGTGAGGAAGCATTCTCACAGCCACTCTGAGTCATCGTCGTATGGCGCTATTTTATTGCAATTGTGAACTATCTTTATTCTAAGAACAACTGATCGTTCCTTAACAAAGCAACTACTTCAGAAAATTTTGAAAAAAAAATAGCTTTAAAGACGATTTCCCTCTTTGACTTTACCAGCAAGTACCTCTACATGAAAAATATGGAGGGCAAGAAAGAGTTTCGTCAACTTTCGGCTGTACGTACGTCGATTTAAAAGCTGTACGCTCCGAACACACACTCGATAGCTACCCAGGACAATCGAGTATTGAGAATGAAAAAAAAATAATAAAAAAATAGAAAAATGAGGAGGCGATAGCTTGAACCATTTCTCAAAATATCTTCTGATTATGGAGAGTTTGTTCTATTTTATCGAAAATAACTTAAATTTCTAAAACTGCGTAACATTTTGATACAGCCATGACATTTAGTTCTATAGAGAGGATCAAATCAACAAAAGGAAAACTGACTGGGACTACTAGATCCTGGAGCAATAGAACTACATTTGTAGTAATAATGCTACCCACACCAGTTCAAGGAATTAGTCTTGTTGAGTCAGATACACAGTTATCATTGAACGCCGAATTTATTTTAATAGAGGGCATACCTTTGTTAATAATTTTTACTTTCAACTTACATCAAAATATTGCATTACGTATACAATTAGCAAACAAATAAATTATTTTCAGTACATAACATTTAAATAATTAAATACTAATAACAACCTGTACTTCACCAATGTCTGTTTTTATGATTCCCCTGTGTATGTATGTAAATCATTGCACGGATGAACGGATCCTTTCATATTGTACATCACATTAGCAAAGCCAAACAGAATCGCCAGTGGCATCACAATCACAATTATTTATCTTATGTAGTCTGTAATACCAATTATCACTGCTTAGGTAAAATAATGCAGTAAGTCACTGTCGCCATTTAAGTTTAAATATTTCACTTGTGTAGAGTGTTTCCTTAGATGTGTGTGTAGCTACGCTACAAAAGACAAAGGGTGCGAGATGGTTCCTTTGCCCAGACACGAGGCCTCGAGATATTGCGTAGCAAGAGATTTAAAAGAGCATATGACCTGAATGTTGGCAGTTGTTTGGTCAAGTTGTTTACATTGATATAACTTACAACTACGAAAGCGGCTGATAACCTCCACTTCTTTCTCAAAATATATAGAATATAAGAATAACCTTTTGTAGTTGTATCTTCGGTTAGCGTTGTGTGCACGTATAGTAGTTCTATGTTGACCTAATTTCAGCATATCTCCTGAAATATACGACGCATTTTTGTACAACTTATATATATATATATATATATATATATATGGGATGGACGAAAATATGGAAACACCACGACATCGGAACGGGTAATATAGACGCACTTTTTCCACTTGAAATCGGACGCGGTGCGACATTTTTTTTGTTTTGCGCCGTGAGATAGGACCCTGTCAGACTGGTAGGAGTAGACAGTTGCGCTGTAGATAGCCGTAGATAGCATGCAGTGCAGTTGATACTGAAACGTGTCCGAGCTGACAGTGTTTCAAGGAGGGCAAATAGTTGGTGCCCGCCTTACAAGCGCCTCTGTTACCAAAGTAGCCATGTTATTTGGCGTATCGAGAGGGACTCTATCCAAGATTATGATGACATAATAGTGTGTCCGGAAAGACATAATCAGATAAACACCTGCATGGACGAAAATGTACACAGAGTGACAGAGACAGACAGACACTGTGAAGGATTGTGACCATGTTTTGCATTAAGAATGGTACAAGATCCCATTATCCACCATCCAGGACTTGCATTTGTCCATTCCTCGGAGACTGGAGGGCGTTTTGGAAGCTAATGGCGGTCCTGCTCCTTATTAGCTACAGTATTACGGCTTTCTTCGCAGTTGTTTCCATATTTTTGTCCATTCCCTGTATATATATATATATATATATATAAATAAATATATATATACGTATATGTGTGTGTGTATGTATATATATATATATATATATATATACACACACACACACACACACATACACCCTGTATTAACACACAGATAATTAAAACCCATTATTATCTTGCAATATTTTTGTTAATTATATTTGAATTTTCAGCAAACATAAAATTGATTAGTATTCTATATCCAGTAAATAATCAGAAACTCAATATGCTGACCAAGGCAGAATTTAATTTTATTTTAAAACATAAACTAAACTAAACGTTACGTTTCAACCTTCTAGAAGGTCTTCTTCAGACTCTGAACCAAATACAGAATTTGATTTAGTAGGTTGAAACGTAACCTAACGTTTAGTTTATGTTTTAAAATAAAATTAAATTCTACCTTGGTCAGCATATTGAGTTTTTGGTTATCACGGAAACAAGGCTTAATGGTGTTATAAATAATCAGGTAAGAAACTGGTTTGCACCAAACACGCGATCACAGAACGAAAACATACATCATCAAGTTTTGAACAAGGAAAGACACTCTTCACTGACATCAACACAGACGAGACATGATAAGGCCATCGGTTACGGGTATTGATTTGGTTGGGGAAGGTATCGTTTGAGAAAGCTTACATGTTACCTTAGCAAATTCTCTCCATCTGCAAAAACAGTCCTTGGTGTACTAAATGGAAGACAGGTTGGCATTTTGGTGTCAACAGAAGGAACCACCCTTTCATCCCTTTATTAATATACGTCTGTTTGTAATTGCAGGCTACTGGTTGTTCCACTGTTCTACTAAACCGAATGCTATTCTCAGTGCATTAAACCTTGTAGCACATGATCACAATTGTCATAAAAGGATTTAGTTTTAACTGTAAGCACTGTTAGGATAAGCACATTTATAAGTAATAGGATAAGTATGACGTTGAATGATAATGGGATATTGCGTTAGGTTAACTTTTCAAATAAAACACCAAAGTCTCGAGCGAGACCAAATATATCGAACACGAAGTCTCGGTGTCGTCTCGATTATACAAAGGTTTATCTCATTGTCGATATCGTGACGAAGAGTCTGGGCAGGTCCCGTCTTGTTCCGTCTCGATTTTTTCAAGGTCGTCTCTGCTTCGTCTTGGTATCATTTCCGGACTGAATGCAATTTGGATCCGTGTCTTCGCTGTGTGCTACTCTAACCGCTACACCAAGGAAGCTTTACGAACTTCATATGTACGAGGGAAGAGTGAAAAGTTTTGAGCCTGAAAGGGAAAGGGTGTTTGGGCTACAGTTTCTCATTATGATTTCTCTACATAATCACACCATCTCCATAATTAACTCAAAGATTAATGCACTTATGCGTTCTGTGCTGCAATTTGTTTCCAGTCAACTGGTAGAATGATTTGTCCCGAGTCTCACACCACCGAATGACCGCCTTCGTCCGTGTGGAAGTGACGTTCTCGAAGTGAATTCTTCGTAGCAGGTAAAAGATAGGTCGGGGGAATAAGGTGGAAGGGGAAATGTGGTGAAGCCACACTCGACCAAAGCAGCCTGTGCAGTGAGGCCTTACCTAAAGAGATACCGAATCATGGCCCTGTCGGCCACTTCATTCATTTTCAACCTGACCAAAAAAAAGAAGAAAACATGTGAATTTCATAAAAGTTCGCACAGAGTGTCATAAAACTCAAGCCTTACATCCTCCAAAATTTTGACTACCCGGCATCACTCCTTCCATGCGAGGCTCAAAACTTTTCACTCTCCTCTCGTATATACACAAACAGTAAACATGCTACTAGTTTGAGTGTTGCGTTTTTTTGTAATTAATGCTCGTTAAATGTTGGCTGATAAAAAAATCGATGTGTGAAAGTTATATTTATAACATATATTAATTGTTTACTCCTTATACACCGACACTCAGCTATAATTAAACGTCAACATTGACGTTGTATGGGTGACGCAGTACAGGTTATTGTTTGCGTTTGCTGACACAAGACTGATGATATCTTACTGTTTTTCCCTCCTCTGTTTGATATCCTAAAGAATCACTCGGTAAAGATATATTGCAACTCGCAAACAATATTTTCATTTCCAAAACATTCCATAAATTACCATCATATTCCAGTGGCTTAATACACTTCCCTGCAGAACATATTATTTGTGATCTGTGTATCCGAAACTTTGAAGGAAGGAATACATGGCTCACAAATATAGAAAGCTTAAAGTAAGTATGGATCTTCCTTCATATCATCGTAAGTAGACTTTACTTTTGTGATATTGTAAGATTAATACAGTTAATGGAACGTCACTTATGTATTTTCACTTCTATAAATTAATCGAGATAATGGGAATGAATAATGTACTGATCGAATACCTGAAATGACAAAAGCACACATCCATATCCTGTCCTTTCGGACACCGGATGTAGTGCAGGTGCATCCCAGTGTGAAGCTGATGCCAGGAAATTACGTTCAACCATGTACACGACGTACGCATGAATAGCGGTGTGGATTGAACCAAAGCCTGTCTGCTGCTTTCAACGTAGGTTTCATTGGTTAGCACGCACCACGTGACCATACACGACTCCAGAACGTGGTGTAAACGGTGCAGTCAGAAAATACACCACGTGACACCAAATCGACGAAGTAGACGGTTCCTTCTTACACTTTGCAACCAATTAGACGCGACAGTGCTGAGAGTGTAAGAAAGTGCAGCGGGGCCTAGGATTCCAACTTACTATCGGATTAAAAATTATGAACACTCGAGTTTGAACTCCAAATTTAACCAGTAGACCTACATAAAAATCAATTTGAATTAAACATTTTGGGTGCGTCAGCACTTAGGCTATTTTGAACCCGTCACGATATACGGGGCTTTGCCCCTTATCATTACAAAAATAAAAGCGTGTCTGAAAACTAAAATATCCTTACCTGGGCTAAAAGCTAAGGCTCTAAAGGGGCACTCAGCACAAAGAAGGACAACACACACACAGCTCTAAGAAGATTATACTAGCAGTAGGTCCAGACGACTGAGCCTCGTTAGTCTGCAAATGCAGTCCAAGGTGTAGTACGTGGAAGTGAGGTTGACAATTGGGTGTACTAAGTGGACCGCATTACCCCTACATAAAAATGAGTCACAACAAAATTTAGCTTATGCAATTCCGCTTTAAGCTATAACTATTCTTTTCGAGTATGCCTTTTCGATTTTTTATCTTCTTGAGAACATATGTTTGAAATTCTATAGGTAGGTTTCATGTGACGTCATGATGCGCACAGCTGCCATATTTGAGGCCAATTTTATTTGTATTTGCAAGGAAATATCCAGCACGTAGCGTTCGTTATATCTGCACCAAGCCACCAACTGCATCGCGAATGTCTGTGATTGCATCTCTCGTCCGCCCGCTTGAACTCCGTCTGCTTACAAGAACTGACCTCAACTATGGCTGCTCGAAGCCACAATTCAACAGCCTGTGAGGTAGGTGAAGCATACATATAAATGAAAAACATTTTGTCCAAACGTGATGAAATTTAAATTCAGTGTAGGTAGAAATGATTTTTCTTAATTTTCAGATATTTTAATTCGGCCAAAATAAAAAAAGAAACGTTCTTGTGAATTGTTTGAAATAACTTTTTCTTAGTGGTCAATAGTCCTACAAATACAATCTTGGTCTTATTTTGAAGCTCTTCGCAGTTGCTTTTAAAACCTCTTATCATTGTCATTTCATATTGCGAAACCGAATTTATACAGACTTTTATTCAACGAAGTAAACATGTATGATGAACGTGCCAACACAGCACATTCCGTTGAACCGTGGAAACTGTGGGTTGTCACAGCGGGCAGCACTGCAACGTTGAACATACATGTTTACTCCCTGGAATAAATATCTGGATCGTGGATTCATATTTCAGCCTAGGTATGGAAAGGCCCTTCATCAATATCACCACTCAATGTCATCGTGGCGATTTGACAAATGTGGCAGAAAGAATGCGAATTGAAACATACCATTTTATCAATCATTCAATCAATCAAAGTGTACTCTGTTTTGTAAGTTATGAGAGAATTTTGAGAAGCATATTTCAACGTCATAAGATAAGAACTGTACGCCCTTTTTGATGTTTTGAAAGTTTTTCTTATGTAATATTAGCAAGCATGAAGCCAAATGAAAGAAGTGGTGCTCTTGGCCTGTTTCGTTTTATTATTGACTTGGAGCAGAAAATATCACTCCTCTATAATCATATATCGCCTGTCCCCGTAGCGGAGTGGTTACCACATCGCGCTACGACGCCAGGGATCATGGGTTCGAATCTCTGCTTAGGCATGGGTGTTTGTGCGTGTCGACACATCAATTTCATCACATCATTTGAATCACTGTTGAAATGATGAAAATATTTGCCAAGTAGGAAGAGAATTTCAAGTGAATTCTCTGACAAAAGAATCAAAAAGATAAAAAGCACTTTGACGAAATCCGTCCAACTTGCCAACCGAGAGAGCGGATTCCACGTATTTTACCCGATGATCGACACAATTTGATCACAACTGAACAATTGCTTTAAAGGCAATTTTTGCAGGTTCTTTGTAAATATGTTTACAAAAAGAAGGTCGGGTCACTATCTATGTTTCTAGAATAGCTTGATTGATTTGCTTTACTTCGCTTTTGTGCCACTTTAGGCTAATTGCACATTCTTACATAAGAGAATGCGTTAAAGAAAACACTGCTTGTTATTACAGTAAGAAGGATACAACCGTAGCAAGCTTGAAAAGGAGCAATGTGACCAGACTTGATGTTTTGGTATGCATATCACATTTAATGTACAATTGGCAACACGAATCTCTCCGAAATAGGCATGTGTCGATGAGAGGGCATGACGTGCAACGTCCCTGTGAAAGTTGTCAACTGAACATGAGAAGACATTACAGCAGTTTCCCTCCACTGTCTCTCTTGACAGGACCAATCAGCTATAGTGCAACCACGAGCAAAACAACCTGCGCAGACGAGCGACTCCTGTGCACCGTACCGCCGCGAGTAGGGGAGGGGGAGAGTGGACCATGCTTCCTTATGACCCGAGGTGGAGGGAAGAAGGGAAAGCTGCGCGGGGACTTTTCGTCCCAAGGTTTTTTCCCTTGTGGTCGATCTATAGCACTGACGTCAGGCATCTGTAAGCAACACAGCAATAGCATTCGAAACAAATCGTGGCGCTTGTGTGGGAAAGGGGGGGGGTAAGTAAACTGAAAAACCCTGCTGTACTCTATACCCGGTATGTGTGGAGCAATGCCGTGCATAGCGGCAGAGAAAGGGAGGAAATCGGGTGGGCAGAGCGAAGGTTGGTAACCGCAGTCCCTCCCCCTCCACGCAGTCCCGTTCGCTCTCGCGTCTTCATTGCTGGAGCCGTCTCGCGTCACCACTTGCGCAGAACGTGTTGTCGTTCGCTTGTTCCAGAGATACCCGAGACAGGGTATAGGCAGCAAAACGTTGCTTGAACTGCTTCACTTCTCACTTCAAACCGATCAAGACCGAGTCATATGTGCCGTACACGGAGACTGGAACTAAAACCTCAATTTAACCCTTTACTCCTCCCGAATTGATTTCTCAATATTTCGGTTCACAGAACTGTTAACAAAACCTCAGACGTATATCAGTTCGAGGGGCGGAAATCATGTGAAGCATTTCCACTTCGAGCCGAAATGGAAAGGAAATGAAAATCTCGTGCATAATTCTGTGACAGAAAGACTTGCCTCTCCAGTTTTAGTTCGCTTTCGGGAGGACAGGAAATACGCAGGAATCTTTATCTGATTTGTCTTTGGCTCGATGTCAGCCGCGATCCCCGCTCTTCATCTTCCCACCTGTTATGCTAATTTTATTTTCCCAAAACCCGCCATGTCACGATTGAGGGATATGCAGTAAGCTCTCAATTAATTTCAGAAGATGCTCTGTCCAAATCCTCGTAATGTAAATGTCAACTCTATTTAAATGTTGATTTTGAGAGGAACTAATTTGTAGTGAGAAGATGGAAAATATTTCTTGTTTTCATCTTGCTTCTTAAAAGAACGTGTGAATTTCAAAGATTCGCTACCGCCTGCAAGAGAGACAGAGTACCTCTGGAACTAATAAATTCTATTGATAAAGAGAGCGGGCGGAAATAAGAAATCCTTTCGATCTTGCTACACCAACCGTGTTTAGCTTGCTACGTAATAATAAAAGAAAACAAGCAATGTTCTCGCTGTGCTTTGCACCACACCATGAAGGCGTATAGGGGATGTGGAGTTAGGGCTCCACATTTTCTTCATCACGGCCAAAGATGGGGATGATCCTGGCCGCCTTTCCCCTCAGAGTATCCTCCAGGAACCCACTTTAGACGACGCTGGAGCCGCTTGAACTCGTGAAAAAAGACCCTGTTCTCCCCGCAGGGGATCGAACCCGGGTCTCTCGCATGGTAGTCAGATGCCCTGACGACTTTATTTATCTAACGAATTATTTTTCCATCTTTCGTTATTTCGTTAATTTCAGTTAACATTTCTGTCAACATTTGTTGTGTATTTTTCCTAAAGTTTATAATACAGAAAGATATTTATCAAAGTTTTGTGTCAGCGTTAAATCTGACATGACCTTCCACCTTGAACGTTTCAAGTACAAAGTGTAGTACAATGTAACACTTTCATAATTTTCTTTATCAACAAAGTAAATTGTATGAGCTATAAGCCATGCGGCTGCATTTTGTTTTTTCTTAGGAAAGCTACGAGTCTGGCAACATACATTGCTTTGGTTGGAAACTGTTTGCAGAGGCGGAGCCAGAAAGTTTCGACCGCGTGGGCACAAGCTGTATATTGATAAATTAGGGTGGGCAGGTATAAATATATGCATATGTATCCCCTTCTCTCTTACACATTGGCGCTAAACCAATAGGTTTTAGATATCGATGAAGGGTAAGCGATTGGAAACATTGGAAAATCGATGGAAGATCAACTGATGCATGAGGAAGAGGTATAAGGCGAATGGTGGATTTTGATTGGCTGTAGAGTTTCGGCCCGAAGATAAGAGAAAACAGGGTTGGAAAATGACAAAAGGGTGTGGTTTCGATTGTTTGGCAGAAAAATAAGAACAGTTGTGATTTGAGAAAGGATTTGGTGGGAAACTCCAAAAACCGTTGGTTGATATTTTTGGCGGTAGGGGGCGTGTGTGGGAAATTCCCTCTAGGTTAGGGAGTATGACGTAATGTTGAGAAAAACAGGAAATATCATGTTCAAAAGACGGTATAAATTGGAGACATATAAGGAAGAGTGCGTATTGTGTGACCCAGTGGCGTGGCGTGGGATTTTTCAAAGTGTTACCGGTTATCAGTAGGACATTTAAGGGAGGAGCCGTAAGACTTGGGCGCCTCCCCACCTCACCCCCCCCAATGTCTTCCAAGTAGTTCATATAATATTAATCTGGCACGTCTGCAATTCAATACTAGATTTTGGTAAAGTTATTAATCAGGAAAAAAAATGTTGACATAAGGACTGAAATGAAATCGTAAACATTTGTTGTTGACACAATAATACGTAATTTGATACTTACAGAAACATCGAAGGCTACTTATAGAGCAGATCAATCCTACGACTCTTCTTTGAAAATAGTTATATGATGCTGTGGTCCCAGGTTCGAATCCTTGCTTGGGCATGGACGTTTGTGATGTCTATTCATCAATTTCATCATATCATCACTCATCCCCATCTTCGCAAATTAGCCAAAAGTGACACAAGCGAAGCAAAATCAATCAAATCAAATCAAAAAGTTCTATGATGCTGTCTTAAAGTGAAGTTTTTCATTTGAATTTGAATTTTTGGGTGCGTCATGGTCATGGTTCTTGTTATACGCACCTGAATTCCACACTTTTTTTTCACCCGAAAATAGAGTACATGGCCAACAAAAGAGTCTCGACAACTGCGCACATCCACATAACCACGGATAGTCGTTATATCACGAAACATTGAAATGTCGGTCATATCCAGCAGACGACTTGGTTTTTAAATCGTTCAAAATAGGCTTTGGCCTCCATTTCGCCACAATTTCGCTTTTTTCTGCAAAAGAACGAACCAAAAGATTGTTTCAAAATATCTTCTATCGCACGATTACACACACTGTTCAGATAGGATGAACCCGCCACCTCGGAACTCGGAGCAAGCTCCATTCCACTTGTTAATTAATTGACAATGCCCGAAAACAACATAAAGACGAAAGACACCACTCACAAAACTCGCAGTGCGCAGTCCCTCTCGCAAACCGTTGTTTACTTTTGTAACACGTGAAACACCCTCCTTGCCCCCTCCCCTCTCAGCATCGGCGCTTCCCCAATATTTCCTTCGGAACCTGCAAGAAGTCCAGTTCTACTACTGTTGCCATCCTAGTTCTTTTGAAACCAGATTTGCCCAAATCGCGAAAATTTTCGTTTCAAATAAGACGTATGTAGAGTAGATGTAGTCTTCATCTGTTTCCTAACTACTCCCACTCCCATGTTTCGCTAAATCCACTGAAATCTTATTTCTGACACCACTACTATTTCGTATATTTTACGTCCTTTGCTACCTTTAAGGCTTTCGCTTTATAGGATAATCGTGACGATGAGGATGCATCGTGAATTATTGAAATAAAATTATTATTTATTTGTGTATGTAATTATTAATTTTTATAATTATGTAAGTAAAATAATAACAACGAACATTGAAATAACCATTTCTTGCTGAGGATTCGAACCTGCGACACCTGACACTTCAGAGCGTGCTAAGATAACAATCGGGAAATTATGCTTGTAAGTAATGTTTTCACCCAAAAACAGTTCTACCTTCTCAAAAACATTGCTTCAATCCGAAATTATTGCATTCCTGCGACAACGTATGTCAATCTCAATCGGCCCTTTCAACAGTTATCACAAATTCCTGTAACCGAAATAATATTATATGTGTGAAATATAGAATTTTAGGTTGACATTTTTAGAAGGACAGCGGACCCCTTGACCATACCCATCCCTCTCCTCTCCTTCTCGCCCATGATGTCGAAGAAGGACAAAGAGGACTTTCATAATTGCTGATATTTAGTGTAAATACAAAATATCACTTGGTAGTTTGCTTTTGCCCCAGTGTGATTTGATTTTTTAAAATTTTGATTTGGCGATTTAAGTCCACTTCATGAACAGTAATGCTAATCGGGACAGTTTAAAGTGGGATCCGAACCAATTGTGCCTTCACCGGGTATCGAACCCGGGATCCCTTGATTACAAGGCGGCGACACTCCCACTGCGCCATCGTTCCCCAGTGTGACTGGACACCTTCAGAGTAAGATAGACCCGATTAGGCGATTTAGCTCTTTTCTGTCAATTGAATATGGCAACACTGATCTGTATCCGGTAAGTATCACCGGCAACTTCGGCGGCTAAACAGTCATACCAATAACCCGCTTCCTCCTCCCGTAACAGTCTTTACCGCGACGGAAAGTCTTCCTTGCGTGGGCTCAGGGCACTTTCCTCATGTTGCCTGTGGAGGGTACCGGATCACTCCACCTCTTCGCTTTTGCCGGTGTCAGAAAAATGTCAGTCTGCAATGTTTAATTTACGACAATATTACCAGTTTATGTAAGTAATAATATTTTAAGACAGGTTCTTCAATTCTTTATATTTTGGTGTTACCTGCATTAACAGCGGCTACATGCACGCCACGCCTCTGGTGTGACCATGACAGATTACGCGTTCTTGCGGCGACTTGGACAACGATCGAGGGGCTCTGCATCGACTGTTGAGTCATTTTCTGTTTGTGTATGCAGCAGTATGTGAATCCCCTAGCTGCTTTAACGTCTCTCAGTAATAATGGATTTCTCTTCTTGACTCATCGAACTGGTATTAGAATAAATTTCTCCAATTCATGAACAATCATCATATATTCTTTCATATCGAACCCCATTTATTAATCTTACCTTTTATCCTAAACTTTATGCAACGCGTCTTGGAAAATTCCCCTCCAAGCTCCTTTTATCCTGAAAGATATACAAAACGTCGAGGTTCCCTCCCACTTAATTCACATTCCTCGAATATATTATTATTATTATTATTTTATCGAACCCCATTTCCACTAAACATAAAACTTTCCCTCTCAATATCACGTCACATTTTAAAAAAAGTATATGACATCACACAGTCTTGCAAATCCCAACCAGGGAAAAACACTGTTACCCTTGTACAATTCCCGCGGTGCGCTCCTGAAAAAGTGGTGTACGGGGGGTGTAATATTACCATCCTACTGCTTACTAAATTTGCCGTACGTATTGCTGTATAATTGGCAACACATGTACAACGTTAAAAAATGTGCTAAATACATAGGTATGAAGGAACCACATGCGTTGTATCAGATTGAATTGTCGCCCTCGCATTTGGTAACACTGTTAGCGTATTCCCCTTACATTGTTTTCCAGTTTTGTACTATCATAATAGTTTGATCAGCGTGATATATAATATCTAAAACTTTTAGTTCTGTTACATATATTATTCCTATATCTGGTTGTATTATCTTCCTTGTTACTAGGGGCAGAGCTTTTGTCTTTGCCATGTTAAGTTGTGATCAATTAAATATTGTTGAATTATGCGTGCATATCATTTATAATCTATTCGACACCTTGTGTAAGATCTGCATGTGTTCCAAATACACAACAGATGTATTAAATGGCGACGAGGAAGGGATCAGTATAGCCATATTTGGAATGCACCTTCGAAAAAAATTAATGCCTCCCAAAAACGACTTCAATTCCTTCACGTCATGCGGACGTGGACAATTAAGCAATGCTTCAATCTTACACTGGCAAGGTTTAATTCCTTCCGCAGAAAATTCATATCCTAAGTATTGAATGGATGATTTAAAAAACTTGCACTTTTCCAAATTAACCTTCACGTTATATTGTGTTAACCTGTATTTGACCTCAATACATCTGCTAACCGTTTCATTCAGTCCAGATCCACAAATTAGAATATCGTCTTGATATGGAATTACATAATGCAGACCTTGCAATATCTGTTCAATTACTCTCTGAAATATTTGAGACGAAATTTTAACTCCAAACGGCAATCTTGTGTGTTGTAATAATCCCCATGGCGTGTTCATTACAAGCAACCTTTTTCCTTTTTACTCAAAGCTATTTGCCAATAAGCTTTTTGTAAATCCAAACTAACAAATACGGCATTTCCTCTAACTTTCTGGAAAATATCCTCTAACAGTGGTAGGGGATAAGAAGCATTTTCTACATATTTGTTCAATGTACTTTTTAGATCGCAACAAATGCGCAAATCTCCATTTTTCTTTTTAATGACAACCATCGGACTGGCCCATTCACTAGTGTCAACTCTTTCATAAATGCCATTTTCTACCAATTTATCCAATTCTGATTTTACTTTATCTTTAATTGCATAAGGTACATTGTAAAATCTCTTAAAAATTGGAGTTGCGTCCGGTTTTAATGGAATATCAGCTCTAAAATCCTTTATAGGCAAGCTTAAATCGCCATCAAATGTAGAATAACATTCTTCCTTTAGAATATGAACGATCCCTTGAATATCATTAGTTTTTATACAACTGTCACATTTATTTAATATATGCATGAAATTACGAACATCAGAGTTCATTGCATTATTTCCTGTGACATTGTGTGCAATAATATCAAACTGCGGAGAACAAGTTTCCCTTGCACAAATTTCAGTCAACTCACAATGTAACTTGGGGATCATAATTTGAATCCAACTTCTTCCTAAAAGTGGATATTCTAAATGACAGTTAATTATGTACAAATCTAGACGATAGAACTGATTTCTCCACGCAACATTCACATTAACCTTTCCCAGTAAAGGTATCACATTATTACCAGCACCTTTCAATGTACAGTTAGGGTCATACATTTGTACATTTTGCAGAAACGTTTGATAAAAATCTTTACTAGCAACAGATGCATAGGATCCAGTGTCAATCTCAAACTTGGATTCATGACCATTTACAATAATTTCTACTAAATATGAGCGCTGGTTAATGTTGGAATCTAGTTCCCTTGTACACACTTTTATATCATTTTCAGAATCGTTGATCACGTGTGACGATTGAAGTTTGGATGCCTGATCCACGATTTCTTCTTTATCAACTTTACTATTAAAGTTCATTTGTGCATCATTAGAATGCGTAAAAATAGTGG
Source organism: Lepisma saccharinum (assembly GCF_977018435.1). Taxonomy (NCBI): domain Eukaryota; kingdom Metazoa; phylum Arthropoda; class Insecta; order Zygentoma; family Lepismatidae; genus Lepisma; species Lepisma saccharinum. Next base: position 63,457,625 of record NC_139250.1, on the reverse strand, counting down.
CAACAAACAAATCTTGACTGGCAGCTGTGTTTGTTGGGTTAGCTTCAGATTTAGGTGCGAATTCTAACTCAGTTGTGTGAGCAACAAATTTGTTATTGAGTTCATAATTTGTGGATTTTCTTCGTTCAATGTTAATCATTTTATAACATTTCAAATAATTATGGCCTTGCTTCCCACAGAACGAACAGTAACTTCCTCCATAATGCCCTTGCAGTTTGGACTTTGATTCATATGATTTTGAATTATTACCTTGACCATGAAGATAACTTTGCTGATTGCTAAATTTGGAATCATTCTCATTTTTACGTGAAACCTTATTCGCTTCATGAAATCTTCTGTCATTGCCTTTGCACTTAATATTCATTGTGCCTTGTAAGTTCACCTCACGGTAATAATCCTTCATATCACACTCGAGTTTCTCCATTTGTTTAGCTAACTCAAAAGCTTTCTGGAATTCCATGATATTTTCTGCTATTATTTTCTTCCTAATAACGTCAGACTTTAAACCGCCCACGAACGTGTCAAACAATGCAATAGGTAAAAACTCACCATATCCACATGCTTCACCTATCTTTCGGAGCCTTCTTGTAAAATCTTCAACCTTCTCCACATCCAATTGCGTACATTTTCTTAGTTTTAGGCGTTGCACTATATAATTACTACTTGGATTGTAATAAGAAATGAGCCTATCAGAAATTTCCTTGAACGATTTCTTCTCTGGTAATATTGGAGAGAACAACTCGCGTAACACTTCATAAGGTTTGGGGCCAATTACAGATATCAATCTAGGAACTTTGCTTTCCTCAGATATGTTAAAAACTCGGCAATAATTATCATATCTTTCCAAATAAGAGTTAATGGTTCCTTCATCTGGATCATATTTGTCAAATCCTGGCACATACGACATGATGCCTACAGCAACGATTAAATCCAATTAATCAGACAAAACTCACCTAAATCTGTACTACGCCATTAAATATTTTTCTCGTCGCCATTTAATACATCTGTTGTGTATTTAGAACACATGCAGATCTTACACAAGGTGTCGAATAGATTATAAATGATATGCACGCATAATTCAACAATATTTAATTGATCACAAAATTCCATTCAACAAACTATAATGAACTCCATTTATACCAGACAAAACACAATCTGTTTTTAACAACATATTGACAACTTCAAAGGTTTTATAAACCATACAGACTATTAACGCAATAAGCGTCACACATACGACAATTATTCCTATATCTGGTTGTATTATCTTCCTTGTTACTAGGGGCAGAGCTTTTGTCTTTGCCATGTTAAGTTTTGCTCCGATAGAAGTAGCAGCACGATATAAACAAATAGCGTTGAACAGGATTTGCAGTTGTGTCCGAGTGGTTACGCAAACTGAAGGGCGAAAGCGAGAACTTTTGTTCCTAGAAAAAAAATACCTCATTGTAGGGGCGTTGCACTGAATGTATCGAAGAAATGGGTCCAAGGTGAGGGCAAATAAAAACATTTCATAACGGACCGGATGGATCGACTCACGTGAATCGGCTTACTCATGAAGCCATTGATAAGCCACGTTAATGTTGCTTTACGACTAAGACTGAGCTACCGCTGCTCACATTCGCCATATTGTGGCAATCAATAATATTACATTTCTAATTAGAGATGACGAAATAGTGAGATTGTTTTCAAGAGCCCTCAAAGGCAGCACATGAGAATTTCAATGCAATAATGTTCAAACTACACTTGCAATACAATATTGTTGTGCAACGTTATATTTTCGTTTTTTTTAGTATTGTATTGTTTAAGTACGGCCACGGACGCGTAAATTATTTTCTTAATAGCGGATGCCCGATACAAAAATGTATTCAATAGCTTTCCACTTTCATTTCATTTATCTTTATCCTTCACTTTAAATATTAAGAAATAAATTAGGTTATAAATATTAATAGTAACACAAAGGTAAAGTAGGAATACCCAAAATGTGCCCTTCTCCGACTGTGTTAAACTTTTTGATTGGGGGGAGGGATGGTCACCCGCAGGATTTTTCTCCGGGGGTCATAGTTAGATTTTATATCCGTCCCTTCAGTCATAGAAACTTGTATTGTTTTTCATTTTGTTATTATTGATATTATTACATTATTATTATTATTATTACTACTTTACAAATCATAAAATTGAAATTGAATTTAAAATACTTTTGCGCTGAATTCAAGTTCAGACTCGAGTTTGTTATCTACGAGATAGAAACTGAATTCGCCTTATTTTGTTTAAATAAACATCTGTCACTTTGTTGATGGAAAGTTCTTTGTTGTTTTGTACTTTTTCACATGAGATAGATATAAATAAATCGCATATCACTTAATCTACCCTCATTCATTGTGTGTACCTCTGATCCATATTTTTACATGCCGAAGGGTAGTGTAAAGAAAGTAATAATTGAAAATGACGGGTTTGTGAATTATCGTAATCCCGAACAGCCGAGAAATTTCAATGGATCTTATTTAAATAGAGGCTAATTCTTGATATTTTCTGCCCTATGAATGTTAACATTTCTTGAAATGAACAGTTTTTATTCCAGATATTCAAAGACAATCACTTGAAGAGGAAAGAGTGTGAATAATTCGAGATTTAATAGGAAATTTTCGAAACTGTACCGTCCCGAAAATTTTTCGATCTGACTTCAGTCACGAACGTCAGAATTATGAATATTTCCTTTCAAATCTAATCCCGACCAAAAATTGTCCATTCTGCACACCCCTAGTTATGGCAGTCAACATGATTCTAATGTCTCGTTATTTGTTGGGCACAGCAGGTAATTGCTGTAACTGACATCTTGTAAATCGCAGAAAACAATAGTATTCTAATAAAGTTTTGCTACAATTTCACCATTTGAATTACGTGAACGTTTTCCAAATATCTCGTGGGGGGGGGGGGGCTAAAGTGATTCCCCTCCCGCTGGCGTCGTTGACCCACTCAGTGGCGTATACGTGATTTAATTTTGGGAAGTAAGTTTTTTGGAGTGCAAATTTGTATACATATGTTACCGGTCAGTCAACTAAACTATTGCTTTGCGGTTCTGAGTACCTTGGAACATTGGTTCTAGCCTAGATCATTAAATCTTACTTAATTATGAATTAATTTTGAAACAGTTTGTTTACATTCTAAGGAGGGTGTAAGGGGTAACCTTCCACGTAGTACACCCAATTGTCAACCTCACTCCCACGTAGTACATCCTGCACTGCATTTCGCAGAGAAACGAGGATCTGGCGACTGGCTCTATGGCCAGTATAATTCTGTGTGTTGTCCTGTTTTTGTCCTTACGTGTTCTGAGTGCCCCTTTACAGCCTCAGCTTTTAATCAAGGTAAGGATATTTTAGTTTTCAGACACGCTTTGATTTTTGTTATGATAAGGGGCTGGACCCCGTATAGTGTGACGGGTGCAAAATAGCCTAAGTGCTGACGCAGTCAAAATTTTAAAAACAAATTAAAAAAAATTACATTATAAGAAAACTCAAAATCGTACACAAAAAGAACTATCGAACTAGTAACGGAAAAAAATATTGAAATTTCCATTTTCAGTTTCAAACTTAATATCTACGAGTATTTAACCACCTACATATTTCTTGTGAACATATTCAGCGAGGTTGGTCAGTTGCAGAATGGCCCTCATTTAAATCACAAGACTGCATATTTTTCGGCAAGAAAATATTTCAAAACTAGACAATTAATGGACACGGATGATTTTTCAGGGGAGAAAACATCCCTAGCAGGGATAAAAATAATTTTCCTTTGCCGGGGATAAAATGTTTCGGGGGACGATCTTCTTAATCCACCCGTTGATTTGCACACTACCTCCTCCACCCGCATACTTTCGGAGGTATGCGCTTAAGTTCTGGTACCTGAAAATTAACCCAGGGCGTCAGTTCAGCGATTTTTGTTACAGATTCCCCCGCTTTTCTTTGATTTATTGTATATTTTCCTATTTTTTTTATTACAGCAATTCTCCGTGGCATTGGCATGAATGCCCCAGTTTTCGGTTTTCCTGAACAAAGTTGGTTTTACAGCATTCTACGAGGAGATAAGTAAGATTGAAATACAGGTTAGTAAGAGTAGGATGTAAATGTATGTTAGTGGTTAACAATAATAACATTTACGTATTGTAAATTGTAAATATTGATACTCTTCATATATCAAAAATAACTATTATTGATAATAAATCTTGCTATTGTCCACTATTACTTACGTGCCTAATTATGTCTAAATCTTACAGGTAGCATTAAGACTCTTCCCAAATAATAATGCATTCCCTTTCAGCTCATGAAACCGCCTGAGCACGTACCTCTAGTGGTAGTTTCGCAATCTCTCGAAACCCCCTACCGCTACAGTATACAGGTACAAAATTACATAAGTGTGTAAGTGGTTGGGTAATGTTTTGTCAGAATAGGTTATATTGTGTGTGGCGTGCATTAGTGTTTATAAATGAGATGAGGGATAGTCATTAACACGATTCTATGAATTTTAAGCAGAGTCTATGTTAGAGTATGTAATGTTTTATATTGTGGGGTATTACGCCTATTATTGGCTTTGAGGTGTAAGTATTTATACTAGGAATGAAGAAAGGATATGAAAGAACGAGTGGTGCTTGATGCAAGGATACTTGCAGGAGACCAGCAAGAGTTGATGAGGCTGGGATGAACATCAGTACGACGGTTGGTTACGGGACATCATCAGGAAGGAAAGAAGGAGAAAGATCGGGCACTTTACTACGTTCGGTAGTAGAAGTATGGAGAATTGTCAAGAATTAGTGAGAGGAGTATGCGGAAGAATAAAGAAGATTAAAGCTAGTGTAAGCACTTTTACGCATACGTGCCATTCAAACTCACACGTATTATTAGTAACAGTTCGGTCATGTCTAAGTTTATTTACAAGTATGAAATTAGGTTTAAATTAGGTGACTACCATTGGACCTAACAAACCTATCGTGGCCATCAAATAGGACAATTGACCAGTGTTGCCACAATATGAGGGCACAATTTCCCTTTCCAAATGGCAAAATTTCCTTTTCGGACCAAATTTTTCCCTTCACCTAAGCAAATTATATAATAATAATTAGTAGTAGTGGTAGTAGCTGCATTATTAGTGGTGGTGGTGGAAGCAGTAGTAATACGTAGTTAAGTATTCCGTTCAATTCGTTATTCGTTTGATTAAAAAAATATTTTTATAAAAATTATATTTCGGTTTCCTCACTTCCTGACCAGATGTTCCAGGTTTGAATCCTGGTCAGGAATCCATTTAATCGTTAATCCTCATCGTTACTATTCATCTAAAGATGCATAAAAGCAACGTACAATAAACTTAAAGGAGCAGAAACAAGTAGGAAGAGCAAAATAAATAAATAATATAAACATGTGGATATGAAATTCAAAATTAACATAAACTGTAATAATGTAGTCAGATGACCTCAAAATTTCCCTGAAATTGTGGTATTCTTCACCGAAATGATCTTTTCCCTTTTGGCTAAAATTTTGGTCCGAATTTCCTTGCAAAAGGGAAATTTCCCTTCATGTGGCAACACTGCAATTGATCCAGGGTCCAAACTATCGAACAACATCTGCTGGAGCTCGGAGCTTAAGTCCTATTGTTAAAGCGAGTAACGCAAGTGTTAATGATGAACTTGAAGACTCCTTCCTGGGGCCGAGGCTCACAAAACTGAGACACCTGTTAGATTGTTAGATGGATGTTCTCGTTCTACCTTTGCGGCATCCCATACAAGATGTCTCAGTGAACTGAAGGCACTGCTTTTCCACTGTTGACAGGTGCTTTCCATGTAGCAGGAAGGTCACTCCTGAGTAAATCGCGATATTCCATTTCACCTAAACTAGTTGAAATGGATGCAAATGTAACGGTATCCCAACAGGGAGATGCGTGCTCTGTTTTGTTCAGTCATCCTTAGCTATCCTTGATGTCACACACCTGGTTAGGTTACGTTAGGTTATATGTAAAACAAGAACAAGCAGAGAATGAAGCGTCAATGAAGCTGCTTGCAGTTGGCTGAAAATTAGAGATTGAAGTGGAGACGTTTGAAGGACTGCTTGTACCTGCCAAAAGATAGACTTAGAAATGGAGTAAATATTTTATTTATCTTTAGAAATTACGATTCAAACGTTCCCGGCTGCTGGATTGTATTACAATTCTCCATTTTTAGGAGAACATGACTTGACTGTTCGTAATGAGCATCGACACATGGTCCGAACTGTTTGGCGTTTACGTTGACCACCGCCAAAATTGCCCTCACTCCTAGTATTTCCCTTCCAACCGGTTTAGGCTAATGTGATGCAATCCTTCTTTTGTTACGTTAATCGTAATGTGTTCATTTTTCAACTGAACGAAATGCATGACACATTAATATTTGACATCTGAATTGCAATTACTTATGAACTACGCTCTCAGTTAAGTATTGAACAATTGAACATTCATTATTGAACATTCTCCATACTTTTTCCGTTTATTATTTATTTATTTACTCGTATTTACTTATTTGGAACACCTAGTAGGCTCAAAATAAATCTCATGCAATTTTGTTTTAATTTATTGGTTTTCAGCTCCTGTTGATGTTATTTTGTTTAATGTCTAGAGAGCCATGAATTTTGGTTCATAGAAACCTGTAACGTTTGTCCCTTGCGGTTTACAATCCTTACTAATCTAATGTATATACGTTTCTGCTTTTACGTGTTGGACCTGTGATTTACTATCTCGCTACCCTGTTGTAGCACGGCGAACGTTTTTGTAACGACGCAAATCGCGTACGTTTTGTGTTAGTGTGGCATAACTTCACGAACCGATCATTTCGGTTGAATTTGGCTTTTTGTAAAATAAACGCAAGAAGAAGCGTGGGGAATTGCTTATAATCTCTTGGTAATCTACAATTGGGCAAAATTAGAAATTTGAAGCTTTACTGCGGAACTCGTGGTTGTTCGTGCTACGACAAAGGCGTGCGTGTTCTCACCAGAATTAAATGAAACAAAAAGGACTTGCACTAATTGCAATCCCCCCTTTTTTTCCCCTTTGTCCTAATAGCGATCCTGTATAAGTAAAGGTAGCACTAGTTGATGCGTAAAGAATAGGGGACAAGCGATATATTAATGTATACGTAAGTACGTACAAGTTACGTTAAAGATTGAGGCCATCTAGGTCTTTTGTTTGATTGGGCAAAGGAAGAACGTCACATTCTTATTTTTGGATATGCTACGTATACTGTATAAGAGAGATGAATGTTTTGGCAAGTAAAATTATTACGTAGGATCAATTGATAACACGACAAGATTGTTAAGTGGAAGCTTTTTTTGCTTCGTGTTTTTGCTGGTTTGTTAAAATTGAACATGAGTTTATGTAACGTAGTAGAATAGAGCGCTGGTCGCTCGGTTTGTTAATCAATGAATGTGTTATTGAAATCACACCCAGTGCAATACGTGGGGATTTGTTGTAATATTCAAATAATGTAAAATGGAGAACAATCTTGAATGCAATTATATTTGTTAATTGAATTGAGTAGCTTCTTAATTATTGGTGGAACGTTTGAACAGTAAGAGTTGCCCGTTAGTAACGTTACGTAGAATCCTAAAGTTAACTTGACAAAAAAAAAAAGGAGTGTGTACACGTATTCAATTTTTTTTATGTAATTTACATTGCACAGAGAAGTGAGAAAAGTAGTTACGTCGGAGGAATACTATCCTTTTTTTATTTTGTTACAGCGGAGAAGGTTAATGTTACTATTCGCTGTCGGACCCCTTTTTTGAAACCTTGAAGCACGGCATGTGCTAAACTTGAGTTTCTTTTTGTGGCACCGCGTTTGAGAAATGTTCTTAGAGCTGTGGTTTCTTCACGAACAGTTCGTAGAAGACTGAATGAAAGTGGTTTATCATCTCGGAGGTCGGCTACAGGTCCCAGGTTGTTAGCACGTCACCGGAAGCGAAGACTGGAATTTGCTACACGACACTTACATTGGAATGTGGAGCAGTGGGAAAAGGTTTTATTTTCCGATGAGTCAAAATTCAACCTACGTTCATCAGACGGGCGTGAATATGTGTATAGAAGACCTAATGAGCGTTATGCACAATGTTGTTTCGTTGAAATAACACTCTTTGGAGGCGGTGGTGTCATGGTCTGGGGCAATGACAGCTCGCAGGTATATTACAGAATGTTTAGCAGATCATGTAGTACCATATGCACCATTCATAGGGCCGGACTTTGTTTTTATGCATGACAATGCGCGTCCGTCCTCTCATTGCAAATATTGTCACGGAGTACCTGGACGAAGTTGGGATTAAGCGATTAGAATGGCCACCACAAAGTCCGGACTTAAATCCGATAGAGCACATCTGGGATCAACTGAAACGACATATCAGAAACCGCGCAATAGTTCCAGAAACAATTGAAGAGCTAAGACGTGCTATTCAAGAAGAATGGGAGCAATTGGACCAAGAAGTGATTGCCATCCTTATCTGAAGTATGCCATGGCGGTTACAAGCTGTAATTGATGCCCGAGGAGGTAACACCCACTACTTATATACCCCACCAGTACCAGTTAACAGTGCGACCCTGTGGCCGAGTGCTGTCGGCCCCAGTGGCGGAGTGGTTAGCACATCGCGCTACGACGCCGGGGATCCCGGGTTCGAATCCTGGCTCGGACATGGATGTTTGTGATTGTCTGTCCTGAAACGTCCTGAAATTGAAATATGAATGAAATAATATGAGTGAATGAAGTGTGATGGGGAAGCTTCCGCATAGGGACTCTCCTTTAAAAAAAAAAAAAAAAGTGGTTAGCACATCGCGCTGCGACGCCAAGGGTCCCGGGTTCGAATCCCGGTCGGGCTTGGTTGTTTGTGAATGTCCATTCATCAATTTCATCATTTCATCACTCATCCCCATCTTCGCAAATTAGCCAAGTGGCACAAAACGCGAAGTAAAATAAACTAAATCAATCAATCAATCAGCACCAGTTAACAATATTAAAAAAAATGTTGTTAAGATTTCTTTTTTTTTGGTAGTTTTCTGTAAATTTCGTTTTTGTTCTAATTTAACTTCTTAACAATGAATTTTAATTTGTTTTCTGTTGAATAAATTCAGATTTTCTTATTTCCAATAATTTCTACAACATTTAGTTCACCTTCGAATCAGAATTTATGCGTTATCACAAAAAATGTAAGTGCCCGTTTTTTGTCCAGCAATGCATATATTTTATGTATTACATATATATCTGTGTGTGTGTATATATTGATGGGAAATTTAACATTAATCCAATACATCCATGTATGTGTGTATAATATTAAAATTCCTCCATAGGAATCACAAATAAATACATTTTTTATTTTTTTTCTTGCAGGGTGTTTACTGGCGAAATATCAGGAAGTCTCGAATGACATGGAACTGAAAATATACATAACATTTGTAGGAATATTACAAACTTATATAATCGAAGCTACACTCAAAGATATAATGCTGAGAGGAAATAATGATTTCTGCAATGAATATCTTCCAGAAATTGCTAGTGTTTTTCATGATTTGTTGAGTAACGTACTTGGTGAAGAAATCCTTTACACTATATTTTACTCAAATGATACTATTTCTCAGTTATTTCTCTCCAACCTTCTGGAACCCTCGTCCCAACCACTTGTGCTATATTCTGAATCATATCACAAAAAAAGTTGCTCTTAAGTGCTCATGGAAAAGTAGTGTGGTAGTGTGTCAGAATGTAGAATGTTTAACTGACATCATTATTAGATATAGTTTATCTTCTTCATGCTCCAACAGTGTGAGTAAGCTTCTGATAATATTATTGTCATCGAACAACATCACTGAACAACATATGCATTACATGCTGAAGCTCACATCGGAGGCAAATATTCTTTCGGTAGTAATTATTACAATTCACTTTCCAGACAAGGTTAACGTTAGTGGATTTGTAGCTGTTTATTCCAAAAATCAATTTACCAATTCCACGTTCAAAGAATACGTAAAGTTAGATGCATTGACACCAACAAATAGAGTATTACAAGAAGCATATTCAAGGACAAATGTAACGAATCTCCATAAACATGCACTCAAGATCTGCCACTCATATCGTCAATCAAGCATGCGAGAGGTTACATAAAATTTGAAGGGGTTTATGCTAAAGTTTTTGATTCCTTGTCCACGTATGCTAATTATACAACCAAAATCATAAAGATATACAATGGACTGCGAATCGGTTATAAGGAGAAAAATGATACGTGGACGGATTTGCTGGGAGACCTGGTTGAGAAGAGGATTGATTTTGGGTATTCACCTTTAGGTATAAACAATGAAAGATACGAGGTGATAGACTATGCAGAAACTGTTTGCATTGTACCCGTCAGTGTTCTAGTGCCAAAGAGTAAGAGGATATCATCAATGATTGGTATTTTTCACATCTATAGATTTGAAGTTTGGTCAATAATGTTTGCAACTTGGGTGTTCATTATGTTGATACTTCGGATATTTCATGTTATGTTCCATGACGATTTACAAAATATTATTTTTCTCCAAATGTTAGGTGCGTTTCTGCAAACGTCTGTATCACAACCAAGGAACAGTTATATAAGAGTCTGCTTCTGTTGTTGGGTGTATTTTAGCTTAATAATTGTTTCATGTTTCCAAAGTGGCATTTTAAGTACGCTGATTCTCCCGAGATATTCCAGTGACATAAATACATTGCAAGAACTTGCAAGTTCAAGATTGCAAATTAAGGGTCTTCGATTTCATAGAAATTTTTTGCACGACGAATCAAATTCCGTCTTGCGCTCACTTTGGAACAGATACACTGCGACTAGTGAAAGTGTTTTTAAGATGATCCACGACACAATACACGAAAGGGAATCGGCTGTTGTCCACAATCAACAAACTCTGCAGTTTATGGGAAGAAGGTTTTTCTCGAAAACAAATTGCACGGAACCATATCATATAATGGCAGAGAATCTGGGCATTGTTCTGCTTAGTTTTGGCCTTCCAAAAAGATCACCTTTTCTTCCTCGATTTAATACCCTTATAAGACGAATGCAGGAATCTGGTTTAATCTCCAAGTGGTTCGAGGAAGAAATTAAGAAATCATCTTATTTCGGCAGCTCCCTCTGCAGTGGAAATGTAGAAATTTCACTATTTCTACTTAAACCTTACTTTTATGGTATACTCATTGGATGCTTAATAGCAATCATTGTATTTATCCTTGAAATTCTTAGATCACTATTTAAGCAAGGGGGATACTGAAAAAATCCCTGTTCCACACAGCTTTCGGAACCTTAACTAAATATAAATTGGTCTGTATTCGAAGTTTAGAACTACATTTGATACGTTCTACGCACAATTACTTCACGCGTCGTATTATTTTACTATTAATATTAACTTAATAATACTCAGCGGTGAACGATGAGACTTGGTGAAGTACACAGACTCCTCTCAGGTACAGGGATAGTGTTAGGCAAAGACAATATTCACAGCACACAGAAATAAAACCACATTACTGCCGTATGTATAAACTGAAAAGTTTTATTCTTTATTTATTGCAATTATAATGCAACTATACTTGAGACGAAGGCGAGGATTTCGCTTTGTCGATGAATTGACTCAATTAAAACGCATGAAACTCAATGCGTGGCTATCGGCAAGCCTATGATCACATAGACCTAGCTTGCGCCCCGAACTACCACACCAAGAGATATGCAGTGATAACTGAGCCAATATTTGCTCTTTAGCCTTTTATTTCCAAATTAATCTTTAGGCTAACTTTATTATTTGACGTAGAATGGTTGCAGTATTGTGCATATCATCAATGCATGGCTATCGGCGTACCTATGATCACATAGGCCTAGCTTGCGCCCCGAACTACCATACCAAGATGTATGCACAACACCGAGGAGTTATTTTTAAGTTTAAAAGCTTCGTCGATCCGTGGCGAAAAAGTGTGTTGATTCTTACGCGATATCCTCGCTTTTATACTATTTTCGAGAACACAGATTAAAGTACAGATGAATCATTCACTATCTACAAAAGGATACTATCAACAAAACTGACATCTATACATCTTTAGAAATACAAATTCGTATAGTGCACTCTTGCAAACATGAAGATACATTAAACTACTCATAACAGAGCATTAAAATACAATAAACATTAAACAAAAGATATATATTACAAACAGGGTGCAATATTACATATAATAACAAAGAAATTACGCTTTCTTTTACAAAAATAAATACATTAGTGACATATCTTCTACTGGTGACGTCACATAAAAATGTGGATCATATCACATTATACAAATCGTTAGGCTTATCATACGTCCGGGATTAGCCCGGACAGTCCTGGTTTTTTAGTGCTGTCCGGGGTGATGTCCGGAATTGAAAAATGTCCGGGGTTTTGAGAATCTGAACATGAAAATAGCTACCGGTATTGAATATTCACGACCAGAATTTAAAACAAACAAGCCATTTCTGAAAAAAGTCATGTCTAGTGAAAAGTGCAACTGAGTCAACTAACAGATAATGCTACATAGAACAGAGAAGTTTCCTAAACATCAGAAAATGTATTATTCAATTAAACATTTAAAAATTAATTGATTGATTTTAGAAAATAATGTTAATATTTTTCTTGTACAATTTAAAGTTTAATATTCCAATAAAATATTAAGGCTTTTAAGTAATTTCAATTAATTTTTGTAAAAAAAAAATGGAATTCAGCAGTAACGAGTTGATCGCCAATATGTCCTGGGTTGGACCCAAAAAAATATGGTAAGCCTACAAATCGTACACACACACAAAATATGGACTCAGTATGCGGAACAATAATGAAAGTAAATATGCTATTTATGGAGTTTTCATATGTGTGTGATATGCGTGATGTGCTTCAATAGAAAAAATAGGCATCGCGTGAAAGAATCGCGGAGTATAATGTGAACATTACCTGTATAAACAGCAAACAGTTGAAGTACTGGGTCTAACCCGAAAGAAACTTCCGATTGGTTATGAAGGAAACATCAACACAGTTCAATAATTTTCTATGGTGTGCGGCTTAAGAAATAAGTATAGGAAATACTATAAATCTGTGGAAACTTATCAAAAAGCTCTAAAATTGTAGTGTGTGGTTGTGTCGAACCTTTTCATCAATCATCTGAATCAAATCTTCATTCACCAATCTCGGTACTTTTATTTTTGCCTCACCCCTTAGTTCATTATGTTCATTTCCTAAACCTCGCAGAGTTAACAATGGAATGAAAAGTTTTACACTTTTTGGATGAGAGATATATTTTTACTGAGTGTAACTCACGGCTGGCGAAGTATTATTACTGCGAGATGTTGAAGGAGAAAGTCGAGAGAAAGAAGGTAGCTGATGGGAGGACAGGATTTCCAAGTCACGAGTGTATGTGTGAACTACATCACAGGGAGGAGGAGAACAAGATCGCCGAAGCTTTGAAAGAGAGATTGAAAGAGTGGCTTGTTTGGTTGGCAAACAGAAGTTCAGTGCGATGTTCCACTTGTGACCTTCCTTTGTTCAGGAAACTAGAATGGCATCCATGTTTACCTGTGACTCTTCCAGAGGGATTTGATGTTCGCAGATCGCTGTTTGCCTGTGATCCAGATAATATCTTGCCGGTACCGTTATCGCCAATACCAGTGACACCATTAACTAAATCAGTAGCGTACGCAGGATTTCATCAATGGGGGAGGGGGTTATTTTGAAAACTGTTTATCCAAATTCTCATTGTCAGTGTTTTCTTATGGTTTAATTATTACTAATTATTACTAAACTATTACAATTGCTACTACTACTACTAAGTAGTGGAGATCGACATAAATATATTTATGAAAGCAATATAATGAAATTATTTTCTAGTCATTCGATTTTTATCAAATTCCAGGATCATGCCAACTTTTTTATGAAATAATTTTCTAGTCAACGGTTATTTGTATATGATAGGTAAAATATTTGAAGTGTGAAGAAAATACATGAGAACAAGCAAATATATTGAAATTAATTTAAGTAATCAAAGTATGGAACTCAGCGAGGATGATGAAGAGGCACAATGGAGAATTCATACTGACTATATACATGTTGATCAATTCCACTGAGTCTGTTTTTGCGTTCAAAGGTTTTGAGTTTGAATTGATGTTTAAAGACCACTTTATGCACAGACAGGCTAACCTGAACTAACCTACAGTTTAATGTGAGATGCAATGTGCCTTCAGCGTGTACAGAACTCGGGACACCTTTATTACAAGGCGACGACGTTATAGTGGAGCCCCTCGCTCAAAATTCAGTTTAGAGAAGTAGTGGGTCTTGTGCTATTATAAGGACCACTTACAAGTGTAGGAAAGGCGAGGCTATTTTGATTGAACAATCAGATTTGCTTATACTTGAAACAAAGCCAAGAGGGGGCCTATACCCCAATTTTTCAGCTGTGATATGCTCTGATTTTTAAGAAATTCAGAATTTCTAGTGTAGGAAAGGCGAGGGCCCACAATCTGATTTGCTTGCACTTGAAACAAAGCCAAGAGAGGCCTATACCCTAATTCTTCAGGTATGGAGGTTCGGGTTTAAGTCCTCATAAAATGTGAAGCCTCCTCTGAAGGCAAAATGATAATATTGTTGCCTTGTAAACAAAAGGCTCTGGTTCGAGTCCTGATAGATTGAAATACATGTGGCAAAAATAAAATCTCCACAAGTGAGATTTTGAGAATAATTACTGCTACTTGATAGCCCCCAGATCTGAAACCCTCCTTTCTCCTCTCCTCAGACAGATTCGGCCATGTGTGTAAAAGCTATATCTGTGTGATTGTTGTTTATAAACTTGTCAAAAATATGGCTTTTTTGATATTGTTTTTGGCCATATTTCTATGCTCTACAATTCCATTGCTTGGGGTAAGCAATTATAGCTCGGAAAAATGCATGAATTGATATTAATCTATCAAAAGACTAATGTTTTGCCTGCATGTCCTGCCGGCACGCAAGAGATAAAATCTACACGCTAGAACGGAACATTAATGGATTATTCTGTACGATTCACTGAAGGGGCCATTAATCTTTCCGTGCAACAGGGGAAAATATAACAAGGAAAATGTAACAAAGATTGAGACAAAGATACACATTTTCTGACCCAGTGGCAATGAACTGGCCCTCTTCATGTTGAAAGCAATTCTATTCCGATAATATGTACCTAGGCAAGACTTGGAGAATATTATAACAGAAACAAAATCCAATTTTGTCTGTATCAAGGTCTTCAGAACCCAGTAAAATGTGGGCATATTCCATTTGGAGACGTGTTAATATTGTGGCATTGTAATCAGGGGCTTTGGGTTCGAGTCCTGTATAAGATTGAAATACATACAACTGCCTACACATAAGATATTCACTGCTAGCTGATATACAGTTGAGGTTTGTGTGTTGTACAACAGGATAATAGAGCAAATATCTTCTAGAACTGCTCTGTGACTCTCTCATTTCTTACATCATAAACATATGATTTTTCTCCTATGAGAATAACACTACATATGGTGTCATCAGGTAAAGCCTCATGGAATTCACAGATAATTTTAATATTTGTTCTGTCATTCACCACAACCTGTTTTCTTTTTGAAGCATTGATTACAAACATGGGTCTCTGTGCCTTGAATTCATCTGGTGTGTAATACATGTCAGTATTGCCAGTAGTGACCCTCTTGAAAGCCGTAAATGCTTCATATAATTTAAGAAAATCATCCTTGGACATGTCTAAATTGTAATTTTCTCTAGGAAATACCTCATTTCTGCCATTTTTAAGATATATGTTCTTGATGTTGCAGCTATCAAATTTACTTGAATTTTTTTCCTGATTATTGTGTCTTCCAGTCTGAAACAATACCACCACAAAATCAGGCATGTCAAATTGAATACTGGAGAATGAATTTGTAGCATCAAACTCATAATATGTACCAGAAGCGGGCTTCTGTACACATTGATAAGTATAAAATTGCAGAGGAATCTGTGGATTTTTTATTATATCTGCTTTGTATTTAAGAGCATAACTGGCTTCATACTCAACAACAGGGATTCTTAACTCCATAGTCTGAATAATGCATTTGCCTGCATCTGGTAGGGTATTAGGCAGAGCTTCTCCTGTAGAGTTTATTGTGCTGTACCTCATCAAGGCATTGTTATCATTTGCAGCTCTTCTAAATGTAATTCTTAACCCACCCTTCCACACAATTTCTTTGTAATCTGAGAAGAATCCTGGCAACAGGCGCATGGGGAACAGCACTGTGTGGTTCTTAGATAATATCTTATCACCAGCCTCAAATCCACCGATTTTATAATATGAAGCCTCGGTTTTGGATAATTTTAATGTAGCCAAAGCTGTGGAGGTAATGCCGGGATAATCCACTCTGTTTATAACAACGCCATGCTTCCTGATCTCAATTTCAGAGAATAGATGCGGCACAAAATTGTCTACAAGTCTTATATTTGAATTTGCCGGATAATCTGTTCCATCGAGCTTTACAACATCAAATTTGATGTATAAATCTGCTCTGTGGGGGTGTATAAATCCATCCCCTACATCAAGATCAACCTCAACCTCTGTGTTGGGTTGATTTAAATTTGCAAATGTCCTCCTGTTTGGAGGGAATGATTGTAGCTCATAACTCTCAATATTTTCCATTGTATGTATTTTTATTTAAATGTTAATCTCTATGATTGCAGTTGTTGTGGCTCCAGCAAAATCAACTAATTCTTCTTTTTCATTAGTGACCATCAATTCAATGTAATCTATTCTATTATGGCACACAGGAAAATATAATGTTGGGGATGGATTGTAGATGATTGGCTCCATAAATTCAGAATTAGGCTTGAATGTTGCAATAATGCCGGTTTGTTTGTGAGAGCCTATGCCATTTGATTTGGTGATCATACCCTCAGCCACATTACAGTGAATATTTAGAGTCTCTATGGCTAAGAATTTAGGTATATTCATAGCAGTGTGTTTGATGCCCGGTTCAAGTTTTGTGTTGTTCTCAAATCCTAACAGCTCTCCTATCGTAGCCAGATCCACTGTTTCTGTAGCAGATACAATTTCTACTCTGTGAGTGACAGAATTTTGACTTAATACTATACCTCTGGGTAATTGAGCATTTAGAGTGGATAGATTATATTGCCCTGGAGTGATGACAATTTTTTCATCCCCTACTGAAATTTTGTTGTTGTGGTGTGTAATATTAGGGATCAGGTACATGCCGTAAAATGCTCTGAGAGCTATTGTTTTGGGATACACTATGTCATCATGCAATTTGAGTTTCAATATTGAATTTTGGCTGGTGAGATGAAATACCCCCATGATGTTTCAGATACCACAAGGCTTTTTGAAAATCTTCAATTGATGGTTTATTTATTTGAGACATATATCTAAGAACAGATAAACACAAATGTCCGCAATTAACATCTTTGAAGTTTTGAACACGGGCATTATTGTAATAAAGATTAGCTGAATTTAGATATTTTATTAAATTTTCAGGTGGAACACCTCCAAATGAATCAAACACAAATGCCTCATCTTTTAAATATTTAAGATAGCAGATCCAGTGAGTGCCTTGATTTTTGTACTCATCCAAATTAACAATGCCACACTCTTTGTTGAGTGGTTGTTCTGGTAGAGAATCAGACATGTACACACCTCTAAAATGTTTGATGCCCAATGGCTTGATTAAAGCTTCAATATCTTGGTTTGTAAGCGGCTCTTGTTTTTTTTAAACTTATTCATGGCTCTCTTAACACCTTTGCCTTTTTTCTCCATTGCCAGGTTATGGCGCCTCTGCTCATCTAATTCTGCCCTATTCTTCTTGGCGTCTATTACTGTTTTTGCTATTGCAGCTGAACCCCCAGCCAAGCTCCCAACAGCCCCGAGAGCAGCTAAGATGGCAGGGATGGTAAATATGAATCCCCCCACATGTGATTTTTTTCTTGATTGCTGTAATTTTTTTAATTGGGGGGTGCTAAGCAACAATTTCATACCATGCCCCTTTGCAAGACAAGAATTTTTTTTCTTGCGCTGTTTTTTGGTTAAAAGACTATCAATAGTTTTAAGAGATTTAAGACCTGCATAAGGTATTTGATACATAACACCCTTGGCCTTCATTGTAGGTTTATTATATACATATTCACAGCCCCCACCCCAGTTTTTGTTTGGTGCTCATAGCTATGGTGGTCCCCAATGCTGCTATTTTTTCACTCAAAGATGCATCTTTGCTTACAAATCTACCAAATGCAGCCTCTTCTAATTTCTTGTCTGCAACATGTCTCTTGTCAAGATCAGAATGTGTGTTGTATGCAATATCATGGTCTCTACAAGCAGCATCTAAGGGATTAACACCTGGATCCCCTCTGTTTAATCTATGATCCAGTTTTGTGCCTGGACCACAATACTGATAGCCTGGAATATGTAGTTCAAATGGCAGCTTGTTTATAATGTCATTAACAAGGCCCCGACCCTCAGAAATATTCCAAAATTTAGGTGGTAGAGTATTAATAATTTTTATGAGATATCCAATCCCCTTAGGGTCATTCACTATAAAATTAGACAATTTGGTGCTTATCATGTCCATAATTCCAACCTTTTCATTGTAAAAATTGTGGTTCCCAGCATTTTCCTCCCCAGCTATCACCAACAACCTATCTACAAGTTTCCTGACATCATCAACCCACACAAATTCTTTGGGCAGGGTGTTGTATTGTTTGATTCCACTGCCAGTCTTGATCTGTGACCATATGGGCTTGATTAAATTGTTGTATTTTGCCCCACTGCTTGACTTAACCCTTTTTTGTGTGGGATCATTGTTCTGGTATAGAGCATCTGATTTTATTAATATTTCTTTGTAATCCTCATAATCCTGATCTGTATAGCTGCCAGGCCTTTTCCTAGTCATCAGTTCCCACAATCCAGGTGTTCCGGTGTACTTAACAAAAGCACCTTTTTCTCCAAGATGAGATTCTGAATATACAATTATATCATCTCCCATAAATGTTACTCTGAAATTGCCAATTCTATGAATAATGCTACCATCCCGCTCTGTGTCAGCATATAAGCCAAAAACCTCATCTTTATTGTCTTTAGGTGTGGTTAAATATTTTTGAGCAAGAAGACCCAATTCAATAGGATCCTGACTGGCTTCAATTCTTCTAGGAGCAATAGGACTAGGTGTATGAATACTGGAAAGTGGGGTGAATGGATAATCTAATATGTTCCTTGCAGCTACAGGTACAAGCTCTGTGAGCAAATTTTGATTTTGTTCTGTAACAGTTTTGATATTCTTACCTAAATTATTAATAGCATCAATTACAGGCTGTTCTGTTTGTTTGTGTTTTTCATAAATTCCTCGGTTCTCTGATTTCCATCCCTTAAATCTTTTTACAAGATAATCTCTTAACTTAAGATCATCAATGATTGGCCTTTTCATGTTTATTTATATACGTCTCCACGTCTAGAAAATGTTTCAACGTCTAAAAAATTGTTGATTTTATTTCTGTATTTGCCACTATTGGGTGTTCTTGTCATATCAATTGTGACAAACCCATAACTGTCCTGGTTCCAGCACTTGCTGCAAAACTTGGAAAAATCATTGTAGCTCAGGTCCCCACCTACATATTCATCATGTATGTGTTTGAGGTTGGTATGGTCTTGATGAAACACACATATAAAATTGCTGTTGTCTCGGATCAGCTGCTTGGGTATTTTTGAAAAAGTCTGTGCCAGGTAGAAGCAATCAATGTTTTTGTGCCGGCCCTGTGTAAAAAAATTCCTAACCTTGTTTTGATTATCCAATATAATGTCATCAAACACAACAACAGAATTATCGAGACATTCATCAAGTGGCTTAACATCTGGTTCAAAAGTGGCAATATCCAATCCATCATATAGCTTCATCAGCTGCTGATATTTTAATTGTTCCAAGCTCTTAGAGAAGATATACAAGTGCCTGTTTTTCCAGTCTAACCAGTTGGGTGCCAATAAAAATTATCAACCATTAGTGTAGTTTTACCACAAGCAGATGGCCCAACAATAAGACACCTAATATTATCAGGTAGCAATTTTCCATTTCTCTTATTCTGCTGTTCAGGTTCTGGCAGCCTTTTTATAACATCCCAGGTACTCATATTATTATTTTGTTTGCATCGATCCAGCTGTTTTCCGGATGACCCAGCCATTTGACAAGTAACTTGTTGCCTTTTCTGCGGATGATTTTTTCTATGAGATATGTGTCAGGCTGTTTAGTTTTGCTGAGCTCTTGTTCATAGAACCTGCCTTTGAGAATTTCTCCTCGGTGATCCTTTATTATATATGTGTTAAGGGTCCCGGGTTTAACCTGAACCACTGTAAATAATTCAGTGCTCCAGTTTCTTGTAAAGCCTCTCTTGAATAAGTGCTTATATTTACTGATTCTTACTTGATCCCCTACCTTGTATTTAGGTTTTTTTGTTGTTGGCCGATATTTAGGATAATAAACAGTGCTGATCAATTTTTGCTCATCAGATGAGCTTATTACTTCAGAGGGTTTCATGTTGATTGTGGAATGGACAGAATTGTTATATTTATGTAGAAGTTCTGGAAGAATATTAATCCATTTATAATTACCCTGCAGTGTAAATTGTTTATACATAAGATTTTTTAAGGTTCTGTTGAATCTCTCTACAATTGAGGCCTTGAGATCACTGTAACTCGAATAATGTTTTATTGCCTGGCTTTTAATAAATTGTTGAAACACTGAATTATAAAATTCTTTGCCATTATCTGTTTGCAAATAGCGCGGTGATCTTCCACTCTGATTGATGATTGTTCTAAAAGCTTCTGTAACACATGCCCCAGTCTTGGATTTGAGTGGCACAGCCCAGGCAAATTTTGAAAATGTATCTATGACAGTGAGTAGATACTTGTGGCTCTTGTTGATTTTGTCTAAGTTTTTTAACCCCCCACTTGACATTTCAATCAAGTCGCTTTGCCATAAATCATCTATGCCCTTTGTGACTACTGGGAGTCTCTTAAAATTATGTCGGGCCTGTCTGTGTAATTCATCAACAATAATTTGTCTAGACATAATATGTAAACAAGAATATTGCAACTATGGGGTGTTCAGCAGCTGATACTGCAGGATTTTCTAAATATAATTTGTCCCCTATCTGTATTTTAAATTCCAGAGTGCCATCATCTTCTACATAGGCTGTTTCTAATGTATTGGGGTCTGTAAAATCCTCCAATTCCACACTGCTGATTTTCACTTTGTTATCAGCATTTGTTATTGATAAGGTAGGGTAGTGGTGTGCCTGTGGCTGAAGCCAATATTTGATCTTGATTGGTCTCAATGTGCCCCCAACAAAAAATTGGTAATAAAATTGTGCAGGGGACAGCATATATATTTTGCCACCTGGTGTAAATGGAGAATCATATTCTTTGTTGGGGATGCTGTACAATTCAAGAATTACTGTATGTTTAGGATTCTCGATTATGCCTGTTATTTCCTTTTCTGCTGTGAGCAATCTGCTTGTTACAGATTCAAGGTGCTCATTGATAGTCCTAACAATCTCATCGTGCCCAGGCTTGATTCTTATGTCAACAGCAAGTTTTTTGTATTGCTGCACAATTTCTTGAAGCTGTGTGGCAAAAACAGACAGAGCATTTGCTTGATTAGATTCCATGGTCCCTAGCTGTTGCTTGATATTAGCTACAATTTGTTGCAAATTTTCAACAACTGCCAATTTTGAATTTTGAGCTGTAAGATCATGGACCTGTCTTCTGATATCCTCAAACAGGGCATGCAATTCATTAATATGTTGATTTGTTGGTAGAGTGGCCACTGTCTGAGTGAGATGTTTGATCTCTGCCTGGATATTCTTGATATCTTCTGATTTCAATATCCTATTCACTGCCCTCTTAATATTTTTAAGTTCCTGTGATGTAGGCAGATTTGACACAGTATTTTGTAAAAATTCAAGTGCCAATTTCACATTGTGTAATTCAGAAGCATCAGCCACATTTTGCATAGCATTTTGGAGCAGGGTTATATCTGCCTGAGAGGGTGTGGATTGTTGTAAAATTTCAAGTTTTGTTTGAATATCATCTATCAAGTGATGAAAATGAGATAGTTCAGATTCAGTATTGAGGTTTTCAAGCTTTGTGATTTGGTGCTGGACACTGACAAGGGTATCTACAATCCCAGGCAATCTGGATTCTAGTACATTTGCCAAATCACTTTGCACTGCTGCTATTGTACCTTCAAGATGGGTTATGGAACTTTGAATTTTTCCAAAATCTTCATATGTTTCAAGTTGCAGCTTAATATTTGCCACACTCCGAGTTATTGCATTTAAAGCATCAGAAGATGGCAAATTGTTCATAAAATTTTCAAGTGTCTCAATTTTTTCTTTAACCTCGGCTATGGCATTGTTCAGAGGGTCCAGATTAGGTATTTGGAGTGACTGAATCTGTTCTTTTAGAGTGGAAATCACTAGATCAAAATCTTCTTGTGATTTTATGCTTTTGACAATTGTTTGGAGTTGCGTCTGGACATTATTTATCTGCTCTTCTAATTGCTGTTTCAATTGATCAGAGTTGTTAGCCTGGGTCTTAAATTTGGCTTGAAGAGCTGCTACAGCCTCTTCTAAACTTTGAAAATTATCTAATGTAGCCAGGTCAGTATATTTCTGAAGCAATAATTTAAGTTCAGAATCAATTTTAAGAAGAGGGTCCATGCATTGTGATTGTAAATTTGTAATTTCTAATTGAAGACTGGCATTGAGTGTGGTTTGTAAAGCTTGTAAATCACTTCTTAATTTCTTGACTCTGACATCAAGCATCAGAATCTCATCACTGTGATCTTCATGTCTTGTATGGCCAAAAATATCATTAGGCATTTTGTTTAGTAGTTATTTATTATTGAATACCTGATTCTTAATTCTATAAAAAAGGGTATAAGCTTATCATAAGATCCAGGGACTTCAATATATAAGCAGTCACCAGCAGAAACAGTATAAACAGTGCCAGAAACCATGTTTGAGTGCTTAATTCTATAAATATTTCTCCCTACTGAAATTTTGACATCACCCTCAGGGGTTGTAATAAATTGCAATTGCCCACCTACAGGTAATTGGTAATGATTTAAATTATTGTTAAATATGTACAATATTTTGCCTGTTTCATCATCAACATCTGTAAATATGCTGTTCAGATGAATAATTAACAAGCCACTCAGTTTAGACTGTATATCAGGAGAGGGTTGTGGTGCTGGCAGGTCCATAATAGCCTGTTTTTTGAACCCAAATAAGTTCATAGGCATGTTTATTTATTTCAAATCATGTTCTGTAATTGGGCATTGATTGCCATTTTTCAAATCACAATGCCCCCATGGTAGAGTATGTATGCCACATGATAAAATGCATCTCTTATCATCATGTGGGTCCAGAGCCACTTTTCTTACAACATTTGAAGTCAATAAGTGATCCACACTCTGGATTCTGGATTCTGATGTTTTGATTAAACTCTGGGATTTGATGCAATTTTTGTAATCTTCAAATTGGAGCTCTTTTTCCACAGCTACTTTGCCAATACCCTTGGCTTTTTTGACAACAGCACTACATGTTTTAAAACTATACATCTTGGCACTTAACCCAGCAAATTCCACAATAACATCACCAAGTGTCTCATCTTTTAACTTGCCAGGCACCTTTTTGTTGTGGGGTTGAATATTCAAATGGCCTGGCAATTCACTGGTATCAAAGTATTGAAACAATTCAGGCTGTGACATATCTTGATAAACATCTTCTGTTTGAATATCAAGAATAAAACTATCCGTATCCATGTACATCAGTTTTACATTATCACCATAAAAAGGTTTCAACACATCATAATACAATATTAACATGTAATTTGGACAATTCCAATATTGCAGCCCCTACATAAATAGGTTTATCAAACTTAATCCTTGTTTTTTTCATGTTGAAAAGTGCCATATCTTCATTATAAATTCTTCTGTAATTGAAATTAGGCTTTGCAACCAATTTTTTGCTCAGGCTGGGGTCAGTAATTATTTTAACATCGGTATGTTTTCTGACATTTTCAATTGTTTTGCCATATACAGAATTGACCATCAATTTAAACAAGCCCTTATCAAATTCGCTCTTTGCAGATGTTCGAAGCTCCGTGTTTGTATCAATATATGGTTTCAACCATTCTGAGTGCCTGAACCTTAAGACTTTGCCAAGTTTGGTTACTTGAACACCATGTTTCATCAGGAACTGGAGGTTCTTGTAATATATGACACAACCCTGTTTTGGCTCCAGTGTCATCATGAGCTTCTTCTGTTTAGAGCCAGGTGAGCACTGAACCTCGGGAATTGGGGGCAGATCAGAAAATTTGTTATGTAAATAATCTGGAAATATCAGATCAACCTCTAAGAAGAGGCCACAGTCTCTGTCATCAAAACCCTGAAGATCCTCAATATTGAAATCGATCCATTCAAGCCCTGCATATGGCAGTTTTTGCATCATGGCATGACCATACAGGCTATTTGCATCTACATACACTATATAATTTGATGGCCGTGCTGGATCATAATCAGGCATATGCTTGTTATTTGCTCTGGCATATCTCTGAGAACATTGCACCATCCCTCCTCTTATATTTTCCTCCACAAACAGATACATATCTTGATCTTGGATCAGATCCAATTGCTTTTTGGTGTTTAAAAACATTGCAGCCCACGCTAGGCCCGGGGCACTGTAAAAATACACTGGGTCCAGTCCATAATTTTGCATACTAGATTTTCTGAATGCCTGCATTATATCTGCTAAGATGGTCACATCAAGTTTCAAATATGCCATGTGATAATCACGAAATGTCCGGCATTTTAAATTGTTCCACGCCAATTGGGCACGGTGATAATCTTCATCAGTGATTCCAGATC
The DNA here is from genome assembly GCF_977018435.1 of Lepisma saccharinum. Lineage (NCBI taxonomy): Eukaryota > Metazoa > Arthropoda > Insecta > Zygentoma > Lepismatidae > Lepisma > Lepisma saccharinum. Next base: position 63,432,642 of record NC_139250.1, on the reverse strand, counting down.
CTCTGATTTTGCTGTAAAACTCATGTTGTGGAGGCAGAGAACACTCATTAAATTTAGAAAAATCTGTAACATAATCATATGGATATACACCCTTCCGCCTAATTAATTTCGGGTCCTGATTTGGAAACAATGCACGTGTGATTTTGAATTCACCATCAGATAATCGAGTGCTCAGTGTATCCAGGCTATCAGGTAAAAATCTGTAAGAATCAAGAAATCTTATTTGAATAGAAAATCCATTAACTTTAATTATTTTGCTAATAGATATATATTTCTCATCATTTTCAGCTAAAATATTTAAATTCTGCTTCTCAAACCCCTCGTACCTGATCAAATGATGGAAATCATAATTGGATGCTCCATGGCAAAATATGGGGACAAATCTTGGTCTCTTGATCTTAATATTACAGCTATTGCACAGGGCCTGTTTATATCGACCATCTGTATGAGAATGGTGTTTCACCTTGATATTTATATCTGAAAATTCAGAATCACATACCGGGCATTTTTCTGCATTGTTGAAATCCTCAATCTGTTTCTCTGTTAAAGGCAACATGGGTTTTGATTTTAATAAGATGTTAGATGCTATGTCACGGCACTCATTTTCTATTCTATGTGCAAATATTTTGATGGCATCTGGCCCCATGTATGAATCTATTTTGGTAACAATACCATCCTGTACAACCACATAACAAAAGCTGGAAGGTTCATGTAGCTGGTATGGTGTAATTGAAGAATCTTCAGGATCTGGATTGCAGAATGCAAGAGGTTTGAGGTTCGATTCAAAATCACAGACAATATATGCTGGGTGTTCCAACAAGGCTTCAAACTTTTTGAATTTGCAATTTTCACTTGGCATTGGCATCACCATATGAACAGGTTTATGCTTGCCACAATATTTCAGATGCTCAATTAATTTGTTTTTGGCAATTTCTGCACTCACTTTACAAACCCCATTCACTGTTTTTCTACCATCAACTGTACTTGAACATCTTCCGCATATTCTGAATATTCTATTAGATTTGTCTAGTTGTGTTCTTACTAAAGCTTCAAGATTATGTATCAGAGTGTAATGATATGTGCCATCCCCTTCAATTAAGAGCAGATCAATCGGGACAGCAGAATCATCATGATCACTAATTCTGAGAGGATCTATCAAGCAATTATCACGGCCAGTGGAACAAATATATACATTAATAGATAATTGTTTGCCATTGATATCCCTGGCCTTTTTTTCAAATTTATCAATATTCTGAACAGACATTGGATATTCCAAACCCTCCATTGCATCGTCAAAATCATGTTCATGTTGTTTGTAATAATTTATTCTTTCAGGATGCCTTACAACTGGAAACAAAGCAGCTAATATACACCACAAAAAGCATTTCTCATCATTATTTTTAATATTAACCACGGCTCTTCTGTTTTTAATATTATCAGGTAATGGCAGATATGTAGATCCTTGTAATGGGCTGAATTCAGAAATATTAACATATAGCCTGTGTGAAGAGCCGCATAGGCTCCATCCAGACTCTTTTGCTGCAAATTCAGAGTGTTTAATATTCAATTGATCCATCAAACTGCTTATTACTGTGTCTGAATTTACATTTGAATATACCGGTACAGTTTCTGTTATGTGGGGCTGTGTAAATTTTGTGCCATTTGGCTTCTTATATTGTGTAAACAATTTGAGGGACAGCTTATAAGAGCCATTTTGTGCATTTAGAATTGCCTGCACATGAGGATTTACACTGTTCAAGAAATTCTCAATGCCACATCTTGGCTCTGATACAAACCGATAATCTCTTAATTGGCCATTAAAACTGCTATGGATAGGTAGTTCATAGCGTGGCTGCTTTGCCGGTCCAGCATTAAGAGGTGCTTCGTGCTTTCTTTTCAGACCAGATGTAGATGGTTGTGAGGGCAATGCTGATGACTGTACATAAGAATTACACTTGTGCCATTTGTAATATGCCTTGCTTAATATTTTATGGCATCTTGGACATATTTTCATGGCCTTTCTGCATTTCTTAGGCTTACAAATACGGCAATGCCTAGCCCAATGAGAACTAGATATATTTTTATTACACCGATTGCAATATTTTTGTTTTGACATTTTTTTTTGTTGTTTATTATATAAAATTTTCTGGGCTTCAATTCAAAATTTTATACTTAATAAAAATATCAGTTGGGTTCAGCAGTTAATGGCTGAGCTGGTGCTTTTATACCTAAACAACAGCAGTAACTAGGTTTTGGTGATAGTTTTGCTGATGTAAAACACACTTCACCAGGTTTAAAACCTCATCTCTATATCAACTAAATACAATTCAAAATTGGATTTTGAACTGTGCAATAAATATTCTGTAAGTCTCACTTGTGTTTATATTAACAGAACAAGACAAAACCAGAATTGTATTCAGGATTGCATGTTTTCATACAAAAAAGCCATATTTTTGACAAGTTTATAAACAACAATCACACAGATATAGCTTTTACACACATGGCCGAATCTGTCTGAGGAGAGGAGAAAGGAGGGTTTCAGATCTGGGGGCTATCAAGTAGCAGTAATTATTCTCAAAATCTCACTTGTGGAGATTTTATTTTTGCCACATGTATTTCAATCTATCAGGACTCGAACCAGAGCCTTTTGTTTACAAGGCAACAATATTATCATTTTGCCTTCAGAGGAGGCTTCACATTTTATGAGGACTTAAACCCGAACCTCCATACCTGAAGAATTAGGGTATAGGCCTCTCTTGGCTTTGTTTCAAGTGCAAGCAAATCAGATTGTGGGCCCTCGCCTTTCCTACACTAGAAATTCTGAATTTCTTAAAAATCAGAGCATATCACAGCTGAAAAATTGGGGTATAGGCCCCCTCTTGGCTTTGTTTCAAGTATAAGCAAATCTGATTGTTCAATCAAAATAGCCTCGCCTTTCCTACACTTGTAAGTGGTCCTTATAATAGCACAAGACCCACTACTTAGAGAGCAACACATTTATCCCTTCTAGGTGATTCACGAAGCACTTCTTCAACATTATTTAGTGATGTGGATGTAGACTCAGCATCGCTTGATAGTTCACAAAGGGATGCGAAATCTGTACCGGGGAGAACTTTCAAAGTAACGTCGCCACACTGCGACGAAGCACTTTCCAATCGAGTGGAATTTTCACAATTCTCGTTGGAGTCACTATGCGACTTTTTTACCAAAACAATTTAACTTTGTGGCTGCTTAGAAATGTTTCGACATATCGACGGATCCCAAACGACACTGTAAAGATTTATGAGAAAAGCTAAGCTACCATGCACTTACATGATAATTCACATCTGGATTGTCTGGCTGTTTTTACCGACAATACATTTCACAATAGTTAAGCTTCTTGTCTTTCGAATTCAGAGATTCACGCCTACCTCCACATCCATTCCCTCTTTCCCATGTGTAAACTTGTACACATTCACACGCAAACATAATAAATATTGCAATAAACAAAAATAATGAGTCATTTCTTGACATAAGAAACTTTAAAAACTCAATAGAACATTTTTAAAATGAAGAAAAAATGCATCCTTGTCTATAGACATTTTCAAATGCTTTGAAATGAATAAAAAATGACAGCTACGAAGAAATTAAATTAGAGAAATAAAGTAATCAAACGTAATAAAATATATATAGTTTTTTGAAAATCATGAGAGATTTAAAATGAGCTTATTTTTGGTCTCTTTTTCATAGATAAGTTTTACTACTGTATAATATGTTAAAATTGTTAAATATTTAGGGTCCAGCGTAAACATATATTTTCCCTCTACTTATCGATACAACTATCACAGTATTCTCCATAGCCTACTAAAGTATAGGCCTATTCATGTAAAAAAGCGAAAGAACATTTATTTAGCATGTAGGAAATTCTATTTTTTGCCATACACTAGAAACTTGGTCAACAAGACGCTCCAATTCTTGGTTGTGATCTGGTTCCAGAGATGATACAAATTCACAGTAACCTGTAACCTGTAACCTGTAACTATCGTCTTGTAGGAATAAAACCCACTTCTTCAACTTATCCCTATGAGCTACTCACCCTGGTCTCACCTACTCTTAATCTACAGTAATTTATGGTGGTTGATAATAATCTACGCTCAAAACAACATACTCCAAACTACGTAAAAACAACGATATCTTCACAAGTATCATGTCACAAACAACGAATTCAAATTTGATGAGTTCAACATTTCACATGGCAGCATGGAAAACATAATTTTACGGAATTTTTCTAATATCTAATGAACCCAACTTTGAGAAACAAACATACCTTTCCATTGAATGCTGTTAAATGAAATGTTTTGTTTCAAAATATCTCTTAAAATACTTAAAACATCCATTTTCGTAATTAATAAATATGTAAAAATATACTCGAATTCTGTAATTATTTCTATTTTGCAAATTTAATGTTTATAAAATATTTAATTGTGTTACGTAATACTTGTAATGCATCTCCTCCATAGATAAATGTTTTATACATCATTGAAGGCTGATAACTTTCGTAGATTTAATTGTTAAATATTTTATTGTGTTAAACTTAAGTGAATTTTGTTGTTCCTGCGCTCCAACGCAATCACATTCCCCTAATTAGAAATCAATATCCTGAGCTGTGTGAAGCACTTGAGAGGACAGAGATACATGTCTGACAGTCAACGCAGTCCTTGTAAACTTATTTATTATCTCATCAAGTAACTCTGTTGACCTGCGTAGATTACAATGCAAAGAAAATACTGGAAGAAAAAGCATCGCGGTATCACGTACTGCAATATGAAGGCATTGTGTGTCTGTGTCCTGATGGAAAAACAAAACAAAAAACAACATAGAACGCTTGTTGCTACCGAGCATGTGAAAGTTTGACAAAAACACTGTACACTTCTGTCTTTTCGAAATAATAGATGCCTTGATCATTTTACTCCTATCTCAGAATAATCTGGAGATGTTCCTAAGGAGATCATGACAATTGTACATTATCTGTGATGATTTTGAGGTCATTGTTTGTAATGGAAATCGCTAGGCAACAGAAATTGAATAATAAGACTTCCGGAATTTACGTTCAGAGACAGATTTTCACCCTACATGCTAATGAAGGAAGAACTTCTGATCAAAAATCGACACACGAACTTACATCCAATATTATGTCATTCGATCCTCAGGCCACTATGCGTTTGATGTTCCTGATAGAGTTGTCAAAGATTTGTTGAGAACAATTGATTTATTCCTCATACCTTTACTGTTGCAATTAAGGTCACAAGGAAAAGTGGGATACATAGACTTCCTTCAAACTGCTGTACTATGTCTGCCGTTTCGCTGAAGGATAACATGTTTGGAGCGATTTATGGTGAAATTCTACGCATGCATACGGTTCCACATTAGAAACCATGCATTCCGTGAAGGTAGTACAAATGTTTCTACCTTACATTGCAATTATATTCGACACTACATGCTCAAGACCAGATTCTAGTTGCTCAATAGATTCTGCTACTTTCATCACTTGCAAATATTGTTGTGTGATGAACAGGAGAGTATGTGCACAACTTCATGTGGGTAGATTATTCAGGCACGAAAGGATGACGGAGACAACTGCAAAGTTTATTGCTTTAGCAGATAAAAGTTAACACAATCGCTACTTCAAACGAAACTGAATAAGTTAGCAATTTTATAAGTTGGTAAACCATCAACAAATTTTCGAGCCTAAGTATCCAAGTCATTAAGCTGATATTGAAGGAAATGTTATATTGCATATGTTTGTTGTTTCCAAATGGTGTTTGGTCAAATCTTCCACAATGGTGAAGTACTTCAAACCAAGAATTCTGGAGCAGAAAGATATTAAAGATAACGCAAATAATACTGATTTCAGTATTATACGAAATAAGATGGGTCATATGAAAGCCATGTGCCATATGTGGGTTGCGGCCCATAGTTTGAGTGGCCCTGGTGTATAATTTACGTGTTGAAGTATTCCTTTGAATAATATTCAAAATTATAATCATGTTAAACCGTCAATATTATCATTATCATTAGGCTGTGAATGAAAAGGGCAGTTTATATTTTACAAAGTGTCATTAAAAGAGCACTTAACTCAGCTAGAAAACAAAAACATATTTTAAATTACAATTATATAGTGCATTCACAATGTTTTATTTTCACTGTAAGGAAATTTACTGAAATTATTATAGTTTTATTAAGACACTCATTGCATTTCCATAGTAGGTTCATATACCGGATGAGTCACCTTAAATTACCACCGGAAATATTTCGTGAACAACAATAAATATTGAAAAACTGTTTTCGCAGATATATAAGTATGAGAGGGGCTCATGAAATTAGTGGACACAATACGTTCAACTACGTAAGAAAGTACGATTTTCAACACAAACTTAGTTTTTTAAAAATAGAAACCCCATTTTATTTTTAGCTCATTTAAAAGTACGGAAAAATCATTAATAATGGCGTTTGTTGTATTGTAATACTTCAAGTAGTTCTCAAGTAATTGTAACGTGAAGTTGAGCGTGAAGGCGCATCCCCACTATGCCTGTCGGCAGAGCCGAGCGCAAAGGACGTCGTGGACGCTTGTGCTGCATTTTTCCTACACTCGCCACAGATAAATATTATCTCGGCCTTTTCAGAGTTTGAAAAAACGTACGGTTAATCCGTTTACTTTGTTACGCCCTTGCTTCATTTGATAAAATTAATAAATCAATTAGAAAGAAAGAGAGAAAAATGTACGAGTATAAGATACAAAGTTTAAAAGTTGAAAACTTAAAGATTTGTCATGACCAAACGAGAAGAGTGTCCTCCTCCATGGCCGGGCGGTCTAAGGCACCTTGCTTTGGACGGCGGCTGCGGGACGCCATGGGTTCGATCCCGGTTAATTTTCGGCCTGTGTACAGGGCCGGTGGCAACCCACCATCGTGAGGAAAATGGGGAGCTCCGAGTGAGTGAGCGTAATCCGGCCGCGAAGTCCTACAACGGCTGGGGGTCGGTCGGGCCGACCACCCGTCCCCCAAGTCTGGCTGCAGATCTCCACGCCCCCTGGTGGCTCGCGTGGGAGGGAGGCCAGCAGTCGGTAGGTAAGCCAGGGCCTAATATTGTGCTGTAGCGCTACAGGGTTACTAAACGAGAAGAGTTGATTGTTCCGGTGTACTATAAATTTTCACATAAATGAATGGACGCCCTTCAAAAATTAGAATGATGTTAATGTATTAATCTTTATGTATGTAACTGATGGTGGAATGTTTAAAATTTATACTTTTTAATGTAAAAATATTTGTTAACTCAGAAAGATGTATCAGATCCTTTTAGATAATTTGTCAAAGCTTACATATGTACAAATTACACCTTTTATTGTAACCCGCAGTTACTGGAACGTAACAACTTTCCTAAGCACAACGCATAGTATGCAGAAGTGTAACATGTTACGATATACGAATGGCGTCAAAATGGGGATCTGCATGTTACGACATACGAATCAACTTGTGAGAATGTTTGTTTCGAGCGTCAACTTACAATTACAAAGGTTCTTACAATTACTTGAGAAGTACTTGACGTATTACAATGCAACAAACGCCATTCATAATGAATTTTTTCGTACTTTCAGATTAGCTAAAAATAAAATGGGGTTTCCATTAAAAAAACAACAACTAAGTTTGTGTTGAAAATCGTACTTTCATGAGCCCCTCTCAAACCTTTATATCTGCGACAGCAGTTCTTCAATATTTATTGTTGTTCACGAAATATTTCCGGTGGAAATTTTAGGTGACTCACCCTGTATACAGTATCAGAAACAGGAAAATGTATATTTACACATATATTTTGATTTGTTAAAATCAAACTGCTGAAATATTTTACAGGGACGTTTACCAGAGAAAGCCTTTCCATAAAAAGATATATATCCATATGAACAATGCCAAAAAATATAATAGCAATTTCGAGCATGTTTTTTTAAAACCAAAAATCGATTTAAATATTCCCGATTTATATAAAAATCATCAAAAATATTTTTAAATAAAAAAAAATGATTTGTATCTACCCTGGTTTTGATTGATATTGAATTATTCATGTGTATATGTAGTTCGCAACAAATATTTTCATGATCCCAATCATTAAAATGAATTTTCTTGATACACACACTTTGTAAAGTTTTGGAAAATGGTAATGGAATCAATATACATTTAACTGTTCTGTAATGTTAGAGCTCGTCTTGAAAACAGAGGTCGGATACAGATGTAGCGGAGAAACTCCCCAATGGTCATCATGCTGTATCCAAGGAACAGTGAAGCAACTCGCCCACAATCACTGCAAAAAGAAAGTTAGAGTGTGAATATACCAACATGCACTACAAAATAGGCAGCACTGGTGCCCAGACGGAGGGAATATAGCGTAGTCTGTACCATGAGATTTTTACGGGTGATTTTATCCCTCTCAAATAACATGAAATTCGACATTTATATTTGTAAAACATATCTAAGAAATTTACACCTTAAATGCACGATATTTAATCCATTAGATGAAGAAAGTAAATTTATTACTTTGTTTATTTTTCTCCAAAATTTGACAAAATGTGACATATTTTATATATATATGGTAAAAGGACATCATGTATATTTCAGAAAAGAAATGTAAATGTTAACAAATTGAACAACATGTTTTCTATGATTTTCTGAAAAAAAAACAAAAAACATGACACTGTGCAGGTAACTGTGGACTAGAAAGCCCTTTCTCGTTTGTTGCATTTTTTGACACTAGGGTAGCAAGGTACAGGAGGATACCAGTAGTATTAGACTGATGCAAGGAAATTGTTTTTAACCAGAATGATGCTACAGTGAGAGAATGATAAGGTTGATAAGCTTCAAGTTCATAAGATTCCGCAAGATTCTTGCAGCTGTAAATGGCTATTTCGCTCAACTAAGACTTTTTGTATTTCTTTAATCTTATGGATACATATTCGCAAATGAATTGCATTTTCCCAATATATAATATATCTGAACATTCCTTGAGCTGACTGAACCAAAAACTATTATAAAAATATATCATTACTATCTGAATATAATATCGCACATCTCAATGCAGCCAACAGTGGAAACTGTTCCACGTACGTATTTACTCTGTTGAATAACAGTCTGCATAAAATCAGTATTTTTTTCTTGTGTATTTCTTTTTTTGGTATCTTAATGTTTTTAGTGTTTATATATTTAACATACAGTTAGCTATAAAAATCAATTTATAAAATGTAATGTAGAGATGGTTAAGTGGAAGAAAAGGCTTGTGCCTTAACTTCGCCATCCAAAACAAGGAATAAATAAAGAAAATAAAAATAAATGACAATGGATTTGAAAAACGGATGCAAAGAGCTTCAAAACAAGGCCAAAATTGTATTTGTAGGACTACCTAATACTAAGAAAACGTTTTTCGCAAAATTTATAAGAGCGTTTTTTTTACAAATTTTAAAAATCTGAAAAGTAATAATTGTGTTTAAAAACATTGTCTGCATCATACTAAAATTTCATTACAATCGGACCACCCGATTCATATTTATAGAATTTGAGAGAGCAATCGTTTGCAAAAATAAGAAGACTGCACTTATTTTTTATATATTTTCGATTAAAAATAGAAGGAATATTCGAAAAAAAATGCTTAGCTTGGATTAACGCAGAACTGAATAAATTGAATTTGGATGTAACTCGTTTCTATGTAGGACTAGCTACTGGTTAATTTTAAATTGGAGTCCAAACTCAAGTATCTATAATTTTTAATCCGACAGTAGATAAATTACTTTTTCTTTTTGTTTCTCTTTCATCAACGTGCATGAACATGAAACACGAAGCTACAGCGCCTGCCGTGTATTTGCGTTTTGACCACAGACATACTACTATGGTTTTGATTGCACACCGCTGCGTGATTTTCTATTGCTTTGCTAACAACATACAGCCCCTTAGCTGAGCCAAGATAAACGTACAAAGACAGGAAACTAATTTATCTTATGTAACAAAATCATCAATTATTAAAACAAATGAACTTTTGCAACTCTGTTCAGAACTTCAGGTTAATTTATTAATGTATTTAAAAATGTGTCTTGTTGTTTCTTTTAACATTTTCTCTCGCATTTTTTAAAAGTTGGCAGCACTTCAGGCAATCATATCTCAAGATACGACTATGAAACAACACTGTCGTCAAGACGAGATTACCTTCCCAAGATCGTCTTGGCTAAGAATCTCTTACACAGTGTGTTGAGATTTAACTATGAATATGGGCTTTAATATTACTATCACTTGGTGTACACTCACGAACTGATTTGGCATGTGCATTTAGTGTATTTTTATTTTTGTAATTTTTTGCACAATCCTGCTAATTAACAACTCTATTTTTTTTGGAATGAAATGGCTAATTTGCATATGCCCGTAGCTTCTTTCTTAACCTATTTTTTACTTTGTGTTGGCAACTCTGATTTTGTGAAGCCCCGGAATCAGGATTTCTTTAGTACTTCCGGTGGGGGTCCTGGGATATTTGGAAAAAGAAATTTCGTCTTCCGGCTGCTCCAAAATTGTTGTTGAGCATCTGGTGGGATTACAGCGTGTTTGTACGTTACATGATCCAAAGTGTGTGTCACAAGTATTTGTATGTTGGCAATGCGGGAAAGAGGCTATGTATGTTGGGTACACCAGGGCATTACATATTACAGCGCATTACAGAATGATCTAAGTTTATCGGGACGTAACTCGAAAACGGTTGCAGTTAAGAATGTGCAACTGATCACACTACCATCGTCCACTTACCCGCGAACTGCTTCTGTTCGCTGTGGGAGTTGGCGCGCCTCTGTGAGATGTGATTGTTGTAAGCATGTTGATACGCACCCACTTATTGTATCATTTTAAGTGTTTGATATGTTTCATACGTTAATTGTCTATTATGACGTAACTTGTTTTGTTCAAATGAGTAGTCTGTTACGGTTATGGACTAACCTTAAAACATTGGATTGGGAGTTGTTAGTAGAGAGAGATTATGGATGTTGCTGGAATAATGGAAGTGATTTTGGAAATGTGAATGTTTTAATTTGTGTAATGAAGAAGTATTATGATCTAAATACACTTTTGTTTGTAATAAGAAGTTTAATAGTGAGTTCTAGTGTAATATATTAACATTAACATATCCTTATCTGATTTCCCACTACCTGAGGGCTTCAAAGTAGGCTGATAAGTCTCATGATCGCCGTGGAGGAATAAACGTAAGTTGATCCTTTGAGAATATTCCGGGGAACGTAACAGGTGTAAACTTTTTGGCGCCGCAACGCGGGACTCGATAAATGTGTTTGAGTAGGGTATGCAGAAGCGTAATTTAAGAAGTGATCGTCGTAAGTTAAAAATGGATACTTTAAGTTGCTGTTCCGATAAAGGGAAAGCTGATGATGAAGAGGTCGAGTGCAACGATTGTAAAAGAAGCTTCCACTTACGTTGTGCTGGTTATCCTTTGCCAAAATCGCAGTATAAGATGGAAGAATTGAAATGTCTAATTTGTAAAGAGAAGGGGAACAAAGGAAGTCCTTGTTTGGAACAGTTGTTTCAAACCCTGATGGAGAAAATGGAAATGGGAAGAAAAGAAGATAAAGAGGAACAGGAAAGGATAAGAAATGAACAAGAAAGAATCAGAAGAGAAGATAAAGAGGAACAGGAAAGGATAAGAAAAGAAGATAAAGAGGAACAGGAAAGGATAAGAAATGAACAAGAAAGAATCAGAAGAGAAGATAAAGAGGAACAGGAAAGGATAAGAAAAGAAGATAAAGAGGAACAGGAAAGGATAAGAAAAGAAGATAAAGAGGAACAGGAAAGGATAAGAAATGAACAAGATAGAAAAAGAAATGAAGATAAAGATGAACAAGAAAGAATCAGAAGAGAAGATAAAGAGGAACAGGAAAGGATAAGAAATGAACAAGAAAGAAAAAGGAATGAAGAAAGAGGAGAATTGATGAAGCTGCTCAGTCAAGATAAGGAAGAATTATTATTTAGAATAGAAGAGGGGCGAAAGGAATGTAGAGAAATTAAGGAGACTCCGAGGATGGAAATTGCGTGTGAGAGGCAGCAAGTAGCTGAATTAATTCTAAAGCTGGAAGAAAAACAAAAGGAGGATTATGACAAGTGGAACTTAGACTTGACACAGGAGAAAACATCTAGAGAAGCTAAAGAAAAGGAAATGGAAAATGAAATTGAGAAATTGAGGGGACGAATAGAGAGTGTTGAAATAATTGCAAGGCCAGAAGCAACAAAGGGTTCCTCAGAATTACTTGATAATTTAGAGCTAAATCAGAGAAGGCAAGAAAAGAAACTTGAAGAAGTTACGGAGAAAGTCGCATCTGTAGATAGGCAGGTCGATCAAATACAGATGTTAATGGCAGAGTGTCGGGTTCTAGAACCTTCTCGAAATGGTGAAGCTGTATTTCAACCGGGAATGAACGGTTCAACAACGAGAGGTGATTCCAAGGAGAAGTTGAGGAAAAGAAATCGTTACTCGTCAAGTTCTTGCTCTGCAGTTTCCTCTAGTTCTGAGGAAACTGAAACTAGGAAAATTACAAAGCCCAGGAAGAGACATAATAATGGAAAGTCTGAGAGATGGGGACAGGACGAGATATCTCGTGACAATGCCTATAAGAATAGTTCCTACAAATCTTTTCGCATGTCTGATGTTAACGCTCTTTCAAAGTTTGCTGGAGAGATTAATACTGTCTCTGCTGAGAGGTATTTAAAAGAGCTAATAACATACCTGGATCTAATGAATGTCCCTATGATTTTCAGATTGAAGTTATTGCCCTCTCTTATAGTAGGAAAGGCTAAGGCGTGGTTTGTTGCAAATGAGAAGAAGTGGAAGACTTTTGAACACTTTTGTGCCGCCTTTAGAAAACAATATGCCTCTGCTGATGCCAAACAAAGGGAAATGCAGACTCTGAGAAACAAACGGTATTCGAGGAGCTGTGATCTCTCACTTGAAGAATATTGCTGGGACACATATGGTTCGTATTGTAATCTTGTTGATAACGTTGACCAAACAGAGGCGCTGAATTTGGTTATTAGTCAACTACCACAGCGAGTGCGTCAGTTGGTACTTACACGTGATCCACAAAACTTCTTGGGGAGTTTCATATCTTGGGGAGATATGAAGCCTCGGAACAACTGGAGGGCTGGAGAGCAGACAATCCCAGAGTAGAGAACAGGAGACCACAACAAGCTAGGGTCCGGCAATTGAAGTATTCGAGAGACCAGTCCCGCTCTCAGGGAATGCCTGAACCTAATGATAGTTCAACTAAAGACCACTTTAATAGGAAACCACAGTACAGAAACGCTCAGAGAGGAGGGAGAACATTTTGGAATCGGAGAAAGAACCCGTTTTTTCAAAGAGGATGGACTGTTGATAGAAGTAATACTGTTACCAAGGAATTTGGAATTCAGACTGACGTTGTTCGAGAAGCAACGCCCAGTGAGCTTAATGTTAGAGCATCCCCATGGGACGTTCCTTCAAGTAGTAAAATGAGTTTAAACCCTCGTCCGTTGTGAATGAAGCTCTCTCATTCACAACGGTAACCCATGAAGATAGTGGAGTTTATGGGAGCGAGAATAGATTATTTACAGAAGAAATTTTAGAGGTTTTGTTTTTAGAAATAGATGCTGCTCCTAGTGACTGGCACTTTGTTCGATTGACAGCTTTGGAAGAATTTGATTATTCTAATAAGAAACCTGAAATTATGGCTGACGTTTTGGGGATTAAAATTAACTGTATTTTAGACACCGGCAGCGAGTGTACCGTTATGAGTTATCGAATGTGGCTAAAATTAAGAGAAAAGCTCCCAGGTTTGAGACTTCAAAAGTGTCCAGGAGTTAAGTTGAGAGACTTTGCCGGAATTGAAAGATCCCGAGTTGTGGGTTGTCGAAGGATTCACTTTCAAATAGCTGGAGTTACCTTTGAAGATTTAGTCTATGTCATTAGGAATTTAGAGTCTGAGTTACTTTTCGGATACCCATTTTTAAAAAAATATAAAGCTAATTTAGATGCGGGATCTGATAAATTATATCTTACTGTAAATGGACAAGTTGTTGAAGAGGGGCTCATTCCAAAGAGCACTTCAGAATGTGATTTGACCGAGAAAGGACTTAAAGTGGTCAATAGTATAGATTGTGAGAAAAATACAGTGGACGATAATTGCATAGCTTCTGAGGAGACTTTAAGAATGAAGGCCTATGAACCCGAAATATTAAGGCAAGAAGAGAAGGAAAGGTTGTTCGAATTACTCTTGAGTTATCGTCATATTTTCTCGGATAGGCCTGGACTTGCAAAACATTACGAATGTAAAATTGTGTTAGGATCTGGTGAACCAGTCTATACGCACCCTTATCCGATACCTATGGCGAAGAGGGCGAAGTTGGAAGAGGAATTGACCAAATGGAAAGCCTGGGGAGTGATACGTCCATGTAACTCACTTTATTTAAATCCTATGTTGGTTGTAGACAAGCCAGATGGGTCGGTCAGGCCCTGCATTGATTTTCGGAAGCTAAATAGACTTATTATTTCCCCCAGGAGCACAGTGCCTCTGTTGCAAGAAGCGTTACAAAAATTTAGAGGAAAAAAATATTTCACTTGTTTAGATTTAGCGTCAGGATATTTACAGATTCCCATTCAGACTGAGCATCAAATCTACACTGCTTTCAACTACAATGGTAGGTCGTGGTGTTTTTCCCGTATGCCTTTTGGTTTAGCCAATGCAGTTGCTGTTTTCATGCATGCAATGCATAATTTATTCGGTCCAGATACAGAAGACTTTCTCACTGTATATATTGATGACATCCTAATCTTTGATGATTCTATTCAATCCCATTTTGAACATGTTGATTTTGTTTTGCGGAAGTTGCAAGAGGAAGGCTTTACTGTAAAATTGAAGAAATGTTCCTTGGTAAAGGTAGAAATTAAATATTTAGGACATCTTGTTTCTGGACAATATATAAGAATAGATCCACGGAAGGATGAAGCCATTACGAAGTTTCCAAGGCCAAAGAACAAAAAGCATTTACAACAATTTTTGGGTCTCCTAAATTGGAGGCGGAGATTTGTGCGACATCTTGCTCAAAAGACTGCTAAGTTAGAGGAACTACTGAGTAAAAACAAAAATTGGGAATGGAACAATGAACATGAGTTAAGTTTCCGAAAGTTGAAGAGGGAGCTGATTCAAATTCCTGCTTTGGCCCAGCCAGATTTCTGAAAACCTTTCTGCATTATGTGTGATGCTTCTCTCATAGGTCTGGGAGCCATTCTCTTCCAAGGAATTCTGTCTGAAGCTTCCAAATTAGAAGAAATTGCTATCGTGCAGTACGCCAGTAGAAAATTAAAAACTTCGGAAAAGAATTATACTGTTCAAGAATTAGAGTGTCTTGCTGTTATGTTTGGTATTGAACACTTCAAGGTGTATTTATATGGCACAAAGCTCCTCATTTATACAGACCATAAGAATCTTGTGTGGCTGGAAAACAGCAGAAATTGGAATGCCAGACTTACTAGGTGGGCCTTAAAACTGCAGCAGTTCGATTATCGAATCCTTTACATCCAAGGCAAACAAAATCAACTCGCTGATATTCTAAGCCGTTATCCTCCTAGCGCTCCTGAGGAGAAGCTCCCTAATGAATCCACCCTAGTGTTTAATGTCTGGCATATAAAGCCTAATAACTTGAATGAAGTTGAATTGGACAAGTGGAGGGAAAGGCAGATTAATGACTCATTTTGTCAAAAAGTACGGAAGAATCTAAGGGGAAATACTAAGGATAAAGAAAAATATATGGAGCATCAGGATTTATTGTTCCGAAGGAACAAAAACTCCCAGCAATTTCATCAAATTGTAGTCCCAGAATCTCTTATTCAAGAAGTTTTGCATGCGGAGCACGACGGAACTGGACATTTTGGATTCACTAAAACCTATAATAAAATAAAGTCCAGATACTTCTGGGGAAATATGAAAAGAAACGTATCTGAATATGTAAGGGAGTGTTTAGTTTGTTCGAAGAATAAGCCCGACAGATTGGGTATCATGAAGGAGAAACTAACAACCACTCAAAGGGATCCGCACGAAGTTCTGTCAGTGGACCTAATCGGAAGGTTACCTAGATCCAGTCGATATCTTTATCTGCTCACCATGGTGGATGTCGGCAGTAGGTTCCTGATTGCCTACCCACTGCGGACTGCCAGCACAGGAGAAATTATCAATAAATTGGAGCTGGGATACCTAACACATTTTATGAAACCAAACTACATCGTGACAGATCGAGGAAGTCAGTTCACTTCGGATAGATGGAAGAAGTTTTTAGAAGGCCATTCCATATCGCTATTGCTTACATCTCCTTACCACCCTGCCAGTAACTTGGTAGAGCGATACAATCAAGAAATTGTTAGATTACTTAGAACATTCTGCATCAAAAGGCATGGAGACTGGCACAAATACGTAAATAAAGTGTGTTGGATGCTGAACTTTTCGGTATCAGAGGAAACAGGATATGCGCCTGTGGAATTATTTTACAACAAACCAGTTCCAGCTAATTTGTTAAAACAACTAGAGTGGCCCCTTAACGAGGAAAATGAATCAATTGCTTGGGAAGTCAAACTGTTTAGAGCCCAGGAGAGTAATAGGAGGAAAAAGGATAAGCATAAGTTCAGAAATAAGGGCAATGCTTATTCTCTGCATTCTGGTGACCTCGTTCTCAAGCGGAATCGTAAACTAAGCTCAGCCAAAAATAATGTTATAGCTAAATTTTTCGAGTATTTTGTGGGACCGTTTCTAGTATCTGAAACGAAAAACAACGTTGCAACTCTGATGGATCCCTGGACTAATGAAGTGGTTGGACGAGAGAACTATGATAACCTAAAGAAGATTAGCTGCTCTGATTCCAGAAGGGAAGAATTGTTGCGAAGGTGGAAGAATGACTGTAATTAAGAACTAAAAAGAAAATTTACTCCATTTTCATTTTGTTAATTTTCTTTTTGTTTGTGGGAGGATGCGATGATACGCACCCACTTATTGTATCATTTTAAGTGTTTGATATGTTTAATATGTTAATTGTCTATTATGACGTAATTTGTTTTGTTCAAATGAGTAGTCTGTTACGGTTATGGACTAACCTTAAAACATTGGATTGGGAGTTGTTAGTAGAGAGAGATTATGGATGTTGCTGGAATAATGGAAGTGATTTTGGAAATGTGAATGTTTTAATTTGTGTAATGAAGAAGTATTATGATCTAAATACACTTTTGTTTGTAATAAGAAGTTTAATAGTGAGTTCTAGTGTAATATATTAACATTAACATATCCTTATCTGATTTCCCACTACCTGAGGGCTTCAAAGTAGGCTGATAAGTCTCATGATCGCCGTGGAGGAATAAACGTAAGTTGATCCTTTGAGAATATTCCGGGGAACGTAACAGGTGTAAACTTTTTGGCGCCGCAACGCGGGACTCGATAAATGTGTTTGAGTAGGGTATGCAGAAGCGTAATTTAAGAAGTGATCGTCGTAAGTTAAAAATGGATACTTTAAGTTGCTGTTCCGATAAAGGGAAAGCTGATGATGAAGAGGTCGAGTGCAACGATTGTAAAAGAAGCTTCCACTTACGTTGTGCTGGTTATCCTTTGCCAAAATCGCAGTATAAGATGGAAGAATTGAAATGTCTAATTTGTAAAGAGAAGGGGAACAAAGGAAGTCCTTGTTTGGAACAGTTGTTTCAAACCCTGATGGAGAAAATGGAAATGGGAAGAAAAGAAGATAAAGAGGAACAGGAAAGGATAAGAAATGAACAAGAAAGAATCAGAAGAGAAGATAAAGAGGAACAGGAAAGGATAAGAAAAGAAGATAAAGAGGAACAGGAAAGGATAAGAAATGAACAAGAAAGAATCAGAAGAGAAGATAAAGAGGAACAGGAAAGGATAAGAAAAGAAGATAAAGAGGAACAGGAAAGGATAAGAAAAGAAGATAAAGAGGAACAGGAAAGGATAAGAAATGAACAAGATAGAAAAAGAAATGAAGATAAAGATGAACAAGAAAGAATCAGAAGAGAAGATAAAGAGGAACAGGAAAGGATAAGAAATGAACAAGAAAGAAAAAGGAATGAAGAAAGAGGAGAATTGA
The DNA here is from genome assembly GCF_977018435.1 of Lepisma saccharinum. Classification (NCBI taxonomy): domain Eukaryota; kingdom Metazoa; phylum Arthropoda; class Insecta; order Zygentoma; family Lepismatidae; genus Lepisma; species Lepisma saccharinum. The sequence goes on along the minus strand of NC_139250.1, from coordinate 63,414,466 downwards.
TGAAGCTGCTCAGTCAAGATAAGGAAGAATTATTATTTAGAATAGAAGAGGGGCGAAAGGAATGTAGAGAAATTAAGGAGACTCTGAGGAAGGAAATTGCGTGTGAGAGGCAGCAAGTAGCTGAATTAATTCTAAAGCTGGAAGAAAAACAAAAGGAGGATTATGACAAGTGGAACTTAGACTTGACACAGGAGAAAACATCTAGAGAAGCTAAAGAAAAGGAAATGGAAAATGAAATTGAGAAATTGAGGGGACGAATAGAGAGTGTTGAAATAATTGCAAGGCCAGAAGCAACAAAGGGTTCCTCAGAATTACTTGATAATTTAGAGCTAAATCAGAGAAGGCAAGAAAAGAAACTTGAAGAAGTTACGGAAAAAGTCGCATCTGTAGATAGGCAGGTCGATCAAATACAGATGTTAATGGCAGAGTGTCGGGTTCTAGAACCTTCTCGAAATGGTGAAGCTGTATTTCAACCGGGAATGAACGGTTCAACAACGAGAGGTGATTCCAAGGAGAAGATGAGGAAAAGAAATCGTTACTCGTCAAGTTCTTGCTCTGCAGTTTCCTCTAGTTCTGAGGAAACTGAAACTAGGAAAATTACAAAGCCCAGGAAGAGACATAATAATGGAAAGTCTGAGAGATGGGGACAGGACGAGATATCTCGTGACAATGCCTATAAGAATAGTTCCTACAAATCTTTTCGCATGTCTGATGTTAACGCTCTTTCAAAGTTTGCTGGAGAGATTAATACTGTCTCTGCTGAGAGGTATTTAAAAGAGCTAATAACATACCTGGATCTAATGAATGTCCCTATGATTTTTAGATTGAAGTTATTGCCCTCTCTTATAGTAGGAAAGGCTAAGGCGTGGTTTGTTGCAAATGAGAAGAAGTGGAAGATTTTTGAACACTTTTGTGCCGCCTTTAGAAAACAATATGCCTCTGCTGATGCCAAACAAAGGGAAATGCAGACTCTGAGAAACAAACGGTATTCGAGGAGCTGTGATCTCTCACTTGAAGAATATTGCTGGGACACATATGGTTCGTATTGTAATCTTGTTGATAACGTTGACCAAACAGAGGCGCTGAATTTGGTTATTAGTCAACTACCACAGCGAGTGCGTCAGTTGGTACTTACACGTGATCCACAAAACTTCTTGGGGAGTTTCATATCTTGGGGAGATATGAAGCCTCGGAACAACTGGAGGGCTGGAGAGCAGACAATCCCAGAGTAGAGAACAGGAGACCACAACAAGCTAGGGTCCGGCAATTGAAGTATTCGAGAGACCAGTCCCGCTCTCAGGGAATGCCTGAACCTAATGATAGTTCAACTAAAGACCACTTTAATAGGAAACCACAGTACAGAAACGCTCAGAGAGGAGGGAGAACATTTTGGAATCGGAGAAAGAACCCGTTTTTTCAAAGAGGATGGACTGTTGATAGAAGTAATACTGTTACCAAGGAATTTGGAATTCAGACTGACGTTGTTCGAGAAGCAACGCCCAGTGAGCTTAATGTTAGAGCATCCCCATGGGACGTTCCTTCAAGTAGTAAAATGAGTTTAAACCCTCGTCCGTTGTGAATGAAGCTCTCATTCACAACGGTAACCCATGAAGATAGTGGAGTTTATGGGAGCGAGAATAGATTATTTACAGAAGAAATTTTAGAGGTTTTGTTTTTAGAAATAGATGCTGCTCCTAGTGACTGGCACTTTGTTCGATTGACAGCTTTGGAAGAATTTGATTATTCTAATAAGAAACCTGAAATTATGGCTGACGTTTTGGGGATTAAAATTAACTGTATTTTAGACACCGGCAGCGAGTGTACCGTTATGAGTTATCGAATGTGGCTAAAATTAAGAGAAAAGCTCCCAGGTTTGAGACTTCAAAAGTGTCCAGGAGTTAAGTTGAGAGACTTTGCCGGAATTGAAAGATCCCGAGTTGTGGGTTGTCGAAGGATTCACTTTCAAATAGCTGGAGTTACCTTTGAAGATTTAGTCTATGTCATTAGGAATTTAGAGTCTGAGTTACTTTTCGGATACCCATTTTTAAAAAAATATAAAGCTAATTTAGATGCGGGATCTGATAAATTATATCTTACTGTAAATGGACAAGTTGTTGAAGAGGGGCTCATTCCAAAGAGCACTTCAGAATGTGATTTGACCGAGAAAGGACTTAAAGTGGTCAATAGTATAGATTGTGAGAAAAATACAGTGGACGATAATTGCATAGCTTCTGAGGAGACTTTAAGAATGAAGGCCTATGAACCCGAAATATTAAGGCAAGAAGAGAAGGAAAGGTTGTTCGAATTACTCTTGAGTTATCGTCATATTTTCTCGGATAGGCCTGGACTTGCAAAACATTACGAATGTAAAATTGTGTTAGGATCTGGTGAACCAGTCTATACGCACCCTTATCCGATACCTATGGCGAAGAGGGCGAAGTTGGAAGAGGAATTGACCAAATGGAAAGCCTGGGGAGTGATACGTCCATGTAACTCACTTTATTTAAATCCTATGTTGGTTGTAGACAAGCCAGATGGGTCGGTCAGGCCCTGCATTGATTTTCGGAAGCTAAATAGACTTATTATTTCCCCCAGGAGCACAGTGCCTCTGTTGCAAGAAGCGTTACAAAAATTTAGAGGAAAAAAATATTTCACTTGTTTAGATTTAGCGTCAGGATATTTACAGATTCCCATTCAGACTGAGCATCAAATCTACACTGCTTTCAACTACAATGGTAGGTCGTGGTGTTTTTCCCGTATGCCTTTTGGTTTAGCCAATGCAGTTGCTGTTTTCATGCATGCAATGCATAATTTATTCGGTCCAGATACAGAAGACTTTCTCACTGTATATATTGATGACATCCTAATCTTTGATGATTCTATTCAATCCCATTTTGAACATGTTGATTTTGTTTTGCGGAAGTTGCAAGAGGAAGGCTTTACTGTAAAATTGAAGAAATGTTCCTTGGTAAAGGTAGAAATTAAATATTTAGGACATCTTGTTTCTGGACAATATATAAGAATAGATCCACGGAAGGATGAAGCCATTACGAAGTTTCCAAGGCCAAAGAACAAAAAGCATTTACAACAATTTTTGGGTCTCGTAAATTGGAGGCGGAGATTTGTGCGACATCTTGCTCAAAAGACTGCTAAGTTAGAGGAACTACTGAGTAAAAACAAAAATTGGGAATGGAACAATGAACATGAGTTAAGTTTCCGAAAGTTGAAGAGGGAGCTGATTCAAATTCCTGCTTTGGCCCAGCCAGATTTCTGAAAACCTTTCTGCATTATGTGTGATGCTTCTCTCATAGGTCTGGGAGCCATTCTCTTCCAAGGAATTCTGTCTGAAGCTTCCAAATTAGAAGAAATTGCTATCGTGCAGTACGCCAGTAGAAAATTAAAAACTTCGGAAAAGAATTATACTGTTCAAGAATTAGAGTGTCTTGCTGTTATGTTTGGTATTGAACACTTCAAGGTGTATTTATATGGCACAAAGCTCCTCATTTATACAGACCATAAGAATCTTGTGTGGCTGGAAAACAGCAGAAATTGGAATGCCAGACTTACTAGGTGGGCCTTAAAACTGCAGCAGTTCGATTATCGAATCCTTTACATCCAAGGCAAACAAAATCAACTCGCTGATATTCTAAGCCGTTATCCTCCTAGCGCTCCTGAGGAGAAGCTCCCTAATGAATCCACCCTAGTGTTTAATGTCTGGCATATAAAGCCTAATAACTTGAATGAAGTTGAATTGGACAAGTGGAGGGAAAGGCAGATTAATGACTCATTTTGTCAAAAAGTACGGAAGAATCTAAGGGGAAATACTAAGGATAAAGAAAAATATATGGAGCATCAGGATTTATTGTTCCGAAGGAACAAAAACTCCCAGCAATTTCATCAAATTGTAGTCCCAGAATCTCTTATTCAAGAAGTTTTGCATGCGGAGCACGACGGAACTGGACATTTTGGATTCACTAAAACCTATAATAAAATAAAGTCCAGATACTTCTGGGGAAATATGAAAAGAAACGTATCTGAATATGTAAGGGAGTGTTTAGTTTGTTCGAAGAATAAGCCCGACAGATTGGGTATCATGAAGGAGAAACTAACAACCACTCAAAGGGATCCGCACGAAGTTCTGTCAGTGGACCTAATCGGAAGGTTACCTAGATCCAGTCGATATCTTTATCTGCTCACCATGGTGGATGTCGGCAGTAGGTTCCTGATTGCCTACCCACTGCGGACTGCCAGCACAGGAGAAATTATCAATAAATTGGAGCTGGGATACCTAACACATTTTATGAAACCAAACTACATCGTGACAGATCGAGGAAGTCAGTTCACTTCGGATAGATGGAAGAAGTTTTTAGAAGGCCATTCCATATCGCTATTGCTTACATCTCCTTACCACCCTGCCAGTAACTTGGTAGAGCGATACAATCAAGAAATTGTTAGATTACTTAGAACATTCTGCATCAAAAGGCATGGAGACTGGCACAAATACGTAAATAAAGTGTGTTGGATGCTGAACTTTTCGGTATCAGAGGAAACAGGATATGCGCCTGTGGAATTATTTTACAACAAACCAGTTCCAGCTAATTTGTTAAAACAACTAGAGTGGCCCCTTAACGAGGAAAATGAATCAATTGCTTGGGAAGTCAAACTGTTTAGAGCCCAGGAGAGTAATAGGAGGAAAAAGGATAAGCTTAAGTTCAGAAATAAGGGCAATGCTTATTCTCTGCATTCTGGTGACCTCGTTCTCAAGCGGAATCGTAAACTAAGCTCAGCCAAAAATAATGTTATAGCTAAATTTTTCGAGTATTTTGTGGGACCGTTTCTAGTATCTGAAACGAAAAACAACGTTGCAACTCTGATGGATCCCTGGACTAATGAAGTGGTTGGACGAGAGAACTATGATAACCTAAAGAAGATTAGCTGCTCTGATTCCAGAAGGGAAGAATTGTTGCGAAGGTGGAAGAATGACTGTAATTAAGAACTAAAAAGAAAATTTACTCCATTTTCATTTTGTTAATTTTCTTTTTGTTTGTGGGAGGATGCGATGATACGCACCCACTTATTGTATCATTTTAAGTGTTTGATATGTTTAATATGTTAATTGTCTATTATGACGTAATTTGTTTTGTTCAAATGAGTAGTCTGTTACGGTTATGGACTAACCTTAAAACATTGGATTGGGAGTTGTTAGTAGAGAGAGATTATGGATGTTGCTGGAATAATGGAAGTGATTTTGGAAATGTGAATGTTTTAATTTGTGTAATGAAGAAGTATTATGATCTAAATACACTTTTGTTTGTAATAAGAAGTTTAATAGTGAGTTCTAGTGTAATATATTAACATTAACATATCCTTATCTGATTTCCCACTACCTGAGGGCTTCAAAGTAGGCTGATAAGTCTCATGATCGCCGTGGAGGAATAAACGTAAGTTGATCCTTTGAGAATATTCCGGGGAACGTAACAATGTTGATGAACACTGTGAGGAAAAAAGTGGGAATTGTTAATGTTCTGCGGCATTTGGTAACGATTCATTTTGGAATGTAATGGTGAAAATGTTCCATCACTTTACATGTCAAAAGGTAGGATGTGTCATTGCGTTATGTTAGTATTTGAAATTCGTTACTACTTAACTTGGCATATTTAAAATGTACGCCAATTGAGGCATTATGGATTGCCCAAAACGGGGTAAAACTGACATCCCTCTTATTGTACGTTTAACGCGACGCTTTCAACTTCCAAAAGGTTCGCAATTATCACAAGACGTCCTCTTGTTTTCAAACCAATGAAATCATATTTTTACCAGTATGCAACGCAATGGCAACACCAACATCATACTCATACTATTGCAAAATTTGTGTTTGGACAGATTTTCAACAGAGCGTGGAGAGAGGCAGCAACACTTGGGAATACTGTCGAATCATTTGAGACAACAAGGGAAGGGGTGGAGGCACAAGTGGTTCGGATCCAACTTTAAACTGTAGGTCCAGTTCCGATTACCCTTCCCGTGCAAAAAGTGCAGTTAAAACTGGAAAACAAACGAGCATTTGAGACTACTGGGATCTTCCCACTAGACCGGCGTGCAATTCCCACACACAAGTTAACTTTAATTGCTGGTGATGACAATAGAGATCAAACAGCATAGGTGTAGCAGCAACTGAGGATCAGGTTGACATCTTACCGAGTATCACCTAATCGAATCAACAACCTACACAAAGTTGCAGAAGAGAAATCGGTAATGACGCACAAGAACAATATCAACAATTATTTCATTCACCACAGAAAGCGATCTCTACCTGCCAGAGTACAAAGAAAGTGACCAACAACATTGCACGTCACTTCGCCACAACAATGAAGGCAAAACTAAACGCAACAATGGCATCTACTTCCAAAAGGCAAGAAGAAAGCAGGAAGTTTCAAAAGGCAGGACATAAGAGGAAATCTGATATCTAGTGTAGATATGGTTGCAAGCTAATCTTGCAGATTTTGTTACATTTCATGCAATGGCCCATGCTGTTTGGAGAAAGAACTTGTGTATGTTCCATCACTTTAATGCAGCACTTGTTTTATAATCATATTTTGTAACAGTTTAAAATTACACTGATTCCTATTACCAGCTATTAATCCTTTTAACATATGATTTCGGTGCAAAACGGATCAACTACAATGTCTAACAATTTCTTTAAAAGAATAAAGTGTATTATAAAATTCTGACTCATACGATGCTGTGAACGTTTAGTAGAAACTACAATTATTTTTGTGATATAATTTGGCATTCCTAACATTATTCTATGTCCATTAAAATTATTGTAATGAAATATTGATCCGTAACGCCCTTGTCTTCCATATGTAATGTTTGTGTAATGTACCGTAACGATCACTATTTTTTTTAGCACGATTCGAAATAGTTCATATAACACGAAGGTGAAGATATACCTTCTGTGGGTTTATATATTAGAAAAATTACTAAACAAGGATGCAGTTCAATATTATCTGTTTTGCGGTTCTGGTACATGCACTGCTATATCATGATTTACGTTGCTATGGCAACGTCAGAATTCCAAATATTACATAATTTGGCTGATTGTTTCAGGAAAACCATTCTCTTCGATGCTTTCCTGGCAAGGAATTCTGAAATGAAGGAATTCATACTTGAGATATATTGTCATTAAGGCTCGGGTGGTTTCTTTGGCCGCTGACAGGGCAGATTGTTTCAAATTTTCCTCTCCTTTAGAAAAACCGCTGTGATATTTTAAAATCTGAAAAAATACATCAGCTTAGAATTCTCTCTAGAGCACTGACATGAATTTTCCTGTGGTTTACTTTCGCTGTTATGTAGATATTATCAATAGTTTAATAGACTTACGTAGACACGAAACTATTGATAATATCTATGCAACAGTGAAAGCAAACTGCAGGGAAATTCACGTCAATGCTCTAGAAGGAATTCTAAGCTGGTGTATTTTTTCAGATTTTAAAATATCACAGCGGTTTTTCTAAAGGAGAGGAAAATTTGAAACAATCTGCCCTGGCGGCGGCCAAAGGTCCACCCGAGCCTTAATGTGTATCGTTTTGGACTATGTTTTAAGCGTCACATTATGGATTTGCTTGTACATACGTGTGCGTGTATATATATATCTCTCTCTCTGTCTCTCTGTGTGTGTGTGTGTGTGTGTGCATGTCTGTATGTATAAGGACGAGATTATATATGTGCGTGTAATATAAACTGTAGAAGTGCCTTTTTGTTTATGTCCGTGAAATGGTGAGCATGTGTCTGTGTGTGCGTGTACTATAATTGTATTCTTTTTGTATTCCATTTAATTCTATTGTTTTTTATTAGAAAAGCAGTGTAAGAAAATATAGAACTAGATGGTTAAGTGGAAGATAACGCAAAATAGCCTTAACTTCGTCATGTACGAGGGTTGTTCCTAAAGTTCGTGGATTGGCAACACTGCGCCGATTCTGTGTAAGCCGAGTCTGTGATTGTTGCACGTGAAGATAGCCTGTGGTGTTCTTTGTTAATGTACGAGTGAACCAACGGACAGCTGTTGTTTGTTTGCTCGCTATAGAACTCGAACTGCAGAGTGTATTACAATGGCGGATGAGATGATATACCCATAATTATCAGACAAAGGATCGCTATTGAATTTTGTGTGAAGTTACGCAAAGTTGGCCAGGGAATGTTTGAGATGATCAAATAAGCTAACGGTGACGAAGCAATGGCCAGATCGGCCGTATTCAAGTGGTGGAAGCATTTTAAGGAAGGTAAACGCAATGTGCAGAATAAGGCGAAAAGTGGGCGTCCGTCAACATCAGTGAACGATGAGAACATTGTGAGAGCAGAGAATTGTTGAAAGAAGATGGACGCCTGAAAATGTCTCGTGTTTGTGCAAGATGGGTGCCAAGTTCAGTGAACTGCTTCATGAAGAATGGTTTCTCTTGCAGGATAACGCTAAGCCACATGTGGCAAGGCAAGCTATGTCAGCTTTGGAGAAAATTTGTGTGCAGTCTCTAGACCATCCTCCATACAGCCCAGACCTCTCACCCTGTAATTTCTGGGGTTTCCAACAGTTAAGAAAGAGTTACGCGGAAGGAAGTTTAGCACGGCCCAGCTGTCACATCCACTATCTTACACCGACTCTCAGAAAATGGTCTGCAACATGTGTTTGAGAAGCTAGTGCATCGCTGGAATCGGTGTATAGAGTGTGAAGGGCGCTATTTCGAAAAGGAAAATATCACCAACCCTCGTACTGACTCGGACTCCGAATAGTGATCTCAGTCCACGAACTTTCGGAACAACCCTCATATATAAAGCCGAAATAAGTAAATAAGTTTAACTTAGTAAAAACAAATTCGCATTGTCACATTTTACTTTCTCTTTCAGTTGTAAAGTTTATCATGAACTGCTTCATGAAATCTACGATATCTCTTTCTTTTGGAACAGCAAACATAATTTCTGGCTCTGGGTTAAGTGATTTGTCTTTGTAAATGGTAGTAAGAGGGATGACACTTCTGTTCTTCATGGAAACATGACTGACTATTGTCGTCTGATTCCGAAAACCAAATTCTGAGGACTGCACAGACCTGCTTCCATTCGGAAACATCGCTGTGGGTATTTCTCGCGGAAGTTTATCCGAAATATTCCATCTGAATTAGTTACTGTTGGGGAGGCTGTAAGGGTATATTTGCAGCCGTAAGGACCAGATATTGGTCCTTTTTGAAAAGTTTTATGGGTATGTTGAGTAAATTTTAGAGGGATGTTAGGGTGAATGGAAATATTGCTGATTCTTTCATTGTGTTTCAGTGTTCTAAAGCAAATGAAGGGAAGTGATAGTGACTGTTATTTCAAATAATGATTTGAAATATATACGGTCCCATGTTAAATTTTTCTCAGAAATATCAAGTAAGGAAAAATAATTAATTTCACCTCATGGGTAGAAAGGGTTCTTTCTCTCCACTGTGCACCGTAGATTAGATTGGTTAAAGCCCCGGATTTGTAGTCTGTCGCAGGTTCGATTTTCACCACTGCAAAATAAATTTCACCTGAAAACGAGAGAAGAGGACTCTCTCGGTACGTAGTGTTAGAATAAGCATAGTTTAGAGCACTCGACAATGGATAATTTCCAATTAACATTGCATGCAAATGTAGAGCGCCATTGTCACTAACATTGAGAGAAGTACTTGCCATATTGGTGACCTTCTGCTACACTGCTGGAAGACTCCAACACCAGTAGCAGTGTCGTTTTTATTCATGTCAATGAAGGATTGTCGTACTGCTTGCAGGACTGCGTCTCTGGTGGGGAAGAGCCGTCCTGTCAATGGTTCCTTGACTTTGGGAAAGGGATCGAAATAGCAGGGGCTCATGTCGTGGGAATAGGGATGCTGTTCGAGTACCTCTCACCCCTACCATGTGAGTGTTTCCCTTACAAGAGCAGTATTGTGGGCGCAAGTACCGTCGTTAAGGGGAATTGGCGGACATGTATGGATGTGCCGTTGTTTCCTCCGCAGAGAAGGAGAATACGATATTCCAAGAACTTGTGGGATTCACCGTCTGGCCCACAAACGCCGCATGATGTTGTATGACACTCTCTACATCATATGCTGCTATCAGCATCACTTTCGCATCCCCGGGTTCTTTATGCAATTCGTTGGGCTGTGGGCGATGTGTGATACCATTCATTAGACTTGCGTTTCAGTTCCGGCTCGAAGGATTAAGCCCACGTTTAGTCTAGATGCATTACTTCTGTGAAGAAACTGGCGACCTTCCACGTTCTAACGCTCCAACTGGACACGCGTTACATTTAGTCGCATTTCTGCTAGACGCCATCTCAAACTTAATCCGTACACGCCAAAAACATCGCTTTAGAGAGGTCCAATTTCACACCATCCGCATTCACAGCTCCATATTCATCCATCTGCACGTACTACACTAATGACAACGACTGCGTTGAGTATGCCTTCCCTCAGCTAGCCCCCGTGGCGGAGTGGTTAGCACATCACCCTACGACGCCAGGGGTCCAGGGTTCGAATCCTGGCATGAGCATGGATGTATGTGAGTGTCCATTCTTCAATTTCATCATATCATCACTCATCCCCATCTTCGCAAATTAGCCCAAATGTAACACAAAAAGCGAAGTAAAATATAGCAAATCAATCACTCACTCAATCAAATCTATACGTACTGAGAACAGCAACCTATCTTGATCATACGTGACATGACGAGCATGCTTCCACTATTTTCTCTCCATCATTCTTATTAAACTCTTTCGATATCCATTTACTAGAACGTCTTTGTTCATGATACAATTTCCCTGCTGAAGGTAACGGGTTCTGTTTGTCCAACGTATAATTTACTGTCATTAATTTTCTGAATGTCACTTAGAAAAAAATATAATACATGTTTGTAGTCCTTGAAGTTATCACCTGGCTATATTATTTTCACTACCACTATAACGGTTGTTTGTTTTTTGTGGAAAATTTCTTTGTAGCTTCTAGGGCCTGTCAGTTAGATGGATTATTATTCTTTTCTTCTTTCTTCATGACATGCAATCTTCTTCATAGGTCGTATTTTGTTACGCATATTCGACCACGTTTTTATCGAACGCACTTTAATTGCACTAGTTAATTTGCGACGCTTTTTTGGATCAGAGTGAGTCGTGTCTTTCGTATTATATTTAGATGTCACAATACATGTTTGCTTAGCAAACACAAACACAAAGCTTTTATCCAGTGGAAGGTGAGCTATTCCCCGACAGACTTGATGTTAAAAATACGTGCATGAGGTGAGTGCCGTGTTTCTTCACATTCAATTCCATTCTAGGTTTCTCTTTGTGGTGGATAAAGAAAAAACTCTCTTTCATATGGATAACTGCGTACTACAGCTCTCCTCGTGCAGCTTCATCTAAGTCAAGTATGTGTATATATAATATTTATATTGTCCAATACATACACGATCCTTATTTCCTCCTGTGAATGTTGTCTGCTGTGTATTATTCTATTATTATTATTATTATTACACTTTTTGGTATGTGCTTTTGCATTTTAACTAAAAAAAAATAAAAACTCAAATGAATATTATATTACTAATATTTTTATTTATATAAATGGCATGATTTTCAGTGTTGGTTTAAGTCACGAGCCTACAGCATATAGTGGGCTCCGAACCATGAAGGCCGAGCCCCTGCTACGTCGTATATTTTGTTAAGAAACGCAATAACTTAATACAGATAAATATTGAATGGTTGATTTTTAAAATTCCATGAAGCAACTAACTGATGGTCTGGCATTCTCAAACTAGAAGCTATTTTACTAATTTGGCATTCGTCTTCCAACATGGGTTGATCAAGATAAAATTTTGAACTGGGCTAAGTATATTTTGGTGCCTCCTACTTTCAACCATGCAACATCCTAACTATCCACTTCCCTCCACAAAAATATAACCACATTATATATCCCTTAATTGGCCGTTGTATCTTGTGGGATACACTGCATTCGATGCGTTCTTAAACGATCTCTGCGCTTGAGTTGAGCAAACGGGCAGTGTGGATCGTGAGATACGTGCGTTTTGACGATTCTACTCGTGTGCCATCTGTTGGATGTTTGTAGAACTGCATGCACAGTTGCATGGAGAGACCATGGCATCTTGCAGTAGGATCTCTAACAATGGGGTGGTAAGTTTATTTCTTGTTGACCTATTTTTATTTAATTTTGTAAGACGTGAGCATGAAATAAATGTGTATCGAAGTTATTAGAAAACTTCTAATATTTATAATACTTGAAATTGTTACCAAGTACGTTGTGAGCCAGTTTTTTATTTGTGTGTATCTACAGGGATACATTGCCCAAAAAAGGACAATTTCACCTTATCACATTCTAAGCAAATACAGAAGGAAATACATGTAGAATGCATGTTCTCTTGAACAGTCTGTGTACTCTACCATTGCTTTTGCTCAGTATAAATGTCGTATTTTATGTTGTTGTAATTTGTAGGGTTATTTTCTAATATACAAATGTTTTTTTTTACATATGAAGATATGTAGAAATATAGTATCATTGTAAAAGAAATTGCATCGTGTCTCGTTCTTTTTTCTCGCTTTAGTTTCTCAATATTTTCTCTTTCTTTTTTACTAGAATATTATGAAAGCACTTACGTTGACTCTACTTTGAACAACATGAATAGTTACATCATTTCTAAAATAATAATTTCCAATAGATTATGTGCATTTGAATGAAATGGAAAATGTTTTGTCTGCATTTTACATTTGTTTTCATACCACTGCCTCTTCTTTCACAGTATATCACCATACCACCATGGAAGTTTTATGGTTCCTCCTGGAAAACTGAACAAATCGGAAGAGGGAAGAAGAAAGTAAAAGCACGGATTTCTGATAATTTCAGATAATGCCACATTTTATTTTCAAATTTGAAAATTGAAAACCAGTAAATGTATCATGTGAAGAGATACATCAATTTTGACACAGGATGACTTTAGTGCATCTTGTATTTCTTTCAACGATTAGAAATTACAATTATCCAACATAAATGCAAACAATAACATAATTTCTTATTTCAATTTCATTTCTTAGAAAAGAAGAAAATCATTATCTACGATGACTCAATAATTTGTTTCCAGATTCAAGCCGTGTTTTCAGAGGTGTTCTGTACAATGCTATGAGCATATCTGTCAGATCCACACCACCCATGTGGACAGAACAAACTGTGACTCTAGCTAGCTCTTGTATATCCAATGATCATCGTGATGTAGAAGCAAAAGGAAGAAAAAAGTTTGAAAACATTGAAAACTTTCAGGATGGACATAGCTAATGGTCTCATTCACTCACACACACCAAAACGGGGAAGACCATCTCAAACAGACTTACCACAGAAATAAGTAAAGCATTGAATAGCACCACGTCCACTTCAAGATATAAGATATGACAGTGTTGGGAATTGGTCAAAAATTACAGAGAAAGGTCTTTGCATATTATGTGTGAATGGTTGACAGGTTCAAAAACAAGGAACTGCTTTTCAGCATTTCACCAAAAGTAGGTAGAAGATAAATACCAAGCATATGTCTGTAAAATGTTATGTAATTGGTGATTGTAGCACATTATTATAACACAAAAATACTTAATTTTACGTTTTTCTTCATTTTCTTAGTAAATATATTTTTGAATATTCATTATACTAACAAGGAAATGTGGAACGATTATATTTTATATGGTACGATTCTAATCATTGTAGGAGCACTGTTTACCTATGTATAATTACATGTATGTCTCTAATGGGCAATGTATCTCACAGGACACATTATGTATCTCATTATGTAATACATAAATATGTAAAAATAAAATATTTTTGTCATAATTATACTGAAAACATAGCATGTATCCTATTAATTAATTTTTTTCAGCATGTCATATATGTTTGCCCTTTTAAGGGCGGTTCTAGGGACAAAAGATAAGTCTTACTTTCAAATACTTTAAGTGTTACTGTTAGGAAACACGTTCCCTGCAGGTATGTATATATTTAATACCGAAATAATGATATCAAAGCAATAGCAATTTCTTAGCAGTGATAAGTAGCTAAACTACTTCACAAGCACTTCACAACCAAACCCAATTACTTCTCGTTTACAAAAATTCAACTTTTCTCAAATCAACTGACTTACAAAGTCAGAAATAAGGTTTTGTCGCTACTGAAGCCTGTTTGAATCTAGAGCAATCCCTTAAAACGCCTCTGTATCCTACCTTTCATAATATATATCAGCTGTTAACTATAGTTGCAATTCCCTTTAGGTTCATCTTAATGTTGTCATTCCTTCGTCCCCATTCTGCAAATTTAAAATACTAGAATCTGTTATTATTTATTTCAGGAAACTATATCCCAAATCCCCATCAATAACATAAAAAATACAAAAATGAAGCACTTTCGGAGATATATGAAGAGCAGTTCCCTGCATGGGTTTGGACATCTTGTCGAAGAGAGCTACAGTTTATATGAAAGGTAATCTCTTATCTTCTAGGAGGTAGAAGACCATTATTACTAGTTTTGTTTTCTTTTGTTTGCATAAAAATGTATTTCTTTATCGTAGCATAAAGCGACGGATAACTTTTTAAAAAGTGTACTGTTAAGTGGATCAACTTTGTTCCATCTTTGTAACACTGAAGAGTTTTGGACAAAATATTTATTTCGACTTTCAGGGTAATGATTTCACAGGAATAGAAACTTGAGACGGGTACAGTTATCTCAAATCTCAAGAAATATTCTGACCCTGGTACACCTCTCGCTCTACCACTCATTGCACTATCTACAACCCATGCTTGTGCTACACAATTGCAGGCATTTATGGAGTTCATGCAAAGAAGCTCTATAATACATAGAAAGAGTGAACTTGCATCTAATAAATGAAGAGCGGCGAATCATAAAAGTGTTATTTTACCTGTCCGCGATACAAATATCGGACATCAACAACTAACACCTGTTACTTCCTCGCAACGTCTTTTGTTTCATCTGTCATCAATGTGAAAACTTGCGGCTCTTACATTTACTTATTTATTTTTATTTTGCTGAGAATAGGTGTGGAAATTACGCACATTAATTTGTTTTGAATATAATTGTCAGTATAATATGCATTTGAAGATACACGTTCAATACATTTGTGAATAATTTCTTCCAAATTTTGTATTTTAATTCAAGAGCTCCAAGATATTTCCTCCATTAGGGCTTGCCTCAGACTCATCATCGTCTCGAAATGCAAGTCCCTGAATAGGATGATACCGCGATGCATATGGCACCTAATGCAACAACTGGAATGTAGTGTCGGTTTTCTTGAACCACCTTTCATTCTCTTTCACTAATTAGCGTTGCCACTGACGAAACTTTATTAGAAGTACTTGTCAGTATTTCAGATGGTGTTTTTTGGTCCTCAGAATTGTCGTGATGTTTTTAGGACGAACCATATTTAACCCTTCTTTCCAGTTCTTAAAACTGGTTAAAACTTAGGGTAAATCAGAACGATTACAGGATACAAGTGAATGAGAAATCACCTGTGTCCAGGGAATCTCGAACGAAAGTCATACACATACACACATACAAATATTATATACTAAAACAAAATTATATTTTGTTAGTCAAGTTGGTATTGTAAGTATAAAAAGTGACGTTGTGCAGAAAACACCACTTAAAAAAGATTTCAATCGCATTACGACAAGGTGCGGGAACTGCACCGGACGGTTTTTAATATGTATACCGTATACAGGATGATTGGTAATTCGACCTATTCCTGGAAAGGGGTAATACTAGAGCACATTTGCAACAAATTTGACCCTATGGACAGGGGGTCGGAAATCAATGGGTTTCGAGATATTGCAGTTTGTACATTTTCGTGACATATTCCGACTTGCGACCAAAAAACTACTACTTGTAAAAAAACTACTACACCCTGGGCACTTAATTGACACGTTGCTAACACCTGACGAATGAGTGACTGCTGGGAAAAAAAATTCATGCCCAAAATGCCCATACCTACAGAAGGAAACAGTCATTGGAGCACACGTCCTGAAAAAAATTGGATATTATCGTTTAAATCGAAAAGGATTACTAAAAAAAATGGTAACACACTTAGCGTAAAAATTACGGAAAAAACTTCCTCGTTTCATAAGCTCTCCAAAAAGATACAAATGTTGTCAACTGGCACACGGCTTGGGGGAAAAATCTGAATAAAAAACGGAGAAGGCGCGTTGTAGACCTCTTTGTAAAGTGAAAAGAAGTTGTAGGTTGTGAGAAATAAAGGAACGAGAATGAGTAAAGTAATAATGTTATTTACCATTCTCATGATTCCAGGTTGTCAGAATTAACTGTTACAAAACTACAAATCTTGTTCAAATTGCCTCCCCCGGTTACGTATGCAAGCACGCAGCCTGCGGCGTACTTCAGACACAGTCACTCGCGTTGAAACTCTGGCTCTTATGTCTTGGGCGGCTGCTACAATTCTCTCTCTCTCAACTCATCTTGGGAGTCCACTGGTGCACTGTAGACTAACTCTTTCATGTTACCCCAAATGTAAGAGTCGCATGGCGTCAAATCCAGACTCCTCGCCGGCCAGGGGGTCGGGCTGCCTCGACCAATCCATCGCATGAGAATTGTCGTCCAGCCACTGTCGCACACCCCGGAAATAGTGGGCTGGGTAGCCATCATGTTGGTAAATCATACACCTTCTTGTGGCGAGCGGCACATCCTCCAGCAGCGTCGTCAATTCTTCCTTTAGGAAATTTTCGTAGGTAATGTCGTTTAGGTTTTGTGGCAGAAAGAATGGCCTGACCTCATGATTGTGGATGATTCCCATCCACACATTTAGTGAGAATTTTCTCTGGTGAGCCTTTTCTTTAGATTTTCTTGGGTTATGACCCTTAGGGGCCCAAAAATGCGCATTATGAAAATTCGTAATACCATCGCGGTCGAATTTGGATTCTTCCATCCACAGAATTTTTGTCAGATGTTGGGGGTCTTCAGTGTCGGTATTTAGTAAAAATCGACAAAAATCCATTCTTCTGACAGGATCTCCCTCCTCAATAGCATGCAGTGGCGTGTAATGGTATGGATACAGTCATGCTGTATGCACAGTGAACCAGACTTTCCATTGAGTCATGCCAAGACGCCTCGCCACAGCTCTTGTTGCAGTAGTGCCGTCTACTCGAAAACACTCCACGATTTCCTCCTCTTCGAAAGGATCATGAACTCGGGATCTGCCAGCATCACCTTGGCGTCGTTGAACCGATCCCGTTTCTCGAATGCACCGATATATCCTACCAAACACGCTCACGTCAGGTAAACGGCGGTTAGGAAACGCCTGTGGTAGTCTCTTCGTGCTGCAGCTGAGTCATCATCAGAAAACCCGTAACAATACACGATATCCGCGTATTCTGCAATTTCGAAAGCAGCCATTTGACACGGAAGTTTTTACGTACCTTTCACTAAGTTCAGGAATTTACCCTTCGCTCCGCATGTCGTGGTCACAAAACTCTTATCAATTACAAGCGTGGAAAACAAAACTTACTGTTTCACCTTTATACAAGGTTTATTCTTGTAAACATACACTTAACGGCAATTAAATAAACTTTAAATCGCATATTGCAAATTTTCAAGACACCTTTTCCACTATCTTTTCTAGTTGCTATGGTCTTTCTTGCTTGTTGATAAATCTATCAGTTTCTTAAATGTTGCCAGGTCCTGGCACATCAAAGTTAGTTTATTTTCTATCTGACACTAGTTGTCTATGACATCATAAATATTTTCCAAATTGAAAACGCACAAATACAATATTTTAACTAAATAAGAAAGAATTACAATGTAATGTCCAGGTCATTACAAGCTGTTGTGAGCGTTTACTTAAAAATGAGACGCCCGAACTTCAAATGGTTGAAGGTCATGGAATTGAGCGAGTGCGCCTGGGTTGTATCCCCGAATATTCCCGCAGATTCCCGAAGACTCACGTAAATGAAAAGAAACGAAAATTTGCAACTTGCTTTGTGCTTTTATTCAATTTTTTTCCCCAACCCGTGTGCCAGTTGACAACATTTGTATCTTTTTGGAGAGCTTATGAAACGACGAAGTTTCTTTCCCTAATTTTTACGCTAAGTGTGTTACCTTTTTTTTTGAGTAATTCTCTTCGATTTAAAAGATAATTTCCAAATTTTTTCATGACGTTTGCTTCAATGACTGTTTCTTTCTGTTGGTATGGGAATTTTGGGCATGAATTGTTTTTCTCAGTAGTCACTCATTCGTCAGCTGTTAACAACGTGTCGATTAAGTGCCCAGGGTGTAGTAGTTTTTCACAAGTAGTAGTTTTTTGATCGCAAGTCGGAATATGTCACGAAAATCTACAAACTGCAATAACTCGAAACCCATTGATTTCCGACCCCCGGTGCAGATCATATTTGTTGCAAATGTGCTCTAGTATTACCCCTTTCCAGGAATAGGTCGAATTACCAATCACCCTGCATAAAAATGTATGTATGTGTGTGTGCGTGTTTGTGTGTGTATTTGTTTGTTCGGGCATAACTCTCGAACGCCTGGAGCAATTTCAACCAAACTTGCAAACGTATCACTTGCAATCTGGAAATAAATACTGTGGGGGTAAGACATCCCTGGCACCGCTAGGGGTGGGGTGGGAAGGGATGACATGTAAAAATAAATGAGAACCACCGATATTAAATTCCGCCCAAACAGGCATCCGTGACTCTATGCAATCCGCATAACGATAGTGTTTCTCGGGTTGTCTAACATTCAGGCTGTGCTGCGAATGGAATCCATAGTTTTCGTGACACTCCCAATGCGGTTCAACATCATCACCTACCGGCATGGGGGTGAGAGGGGGTAAAAATGAAATGCCACAAAGGATCTAGATTAGTGTCGAACCGTTGTTTTCGGAGTCGGTAAGGTAATTGGTGATATTCATCATCACATTTAAAATTTGTTACATTTTACACTATAGTTAGAATTCATTATTTTCCTCTCTAATAAAAGATTGGGATAAAGAAATACCCGAGCATCGCCGGCCAATCAACTACTGTAGTTAGAAATAAAAAGAAAGTTATTTCGTGCAACGAAGTCAATTTATAACATGAGTGGCAGTTTCATGCTGTTTCTTGACAAGGACAGTTCAACTTCTGAATAGCCCACCTCTGAGGTGGCCACTGTTATTGCGCACACGTGCGTGTAGACGTTCTCTGAAGCCAGAGTTGCCTGAGGAATCGCAACTGCCGAAATCTTGATGTTGTTCTTCAACGTGGCGATGTTGATGTACCGAGAATGGTTTGATGGTTCTTTGACAACAGATTCATTTGTCGAATCTCACACCAGTGATATTCAAAAAATTAACTGTCCTTGTGAAGAAACTTCACGAAACTGTCACTCATGCAACTTTTCAAAAATGCTTTTAAATGTAGTACCACGTGTGTAGACTTTGTTAACCAAAGAGTGTGGTCTTTATTTGTAGTAATTAAATCCCGACGGGTTCAGTTGCTGCACCCTGTGTTAGACCCTTATTATTCGATATTACATTAACCTCAGTTGCGGTGGCGGAAGGGAGGGGGGTATCTGACCCCTTCTGGCGTCTTGACTGTCTTCCATTTGCCTCGCTTTCTGTGCAATTTATTGATT
The DNA here is from genome assembly GCF_977018435.1 of Lepisma saccharinum. NCBI lineage: Eukaryota > Metazoa > Arthropoda > Insecta > Zygentoma > Lepismatidae > Lepisma > Lepisma saccharinum. The sequence goes on along the minus strand of NC_139250.1, from coordinate 63,394,790 downwards.
GAGTTGGTGCTCTAAGTTCACTTTATGCACTGTATGGCTAATCGGTATTGGACCTACAGTTTGAAGTTAGATCTGAACCACTATGTGACTTCACCGGGTATCGAACCCGGGACCTCTTTTATTACAAGGTGACAACGCTACCACTGCGCCATCGGGGAGACCTTATCTGTGCAATCATCAGCAATCTCCTGCTATCTTTCATCCTCTCTACTAGTTTTTTTAAAATTATTATATTGTCATTTTTCTACATCCGATTGTTTATTATGGATTTTCCTCTTTCACTTCTCTCTATTTCTAAGTTCGTTTTTCCTCTTAAAATTTTATTTACTTTTTAATGTGTTTACATCTTTTCTCTATTCTATAAATCTTCCTATTCATCTTTTATTTTCCATTCTCTTACTTTTTCTCTTCTATCTTCTATTTTACTTTTCCTTTTGATTTTTCCTATCATTTTCTCTTTCAATCCCGTATCCTTTCTCTTTATCATCCTTCATCAAGTAATTTTCTTGCTCCTGACATAGGTATGTGACACTTCATGAAAGAGCTCCTCAAGACCTATCCAACTGTGTATGAATTACTTCTAAATGTGTTCCGATTGTCCCACGCCGTGGCTGTGCGATATAAGGAATCACGCTTTGGGCTCCGGCTACGGGACGCATGCAGATTTGAGTCTCCTGGGGGAAGAGTACCAACTCATGAGATTTGGGATTGTCTATGGACCGGCGGCCACACAGCACCGTGAGGAAATTCGGGAGCAACGAACGATATGCGTAACCCGGCCACAGAATCCTACAACAACGACTGGGTGCTCGTCGTGCTGACCACACGCCACTTAATAACTTGTTGGATGATCTTCCATCTCGGCTGGTGGAAGTGAGGAGGCCCTGTCTCTCGACTGACTATTGGGCCACGGGTTATTATTATTACCATGTGCCCTGATTGCCGGAATACTGCAATTTAAAATTAACGAGATTGTGAACAATTGTTCGAACTGGCACTTTTTGCACGCTCCTAATTTCTGAAACACTGAAGATATGGATATGCAACTTTGTGTAGCTACTTCCTCAGATAGCCCTTTCAGTGTTACAAATTTCAAATGTTGCGAAATATGTGAAGTCGAAAAGTGCCTCCTCATTGATTGATTTCATTTATTTATTTATTTAGTGAAATTATAAAAAAGCAAGGCATTTTAAATGGGAAACAAACAATAATATAAGAACAGTAAAACAAAATAAAACAGTGTCAAGAGCTCAGTTTCACAACAGCAATAACATGCCTATGTAGACTTTTTTTTTTAGGTTGTTGACAAAAGACGAATAAGGGAAGGAAATTTCTATTTGATTTGAGATATTGTTAAACTGATTAGAGTGTAATGACCAAATATACGATTACGAAATTGAAGGAAAAATTGCCCCTAAATTCACAATAGTTATGTTAAGTGATTTTTATAAAAAAATAATATTCCGATATTGCAAATTATACACTCCTATTCTTCTTCATATTTAGCCAAGATCTTCTTTTATCCCATTAAAATATGTTATAGTGCTCCATGGCAGTATAGTATTTACATAATGTTTAGAGAAAAATAAGTTGTTAATATGCATAAATGATTAAATTATAGGTTGAAATATGAATCATGTACCAAAGTTTTAATCAGACAATATGGGTTTTAATATAGACCATATTTGTACATATATTACATTTTCATTAGTTTTCTTTCCACATTCTGTACTGCAGATTATTTTGGTTCTTGACAATATCTGCCTGCATTGCAATTGGAGTAACAATTGTCATGGATTCCTGGGAAGCATTTCAACACAACCCAGTGGTGATGGTTTACAACAAAGCAGCTGTGGATATGGAATTTCCAATACCAGCGACCTTTGTTTGTCCAAAAGATATCTCTTCTCGAAAGAAGATAGAAGGATTGGTTTCAAGGTAACTAGAGGTCTTTTCTACTGTTACGGCGGCCGATCCTAGTGCTGGCAAGGAAAGTGAGGAGCGGGGAAGCGACCAAACGGCACGATAAGAAACGCAGCAGCCAGTAGAAGGAGGTTCACGTAGTACTTTTCGCGCCACGTCGTGTCTCGGTGCCACTGCTGTTGTCTGGTTGGTCTGCTGCGTCATCCCCACTCCCCTTGGCAGAACTAGGACCGTCCGCCGTAAGAGTGGAAAAGATTTATAGTCAGGTGATTACTATGAAAACTAACAGACATGTTGTCATTAACACAAACGTATAGGGTACATCAAAACAAACAACTTGCGTTGGCACTGACATACGCAGAGGGGCCTAAAGGCGCTCTGAAATTTTGAGAAAATCGACATTTGCAAATAAAAGTAGTGAAGAATTCGACAAAAACCAAAGTGGTGAATGCATACCTCCCTTAAAATGAGCCTTCATTGTCATTTTTTATAGTTGAAAATTCTAAAAGTATGGAATATAATATTGTGTATGCAGCTTCCTGAAAAACAGTTATATACTATCCCCACCTTTAAAATTCCAGTCCCTCCAGAAACAAAATCCTGAGTACGCCAATGGGCGTTGGTACCATTTTTGTTCTTGAGGTGTATTTTCGGCGCTACGAACGTGCTAAACAGGTCGTTGTGCTGCCTGTATGCTTGCAATCCAACGTAACATATAATCGAATTTGTAATGTTCAGTCCTACCGCGAAACATTGCGTTCCAGAGTTGCAAGAGTCACAATAAAATTAAATATAACTTACCTTTCTGGCAGCATGATGGGTGGCATAATAATGGAAGGGACATGTGCAGTAGTCAAATGGGAAGTAAACAAACCATATAATACACAGTGGAAAGGGAAATCACGTTTCCAGAAGGAAATGGTGGAAATTGAGGCAGAATGAAAAAAACAAGATCATAAGCTTACTGTAGAAGGGGCACTGCTGCCTCCAAAGTCGAAAGGTTTTTTTTTAACATTCTTTTTGCACACCTAATATATCAAATACATCTGTTGTGCAATGGAAAACACATATATTAACAAGATTAACTGAATTTATTAAGGAACTCGCAAAACAACGTAACACTTTACATTATCACGAAACTACATTTACCATTCCCAGGTTCTGTTTGCAGACACTCTTGTCTAGCAACAGTAGCTTGCTTCTTCTTCCTCTAGGAGGCAGCACTACATTCCTCCCAGAGTTACAAAAAAAATAATTAACAAGGGTACCCGTATCTGTCAGGGGGTACCTTAATCCTGGTCGATCTTCTAGGCACATGAGGAGTGGATCTTGGTAGTGGATCAGCGTCAGCGTCTTGGGGTTGATGGTCATCAACGTCTGGTTGAGGTGGGGTAATTTTGGAATCTGAATTTCGATTCTCCGCCGCGCCTTCTGGTCTGGGTGGACTATCATCATCCCAGGTTTCTGGGTTGTTTTGTTGTCTGTGTGTCCTGTGACGAATCCAACGTGAATGTACCACTCTTTGAGATCCATCAGCAAAGCGCACTTTGTAAAGGTGAGTGCCACCCAACCTTTCTACAATATCTGCCTCGTTGAAGTTAGGTGACAAATGCTTCGGTGATTGAACCTATACGGTTTCGGTAGGTGAAAATGTCCTGTATGGTTTGCTGTGGTTGCTCCTAGGTTTCAAGAAAGGAGGAGCTTCTGTCCTCTCGGCATCCCTATTATGATCACCACGTATACAGTTCCACCATGTTCTTGGACTGAAGGTGAGGACTGAGGCTGCAGGAAGACTACGTTCCTCTCCCAACCGGGAATTCCTTAAAAACAGCAGGCACTGTGCTAACTTTGCATCGAACTGTAAAGAAGTCAGATGTGGATGTTCATGCAACACCTTCAACATGCAAGTCTTCACCGTGCGTACGTATCTCTCAGCAAGGCCGTTGCCAGGACTGTGCTACGGCGGTATTGTGATGTGTTCAATCCCGAACTGCTGGCAAAAAAACGAGAACGTGATGCTGCTGAAAGTTGGACCATTGTCGGAAACTATTATCTGTGGAATTTCGAGAGTCGAGCATGACTGAAGAATCCAGCGTATGGTCTCTGGTGTATCTAACGACGATACTGGCCAGACATCTATCCAGTGACTGTAAGCATCCAAAAGCAACAGGAACTTCCTCCCAGCCAAGAAGAAATGGTCTACGTGGAGTCTTTGTCCTACGGATCTAGCTTCCGGCCACCTATTACCTGAACCTTTCTTGACTTTCGGACTTGAGGATTGACAAGTTTCCTCTTCAACTAATCCTTCCTTGTTAAAAGACAATCCGCTATCCGATGTAGGTACAGCATCTTCACTTAACGGCACGTGTATGGTGTTCGACATCGGCTTCGTTACGTCTATACCAGTGCTAGAAGTAAAGGCTTGATAAGAAGTCTACTGCGAGTGTTGAAGTTACTCAATCTCTGTAGGTATCACTACCATAGAACTTGCCGACTTTGAGCGTAACAGTAGCGTTTTCCAATCCGGAGTAACGATATCTAACCAGGTACGACCTATGAATGGATAATTTAGATGTTCCTTGCACAAAATAACAGAAAGTGAGTAAGTCGATCCAGAGTGTGTAAGTTCCAGTTCAGCCTGTCCTTGCACTGACAGAGCATGTTTCCCTACGCCATATATTTTTATAGAGTAATGGTTAGTATCAATCGTTGGAAACCAATTCCTGAATGAATCCGCTTGAAACAGAATTACGGCAGACCCTGTATCGAGCTCACATTGAATAAACTTGCCGTTAATAAGTAAATCCTTTAGCATTGGATTCTTCGATAAATGGTAATTGGACGTAGGTGACCAGATAATGTGTGAGTCACAGCTGCATGAGACAACACTAGGTAACCATGCTGTTTGCTCATCAAGTGAACTTTGAGATGTTGACATCTGTAAATTTGTGTGTTCAGTAGTTTGACCTACGTTATTACTATTAGGTTTCCGTTTTAACTTCCCTCTCTTCCTACACCGCTTTTGCCAGTGACAACGTTTCCTACAGAATGAACAAACAGAATCCTTGGCTGGACAGTTGTCTTTAGAATCATGTTTGTATGTACAGTTAGGACAGCTGTAAGCAGTATATTTCATTCCGTGAATCGTTGGATTAAGCGAACTATAAGTATGTTGTTTTGTTTGTTTGTCCCCTTGCACTGTTCTTTTTGGAAATTGGGTTGAGGTGCGTGAAACTGCTGACTCTTGCTTTACATTTTCTGATCGTATTAACAATCGGGTTTCTTTCTCTAAAATTTCATTTTGTAATGTCATTTCCTGACATCCCTGAAAGGTTAGTGACTCTACTGAAAGCAACTTTCTTCTAGTAACTTCAGATCGTATACCCAATACTATCTGTTCAGCTAAAGCTTCGTCCAGATAATTGCCGTAGTTACATTTCATGGCTTGTTGCTTCAGCCTTATGAAATAAGAAAAAACGGTTTCACCTTCCTCTTGCACACAACGTCGAAAACTTATATCGTTCAACTAACTTATTAGTTACAGGTTTGTAGTGTGACAAATGACTATCCTTTAGACGAGAATACGACATATTCTGTACAAGGTCTGGTGCGACTACATTTTTCAAGACTTTAAATGCCTTTGCACCTATAAAGGCGATGAGTATAGGAACTCTCTGATCATCGCTGAACTTTTGAATGATACACAACTGTTCGAAACGTAAGAGATAATCTTCTATGTCCTCTGAATCTTCGTCGAGAGCGTTAAATGTCATGTTTGTGTACATATTTATGACTGTAAATCCAAAGGTTTAACCTAACAACTATGAAAAGTGAGTTTTCACTTATAATTATACTTGATTTGCATCGGATTTCAATGTATCTAAACGTGACAAAGCCCTTGTACGTTTCATGATTATAACTTGTTTCCACGTTAGAAGAAATCTTGATATATATATTTACATCACACTATTTTTTTTGTTTTATAAAACAAACAATGTAGACGGTTAATCCTTACCTTGTTATGTCAAATTGCGTCAAAGCAACACGTTTATGATTGCTACAACAGCTTGTTGTACGAATGAGGACAGTCAGTTCGGGATGGAAAAATACTTCTTGGAAATCTTGCAATTCATGAAGAGAAGAGTTCCTTTTATACCGACTGCGCCTTAATGTTGTGCGATGGAAAACACATATGTTAACAAGATTAACTGAATTTATTAAGGAACTCGCAAAACAACGTAACACTTTACATTATCACGAAACTACATTCACCATTCCCAGGTTCTGTTTTCACAGACTTGTCTAGCAACAGTAAACAGTAGCTTGCTTCTTCTTGCTCTAGGAGGCAGCACTACAACATCCATTTTATTAAGAAAGAGTTTATTTCTGTACAGCACCCCTAAACAAGGATAAAGGAGTAACTATTGAGGGTATGCAGCATATCTGATAGAATTACAAACAATAAATCATGATTTGATTGATTGATTGGTTTGCTTTATTTTCTTTCGGTTTTAATGCCACTTTTGGCTAATGTGGATGAGTGATGGCATGATGAAATTAATGAATGAACACTCATAAACATCCATGCCCAGGCCAGTATTCGAACCCGGGACCCCTGGCGTCGTAGCGCGATGTACTAACCACTCCACCACGGGGGCCGGCAATAAATTATGAAATTCACTTACATCTTAATATAGCTATGAGAATATAAAAGGGAAAATCAATGACTGGAAATAGAAACATCATTCGCAAATCAGTCTCTAATATTGTGTGTTTCATTTCCATAATCTGTACACGTATGATAATGATTGACGCGTTCATACTGGTAAGTAAAACTGACAGGAACATTCTTCTGCTGATGATGTTGCTGCTGTTTGTCTGCGTAGCATTTATTTGCATGTTGAACTTAGACCTTTATTCAGGTTTTTTGCTGCTGGTTTGAAGTACGTGGATTATCAAATGTAAACGAATTTTCTCAAGGGGGTTATCACCCCCAGCAACTCCTAACAATATTCGAAAAGTAGGTATCCGTTGGAAAGTGTACACATTGTTCTCATAACAGCCATGAGAAGACCATCAAATGTTCGTCCCCAACACTATATTCTGCAGATATATGCGTAGTATATTGAACAACAAAACGGAAAATTTTCCTACCAACTTGCATGTGGGACTCCAACATTTTAGAGCTTCGAGGAACAACAATATACTCAATTTTGCTTATTTGTTTCAAGCGATGCAAATCTGCATCTCACACAATGTTAGGCACCCGCATTTCAACATAATCTAAGAATCCTGTTTTAACGTTTTAGACTAAATTATATAACTCTAACTCCCTAGTCTTCTGAAACCTGAAGGTTCATGGCTGCAGCAACACAGGCCTTCCATCTGTCCCTATCCTGAGCAAGATCTATATACTCTTTTCCATCCCTACCGATTTCCTTTACGTCCATCTCAACGTTGTCCCTCCATCTTCGTCTTGGCCTTCCTACAGGTCTCTTACCATCAGGTTTCCCAACAAGAATCCTGTAAACTCCTCTTTCCTCTTGCATTCGTGCCGCATGGCCTGCCCACCTAAGTCTTCTTGATTTAATTATTCTAATAATATCTGGACGTGAATACAAATTATGTAGTTCTAAATTATGTAACCTTCTCCACTCACCTGTCTCCTCATACCTTTTAGGTTCAAATATTTTCCTAAGGATCTTATTTTCAAGTACTCTCAATTGATATTCCTCTTTCAATGTGAGGGACCAAGTTTCGCATCCATATATCACGTATACAAACTGTCAGGTACACAAACTGCATTGTTGTTACTACGTAGATTTTCAGCAGTCTGTAAAAGCAGTCTGTACCTCGGTGGCGACCCTGGGTGTCACGTACACAAACTGCATTGTTGTTTTGATTGAGGTAGAGGATCATAGATGGCTGCATGCAAAAAGAACGACACTTATGTTTTATGATGCATAAAGCAGTTTAGAAAGTGGGCCAGAGATGGCAGCACTCAAGAAAACGTATACAATTGTAAAAAGAGAAAAAGGAAAGCGCTGATGTGGTGAAATAATGATTGTAGAAATTAATACTAATTATAATGAGAGAAATAAATGAACTTAGCACAATAAGAGGATATAAATATGGTGGAAAGGGTAATTAATATTCAGTAATAGCATATGTGATCATTATATAAAAGTAAAGAAGTCGGATTGTAATTACGATTGTGGGTCTATTACGGTTCCCAGGAACTGAGAGTTTCGTGCGGCTTTTGGGTTTTTTTCCCAGGTATAGCGCCATTTCACGGCAGACACCCAAGCACTTTTGTTAGGCGCATTAATTAATGCCACATCCTCTCACGTGAGTATCTGCCAGCTTACCACAGGGTAGAAACAATGAGATACCTCTGGGTACAGATCAGAGTAACTAATGCCACATTCTCTCACGTGAGCATCTGCCAGCTTAGCACAGGGTAGAAACAATGAGATACCTCTGGGTACAGATCAGGGTAACTAACACTACGAATATATGGAAAGAAACAATAGATTTAACACACTACGGAGTGTACAATTCGTAATATATTCTTGAATAAGATGTACAAATACTATATAACTTTGGAAATTTTTTCATACAGTATTTTTTCTTCTATTTCTATTTCTTATTAATTGCAGCCAATCTTCTTCTTTGGGCTTCTTTTTCTTGTAATTAATAAGGCATCATCTTCTTATAATTACTAAAGCATCTTCTTTTTATAATTACTAAGGCTTCTTCTTCTTATAATTAATAAGGCATGTTCTTCTTATAATTACTAAAGCTTCTTCTTCTTATAATTACATACTGTATATTTACAACCTTATTTACAAATTCCTGATGCTACTTGAGTTTCTTCATCTATGTAACATCATCCTTTCCTTATTTTTAATTTACATCTTTTGGTTCGTTCATTGGTCTTGCTAATGAGCCTTTTAGATCCTGGCTGGATTGATTTTTACTTGTACATGGATCATTAGATACGCTTCCCTTTGTATCTTTGTATATACTTCCTGGAACAGTATGTATATCTAGGTTCTGCAGCTCCTTGTTTGGAGACGTCGTGCAATAGACCCAGTGGATCATATTTGATGATTGGAGGTTGTATGATTTCTCCTTCTTCCCTTTTTCGTCTTGCCAAAATAGATTCTTTAGTTTTCCTGCCTCCTCTCTTTCCTCGTTTCTTTGGCATCACCTTATACAAATTGACGGAAATATTAAGAAAATCTATCTCCCAGATAGACAAAGAGAATGGGGTTAGTTAAAGATCACCGACTGGCCGGCGCTAACCTTAACTTGGAGCAGAAATATATGCGCCTACCAAAAGTGATTGGGTGTCTGCCGTGAAATGGCGCTACACCTGGGAAAGCAACCCAAAAGCCGCACGAAACTCTCAGTTCCTGGGAACCGTAATAGACCCACAATCGTAATTACAATCCGACTTCTTTACTTTTATATAATGATCACATATGCTATTACTGAATATTAATTACCCTTTCCACCATATTTATATCCTCTTATTGTGCTAAGTTCATTTATTTCTCTCATTATAATTAGTATTAATTTCTACAATCATTATTTCACCACATCAGCGCTTTCCCTTTTTCCTTTTTTCAATGGTAGCCGTTTTCTTGAGTGCTGCCATCTGTAGCCCACTTTCTAAACTGCTTTATGCATCATCAAATATAAGCGTCGTTCTTTTGCATGCTGTCATCTATGATCCTCTACCTCAAACAACAACAACAATGCAGTTTGCGTACGTGACAGCCCGACCCTGTGACCGAGTGGTTAGCACATCGCGCTGCGACGCCAAGGGACCAGGGTTCCAATCCCGGTCGAGGTTGGTTGTTTGTGAACGTCCATTCATCAATTTCATCATTTCATCACTGATCCCCATCTTCGAAAATTAGCCAAGAGGCACAAAACGCGAAGTAAAATAAACTAAATCAAATGAAAATGAAATGAAATGCGTACGTGACAGTTTGTATACGTGACACATATAATAACACAGACAAAATTACTGTTCTGTATATTTTAACTTTTAGTTTCTTAGATATTAAACGAGAAGACAAAAGTTTATGAAGATAGAAGTAACATGCATTTCCTGAATTAAGCCTGATTTTTACTTATTCTTTAATATCATTTTTATCTGTTATTATTACTCCTAAGTATTGGAATTTGGAAACTGGTTCAAACGAGTTGTTATTAATGATTATTACCTAACACTGGTTTCGGCCTGTAAGCATATATTTAGTTTTCTCTTTGCTAACTTCCAAACCTATATCTTTAGCTGCTTTGAAAAATATTTTAGAATTATTAGACTAAATTACCTAATTATTTTTAAAGCGCTAAATGTTTATACTAATTTCACATAGCAATTGTAGATCGTTTTAAGATCTTCACAATGGTACCTGTATCTTTTGTTTGCCGTTAAACGTAAGGAGGTTATTTGATTTAATGTTGTGGTGGTTTGCTAGCTGTATATAGAAGCATAAGAGTTTTCTTTAAGTATTGTTTGGTTGTTATGTATTGTTTTTCAATTGGAATAATTAATATTTTGTTCAATAAATGATATCATTATTTGATAAACCCTTTGCATTATAAGTAATTTTCTTCGAATACTTCCTCAATAATTATTATGATAAACTCTATTTTCTTAATTCACTTTAAATTAATTATTTGTTAACTCTTATTCCATTTATGAGATACAATTTTTTGTTCGGAAAGATACCTATCTGTTACAGTCCAGCATACTAAGTGAACTTTGCATTTCAATTTTCCGTTCTTCCGCCAGCTGAAGGGGAGACATAACAACATCCCCTGTTTTCTCCACCAATTCAGTCCTTGAAATGCAGGGGATGTTGAAGATACTATTCCCCGGATAAGGATGTTTTCATACAACATCATCAGAGCATGGATTAAACATCTTCCCATTTACTGCAATGTCTCTATGTTGATGCAGACAAATATCCCCCAGATAGAAATTTCCACCTTTATAACACAGCGATGGAACCAGAAGGTATCGAATGGTCAACTTTTTACTATGACCCTTCTTCACACACCTGCTTCAACTACCCTCATGAAATTCATAGCCTGTAATTGCAAATCATGTTTTAAAGGATTTGTAAATGCCGCAAGTTTGATTTTCAGCGCTCTACTTTGTGAGATCGGTGTTGTTGGTTATTGGAAAGCACGTTTAGTGGTCGACGATGATGACACAAGTGGAAGTGTTGACGAACAACACTTGAATGCGATTATAATGAAGAAAATGGATATTGCAATGTTGATAGCTCTGATAATAAAGAAGACGTGTCACCGTCCCATAGGTGTCGCATTGCTTCAATGGCGGTGGTCAGAAAAGTCACCAAGTCTAGCCTTAGGGTAACGCAACTCAGATTGTTGGCGGTCTTACTGTAAAAGAACATATTAATTACTTCAGTAGTGCCTGAATTTTAAACGGGAATACCTGTAGGGTGTAGACACAATGAAACACGGAGGCAATAAAACAATTATTTACAACTGCAAGAGAGAGTATTTGATACGAGGGAGGAATTCTCTACCTATTTGGAGAAGATGTATATGCATAACACTGATACAGCGATGTGAACTTAGATATCGGTTTGACTAGTTCTATTCGGAAATAGAGAGGTCGCACATGATATATATTTATAACCGTTTTTGAGATAATAGAAATTTTGTAATTTTTTACAAGGGACAACATGTAAAAAAGGCAACAAATATGGTGTCATCATGAAAGGTGTCAATTGTGATGTGGGATTATCAGAGGTCACTGGACCGTGGTAACAGTGGAAGCCGGTTTCTACGAACTATGATTGCGGAGATATGCATTATCAAAGCGATGTGGAAACATTTTTTCACCCTATAATCCTACTTAGGTTGTTCCGGAAGACCATTTCCTTCCAGTCTCTGGTGGAGACCGTTCTGATTTTACCGTTCACGAGTGCGATCCGTTGCCCATCTAACAAGGATGATGGAAAATGGGACGCGAGGCTCTGGTCAGCATTACCCACGTCCCTTGATAAATTTCCCAGCCAATCAAACCGTATGTGACGTCGTGTGATTTCTAACAGGTGCTGTGGCTACTATGAAAGAATGTATATAAATACAAGAAACGTCCCTGTTGGTGCACTCTGCGGTTGCAACTTCTATTCTGCAGTCCTGATAACCATCAAGGTTGAATTCCCAGTCAAATCGCCAAAAGATGAGGACCAAGCCCAAAGCTTAGAATCTTGACGGGATTCATGATCCTAGATTTCAGCTCGCAGAGTTGATAACAGAAGCTGAGTGTTGGTTTTTCTGTGAAATCGAAAAAAAACCTTTTGCTTTTCGACAAAAGATGAAGGTATCGCCAAAATATGAGATTTTTTTCTGAGAATACAAATGAAATCTCAGCTCACCGAGATTGATTATTCCTTCTAGAGTCCTGATAACACATGTCAAGGATGAATCCTCTGTCAAATAGCCAAACAATGAGGATCTTGCTAAGAGATAAGTGCCAAAATATGATTTAGCGTCAGTAGAAATACACTGTTCATATTCTTTAAATGTCCATGGGTCACCCTTTCTGAATCTGCGATTCTCAACTAAATAAAAAATTTAAATGAAAAGAAAAGGATTACGAGAATTAAATGATATTTTAGCATCGAATAGGCCGGCACACAGCTGGTCCACCTGGTCCATACTTCGCAGCTAGGTATACAATGGAGATGTTTCGGAGCTTGCAGTAATTGCAAGTGGTATGCCGTCATTTGTAGACGTTATCTATCAATTCTCGAGACAGCTGTTTGTTGCAGTTCAAACTCTCATCAAGGTTTCTTTAAAATACCTTATTGTCTATTCCACAATGGTTTTAGTGGTCTTGCCTTCTATCCAGATGAGCCATGTTGCATTGTATGTGGAAGGAGAGATGTGCGGAATTATTCGAATTAGACTTGTGAACATCAGACACACATATATAAGTGTCACACAAAACACACACACACACACACACACACACACACACATATATATATATATATATATATAAATAAGCATGCTTGTATATATGTAAGTATATATATATATATATATATATATATATATATATATATATATATATATATATATATATACATATATACATACATACATAAATACACATACATACATATCTTTATAGCGAATCAAATATAACCAGGAGGAAAATGCTAAAAGAGCTGTTTTGGATTGTAACAAATATGGATAATTCCATGTATGGACAGTTCAGGAAATTCACTCTTCAAAATTTTAATTTGAAAAATATGAGTATGACTGAAATAAGGAATAAGGCATTGAAGGTAAGTGTTACTCTCTGCGTATATTGTAAGGTAAGAACTTCATGCCACTGCTTTCTTCATAAACAGTTTTGTTGGCTGTTGTTTCATGGCTTATTGGGTTATGAAATATACATAAGTAGACCAATATTTGTATAGACAAGCGGACAAATATCGAGAAAAATTATCAATACTGTGACCGTAGGTTAATGTGTAAATATGAAAATATTAATTTTGTGCAGTGACATCCTGATGGAAATAATAATTGTTAAAGTTAATTTATTTAAAACATTAAAATGCTGACTAAAGCAAAATGTATTGTATTAAAATACACTCAAAACGTAACGTTTCTACCCTCTAACAGGATCTACTTCAGACGAAGATTCACAATAAAAGTTCAGTGTATTTTTTAAACTTCTCGCGATAGTTCCGAGTGTAAAGTCAATTTTCTCAAGACGGTTATTTTCCTCGGTTACAAAATAATGCTATCTAAAATTTCCCTAGACATTTTGGCATAATATTCTACATTTACCATACTCCCTAAAGTTACTTTTTGTCTTTCAGAGACCCTTTGTGTTTGTATTATTGAGTTATAAGAATAACGTAGGTAAGTTACTGCATATTCCGAGTTTGTGAATAATAATTTCATCTGTTACTTCAAAAATAGCTATTTTATTACTTTCTAGAGTTAATATAGTTTTGATCCATTTGTTCGGGATTTCTTGTTTGGGAATTAATTATTTCAACTGCTCTTTGATGCATTGGGGTTTAAACCAGAAAATTGTGTGCTTTTGAAAATTACCTGTTGTTGGGTGGATTTCAATGGATTAGTTACTAGTGGTTCCTTTCTTATATCCATTGCTGCATATTGAACACATTATCGGGTTTATCTTTAATTTCTCTATTTGTGGAATAATTCGAAGATGTGATTTTTATGCATGTCTTTATCTTCACCCATGCTTCATTTTGATTCCTTGACTTCCATCTGTTATGGTTCGAATTTAGGTCACCTGCTATCAAAACTGGATTCCCTAGGGAGGAGACTATAATCCAGCCTTTGAAATAGAGCAGGTGGTGCCTTATATCCGGCTGCCAATAACAACTCAGAATTTGGTGTGAATATTTTAATCATAAAATTTTCCAGATGTAATAAATATTGAATAACTTGTTCCTGCAAAGACATATCGTTTTCACAAGTACTAGGTTACCTCCCATTTTCCTAATATTTCAGGTTTTTTTTCTGTACAAAACATATTTGGAACTGCTGTTTCGGTTTTATATGAGATTACGTTATTACTGTCATATATATATGCTTCTCTGTTATAAAATCTATTACCAAGGGTAGTTTCTGTGTATTACATTTCTGTACAAAGTTCTTAAGAACCATTTCACAAGTTGCACTCATCTGGTACTTGAATCTGGGGTGTCTTTTAATCTTTTCATGGGCTTTGGTAATTGTGGAACCAACCTTTTGTAGAAGTTTTCTCTTATGTGGAAATATATATTTTGAGTATTCAGCGAAACTTCTGTCCTCGTTGAGTTGAGGATCTCTGATTCATCTAGTGTTTGTTTGAATGAGCGTCACAGTTTTTTACCTTGGTATTATCTTTATGGATTATTGTATTTTTATATTGTTGTTTGGAAAAATTCATCTTTTGGTATCTTCCTAGAGTAATCTTTTTAGTTAAATTTTGTCGAGTACTTTTGAGTGCCTGTATTCTTTCTGTGATACTTGTCTGGATGATTATTCTGACATCTTACACACATTGCCTCATATTTACACCATTTTTATAGATATTAAGGTGAGTGTTTGTCTCCAGTGCACTTCATACATATTGCCTTGTCTCGACAGAAGCCAGAACTGTGATCAAGTTTTTGGAATAGTACTATTGTAGGGTGTCCTTTTACCTGCATAGCTCCACAGTTACCTTGTAAAATGTTAGGCTTTACACATACTCGATTGAATTTCAATCTCCTTCTTGTTCGATAGTCACCAGGAGCCGTGGTGAAAATTCTTTTCTTCCTATTAAAGGTTGTTACTCTCTGTACCACAAAACATTGATTGGTGGAATCATATTTAATATCTTTCAGTTAGCATCTCTGGTGATCCGCAACATACGACTTCATACAATTTTCAAATAGTTTGGAACACCAAAGGCAACATCAATTTTGCTTGTTTCAAAGGAATCTGCGGTGCCTGAAAATCTTCTTACATTTTATTGCACTGCACATTGATATGAAGAACCTTGCTTTGTTCTTTAAAAGCCGGATGTTTCTTCCCACGTACAATATCAGCTGTTAGAGCGTTTTTTATTTCAAAAGAATACAGATGTAGCAGATGTTTTTTGTTGCACTCATATTTGTATTCTGACAACCTACGCCAATTTCTACTCTTATTTACGCACGAGGTTTCTCACTTGGAAAATCATTAAAGTACTATGATCTTTCTGTTTTAGACATTTCAAAGATCATCCACGTTTTGCTGGGCTCGGAGTGGGAAGTGGATACATCAGATATTTAATGCTATTTTGGAGTGAACTATCATTGAATCATAATTCCATTCTTTCTTTCTTTATTTATAAAACTTCACACTACAGGCAAATGCCCATTTATAGTGTTGTGCGTACATACCATAATAATTGCAACAAACATATAATTCATTCATGACTGTTCTTACGTGAATATAGTATGTAACACTTTTTTAAGATGGACACATAACTCTGTGATTACATAATTATAAGCTATATACACTCATATATACGAGTGTACCATTGTTATTAAGGTATACAAGTATATAATATTGCCTAAACAAGAGGACGATTACACATATTTACATTGTTATTAAAATATGTAAGAGTAGATATAGACTGTGAACGAAGTTAAAGAATGGTGATAACAATAAATCAAATTAAACAATTAAGTATTTGCGCGTCAGCTTTCATATTACATTAAGAGAAGATGAGTATAGTAGTAAATACATCAAAAGTAAGATAAAAATAGAACGGACTGACTTAAAAAATTATAAAATGTTATTTACTTAACTGTTTATGGTATTATGCATATTTTATGGGTATCCTCTTTGTTCTGCTCTTGATTTCGTCACTATGACGTGTAGTATTACTGCATAGTATTTTTGCACTTGTCTAAAGTAGGTCTGGAATTCGGATTTATATTTTAGGGAGTTTAGAAAGATGTCCACTGTGTACCTTGATTCTGTTACTTAGTTAAATGATTTACACATTCTTCGAATTGGATCTGCATCTGAAGATTTCGTTTGGGCTCTGGAAATTGGGAATGGGTCTTTACGGTGCCTTACGTTGCTGAATGGAACGTAAAAGTTTTCGAAATAAGATGTTCGGAGTCTATTTCATTTGTGAGTAATTTGTGCAGAAAAAGAAATTCATGGATCTGTCTTCGGCTGTGAAGGGAATCTATATTGATAAAACGTCTTAAAGCTTCGCTTGGAATATATTTGAGATACTCGTCGGATATTTTTAGTGTCAGGAACCTAAGAAAGTTGTTTGGCACTCTTTCTATTTTGTCTATACGGGTATGGGTTTGCGGAGTCCAGACAACAGATGCGTATTCTTACATAAGAGTTGTGTAATTTTTCGAACGTTTCTTTTCTTTTTTTAATTCGCTTTCCGTTCTCATTATAAAACTAAGGTTTCGATGCTCTTCGGTTATTTTTCGGTCCGTGTGTTTTTGGAAACTTATATAATGTTCGAACTAGACACTCAAGTTTTTAGAGTGAGTTACTCTCCAAAATTTGTATCGATATGAATAAGGAAGCTTTTTGCGACTAAGGGTGATCATTTTGCATTTGTTAAGATTAAGCATTAATTTGATCTTTCCGTAACATTCCGCGAGGCAATTTGTATCATTTTGTAGTTCGGTTATTGTTTGTAATACTTTTATAAGTTCTTCAGTCGTATAATTGAAATTGGGGTTCAAATCCATCAAAAAACATGGATTTTCATTAATTAAAAGAACTGAGAAAACATCCTGAAAAATAAGTACAAAAAAGAACAAAAAAAACATGAGGGTGTATTGCTCAGATGTTAACGGCCCAGAAGTTCGGCCAATGGTCAAAGACGATTAAATTCTTTCACCATTGGTCGACAATCACAAGCCAGGTGTAATTAATTTCTAGAAATGAAAGTCATCAGGACACTTTGAAATGGTAGGAGAAATCATTTAATGCGCTAAATTATACTTACAAACGCTCAGCGTCCATTACCCACTCGCATTCTCAAGAAGCTAGTATTACTGCGCACTTACCCAGTTGACACTGTTTAAAAACAACTGACGGTCGCGGGCCACACATAGCCAGCGTCGTACACAAATACACTAGTTCATGCCGTATTCCGGTATTTCTCTATCGATGCTGCACAGTATATAAGTGTATAAGTATATAGTTTTTCTAAGTGCTGGCGATCTACTCTTTTTGCGTGCGAGAAGAAAACTTTTTCTCCTAATCTGTATGACCACTGCCCGAGAACTGTCCTCCTAGCACACGTCTTTTCACCCTCCAAACTTCTTGTTCTCCTTGCACCAGGGGATCCATTTCTTCCTATTGGTTCATGGGCTTTAGTCCCGCCCACGTGTTTACACTGGGTTTGCACCAAAACACAACAACCCCTCGGCTGTGGGAAGTGATTTGGGGTGTTAAATGTATTTGGTTCAAATTAATTTACCTCTTCTAGACTTACTTCGAAGATATCACTTCTGACAATCCGGGAGCTGTCCGAAGCGTAGACTGGCCGGCTCGACTTTTTAAGTTACGACGTCAGCTCAGGTCCTTCTACTTGAGGTCTGTTTACGTCCAAGCAAGTGGCTTGTTTCACTGGAACATAGGATTTGTTATCTTCGGAGCCAATGCGGAAAAGCAAGGGACGTGTTCCAGTAGGGGCTGTCACGTCTTTAAATTTCTGATATCTGGAACGCTGTTATTTGTGATACACTTCTGTTAGCCACGTGCATCTCCGAATTTCGACCATCTGCAGATTATGAAAGTTTATGGTGACATGAGCCAAATGTAGACTGGAGAAGATAAATTTTTAGAGCGAGACCACCTTGTTTCCATCTCATAACTTTGCTGCTAGCGCTGTAGCTCCAATTTATCTGGATGCCTGGCTCCGTGGGAAGAATGTTGTTTTGATAGAGACGGTTGTGTCCTTTCTGAGTACGAATGATCTTGGGGAGTTTTTAGGCAAGACCGTAATTGCAGATCGGTCATAGTCGTCAACATACAAAATTGTTTCAGAGTGTTGAAATTTTTCTGGGACATCATTTATCATCACCGAAAACGGTAGGGGTTCTAGATTCTAGCTTTGCGGGACACCTGAACAGGCTTGGAATTTCAAGGATGCGCTGTTGCAGTACTTAACATATTGTATACGGCCATTTAGATAAGAGTACATGAGATTTAGGAGAGACCGTGAGAGGTTATAATGTTGGAGATTTTTTAGAAGAAAGTTGTGATCAAGAAGGTCGAATGCTTGCGAAAAATCTGTATAAATTACGTCTACCTGTCCTTGCATGTCTAACAGAGTGGAGACAAAGTCGGAAATTTCTACGAAGTTCGTTACCACGGATCTTTTCGGAACGAAGCCGTGCTTATGAAGGGAGAGAACTGAGTTAAGATGCCTAGCTATATATTTGTACAAGATTTGTTCGAATATTTTGGCAGCAGCGGAAATGAGAGAAATCAGTCTGTAATTGTTAATTTCGGTTATGTCGGAAGTCTTTGGACTGGAACATATTTCAGAGACCTTGCACTCATCTGGGAAAGTGTATGGGTTTCTGCTACTATTCATAATCTCCATCTTGTTGCTTAACGGTCTTTGTATTCTTCATATTCGTCATTTTCAGGTTTTCAGGAAGCACATTTCTATCATTCTGCATGTTTTTCATGACCTTGCCCGTTATTGGTCGACTGTTCTGTTGCTTGCTTTCACATACGCGCTCCATGTATCGCTGTAAGTCATACTTTCTAAACCCGGCTCACAGCAAGAACTATATTATACTTTGTGCGAGAGCGCTCCGGTGCAAGCGGGTTGACAATCGGAAGTCGTGTCTTTAACATCCGTCTTTTTTGGCCACTACTGTATACCCAGCCAAGCTCACTTCTTCCTGCATAAACAAGGTTTTATCATCGAACCTTAATTCCAGTCACCAATTATAAAATACTAAACATACATATCAACGTAGCTTTTCACCAAACGGTGCTCTTCTCTAGTAAAACTTAAATGTCATGGTAAAAAACATTTCCGTACGTAATGTTTCGAACGTGCTGTTAGTTATGGTCGATTGAATTACTGGATTATCCACGGTATATTTCGGTTACTGAATGAATTGTGGCTAGATGCTAGTCTATATAATAATATATTTAACACTTGTTAATAGTGATAATAATTATCTACATAAACATGAAGTCTATTTTGAATACATATTTATTTTAGGTCAGTAAAAAGGAAGATGAAACAAGAGAACTGACTGTGCCTAATTTTGTACTTTCTCCAAAGATAGTTTATGCGGATTTTGGTAGATGCTATGTCTATAACACACTGCTGGGAAACGGTTTGAGGTATATTATTATTATCACTCTATTTCGTTGTTTTCTATTTCCGTTTTAGGCCAATCTGGACTGGACCTATAATTTAAGGTGAGATCAAAACCACTGTGCAATATACCTCCACCAGGTACCAAACCCGTGATCCCTTAATTGAAGGCAACAATGTTTCCACTTTGCCATCTGAGAGACTAAAATTGAAAGAAGTGAACAATTCCATGTTTAAATCTGCCTAACAAACATTAAGACCACGGTACCTGCATTCCTTTCACAATACCAATGGTCATGTATGTACACGTATATACAGAAATAATAGTTTATTTCAAGATACAGTAGCACAATTATGGCACAAATTTCACAGATACAATTTACCTAGGTAATTGCTACTCTTTAATTATTATCAATAATAACTTTAAAATTATATCCAATCAAATTTTCTCTACACAACTTGGATGCAAATATTGGCTTGATGTATGTATATATAGCCAATCAATATTATTTTTACATTTAATTTTGTTGTAATTCCCTATTCTTTCTCCTTTTTATCCTTTTTCGTTCTGTTAGCGAAGGTACACAAGGCGAAAGAAAAAAAAAGAAACAGAATGAAGGATACAGATGGCGTAGGGATGTGACAAGCCCATCGTCCATTGGCTTGTTCACTGAAGTTACTCAACTAACAAAGGAAAATGGTCAACATTTTGCTCTGATGAGATTTATAGTGCTGTCCTGTCATAGCCCTATGAGCGTCTCACAATTGACAGAGGTTGGTGGACTGCTATGCGGTCCTCCCAGCTCCATCCGAGGGATCCGCTGACCAACGACAGTTGCGGTCCTCCATTCATATTGAGGGTTAGGCGTAGAGCTGACAACTCTGCACTGTAAAAAGACATGTCAAGAATCAGCAATATTAGGCTCTGGATGTTCTCAAGGTAAAATATTCCGGAGGTAAAATAGTTTCCCATTCAGATCTTCGGGCGGGGATTACTTTGGGAGATCCCCTGGACTAAGAATAAGATCTACGTTAGGAATAATGATATTAAATTAGGCACCTGGAATGTTCTGAGGTTCTACCGACCTGGGGCATTTCAGTGTACAGTTAATGAGATAGTTAAGTATAAATTACATGTAGTAGCTGTCCAGGAAGTTAGGTGGCCAGGAAAAGGTAATTGTACAACTAAAACTTATACTTTTCTCTATGGTGGTACTGAAAATCATAATTTTGGAAGAGATTTCTTCATAAACAATATAATTATCCTAGCTCTTAAAACAGTAGAATTTATTAATTATAGGATATAATGTGCCGATTTACAAGGTGGGTGGTTTAGAATTACGGAAGATAAGGATGATAATACTAATGATGATTTTTAGGCAAATTTAGGACAAGTCTTTGATGAATTTTCCCAATATGATATGAAAATTCTGTGAGGTGACTGTAACTGTAGTGCATAGATTTGTACAGAAGAGGCATTGAAACCCAATATTGGTAAGAAAGTCGTCATGAATTCGATAATTATAATGGTATAAGATTAATTACCTTTTCAACCTCAAAGAATTTAATTATGATAAGTACCACTTTTAAACATAAATATATCCATAAATATACCTTGTCTTCCTGAGATTGTAAAACTCATAATCAGATATTCCATATTCTAATTGATGAAAGAAAGCTTGACGCTCGTTCGCATAGAGGTGCCAGTGACCATTATTTAGTAATTGCTAAATTGAGAGGATGACTCTCAGCAGTAAATCATCAGCAACAAAATCTATAAGTTCCATAATTTAGTATAGAAAAATTTGCTGATGAAGTAACTTATTGCGTTCCTGTTAACTTTTCTATCCGTTTACTCCTGTACTCGTGGACATCAAGACTCTAATCGTCTTCAATGAAACATATCTCAAGGTACGTTTAAGAAAACTCCAACCACGGTTTTTTAGTTTAAATGGTAAATGTTCATCTATTGACCGGGATACTTACAATTGGTAGGTAGGCAACCGGATTACCGGAACTTGAGTATAGTTTCCCGTAGACAAAAGAATACTAGTTCGAAGAACAACACTAAGGTGGCATAAACCTGTTCATTTCTTCCTAGACTGGTGTTCTTACCTTAAATGGCCAATCTAGGGTTTACAGAAGAGCGGCATGGACCTGTTCACTTCTTCCTATACTGGTGTTATCAGAACCCTTTCCAGCCAAAATGCGTCGTATTTATACTCAAGTTCTCAGCATTGAACCCCTGCGTTTAGGCAATTTTATGATACAATATTCTGAATAGAGTGCTGCAAGTTTTTCGCTCAAGCGGCAGATAGTTTGCAGGGGCAACGCAAGATGTCATGTAGAATTGATAGCTCTTCCGTTCGAGCGAAAAATGACAGAACTCTCGAACTATTAGTGCACGTATTTACGTCATTTGTATGTGGTAGTGCGACCTCAAATATGGATCGTGAAGTAAAAGACGAAGTGAAACTGAAAAATGAGTGAACATAATTTTCATCTCCATGTTAAAATGCAGCTACCAAGATATGTGGAAATGAAATAGATGATTATGGGCTGAAACTACCTAGACTGGAATTTTATGTTTCTACTATTATGATCACATTGAAATGATGTTCGATTGAATACTATAACTGTATTTTATTATCTCGCAGAATATCATGATGCTTTTCGGTAAGTGAACAATGATGTACAAGTAGAAAATACTTGTTGCACTTTGATATGATATTTGTAATTGCATTGGTAGGTCTGTCAGCATGTGTATCCATCTTACGTTTCGGTCTGTAGATATTGAATACTTTCATATGTGCCATATTTGAGTCTTGCATAATATACGAAATTATTATTTAGATTCCGGGCCGTATCAAGGTTTGTGGACAGTAGGTGTACAAGGCCGATTGAGCAACCGAAAATGAGGCTCGGTGAGGCTTGCAGTGTTACCAACTCGTATCCGATTACGATGTATATTTTGAAGGCCCACAGCTGTTTACGGTGTATGTTAACCTCACTGGCAGTTTTGCCAACTTGTAGCTGTTTACGAATCAGTGTTGGCAAGTTATGTACTGTTTTATACCATAGTCTAAACTAACATCGTACTCTATTATGACTCTATCTAACCTAAATGGATGGCATCATACTTTTTATGACTTGAACTACGTTTCCCTGGCAACCTGCCTGCTCATATTACCCTAGCAACCGAATCAGTGTGTTATTGCTGCCTACGACCCAATCTAACCTAAAATGGATGGCATCTAACCTTATTGCGATGTGGCTTCTCTCTAAATTATCGGATGTTGAGCAGTTGGCGAAAATCTACATGCACTTCCAACCACAGTGTTGCTAACTTACTGTCGTAGTGTTTCAACTTCCGTATAAAAATAACCATGCCTATGAACTTGTTCGGGTTCATGAAGCAAACTGTCATGGAAGCACCGAGTCAGGTTGCATCGCCAAGTTTCGACCTGTTGCCGTCCATGTTGTCCAATCGAAGTGGCCTGTTAATCATTCACTTGAACAGTATTTGGACATAATACGATGACGACGTCGGCAAAACATTCTACGCCTTCAACAACAACTTGAATTTTACAAAATTCCGATCAGCGGCAAACTTCAGATAATTGTGAATCCGGAAAGCAAAGGGAACGTGAAAGTTTCCGTTGGCAAGAACATTTATCGCATCTAGCACAATAAAATAACCACTATTTTTTAGCTAATCAGTGGTGATTTATTCATTCTAGTTTTTTTTTTGACTTTTAACCACTGTTATTTAAAAGAGATTTACCAACGTTTCGGAGGCTGCATCTGCTTCCGTCTTCAGGGTAGCGTGTCTAAATGGTTGCCTTGGAGGATTATTCTAGGTGGCCTAGGCTCTACCGCGTCCGTCGGTCACAAGGACCTCTAGTATATAAAAAGTTGCCAGGTAGGATAATCAGTGGCCAGGCTCCACTTCTTAAAATGACCACGTCGAGATCACGATCAAGGCTTCGTGTGGCACCGTTAGGTTTCCACCTTGATCACCGGGGACTAGACCTCCCCGGATGTTGCAGGACTTTACCATCAAGTCGCACAAGCCGTTTGACGTACGTACTTTTTGATGGATGTTGCGAGCAATGTTGGTATTTATCCTAAACCAGGAGTGTCTCAGCACACCATCAAGTTCTACGCGGGGCTGTCCTGTGACTATGCGAGACCCTCAGGTGAACCTTACACCTTTTGCCACTCCACCAACGCAAAGGTGCTTCATCTGGCGAATATTGCGAACCTCGAGGCGGTCTACAACCAGCTCGTCGACACGCTGACGCGGAAGCAGGAGGAGCACCAGGCTAAGAGGATTCGGAGGATCGTTGTGCGGCACCCCGCATGAACATCGGGTCAAGCTTAGCAAGTTTCTTCCCTGTGCGGGTCCAGCTATGTCCGCCTGCCGCTAGATGTTGAGGCCAAGAAAGCGGCGCTCAACATCCAGAACAGCGACACCAAGTGCTTCCTGTGGTCGGTGCCGCCGGCATTGCACACGGTCCACAAGAAAGACGAGCCGCACCGAGTCCACCACTACGTGCAGTTCGAGCTGGAGCTGGAGGATACGATGGCTGGGATTCCCTACCCCTTGGCGATCAGCGACCTTGGGAGATTCGAGACGCGTGCACGCAATATGTTGGACCTTCGGCTAAGCATCAATGTCTACGCCCTCACGGAAAAGAAGTATCTGGTACACCCTATCCGGGTGAGCGACGTGGATGACGTCGGTGCGAGGGGGATCAACTTGTTGTTGATCAAGGACGAGTCCCACGACCACTACACGCTCGTCCGCTCGCTCTCCCGGTTGGTCTCAGGTCAGAGAAGCAGTCATGGCTACCACATCGAGATGTGTCGGAGGTGCCTGAACACCTTCGACAACCGGCAACAGGGTAATTACCAGCACTCTCGAGGCCCCGACATCGCTGCCGAGAAGCTCGCCCACCACATGCTCTACTGTGGTACCAACAAAACTGCGCGGATGCTCCTGCTCGAACCCGAATCGGTAGAGCACTTCCGCATGCACAGTGCCACGGAAGAGCATGCTGCAATCATCGTATTTTACTTTGAGGCCTTCCTCAAACCTCTGTCCACTTGCAATCCGGATCCTGAGCTATCGTCTACTACCCCTTACCAACTCCATGAGGAATCAAGTTTTGCGTATTGTGTGGTGCGACGAGAACAATGTGTTACCCGCGAGCCAATGCTACAAGACACTTCCTGGAGAGAATGGTTATTGAGGCCCGAAGATCAGCGTAGATACGACGAGGCTACCACCTGCCCTGCCTGCGACTCGAGCTTCACTGACAACAACAAAAAAGTGCGTCACCACGACCATTATGGTACTCGTAAAGTAACGAGTGCAACTTGAAAGCCAGGGACCCGCGCTTCATCCCTGTATTCTTCCATAATGACTCGGGGTCCGATTTTCATCATCTTGTGCCACATCTTGGCTACAACAGCGAAAGCATCAACGTCCTAGCGCAGAACGAGGAGCGTTACATAAGTGTGAGCAAATGGGTGCCAATCCCAGGATCGCACTCCAAAATCGAGCTTCGGTTCCTAGACTCGCTGAGGTTTCTCCTGGTGAGCCTCGATGTCCTTGCTGGCAAGCTAAGGGATGAACAGCTTACCGTCACCACTGCTAGTTTCCCGAACTTATATGTCGGGCTCATCAAGCGTAAGGTGTATACTCTTATGAATACGTCACCGACCCATCCAAGTTCGAGGAAACATCGCTGCTTCCCCAGGCTAAGTTCTACAGCCAGCTGAGAGGCTCTGGTATTACCGACGAGGACTATCAGCACACCCAGTCCATGTGGAACGAGCTCGGTTGCAAAACTCTTTGTGACTACCACGACGCCTACCTCAAGATCGATGTGACGCTCCTCTCGGATGTGTTCCAGGCCTTCCGTTCGACAGCCATGAGCATCAAACACCTGGACCCCGCATACTTCTACAGCCTCCCCGGTCTAGCATGGTCAGCGATACTGCTGTTGACGAAGGTTGAGCTCGAGCTCCTTTCCGACGCAGACATGGTGCTCTTCATTGAGAGAGCCATCCGCCGTGGCATGGTCCAGGTGTCGCAACGATACGCGCGCGCCAACAACCACCACATGGCATCTCGCTACGACCCCTCCCAGCCATCAAGCTACATCATGCACACAGACGTAAACAACATCTATGGGCATTCTATGATGCAGTGGCTCCCCTCCGGAGGATTTGAGTGGGCTGATCCTTCCGGTTTCGACGTCGAAGCTTTGGACGATTCGGAACGCGGGTTCTTTGCCGAGGTAGACCTCGAATTATCCGAGGAGCTGCAGGAGGCTTTCCGCGAATTGCCACCTGCTCCGGAATTCAAGCGTTCCCCCGGATCGGATCAGCCCAAGCTCATCATGGATGTCGACTCCAAAAGGAGGTACGTTGTCCACTACCGGAACCTTCGGTGGTTGATTCAGCAAGGGTTCACAGTCAGAACGATCACTGCGTTCTTGCATTCTCGCACTCTTCATGGTTACTTCCCTACATTGAAATCAACACCGAACACATTACCGGTGCATCGTCCGAGCTCAACCGGGACTTCTTCAAGCTGATGAACAACGCAGTGTTCGTTAAGACAATGGAGAACGTGCGAAATCGCGTGAATGTGAGGCTGGATGCCAACGCCGAGCGTTGCCGCAAGCTATTGGCAAAACCCATCTTTCAAATCTAGGACAATCTACAACAAGCAGTTGGCTCTGGTCCACATGGACAGGACTGTGGTGCTCCTGAAAAAAAAACAATCTATGTTGGTGCCACCGTTCTGGAACTGAGCAAGCTGCACATGTTCGAGACACACTATGGCACCCTGCGCAAACACTATGATCGTGAAATCTCTCTTATATACACAGACACGGACAGTTTGGCATACCATTTCCGGACGGCCGACGCGTACGAGGACATAGCCGGAGTCCCATCCTTGGCTGAACTCTTCGACACGTCGGGCTATCCCCAGCCTAACAGGTACGGCATCCTGGCCCGAAACAAAAAGGTGCCTGGCAAACTCAAGGACGAGATGTATGGCGACGTCGTCCTCGCAATTCGGTCCGAGATTATTGTCACCAAAAAAGCGAAGGGCGTGGGCAGGCAGGTGGTCCAGGAGTGCCTCACATTCGAGAACTACGTCGATAACCTTAGGACCCAATCACCTGTTCTAAGAGCAGAGCAGCGAATCCAGAGCGTCGACCATGTGTTGACTACCAACGAGGTGAGGAAACTTGCCTTAGATGACAAGAGGTGCGTTCTTCAATGTGGGATCCACACACTCCTGTGGGACCATTATAAGCTGAAAACCAGAAAGTCTGCGCCATCTGTTCCTAGTCCCCTAATAACTTTCAATCGCTTTCAATGTTCAGGTTGTAGTTCTCGCGCAGGAAGATCTCATTCCTTCCATTTTTGAGGTAGACGTTCTTGATCTTACAGTTGTTGAACTGGCTGGAATCTTTCTCCTGGTTGTTATTCCTCACCGTCTGGAAGAGCACGGCCGCGAACTCGGGCATGTCGTACCGGATGCTGTTGAACTACGTGGTGACGTCGAATTCGAAATGATTGACGGAAGTAGGTTTCTGCACGCACTGGTAGCCGTAAAACTGGATGGGCACTTGGGGATTTTTTAGGATGTCGGCTTTGTACGTGAGAGCGTAGTTGGATTAGTTTTCCACCACGGCTATATGCAGCTCCATGGACCTCACGAGGCACTTAGCAGCGTCGGGTATTGAGTTGGGAAGCGAGGTAGCCCTGTCAAGGTGCTGTAGCGCATCAGCGCATCAGCGCATCGTTGTCGTTGGAGGCTCTGCGAAAGGTGACGCGCAAACCGCCCTTCCACATAATCTCCACGTAATCGGAGAAGAAACCGGGCAGCAGGTGCATGGGAAACAGAACCGAGTGGCCTTTGGTTTTGATCTTCGCAATCGCTTCGAATCCCCCTACTTTGTAGTAAGCGGCATCGACCTTGGATAATTTCAGCGTTCACACGACTGTCGAGGTGATACCGGGGTTGTCGACTCGATCGATGATGGTGCCGTGCTTCCTAACTTCCACACTTTGAACCGAGTACAACGTTTTTTACGAGCCTCAGGTTCACGTTGGTCGGGAAAGCTTTGCCGCTGTCTCTCTTAACGACGTCGAACTTGACGTACAGTTCAGCTTTGTGAGGGTGGATGAATCCGTTCCCGACTTCCACATCGAACTCGATTTCTCGGTTCGGTTCTTTGAGGTTTGCACACGTGCGACGGTTCCGAGGGAAATACTGGAACTCCTAACTTTCCATTTGTTCCATAATGATTATTTATTACACATTGATCTCCATAAAGGCAGTAGTTGTGGCCCAGCGAAATCCAATACCTCGCCCTTCTCGTTGGTCTCCCTCAACTCTATGTCGTCTATGCGATTGCGAAACACTGGAAAATATATAGGTGACGAGGGGGTGAAGATGATTGCCTCCATGAACTCCGAGTTCGGTTTAAACGTGACGATGATCCCCGTCTGCTAGTGGCTGTCTGGGATCCCGTCCGAGGACTTGGCGATCATGCCTTCCGCCACTTTGCAGTGTACGTTCAGAGTCTTGATGGCTAGAAATTTAGGAATGTTGGTGCCGATGTGCTTGATGCCAGGATCGAGCTTGGTACCGTTCTCGAATCCCAGGAGCTCTCCGACAGTACCTAGGTCAACGCTTTCTGTAGCAGACACCAGTTCCACCTTGTGGGTCACGGAGTTTGCGGCAGCAGCACACCTCTTGGCAAGTGGGCCTGCAAGGTGACATATTGTACTGGCCATGGATGATGCTGATTTTTTCACTGCCGACTTTGATGGTGTTGTTGTGGACCGTCACATTGGGTATCAGGTAAATGATGTAGAATGGGCGAATTGCGTAGGATTTAGGATAGATTATGTCGTCGTGCAACGAGAGTTTCAGGACCGAAGCCTCGCTAGTGAGATGAAACACTCCCATCGTGCTTCAGGTGCCACAACGCTTTCTGGAAATGCTTGATCGTCGGGTATTTATTCGAGACAGAAAAGCAAGCATTGATACGCAGAGATGACCACAGTTCACTTCGCCGAAACCTTGCAAGCGTTCGTCTTTGTAGTAGAGGTTGGAAGCACCGAGTACTTCACCAACACAGCAGGTGGCACTACCGAAAGAATCGAAAACAAACGTGTTGTCGTTTGCTTGCTTGTGGTAGCAGATCCAGTGCGTCCCCGTATTTTGGTAACTGTCCAGGTTGACCACACCACATCCTCTTTTCTTCGCAACGGAAAGTAGGAAATCGGACATGAAAACACCCTTGAAGTGCTTGATTTCCCAGCGGCTCGATCAGAGATTTAATGTCGATTTTCGACAGTGGCTGTTATTTTTTAATTTCTTTTTCAGAGTTTCGACGTTGGTTTTCGCTTCCTGCCCATACCTTTCACTTTCTTCTCTATGGCCAGGCTGTGACGATTCTGCTCTTCCAGCTCGGCCTTCATCTTCTTCGCATCGATAACAGTCTTGGCAATGGCGGCACTGCCTCCTGCCAAGCTACCCAAGTAGGGATAAAAAGCCAGTTCTACGCCAGAAAGTGGTGCGTTTTTGCAACCTTAACGGAACAATATCGTAAGGCAAACACGAAAGTGGTGCACTCGCAGTGTTGCCAGCCCACCCCAAGAAAATTTCACCATGTGATCTTTTACAGGCGAAGCTAACCTACAAGTAGGAGTTGGCAACACTGACTAGTTGCTTCTCAGCGTCTTGGAAAACTTCTTAAGACAAATATCTTAATTTTTAGAAAGTCGACTTCCGGTTTCTTAATTCCGGCTTCTAGAGGCTAATCTACAAATAGGACTTGACGGCGTAATATTTTGTAGCCTTCTAAGATGATAAGTATGCAGTAAGATGAAGAAGAGTTGGTGACGCTAACTTGCAATAGTGGTGGTGGTGCAGTGTTAAAATCCCCCTCCTCTATTTTTTCTAGCATACTGATCTATTGCAAGAATAGAGGCACTTAGCCGGTTGACAAACCTTAAGTGGGGCTCAGTGTTGCCAACCCACCCCAAGAAAATTTCACCATGTGATCTTTTACAGGCGAAGCTAACCTACCAATCGGAGTTGGCAACACTGACTAGTTGCTTCTCAACGTCTTGGAAAACGTCTTAAGACAAATATCTTAATCTTTTAGAAAATCGACTTCCGGTTTGTCAATTCCGGCCTGTCAAGAAAATACTGGCAAATAAAATCGATTCTACCTCCCCCTCTATTTTTTTCTAGCATACTGATCTATTCCGTGCTAGCCAAACCTCTTGGGAGGCAGGGGGCTCTTGTAACGCCAAGTATGTATGTATGTAATGTGATTTGTGAGGGGGGAGAGGTGGCCAATTTTTGAACTTACAGCTTAATTAATCTGCATGCATGCTTAATGTTTGACTTTTTTGTTTCTAGTTCGACATGAGATACACACAATTTTAGTTTTTGAAGTACAGTTAATATTACCTAGTACGGGTTAAGCTGTAGCATACAACTAGCGATCGACACGACCACCTGACACACAGACAGAGAGAGAGTGAGCAAATTCAAAGTATGATCTATCGTAAACTAAACTAACCTCACTCATCCACCCACATATAGTCTTACAGGTAACTCAAAAAGCAGAAAGTAGTACATAGCATGACTGGTCGATCTATCGTAAACTAAACTAACCTCACTCGCCCACCCACATATAGCCTTACAGGTGACTCAAAGGCAGAAAGGCAGCTATATCACTTGTAAGGGCCAACACACAAGATCTATTGCAAACTAAATTAACCTACGACATAAGCCATGGACACACCTTCCAGATAGGGTATAAGCAACTCACCTCTTGCAATTGTATAACGGAGAAAATTAACCTACAACTGGCAACACTGTTTGAGTTGCTTTCGACGAGCCAAACTTACACTTTGAAAATATGCTAAAGCCAATCTTCTACAGCTAGAAGCTTGAAACATATACCCTATCAGAGTATGCCAGCTTACCGCATGTAAAAATATTACCTAGTACGATTAAGCTGTGACATACAACTAACGATCGACACGACCACCTGACACACATACGGAGAGAGTGAGACAGCTTATACGCAGTATATTCCTACACATGCACTGGGTTTAAAAGGTAACTTGCAACAAATATTTCACTCACCTCCTATCATATAATAAAATAACCACTGGCTTTTGATACTTGCTGTCAGAACATGGTGGTTTTAGACTGTAAATTCAGCCGATTATTCTATATGTGCATGATACTTCCCAATAGATCTTCTGTTGAAAAATTCACCGCAATACGGCCTCATTGTTAATAATCTCTGCAAATTTGGAAACAAAACTGTTTTGGAGTGAGTTGAGATTCATCAGGGATATTACACAGTGAATAATAATAGCATTATTTGATTCTTCCAGAATATTACTATACAGAAGATGGGGCAGTTTCTTCAATTCAATATATTGCAACCGGTCAAGTTGCATGAAGCCCTCAGCTGCAAGAACCTTTTGAGTATTACTGTCTTCCCGGGCTCTAAAAAGCAGGTAGCACAAAATAACAGCACTCACATGTTCAGAGTTGTAGATAATTTTGTGCTTATGCAATCAGCAAAATTCACAGAGCTCATGTAATTGGATTTTTCTGTAGATCCGGGGTTGGAATTTCTAATAAATGCATACCCCATGCCATTGATATATTCACAAATAATAATATTGTCAGGTATTTTGTCCTTAAATTCCACAAAAGGCATTGCCGTTGTTCCGACAAGAGCTAGGACATAAAAATCATGAAAATACCCAACCTCACAGTATTCATATCTGAGCAATTGATTGTATTTGTGGACATTGTACTTGAACACATTCAACTTATTCTCAGGGGACACAATATTGTCACAAAATTTGAGAATCCCATCCCCGCTCAGGGATGTGCTGAGCTCAGGTTTAAAAATCTTATTGACAAAACATTTTGTGCCTCTATCTGAAATTTGGATAACAATTTTGGAATCAACAAGACTAATCTCTGTGATATAATCCCCCAGAACATCATTGAACAAATTTGAATCCAGTGTTTTCAAAAGGCTCACCTGCAGAATTTGTGTCGGTGCATCCAGCACCTCTTCAAAACACACTGTTCTGTGGTTAAAATAATGTGAAAATTTTCTGGCTGTTGTTTCATGTATGGTATAAACAATATATTTATTGTTTATAAACTTCACAACATAATTCTCAACAGACATATTTGGCAAAAACAAAATTTATATGTACCTTTCTGTCACTGCTGCTCAGCTGCTCTGCTGTTACTTGTTTGGTTTAGTGGCTCTGCTTGCCGCGGCTCTGCTTGTTGATGCTGGAAAAATTATAGTAGGTAAAATTAAAATCACCAAAAGTAAAATTTCCCAATAGTAAGAATAATTGCAATCACAGAGAAGAATATCACCATATCCTTGATAATAGTCAAAGTGCAACAATTTCTCTTATTTTCTTCCTCAGTGTAATTATTATTTTCTCCCACAATCTCCTCATAGGATGGTGGGGGAGCTGTTGGATACAAATCCATAGCAAGGTACTATGCCCAAAGAATAATTGAAACAATCAAAACTATAAAAAAATTACTAATATTATTCTGACAAGTGTTGAGAAGTAGCAATTGTCACTATCTTCTTTTTTAATAGTAGTTTCACTGTAAGGTGATGGATACAAATCCATTCTATTTGGTCAAGATATTACTTAACTTCTCCCGGAGGTAAAATTCTGTTGAACCAAACTAAGAAACAAAAAAATTCTATGCTCCCAAAATTTATATATGTCCAGAGCTACTATTTTTATAAGTGCTAAAAATAATATCTACCTGCTCTGTGGAGATCTGTGAAGATTCTTGCACTGTGAAAATTCTGTAGCACAAGTGTAGCTCAGCTGCTGGGTAATAGATTTATAAACCCCCAAGTTTTGTCGGCTCCTCCTACACCCCAGAAGGCAAAATTGTGGCAGTATCAACCTAGGAGGTAAAATTGTGGCAACAGCAAATCATAAAACAACTCTCACAATTAAGCACCTCCCCCTAGCAACTGAAACACAGTTCAGCACAACATATGTGCGTGGCAACAATTGACCTAAATTATTCCGAGCTTCGGGGAATCACAAGTGCTGTTGTTTGAATAAAATTAATGACCTGCCATGCTAGGAATTGTTTGTTTCAGCCGAGCAAATTGTGTTCTGTCGTGCCGGGAAAAATTACAAGTCCCAGATCAGATAAGAATATTTCTCCGAGTTGAGAAGTTATGTTCTTCCGTGCGGGAAAATTACAAGTTCCAGATCAGATAAAAATATTTCTCCGAGTTGAGAAGTTATGTTTTTCTGAGCGGGAAAATTACAAGTCCCAGATCAGATAAGTTGTTTGTTCCTGACAAATGTTCCGAGCCGAGCAGATATAATCTTCAGTGCCGGGGAAAAATAGACTTGTTGTTTTCTGCCGAGCAGATATGATCTTCCGTGCCGAGGAAAATTACAAGTCCTGAAGAGGAAAAATTGCTTCCAACTGTGTTTCTCTGTGCGAGCAGATAAAATTGTAGCAGAGTCCCATTAGAAGCAACAGACCCCCCCATGTTCCAAATGGACACAATACATGCAATATCAGCATAGACATGCAAGATGAATTTCCAAGCTGTAATTATCTGAGTTCCATGAGCCGGGGCGACACGCAAACAACTCGGTGCATGATTGATTTTTACTCGGGCCTGGTGCAAACAGCCACACGTGCAGAGAATTGATTTGCACTGGCACCGAGACTTAAACAAATAAATTCTGTACCTGTGCAATTGTCCACTTCTTCAAAATTTTCTTCTCTCTGTTGCTAACAATGCACCCATTTTCGGCAAGCCGTTTGAACACAGCATTCATGTAAGAATTGAGTGCTGCAATTTGATTTGAAGTTATTTTGCATTCATCCATATAGTCTCTTACTGCTCTCAGCAAAAGATCTTCCACAAATTTGTCTCTTACAATCCCATCGACATTTTTCAGATCCTGTAAGATATAATATTTACCCAGAAATCTGCTACAATGCTCCTGTGTGATTTTTGCAGGTGTCCCTGACAGGGTCCTGTTCTTGTACCATTCTGTTTTTCTGTTTTGTACTTGAATATGCCCTGTTGGAACTTGCAATTTGAAACAACAGGGGGTTCGGTGTTGTGGCAAAACACAAATCCCTCAATTTCCTCCAAGCCCGGGAACAGAATTGAAGTCTGGGATTCAAGCTTTGACCAAAATTCAGGATTCAGGTGCACAATTTTGCCCATAATTATATGCTCAAATCCAGCCGCTCTCATCGTGTCCAACATTTTCATGTATGGTCTCAAAAATTTGCCCTTCTGAACATTGTAGATGTCATAGACATAAACCCGGGTCCCTTCAGGTATGTAGGATATGTTGTCTTGGATCTTGGGGCCTATTACCTCCCCATGAACAACAATTGTATCATCTGAATCGGCTCCGACAAGTTCAAACAGTCTCTGCATTGCAGGGTGCATGTTCTGGGCATACCCCTCGAGATCACAGAAATTGCCCTGCACATTATATGTGTTCCTGCTACACAGCACAGTGGGTGTGTTTTTCTTGTACACAAGAGCAATATGGGATCCATCGAGCTTATCTGTCATAACCCACTCATCTTGTGGGTTCACAGGATGTTCATACACCTGAAAATTCACCATATCAGGGTAATACACATGATTCAATTTTGTAGTTTCCATTCTGGCAGCGAGATGCACAACACTCCGATTCTCACAGGGCAGGTAATATTGTAACAGTGCCAGATTTGCCGTGACGCTGTGCAAATCAATAGATTGCCCAACCGGTTGTAACATGCAAATTCTTAGTACTCAAGTTGCGATGCTATTTTTGTTATTACCCACTCTCTGAATTCTTGCCTCTCACTGCTCTTGATAGGCCATGTCGGAAATGTGAAGAACATATTTATAAAATTGTTCAACACTGCAGTATTGCACAAGTTTATGCCATATTTGTACATGTATGATTTTAAGGACTTCAACAATGTCTTCTTGATAACATCTTCCCTAAAATCATGTTCTGTTAACAAATTCATATCAAATTTTGTGAAATATGTACGGCAATGCTTATAAATTGTTGATGCCTGATCTGTGAACTGGAATTTATACTGAAATATATTTCTCTTATCAATAGGCTGGCCTCTATTTTTGCAAAACACATAGCTTATATCGGGGAGCAATTCTATATTTTCCAAGTTATTATCCAAGTTTATAACTCTGCTATTAATTACATTCCTAAACCCTGCATCTGTCAGCACATCCAATGTTCTCATGTATGGTCTCAAAAACAATTCTGTTGTTGCATTGTAGATGTCATAAACATAAATAGAATGGCAAGATCTCCTGGTAGCAATTTTAGGTCCTGTAACAACACCATGCACAATAATTGTGTCGCTGGGTTTTGCATCTATGAGCCCGAGCAGTGTATTCATAAATATTTGGTAATTATGTGAAGTATTTTCTGAATTGTTTTGTATCTTCTGGTCACATACACCAAAAACATTTCCATGTTGATACCCAATACATACATGTGGTCCATCCAGCTTCTCTGTCACGATCCAATCATGCTCTGGATGTGAAACATGTATATGTTCATCATAATCTAATATTTTGGGGTAATAACAGATTGATTTATACATTATAAATCCTGTATAACAAGATTGTAATATTTTATAAATCTGTTCTTTCTATCTTCGACAAACCACTTGCAATCAGCAAACAATTGGAAAAATTTATTCACATAACCTCTCATATGTGCAACATGTGTGACATCCTCAATATCCATTTCAATATCTTCCACATATGCTGATAGGGATGATATTATTGCATCATCTACAAATTCATTTTTCACATATTCATCTTCATGTTGTATGTAATATTCCACATCGTACAGTCCGAAAAACCTGCTGCAATGCTCTGCAATTACATCTTGATCCTCCTCGTGGCGTGTAAGATTCTTGTAATATTGTGTTTTGTACTTGAACATATTTTTCTGAAATTTGCAATCAGAAACAACAGGCTGGGCATTGTTGTGACAGAATACAAATCCCTCAATCCCATCCAGGTGCGGGAACAGAATTGATTTTTCAGATTCTATTCCTGCCCAGAATGCAGGATTCAGGTGCATTTGGAATATTTTATTCTCGGCATACGGTATTTTGCGTGCTCCAGTAACCTTGCGTTCGATTCACGGAAGCTATGACGTGTATTTCCTGTTTCGCGAACATACGAGAACCTTTCACAACAGATAATATATCGCAAGAGCGAGTTGGTTGTGTATATAAATCTAGTTTTGGAAATGGACATGAATAGAATGTCAAAAATTATTGCATAACTTAAAACATTGACATTTATTGCACTAGCAAAGGTAAATTTGGAATGCCCGGCCCCCTCAGCTGTTAGGTTAAACAGCATAAAAAATTCATGACGGATAGGAAGGGTTGTCATATGGACTGACGATTATTATTATTTTCTTAAAACAGACCTTGTAATGAGTTATAATCTGAGCTGTCTTGCAAGTCTCTCGAGTGAAGGAATATGATGCCACTATAAACTGTAAACAAGATATGCAGTCCCTGGCATGAGATGCACGACGCTTATGAACCTCGACCTATACAGTTGTACAATGGATGTTGTTTTTTTTAAGCATAGCGGTGTGTTTCCGCTTATTTCAATGTCATCGAGCGTGCATGCAAAAAAAGGGGGGGCGCCATAACGGATAATTCATATTTCGATTTCAATACTTTTGCTAGTCACGATTCACCTGCTATCTAGAAGGACACTGGACGATGGCTAAAAGCGAGGGAAGGAGAGAAATGTTACCTTTTACCCCTTTGATTGTGTGTGATGAAATAGTTTTAGATAATAATAGTAATAGAATGTTAGAAACGGCTGTATCGTGATGCGAGGCTGAAAGCAATTTCGAAAGCAGTCTCGGGCATCTTCGCGTTCAGCCAACAAGGAAAATGCACATGGAGGGCGCAACGGTATTGTCCATGGATGGTTTTCCTGAATAAACATACATATCAGTTTTACAGCCTCCAGATGGGACCGGAGCTTTTGTTTTGGTTCGACAAGGGGGTTCAGATCAATGCATGGACATCAAAATAAAAGAAAGAATTTTACTCCACTGCTCACATGTATTGAGGCGCCGTGTCTTCCAATAGCACACCTCGCGGGGGCGTACTTGCATGTATGCAAAATATAGTTAATGTCTTGTTTCTCGAACCTGTGGTCTGTAGATTTGCATGTTATTGTATACTGATATGGGTGTACAGTAATCATAACAATTTTCTAGTTAAAAATCTATGTCGATGGGGGGTCTTGTCTGTGTTGGGTCTTATTAACAACTTCACAGCTGTACCTGCACAACTCATCGACAATAAATCAACAATGTTAGGAAGTGTGTGTGCATGGCTCCGAGAATACAATTTAAAATCACTAATGTGACATGAACACCCTTCAGCTGTGTGTATTTGAATATGCGAAAATTAGGCACTTCGAATAATCGAGGAGAACAATCGGAAGAAAAAACAGCTTGCACCGGTGTGGCGTGTTCAAACTTCAGACATTTTTTTTGTTAATCTGCAAATGACCAGGGCGTACGTACGAAAATTGTAAAAAAAGAAGAGGAAGCGAAGCTATTTTGGCTAATGGCAACAATGAGGATGAATAATGGTTATTTTGATAAAATTGACGAAGTGGGGCACGACTGCTTT
Source organism: Lepisma saccharinum (assembly GCF_977018435.1). Classification (NCBI taxonomy): domain Eukaryota; kingdom Metazoa; phylum Arthropoda; class Insecta; order Zygentoma; family Lepismatidae; genus Lepisma; species Lepisma saccharinum. The sequence continues at coordinate 63,357,150 of NC_139250.1, read as the reverse complement.
CAAGTACATTACCCCAACAACTACATATGCCCCCCCCCCTCCCCCACACGAGTTGTACTTTTGTCGGTCTACGACTCTGAGGGCTTAAGTTACAACGTTTACCTATAGCTGTACATATAGAACCCGAGCAATAAAATGTAAAAAATACATATCCTGATCTAGGTCGGATGACGTGGGTTGCAATCCCACCCCCGATGGCGTATAGGCATGACATGAAAATACTCATAATGGAAAAATGTGTCGTTTCTAATGTTCAATATAGAAATCAGATGACAAGAAGAAATATTGCGAGGGGCTCAACCCAAACACATATATGATCAGACAGGATGTCAACGATACGTTCATAACTAACATGTGAGTATTCAAAAATTGAAATAGTGCAGTGGGAAACAACCAACCTAGGCTTCTTAAACCCGATGAGGACAAATACAAGCCCATCCTGATCTGTGTCTACTCACTATTTTTCCATCCTAACCGATTTTGCTTTTAGGTCCATTCGACCCCTCATGGTATACGAGCTCCCCCTGATGGTGGAGGAAGCGAATCTATTTGGACATGAAAGAGCATGATGTGTGGGATACTATAATTTATACATGTGGTTGCTTGGATGCTTATAGAGGATGACAAGATACCCAAGGATGCCATAGCTCGTGCGATTGAGGCACATATTTTGATGAGTGTAAAGAATTAAGTAAGTCACAAGAGACTGAGGCATGGGTCGAATCTCTCGGTATAGGTATGGATGCAGACAGGCACGTAGACACAATTGATAATGAGAAAATGTCCTTCATCCCGATAGCATAGTAGTAATGTTGTTCTTGCCTTTTTCCCATCGATAACATAGTGGTTACACTGTCCCCTATTAAGATGTTCTCCTCGAAATTATTCAATCACTCTCTCTCTCTTCTCTAACAAAAAAAAAGTTTTTCTCAAATGTTTAGGCGATTACGAAAACGTTGAAATGTAAAATATTGTTGCATTTTAATCAAATGAATTTGTTGAATATGCCTAGCCTAAAATAAAATTCAACAATGCCAAAGGGATTCTTATTTACTACACTCGTTTCTAACCTGTCCACATTGGAAACCGTACGAGACATTAACTTAGGAGAGGACATAAAAAACTCTGCGGGGCTCATCTTAAAACTTCAGTAGATATTTGTCATGGTACTCCCTCCTTAAATTCGATTCGAAAGGCTCAATCATTCCAGTTCTTGAATAAGACTCGCATATGCCTTCAGAAAGAGAGAAGAAGAAATAAATAAATCAACTCATGCATATTCGTACGTGTGTTTAAAACTTGGTTTTGCTGGGTGGACCAACAGGAGTGGACGAAATAGCTTTTTCATACAAACTGGGTGCTTGCTTTCCCTCCAACAATTGAAAACACATTATTTTCAGTGAAATATCGACTCAACTACCTAGAATGGCTACCATGGGGCTTGGTAACTGAACGCTAAAAAACCACTTCACAGCAGTGTCACTTAGTTTCAAAAAGAACAGTTCAAGGCTTCCCGGGTGTCCTGCAAGGTTCGGCATTTTTTATATTTTAAAAGCAAGCAGATGAACTGACCTTACAATATGAAGACCCTTCTCACTGTGTCGGTTGCAGTAATTCTGTGGTAATTATGCCTTTTGATTTGATTGATATCAGGCGCATGGTGGCTCGATTTACAGGTCCAATCCCGATTTGCCTTTCCGTGCATAAAGTGAACTTAAAGCTACAATTCAATCAATCATTCTCTGGTAATTATATTCTTGTATCAAGTACATCCCTCTCTAGGAACTTTTAACATATATACTGAGAAGCTTTCTTTACCTCCTCATTTACAGTGTAATTTTAAATAGAACAACAAAAACTTTCGATCTGTTTTTGCTACAGACGGAACAGCAGTACTTCTGAGTTGTATGAGATTTGTCAACCCTGAAAGCTATTTTGCAAGTTCTGAGTGAATTTAATGTCAATTCTCAAGCTTGCTATTCGCTTGGTGCTAATATAACTAGAACTAATAATCAGAACACATTACATTTACAATACTTATCTCTATTGCGATAAAGGAACAGATATGCTAGAGTTATGTAAAAACAAGAAAAAAGCTTTCTATACATAGGCAGGCTGTAGTAAGACTGTGTAAACCTAATTTTTGATACCAACAGAAATGTAACTACTGATAACTGGTACACTTCCATGGAATTTGTAGATGTACTGTTAAAAAACTGGACTAACTATAAAGAACAGAAAAGAGATTTCACCACAATTTCAGGCTCAAAAAGAACGAAAAGTTGGAAATAGTATATAGAGCTTTACGAAGAGTGTTACAATAGTTTCTCAAGTACCTAAAAAAAAGCCGTAATTCTCATTTCAAAATTTTGTGTTTTGTCTAACAATTGATTAAATTAAGTATCGAAAAGCAATTCTCGAAACAATATACTGAAATGTTTACATTATAATAAGTGTCCTTGCATAGCCGTTCCAGTTTTTAAACTGCTTCCAACACGGCTTCTGCTTGCTTTTCAATAAAATCTAAATTATGTACACTTCAATTTACGGTACTAGCGTGTCTCACTGCTACACGGAAAATCCTACAGGAGTTTATTTTCGCTAGAGCTCAAAAAACCCTATATGGTACTAAGTATCCTCATCATTGCAATGTAATAAAAGAAACATGAGTGTTTGTGTTGTGAATGAAAGGGCCAGAAAATCGCATGTCACTGCTTTTGATGTTACCTGTAAAAGAAAGCATAACGAGAGCGAGGATCGTGTCGGAAATAAATGTAAAAAAAAAAAAAAGTAAAGTGCTCCCCTGTGCTTAGCACCACGCCATGAAGGCGTATAGGGGGTTTGGGGGTAACGCCCCACACTTTCTTGATCCGGTCGTGAGTGGGGGTGATGTGATCAGCATCACGCCCCTGACCGCCTTTACCCCCTAGGGTTTCCCCCAGGTACCCATGTTATTCGACGCTGGGTGGGCGCCGGGGCCGCTTCCATCGTTAGAAAAGTTCCCAGATTTGAACCGGCCGGGGATGGAACCCGGGACCTTTAGCATGGTAGTCAGACGCGTTACCGACTGAGCCACCGCGGAAATAAATGTATAGAGGGGAAAGCTTGCAGCATGAAGTTTCAAGGATGCCAGTTCCTAATAGCTCGGTATTAACCAACTAATTCTCTAGTCTTCTTAAACCCGAAGGTTTAGCAACAAAAGCCTTCCATCTCTCACCCTATCCATGAGCAAGATCAATCCAATTTTGTATCTAATTCTGTTCAAATCATACGGCTCAAATATTCAGCATAAAGAAAAGTTAATTTTTCAAACCTCAATGCGCCCTTCTGCAGTATTCTGCTAGAGACAGTGGAGATGAAAAGGTTGTGACTCCGGTACCTTTCTGCGATAAAAGTGGAATCTGTGAGAAATAAGACGAGAAATATCCTACAAACGCCGTTTTTTTTTGTTGTTGCCACATACGCTAGGTTAGGTTAGGTTATGTTATATATGCCACAGAAAATTATAGAGTCATCAATAAATGACAGTGCACTGCATTTTTTGGATTTTATTGTCAGTGTTTGAATTTCATTTTTTTTTATTTGATTTAGTTTATTTTACTTCGCGTTTTGTGCCTCTTGGCTAATTTGCGAAGATGGGGATGAGTGATCAAATGATGAAAGTGATGAATGGACATTCACAAACAACCAAGCCCGACCGGGATTCGAACCCGGGACCCTTGGCGTCGCAGCGCGATGTGCTAACCACTCGACCACAGGGTCGGGCATCAGTGTTTGAAGTACAATAATGTACGAGCTCATACATTCATGTGTTATTCTACATCTGAGTCTGTTTTCATTGGCGCGTGAAGTGGGCCACTGAAGAATATCTTCATAAAATTTTTTGACGTCGCCTGGTACATACGACAAGGCAGTTCGTATGTTATTCAATTTAGTAAGCTTGATCGGCATGCGTGCAACTGGGAACGTACGTGCGGTAGGAATTACAATTCGTGCACCTTTGGACAGATAGAAGGTGTGAGGCGTCAAACCTTTGATGAATTCGGAAACCTTGACAGTATCCTTATGTTCAACACAGTATTCAAAGTAATAATACTTGGAAATTTGAAAATACTGCCTGTTCTTGTAGGAACACATGCTAGTTTTCACAGATGTCGCAGACATGAGGCCACCGCGTTGCGAAATCAATAATGTTACTGGTGTCAGTAAGTTTGACAGTATTTTTTTACCACCCCCGAGCTGCATTGCAGATTAGCGTACAACGTATAAATATAGCTAAGTTTATTGCAGAAAAGGAAATGAATCAGTAACTCAGGTACCTTTCTGCATTAAAGTACACGTTTCACTGTGCATTTTTTTGGCTATAACATCGTGTGACTGCACTAAAAGATGTGTCTGTAACTAGGAAAATCAAAAACTACCATTAACTCCGATACCTCAAAAATGAGAATCAGGTCCCTTTCTGCAATAAACCATTAATATATTTTTTCTTGGATCAATTATGACTATGAGGATGAAAGAATCAGAAATACAATATTATTTAACAAGCAGTATATATGTTAAAAGTTCCTAGAGAGGGATGTACTTGATACAAGAATATAATTACCAGAGAATGATTGATTGAATTGTAGCTTTAAGTTCACTTTATGCACGGAAAGGCAAATCGGGATTGGACCTGTAAATCGAGCCACCATGCGCCTGATATCAATCAAAACCTGCCACCTTTTGATTACAAAGCGACAACGTCATCGGCAAGGCATAATTACCACAGAATTACTGCAACCGACACAGTGAGAAGGGTCTTCATATTGTAAGGTCAGTTCATCTGCTTGCTTTTAAAATATAAAAAATGCCGAACCTTGCAGGACACCCGGGAAGCCTTGAACTGTTCTTGTTGAAACTAAGTGACACTGCTGTGAAGTGGTTTTTTAGCGTTCAGTTACCAAGCCCCATGGTAGCCATTCTAGGTAGTTGAGTCGATATTTCACTGAAAATAATGTGTTTTCAATTGTTGGAGGGAAAGCAAGCACCCAGTTTGTATGAAAAAGCTATTTCGTCCACTCCTGTTGGTCCACCCAGCGAAACCAAGTTTTAAACACACGTACGAATATGCATGAGTTGATTTATTTATTTCTTCTTCTCTCTTTCTGAAGGCATATGCGAGTCTTATTCAAGAACTGGAATGATTGAGCCTTTCGAATCGAATTTAAGGAGGGAGTACCATGACAAATATCTACTGAAGTTTTAAGATGAGCCCCGCAGAGTTTTTTATGTCCTCTCCTAAGTTAATGTCTCGTACGGTTTCCAATGTGGACAGGTTAGAAACGAGTGTAGTAAATAAGAATCCCTTTGGCATTGTTGAATTTTATTTTAGGCTAGGCATATTCAACAAATTCATTTGATTAAAATGCAACAATATTTTACATTTCAACGTTTTCGTAATCGCCTAAACATTTGAGAAAAACTTTTTTTTTGTTAGAGAAGAGAGAGAGAGTGATTGAATAATTTCGAGGAGAACATCTTAATAGGGGACAGTGTAACCACTATGTTATCGATGGGAAAAAGGCAAGAACAACATTACTACTATGCTATCGGGATGAAGGACATTTTCTCATTATCAATTGTGTCTACGTGCCTGTCTGCATCCATACCTATACCGAGAGATTCGACCCATGCCTCAGTCTCTTGTGACTTACTTAATTCTTTACACTCATCAAAATATGTGCCTCAATCGCACGAGCTATGGCATCCTTGGGTATCTTGTCATCCTCTATAAGCATCCAAGCAACCACATGTATAAATTATAGTATCCCACACATCATGCTCTTTCATGTCCAAATAGATTCGCTTCCTCCACCATCAGGGGGAGCTCGTATACCATGAGGGGTCGAATGGACCTAAAAGCAAAATCGGTTAGGATGGAAAAATAGTGAGTAGACACAGATCAGGATGGGCTTGTATTTGTCCTCATCGGGTTTAAGAAGCCTAGGTTGGTTGTTTCCCACTGCACTATTTCAATTTTTGAATACTCACATGTTAGTTATGAACGCATCGTTGACATCCTGTCTGATCATATACAACCTTGGTGACAATGAAGTTCGACCAGAAAGGAATACATGATTAAATGCACAGAGGCATAGGCGGTGGAATGGGTGACCCGCAGAAGTGACGCATGTGTGTAAGAGGAGGCGTGTGAGCAGGCAAGAATCGTGATCCAGCATGTTGCACCCAAGGTCACGTAAAGAACGAAAACGGGGAACAATACGCGTGACATTTAACTTCGACCAGGCACCAGACCCATTCGGAAAAATTCCTGATAGTGGCGCATTCGACGGAAGCATGACGTCACGGACACGATAAGGGAGTCCGCCGTATATAAACGCGTGCTGTGCACGGAGGTACCGCAGTGCATCATCACCATGGCCAGGGGCAAACCTATTGACAACACCGTGAGGAGAAGAGTGGTGGAGTTGCAACGGGATGGACTCAGTGAACGGGAAATAGGGCGCCAACTGAACTTACCCAAGTCAACCGTCCACTCCATCATCAAACACCACCAAAATACGGGTACTACAGAGCCAGGTAAGGCCCCTTTCGAAAACGCCTATTGAGCGTGCGTGACCTACGGATATTTAGGCGCTATATCCAGACCAACAATCATGTTTCTGTGGCCGAATTACCACTGTGGACTCGAGAACGCTTTCACATTGAAGTGTCAACCAGAACCATTCGCCGTTACCTACAGCGATGCGGTTACCGAGTGTACAAGGCGAAACGTAAACCCTTCCTTTCCATGTTGAACAAAGGCAATCGACTACGGTGGACACGAATGTACCGGGGATGGACATTTCGGCAGTGGAACAGGGTTTTGTGGACGGACGAATCCATTTTCAATGTTGTGTACGGGAAAATACGGAAAACAGTCATTTGTCGGAAGGAGGAACAGAATGAAGCAAAATGTTATGCCCGTCGGGTACAGAAACCTGCGTCAGTGATGGTATGGGGATGCATGACGGCATCTGGGGTTGGCCCACTACACGTCTGTGAGGGCATTGTGAATATACACGTATACTGGAGCGGCATCTTCCCACAGTGCGAAGGCACCTGTTCCACAGGCGGCGTCTCATCTTTCAACACGACAATGCCAGGCCTCATACAGCGTGGCTGACAAGAGAATGGTTGACTCGCCATCACGTGCGAACTCTGCCATGGCCACCATCGAGTCCCGACCTCTCGCCCATTGAGAATGTGTGGCGTGTTTTTAACCGACGTGTGCAACAGAGGGGACCCACGACAGTGGCTGCTCTTATCGCCTGCCTGCAGGAGGAATGGCACCGCATCGATGTGGAATACCTTGAACGACTCGTCCGCAGCATGCCCCGACGCATTGCCACAGTTATTCGCCGACGGGGAGGCGTCACACCATGGTAAACAGGATCCCCTCTAACAGTGGTCGAACTTCAATGTCACGTGTAGATGGACGAAAATGTTTTATTTTGTGTGGACACCATACATTGCTGCGTTGCAGCGGAAATTTATGTTTTCCTTTGTTCCATGTTGCCTGCTGAAAGTAGTGTAAACTTAGCGGTTCAACGCAGTACTTTGTAGGTATTCTCTTTTTTTACCAATTGAATATCAGTTTTTGACATATTTTGACAATTTTTTGTCCACGTTTTAGCGTTCAGCGATGTTTTTAGTACAATTTTCAATGCAAAATTTTTTTCCCCACTCGTACTTGGTAGGTATATCACGATCTTACGTGATACAACTTAACCTATCTTTTTTTCTTACGATTTTTTAATTTTTTTACGATCCTAAGTGATATAACTTAACCTATCATTTTTTTTATTTACAATCTTTTACGCACCGAACTAACCTACATTGGATTCTGTTTGTTTAAATATTTTAAAGTTTTTTTCACATATTTTATGTAACCTTGTTGATTTTTTTTTTTTAGTATGTGGCAATTTTTTTTTAAAACTGCTCCGTGACCCTCTCGTTCTTCACGTCATGGACGAAGGACTTCTCTGCAATGAGGATGACGCTGCACAGAGTATCGGCAGGCAGCGCATCGTGGAACTCGCAGACGACCTTGATGTTTGTGCGATCGTTGACCACCACCTGCTTTCTTTTCGTGGTATTGATGACGAACATCGGCCTGCGGATTTTGAATTCGCTGGGCGTGTAGTACATGTCGACGTTTCCCTCGGTCACGCGTTTGTAAGCGGTGTAAGCTTCGTAAAGTTTGAGGTAATCGTCTTTGGTCATGTCCAGGTTGTAATTCTCGCGCGGGAACACTTCGTTCCTGCCATTCTTGAGATAAACGTTCTTGATCTTGCAGTCGTCGAAATTGCTGGAATCTTTTTCCTGATTCTTATCCCTCCCGGTCTGAAAGAGCACTACGACGAAATGTGGCATGTCGAACTGTATGTTGTTGAACTGAGTCGTCACGTCGAATTCCATGTGACTTCCCGACGCCATCTTCTGCACGCACTGGTAACCGTGAAAGTGAATCGGCACCTGCGGACTCTTCAAGATCTCCGCTTTGTACTTGAGGGCGTAGTTCGTTTCGTATTCCACGATCGGCATTCTCAATTCCATGCTCCGGATGACGCACTTGGCTGCTTCGGGCAATGTGTTGGCTATCGGCGTGCCGTCGGCGTTCAAGTTGGTGTATCGGATCAGTGCGTCGTTGTCGTTGGCCGCTCTTCGAAAGGTGACTCTCACTCCTCCCTTCCACATGATCTCCTTGTAGTCCGAGAAGAAACCGGGCAGCAGACGCATGGGAAAGAGCACCGTGTGATTTCTCGTCGATATTTTGGTCCCCGCTTCGAACCCCCCCGCCTGATAGTATGCCGCGTCCGTTTTGGATAATTTCAATGTTCCCACTGCCGTCGACGTGATGCCTGGATAATCGATTCTGTCGATGACGGTGTTGTGTTTCCTCACCTCCACCTGCGAGAACAGGTGAGGCACGAAGTTGTCCACGAGTTTCAAATTTGCATTGGGCGGAAACGCGTCTCCGCTTTCCTTCTTCACCACGTCGAATTGAAGGTAAAGGTGCGCTCTGTGAGGATGAACAAACCCGTCGCCTACGTCCACATCGTATTCGATCTCCCTGTTCGCTTCGTTGAGATTGGCGAACGTGCGACGGTTCGGAGGGAAAGATTGCAATTCGTAACTTTCGATTTGCTCCATTTCACTATGTGTGTTATTTATTATACGTTGATCTCCACGACGGCAGTGGTCGTTGCACCTGCGAAATCCACCACCTCTCCTTTCTCGTTCGTCACCACCAACTCTATGTCGTCTATGCGGTTGCGACATACTGGAAAATAGATCGGCGAAGAGGGTGTGTAGATGATCGGTTCCATGAACTCGGAACTGGGTTTGAACGTGGCTATGATCCCCGTCTGCTTGTGACTTCCTAACAATCCGTCCGAAGATTTCGTGATCATGCCTTCCGCCACGTTGCAGTGTACGTTCAAAGTTTCGATGGCCAAGAATTTAGGAATGTTGGTTGCTACGTGCTAGATGCCAGCTTCGAGTTTTGTGTCGTTCTCGAAACCTAAAAGTTCTCCCATGGTGCCAAGGTCCACGGTCTCCGACGCCGACACGATTTCCACTCTGTGCGTGACCGAATTTTGAGAAAGGTACGTGCCTTTGGGTAATTGAGCTTGCAAAGTAGAAAGATTGTATTGACCTGGCGTGACGACGATGTGTTCGCTTCCGACGCTAATTTTGTTGTTGTGCTGCGTGACGTTAGGTATGAGGTACATGCTGTAGAATGCACGCAGAGCTACGGATTTAGGATAGACGATGTCGTCGTGCAGCGTGAGTTTCAAGACCGAAGATTCGCTCGTGAGGTGGAACACGCCCATCGTGTTTGAGGTTCCACAGTGCTTTCTGGAAATCTTCCACCTGGGGCTTATTTATTTTAGAGAGAAACGCGAGCTTGGAGAGACAGAGATGACCGCAGTTCACGTCTCCGAAATTTTGAATGCGTTCGTCGTTGTAGGATATAGAGGTTTTGTTCGTTTTCAGATAATGAACAAAATTTGTAGGTGGAACACCTCCGAAAGAATCGAAAACGAATGCTTTGTTATTGTCGTTTTTGTGGTAACATATCCAATGCGTGCCTGGATTTTCTTGACTGTCCAAGTTGACTACTCCGCATTCTCTTCTTTTAACGGTTGAAGGTAACGAGTCGGACATGAAAACTCCTCTGAAGTGTTTGATTTGTAACGGTTCGATCAGAGATTCAATGTCTCGGTTGGTGAGTGCTGCTGTTTCTTTTTTTTAAACTTTTTCATCACGCCCTTCCCCCCTTTCTTCTCCATGGCCAGATTATGACGTTTCTGTTCTTCCAATTCCGTCTTGTTCTTCTTCGAGTCGATGACGGTTTTCGCGATGGCGGCGCTTCCGCCGGCCAAACTTCCCACGGCCCCCAATGCTGCCAGGATGGCCGGGATGCTGAATATGAAACCTCCGATCTTTTGCTGTTTCCGCGAACGCTGCAAGCGTCTCAATTGAGGTGTGCTGAGCAGCAATTTCATTCCGTGTCCTTTGGTCAAGCAAGAACGTTTCTTCTCGCGTTGTTTCTTGGTGAGTAACCCATCCAGGGCACCTAGATTTTTTAGATTGGAGTATGGTATCTGGTACACAACACCCTTGGGCTTCATGTTGATGCTCTATATATATATATATATATTTTTTTTACGGTATGTTATTTATATATATAAATGTTCTGAGATTTTTCTCGTGTAATTTTTTTTTCACGGTATGTTATTTATATATATGTATGTTCTGAGATTTTTTGTTTCGCGTAATTTTTTTTTTCAAGGTATGTGTTATTTATATCGTCTCACTCAAAACAACTGTGGCGATGTGTTATTTATATATATGTATTCTGGGAAAGAAAAAAAGTTTTTGCTTCGCCTAATGCTATCATGTGGTTTACAAGATCGACAGTTTCAATGTTCGACGCGTACCAGTCTTCGGTAAATCTTCTTCTCCCATGCCTCCACTCGTGCAGCTCGTCTAACCTATCGTCAATTTTTTTGTTTGCGGCTCGAAGGAGAGTCTCTGCGGATCGGAACATTTTTTTCATCCCGCTTATTTCTCGGAGGTGATCCATGAAAATCATTTTGCACGGTGAACGAAATTCTGGCGTTACTTTACACAAGTCTATGAGTTTAGTTACATCCCCATCGAACGTGAACTTAAATATTTTGTGCAACACTTCGGGAGGAAGTTGACTTATACAAGTTGACATTTTTTTCATGGTATGTTATTTATATATATATTCCGGGGGTTGGGGTGTCCGTGATAAAACAAATTCTATTACGTGCTTTGTTTTCTTACCAAGAAGTTCCTTTGTCCCCTTGTACACGATTCGAGTTTTGTTCTCGATTAAAATAGATAGCTTCTCGTCGGATAACATGTTAGCGTATCGATCTGGTAAAAATAGACTGTATTGTGCGTTGAGCAACAGACGCACCTTGGGACCATACTGGGTAGAAAGGATTGAACCGGAAGTTATCGTGTAAGGTTTGCCGACTTCCAATTCCTGAATTTTTACATACTCGACTGACAAATTTAGCATTTGTTTCAATGCTTGGAGATCACTCATTTTTTCAGTCGTCATATCGAAGAGAAATTTCAGGGTGTGTGTGTTAGAGAAATTTAATTTTTTTTCACAATGTGTGTTATTTATATATATACCGAAGATTATTTTTTTTTCACGATGTGTGTGTTATTTATATATCAAGTTTTGACACGTATATATATTATTATTTTTTTTAACAGAGGAAGAAAGTCCGTGCTTCGGAAAACGCGATGATGTGCGTGATGATATCTTCGGTCTCCTGTTTAGACTTGCGCCAATCATCCGTGTATCGTCTTCTTCCCTGCCTCGCCTCGTGCAGTTCGTCCAACCTATCGTTTAATTTTTTCCCTGCAGACGAAAGAAGAGTGTCGAGATCACCGCACCTCATGCCACTGATCTCCCGAAGACGGTCCTTGACAGCCATTTCACAAGGGATGCGAAAATACGGCGTTGATCTCTCTATGATTAAAAGTTTATTAACATCTCCGTTTACTGCGTGTTGGAATATTTTACATAGCAGTTCGGGCGGTAAGTCGGTTATACGAGACATGTTTTTTTTTACTGTATGTTATTTATTTACACACCCCACCCAAATTTTTGTTTCGTGCTCATGGCGATGGTGGTGCCCAGTGCTGCAACTCGTTCACCCAACGATGCGTCTCTGCTGACGAATCTTTCGAAAGCTGCGTGCTCTAACTTTCTGTCTGCTTCGTGACGTGCATCCAGATCCGTCTGCGTGGTGTTGTAAGCGATGTCGTGATCTTTGCATGCGGCGTCCAACGGATTCACACCCTTGTCTCCTCTCTCCAATCTTTTCTCGAGTTTGGTACCCGGTCCACAGTACTGGTAGCCAGGTAAATGCATCTCGAAAGGTAACTTGTTGATGATGTCGTTCACGAGTCCCTTTCCTTCGGCCACGTTCCAGAATCTCGGAGGCAGCGTGTTGATAATTTTAATGAGGTAACCTATGCCCTTGTCGTCGTTCACGATGAAGTTGGAAAGTTTGGCGCTGATCATGTCCACGATGCCAACCTTCTCGTTGTAGAAATTACGATTGCCTGCATTCTCCTCTCCTGCAATAACCAACAACCTGTCTATGAGCTTGCGCACGTCGTCCACCCACACAAACTCTTTGGGCAGGGTGTTGTAGAGTTTGACGCCGCTGCCTGTTTTGACCTGGTTCCATATCGGTTTGATGAGATTCCTGTACTTCTCGCCGCTGCTGGATTTCACCCTATTCTGCGAGGCGTCGTTGTTTTGGTACAAGGCATCCGTCATGATCAAAATTTCCTTGTAACTTTGGTAATCTTCGTCGGTGTAATCTTTCGGCTGCTTTTTGGCAACGAGTTCCCACAGTCCCACCGTACCCGGATACCTGGTCCAACTATCCTTATCGCCTAAATTAACTTTAATGTCGTTGCCTTCGAAGGTGACTTTCGATTTCCCAATCTTCCACACGACACCCACGTTGGTTTCCATGCTCGGATACAATCCGAACACTTCATCCTTGTCGAATTTTCCCGTGCTCAGGTAGTCTCGTGCCAAAGGTCCCAACTCGATCTTATCCGAAGACGTGCTGCTTATGGCTCGACGTCGTGCCGGTACGTCCTTCAGTTCGAACGGCGTCGAAGGAATGCTCGAAATGGGCGTGGGTACGGCGTAACTTTTAGCTGCGAGCGGTACGAGTTCGTTGATCAAATTTTTATTTTGTTCCGTGACACTTTTAATTTCTTTACCTAGACCGCTGATGGCGTCGATCACAGGTTAATCCTGACGTTTCTTCTCTTCGTAGGATCCGCGATTCTCGGATTTCCAACCTTTGAAGCGTTTCACGAGGTATTTTCGCAACTTGAGATTTTCGTCTTCTTGAAATTGACGTTTTGACATTTTGCTATATACGTTGAAACGTTTTTGAAACGTCGAATTCTCAGCCTATACGTTCGGTTCTCGTAGTTTTCTGCTGTCACCCGCTTGAAACTATCCACTTTTCTAACACTCACTTTTTGTTGGAATGGTTATTTATATATGCTTGTCAGACGTTTGAAAAAAAAGAACGTTTTTCAAATTTTATTTTTTTAGATTCTCACGACCTTTTGATTTTTTCTTGGGATTTTCTTCTTGTTGCAAATCTGAAATTTTCCTCTTGTTAGCCTATGAGACGTCTAGATAAACGTTTATTTTATTCCTATACTTTCCGTCGTTGGGTTTCCTCGTCATGTCGATGGTCACGAATCCGAAATCGTCGCTGTTCCAGCAAGAAGAGCAGCGTTCCGAAAATTGATTGTAATTCATGTCAGCCCCTACGTAATCATCGTGTGCGTGTTTTAAATTGGTGTGGTCTTGTCGAAACAAACATGAAATTAGCGTTGTCGCGTAGCAGTTGTTTCGGAACCTTGGAAAAAGTTTGTGCCAGGTAGAAACAATCCATTCCTTTGTGACGACCTCGAGTGAAAAAATTACGAATCTCGTTTTGATTTTCCAAGATCATGTCGTCGAACACCACGACGGAATTCTCGAGACAATCGTCCAGTGGAATGATTTCAGATGCGAAAGTTGCAATGCCCAGTCCCTCGTACAGTTTCATAAGTTGCTGGTATTTCGGTTGTTCGAGACTTTTCGAGAATACGTAGAGGTGTCTGTTTTCCCAGTCTAACCAATTGGGTGCGAGGATAAAATTATCAATGAGCAGTGTCGTCTTTCCGCACCCCGAAGGTCCTACGATCAGACACCGTATGCTGTCGGGGAGCAATTCGCCGTTCCTTTTCTTCGTTTGATTTTCCGAATCAGGTAGACGTTTCACGACATTCCACGCACTCATAGAATCACTTCGTTTGAATCGATCCAACTCGTGTCCGGAAGTCCCAGCCATTTCACCAAAAGTTTGTCGCCTCTCTTACGCAAAACTTTTTCGATAAGGTACGTGTCGGGGTATTTAGTTTTAGAGAGTTCCTCCTCGTAGAAGCGCCCCAATAAAATTTCACCGCCACTGTCCTTTATTATATACGTGTGACGGTTCCCGGGTAGAACTCGAACCACGGTAAAAAGTTCCGTGCTCCAGTTTCGTGTGAAACCCCTGTCGAACGTTCGCTTCAATTTACTGACCCTCACCTGGTCTCCAATTTTGAATTTAGCTTTTTTTGTCGTGGGCGTGTACTTTGGACAGTAAACGCTAGAAATTAATCGCTGCTCGTCAGACTTGGTAACGTCAGCTGGCTTCATGCCTATCGTTCTGTGTACCGTATCATTATAGGTGTCGACGAGTTCCGGCAGGATGTCGACCCATTTGTAATTTCCCCGAAGCGTATATCGTTTCCACATGTGTGTTTTCAAGGTTCGATTAAATCTTTCCACGATGCTGGCTTTGATGTGACTGAAGGTTGAATAATGTCGAATGTCATGTTTTTGAATAAACTTTTGGAATACGGCGTTGTAAAATTCTTTACCGTTGTCAGTTTGCAAAAACCGTGGTCGTCTGCCGCCGCTTTCGCGAAAAATTGTCTTGAATGCTTCCGTGACGCACGTTCCCGTTTTCGCCTTCAAAGGTAGAGCCCATGCGAATTTCGAAAATGTGTCTATGACGGTGAGGAGGTACTTGTTGCCCTTGTTCAATTTATGTACATTTTTTAACTTGCCGCTACTCATCTCCACGAGGTCACTTTGCCAGAGGTCATCGATTCCCTTTGTTACCACCGCCAAACGTTCGTAGTTGCGGCGTGCGGGTTTATGCAATTCTTCGACGATGGCTTGCCTAGACATTTTTTTTTTTTAGAGATTACGTTTGAAGAGAAGCACCAGCGTGATGGGATTCAAAGAAGGTGGCACCTCGCTCGTGTTTTGAATGATCAGCTTATCGCCGGCACTCACGTCGAAAACGGTAAGATCTTCGTCTTCGTGTATTTCATATATGTTGCGCGTTTCGTTCCAACGTGCCAGAGGAATGTTTCCTGCTTTCTGGACACCACGATTCGATATTAAGGTCATGGTGGGAACGCTAGCTTTTCTGCCGTGAGACCAGTACGAAAATTCGTTTATCTGAATCGTGCCATCGAGGAGAAACTTGTAGTACGGATGATAAGGATGCAACATGTACAGTTTGTTACCTTCGACGAACGTGGAGATTCTCTGTTGATTGGGTACGCTGTTGATTTCGATGGCTTGCAGAGAATGCAGTTTAGCGAATTTAGTATCGACGCTAACGAGGTTTCTGTGAAGCTGTCCCAGTGTATTTTGTATGGGCAACAAATGTTCGACTATGGTATCCGTTACTGTAGAAAACGACGGTTTGATTTTCACTTCCACGTTCAACTGCTTGTAGTTTTCGTTGAGTTCTTGCAACTTGGCACCGAAAGAGGCCAGTGTCGATTCCTGCGTGGATTCCAGCACTCCAACTTGATCTCTGATGTTGACGACAATACTCTGAAGGTTCTCGACTTGATTCAATTTCGAGCTCTTCTCGGTGAGATCGTTCACGATGCTTCGCATCTCGGTAAACTGCGTGTGAAGGTCGGCGACGCTCTGCGAAGTGGGCAGCGTCGACACCAGCGAACTTATTTCGTCTCGAATCTGTTCCACGTTCGCCGTTTCCGTTTCCAGTCGTTTCAGCATTCGAGATATGTTCCTTTTCAAAGCGTGCAATTCTTTGGAGGTGGGGAGATTGGCCACCCTACTCTCGAGATTGCTCAACGAACTTTTGATGTCGCTCGATTCGGATAGTGCCGTCACCGCCGTTTTCAATTTTTCCAAATCTTCGCTCGAAGGTACGCTCGTCCGTAACGATTCCAAGTCACCCTGTATGTTGTCCAGTACGTGATGAAAATGAGCAAGATTGGATTCGACGTTCAAATTTTCTAAATATTGGATCTTCTGCTGAACCGTGCTCAACGTGTCCTGAATGCCCCTCAACGCGCTCGCTTCAGCGTGAATATTTTTAATATCTTCGTTGATCAACTCCAGAGACGCCTGAAGCGTAGCGATGGTGGTTTGAATGTGTTCGAAATCTTGATAGGCCTCCAATTGAATTTTTATGTTCGCGACGCTTTTACCGATGACCTGCAGTTCGTCCGACGATGGTAGGTTCGTCATGGTATCTTCCAAAGTCTGCAACTTGGATTTAATTTCTTCCAACGTGCCGGTGAATTCTTCTTGTAATTTGGAAACGACGACATGCAAGCGTTCCGCATCGATATCGTTCACGACGGTTTGAAGTTCAGAGAAATTCTTTTCGATTGCTGAAGTTCGTTCTTCGATTTCGAGTTTCAATTTTTCCAAATCTTCATTTTTCGATTGAAATTGCTGTAATTTGGCCAAATCATTTTGAAGCGAATCCACGCTCAACTGTATATTTTGAACGTTGTCGTAAGAAGGTACGTCGACATAATTTTTTATTAGCGTTTTCAGTTCGGAATCGATTTTCAGAATGGGGTCGAGACATTGCGTTTGGAGCGTAGCGATCTCCGACTCTAAACTTTTGTTTAAGGTCTCCTGCAAAGCGATCAAATCGCTCCTCAACTTTTTAATTCGGACATCCAACATGAGAATCTCTTCTGCGTGGTCCACACGCTTGGTGTTGCCGAAAATGTCGTTAGGCATTTTTGGTTAACGGTTATTTATTATAGGATAGACGATTCGTAATTCTACGAAGAGAGGAACGAGTTTGTCGTAATCTCCTAGGAGTTCCACGTAAAGACAATCTCCTGCTGAAACATCGTACGACATGTTAGAAAGTACCTTGTCGTGCTTCATTCGTAAAATGTTCTTGCCGGTAGAAATTTTGATTTTTCGCCCTTCGTTCTCCGGATTCACGGTGATTTGAAGTTTCCCGTCGATCGGAATTTCGTAGAAATGTAAATTGTTGTTGAAGACGTAAAACATCTTGCCGATTTCATCATCCAATTTTGTCCAAATACTGTTGAGGTGAACGATCAACAGGCCGTTGAGTTTAGTTAACACGGAAGGTAGAAATTCATGATCTGTCGTCGTGCGGTGTACAGTCTCCATGTTGATCTGTTTTCGGAAACCAAAAAGATTCATTGTCCTTTGCTAGTTATTTATCGTGTATGTGAGACAGTTAAAGTTTATTTTTTTTCAATTGCATTGCCTACAATTTTTACTAATTTCTAAACGATAGTGTCCCCAAGGCAACGTGTGGATTCCACAAGACAAAATACATCTTTTATCGTCATGCGGATCTAATGCTACTTTTCTAACTTTGTTTGTGGTAAGCACGTGGTCTACGCTTTGTATCCTTGTCTCCAAACGTAGAATCCTCGACTGTGAATAGAGGCAATTGATGTAATCCTCGAACACAAGCTTGTTTTTCACGGTATTTTTACCAACACCTTTGGCTTTTTTGGTGATGCTGGTTTCTGTTTTCACCACATACATTTTGGAACGTAAGCCGGCGAACTCCAGAATGATTTATCCGTTCCATTCATCCTTCATTTTACCAAGCACTTTTTTATTGCGAGAAGGGAGATCAAATCTGTTTGGTTGAGGGAAGGAAGATGTGTCGAAATGATCAATCATTTTCGGTTGTTTCAAATTGTTGTAGAGGTCAGATGTCTGTACGGAATAAATAAAACTGTCCGTGTCCGTGTACAGAAGTGTTATATTTTCATTATAGAAGAGTTTCATGACATTATAATGAAATTCAAACATATGCAGTTTAGATAATTCCAAAACCGTCGCCCCCACGTAGATTGGTTTGTTGAACTTGATTATTTTTTTATCCATCACAAACAGGGCCAGGTTTTCATCATATACATTTCGTGATTTGAATGTCGGCGATGCTATCAATTTTCTACATTTATTTGAATCGGGAACTAATCTCACGTCCACATGCTTCCTGACATTCTCCATTGTTTTTCCGTAAACAGCATTATTCATGAGTTTAAAAAAATCTTTATCTAAATCTGACGTGGCGCGTGTTCTATGATACGTATTTTTTTCAATGTAAGGTTTTAACCACTCGGAATGTTTGAATTTCATTATTCTTCTCACATTTATTACTTGAACTCCCTTCTCAATTAAGAATTGAAGATTTTTGTAATGGAGAACGTATCTCTCTTTCCTATCCAATGTTAACAGAAGCTTACGTTGATTTGAATCAGGCGAACATTTTAGTTCGGGTGCAGGAGGTAGATCTTTGAAGTAATCGTGTAGATGGTCGGGGAATTCGAGGTCCACCTCTATAAACAAGCCAAATTCACAGTCGTTGAAATTATTAATGTTAATGGAAGTGGTATCCGGGAACTTTTCTAACGATGGAAGCGGCCCCGGCGTCTACCCAGCGTCGAATAACATGGGTACCTGGGGGAAACCCTGGGGGGTAAAGGCGGTCAGGGGCGTGATGCTGATCACATCACCCCTACTCACGACCGGATCAAGAAAGTGTGGGGCGTTACCCCCACACCCCCTATACGCCTTCATGGCGTGGTGCTATGCACAGGGCAACACTTTACCTTTTTTTTTTTTTTGGAAGTGGTATCCACCCATTCGAACCCGCCGTAAGGAAGTTTTTGTATCATAGCATGTCCGTATAAATTATTTGCATCCACATAAAATATGTATTTCGATTGTTCGTTAGGATCGTATTCTTCTGTCATGTGAACGTTATTTGCTTTTGCATGTCTCTGTACGCATTGCACCATTCCACCTCGTATCCCCCTCTCGATAAAATATAACATGTCCACGTCCGGTATCAATTCGAGTTTTATTTTTGTCTGTAATAACATGGCAGACCACGCTAAGCCCGAGAGACCGTAAAAATATGCAGGATCTAATTTGTAAATATTCGCCGACGTTTTCCTGAATGCTTGAAAAACATCCGCGAGTATTGTCACGTCCAGTTTTAAGTAGGCATCGTGATAATCGCCGAGTGTCCTACATCCTAATTTGTCCCACATCCGTTGCGCGTGTTCGTATTCATCGTCCGTGATTCCTTTCTCTCTGAGTCGACTGTAAAATTCTTTTTGAGGTGGAAGAGTGTCGTCGTTAAATTTAGAATTATCACTAACATATTCGTAAGGATAAATCCCTTTACGTCTAATCATTTCTATGTCTACGGTGGGAAAATTAGCTCTCGTTATTCTAAATTGTTCAGCCGAAAGTTTGCTTGCAAGAGCTTCCAAGCTCGCAGATAAAAATCTGTAAGAATCTAAAAATCTCATCTCCACACTTTCGTTAGTTCCCGGAATCAATACTCGCTTGCTGACACTGATGTACCTTTCTTCATTCTCTGCTAGAATATTTACTTTTTGTCTATCATATCCAAGATTCCGAATTAAGAGATGGAAGTCGTAACCGCTGCCATTATGAAGGTATATGGGGACAAAGGTAGGTTTTTGGATCTTTAGATTACACGTGTTACAGATTCCATCGATGTAGTTTCCGGTGAAGTGATTATGATGAAATACTTTCCGGTTCTCGTCGGTGAAACGTTGATCGCACACCGGACACGTTTCAATGTTATTGTGAGCTTGAAGTTCATCGCTGGATAATGGAAGCATTGGTTTCGATTCGCGTAAGAGGCTGCCAATGGTCTCAACCTCTTCAACCATCTTTTCAAAAAAATGTTTGATTACGTCTGGTCCTCGGTAAACATACGGTTCATCTATCCTATCCTGTCGCACGACAACATATCCGAAACTCGAGGCTTCGTGCAACTGATACGGTGTTGTGGAAGAAAGTTCGGGATGTGGTTCGCAGTACGACAACGGTTTGAGAAAAGACTCAAAATCAGCAATGATGATTGCGGGATGCTCCAAAAATGCCTTATGCATCCTAAATTCTTCGACCTCTTTTAATTTCGGCATCAACATGCGAGTCGGTCTGTTGTCACCGCAATATATTTTATGTTGAACAAGTTTCTCGATAGCAATCTGACGTCCGGTGTATTTTCGATAATCGACTTGTTTTATATCGTTGAACGTGGTTAGGCATCTCGGGCAAACTTCGATGCAATGTTCATACTTGGTAGTTTGACTTCTGACCAAACGTGGTAGAGAACGAATTAGCGTGTAGTAATGAACATCCTCGTTTGAAATTAGAAGAAGATTAATCACACGAGCATCGTCATCGTCGATATCGCTTATCCTGACGGGATGCACGAGATATTTATCTGACGTGAAGGAATATACATTAATAGCGATGTGTTTTCCTGCACGATTTTCGAACTTTGTTATATCCGACAATGTCACCGGGTATTCGATGCCAGACATTACACTTTCAAACTCGGACTCGTATTGTTTGTAATTAGAAACCTGTTCTGGATGATTTGACCAATGAACAGGATGCAGTGCAGCCAACACACACCAAAGGAAACATTTTTTATCGCCGTTCTGTATATTTAACACAGCCCTCTTGTGTTGAATGTTCGGTGGAAGTGGAACGTAGCTGGAAGCACGAAGAGGCGAGCATCGGTTCACGTAAACAGTTAACGTGTGAGGACTTCCACATAGAGACCATCCCGACCCTTTAGCCTCGAAATCGTCGTGTTTCTTAACCAGCTCGTTGGAAAGATCAGAATAAAATTCGTCCAAATTATCGACGTCCGCCAAATGAAGAGCCTGGTTTTTTGTACGATGATAAAAAATACTTGTTGTACCATCGACTTTTTCATATTCGGAAAATAGATCAACGTATACTTTTATGGAATTATTTTCCAATTTATTTTTTAGAATATTTATCACGGATGTTTTCGTTTCACGCAAGAAACTAAGAATGTCCCGGCCTGGTTCCGAAGTAAAAGAGAAATCCTGAATATGACGGTTGAATGCAGATCTGATTGGTTTTCGTTCATTACATAATTTAATTTGCTTGGAAGTGGAAGCTTCCGTTTCTGAATCATCGATTTTTCTTTACAATGTTCCTTGTTCGGTCGATGGTTTGCAAATTTTGAGGTGTTTACTTAAATTTGTAATGCTAATCATCTTTCCGCATCGAGCACAAGACTTAGAAGGTAAGGAACGATTAATTCTCGAACCTGTTTCGCTACATCTTGCCCTGTGTACCGATAAATTGTTCCTTGAGATTAGCTTCCCACAAGTAACACATTCAGTTTTATCATTTTTACGATTGAAACTGGTGGTGGATGCCATTGCTTTTTCGAAAATCACAGAAATCAAAAAGTCTAGTATATAGCGATACAATTTTCAGGTATGTTATTTATATATAGAATTTTTTGGGGTGAATACAAAACTCAAAAAATTCAATCTACTGTGAATAGAATTTTCAGGTATGTTATTTATATAGAATTTCTTGGGGTGAATACAAAACTCAAAAAATTCAATCTACTGTGAATAGAATTTTCAGGTATGTTATTTATATAGAATTTCTTGGGTGCGAATACAAAAATCAAAATTCAACTTAACGTGAATATAATTTCCAGATACGTTATTTTATATAGAATTTCTCGGGGTGATTACAAAAAATCAAAATTCAACTTAACGTGAATATAATTTCCAGGTATGTTATTTTATATAGAATTTTCTCGGGGGCGAATACAAAACTCAAAATCCGACACAGTTCAGTTTTAACATGTTCATATTTGAAAAAAAAAAAAATGCAAAATACGCCTTGGAAATTTCAACCAATCCACTTTACTAGATTGGAGAAACCTCTAACTATTGTCATTTCGAACTTTTAATTGCCCCCCTCCCCCTTGTTATTTTTGGATCAATTGCCTTAACCAAATTAACAACAGGACTGAGGCGGTTCCTAAATGACAATAGTTAGACATATTTTAGCGAATTACGCCGGCATAAGCTAAGTACGTGTTGCTAGAAGGCCTTCGTCGTTGCAAGTCACCTAACCCATTCACTAAGAAATGAGAGAGAAAAATGTTGACGTACTGAAAAAAGTTGACTTGTTCACCGAGTTCAGATGTTTACTCATACATGGCTCTGTCGTTGTCGTCTATCAAAAACCTAAAATCACAAGTGGAAACAGTGAGAGATATCGAAAAATCTCTCCAAACACCACCTCCCCTTGTCGATTTTTTTTTGGTGACGTAGAGTACGCGTAGAGAGGTCGGGTTTAGTGTGTCGGTCAAGTCTCGGTGTCCTCTGTCCTCCCATACCAAAATAAACATAGGTTGTCATGGAACCAATTTTTCATCAATCGAAAATTTTCCAAGTCCTCTGTTAAGAAATCTTAAATTTGCAAATATCTCGAAAATGGTAAGAGTTATCGAAAAAATATATCGAAAAACACCCCCATACTGGTAGCGAAGCTACCCCCCCTGTCGATTTTGGAGGTGTAGAATACGTGTACCAAGTTTTGGTGGTCCTGGGGTCAAGGGGTAAGAAGTTAGCCCACCTCCCAAAACTTTGATCACTCGTAACTTTCGAACGAATAGTCGTAGAGAGGTCGGGTTTAGTGCGTCGGTCGAGTCTCTAAGTCCAGCGTTAAAAAAAAATCTTAGGACAAAAAAAAAAACCTACAAAGACAGAGACATGGACATTACACATAGACATTAGACATTAGACATAGACATTAGACAGACATTAGACAGACATTAGACAACTTAACCTAACTTAACCTAACTTAACCGGGAACACGAGCCCGGGGACAGGGACCTCGGGAACACGAGCCCGGGGACAGGGGGGACCCCCGGGGACAGGGGGGGGGTCACTCCTCCGCAGCGATGATCGAATATTTAGACAGTGAAACAACAAACCCGTCAAACTCGCTCACTCAGGACTCATGAGTTAGTTGCCTTCAATCCCAGCCTGCAGACCAGGAACATGAGCTAAAGTAAGGGGCCATTATTCACACTGAAAAACTATCGACCAGAACCGGATTCGAACCTATACCACACGCATGATGACAAGAACGAGTGAACGCCTTAACACGCACGGCTACGGAGGAGGACCGAGAGAGGTCGTGTATAATTGTTCTTTTATGCATCCACGCAGTGTTGCCACATGCCGAGATTTTTAGCCAAAAAGGAAATTTCGATTAAAAATACCACAATACCGCAACTGCACCACCGCTAGTAATGCTGCTTTTACTACCACAACTAATTATTATTCTATTATGTCATTTGCTTAGGTGAAAGGGAAAAAATGGTCCAAAAAGGGAAATTTTGCCCCTTGGGAAGGCCCTCATAGTGTGGCAACACTGCGTCTACATCGCCGGTGGCGACATCTAGTAGCAAACACTAGAACATGAAGACGATACCTGAGGAAATAGTTCTAGTGTTTGCTACTAGATGTCGACTGAAATATTAAAACAAACAGAGTCCCTTGTAGGTTAGTTCGGTGCGTAAATATAAAAAAAAATGATAGGTTAAGTTATATCACTTAGGATCGTAAAAAAATTAAAAAAATCTTAAGAAAAAAAAGATAGGTTAAGTTGTATCACGTAAGATCGTGATATACCTACCAAGTACGAGTGGGGAAAAAAATAATGCATTGAAAATTGTACTAAAAACATCGCTGAACGCTAAAACGTGGACAAAAAATTGTCAAAATATGTCAAAAACTGATATTCAATTGATAAAAAAAAGGGATACCTACAAAGTACTGCGTTGAACCGCTAAGTTTACACTACTGCTGAATAAAATATGTTCAGCATATGCATGTGTTCTCCTTCTTTCACAACGCACTCCTATGTTTGTGACTGGTCGAACTTCATTGTCACTAAGGTTAAATGTGTTTGGGTTGAGCCACTCGCAATATTTCTTCTTGTCATCTGATTTCTGTATTGAACATTAGAAACGACACATTTTTCCATTATGAGTATTTTCATGTCATGCCTATACGCCATCGGGGGTGGGATTGCAACCCACGTCATCCGACCTAGATCAGGATATGTATTTTTTACATTTTATTGCTCGGGTTCTATATGTACAGCTATAGGTAAAAGTTGTAACTTAAGCCCTCAGAGTCGTAGACCGACAAAAGTACAACTCGTGTGGGGGAGGGGGGGGCATATGTAGTTGTTGGGGTAATGTACTTGAAAGCAGTCGTGCCCCACTTCGTCAATTTTATCAAAATAACCATTATTCATCCTCATTGTTGCCATTAGCCAAAATAGCTTCGCTTCCTCTTCTTTTTTTACAATTTTCGTACGTACGCCCTGGTCATTTGCAGATTAACAAAAAAATGTCTGAAGTTTGAACACGCCACACCGGTGCAAGCTGTTTTTTCTTCCGATTGTTCTCCTCGATTATTCGAAGTGCCTAATTTTCGCATATTCAAATACACACAGCTGAAGGGTGTTCATGTCACATTAGTGATTTTAAATTGTATTCTCGGAGCCATGCACACACACTTCCTAACATTGTTGATTTATTGTCGATGAGTTGTGCAGGTACAGCTGTGAAGTTGTTAATAAGACCCAACACAGACAAGACCCCCCATCGACATAGATTTTTAACTAGAAAATTGTTATGATTACTGTACACCCATATCAGTATACAATAACATGCAAATCTACAGACCACAGGTTCGAGAAACAAGACATTAACTATATTTTGCATACATGCAAGTACGCCCCCGCGAGGTGTGCTATTGGAAGACACGGCGCCTCAATACATGTGAGCAGTG
The DNA here is from genome assembly GCF_977018435.1 of Lepisma saccharinum. NCBI lineage: Eukaryota > Metazoa > Arthropoda > Insecta > Zygentoma > Lepismatidae > Lepisma > Lepisma saccharinum. Next base: position 63,331,992 of record NC_139250.1, on the reverse strand, counting down.
GAGTAAAATTCTTTCTTTTATTTTGATGTCCATGCATTGATCTGAACCCCCTTGTCGAACCAAAACAAAAGCTCCGGTCCCATCTGGAGGCTGTAAAACTGATATGTATGTTTATTCAGGAAAACCATCCATGGACAATACCGTTGCGCCCTCCATGTGCATTTTCCTTGTTGGCTGAACGCGAAGATGCCCGAGACTGCTTTCGAAATTGCTTTCAGCCTCGCATCACGATACAGCCGTTTCTAACATTCTATTACTATTATTATCTAAAACTATTTCATCACACACAATCAAAGGGGTAAAAGGTAACATTTCTCTCCTTCCCTCGCTTTTAGCCATCGTCCAGTGTCCTTCTAGATAGCAGGTGAATCGTGACTAGCAAAAGTATTGAAATCGAAATATGAATTATCCGTTATGGCGCCCCCCCTTTTTTTGCATGCACGCTCGATGACATTGAAATAAGCGGAAACACACCGCTATGCTTAAAAAAAACAACATCCATTGTACAACTGTATAGGTCGAGGTTCATAAGCGTCGTGCATCTCATGCCAGGGACTGCATATCTTGTTTACAGTTTATAGTGGCATCATATTCCTTCACTCGAGAGACTTGCAAGACAGCTCAGATTATAACTCATTACAAGGTCTGTTTTAAGAAAATAATAATAATCGTCAGTCCATATGACAACCCTTCCTATCCGTCATGAATTTTTTATGCTGTTTAACCTAACAGCTGAGGGGGCCGGGCATTCCAAATTTACCTTTGCTAGTGCAATAAATGTCAATGTTTTAAGTTATGCAATAATTTTTGACATTCTATTCATGTCCATTTCCAAAACTAGATTTATATACACAACCAACTCGCTCTTGCGATATATTATCTGTTGTGAAAGGTTCTCGTATGTTCGCGAAACAGGAAATACACGTCATAGCTTCCGTGAATCGAACGCAAGGTTACTGGAGCACGCAAAATACCGTATGCCGAGAATTAAATATTCCAAATGCAGGCATCATGCACATATAGAATAATCGGGCTGAATTTACAGTCTAAAACCACCATGTTCTGGCAGCAAGTATCAAAAACCTGTGGTTATTTCATTATATGAGAGGAGGTGAGTGAAATGGTTGTTGCAAGTTACCTTTTAAACCCAGTGCATGTGTAGGAATATACTGCGTATAAGCTGTCTCACTCTCTCCGTATGTGTGTCAGGTGGTCGTGTCGATCGTTAGTTGTATGTCACAGCTTAACCGTACTAGGTAATATTTTTACATGAGGTAAGTTGGCATACTCTGATAGGGTATATGTTTCAAGCTTCTAGCTGTAGAAGATTGGCTTTAGCATATTTGCAAAGTGTAAGTTTGGCTCGTCGAAAGCAACTCAAACAGTGTTGCCAGCTGTAGGTTATTTTTCTCCGTTATACAATTGCAAGAGGTGAGTTGCTTATACCCTATCTGGAAGGTGTGTCCATGGCTTGTCGTAGGTTAATTTAGTTTGCAATAGATCTTGTGTGTTGGCCCTTACAAGTGATATAGCTGCCTTTCTGCCTTTGAGTCACTTGTAAGGCTATATGTGGGTGGGCGAGTGAGGTTAGTTTAGTTTACGATAGATCGACCAGTCATGCTATGTACTACTTTCTGCTTTTTGAGTTACCTGTAAGACTATATGTGGGTGGATGAGTGAGGTTAGTTTAGTTTACGATAGATCATACTTTGAATTTGCTCACTCTCTCTCTGTCTGTGTGTCAGGTGGTCGTGTCGATCGCTAGTTGTATGTTACAGCTTAACCCGTACTAGGTAATATTAACTGTACTTCAAAAACTAAAATTGTGTGTATCTCATGTCGAACTAGAAACAAAAAAAGTCAAACATTAAGCATGCATGCAGATTAATTAAGCTGTAAGTTCAAAAATTGGCCACCTCTCCCCCTCACAAATCACATTACATACATACATACTTGGCGTTACAAGAGCGCCCTGCCTCCCAAGAGGTTTGGCTAGCACGGAATAGATCAGTATGCTAGAAAAAAATAGAGGGGGAGGTAGAATCGATTTTATTTGCCAGTATTTTCTTGACAGGCCGGAATTGACAAACCGGAAGTCGATTTTCTAAAAGATTAAGATATTTGTCTTAAGACGTTTTCCAAGACGTTGAGAAGCAACTAGTCAGTGTTGCCAACTCCTATTGGTAGGTTAGCTTCGCCTGTAAAAGATCACATGGTGAAATTTTCTTGGGGTGGGTTGGCAACACTGAGCCCCACTTAAGGTTTGTCAACCGGCTAAGTGCCTCTATTCTTGCAATAGATCAGTATGCTAGAAAAAAATAGAGGGGGAGGTGGAATCGATTTTATTTGCCAGTCGTAGTTCTCGTCGAATCCTATCCAACAAACCTAAAATCGTCATCCTAGCTCAATTAGGAGCCAACAAAATCAATGTCTTTGAAAAACGTCTTAAGATATTTGTCTCAAGAAAATTTTCTTGACAGGCCGGAATTGACAAACCGGAAGTCGACTTTCTTAAAGATTAAGATATTTGTCTTCAGACGTGTTCCAAGACGTTGAGAAGCAACTAGTCAGTGTTGCCAACTCCGATTGGTAGGTTAGCTTCGCCTGTTAAAGATCACATGGTGAAATTTTCTTGGGGTGGGTTGGCAACACTGAGCCCCACTTAAGGTTTGTCAACCGGCTAAGTGCCTCTATTCTTGCAATAGATCAGTATGCTAGAAAAAATAGAGGAGGGGGGATTTTAACACTGCACCACCACCACTATTGCCAGTTAGCGTCACCAACTCTTCTTCATCTTACTGCATACTTATCATCTTAGAAGGCTACAAAATATTACGCCGTCAACTCCTATTTGTAGATTAGCCTCTAGAAGCCGGAATTAACAAACCGGAAATCGACTTCGTTAAAAATTAAGATATTTGTCTTAAATCGTTTTCCAAGACGCTGAGAAGCAACTAGTCAGTGTTGCCAACTCCTACTTGTAGGTTAGCTTCGCCTGTAAAAGATTACATGGTGAAATTTTCTTGGGGTGGGCTGGCAACACTCCGAGCGCACCACTTTCGCGTTTGCCTTACGATATTGTTCCGTTAAGGTTGCAAAAAACGCACCACTTTCTGGCGTAGAACTGACTTTTTATCCCTACTTACCCACCGCTCCCAGAGCAGCCAGGATGGCTGAGATGCTGAATACGAAACCTTTCTGTTGTTTTCGCGAACGATGCAACCTTCTTAACTGAGGGGTACTGAGCAGCAATTTCATTACGTGGCCCTTCACCAGGCAGGTACGTTTCTTCTCCCTCTGTTTCTTGGTGAGCAATCAATCAAGAGCTCCGAGAGACTTGAGGTTCGCGTATGGTACCTGGTAGACGACAACCTTGGGTTTCATAGTGGTTATGTCATGGGATGCGAGGAAGAAAGTTCGCGCCTTAGACAATGCGATGAGATGTGTGATGATGCTGTCTGTTTCCGCGTTTGACTCATACCAATCGTCCGTATATCGTCTCCTCCCCTCCCTCGCCTCATGAAGTTCGTCCATCCTATCGGCCAATTTTTCGTCTTGGGCCAAAAGAGGGCATCGGGATTCTGTAAGTTTCTCATATTGCGAAGATGGTCCATAAGAATCATCTTCCACGGTGGACGAAATTCTGGCGATATTTTACTTAAATCGACGAGCATCGTGACATCCTCACTTCCGGTGAATGTGTACATAAATATTTTATGTATTAGTTTGAGAGGTAGGTCGGTTATACAGGTTGCCATTTTCACGGGGTGTTATTTATTTACAGTCCCCACCCCAAGTTTCGTTTTGTGTTCATACCGATGGTCGTACCTAACGCAGCAACCCGTTCACCCTGCGAGGCGTCTCTTCTGACGAGTCTCCGAAAACCGTGTGCCCAACTTCCTGTCGGCATCGTGAAGTGCATCGAGATGTGTGTGTGTGTTGTATGCAATGTCGTGATCCTTGAATGTAGCATCCAGCGGATTCACATCCTTGTCTCCTCTCTCCAGTCGCTGTTTGGTACCGGGCCCGCAGTACTGGTAACCTGGGAGGTGCATCTCGAAGTGCAGCTTGTTGATGATGTCGTTCACGAGACCTCGACCCCCGGCCACGTTCCAAAATTTTGGAGGCAGGGTGTTGACGATCTTTATGAAGTACCCTATGCCTTTGCTGTCGTTTACAATGAAGTTGGCGAGCTTGGAGCTGATCATATCCACGATGTCCACCTTCTTGTTGTGGAAAATACGGTTTCCTTCATTCTCTTCGCCAGCGATGACCAGCAAACAGTCCACAAGCTCTCTCACCTCGTTAATCCATACAAACTGCTCGGGCAGGGTGTTGTAGTGTTTGACGCCGCTGCCCGTTTTAACCTGGTTCCATATTGGCTTGATGAGGTTCTTGTACTTTTCGTCACTTCTGGATTTAACGTGATTCTGAGTGGCGTCGTTGTTTTGGTACAGGGCATCCGTCATGATCAAAATTTCCGTGTAACTTTGATAATCCTCGTTCGTGTAATCTTTGGGTTGCTTTTTGGTGATGAGCTCCCACAGTCCCACTGTGCCGGGATACCTCGACCACCTGTTCTTCTCGCCCAAATTGACTTTCACATCGTCACCCTTGAACATGACTTTCGATTATTCCGATCTTCCAAACTACGCCCTCGTTTAGTTCCATGGTCGGGTACATTCCGAACACCTCGTCCTTTTCGAATTTCCCGGTGCTTAAGTAATCCCTCGCCAACGGACCCAGCTCAACTAGTTTGTCCGAGAAGGTGCTGACGTTTCGGCGTCGGTGCGAGTTCGACCGGAGTAGTGTGAATGCTGGATATCGGTGTGGGTACAGCATAATTTCGAGCAGTGAGCAGTACGAGCTCGTTGATCAAGTCTTTGTTTTGCTCGGTGACATCTTTGATTTCTTTACCGAGTCCGCTGATAGCATCGATAATAGGTTGGTCCTGGAGCTTTTTTCTCTTCGTAAATTCCATGATTCTCGGATTTCCAACCCTTGAAGCGTTTCGCCAGGTAGTCACGCAGCTTCAGGTTGTCGTCTCCGAGTTTGCATTTCGTCATTGTTTGGATGTTATGTTATTTTATATAACGTTGCAACGTTTGTTAAGGCGTTGATTTTGTTCCTGTATTTTCCGTCGTTCGGTTTCTTCGTCATGTCGATTGTCACAAATCCAAAATCGTCCCGGTTCAAGCACGACGCGCCGCATTTTGAAAATTCGTTGTAGCTCAAATCTCCGCCCACGTTTGGGAATCTTGGAGAAGGTCTGCGCAAAGTAGAAGCAGTCCGTTCCTCTGTGGCGACCCTGGATGAAGAAGTTGCGAATCTCGTTCTTGTTTTCTAGGATCACGTCGTCGAAGACCACCAACGAGTTAACGAGGCACCGGTCCAGCGGTATCATTCAGAAGCGAACGTGGCTATGCCCAGTCCTCAGTACAGTTTCGCTAGCACCCGGTATTTGGGTTGCTCTAAACGTTTGGAGAAAATGTACAGGTGTCTGTTCATCCAATCCAACAGCAAATATTGTCGGGTAGCAGCTCGCCGTTTTTCCTTGTCTGTCGTTCCGAGTCGGGTAGTTGTTCCTTCCGTCTGATGAAAGTGTAGCCGTTTGCCAGTTTGCCGGTAGATCAAGTCGAATGCTTTCGTGACGCACACCCCCGTCTTGGCTTGTAAGGATACAATTTCTAAATGTTACCGGCGTGTTCGTACGTCCAATGCCCTCGAACATTCGGAACGCTGTGAATTCTGACAATCTGCACGGAGAACAAATGACGCTTGTCTGAATCGTTCAATCTGCTCAGCACCGGTTCCAGGTGTTCCTCGATGGTGCGAACAACCTCGTCGTAGCTGGGTATGATCCTCACGTCGACGTACAGCTGATTGAATTTCTCTTTCAATTCATGAAACTTTGTACCGAACTTGGCCAAGGCAGATTCCTGGTTCGCTTCGACGGCTCCGATCTGGAGCTTGACGTTTACGACGATTTGCTGCAAGCTTTCCACCAGCCTCAACTACGAAGTTTGGGTTGCGAGGTTGTGCACTTGGGTCCTGATCTCAGCAAACAGCACGTGGAGGTCGGCGACGTTCTGGTTGGTGGGCAAAGCAGCAACCGTGTCCCGAAGTTGCACGATTTCAGCTTGGATGTCGGATTTGAGTATTCGGTTCACGCCCGCTTTACAGCTTTCAGCTCCTGCGACGTTGGCATGGTAGCCATCGTATTTTCAAGAAACTCCAGAGCCTTTTTAACGGCATCCAGTTTGGTGGCATTCGCCACAGTGCGCGTGGCATCTTGAAGTTGTGCCACGTCATCCTGGGTAGGCGTCGTTTCCAACTAGTTCTGTATGTTGTCTATCAGGTGGTTGAAATGTGAAAGTTCGGATTCGGTGTTCAGATTTTAAAACTTGGAGATCTGCTGTTGAACGGTGGGCAGTGTTTCGGCGATGCCGTACATTTTCGATTCCAGATCTTCCTGGACGTTTGAGAGGTCGCTTTTCATGTTTACTAAGGTATAATCGATGTGGGCTACGGTTCCATGAATATTCCCGAAATCATGGTAAGTTTGGAGCTGGAGTTTGATGTTGGCTACGCTTCGAGTGATGGCGTTCATTTCGCCGAACAAAGGCAGGTTGTCTATGAAGCTTTCCAGCGTTCGGAGTTTGGCTTGGACCTCGGCGATGATGACGTGCAATGCATCTGTTTGAAATTCCATCTTGATGTTTTCCAGTGCGGGAATTTTAAAAGAACTGAAACTCCTTGTGTACATCCGCGTAATCATCTTGAATTTTGATACTCTGAACGACGAATTTCAGTTCAATCTGGATGCTGCTTGTTTGATCCTCTAATCGCTGTTTCAGTTGTTCCACGTCGTTGGTCCACGCCTTGAGTTCGTTGCCAACGCTCACCTCCAAGTTTCCAAGGTTGTCGAAAGACGCGAGATCGGTGTACTTTTGCATCACCGTCGATTTTGAGAATGGGGTCCAGGCAGTGACACTACAGGCTGGCTATCTCGGTCTGGAGGCTGGAGTTGAGCGTGGGCTGCAGGGCGTTCAGGTCGTTCCGCAACGTCTTCACCCTGACGTCGAACATGAGAAGCTCGTCGCTGTGATCGTCGCGTTTTGTGTAATCGAAGATGTCGTTAGGCTTTGCTACTATGCTTACTTATTATAGGATAGGTGGTTCGCAACTCGATGAAGTGAAGGATGAGTTTGTCGTAATCACGTAGAAGCTCGTTATACAAGCAAACGTCAGCAGACACATATTACGTGGTGGCGCTGTCCATCCGATCATGCTTGATGCGATAAATATTCTTGCAAACGAAACCTTGACATCACCCACATTCTCCGGATTCACAATTATCTGAAGTTTGCCGCTGATCGGAATTTTGTGAAAATTGAAGTTGTTGTTGAAGACGTAGAATGTCTTGCCAACGTCGTCATCGTATTTCGTCTAAATGCTGTTGAAGTGAATGATTAACAGGCCACTTAGTTTGAACAACATGGACGGCAACAGTCGAAGCTTGGCGATGCAGCCTGACTCAGTGCTTCCTTGACAGTTTGCTTCCTGAACCCGAACAAGTTCATAGGCATGGTTATTTTTATGCACGGAAGTTGAAACACTACGACAGTAAGTTTGCAACACTGTGGTTGGAAGTGCATGCAGATTTTCGCCAACTGCTAAACATCTGATAATTTAGAGAGAAGCCACATCGCAATAATGTTAGATGCCATCCATTTTAGGTTAGATTGGGTCGTAGGCACCAACAATTCGGTAACATGAGCAGGCAGGTTGACAGGTAAAAGTAGTTCAAGTCATAAAAGAGGAAGATTCCATCCATTTAGGTTAGATAGAATCATAATAGAGTACGACGTTAGTTTAGATTATGGTATGAAACAGTACAAAAGTCGTCAACACTAATTCGTAAAAAGCTACAAGTTGGCAAAACTGCCAGTGAGGTTAACATACACCGTAACCAGCTGTGGGCCCTCAAAAATACATCGTAATCGGATACTAGTTGGTAACACTGCCAGTGAGGTTAACATACATCGTAAACAGCTGTGAGCCCCCAAAATATACATCGTAAACAGCTATAAGTAGGGGGGGGAAAGAGAGTTCACCAACCGAAAATGGCGCTCGGTGGCGCTCGCAGTGTTGCCAACGTCTTACTCGAAAAAATTACCAAGGTTTTTATCTTGGTCTAACCTAATTTAAAGCAAGGAGCTGGCAATACTGCGAGTCTCACCGAGCGCCATTTTCTCGCAGTGTTGCCAACTTGGACGAGGCGTAGCTTTTTACGGTGTATGTTAATGGTTTGCTCTCGTAAGGCATGAGCCTTATTTTCTCACAGTGTTGCCAACTTAGGGGCGAGGCGTAGCTTTTTACGGTGTATGTTAACGGTTTGCTCTCGTAAGGCATGAGCCTTATTTTCTCGCAGTGTTGCCAACATCTTACTCGAAAAAATCACCAAGGTTTTTTTTGGGTCTAACCTAACCTCAAGCAAGGAGCTGGCAACGCTGCTTGAGGTCTGCCTTGCAGTGTTGCCAACATCTTACTTGAAAAGTTACCAAGGTTTTTATTTGGTTTAACCTAACTTAAAGAGTAGAGCAGCCAAGCCGGTTCACAAACCGAAAATGAGGCTTGGTGAGGCTCGCAGTGTTAGCAACTTCTTACTCGAAAAAAATTACTAAGGTTGTTTTTGGGTATAACCTAACCTCAAGCAAGAAGCTGGCAACACTGCTTGAGGCTTGCCTTGCAGTGTTGCCAACTCCTCACTCGAAAAATTACCAAGGTTGTTTTTGGGTTTAATGTAACCTAAAACAAGGAACTGACAATACTACTTAAGGCTTGTTCTACAATATTACCAACTCCTCACTCGAAAAATCACCAAGGTTTTTGTTTTTGGGTCTAACCTAACCTCAAGCAAGAAGCTGGCAATACTGCTTGAGGCTTGTCTTAATGGTTTGCTCTTGTAAGGCCGCGTCCGAATCGGCAGCAGATGCCACCTAAAGCATTGTTCCATCCGGGGACTTAGCCAACCTCTGTTGTTCGAATTCGCGGCAGACGTGGAGTCGGAGGGGAGAGCAGAAAGGTGCGACAGATGCACGCTTGAACTCGCTGTGACGCTGCGCTTAGCAGCCATATTCTAATTTTTATTTTGTACAGACAATATTTACTGATTAGAGGATGTAAAACTTAGTTATATTTTAATATTTTATCGATAATACTCAATGTAGAAAAATTATAAATGATGAAATAGCGTGTTATATTTTTAATATGAGTAGTAAATAGGTGGAAATTATTGTGATGTTTGTTTGGCGTCTGTCTTCTGCTTTCGTGCGATGTGCCTGCGCCCCCAGAGCGCGGTGGGTGAAGTTCGGGCTGACACCTGGCGGGAAAAGTGACAGGCGTACTACAAGGGGACATGCAGATTCGGACGACTTGGACGTGACTTCGAGTGCATGCGAGAGCAACGGGAGAGAACGGGACGGAGCGCTTGCCAATCCGGACACGGCCTAAGGCATGAGCCTTATTTTCTCGCAGTGTTGCCAACATCTTACTCGAAAAAATTACCAAGGTTTTTGTCTTGGTATAACCTAACCTAAAGCAAGGAGCTAGCAACACTGCTTGAGGCTTGTTTTGCAGTGTTGCCAACATCTTACTCGAAAAATCACCAAGGTTTTTTATTTGGTCTAACCTAATCTAAAACAAGAAACTGGCAACACTGCTTGAGACTTGTTCTGCAGTATTGCCAATATTTTACTTGAAAAGTCACCAAGGGGTTTTTTATTTTGGTCTAACCTAACCTAAAGCATGGAACTGGCAATACTGCTTGAGGCCTTACAGTGCATAAAGCAATTTGCCAACCTACTGACACTTTTACCATAGCTTTTTACAAAAAGAGAGAGAGAGGGAAGAGTTAAACAACCGACAGTGTTGCCAACACCTACCTACAGCTTTTTTTACTTGGCAAGGGTTTAGCTAATTTATACACTGGCGCAACATACACACACTGGGCAATAGAGCCGACAACAAACACACACAGCCGTAAAAGAGAGAGATGGATGGATGGCAACACAGTATGTGTGTGCGTGTATAATATGTAGTATTATTAACTAGAGTGTGTTGGCAACCCACCTGCAACTAAAAAAGATACCAATATTGCTGTAAGATGAAGAGAGAGACTAAGCTGGCAATAGTGGTGAGCGAATATGTATTATTTCCAAGTTCTGGGTGCCAATGTATATCGCGATTTTTGCAAACCTCTCTCGCGGGAACGATGTGCTGCACATGCACACACACGCACGTACTTATTTTTATTTCTGTATTGTGACGCAAACAAACAAATAAATAATTGTTGTTTTTAGGATTCCTGGCCCCTATAACCTCGCCAGGGTGTGTGGTGCCCAACCAAAAAAAAATAAAAGGTTTTCTAATAGTATTGAGGACAGAGTTGGCAACACTGTGGGCTCTTACTGTAGCTTTTTATGAAGGGGGTCTATTGCCCTCTGTTTACATCTGGCAACACTGCCGTAGATTTTCTGACAGTGTTGTTAACCTACTGGGTTTTTTACTGTAAATTTTCATCAAAGGGCCTGAGGGGTCCATGTATTTTTTATGTCTGGCAACACTGTTGGGGGCCTAGTGTTGGCGACCTGTGAGCTCTTACTGTAGCTTTTTATGAGGGGGGACCTATTGTTTTTTTTTATATTTGGCAATTTTATTGGATGTTTTTTTTGAGGCTTGGGTTTTGCCAACCCATCTGAAGAAAATTCCACTATATGATTTTTTACTGGCTAAGCTAACCTACAAATAGGAATTGGCAGCACTGACGAGGCTTGAATTATTATTTGAGGCTCGAATTATTATTTGACGCTCGAATTATTATTTGAGGCTTGAAATTAATATTTGATGCTTGTTGGTATTACCAACCCACTTCACAAAAATTCTACTATATGATTTTTCACTGGCTAAGCTAACCTACAAATAGGAATTGGCAATACTGACTTATAAACCCACTGGGTCCTCTTGGCATGTTTTTTCATGATGTGTTGCTAGGCTATTGGGTATTTTGGTGTATACAATGTATATATTTTGAGGAGGGGGGTTATGGTTTTTTATGCTGTACGAATACTGGGAGCTTGACAGTGACAACTAACAGAGTAGGTAAACCTACATCCAGGAACTGGCAACACTAGTTTCTGACAGTGAATTTGAAATAAAATATTAAACAAAATACATGAGTAAGTACTGTGGGTACAAATAGTACCAGTGTTGTGCCCCCAACTCTAACTGGGCAACTGGGGGAAATAATTGTACAACAATTTGTACCTAATTGTACAATACTTGTACCTAATTGTACAACATACATATACACAGACATAAAAGAGAGAGCCTTCTCACAACTTACTTCATGTACAATTTATATGATTTTACAACTGTGAAAAGAAAGCATATGTGTTCTGTATGCACATATTTATTCTTATTTTTCGAAGTTGAATGCAAGCACATGTTTTTTATGTTCTCGTAATACTAATCTTCCTCCACTGATTTTAAATTGCTTCCATCCGCTTTTTTTTCTGTGTTATTTCTGTATGCACGCAATATTTGCTTTCATAATGCCACGGGGGGGCGAAAAAACATGCATACTTCTGTTTTTTTTTACATGTATGTATGTATGTATGTAATGCGATTTGTGTGGGAGCCAAAATTTTGAACTTATGGCTTAATTAATCTGCATGAATGCTTAATGTTTGATTTTTTTTATTTCTAGTTCGACATGAGATATACACAATTTTTATTTTTTTTGAAGTACAGTTAATATTACCTAGTTCAGGTTAAGCTGTAACATACAACTAGCGATCGACACGACCACCTGACACACAGACAGAGAGAGTGTGAGCAAATTCAAAGTGTGATCTATTGTGAACTAAACTAACCTCACTCACCCACCCACATATAGTTTTACAGGTAATTCAAAAAGCAGAAAGTAGTACATAGCATGACAGGTTGATCTATCGTAAACTAAACTAACCTCACTTGCCCCACTCACATATAGCCTTACAGGTGACTCAAAGGCAGAAAGGCAGCTATATCACTTGTAAGGGGCAACACACAAGATCTATTGCAAACTAAAATTAACCTACGACATAAGCCATGGACACATTTTCCAGATAGGGTATAAGCAACTCACCTCTTGCAATTGTATAACGGGGAAAATTAACCTACAGCTGGCAACACTGTTTGAGTTGCTTTCGACGAGGCAAACTTATATTTTGCAAATAGGCTAAAGCTAATCTTCTACAGCTAGAAGCTTGAAACATATACCCTCGCAGATTATGCTAACTTACCTCATGTAAAAATATTACCTAGTATGGTTAAGCTGTGACATACAACTAACGATCGACACGACCACCTGACACACATATGGAGAGAGTGAGACAGCTTATATGCAATATATTCCTACACATGTACTGGGTTTAAAAGGTAACTTGCAACAACTATTTCACTCACCCTCCTATCAAAATCTTCTAACCACATGTTTTTGATACTTGCTGCCAGAACATGGTGGTTTTAGACTGTAAATTCAACCTGATTATTCTATTTGTGCATGATGCCTGCATTTGGAATATTTTATTCTTGGCATACGGTATTTTGCGTGCTCCAGTAATCTTACGCTCGATTTACGGAAGCTATGACGTGTATTTCCTGTTTTGCGAACATGCGAGAATTTTTCACAATAGATAATATATTGCAAGAGCGAGTTGTTTGTGTATATAAATCTAGTTTTGGAAATGGTCGTGAATATAATATCAAAAATTATTGCATAACTTAAAAACATTGATATTTATTGCACTAGCAAAGGTAAATGTGGAATGCCCTGGCCCCTCAGCTGTTAGGTTAAACACCATAAAAATTTTATTACTGATAGCAAGCATTTTCATATCGACAAAACAGATCTAGTAATGAGCTGTCTTGTAAGTCTCCCGAGTGAAGGAATATGATGCCACTATAAACTGTAAACAAGATATGCAGTCCCTCGCATGAGATGTACGAGGCTTATGAACCTCGACCTATAGAGTTGTACAATGGATGTTTTTTTTTTTTTTAAGTATAGCGGTGTGTTTTTGCTTATTTTAATGTTATTGAGCAGACATGTAAAGAAGGGGAGAGAAAAAAAGAGGAGGAGGGGTTATAACGGATAATTCATATTTTGATTTTAATACTTTTGCTAGTCATGATTCACCTGCTATCTAGAAGGACACTGGATGATGGCTAAAAGCGAGTGAAGGAGAGAAATGTTATTTTTTTTATTTTTTTGATTGTGTGTGATGAAATAGTTTTAGATAATAATAGTAGGCTAATAGAATTGTAGAAAACGGCTGTATCGTGATGCGAGGCTGAAAGCAATTTCGAAAGCAGTCTCGGGCATCTTCGCGTTCATCTAACAAGGAAAATGCACATGGAGGGTGTAACGGTATTGTCCATGGATGGTTTTTCTGAATAAACATACATATCGGTTTTTGCAGTCTCCAGATGGGACCGGAGTTTTTGTTTTGGTTGGACAAGGGGGTTCAGATAAATGCATGGACATCAAAATAAAAGAAAAAAAATTTACTCCACTGCTCACATGTATTGAGTCTTCCAATAACACACCGAGCGGGGGCGTACCTACATGTATGCAAAATATAGTTAATGTCTTATTTCTCGAACCTGTGGTCTGTAGATTTGCTTTTCTTGGCAACAGAAACAGAAAAAATGGCACCATGTTATTGTATACTGATATGGGTGTACTGTAATCATAACAATTTTTCTAGTTAAAAATCTATGTCGAAAAGCAATGTTGGGCGACTTGTCTGTGTTGGGTCTTATTAACAACTTCACAACTGTACCTGCACAACTTATCGACTACAAGGCAACAATGTTAGGAAATGTGTGCATGGCTCTGAGAATACAATTTAAAATTACTAATGTGGCATGAACCCCCTCCACTTGTGTGTATTTGAATATGCGAAAATTAGACACTTTGAATAATCGATGAGAATAATCATAAAAACAGGTTGCACCTGTATGATGTGTTTAAACTTCAGACGATTTTTGTTAATCTACAAAAGCCAAGTGCAAACGGAGATCACTACGAAAATTGGGAAAAAAAAGAAGCGAGGCTATTTTGGCTAATGGTAACGATGAGGATGAATAATGGTTGTTTTGATAAAATTGACGAAGTCAATATGCCTAGCCTAAAATAAAATTTAACAATTAATGTTAAACATTTGCTACTCTGAAATGGCGACGGCTATTATCATAACATCACTTGTTTCTAACTTGTCCATATTGACCCTCTCTCTACCCCTCCATAAATTCGATTCGAAAGGCACAATTATTCCAGTTCTTGAATAAGACTTGCATATGCCCTCAGAAAAAACAAGAGAAGAAATAAATAAATCAAGTCATGTATATTCTTCACCCCCGAATTTTCTTCCACAATACTGCACGAAGCCTTGAGTTTTGGATATTGTTGTTGTGCGACAGGATAGGATAGATGAACCGTATGTTTACCGAGGACCAGATGTAATCAAACATTTTTTTTGAAAAAATAGTTGAAGAGGTTGAGACTATTGGTAGTCTCTTACACGAATCGAAACCAAATGCTCCTATTATCCAGCGATGAACTTCAATCTCACAATAATATTGAAACGTGTCTGGTGTGCGATCAAAGGTTTCACCGACGAGAACCGAAAAGTAATTTCATCATAATTATTTCACCGGAAACTACATCGGTGGAATCAGTAACATAATGTATTCATGTATGTGTTTGACAATCATATATCACTTACTAGAACAATTTTCATATTGTTTTCACTACGTGAGATGATATTTTATTTATATTTACGATAAAATAGAGGTTTGGGTGTAATAACAGTTTTTATTAATTAATTTAGAGATGTATTTTTTATTTGTTGAGTTAATGATTAGGTTAATTTGTTATTTCTTGCGAAAAAAAAGAGGGAACCACAGCTGAAAGAAAATACACAACTTGTATTATTGAGGTCAAGAGTTTGTTTTAACATCACTTTTTTGCACACATAGGCTAATCACGACTCGGGATATGTTTAAAATGGAATCTGAAATATTGATTATGCGACCTGACTGGAACTCGAAATAGGACACACTGATTACAAGACGTCGATATATTACCACTTGGCAAGAAATTGTAGTGTTTCAATTCACACACACATACTCACAATTTAAAACATCTAAACTGATCGCAGGCCCAACTGGTGGCTGGCATACACAACTATCCATCCACCAGTCGTCTTCTGGGGCGTGTGTTTTGATGAGTGTCAACAACCTCTATTGTGAAGTAAAATCTGTAGGGGTAACATCACTCTCCAATTACAATGTTGGCAAACTTTCCAACTTCATCGTGAACGACGACAAAGGTATCGGCTACCTGATCAAAATTATCAACATGCTGCCTCCGAGATTCTGGAACGTTGCCGAAGAAAAGGGACTCGTGAACGACATCATCAACAAGTTACCTTTCGAGATGCATTTACCTGGCTACCAATACTGCGGACCGGGTACCAAACTCGAGAAAAGATTGGAGAGAGGAGACAAGGGTGTGAATCCGTTGGACACACCATGCAAAAATCACGATATTGCTTACAACACGCACACGAATTTGGATGCACGTCACGAAGCAGACAAGAAATTGGAGCATGCCGCTTTTAGGAGGGTCATGAGCAGAGACGTTTCTTTGGGAGAAAAAGTTGTAGCATTGGGCACCACCATCGCCATGAACACGAAACAAAAATTTGGATGGGGAATCCTACCTAGAGTTATTTTTAACTGGCAACGAGGTGATCTTAGTCAGCACGACGAACCCTCAGCTGTTATAGAAGATATCTGAAACCAGCTTACACCAGTCACTCATAGCCCCTCCAATTTTCTCACGATGGTGGGTTGCTACCGGCCCTATACGTAGGCCGAATAAATTCCGACCAGAGCCGGATTCGAACCTATGCCGTCTCGCAGCGAACAATCTCAAGACGAGTGAACGTCGTAACTCGCTCAGCTACGGAGGAGGACTCTTTTTCTCTACTTTTTCTCTAATTTTCATCATTATTGTTAAAATTAATCCAAGAAAAAATATATATTTTGTGTTGACATGGGAAATATGCAATAAAAAATGTATGATCAATAGTTAAGGTCAAAATCTGAATAAACAGTGAGGGTGATACACGCAAGCTTCCAGGCATGTGATTTGCACAGAATTAAATATAAAATGAGAGATGGAAGGTTTTTGTTACTATTAGAATTTAAGGACGGAAAATATGTACAGCGAATGAATACTATGTTTGACTAATCGTGAAGATGAGTATTACAGTACGTTTTTATTGTTCTTATATAAACGTTGAAACGTTTAAGAACGTATAAGAACGTTTACCGAAACGTTTCAATATTGAAACGTTTCGGTAAACGTTCTTATACGTTCTTAAACGTTTCAACGTTTATATAAGAACAATAAAAACGTACTGTAATACTCATCTTCACGATTAGTCAAACATAGTATTCATTCGCTGTACATATTTTCCGTCCTTAAATTCTAATAGTAACAAAAACCTTCCATCTCTCATTTTATATTTAATTCTGTGCAAATCACATGCCTGGAAGCTTGCGTGTATCACCCTCACTGTTTATTCAGATTTTGACCTTAACTATTGATCATACATTTTTTATTGCATATTTCCCATGTCAACACAAAATATATATTTTTTCTTGGATTAATTTTAACAATAATGATGAAAATTAGAGAAAAAGTAGAGAAAAAGAGTCCTCCTCCGTAGCTGAGCGAGTTACGACGTTCACTCGTCTTGAGATTGTTCGCTGCGAGACGGCATAGGTTCGAATCCGGCTCTGGTCGGAATTTATTCGGCCTACGTATAGGGCCGGTAGCAACCCACCATCGTGAGAAAATTGGAGGGGCTATGAGTGACTGGTGTAAGCTGGTTTCAGATATCTTCTATAACAGCTGAGGGTTCGTCGTGCTGACTAAGATCACCTCGTTGCCAGTTAAAAATAACTCTAGGTAGGATTCCCCATCCAAATTTTTGTTTCGTGTTCATGGCGATGGTGGTGCCCAATGCTACAACTTTTTCTCCCAAAAAAACGTCTCTGCTCATGACCCTCCTAAAAGCGGCATGCTCCAATTTCTTGTCTGCTTCGTGACGTGCATCCAAATTCGTGTGCGTGTTGTAAGCAATATCGTGATTTTTGCATGGTGTGTCCAACGGATTCACACCCTTGTCTCCTCTCTCCAATCTTTTCTCGAGTTTGGTACCCGGTCCGCAGTATTGGTAGCCAGGTAAATGCATCTCGAAAGGTAACTTGTTGATGATGTCGTTCACGAGTCCCTTTTCTTCGGCAACATTCCAGAATCTCGGAGGCAGCATGTTGATAATTTTGATCAGGTAGCCGATACCTTTGTCGTCGTTCACGATGAAGTTGGAAAGTTTGCCAACATTGTAATTGGAGAGTGATGTTACCCCTACAGATTTTACTTCACAATAGAGGTTGTTGACACTCATCAAAACACACGCCCCAGAAGACGACTGGTGGATGGATAGTTGTGTATGCCAGCCACCAGTTGGGCCTGCGATCAGTTTAGATGTTTTAAATTGTGAGTATGTGTGTGTGAATTGAAACACTACAATTTCTTGCCAAGTGGTAATATATCGACGTCTTGTAATCAGTGTGTCCTATTTCGAGTTCCAGTCAGGTCGCATA
This sequence comes from Lepisma saccharinum, assembly GCF_977018435.1. Lineage (NCBI taxonomy): Eukaryota > Metazoa > Arthropoda > Insecta > Zygentoma > Lepismatidae > Lepisma > Lepisma saccharinum. The sequence goes on along the minus strand of NC_139250.1, from coordinate 63,314,205 downwards.
ATCAATATTTCAGATTCCATTTTAAACATATCCCGAGTCGTGATTAGCCTATGTGTGCAAAAAAGTGATGTTAAAACAAACTCTTGACCTCAATAATACAAGTTGTGTATTTTCTTTCAGCTGTGGTTCCCTCTTTTTTTTCGCAAGAAATAACAAATTAACCTAATCATTAACTCAACAAATAAAAAATACATCTCTAAATTAATTAATAAAAACTGTTATTACACCCAAACCTCTATTTTATCGTAAATATAAATAAAATATCATCTCACGTAGTGAAAACAATATGAAAATTGTTCTAGTAAGTGATATATGATTGTCAAACACATACATGAATACATTATGTTACTGATTCCACCGATGTAGTTTCCGGTGAAATAATTATGATGAAATTACTTTTCGGTTCTCGTCGGTGAAACCTTTGATCGCACACCAGACACGTTTCAATATTATTGTGAGATTGAAGTTCATCGCTGGATAATAGGAGCATTTGGTTTCGATTCGTGTAAGAGACTACCAATAGTCTCAACCTCTTCAACTATTTTTTCAAAAAAAATGTTTGATTACATCTGGTCCTCGGTAAACATACGGTTCATCTATCCTATCCTGTCGCACAACAACAATATCCAAAACTCAAGGCTTCGTGCAGTATTGTGGAAGAAAATTCGGGGGTGAAGAATATACATGACTTGATTTATTTATTTCTTCTCTTGTTTTTTCTGAGGGCATATGCAAGTCTTATTCAAGAACTGGAATAATTGTGCCTTTCGAATCGAATTTATGGAGGGGTAGAGAGAGGGTCAATATGGACAAGTTAGAAACAAGTGATGTTATGATAATAGCCGTCGCCATTTCAGAGTAGCAAATGTTTAACATTAATTGTTAAATTTTATTTTAGGCTAGGCATATTGACTTCGTCAATTTTATCAAAACAACCATTATTCATCCTCATCGTTACCATTAGCCAAAATAGCCTCGCTTCTTTTTTTTCCCAATTTTCGTAGTGATCTCCGTTTGCACTTGGCTTTTGTAGATTAACAAAAATCGTCTGAAGTTTAAACACATCATACAGGTGCAACCTGTTTTTATGATTATTCTCATCGATTATTCAAAGTGTCTAATTTTCGCATATTCAAATACACACAAGTGGAGGGGGTTCATGCCACATTAGTAATTTTAAATTGTATTCTCAGAGCCATGCACACATTTCCTAACATTGTTGCCTTGTAGTCGATAAGTTGTGCAGGTACAGTTGTGAAGTTGTTAATAAGACCCAACACAGACAAGTCGCCCAACATTGCTTTTCGACATAGATTTTTAACTAGAAAAATTGTTATGATTACAGTACACCCATATCAGTATACAATAACATGGTGCCATTTTTTCTGTTTCTGTTGCCAAGAAAAGCAAATCTACAGACCACAGGTTCGAGAAATAAGACATTAACTATATTTTGCATACATGTAGGTACGCCCCCGCTCGGTGTGTTATTGGAAGACTCAATACATGTGAGCAGTGGAGTAAATTTTTTTTCTTTTATTTTGATGTCCATGCATTTATCTGAACCCCCTTGTCCAACCAAAACAAAAACTCCGGTCCCATCTGGAGACTGCAAAAACCGATATGTATGTTTATTCAGAAAAACCATCCATGGACAATACCGTTACACCCTCCATGTGCATTTTCCTTGTTAGATGAACGCGAAGATGCCCGAGACTGCTTTCGAAATTGCTTTCAGCCTCGCATCACGATACAGCCGTTTTCTACAATTCTATTAGCCTACTATTATTATCTAAAACTATTTCATCACACACAATCAAAAAAATAAAAAAAATAACATTTCTCTCCTTCACTCGCTTTTAGCCATCATCCAGTGTCCTTCTAGATAGCAGGTGAATCATGACTAGCAAAAGTATTAAAATCAAAATATGAATTATCCGTTATAACCCCTCCTCCTCTTTTTTTCTCTCCCCTTCTTTACATGTCTGCTCAATAACATTAAAATAAGCAAAAACACACCGCTATACTTAAAAAAAAAAAAAACATCCATTGTACAACTCTATAGGTCGAGGTTCATAAGCCTCGTACATCTCATGCGAGGGACTGCATATCTTGTTTACAGTTTATAGTGGCATCATATTCCTTCACTCGGGAGACTTGCAAGACAGCTCATTACTAGATCTGTTTTGTCGATATGAAAATGCTTGCTATCAGTAATAAAATTTTTATGGTGTTTAACCTAACAGCTGAGGGGCCAGGGCATTCCACATTTACCTTTGCTAGTGCAATAAATATCAATGTTTTTAAGTTATGCAATAATTTTTGACATTATATTCACGACCATTTCCAAAACTAGATTTATATACACAAACAACTCGCTCTTGCAATATATTATCTATTGTGAAAAATTCTCGCATGTTCGCAAAACAGGAAATACACGTCATAGCTTCCGTAAATCGAGCGTAAGATTACTGGAGCACGCAAAATACCGTATGCCAAGAATAAAATATTCCAAATGCAGGCATCATGCACAAATAGAATAATCAGGTTGAATTTACAGTCTAAAACCACCATGTTCTGGCAGCAAGTATCAAAAACATGTGGTTAGAAGATTTTGATAGGAGGGTGAGTGAAATAGTTGTTGCAAGTTACCTTTTAAACCCAGTACATGTGTAGGAATATATTGCATATAAGCTGTCTCACTCTCTCCATATGTGTGTCAGGTGGTCGTGTCGATCGTTAGTTGTATGTCACAGCTTAACCATACTAGGTAATATTTTTACATGAGGTAAGTTAGCATAATCTGCGAGGGTATATGTTTCAAGCTTCTAGCTGTAGAAGATTAGCTTTAGCCTATTTGCAAAATATAAGTTTGCCTCGTCGAAAGCAACTCAAACAGTGTTGCCAGCTGTAGGTTAATTTTCCCCGTTATACAATTGCAAGAGGTGAGTTGCTTATACCCTATCTGGAAAATGTGTCCATGGCTTATGTCGTAGGTTAATTTTAGTTTGCAATAGATCTTGTGTGTTGCCCCTTACAAGTGATATAGCTGCCTTTCTGCCTTTGAGTCACCTGTAAGGCTATATGTGAGTGGGGCAAGTGAGGTTAGTTTAGTTTACGATAGATCAACCTGTCATGCTATGTACTACTTTCTGCTTTTTGAATTACCTGTAAAACTATATGTGGGTGGGTGAGTGAGGTTAGTTTAGTTCACAATAGATCACACTTTGAATTTGCTCACACTCTCTCTGTCTGTGTGTCAGGTGGTCGTGTCGATCGCTAGTTGTATGTTACAGCTTAACCTGAACTAGGTAATATTAACTGTACTTCAAAAAAAATAAAAATTGTGTATATCTCATGTCGAACTAGAAATAAAAAAAATCAAACATTAAGCATTCATGCAGATTAATTAAGCCATAAGTTCAAAATTTTGGCTCCCACACAAATCGCATTACATACATACATACATACATGTAAAAAAAAACAGAAGTATGCATGTTTTTTTCGCCCCCCCGTGGCATTATGAAAGCAAATATTGCGTGCATACAGAAATAACACAGAAAAAAAAGCGGATGGAAGCAATTTAAAATCAGTGGAGGAAGATTAGTATTACGAGAACATAAAAAACATGTGCTTGCATTCAACTTCGAAAAATAAGAATAAATATGTGCATACAGAACACATATGCTTTCTTTTCACAGTTGTAAAATCATATAAATTGTACATGAAGTAAGTTGTGAGAAGGCTCTCTCTTTTATGTCTGTGTATATGTATGTTGTACAATTAGGTACAAGTATTGTACAATTAGGTACAAATTGTTGTACAATTATTTCCCCCAGTTGCCCAGTTAGAGTTGGGGGCACAACACTGGTACTATTTGTACCCACAGTACTTACTCATGTATTTTGTTTAATATTTTATTTCAAATTCACTGTCAGAAACTAGTGTTGCCAGTTCCTGGATGTAGGTTTACCTACTCTGTTAGTTGTCACTGTCAAGCTCCCAGTATTCGTACAGCATAAAAAACCATAACCCCCCTCCTCAAAATATATACATTGTATACACCAAAATACCCAATAGCCTAGCAACACATCATGAAAAAACATGCCAAGAGGACCCAGTGGGTTTATAAGTCAGTATTGCCAATTCCTATTTGTAGGTTAGCTTAGCCAGTGAAAAATCATATAGTAGAATTTTTGTGAAGTGGGTTGGTAATACCAACAAGCATCAAATATTAATTTCAAGCCTCAAATAATAATTCGAGCGTCAAATAATAATTCGAGCCTCAAATAATAATTCAAGCCTCGTCAGTGCTGCCAATTCCTATTTGTAGGTTAGCTTAGCCAGTAAAAAATCATATAGTGGAATTTTCTTCAGATGGGTTGGCAAAACCCAAGCCTCAAAAAAAACATCCAATAAAATTGCCAAATATAAAAAAAAACAATAGGTCCCCCCTCATAAAAAGCTACAGTAAGAGCTCACAGGTCGCCAACACTAGGCCCCCAACAGTGTTGCCAGACATAAAAAATACATGGACCCCTCAGGCCCTTTGATGAAAATTTACAGTAAAAAACCCAGTAGGTTAACAACACTGTCAGAAAATCTACGGCAGTGTTGCCAGATGTAAACAGAGGGCAATAGACCCCCTTCATAAAAAGCTACAGTAAGAGCCCACAGTGTTGCCAACTCTGTCCTCAATACTATTAGAAAACCTTTTATTTTTTTTTGGTTGGGCACCACACACCCTGGCGAGGTTATAGGGGCCAGGAATCCTAAAAACAACAATTATTTATTTGTTTGTTTGCGTCACAATACAGAAATAAAAATAAGTACGTGCGTGTGTGTGCATGTGCAGCACATCGTTCCCGCGAGAGAGGTTTGCAAAAATCGCGATATACATTGGCACCCAGAACTTGGAAATAATACATATTCGCTCACCACTATTGCCAGCTTAGTCTCTCTCTTCATCTTACAGCAATATTGGTATCTTTTTTAGTTGCAGGTGGGTTGCCAACACACTCTAGTTAATAATACTACATATTATACACGCACACACATACTGTGTTGCCATCCATCCATCTCTCTCTTTTACGGCTGTGTGTGTTTGTTGTCGGCTCTATTGCCCAGTGTGTGTATGTTGCGCCAGTGTATAAATTAGCTAAACCCTTGCCAAGTAAAAAAAGCTGTAGGTAGGTGTTGGCAACACTGTCGGTTGTTTAACTCTTCCCTCTCTCTCTCTTTTTGTAAAAAGCTATGGTAAAAGTGTCAGTAGGTTGGCAAATTGCTTTATGCACTGTAAGGCCTCAAGCAGTATTGCCAGTTCCATGCTTTAGGTTAGGTTAGACCAAAATAAAAAACCCCTTGGTGACTTTTCAAGTAAAATATTGGCAATACTGCAGAACAAGTCTCAAGCAGTGTTGCCAGTTTCTTGTTTTAGATTAGGTTAGACCAAATAAAAAACCTTGGTGATTTTTCGAGTAAGATGTTGGCAACACTGCAAAACAAGCCTCAAGCAGTGTTGCTAGCTCCTTGCTTTAGGTTAGGTTATACCAAGACAAAAACCTTGGTAATTTTTTCGAGTAAGATGTTGGCAACACTGCGAGAAAATAAGGCTCATGCCTTAGGCCGTGTCCGGATTGGCAAGCGCTCCGTCCCGTTCTCTCCCGTTGCTCTCGCATGCACTCGAAGTCACGTCCAAGTCGTCCGAATCTGCATGTCCCCTTGTAGTACGCCTGTCACTTTTCCCGCCAGGTGTCAGCCCGAACTTCACCCACCGCGCTCTGGGGGCGCAGGCACATCGCACGAAAGCAGAAGACAGACGCCAAACAAACATCACAATAATTTCCACCTATTTACTACTCATATTAAAAATATAACACGCTATTTCATCATTTATAATTTTTCTACATTGAGTATTATCGATAAAATATTAAAATATAACTGAGTTTTACATCCTCTAATCAGTAAATATTGTCTGTACAAAATAAAAATTAGAATATGGCTGCTAAGCGCAGCGTCACAGCGAGTTCAAGCGTGCATCTGTCGCACCTTTCTGCTCTCCCCTCCGACTCCACGTCTGCCGCGAATTCGAACAACAGAGGTTGGCTAAGTCCCCGGATGGAACAATGCTTTAGGTGGCATCTGCTGCCGATTCGGACGCGGCCTTACAAGAGCAAACCATTAAGACAAGCCTCAAGCAGTATTGCCAGCTTCTTGCTTGAGGTTAGGTTAGACCCAAAAACAAAAACCTTGGTGATTTTTCGAGTGAGGAGTTGGTAATATTGTAGAACAAGCCTTAAGTAGTATTGTCAGTTCCTTGTTTTAGGTTACATTAAACCCAAAAACAACCTTGGTAATTTTTCGAGTGAGGAGTTGGCAACACTGCAAGGCAAGCCTCAAGCAGTGTTGCCAGCTTCTTGCTTGAGGTTAGGTTATACCCAAAAACAACCTTAGTGATTTTTTTCGAGTAAGAAGTTGCTAACACTGCGAGCCTCACCAAGCCTCATTTTCGGTTTGTGAACCGGCTTGGCTGCTCTACTCTTTAAGTTAGGTTAAACCAAATAAAAACCTTGGTAACTTTTCAAGTAAGATGTTGGCAACGCTGCAAGGCAGACCTCAAGCAGCGTTGCCAGCTCCTTGCTTGAGGTTAGGTTAGACCCAAAAAAAACCTTGGTGATTTTTTCGAGTAAGATGTTGGCAACACTGCGAGAAAATAAGGCTCATGCCTTACGAGAGCAAACCGTTAACATACACCGTAAAAAGCTACGCCTCGCCCCTAAGTTGGCAACACTGTGAGAAAATAAGGCTCATGCCTTACGAGAGCAAACCATTAACATACACCGTAAAAAGCTACGCCTCGTCCAAGTTGGCAACACTGCGAGAAAATGGCGCTCGGTGAGACTCGCAGTATTGCCAGCTCCTTGCTTTAAATTAGGTTAGACCAAGATAAAAACCTTGGTAATTTTTTCGAGTAAGACGTTGGCAACACTGCGAGCGCCACCGAGCGCCATTTTCGGTTGGTGAACTCTCTTTCCCCCCCTACTGCTATAAGTTGACAACACTGCTAGTGAGGTTAACATATTAACATACATCGTAAACAGCTGTGAGCCCCCAAAATATACATCGTAAACGGCTACAAGTTAGCAACACTGCCAGTGAGGTTAACATACATCGTAAAAGGCCATAGATTTTTAAAATATACGTCGTGAGAGGCTACGCCGAGTTGACAACACTGCCAGTGAGGTTAACATGCATCCTTAAAGGCTATGAGTTGGCATCACTGCGAGCCTCACTGAGCCTCATTTTCGGTTGCTCCATCGGCCTTGTACACTTACTGTGAAGGCTCCTGGGCAAAATTTTTGCGCCCCCATTATTTTATTATTTGTATGTAGTTTTCATGTATGTCAGATTTGTGATTACTAACAAATTAATTTATTTAAGACAGACAGTTGTTGATTGTGATTTAGTATGTTCACATTATTGTGAAAAACGTTGTCGGGAATGTGCATTTCCGAGTGTAAAGATCCCGTATTAAGTTTCACGCTGTTGAAGAAAATGAAATTCACTTGCATCTTCAATTCCAGTTACATAGCCTTGTATGCACGATGGTGAACATTGCATGAATGAATGTTACACCTATAATTGAAATGTTTGCAACTTTGTTCAATTTTGGTATTTCACAATACATTGTGTAACCTTGTACTCAATATAAACCATTGGATGCTACCTTATTTCTTTGTAGTATATTTCTGTCATAATGAGCAAGATCTGTGATTAGTGTAATGCAAGTTACTTCGTTAATGAACTACATACATGTACAAATGTGTATCCCATAGCCTTGGAGTTAATTTTCTGGTTATACAACTGAGATGCACATAAAAATGTAAAAGGAAAATCTGCGGTCAAAGTTCTTTTAACGAATAATGATTAGTACACTTGCACGGTCAATCATTGTGAGTTCATGTAACTTTTTACTTTTTTGTTTAATTAAACTAAAATATTTTCATTGATATTCTCAAAGCGTTTAATTTTTCGTGTTATCGTAAATATTTTTGTATAGGCTTGAATTAGCAGGTTAAGACAATTTAAGTTTGATGTTCCTAACAATCATCAAGTATTTCGAGTAGGTTAAGTTGGTTAAATTAGTACTTGTACACTTTGCTCATCTTCTGTGTATGCAAAGTTCTTAATACGAAAACAATACTTTTTAGAACTATAACAACGATAACTTGCAGCCAAATTTTAACCAGCGAAATCTAAAATATCTGCAAATTACAAACTGGAATTGCGTTTTCAAAGTTTGAAATTACTATTTTATAAACTCTTTCCTCATTCTTCCTTGACACAAAACTTTCCAAAATTATATTGCATGAGGAACTATGATCCGTAAATTATTGTACAGTAAAGAAATATATGAATGTTGGAGATTCTCTTGGAATTTAGAGTAAGTTCCAAAGGTAGAGTAAAACTTTATCTAACTTGCATATTGCTTCTTCCCCTTGATAATTTGAAAAATAAAGTTAGATTATGGAGAACGGTAAAGATTGGATTTTACGTTTATCAGTATCGTTTAAGTACTTTCTGGTATTATGTAAAATTTGAAATGTTCTTGGAAGTGATGACAACGTTCTGAATGAATAAGAAGAAACGATTCAGTCAGATAAGTAAATATTAGGCTTTTGTAGTGCGTTGTGTTAAATGTTGTAAACAGATTATACCTGACTACTATCGGATTAAAAATTACGGATACTCAAATTTGGACTCCAATTAAAAGTTAACCAGTAGAACAACATAAGAAGGAGCTACATCAAAATTCATCTTATTCAGTTCTGTGTAAATTACAATCTTTTTTTCCATTATGCCTTCTATTTTTATCGTCGTGAGAACAAAATAGGATTTTTTTATTTTGGCAAACTATAGCTCCCTTTGAAATTCTATAAATAAAAAAACGTGTGTTTTTTATTTATAGATTATATATTATATTTATTTTTTATCCAAACTATAATACCCATAATTTATAATCCGATAGTACTCCTGTGACGTTCTGTGAGGCCCGTAGTACCTCGGGGGCCTCTGTCGATCTCCGTGGGGTTGTTGTTAGCACAGCGCACTATGACACCCCAGGGGTCCCGGATTGAAATCCAATTGGGTAAAACATTGATATGTTCTTAATGAGGAAACTGATAATTTAGTAAATGTGATATATGTGGAAACAAAGATTGATTGATTAATTTGATTTATTTTACTTCGCTTCTTGTGCTACTTTTGGCTAATTTACGAAGATAGGGATGAGTGATGAAACTGATGAATGGACACTCACAAACATCCATGCCCAGACCAGGATTCGAACCCGGAACCCTGGCGTTCCCTTATGGGTTTTCCTTTCACATTTAAAAAGAGACAGATAAGCAAAAATAAATCAAGTCTGTCAATCAATAATTTATTTGTAACTCTTTCACTATGTAATTCTTCTTTAGCATGCTACGTTTTTATTAAAATTATAATAAGATTTATGAAATGATGAAATCTGAAATGCGAATGAGAACATGGGCAATCTTCTTTGTAATACATCGATCGGTTTCAGAAACATGAATTTTTACAATACGTTTGCACGTGTAATTCCTCACCTTTTTAAAGTAGCATGTTTTAATTATGTTATTAATCATTAAAAGAATACCTCAAAATACCTCAATACCATCCCGAAGTATGACAATTAATTAATCCCCCTCAAAGTAATAAAAGGCCTCCCCAATGGCTCAGTAGTTGCGTCGTCGCTTTGTAATCAAGGGGTTCGATACCTCGTGGATCCACATATTGGTTCGAATCCCACTTCAAACTGTAGTTCATTCCCGATTAGTCTTACTGTGCAAAAAGTGGACATAAGACACCAATCAATCAATCAAAGTAAAGACACTTTCCCTCTCTGAACCTCACATAGAAATGATAGCATCCGTTTACTTTGGCCAAGCCCCGAACGAACATAATCGAAGGGGCACCGAGGATATCTGAAGGGGCCCCCTGAGCCTTCCATATGACGTCACGCGCTCGTGCATGATCGGTAATATTCGGATTGCGCTACCTTATATATTAAGTTACCTTGCGGGACGTTGTCAATCATTCCCCTACCAGTGCGGTACGTTCGAGCATGGGAGATTCGATCGAGTTTGAGCGAGCCAAAATGGTCCGATGCAGTACTCAAATTCTGAATTATAACAGATAGATATTTGGAATATACATAGTTCCGTTTCGAGTAATTTAAAAAGAAAGTTTACATATTTATTTGAGTTAACAATAATTTCTTTAATGTTGAAAACTCTTCTTGCATTTGGAAATTCACAAATTTAAACTTTCCGCCATTAGCTAATCACAATTTCGTTATTTCATCAACATTGGTAGCCTCTTGATTGGCGAGTTTATATTTACATCATAGCAATATGTTCATTCATTCATTCATACTTTATTGGTTTTAGCCGAATAACACCAAGTGTCCTGAACATAAGTCATGCATGTAACATGCTACTGTTACAACAAATTACAAATTTTGAATATATACAGTTTTCATATACATCATATATCTACATCAATATCATGCAAACTTTAAAATTGATAATGAATACTATTGTTATATCTGGTGACTATATCAAGTTATACATTTTGAATATTTACAATTTTCATGTCTATATTAATATCACGAAGAAATCTAAAAATGATAAATACAGAATAATAACGGCATATCCCAATGACATTTTATGTTTAATTTCAAAACTCCGTCTCTGGTATAGTAAAGTGTTACCAAAATTATGATAGAGACGGGTAGTATATATATTTCAATATTGCATCATATCATTGTATTTAGCTTTCTTAATTTTTTTCTGTTCACTGTACTTCTGGTGTAACTTAAACATCCCAGATAGCACAGACAACTTACTGGAAGCTTGCTGTTAGCTGGATGAAAGCTTGCATCCAGCAATCTAGTTACCAGAATTGGAAGTTGCAGCAAGCTTATGAAGGGAAGCATGCATCAAGCTTGCCATAACTAGCTGTATGCTTACAGAATGCTCGAAGGAAGCCACATTATGACTTGCACCTTTAAGCGAAAATGATTTTTCTCTTCATTGATAGAATAAATATGGCTATAACGCACATCGTACAGTAAGGTAAAAAGCAATTGGGGGTCATGAAACAGTCAGTCACCAATGTTTATGTGTTTTTTTTAAAATATATGTTCCTACTCCCCCTAAGAAAGGCAATAGTCATGCTGGATAGTTCAATTCAATGAAGTAACCGATCTCTAACTACGCACTGATAATGATCAGGTTGGAATGTTCATATGAACTAACCGAACCGATTCCTGAGTAAGGGTGTCAGTTTTTCTTCGCCGGATATAGCTCCTGTTTATATAGTCATGAATCAAAAAGGTTGACTGCCACGGGCATTTTTTCCAGCACACATTGTTTCCTTCAATTTTTTTTTTTTTATAAAATATTTATTGGTTGTGGACAAAATCCATGCACCAGTTAACAATTTATCAATTGGTATTATATACATGTATGCACTTAATATTTACTCACAATTATTCCTTTCATAATAAATAGTTTCCAAATTGCATTACACTTTTACAGAATTATATTAGACTTATTAAGATATTTTGTAAGAATATGGATTACCGAGGATGAAGGTGAAGTCAGTAAACAAGGCAGTGTCAGTGGCGCTTGATGTCCACTCCTGTACAATTCCTGTAAAAATGGTTCTCTGTAAGTTTCATAAAGTTTGCATTGAAATATAATGTGGTTTGGAGTTGCAGTATATTCATTGCACAAACAAACTGGTGAAGTCACTAAATTCTTCTTGTAAAGGTGAGCTGCGGCGATAGTGTGATTTAACCTGCAGCGCATTATAGTTGTGAGGGAACTCCGGGAGAGCTGAATCTGTTTAAACCAACATTCCTTTGGAATTCTTTCTTGTATAGAATAGTAGGGCTTACCGCATTGAGTGCCAGTATTTGTCCACAAGCTTTGCCAGTCAGTAAATAGTATTTTTCTAGTGTGTGATTCCAAAACTACGGACGGAATCTTTATTGAAAGCGGCCGTTGGATTGTTTGATTCGCTGCATATTTTTCCAAAGTATCTGCTATATTGTTCCCTTCTATTAAAGAATGTCCAGGTGTCCAAATAAAGTTGATATCATATCCCAATCTCGTTAATTTCAGTGTGAGTATTCTTATGTTAACAATGTACCATTCCGTATGACATGACCATGATGCAAACTGTAAAGAATTTAGCACAGAGGCTGAATCGGTTGCAATTAGAACTGAATTTAACTCTTCTTTTGTACATAAAGCAATGCCTGTCGTATTGCAAAAGCTTCTGCAGTGTAAATGGACAGATACGATGGCAAAGGAAAAATTTTGAATTCTGCAGAATTATCACAGTAAAATGCTGCTCCTGTTTTTCCAGACGTTGATTTTGAAGCATCTGTATATATGTGATATTCACATTGTAATTTTGAATGTATGTAGTCTTGATATATATTATTTGAAATTGTAGGGATTGTCTTCCTGAAAACTCTACTTGGGTAGGCAGGAAAATGAATCCTCATGGGAGATATCATATTAAAGTAATCTGTCATGAAGCATGGTGCATTAGGTAAACGAATTATATTAGCTTGAAATTTATTAATGTCCTTATAAGCATAATATAGTATAGGTAATCTGGATTTATATTTTGCTGTACGTCTGTTGAGCATCAAAGAGTCTAACAATTGAAGTTTTGGTATGATCGGAGATGTCGTGTTGGCAATTTTCTTAAGTAAAAATTTGCTCGCAAGATATTTAACTCTAAGTTTGTATGGTGGATCTCCCACTTCTACGAAAGTTGCTTGTTTTGGAGTTCCTTTCCAAAGGCCATAAATCCTGGATAAACTGCTATATTGGATAGAAGATAGCGTGTTAAAAGCCCAACTTAGATTATCATTGTACATAAAGGAACCATACTCTAGTCTTGAGTTTAGCATCTGTTTATGGATCTGATGTAATAATTTAGGATCAGCACCCCACCTTTTCTTAACTGTCAACATTTTTATTATGTTAAACACTTGAGATCCCTTACATTGTGCCAGTTCTACTTGTGACTTCCATTTAAGTTTTTCATCTAATATAAGTCCCAAAAATTTATGACTTCTTTGTTGACTGATAGTTTTTCCGTTTATATTTATTGATATGCATGAATGAGATCTCTTCTTATTAAATTAAAAACTACCACCGAAGACTTATCTGGATTTACTTCAATTCCATTGATATCACACCATGATGATAATTCATCCAGAGATTTTTGAATTTTTTGAGCCCCTTCTTGAATATTTTTACTACTAGTGTATATAACAATATTATCTGCATATTGTAATAGACGAGTGTGTTGAAGAATTTTTGAGCCTAAATCTGCCGTGTACATATTAAATAGCATGGGACTCAGCACTGCGCCTTGTGGTAGATCTTTATGTGTATAACGTGCGGTGGATAACTGTCCTCCATATCGAATGTACAACTTACGTGCCAATAATAATCCAAGAATACTTTTTATAAAATTACGTGGAACGTTCATTTTCTCCAATTTTTGTAACAGTATATTTGGAAGGACAGAATCATAGGCGCTACTTAGATCGAGAAAAACTACGATACAAAATTCCCGCCGTATGAAAGATAGCCATATATCTAAAATTAGTGTCGCTAATACATCTACTGTTCCAGTTCCTTTCCTAAATCCCATCTGATGTTTCGGTAATTTCTGATTATATTCGACCCACCATGTGAGTCTGTTCAGTATTAAATGTTCATATAATTTAGCAAGGCATGATGACATTGCAATAGGTCTATAGTCCGTATGTATTCCTGATTGTTTACCTGGTTTTAATATGGGTATTATCACCACTTCTTTCCACTGTGATGGAATTTCTCCACTATTCCATATTGAATTGTATGTATTTAGTAAAATTTCATATCCATTCAAAGGCCAGTGTTGAATACATTCGTATGTAATACCATCTAAACCCGGAGACGTTTTCTTTCGTTTATGAACAAAATATTCTAATTCATCCATAGTGAATAGCGATTCTAACGTGGATGTTTCTGGATATTTCATAGAGTTTAACAATTGACAAAGATTAGTTTCAACCGTATCTGGTGTCAACTTGCGGTGAAATTCTTTTATCCAGGCTGAATTGATATCTCCTCCACAATAATGACAAGTATTATTATTGGAGATACTTCTTATTTTTTTCCAAGTCATTGAAATAGAAGAATCTTTAGTTAATGTAGAACAAAATGACTTCCAAAAGTATGATTTTGATTTCTTTAGGAACCTCTGAGTTTTTGCTGCAACTTCTTTATATCTAATAAAATGATTGATGGTAGGATTCTCCTTATAATTTATGTATGCTTTTTGTCGTTTGTTTACCCATTTCTGGCAATCCGTTGTCCACCACGGAGTCACTTTTCTTCTAGATCCAAAATTAGATACTGTTGCATTTATTTGTTCTTGTCGAATGAGAGACACCAATGTGTCATACGATACTTCTTGTTTCAACAATTTATTCTTTATTGCATTGTTTACATTTCCGGAGAATTTCTGCCATTCAACCCTTCTTGTAATATATTGACTATTGTTTTGTTCAGAGCGCATAGTAAACCACGTTATATTTTTATTATGTTGAAAGGTTATCATAATTGGCAAGTGATTACTGTTGTAACACTTCTCTAATACACTCCAATGGATTTTTGAAGCTATATCATTTGAGGTAATAGTTATGTCTGGAGCACTAGGCTGTTCCTTAGGTCTTGAGATTATTGTAGGTGTTCCGTCGTTGAGTAATACAGCTGAGGAATCTTGCAAGTAATTATACAAATCTTTACCTGATCGATCAGTTAGAGAACAGCCCCACATAGGGTGGTGTGCATTAATGTCCCCTGCCAGCACAAATGAAGTGTTTGGTGGAAGCTGCCTAACGATATTCTGCCACACTGTAACAGGGAGGTGCACTGTGGGAGGGCAGTAAATTAATACATAAGACGTATCAGCAATCCGAACACCTGTAATCTGAATTTGACTGTTTATATTTTGAAACAAAATAATGTCATACTGTATATTTCTTTTAACACCTATAGCTGAACCACCGTATCCATCTAAACGATCATCTCTTATCCAATTGTAACCTTTAAACTTCAATGTTGAGTCAGTTTTCAAGCACGTTTCTTGTATAAGAAGGACATCTGCAGAAAAATAAGATAAAATATGTTGTAAATTATGTCTATTAGGAATTAAACTTCGTATATTCCATTGTAATATTTTCAAGACTTTGTCTGGCATGCTGGTTGTTGAAATAAATATTGCAAAATACTTGTAGCAATGCAAGTCCAGTCCTGGTTAACGTTCAATGTCGAAGTCCCTGCTAGGCTACATAATTGTTCTATAAATAATGAAAAATTATTTAGGAATTTTGTAGAATTTTGTTCTTGTGCCCAATTTGGCTGGATAGCTTGAGCCGCCTCTGCAAGAACAGATAGTTTATTTTGTTGGCATGTTGTAGACAAATCCGGAGCATTGTCTTTACGAGATCCTGACAAAGAATAATCAGGGTTTGTCATTCTCTTTTTATATTCATTTTGTTCAAATGGTTTCAATGTTTGAGAAGATTTCTGGCGTTTTCCTTGAGAAGACTCAGTCTCTTCCAAATATTTTCCAGCTTTCTTTGAACTGTACAATGGCCTTTTATTAGATACACTGTATTGATCTTGTAGTATATTATTATGATATGAGGTGCTACTCGAATTGTTAGATATCGAAGCATATGTAAATGGCATTACTGTATTTTCTATTTCCTGAACATGGCCAGTAGATATCTGTTCATATCCATACATATAGTTAATTTTTGGGACTTTCTTCATAGCTTCGTTAAACGTAACATTCTGAACTGTCATAATTTTGATTATTTCCTTTTGGCGTTGTTTTTCAGGACAGTTTTTGTCAATTGCAGTGTGCTCCTGATTACAATGGAAACACTTGATCTTATTTGTGCAAGAGGACGATTCGTGATTCTCACCACAGCGTTTGCATTTTAATTTACTTTTGCAATTAGCCCTAAAGTGCCCATAATAAAAACAATTAGTGCACTGTTTAATCAAGGGAATGTACCTATCAATATCAAACTTTTTGTAAAACAGTGTGACATATTGTGGTAACGATTGCGAGTCGAATGTTACAATTATCGTTCGAGTTGGAACAGCAACTCGAGTACCATCCTCGTACTTGTACTTCACGATGCGTTTTACCTTTATTACTTTGGCTGTTGATCAATTTATATTTTGCAAAATTTCATCTTCACTTATTGACTGATGTACATCTTTCATAATTCCCATTCTTCGTACTCGGTGTGATGGAACAAAACCTTCCCAATTATTCTGTAACAGTAATGGATTCGAAAGGAAACCATTTGCATAATTAGATGTCGTAAATGTAAGTCTAGCTAGATTTTTCCCAAGGCTATCTATCTCTTTCAAACCTCTAATATTTTCTTTGCTGACTATTTGGCCTAATTTTAAAATGTGAAGTTGACCAATGTTTCCTTTGCCATTTCCACCTGAGGCATCCTGATGTTTAGATTTCACAAATATTTCATACGGACCTAAATGATTACTTCTGTACTTCAATGCCTGTTGCTCATAAACTTTTTTGGAACTTGATTTAGTAATTTGTTGGGTGTAATCTATATTATTACACTGAGAATTCAACTTATTAACTTCTTCTACAGAAGTTATGATTTCCACGTTGCTGGAAAGTTCCATGGCACTAATGTCCGTGTCCATGTTGGATTCAGCTGGTTTTGTACCAGCAAATTTGGCTTTACGGCCTTTAGATTTTTTCATGAATTAATGTTCACATTGTCACACATATATTTAGAACGACACTAATATTCAAACAGTAAACTATAAAGTCGCAACTTCTAACTTAGAACACAAAATTATTTTTGCAACAAATCACTTACACAATCACATCTGTAACCACAGACTCCTGGTACGAAGTTCTCCTTCAATTCTTAATTGTCTAGCTACATTATATTTCTCACAGATTAACAACAGATGAATCAACTCCTGGTTAGAAAAGTTGCCTCAAACAAGACTGACATCTACATAAGGAGTTTCAGCCCAGATACAATTAGATATTGGTATACTCAATACGAAAATATCTACATCGTGGTTGTTTTAATTAAATGTTTAGGTGTATAATAACAAACAATTCTTTAGAGCTTGCTGTGCTTGTTGTTGACCACGGAAACGGACGTTGCTAGGGAACTTAAATTTAGTTATTTATTTAAAACCGAACACTACTGTAAGTGAATTCTGCTAGACTTTAAGAATTTCAAAATATGAGCACAAGAATTTATTACAGACGAAGGGGAAATGACGGAAAACAATGATCTTTGAATTACGTTTACATATGTGAAAATTTCAAGAGACAAAGTATTTCTTCTCCAATTTGTGTCGCTATTGAATTCGTTTATATAAAACATCCAACTAACTATTTTGAAACGGGTATTACTTACCCAGTTTATTATTAAGAAAACATACAAAATAATATTTTGATTATTTGTACCATGTTAGAGTCCATATACACGTAACGTTCTTCAATTCTTAATTGTCGAGAAACATTATATTTCTCACAGATCAACAGCACACAGATGAATGAACTCATGGTTTTGAAAAGGTGCCTGAAACAAGGGTGACATCTACATAAGAAGATTCAGTCCAGATACAATTACGTATATATTGGTAAACTCAATGCGAAAATATTTACATCGTGGTTGTTTTATTTAAATGTTTAGAGGTATAATAACGAACAATTATTTAGAGAGTTTGGGTGTTTGTTGTTCACCATGGAAACGGACGTTGCTAGGGATGTTGAAAAAAGTTTATTTTCACACCGAACACTACTGTAAGTGAATTGTACTAGACTTTTCGTATTTCAAAATACGAGCGTCAGAATTTGTTACAGAGGCAAGGTAAGAATTTGAGGGGAATGACTGAAAGCAATTATTTTTCAATTCCATTTTAAAATATGAAAATGACAAAAGACGTAAATATTGCATTTCCAATTTAGTGTCGCTAGTGAATTCGTTTATGCAAAACATCCTACTAGTTATCTTGAAACGGTTATTACTTACTCAGTTGATTATTAACAAAATATACAATAATATTTTGAATATTTGTACCTTATTAGAGCTCATACAGTCATAAAGTTATTTTCTAAACTTTTCAAATTAGCGAACTTATACACATGTTCCCTATCATCTAATACAACATACAGACATTTTCAAAGTCATTAAGATCTTTGAGGAACCCCATCTATAACGTGATTGCGTCTACAACGTGGCCAAAGGCCATGTCCAAAGTACGCGAGTCGTAGTATGTCCGTCCTCAACAATTCCCTTTTGATCCATTATGATAAATAAACTCGTAAGGGGCCCCGGAAAAAGTGTTATAAAAATCTTAATAAAAGAGGATATGAAACCAAATTTGTACATGACATACCTTTATGGTTGAGAAATGAAGGTACATTACAAGAAGTGCTGGAAGTGATCTCCCCCCTCAGTTCAACACGGCGTTGCATGTTCGTGAATGTTGCTGCTAGAGTATTCGGCGTAACTGCCTGGATTTCACGGCGGATGTTCTCACGTAACTCGTCGATGGTGCGTGGTTTGTTCTTGTACATACTTTCTTTAAGGTGACAACACAGAAAAAAGTCAGGGGCTCAAGTCCCGTGACCTTGGGGGCCATAATCCTTTCGAAATCACTCGGTCAGGGAAAAATGATTCCACCGCAGCCATACTCGCGTCAGACGTGTGGCATGTTGCCTCACCCAGCCAAGTGTCAGTTCCTCGTCATCCAACTGGTTCCCAAAGTCATGAAACAATACCTTTTACACATCACTGTTGACAGCAGTGTCAAAAAAAATTGGCCCGATGATGCACCGCTGTGATAATGCACAGAACACGCCCACCTTCTCTGAATGAAGGGGTTCCTCAACGATTGCATGCTGGTTGTCACTATTTCATAAACGTGTGTTTTGTGAGTTCACGTATCCTGACAAGTGGAACCACGCTTCATCACTGTACCACGTATACTGCAGTATCCCTGGTCTTTCAGCGACGAGTTACGTGAGAACATTCACGAACATGCAGCGCCGTGTTGAACTGTGTTTAAAAAGGGTGAGGTCACTTCCAGCACTTCTTGTAATGTACCTTCATTTCTCAACCATAAAGGTATGTCATGTACAAATTTGGTTTTATACCCTCTTTTATTAAGAATTTTTATAGCACTTCTTCCGGGGACCCTTACTTGTGGGACACCCTGTACAATTCAAATGGATATTGAACATTTTAAATTGTAATTTATTTGATTATTTTCAATTAACTTTTGTTCTTTTCTTTCACGATAGTTAATACACAAGTCCTTCACTTAAATTTAATAGCACTTGCTTCAATCTAGCGAATAATCTTCAGAACACTTCAAAAAAAATCTCGCCCATGTGGAATCTCAAAACATATTTCCTGCATCTCATAGTAATATGAATATTTCGTTAAACGAGCTGACTTCATTAGTACAGTACATAGAGGTTAGTTCATTTGATCATAAGCACCCTGATTGGTGAGTTCACGGTTTCGTCACAAACTGAGTCATACAACATGTCAATCTATAAACATTATTATGAAACCAAGGCATCTAAATCTTTTAGCTTTCAACATGTACTACATCCATAATTATAATGCAATGAATCAGTAAGTGAAGAAAGTATAGGATACCATAAACGAAGGAAAAGTAATCCGTGGTTTGATAATGGATATCATAATCTAATAGTAATAAGAAATGGGGATAGACTCAGGTGGTTAAATAACTTTGATGATTTAAATTTAGACAATTATAATAGAATAAAATGAGAAGTAACCTCACATTTAGAAGTAAGAATGTAGATTACTTGAAACGCAAAACCAACGATATTGAAACAACCAGCAAAAATAAAAATATCAGATATTTAAATAAAGATGTAAATAAGAAAGGGGTTGGAACCTAAAGTAAACCTGATAAAGGATAGAAACGGTGAACTTTTGGCTGATCCTAGCGATATTTTATATAGATGGAAAACTACTCTAGTGACCTGTTAAATGTTCATGTAGGAGATATATCAGAAGTAAATGAATTAAACTTGGCAGAATATTTAGTTCCAGAACCTAACTTGACTGAAGTTAAAGATGCTATTAAAAGGCTAAAGAATAACAAAGCACCTGGCATTGATTTAATACCAGCTGAATTAACAAAATATGGTGAGAATGTTTCAACACCGCATGTTTTCTCCTAAAGACCATTTGACCTTGTTTCCTAGTCAAACAGACACGGCATAATCTGCCACGAAGCCTGAAGAAAAGGACGGAAGTAGTGTTTTTCGTCCTTGACTCCATTAGTGGTTATAATGCAGGCTATAACGGTGCAAGAGAAAATTGAAATGGTGTACATTTATGGAGAAAGTGGCAGGAATATCAATGATGCTGTGATTCTTTATGCTCAAAGTTTTCCAGACCGGGTGCGATCGCACGCATCTTTTCGCCGAGTTGTTAAACAGTTCTCCACCGAGGGAACTGTACAACCAAAAAAAAAAAAGGAATCGCCCAAGAACAATTGCGGTATTAGCTGCAGTGGCTCATAACCCCCTACGTTAGTACTCGACAAGTAAGTCGTGAATCGGGAATTTCGCAGACTACTGTGTGCCAAATGCTGAAGCGTAGAAAATATCATCCGTTTCATGTTTCGTTTTATCAAGAACTTCATGGCGATGATTTTCAGAACCGAGTGACATTCTGTCAATGGGCGCTTCAGCAAATACAACGAGACCTAAATTTCTTTACTCGAGTTTTGTTCTCTGACGAGTCGACTTTTACAAACCACGTACGATTAATCGACACAACATGCATTATTGGAGTGTCGAAAATCCGCATTGGTTACGCCAAGTTGAACATCAGCGCCCTTGGAATGTAAATGTTTGGTGTGGAATAATTGGCGATATACTTATTGGTCCATATTTTATCGATGGGAACTTAAATGGTGAGAAATATCGAAACTTCTTGCAGAACGAACTTCCAGTATTGCTTGCAGACTTTCCCTTAGATGTGCGACAAACAATGTGGTTTCAACATGACGGTTGTCCAGCACATTATTCCGTTGTAGCACGGGAAGTATTGTATCGCGTGTACAGCCGTCGTTGGATCGGAAGAGGTGGTCCAGTGTCTTGGCCTGCAAGATCGCCAGATCTTACTTCGCCTCACTTTTGTTTGCGGGGCTACGTGAAGAATGAAGTGAACAGCCAACAACGCGTGAGAACATGATTGAGCGAATCACCAACGCATGTCGAAAGATTACACCGGGCACGCTTCTCAGTTCTGTCCAATCATTCCAAGTGCGTATAAATCAGTGTATCGAAGTAGGTGGTGACATTTTCGAGCATTTATTGTAAAATGTTTATTAAAAACGAGCACCCCGATGGTGAGAGACGAAGGGACTAATGCATTAAATACGGTTCACTTAAGGTGTAAACATTTTTTTTACATATATTTGAGAAAAATAAATAAATGTTGAATTTTATAATCTTTTGATGGCACAGTTTGCAACAACCTCACCCACCCCTGTGGACACTCCTGTATGTTTGAATCATTGTGAAATGCGATTTTTTTGTGTAGATAAATATGTTTTTCCGAACAAAAGTAAACATGGTCCCCACTTTTAATGCTTCGCACAGAAGAACATGCAATTGTCCCAGCTTTTGTGTTGCTCCTCCTCCTCCTCAGAAGAAGAAGAAGAAGAAGAGAGAGAGAGAGAGAGAGAGAGAGAGAGAGAGAGAGAGAGAGAGAGAGAGAGAGAGAGAGTGTGTGGTGTGGACTGACCAAAAACAACTTTGCTCAAAAATATATTATTTAAATGTATTGTATAGGGTATGGCCATGAAGCAGTGGATAAGTCGTCGCCTTGTAATTACGTGGTCCTGGGGGTAGTTAGTTACCCCGTGGAGGCACATTGCACAGTGGTTCAGATCATATTTCAAACTGTAGGTTGAGTCGTGATTAGCCTATCAGTGCATAAAATTAACTTAATACAATATAAAATACATGTTTTTTAATATTCACAATTATATATTATGCCAAATACTACTCTTTATTTGCCGAATTGTCATTTTTGTAAAAAGAAGGTAATTTGCTAGAACTTCCTTACAAATCGTAGAAATATATTAATATTGAGGTTGTTGTCAGCGTCCATTTCATATCTAATGAAATAAAGTGTCCACACGTAGAAATTAAAAATCTAACATTTTAACACATTCAGGTAAGTTTAACACAAATTGTGGCTCTCAGATGTATTTGAATGAGAGGAGGAGACAGACTCCCAGCTAATTTTCCGTTGATACAAATTTAAATTTATGTTCAACATAAGAGATCATATTACCATCAAAAACGGTAATATAATAAAAATTGATATAAACTTTATGAATACGGTTTATTATAAACTGAATGCAACTAGATATAAATGGGTGTTTATATATATATATATATATATATATATATATATATATATATATATATATATATATATATATATATATATATATATATATATATATATAAACACACACATACACACACAGGGTGACTTGTAAAATAGATGTATTCCCTGAAAGGAGTTAAAGTAGAGGCAATTTGCAATAAATTTGACCATATAATACCCCGCCGAAAATTGTTTTCGAGATAATCGAATATCTATTGAATTCAAATTACAATTTTCCACATCAAAATACGAATTGAGAAAAAACAGCTCATTGTATGGCACATTTTTCAGCGTTTTCTGATAACTAACAGTAGATAGTAATTGTACCTTCTAGGTCAACCCTGATTTTATTACCTCTAAGAAAACCGCACCAATACCTCAAAAACTCACTTTCTCTCCACGTTCCGCGCCTCATTTATTGCGCTGACGATGTTTCACAGCGCAGAAAAGCCGGTACGAGAAAATACACTTTCTCATCCTCGAAGTACGAATGCACCTTATCGTAATTTTTCTAAGTCCGGGCCAATGTTTATATATCGTGACCTTTGTAAACCTCTCGGGAACGATGTGATATTTCTGCCACACACACGCGCGCACGCCTCTCATTATTTCCGTATTGTGACGTGTTTTTTTCAAGCAAACAAACAAATAATAATAATTGTTTTTTTTTTAGGATTCCTGGCCACTATAACCCCGCCAGGGTGCGTGGTGCCCAACCAAAAAAGGTTCTAACGGCTGCGGTTAGATAACCACACCTCTGTAGAGTTTCACGTGTTTTTTCTCTCAAAGGTCCTATGGGACACCTCTGTTTGTCAAAAATTCGAGATATTTGCAATTTAACGCTGTGGACTTAGAAAATTTTCGATTGATGAAAAAAATTGGTTCCATGACGACCTATGTTTATTTTGGTATGGGAGGACAGAGGACACCGAGACTCGACCAACGCACTAAACCTGACCTTTCTACGACTATTCGTTCAAAAGTTACGAGTGATCAAAGTTTTGGAGGGTGGGTGGGTTAACTTCTTACCCCTTGACAACAGGACCACCAAAACTTGGTACACGTATTCTACACCTCCAAAATCGACAGGGGGGTGGGTATCTAACGATACCGGATGGGGGTGTTTTTCGATATATTTTTTCGGTAACTCTTACCATTTTCGAGATATTTGCAATTTAAGATTTTTTTAACGCTGGACTTAGAAACTTTTTGATTGATGAAAAATTGGTTCTATGACGACCTATGTTTATTTTGGTATGAGTGGACAGAGGACACCGAAACTCGACCGACGCACTAAACCCGACCTCTCTACGCCTACTCTACGTCACCAAAAAAAATCGACAAGGGGAGATTTTTCGATAACTCTCACTGTTTCCAAGGTACTTAGGTTTTTGATAGACGACAACGACGGAGTCATCAATGAGTAAACATCTGAACTCGGTGAACAAGTCAACTTTTTTCAGTACGTCAATATTTTTTTTTCTTATTTCTTAGTGAATGGGTAAGGTGACTTGCAAGGACGAAGGCCTTCTAGCAACACGTACTTAGCTTATGCCTGCGTAATTCGCTAAAATATGTCTTTAACTATTGTCATTTAGGTAGCGTAATTGGTGGTACTACTGGTGCGAGAAATGAAGAGGTTTTTGAGAAATGAAGACGTATTTTTGACTGTATAGAAATACTTAAAACTAAGGCAAAATGTCTATAAAATGTTATTGCTACTGTGTATAACCTACGTTTTTTGTAAAAAAAAGCTTCCGAGAAAGTATGACCCCCTCAGATTGATGTGGCTAAAATTGAATTTGCCAAATTGTTGTTTATAAATTTGTTAAAAATATGTTTTTTTTTTCGATATTGTTTTGGCATCACTTAAAACTAATCCAAGATGCTCATATGAGCCACATCCACACACACCCACACACACCTACACCTATATATATTTACCCACACATACACATACACGTCTACTTCTGGTCTACTTCTATTGCATCATGTTGTGCAACAAATTATTATTCAATATTATGGAACAAATTATTAGACGTGTGTTGTTTTCTGATTGCTTGGCTAAGGGGAATTTTCTGAGAATTCTTTCCATTCCAAATATTCTTGTATGTGTGTGTGTGTGTGTGTGTGTGGTTGTGTAGAGATTGATGCGCTTATGCATGTGTGTAAACATTAAGGCATTGACTTGTTAAGAATGTTACATCAATAATACTGTCTCGGGAATGTTATGCTCTATAAAAAAGAGAAATTTGTGTTGATTGTTTGGTTAAAAAGAATTTCCTAATTATTTGTTTTGTCACAAGAATTGTTTGCATTCCAAACATTCCTAAGTGTTTGCATAAAGATTGATACACTTACAGCTATATATGTGCATTAACTTGTTAAGAATGTCACATCAATAATACCGGCTCGGAAATGTCATGTCCTCTCCCTCTATAGAAGGTCATATAAATGTGCTAATTGGTTGGCTAAGGGGGATTTCCTGATTAGTAAATTGAGGTTATAAAATACGTACGTATAAAGGTTTTGCTAATATGGAATGCTAAAGCTCAGTACTTGGCTCTCTCAGGGATTCGAATTCTTTTAGGTTAAACAGCATAGAAATTTCACAGCAAGAATTCTCATATTTACTGACGATATTCTTAACAACCTGTGTTGTGATTCCACTATAAACTGTATACAAAATATGCAGTCCCTAGAATGAGATGGACGAGGCTTATGAACCTCGACCTATACAAGTGTACAATCTGGCAATGAATAGATGTTTTTTTTTCCATTAAGCATAGCAGAGTGTTTTCGCTTATTTTAATATCAGGCAACAATGTTAGAAAGTGGCCCCCAAGAATACAATTTTAAAATCACTAATGTGATATGGGCCTCCCCGATGGCGCAGTGGTAGCGTCGTCGCCTTGTAATCAAGGGGGGTCCCGGGTTCGATACCCGGGTGGGGGCACAAGTGGTTCGGATCCCACTTTAAACTGTAGGTCCACTCCCGATTAGCCTTACTGTGCACAAAGTGGACTTAAAACACCAACTCAACTCAACTCAACTAATGTGATATGAACTTTTTTCACTTGTGTGTATTTGAATATGAAAGTGAGGTACTTTGAATAATTGTGTCACGAGCCGGAAATAAAATGTTGTGTAATCAAAAACGCCAGCAGTCCCCGGGTGACAAGAGGTCGCCGGTGGAAGTCTTGATCGGGGGAGCAAAGCGCGAAGTGTGTTGCGAGTGACAGTGTTAAGTCGGTCCATTTAGAAGGTTTGGGCGAACCCACTGAGGACACCTTCGATGGACCGATGGAGCGCCACGTCGTGACTCAACCGAGGAACCGCGAAGGAAATCAGGTACAGTGGTGACACTTTGGGTTTTATCATTGTCAGTGTTTAGATATCTTGCTGGCTCGTGCGTGATCTCCCCCCCCCACTTGTGCGATTCTATTAAATATTGGTAAGGAGCAATGAGTGTAATTTATTCCATTCTCCATACACACATCCTCTTGCAGCCAAGCAGTTTAAGCCGGCGAACGGCCTAAACGTAACATGGCGGTTAGTGCGCCGGTTTTGTCGTATTATAGGCAAAATAGCTACCGGTCCCCCCTTCAATAAGTAAATTAAAATAATTACGTCAATTGAAACAATCACTATGTTTTCTGAAGGCACAACATTTCCCAACGAGGAGCTCATTAAAGCCGCGGAAGAAGTTCTCAGGGATTCGCTTGCGAGAAACAATTTCACCGCCCTCGATACATTTAGTGCAAACAATCCGTTCTTGCAAGTTAGAGCTATGCCTAACACAGTGCTAAGAGACCCTGCTTTGACGTCACATATATCAGAGTCCCAAATTGTGCACAACCAGCTCTCTAAAAATCAACAAGGCATTTATGATGCATTACAG
Source organism: Lepisma saccharinum (assembly GCF_977018435.1). Lineage (NCBI taxonomy): Eukaryota > Metazoa > Arthropoda > Insecta > Zygentoma > Lepismatidae > Lepisma > Lepisma saccharinum. Next base: position 63,287,671 of record NC_139250.1, on the reverse strand, counting down.
GGTAACGTATTTGTCTTACAAAATTTAGTCTCCATGACACTTGCTCTCCGTAAAGATCACGAATCAGGTACGTAGGGAATTGAACTCTAGGCGGCAGTCAGCACATTCCAGCTCGCAAGCAAAGGGCGTTCAATTCATCGGATATGCCGCTCAGCGCTCTCAATTACTTAAAGAAGTCGAGAAATTTTTCTCTCGTCAGCACGAAGCTCAGTGCTCGCAGACGACCGAACAGAGTTCGAGCGATACGGCTCCCGCTGAAACCGAGAGCAAAGTACAACACAGGTTGTCGTCGCACACGAGCAAGATTAACATCATAACAGCTAATATCACAAAAGCAGATGCAAATGTTTTGGTTTCAGCTTGCAACCCTGATTTTGTACCTATCGGCGGAGTGGCTTTAGCTTTTTCTAGAGCATGCGGACGGCAACTGGACGATGAACTTCAAATCTTCAACAAAACAAAGCCTAGCGACGTCAGAGTTACCCCAGCGTACAATCTATCTGCTAATTATATTTTTCATTCCGTCACTCCAAACAACAAGGACCCTGAAATTTTGCGAAAATGCTATGTTAATTGCCTAAATTTACTCTTAGCTTTAGGACAAAGATCCTTGCTTTTCCACATCTAGCCACAGGCGCTTTCGGGTTCGACTCAGCAGCCGCAGCCAAAATAGCCCTTTCATGTGCGAAGCAATTTTTAGAAGAACATCCTGATGAAATAGACTGTATTACGTTTTGCACTCATGCAAATTCTAACAAAGAGATATTTGAAGGCGAATTCAAACAGCTGTTCTCGTTTTCCGAATGTACAGATGAAATGAAAGGACGACATGCGAGAAAGAAGAAACCTAAACAGAAGCAAAATCGTAATCTTGTTACTTCACTTACCAGTGCACAGGAAGGTAACGCTGGAATTTCAGAAAAAATTCAGAAAATCACACTTCCTCTAACAAAAATCAACAACCTTTTCTTCGTTGACATAACTGTAGGAAACAAGCAAATACCAATGCTTTTAGATTCAGGTAGTACCACAACTGTCATGAACAGGCAAGACTTACCTCGAAATATCAAGGTAAAACAGAAATTTCATGTCTTAAGTGCTTTTAACAATTCAAAATTTTCAATAACAAACGAAACCGACTTACACTTCAAATTGGCCGATCAACCTTTTCTGCACACGGCACTTCTGTATGAAGGGTCAGGAAAACTCAACATTTTGGGAAATGATTTTCTAACAGCACATAGAGCCGTCATAGATATAAGTAGACGAACCTTGCAAATTACTCGTTTTGGCTCCTGGAAATTGCAAAGAGAAAAGAATGCTCAGGAACAAGTACACAAGTTATCCAAAATCGCCACGGAACATTTAGAACAGTGTATCCAACCCACCTACACAACACAGGAGGAAGTAAAACTAAACCCTAGAGAACAAGCGGTGGTAAAAGTACAGCTTCTAAATTGCACAACCAGCGACAGTAGCCATATATTAAACCCAATTCCCAGATTTTCATCCCCTAAAGGAACTTGCATCCCTACCTCCCTCATGCATGAACACGAACCACACGTCCACATTACAAATTTTTCCAATGATCCGGTTACCATTCCGACATTCACGACGATAGGAAAAGCTGATGCTGTCTTGGAAATAATTGGCCAGCAGGAAACGGGAGACACAAACGTCCTGCCGAGGCAAGGACGGAACCTATCTGGAACCCACTAAACGAAAATAACAGCGACGATAGGAAGCCACATCGACATTTTTTGAAGGAAAATTCTGAAGAACTCCAAAAGCGCATTTCTGAATCTCGGAACAACTTCGACCAAACGAAGATCGACATCAACCCCAACGTCCGTGAAGAAAACCGAGATAAACTACTAGAACTGACACACGAGTTCGCTGATGTCTTTAGTTGGAAAGAGGACGATATAGGAAGTTGCACCCTGTATGAACTGGATATCGATACAGGAGATTCGCCTCCAGTGTACACTCGACCCCACAGGATACCACCCCATACACTTCCAATCATGCAACAAGAAATCAAGAAACTGCTGCAACAGGGTGTTGTTTCTCCTATTTTAGCGCCACGCTGGAATTTTCCTATTTTCCTTGTGAAGAAACCAAATAACACGTACCGCGTCTGCTTCGACGCTCGTCGGATCAACGCCGTCGCCAAGAAGATAAGTTTTCCGGCACCTCATCTCATAGACATCGTAGAGAGGGCGGCAGGTTTCAAATATTATTCATCTATGGATCCTCTCGGCTTATTTTCAGATACGCTTCACACCAAGTAGCCGTGAAAAAGTGAGTTTTCAAGTGCCGCAGATGGGGACTTACGCTTTTAATTATGCCCCACAAGGATTTGTCACGTCGGGAACAGCGTTAGCGATAGCGCTGAATTTAGCCCTCAACGTCGTTGACAACCGCCATTTGTTCTTCTATGCAGATGATCTCCTGGCAGTCTCTGACGACGTACCCACTTCCTTAAAGATATTACGTCACACTTTTGAAAGACTTAGGCTTGCTGGATTAAAATTGGCTCCTAAAAAGGCAAAATTCCTGTACAATGATATTGTCTATCTTGGACACCATTTATCCGAAAAGGGATGCGCTATTTCACCTAAGATGCTAGAAACTGTTAAGTCGTATCCGACACCAACAAGCAAGAAGACTTTACGCCAATTTTTGGGCCTGGAAAATTTTTCCCGTCGTTACTCTCCACATTTTTCCAAAGACGCATCAGTTCTTACACAACTGCTGAAGAAGGAGAGAAAATTTCGATGGACAGAAGCACAAAATGAGGCATTCAATGCTTTAAAGCATTCACTAATCACGAGCCCAGTATTAGCCAGATACGATCCCTCTCTTCCTATTCAAATTTACACGGACAGTAGCAAAATAGCTCTAGGGGCTGTCATTGCTCACGAAGACTCCCAAGGAAATGTTAAGCCGATTGCATATGCAAGGAGGATACTAAATGATAAGGAAAGAGAACAAGACATAAACATGTTAGAACTCTCTGGCATAATCTTTGCTTTAAAAGCATTCCGACACTACATCCTTTTCAAAAGATTTATATTACACACCGATTCCAAATGTATTCAAAATTTACGACAATCAACTACTCTCAAAGGCCACCTTTGGCGTTTTTCACAATTTCTGTCCGACTTCGATTTCGTCATTCAACATCTAAAGGGAACAGACAACAGTGCCTCGGACGCCATTAGCCGTAACACGAGGATCCAAGATGAAGCTTTTTCTCCTCTCCTGGAAGATGTAATTGTATCTGTTTTGAGAACACGTGAATTTGACCTTGCCAAAGAACAACAAGCAGACCCTTTTCTCAAAAATATTTACCTACATTTAATTGGAAGTAAAGAAGCCGACCCTAAATATGACAGAACCAGCCAGCAATTCCGTCTCCTAGATGATATTATTTACAGAAGGACCCGAAGTTCAGACAAACAGGAAAGGCTACTCACTTGCATCCCACATGCATTACAAGATATATGGTTCGAACAAGTGCACTCTTCTCCATACGCTCTCAACAATTTTGGATACTATGAAACATATGCCTATGCGAAGGACCGTTATTATTTTCCTTCTCAGAAATCCTTCATCTACAAAAAATGCAAAGAATGTGAACAGTGTGCACGACTTAAGCAGTCCCGCCAACCGAAGCACTTCGAACTCCAAACAAGGACTTCTCTGACACCTTTCCAAATTATCGCCTTGGATCAATGTGGTCCATATGTCACATCAGGACCAGAGGGACATCGGTACGTGATCACGTGCACTGACGCAGCCACGTGTTACGTAGTAGCCGCACCGACACATTCTCTCACTGCTGAAGTTTTGGCGGATTTTTTGTATACGAAAATCATATTACCATTTGGCTTTCCAGAAAAAAATCATTGTGGACCAACTTCCAGGTCAAACTTCAGATTTATTCAAAGAATTGGCCAACAAATTCCAAATTGAACTAAGCTTTGTCAGCCCAGGATTTCATCAAAGCCTTGGCTTAGTTGAAAAAACGCAACAAACGCTGGAAGGAATGATAAAATTTTATGTCAATGCCAAACACAATAATTGGTCCAATTTCTTACCAACAGCGGTCTCAGCTATCAACAACACGCCGCATTCATCTGCACGGTACTCACCTACCTATTTACTGATGGGTTATCATCCCCGCACCTTACCGGATGCGATTTTTCAAACCTCGCCGCAGCATGTGAGCAATTATGAACGGCTGGAACATATGAAGCTTTCGCGTCGATTTGCACAAGATAATCTCCTCAAACGCCACAGAACGGACAAGGCACGGCTTGATCCTCACTATTCTCAAGCAGCGTTTAAATCTGGCGATCAAATACTTTTGTGGAACGATCGACGCTTATCAAAGACGTCCAAAGCGTTTTCAGGCAAGTACGAAGGTCCCTTCACAGTAATCGAGCGACTTGACAACTTAAGTATTCGTGATTTAATCATCAATCTAATAATACTTGGAAACTAACATAAATTATGTACTTCTAAATTATGTAAACTTCACCATTCACTTGTTTCTTTATCCCTTTTAGGCTGAAATATTTTCCTAAGGATCTTATTTTCAAATAGTCTCAATTTATGATCCTCTTTCAATATAAGAGACCAAGTTTCACACCCATATAATACTAGAGGCAAAATTACTGTTTTGTATATTTTAACTTTTAGTTTCTTAGATATTAAACGAGAAGACAAAAGTTTATGAAGAAAATAGTAACATGCATTTCCTGAATTAATCCTACTTAAGAGACCTGTAGGAAGACCAAGACGAAGATGGAGGGACAACGTTGAGATGGACCTATAGGAAATCGGTAGGGATGGAAAAGAGTATATAGAACTTGCTCAAGATAGGGACAGATGGAATGCCTGTGTTGCTGCAGCCATGAACCTTCGGGTTTAAGAAGGCTAGGGAGTTAGTTAGTTAGTTAGTTAGTTAGTTAGTTAGTTAGTATGTCTCACTGCTACACGGAAAATCCTACAGCAGTTTTATTTTTCTTGGAAGTCTGAGATTCACCGAACCCCCATATAGTACTAATTATCTTCATCGTTGCGATATAAAAAGAGAAACATAAGTATTTTGTGTTGTGAATAGAATAGCCATGTCACGGCTTTTTGATGTTATCTGTAAAAAAAAAAACAAAAAAAAAACATGAGGATCATGTCGGAAATAAACTTGTAAAGAGCGAGGCTTGCAGCATGAAGCTTCGAGGATGCCAGTTCCTAATTAGCTCCGTATTAACCAACTAATTCTTTTGCCTTCCATCTCTCAATTTTGTACTAATCACACAGCTGGAAACTTGCGTATCACCCTCACTGTTTATTCAGCTCTTGACCTTAACTATTGATCATGCATTTTTATTGCATGTTTCCCATGTCAACACAAAATATATATTTTCTCTTGGATTAATTTTAACTATGATGATGAAAATTTAAGGAAGAGTAGAGAGAAAGAGAAAGAGAAAGAATACCATAACAAATAGCTTCTAACATTTTAAAATATATCCTACCATATTCTACATATTCAACGAATTCATTTGATTACAATGCAACAACATTTTATTATTACGTCATATGTTTCAATATTTTCATAGTCATCCAAACGTTTAACAAAACATTTTTTTTAGTTACGAAGATTGGAAGAGCAAAAAAGTAGTTGAATAATTTCGAGAAGTATTTCCAAATAGGGGACACTGTTTTCTTTTTTTTTCTTTCTTTCTTTCGTGTAACCACTATGTTATCGATGGGAACAAGGCAAAACCAACATTACCACTATGTTATTGTGTTGAAGAGGGATTTTTCCGTTATCAGTTGTGTCCATACACAAAAATTAGTACCTGTCTGCATCCATACCTAGATCAAAAAATTCGAACCCCTTGTAACTTATTTAATTATTTACGCTTGTGCTTGTATTTGCTCTCTTCGGGTTTAAAAAGCCTAGAGAGCTGGTTAGTTGGTTGTTTCCCACTGCACTATTTCAATTTTTTGAATAATCACATGTTAGTTATGAATGCATTGTTGACATCCTGTCTGATCATATATGTGTTTGGGTTGAGGCTCCGTATCTACCTGCAACATTTCTTTTCGTCTTTTTCTTGTTATCTGCTTTCTATATTGAACATTAGAAACAACACATTCCCATTAACAGTATTTCATGTTATGGAAACATTTAAGTCTATACGCCATCAGGGTGTGGGATTGCAACAACGTTACCACTACGTCATCCGACAAAAAGCCAGAATCGGTATTGTTATATTTTATTGCTCAGGTCATTTCTTTTTTTTTAATATGTACAGCTATAGGTAAACATAGTAACTTTAACTTAAGCCCTCAGAGTCGTAAAGCAACAAATATACACCTCTGTTAACTGCCTTATATTTGGGGAGGGGGTAGCTCTTGGTGCAATACACTTTGAAGTTTTTTGTTTTCTAAGTACCACACATCAATTTCATCATAATTATCATTATTCATCCTCATCGTTGCCAATAGCCAAAATTGCCTTTTCCTTTTTACAAATTTTCGTACTGATATCGCCTTAGCAGATTAACAGAAATCGTCTGAAGTTTGAACTCGTGACACCTCCCAATACCGTTGCAAGCTTATTTGTGATTGTTCCCCTCAATTATTCAAAGTACCTCACTTTCATATTCAAATACACACAAGTGAAAAAAGTTCATATCACATTAGTTGAGTTGAGTTGAGTTGGTGTTTTAAGTCCACTTTGTGCACAGTAAGGCTAATCGGGAGTGGACCTACAGTTTAAAGTGGGATCCGAACCACTTGTGCCCCCACCCGGGTATCGAACCCGGGACCCCCCTTGATTACAAGGCGACGACGCTACCACTGCGCCATCGGGGAGGCCCATATCACATTAGTGATTTTAAAATTGTATTCTTGGGGGCCACTTTCTAACATTGTTGCCTGATATTAAAATAAGCGAAAACACTCTGCTATGCTTAATGGAAAAAAAAACATCTATTCATTGCCAGATTGTACACTTGTATAGGTCGAGGTTCATAAGCCTCGTCCATCTCATTCTAGGGACTGCATATTTTGTATACAGTTTATAGTGGAATCACAACACAGGTTGTTAAGAATATCGTCAGTAAATATGAGAATTCTTGCTGTGAAATTTCTATGCTGTTTAACCTAAAAGAATTCGAATCCCTGAGAGAGCCAAGTACTGAGCTTTAGCATTCCATATTAGCAAAACCTTTATACGTACGTATTTTATAACCTCAATTTACTAATCAGGAAATCCCCCTTAGCCAACCAATTAGCACATTTATATGACCTTCTATAGAGGGAGAGGACATGACATTTCCGAGCCGGTATTATTGATGTGACATTCTTAACAAGTTAATGCACATATATAGCTGTAAGTGTATCAATCTTTATGCAAACACTTAGGAATGTTTGGAATGCAAACAATTCTTGTGACAAAACAAATAATTAGGAAATTCTTTTTAACCAAACAATCAACACAAATTTCTCTTTTTTATAGAGCATAACATTCCCGAGACAGTATTATTGATGTAACATTCTTAACAAGTCAATGCCTTAATGTTTACACACATACATAAGCGCATCAATCTCTACACAACCACACACACACACACACACACACATACAAGAATATTTGGAATGGAAAGAATTCTCAGAAAATTCCCCTTAGCCAAGCAATCAGAAAACAACACACGTCTAATAATTTGTTGCATAATATTGAATAATAATTTGTTGCACAACATGATGCAATAGAAGTAGACCAGAAGTAGACGTGTATGTGTATGTGTGGGTAAATATATATAGGTGTAGGTGTGTGTGGGTGTGTGTGGATGTGGCTCATATGAGCATCTTGGATTAGTTTTAAGTGATGCCAAAACAATATCGAAAAAAACACCATATTTTTAACAAATTTATAAACAACAATTTGGCAAATTCAAGTTTAGCCACATCAATCTGAGGGGTCATACTTTCTCGGAAGCTTTTTTTTTACAAAAATCGTAGGTTATACACAGTAGCAATAACATTTTATAGACATTTTTGCCTTAGTTTTTTAAGTGTTTCTATACAGTCAAAAATACCTCTTCATTTCTCAAAAACCTCTTCATTTCTCGCACCAGTAGTACCACCAATTACGCTACCTAAATGACAATAGTTAAAGACATATTTTAGCGAATTACGCAGGCATAAGCTAAGTACGTGTTGCTAGAAGGCCTTCGTCGTTGCAAGTCACCTTACCCATTCACTAAGAAATAAGAAAAAAAATATTGACGTACTGACAAAAGTTGACTTGTTCACCGAGTTCAGATGTTTACTCATTGATGACTCCGTCGTTGTCGTCTATCAAAAACCTAAGTACCTTGGAAACAGTGAGAGTTATCGAAAAATCTCCCCTTGTCGATTTTTTTTGGTGACGTAGAGTAGGCGTAGAGAGGTCGGGTTTAGTGCGTCGGTCGAGTTTCGGTGTCCTCTGTCCACTCATACCAAAATAAACATAGGTCGTCATAGAACCAATTTTTCATCAATCAAAAAGTTTCTAAGTCCAGCGTTAAAAAAATCTTAAATTGCAAATATCTCGAAAATGGTAAGAGTTACCGTAAAAATATATCGAATATATATACTTCAAGGATGAGAAAGTGTATTTTCTCGTGCCGGCTTTTCTGCGCTGTGAAACATCGTCAGCGCAATAAATGAGGCGCGGAACGTGGAGAGAAAGTGAGTTTTTGAGGTTTTGGTGCGATTTTCTTAGAGGTAAAAAAATCAGGGTTGACCTAGAAGGTACCATTACTATCTACTACTAACAAATAAGTTGTTGGTTGGGAGAAAGTTTGTCCCAAATAACAATCACATATGAGTAACGGTTGGGTCTAAACTTACATGTGATGATAAAAAAATGCACTCTTAGTTTACTTGGCAACGTATTAATAACAAAAGTGGTATGACTCGAAGCGTACAAATTACTTAAATTACTTCCTTCTGTCATCAGCTAACCAACAAGGCACAAATGTTGCTAACATTCACATTTGTGTACAAGAAATAATACTTCGTTCATCTACATGTGAATGGAATCAATGAACAATACAATTAAAGAATATTACACGTCTTGATCAAAGTGGGCACCTCTGTTACGAATGCAGGCACTCGTGATGTGATGGTGTCCTTGATGTGATGGTGTCGTTGATGTGTTGACCAGCTGTTAAGATCCTCTCCCTGAGCTCTTCTTGCGAGTTTACCCGTGTCTTGTAAACTAAGCCTTTCATATATATATATATATGCAGAGAGAGAGAGAGAGAGAGAGAGAGAGAGAGAGAAGAAGAAGAATTGTTGAAAGTCATAACTATTTCTATAGTTAAATGCTATATGGTGTTGCAGATTACGAAGCAAATTACATTTTATTTGTATCTAAATAATATGTCTATAATTTCAGGAAGAACAAGAGGAGAAAGTTTGAATCACGTCATAATGTGCTTCATATTTTAACAAGAACTCTGCATGTCGATGGGGAAACAACTACTATTTTTGATCCAAGTCGCAACCTTAAGGTAACAAGTTACAATTTACTTGAAAATTTGATACGGATAACAAAATAATGATCCATAACGTACTCAACAGTTTAAAATGGAGAAAGTAATTTTGTCTCTCGTCATATGACACATAATAACAGTACGTAATGAAAACAATTACCAAAAATTCTGAAGCATACATATCATGGATACACGAAATATTGAGTTATGGAATGTTCTAACACTCTTTGATTAGATAGTGATGTCGTTCATCTGACTCACTTTCACCAACAAAATTTCTAGAAAATGGAACGTGGCGGTTTATGCATGTAATCCCCTAGAACAGCCATTCCCAAACTGTGGTCCGCTGACCCTGTAGGACCGCGACGATAATCCAAAGAGTCCGGAATAACAATGTAAGTTGCAAGTACTTAAAAAGCACTTATATGCAATCATAATTCTCTTTTGGTAAACTAAGAAATAATTCATAAGATTCGAAAAGACTCAATTAGTAATCTAAGTAACATTTTAAAAATACAAAAAACTATGTCTTCACTGTTGTAACTTACATACAGTATATGTAACTCTTAACTTAGCCAATGGACGATGAAAGTTAGCAGTGGACTGTTTTCTAACATTACAAAATTCTGTCTTTTGTTTACTGAATGAAATATTATGTTCTGTGGCTAGGGGGTCCTTGGACATGCATGCGATATGCAGAGAGGACCTCAGACACAAAAAGTTTGGGAAACCCTGCCCTAGAACTTTTCGCATTCAGGTTTGGACTTTCTGTCCCAAAGGTGTGGAAGCAGACTACATCTTCCTTGTTTAGCTTGTTTCGGTAAAGGTTGAGACCTTGTCGATGGCTCCTTGCACACAATTCTAACGTTTCCCTTCCTGCCCCGTAGCAGGCGTTTGACTTTTGCCCTTTCTTCCATGAATTACTTCATAAGTTTGGGTCAAGATAACGTATGGTGAAAAAAAAATGCACAAAAAGAAAACGCTGTGGTCAAGGGCAAAAACGCACATATGTATTTCGTGTGCTGGTTGGTATACAAAGGTGGTATCTGAACATCAATGAACAAACACATTCACACCGAGTCTGCTGGCCTTGCGACAATTTTGGGGCACTTTCTGCATAGATGGAGCAAATGTTGATGTATCAACATCGCGCAAGCATCTGCGGATCCGCTGGATGAGGGTTGCAACGGTTGGTGGTTGATAATTATTGGCATACACCATCCGCTTTAATTGCCCAGAAATCTTCAATGGGTCGCAGTTGGGGAACATTAGGGGGATTCTATTCTTTGGATATGTAAGGGATACCTAAGTGCTCCATGGTCGCATGACTTTGAGCGAGTAATGGCAGCTGGCTAAATCTGGCCAAAAAACAACATTGTCCCCACGATGGTATTCATTGATAAACTGCTTCACTTTAGGCAAACAGAACTTTACATACCGGTCGGCGTTGAGTGCAAGGCCAGCCTTGAAAAACTGAGGGTTCGACAGTCCTTTCTCACTCATGGCAAGCCATACCAACACCTTCTGTGGGAATTTGGTTTTGGCAGGAAAACGCACTGGATCGGGCACAGTAGCAGTTCCAGGATCATAGTGACACAATATTATAAACCGTATGACGGAAAAATCCTACACGTTGAAAATGTTTCACAAGTTCGGACTTTCGAACATCACTATTCTCTGTCCAATATTACACGATCATTTCCCGACGGTTGTCTTCTTTCAGCTCCATACTGACTTGTTTTTACACCATCCTTCTCCTGCTCTTCACACTACATAACTGGTAGACGTACGATCCCACACAGTTCAAATGGTGTGCCAGTGTACAGTATTGCCAGTTCACCAGGGTTGCAAACTTTGTGCAAATTTTTTCCACCATACGTTATTACAGGAATGTGCCATGTTGGCTTTGGAATTACTTTCATAAATTATCTGAGAATTAATTCCACATAACTATATTCATCGGGGCAAATAAAACCCTGTCAGTGGGCAACTCTTACTGTATCTTGAAACATTATATTTAGAAGATAGAAAGTCTACAACAATCACTCCTCCTTGCGAGGATTCGTAAAATTTTCTGGTTTCTGTAATTACCCTGGGCTGGTATCAATTTCTACATATTAGTGTATTGTGGAAAACAACAGCCAACTTGTTAGTGGTCATCTTCTACTTCTTAGATTCATTCTTGTTGAGTCTCATACGATATAAATTTAAAAACAAGTTTTATTCGGTACTAATCTTTAACATACGAAATATGAAACACAAGGGTGTAGGCCCGTACGCAGGATTTTTTAAGGAGAAGATAGATCTGTAAACAGATATTCAGTGACAGGTATTTGGGTGACCTAGGGGCGGTTACTCTCGACATTTTGGCACTTTGCCCGTACTATGCTTAATGCTTGTCTACCAAGAGAAAATAACTTTCCTTGCCCCCTCCTCTTCACCAGTTTTGTCACCCAATAACCGATATGGTCTGAAGTATTCGGATAGTTCTGAGTTTCGAAAGTAAAAAATGTTTTCAAATTTTCTTTGTTTTCTTATACCAGAACCATTGAACAACCACGATAATTCTATGTGTAGAAAATAATATATTTATAAATTAAATTATACGCATTAGTAATTATTATTACAATAAAGAATTCTACATGTGAGTTAACCCATCGCCTTCGCTACGATCCTTCGTATGATTATGGTCAACCAAAAAAAGAGAGCGCGACATTTTCACCTGGTAGCCAGTAGCGCCTATTGGGTGCCAAAACTGGGAGGCAAGAACTTTCTCTTAGTAGACAAGTTTGAGTTTTTGTTTTAGGTCCACTTTTATGCACAGACACACTAATTGGGACTGGACCTACAGTTTAAAGTGGGATTCGAACCACTATGTGCCTCCACCGGCTCTTGGTAGACAAGGCTTAACATTAAGAGACCATAGTGCAGGGACAAGAGTAGACGAATATATGGGAGCAACTGCCCCCACCTCCCTAATCGCCACCAATGTTGGTGGGCTTTCATGAATGGTTATAAAACTAAACGTACCCAATATCGGAGACTGCAGACTTCTGGAGCCTGCCTTTCTACACAACACAACAATCACATTCATTTATGCAAGGACAAAATTGACATTTTGCAAGTTTGAAAAGTCGTCGATGTTATTTTCGTAGATTTTTATAGGTTCACATTAAAAAATTTCATGGCTCGAAGGGGGAGTCATGACCCCCATGGCCCTTCCCCTGGATAAGGGTCTGCAAGGGTGATCCAAAATAGAACACTTAAAACTGTAAGTACAATAATTTCGAAGTGTAAGTTAGTACTAAAACATTTCTGTAGTTACGCGATAACTCGAGTGGTGTGTGACACTCCCGGACGGAGTTTGATGCAACACAGATTATGGCAGCTAACTCTTGGTTACGGCCAGGATCCCTTACCCGTAAATCTACTGGAAGGTACAGTGGCTGACAAAAGAAGCGCATGCACATTTTATCGGCAACAAATAAAAGTAAAACCTTTGGGGCGTATCACACCCCACCTGAGTCCTGTAGGGTTAAGAAGATTTGCCAAATATTTTCTTGTGAATTTCGAATTAAACCCCTTAAGTTCTTTGACATTCATTAGAAATCTGATCAATATATGTTCCAAATTATATTTGTTATTTAGCACTACTACAAAGTTATTTATCTGATTTATACTCTTTGTAAAACATGGTTATTCATTGCTGGTTGAAAGAATATTAGGTTGTTTACGTGGAAAATTTTATCATGAAGCACTTTGCAATATTAAAATGTAGCTTTTATTCTGTGCTCCATCCTTCTGCATTTAGTAGGTCTTCTTGCAAATTAATTGGATCCTTTTTTGTTTATACATCATCAGCAAAGAGTAAACATTTTGCATCCTTACAAAAGGGGGCAGATCGTTGGGCAATAATAATGGACGCCATGGGTCCCGAGTTCGAATCCCTCTCAGGCTTGGTTGTTTGTGAATGTCCATTCATCAATTTCATCATTTCATCACTCATCCCCATCTTCGCAAATTAGCCAAGAGGCACAAAACGCGAAGTAAAGTAAACTAAATCAAATCAAGTAAAATAATAATGGACCAAAATTAGAGCGTTTTGTAGACCGGAGCAAACATTGTATGCATATGTCAGAGTCTGATCACAAACCAGAAATTGAATTCGTTTGTGTAGGTAAGAAAACGTTAATTTAAACATGTAGTGGCATAGACCAAAGTTAGACAATTTTGTTAGTAATAGATCAGGATCGAAGTGTGAAGGACTATACATATGATATGGTTCTAAACATTGAAACTAGAAACAGACCTGGGTGTCCAAACCTCATTCCCAATACCATTCTCAGCAACTTTGTTTAGAATAAACTGTTGCATACATCTTATTAGGTGATAGTTTCATTCTTATAATCTCATTATAATTGTAAAGCAAATACAAATACACATTTAATATGTAAAGGTATTGTTTCAGCAAAATTATAAGACCACAATCAAAAGGCTTGAAAATAATAATTTTACAAACACTTGAGAATCTGTGAAACAAAGTTGATAATCAAAATATTAATTAACCGTCATCAGTGAATAGCCAGGACCTCACCTATGGCGCAGTGGTAGCGTCGTTGCCTTGAGATGAAGGTGTCCCGGGTTCGATACCCGGTGGCGGCACATAGTGGTTCGGATCCCACTTTAAACTGTAGGCCCAGTCCCGATTAGCCTTACTGTGCACAAAGTGGACTTAAAACACCAAATCGAACCAAACCAAATCAGTGAATGACCTTGGTATATGATGTGAAAAGAAGCTCCTGCTAAGGCAGGCGATATTTTTCATATTATGAAGGAAATTCACTTTTCACCGTTGTGGAAGTAACAATCCTTTCGTTCAAGCAACACGTAGAAATGCACGTTTATTCTCTTTCTATTGACTGATAATTTTCATCTCTTGACTTTCCATCAGATATTATCCATACTAATATTAACAACGTAAGTTATTTTACAACTGAATATGAATTATTTCTAGTGTTTGTTTCTCTTCCGCAGGTGTTGTTAACTTCACCATATAATTATCCTTCTCCGTGGCAACTCCAAACTATCGTAAATCTAACATTTTCATATTATCATTACACATTGGAACCTACAGTCAGCAGTCCTGACCTCAGATTGCTTGGGATAACGCAAAGGAAATGCACCTTCCGAGATGAAATGGATTTGGATGTAGCGGAAACATACAGTTATGAAGCTTGCATTTTACAATGTAAAATCAGCCATTATATTAGAATGTGTAGCTGTGTCCCACATATCTACAACATGACAGGTTAGCATAAATAATAATATTTTTACATATTGTTCATACATAAAAACTAACTAACTAACTCTCTCTAGCCTTCTTAAACCCGAAGGTTCATGGCTGCAGCAACACAGGCCTTCCATCTGTCCCTATCCTGAGCAAGATCTATATACTCTTTTCCATCCCTACCGATTTCCTTTAGGTCCACCTCAACATTATCCCTCCATCTTCGTCTTGGTCTTCCTACTGGTATCTTACCACCAGGTTTCCCAACAAGAATCCTGTAAACTCCTCTTTCCTCTGCCATTCCTGCCACATGGCCTGCCCACCTAAGTCTTCTTGATTTAATCATTCTAGTAATATCTGGACATCAATACAAATTTAAAACTTCTAAATTATGTAACCTTCTCCATTCACCTGTCTCCTCATCCCTTTTAGGTCCAAAGATTTTCCTAAGGATCTTATTTTCAAATACTCTCAATTTATGTTTCTCTTTCAATGTAAGGGACCAAGTTTCCCATCCATGTAGTATTACAGGCAAGATTACTGGTTTGTATATTTTAGTTTCTTAGATATTAAACGAGATGACAAAAGGTTATGAAGAGAAAAGTAACATGCATTTCCTGAATGAAGCCTGCTTTTTATTTCCTTTTTAATATCATTTTCATATGTTAGTATTACTCCTAAGTACCTGAATTTGGAAACTGGTTTAAAGGTTTTGATTATCACCTAACACTTGGTTCCGGCCTGTAAGCATATATTTAGTTTTCTCTTTGCTAACTTCCAAACCTACTTTGAAAAATATATTAGCATTAATCTTAATTGTATTTACATCATCCCCCAGTACGACTACATCATCTGCATATCCTAACAGCTCAGTCACACCGTTTAATTTTAGTCCTTCGTCAGTATCTTTTACCTTGCTAACAGCGTATTCTAAGACAAAATTAAAGAGCAATGGAGATAATGCATCTCCTTGTTTTAACCCATCATGAATTGTAAATTTGTCAATATATTATTATCCACACGAATTTTTCTTTCTGTTTCACTGGTGCATACTTTTATCATATTAAGAAGCTTCTTAGGTATTCCCAACTCGACTAATATATTATATAATTTATCTCTTTTGACTGAATCATGTACTTTTTTGAAATCAATGAATAGCTGATGGACATTTTTATTATATTCCTACTTTTTCTCAAGTGTCTGTATAATATAAAAAATTTGATCTGTTGTTGATCTGTTACTTTTAAATCCACATTGATAATCACCTATAATTTCATTAGCATATGGGGTTAGTCTTGCTAAAATAATGTTAGATAATATTTTATATGTTGTTGAGAGTAGTACAATTCCACGGTAATTATTGCAGTTCATTTTATCACCTTTTTTTAAACACAGGAACAATTATGGATTTTTTCCACTGTTGAGGGATTTCTTCTTTATTCCATATTAAACAAATTAATTTATGAATTTGACATATTAATGAATTTCCACCATATTTAATTAACTCAGCTGGTATTAAATCAATGCCAGGTGCTTTGTTATTCTTTAGCCTTTTAATAGCATCTTTAACTTCAGTCAAGTTAGGTTCTGGAACTAAAGGTTCTGCTGTGTGTACTTCATTTAGTTCTGATTTACCTCCTACATGGACATTTAAAAGGTCATTAAATTAGTTCTTCTATCTATTTAAAATATCGCTTGGATCAGCCAAAAAAATGACATTTTTATCTTTTGTGAAGTTTACTTTAGCTTCCCACCCCTTCTAAATTAATTTACAACTTTATATAATTCTCTGATATTTTTTTTTATGTTTGTTTCAATTTCGTTAATTTTACTTTTGAAGTAATCTCATATTTTACTTATAAACGTGCGGTTCATTTCTCACTTAATTTTATTATAATTGCTTAATTTGTATCATCAGAGTTATTTAACCACCTAAGTCTAGCCTGATATGATATGATATTCATTATCAAACCATGGCTTACTTTTTCTTGGTTTATGGTATCCTATACTTTCTTTAGCTGTTGATTCTATTGCATTACGTATGTGCTCCTAATTCTTCTTTACGTCTGTTTCATTTATATTTTCATCCTCATTTAAATCCTGCAAAATATCGAATCTATTTGACGTTTAATTTGGCAATGTTTCTTAATTCTTTAATCAGTAAATTTTCATGTACTAAATTTGAGAGCTTTTAGATTCTGTTTCTGATGATTTATCACCAGGAGTCTTTCTCTCAATTTTAGCAATTACTAAATAATGGTCAGTGGCACAGTCAGCACCTCTATGTGAACGAACGTCAATTATAGTAGTATGCCTTCTTTTATCAATGAGAATATGATATATCTGATTATGAGTTTTACCATCTGGAGAAGACTAGGGATATTTATAGATATATTTATGTTTAAAAGTGGTACTTTTCACAATTAAAATCACTGAGGTTGCAAAAGTAATTACTCTAATAACATTATCATTAGTTGATTCATGAAGCCTTTCTTTACCAATAATAGCTTTATATGCCTCTTTTTTGCCAATCTATGCATTACAGTCACAGTCACCTCACAGAATTTTTGTATCATACTGGAAAAAATATCAAAGACCTGTTCTAACTTTGCATAAAAATCATCTTTAGTATTATCATCTTTATCCGTTAGTGCATGCATGTTTATTAAAATAATTTTACACCACCTACCCTGTAAAACTGCATATGATATCCTATCATTAATAAATTCTACTGTTTTAAGAGCCGAGATAATTCTATTATTTATGAAGAAGCCTGCTCCAACATTATGATTTTCAATTCCACCATAGAAAAAAGTATAATTTTTAGTTTTACAATTATATTCTCCTGGCCACCTAACTTCCTGGACAGCTACTACATCTAATTTATACTTAACTATCTCATTAACTGTATACTGAAAGGCCCCAGGCTGGTAAAGGTTCAGAACATTCCAAGGGCCTAATTTAATATCCTTATTCCTAATGTAGATCTTATCCTTAGTCCAGGGACCTCCCAAAGTAGTCCCCGCCCGGAGATTCGAATGAGAGACTATTTTACTTCCGGATTATTTTACGTTGGGAACAACCATGGCCTTATATTGCTGTTTCTTGACATGTCTTTTTACAGTGCAGAGCTGTCAGCTCTACGCCTAACCCCCAATATGAATGGAGGACCGCACCTGTCGTTGGTCAGCGGATCCCTCGGATCTAGCTGTGAGGATCACATAGCAGTCCACCAACGATACACCACTCCTGCCAATTGTGGGACGCTCATAGAGCCATGACAGGAGAGCTCTGTAGATCCCAACAAAGAAAAATGTTGACCATATCACTCTGTTAGTTGAGCAACTGCAGTGAACAAGCCACTGGACGATGGGGTGTCACATCCCTATGCCTAAAAGTTTACATATGTAACATTTAATCAATCATGTAATTTAAGTGGAAGAGAGCAGATAAGGAAAATTTAGTCCTTCAAGGAGGAGAAAGAAGAGAGATAGAATGAAGAGATTCCACAATGGTTACGAAGGGGGAGATGATGATATTGAAGTCCTGTAAGTAAATCCACAAATGAGAGTGGAAGAAAAGAAGAAGAACTGTGTCATAGAAGGAGTATGAATGAGATAGGAAGGCGTAAATCAGCAGAGAAAATGGATGTACATGGGAAGAACCAAGTCCTCCATTGAATACTCTTCTGATTGGATACAGTCGTCTCACACTTCGCCATTTGCTGCAAGGATTGGTTGGACTCTCCAATCTGTCGTGTGTGTAATGTTATTTTAAATGTTCAGCATATTCGTATGGAATGTGCCGATTTAATCTCTTCAGACAAACGTTTAATCTTCCAAATTCCGCATATCCTTGTTGAATGTGCATATTTTAATGACCGCAAACTTTTAACCATTTCAACTGCTTATCATCCGTATGGGGAGATGATGACGGTGTTTTAATTTAAGTTTTTAGGTTTTGGAAAAGCACGGGACTTTTCCACTGCCTCTGAGGACGTTCTTAGTGCCTCACTACCTTTTTAATTTGTTGTGTATGTCATGTGGAAATTCCTTTATAATCTTGCACTTTTACCTTTTCTCATGGACATTTTTACACATTTTTTAACTTTCAGATAATATTTTTAGATAAGAAGATTTTCCTCGTATAGCTTGAAGGGTGCAAAATTTCCAATTATATGCCAATTCGTTCAATAATTTGTTCATTCATTCACAAATCTCAACATGGGGTGTAAAGTACCAAAATGTGAACATCTTTTTCACGTAGTACACCCTAGACTTCATTTTGAAGACTAACGAGGTCCTGGCGTCTGAACTCACAACCAGTATAATCCTCTGTGGGGCTCGTGCTGTGTCGTCCCTTCACTCATCTCATCTTATCACCTAGAACCTCCCGATGGCGCAGTAGTATCGTCGTTGCCTTGTAATCAAGGTGTTCCGCGTTCGATACCCGGTGGACGCACATAGTTCACACATAATAAAATGAATAAATCATATGACTGGAAAATTCATGAGATTAGCTGATTGGATAAACAGGGTGTCCGAAAAGTCTTTCCCTGATTACAAACTTTATTCATGTATGCTATGTGTAAGGTAGAGATGTGAAAGTGCTGCCACAATGTTGGAAATGTATCAAAGTTTTTTGTTGCAGGTTTCAGTAACGTGGCTGTAGTGTAGCAGTGCCAATGCCCGTATATATTCACAAATCTGGAAAAAGCTCAGTCCGTCCTCTGGTATCACGAGACAAGGTCACCAATAACAGTGCAGAGGAACTTTCAAACAACGTATGGAAAGATGCCACCCGATGTCAAAAGCATTAAGTCGTGGTATGATAAGTTCAAGACCACATGATCTGTTGCTGACTTACCGACAAGTGGCTGACTATCAACCTCAGCTGAAAGGGTGGAAGCAGTGAGACAGTCTTTTGTGCGATGTCCCAAGAAATCAGTGCGTAGGGCATCACGTGAATTACAGTTCATGATACCTTACACAAACGTATATTGTTTTCTGCATACAAGGTGCCCACTGACGCCAAGGGTCGGTATGACTTTGCGCTCGACATGTTATCATGTATTGAGGACTATAATGGCTATCTCGAACGTGTTGAATTTCCTGATAAGGCGACCTTTCATGTCAGTGGTGTACCCTAACAGACACCACGTGCGTATCTGGGGTTCATAGCCCCCTCATAAAGTGCTAGAATGTACCAGAGACAGCCCAAAGGTGAATGTTTGGTGCACCCTTTTGCATGACAAAATTATGGGACCATTCTTTTTCGCTGAGGACACCATCATATCTGGCGTGTATCCGGACATGTTACAATTGTTTGCTGTTCCTCAGTTGCTTGAGTATCACCCAGATGTTATATTTCAACAAGACGGTGCACCTCCACATTGGGGTCGGGCGGTTCGTTCCTATCTTGATACCATTTTTCCTGGACAATGGACCGGTCGTGATGGGCTGACAGCTTGGCCTGCCGTTTCTCCTCACATAGCCCCATTAGATTTTTTCTATGGGGTTATGTCAAGGACAATGTCTACATAACTCCTGCATCAGATCTTGGAACACTGTAACCACAATCATAAGATCTATCCCTACTGTGATGTTGGATAATGTGGACAGATATTGAATATCGACTAAATGCATCACGTGCTATCAAGGGTGCCCACGTGGAGATATATTGATGTGTTTCCTGTTGCCCATTAAACTTGGTTAGTTTTCCATCATTTTGGCACCACTTTCATATTTCTTCCTTACGTATAGTGGATATGAATAAAGTTTGTAATGGGGGAAAAAAACTTTTCGGACATCCTGTACTTTCCTACTGCAACATTCGCCTCATTTGAAGATAGCATATGCACATATCCATAAAATTCACACGTACACTATACGGTAAAAAAGTTTCTGGACAAGTTAATATAGTTGTAATTTATTCTCACATCATATACGTATCTAAGTCACCAGTGCAAATCAGGCATGCGAAGAAACTACATCAGGACCAACATTGACGTTGCACCTTATCACGAAACTACTGATATAAATATTCAAGTTATGAGATAATAATATAAACGACGAAACAAAAGTTTTGTAGAGTAATTTTCTTGAAAACAAACATGATGTTGAAAGGAATTAATCATCTTAAGTATTAGAAAGAACGAAAATTAGTTAGTGAGGTGCAATTCTCCTGTAGGACAATCCTGCTGTACGTATGTGCTTTTGAGAACACATTGCCCACCTTCGGTACGTCCAGTGCTTCATATTTCTTCTCAATAGCAAGGACAACCAAATTAAGCAGGTGGCATCCATCATCCTGTTTCGAGCAATGCTTTTCAAAGATTTCAAAGACGAAAAGGTTCTTCCACACGCTGCATTGGAAACTGGAATTGTTACAGAGAATACAACTAGAGTGTGATCCTTGTGAAATGTCAATTTATACTTTCCTAGGATTTGGAATAAATATATTAAGTGGTGTGTTTCATCTTCGTAACGCTGAAGAGTTTTGGGCAACATCTGCGTTTCACCTTTCAGGGAAATGTTATCACAGAAATAAAAAATCTGAAAAAGGTTACCGTTATCTCATAATACAAGAAATATCCTGACCCTGGTGCACTCTACCACTCCAACGTATGTTTGTGCTACGCAATTACATCCACCTATGGATTTCTTACATTTTGATAGGTATGACTGATTGATTGATTTGGTGTTTTAAGTCCACTTTATGCACAGTAAGGCTAATCGGGACTGGACCTACAGTTTAAAGTGGGATCCGAACCACTATGTGCCTCCACCGGGTTGATAGGTATGAGAAAGAGCGAACCTGCATCTAATGTCTGAAGAGTGGCAAATCCTAAAAAGCGTTAATTTTTTCATCTAACATCAGTGCGAGTACTTTCGCCTCTTTCACTTTCTGGCTTATTTTGATGAGAATAAGTATGGACATTACGCAGAACAATTCGTTTTGAATCGAATTTTAAGTGAAATTTGCAATTTAAGGTTCACGTTCAATACATTTCCGAGTAATATCCCCTCATTTTGAAATTAACGTTAAGAGTATAAAAAAAAACCTTTGTTAAGGTTTGCCTTAGACTCATCATCTCGAAAATCAAGTTCTTGAATAGCAAGACACTACGATGCATCCACAACAACTGAGAAGTAGCGTCGGTTTTCTTGGATCATCTTTGGTTCCGGGTTCGATACCCGATGGAGGCACTTTAAACTGTAGGTGCAGTCCCGATTAGCCTTAGTGTGCACAAAATGGACTTAAAACACCAAATCAACCAACAAACCAAATCTTGAATCATCTTTGATGTTTTGTGGTCCTCAGAATGTTCGTGATGTTTTAAAACCATCCTTATTCAACGTTATTTCCAGTTCTTAAAACTGATTAAAACTTTGGTTAATCGCGACGTTTATAGGACATAAATAAATGAGAAATCGCCTATGCCCAGGTCGGCGTGCGAATCTTGAACGAAAGTAACACATATACGTATATACTAAAAAAAAATATTTGTAGTCAAGTTAGTATTAAAAGCAGGAAAAGTGAAATGCAGAATACACCACTTAGTAAAGGTGAAAAATCGTCATAATCTTATAAATGAACTCTCTTATTATTCGATATTTAATTAACTTTAGTTGGGGGCGGACGGGGGGGGGGGAAATGTCTGACCGGGGGGTGTGCCCGCTCTCCCTGCCCCCCCGTGGCGTCGTCACTGCTTCCTCTGTCTGGGCATTTCTATTCCCCTTCTTCTCCTTAGTTTTTCTCTATTCTGCCTTCCCCCTTTCCTTTCTCGAAGGTCACTCTTTCAATCTTTCATTCTCTCTATCTGTCTACTCCATTGCTCTCTTCCTCTCTCAATTTTTTGTAAAAAAATATGTAGTGTACGGAAAGTTACTTTTTAACAGAGTTACAGTTACAGTTACTAGTTTTAAAAAGTAACTTAGTTACTCAGAGAGCTGCACATAGGCCAGATTTGCTTACTAGGCCCGCTTGGCTGGCGAGCGGGAGGGTAAAACTATAGGCCTGGGTTTTGACCCGTCAAGCATCGAGAGCCCAGAGTGACTGGCAGGCCTTGCAAGACCCAGCTCGCTTATCTTCAGCGAACGCTCACAATCTCCAGATAGATTCTAAACTGTTCAAGGAGCACTTGAAATGTTCATCACGTTTATTAAATTGAAATTGTAGAGATTTTTCCTGGGGTAGAAAACATGTGTATCGCTCGCACGTCGAACCCAGTGGCGGCGATTGGGTTCCAAAACAAGGGGGGGGGGCAAGGACAGTTTAATTTCCCTTGGTACATAAGGTTAGCGTGGTGCAAGAGTAAAGTGGCAAAAAGTGGGGCATTATTAATTACTGAGTCTTTCTCTGTTTCCTCACTTCAAAAGTTGTAGCATTTAAATGTCACAAACCATTTCTTAAGTAGAAAATATCAAAGGACGCACATAAAATGTCGGTGCTTGATAGAGCGGGGGAAGAGGGTGCGCTAAAGCACAATTCTGTCTAGGGACCCAAAATTTCTACCTACTAGGTCTTCGGCACAATTGGTTTCAACATCAACAAATCTTAAAACCATAGTCATTTGCCCCATAAGTGTGAAATATTTGGTGTAATCAATTGATACGCTAATTTGACTTTTTTCTAATTAGTAATTTTGACTTTGTTGCACATTAATTGTACCAGTTAATTTCAGATTTTAGGGCTTATATGATAATTGTGATAATATATTAGTAGAGTTTGGAATACCTAAGAAGCTTGTTAGTATGATGAAAATATGCACCAGTGAAACAGAAAGTAAAATTCGTGTGGGTATTAATATGTCTGACAAATTTACAATTCATGATGGGTTAAAACAAGGAGATGCATTATCTCCATTGCTCTTTAATTTTGCCTTAGAATATGCTGTTAGGAAGGTAAAAGAAACTAAAGAAGGACTAAAATTAAATGGTGTGACTAAGTTGTTAGCATATGCAGCTGATGTAGACTTACTGGGGGATGATGTGAATACAATTAAGAATAATGCTAAAATATTTTTCAAAACTGCTAAAGAGATAGGTTTGGAAGTTAACAAAGAGAAAACTAAATATATGCTTACAGGCCGAAACCAAGTGTTAGGTAATAATCAAAATCTAATTATTGATAACAACTCGTTTGAACCAGTTTCCAAATTCAAATACTTAGGAGTAATATTAACAAATGAAAATTATATTAAAGAGGAAATAAAAAGTAGGCTTAATTCAGGAAATGCATGTTACTTCTCTCTTCATAAACTTTTGTCTTCTCGTTTAATATCTAAGAAACTAAAAGTTAAAAAATACAAAACAGTAATTTTGCCTGTAGTATTATATGGATGTGAAACTTGGTCCCTTACATTGAAAGAGGAACATAAATTGAGAGTATTTGAAAATAAGATCCTTAGGAAAATCTTTGGACCTAAAAGGGATGAGGAGACAGGTGAGTGGAGAAGGTTACATAATTTAGAACTACATAATTTGTATTCATGTCCAGATATTATTAGAATAATTAAATCAAGAAGACTTAGGTGGGCAGGCCATGTGGCAAGAATGGGAGAGGAAAGAGGATTTTACAGGATTCTTGTTGGGAAACCTGATGGTAAGAGACCTGTAGGAAGGCCAAGACGAAGATGGAGGGACAACGTTGAGATGGACCTAAGGGAAATCGGTAGGGATGGAAAAGAGTATATAGATCTTGCTCAAGATAGGGAAAGATGGAAGGCCTGTGTTGCTGCAGCCATGAACCTTCGGGTTTAAGAAGGCTAGAGAGTTAGTTAGTTAGATGATAATTGTGAATCTCATTATTTTGTTACGTCTGAATATTGTTGTAGCATTAAATATTTGACGCAGTGGAGTAACAAAATCGTAAAGGACGAGTCCACAAGAAACAAATTTAGGTCAATCATGTACAGTCAGATTCTTCCAAGAAATTTATGTAATTCCTTAGAATGGCTGGTTGTGGCTACACTTACATTAGTAATTATACAAATGAATGCTCTACCTGTGAATTTTCGGGGCCTCTTAGACTCAAGGCACCTGCGACAAGCAGAAATTCAAATATTTCCATGCGCAATGAAATATAATGGCTGTTGGCAACACTGACAGTAGTGCTCCCGTCTATCTGCAGGATCTACATCGAGTCTCACGTTTATTAGTCCCCGGGTAAAGAGAAAAACCTGGCAGGCATAGAGGCCTGTGCACAGCTGTAGTGCCATAAGCAGAAGTGCTAGAGATATTTGCTGACGTCTTGCTTCGACACACATCCTCAAGCAGAAGTGCTAGGGACATTTGATGACGTCTTACTTCGACACACATCCACAAGCATAAGTGCAAGGGACATTTGCTGAGATCTTACTTCGAGATATTGACAAGCAGACATTTGCTACGGTCTTATATCGACACACATCTACAAGCAGAAGTACTAGGGACATTTGCTGAGGAGTCATTCCATGCCAAATCAACACAGATATGTGCAATTTTTAACCTGACCATCTCCGATTTTTATGAAATTTGGGGAGTTGAAACTATGCATAGAACTTAGTAACTATGAAAATTTTTAGTCTCGTGCGTCTTGTAATTGTTAAATTATTCAAGGTCAAAGTTAGCATAAATTGCCCTTTTTGAGTCCGCTTAGCTATACTAAATGTGCTGTAACTCCGCCACTATTTTGCCTAGGAAGCTCAAATAAAGCTTATTGTACAGGGAATTGAATAAGCTTTCCAGTGATATATAACAAGCCTACCTTTGGATAAAAATATAATTTTGTCACGTGACCTTGGCTTTTGACCTTGAATATCTCAAAACATGTCATCACCAAAAATCGTGAAAAAAATATATTTGGTCCCTCATGCCATACTACAAAACATATCAAAAAATCATTCTGGGACTGCAATGGGATCAGAAGATACAAAATAATATGTGTAGCCCTAACTATGTGACTGATGAAAGCCCCATTACATGAACTATGAAGAGTCAAATGTCCCTTAACACCCCCTACAAAATGTGAAGGAGTTATCCTGGGTATAATTGGTCATGAGATAAATAGGTTAGGCACAGGGAGATCCCTAGCCATGTGTGTCAAGCGCAGATCCGGCATATTGTTGACCGCCATATTGAATTCAACGCAAAAATTTCCAAGGAAAGGGGGTGATGTGATATATCAAATGAGGCTAGAATTTCACGAGAAATGAAGTGACGAAGGATTTTCCAACATATATTTAACCAGCAAAAATGTATTACTGCATGCTTGTAACCATTTTCTCCTTTTCGAGGTGTTAAAAACAAAGCATTGGAATGCTCCTAACGTGTTAGGAACTCATCGAGATCACGCTGACATCTTGGGAGAGAAAGTAGTATACGCACCATTGCATATGATTTTAATCAGCTACATTCACCAAATAGTTGAATAGTGAAGAATATTGGGAAAAGTATCTCAAACAATTACGTGACACTTCCTTTGGAATGAAAAATTCTTCAGTGACGAGGCAAATTTTTATGTTCACGGTGAAGTTAATAAAAATAATATGCAATACCTGTGATTTGCTCAGTCGAATGGTTGTTGCTGGTAAGCTAATTATGTGGTATAATGTATGGCGAACGGAAATGGTTGGTCCATATTCAACAACGGAACCTTAAATGGTGAGGGCTTCTTGTATTTGTTAAGTGAACAGGTTCTTTCACCCTTGCTTACGGGATATGGCACTTTTCGAGAGTTTTGAAACAGGACAGAGTGTGACCACACTATGTGGACATTTTTGCAATTTCTTCATGGTAATTTTCTAGGTAGATTGATGGGCACACGGGGATCTATTAAAAGGCCTGCACATTCCCCAGATCTAACATCTTAGGAGGACTTTTACCTTCAGAAACATTTGAAGAGAATGGTGCATGCACTAAAAGTCCCTGATATTGACCATCTGAGAGAAGGCATAGTTGCTGCTTGCGATGTTGCACATGCTACATTGCCAAATGTTCTATGGGAGTGTGAGAGACGTCAACGAGTGTGCTCACAGGAACATTGACAACATTATAATGTGCATATATCGTAAGTGAAAGATATGTGTATAACTTTTTGCTGGCGTAAGATACGTTGGAAAATTCTTCGTCACTTCATTTCTCGTGAAATTCTAGCCTCATTTGATATATCACATCACCCCCTTTCCTTGGAAATTTTTGCGTTGAATTCAATATGGCGGTCAACAATATGCCGGACCTGCGCTTGACACACACGGCTAGGGATCTACCTGTGCCTAACCTATTTCTTTCATGACCAATTATACCCAGGATAACTCCTGCACATTTTGTAGGGGGTGTTAAGGGACATTTGACTCTTCATAGTTCATGTAATGGGGCTTTCATCAGTCACATAGTTAGGGCTACACATATTATTTTGTATCTTCTGATCCCATTGCAGTCCCAGAATGATTTTTTGATATGTTTTGTAGTATGGCATGAGGGACCAAATATATTTTTTTCACGATTTTTGGTGATGACATGTTTTGAGATATTCAAGGTCAAAAGCCAAGGTCACGTGACAAAATTATATTTTTATCCAAAGGTAGGCTTGTTATATATCACTGGAAAGCTTGTTCAATTCCCTGTACAATAAGCTTTATTTGAGCTTCCTAGGCAAAATAGTGGCGGAGTTACAGCACATTTAGTATAGCTAAGCGGGCTCAAAAAGGGCAATTTATGCTAACTTTGACCTTGAATAATTTAACAATTACAAGACGCACGAGACTAAAACTTTTCATAGTTACTAAGTTCCATGCATAGTTTCAACTCCCCAAATTTCATGAAAATCGGAGATGGTCAGGTCAAAGGCTGTGTTGATTTCGCATGGAATGACTCTGAGGTCTTACTTCGACACATATCTTCAGCCACACTGTTTTGAGATGAGGTGGTTGTTGGCATTGACCCTTGTGGATATGGTTTTCAACTGATAGAAGATGGTTATGTTTCACAAAAGAACTTAAAGAAATATCCCAATGACTTCGTTTGGGCGTATAATTCTTAAATTTCTGCTAGATCTCTATGCTTTTGTGGGGAACAGGAATTAACCTGTTGCTTCTCTTGTAGGTGTGACAGTGTCTGGGCACACATTCAGCTTGTAAGTGTGACAGTGTCTGGGCACAGATTCAGCTTGTAGGTGTGACAGTGTCTGGGCACAGATTCAGCTTGATATATAAGATAAAATATGAAATTGAGATTTAATCACTCTTGGTAAATATTAATTTTAATGGTATATGAAAAAACTTTGTTCATGGTATCATTGCATTATGATTATTGACACAGGGGTAAAGTCGTCGCCTTCTAGAACAGCGCGCCTACGACGCAAGGGGTGCCGGGTTCGAATCCCGGCCTAGACGTGACTGTTCTTTGTGACTGTCCCTTCATCAATTTCATCGTATCGGAATTCATCCTCATCTTCCTGATTAGCCAAAAGTGGCAGGAAAGCAAAGTAAAATAAACCAAATCATACAATCGTCGATTTTTAATCAAGGGGCCTCGAGTTCGATACCCAGTGGAGCCATGTAGTGGTTCGTATCGCACTTTAAAGTGTAGGTCCAGTCCCGATGTGCCTTTCTGCGCAAAAAATGAACTTGAAAACAAACTCAACAGTAATATTGAATTTATTGCAATATATATTAATTGAAAGTATCTATGGATCTTTTCATGCGAAACGAAAGTAGAAAACAATAAAAAAAATACAAGATGGTTTACAAATCATCTTCATTCGCCTTCTAAATATAAATTACAACATATTGAATCAATTTCCATCAAAATCGGTCAAGTATTAACCGAGATTTTACCTGTTTTGTCATCGAGTGGCCACCATCTTTGATGACGCCATAGCGGGAAAAAGTACCAGGTGGCGGATGTTCACCCAAGCCAAAAATACTTCCTAAGCATTGGTGAAAAAAAAATGCTCTATACTCCAACTTTCCTACAGGACCATAGCTAGGGACAGGACTAAAGTAAAATTTCGGTGAAGATAAATCCATGTAATTATTGCAATGGGTTACTAAAATAATTACGCAAGCAGAGAGGGTGAGTTTTTTTTAAGGAGGTATCTTATAATATTCTCGCCGCAGCCTTAGGAATTACTAGCTAAGATCCTATACTGGGATTGTGACATGGTTTGGGAAAGATGTGTGATATTATTTGGGAGGCTGAAGGCAGGGGGGGGGGGGGTGGTATGCGCCATTTGACAAATGGGGATGGACACTCCTGCCCAGTAGGAGCTCCGAAAATTTCGGTTTTGATTTTGCATAGCGAGAACGATTGGGTTGCAGAGCTACATGAAAAGAAGAATAAGCAAATCCTGTCGCGAAAGCCAGGAAACGGCGGCGATGGGACTCGATGCGCTGACCAAACGTCCACCAAAGAAAAGTCGATTGGCAGCCATTGTCTCTCAATGTGTTGATACTCAATGGAGTTCATTTTAGTTGGTTACTCAAATATTTACATATTTTAATTTATGTGAATAGCATTCAAGATCCTAATTTCTTTCGTTTATAAAATAACTTAGTGATTTTTCTTTCAGGAGAATACAAAGAATGTGATATTGAAGGCCTTCTTTGCATCCACGCTAAAGGTAAATCGTCATTTGGCTCTTCTTCACGATTCGTTAAGTAATCAACGTTCGGTTAATGTATGACTGTCACAAGTTTCAACAAACATTTCTTTACCATTAATGCTTAAAATTCTGTTATCTATATATCATGAGCAAATTTGAAATCTAGGTAATATTTATGCTTTAGTAGAGAACGATGTTACGTATTAGATGCAAAGCAAGGTAAAACGTACAAAGTAAATACATTAATGCATGGCATATAAGATTAAGTTATGTGGTTTATTAAATTACGTTCAAACGCGTTAATCAAACTGATAACAATTTTTTTATATTATATTCTTACACGAGTAAATTTTTCAAAGAACTTGTATTCTTTGTAGAGTAATGAGCGATTCTAGCTTGAAACAAGAATTCTGATATTCAATGGGATCTTTACAATGTCAGAGATTCTACAGCGTTAAATAGAGAGGGACAGCATAAATTGGGAATGCACAATATAATTGTAATTTTTATGTTTAAGTATCAATTTCTATGTTATTAACTTTTCACTAAATCGCAGACACATTGCTTTCACAGTTAACCAAGTCAAAAATCCTACCATTTGATTATATATTATGTATATTTGATTATAGCTACTCTATACATGTGTGTGCGTGTGGATATATTTGCATTTTGGTTATTTAACGTCCTATTTTCTGCAACGTTTGGCTAATTGAGACGATAGGATGTGAGATGATTACACGGAAAATGATAAAATGACACTCTTGCTCAGGCCATAATTGGAATCCGAAAACAGACCAGTTAAGGCGGGCGGCCAACGATTCGAAGTGCGTGTTTGTGTTGAAACGCCTGTTTTGGGTAGATGTCGATTTACTCAGTTAGTACTAGATGACGTGAAGGAAGCGCGTACAAAAGGATACCCATATCGACAACTAAACCCGCGCAAGCGATACAAAACCAAAATAACGCGACGTTCTTGCTTCGCGCGAGTTCCAGGAACTATTCCGCTAACATGGAGGTCGCATTAGGTTCTAATTATTACTAGAAACCCGAAGAACGGGGCTAATCCTGCGGATTCCGTTCTATTGTTTACCCTATAAAGGAACAATGTTAGTTATTTTTACGAAAAATCTCAGATTATGGTACCACTTTGAGCAATTATCTTCCCATACCTAAAAAGGAAAAATCATGCACATATATGTATGCGTGTATAGATTATACCAACTATTATCTACCAGACCCTTATAAAGTCGCAAAGACGTGCCAACGCCAATCGCGACGGCCTTGTTGGTCACGTTTAACTAAGTGGCACAATCTCTTATTTGTCTTTTTTAAACAGATTCTTAAAAAAAAATGACTGTTCTTACTTTAAGTTTAACGATATTCGCTAGGGATATCCAAAAGGTTCAATTAATTGATCATAGTCCAATTTTCATAACTTTTAACAATTTTCCTTTTCTTTATTACGGTATTTGACACGTAACCAATTGAACTCTACATTAACAACGATGCCGCAAAAGGCATCCCTTCAAACTGCAACGTACTCCAGTTGGACACCAGTCGTCAGAAAGTTACTCCGCTACTCCTTTAGTCGGGAACATGAGAATCTGCAAATCATCAGGGCTTGCTGGTTAGAAAAGAAAACACAACACTGTTTTCAAAGTTAAAACGCAGTTTTATAAACGCGTATATTTCATAATCACTTACCAGTACAACACTAGAACATTCACTACTAACGTTGGTATATTCCCTCACATAAAGCGAAAGTCAAAGAACATAATTAATTGTTTACTTTCAACTTATCGGCAAGAAGAAAACTCGAAAAACCAAAATCTATACTTCAATTCTCTCCGTTTCCAAGTTCTTATTGATTCTTCACCTTCAATTGTTTTTCAAACTCAGTCTGTCGTCAGGTGAGAAACATTCAGGTTAGTTCACTTCCTCGGCTGAGATTAGAAAGTGACGTCAACACGAACAGTTTTTGACGTATTTATAAACATATATATAAGTTCCAACTACAACTGTATCAGTCTAACTATAATTATCTGTGACAACTTGCACATTATTTGAAATAACAAACATTTTAAAAACCTTATACATATGCCCAGCGAACGTTTTCGCATTTAATCATACACTCAATAAATCCCCTTAAAAAAAGGACGCCGTTCTTAAAACAGTCGTGCCATTCATCAATTCCGGTTCAACATTAACATTAAGGACAACTTTACAACGGACCCACACAGAAAGCAATTATCAATCAAAAAGGAATTCACTAATAGCATAAATAATTTAAATTCTTTCAAGGCTGTGTTGTTTGATTATGCAAGGTCCTATTCAATACAATTCGTGGACGGCTAAACCTTCGTACACGGAATCGATGCTACTAATTAGGTATAGGTATACTAAGGTCGTTTTCCCATTTTTCGTATTAAGCAAGGCGGAGGGACTAAACGTTCAAATCGTGAAGGGCGGTAGCCAGGGATAAGTGGATAAACTCCTCATTCGTTCTTGAACAAGCAATTCAAAAAGGGGCAATCCAAGACGGGTTGAATTGTGCAGCACATAGCTATCATTTTTAATTCTTATTTTCGCACGTATAAATGATTCAGGTCCTATGCTTATTTGCCGTATTGGCTTAGGTCAATTTCACCGGCACAAAATGGTCGAATAACGACTAGTTGGTTGAACACACGAGTCTCGCCAATTTTTGAACATTAGAGTCGACTTCGTAGACAATAGGTCCTATCGTAGAACAAACAACGGGATATAGTATGCAGTCTCTGATTTACCTTATGCTCCTTGACGCCTGTTTTAATGTTCCTCTTTTAACGGCACGGGTACCCACTTCTACGGTTAACTGGTTTCTACATGGATGCAGAGCACTCGGCGACACGGAAAGGCTCCCGCTTCCGCTGGCTGGCGAGACGTGTGAAGGAACTGCTGTACTGGTAGCGAGTCCTGGACCAGCTGTACTGGTGGCGACTTCTGGACTGCCGTTTTTCTTCCGATCGTAGTAGTCGGGGAAAAAAGGGGGAGGGGGAGGAGGAAGTTAGTTTGAATTAGTTCCGCTTGACGGCAACAAAAGTCCAGGCACAATGGTGCTGCCGTCTACATGCGGATATGAGAACTTAGTTAAAACAAATAAGTTCTATTTCCGTACGTTCACGTACGTGTAACTATCACCAAAGTCAATGAGAGCTTTGTGATGTTACAGTGTAAGCATTTACAAGCTTCTAATATGCTACATGTATAATTTTGATCCATAAATTGTTAAAACGTGCATATTCATAAATTAAATTCAATGCTTCGTGAGACCATTTCTGACTGCTTTCAACTAGTATCTCCTAGATCATTCCAATTCGTTTCTATGTAGTGTCTTCCTTTCATAACTCTCTCGACATTTATGGTTCTTTATGTGATGAGTGTATGTAATACCAGTTGTTGTAGTATTATGCATTTCATATACGTTGGACGTACATTCATGTATTGTCAAATTTATTTACATGCAGAACCATTGACTATTGTAATTTTTTAGAGACTTGGAAGCTTTCTATTTTCAGAACGTTTTCTGGACTCAAAGGATTGGTCGAAATGTAATTGTCTCCACACATGTGAATACCATATATACGATGTAGTGAAGGCTTCAAAAGAAATGTAAGTGATTCTCTTCGGTGATTTAGATTGTGGTCATCACGAGGGAGTTGATTTTAGCATATTTGCATGTTTCTTTCCTTAAGGAAAATTCATATGCTCTCAACGGATTTATCTATTTCACTTGATGTGGATTACTGTGGTAAAGTTTTAGAGTGCATAGAAATGCATATGTGGAACGTTAATGCATATATTAGCTTAAGGTGCATATAATTTGCATATATTGGGAGTAATTTTCATGTAATTGTTCGTCTCATATTTATCTGCTTTATTCTCCCCGTTCTTTGTGTCAGCAATAAAATAGAGCCTACTTCGTCTGGTCTTCGACACTTGTTGGGTCAAGGAGATTTCAAAACTCATCTCATAGCATTGTAGGTCTGGTTGCTAAAATAGGTTTATTTATTTTTCGATAAATTTTAACAGAAAGGCAATTATAATAATTTGCATTATATATATATCTTGACTCAATTAAATGGTTACATGTATTATTTTAAATAAAAAAATCATATTTTGTTTTGGCAAAATATATTTTCCAGTTCAACATTTGTAAAAGGAAGTTATTTATATTTCACATTTCTAACCACAAATGGAGCTGTGAAAGAGAGAAGAGTGGCGTTTGGTTGGATCGAACTTACTGGTAAGTGGCAAATAAAAACATTTTACAAATTTTCTACTAAAGGTTCACATTAACTTATGAGTACTAAATATTATTTACTTTTATAATAATTTTGAACTACAATATCATGTTTTAAAGATAATTTAAATGCCATTCTTTATTTTTAAAATGTCTAATTACTTGCTTAAAGAAAAGATGAATCAGTAAATAGTGTGAAATGGAATACCTAGATCGAAGAGCCAACTCGAACTGAGTAATTCGGTGCAACATCCCGCCTATTAACCTCTCACCGGGCCCTTTTTACATGACCTATGTTTGGACACTTAGTCTGGAGACCGAAGTCCCCTTCCTAGGTGCCGGGCCCAGCTAACGGTTTTGATTCCAGGGTACGTGTGACCGGATCGGTTTTTACCCCCGACGAATAGCCGACTCGTGCATAAAGTGACGTTGAATAATAATAATAATAATAATCAATAGTAATAATGACGTAGATAATAATAATAATTGATGTTAGCCAGCGGAAATGCTTTGCTGACTTAACGTTGACTAAAATATAAATACCAATAGTTATGAGGATTAGTATACTATTTGTATGAACACAAATCATAGTCAAATCATAAATAACAAAAATGTATATTATATAACACACAAAAATAGACAGATTACACAACCCCTCACTATCATTCAAGCATTCACACACTCTCTCATACTGCAGGGGAATAATTACATTAACATAAATACATTGGCCCTTTTTTAGACACCATGCAATATTTAGTTTTTTCTTATGAATATTAAACTGCGCCCGAAGACGTTAATGTGCTTAGAATTAAAGATACTAAACTTTCATCTGCGCGTGCTCATTACATTCTGCCAACGGGCATGACACGTAAACTTTTATATTCTTGCAATTTACCAAAACATTTAAATAATTATTGTTTAAATTATTACTAATGCGCCTTGGAACTTCAGTAACATTAGGCAGGGCACGCAACTCGTGCAACATAGATATCAACTGCAAGGCATACATGTTTACAGAAAAAATGAAGACACTTATGTATGAATATATATTAAAAATAGCACGCAGTTGATTTACTTCCTCACTTAGCAAACTTGAGGGATGATTTCTGCAATAGATACACGATTTATGCCGTTTTAATCAAATATTACCGAGTAAAGCATATAAGGTGACACAAATAAACATTATTACTCAACAGCTCGGCGCAGAGCGTGGAAAAACAACAGTATGCTGTGAATCGATCTTCCTAATTAGCAATTGCTTTGAAATTTAGATTATGTTGGCAAGAAATAATTATAATCAATACCTTCGCGACTTTTAACTTTAAATACAGGTATCTTTTCGTCCGACGGCCGATCTTTGGAGGCTTGGATAGATGATCACTCACACATATAGAAAATTAACAGTAGTATACTATACCATCTCGGCGTTCTAGACGTTTCAGCGACGTTTACCGTAGTCCTCTAAACGGCGTGGTGACGTCAATCCGCGGTCCTTTTTGCGACACTAACACTTCCCCACGCTACTTCTTTGTAGCGGCACTTCGCAATCTTCTTTGACACACTTTCCTTCTACACTTCTACATCACGGCGATCATAGACGAGGGAAAACAGCCTCTCTGTCATCTTGTCGGCCTCGTAATGGAGCGATTAATTGCTTCGCATCGTCTCTCTCTCTCTTTCTGGGGGGACGGCGAAAAATGGGCGAAGTTCCTTTACCGGGGGTACTCGTGGATTCTCGCTGCTAATCTCACGCGGGACGTCGGCGTCGTCTCAAGACGCAGTAGGTGTCGCTTCATTATCTCAATCTTCTCTTCTAGACGGTAGATCTAAGTGTGGGCTGGTGTCGCTTCATCTTCCTATTTCTCTCTCTCTCTCTCTCTCTCTCTCTCTCCGTAGAATTCTCGTCGGGCGTCGGCGTCGAAGTACTCTAGGATGCTGATTCGGCTTCGGCTTTCGGCGGTATCATTTCAGGGCTTCTAATCGGGCTGTGGGCGTCGTTTGTGGCTTTTGTAGCGCTTGTGGCGGCGTTTTAGTGGTGTGGCGTCGCGACGCTGAGCGATGATCTGCTGCGTTGTCGGCTTCATGCAGGCTAGGAAGACCCATGGCCCTCCTTCTCTCGTGATTAGCCCGCCATTGTGGTATTAATGTTCCTCGTCACAAAACGAATAACGCGAATCCAGTGCACAGGTCACTAATTAACACTGCGTATTCGTTCAACTAATCACTGTCACTCACTCACGCAGGACAAAATACACGGCGCGGTAGAAAAAAAAAGGCAAAGTCCCGAATCTTTACTCCGACTGTCGCAGAGGTGTTGTCGGTTCGAAAACTGGCGGTAGACTGTAGTTGTTTGTTCGTTCTGCCACTATATAAAGACAGCTTGAAACTTCGAATACAACGGACTGACTTTTAGGCGCGGGAATCTGAAGTTACGACGTTGGTGGTCAAGCGTCCATTTTTTGCCTGGTCCAGCTTCTTCAAGCACACGTGTTGCCTTAGAATGGGGTGAAAAGAATAGTTCTACCCTCATCCGGTACGTAACATTTTCCTTCAGTAATTGGCCTCCCACGTTGACTTTCCGTCGCCAAATGCACAAAAGTCGCTCAAAAACAGTGAAGGATTTATCACAGCATATTGTTGGTCCCGAGCTCCTACGACCGAAAGGGGGAAAAGTTGACAAAAGCAGAAAAACACAAAAGGTTCAGAAACGTGGTGTTTTTCTACCGAAGCTTCAAGCGGATACGAAGTTACAGAAAAATATAAAATAACGAAAACCTAGGATATAAAAAAAGTAGGTGACAAAAACTGATTGTCATAAACCGAACATGGCCCCCTGCGACTTCTACCTCTTCTCGCACATGAAACCCATGGCGCATTGGTAGCGTCATTGACTTGTAATGAAGGGGTCCCGGGTTCGATACCCGGTGGAGGCACATGGTGGGTCGGATCCCACTTTAAACTGTAAGTTTAGCCTTACTGTGCATAAAGTGGACTTAAAACAGAAACTCAAACTCAAAGAAAATAAATTATGTGAAAGCTCAGTGCAGGATGGAGGGAGGAAAGGGATGAACAAGTACTTAGGGGGCCCTTGCCGTGACCTTTGCACACTCAAGCAATAAACGTAGATATTTCTCCAGCAGAACAAAGAATAAAAGACCACCGGAATATTTGAAGGTGAAAGGTTTTGTTGTTCACTTTAAGTTGGCTCAGATACAGAAGTTTTTGGTAAAGGCTCGACTAGACCTCTGGCAGCCATAAGGACATTTTTTTTTTCAATTTTTCCTTTTCACTCGAAAAACCGGTGTGATATTTCAAAATATGATATATTTCATACGCTTAGAATTCCTTCTAGAGCTTTGAAGTGAATTTTCGTGTAGTTTGCTTCAATGTTCTCTAGATATTATCAATAATTTAATAGATGTATGTAATCGCGAAAGTTTTGTGAATATCTAGAGAACAGCGAAAGAAAAGTACACGAAAATTCACGGTAATGCTCTAGAAGCAATTCTAGGCGTATAAAATATATCATATGTTGGAATATCACAGCGGTTTTTCGAGTGAAGAGGAACATTTGGAAAAAATCGCCCTTATGGCTGCCAAAGGTTCAGCCGAGCCTTAATAACTTCCTTTTAATGCTACATACCACTAGCTGGACATCAATTCCTTTCTAACCGCAAGTATTTCATCTCTAGATCTGTGGTGTGGAACTAGGAGTAGAGATTCTACTGTAAGTACATATGAGTTAAGAGGTGAGACAATTTCAACATGGGACAAAATTAACATGGATAAAAGGAAATTACTACTTACATTGAGAGACCTCAAACCTGATTTGCTTACCTGAACACTACAGCACACCCAACCCAACACATGATGAACCGATAGCAAAAGCAGACCAATTACAGAAATGTTATGAAACAGATGTTAGTCCACCATTACCAGTTGAATTGTTCTCTCTTTAAACAGTTCTTAAAAGTTTTTATATGAAAAAATTTCATCTGCACATAATTAAAAAAAATACTTCTGTCTGACAATTACAATACAATTGAGGCAAAACGTGATAAGGATACATCGGAAAGTTTCCTCCGTGATTTAGACATTTTTGGTTGAGTTTGCCCCGTGCCTCACAACTTGAAACACATTTTTCTCTAAATGTACTTTTGTTGAATTGGCCCTTCGTATCGGCAATGCCTCAATTCTACGTAGCTCTCCACAGGTATGTCAACCTCCTTGGCCGAGTAGTTATAGAAGCTTCGTTACCGGGTTGTAATCCAGTGGCTTTTTTAAGGTGTAGGAGGTTATGGTAAACAGACCGAGGAAAGACTTTGAAAATGTTTTAAATTAAACAGGCACATGTACTATCCATTCCATTTAGCTGCAACACTGTACTCACTTTGGAGTGGACCAAGCTGATTGGTTCGGGCACAGCTAAACGTATTACGTATAATACGTTTATCTGTGATTTGACGTTTGTGGAATTCTCCCAGCGTGCCGATGTGTGTTTTGCCAATCCAGTGATAAAAATATTGCATCTTCAACTCTTAAATTATGCTAAGCGCAACTAATTGTGTAGTCTTAAGTTCAATTTTTGCCGCTATTTTACAATTGTCAACTTGGTTCATCCATTATTTACTATTGTTAAGAAAATTTGAGAATTTCGCAAATCAAATCAATTATAATGGTTAAACCAACAAATTAAATGGATTCTAGTATAGTGGTTGAAAAAGTTGGCTAAAATTCACGATTGGAAACGGCAGCTCGTGTTTCATTTGTGACCTCCAACTTTCTACCGATTTCATTGCATAAAAGGCTCATTAGCTAAATCGCGGAGGATAAAGAAAAGATGAAAAGAATAGGATGTACCGAGATGTGATTGTAAAAGTTTGTCCTTTGGACGTCATACTTCCTTTTACTTGCAACAAGATAGTTGGAGAAGTACACGCACCAAGACGATGCTTATCACATTCTTTGACAGTGATGGCATGATCCACAAGGAATTCCTGTCGGAGGGAACAATGATTTTTCCGCCTTGGACTTCTTCCGACGGGGTGATGCAGGAGAACGCCATTCCATGCTTTGGCGTTTCGTTTCAGGGTCGTACCTCACACACCAGCTCTCATCCTCTGTAGCAATGCATTGCAAGAAATTTGGATCTGAATCCTCCAGATTTCTTTCTCTTCCCACGCCTCAAAATCGCTTTGAAAGGTCAGAGATTTGAGGATATTCCGGACATCCAACGGAACGTGACGAGAGTCTTGAACACCATCCCGAAAGAAGACTTTTCTAAAAGTTTCCAGGACATGTAAAGCCGTTCTCAACGGTGCATAGCCATGAGAGGGGACTACTTCGAAGGACAGTTTTGTAGGTTTCATTAAGAATTCGTCTACTTTCCATATTCAGGATCATTCACTGAACATTATTGTCAGAGGTTGTATGTACGTAAAATTGTGTACACATGTGATTGTCTGTGTGTACTCTTCGATAATTTGATAAAAATATCAATATAGTTATAATAAATCAAAGACTATACCTAATAATATTAATTTGAAAATAAACTGATAGAAAAACATATTAGTAACCACAGATTCAAGTTTTTTTTAACATATCATAGTAATTTAATTCGTTTGTTAATGACAAGAAATAAAAGTTAAATACAATACATAAACTTGGTCCCTTACATTGAAAGAGGAACATAAATTGAGAGTATTTGAAAATAAGATCCTTAGGGAAATATTTAGGCCTAAAAGGGATTAGGAGGCAGATGAGTGGAGAAGGTTACATAATTTAGAAGTACATAATTTGTATTCATGTCCAGATAGAATTAGAATGATTAAATCAAGAAGATTTAGGTGGATAGGTCATATGGTTTAAATGTGAGAGGAAAGAACAGTTTCCAGGATTCTTGTTGGGAAACTTGATGGTAAGAGACCAATAGGAAGACCAAAACAAAGATGCAGGGATAATGTATAGATGAACCTAAAGGAAATTGGTAGGGATGGAAAAGAGTATAGATCTAGCTCAAGACAGGGATAGATGAAAGGCATGTGTTGCTGCCGCCAATAACCTTCGGGTTTAAGTAGGTTAGAAAGATAGTTAGTTAGTTATACATTAAATAAGCATAATTTTTGGTTTGTAAGTAGTGAATATAACAAATTTACATTGCAATGTGCGAAAACTTTGTCAACTTTGCATAATAAGCAGAAAATTAAACGAATTTGCCTTAGAAATACATTTTAGGAATATAGCATGCTTAAAAGAAAATTAAGAAAATTTCTGATGCATTAAAGTACTGACTAGGGCTGAAAAATTCAAGTACTATAAAATATTAGTCTCTGATTCAAGTAATTTAACTGTAAATATTATCTTTTGTGTTTAAAATATAATTGTTAGTTGCACTAATAGGTACAAATATTAACTTTATACACCTTCATATACTCTAAATAACATAACTTTGATGTATAAATTAGTAACAATTTCTTAAAAATTAAGTTAAACTAAAAATAATTAGCTTTGTTTTCTTAAATAAAAATAAAGCAGTAAAAATACTAAACAAATTATTCCTTTTTTGTTATTTAAAGGATGCCAAACAGTGTAAACCAGTTGATATATTACAAATCTGTTTTTGAGATACTTAAATCGACTAATCTGCTCTTGCGTAATTTCTCAGAAACATAGACAATCATAGTTCTTGCTACATTTATATATTAATCGAAGTCTAGTTAGTGTTGGTCTGTAAATGTTGGATATGTAAAAGGCAAACTGAATTTCAGTTATGATCCAGGAATTGTCCATAATTTCCGTTCCTTTTGTAGAACTAGTTGCATATATTTTTTTAAAAAAATATTTAAACCAAACAAAAACACTGTAAGCATTGGAGTCTATCAGAAGCACCCACCAAATGAACAAAATAAAACCAGAAATCAGATTCATCATCGATGACAACATGGATATCATTATTCGAGGTACTTTCACAGACACTGAATTGACTTTGGAACATGAAAGACATTACGTTGTCCAAAATAGAGAAGAGTACCCGTCATGCGTCTAACGATAAGATGAGATATTCAACACTTGCAAAAACAGATTGCCCACACGAGAATACAGATTCAGATCTAAAAACATTATAGGAGAACTTTACTTCACCTTCGAGGGCAGTAAAGAAAAGATCTCTGGTGGAGTCACCCTCAATTTCGAACAGTGGCGAAAATTTCTCTCTAACCACAAATCCCTCATGGAAGAATTTCAGTAGCGGCTAAATCGAAATCCCTATGTGACTTTTGCTCTTTGGTAGAGTACTTTTCATATACGTAAATCTGGTATGTATATTAAATAAAAATCAACTTTTAAAAGTTTAACTCGAGTGTTTTATTTGAATCCCAAACTAATGCTATCCTCGAATTGAAAAATATCTAACAAAAATAATTTCAACTTTTTAAATATTATTGCTAAACAGTCACAAGTCAACATTATTTTCCCCATATAAATGCTTTTGCAGGGTAATACGGCTCGGGCGTGTGGTCCTATGCCTCCTTCGCTCCTCCGTAAGGTTCATGTTTTCCTATAAATTTTCGATATACATGCTAATTGCCTAGTTACAGCCTAAGCTTTTAGCTTCAATCAGATGATTTTAGTCCTCAGATAGTCATTGTAGCCTCTTATAATAAATCAAACGCAAATAACCCAAGTGTTGACGCAACCACGAAAACCAGTAATACTTGAAAATACCTTGAATAAAGCCTTTAAGACTGAATAACAACATAGAAAATATTTATTTTTAACAAATCTTTATTATTTTCACTAAAATACATTACACATTAGTATTTTTATTATTGTACTAACATATAAGTCTTTCAACATTTCTGAATGCGCAACCTTGTTCAGCTGGGAGAGAAGTAGTGCACAATCCTCCTTGAAATATATGCAAATTCTTAAGGAATGGACATTTTGCAGTTTGTAAATCAACAATTTTTTCAATATTAAACAATTCTTTGATAATTTGGGATTTTCCTTTGCAGAAACATGTACCACCTTCACAGTCCAAGTTCCTAACTGCCCTCCGGACATAGTACATTTCACACCCACGCACAATATCATACATTAATGCATGGAGATTGTCTCTAATCCAGCAATATTCTTTGTTCTCTTTGAAATATTCACATAACACACTACATAAAGCTTTGTATTCCGTCTGTACCTCGTGTGCCGTCAAATCATCAGCAACATCCTCATGGTTAGTAAGGTATAAGTTAAAAATATGTTTTGTGTTATCCAAGTCCTGCAAATAATACTGGATTCTCTAACACATCGTTGGCATTCATTCAAACAGCGTTCTCCTTGGCAAGTAAAATAACGTTCAGAGAGTAAAACTTCATCTTTACAGCATACGCACTCACACTAGTAGAAATGGTTAACAACACCATCGTGAGCTAGTTGGTTGCCTTGATTGGAATAACATCCCCAGCATATAATATACTTACCAGGTGTATACTTCTTCAAAGTCTGCAACACACAATCCTTATAGATATAGTCGGAAAAACATGGACATAATGCAATCATTTTACTCATGTCCTTGTCGGTTACTTCGTTGATGTCATTTCCAGTAACAGATCCTTCCTCTCATAGGCACACAAATAAAAGCACCTGAAAAATAGAAACATAGTTGTAGTACAGGGTGTCCCACGAACGGCGCAACTGGGAATTAAGAGTGGCGTTACTTTGTAACCGAAACCTGTACATACATAAGTCATACACCAAATGTTAGCCCTGTCCAAGTAGATATTTTTAAACATAGAAACAACAAACGGGGTGTAGTGTTGTTCATGCAGTGTTGCCAAATGTAAGTGAAAGTGTAAATTTATTTTTCCACAAAAGCATGGAAAATTGCATGTCAAACATTCGTACGGAAATTTGGACGTCAATTTCCACCTTGGGTAGGTGGACTATTTCGCCATCTATAGTTCATAGAAGAAAGTCAATCCTGAAATGCCTCGTAAAGGCGTACTGGTCCAAATGGGTGTTTTAAAAAAATTATGAGGTACAGTGGCAACACTGTTGATGTTTGAAGGCAACAAAAGGTGTGTTTAGTGATGGTCTATGACATGGAAATACTGGAAACAGGAAAAAAAGAAAATGAAAATTATGGTGAAAAAGTGTTACTTACCTACTCCTGGCAACCATGCCATGCGCGTAACAGGCAGTGTAGCTTTACAAAAGATGTTGAAAATGACAACCATTTTCCTTGAGGCATTCATAAACACGTTTTATCATGTTGGAAGCAACTTTATGCAAGGTTGATTGGTTTATGTTGTTAATGGCTGTGCAAATGTGTATTTTTAGATCATCAAGTGTTCTTGGGTTATTAATGTAAACTGTTTGTTTCAAATAAACCCACAGAAAAAAATCTGGAGACGTCAGATCCGGGTAGCGACTGGGCCATAAGTTTTTGCTTATAATGTGATCGCCAAAAAACTCTGCCTACATGTCTAAAGTTTCATTAGACGTGTGACATGTTGCGGAGTCTTGTTGAAACCAACAATCACGTTCCAACAGAGAAATAAACTGTGTGATAAGGTCACGATAAACTATTCCGTCAACTGTTGTGTTGAAAAAGAATGGACCGATTATTTTTCTCCGCGAAATCGCGCACCACACACCGATCTTTTGTGGATGAAGTGATTGTTCATGTAACAAATGGGGATTGTTACTTGACCAGTGTCGAGAATTTTGACTGTTGACATATCCATTTAAGTGGAACCATGCGTCATCCTTGAAAAAAAAAACCTTATCCAAAATATTCACACCATTGTCTCTAATAAAATTTCTAAACCACTGGCAGTATCTTACACGTGCACCTTTGTCTGCTTCCTTCAGTTCTTGCACAGCCTGTACATTATATGCACGTAGGTGCAATTGTTTTAACGCTCGGTGAGTTGTTGTTTTTGATACACCTGACTGTGCAGCAAGTTTACGAACAGATTTCCTGGGAGATTGTGATATTCTCTGCTCCACATCCTGCAGCACACCTTGTGTCAAAACTGGTGGTTGTCTGTGGTAGGGTTTGTCATTAACTGATCCTGTTTCACGAAATCTGGAAACAAGTCGATATATCGTCGAATTTTCTGGAACACTGTTATTCGGATATTTCTCGCGAAACACAGTTTTTACACTAGCGTACGATTTTGAACAAAAATAATGTTCCTCAATGAACACCCTCTCTTCCAAAGAGTACTTCATTTCACAGAACAATTCTAATCTTCCCCTACGAACAATGCGAAATGCACGGCTCAAACAGTTTTGAGTACACAACTAACTGATTCTTTTGTTCTCGTTCGCTGTGCGCTCTTATCGCATTGCATGGTTGGCAGGAGTAGGTAAGTAACACTTTTTTCACCATAATTTTCATTTTCTTTTTTTTCTGTTTCCAGTATTTCCATGTCATAGACCAGGGGCGGCGCGTGCCTTTTCAGTCAGGCAGGGCACATTTTTCTTTTGGGTGGGGAGGGGGGGGGGGCAGTTTACCTCTATATTCCTCTTTAAGGTTTTTGAGGGGATTTCCTTGATATGGAGTAAGTAAATTGTTCGAACAATTTGGAATAAAATTAACATTCTGATCAAGATATCTCTCCAAAGAGCATTAAAGACTCACTACGTAGGAATACGAAAAATCAGCAACATATGGAACAAATTACATTAATAAAAAAAACTCGAATACTGACGTCGGAACCCTATACGCTTGCAGTAACTAAACTTTGGGTAGATACTGGAATGATTAGGAAAATGTTACACTGCAGTTTCTCTTCCATTGTCAATGAATTGAAAGGCATAGATATTAAAGTTTCTACATGATTCAATGTCATATTCACCAAGTATCCACTAATATCAATGACTAACTAGGAAGATGATGCAGCGTTAAGTTCAGTTACAACACTTTACATTGACCATGTACCCCCAAAAAGTTCGTTTATACTTACGAAGATATTCTGCATGTCAAGTTGCTGGAACACAGACACAATTATACAAATAAATAAACACGTACAGTAACTATAAAATCGCGAAAAACTAATTATTTCATAAACGACCAATACGCACAGACGGAACGCAACGCAAACTCACACACTAACTCAAATCCAAATCCGTATTACAATGGGAAGAAAGGAGGATCTTTTTAAAAATACGAGGGACTAGTTTGTGCAATAAAAAGTGTTGTCAACTTTTCAGGTCGCCGGAACAAGCGCGAAGAAAAGCATTCGAGGGATTTTTTTCTATCTTATTGCTGCAGGCT
The DNA here is from genome assembly GCF_977018435.1 of Lepisma saccharinum. Classification (NCBI taxonomy): domain Eukaryota; kingdom Metazoa; phylum Arthropoda; class Insecta; order Zygentoma; family Lepismatidae; genus Lepisma; species Lepisma saccharinum. The sequence continues at coordinate 63,242,675 of NC_139250.1, read as the reverse complement.
GGAAGAACGAATGAACTGCCTGCCAAGCGTTGGAAACACTGAACGGTGGACGAGGCAAACATGAATGGGCAGGGCACCTCGTTCCCTGCCCAGAGACGGCTACGAATTTTTTCGCTTTTCCATTGTGAGGGGACCGTCCCTTGCCTATGCTGTAAATGTTTGGATCAGTCAGTGACGTCACGTCTCCGGGGCAGAGCCGAGATTTTACTCTCTCCAACAGGACGTAGAAATATATTAACCTCGCACAGGGTGCATACCATGTAAGTCTGGTTGCAGCAACATAGGGGTTGAGGGAAAAAAACAAAAAAATATTTACGCATATATACCGATCGTCTCTTCAGATGAACTTTTTATGTTAAAATTGTTGTGGGGCAGTGCCCTAGTTGCCCTTTATGTAGCATCGCCACTGCCATAGACCATCACTAAACACACCTTTTGTTGCCTTCATACATCAACAGTGTTGCCACTGTACCTAATATATTTTTAAAACACCCATTTGGACCGGTACCTCCAGCGGGTATCGAAGCAGGGACCCCTTGATTACAAGGCGAGGACGGTACCACTGCGACATCGGGGAGAGGCCTGAGTGCCGTGTAAGGGGAGGTTACCAATGTTTGTCTCTGGCCCTACCATCCCAGTCACACAAAAAACAGGGGAATTTCGTGTATGCTCCCTGATGTCCTAGTAATAAGCCAATGACTTTAAGGCCACCTCATATTTGCCACTGATGCTTATGGGATCTCATCTTGCGCAGAACCAACTTCATTTTAGGCTTCGTTTACAGGAGTCTATAGAAAAATGGCAGGAACTATGATCATATGCTTCCTCTCCTAACCGTTGCACAAGATCAGGGATATCGGTGCAAAATACCAGTACACCTTCTTGTGTGTGCTATTTCCGTAAATGTTCTTCACGATTTCTATACCAAGAGAATGTAACCCCAGGAGCCGAGAGATTCTTTTCGTATAGTCTTGAGTCAAGGAATGCACTCTTTTCTTTCATAAGCCAGGTTGCGTGCGTACCAAATCATTTAACTCAGGTTGGGTATATTGTTTCGGTGAAGTGTCTTAACTCTTCTGTTTCGTAATACATTTCGTCACTGGTTGAATATGAGGAACTGCTTTCAAATTCCATGTCACTTACGTTTAGACATTGGCAGGTCAGGTCCATGGCAGCTTATCTGATGTCAGATCGGGATACATAATTCCTTTCTTTCTTCTTTCGTTGCAACCAGTAACTTGGGACAAACAGAAATAACAGTTAGCATGATGATTTATTTCTGTTCGTACGTACACTACCAGGTATTGCAAATGACATGCCTTCCGTTTTCCTTCATACCAATAACTCAATCCCTTGACACAAGGGTTACGTGCACTATGTCGAGCAAAATATTAACCTGATCACCTACCTTCACTCTGAAAAATAAGAAATACAGTTTATTCAATCTACATTCCGTACCTTCCCATTGATATAGTAACAACCACAAACGTTTCAGCAGTGGCATTGTGAACCATATCTAATGTATATCTCATCTCACTATTGTTTGCTCATTCACGAGACTTATACATATTCAGCGTAATGTAGAGACATGAGGTAGTATCACTAAACTCCACATGTGATATAGCTATAGAGAAGGAAAAACTTACATTCTGCAACAACTGGATGTGATACACAAAAACTGTTATAATTTTCGGATTTAGGTCTTTCGTGTCTATTTGAATCACATATTTTCATTGTCACAGCAGAACCATTGCAGGCTAATGTAATGGTTGCAAAAGTAGAAGAGCTCTGCTAAGAACTGGTTTCCTCGCTGTACGTAGCTACAGTCGAAATGTTCGCTTAACTTTCGCAGTTACGTACTGAGGAATCATGCTATTTTGTCCAATGTGTGAAATTAAGGTTAATTAAATATGCAGAGTGTGTTCTTGAAACGACACGAACACAATTGAATTACAATGACTGTTTTCACCAACTACGCACTTGATGACGTCCAGAACTAGCAAAAGTGTTTGTGAATGCCGTAACTGCCTTACCACAGTGAATCTAACTAATGCTGTACACTTTGCATATTTGCGTGTAATACTTATATTTAATTAATAAATGTTTAATATACAATATTTAACAAGTACATTCTAAAATAATATAAACTCTCATATGTTCAACACAAAAGACACACATTCGTCTATCCTGAATATGTTTCACCAGCCGAATGGCGAATGGTTCCAGGTTTTAGGTAGGGTTTCCAACTCGACACACTGCTTCACTAGCGTACTGCAAGTCCCTCCAAAAATCACTGTAAGGTGATTAAAACCTGAAAACTTATTTAAACAAGCATTTCTGAAACGTAGTCTGCTTGTGTGTAGTGAGAACATTTAAAATAATAATATTTCACGAATATAATTCCAGTTACGTTTAAGAGGAGAGTTTGAAAATGCCTACGATTATGGATATATAATTTTTAATATAGTTTTCTTTTATGTTTCAGCGTCCTTTGGGGGAACTATATCCCTTTTCACTGGAGGAAGTTTCATTTCATTGGTGGAGATTTTCTATTTTTCCTTAAGGGTTATAATGGATTACATTAAACTCAATGGCAGTTTTAAAATATTTCAAAAGCTTAAGGACACGAAATGTAAAATAAATATATTGAGAAAACAATTGGATAGATGCAAAGAAGTTGGAAATAAGAAAATAAAATTTCCAAAATTACTGGCGGTGAAAACATCTTTCCTTTCACAAAAGTCTGGGAAAGATTTGGCAAGGTAAGATTTTTCTAATTAATTGGAGCTTGCTGTCTCTCAAAACTCTATGTTCCGAGTCTATGAAACATGTTGTCTTCCTTGCTAGTCCGTTTTTTTGCCATTTTCTAGATCAAGAAAACTGTAATCTTGTACACTGGTATTTCCTTTCGATGAGAACATTTTCATTAATCCACTCTATATATATTGCCGCCTTTTTATCAAACCGCGTAAGAGCGCAATACCTCAGTATATGTTATTGGTCTCCGTCAACGCCAAGTTTCATTTGGATGTGAGATGTCCATATCTAAAACGTATGCAAATAGTTTACCTTTCGGACGATTATATACAGGATTAACTTAAGTGATGTTAGATTACAAGTATGTATCCACTCATCCCACACATGCATGCAAGGACAACACGTACTTGTTGTGAAAAATGAGATACTCTCAAACGGAAATATTCATAAGAATTTGTAGGAAACAGTAAAATTCAGTTAACTTAACCTTAATTTTTTATGTTATTATTTTAAAGCAAATAAAAATTATAATTAGCTATAGCGTGAAAAATGTGCTTTTAACCATGAATAACTATATTCCAATCAGACCATGAGTGTCCATGAAATTGTAGCTCATCCTGTCCTAAATGGTTGTGTAGTATTGTAATTTGCCAGGCATGGAATTTACAAGAACCCTTTAGTAACAGTAGGATGCATCTGGCCTCATCGGAGGAGCACTGTATGAACATTGCAAAACTAGGTTGCATTTTGATCTTTATTTTATTGCTGATTTCAAAGTAAATTTAGTTTTTAAAATATTTTTTTCCAGAATGCTCCACATTTCAATTCAAAACTCAGATAACGGGTTGTACTCACAGAGAACCCTCTCACCCCCTTTTTAAGAAAATGATATTTTCCAAACGTGGTGGATGAAGTGGTTGTGTTTGTAACCACCCTCCAAGCGAGAGTAGGAAAAAGGGAGTGACAGTCAACATTGTGCCTTATTATTATTATTATTATTATATTCAATAACCCTATAAACTTTTCTTATATGTGATAGTCTTTAATAGTGTTTTGCTTGATAACATAAATTCATTCATTATAACAATATTGTAGTAGAATATGAAAATTATTTATTGACTATGTACAATCCCTATATTTTTATGAAATCGACATTTCAAGACATGCTACTATTGCCCATATCTTGTCTCCCGCTACACCTTCACTCTCCATACTTACCAGTATTCAAACGTTTGAAATTTCTATTGTATCTCTTTACTGTAATACTCCAGTTTCCTAATTTATTGTATTATTCAAGAAATCATGAAGAATATCAACCCAGGTTACGATAAGATGAAAAGTCCCATGAGATAAATCTCAAAGTGGACGGAGGAATTAATGCTAATTTGAAGTTTTTCCGGAATTTTGAATTCAACGAGTACAGAGAAAGCAGAATTTATCTTTCAAATATAGTAATATTTCTTTGTAAATTTACTTTAAATGTGAAGCAACTGGGTTCACACACTGATTTTCTTTAGGTATATCACCATCCTAACCCTTCAGTCTTTTCTTTGTTAATTGTTTATTCCCATCGCCATGATTAACATAACATGTAGAGAAATGCTTAAAGTAATCAACATATATGAAAGGAATATAATACGAGTATGTGTCTTCTAACAAAGTTCGGTATTTATGATTCCAGACTTACAAGAGGAAAATACAAAGTGTTGTACTCAATATTTGAGAACGTTATGACAACAGGTCGTTTGCTGATGAGAGACCTTCTTGAAAATTCCACCCTGCATGGTCTTAAGTACATGATAGGGAATAATATTAGTTTATTCTCGAGGTTAGTAAAAATACGTATTTGTATATTGCAGGTATTTTTTTTAACTACACTCCCACACAAACTGATTTGTTCCTATTTAATTTGCAGCATCAGGTGAAATGTCCAAAAATTATGCATTGCACACAATCATTTCATATGTTTGATTACATATATATTTTTGCTGTTTATTACTGTAACTGGGGATTTGTCGGTACTGTATATGTGTTATGGAAGGTAAATGGATAAGGAAATCCAACCAACGAAATTGTGTTGAGATTGGAAGTGAAGCCAATTTTATTTTATTCCAAAGTTAAGTAATTGATATTATTATGTATAGTTATATTTTTTCCTATGTCTTGCTTAAGAAAAACGTTACTCGATTCTAAATTATATATAGCGGTGCACTAGTCGACTTTTAAGAGTTTACTTCAAGAGCGGCGAATAGGGTGCCGAATTAGAAAATTAAATAGAAATAGGGAAAATATCATGAAAATAGTTATATTTCACATATTACATCTCCCATTTACGTATGAAAGACAATGTCAGGCATCCAATCACCGGTATGATTTCCGCCTTCAGTTCCAAAAGGGTTCGTGATTTATTGGCGTACACCTGGGATTTCACAAACCCCCATAAGTAGAAATAACAGGGTGTAAGATCACACTCCACCTGCCACAACCCATACCACACAGTCGTTCTCAGCGGATGGATGGATTTCACGCTCTTCGAGGATTTTTGGAAGGAAATCACAACAAACGAGTCAACACAATTGAGGCTACATTAATCGGCATGACAACAGATGCCATCATTGGTAAGAACAGGTCTGCCAACCTCGAAACAAAACAATAGCACTCGATTCAAATTCGGCGTCCTATACGGAACACTCTCTATACAATACGAAATTTCAATGGAGGAAATAATAATTTTTATGTGTTTGTTGGAAATGTGTCTGATAAATGTGCAACACAACTTGGTGGTTGAGTTCTTTCTTATGTTTATCCTGCACAGAGTATGTTTCGGTGCTTGAGTAGTTAAGTTACATCTTGGGTGCCTCTAGTGTGCACGAGGTCTACCTGACTGTTTGAAATGACGTGATTTGTCTCACCTAATTTCATTGAGGGGAATCAGGAATGTCAAGAATAAATGAAAGCGTATTACTACTGTATGACTTAACCTGCAGAAAGGAGAGTGTGGAGGAGAAAAGACAAGAGAGAGAAACCTTTCAGGTTTCACCACATGAGCAAAGTCATATAACTACAGGCTGTCCTATAATACTGGACCATATAGAAAAATTATAGAAAAATAAATATTCCAAATCTGTATTACGTACATATTCAGTTCCAAGTGTCTGTCATTCTGTCTCAGTTATAGTTGAAGACGCAATCCACTCTGACCAAATTTCTAAATCGCAGTCGCAGAAATTCCTTGACACGCATCCACAATGACGCTTTAAGATGAAAAATGTTGTGAATTTTAACCCCGTACACTTTGTCTTACAGGTCACCAAAAAATGAAACAAAAAGAGTTGTAAGATCAGAGTTCCTTCGTGGAAATTCAACCTGTCCTCAACGTCCAATCCATTGTTACGGAAATTGTCTTACGGTAATTTCTAACCGTCCTGGAGCAATTCGCCACTCCGGGTAGTTTCCTGCTGTGTTCAAAAGGCTTGAGGATCCATCGTCCTGAAAGATCTTGATGTACTTATCACGAGTTACTTGTCAAAGAACTGACAAGATTCTGTTTTCCGTTCCCACATCCCACGCAAGGCGTGCATATGATCTTTGGAAGGATCAAACAAATGAAGATTTGCTGCTGACCAGTATCTATGTTTTTGGCAGTTGAGAAAAATAAAAGCTAGCTTCACAGGGGAACATACATTATAATGGCAACATCTCATCACCCACCCATTGTTCATTTGCCAATTGGCAGAAACTGAACTTGTTTATCAGGAACATCTTCACATAAACGCTGATCAGTTTGCTGTTTTGTTTCATAAGGTTCAATATGAATTAGATTTTTTGGAGGTGGCAGAATCATTCAACAAGATGTATCCAGACGGCACACAAATCACACACACATGTTTTGGCAAGTTGATAGCCAAATTGAAGAAAACTGAATTGGCATCCAATTTTTAAATGTTGCACACTTATTGAGTAACATTGTAGTGTATGGATATATGGCTACGAAAAGTTTGTTTACATCACTTTCACCTTTTCTACCCTGACATATGCGTGTAATATCTAGTGTAAAAATAGCCCTTCAAGACGTTTCCGACGCCGTTTCATTCACTTCTATAGTGCTGAAATATTGTAATTCAAAATTTAAAAGTTATGAATATGTTGAAAAAAATAATAATCAAAATCTCACATTTTGCATCCCTGTAATCTCGGAAATACAAAAGATATGGATCTGCGAGTTCGCCCAATTCCAAATAGCCAACCACTTCATTGTGCCAAATTTCAAATTAATAAAAATATGTGAGGTTGAGAACTGCCCTTTCATTTGTTCATTTCACTTGGAATGATCCATTTGGATGGGTCAGAGCTTTGATCATTTTAACCTGCCAGCCATTGACTACAGAGATGAGAAACGTGCACGGTTAACATGCCTCCAGTGCCATGTCATCCTCGACAGCAATTCAATATCTGAAAATTGGGAACCATCGATACCCAAGTATGTATATAAATATATAAATATCACCCCAAATCTTTATAATCAGTCACAGATATTCCATCCTGTTCAACATACGGGTTGCTAGATCACAATCACTAGGAAACATACAAGATCCGCCCATAAAGAAACCGAACTGTCAAAAAATAGAACCAAAACAAATAAAAAGGTACCATATTCTGGCAACACTGCAAGGAGCCATATCGAAACGTCAGTGCTTGTTCCAACCTATTACAGGCAGTCGGAATCGGGATGCGTCAGTTGCAGGTCGTGTGCAGGCGGCGTACAATATACGCGCATTAAAATGGAACAACGTTACAACATAAAGTTTTGTTACAAATTGTGTAAATCGTTTACCGCAACTTTACAGATTATACGGGCAATGTATGGTGATGCAGCATTTTCAAGAACGTACAATCGTTTCAAATTTGGACGTGAAAGTGTCGAGGATGAATCAAGATCAGGACGCCCATCAACGTCAAGGAATGACGACAAGGTGGAGAAAGTTCGTGTATCGCCTGTGAGAGGTGATAGACGTTTTACCACGCAGCAACTGTAAGTGGTATTACAAAGGAAGTGATTGGTCGACTCAGAAACAGGATGAAGCGGGTTAGGAAGGACTTCTGTAATTCTGGACAATGGTTTCTGTTACACGATAATGCCCGGCCTCATACCACATTGTCTGTACTGCAATACCTTGCTAAGCATTCAGTGACAGTGATGAATCAATCACCCTCCATATTCTCCAGACTTATCGCCTGCTGAGTTTTTTTCCTTTTTTTCAAGCTTAAGATGACTATGAATGGGCGAAGATTTGACGACGTTGCGCGGACATTAAATTAAATGTTACACGTATTTTGGGAACACTTACTGTCAATGACTATCAAAAGTGTTTCCAAGACCTGTACAAACACTGGTCAAAGTGTATTGCCTCCTGGTGATTATTGTGAAGGTGATAAAGTCTTTTGAAAGTAATTACTTGTTTCCTCTCCTAAAAGAAAAGTTCGGTTTTTTTATGGGCGGACCTTGTATTATCGAGCATAGGAGAACATTTTCTCTTTGAACACTTGTGCAAGATTCTGCTGAAAATTGGGAAACACTCATCTCCAAGTGGTACATAAATACCACATAACTCCAAATATTTCTCAAATCAATTACAGACTTTGAAGCAAGCGAGAGACAGCGATTGATAAATTCGATTGGACAAAGCATTTCTGAATTGATAAGAGAACCATATTAGTGGGCCATATGCTCACACACTATTGAAGCCCGAGCGCGTACATAAATACAATCCTCCACATTTTTGCTATTACTCGAATAACGCCAGCCAACAATGTGTGTACCAAGCTCAAGGCAGCCGTTGACAGCTCTCATTAGTTCAGACATCAGCGCACCGGGGAACCGTTTGCTGGCATCCAGGCCCTTTCTTAAATGCAGGGAGGACCTTAGCATACCTAACCTGAAAAGGCACATGAAAATCTGCAAGGTTCCACCTAATCTTCCGATATTGCAATCATCGTCCAGTGAAAATGCCTGCAACCAGGCAATAAAGATGAACGTCGAACACTCTGTCGATCTTACTAGACCGAAGAGACGTGAGACTTTCGTTGAGTATGAGGCATGCCGAACTGCCTTCCAAAACATATAAAGTACTACAAGTTCACATCCGAACCCTGTTGCGATATTAAGATATTATTTTGATAAAATTCAATCTCCGATAACTCCTATTTTTAAAATTATGCTTATAAATTTTACAGCATTGTATCCCCTGGATATTAGAAACGAGGCGGCCAAACTTATATTGTGTACCATAAGTCAACTTTGGAGACTGTATTCGGGCGATGCTAGCTAGCCAGCTTGATGTCTTTAATACCTCATGATAGAGATCTTGTTAATAAATCATGGTGAGTTTGTAGCTCGTGGTTCAGGATGGACTCTGTGCAATAGTTCTTATGAATTATGTTTGAGAAAGGTGCACCTAGTATTCATTGTATTAATAACATTAATTATAGTATATTATAATAGTATTAATTGTTGGGGGAAACAAGATATTGCTGTACGTGTGGTGGTGGGACTAATTATGGTCAAGGGTTCTATGATTTTTTCATTACGTACGTCATACATAAACGAATTGCTGGCCTCCCCGATGGTGTAGTGGTAACGTCCTAGTCTTGTTATCAAAGGGCCCCGGGTTCGATACCCGGTGGAGGCACATAGTGGTTTGGATCCCACTTTAAACTGTACGTCCAATCCTGATTAGCATAAAATTTACTTAAAACAACAAATCAATCAATTAATCAATAAATGGTTTGCCTCCTATCAACGGCACGCAGCACATCGTGTTCTCAGACTGACGATCTTTGTATATGTGCAGAGATTCACCTTTTCTCTTCGAGGTGTTGATGACAAACATAAATTTCCAGGGGTGTAATAAATACATATCTGTGCTGCTGGTTGTAACTCTGTATGCAGTGTATGCTTCATAAAGGTTTTGGTAATCTCTATCTTGCATGTTAAGATTGTAATTCTCTCGTCGAAGTATATCATTAAGACAATTCACAAGATACTGTAAATATTTTGAAGCTTGTAATTATGGAATATGCTAGAAGCCTTCTCACGATAGTAGTGGTATTTACGATATTACTGGATCGTGAAATGAAGAGGTTTTCGACTGAATAGAAATACTTAAAACTAAGGCAAAATGTCTATAAAATTTCATTGCTACTGTGTAAAACCTACGATTTTTGTAAAAAAAAGCTTCCGAGAAAAGATGACCCCCTCAAATTGATGTAGCTAATCCTGAATTTGCCAAAATTGCTGTTTATAAATTTGTTAAAAATATGGCTTTTTTCTTGACACTGTTGTTGGCCTAAACTATGAGCGACAACAACAGAGCCATCTATGTACAAATGTCTGAACTTGGTGAACAGACTCGGGTCAATACCCAAGTCAACAAGTCAACTTTTTTCAATACATCATCATTTTGAACTCTCTCTGCCAGCAATAGGGAATGGTAGTAAGCGTTAGACAAAGTACTTTGGAGCCGAATATACCTTTCTTAAGACGTCGTATATTGCTAAAATATATTTAATTCACATATTTCTCATACCGCCGTATCTTGTTCTATTAGACCTCTTCAAGAAAATCGCCAATTAGTGAAAACTAATTGAGTACAACAGCAAAAGAGGTGCTAATAGGGCAAGCATATAGTGATATGGGGATATGTGAATTGTCGGTTTCTTCGATTCAGATAAATGGATCGAATTGAAACTGGGATATTTTGCATTTTTTTAAAATATAATAGCTAAAAAAAACAGCGATTTTGATTAGCTAATAATTTATACGTGGTGTTTTCTGATTGGTTTAAGTAAGCAAGATTTCTATTAGCTTTATAAATTTATATAAATTAGAGCACAGTGCCGATTTCTTACCTTTGCTAGATTAGCAGAGGAATTGAGGGATAGAACATAGCTCTGCCAAACTCCTCCAAATTATTGATCCACAGAAAAACAGTGGCATACAGAAGCGATACGTAGCACACGCTATCAGGTCATTGCCACATCACGACGTGCATGTCTGTACACGCAATTGAGGCAGGTTAGTGTTTCAGTAGGTCACTGCTTTTCTGTTGATCAATACTTATTCCACCTTCGTGCATGTAAGCTATATTGGCATTACAATTTGTCAGTTTTATTAAGTATAAAATTTTGATTTGAAACCCAAGAAATCTGATATAATAAACCTAGGATAATAATTAATAATATTAACATATTAAATATATACAATAATTATACAAAGTACACTGCTGAATCCAATTCATATTTTATATTAAATATAGAGTTTTAATTTAAACCCCAAGAAATTTTATAACTAATAACAAAAATGCCAAATCAAAAATATTGTGATCAATGCAATAAGAATATATTTAGCTCTAATTGGGCTAGGCACCAAAAGAATTGTGATCCAGACAAATATAGAACTCCCACAAAAATATGCCCAAAATGTCATAGAAAATATAGTCTGGAATATTTCTTATATAAACATAAAAATAATTGTTCTGCACAGTTTTCTACTTTGTCACAACTATCTACATCTTCATCTGGTCTAAAAAGAAAACTTGAAACACCTATTAATTATAAACCAGCAAAGCAGCCACGCTATGCACCTATTCATAGTAGTTTTAATAGTCAACTAAGTGATTACCGTTTTATATCAGACCCAAAATGTGATATTAAGAATTTTTTGAACAATATAAATTCTGATGTGCAGGATATTCTAAATAAACAAAATAGCTCTTATACATTATCTTTCAAATTATTTACACAATATAAAAAATTAAATGGAACAAAATTTACACACCCCCACATAACAGAAACTGTAGCTGTTTATTCAAATAGAAATTTAGATAAAATAATAGGCAAGTTGATAGAGCAATTGATTATTAAACATTCTGAATTTGCTGCAAAAGAATCAGGATGGAGTTTGTGTGGAAGTCCACACAAGTTTTATATTAATATTTCTAAATTTAACCCACTACAAGGCTCGACATATGTGCCATTACCTGCTAATATTAAAAATAAAAAAGCCGTGCTTAACATAGAAAATAATGATCAGAAATTCTTTTTGTGGTGTATTTTAGCTGCTTTGTATCCAGTTTTAAATAATTCAAAGAGAATAAGTTATTATAAAAAATATGAACACGATTTTGATAACGCAATGGAGGGCTTAGAATATCCAATGTATGTTCAGAATATTGATAAATTTGAAAAAAAAGGCCAGAGATATCAATGGTAAACCATTATCTATTAATGTATATATTTGTTCCACTGGTGCTGGGAATTGCTTGATAGAACCTCTCAGAATTAGTACAGTTGATGATGATTTTGCTGTTCCGATTGATTTGCTTTTAATTGAGGGGGATGACACATACCATTATACTTTGATACATAATCTTGAAGCTTTAGTAAGAAAACAACTAGACAAATCTAATAGAATATTTAAGTTGTGCCGAAGATGTTTAACTGTATTTGATGGTCAAAAAATGGTAAATGGTGTTTGTGAAGAGAATGCTGAAATTGCTAAAAATAAGTTAGTTGAACATTTAAAATATTGTGGGAACCATAAACCTGTTCATATGGTGATGCCTAACCCAAGTGAAAATGCCAAATTCAAAAAATTTGAAGCTTTGTTGGAACACCCAGCATATATAGTTTGTGATTTTGAATCAAACCTCAAACCCCTTGCATTCTGCAGTCCAGATCCTGATGAATCTTCAATTACATCATACCAGTTACATGAACCTTCTAGTTTTTGTTATATAGTTATACGGGATGGTGTAACTAGTGAACCACAATTATATATGGGACCAAATGCTATCAAAGAATTTGCACATAGAATTGAAAATGAGTGCTATGACATAGCATATAATATCTTATTAAAATCAAAACCTATGATACCTTTAACAGAAGAACAAATTGAAAATTTTAAAAATACAAAAAAATGTCTGGTATGTGATTGTGAATTTTCAGATACAAATATTAAGGTGAAACACCATTCCCATACAAATGGTAAATTCTTAATGGCTCTGTGTAAGAACTGTAATATTAAGATCCAGAGACCAAAATTTGTCCCGATATTTTGCCATGGTGCATCCAATTATGATTTTCATCATCTGATCAGGTACGAGGGGTTCGACAAGCAGAATTTAAATATCTTAGCAGAAAATGATGAGAAATATATAGCTATTAGCAAGATAATTAAAGTTAATGGTGTTCCTATTTACTTAAGATTTCTTGATTCGTACAGAATTTTGTCAGCTTGCTTAGCTACTCTGGCCAGTCAATTATCTGATGATCAATTTAAAATTACTTGTGACACGTTTCCAAATCAGGACTTGAAATTAATTAGGCGAAAAGGTGTATACCCATATGATTATGTTACTGATTTTTCTAAATTTGATGAGTGTGCTCTGCCACCAAAAAAAGCATTCTACAGTAAACTCAGGGCATCCGAAATTGCTGATGAAGATTATCACCATGCCAAGTTGATGTGGGACAACTTAAAATGCCAGACATTTGGTGATTATCATAAGGCATATTTAAAACTTGATGTCACTCTTTTAGCCGATATACTTCAGACATTTAGAAAATCTTCAATAGAAAATTATAAGCTAGATCCAATTTATTTTTATAGTGCTCCAGGCCTAGCATGGTCTGCAATGTTTTTAAACACTAAAATGGAGTTAAATGTAATCCAAGATCAAGATATGTATCTATTTATGGAACAGTGTATAAGAGGAGGCATGGTGCAATGTTCTCAAAGATATGCTAGAGCAAGTAACAAATATATTCCTGATTATGATCCAGCACTGCCATCAAATTTTATACGTTATGTGGATGCTAACAACTTGTATGGTTATACTATGATGGATAAATTGCCATATGCAGGGCTTGAGTGGGTTGAAAATTTTAGTATTGGGGATCTTCAGGATTTTGATGACAGTAACTATGGCATGTTCTTAGAAGTTGATCTGATAATTCCTGAAGATTTACACAATAAGTTTTCTGATTTGCCCCAATTTCTGAATTTAAGTGTTCACCTAATTCTAAACAAAAAAAGCTAATGATGACTTTGGAATCAAAACAGAATTATATAATTTATTACAAAAATCTTCAGTTTTTGTTGCATCACGGTGTTAAAGTGACCAAGGTTGGCAAAGTTTTGAGATTCAGGCACTCAAGATGGTTGAAATCATATATTGATACGAACACCGAGCTTCGAACATCTGCAGTAAGCCAATTTGATAAAACTTTGTTTAAATTAATGGTAAATTCAGTATATGGCAAAACTATAGAAAATGTGAGAAAACATACTGATGTTAAATTAGTTACCGACCCCAGCCGGAGGAAAAAATTAATGGCAAAACCTATAGAAGAATTTATGATGACAATATGACACTTTTTAATATGAAAAAAGCAAAAATTAAGTTTGATAAACCTATTTATGTAGGAGCTGTGATATTAGAATTGGCCAAATTACACATGTTAAAACTATATTATGATGTATTGAAACCTTTTTATGGTTCATTCATTCATTCATTCATTGTTTTCTGCCTAATTGGCAGGTTTTTCACTGCAATCTCCAGCTTTCCCTGTTCTCTGCCTTACGCTTCGTAATAGCATACGACCCAGTTAATTTAATATCATCCATAAGCTGATATCTCTTTCTTCCACGGACTTTTCTTCCTTCAACCATTCCCTCCAAGGCATCTCTTAGCAGGCAGTTTCTTCTTAGACAGTGTCCTAACCAGTTTCTTTTCCTCTTCTTCATGGTCTCCAGTATAGATCTTTTTTCACCAACTCTTTTCAGTACGGCTTCGTTTCTTACCTTGTCTGTCCATTTTACACGCTCCATTTTTCGCCATGTCCACATTTCAAAAGCTTCGAGTCTTTTCTCTTCATTTCTTCTCAACGTCCAGGTTTCTGCACCATATAGTGCTACACTCCACACAAAACATTTCACTAATCTCTTCCTTAGACCTATGTCCATGGGTCCACAAAAAACATTTTTTCTTCTATTGAAAGCTTCTTTTGCTATTGCGATTCTCATTTTCACTTCTTGGTTGCAGCTCATGTCACTGCTTATAGTGCATCCGAGGTACTTGAAGCTATCCACTTGCTGGATTCTTTCACTGTTTGCTCTCACATTAATATTCCTTGGTTTCCGTCCTATAACCATTGCCTTTGTCTTCTTTACATTAATCTTCATTCCATACTGCTCACATCTGCTGTTTAACTCTTCTAACATACTATTTATGGTTATTTCATCCTCAGCGAATAATGCCATGTCATCAGCAAATCTTATGCAGTTTATTCTTCTTCCTCCCAATTTGACACCTCCTGTGCCCTGGAAACAAGTTTTCACTATATCTTCTAAATAGATATTAAACAAAGTAGGCGATAGGCAGCATCCTTGTCGTACTCCTCTTCCAATTTCACAGCCTTCTGTCATTTCGTCTCCTGTTCTCACTTTAACTCGTTGATTCATGTATAAGTTGCTTAGAAGTCTTCTCTCTTTCCAATCTACGCCAATTTTCTTCAGAATTTCTAAAAGTTTAACCCAATTCACTCTATCAAAGGCTTTCTCCAGGTCTACAAATACTACAAACACCTCCTTTCCTTTCTCTAAATATCTTTCCCCAATGGTCCTCAGTAAACCAATTGCATCCCTTGTACCTCTTCCTTTCCTGAAACCAAACTGTTCTTCCTCTAACTCGCCACTGACCTTCGAGTATAGGCGTCTGTTCAGAATTCTTAGAAGAATTTTTGCCGAGTGAGATATCAAGCTGATTGTCCTGTACTCAGAACATTTTCTGGCATTGCTTTTCTTCTGCAGAGGTACCAAAACAGTCTCCGTGAAATCTTGTGGCCAATCCCCTTTCTCATAGATTTCATTGCATAAGTGCAGTATTAATGTACATGGACACAGATAGTTTTATTCTTGATATTCAAACAGAAGATGTTTATAAAGATATATCACATCCTGAATTAATTAAATATTTTTATACTAGTGAACATTCAAAAATTCAACCCCACAACAAAAAGGTGCCTGGCAAGATAAAAGATGAGACACTTGGCGATGTTATTGTAGGATTTGCTGGGTTAAGAGCTGAAATGTATAGCTTTAAAACATGTAGTGGTGCTGTTGCCAAAAAAGCTAAGGGCATTGGTAGAGACACTGTAGACAAAGAGCTTGAATTTGATGATTACAAAAATTGTCTCAAGTCACAAAGGTTAATCAAAACATCAGAAAATAGAATTCAGAGTAAAGATCACTTGTTAACTAGCAATATTGCAAGAAAAGTAGCTCTAGACCCACATGACGATAAAAGATGTATTTTATCATGTGGCATACATACTTTACCATGGGGAAATTGTGACTTGAGAAGTGGTAATCAATGCCCAATTACAGAGCATGATTTGAAATAAATAAAACATGCCAATGAATTTATTTGGATTAAAAAAAAGCTATTATGTACCTGCCGACACCAGCACCCTCTCCTGATATAATATCTAAACTAAGTGGTTTCTTTATTATTCATTTGAATAGCATACTTACAGATGTTGATGATAAAACAGGTAAAACATTATACATATTTAACAATAATTTAAACCATTACCAATTACCTATAGGTGGTCAATTACAATTTATTACAACTCCCGAGGGTGATGTCAAAATTTCAGTAGGGAGAAATATTTATAGAATTAAGCACTCAAACATGATTTCTGGTACTGTATATACCGTCTCTGCCGGTGATTGTTTATATATTGAGGTCCCGGGATATTATGACAAACTTATACCTTTTTTTATAGAATTAACAATTAGATATTTTATAATAAATAACCTCTAAATAAAAAATGCCTAATGATATATTTGGCCATACAAGACATGAAGATCACAGTGATGAGATTCTGATGCTTGATGTCAGAGTTAAAAAAAATTAAGAAGTGATTTACAAGTTTTACAAACCACACTCAATGCCAGTCTTCAACTAGAAATTACAAATTTACAATCACAATGCATGGACCCTCTTCTTAAAATTGATTCAGAACTTAAATTATTGCTTCAGAAATATACTGACTTGGCAACATTGGATAATTTTCAAAATTTAGAGGAAGCTGTAGCAGCTCTTCAAACCAAATTAAAAACTCAGAATACCAACTCTCAACAATTGAAACAACAACTAGAAGAGCAAATTGGTAGTGTCCAGGCACAGCTCCAAACAATTGTCAAAAGCATAAAGTCACAAGAAGATTTTGATCTAGTAATTTCCACTCTAAAAGAACAAATTCAATCACTACAAATACCTAATCTGGACTCCTTGAACAATGCCATAGCCGAGGTTAAAGAAAAAATTGAGACACTTGAGAATTTTATGAACAACTTACCATCTTCTGATGCTCTGAATGCTATAACTCGTAGTGTTGCCAACATTAAGCTGCAACTTGAAACATATGAAGATTTTGGAAAAATTCAGAGTACCATAACTCATCTTGAGGGTACCATAGCAACAGTACAAAATGATCTGACAAATGTACAAGAAACTCTAGAATTTCGCTTGCCTGGTATTGTAGACACTCTTGTCAGTGTCCAGCAACAGATCACTAAACTTGAAAACCTCAACACCGATTCTGAGCTATCTCATTTTCATCATTTGATCAATAATATCTAAACAAAACTTGAAATTTTACAACAATCGACACCTACTCAGGCAGACATAACCCTGCTCCAAGATCCTATGCGTAGTGTGGCTGACGCTAGTGAATTAAATGATGTGAAATTGGCACTTGAATCTTTGCAGAATACTGTATCCAATCTACCTACATCACAGGAACTTAAAAATATTAAGAGAGCAGTGAATCGCATACTAAAATCAGAAGATATTAAGAATATCCAGACAGAGATCAAACAGCTTACTCAAACAGTGGCCACTCTACCAACTAATCAACATATTAATGAACTTTATGCTTTCTTTGTGGATATCAGAAGACAAGTCCATGATCTTACTGCCCAAAATTCTAAATTGGCAGTTGTTGAAAATTTACAGCAAATTGTAGCAAACATCAAGCAACAACTAGGGACCATGGAATCCAACCAAGCAAATGCTCTGTCTGTTTTTGCCACAAAACTTCAAGAAATTATCCAACAATACAAAAAACTTGCTGTGGGCATAAAAATCAAGCCAGGCCACGATATTGTTGTTAGGACTATCAATGAGTACCTTGAATCTATAACAAGAAGATTGCTTACAGCAGAAAAAGAAATAACTGGCCTAATCGAGAATCCTAAGCATACAGTAATCCTTGAATTAAACAGTATCCCTAACAAAGAATATGATTCGCCATTTACACCAGGTGGCAAACTGTATAAACTATCCCCTGCACAATTTTATTACCAGTTTTTTGTTGGAGGCACACTTAGACCAATTAAGATCAAATATTGGTTACAACCACAAGCACATCACTACCCTACCTTATCAATAACTAATGCTGACAACAAACCAAAAGTCACCAATATAGAGTTAGAGGATTTTACAGATCCCAATACATTAGAAACATCTTATGCTGAAGATGATGGATCTCTTGAATTTAATATACAAATAGGAGACAAATTATATTTAGAAAATCCTGTAGTATCAGCTGCTGAACACCCTATAGTTGCAATATTCTTGTTTACATACTATGTCTAGACAATATATTGTTGATGAATTACACAAACCAGCCAGACATAACTATAAGCGACTGCCAGTAGTTACAAAAGGCATAGATGATTTGTGCAGTGTGACTTGGTGGAAATGGCACCTCATGGGGGACAGCTGAAAAACTTAGACAAGATCAACAAAGGATAAAAGTATAAACTTACTGTCATAGATACATTTTCAAAATTTGCCTGGGCATTGCCGCTCAAATCTAAGACTGGAAAATGTGTTACAGAAGCTTTTAGGACAATTATTAATCAGAGTGGAAGATCACCACGTTATCTACAAACAGATAATGGCAAAGAATTCTATAATATGGTGTTCCAACAATATATTAAAAGCCGGTCAATAAAACATTACTGGAGTTACAGTGATCTCAAGGCCTCTATTGTAGAAAGATTCAACAGAACTCTAAAAAATCATATGTATAAACAATTTACCCTTCAAGGTAATTATAAATGGCTTACTATCCTACCAGAACTTTTAGATAGATATAATAATTCAGTTCACACCACAATTAACATGGAACCCTCTGAGGTAACTTCATCTGATGAGCAAAAATTGATCAGTACTGTTTATTATCCTAGATACCAACCAACAACAAAAAAACCTAAATATAAAATTGGTGATCAAGTAAGAATTAGCAAATATGAGCACTTATCCAAAAGAGGTTTTACCATAAATTGGAGTACTGAATTATTTACAGTGGTTCAAGTTAAACCTGGGGCTCGTAATACATATATAATAAAAGATCACCGAGGTGAAATTCTCAAACGCAGGTTTTATGAAGAAGAACTCAACAAAACTAAACAGCCGGACACATATCTTATAGAAAAAGTTATTCGCAAAAAAGGCAACAAAATACTGGTCAAATGGCTAGGTCTCCCAGAACACAGCTGGATCGAGGCAGACAAAGTGATACTATGAAAACCTGGGATGTTATAAAAAGACTACCAGATCCTGAACAGCAGAATAAGAGAAATGGTAAACTGTAGCCTGATAATATTAGATGTCTTATTGTTGGGCCATCGGCTTGTGGTAAAACTACACTAATGATTGATAATTTTTTATTGGCACCTAATTGGTTAGATTGGAAAAATAGGCATTTGTATGTCTTCTCTAAGAGCTTGGAACAATTAAAATATCAGCAACTGATGAAGTTATATGATGGATTGGATATAGCTACTTTTGAATCAGATGTTAAACCACTTCATGAATGTCTCGATAACTCTGTTGTTGTATTTGATGATATTATACTGGAAAACCAAAACAAGGTTAGAAATTTTTTTACACAGGGCCGACACAAAAACATAGATTGCTTCTACCTGGCACAAACTTTTCTAAAATACCAAAACAGCTGATAAGAGACAACAGCAATTTTATATGTGTGTTTCATCAAGACCATACTAACCTCAAACACATACATGATGAGTATGTAGGTGGGGACTTGAGCTACAATAATTTTTCTAAGTTTTGCAGTAGGTGCTGGAACCAGGATAGTTATGGGTTTGTAACAATTGATATGACAAGAAAACCTAATAGTGGTAAATATAGAAATAAAATCAACAATTTTCTAGACATTGAAACATATATAAATAACCATGAAAAGACCAATTATTGATGATCTTAAATTCAGAGACTATCTTGTAAAAAGATTTAAGAGATGGAAAGTAGAGAACAGAGGTATCTATGAACAACACAAGCGCACAGAACAACCGATTATTGATGCTATTAGTGAACTAGGTAAAAATATCAAAACTGTTACAGAGCAAAATCAAAATTTAATCACAGAGCTTGTGCCTGTAGCTGCTAGGAACATATTAGATTATCCAATCACCCCACTTTCTAGTATTCATACTCCTAGTCCTGTTGCTCCTCGAAGAATTGAAGCTACTCAGGATCCTATTGAATTGGGTCTTCTTGCTCAGAAATATTTAAGCACACCTAAAGACAACAAAGATGAGGTTTTTGGTTTATATGCTGACACAGAGGTTGGTGGTAGCATCATACATAGAATTGGCAATTTTAGGGTAACATTTATGGGAGATGATTTGATAGTATATTCAGAATCTCATCTTGGAGAAAGAGGTGGTTTTGTTAAGTATCCTGGAACACCTGGATTGTGGGAACTGATGACTAGGAAGAGACCTGGCAACTATACAGATCAAGATTATGAGCATTACAAGGAAATATTAATAAAATCAGATGCTCTATACCAGAACAATGATCCCACATAAAAAAGAGTCAAGTCTAGCAGTGGAGCAAAATACAACAACTTAATCAAGCCAATATGGTCACAAATCAAAACAGGTAGTGGGATCAAACAGTACAACACATTGCCTAAAGAATTTATCTGGGTTGACGATGTCAGGAAACTTGTAGATAGGTTGCTGGTGATAGCTGGGGAAGAAAATGCCGGTAACCACAATTTTTACAATGAAAAGGTTGAAATTATGGACATGATAAGCACCAAATTGTCTAATTTTATAGTGAATGACACTAAGGGCATTGGATATCTTATAGAAATTATTAATACTCTACCACCTAAATTTTGGAATATCTCTGAGGGTCGGGGGCTAGTTAATGATATCATAAACAAGTTGCCATTTGAGCTACATATACCTGGATATCAGTATTGTGGTCCCGGTACCAAACTAGACCATCGACTAAACAGAGGTGACCCTGGTGTTAATCCCCTAGATGCTGCTTGTAGAGACCATGACATAGCATACAACACACATACCGATCTTGACAAGCGACATGTGGCAGACAAGAAATTAGAAGAAGCTGGTTTTGGTAGATTTGTAAGCAAAGATGCTTCTTTGGGTGAGAGAATAGCAGCATTGGGGACCACTATAGCTATGAACACCAAACAAAAATTGGGGTGGGGGTTGTAATAAATTAACTAAATTAGGTACAATTTAATTGTGATGGTTAATCCCAGAATATGTATATAATAAACAAAAAATGAAGGCCAAGGGTGTTATGTATCAGATAATTTATGCAGGTCTTAAATCTCTTAAAACTATTGGTAGTCTTCTAACCAAAAAGCAGCGCAAGAAGAAAAGTTCTTGTCTTGCCAAGGGACATGGTATGAAATTGTTACTTACTACCCCACAATTAAAAAAATTACAGCAATCTAGAAAAAAATCACATATAGGTGGATTCATATTTAGTATCCCAGCTATTTTAGCAGCTCTTGGCGCAGTTGGCAGTTTGGCTGGGGGATCGGCTGATGTAGCAAAAACAGTAATAGATGCCAAGAAAAATAAGGCAGAATTAGATGAACAAAAGCGCCATAATCTGGCCATGGAAAAACAAGGCAAAGGTGTTAAGAAAGTTATGAATAAGTTAAAAAAAAAACAAGAGCCGCTTACCAACCAAGATATTGAAGCTTTAATAAAACCACTAGGCATCAAAAATTTTAGAGGAGTATATACACTACCGACAATAAGTTTAAGACCACCAGGAAAAAGTGCCAAAAATCAGTAGAAATGAATGTATTTCGTAATTAATGTACAAGAAACAGATGTAAGAATCTGCTTGGCAATGTACAAACATAGGTACAGCCACTATACATACTAATGTCACCTCAAATTTTGCTTTCATCAATATGCCCGCCATGTGCCTTAATGACAGCAGCGCAAACACGTGGCATGCGCTCCAATAGTTTTTCCAGATAGGATGGTTGAATGTTACGCCAGGCATCGTTGATGAATTCCCATAGCTGTTGAGTGTTGCTGGGTAACTTCTTCCTGATGTCCCTATCGATTTGGTCCCATAGCAGTTCGATTGGTGAAAGATCAGCAGACCGTGGTGGCCACGTCATGAGAACTAACGCCCCTTCTGTTGCCTTGCGTTCCAAATACCGCGTGCACAATTGGGATGTATGTTTGGGATCATTATCTTGCTGAAAAATAATCCCATTACCAACAAGACGACGACCAGAGGGGATGGCATGGTGCACCAATATCTGACGATACCCTTCTTTTACCAATGTTCCCTGAATTTTATGAAGGTCGCCCATCTGGTTTCCGGCAAAACATCCCCACACCATTACACTTCCACCCCCATGTTTTACTGTGGGAACAAGACACTCTTCTTTCATTCTCTCGCAGACCTTTCGACGCACAAAGGTTTGTCTATTGCTGCCAAATAATTCATATTTGGATTCGTCGGTCCAAAGTACCCGTTTCCAGTTATCCACAGTCCAACCTTGGTGCGTTTTAGCCCAGGCCAATCGTTTCGTCTTGTTCACACGTCGTAACAATGGCTTTCTAGCAGCTACTCTGCCATGCAGCCCTTCTTCACGCAACCTATTCTTCACCGTTGACACAGACACAGGCGTCACTCTGCTGTTATTCAGGGAAGTAGCGATGACTGGTGCTGTTAGGCGCCTGTTCCATTTGCTAGTTACTGTAATATATCTATCGTCAGCTGCAGACGTTACACGAGCTCTTCCACTACGTGCACGGTCAGCATGACTGTTGGTTTTACGGTATCTGTCCAATGCACAATGAACAACAGTCTTAGAAATATTCAGTTTTCTTGCTATCTCGCATTCCGAATAACCTTCATCTTTCAGTGCACATATCACAGCATGCTTTTCAACCGAAATCGCCTGTTCCCCACGATGACGGGCCATTTCACACAGCTCCACTTACCTTGTACACCTCACATAAAATAATGGGTTCGCAATGTAGCCTGCAAGAACAGCAACTGACCCTGAGCCATTGATAAGGATGTGCATGAGTCTGGCTACCGTACTGACCGGTTTCACGAACACAGCTGCAATGTTGCCAACTTCAGCAACATTTTTATCACTTTCCATTTTTCCAAACACATGCTACACATTCGGAAAAAAATTGGTTTCGCGTCTTACGGGATTCAAACTAGACTACATTGCATTTTCCATGTGTATCATCGTCATGTCTTTCTTGGACAGGAGCTGTTGGTTCCATACAACACTCCATACTGATTTTTTGGCCATTTTTCATGGTGGTCTTAAACTTTTTGTCGGTAGTGTATGTCGGATTCTTTACCAGAACAACCACTCAAAAAAGAGTGTGGCATAGTCAATTTGAATAAGTACAAAAATTAGGGCACTCACTGGATTTGTTATCTTAAATATTTAAACAATGAGGCATTTGCGTTTGATTCATTTGGAGGTGTTCCACCTGAGAATTTAGTGAAATATCTAAAATCAACTAATCTTTATTATAATAATACCCGTATTCAAAATTTCAAAGATATTAATTGTGGACATCTATGTTTATCTATTCTTAGATATCTGTCTCAAATAAATAAACCATCAATTGAAAATTTTCAAAAAGCTTTGTGGTATCTAAAACATCATGGGAGTATTCCATCTTACCAGCCAAAATTCAATATTGAAACTTAAACTACATGATGATATAGTATATCCCAAAACAATAGCTCTCAGAGCATTCTATGGCATGTATTTGATCCATAATATTACACACCACAACAACACAATCACAGTTGGTGACCAAAAAATTGTCATTACTCCAGGCCAGTATAATTTGTCTACTTTAAATGCTCAGTTACCTAGAGGTATATTGTAAACTCAAAATTCTGTCACTCAGAGAGTAGAAATTGTGTCTGCTACAGAAACTGTAGATCTGGGTACTATAGTAGAGCTATTAGGATTCGAGAACAACACAAAACTTGAACCAGCCATTAAACACACTGCTATTAATATACCTAAATTCTTAGCCATAGAAACTCTAAATATTCACTGTAATGTGGCCGAGGGTATGATCACCAAATCAAATAGCATAGGCACTCACAAACAAACTGGCATCATTGCAACATTCAAACCTAACTCTGAATTCATGGAACCGATCATCTATACTCCATGACCAACATTATATTTTCCTGTGTGCCATAATAGAATAGATTATATTGAGTTGATGGTTACTAATGAAAAAGAAGAATTAGTTAATTTTGCTGGAGCCACAACAACTGCTATCATAGAAATTAATATTTAAATAAAAATACATACAAAAATAAATAAATAAATAAATAAAATGGAAAATATTTAGAGTTATGAGTTACAATCATTCCCCCAAACCGGAGGACCTTAGCAAATTTAAATCAAGCCAACACAGAGATTGAGGTTGACCTTGATGTAGGAGATGGATTTATACACCCTCACAGAGCAGACCTCTATATTAAATTTGATGTTGTAAAGCTCGATGGTACAGATTATCCGGCTAACACAAATATAAGATTGGTAGATAATTTTGTGCCACATCTGTTCTCTGAAATTGAGATTAGAAAACATGGTGTTGTTATAAACAGAGTAGACTACCCTGGTATTACCTCTACAGCTTTAGCCACACTAAAATTATCCAAAACCGAGGCCTCATACTACAAAATAGGTGGATTTGAGGCTGGTGATAAAATGATATCTAAGAGTCACACAGTATTGTTTCCTATGCGCCTGTTGCCAGGATTCTTCTCAGATTACAAAGATATTATGTGGAAGGGTTTAAGAATCACATTTAGAAGAGCTGCCAATGATAATAATGCTTTGATGAGGTACAGTTCATTAAACTCTACTGGGGCAGCTCTGCCTAATACTCTACCTGATGAAGGCAAATGCCTTATTCAGACTATGGAGCTAAGAATCTCAGTAGTTGAATATGAAGCCAGTTATGCTCTTAAATACAAAGCAGATATACTAAAAAATCCACAGGTGCCTTTACAATTTTATACATATCAATGTGTGCAAATGCCTGCCACTGGTAGCTATTATGAATTTGATGCTACAAACTCATTCTCCAGTATACAATATGACATGCCAGATTTTGTGGTGGTACTGTTTCAGACTGGAAGACACAATAACCAAGAAAAAAATTCAAGTAAGTTTGATAGCTGCAACATCAAAAACATATATCTTAAAAATGGCAGAAATGAGGTGTTTCCTAGAGAAAATTATAATTTAAACATGTCCAAGGATGATTTCCTCAAATTATATGAGGCATTTACAGCATTCAAAAGGGTTACAATTGGGAATACTGACATGTATTACTCACCAGATGAATTCAAAGCACAGAGACCCATGTTTGTCATCAACACCTCAAAAAGAAAACAAGTTGTGGTTAATGACAGGACAAACATTAAAATTATCTGTGAATTCCATGATACACTCCCTGATGACACTATATGTAGTGTTTTTCTTATAGGTGAAAAATCATATGTTTATGATGTATGAAATGAAAGAGTCACAGAGCAATTCCAGAAAACCTCTGCATATTACATTATTTTAGTATTAGATATACAAGTTGTGCCTGGTCTTGAATTAAAATATTCCAGGTAACATATTAACATAATAGTACAAAAATATTTTGAATAAGTATTTAACATTATATGACTGTGTACTACTGTATAATCAAAAAACTCTTAAGAGCATCTTGGATTAGTTTTAAGTGATGCCAAAACAATATTGAGAAAAGCCATATTTTTAACAAATTTATAAACAGCAATTTTGGCAAATTCAGGATTAGCCACATCAATTTGAGGGGGTCATCTTTTCTCGGAAGCTTTTTTTTACAAGAATCGTAGGTTTTACACAGTAGCAATGAAATTTTATAGACATTTTGCCTTAGTTTTAAGTATTTCTATTCAGTCGAAAACCTCTTCATCCAGTAATATCGTAAATACCACTACTCACGATTATCTTGTGTCATTGTTTGGAAGATCACCCCAACAAAATCTGGCAAGGAAACGAATAAAAAACAAAAGCCCTCTTTTCTGTTACACTAGCAGATTCAATGGCTACCTGTGTTTGCCGAGCCACCCAAGTTTACAACAGCACATTCCTTTTGAAAGGATCCTTCATCTTGCAAAGAATCGTACATGAACTATCCTCCTAAACATTCGGTATCAAACACCCTCATTAATAATTCAATGTGTGGTTTCGTGAGCGGGCATTTGCATAAAAGAAAATCCTGCAGTGACGCCTTTCTCCTCCGCATAACCCTACCTGTTGATTGAAAAGTCTACTGACATTTATCTTGTATCGCGAATGAATGGTTTTCGTGATAAACGCCACTGTTGTATTTCACCAAGATGACACACCACCCCATATCGACACAATTGTTGGGGACTATTTCTTAGTGTTGTCCACGGGACGAGACGGGACAGGCTTTTAAAAATTCGAGACGAGACGAGATTGACCATGTGTCATGAGACAAACGAATATTTTCGAGACGAGACAGCATTTCCACGAGACTTCCACGAGACGAGACAGGCCAAAGTCTCGTCTCGTGGGCAACACTACTACCTCTCAAGACACCTTTCCCGATAAGTAGATCGACCTTGGCTCACCTAGGTTTTGGGCGGCTCCCTCTCATGCCTGACTCCCCTAGACCTTGGACGGTTTACTCTCATACCTGACTCCCCTAGTCTTTGGGCGTTTCGTTCTGATACTTGACTCCCTAGACTTTTTCTTCAGGGGTTTCATTAAGACTAGGGTCACGCAAGGATAAACACCATATAACAACTGGCACAGAGAATAGCTGCAGCAAGAGCAGAGATAACGGAGCATGTGTTATTGTGTACGCAAGAGAGGTGGGTGCTATGCCTAAACTTACAGTTACAGGGTCACAATATGTTGTTGTTTTAAGTCCACTTTATGCACAAAAAGGCTAATCGGGACTGGACCTACAGTTCAAAGTGGAATCCGAACTACTATGTGTCCGCATCGGGATCGAACCCGGGACTCCTTATTTAACTGCGACAATGCTACCACTGAGCCATCGGGGAGGCCCCAGGGTCACCATATTGATCTGTATTGAGATTCTTGAAGCTTTCCTGGCGGCGAATAATGAAGTTTTCCCAGGATATAAACCGCATGATTTCCGGATAGGTTTCGATAGCTAACGCCACTTACATCATCAATCCCTGGAGATGAGAGTGACGTTAGTTCTCGAAAGCTCGGAAGCCTATCCAGAAATCACCTGGCTGATATCCAGAGAAAATTTCTTCATGTACAGAAATTGTCTTCTACTAGACTACGTTTCAGCAGTATTTTCAACTTTGCCAATTAAATGATTTTTAATTAAAATATCAGAGAGACCTTTGAATCACCCTGTATTCTTAGGCGGTTTAGCATAGGTTAGTGGCAGAAATTTGAACTAATACCGCTCAGCGTTGCAAACCTTTTATAAGGGGATGAGGGACAATTTCGCATCAGTCGCATCAGTCGCATCAGGAAAAACGCTTGCGTTCAATAGAGTATGAATTTCTTCACATGTTGCAAGTGAAAGTGTTTTTTAAAGTTGATTATTAAGCTAGATACGATGTTTGAAAAATATGATGAATAAGAATTTTCAGAATCCCATGTATTCCTTATGGGGAATCAACTTCAACTTAAAGTTGCGGCTAATAAAATGGAAGTTTCGACTTTTCCGTCTGTCAATTACTGTACTACTTCAGTTTGTCCGTTTTCCGTTGATATATTTTTGTATGCCATCGGAAGTTTGATATTCCCAAGAGAACAATTATAATAATACTTCCATAAAAGAAATGCATTTCTCTTTGCCTCCTACGGTCATTTTGGCAGTGTTGCCAAACCTGATTCACATAAAAGAGCTAAATTTAACCGTAAACGGAGTAAAAACTTTCAAGGAGCTAGATTTACGAATCTGGACAAAGTGCCTCCTGGGGTAATTTTAGGTGTGAAATGAGTGGCGGTGTGGGTGAGGGGGCGCTGTTATTACCGTTAGCTTTAAAGTGATGGCAATTTATTCTTAGTTTTCACCGTCTTGATCCGGCGGCATCACCCATCTCAATAATCCACCGATGGCCGTATGAAATCGAAAATAAAGTATTCCCGGATAACAATATTACGTCCTCTTCACGTCAGCCAAAGCGCTATAAAGGAAAAGTAGCTGGGGATGTAAGAGGGGGTGAGGCGACGTAGCCAATATAACAATATCACGTCACGTTTAAGATGTATACTTTTGACAGAAGTTGTCTATGTAAGCCGGAGCCGGTGATGGCATCATAGGGGGGCGGGTGCCACAACTTACAGCCAAACGAGTGCACGAAAGAGCCAGATCTGGCTCCAAAAGAGCGAAGCTGGCAACAGTGATCGACAACTGCCGAGGAGAGAAGGATCTATGGGAAATTGTCCCTCCCGCTCAACGAGGACTCGAGCCCGGGTCTCTGGCATACCGTTCCATTGCTCCACCATTTTTTTATATTAAGTATTACTGTTTACATCATTGTTTTATGATTATCTACATAAATATAGAGGTTGATAGATTTAGAGAATATTTAAAATTTTTACTAAAATATTGAGACATTGAGTTATTGAAATTTTACAATTATTTCCACCTACATAGTTTGAGGTACGTGATGTTTGTGGGTCAAACGTTTTACTGTATACGTAATATATTGTGTGGGCTATTAACCATACAATTGCGTTATTATTCCTTACAGGGAAATATTAAAACTCCGGTAAGACACATTTTTAGTTGAAAACATTGCGGAGACAGACTACATCTTTTAGCAAGACACATAGTAAGAGAAGCTCATATTTCCGGAACACCATTACATGTGGCGAGGCAATGTTCGTTTGTGTCTGCTTCTCTACATTGTCTACACTCATTCGTTTGTAACCGTTTCATGCCATGTAGTCTGACATTTGTTGACACTATATCAGGTACCAGTGTGTGCCACAAACTACGTATATCCGTATCAAGAAAAGACTTTTGAATATTGCGCCACGTTAGACCAACTAACACCTAGGAAAGTTTTTCTATTCGACTCGTCTTTACGGAGACTTGTCGTTGGAAAAGTACATGCAGATATTTTGACACAGTATTTTCCTTCAAATGTACAGGGAACTGAACATAACTCCAATCTTGAACAAATACTCGTAAATACATAGGACCATTTTTTGTCTAGATAAGTTGGGTGGATTTTGTGGTGGAAACTCATATTTAACCACATTGACGCAATCGACCCTTCAAGTAAATACAATTTGTAATTTGTAGTTTCTAGCTAAAAATAGCGACATGCATTTGTTTTCAATGTTCCATAGTTCCAGGCCACATGTTATTTGTGTTTGGCACAGGATTGGAATGGGCACAAGAAAAAAATGGCCATACCACATAAACCAACCCACAGCAGAGTTTATATGTCTGAGATACTGCTGTGTGATTGGCAACACTTGAGCAACACAATTTACTTTACTAAAAATAAAAATAAAAGTGTGTAGAAACCAAAACGCGCTGAATTAAATTGAGTTGTCTTCCTCTTACAATTTTCGTTCAGTTTAGTTCTAGCAGTCTGGAATCGTTAGAATGAAAAGTAATGCCATGATTTTTGAGTTCGTTTACATATTGTATCCCTATGTCCGGGATCTTTTGCTTCCAGTTGCCAAAAGGTAAAGATTTTGATTTTGTCATGTTTACTTCCGCTCCGCTTGCACAACAATACAAACACATTGCATTTAGTATATTTCGGAGATGGATCGTTGTTATACAAGCTGATAAATCGTCTGCGAATGTATACACTTGCGTTTCAAGGAAAGCACTCGCTGCCGGTGGGGCTCGGCACTGAATATATCGAAGTAGTGGGTCCAAGGTCAAAGCGAAGAGAAGCATACTCAAGGGGCACCCCTGGCGAATGGACGTCGTCACGTGTATTGCAGTAGTCACGAATACATTGATAAGAAGACGGGAGGTTGCTTTTATATAGAAAATTTGCGAAGCAGATATAAAGGCTTCACTGAAGCGATAAACTCGAAGTACTTCAAACAAATATTGGTGAATTACAAGGTCAAAAGCTTTTTTAAAATCAAAGGATAGTATACAAGCTGATGTTTGTTGTATTTAATAATAAGACATTAAATCGAGTATACCCGCCACCGTTGAAAATATATTTTGAGTGTTACTGATACATGTTTCCTGTGTACTAAGTAAGGAAGATAATATAGGTTTCAGACTATTACCAAGACTTTGCCTATAATCTTATAGTCGCAGTTTAACAAAGTAGGTTTGAGGTACATGGTATATAACGTGATGTTATATATAACTAAATAAAATACACATAGCCAATAAGAAGCGCTTCTCATAAAAATAGTTGAGTGTTATTTTTTTACTTTTTCGTTTAATTGTTGCTAAATACTCCACACATTTTTTTTTTTTTTGTAGAGGTTGTTATGTGTTTGGGTGCATTGTGCAGTAGTTGTGCTGTGTAGTGTGTTTGGGTTTGTCTTATGTAGTAGTTGTGGTGTCTAGTGTGTTTGTGTTTATCTTGTGTAGTAGTTGTGATGTGCTTGTATGTGGGTTTGTCTTGTGTAGTAGCTGTGCTGTCTAGTGTGGTTGTGTTTATCTTGTGTAGTAGTTATGCTGTCTAATGTGTTTCTATTTGTCTTGTGTAGTATCGGTGGTGTGTATGTGTGTGTCTTGTGTTGTAGTTGTGCTGTCTAGTATGTTTGTGTAGTAGTTGTGCTGTCTAGTATGTTTGTTTTGCATAGTAGTTGTGCTGTTTAATTTGTTTGTGTTTGTCTTGTGTAGTAGTTGTGGTGTGTTTGTGTTTATATTGTGTTATAGTTGTGATGTGTTTGTGTGTGTCTTGTGTAGTAGTTGTGCTGTCTAATGTGTTTGTATTTGTCTTCTGTAGTAGTTCCTCCATTCATATTGGGGGTTAGGCGTAGAGCTGACAACTCTGCACTGTAAAAAGCCATGTCAAGAATCAGCAATATAAGGCCATGGATGTTCCCAAGGTAAAATATTCCGGAGGTAAAATAGTCCCCCGTTTGGATCTCGGGTGGGGACTACTTTGGGAGGTCCCTGGACTAAGGATAAGATCTACGTTAGGAATAAGGATATTAAATTAGGCACCTGGAATGTTCTGAGCCTTTACCGGCCTGGGGCATTTCAGTGTACAGTTAATGAGATAGTTAAGTATAAATTAGATGTAGTAGCTGTCCAGGAAGTTAGGTGGCCAGGAGAAGGGAATTGTAAAACTAAAAATTATACTTTTTTCTATGGTGGTACTGAAAATCATAATTTTGGAACAAACTTTTTCATAAATAATAGAATTATCTCGGCTCTTAAAACAGTAGAATTTATTAATGATAGGATATCATATGCAGTTTTACAGGGTAGGTGGTGAAAAATTATTTTAATAAACATACATGCACCAACGGAAGATAAAGATGATAATACTAAAGATGATTTTTATACAGAGTTAGAACAGGTCTTTGATAAATTTTCTCAGTATGATATGAAAATTCTGTTAGGTGACTGTAATGCACAGATTGGGAAAGAAGAGACATTTAAACCCACGATTGGTAAAGAAAGTCTTCATGAATTAAGTAATGATAATGGTATAAGATTGATTACTTTTGCAACCTCAAAGAATTTAATTGTGAAAAGTACCACTTTTAAACATAGAGATATCCATAAATATACCTGGTCTTCTCCAGATGGTAAAACTCATAATCAGATAGATCATATTCTCATTGATAAGAGAAGGCATACTAGTATAATTGACGTTCGTACACATAGAGGTGCTGACTGTGCCAGTGACCAATATTTAGTAATTGCTAAATTAAGAGAGAGACTCTCAGTGATAAATCATAAGCAACAAAATCTAAAAGTTCTAAAATTTGGTACAGGAAAGTTTACTGATGAAAGAATTAAGAAAGATTACCAAATTAAACTGTCAAATAGATTTGATGTTTTGCAGGATTTAAATGATGATGAAAATATAAATGAAACAGACGTAAATAAGAATTGGGAGCACATACGTAATGCAATAGAATCAGCAGCTAAAGAAAGTATAGGATACCATAAACCGAGAAAAAGTAAGCCATGGTTTGATAATGAATGTCATAATCTAATAGAAATAAGAAATCAGGCTAGACTTAGGTGGTTAAATAACTCTGATGATACAAATCTAAACAATTATAATAGAATAAAGCGAGAAGTTAACCGCACGTTTAGAAGTAAAAAAAGAGATTACTTGAAAAGCAAAATTAACGAAATTGAAACAAACAGCAAAAATAAAAATATCAGAGATTTATATAAAGGTGTAAATGAGTTTAGAAAGGGGTGGCAACCTAAAGTAAACTTGATAAAAGATAAAGACGGTGATTTTCTTTCTGATCCAAGCGATATTCTAAATAGATGGAAGAACTACTTTAATAACCTTTTAAATGTCCATGTAGGAGATAAATCAGAAGTGAATGAAGTACACACAGCAGAACCTTTAGTTCCAGAACCTAACTTGACTGAAGTTAAAGATGCTATTAAAAGGCTAAAGAATAACAAAGCACCTGGCATTGATTTAATACCAGCTGAGTTAATTAAATATGGTGGAAATTCATTAATATGTCAAATTCATAAATTAATTTGTTTAATATGGAATAAAGAAGAAATCCCTCAACAGTGGAAAGAATACATAATTGTTCCTGTGTTTAAAAAAGGTGATAAAATGAACTGCAATAATTACCGTGGAATTTCTCTACTCTCAACAACATATAAAATATTATCTAACATTCTTTTAACAAGACTAACCCCATATGCTAATGAAATTATAGATGATTATCAATGTGGATTTAAACGCAACAGATCAACTACAGATCAAATTTTTCACATCAGACAGACACTTGAAAAAAAGTGGGAATATAATCAAAATGTCCATCAGCTATTCATTGATTTCAAAAAAGCATATGATTCGGTCAAAAGAGATAAATTATATAATATATTAGTAGAGTTTGGAATACCTAAGAAGCTTGATAGTATGATAAAGATATGCACCAGTGAAACAGAAAGTAAAATTCGTGTGGGTATTAATATGTCTGACAAATTTAGAATTCATGATGGGTTAAAACAAGGAGATGCATTATCTCCATTTCGCTTTAATTTTGCCTTAGAATATGCTGTTAGGAAGGTAAACGAAACTAAAGAAGGACTAAAATTAAATGGTGTGACTCAGTTGTTAGCATATGCAGATGATGTAGACTTACTGGGGGATGATGTGAATACAATTAAGAATAATGCTAAAATATTTTTCAAAACTGCTAAAGAGATAGGTTTGGAAGTTAACAAAGAGAAAACTAAATATATGCTTACAGGCCGAAACCAAGTGTTAGGTAATAATCAAAATCTAATTATTGATAACAACTCGTTTGAACCAGTTTCCAAATTCAAATACTTAGGAGTAATATTAACAAATGAAAATGATATTAAAGAGGAAATAAAAAGTAGGCTTAATTCAGGAAATGCATGTTACTTCTCTCTTCATAAACTTTTGTCTTCTCGTTTAATATCTAAGAAACTAAAAGTTAAAATATACAAAACAGTAATTTTGCCTGTAGTATTATATGGGTGTGAAACTTGGTCCCTTACATTGAAAGAGGAACATAAATTGAGAGTATTTGAAAATAGGATCCTTAGGAAAATATTTGGACCTAAAAGGGATGAGGAGACAGGTGAGTGGAGAAGGTTACATAATTTAGAACTACATAATTTGTATTCATGTCCAGATATTATTAGAATAATTAAATCAAGAAGACTTAGGTGGGCAGGCCATGTGGCACGAATGGGAGAGGAAAGAGGAGTTTACAGGATTCTTGTTGGGAAACCTGATGGTAAGAGACCTGTAGGAAGGCCAAGACGAAGATGGAGGGACAACGTCGAGATGGACCTAAGGGAAATCGGTAGGGATGGAAAAGAGTATATAGATCTTGCTCAAGATAGGGACAGATGGAAGGCCTGTGTTGCTGCAGCCATGAACCTTCGGGTTTAAGAAGGCTAGAGAGTTAGTTAGTTAGTTAGTTAGTTAGCGTAATGACATAAAATTCTTTGGTATCGAACATTTTTCTGAATGCTATGTATTAAATAGCATAGACCACGATCTATCTCCCTTGCACAGTCTGTAAATTTTTCACGACTACAAACAATCTCAATAACTCGGGTAATTATTATTCTCATTCATAATTGTAATTTTGAAATGGTTCTAACTCTACTGAGAAAATATTTCTTTAAATATCTGCATCACAGTAAAGCACCAAACATGAAATAACTTGGGTGACGGTTACTAACATACACATCCTTTCGACATTTTGATCTAAATTTCAAATCTGCGAGTACATCAATCCTGCTATGCTTATCTCTGATGATTTAGGCACACGTAACACATATCCAAATACAAGTAACTTGCTTTACTATTGCTGAAGAAGTGAATTAATGTAGGCTGTCAATTCCTCTCGGACACAAGAACACGCGCCATCGTTCGAAATTTCAGACTCACTTGCTTCGTTTGGGGGGCCGGTATTTTCTCTGGCTGCGTATAGTCCATTGCATTATGTACAGTAACTCTTCGACAAGGGAGTTCTTGAAACTGGCCCACGAGAGAACAACAGCGATATGATTTATTTCCTGCGCTACGTTTTCTATAACCGCAGTGTGACATTCCAATGTAAAACGTACTCGCGGACATTTTTAGAAGGCAACTTTTAATCGGTCAACCCTGGTCCAGGAATTGTAAACAAATTCAATCCCGCATTGGTAGGGAAAATCAGTGTATACCGTTTCATATTAAAAGCATTTCAATTCGGTCCAGGAATCTTTTTTCAGGAAGAATTTAATTTCGGTCTTGGAAGCTCTTTTCCCGCATCAATTTAAATACGGTCCAGGACCCTTTTTTCAATGAAACAATACGCAACTTGTGCGAGATAAAAGTTCCGATCCTGCAGTGGAACCCAATAGAACCCATTAGAATTTATGGATTTCTGGACCTTGTAACAACTCTGATTGAAACTAGTATTTAATTCGAGGTTTTACATATTTTACCCACCACGTATTGTAGTTGTTATAGTGTTTTTGTTGCCGACACCAATACTTCCATTTGTCTTCAAATATATCATCAATTGTAGGATGTTGACGTTTGGCAGAGTTCATTTTCAAGTAGGACGGACCCCAAACTAAGTTAGATTATTGTAGTTTAAAAGTCATTCTGATTGCTATATGATCATGTGATTGGAAAAAATACGGGCAAAGCATCTATTGACGTCAAATATTTTATATTAGGACCAAGTGTATAAAATCTGTCAAGTCGAGAACCTGCTTTATTACTGAAATATGTAAACACTATGTTTTTTTTTTTTGGTCCAGATGTCCTTCAGTTGTAAGTCGCTAATCAAGGTCGTTAAGGCTAGGATCTTTTGAAACTTTCCTACGGAATTACATGGTCACATCACTTGATTGAAATCACCGCCTAGGATTATACACGAATCATTGTCCTTCTTCCGCGGCTCGCGCGAGACTCCCACTCAGCTACCGAGCTGGCCTAGTTTCACCTGATTTTTCGGTATCGCTGTTTTTCGTGTGTGGAATCGTCTCTTCTAGTGCAAAGGGATCTGTTACCTTCGAAACACTGTAGACGTCGACGTTGCCTCGTTCCTCCCAGCATAGAGATTTCTATTTCATTAAATTAGGCACACATAGAGGATTATTAAGTGTTGCAAATCCCGCCCTGAGAACAAAATATTTTTACATGTGAAAGTCATTAGCTTAAATGTCAATCGAAGTACGTGTTGATAGAGACTCAATTCTACTGTGGTAGACAGAGAGAGTTACTATAAACAGGAAACGTAGCAGAAGTTTTATACACAATAAAGCGTAGAACAATGAAAGCAACAACACGCTCACAAGGAAAGGTACAAATTCAATGCTGACCAAATCCGTATGCCTCGCAGGGTTTATCATTTTGAAACAAATACTGTAGGCTTATTAATACAATTAAATTAATAGAAGTGAGAAGTAGCACCTTTCACCTTTTGGCTATTTAAGTACTTAGATATTCAATTTTCCAATTCCAAAAATAATAGTTATAATCCCTTACGACTCTTATTTCCCCTTAAGATATAAAACTAAGGAGAAGGCGATTAGCTTACCTACGGAGTGGAAGGTATAGTAATACTTTAGATACTTATGCTGGTCAATTTAAAACTTATAACACCATTAAGCCTTCTTTCCATGATATAAAAACAAAATATGCTGACCAAGGCAGAAATTTATTTTATCATAAAACATAAACTAAACGTAACGTTTCAAACTTCTAACAAGGTCTTCTTCAGACTCTGCACCAAGTACAAATGTAACAAGGTACAAAAACAGGACGAAAATAATACACAAACATTACTCCCCTCCAGAAATATACAGGGTGTTTCTAAAGGTCGTTTACAACGCTTGGGAGGTGATTCCTCACACGAAAACAAGCAAAAAGTCTAAGTTCAATTTTTACGACTGAGGCTTCGTTTCCGAGATAGGAGCCTCGCAAAAGGTGACAAAGTGAACGTCACACCTGACTGGGACGAATACTATAACAGATAGAGAGGCGGTTCCAAGGGAATCATAAAGGAATCGTATGTGCTCAGTCCGGAAGTCACTATGAAAAGTTCACTTCACGCATGCGCAATGGAGTCCTCAAAGGAATTGGGAATTTCCAGCAAGAACAATACATGGAGTAATACCCCAGTTACACGCGAGGAATGAACGAATCATGTCATGTGGCATACGAGAGACACATTACTCCACCAGGAGGAGGGAAAGAAAAACACAATATCAGATGATTGCGACAACGTGTATTTTTACACGCGACAACTACGTAATATCCCCCCCCCCCCACACACACACAACAAACAACAAATGCTACAATATCTTACGCACAGACAGTCCGTGTCACTGTACACCAACTGAAGATGTCACTTTCACTAGACAAAGGGGGTGGGGAGCAATACCAAGAGTGTTCTCACTGAGATTTGCCGAGGGCAATAATCACAGACGGTTTTCAAAATGTCTGCCGTTTACTTCTACGCAGAGATGACAGCGACGAATCAAGGATTGTCGAGTACGAGCAAACAAGCCAGGTGTATCAGCTACCGTCGCGGCGGCGACGTTGATGCGAGCAACGAGGTCCTCAGCTGATGTGACAGGTGTGTCGTATACGAGGGTTTTCATTTCTCCCCAGAAGAAAAAATCGAGAGGGTTGAGATCTGGCGACCTCGGTGGCCAAGGCACAGGCTCATCCCTACCAATGAACCTATTGCGAAACACGTCATGCAGGAAATGTCGTACATTACAATCGAAATGAGCTGGTGCACCATCGTGTTTGTACCACATTTCTTGCCGCAGTGCCAAAGGTACGGTCTCCAACAGTTCAGGCAGAACCTCACTAAGAAATGCATGATACGTGCGACCATTCAGGCGAACAGGGAGAATGTATGGTCCAATTAAATGATCATGTACTATCCCGCACCACACATTCACTGAAAACCTGTGCTGGTGATGGGCCACAAAAAGTGCATGTGGGTTGTCAAAGTCCCATACATGACTGTTTATACTATTGAAGACATCCATCCTGGTGAAAATGGCTTCATCTGTCCACAATACCTTTGCCCCGAAGTGAGGGTTTGTGTCCAGCTGATGCAACAACCATTGGCAAAACTCCATACGAGGGCGAAAGTCACGAGGTAACAGTTCTTGTACTTTCTGCAGTTTAAAAGGGTGCATTCCTTCCTCTGAAAACACTCGCCAAACATTCACATGAGACGTGTTTCGTGCCCGAGCGAGCACTCGCGTACTGGTGCCAGGATGTTCTGCGACCGCTGTTAACACATCTTCTGCAAACTGATGTGTGCGTACACTTCGGGGTCTTCCAACTTCTTGCCGCGGTGGTAACACTGACCCTGTTTCACGCAGTCGACTGTCCACTACCTGAAAGAAGGTGTGAGACGATAAACGTCTATGTGGAAAGCGTTCTCCATAAAGACGCCTTGCCTCACGGCTATTACCACGTGCCTCCCCATACATGGGATGCATGTCTGCTAGCTGCTGGGTCGTATACGCAGCCATCTGTGTAATAGGGAGCTGGAACTGCAAAGTAATGTTTTTGTTTAACACTGGCACACCGCACAAATTGGCCGTATCACCGTACGAACACCATAGACCAATTGTTGCGATACTTGACTTGCCCACTCCACCACGTCAACTTCTTTCAATACAACATACTAATACTCTTCAATGCGTATGCCAACCTAGAGCGAACTGCTGATCATATCCCAGCACCTGCAACACGACTGGAACGACTGCCGGAGAGAACCAACAATTCGAGCTCCTCTCGCGGGAACAGCAGTCACGAAGATCAAACGTAGACTACGAGAGCCAGA
This sequence comes from Lepisma saccharinum, assembly GCF_977018435.1. NCBI lineage: Eukaryota > Metazoa > Arthropoda > Insecta > Zygentoma > Lepismatidae > Lepisma > Lepisma saccharinum. The sequence continues at coordinate 63,203,963 of NC_139250.1, read as the reverse complement.
CTTGCCTGTGCAGCGCTTCCAAAAGAGGTCTCTTTTACGTCACAGTGATCGCGTGCGAACACTCTTGGTATTGCTCCCCACCCCCTTTGTGTGGTGAAAGTGACATCTTCAGTTGGTGTACAGTGACACGCACTGTCTGTGCATAAGACATTGTAGCATTTGTTGTTTGTTGTGTGTGTTTGTGTGGGGGGGGGGGATATTACGTAGTTGTCGCGTGTAAAAATACACGTTGTCGCAATCATCTGATATTGTGTTTTTCTTTCCCTACTCCTGATGGAGTAATGTGTCTCTCGTATGCCACATGACATGATTCGTTCATTCCTCGCGTGTAACTGGGGTATGCAACCGTGCTCAACTTTTCGGATTTTGTGTTCGGTGCTCATGTTTTGATGTTTGAGGTCGGAATGTGTTGTCTTGAACGCATTTCTCATTGTCACGGTCCTTCTTGCTGCGTTACATACCCTTTCCATGTATTGTTCTTGCTGGAAATTCCCAATTCCTTTGAGGACTCCATTGCGCATGCGTGAAGTGAACTTTTCATAGTGACTTCCGGACTGAGCACATACGATTCCTTTATGATTCCCTTGGAACCGCCTCTCTATCTGTTATAGTATTCGTCCCAGTCAGGTGTGACGTTCACTTTGTCACCTTTTGCGAGGCTCCTATCTCGGAAACGAAGCCTCAGTCGTAAAAATTGAACTTAGACTTTTTGCTTGTTTTCGTGTGAGGAATCACCTCCCAAGCGTTGTAAACGACCTTTAGAAACACCCTGTATATATACTCTCACATTTCATTAACAAATCTTTGTTAAACTATAATTTCCAAAAATCCAAGACTCATTACAATATTTAAATAACAAAGAACCTCAATTTTCAGTAACTCAAAAATAACAATAAGAAATATCCCATTCATTCATGAAATTAAATACCATATCCATTATTTTAGCACAGTTGACACATAACCAAGTCAGTCCAATTAAACAGTCAGTAAGTCCATTAGTATAGAGGCTATAGCGACTGCACTGCAAACTCGTCCAAATCCCCCAAAGCCAACATCACCCGTAACAATCTACCCTTTATGGGTTTTCAAATTTTAAACTAGTAGAATGTTGTGTAAGGTCTATGCATACGAGGGTCACTATTTATATTTTGAGCCTAACAATGAAAAAACAGGAATTTGGCATTGAAAACTGCTTTATTGTTTTTCGAAGTATTCTCCTTTATGGTCAATACACTTTTGCATTCGTTCGAACCATTTGTCAAAGCAGTTTTTCCAATCTTCTTGAGACACCTCCATAATATGGTTTTTGAACGCATCAACGGCGTCTTCCGCCGACGAAAATCTTTGTCCACGCAATTTGTTCTTGACATTCGGGAACAAGAAGAAGTCATTGGGTGCCAAATCAGGGCTGTGCGGCGGATGACCCATCAATTCGATTTTTTGACTGTTCATAAAGTCGGTTGTTGGACGAGATGTGTGACAGCTGGAATTGTCTTGATGAAGAATGATCCGACGGCGTTTGTTTGTTTTCCGTATTTGACCGAAGACCTCTGGCAAACAAATTGTTGTGTACCATTCAGAGTTGACCGTTCTACGTTCCTCTAAAGCACAGTTGCCACATGATCAGTTTTCCCGAAAAAACAGGCGACCATTTGTTTCGATGTGCTTCGAGCGCGAACAACTTTTGTTGGATTGGGTTCATCTTGAAACACCCATACAGTCGACTGCTGTTTACGTTCCGGCTCATATGCATATATCCATGATTCGTCACCTGTTACAATCTTATATACGTCTTTTGAAGCAGCACGATTGTATTTATTGAGCATTTGTTTGCACCAATTGACGCGAGCGTCTTTTTGAGTTTTTGTCAAATTGTGTGGGATCCAACGAGAACATACCTTTCTCACAGCTAAATGATCATGTAATATTTTATATATGCTGGTGGAACTAATGCCTATGGTTGCTTCAATCTCACAGTATGTCACATGACGATCTTGCAGTATTAGGTTTTGCACAGCATCAATGTTTTCTTGAACAACAACTGATTTTGGACGACCTTCGCGAATCTCGTCGGTGAGCGAATGGTGGCCACGATTAAATTCGTTATACCAGCGTTTCACAGTGGCAAAGGATGGGGCTTCATCGCCAAATGTGGAAGTAAGTTGATCGATGCACTCTTGTGTTGATAATCCACGTCGAAAATCGTAAAAAATCATCGCACGAAAATGTTCACGAGTTAATTCCATTTTATTGTTGTCGCGCAATCTCCAAGGCAACATAAACAACACAAATGAAGCTATTGACAAACATTTGAAGTACGTTATGGTCAATAATGCCAGACGATTCCGTGCAAACGTCAAATCGCGCCTAACTTCAATCAGTGTTGCCAAGGCTCAAAATATAAATAGTGACGCTCGTATACAAATAATAGGCAAATCACCACCAGGCCATGCAGGCAAAAAAGGCAATATACGGAACTACAGATTACTCAGCCTAAGTCAGGTATGTCCTTCGTGTCTCCCAGTCGGCAATGTCCTGCCACGCCAAACTCTTTGCCCATCCAGCTCAGAAGTCTAGCCAATGACAGACCTTGCATTAGTCACGTGTTCGTTTCTAGTGCACATGATGTCATAAATAAGTTCCTCTACACTATATGCTTATATAGTGTCTTCTGAACGTTGATTTATCCCGTCAATTTGTTTCTATTTATCTGTGGTAACATGCTAAATTTATATTAATTGTTCTAATTAATTAATTGCAGGAGTTTCTGGTGTTTAGCGTTCATAGTGAACTTGACATTTGCTGCTGTGTTCATGGTTGAGTTGCAAGAAATACATTTTTCACACTCGGTGCAATATGAACCCCACCAACTATCAGAGGACGAAAACATAACTTATCCAGCCTTGCACTTGTGCGGATCTACGTGAGTTTCTTTAATCCCTTTCTCGAGCTTCATAGCAATAACAATAACGTTAAATTCTAAATTATGTCCAACTATGCTACCAATGTAAACGTGACTGAGAAGAAAACATTAGAATATAATTTTTAAAAATATTTTAGAGTATCAAGTAATTGTTGAATTTAAGCAATTCTTGTGAATCACTTATTTTAAACCTTTTTGCTTGAAATTACCTTTTTTCGAATCATTGTACAAAGAATCTATACTTTTTTTGTAGACGAGGTTGAAATTATTTAAACTCAGAATGGATCTCGTAGAAGCTACGATAATACATTTCAAACAGTTGTTCATCTTAATAACTTTGATGAACTTTTTGTGTCCACATCGCTATCTACAGAACGTAAACAATTATTATTTATATGATCAAATTACCTCATACAACAAGAAGGGGAAACAAATTGACCTTCGACAATAAATACAATTCACGATCCCCACACACAGAAAAACACTATATGGAAATTCCTTCATAGTCACTGCAATAAAAGAATGGAATGTACTCCCCCCACCACTGACTTCAGGGGAGCTCCACCCAGCAACATACAAAATAAACCTAAAGAAGCATCCACTGTCCACACAATAGTGCCTGGCTTTTGTCTTTTCTGTAATGAATGGGAATTAGGGATTGGTTTCAGTTTTAGTTTTATCTCTGTGATAATTGTATTCTATTTGTGGTTTTACATTTAACTCTGTACCTTCAGTACATTAATTGTTTACATTATAAGTATGAATGTTTTATTTTTATTTTTCTACTGCAACAGTGAATTTCAGCGAGTGTAAAGTGTCAATTGTAATATGTTTTTCACAAGGGTTTGTTGTAAGAACGGGCCGCGAGCCAGAAACAAGCCCTCTCAATAAAGGCGATTTTATTATTATTAGTCACCACAATCACCATGTTTGTTTCCACTGAACCACACGAGAGAGACCAAGACTTAGGTCAGAAAAAGAATAGCAACTTTGCACACAATTGCTTTAATTCTTAACAGATTTTCAATATTTGTTACTTTCAATTCGGCAACATTTTGTTAACATTTCGGCCATTCAATCCAGGAAAACTTTTTGCAGAATGAACGAAGGAAGACTTGTTTGTTAGATATGTGTTTAAACCGTAAGCAGAACCATCGGTCTGACAGATCCCTTGAAAATTTCATCGGCGTTGTGGGTCAAAAATTTTGCGCTCTCCATCCCCAAACTCCCAGTACCTTTGGGAAATTTTTGATTTTGTTCCCTTCAAGTTAAATATTGTGCGCAGTGTTTTATGGCCACAGAAAAAAACGAGTCATTTTGCGAGTTAAAGACATCGATTATGACGATCGCCTGGCGTTCCTGACGATTAGATAGAGAGATGTAAAAGATGTAGCATTTGTCCATTTGAAAGGAAAAGAAATACTGCGTAGAAATGCACCAAATGCCAGAGACTAATTTGTTTGGAATGCAGCAGAAAAGTATGCCTTGATTGTGCTACAAATTGCTAAGAAATCTTCGTGCATGCACTTTTTTTTTACTAATCCTGTATCATACTAAAGTTTACAATGTTGTAAATTAAATTATTTAGCAAAAATATTTACCTATTTTTACGAACATATTTTTTTACTTTGTTTTAATAAGCAATAGAATTATCTTATTTATTAGATATTACATAGGTAATAATTAAGGCTCACAAAACAATTACTTTCCGTTATCATTAACAAAATATAAAAAAAATGGATGTAAAGAAATGTTGGTGTGACAGACAGGGTAGTTCGGATTACGCACAAAAAATCATGGTTTCCGTTAATGGTTAAAACTTACCTAATGAGACATTGGTTGTTATCCAGATATTCACATACTTTTGTTACATGTACAAACCTTGTAAGTCAAGAAATGTGGTCATTATACCTCAAGAAATAAACAACACTAATTGCAATTAAAAATTCGTAATCACACAATTAAAAATGATATATATATAAGTTCAATCCTCGCCATTGTCAGACACTCGTTCAATCATTGTTACGAAACATATAAAATGCTATATGTACCTTTCTGCAGTATTGTGTTCCTACGTTAACAAAATGTGATGCAACATAAGCTTAAAACCAGTTTACATCATTATCATTGTTGTGTGCATAAAATTAGAATGGATTGTAACACCATCTTCGAGTGTCCGTCACTCCAACGAAGTGAAAGAAGTTGAACATAGATACGAGATTGAATAGTGAAGAAAGGAAACACAGGAGAAAAAAATTAACAAGAGAATCAGTTAAGAAAACAAAGTTATGAATGGATAGATAAATAGGTAAGAAGATGAGTGACAAATTTGAATGCACAACAAAATAAAGATAAAACGATCTGAACCTTGTTTTACGCGTGTCCATGTTTCTTGTCATCATTGCAAAAGAAAACCGTAATACTTGATAAGCACGTAACATTTCATGTTCAATTTTGACAAATAAATTCTGCGTCTTTGGAATGTGAATATTTTCAAGATGTAGCAACTGTATCGGTGAGAGAGTTGTCGTGCACTATAATCATCCATCTGTTTCTGGAAGCGACAATAGTACTTTCTTCTCGAGGGCACTATAACAAATGGATAATGATATTTACACAAGCATAAACATTACAGTTTCTGAAGAAAAGCAAGTATAATGTTTCGCTCATCTTATGACTTTCGACTAATTTATAATTGTTTAATACGTAACGTTGAGATCGTGGGCACTTAAGTTAGGTCTCTGACTCCTAAACATACATAGCTACAGTGTGTCAGTAGTATCATTTTCGAAATTACGTTGAGATTTACATTACGTAGAGAAAATAATGTAAATTACTACAATAAAACTGAGGAAGAAATGATTATCACGTACATTGGTAACTGCTCAGGAACTATTGCCTCATTGACTTGAAATTGTGAATGCGAGAATTGAGTGATAAACGTGATACCCCGTTAAGGGTGGCTAATAACCAACTTTTTATGAATACAGAAAAACCCTTTATCGTTACTTTTACGACGAAAATTCAGTGGCGCAGACATAGTTATATACTAGACTCATGTGCAGTAAAAAGAGTTGAAGTTATGAAAGATTTGGCTGTCGTTTTAGATATGACGCTTGATTTTAAAGATCGTGTGTATGAAATTGCAAGAAAAGCTAGAAAGAAAAACGGCCTCTTAATCAATAAATTCAAAAATCTATTCTTGTTTCTTTAGTTATCTACTGTGTGTGGATGACCTATATTGGAAGAGAGTACAACAACTTGGAATTTTGCATGTAATAATAATAATACGAAAATCATGCTTGAAGATGCAAGAAAAGATTTAATTCATTTTTGTAAATTTTGACTTTCTACGCTTTATTCTGAATATTACAATTTGTTAATTGTTAAACTTAATATTTCTTGCCTCTTGAACAGAAGAAAGGCTAACGATTACCATTTCATTTGCAAATTGATTAATGCAAAGTATGATCCTCCCTATTTATTATCTAAAGTTGCTCTAAAAACTCGGCACTATGCACTCCGAAATAACTGCTCTGCAATTTATGTCATTTTCCATTTTAGAAATAATAGATACTTTAATTTTCTTATATCCCAATTCGGTCACTTGAGTCTAATGACCTTTTGTTATTAAAATAACATGTGTAATTGTACTACTAACGTGTGTTTTAGTAAGTGATTGTATTTTATTTTTTAAATTTGTGATAATTTCATTTCAATGTATATTAACCTTATTATTATATTTTAATATGTAGTACCCTTATTTAATTTTCTTATTGTATATATTGTGTATAAGAGTGTTGCTGGAAAAGTTTCTGCAAAATAGCACCAAGAGTGGCGCTAATGTTTCGCTATTATAAAAATCGGAAGAATGGACCTTTATTATGTTTAAATTATTTTTGATTGTTTGTTTAAGCCTATTCGTTTATTTTTGACAGCAGTTTGAAGAAGTAGTTTCGTGCGTGAAATGATTGAGGGAGATCAGCATGTGACGACATACCGTGAGATTCAGGAATCCTTGAACATTGACATGAAAGCAATGAATAGGATTTTGTATGGTCTTCTGAACGTACGGAAACTTTCAAGCCGTTGGATCCCACACAACTTGACCGAAACTCAAAAACAGGCTCATGTAAATTGGTGTAAAGAAATGCTCAAAAAATTTAACCGGGGCAAGTCAAATTTTGTGTACTGCATCGTCATAGGGAACGAAACTTGCATCTATTCATACATACCCTACACTAAACAGCCATCTACTGTTTGGGTGTTTCAAAGTGAGCCGAAACCAACAAAAGTTGTTCGTTCGAGGAGTGCTGCCAAACCAATGATTGCTTGTTTCTTCGGTTATACCGGACATGTGGCAATAATAGATTGAGAAGATCGAAGGACTGGAAATTCTGAGTGGTAAACAACAATTTGTTTCCTAGAGGTCATCAACGAATTGCGTAAAACAAACCCAAATCGTCGCATTATTCTTCACCACGACAACGCCATTTCCCACTCAGCACACCAAACTGTTGATTTTTTGTCCAGTAAAAATGTCGAATTAATGACTCGTTGTCCGTACTCACCTGATTTATCACCTAATGACTTCTTTTTGTTCCCACACATGAAAAAAAGATGCTATGACAAACTTTGTCGTAAGCGTCTCTCTTGTGTGAATTAATTTGTTCTTTGATTGATTTAGTTTATTTTACTTCGCGTTTTGTGCTTTCTTGCTAATTTGCGAAGATGGGGATGATTGATGAAATAATGAAATTGATGAATGGACATTCATAAACAACCAAGACCCTTGGCGTCGCAGAGGGATGTGCTAACCACTCTGCTAGAAGGTCCGGCTTAATTTGTTCTTGACTTACGTAATAGCATTTGTAAGGGGTATAATATATAAATGCCACCCTCGATTTGTTTATTTAGCGTAGTAGGCTATGTAGTTCATAGATTGCTCACTTGGTGGCAGCAGTATGCAGCGGCACAGTATGCGGCACAGCAGACTAAGTTGTTCTATAGTACCAACTGTACTCAATAGATGTAATTAGCTTTCTCTTTGTATGGAAATAGTATATTTATTGTTTTTAAATGCTCGTGAATGTTATTATAAATAAAAGGAATAACAATGTACAAATAAAACAATTTATGTTTTTAATACGATATTAACTGGGATTTATGTATTTAACTTTTGTACAAGTGAATGTGCATAACATCTCAGGAAGGGAGAACGGATGAACCGAATCGTTTCGGAGAACCCGATGAAAGGAACGGATCACGGGACTCGCATGGACAAGAAGAACGAGCAATGGAGGATTGAATTTTACGAGCCGCGAGGAATCGAAACAAATCGAAGCTATCAAAGGAGTACGAGTTGATCAGAATAGCACGATATAAGCACGAAAATTAGTGATTTGTGATTTGATATGAATATTGAGTCGGAAGACAGTTTGAACGAAGGATAGTTGAATTTTATTACGGCCGATGTGGACTTATGGTTTGTATACGCAGTGACAACGTAAGTACCTAAATCTTCTTCTAACCCAGATAGCACAAACAGCTTCCTGCAAGCATGAAGCAAGCTTACCATGGCAAGCTTGCCATAGGAAGCTATTAGCTGGATGCAAGCTTGCATTAAGCAATCTAGTTACCAGAAGTGGAAGTTGCAGCAAGCTTGCCAAGGCATGCTTGCACCAAGCTTTTCATAACTACCTGTAAGCTTACAGAATGCAATGCTCGAAGTAAGCCATAATGTGTATCTTCAAGCTAAATTTATTTATTTATTTATTCAAATTTCAGATACAGCACTTGTAAGGCCATTTTACACAGAAAATTCTAATAAATCAACATCTATATAAACATGGCTGTAATGTACATTGTATACACATATATGTATAACAGCAAATGTAGAAACAATTGGGTGTAATTATCAACAAAAACCCATGTTTGTAACATCACAGTTTCTCTTTGCAGCTTGAAAAAACCTCTCGTGCTCACCAAAATAGGCAATAGTTAAAGTGAAGAGTTCAATGAACTAATCAATCTCTAACTATACACTGCTAATAAATTTTTCTTTGCAGTACTTAGCTTCTGATTATACAGGGTGATTCTTTATGTAGTTTACAACTTCAATAATTTATAATTATTTATTGGAACCACATACAGACTTGGTTTATATGTCATTATTCAGCAATACCCTTCAAGTTTTTTTCATTAGAAATCTGTTATGGTTCAATGTGTGCACCGTTGGTCATCCTGGACACATCCCAACTCTCCCTAACAGCTTCCACCACATCGTCAGTCACGGGTGAACGCCCTGGAGCCTTTGTGTGTCGCACAGAACAACCTGTTTCGATAAATGTCTGGTGCCATTTGTACACTTTTGGTCTGCTGGGCGGGTCCTTGCCGTATTGTGTGCGAAACTTTCGCTGTACTTGGTTTCTTCGAACCAGAACACGCACTTAGCTCTTTCCGCACCAGTGAAAGTCGCCATTTTCAAGGATAGACCGTTGGCGCCGCATGTGATCAACTCCGCAACTACACACTACGTGAGTCAAAACTTGAAGTGTTTTGTTGCATAATGACATATAAACCAAGTCTGTATGTGGTTCCAATAAATAATTATAATTTATTGAAGTTGTAAACTACATAAAGAATCACCCTGTATAGACTGGGAACAAATATTTATCATGGGAGTTTCACTTTTATTCACCACTTTTATTTTCTGATGTTCGTTGCAACTTCAATATTCACACATCTTTCGAAGGATAATAAAACACATTTTTTTCACTAATTACAATCAAAGTTATCCTTATTTATGTTATTAAAACTTGTTTATTTTAGATTTGAGTTGCACTGCCATCTAGTGTACGCCGCATGAAATAAAAGCTTTGGTGCTTTATTCGCATTGGAATTCATTCCACTGTATTTCAGTTTTATTTCATTTTGTCACTATTGTTTATGTTTACTAAGTATCTCTATTGTTATATTAAATGGGTGTGTCTATTGTTTTATTTTATTTAAAAATGCATCAGGCTTACGTCGAGCTTGCCATGTCAAGCTTGCCCCAAGCTTATGTGCTATCTGGGAACCAAGTGGCAACCAGATGGTTGTATGAGGAACTTTGATAAAACGAAATATCATCTCATTCTACGCTATGCTAGCATTCGAGTGTTACGGGTTATGGCCATAATTCGCGTAATCGTCTTGCCGCAAAACGTGGGCGGGAACAAAGCGCGTCGGGTAGCCATATTGAAAAAATATAGTTGATAGTCATTAATGAACGTATAAAGAACAGATACGGTATTCAACTCCTATTATCAGTAAAAAGGGTATTAAATTTCTCTTGGTTTGTTTGTAAAAAGTGAAACAGAGTAAATTAGGTCAAGGTCACGTGACCCATATTTACATGTAATTCATTACTTATTAAAGTGGAGGCTGATATCTCCTCGGCCAAAATCATTTTCTATGTAACTAATATTTCATTTAACGATAAATTTCTTATAATATATCCAATTTGAATTCCGTCCAGATATTTTTTTTGCTTCTATTTTGGTCAAGCGAAGCATGTTGTCGGGTATTATTGTATGAAAATGTACTATAGTATTATATAAATGATCCTACAGCAATATTTGTCTGTGGTCTGAAAGTATCGTGAAAGTACTCGAGTACTGTAAGTATTATTGCTTTTCATGCAGACATAAGTTAAAATGCTGGCTGGTAAAATTTATCATTTGGCCTTATTTCAGCAACATTGAGTATCACTTGTAGATCTAAAAGTACGAATTCTTTATCCTGTTTGTTGTTAGATAAAAACACATATTGTTAATCCGTGCTTTTCTAATTTAACCGCAAAAGGTTCCTCAGTGTGTAGATTCTTAGCAATTTATGTACTAATGTAAGTTTCTCTTCCAGAGTGGTAGGTTCATCTCGCATCGGTCACCCTAGGTAATATCTATGTTAGTGAGAATATGAAGGCATTATGGGGTTTGCAATATCATTAAGGGATTGGGCAGTGTCAATTTGAGTTTGGGTTCACAGTCTCCTGAATTCTCAGTTCTACCGTTATTCGAAGGGAGTCCTGTTAGGGGGTATAGGCTTCAAGTATAGTTCCTAGTGCTATCACATGAGCATTGGCAGTGGTACAAATCCCAGGTGGCTCACCCTTTAAAGGATAATTTGTCACTTTGCAGAACGTAATATGGTGGCATCAGATTTTTGTAACGAATAACTTGGGGCTTGTTCACGTTTGGTCTAACTTATCATATAAGGTGTACCAAAAGGAAGGGTACATATTTGTTAAATAAGAATGTAAGATGAGTGGATATCAATTATTTTGAAGGCAGGCATCATATGACATTCAATGAACAATCAAATATGAGATTCAGTTTCTTTGGAAAGTTTGTTAAAGTTCAGCTAAAATGAGTTTCAATTTACAAAATTTTTACTTGTGGCCCTCCAGTCATCGCTACCAGCGCTACTGGTGAGACGGGAAGGAACCGATTGAATAGTTTAGGGATTTAGTTGGGAGTTTCGAGTAAGTTCGGAGTTTGGGTTGGAGGTTCCTTTCACGCAGTGGAACGTAGGGAGGCGATTACGTCTCAATGCGTGGTGAGCGATTTGTGTCGCCTGAAGCAGCTGTTGACGCATTCCGAATAGCGGTTTCTGAGATATCAGCTTCAAAGTGGAAAAAATGCTTTCAAAATTGCAAAAGTGGAACGATCTTAAGGGTGAATACTTTGAAAAACAGTAAAGCTATTCCCAGAATTTCACATTTCTTTCTTCATATAGATTGCAGAAACTTTTCCAGCAGCCCTCGTATCTCATTTATATACTGTAATATGATTGATTGATTGATTGATTTAGTTTATTTTACTTCTCGTTTTGTGCCTCTTGGCTAATTTGCGAAGATGGGGATGAGTGATGAAATTATGAAATTGATGAATGGACATCACAAAGAACCAAGCCCGACCGGGATTCGAACCCGGGAACCTTGTCGTCTCAGCGCGATGTGCTAACCACTCGGCCACAGGGTCGGGCATATATATATATACTGTAATATACCGCTGTAAGGCTTGTATACTGTTTTTCAGCGGTATAATCCAATATTTATATAAATAAATAAATTTCAAAGCATAATGCTGAAAATTATAATGAGAAAAGCATTACAGAACGGCATAATTTAATTACCACAAATAAACACATTTCATAAATAGCTCCCTTCTTATGAACTATGTCTGCAATGTAACTCTGTAAAATACCTTCGCTACATTTGTCTTCAAAGCTTTACTACAGCGCCTTGAATAACGTAGTGTGGAAAACGACCCAAGAAACTGGTTCCCGAGACGGATGACAACATAGATGGCAGTGCGATCCGTACAGGTGCTAATTTTCTTATGAAAGTAATGCGGCTTTGTTAGTTTTTGGAATATATTGTGTAGATTTGTTTGTCTTGAAAGGCGGTACGTGAATTGATGGAAACAGTTATATTTGTGGAGTGATTTGCAGTCACGAAATGGCATTATTTGCAAAGAAAAGTGAAATTAAATTAATAAATAAATAGCATGCGTAACACAAGAAGAAACATCCCAATGTGATTCCGGACGTCAAGTGTTGGCTTGTGTACTATAGTTTATTTTTCTATGTTATTAGAATATAAATAGTAACCTGAGAGATATTTCATACCGAGGCGACAAACCACAGGTGTCGCTTGGAAGCGAGCAGTCCGTAATCAATGCAGCCTTTCGAACCGCAGGGACACAAGATCTGATTACATTTTAGACCAAAGTGACATGCGAAAAACGATACGGCGATTTCACACCAAAGCGCCACGGATCCTTCGGTACAAGGCAACTTTTATACCGAAGCGACACGCGACACATGTCTCTGGGAAACGAACCAATCAAGAGCAATATTTCATATCATAGCGGCATGACAGGCAGCACAGGCCAGCGTTCGGTTGGTGAAATCCTCAAGCGATAAGTGTCGCGTGCCGCTTGTCGCCTTGGTGCGCAAGCTCCCTAAAGCAAGACAATCGTTGCATCGCACATGCGCGAACAACAAACCACGGCAACATGTTGCAAGCTATTGTGGCTTACCGTGTCGCATATCTGTTGTTCGCACAATTAGCAACGAACGCTTGCTAATAGACTGAAGGCACCATGTCGCTTGTCACTTAGTTGGGAACTCCCCCTGTGGCGCGTCGCTTCGGTCTTAGCAGCCTTCCTTTAAGGAGCTTTCCGACCGAAGTAACAAGTAGCTCGCGAATACGACACATGAACGTCTCGTTCGCTGTTTGGACCCTCGTGCGCAATGAATGCTATTTTATAGTCTGGAAGTGTCTGTGTCACTAGTCACATCAGTGTGAACATCCCGTGTCGCTTGTCCCATTGGACTGAATGTTTCATTACACTTATGTCGATGGCACTAAGAAAGTTTTGTGGATTTCCCCTTGTCGTTTCATGCAATCATCATTATCATCATCGCCGCTATTAGTTTAAAGCGGAAGAAAAGAGACAGATAGTAAATATCATAAATAGAAATGCTTCAGTGTGTATTTATTTAAAAGAAATGATGATGATGATAATAATAATGAACCTAATTCATACACAAAAATTTAACAAGAGCATTCCACGCGTATTTTTTATCCCGTATTATTAATGAAAGTATGACGATAACAGGACGTGGTCAACTGTCTAGAATGTTCGTTAATATCATCGAAACCACTGTACCAAATATCATAGCAATTATCACATTCATAGAAATGCTTCATGTAAAAGAATCAGACGTTGCAGCGAAAACTCCATTTACTTCCATTAAAAGCGGACGAATGCCATGGAGCTGTACCGACACCAGCGCCTCTAGCGGATCATTTTAGAGTGGAACCAGCCAGAGAGCCCAGAACCGTGCCGTTTTCCACACTACGTTATTCAAGGCGCTGTAGCTTTTCGGAACATTTAACACAGAAGTGAAAAGACATCCTGCCCTCCAGAATGCTTCGTGTACAGCAATCCACAGGGAAGATGATCATTTGTTATCTGCTTCTTTTTCCGAAGATTTGAGTATGGTTTTTTTTCAGGAGTGATTTTGATACCGATGTTTTGGAATGAACCACAACTGTACTTACTGCATGTTTTCGATGTTGGTCAGGAGAGAAGATACAAAAGGATTGCTTCTCAGCTATTCTTCCCTCGGTTCCTTACTCTCCAGATTCAGCGATTACGATTGAAAACATAATTTTCTAAATAAGAAATTTTAAATGATCGTTTTCTCAGTATTCAAGTTAATTGTCCTATTAATCATACGAAGCTTGTCGGACATGGAACGTGAACGTTTGATGGAGGAAGACCTAACTCGGCACATACCTCAACGACGTCCCTGAACAATAAACATTCACTTTCAAAGATAAAAAAGTGCTTTATTTCGGTAAGTTTTGGAAGTTCCCATAATCTGTCTCTTTCCCAACAAAACGTATTGTTAAGTTGCCACCAGCAACTTCAAAAACACATTTTTTACTTCCATCAACATTTACGAACATTTACGAAATGTTATGTATAGAGCATACAAGCAAAAGTAATGAAATGTATTTTTCCTCAGGACATATTTCAATGGTGCATGTGGCGACGTCATAAAACATTGTCTTTGGAACGGCACTTCAATTCCATGTGGGGAATATTTCTCGACACTTTACCATAGTGACACGAGGTGCTGTAGCTTCAATTCTAAACAATTTATGTAAGCATATTGTTGGAAATTGTTACACTATTTTATCATACATGTTTTCTTTCAAGATAGTAATAGATAATTATGGTTTCCTACTATCATTAATTACATTGTGTGCTCCTTCATGCAAGCCAACGTTATTTGTAAGAACTCGAAAAAGAAAGATATCATTAATTGTCTTGTGGGGAAAGTGCGTTCTAAATATTATTCACAGAAATTACATTTTTTATCAGAGTTCAACCGAACTTATCCAAAAAACGCAAACGTTTAAGTGTAAACAACCACAGAACCCATACTCCTTCAGGGATGCAAGGGGTGACCTTCCACGTAGTAAACCCAATTGTCAACCTCACTTCCACGTAGTACACCCTGGACAGCATTTTGCAGACTAAAGAGGCTCTGTCGCCTGGCACTTTGGCGAGTATAATCCTGTATGTTGTCCTGTTTTCTATCCTTATGTGTGCTGAGTATACATTTGCATCCTCAGCTTTTAACCGATGTCAGAACTCTTAAATATTTTAATTACACGACATTATAGGTATGTTACCTTAATTATGGCAAGGGACTGGACTCCGTACGTGACGGGTTCAAAATAGCCTAAGCAAATAAACTCTCCTCCTCAGGACGGCTATCTTCCATAACATATCTGAAACAAAGTTGTCAACATTAATCAATACACACGGCGAGTATCGTGTGATAAGTTCTGTCACTGTGTTTGCCTTACATTTATATACGTAGTAATTATATTTTGTTCTCCTGCAAGAAATTACGATAAAGAGCGTGTACTATTTATAACAGAGAAATGTAAAAAAAATAGTTGTCAATAGCCCTGAGAGAAGTTGCATTTTATTTTACCACATTCTGTCCTATCTTAACCATATGTATTGTAATGACTGCGTCAATTCAAGGGTAATAATTTTTTAATAAATTAATACTATCTGACTTGGCCGAAATTACATGTAATCATTTATTTATTTACTATACTTCTTTCCTTTTCAAAACTCTAAAAGTTAGTAATTTTTACCACAATGAAGTGCCTTCTCAAGGCGTACTTGCCAATATCCGAAATGTAGGTAATACAATTAGCTCTAGGTCAAAAATATCTGTTGGAACTGAGATATTCAACTCCATATCTATGTTTAAATATGTTAAAAATTATTATTAGAAAATTAATATACTTACTCAGGGCGTTATTGCTTGTAAGAATGCCAATTGCCATATTGCCTATATGAATACAACATAACATCTAAATATAAAAGTGTCATAAAGTAACCTTAATAATTATTAATCTGCAGAACATGTACAATATGATTTAAAAACCCTTAATCACTTTTAACATGGTATCTATCAAGTAGTTGTATTTACAATATAATGAGCGCACTTATAGCGTAGAAAAGAAGAGGTTATTTGATTGAACAGCCCGATTTGCCTATACTTAAAACAATGCCAGGAGGGGCTTATACCCCAATTCTTCAAGTGTGATATGCTCTTATTTTTAAGAATTCTGAATTCTAGTGTAGAAAAAGAAGAAGCCTCTCAGATAGATTTGCTTACACTTAAAACTAAGCCAAGTTCCTATATCATCTTATTGTTTATAGTATGTTTTTCTGTCAAAATCCCAGGAATCTTGAATTGATATAAAGCTCATAGCTATTGGGTTCTGAGACCCAGTAGTGTGTAGTGCATAGCTCCATGGTTTTTATTGCCTTGTAATCAGGAGGCTCGGGTTTGAATCCTCATAAAATGTGAAGCCCCCCCTCCTCCTCTTCTCAGACAGATTCGGCCATGTGTGTAAAAGCTATATCTGTGTGATTGTTGTTCATAAACTTGTCAAAAATATGGCCCTTTTAATATTATTTTTGGCCATATTCCCTTGCTCTACAATTTACAGATCTAATTTAATACAATTTGAGCTGTTAGTTGCTTTTTTTCTAATCTCTGATCAATTCTATTGTTCGGGGTAGGCAATTATTTAGCTCGGAAATGCATGAATTGATATTAATCTATTAAAATACTAATGTTTTGCTTACATGCCTTGCCGGCACGCAAGAGATATAATCTACACAGCAAGAAGGGGCCATTAATAATATTTCTGTGTGATTCACTGAAGGGGCCATTAATCTTTCTGTGCGACAGGGGAAAGTGTAACAAAGATTATTGAGATAAAGATACATATTTTCTGACACAGTGGCAATGAACTGCCTTTCATGCTGAAAGCAATTCTTATTCTGATAATACGAGCATAGGCAAGGCTTAGAGAATATTATGACAGTTCAAAATCCAATTTTGTCTGTCTTAGGGTCTCAGAACCCAGTAAAATGTGGATATATTCCATATGGAGAAGTGTTAATATTGTTGCTTTGTAAGCAAGAGGCTCGGGTTTGAGTCCTGATAAAATATGTAAGATTGAAATACATACAACAAAATAATATGCCCACACATGAGATATTCACTGCTAGCTGATATACAGTTGAGGTTTCAAAGCTGGTAGAGTGTCTGGGCCTCTCTGACAGCAAAGTGTTGGTATTATTGCTTTGTAATCAAGGTGCTTTTGTGTTTGAATCGGCCCTCTAGAATTGCTCCGTGACTCTCTCATTTCTTACATCATAAACATATGATTTTTCACCTATGAGAATAACACTACATATAGTGTCATCAGGTAATGCCTCATGGAATTCACAGATAATTTTAATGTTTGTCCTGTCATTCACCACAACTTGTTTCCTTTTTGAGGTGTTGATTACAAACATGGGTCTCTGTGCTTTGAATTCATCTGGTGTGTAATACATGTCAGTATTGCCAGTAGTGACCCTTTTGAATGCCGAAAATGCCTCATATAATTTGAGGAAATCATCCTTGGACATGTCTAAATTATAATTTTCTCTAGGAAATACCTCATTTCTGCCATTTTTAAGATATATGTTCTTGATGTTGCAGCTATCAAATTTACTTGAATTTTTTTCCTGATTGTTGTGTCTTCCAGTCTGAAACAGTACCACCACAAAATCTGGCATGTCGTATTGTATACTGGAGAATGAATTTGTAGCATCAAACTCATAATAAGTACCAGTTGCGGGCTTCTGTACACATTGATATGTATAAAATTGTAAAAGAACCTGTGGATTTTTTATTATATCAGCTTTGTATTTAAGAGCATAACTGGCCTCATATTCAACAACAGGGATTCTTAGCTCCATAGTCTGAATAATGCATTTGCCTGCATCTGGTAGGGTATTAGGCAGAGCTTCCCCTGTAGAGTTTAATGCACTGTACCTCATCAAAGCATTATTATCATTGGCAGCTCTTCTAAATGTGATTCTTAAACCACCCTTCCACATAATATCTTTGTAATCTGAGAAGAATCCTGGCAATAGGCGCATGGGGAACAGCACTGTGTGTCTTTTAGATAATATCTTATCACCAGCCTCAAATCCACCTATTTTGTAGTAAGAAGCCTCGGTTTTGGATAATTTTAGTGTAGCCAAAGCTGTGGAGGTAATGCCGGGATAATCCACTCTGTTTATAACAACACCATGCTTTCTGATCTCAATTTCAGAGAAAAGATTCGGCACAAAATTGTCCACCAATCTTATATTTGAATTTGCCGGATAATCTGTTCCATCGAGCTTTACAACATCAAATTTGATGTATAGATCTGCTTTGTGGGGGTGTATAAAGCCGTCCCCTACATCAAGATCAACCTCAATCTCTGTGTTGGGTTGATTTAAATTTGCAAATGTCCTCCTGTTTGGAGGGAATGATTGTAGCTCATAACTCTCAATATTTTCCATTTTCTTCTTGTATGTATTTTTATTTAAATGTTAATCTCTGTGATTGCAGTTGTTGTGGCTCCAGCAAAATCAACTAATTCTTCTCTTTCATTAGTGACCATCAATTCAATATTATCTATTCTATTATGACACACAGGAAAATATAATGTTGGGGATGGATTGTAGATGATGGGCTCCATGAATTCAGAATTAGGTTTGAATGTTGTAATGATGCCAGTTTGTTTGTGAGTGCCTATGCCATTTGATTTGGTGATCATACCCTCAGCCACATTCCAGTGAATATTTAGAGTCTCTATGGCTAAGAATTTAGGTATATTCATAGCAGTGTGTTTGATGCCTGGTTCAAGTTTTGTATTGTTCTCAAATCCTAACAGCTCTCCTATAGTACCCAGATCCACTGTCTCTGTAGCAGATACAATCTCTACTCTGTGAGTGACAGAATTTTGACTTAACACTACACCTCTGGGTAATTGAGCATTTAGAGTGGAGAGATTATATTGCCCTGGAGTGATGACAATTTTTTCATCACCAACTGCAATTGTGTTGTTGTGGTGTGTAATATTAGGGATCAAGTACATGCCATAAAATGCTCTGAGAGCTATTGTTTTGGGATATACTATGTCATCATGCAATTTGAGTTTCAATATTGAATTTTGGCTGGTGAGATGGAATACCCCCATGATGTTTTAAATACCACAAGACTTTTTGAAAATCTTCAATTGATGGTTTATTTATTTGAGACATATATCTAAGAACAGATAAACACAAATGTCCACAATTAACATCTTTGAAGTTTTGAACACGGGCATTATTGTAATAAAGATTAGCTGAATTTAGATATTTTACTAAATTTTCAGGTGGAACACCTCCAAATGAATTAAACACAAATGCCTCATTTTTTAAATATTTAAGATAACAGATCCAGTGAGTGCCCTGATTTTTGTACTTATCCAAATTAACAATGCCACACTCTTTATTGAGTGGTTGTTCTGGCAAAGAATCAGACATGTACACACCTCTAAAATTTTTGATGCCCAGTGGCTTGATTAAAGCTTCAATATCTTGGTTTGTAAGCGGCTCTTGTTTTTTTTAAACTTATTCATGGCTCTCTTAACACCTTTGCCTTGTTTCTCAATGGCCAGGTTATGGCGCCTCTGCTCAACTAATTCTGCCCTATTCTTCTTGGCATCTATTACTGTTTTTGCTATGGCAGCTGATCCCCCAGCCAAGCTCCCCACAGCCCCGAGAGCAGCTAAGATGGCAGGGATAGTAAATATGAATCCCCCCACATGTGATTTTTTTCTTGATTGCTGTAATTTTTTTAATTGGGGGGTACTAAGTAACAATTTCATACCATGCCCCTTTGCAAGACAAGAATTTTTTTATTCCGCTGCTTTTTGGTCAAAAGACTGTCAATAGTTTTAAGAGATTTGAGACCAGCATAAGGTATTTGATACATAACACCCTTGGCCTTCATTGTAGGTTTATTATATATATATTCACAACCCCCACCCCAGTTTTTGTTTGGTGCTCATAGCTATGGTGGTTCCCAATGCTGCTATTTTTTCACTTAAAGAAGCATCTTTGCTTACAAATCTACCAAATGCAGCCTCTTCTAATTTCTTGTCTGCAACATGTCTCTTGTCAAGATCAGAATGTGTGTTGTATGCTATGTCATGGTCTCTACAAGCAGCATCTAGGGGATTAATACCAGGATCACCTCTGTTTAATCTATGGTCCAATTTTGTACCGAGACCACAATATTCATAGCCTGGAATGTGTAGTTCAAATGGCAGCTTGTTTATAATGTCATTAACCAGCCCCCGACCCTCAGAAATATTCCAAAATTTAGGTGGTAGAGTATTAATAATTTTTACAAGATATCCAATCCCCTTAGTGTCAATCACTATAAAATTAGACAATTTGGTGCTTATCATGTCCATAATTCCAACCTTTTCATTGTAAAAATTGTGGTTGCCAGCATTTTCCTCCCCAGCTATCACCAATAACCTATCTACAAGTTTCCTGACATCATCAACCCACACAAATTCTTTGGGCAGGGTGTTGTATTGTTTGATTCCACTGCCAGTCTTGATCTGTGACCATATGGGCTTGATTAAATTGTTGTATTTTGCTCCACTGCTAGACTTGCCTCTTTTTTGTGTGGGATCATTGTTCTGGTATAGAGCATCTGATTTTATTAATATTTCTTTGTAATATTCATAATCTTGATCTGTATAGCTGCCAGGCCTTTTCCTAGTCATCAATTTTACACAATCCAGGTGTTCCGGGGTACTTAACAAAAGCACCTTTTTCTCCAAGAGGAGATTCAGAATATACAATCAGATCATCTCCCATAAATGTTACTCTGAAATTGCCAATTCTATGTATGATGCTACCATCACGCTCTGTGTCAGCATATAAGCCAAAGACCTCATCTTTGTTGTCTTTAGATGTGCTAAAATATTTTTGAGCAAGAAGACCCAATTCAATAGGATCTTGAGTAGCTTCAATTCTTCTAGGAGCAACAGGACTAGGTGTATGAATACTGGAAAGTGGGGTGAATGGATAATCTAATATGTTCCTTGCCGCTACAGGTACAAGCTCTGTGATCAAATTTTGATTTTGCTCTGTAACAGTTTTGATATTTTTACCTAATTCACCAATAGCATCAATTATGGGCTGTTCTGTTTGTTTGTGTTTTTCATAGATTCCACGGTTCTCTGATTTCCATCCCTTAAATCTTTTTACAAGATAATCTCTTAATTTAAGATCATCAATTATTGGCCATTTCATGGTTATTTATTAATGTTTCAATGTCTAGAAAATTGTTGATTTTATTTCTATATTTGCCACTATTGGGTGTTCTTGTCATATCAATTGTGACAAACCCATAACTGTCCTGGTTCCAGTACTTACTGCAAAACTTGGAAAAATCATTGTAGCTCAAGTCCCCACCTACATATTCATCATGTATGTGTTTGAGGTTGGTATGATCTTGATGAAACACACATATAAAATTGCTGTTGTCTCGGATCAGCTGCTTGGGTATTTTTGAAAAAGTCTGTGCCAGGTAGAAGCAATCAATATTTTTGTGCCGGCCCTGTGTAAAGAAATTTCTAACCTTGTTTTGATTATCCAGTATAATGTCATCAAACACAACAGAATTATCGAGACATTCATGGAGTGGCTTAACATCTGGTTCAAAAGTGGCTATATCCAATCCATCATATAGCTTCATCAGCTGCTGATATTTTAATTGTTCCAAGCTCTTAGAGAAGATATACAAGTGCCTGTTTTTCCAGTCTAACCAGTTGGGTGCCAATAAAAAATTATCAACCATTAGTGTAGTTTTACCACAAGCAGATGGCCCAACAATAAGACACCTAATATTATCAGGCAGCAATTTGCCATTTCTCTTATTCTGCTGTTCAGGTTCTGGCAGCCTCTTTATAACATCCCAGGTGCTCATATTATTATTTTGTCTGCATCGATCCAGCTGTGTTCTGGAAGTCCTAGCCATTTGACAAATAACTTGTTGCCTTTTCTGCGGATGATTTTTTCTATGAGATATGTGTCAGGCTGTTTAGTTTTGCTGAGCTCTTCTTCATAGAACCTGCCTTTGAGAATTTCTCCTCGGTGATCCTTTATTATATATATGTTAAGGGTCCCAGGTTTAACTTGAACCACTGTAAATAATTCAGTGCTCCAGTTTCTTGTAAAGCCTCTTTTGAATAAGTGCTTATATTTGCTGATTCTTACTTGATCACCCACCTTGTATTTGGCCTTTCTTATTGTTGGCTGATATCTAGGATAATAAACAGTACTGATCAATTTTTGCTCATCAGATGAAGTTACTTCAGAGGGTTTCATGTTGATTGTGGAATGGACCGAGTTGTTATATTTATGTAGAAGTTCTGGAAGAATATTAATCCATTTATAATTACCTTGAAGTGTAAATTGTTTATACATAAGATTTTTTAAGGTTCTGTTGAAACTCTCTACAATTGAGGCCTTGAGGTCACTGTAACTCGAGTAATGTTGTATTGCCTGGCTTTTAATAAATTGTTGAAACACTGAATTATAAAGTTCTTTGCCATTATCTGTTTGCAAATAGCGCGGGGATCTTCCACTCTGATTGATGATTGTTCTGATGGCTTCTGTAACACATTTTCCAGTCTTGGATTTGAGTGGCACAGCCCAGGCAAATTTTGAAAATGTGTCTATTACAGTGAGTAGATACTTGTAGCCCTTGTTGATTTTGTCTAAGTTTTTCAGCTGTCCACTTGCCATTTCAATCAAGTCGCTCTGCCATAAATCATCTATGCCCTTTGTGACTACTGGGAGTCTCTTATAATTATGTCGGGCTTGTCTGTGTAATTCATCAACAATAATTTGTCTAGACATAATATGTAAACAAGAATATTGCAACTATGGGGTGTTCAGCAGCTGATACTACAGGATTTTCTAAATATAATTTGTCCCCTATTTCTATTTTAAATTCCAGAGCGCCATCATCTTCAGCATAGGCTGTTTCTAATGTATTGGGATCTGTAAAATCCTCCAATTCTACACTGGTGATTTTCACTTTGTTATCAGCATTTGTTATTGATAAGGTAGGGTAGTGGTGTGCCTGTGGTTGAAGCCAATATTTGATCTTGATTGGTCTCAATGTGCCCCGAAAAAAAAACTGGTAATAAAATTGTGCAGGGGACAGCATATATATTTTGCCACCTGGTGTAAATGGAGAATCATATTCTTTGTTGGGGATGCTGTACAATTCAAGAATTACTGTATGTTTAGGATTTTCAATTATGCCTGTTATTTCTTTTTCTGCTGTAAGCAATCTACTTGTTACAGATTCAAGGTGCTCATTGATGGTCCTAACAACATCATCATGGCCTGGCTTGATTTTTATGTCCACAGCAAGTTTCTTGTATTGTTGCACAATTTCTTGTAGCTGGGTGGCAAAAACAGACAGAGCATTTGCTTGATTGGATTCCATGGTCCCTAGCTGTTGCTTGATATTAGCTACATTTTGTTGTAAATTTTCAACAACTGCCAATTTTGAATTTTGAGCAGTAAGATCATGGACCTGTCTTCTGATATCCTCAAACAGGGCATGCAATTCATTAATATGTTGATTAGTTGGTAGAGTGGCCACTGTCTGAGTGAGATGTTTGATCTCTGCCTGGATATTCTTGATATCTTCTGATTTCAATATGCGATTCACTGCTCTCTTAATATTTTTAAGTTCCTGTGATGTAGGCAGATTTGATACTGTATTTTGCAAAAATTCAAGTGCCAATTTTACATTGTTTAATTCAGAAGCATCAGCCACATTTTGCATAGCATTTTGGAGCAGGGCTATATCTGCCTGAGAGGGTGTGGATTGTTGTAAAATTTCAAGTTTTGTTTGAATATCATCGATCAAGTGATGAAAATGAGATAGTTCAGATTCAGTGTTGAGGTTTTCAAGCTTTGTGATTTGTTGCTGGACACTGACAAGAGTATCTACAATACCGGGCAATCGGGATTCTAGTACATTTGCCAAATCACTTTGCACTGCTGCTATTCTACCTTCAAGATGGGTTATGGAACTTTGAATTTTTCCAAAATCTTCATATGTTTCAAGTTGCAGCTTAATATTTGCTACACTCCGAGTTATTGCATTCAAAGCATCAGAAGATGGCAAATTGTTCATAAAATTTTCAAGTGTCTCAATTTTTTCTTTAACCTCGGCTATGGCATTGTTCAGAGGATCCAGATTTGGTATCTCCAGTGACTAAATCTGTTCTTTTAGAGTGGAAATCACTAGATCAAAATCTTCTTGTGATTTTATGCTTTTGACAATTGTTTGGAGCTGTGTCTGGACATTATTTATCTGCTCTTCCAATTGTTGTTTCAATTGCTCAGAGTTGTTAGCCTGGGTCTTAAATTTGGCTTGAAGAGCTGCTACAGCTTCTTCTAAACTTTGAAAATTATCCAATGTGGCCAAATCAGTATATTTCTGAAGCAGCAATTTGAGTTCAGAATCAATTTTAAGAAGAGGGTCCATGCATTGTGATTGCAAATTTGTAATTTCCTGTTGAAGGCTGGCATTAAGTGTGGTTTGTAAAGCTTGTAAATCACTTCTTAATTTCTTGACTCTGACATCAAGCATCAAAATCTCATCACTGTGATCTTCATGCCTTGTATGGCCAAATATATCATTAGGCATTTTTGTTTTAGCGGTTATTTATTATTGAATATCTGATTCTTAATTCTATAAAAAAGGGTTTAAGCTTGTCATAGGATCCAGGGACCTCAATATATAAGCAGTCACCAGCAGAAACAGTATATACAGTGCCAGAAATCATGTTTGAGTGCTTAATTCTGTAAATATTTCTCCCTACTGAAATTTTAACATCACCCTCAGGAGTTGTAATAAATTGCAATTGCCCACCTACAGGTAATTGGTAATGATTTAAATTATTGTTAAATATGTACAATGTTTTACCTGTTTTATCATCAATATCTGTAAGTATGCTGTTCAGATGAATAATTAACAAGCCACTTAGTTTAGATATTATATCAGAAGAGGGTTGTGGTGTTGGCAGATCCATAACAGCCCGTTTTTTGAACCCAAATAAGTTCATAGGCATGTTTATTTATTTCAAATCATGCTCTGTGTTTGGGCATTGATTGCCATTTTTCAAATCACAATGACCCCATGGTAGAGTATGTATGCCACATGACAAAATACATCTCTTATCATCATGTGGGTCCAGAGCCACTTTTCTTACAATATTGCTAGTCAATAAGTGATCCACACTCTGAATTCTGGATTCTGATGTTCTGATGGTGCTACATGATTTGAAGCAATTTTTGTAATCCTCAAATTCAAGCTCTTTGTCAACAGTCACTCTGCCAATGCCCTTGGCTTTTTTGGCAACAACACCACTACATGTTTCAAAACTGTACATCTTGGCCCTTAACCCAGCAAATGCCACAATAACATCACCAAGTGTCTCATCTTTTAACTTGCCAGGCACCTTTTTGTTGTGGGGTTGAATTTTTGAATGTTCACTGGTATCAAAATATTCAAGCAATTCAGGCTGTGACATATATTTATAAACATCTTCTGTTTTAATATCAAGAACAAAACTATCAGTGTCCATGTACATCAATTTTACATGATCCTTATAAAAAGGTTTCAACACATCATAATACAATTTTAACATGTGTAATTTGGCCAATTCCAATATCACAGCCCCTACATAAATAGGTTTATCAAACTTAATCTTTGTTTTTTTCATGTTGAAAAGTGCCATATTTTCATCATAAATTCTTCTGTAATTGAAATTGGGCTTTGCAACCAATTTTTTGCTCAGGCTGGGGTCAGTAATTATTTTAACATCGGTATGTTTTCTGACATTTTCAATAGTTTTGCCATACACAGAATTGACCATCAATTTAAACAAGGCCTTATCAAATTGGCTTTTTGCAGATGTTCGAAGCTCTGTGTTTGTATCAATATATGGATTCAACCATTTTAAGTGCCTGAACCTCAAAACTTTTCCAATTTTGGTCACTTGGATACCATGATGCATCAGGAACTGGAGGTTTTTGTAATATATGACATAACCCTGTTTTGGCTCCAGTGTCATCATCAATTTCTTCTGTTTAGAGCCAGGTGAGCACTCAACCTCGGGAATTGGGGGCAGATCAGAAAATTTGTTGTGTAAATCATCAGGAATTGTCAGATCAACCTCTAAGAAGAGGCCATAATTACTGTCATCAAAATCCTTAAGATTCTCAATATTGAAATCTTCAACCCATTCAAGCCCTGAATATGGCAGTTTATCCATCATGGCATAACCATACAGGCTATTGGCATCTACATACAGTATATATTTTGATGGCAGTGCTGGATCATAATCAGGAATATATTTGTTATTTGCTCTGGCATATCTCTGAGAGCATTGCACCATGCCTCCTCTTATACATTGCTCCATAAACAGATACATGTCCTGAACCTGGATCAGATCCAAATGCATTTTAGTGTTCAAAAACATTGAAGACCATGCTAGGCCCGGAGCACTGTAAAAATACATTGGATCCAGTTCATATTTTTTCATGGAAGATTTTCTGAATGCTTGAAGTATATCAGCTAAGAGGGTCACATCAAGTTTTAAATATGCCATGTGATAATCACCAAATGTCTGGCATTTTAAATTGTTCCACATCAATTGGGCATGGTGATAATCATCATCAGTGATTCCAGATCCTCTGATTTTGCTGTAAAACTCTTCTTGTGGTGGCAGAGAACACTCATCAAATTTAGAAAAATCTGTAACATAATCATATGGATATACCCCCTTCCGCCTAATTAATTTCAGGTCCTGATTTGGAAACAAAGCACATGTGATTTTGAATTGATCATCAGATAATTGAGTGGCCAGTGTAGCCAGGCTAGCCGATAAAATTCTGTAAGAATCAAGAAATCTTATGTGAATAGGAACACCATTAACTTTAATTATTTTGCTAATAGCAATACATTTTTCATCATTTTCAGCTAAAATATTTAAATTCTGCTTGTCAAACCCCTCATATCTGATCAGATGATGAAAATCATAATTGGATGCTCCATGGCAAAATATAGGGATAAATTTTGGTCTCTGGATCTTAATATTACAGCTATTACACAGGGCCATTTTGAATTTACCATCTGTATGAGAATGGTGTTTCACCTTGATTTTTGTATCTGAAAATTCACAATCACATAGTGGACATTTTTCTGCATTGTTGAAATCTTCAATCTGTTTCTCTGTTAAAGGCAACATAGGTTTTGATTTTAATAAGATATTAGATGCTATGTCATGGCACTCATTTTCTATTCTATGTGCAAATTTTTTGATGGCATCTGCTCCCATGTATGAATCTTTTTTACTAACAACACCATCCTGTACAACAACATAATAAAAACTAGAAGGTTCATGTAGCTGGTATGGTGTAATTGAAGATTCTTCAGGGTCTGGGCTACAGAATGCAAGAGGTTTGAGATTTGATTCAAAATCACAGACAATATATGCTGGGTGTTCCAACAAGGCTTCAAACTTTTTGAATTTTGCATTTTCACTTGGCATTGGCATCACCATATGAACAGGTTTATAGTTGCCACAGTATTTCAGATGCTCAATTAACTTGTTTTTAGCAATTTCTGCATTCACTTCTCGAACCCCATTCACCATTTTTTGACCATCAAATACAGTTAAACATCTTCTGCACAACTTGAATATTGTATTGGATTTGTCTAGTTGTGTTCTCACTAAAGCTTCAAGACTGTGTATCAGAGTGTAATGATATGTGCCATCCCCTTCAATTAAGAGCAGATCAATCGGAACAGCAGAATCATCATCAAATGTACTGATTCTGAGAGGTGCTATCAAGCAATTGCCACGGCCAGTGGAACAAATAAATACATTAATAGATAATTGTTTACCATTAATATCCCGGGCCTTTTTTTCAAATTTATCAATATTCTGAACAGACATTGGATATTCTAAGCCCTTCATTGCCTCATCAAAATTGTGTTCATATTGTTTATAATAAGTTATTCTCTGAGGATCCCTTAAATCTGGATACAAAGCAGCTAAAATACACCACAAAAAGCATTTCTCATCATTATTTTTTATATTAACCACGGCTTGTTTGTTTTTAATATTGGCAGGTAATGGCAAATATGTAGATCCTTGTAACGGGCTGAATTCAGAAATATTAACATATAACTTGTGTGGAGATCCGCATAGGCTCCATCCAGACTCTTTTGCCGCAAATTCAGAGTGTTTAATATTCAATTGATCTATCAAACTGCTTATTATTTTGTCTGAATTTGCATTTGAATATACCGGAACAGTTTCTGTTATGTGGGGCTGTGTAAATTTTGTGCCGTTTGGTTTCTTATATTGTGTAAACAATTTGAGGGACAGCTTATAAGAGCCATTTTGTGCATTTAGAATTGCCTGCATATCAGGATTTACACTGTTCAAAAAATTCTTAATACCACATCTTGGCTCTGATACAAACCGGTAATCCCTTAATTGGCCATTAAAACTGCTATGGATAGGTGCATAGCATGGCTGTTTTGCCGGTCCAGCATTAACAGGTGTTTCATGATTCCTTTTCAGACCAGATGTAGATGGTTGTGAGGGCAATATTGATGACTGTACATAAGAATTACACTTATGCCATTTGTAATATGCCTTGCTTAATATTTCATGGCATCTTGGACACATTTTTGTGGCCTTTCTGCATTTCTTACGGTCACAAATAAACCGGTGCCTAGCCCAATTAGAACTAGATATATTTTTATTACACTGATTGCAATATTTTTGTTTTGGCATTTTTGTTGTTTATTTATATAAAATTTCTTGGTCCAAAAAAACAGAGCTATGGACAATATGTCAAAACAATTATAACAGCAGTTAGTGGCTGAGCTGGTGCTTTTATACCCAAACAACAGCAATAACTAGGCCTCTGGTGATCCCCAATATAAAATAATTTTGCTCTTTTATGCTGTTTATAACACTTTTTAGCAGGTTTCAGATCTGGGAGCTATGAGTTGTATATCAACTAGCAGTAATTATTCTCAAAATCTCACGTGTGGAGATATTATTTTGCCACATGTATTTCAATCTTACACATTTTATCAGGACTCAAACCCGAGCCTCTTGCTTACAAAGCAGCAATATTAACATTTTCCCATCAGGGGAGGCTTCACATTTTATGAGGATTCAAACCCGAGCCTCCTGATTACAAGGCAATAAAAACCATGGAGCTATGCACCACACACTACTGGGTCTCAGAACCCAATAGCTATGAGCTTTATATCAATTCAAGATTCCTGGGATTTTGACAGAAAAACATACTATAAACAATAAGATGATATAGGAACTTGGCTTAGTTATAAGTGTAAGCAAATCTATCTGAGAGGCTTCTTCTTTTTCTACACTAGAATTCAGAATTCTTAAAAATAAGAGCATATCACACTTGAAGAATTGGGGTATAAGCCCCTCCTGGCATTGTTTTAAGTATAGGCAAATCGGGCTGTTCAATCAAATAACCTCTTCTTTTCTACGCTATAAGTGCGCTCATTATATTGTAAGTACAACTACTCTATCACTTTCAAGGTAAGTGTGCCAGCGTTTCACTAACACCCGGATTCTACGAGAAAAAAATCCTCTGACTGAATGCGTAAGCACTCGGGCACCTGCTGTTTCAACCCAAGGGAAATTCTTCCCAATTGTGTCTCATTGAAGGAGACGAAACACATGAAAAACATTCGATACTAGGTCCAATGAATACGTAGGATGTGGTAAACGCTTCTAACACAATTCTGTAATTTTTTAAGCTGTTGTACCTTCTGTGTGTGTCCTCGCGTTACCAGGCTGCAAGAGCACACCAGAACTACGGAAAGCGCGAAGTTTTTACCTAATTTCAGATTTCAAATATGTAATTTTCAAGCAAACACCAATACGACACACTGTTAATTGTGACATTTAAAAATTTATGATTCACTCTCTATCTTGACAGGATTAAAATTCACAGTAGACGAATATGGACGGTTTCAATATTGAGGGATACATGTTCTTCTGCTATATTAACTTCTGTATTCTTTGCTTTACTAAGAACTTATATATTTTTTGTTTTATACTCACAACTAATCAATGCCTACTGCTGGAATAAAATGTGTATTAATTTAGAGCAAACGTACAACGCTAGCTCCAAGCTTCTGAATAAAATAAGAGTGCTTCTAATAACAACACTTCATTACTGAGGGATAAGGATTACTATAAATTGGATTGTCTGAGAAAACAAGATTCTTCAAGTTAGTCAGGAAAATGAGTTTTAGAGTTACTTTAATCACGTTCATCTACAGAGCAAACTCTCTGAACACATCCTAACATTTCAATGTTGGTAACTTACCCACAGGCCAGCATCGTGACCGCACGGTCTAAGGAGTCATGCATTGGGCTCCGGCAACGGGACGTACGCTGGTTCGAGTCTCCTGGGAGAAGCGTAACAACTTTTCGGGATATGGAACGGTGGCCACAAACTATCGTGAGGAAAATGTAGAGCTTTGGAGTTAGTTGTGCAGACCGCACGTAACTCATTGGATGAGCTATCTCAGCAGGCGGACATGAGTGAGGCCGGCAGTCGGTATGTACGTAGACCCTGGCTCCCTTGCAGCAACGTCGATTTACTCGCGAGTAAGATTAATCCTTCGTGAGTCGCGCGAGAAAAATTACGCCGATGATCGCCATAGAGCGGGTTTTTAAATATGCTTAAACATGTCCATTTTTATATTATATGCTTATTAATTAATTTAATCAGACTGTCCTGTTTTTACTTTCATGTATTTTGGTGATGTTAGAGGCATTTATATTAATGTATATGCAACTTTGCAACTTTTGTGTATTCCTGTAAGTATTAAATTCTTTGCCGTTGTGGTAGGCAGGTGTGTCGCTGGACAGCCGACCAGCGGAAAGTTTCCAGTAATGGGTTAAGTCATTAGAGGGGCCTATAAATAGGAAGGGAACAGAGAAGCGGGTCTCGGATGTTTGGCTGAGTACTGCGATGTAAGAGGTATCTTTTTCTCCAAGCGGAGAGGCTGGGAGAGCTTGCATTTTACTTGTGAACCGACGGGGATCTTGACTTTCTTCCATTCTTGTAACAAACACACTTGATATCTTCACATTATTTCAAAACCTTATTTTATTATTTTTTTTTACTGAAGATCCCTCCTCCACCCCCATACATTCAGTGGTAAGCGCTTATTGCCATAGCTTCTAATATAATATGCTAGGACGTGAGTTTGCATTTTGTTTTATTTTGTTATCTGTTTCTATTTTTTTTGTTTTATTTCATTCGTATACAAGTTTAAAATTATAATAAAGAACAGTATAAAATTATTACATAAGTACATTACAAACATACATAAAAGAAAGGAAAGAAAAGTACAATTTTGTAATTTTGTTTATCCTTTTGGTTTTAGTATCTCGTTGTTCGTGAACCTCGGCCATCCTGGTTCCTTTGATATGAATGTCTTCCGGGATGATTCAGCATATTTTCTATGTGTAGTCTGTTGTCTTCTACGTCTCCTCTTTTGTCATTACTTTTGTGTTATTTGTGGTCTGTTCATTTAGGATTTTGCCCTTTTGTCTTCCTGTCATGTTGATGAGTCAGCTTTCTTGCATTCTTCTTCCATTTATTCCTGTTTGAAATTGGTTTCTGGTTCCGCGGTTGGTGCTTCATTGGTGGTGTTTGGTATGTTACTACAGTATGTAACATTCTTATTCGTACACTCGGATTTTCAAAGAAAATACTTTAATATCTGAAAGGAAATACACTCTTTTGAAATTATTTCTTTACAATTCAATAACTAATAATATCATTAGCAACAAAAAATCTGGGGTCACACAAGATCAAGAGGGTGGTACAGTATAATGGGTGCGTTGTTCGCATTACATTATATTCACAAATGGCCTGGATTGAGAATTTGAGGGAGTTAAGTACCAACACTTCACATATGTCCTTATGGTATGTTGCATTGTGGAAGGGGCAGTTTGACTTTACCTTTCAAACGTAATTTAACTAAATCCATGCCATCTTCACTGGTCTAGTGGAAATATCGTCGCATTTTGATCAACGAGTTATTAGTTCAATATCTTGTGGAGGCACACAGTGGTTAGGATCTCATCTTAAAATGTAGATCAATTCACGGTATGCCTATCTGTGCACAAAGTGTACTTACAGAATTCAGTGTATAAATAAGATTACATTTTCTGTATAAACATTTAAATGTATAGTTTGTACAATACTTATGCACCGCATAATCGATATATCTTTGCAAACATATTACTCACATTTCTAGGTCTAACAAAACTATTGCCCAATCTCGAGGGTTGACGAACGTAAAATTGGAAATTGAATCGTTGTATCCATCACAGGTAAATTATTATTACAATTCTACTATCCGCTAATAATTTTAATGCACCTATTACTATTTACTAAAAATAAATAAACAAAGCAAAACATATATCAGATCAGTTAATCAATCTGATATTATGGTTGCATCATTAGGGTAAGAAATGTCGCAATTTTTTATGTATATTCTGTTGTTATTGAGACCATGCGCCACTGGTGAGGTAACCCCAACCGGAGGAACGTCACAAAATAACCCTCTTCTCAACATAAAATTTACAAAATTAGCCGACTTCCAAAAATTAATTTTCCAATGGTATTTTGTGAGTCCCACTCGCTAACTCCAGGAGCGAAGACCGGAGGGTTACAGAATAGTAAAACGTCCTAAAAAACTTCCCAACTAATTAAAAAAATCCTAATTCTACGTACATTGCGAATGATTTAATTAATGTAAATTAGGTGATTTGTGTCGAACAAACAACTCAGTAGTTTCGTGAGTACCCTGTCTGAATTCCAAGATTATGTTAGTAGTAAGCTGCCAGACCCTTCCCACTTCACGCGACATCTATATCCACTGTCAAACATAGGCAAAACACTTCCAGAAATGTGTAGCTATATTTGCCCTTTGGTAGTTATGCAAACATGGAAACACCCAATTATAATTCTAAGCAACAATCCAAACAAAATTACATCACTATCAACCAATGAACTTTGCGGAAACTGCGAACCCTCCAAGAGAAATAAAAAAAACTTTATTTAATAATTTATCCCTTCCCCCTTGAAAGTTATGCAATCTGATTTTCGATCATGTTACATCTCAAATGTAAGCAATACACGAAAATCCCTCCTGAAAGAAAATTTTACAGTTATAACCAAAATAGAAAATAACGACACTATAGGTGCTGTAATCCGTGCAATGATTAATTATGAGCACGAGTGTACAACCAATTTATAGCTTTACTTTTTTACTAATATCCAGCAAAGAACAACTACTTTACTCACGTAGAATGACCATTTTTAAACGTTAGAAAAATCAACATTTAACTTCAAAATAAATTTCGTAATATTTCATTTTTCTGTGTGCAACCACGCGATTTGTCGCTGTGATATTATAGCAAAGAAGGCCTGATACATACCGTACATACCGACCGGTATGTAACATCTTTTGACACAATTAGTACCAGCAGCATTAAGAGTTACATACAAATTATTACAGATTTTCTTTCAAAATCTTAAGGAACATTTATATACACGAGGGTACAAACATGTAATCTTTCACTGAGATATTTTTACAGAAATGCCACCAACATACCGGCCCAAACACAAACTTTTTGAGGAGATTTGTGTCGTTAATTACAAGCATCCATTTGAATACAATTAACAGAGTGTATATAATTATTCCTTTACCTCTGACGACTTTATTTATCAAGAAAGGAAAATGAAAGTGTGCTATTCAAAGAGTTCGTAATGTACCAGTATTTCACTCGTCTAACCTCGTTAGTTTATGTAAGCACCAGAGGCGTGCCGTGTATGTAGCCGGTGTTACCGCAGGCAATAGCAAAATGTAAAGAATTAAAGAGTTGTTTCAATAAAATTACAACATTGTTAAATACGTTAATGAACACCGTTGCCGTCGAGTAGATATTGCCTAGGGCATTTTCTCTGCAGCCGACAGAAGCGAAGAGGGAGGCCGTTCCGCTACCCTCAAGAGACATCAAGGAAGAAGAGGGCGCCAATGCAAGGAATGAGCGGGGAAGGACTTTGGGGCATAATGTGCTAGGGGGTTATTCATACGCCTGTTAAGGGGCGCTGTTGCCGTTCAGACCTACCGGATCAGCCAGTGTTGTCACATCGGATTGGCAGAAAAGAGCTAAATCCCGCCTAAAATAGGAATACCATTTCTGTGAAAAAAATAGAGGTAGACTGCAGAGCCAAGGCTGGATTGAATTACAACTGAGACCAGTTAGGTAATAGATGAAAATATAATTCCTTGGTGTGATTCGTGATTTCAACAAACATTGCTACAAAATACTAAGTTCGCAACAGTAGTACGTACAGCTGGGTTTCCCTTCCACAAAGGAGCGGAGTTCTGTCGTCTGCTCAGTACTCACCACACAAACGTCAAACTGACCTGAGGAAAGTGTGGTTCTTCTTCTTCCCCTTCGCACCTTATTGCAATGAAACATAGACAGATGAAGAATTGACAAGGGTCGACCGCTATTCATTGGATTTTCGTGGTAACTGTCTCATGAGTGGTAGTTCTTTCTGGGAGTGGCTAAATCACTGTGCTGATTGCAAAACAAGAACGAAGTGAACAAATATCTAGCTCGAAGACATGTTTTCTTTACCGGAAGGGGGGGGGGGGAATTAATAATGTCTAGTAGGCATAATTGTCGTACTGATAGCCGGTAAGACTTTTGAAAAAGTCACGCCACGCCACCATCGACGTGCCATGTATGCAAACAGTACTGCGACAACGTTGCCATGTATGTCTACGAGATGCAAAACTCTTTAGTTATACTTCAAATATATTCCATGTACGGACGTAAGATATTCATATGATTCGCCACGTTTACATTCACCACTATGAAGGTTCATATTTTGCATAAAGCAATTCTGAAATGTATTTTCTGCAATATGGCGTTACTTTGCCATTGTAGAAATCCAAGCAGGCATGTATTCCGCGCCGGTATGAGCCTTGTCTTCACAGAAAAATTTAAACCATTCTACTTGAATTTTTCATGCAAACATCAACATTGCAATCCGATCCATGGACGTGTGTTTAGCGTTATGTTTCCTCTTCACAAAATAGGCAGAATAATATTTCTTACCTCCAGATACTGGGATTTGCCAAACGTGACCTCACCTTGTGGTCGACACCTTTCTTCCAAATAACTTGGTGTCAATAACCTATCTTAGTGGAATTTGACATCGAGTGCTTTCCATATAACCCCATTGTCAGGTAGAACTTGTGTTTTCCAACCATGCACACTGGTATTTGTCAAGAAATCTTAGAAAGCGAGCTGCCACACATTTTCACCTTTCACTTTCGAAGTTACTTGAGATTTAAGCTCAGGTAGTATGCTGTAACCGTACCCCATCTACAGATATTCTTGAATATTAATAGGACTATACATACGTCATACGACGACGTCATTGTAGAAAACCAAATTGAAAATTCGGAACTACTTCGTCACAAAAGATTGAACAGCTTCAATTTGGCACACGTTTTCAAAGATTCACAAACAGGTGCTCCACGATAATGAGAATTTCGTATGCTTATTGAGCCAGGACCACAGAAACTTCAAACAAGTTATTCATAATTACATCGTTTCTTTTTTCAGAAAACTTCTATCGACGAATTATTGCGAAAATAATATTTGTTTGTAAAGCTGTTATGTAAACTGTTACCGATGCGTTTTAGTGAGGAATGTACATGTTTTTTGACTGGAGGATAAGATATTACATATTACTGTGCCTCTCTCAGAAAAAATCTGCTGGAGGCCTTGGCGTGGGCTTCTCCCCAAAGCAAAAAGTTTATTTCGCACAGTTATCCTACAACCTCTCATTATAGGCGTTCCCCACATAGCAGAGTGATAAAGTATCGACGTCTTGTAATCAGTGTGTCCTTTTTCTAGTTCGAGTCAGGTCGGACAATGTTTCAGATTGCAATTTAAATGTATCCGAGTCGTGATTAGTCTATGTGTGCGCAAAGTGATGTTAAAACGAACTCTTGAAGTGAATAATACAATTTGTGTATTTTCTTTCAGCTGTGGTTCCCTCTTTTCCCGAAAAATAACGAATTAGCCTAATCATTGCCTCAACAAATAAAAACGCATCTCTAAATTAATTAATTAAAACTGTTATTACATCCAAACCACTATTTTATCGAAATAAAAATTAAATATCATCTCAAGTTGTGAAAGCAATATGAAAACTGTTCTAATGAGTAATATATATTGCCAAACATACATATATTAAGTTCACTATTGGGACAATTTAATACTAATTTGAAACAATTAAATGCAATTAAAGCAACAATGTAAATTTTGCGCATTCTTTCTGCTGATTTGCGTTATTGGAATAATATTTAACCAAGAGGGACGTTATCTCATGTTTGAAAATTCTGCATTGGTTGAATTTTCTGTGAACAAGATCGTGAGTCACGCCTCCTGCTCCTCCAAGGCGAACTTCACTCTGTTTGGAGGATCGTATATTTCACAACACTTTCTTGTTGCAGAGGTGCTAACATATTTTGGAAAGACATTGAACTTAGACAAATTCCATGCGACATTTTTTTATAACAGGACTGTATCTCAGCAAATAATGGATAAGCACACAATTATACACAACATGCCACTCTTCGACGTCATAAATGACATTACACAGCTTAACTTCTCTAAGTTTCTTTGTTTCACAACGCGGCACGCCAACAAGGTTTGCGGAATATAATCTGCATAACAGTGCTCTTTCCCCCCGTTTCAAGTCACAGTCACATCCACCACTGGGCCGCCTTATGTTGTCTTCTTCCTTCTTGCTACGGGACGTCTCCTCTTTATTCTCAGATGTCCTGCTAATGGTCTGCGTAACCGTCAGCACTGTCTACTGGCATCTTCCAATACTACATTAAGACGATTCTGACTTGTGTGTGAGCAAGAAGGCATTATTAATCGGAACGGCGATCCTTCAGACGAACAATTATCGCTGCTCAATCGGAAAGTTTATATACTCTAAAACGATGATTGCTCCAGAAAGTTCAAGCGATTACTACTAAGTTCTACAACGTTTCATAAAGTTCTAGAAGACTCAAGAAAGTTCTATAAAATCCACATCGTTATAGAAATTTCCATAAAGTTTCAAAAGGTTCAATATAGTTTTAAAAGTCTCCAAAAAGTCGTAGTGCTACTACTTGCGAAATGCATATACTACTAATATACGATTTTAGAAAGTTCGTGTTGCGGGTGACATTTTTACAAAACTAAACGGAATTAAACCCATTCTAATTAACTTTGAACAAATTGTAGCGGTTGTGAAAAATTGAACGACATAAGCATTATGTGGTCAAATTTCAGGTATTTCCAAAATTGGTAAAGGGACAAATTCAAAATTAGTCGAAGTGTAATTAATCCCCTAAAACCAAGTGTTGTGAAAAGACACTATTTACTTGGAATTCAAACACTAGATTTTTTACAAAACCATTATTACGTGATTACTTTTTTATTATTATCACCCCAGGAATTGTATATTAATAATGGGAACTTTTTTCTTTAACCAATTTTAGGTGTACATTACGGGTGAGTACGACGTACCTAAGAGTTTTCATATATGGGACGCCAATTTACTGAGTAAAGTTTCTTCGGAGATTCGAGTAAGATTTACGATGGAAAAAGCAGACGAAGATCTAAAGAACATTCCAGTGAAAGACAGGAGATGCCTTTTCCCTAGTGAAAATAAGTATTGGATGTATTTGGATCACTACAGCCAATCTGCTTGCAACATGATGTGCAGAACTTTCAGAAGGAAGGTAGATGATTGCAGCGTGACTCTGTACAGAGTTGAATTGTTTAAATGTAAGTTAATGGTGATCACGCACGTGTATTTGTGATAAAAGTACATTTGTCTATGATCTTTAACACATATATTAATGTATTTAGATAACACTGATCAACAGCCAAAATGCGTCTGAAACAAAAGTACCGACATGTTAATAATTCCAGGGTGATGAATACGAATTTGACAGTGAAAATTTTCAATTTGCTCTAGTTTTTAATTTTTGCAATGAAATCACAATGAATCGGATGTAAACCCTGCTATTTAATTGTGTCTACAATTTGATACAACGTCATCAAATAATGCAATAGGTTCCGCTTATTTACTTACTCATAAGGATGTTTGGAAGGAGAGGGAAGGGGAAATGGAAATGGACCCAAAATTATATATTACACACACATAATGACATTGCATTCGGATTAATATATGCTAATTATTGCAAGAGCGTTGCATGAATGTAAAATCCTCAAACTTAAGAAGTGTTTTTTGCCGGGACACGACCATTATGGAGAAAATATGTCCCCCAATTGGAAATGATATCTTGCTTGCTCTTGCATTGAAAAAAAAATGCTGCCGATGTTCATATGAGGTGTACCTTCATTCTGCTGAAATATGATGAAACTAAAGCGCCTTGGAGAGCATCTAATAATGCTGGCTGTGGCTGGTATCTGGAGATGTTTGAAGCAAGCCCTCAATTTAAACTTCAACGGATCATCCTTACCTATTAACAAATAAAATGTTGATAGCTTCAATGAAAACTCGGACGTCAGTATTTAAAGTGTCCATATTTTAGTCACTTATTGATCTACAGTTTTTTGTTTTCTTTCCGTTGCTATGGTCAAAATGTATATAGAAATTTAATCGTCGTAATTTTACATTATCAATAATGTGATCATAATTAGTTATACATCATATTACATATTGAAACATAAATATATCAACATGCTTATCACACACAAAATTAAACAATAAATGGTAAATTAAATAAATGAACACCTTTGTGTCAGTCATAGGTTGTACCAAAGACAGACTAAATCATACTATAGTTGCTGCTTCAGGGCCTGATCGCAGAAGCGAAATGTGACTCCCATCGTAACAACGGCATCGCTACAGACTGTATCTGAGAATTCTAAGTACAGTGCTTGGACGTCAGCTTGAACACTTAACAGAACAGCAGAGATGGAAGAGCGTTTTGTGGAAGTGTATCTCTGGAACCTCGATTAAATAACAACGTAAGGGGATATCTCTTTCTCCACGAGGAACGCTACTACAATTTTATACAATTACCGCTGTTGAACATAAAATTATAATAATTAAATACGTCATCAATACAACGAACCATAAAGGAGCAGTATTTCGATACCTCAGAGACTAGTTTCCATGCGTAAGAGAGGCCAAAGTTATAGAGGCGTTTTTTGAGATCACATCTCTTTAAGTTATAAAACGTGCCGATAGGCAATAACTGATTGTTAACACCTCGCAAAGGTAAAACAAGTACAATAATAAATTAAAAGGGAAAGGAACTATACAGAGAGTATAGTTATCCATTCTCGTTGCAGCGCCGCCTCAGGATGTTCAGCTTTGGAGGGTTCGCTTCGCAGAGACTTTCGTGAAGCTAAAACTCGGGAGACTTTTTACTGTCCCACGATTCTACGCCTGTATAAACTTTGGCCGGTTGTGTGCATCTTGGTGGCCGAGTTGTGTTTAAACAAGCGAGTGGAAATTCTCACAATTACAGGGTGTTAATAAAGCATTTTACATTCTGTGACTGAAAAGACCGTCGAGAATTTTTCAATTTTGAGACCTTCAAACAGGAATTTTATGTATGAATATTTGATTTTTTGTTTGTGTATTACGAATGATTTTTGTTTTGCTCTATTCTTTTGGTGTCTAGGTTGGTACATGCTAATGTTGGTAAACATTAATTTTTACTTTCCAAAATATGTATGTGGCATGTTTGGAAAGAATGAGGAACGAGGAAATGTAAGCGTCAGCACGAGCTAGAAAGCTGTGAGTGCAAGATGTGGTAAGGGTGTTGACGTAGAGAGATGAATGATCGTAGTATTGGTGGAAAAGAGAGAGCGAGGGTGGAGGAGTTGAATTAGAGCTGGCAACGAAATAGCATCCATTCAGGAGAAGGTCCTCACTCATCCCAGGTAAATTGTACCAACCTACCACCTAAACGTGAATCTGTCTGTCGTTGTACCAGTTATTAGAAATGTGGGAATACATGGGTATTTTGTAATTCGACTACTTGAATTCGTAGGCGTATGTTCGTTCCTTTTGCCAAGGATGAACCTCCACCTATTTCATTCCCTATTAGTTTACGTTAATTACCTCTCGCAGCCCTTCCTTATCTCTAGGAAGGATACGCTTTTGATAGGTACAATGTATAAACAAAATATCTGAATCCTAAAGGCCCATAAATATTTCTTGTCGGTTGATTTGACATGGAATGACCGTATGTCGTTAAGAACCCTTTTAGGAAGAAAATTATATTTGTTTCAATTCTCCCTATTTTTTCCTTATCGAATCCCAAAATCATTACTTTGACTGGCCTAAATTGCATAAACATAGTATTTGTTTTTGCATCTCAAAATATCTTACTTTTTCCAACGTTACAATAATTTACGCAGAAATTTTCAAATAACAACGTCGAGATAAATTGAATCAGGTTTTCTTTATTCGAGGACATGATGTCATTGCGAGACGCACAAAATTCAGAAGCATAAATGTTATGTATTGGTAAGTAAATAAAAAAAAGTTTTTACCTCAATTGTCCATAATATTTTCACGAGAGAGTTCCAAAACTTACAGCATCAGACAAAAGGAAACCACAATTGGATATAATTCTTAATATTATCTGACAAAAATAGGTACAGCAGTCCATGCATGGAAATACATAGGTGGAAAGGGGACGTTCAAAAATTAAAACAGAATTCTAAACAAATGTTCAATCGATTTTACGTGTAACTTAATTCTTGCAATTTTATATTAATTAGGAATGCAGATAACTGCAGGAAAGCCAAATATCTTAGTTTTACAGATTAGTATTTATTAACCTTAGGATACAAAATTCAGTAACTTAGTGCATTCAGTGGAATGAACTAAACCAATTTATTTTACTTTTTACAAGTAATAAAAATATATTAGTTAAGACAATCTCTTCATGTTTTCTAGATCTGACAAGATTCGATTCGGCTTTGTATCCGAGGAATTTTAGGATTGGAAAATATGCAGCACTAGTTCATGGTTGTGAGATAGGTAATTATCAATATATTCATTGCTCGTAATATTCGTTTAATTATCTAAAAAATGTTAAAGTTTAGAAACATATGAATATTTTTAATTTTTATTTGCATTTCATTATTTAAAATTAAAATTTGATTTACTCTATTATAAGCTAAGACAAAGATTAGTGATACTTATTTACTTACAGGAACCAGTATGATTCTACCTATGTATAAGGTTTCAAGTTCAATCATCTCTAGCAATTAAACAAGTAGCTTTGTCGTTAAAAGTTGTTTCGGGGTCTTACTTATCGCACAATACTTTAGCAACCTTGTGTTCTGACGTCACGGAAGACAGCTTTCGAATTTTAGGCTAGATGCCTACGTTGTCGGGTTAGGCTAGCTATATCTAGTTCTCTTAGCATAAATAATAATTTTCCAGTCTATTTATGCTAATGGAACCAAACCTAACAGACCTAGCCTAACCTCGTAGGCGTTCTTCGTCTGACGTCAGAACACAAAGTAGAAAAAGTGTTGTGCGACAAGGAAGACCCGATGTTTCGAATGCGAAGTTACCAAATGCTGCCAGTGTTGCCAGGACCTTCTTTATCTTCAAAGAATACAAATGCACTGCCTTCTCAACAGTACCTCTTCATTGTTTCCTCCTTTGTTGTTATTGTGACCATATTGTCACATATTTCTAAAACACAAAATGTGAAAATGCTGCATTTTTCACAATTTTTATGGATCATTAGGCATAATTTATATTAAGTAATTAAGTAATTCAAAAGAATAATATTTAAATATTATTAAATATTACCTCGAATGCATTTCTTGTTTACATGCAAATTTAACTGAAATTTTTGTTTACAGTTAACATTGTATACCAAATTTAACTTTCATGAACATTTTCTTTGATTTCAATCATTTCTATGTTAAATTTTCTTTGATTAGCAATTGGTAAAGCGTATTGAATATTTGGGTCTCCCGATGAATGCTTTTATTTTTGGATAATTAATAGTATGTTTTCTGTGATATTACTAGTATTGCAGATCTTACAAATTGACCACAATCAAAAGTCAAGTTAATGGCCATACAATATAGTCCAATATATGGAAAAATCTTATAACATGTTTAATAAATTATAATGCAAAATATGTATAATTCACTTTAGTTGTTTTCTTTGCACAATACAAAAGTAGTGTAATCAGCCAGGTTGACAGCCAATTAATTGGGGTTCACCAAAACCTCAAAAACTCACTTTCTCTCCACGTTCCGCGCCTCATTTATTGCGCTGACGATGTTTCACAGCGAAGAAAACAGCACCAAAACCTCAAAAACTCACTTTAATCAATTGGGGTTCACCAAAACCTCAAGAACTCACCTTCTCTCCACGTTCCGTGCCTCATTTATTGCGCTGACGATGTTTCACAGCGTAAACAACAGCACCAAAACCTCAAAAACTCACTTTCTCTCCACGTTCCGCGCCTCATTTATTGCGCTGACACAGCGTGATGAGTAAATGCACTCTCTCATCCTTGAAGGATGAATGCACCTTATCGTAATTTTCCAAGTCCGGGACACCATGTTTATATATCGTGACCTTTTGTAAACCTCTCGGGAACGATGTGCCACACACACACGCGCGTGCGCGCGTGTATTGTGACGCAAGCAAACAAAACAAATAATATTTTTTTTTTAGGATTCCTGGCCCCTATAACCCCGCCAGGAGTGTGTGGTGCCCAACCCAAAAAGGTTCTCTAACGGCTGCGGTTATAGATAACCACACCTCTGTAGAGTTTCACGTGTTTTTTTTTCTCAAACTTCCATGAAACACTACAGAGGACCTCCGTAAATGCATGCAAGGTGTACTAACGACTCTAGTGTTATTTGATGTTGTATTTTTTTGATATAGAGTTTTATTTGTGAGATAGATAAAAATTATGTTTATTATAATATTTTCTTGATGAAGATGGAGAATATGTGTGCGTGTGTTACAAATAAAGTTGCACGCTTTTTTTTCTAGTGTGTGTGTGTGTGCTCGTTGTTCTGCAGCACCTGAAATGAAAAAAAAATATTCATTGTCTAGTGCTATAGTGCAAACAAAAATGGTGAAATTGATATTGTAACTGATAACTGGTGAAAT
The DNA here is from genome assembly GCF_977018435.1 of Lepisma saccharinum. Lineage (NCBI taxonomy): Eukaryota > Metazoa > Arthropoda > Insecta > Zygentoma > Lepismatidae > Lepisma > Lepisma saccharinum. Next base: position 63,160,649 of record NC_139250.1, on the reverse strand, counting down.
TGACATTGTAACTGATCTGAACTAGTGAAATTCGTATTATTATTGTGCTAGCACAAAATTCTTATTGTAACTGATTGTGCAAGAAAAAATGTTAAACCTGTTAAAACTGCTCCGTGACCCTCTCGTTTTTCACGTCGTGGACGAAGGACTTCTCGGCGACCAGGATGACGCTGCACACGGTGTCCTCGGGCAATGGACTGTTGAACTCGCAGACGACCTTGATGTTGGTGCGATCGTTAACAACCATCTGCTTCCGCTTAGATGTGTTGATGACGAACATGGGTCTGTGGGTTTTGAATTCGCTGGGCGTGTAGTACATGTCCACGCTTCCCTCGGTCACGCGCTTGTAAGAGGTATAAGCTTCGTAAAGTTTGAGGTAATCGTCTTTGATCATGTCGAGGTTGTAATTTTCGCGCGGGAACACTTCGTTCCTTCCATTCTTGAGATAAACGTTCTTGATCTTGCAGTCGTCGAACTTGCTGGAATCTTTTTCCTGATTGTTATCGCGACCGGTCTGAAAGAGCACTACGACGAAATCTGGCATGTCGAACTGTATGTTGTTGAACTGCGTCGTGACGTCGAATTCCATGTGACTTCCGGACGCTAACTTCTGCACGCACTGGTAACCGTGAAAGTGAATCGCCACCTGTGGACTTTTCAAGATCTCCGCTTTGTACTTGAGGGCGTAGTTCGTTTCGTATTCCACCACCGGCATTCTCAACTCCATGCTCCGGATGACGCACTTGGCTGCTTCGGGTAAAGTGTTGGGCAGGGGCGTGGTGCCGTCCGGACCCAAAGTAGCGTATCGCATCAGTGCGTCGTTGTCGTTGGCCGCTCTTCGAAATGTGATTCTCAGTCCTCCCTTCCACATGATCTCCTTGTAGTCCGAGAAGAATCCCGGAAGCAGACGCATGGGAAAGAGCATCGTGTGACTTCTCGTCGATATTTTGGTCCCCGCTTCGAATCCTCCCGCCTGATAGTATGCCGCGTCCGTTTTGGATAATTTCAATGTTCCCACTGCCGTCGACGTGATGCCTGGATAATCGATTCTGTCGATGACGGTGTTGTGTTTCCTCACCTCCACCTGCGAGAACAGGTGAGGCACGAAGTTGTCCACGAGTATCAAATTTGCTGCTGCGGGGAACGCGTCTCCGCTTTCTTTCTTCACCACGTCGAATTGAAGGTAGAGGTCCGCTCTGTGAGGATGAACGAACCCGTCGCCTACGTCCACGTCGTATTCGATCTCCCGGTTCGCTTCGTTCAAATTGGTGAACGTGCGACTGTTGGGAGGAAAAGATTGGAATTCGTAACTTTCGATTTGCTCCATTTTTTTTCACTATGTGTGTTATTTATTATACGTTGATCTTCAAGACAGCCGTCCTCGTGGCACCTGCGAAATCCACCACGTCTCCTTTCTTGTTCGTCACCACCAACTCTATGTTGTCTTTGCGTTTGCGACATACTGGAAAATAGATCGGCGAAGAGGGTGTGTAGATGATCGGTTCCATGAATTCGGAACTGGGTTTGAAAGTGGCGATGATTCCCGTCTGCTTGTGACTTCCCAGCAATCCGTCCGAGGATTTCGTGATCATGCCTTCCGCCACGTTGCAGTGAACGTTCAGAGTCTCGATGGCCAAGAATTTAGGAATGTTTGCTCCCGTGTGCTTGATGCCAGCTTCGAGTTTGGTGTTGTTCTCGAAACCTAAAAGTTCTCCTAAGGTGCCCAGGTCCACGGTCTCCGTAGCCGACACGATTTCGACTCTGTGCGTGACCGAATTTTGAGAAAGGTACGTGCCTTTGGGTAATTGAGCTTGCAAAGTAGAAAGATTGTATTGGCCTGGCGTGACGACGATATGTTCGCTTCCGACGCTAATTTTGTTGTTGTGCTGCGTGACGTTAGGTATGAGGTACATGATGTAGAATGCACGCAGAGCTACGGATTTAGGATAGACGATGTCGTCGTGCAGCGTGAGTTTCAAGATCGAAGATTCGCTCGTGAGATGGAACACGCCCATCGTGATGATGTTTCAGGTTCCACAATGCTTTCTGGAAATCTTCGATCGTAGGGTTATTTATTTTAGAGAGAAACGCGAGCATGGAGAGACAGAGATGACCGCAGTTCACGTCTCCGAAATTTTGAATGCGTTCGTCGTTGTAGTATATAGGGTTGTTCGTTTTCAGATAATGCACTAAATTTGTAGGTAGAACACCTCCGAAAGAATCGAAAACGAATGCTTTATCATTTTTGTGGTAACATATCCAATGCGTGCCAGGATTTTCTTGACTGTCCAAGTTGACTACTCCGCATTCTCTTCTTTTAACGGTTGAAGGTAACGAGTCGGACATGAAAACTCATCTGAAGTGTTTGATTCGTAATGGTTTGATCAGAGATTCAATGTCTCGGTTGGTGAGTGCTGTTTCTTTTTTTTAAACTTCCTCATCACGCCCTTCCCCCTTTCTTCTCCATGGCCAGATTGTGACGCTTCTGTTCTTCCAACTCGGCCTTGTTCTTCTTCGAGTCGATGACGGTTTTCGCGATGGCGGCGCTACCGCCAGCCAAACTTCCAACGGCCCCCAATGCTGCCAGGATGGCCGGGATGCTGAATATGAAACCTCCGATCTTTTGCTGTTTCCGCGAACGCTGCAACCGTCTCAATTGTGGAGTGCTGAGCAGCAATTTCATTCCGTGTCCTTTCGTCAAGCAAGAACGTTTCTTCTCGCGTTGTTTCTTGGTGAGTAACCCATCGAGGGAACCTAGATTTTTTAGATTGGAGTATGGTATTTGGTACACAACACCCTTGGGCTTCATTTTTTTTGATGCTATATGTTATCTGGGAAAGAGAACAACTTTTTTTTCCGTTAGGTTTACAAAGTTCGACGCGTACCAGTCTTCGGTAAATCTTCTTCTCCCCTGCCTCCACTCGTGCAGCTCGTCTAACCTATTGTCAATTTTTTTGTTTGCGGCTCGAAAGAGAGTCTCTGGGGATCGGAACATTTTTTCATTCCGCTTATTTCTCGGAGGTGATCCATGAAAATCATTTTGCACAGTGAACGAAATTCTGGCGTTACTTTACACAAGTCTATGAGTTTAGTTACATCCCCGTCGAACGTTAACGAAAATATTTTGTGCAACACTTCGGGAGGAAGTTGAGTTATACAAGTTGTCATTTTTTTCATGGTATGTTATTTATATATATATTCCGGGGTGGGTGTCTGTGATTAAACAAATTCTATTATGTGCTTCGTTTTCTTACAAGAAGTTCCTTTGTCCCCTTGTACACGATTCGAGTTTTGTTCTCGATTAAAATAGCTAGCTTCTCGTCGGATAACATGATAGCGTATCTATCTGGTAAAACTAGACTGTATTGTCCGTTGAGCAACAGACGCACCTTGGGACCATACTGGGTAGAAACGATTGAACCGGAAGCTATCGTGTAAGGTTTGTCCACTTCCAATTCCTGAATTTTTACATACTCGACTGACAAATTTAGCATTTGTTTTAATGCTTGGAGGTTACTCATTTTTTCAGTCATATCTCAGGGTGTGTTAGAGAATTTTAATTTTTCACAATGTGTTATTTATATACCGAAGAATTTTTTTTTGATCTCGTAGATTTTTTTCACGATGTGTGTTATTTATATATCAAGTTTTTTTTGGCACGTACATTTTTTCTGTCTTGTACATTTTTTTGACGTATATTTTTTTGACATGTATATTTTTTTGACACGTACATTTTTTTTGTCTCGTATATTTTTTTGACACGTACGTTTTTTTTTTTGTGGCGTATATTTTTTTAACGTACATTTTTTTGACATACATTTTTTGTCATATTTTTGGACAGGTACATTTTTTTTGACATGTACTTTTTTTGTTGCACTTTTTTTGACAACTTTTTTTTTGACGAGATAATTTTTTTGACGATAAAAAATTTTTACGATAAGGCAACTTTTTTTTCTGACGATAATTTTTCCACGTCAACTTTTTTTGAAAACAAATTTTTTTGACGATAAAAATTTTTTACGATAAGGCAAGGCAACTTTTTTCTGACGATGTCCACGTCAACTTTTTTTTGACGAGACAATTTTTTTTGACGATAAAAAATGTTTACGATAAGGCAACTTTTTTTTTCTGAAGATGCCACGTCAACTTTTTTTTTGTCGAGCCAATTTTTTTTCTGACGATGCCACGTCAACTTTTTTTAACGATAAATTTTTTTACGATAAGGCAACTTTTTTCTGACGATGTCCATGGCAACTTTTTTTGACATGTACATTTTTTTGTCTCAATTTTTTTGACACGTATATTTTTTTTGACACGTATATTTCTTTTGACACGTATATTATTTTTTTTCACAGTGTGTGTTAGAGGAAGAAAGCTCGTGCTTCGGAAAACGCGATGATGTGCGTTATAATATCTGCCGTCGTCTGTTCAGACTTGCACCAATCATCCGTGTCCATCCTGTCGTTTAATTTTTCCCTGCGGCCGAAAGAAGAGTGTCGAGATCACCGCACCTCAGGCCGCTGATCTCCCGAAGATGGTCCTTGACAACCATTTCACAAGGGATACGAAATTCCGGCGTTGTGTTTGCTATGATTACAAGTTTCCCTACATCCTCACAATCTCCGTTTACTGCGTATTTGAATATTTTACATAGTAGCTCGAACGGCAAATCAGTTATACGAGACATGTTGTTATTATTTTTTTTACTGTATGTTATTTATATACCCCACCCAAATTTTTGTTTCGCGTTCATGGCGATGGTGGTGCCCAGTGCGGCGACCCGTTCACCCAGCGAAGCGTCTCTGCTGACGAATCTTTCGAAAGCGGCACGTTCCAATTCCTTGTCTGCTTCGTGACGTGCAACCAGATCGGTGCGAGTGGTATTGTAAGCGATGTCGTGATCTTTGCATGCCGCGTCCAACGGATTTACACCCTTGTCTCCTCTCTCCAATTTTTTCTCGAGTTTGGTACCCGGTCCGCAGTACTGGTAGCCAGGTAAATGCATCTCGAAAGGTAACTTGTTGATGATGTCGTTCACGAGTCCCTTTCCTTCGGCCACGTTCCAGAATCTCGGAGGCAGCGTGTTGATGATTTTGATCAGGTAACCTATGCCGTTGTCGTCGATCACGATGAAGTTGGAAAGTTTCGTGCTGATCATGTCCACGATGCCAACCTTCTCGTTGTAAAAATTACGATTGCCTGCATTCTCTTCAACGGCTATCACCAACAATCTGTCCACGAGCTTCCTCACGTCGTCCAACCAAACGAATTCTTTGGGTAACGTGTTGTAGCGTTTGACGCCGCTTCCACTTTTCACCTCGTTCCAAATCGGTTTGATGAGATTCTTGTACTTCTCACCGCTGCTCGATTTCACCCTATTCTGCGAGGCATCGTTGTTCTGGTACATGGCATCCGTCATGATTAGAATTTCCCTGTAACTCTGGTAATCTTCGTCGGTGTAATCTTTCGGCTGCATTTTGGCGACGAGTTCCCACAGTCCCACCGTACCCGGATACCTGGTCCAACTATTCTTATCGCCTAAATTAACTTTAATGTCGCTGCCTTCGAAGGTGACTTTCCATTTTCCAATCTTCCACACCACACCCTCGTTGGTTTCCATGCTCGGATGCAATCCGAACACTTCATCCTTGTCGAATTTCCCCGTGCTCAGGTAGTCTCGTGCCAAAGGTCCCAACTCGATTTTATCCGAAGACGTGCTGCTTATGGCTCGACGTCGTGGTACGTCCTTCAGTTCGAACGGCGTCGAAGGAATGCTCGAGATGGGCGTGGGTACAGTGTAATTTTTAGCTGCAAGTGGCACGAGTTCGTTGATCAAATTTTTATTTTGTTCCGTGACACTTTTAATTTCTTTACCTAGACCGCTGATGGCATCGATCACAGGTTGATCCTGACGTTTCTTCTCTTCGTAGAATCCGCGATTCTCGGATTTCCAACCTTTGAAGCGTTTCGCGAGGTAATCGCGAAGCTTAAGATTTTCGTCTTCGATTTTTCGTTTCGTCATAACGTTTATTTATACACGTCGTTTGTCACAACGTTGCAACGTTTAGAAAGTCGTTGATTTTGTTTCTGTATTTTCCGTCGTTGGGTTTCCTCGTCATGTCGATCGTCGCGAATCCGAAATCGTCACTGTTCCAGCAAGAAGAACAGCGTTCCGAAAATTGATTGAGTTCATGTCTCCGCTTACGTAGTCATCGTACGCGTGCTTGAGGTAGGTGTGATCTTGACGAAACAAACATATGAAATTAGCGTTGTCGCGTAGTAACTGTTTTGGAATTTTGGAAAACGTTTGAGCTAGGTAAAAGCAATCCATTCCTTTGTGACGACCTTGCGTGAAAAAGTTGCGAATTTCATTTTGATTTTCCAGGATGACGTCGTCGAACACAACGACTGAATTTTCACGACAATCGTCGAGTGGTTTTATTTCAGATGCGAAAGTTGCAATGTCCAGACCATCGTAGAGTTTCATCAGTTGCTTGTATTTGGATTGCTCCAAACTTTTCGAGAACACGTACAGGTACCTGTTCTTCCAATCTAACCAATTCGGTGCGTGGAGAAAATTGTCCACGAGCAGTGTCGTTTTCCCACACCCCGAAGGACCTACGATTAGACAGCGGATGCTGTCGGGAAGCAACTCGCTGTTCTTTTTTTTCGTTTGACTTTCCGAATCCGGTAGACGTTTCACAACGTTCCACGTACTCACAAGATCACTTCGTTCGCGTCGATCCAACTCTTTTCCGGAAGTCCCAGCCATTTGACAAACAGTTTGTCACCTTTCCTACGCAATACTTTCTCGATGAGGTACGTGTCGGGGTGTTTTGTTTTAGAGAGTTCCTCTTCGTAAAATCTTCCTTTCAAAATCTCGCCGCTACTATCTTTTATTATATACGTGTGTCGGTTTCCGGGTAAAACTCGAACCACCGTAAAAAGTTCCGTGCTCCAATTTTTTGTGAATCCCTTCTCGAAGGTGCGTTTGAATTTGTTGATTCTCACCTGGTCTCCAATTTTGAATTTTGATTTCTTGGTAGTAGTGGGAGTGTACTTTGGACAGTAAACTGTAGAAATTAAACGCTGCTCGTCAGATTTCGTAACGTCAGCTGTCTTCATGCCTATCGTTCTGTGTACCGTATCATTATAGGTGTCGATGAGTTCCGGAAGGATGTCGACCCATTTGTAATTTCCCCGAAGCGTGAATCGTTTCCACATGTGTGTTTTCAAGGTTCGATTAAATCTTTCCACGATGCTGGCTTTGATGTGGCTGAAGGTCGAATAATGTCGAATGTCATGTTTTTCAATAAACTTTTGGAATACGGCGTTGTAGAATTCCTTCCCGTTGTCCGTGTGCAGAAACCGAGGTCGTCTGCCGCTTTCGCGAAAAATTAATTTGAATGCTTCCGTGACGCATGTTCCAGTTTTCGCCTTCAAAGGTAGAGCCCATGCGAATTTCGAAAATGTGTCTATGACGGTGAGGAGGTACTTGTTGCCCTTGTTCAATGTATGTACGTTTTTTAACTTGCCGCTGCTCATCTCCACGAGGTCACTTTCCCAGAGGTCATCGATGCCCTTGGTTACCACAGCTAAACGTTCGTAGTTGCGGCGTGCAGGTTTATGCAATTCTTCGACGATGGCTTGCCTAGAATTTTTTTTAGAGATTACGTTTGAAGAGAAGCACGAGCGTGATGGGATTCAAAGAGGGTGGCACCTCGCTCGTGTTTTGAATGATCAGCTTATCGCCGGCACTCACGTCGAAAACGGTAAGATCTTCGTCTTCTTGTATTTCATATATGTTGCGCGTTTCGTTCCAACGTGCCAGAGGAATGTTTCCTGCTTTCTGGACACCACGATTCGATATCAAGGTCATGGTAGGGACGCTAGCTTTTCTGCCGTGAGACCAGTACGAAAATTCGTTTATCTGAATCGTGCCATCGAGGAGAAACTTGTAATACCGATGATAAGGATGTAACATGTACAGTTTGTTACCTTCGACGAACGTGGAGATTCTCTGTTGATTGGGTACGCTGTTGATTTCGATGGCTTGCAAGGTGAACAATTTGGCGATTTTAGTGTCGACGCTGAGCAGATTAATGTGAACGTGTCCAAGTTTATTTTCAGTGGGCAACAAATGATCGACTATGGTATCCGTTACAGCAGAAAATGACGGTTTGATTTTCACTTCCACGTTCAACTGCTTGTAGTTTTCGTTGAGTTCTTGCAACTTGGCACCGAAAGAGGCCAGCGTCGATTCTTGCGTGGATTCCAGCACTCCAACTTGATCTCTGATGTTGACGACAATGTTCTGAAGGTTCTCAACTTGATTCAATTTCGAAGTTTTCTCGGTAAGATCGTTCACGATGCTTCGCATCTCTGTAAACTGAGTGTGTGAAGATCCGCGACGGTCTGCGAAGTGGACAACGTCGACACCAGCGAAGTAATTTCATCTCGAATCTGATCCACTTTTGCCGTTTCCGTTCCTAGTCTTTTCAGCATTCGAGATATGTTCCATTTCAAAGGGTGTAATTCTTTGGAGGTGGGGAGATTGGCCACCGTACTTTCGAGATCGCTCAATGAACTTTTGATGTCGCTCGAATCGGATAATGCCGTCATCGCCGTTTTCAATTTTCCCAAATCTTCCTTCGAAGTCACGCTCGTCCGTAACGATTGCAAGTCACCCTGTATGTTGTCCAGTACGTGATGAAAATGAGCGAGGTTCGATTCCACGTTCAAATTTTCTAAATATTCGATCTTCTGCTGAACCGTGCTTAACGTGTCCTGAATGCTCGTCAACGCGCTCGCTTGAGCGTGAATATTTTTAATTTCTTCGTTGATCAACTCCAGAGACCCCTGAAGCGTAGCGATGGTGGTTTGAACGTGTTCGAAGTGTTGATAAGCCTCCAATTGAATTTTTATGTTCGCGACGCTTTTACCGATGACCTGCAGTTCGTCTGACGATGGTAGGTTCGTCATTGTATCTTCCAAAGTCTGTAACTTGGATTTAATTTCTTCCAACGTGCTGGTGAATTCTTCTTGTAATTTGGAAACGACGACATGCAAGCGTTCTACATCGATATCGTTCACGACGGTTTGAAGTTCAGAGAAATTCTTTTCGATTGCGGAAGTTCGTTCTTCGATTTCGAGTTTCAATTTTTCCAAATCTTCATTTTTCGATTGAAATTGCTGTAATTTGGCCAAATCATTTTGAAGCGAATCCACGCTCAACTGTATATTTTGAACGTTGTAGTAAGAAGGTACGTCAACATAATTTTTTATGAGTGTTTTCAGTTCGGAATCGATTTTCAGAATGGGGTTTAGACATTGCGTTTGGAGCGTAGCGATCTCCGACTCTAAACTTTTAAGGTCTCCAGCAAAGCGATCAAATCGCTCCTCAACTTTTTAATTCGAACATCCAACATGAGAATCTCTTCTGCGTGGTCTACACGCTTGGTGTTGCCGAAAATGTCGTTAGGCATTTTTGTTAACGGTTATTTATAATAGGATAGACGATTCGTAATTCTACGAAGAGAGGAATGAGTTTGTCGTAATCTCCGAGGAGTTCCACGTATAAACAATCTCCTGCTGAAACATCGTACGACATGTTAGAAAGCACCTTGTCGTGCTTCATTCGAAAAATGTTCTTGCCGGTAGAAATTTTGATTTTTCGCCCTTCGTTCTCCGGATTCACAGTGATCCGAAGTTTCCCGTCGATCGGAATTTCGTAAAAATGTAAATTGTTATTGAAGACGTAAAACATCTTGCCGATTTCATCATCCAATTTCGTCCAAATGCTGTTGAGATGAACGATCAGTAGACCGTTGAGTTTGGATAACACGGAAGGTAAGAGGTTATTGGAATTTGGTGGTGCAGTTTCCATGATGGTCTGCTTTCTGTATCCGAACAAGTTCATAGGCATGCTGGTTATTTATTTTTTGTACGTGCAAGATTTTTTGTCATTTTCAAATTTTTGGTTTGATGTTAGGTATACTTTTTTCAAATTTTTGGTTTGATATTAGGTTTATTTTTTTTGTCATTTTCAATTTTTTTTTAGTTTGATGTTAGGTTCACTTTTTTTATGGAAATTTGTAACATTTTTTTCCATCTCTGAAACGGTTGTGTCCCCATAGGAGTGTGTGGATTCCACATTGGAGAACGCACCTCTTGTCGTCGTTGGGATCCAGGGCAATCTTCCTCACCTCGTTGGTGGTCAGCACATGGTCGACGCTCTGGATGCGCTGTTCTGCTCTTAGAACCGACGACCTGGTCTTGAGGCAATCGACGAAGTCCTCGAATGTAAGATGCTCCCGAACCACCTGTCTGCCGACACCCTTGGCCTTCTTGGTAACGCTGCCCTCGGCTTTGATGGCATAGGCCTTTGCGCGAAGATCTGCAAACTCAAGAATCACGTCTCCGTCCTTCTCATCTTTGAGTTTGCCAGGCACCTTCTTGTTGCGGGCCAGGATGCTGTACTGGTTCGGCTGGGGATAGCCCGAGGTGTCGAAGAGGTTAACCAAAGATGGTACTGTGGCTATATCCCTGTATGCATCGGCTGAACGGACGTGGTACACCAAGCTGTCCGTGTCCGTGTAGAGAAGCGAGATGTTGTGGCCGTAGTGTGGACGTAATATGTCGTAGTACGTCTCGAACATGTGTAGCTTGCTCAGATCCAGAACCGTGGCTCCAACGTAGATGGGCTTGGTGAGCCTCACCTCGCCTTGCTTCATGTGAATCAGAGCCAGCTGCTCGTTGTAGATTGTTCGAGACTTGAACAATGGACTCGCGACAAGCTGACGACATCGCTTTTTCCTATTCACCAATTTTATGTCCACACGATTCCGTACGTTCTCCATGGTCTTGCCAAACACCGCATTATTCATGAGCTTGAAGAAATCCTTATCAAGCTCGGACGAGGCTGCGTTGCGGTGTTTAGTGTTGACTTCAATATGTGGACGCAACCATGGAGAATGTTTGAACTTGAGGATGCGGTGAACTGTGTGGACCGTGACCCCTCGCTGCATCAACCACCGGAGATTCTGGTAGTGCAGGACGTAATTCTTCTTGGGTTCGAAATCCATGACGAGCTTCATCTGGTTGGAATCGGGTGGACACTTGAACTCAGGTGCAGGGGGAAGATCGCAAAATACATGATGTAGCTTCTCGGAGAATTGCAGATCAATCTCGGCGAAGAACCCATGTTCCGAATCGTCGAAGCTTTCGATGTCGAAGTTGGAAGGATCAGTAAACTCGAAGCTTCCGTAGGGAAGTCGCTGCATCATGGAGTGCCCGTACAAGTTATTCACGTCCGTGTGCATGATGTAGCTCGACGGTTGGGAGGAGTCGTAGCCAGTAGCCATGTGATGGTTGTTGGCGCGCGCGTGCCGTTGCGACACCTGGACCATGCCACCCCGGATAGCGCGTTCCACAAACAGCACCATGTGATAATCAGAAAGAAGCTCCAGCTCGATTTTCGTCACCAAAAACATGGCTGACCACGCCAGTCCGGGGAGACTATAGAAATATGCGGGGTCCAGCTGGTAGATCTTCATTGCGGTCGCACGGAACGTCTGGAACACGTCGGCGAGGAGCGTCACATCAAGTTTGAGGTAGGCGTCGTGGTAGTCCCCGAGAGTTCGACAACCCAGCTCGTGCCACATGTACTGGGCATGGTGATATTCATCATCGGTGATGTTCGAGCCTCGTAGCTGACTGTAGAACTTCGCCTGGGGAGGTAGCGACTCTTCTTCGAACTTGGCAGGGTCTGTGACGTATTCGTAGGGGTAGACCCCCTTACGCCTGAAGAGCCCGGCGTCCAAGTTCGGAAAGTTTGCAGAGGTGATGAGTATTTGCTCGTCGCTAAGCTTCTCCGCGAGAGCATCGAGGCTTGCTGGGAGGAACCTCAGGGAGTCGAGGAAGCGAAGCTCGACTGTAGAGCGTGATCCCCGGATTGACACTCGTTTGCTCACACTGATGTAACGCTCCTCGTTCTGGGCGAGAACGTTGATTCTATCGTTGTCGTAGCCAAGATGCTTGATCAGGTGGTGAAAGTCGTACCCCGAGCCGTTGTGGAAGAAGATCGGAATAAATCGCGGGTCCCGGGCCATGAGGTTGCATCCGTTGCACCAAGGACCAACGTACCTACCGTTAAAGTGATCATGGTGTTGGACTTTACGGTTGTTGGCGGTGTACTCCTTGACGCAGACAGGGCAAGCGATGGCCTCGTCGTGTCTACGTTGATCGTCGGGGGACAGTGGGAGCATAGACTTGGGGGCCAACAGTACCTTCCCTATCTCGATGGCCTCGACAACCATCCTCTGGAGGAAGTGTTTGGCTGCGTCGGGACCACGGTACACGTAGGGCTCGGGGGCGATGTGTTGGTCTCGTCGCACCAAAACATATGCGAAACTGGATGCCTCGTGGAGTTGGTAAGGGGTAGTGGAGGAAACTTCAGGATCGGGATCGCAAGTGGACAGGTTTTTGAGGAAGGCCTCGAAATCCGCGATGATGATAGCGGGGTGCTCTACCATGGCACCGTGCATGTGGAAACGCTCCACGGTGCCAGGTTTGGGCAAGAATGCCACAGCCGGCTCGTTGTTACTGCAGTACATCTTGTGGCTAGCAAGCTTCTTGGCAGCGATGTTGGAGCCTCGAACATGTTGATAATTGTGTTGATCCCGTCCGTCGAACATTGACAAGCACCTGCGACACACCTCGACGTGGTGACTATCACTGCTCCGTTGGCTCGAAACAAGTCTAGAGAGGGAACGGATAAGGGTGTTTATGGTGATGGGTTTCGTCCTTGATGAGCAGAAAGTGAATTTCCTGCGCACCATCGTCGTCTACATCGCTCACCCGGATAGGGTACACCACATTTTTGTCAGTGAGGCCATAAACGTTGATGGCCAACCGAGGGTTGTGTGTACGAGCCTCAAACTTTCGAATGTCCAGGACCTCCACCGGGTAGTCGATCCCAGCCATCGCATCTTCCAGCTCTGGCTCGTAGGGTAGGTAGTGGTTAACTCGGCGTGGATGGTTTTTCCAGTGGACAGGGTGCAACGCTACCAGCACACACCATACGGAGCACTTGGCGTCACTGTTCTGAATGTTCAGGACGGCCTTCTTTGCCGCAATGGTAGGTGGTAAGGGGACGTAGCTGGAGCCGGAGAGAGGCACAAACTTGCAAAGTCTGACGCACAATTCGTGAGGCTCACCACACAGCGAACCCCCCCGAGCCCTTAGCTTGATATTCCTCCTGCTTTGCCACCAGCTCATCTGCAAACTTGTTGTAGATGACCTCGAGGTTGCCACTCGCAATTATTATTATTAACACACACACATGCAAGAGATATAACAAGAAACAAAACTTACCCACAAAAGGCTGCTAACAATTTAACACACACAAAACGGTTGTATAATCGCGTACAGTTGCAAAAACGTTACTCTTCTGTACAGAAACTTTCACATTACTGTGTTTGATCTGACCTACATCGACACCACAGAACGAAAGTCATCTCTCCCCCACCCGTCGTCACATCCGATTGCGATGACAATATAAGCAAAACTAGGTCGTGTCAGTATTGCCAACTCACTAGGCCTCTGAGTTTAGGGCGACCCGAATTGTGCGAGCGGTGGGTGCAGCCGAACACCGTCGCCGCCCAGCATCAACTCGAACTGGACGGCATCGAAGTGGTGCGTTACCTTTTCGGTAACCTCTCCTCGTACACGCTGAAGTACGTTTCGTTGTATTTCAACCTGGGAGAGAAGATGATGCCCGAGGGCGAAACCGTGCAGACGCTCTACGAGAAAAACAAGATAGATGAGCTGCTGCAATACAACGTCCAGGATTCGATGCTTGTGCGGGACGTGTGTTTCTGAAAAACGGACTTGTGCAAACGATCGTCTCCACGTGCTGCCAGAGCGTGTTGCGTGCGGACCAGGTTCGAGGGCACCAACTCAACTTGCATCTCTCGCATTATTATTTCAACGAAGCGTTGCATAACAGGCGATGTTTGTGTTTCCCACGGCAGCATCTCGAATACCACCACAAGTTGGTCGGGGGATACGTGCACCGTAACCCTCACATGAACGTGGCGCTCAACAACAGGACCGAGAACGAAATTATTTTGGTGCTGGACCTCACGTCCCTCTATCCGAGCGTCATGGTCGCAGCAGGACTCTCCCCCTTCAACGTGAACTTTGGGAGTGGCGCGAATTCCACACCGGAACGTCCGTTCCACCAGGCACGGAAGTGGATGTTTATCGCGGCAGTACGAATCCCCAACCGGCCTCACGGAAGCGGATCTCCACCTGTATTTGTTCGCCCGACACGCTCAACGCCATGTGCATCCGCAATATCATGACCTTGCGCAAAAAAATCAAGGAAGTCAAGAATTGCAAGAAGACCTTGCCGCCGGGCAAACTGCTCGAAATGGACGCGAAACAGAACACGGCGAAGTTGATGATGAACAGCATGTACGGTCAGATGTACGAGCTGAAAGACATCCCCGAAGAGATTCGCGCTCACGTGAACCAACCTTACTTTCGAAGGCCGTACGGGAAAACGTTGGGGGTTCATTTGTTTCGAAGAACACCCCGTTTGTGCGTCTCTCGTCACTTTTCTGTCGCGAAGTTTGAGAAAAAAAAAACACGTGAAACTCTACAGAGGTGTGGTTATCTATAACCGCAGCCGTTAGAGAACCTTTTTGGGTTGGGCACCACGCACTCCTGGCGGGGTTATAGGGGCCAGGAATCCTAAAAAAAAATATTATTTGTTTTGTTTGCTTGCGTCACAATACACGCGCGCACGCGTGTGTGTGTGTGGCACATCGTTCCCGAGAGGTTTACAAAAGGTCACGATATATAAACATGGTGTCCCAGACTTGGAAAATTACGATAAGGTGCATTCATCCTTCAAGGATGAGAGAGTGCATTTACTCATCACGCTGTGTCAGTGCAATAAATGAGGCGCGGAACGTGGAGAGAAAGTGAGTTTTTGAGGTTTTGGTGCTGTTTTCTACGCTGTGAAACATCGTCAGCGCAATAAATGAGGCACGGAACGTGGAGAGAAGGTGAGTTTTTGAGGTTTTGGTGAACCCCAATTAATGGCTGTCAACCGGGCTGATTACACTACTTACAAACATTCATATACGTAAATATCCATGTAAAACAACAATTTAAAATATGCAAAAGTATATGGGCATTAATATTTGCGTTCATCAAAAATTTGACCTCCATTGCTCAGAAGATTTTGGTTTGATTTGACTTGGCGTTCAAGTCCACTTTATGCACATATAGGCCAATCGGGAATGGACCTACGGTTTAAAGTGGGATCCGAACTACTATGTGCCTCCACCTGGTATCGAACCCTGGACGCTTTGATTACAAGGCGACGACGCTACTACTGCGCCATTGCTCAGAAGAGTGGAAAAAATATGGAGAGAAGGTTGGAGTGGTATCTTTTGCATATTGCTACATTTGAAATAAGCCATGCTAAGTAATTCAATAGCATGAAAATGCATCTAATAGATATAATTAGGCTTGAGTAGCACAAATTTGGTGTTATGTTGAAGAGCCTCTTTGCTGTGACGGCGTCAGCCTGAATGAAGTGAGGGGCTAACAAATGCCGGTTAAAAGGTATTTACGTAATACTTTACTATGGTATAATTTTACCAGTGACATATTTTACAGTAAGATCAGAAGAAAGTCACTGCATTTTGTTTCGTCATATAGAAAAGTACACACTTTTATACACGAATCTTTTATGACAAATAAAATTCAATAATTAAAAAAGTTTTCTCTTCCTAAGCCATTATTGAGTGGAAAAATATCACAGACTTACTATTCAGATGAGCAGTGCAGAATATACCATAACAACTAAAATTATCAACTCGTTGGATACACATATATATACTACATTGAACAATTTTTCTAGGTAAAGAATTTGATTACTTTTTACTAAAATGAGGAAATGAACCACAGGAAAAAAAAACGATCAGATTCGTTTGCTCTTATGAGCAGCTACAAAAGTGTTTAAATTCAAACACTTTGCAAGCTTTTTCTCAAAGGACAGACCGGACAGGTTGAGGAGGGCTTGACCTCCTCTTACCAATTCAATTTCGAACGTAAAACTAAATGCTTATAAAGTTTGTAAGAGGCAATTTTGAACCAGTAAGGACGTGCTGGAGAGTCTACATTTTTAGTTTCTTTCTGCTTCATAGTGTAGCTTTGTAAGATTGTAGCCTTTTGTGCTTCAGAGAAGCGGTGATAACTTTACAAAGTAGGCTTCAAATAAACAATACCACCCTTGAATAGAGAATGTGTATATTGATACTATTTTCTTTACCATGATGATATATCAGTTTCCTTGTTCAACGACTGGAATTCAGATCTTAGGTTTAAATAAGGGGAGGATGCAAAAAATACCGTTCACTTAGGAGGTGCCATTTTCAAGGAACAAACATATTTTCTCTACAAATTCACCTCCACTACGAGACAAATACATTGCAGAGAAGTAAATAATATAGACGCAACTCTTGCACTGGACGCTATGATTAGTGAAATTGTTAAGCCATTATTCAAAACTGATACTGCATAAAAATGAATACGCCGAACTGAAGTGGAAACGGGAAGTTTTATTTCTGACTTGTCTGAAGCCACAGAACAAGATGAACAAAAAAATAATGAGTCGCTTCACAGAATATAGAACATATATGAAAAAATTACGTGAACGTATTTGAGTATGAAAATCTTTTGAAAAAAAACATTTTAACACTTCCCCTTACTCAAATATTCATACATACATATGACCTCCCATCATTATTTTAAACCTAACTGTGATACATAATTGCCATGTACAATTTTATATAGACATTTCGTTAATGAATTTGCAACCATATCATTTGTCGGTTGATTAACCAAATGAAACTCTCCTTGTTGAACAGCATCCGTAATATAATGATGCACATCAATGTGTTTTGTACACCTATGGTGCTGAGAATTACCAACAATTTTATGAGCACCTAAATTATAATTAAAAATTGAAATTGGCACTTAATATCAATTATCTCTGATGACAAATTTTGTGCCTCTTTGACGGAATCATCGAAAGTATGATACTCTGCTTCGGTACTTAAGTAAGCAACGGTTCGTTATTTTCTTGATTCCCAATTTAAAACAAAATTTCCAAATTTTACAACTAAACCACTGTATGATTCACGATCTACCAAATCATTAGCCCAGTCAGCATCCGTGTAGACTTTTACTTCCTTTCTACTTTTTTTAACCTTAAGTTCAAATATCTCAAAACTAGTTTTGCTGCAACCGAATGAATTGACTGAGTTTGCTACAAGCAAAAGCAATATCTGGTCGCGTACAAACTGCTAGATTCATGAGACTACGTACCAATTGCTGATAAGGAAACTTGCTTTAACATTTCGCAGCTTTTTCTAACTTTATTCATACCAAATTTGCAAGCAAGCTGTTCAGTATTCCTTTTTGAGATAGAGTTAGAGTATTCAGCTTCTTATTCCTGTCAACCTCCATTCCTAGACAATGTCTTACTGGTTCCAATATTTTAACATCAAAATTTTACTTCAGTACATTGATCAACATTCCTTTTCATATTCCTCTTCACTAAATACAAAAATATCATCAACATATAATGCTACAATCATCTTTTTACCCTTTATACATTTTTTATACACACAAGGTTCACATTTTGATTGATTGTACTTCATTTTGATTAATACGTTATGCATTTTCTTATTCCAAGATAGGTTTGCTTGCTTTAGACCATACAAACTCTTTTTGGGCGGTCATACTTTATATTCAACATGCTAACCTTGCGGTTTTTCCATATAAATTGTCTCATTTAATTCACCATTCAGGAACAGTACTTATATGATCTATGTCCATATTGTATTCCACACCAATAGCAAACAGAAGTCTGAGAGTAGACTATCTTACAACAGGAGCAAATGTCTCTTCATTATCAATACCGTATCACTTCGTAAAGCCCCGTGCTACTAATGTAGCTTTCTATCTATCTAAGTCTCCATTTTCATCTGTTTTTACTTTTTATACCCATTTACAATTAACTACACTCTGGGACTTTGGAAGATCTACTAATTCCTAAACTTCATTCTTTATTCTTCATTCATCCCTCGTTTTCTTCTATTTGGAATTTTCTTGCATTTCGTGGCATCTTCAAAGCTTACAGGTTCTTTAAAACTTATAAAAGATGTGTCGGACAAATCATAATCCCCCATCCAAATTGGTAATTGTTTTTTCCTGACAAGTCTACCATTTCTTGTGCTACATTTTGAGATAAATTACTATCTATATTCGAACATTCGGCATTTTCTGAATCTCTAACCTCTGGGGTTACACTATCTCTGCAATTTACTTGTAATAATTTACTGACATTACTATCAATACATAAAGTACCACTAGATTTTTCATTTTAAATCTCTGTACCATCTACAACATTTTGACTGCTTTTAACTTGTGATCCATTAAATGGCATTTGGAAAGTCAGATGTAAAATTACATCGAAAGACATGCCAGTGTTGATATCTGTCCTATCAACACATGATCCTGCAACATTCTCCAGGAATATAACATTTCTTGCTTTAATAACCTTACGAGGATCTGAAGCATCAGCTAATCTATAACCTTTCGTAAAGTCACAATATCCCACCATAATGTATGGTTTCGACATGCTATCCACGTTCTTTCTTTGATTGTCTGGTGACAAAAAATATGCTGTACAACCAAATACACGAAGATGACTTTGATTAACTTTACGCCTTGTCCACATTTCTTCTGGAGTAGTTGCTTCAATACAGTCCCATAAACCACAATCGATCAGAGTTAATTTCGTTAAGAACTTCCACGTGGCGTAATTCTTAACACCTTCCAGTTTCTCGATGTTCGGCTGTCCACCACTATTTATCACGATTGGAGTAGACATTGTTCCTACAGTGTATGTAGCATCGAGTTTGTTTGAATTTTCTTGTCACCGTAATTTCAGTACAACAAAAATTACACAGCACAAATTTCGATTCAAAGCACTACAAGCACTACATGCACTACATGCATGCATTATATGTGATTTTATGCATCACAAAATTACGATAATTGTTTCCAATGAAACAAGTCCAAAGTACATTGCAACACAGTTCTGGAACACCTGGGCAGGGCCATAACCTGCTAAATTGTTAAGCTACAATATTATCCAACCTGATATTGCATACAAATGAATACGCCGAACTGAACTGGAAACGGGAAGTTTTATTTCTGACTTCTCTGAAGCCACAGAACAAGATGAACAAAAGAAATAAGTCGCTTCACAGAATATAGAACACATAAAATATTTACGTGAACATATTTTGAGAATAATTTAAAACAAATCATTTTAACAGAAAATAACTGCTGAACAATATATTTTTTATTCAGAATATATTAGCCCTATGCATCAATACGTAATGCAATAGAATCAGCAGCTAAATAAAGTATAGGATACCATAAACCAAGAAAAAGTAAGCCATGGTTTGATAATGAATGTCATAATCTAATAGAAATGAGAAATCAGGCTAGACTTAGGTGGTTAAATAACTCTGATGATACAAATCTAAGCAATTATAATAGAATAAGGCGAGAAGGTAACCGCACGTTTAGAAGTAAAAAAAGAGATTTCTTGAAAAGCAAAATTAACGAAATTGAAACAAACAGCAAAAACAAAAATATCAGAGATTTATATAAAGGTGTAAGTGAATTTAGAAAGGGGTGGCAACCTAAAGTAAACTTGATAAAAGATAAAGACGGTGATTTTCTAGCTGACCCAAGCGATATTCTAAATAGATGGAAGAACTACTTTAGTGACCTATTAAATGTTCATGTAGGAGATAAATCAGAAGTAAATGAAGTACACACAGCAGAACCTTTAGTTCCAGAACCTAACTTCACTGAAGTTAAAGATGCTATTAAAAGGCTAAAGAATAACAAAGCACCTGGCATTGATTTAATACCAGCTGAGTTAATTAAATATGGTGGGAATTCGTTAATATGTCAAATTCATAAATTAATTTGTTTAATATGCAATAAAGAAGAAATCCCTCAACAGTTGAAAAATCCATAATTGTTCCTGTGTTTAAAAAATGTGATAAAATGAACTGCAATAATTACCGTGGAATTTCTCTACTCTCAACAACATATAAAATATTATCTAACATTCTTTTAACAAGACTAACCCCATATGCTATTGAAATTATAGGTGATTATAAATGTGGATCTAAATGTAACAGATCAACTACAGATCAAATTTTTCACATCAGACAGACACTTGAAAAAGTGGAAATATAATCAAAATGTCCATCAGCTAATCATCGATTTCAAAAAAGCATATGATTCGGTCAAAAGAGATAAATTATATAATACTAGGCAGATCGGAAAGTAACGCACAATATTTTTTTTCTCCCCAGATATTGCAGCTGGAATGCTGAAATTGTACGACGAGAGAGTTTGAAGTTTGCACCACAGAGGGCATTTTTTTCCCCTCTGCAGCTCTAGCGAGAGCAGCCTGAACTACGAAACAAACATGGCGCGCATGTTACTGTCGTCCACGTGTGAAGAGCAGCAAAGTGTGGTTCGATTTTTGTGAGCCGAAGACCATACACCGAGTGAAATTCACAGGGACATGCGTGGGGACGACTATCTGGACCGTAGCAATGTCTCCAGGTGGTGTGCATTCTTTCAAGAGGGCCGTGTGAACCTTAGTGATTCGCCACGCTCCGGGCGGCCGGTTACAGCTTCAACTCCGCAGAATATCCGCGCCATTGAGGCAACAATTGTGAACGACCGGCGTGTGCACCTGCGAACCTTGTCGCATACGTTCAACATTTCCTATGGTGCGGTGTACCACATTGTTCATGACACGTTGAAATTCCGTAAAGTTAGTGCTCGCTGGGTGCCTAAGATCCTTACAGACCACCACAAGGGCCAGCGAATGATGACAAACATGGATCACTTAACGCGTTACCCCGCAGAAGGGCATGACTTTCTGAAAGGAATCGTCACTGGTGATGAGTCGTGGGCGTACCACTACACGCCCGAAACCAAGCAGGCCTCTATGGAGTGGAAACATGCTGGTTCCCCAGTACGAAAAAGATTCAAAGTGACTCAATCTGCTAGGAAAGTGCTTGTGACAGTGTTCTGGGACATGTTTTGTGTGTTATTATTGGACTTTGCTGAACACGGGACCACTGTGAATGCTGCAGTCTACATTAAAACTTTGGTTAAGTTGCGTCGTGCCCTTCGTGACAAACGCCGCAACATTCATGCTGATGGTGTCAAACTTCTTCGTGAAAATGCCCGTCCCCATGTTGCTGCTCCTGTTTGTGAGAAACTCACCGAATTTGGGTGGGAGGTGCTCCAGCATCCACCATTCAGTCCGGGCCTGGCACCATCGGACTTTCCTCTGTTTGGTCCCAAGATGGAATTCCTGGCCGTCCAACACTTTGCGACAGATGCGGAAGTGAAATCAGCAGTCCGCAGATGGCTAAACTCCAACCAAACGGACTTCTACGAACAGGGCATATTGAAACTGGTACCACGATGGGAGAAATGTGTTGAGAAACTTGGTGACTATGTAGAAAAGTAGAGAAAAGTAGTTCATTTGTGATTTGTTTGGTTTTTGTTACATATTAAACATTTTGCGAAAAAAATTATTATGCGTTACTTTCCGATCTGCCCACGTATATTAGTCCAGTTTGGAATACCCAAGAAGCTTGTTACTATGATAAAAGTATGCACCAGTGAAACAGAAAGTAAAATTGTGCGGGTATTAATGTGTCTGACAAATTTACAATTCATGATGGGTAAAAACATGGAGATGTATTATCTCCATTGCTCTTTACTTTTGCCTTAGAATATGCTGTTAGGAAGGTAAAAGAAACTAAAGAAGGACTAAAATTAAATGGTGTGACTCAGTTGTTAGCATATGCAGATGATGTAGACTTATTAGGGGATGATATAAATACAATTAAGAATAATGCTAAAATATTTTTGAAAACTATAAACTATATAGGTTTGGAAGATAGCAAAGATAAAACTAAATATATGCTTACAGGCCGAAACCAAGTGTTAGGTAATAATCAAAATCTAATCATTGATAACAACTCGTTTGAACCAGTTTCCAAATTCAAATACTTAGGAGAAATATTAACAAATGAGAATTATATTAAAGAGGAAATAAAAATTAGGCTTCATTCAGGAAATGCATGTTACTTTTCTCTTCATAAACTTTTGTCTTCTCTTTTAATATCTAAGAAACTAAAAGTTAAAATATACAAAACATTAATTTTGCCTGTATAATTATATGGGTGTGAAATTTGGTCCCTTACATTGAAAGAGGAACATAAATTGAGAGTATTTGAAAATAAGATCCTTAGGAAAATATTTGGACCTAAAAATGATGATGAGACAGGTGAGTGGAGAAGGTTACATAATTAAAAACTACATAATTTGTATGCATGTCCAGATATTATTAGAATAATTAAATCAAGAAGACTTAGGTGGGCAGGCCATGTGGCACGAATGGGAGAGGAAAGAGGAGTTTACAGGATTCTTGTTGGGAAACCTGATGGTAAGAGACCTGTAGGAAGGCCAAGACGAAGATGGAGGGACAACGTTGAGATGGACCTAAGGGAAATCGGTAGGGATGGAAAAGAGTATATAGAACTTGCTCAAGATAGGGAAAGATGGAAGGCCTGTGTTGCTGCAGCTATGAACCTTCGGATTTATGAAGGCTAGAGAGTTAGTTTGTTAGTACCCAATCAACCAATTTCACAGAAACAGGTTCGTTGTATTAGTACTTCACATTATAGAACACACAAGCAGTATTGTTTGCTTCATCAATGAGGTTTTCCGACCCTGGGCACAGAGGCGTCTCCTGAACGCATGCGGTGTATGCTGCGCATGCATCAATTGTGGTAAAAAGGACAGCTTGCTCTGCGACGACATTAAGGACCATTTCTACATTCTAATTTCTTCATATAGGAGGAGTATTTATTTTACACGAGAGCGCTCAACTAAGCTTATATTACATTTCTTGGATCTGAAGTGAAAGAAAGTTATAATTATTTTATAACAATTAACGCATTCGTCACTTTAGAGCCAAGAAGTGTAATATAAGAATAGTTGAACGCTATCGTGTAAAACAAATACTTCTCCTATATGAAGACATTAGACGCTCATGAATGTCGTCACAGAGCAAGCTGTCCTTTTTCCCACAATTGACGCACGCGCAGCATGCACCGCATGCGTTCAGGAGACCCCTCTGCCTGGGCACAATGTTGATGACGAGCGTGTGAGGACGAATTGACGAATTCGAATGCAACCTTTATCACATCACTGGGGTCAGTAAAATTTTACATACATCCCGGCTTCGATGTTCTTTTTCTCTCCAAGCACATGCAGTTCTATTGATAATACAATACTTCTTGAGCCATCTTCCCAGAGTACTAAGACGTCTATCTTCTTCCTAAGGTGCCTGACCGTAAAATCATCGGGTGCAAGTTGAAAACTTTGAGAATTTTTCGACTGTCGGACATTGCCTAATAGAGCTTCCAAACAGCTTATTTAACATACAACTTCCACCCTTCTTCGGAAAACTGTGCCGCTTTGTCGAATATCCGACTTATGAACAGTCGAATATATTTCTGTATTAGGAAACATCTGACTTTCCTTCAACAAAAGATGTCAATGTTCATTTTACCTCTTTCTTTCATATTCCTTTGTCACACTGTGCTGCTTTTCTTAGATGTTGACTTCGCCGATTTGTAAACAGTGACATATATATTTCTGCATCACTTTCTCATTTTGTGTGTACTTTCTCCTCTCTTTTAAATTTTGCTACTGTAATCAAAACGAGATACGCCAACTTGTAATGGAGTTTACGATTTTCTTTGTCTGAAATAACGATACACCGCTATATGGTGCCACATTATTTAACAATTTGAGGAACGTCAAATTAAGAAATATTCATAACTTCCTTGTTAGTTTCATTTCAGCAACGGCCCTTCGTTAGGTGATGCAAGGTACCAATACGACCCCAAATTTGTCAATAACTTATTTTCGAAAAAAATATTGAGATACGTCGTTATGTCATCCGACCGACGATATATATTGATGCCTTGAGTCTTTCCACAATCCGCGAGATATACACAAATATAACACTCACTAATATTTTAACAATTCGCATTGCACACCCATTGCAATTTATAGCGCATAACTCATTAAGGCAAGACTATCATCGATTGTGAGGATGTCTGGTGTAATGTATTCATTCTTGAAATAATACAGTACATATTTTCCTATCGGACACATACAATGCATCATCCAATATTTCAATATTTTGTTTTCATGTCTTTCAAATCTATTATTATTTCATCCTTCCAAGGGTTCGTCAATCTTCCAAAGGCTAATATTCCGAGAGGTTTCCACTTATAGATTTATTTCACTAATATTTCAACAGTCCTTCTATTTGTGTTACCAAAGAAAGATTATTATTTGCGATTTAATTAAATGGTTTATGTGTCCACTAGGCATATTTTACTGAGTTATTCGTTAGGTCGTATCCTCGAAGTACAACGAGGTTGTTTCAGAGGTACATATATCATTTATAAAAGTTATTCCTTTACATAGCAGCCTTTGAGGTGCACAAGATTCACAGGCATATTTGATTGCGGTTTTTGGTTATATAGAACTTCATTTTTCTAACTTAAAAATAAATTTGCTTTTGAATTGAGATATTTTAGAAAAGAATGCTTTTTTGACAAAAACAACACTATCCTTATTTTCTTCTTCATTTGTGTTGTGTCCTTTTACTATTAATCTACGATATTTAAATAATTTCAAATTCATATTTCAATAAAACTGGTTTTCAAATATATCTTTATGTTATAAGTGTCTAAAATATTTGGTTTTTCCTTGTTAATATGAGACCAATTTACAAAGTTTGATTTTTATTTTGTTCAGTAGTTTTTTAATGCCAATTTTATTTTTTGTGAATATTAGATACATTATTTTAATGTAGTCGATATAGTTCCTCTTAGTTCCGCTTGTAGACTGCATCAACATATTAAAGAAAGTTGCAAATAAATTAACTCCTTCTTTGACTATAGATTCTGAACTAAATTTTTCACAAAAATCACTCTTTACTTTAAATAATCTCATTCAGTTAGGTAGTACTTCATATACTAATTTTAGGAATCAATTAGTATTTTCCTAATCACTCAATAAATGGTATTTGTTAAAATCTATAAACAAAGTGTACAGTACAATAGTAGATAGTAAATATGCCTTCTACCGAAACCCTGATTTCTTGACCACACGACCGCCAAAACCTCAAAAACTCACTTCCTCTCCACGTTCCGCGCCTCATTTATTGCGCTAACGATGTTTCACGGCGCAGAAAAGCAGTGATGAGTGAAATTCACCCTCTCATCCTCTCATCCTTCAAGGATGAGTGCACCTTATCGTAATTTTCCAAGTCCGGGACCAATGTTTATATATATCGTGACCTTTGTAAACCTCTCGGGAACGATGTGCCACACGCGCGCGCGTGCCTCTTATTATTTCCGTATTGTGACGCAAACAAACAAATAATAATTGTTGTTTTTTAGGATTCCTTAGGTTGTATGCTTCGTTCTGGCCCAGTCCTTTGACCTACTTTTTATTTTACGACGTTTTACGGACTAAACTAACCTACAATGAGAGAAAAGTGGACAGAAGCAGCTCTGACATAATTTTTTTTTAGATATTTTTTACCTCCTGCAAATTTTGCTCTTATGCTAACTCGTCCTTTGACCTACACTTTTGAAATAACTTAAGACATTTTCCTATAAGGCTGCTGTCTCCTCTTACTGTAAGGTTCCTCAGTGTAATCTACCACGACCTTGCTCTCAGCGTAATCTGCCACGATGTTTTTTTTTTTTTTTAAACTCATGTGTGATCTTCTACAATGTGTGCCCTCCCCCTGCTACGACCTAAACGGGACACCTCTCTCCTACGATGTTTTTGGACCCCCTCTCCTCCTGCTACGATGTTTTTCTCCTCATGATGCAAAAAAAAAATGATATTGTAGCGACTGTGCCGCGTGAAGGGCACATGTTCAGTGAACAAATAGGAGAGTGGGGGAGAGTACAAGCAAGCGCCCCCTCAAGTTTTTTTTTTTGTTTTTTTTAAGAACATGACGACCTATGTTTATTTTGGTATGGGTGGACAGAGGACACCGAGACTCGACCGACGCACTAAACCCGACCTCTCTACGACTATTCGTTCAAAAGTTACGAGTGATCAAAAGTTTGGGAGGGGGTGGGCTAACTTCTTACCCCTTGACCCCAGGACCACCAAAACTTGGTATACGTATTCTACACCTCCAAAATCGACAGGGGGCATCTAACGATGCCGTATGGGGGTGTTTTTCGATATATTTTTTCGATACACGAAGCAAATGTGTTTTTCGGGGAGAGATGAAAATTTGAATCTGTTGCGTCGCAAGGGTGTCTACCCCTACGAGTACGTCAACGATTTCGACAAATTTGACGAGACGGAACTTCCACCCCGGGAGGCATTTTATTCTCATCTCACGGAGGACGTCTGTTCCGAAGAGGACTACGAACACGCTCGTAGTGTGTGGACGGCCTTCAATTGCCAAACTTTTCGTGATTATCACGATCTCTATCTGAAATTAGACGTGACTCTTTTCATGGACATTTTCGAATCGTTTCGCAAGAGATGCATCTCGATCTACAAATTGGATCCTGCGTATTTCTTCACGACGCCGGGATTGACTTGGGAATCGATGATGAAATACACCAACGTGGAACTGGGTCTCATCGCAGAGAAAGAACAGTATGCCTTCATGGAGAGTGCGATACGCGGTGGCATCGTCCAATGTCCTCGACGCCATGCTCAGGCAAATAATCCTCATACGCCTGGTTACGATGCATGGAAGCCCAACACCTACATCGTCTACTGGGATGTCAACAACCTGTATGGCCACTCCATGTCCCAGTGTCTTCCCATCAGCGACTACGCGTGGATGACCGAAGAGGAACTCTCCTGCGAGGATTTTCTCAACTGGAGCGAAGATAACGAATGGGGTTGTTTCTTGGAAGTGGATCTCGATTATCCCGAAACGCTTCACGAGAAACATCACGGATTGGCCCTGGCCCCCACCAAAGAGAAGCCACCTGGAGGATCATCGGAGCCAAAACTCATACTAAGCATGGAGAACAAGAGGAATTACGTTCTGCACTACCGACTCCTCCAATTTTACGTGAGTCACGGCTTGCAGTTGAAGAAAGTACATAGAGGATTGAAGTTCCGACAGAGCAGGTGGCTGGAACCCTACATAGCCGAGAACACGCAACGCAGAGCGCAATCGACATCGCCTGCAGACAAGGATCTGTACAAACTGTTCAATAACGCCATCTACGGCAAGACGATGGAGAACGTTCGCAATTACATCGACGCAACGTTGGTCACGGACGAAAAGAAATTTGAGAAAACTTCACCATTTTCGACGAGAATCTGGTATTCGTCGAGAAGAACAAGAAGCAAGTGATACTCAACAAGCCGATTGCCATAGGTGCCACCGTCCTTGAACTCTCTAAATTGCACATGTACCAATCGTACTACGATCAGTTTCAACCTTTTTATGGAGATAACATCCAAATATGTTACATTGACACGGATAGCTTCGTTTTTCTAATCCAAAACACACCAAGCCTCGAACATGATCTGACTAAGATGAAGCATCTTTTTGATTTTAGCAACTTACCATCAGGCCATCACTTGCATTCGACAGAAAATAAAATGACCATACGAAAGTTCAAAGATGAAGCAGCTGGTAATTACATCAGCGAATTTGCGGGGCTTCGTGCCAAAATGTACTGCGTCAAGATTGCAGAAGAAAAAGAGATCAAGAAAGCGAAAGGGGTAGGAAAAATAAGTACCAGCAAATTTAGCATGAAAGACTACAAAGAATACCTGTTTTATGGTAAAAGAAAACTCAGCACAGATCATCGCATTGCGAATAAATTACACGAACTGTATACGACGCGCGTAACCAAGGTCGCATTGGATGGCAGAGACAACAAGTTACGTGTTCTCGATTGTCAAATCCACACGAGAGAGTGGGGCCACTGCAATGGAAGCGATAAATGTGACGTGTGTTAACTGTAACCCCATAGCCATGAAGTCCGCTGTGTCTTTTGCCATTCTTCAAAAACAGAGGGAGGAAAAGAGGGGCCCTCGGTCGATGAAAAGTTGCAAGTTGTTATTATGTCGTTAAGCCCGCTCTAAACGAGGCTCATTAAATTCAACTCTTACTTTTTTCTTCTTCATCGTGATTTAATGACATAATTACATGTTCGAGCCTTTTGAATTGCATCGCCGCAGAGGAAAATCTTCTCTTGAAATTTAAATAACTAACAAGGACAATGAATCTTTTTGGTTTCCGGAAACAGACCATCATGGACACTGCACAACCAAATTCCAATAACCTCTTACCTTCCGTGTTATCTAAACTCAATGGTCTACTAATTGTACACCTCAACAGTATTTGGACGAAACTGAATGACGATGTGGGCAAGATGTTTTACGTCTTCAATAACAATTTACATTTTTACGAAATTCCGATCGGTGGGAAACTTCAAATCACCGTGAATCCGGAGAACGCAGGCGAAATCAAAATTTCTAACGGCAAGAACATTTTTCGAATGAAGCACGACAAGGTACTTTCTAACATGGCGTACGATGTGTCTGCAGGAGATTATCTTTACGTGGAACTCCTCGGAGATTACGACAAACTCGTTCCTCTCTTCGTAGAATTACGAATCGTCTATCCTATAAAAAATAACCGTTAACCAAAAATGCCTAACGACATTTTCGGCAACACCAAGCGTGTGGACCACGCAGAAGAGATTCTCATGTTGGATATTCGTGTTAAGAAGTTGAGGAGCGATTTGATTGCTTTGCAGGAGACCTTAAACAAAAGTTTAGAGTCGGAAATCGCTACGCTCCAAACGCAATGTCTCGATCCCATTCTGAAAATCGATTCCGAACTGAAAACACTCATAAAAAATTATGTCGACGTACCTTCTTACGACAACGTTCAAAATATACAGTTGAGCGTGGATTCGCTTCAAAATGATTTGGCCAAGTTACAGCAATTTCAATCCAAAAATGAAGATTTGGAAAAATTGAAACTCGAAATCGAAGAACGAACTTCCGCAATCGAAAAGAATTTCTCTGAACTTCAAACCGTCGTGAATGATATAGATGTAGAACGTTTGCATGTCGTCGTCTCCAAATTACAAGAAGAATTCACCGGCACGTTGGAAGAAATTAAATCCAAGTTACAGACTTTGGAAGATACAATGACGAACCTACCATCGTCAGACGAACTGCAGGTCATCGGTAAAAGCGTCGCGAACATAAAAATTCAATTGGAGGCTTATCAAGATTTCGAACACATTCAAACCACCATCGCTACGCTTCAGGCGTCTCTGGAGTTGATCAACGAAGAAATTAAAAATATTCACGCTGAAGCAAGTGCGTTGACGAGCATACAAGACACGTTAAGCACGGTTCAGCAGAAGATCGAATATTTAGAAAATTTGAACGTCGAATCCAATCTTGCTCATTTTCATCACGTACTGGACAACATACAGGGTGACTTGGAATCGTTACGGACGAGCGTACCTTCGAGCGAAGATTTGGAAAAATTGAAAACGGCGGTGACGGCATTATCCGATTCGAGCGACGTCAAAAGTTCGTTGAGCGATCTCGAGAGTAGGGTGGCCAATCTCCCCACCTCCAAAGAATTACACGCTTTGAAAAGGAACATATCACGTATGCTGAAACGACTGGAAACGGAAACGGCGAACGTGGAACAAATTCGAGACGAACTTGCTTCGCTGGTGTCGACGTTGCCCACTTCGCAGAGCGTCGCCGACCTTCACGCCCAGTTTACCGAGATGCGAAGCATCGTGAACGATCTTACCGAGAAAAGTTCGAAATTGAATCAAGTTGAGAACCTTCAGAACATTGTCGTCAACATCAGAGATCAAGTTGGAGTGCTGGAATCCACGCAGGAATCGACGCTGGCCTCTTTCGGTGCCAAGTTGCAAGAACTCAACGAAAGCTACAAGCATTTGAACGTGGAAGTGAAAATCAAACCGTCGTTTTCTGCCGTAACGGATACCATAGTCGAACATTTGCTGCCCATCGAAAATAAACTCGGACACGTTCACAGTAATCTGCTCGGCGTCGACACTAAATTCGCCAAATTGTTCACCTTGCAAGCCATCGAAATCAACAGCGTACCCAATCAGCAGAGAATCTCCACGTTCGTCGAAGGTAACAAACTGTACATGTTGCATCCTTATCATCCGTACTACAAGTTTCTCTTCGATGGCACGATTCAGATAAACGAATTTTCGTACTGGTCTCACGGCAGAAAAGCTAGCGTTCCCACCATGACCTTAATATCGAATCGTGGTGTCCAGAAAGCAGGAAACATTCCTCTGGCACGTTGGAACGAAACGCGCAACATATATGAAATACACGAAGACGAAGATCTTACCGTTTTCGACGTGAGTGCCGGCGATAAGCTGATCGTTCAAAACACGAGCGAGGTGCCACCCTCTTTAAATCCCATCACGCTGGTGCTTCTCTTCAAACGTAATCTCTAAAAAAAATGTCTAGGCAAGCCATCGTCGAAGAATTGCATAAACCTGCACGCCGCAACTACGAACGTTTGGCGGTGGTAACCAAGGGCATCGACGACCTCTGGGAAAGCGACCTCGTCGAGATGAGTAGCGGCAAGTTAAGAAACGTACATAAGTAGTGGTAGTGGGCCGGTTGACCAACATCAAGTGAGGATAAAAAAAACCCTCAAAAACTCACTTTCTCTCCATGTTCCGCGCCTCATTTATTGCGCTGACGATGTTTTGCAGCGAAGAAAACAGCACCAAAACATCAAAAACTCACTTTACTCATTTGAGGATTACCAAAACCTCAAAAACTCATTTTTATTAATTGAGGTTCCCCAAAACCTCAAAACCTCATTTTCTCTCCACGTTTCGCGCATTTATTTGTTGCGCTGACACAGCGTGATGAGTAAATAATATACTCTCTTATTCTTGAAGGATGAATGCATTTTATTGTAATTTTCCAAGTCTGGGACAAATGTTTATATATCGTGACCTTTGTAAACCTACTTCTCTCTCGGGAACACGATGTGCCGCACACCCACATATGCGCGCCTGCCTGTATTGTGACGCAAGCAAACAAACAAAATGCTTTTACACAAAAACCTCAAAAAAACTCATTTTTATTAATTGAGGTTCACCAAAACCTCAAAACCTCACTTTCTCTCCACGTTTCGCGCCTTCATTTGTTGCGTTGACACAGCGTGATGAGTAAATAATGTACTCTCTTATTATTGAAGGATAAATGCACCTTATCGTAATTTTTCAAGTCCGGGACACCATGTTTATATATCGTGACCTTTGTAAACCTACCTCTCTCTCGGGAACGATGTGTCGCACACACGCGTGCTTTTTATTATTTCTGTATTGTGGCGCAAGCACATCTAGAAAAACTACAATTTTGTTCCCTCTCATCTCTGCGTGTACTATCAACGTTGACACAATGACACAAATTCAACAATACGTAGGCCACGATCTTCAGTGATATAACTTAACCTATTATTTTTTTATTTGCGCACCGATATTGGACTCCGCGTTTGTTTTAATATTTCAGTCGAGAACATGAAGACAATACCTGTGGAAATAGTTCTAGTGTTTGCTACTAGATGTCGCCACCGGCGATGTGGACGCAGTGTTGCCACACTATAAGGACCTTCCCAAGGGGGGCAAAATTTCCTTTTTTGGAATATTTGGTGTAGGTAGGCAGGTTGTACAAAAATATTTCGCATTCGAGGATTATGTTGTATGCCTGAAAACTCGCTCACCTGTTCTACGAAAAGAGTACCGAATCCAGAGCATCAACCATAAATTGACAACCAACATTGTCAGGAAGATTGCTTTGGATGCGGACGATGATAAGAGGTGCATCCTGAAGTGTGGAATTCACACACTGCCGTGGGGGCACTATCGCTTAGCAGAAAGCAAAACCTGCAACATATGCCCATTTTCAACAGAAGATTTATAAAAACAAAACAAAACAAAAAAAAATTATTTTGTTAGTTATTACAAAAAAAACAACGAAAGAAAAACAAAAAAAAACACTTTGACTGTTATTACAAAAAAAAAACTTTGACCATATTCTTAAATAACCAGCATGCCTATGAATTTGTTCGGTTTCAAAAAACAGACCCTCATGGAAACTGCACCACCAAATTCCTATAACCTCTTACCTTCCGTGTTATCTAAACTCAACGGTCTGTTGATTATTCACCTCAACAGCATTTGGACGAAATTGGATGATGAAATCGGCAAGATGTTTTACGTCTTCAACAACAATTTACATTTTTACGAAATTCCGATCGACGGGAAACTTCAAATCACCGTGAATCCGGAAAACGTAGGCGAAATCAAATTATCTACCGGCAAGAATATTTTTCGAATCAAGCACGACAAGATGCTTTTTAACATTACGTACGATGTTTCCGCAGGAGATTACCTGTACGTGGAACTTCTAGGAGATTACGACAAACTCGTTCCTCTCTTCGTAGAATTACGAATCGTCTATCCTATTATAAATAACCGTTAACCAAAAATGCCTAACGACATTTTCGGCAACACCAAGCGTGTAGACCACGCAGAAGAGATTCTCATGTTGTATGTCCGAATTAAAAAGTTGAGGAGCGATTTGATCGCTTTGCAGGAGACCTTAAACAAAAGTTTAGAGTCGGAAATCGCTACGCTTCAAACGCAATGTCTCGATCCCATTCTGAAAATCGATTCCGAACTGAAAACGCTCATAAAAAATTATGTTGACGTACCTTCTTACGACAACGTTCAAAATATACAGTTGAGCGTGGATTCGCTTCAAAATGATTTGGCCAAATTACAGCAATTTCAATTGAAAAATGAAGATTTGGAAAAATTGAAACTTGAAATTGAAGAACGAACTTCCGCAATAGAAAAGAATTTCTCTGAACTTCAAACCGTCGTGAACGATATTGATGCGGAACGCTTGCACGTTGTTGTTTCGAAATTACAAGAAGAATTCACCGGCACGTTGGAAGAAATTAAATCCAAGTTGCAGACTTTGGAAGATACAATGACAAACCTACCATCGTCGGACGAACTGCAGGTCATCGGCAAGAGCGTCGCGAACATAAAAATTCAATTGGAGGCTTATCAAGATTTCGAACACATTCAAACCACCATCGCTACGCTTCAGGCATCTCTGGAATTGATCAACGAAGAAATTAAAAATATTCACGCTGAAGCGAGCGCGTTGACGAGCATTCAAGATTCGTTAAGCACTGTTCAGCAGAAGATCGAATATTTGGAAAATTTAAACGTCGAATCCAATCTTGCTCATTTTCATCACGTCCTCGACAACATACAGGGTGACTTGGAATCGTTACGGACGAGCGTACCTTCGAGCGAAGATTTGGAAAAATTGAAAACGGCGGTGACGGCACTATCCGATTCGAGCGACGTCAAAAGTTCGTTGAGCTATCTCGAGAGTAGGGTGGCCAATCTCCCCACCTCCAAAGAATTACACGCTTTGAAAAGGAACATATCTCGAATGCTGAAACGACTGGAAACGGAAACCGTGAACGTGGAACAGATTCGAGACGAAATCAGTTCGCTGGTGTCGACGTTGCCCACTTCGCAGAGCGTCGCCGACCTTCACAAGCAGTTTACAGAGATGCGAAGCATCGTGAACGATCTTACCGAGAAAAGCTCGAAATTAAATCAAGTCGAGAACCTTCAGAGTATTGTCGTCAACATCAGAGATCAAGTTGGAGTGCTGGAATCCACGCAGGAATCGACACTGGCCTCTTTCGGTGCCAAGTTGCAAGAACTCAACGAAAACTACAAGCAGTTGAACGTGGAAGTGAAAATCAAACCGTCGTTTTCTACAGTAACGGATACCATAGTCGAATATTTGTTGCCCGTACAAAATACACTGGGACAGCTTCACAGCAACCTCGTTAGCGTCGATACTAAATTCGCCAAACTGCATTCTCTGCAAGCCATCGAAATCAACAGCGTACCCAATCAACAGAGAATCTCCACGTTCGTCGAAGGTAACAAACTGTGCATGTTGCATCCTTATCATCCGTACTACAAGTTTCTCCTCGATGGTACGATTCAGATAAATGAATTTTCGTACTGGTCTCACGGCAGAAAAGCTAGCGTTCCCACCATGACCTTGATATCGAATCGTGGTGTCCAGAAAGCAGGAAACATTCCTCTGGCACGTTGGAACGAAACGCGCAACATATATGAAATACACGTAGACGAAGATCTTACCGTTTTCGACGTGAGTGCCGGCGATAAGCTGATCATTCAAAACACGAGCGAGGTGCCACCTTCTTTGAATCCCATCACGCTCGTACTTCTCTTCAAACGTAATCTCTAAAAAATGTCTAGGCAAGCCATCGTCGAAGAATTGCATAAACCTGCACGCCGCAACTACGAACGTTTGGCGGTGGTAACCAAGGGCATCGATGACCTCTGGCAAAGTGACCTCGTGGAGATAAGTAGCGGCAATTTGAAAAACGTACATAAATTGAACAAGGGCAACAAGTACCTTCTTACCGTCATAGACACATTTTCGAAATTCGCATGGGCTCTGCCGTTGAAAGCCAAAACGGGAACATGCGTCACGGAAGCATTCAAATTAATTTTTCGCGAAAGCAACAGACGACAAAAGTTTATTAAAAAACATGACATTCGACATTATTCGACCTTCAGCCACATCAAAGCCAGCATCGTGGAAAGATTTAATCGAACCTTGAAAACACACATGTGGAAACGATTCACGCTTCGGGGAAATTACAAATGGGTCGACATCCTGCCGGAACTCGTCGACACCTATAATGATACGGTACACAGAACGATAGGCATGAAGACAGCTGACGTTTCGAAATCTGACGAGCAGCGTTTAATTTCTACAGTTTACTGTCCAAAGTACACTCCCACGACTACCAAGAAATCAAAATTCAAAATTGGAGACCAGGTGAGAATCAGCAAATTCAAACGCGCCTTCGAGAAGGGATTCACAAAAAATTGGAGCACGGAACTTTTTACGGTGATTCGAGTTTTACCCGGAAACCGACACACGTATATAATAAAAGATAGTAGCGGCGAGATTTTGAAAGGAAGATTTTACGAAGAGGAACTCTCTAAAACGAAACATCCTGACACGTACCTCATCGAGAAAATATTGCGTAGAAAAGGCGACAAACTGTTTGTCAAATGGCTGGGACTTGCGGAAAAGAGTTGGATCGACGCGAACGAAGTGATCTTGTGAGTACGTGGAACGTGGTGAAGCGTCTACCGGATTCGGAAAGTCAAACGAAAAAAAAGAACGGCGGGTTGCTTCCCGACAGCATCCGCTGTCTAATCGTAGGTCATTCGGGATGTGGGAAAACGACACTGCTCGTGGACAATTTTCTCCTCGCACCGAATTGGTTAGATTGGAAGAACAGGCACCTGTACGTGTTCTCGAAAACTTTGGAGCAATCCAAATACCAGCAACTGATGAAACTGTACGATGGTCTGGACATTGCAACGTTTGCTTCGGAAATAAAACCACTCGACGATTGCCGTGAAAATTCAGTCGTTGTGTTCGACGACGTCATCCTGGAAAATCAAAATGAAATTCGCAACTTTTTCACGCAAGGTCGTCACAAAGGAATGGATTGCTTTTACCTAGCTCAAACGTTTTCCAAAATTCCAAAACAGTTACTACGCGACAACGCTAATTTCATATGTTTGTTTCGTCAAGATCACACCTACCTCAAGCACGCGTACGATGACTACGTAAGCGGAGACATGAACTACAATCAATTTTCGGAACGCTGTTCTTCTTGCTGGAACAGTGACGATTTCGGATTCGCGACGATCGACATGACGAGGAAACCCAACGACGGAAAATACAGAAACAAAATCAACGACTTTCTAAACGTTGCAACGTTGTGACAAACGACGTGTATAAATAAACGTTATGACGAAACGAAAAATCGAAGACGAAAATCTTAAGCTTCGCGATTACCTCGCGAAACGCTTCAAAGGTTGGAAATCCGAGAATCGCGGATTCTACGAAGAGAAGAAACGTCAGGATCAACCTGTGATCGATGCCATCAGCGGTCTAGGTAAAGAAATTAAAAGTGTCACGGAACAAAATAAAAATTTGATCAACGAACTCGTGCCACTTGCAGCTAAAAATTACACTGTGCCCACGCCCATTTCGAGCATTCCTTCGACGCCGTTCGAACTGAAGGACGTACCACGACGTCGAGCCATAAGCAGCACGTCTTCGGATAAAATCGAGTTGGGACCTTTGGCACGAGACTACCTGAGCACGGGGAAATTCGACAAGGATGAAGTGTTCGGATTGTATCCGAGCATGGAAACCAACGAGGGTGTGGTGTGGAAGATTGGGAAATCGAAGGTGACCTTCGAAGGCAACGACATTAAAGTCAATTTAGGCGATAAGGATAGCTGGAACAGGTATCCGGGTACGGTGGGACTGTGGGAACTCGTTGCCAAAAAGCAGCCGAAAGATTACACCGACGAAGATTACCAAAGTTACAAGGAAATTTTGATCATGACGGATGCCTTGTATCAAAACAACGATGCTACGCAGAATCGCGTCAAATCCAGCAGCGGTGAGAAGTACAGGAATCTCATCAAGCCGATATGGAACCAGGTCAAAACAGGCAGCGGCGTCAAACTCTACAACACCCTGCCCAAAGAATTCGTGTGGGTGGACGACGTGCGCAAGCTCATAGACAGGTTGTTGGTTATTGCAGGAGAGGAGAATGCAGGCAATCGTAATTTCTACAACGAGAAGGTTGGCATCGTGGACATGATCAGCACGAAACTTTCCAACTTCATCGTGAACGACGACAAGGGCATAGGTTACCTCATCAAAATCATCAACACGCTGCCTCCGAGATTCTGGAACGTGGCCGAAGGAAAGGGACTCGTGAACGACATCATCAACAAGTTACCTTTCGAGATGCATTTACCTGGCTACCAGTACTGCGGACCGGGTACCAAACTCGAGAAAAGATTGGAGAGAGGAGACAAGGGTGTGAATCCGTTGGACGCCGCATGCAAAGATCACGACATTGCCTACAACACCACGCAGACGGATCTGGATGCACGTCACGAAGCAGACAAGAAATTGGAGCACATAGCTTTCGAAAGATTCGTCAGCAGAGACGCTTCGCTGGGAGAAAGAGTTGCAGCACTGGGTACCACCATCGCCATGAACACGAAACAAAAATTTGGGTGGGGTGTGTAAATAAATAACATACAGTAAAAAAAAAAAAATCATGACTCGTATAACTAATTTGCCGCACGAACTGCTATGTAAAATTTTTAAACA
The DNA here is from genome assembly GCF_977018435.1 of Lepisma saccharinum. NCBI lineage: Eukaryota > Metazoa > Arthropoda > Insecta > Zygentoma > Lepismatidae > Lepisma > Lepisma saccharinum. The sequence goes on along the minus strand of NC_139250.1, from coordinate 63,123,029 downwards.
GGCAGTAAACAGAGATGTTAATAAATTTTTAATCATAGCGAGATCAACGCCGGAATTTCGCATCCCTTGTGAAATGGTTGTCAAGGACCGTCTTCGTGAGATCAGTGGCATGAGGTGCGGTGATCTCGACACTCTTTTTTCGGCCGCAGGGGAAAAATTAAACAATAGGTTAGATGAACTGCACGAGGCGAGGCAGGGAAGAAGACGATACACGGATGATTGGCATAAGTCGAAGCAGGAGACGGAAGAAATCATCACGCACATCATCGCGTTTTCCGAAGCACGAACTTTCTTCCTCTGTTAAAAAAAATAATAATATATATACGTGTCAAAACTTGATATATAAATAGCACACATCGTGAAAAAAAATAATCTTCGGTATATATAAATAACACACATTGTGAAAAAAAATTAAATTTCTCTAACACACACTGAAATTTCTCTTCGATATGACGACTGAAAAAATGAGTGATCTCCAAGCATTAAAACAAATGCTAAATTTGTCAGTCGAATATGTAAAAATTCAGGAATTGGAAGTCGACAAACCTTACACAATAACTTCCGGTTCAATCGTTTCTACCCAGTATGGTCCCAAGGTGCGTCTGTTGCTCAACGCACAATACAGTCTATTTTTACCAGATCGATATGCTAACATGTTATCCGACCAGAAGCTATCTATCTTAATCGAGAACAAAACTCGAATCGTGTACAAGGGGACAAAGGAACTTCTTGGTAAGAAAACGAAGCACGTAATAGAATTTGTGTAACGGCTGTGCGGAGTATATATAAAATAACACCCCTTGAAAAAAAATTACACGAAACAAAAAAATCTCGGAACATACATATATATAAATAACATACCTTGAAAAAAAAATTACACAAAAGAAAACAATCTCGGAACATTTATATATATAAATAACATACCTTAAAAAAAAAATTACACAAGAGGAAACAAAAAAAAATCTCAGAACATTTATATATATAAATAACATACCGTGAAAAAAAAATATATAGAGAGCATCAACATGAAGCCCAAGGGTGTCGTGTACCAGATACCATACTCCTATCTAAAAAATCTAGGTGCCCTCGATGGGTTACTCACCAATAAACAACGCGAGAAGAAACGTTCTTGCTTGACGAAAGGACACGGAATGAAATTGCTTCTCAGCACTCCACAATTGAGACGCTTGCAGCGTTCGCGGAAACAGCAAAAGATCGGAGGTTTCATATTCAGCATCCCGGCCATCCTGGCAGCATTGGGGGCCGTTGGAAGTTTGGCTGGCGGAAGCGCCGCCATCGCGAAAACCGTCATCGACTCGAAGAAGAACAAGGCGGAATTGGAAGAACAGAAACGTCATAATCTGGCCATGGAAAAGAAAGGGAAGGGTGTGATGAAAAAGTTTAAAAAAAAGAAACAGCAGCACTCACCAACCGAGACATTGAATCTCTGATCGAACCGTTACGAATCAAAAACTTCAGAGGAGTTTTCATGTCCGACTCGTTACCTTCAACCGTTAAAAGAAGAGAATGCGGCGTAGTCAACTTGGACAGTCAAGAAAATCCAGGCACGCTTTGGATATATTACCACAACGCAAATAATAAAGCATTCGTTTTCGATTCTTTCGGAGGTGTTCCACCTACAAATTTAGTCCATTATCTGAAAACGAACAAAACTTCTATATACTACAACGACGAACGCATTCAAAATTTCAGAGACGAGAACTGCGGTCATCTCTGTCTCTCCATGCTCGCGTTTCTCTCTAAAATAAATAAGCCTACGATCGAAGATTTCCAGAAAGCATTGTGGAACCTGAAACACGATGGGCGTGTTCCATCTCACGAGCGAATCTTCGATCTTGAAACTCACGCTGCACGACGACATCGTCTATCCTAAATCCGTGGCTCTGCGTGCATTCTACAGCATGTACCTCATACCTAACGTCACGCAGCACAACAACAAAATTAGCGTCGGAAGCGAACACATCGTCGTCACGCCAGGCCAATACAATCTTTCCACTTTGCAAGCTCAATTACCCAAAGGCACGTACCTTTCTCAAAATTCGGTCACGCACAGAGTGGAAATCGTATCGGCGACGGAGACCGTAGACCTGGGCACCATAGGAGAACTTCTAGGTTTCAAGAACAACACCAAACTCGAAGCTGGCATCAAGCACACGGCAGTCAATATTCCTAAATTCTTGGCCATCGAGACTCTAAACGTTCACTGCAACGTGGCGGAAGGCATGATCACGAAATCCTCGGACGGATTACTAGGAAGTCACAAGCAGACGGGAATCATAGCCACTTTCAAACCCAGTTCTGAGTTCATGGAACTGATCATCTACACACCCTCTTCGCCGATCTATTTTCCAGTATGTCGCAACCGCATAGACGACATAGAGTTGGTGGTGACGAACGAGAAAGGAGAGGTGGTGGATTTCGCAGGTGCAACGACCACTGCCATCGTGGAGATCAACGTATAATAAATAACACACATAGTGAAAATGGAGCAAATCGAAAGTTACGAATTGCAATCTTTCCCTCCCAACCGTCGCACGTTCGCCAATCTCAATGAAGCGAACCGGGAGATCGAATACGACGTTGACGTAGGTGACGGGTTCGTTCATCCTCACAGAGCGGACCTCTACCTTCAATTCGACGTGGTGAAGAAAGAAAGCGAAGACGCGTTTCCGCCCAATGCTAATTTAATACTCGTGGACAACTTCGTGCCTCACCTGTTCTCGCAGGTGGAGGTGAGGAAACACGGTACCGTCATCGACAGAATAGATTATCCAGGCATTACGTCGACGGCAGTGGGAACATTGAAATTATCTAAAACGGACGCGGCATTCTACCAGGTGGGGGGTTTCGAAGCGGGAACGAAAATATCGACGAGAAATCACACGGTGCTATTTCCCATGCGTCTGCTTCCGGGATTCTTCTCGGACTACAAGGAGATCGTGTGGAAGGGAGGATTGCGCGTCACGTTTCGAAGAGCGGCTAACGACAACGACGCACTGATGCGATACACCAACTTGAACGCCGACGGCACGCCGATAGCCAACACTTTACCCGAAGCAGCCAAGTGTGTCATCCGGAGCATGGAGTTGAGAATGCCGATCGTGGAATACGAGACGAATTACGCCCTCAAGTACAAAGCGGAGATCTTGAAGAGTCCACAGGTGCCGATTCACTTTCACGGCTACCAGTGCGTGCAGAAGTTGGCGTCGGGAAGTCACATGGAATTCGACGTGACGACTCAGTTCAACAACATACAGTTCGACATGCCAGATTTCGTCGTAGTGCTCTTTCAGACCGGGCGCAATAACAATCAGGAAAAAGATTCCAGTAAATTCGACGACTGCAAGATCAAGAACGTTTATCTGAAGAATGGCAGGAACGAAGTGTTCCCGCGCGAGAATTACAACCTGGACATAACCAAAGACGATTACCTCAAACTTTACGAAGCTTACACGGCTTACAAGAGAGTAACAGAGGGAAATGTCGACATGTACTACACTCTCAGCGAATACAAAATCCGCGGGCCGATGTTCGTCATCAACACCACAAAAAGGAAGCAGGTGGTAGTCAACGATCGCACCAACATCAAGGTCGTCTGCGAGTTCCACGACGCGCTACCTGCCGATACTCTGTGCAGCGTCATCCTGATTGCAGAGAAGTCTTTTGTGTATGATGTCAAGAATGAAAGAGTGACCGAACAGTTTTAAGTACAAGAAAAAAAATCACATAATTCTCAAAAAATTATACTGACCGTAGGTTCAAATATTAGATTAACTTGCAACGCAATGTTTAGGACGTACTGCGAGGAACACCTTCTTACATTTGTGAGAATAATCTGGAACAAAAAATAATAAAAAAATTAATTTTGATGCATTTTAGAAATAAATCACACTTGAACGCACAAAGGAACTTCCCCTTTGGCCCTGCGTGTGCCCCATATTCACCCCGTAGGGCGCGGCAGGGAGTTAGTCCCGCTAAAAATCCCAAACCTCCATCTGTTTTTTTTTTTCATTTGATGATAAACACTATTGTTCTAGTATTTTGGCTATATTAAATTAGAACTTCTGTTACATAAATTGTTTGTTGTTTTTTTTTTCATACATACATACTATTTACTACATTTGAGGCATATCTTACTAGTTTCTAGACGATGGTGGCCCCACGGGAGCGTGTGAATCCCACATTTCAGAACGCACCTCTTGTCGTCGCGTGCGTCCAGGGCAACCTTTCTCACCTGGTTGGTGGTCAACACATTGTCGACGCTCTGGATGCGCTGCTCCACTCCTGGAATTGACGTTCTAGTTTGAAGGGTTTTGACGTAATCCTCGAACTTGAGGTACTCTTGGACGACCTGCCTGCCCACACCCTTAGCCTTTTTCGTGATGGATCCTTCTGCCCGAAAAGCATAGGCTTTGGGGCGAAGACCGGCAAACTCGAGAATTACATCACCGTCCATCTCGTCTTTGAGTTTGCCAGGCTCCTTCTTGTTGCGAGCCGGGATTTTGTATCGGTTCGACTGGGAATAGCCTGACGTATCAAAGAGGTTCACAAAAGCTGGTATTGTGGCTATATCCTTATATGCATCGTTTGTGCGAACGTGGTACATCAAACTATCTGTGTCCGTGTAGAGTAGGCTGATATTGTCGTTATAGTGCTGGCGTAGTATCCCATAATATATTTGAAACATGTGCAGCTTGCTCAGGTCTAATACTGAGGCACCAACATAAATTGGCTTGTCGAGCATCACCTCGTTCTTCCTCATATGCACCAGAGCAAGCTGCTCATTATAAATGGTCCTCGATTTGAATAACGGGTTTGCTACGAGCCTGCGACATTGTGCTTTGTTTGATATTAGCCTCACATCTACACGATTTCGCACATTCTCCATAGTTTTCCCGAACACCGCATTGTTCATTAACTTGAAGAAATCGCGATCGAAATCAGAAGTGGCGGCTGTGCGATGTTCGGTGTTGAGCTCGATGTATGGCCTCAACCATTGAGAATGCTCGAACATCAAAACTCGATGTACTGTGCGGACGGTAACCCCTTGCTTCATCAACCACCGGAGGTTTTGGTAGTGCAGGACATAACGCTCTTTGGGCTCGAAGTCCATGACGAGCTTTGCTTGGTTCGAGCCAGGCGGGCATTTGAATTCCGGGACTGGTGGAAGATCGCAGAACAAATCCTGCAGCTTCTCGGAGAACTCAAGGTCCACCTCGGCAAAAAATCCGCATTCCACATCGGCGAAACCTTCAACGTCAAATTTGGAGGGATCAGCCCACTCGAAGCCTCTAAAGGGGAGTGGCTGCATCATGGAGTGTCCGTAGAGGTTATTGACGTCCGTGTACATGATGTAGCTGGACGGTTGTGAGGGGTCGTAACCGGTGGCCATGTGGTGATTGTTGGCGTGCAAGTGTCGCTGCGACACCTGGACCATTCCACCCCGCACGGCACGTTCTACAAACAGCATCATGTCCCCGTCCGAAAGAAGCTCAAGCCTGACTTTCGTAACAAGAAGCATGGCCGACCATGCCAGTCCGGGAAGACTGTAGAAGTATGCAGGGTCCAGCTTGTAGATGGTCTTCGCAGTTGCACGAAACGCCTGGATCACATCGGCGAGGAGCGTCACATCAAGTCTGAGGTAGGCGTCGTGGTAGTCCCCGAGAGTTCGACAACCCACCTCGCGCCACATGGACTGGGCATGGTGATATTCTTCGTCGGTAATGTTCGAGCCTCGTAGCTGACTGTAGAACTTCGCCTGGGGAGGTAGCGACGTCTCCGCGAACTTGGCAGGGTCTGTGACGTATTCGTAGGGGTAGACCCCCTTACGCCTGAAGAGACCGGCGTCCAAGTTCGGAAAGTTTGCAGAGGTGATGAGTATTTGCTCGCCGCTAAGCTTCCCCGCGAGAGCATCGAGGCTTGCCGGGAGGAACCTCAGGGAGTTGAGGAAGCGAAGCTCGACGGTAGAGCGTGATCCCGGGATCGACACTTGTTTGCTCACACTGATGTAACGCTCCTCGTTCTGGGCGAGAACGTTGATTCCCTCGTTGTCGTACCCAAGATGCTTGATCAGGTGGTGAAAGTCGTACCCCGAGCCGTTGTGGAAGAAGATCGGGATAAATCGCGGGTCCCAGGCCAAGAGGTTGCATCCGTTGCACCAAGGACCTACGTAATCTCCAGAGAAGTGATCGTGGTGTTGGACTTTACGGTTGTTGGCGGTGTACTCCTCGACGCAGACAGGGCAAGCGATGGCCTCGTCGTGTCTACGTTGATCGTCGGGAGACAGTGGGAGCATAGACTTGGGGGCCAACAGTACCTTCCCTATCTCGATGGCCTCGACAACCATCCTCTCGAGGAAGTGTTTGGCTGCGTTGGGACCACGGTACACGTAGGGCTCGGGGGCGATGTGCTGGTCTCGTCGCACCACAACGTAGGCGTAACTCGAGGCCTCGTGGAGTTGGTAAGGGGTGGTGGAAGAAACTTCGGGATCGGGATAGCAAGTAGACAGGGGTTTGAGGAAGGCCTCGAAATCTGCGATGATGATAGCGGGGTGCTCTACCATGGCACCGTGCATGCGGAAATGCTCCACGGTACCAGGTTTGGGCAAGACTGCCACACCCGGCTCGTTGGCATTGCAATAAAGTTTGTGGTTAGCGAGCTTCTCGGCAGCGATGTTGGGACCTCTGATACGCTGATAATCCTGCTGTTCTCGATTATCAAAAATAGACAAGCACCTGCGACAAACTTCTTTGTGGTGTTCGTGTTTGCTTGTTTGGCTCGAAACAAGCCGAGAGAGGGAACGGATGAGGGTGTAGTGGTGATGGGTCTCGTCCTTGATGAGCAGAAGGTGAATTTCCTGCGCACCATCGTCGTCTACGTCGCTCACCCGGATAGGGTACACCACATTTTTGTCGGTGAGGCCATAAACGTTGATGGCCAACCGAGGGTTGTGTGTACGGGCCTCGAACTTGCGAATGTCCGGGACCTCCACCGGGTAGTCGATCCCAGCCATCGCATCTTCCAGCTCTGGCTCGTAGGGTAGGTAGTGGTTAACTCGGTGTGGTTGGTTTTTGCATTGGACAGGGTGTAACGCCGCAAGCACCGACCAGAGAAAGCACTTGGCGTCACTGTTCTGAATGTTCAGAACGGCCTTCTTTGCCGCAATGGTAGGTAGTAAGGGGACGTAGCTGGAGGCGGAGAGAGGCACAAACTTGCAAAGTTTGACGCACAGTTCGTGAGGCTCGCCGCAGAGCGAACCCCCCGAGCCCTTGGCTTGATGTTCCTCCTGCTTTGCCACCAGCTCCTCGGCAAACTTGTTGTAGATGACCTCGAGGTTGTCGACATCCGCCAGATGCAGCATCTTCGCCTTGGTGTTGTGGCAGAAGCTGTAAATTTCGTCAGACGGCTTCTTGTACTGGCAACGTAGCGATGCGTAGAATTTGGTGGAGTGCGTTGCAAGCGCATCGCCGATGATGGAAATAATTTGGGCTTGCACGTTCTCCAAAAAGCTACGCACGTCGCATGAGCCCTCCAAAGTGAGGACAAAGTTCTCTAACAAACGCTGGAAGGCAGACTGGTTCGCTTTCGCCATAGGCTTAACACGTTTAGCGGATGGTGGCGAGTCGGCTTCGGCTTTCCTCTTGGTCGAGCTGGTCGACGGTTGTGGAACAGGTGCTCCAACGACGACTTTGCATGATGTTATATGCCTTTTCAAATTATTAATGGTAATATGTTTACCGCACCTGGGACATGATTTTTTAGCGGTCACACGCTTACCAGGTACGCAGGTACGACAGTGCCTTTGGAAATTTTTCCTTGAAACACCAGTTTCACAAGTGGGGCAAATTTGTGCCGATTGCATCTTGTTGAAAAAAATAATATTTGTGGGGTATGTTATTTTATATATATAGTAGAGTGCCACAAAATAAATGCTGTGCAATAATAAAAAAAAAAACCTTGGAAGACTAATTCGCGATGGTGCTGGGTTTGGTGTGTGCTATTTATGTATATGCTACTTCTTGCTTCTTAATAAATCCTGTAAATAATTGGAAAAAAAAATAATTAAGCTTGTGTATAGAAAACACAAAAATATTATGTGTACATAATTCTACCAAACAAACTTTTTTTTTCTAACCCTCAGCCCTCTTGGCGTATGAAGTATAAATCATAATTTAAAAAAAAACAGAGTTATTTTAAGGTCGCCATTTTTTTAAAAATTAAACCATAAGCTTTGTTTATGTTTATAGTATTCGTCGAGCAATAGCAGATAGAACAAAAATCGTTTTCCTACAACCCATAGTTTATAAATTACAAAACATCTTAGAAATTACATCTTGAAATTTTAATCCAAAATAACTCGAAAACAGCAGACACTAGTCATCATCCCTCCAATAGGTTGTAGAGTACTTCTAATTTTGTATCGAATGCTATTAAAATTTTCGAATTAGAGTAAAAACTAAGCCGGCAAATCAAGTTTCTCAAAAAAATAAAAAAATATCTGTATTTCCGAAACTTGAGGGGATGGAATCGATTTTATTTGCTAGTCGAATAGTTCTTGTCGAATCCTATCCAACAAACCTAAAATCATCATCCTAGCTCAATTAGGAACCGAGAAAATCAATGTCTTGGAAAACGTCTTAAGATATTTGTCTTAAGAAAATTTTCTTGACAGACCGGAAGTAACATCTTGAGATACCGGAAGTCGACTTTCTTAAAGATTAAGATATTTGTCTTAAGACGTTTTCCAAGACATTGATTTTCTCGGCTCCTATGGGACCTAGAACCATGTAACTTTGGTCTATGTATATACCAGTACTCACCCGACCCTGTGGCCGAGTGGTTAGCACATCGCGCTGCGACGCCAAGGGTCCCGGGTTCGAATCCCGGTCGGGTATGGTTGATTGTGAATATCCATTTTCATCTATTTCATCACTCATCCCCATCTTCGCAAATTAACCAAGAGGCACAAAACGCGAAGTAAAATAAACTAAATCAATTATTAAGTTCCGTGTTGCAATCATGAAATTAAATTTTAATTAACTTTTTTTTTTCTATCCATCTCTCAAATCTATATAGCCTGTTCATATTTGGTACGTCGGCTATTTTGTTTACGTTGCAAAAAAATAAAATCTCAAGCCATTTTTTGCGAATGCTCGTTGTAGTCATAAGTATAATTAGATATAGTTGTCAGATTTTATTTAATTTGAGGTTTAATATCAATAAGCGTGCATAAAAACTAAATATTTTAAATAAATAAAATTCGAATAACTATGTACTTCCACTAGCCTTTGCAATGGTGCAGCGGTAGCGTCGTTGCCTTGTAATCAAGAGAACTCGGGTTCGATACCCGCACAAGTGGTTCTTGAAACTGTAGGTCCAGTCCCGATTAGCCTTACTGTGCATAAAGTAGACTTAAAACATCAAATCAATCAGTACTTCCACTAGTCTCTGCGATAGCACAGCGATAGCCTTGTAATCAAAGGTTCGATACCCGGTGGAGGCACAAGTGGTTTTTGAAACTGTAGGTCCAGTCCCGATTAGCCTTACTGTGCATAAAGTGGACTTAAAATATCAAATCAATCAGTACTTCCACTAGCCTCTGCGATGGCGCAGCGAAAAAAAAAAACGTCCTTGCCTTATAATCAAGAGATCTCGGGTTCGATACCCGGTGGAGGCACAAGTGGTTCTTGAAATTGTAGGTCCAGTCCCGATTAGCCTTACTGTGCATAAAATTGACTTGAAACATCAAATCAATCATACAGTACTTCCACTAGATATCAAAAACACGCAACTCTCCTCCATTTTTTTCTTGCCTTCCTCTAACAGTTTAACACATTTATTTTTTTTTGAAATATGCCCCGCACACATATTTCCTACCTACCAACAACGGCACACAGAAGAAAAAAAATATTCCAGCTACCAAGATGCATGCTTCAAATATATAAAAGCAAAAAGAGACATGAAACACCTTCTATATTCTCTCTCTTTTTTGCATGTTTTGTGAGTATATTTTCTTCCACAATACATAAGAGCTGGTTGGTTTTTCAGGAAGTAACCTTCCTTCCACAATCTCTTATATCTGTTTGGCTCGTTTCAAGAATCAACTCACGAAAGCAATGCCATACTTATAAATCAAAGCCAACTCATGCAAGCTAAGAAACAAAGTTACTTACTTTTGGAAAATCCTGCGGAAATGTTCTTCACTGGCGTTCAAAATAAAATAAAACTTTCTACACCAGCGCTTTAAGTTTTATACGGTTTTCTAATAAGGTCAAAAGTGAAATGTTAGCCAACGCAACGTGGACCAATAGAAATCCGAGACAATCTTCTCTAGAACATTCTTCCCCTACATTTCAGCCACGTCATTTTTGCGAGTTCGAAAATTCACAAGTTAATGCATCGCATCGCATCACTGCTACCTATGCTGTTAACTGACGTTACTGTTTTCTCAACAGTTGTCAGACCTGATGTTAACAACCTGCTGTAACCTAAGCATCATGTGTATTGAAATATAAACAAAACAAATTGTATACGTCAGTAGGGAATTCTTCCACCAGGAAGTATAACTTCCGTCGTCCCAAGGCCTACGTATTGTTGAATTTGTGTCATTGTGTCAACGTTGATAGTACACGCAGAGAGGAGAGGGAACAAAATTGTAGTTTTTCTAGATGTGCTTGCGCCACAATACAGAAATAATAAAAAGCACGCGTGTGTGCGACACATCGTTCCCGAGAGAGAGGTAGGTTTACAAAGGTCACGATATATAAACATGGTGTCCCGGACTTGAAAAATTACGATAAGGTGCATTTATCCTTCAAGAATAAGAGAGTACATTATTTACTCATCACGCTGTGTCAACGCAACAAATGAAGGCGCGAAACGTGGAGAGAAAGTGAGGTTTTGAGGTTTTGGTGAACCTCAATTAATAAAAATGAGTTTTTTGAGGTTTTTGTGTAAAAGCATTTTGTTTGTTTGCTTGCGTCACAATACAGGCAGGCGCGCATATGTGTGTGTGCGGCACATCGTGTTCCCGAGAGAGAAGTAGGTTTACAAAGGTCACGATATATAAACATTTGTCCCAGACTTGGAAAATTACAATAAAATGCATTCATCCTTCAAGAATAAGAGAGTATATTATTTACTCATCACGCTGTGTCAAATAAATGCGCGAAACGTGGAGAGAAAATGAGGTTTTGAGGTTTTGGGGAACCTCAATTAATAAAAATGAGTTTTTGAGGTTTTGGTAATCCTCAAATGAGTAAAGTGAGTTTTTGATGTTTTGGTGCTGTTTTCTTCGCTGCAAAACATCGTCAGCGCAATAAATGAGGCGCGGAACTTGGAGAGAAAGTGAGTTTTTGAGGTTTTTTTGATCCTCACTTGATGTTGGTCAACCGGCCCACTACCACTACTTACATAAATTGAACAAGGGCAACAAGTACCTCCTCACAGTCATAGACACATTTTCGAAATTCGCATGGGCTCTACCTTTGAAGGCGAAAACGGGAACGTGCGTCACGGAAGCATTCAAGACAATTTTTCGCGAAAGCGGCGGCAGACGACCTCGGTTTCTGCACACGGACAAGGGGAAGGAATTTTACAATGCCGTATTCCAAAAGTTTATTCGGAAACATGACGTTCGACATTACTCGACCTTCAGTGTCGTCAAGGCCAGCATCGTGGAAAGATTTAATCGCACTCTGAAATCGCGCATGTGGTCACGCTTCACGCTTCAGGGAAACTACAAGTGGGTCACCATTCTTCCGGAACTCGTTAACAACTATAATCACACGGTGCACGGAACGATAGGCATGAAGCCAGCTGACGTTACCAAGTCTGACGAGCAGCGTTTAATTTCTAGCGTTTACTGTCCAAAGTACACACCCACGACAAAGAAAGCTAAATACAAAATTGGAGACCAGGTGAGGATCAGTAAATTGAAGCGAACGTTCGACAGGGGTTTCACACGAAACTGTAGCACGGAACTTTTTACCGTGGTTCGAGTTCTACCCGGGAACCGTCACACGTATATAATAAAGGACAGTGGCGGTGAAATTTTATTGGGACGCTTCTACGAGGAGGAACTCTCTAAAACTAAATACCCCGACACGTACCTTATCGAAAAAGTTTTGCGTAAGAGAGGTGACAAACTTTTGGTGAAATGGCTGGGACTTCCGGACACAAGTTGGATCGATTCGAACGAAGTGATTCTATGAGTGCGTGGAATGTCGTGAAACGTCTACCTGATTCGGAGAATCAAAGGAAGAAAAGGAACGGCGAATTGCTCCCCGACAGCATACGATGTCTGATCGTAGGACCTTCGGGGTGCGGAAAGACGACACTGCTCATTGATAATTTTATCCTCTCACCCAATTGGTTAGACTGGGAAAACAGACACCTCTACGTATTTTCGAAAAGTCTCGAACAAGCGAAATACCAGCAACTTATGAAACTGTACGAGGGACTGGGCATTGCAAATTTCGCATCCGAAATCATTCCACTGGACGATTGTCTCGAGAATTCCGTTGTGGTGTTCGACGACATGATCTTGGAAAATCAAAACGAGATTCGTAATTTTTTCACTCGAGGTCGTCACAAGGGATTGGATTGTTTCTACCTGGCACAAACTTTTTCCAAGGTTCCGAAACAACTGCTACGCGATAACGCTAATTTCATATGTTTGTTTCGACAAGACCACACCAATTTAAAACACGCACACGATGATTACGTAGGGGCTGAAATGAATTACAATCTATTTTCTAAATTCTGCTCCCACTGTTGGAACAGTGACGATTTCGGATTCGTGACCATCGACATGACTAGAAAAGCAAACCATGGAAAATATAGGAATAAAATAAACGTTTATCTAGACGTCTCAAAGGCTAACAAGAGGACAATTTCAGATTTGCAACAAGAAGAAAAAAATCCAAAAAAAAATAAAAAATCGAGAATCTAAAAAATAAAATTTGAAAAAACGTTCTTTTTTTTTCAAACGTCTGACAAGGATACATAAATAACCATTACAACAAAAAGTGAATGTTAGAAAAAGTGGATAGTCTCAGGCGGGTGACAGCAAGAAAACTAGGAGAACCGAACGTATAGGCTGAGAATTCGACGTTTCAAAAACGTTTCAACGTATATAGAAAAATGTGAAAACGTCAATTTCAAGATGAGGACAATCTCAAGTTGCGAGAATACCTCGTGAAGCGATTCAAAGGTTGGAAATCCGAGAATCGTGGATCCTACGAAGAGAAGAAACGTCAAGATCAACCTGTGATCGACGCCATCAGCGGTCTAGGTAAAGAAATTAAAAGTGTCACGGAACAAAATAAAAATTTGATCAACGAACTCGTACCACTCGCAGCTAAAAGTTACGCTGTACCCACGCCCATTTCGAGCAATCCTTCGACGCCGTTCGAACTGAAGGACGTACCGGCACGACGTCGAGCCATAGGTAGCACGTCTTCGGATAAGATCGAGCTGGGACCTTTGGCACGAGACTACCTGAGCACGGGGAAGTTCGACAAGGACGAAGTGTTTGGATTGTATCCGAGCATGGAGAGCAACGAAGGCGGCGGTGTGGTGTGGAAGATTGGAAAATCGAAGGTGACCTTCGAAGGCAACGACATTAAAGTCAATTTAGGCGATAAGGATAGTTGGACCAGGTATCCGGGTACGGTGGGACTGTGGGAACTCGTTGCCAAAAAGCAGCCGAAAGATTACACCGACGAAGATTACCAGAGTTACAAGGAAATTTTGATCATGACGGATGCCTTGTACCAGAACAACAACGCCTCGCAGAATAGGGTGAAATCGAGTAGCGGCGAGAAGTACAGGAATCTCATCAAACCGATTTGGAACCAGGTCAAAACAGGCAGCGGCGTCAAACGCTACAACACGTTACTCAAATAATTCGTTTGGGTGGACGACGTGAGGAAGCTCGTGGACCGATTGTTGGTGATAGCCGGCGAAGAGAATGCAGGCAATCGTAATTTTTACAACGAGAAGGTTGGCATCGTGGACATGATCAGCACGAAACTTTCCAACTTCATCGTGAACGACGACAAGGGCATAGGTTACCTCATCAAAATCATCAACACGCTGCCTCCGAGATTCTGGAACGTGGCCGAAGGAAAGGGACTCGTGAACGACATCATCAACAAGTTACCTTTCGAGATGCATTTACCTGGCTACCAGTACTGCGGACCGGGTACCAAACTCGAGAAAAGATTGGAGAGAGGAGACAAGGGTGTGAATCCGTTGGACGCCGCATGCAAAGATCACGACATCGCTTACAACAACACGCAGACGGATCTGGATGCACGTCACGAAGCAGACAAGAAATTGGAACATGCAGCTTTTGAAAGGTTCGTCAGCAGAGACGCATCGTTGGGTGAAAGAGTTGCAGCACTGGGCACCACCATCGCCATGAACACGAAACAAAAATTTGGGTGGGGTGTATAAATAACATACAGTAAAAAAACAACATGGCTTGCATAACTGATTTGCCGCACGAACTGCTTAGAAAAATATTCCAACACGCAGCAAACGGAGATGTTAATAAACTTTTAATCATAGCGAGATCAACGCCGGATTTTCGCATCCCTTGTGAAATGGCTGTCAAGGACCGTCTTCGGGAGATCAGTGGCATGAGGTGCGGTGATCTCGACACTCTTCTTTCGGTCGCAGGGGAAAAATTAAACGAGAGGTTGGATGAATTGCACGAGGCGAGGCAGGGAAGAAGACGATACACGGATGATTGGCGAAAATCTAAGCAGGAGACGGAAGAAATCATCACGCACATCATCGCGTTTTCCGAAGCACGAACTTTCTTTCTCTAACACAGACAAAAAAATCTTCGATACAAAAAAAATCTCTCGTGAAAAAAAAGTATATATAAATAACACACATCGTGAATAAAAATTAAATTTCTCTCTAACACACTCTGAAAATTTTTCTCCTTCGATATGACTGAAAAAAAATGAGTGATCTCCAAGCATTAAAACAAATGCTAAATTTGTCAGTCGAGTATGTAAAAATTCAGGAATTGGAAGTCGACAAACCTTACACGATAACTTCCGGTTCAATCGTTTCTACCCAGTATGGTCCCAAGGTGCGTCTGTTGCTCGACGGACAATACAGTCTATTTTTACCAGATCGATACGCTAACATGTTATCCGACGAGAAGCTATCTATTTTAATCGAGAACAAAACTCGAATCGTGTACAAGGGGACAAAGGAACTTCTTGGTAACAAAACAAAACACGTAATAGAATTTGTGTAACGACTGCGCGGAGTATATATAAAATAACATACCTTGAAAAAAAAAATTACACGAAACAAAAAAAAATCTCAGAACATTTATATATAAATAACATACCGTGAAAAAAAATTACACGAGAAAAATCTCAGAACATTTATATATATAAATAACATACCGTGAAAAAAAACATATAGAGCATCAACATGAAGCCCAAGGGTGTTGTGTACCAGATACCATACTCCAATCTGAAAAATCTAGGTGCCCTCGATGGGTTACTCACCAAGAAACAACGCGAGAAGAAACGTTCTTGCTTGACGAAAGGACACGGAATGAAATTACTTCTCAGCACTCCACAATTGAGACGCTTGCAGCGTTCGCGGAAACAGCAAAAGATCGGAGGTTTCATATTCAGCATCCCGGCCATCCTGGCAGCATTGGGGGCCGTTGGAAGTTTGGCCGGCGGAAGCGCCGCCATCGCGAAAACCGTCATCGACTCGAAGAAGAACAAGGCGGAATTGGAAGAACAGAAACGTCACAACCTGGCCATGGAGAAGAAAGGGGGGAAGGGCGTGATGAAAAAGTTTAAAAAAAAGAAACATCAGCACTCACCAACCGAGACATTGAATCTCTGATCGAACCATTACAAATCAAAAACTTCAGAGGAGTTTTCATGTCCGACTCGTTACCTTCAACCGTCAAAAGAAGAGAATGTGGAGTAGTCAACTTGGACAGTCAAGAAAATCCAGGCACGCATTGGATATGTTACCACAAAAATGATGACAATAACAAAGCATTCGTTTTCGATTCTTTCGGAGGTGTTCCACCTACAAATTTAGTTCATTATCTGAAAACGAACAAAACCTCTATATACTACAACGACGAACGCATTCAAAATTTCGGAGACGTGAACTGCGGTCATCTCTGCCTCTCCATGCTCGCGTTTCTCTCTAAAATAAATAAGCCTACGATCGAAGATTTCCAGAAAGCACTGTGGAATCTGAAACAGCATCACGACAATGGGCGTGTTCCATCTCACGAGCGAATCTTCGATCTTGAAACTCACGCTGCACGACGACATCGTCTATTCTAAATCCGTGGCTCTGCGTGCATTCTACAGCATGTACCTCATACCTAACGTCACGCAGCACAACAACAAAATTAGCGTCGGAAGCGAACCTATCGTCGTCACGCCAGGTCAATACAATCTTTCCACTTTGCAAGCTCAGTTACCCAAAGGCACGTACCTTTCTCAAAATTCGGTCACGCACAGAGTCGAAATCGTATCGGCGACGGAGACCGTGGACCTGGGCACCATGGGAGAACTTTTAGGTTTCGAGAACGACACAAAACTCGAAGCTGGCATCAAGCACGTAGCAACCAACATTCCTAAATTCTTGGCCATCGAAACTTTGAACGTTCAATGCAACGTGGCGGAAGGCATGATCACGAAATCCTCGGACGGAGGGTTGTTGGGAAGTCACAAGCAGACGGGAATCATAGCCACTTTCAAACCAAGTTCCGAATTCATGGAACTGATCATCTACACACCCTCTTCGCCGATCTATTTTCCAGTATGTCGCAACCGCATAGACGACATAGAGTTGGTGGTGACGAACGAGAAAGGAGACGTGGTGGATTTCGCAGGTGCAACGACCACTGCCATCGTGGAGATCAACGTATAATAAATAACACACATAGTGGAAAAAAAATGGAACAAATCGAAAGTTTCGAGTTGCAATCCTTCCCTCCGAACCGTCGCACGTTCGCCAATCTGAACGAAGCGAACAGGGAGATCGAATTCGACGTGGACGTAGGGGATGGGTTCGTTCATCCTCACAGAGCGGACCTCTACCTTCAATTCGACGTGGTGAAGAAGGAAAGCGGAGACGCGTTCCCCGCAGCAGCAAATTTGATACTCGTGGACAACTTCGTGCCTCACCTGTTCTCGCAGGTGGAGGTGAGGAAACACGGTACCGTCATCGACAGAATAGATTATCCAGGCATCACGTCGACGGCAGTGGGAACATTGAAATTATCCAAAACGGACGCAGCATACTATCAGGCCGGGGGGTTCGAAGCGGGGACCAAAATATCAACAAAAAGTCACACGGTGCTCTTTCCCATGCGTCTGCTTCCGGGATTCTTCTCGGACTACAAGGAGATCATGTGGAAGGGAGGACTGAGGATCACGTTTCGAAGAGCGGCCAACGACAACGACGCACTGATGCGATACACCAACTTGAACGCAGACGGCACGCCACTGCCCAACACTTTACCCGAAGCAGCCAAGTGCGTCATCCGGAGCATGGAGTTGAGAATGCCGGTGGTGGAATACGAAACGAACTACGCCCTCAAGTACAAAGCGGAGATCTTGAAAAGTCCGCAGGTACCGATTCACTTTCACGGTTACCAGTGTGTGCAAAAATTAGCATCGGGAAGTCACATGGAATTCGACGTGACGACTCAATTCAACAACATACAGTTCGACATGCCAGATTTCGTCGTAGTGCTCTTTCAAACCGGGAGGGACAAGAATCAGGAAAAAGATTCCAGCAAGTTCGACGACTGCAAGATCAAGAACGTTTATCTCTGGAACGGCAGGAACGAAGTGTTCCCGCGCGAGAATTACAACCTCGACATGACCAAAGACGATTACCTAAAACTTTACGAAGCTTACTCCTCTTACAAACGCGTGACCGAGGGAAGCGTGGACATGTACTACACGCCCAGCGAATTCAAAACACGCAGACCCATGTCCGTCATCAACACCACGAAACGGAAGCAGGTGGTGGTCAACGATCGCACCAACATCAAGGTCGTCTGCGAGTTCAACAGTCCGTTGCCCGAGGATAATCTATGTAGCGTCATCCTGGTCGCAGAGAAGTCCTTCGTCCACGACGTGAAGAACGAGAGGGTCACAGAGCTGTTTTAACAGGTTTAACATCTTTTCTTGCACAATCAGTTACAATAAGGAATTTTTGTACTAGCACAATCAGTTACAATGGCACAATACGAATTTCACTAGTTCAGATCAGTTACAATGTCAATTTCATCAGTTATCAGTTACAATGTCTTTTTTTTTTCATCAGTTTTTGCATTATAGCACGAGACAATCAGAATTTGCACAAAAATTTTGTTGTTGTTGTTGTTTTTACATGAGAAAATTAACAATAAAATTCTTTCTTTTTTTTATCGTTTCAGATGCTGTCAAACATCAAAAAAACACATACACATACACACACTAGAAAAAAAAGCATGCAACTTTATTTGTAACACACACATATATTCTCCATCTTCATCAAGAAAATATTATAATAAATATAATTTTTATCTATCTCACAATAAGAACTCTATATCCAAAAAATTACAACATCAAAAATAACACTAGGGTCGTTAGTACACGTTGCATGCATTACGGAGGTCCTCTGTAGAGTTTCATGGAAGTTTGAGAGAAAAAAACAAACAAACACGTGAAACTCTATAGAGGTGTGGTTATCTACAACCGCAGCCATTAGAACCTTTACTTTTTTTTGGTTGGGCACCACGCACCCTGGCGAGGTTATAGGGGCCAGGGATCCTAAAAAACAACAATTATTATTTGTTTGTTTGCGTCACAATACGGAAATAATGAGAGGCACGCGCGCGCGTGTGGCACATCGTGTTCCCCCGAGAGAGGTTTACAAAGCTCGCGATATATAAACATTTGGTCCCCGGGACTTGGAAAATTACGATAAGGTGCACTCATCCTTGAAGGATGAGAGGATGAGAGGGTGAATTTCACTCATCACTGCTTTTCTGAGCCGTGAAACATCGTCAGCGCAATAAATGAGGCGCGGAACGTGGAGATAAAGTGAGTTTTTGAGGTTTTGGCGGTCGTGTGGTCAAGAAATCAGGGTTGCGGTAGAAGGCACATTTACTATCTACTTACAATATTATGCCGGTAACTTCTTTTTGAGGATTTGTAGTGGATATACTAATTTAGAATTACATTTCGTACTGAGAAAATTTGCATTCGATGCTTTGTGTCAGTCTTCCTTTAATATAATATATAGCCAGCAATGTAATAGGCCTGCAAATATAATAAATTATTTTTTTTGTCTTTTTATGAATTGGGGAAAGTATATCTTCATTTCGTTGACATTTCCCTCCTCCACACGTTTAAGATTGTCATGTGTAATTTCAATTTTAATATTCTCCCTCTATTTTTAATGAATGGTAATACGTTCTGTTATCCCTCCCCTTTATTTGCATTAAAATTTTGTGAAATGTTGATTACTTCATCGTATGATGGAGGTCATAGAGTCTGTTACTTACTGTTGTTGCTAACTGTACAGTTGCCATGGATTAGAATCGTTCGAGTGACGCAAATAATAAAGGAATGCATTCGAGGCTGAATTTCATATTAATCAAAATGAAAAACTTAAAATGAACCATCAAATAAATAATATTTATTGCTTCTTACGTACAATTACATTTTATACATAAGTGTTACAACAAACACAGAAGCCCCGAAAAATATATAAATACAAAATTTCTTATATTTTAAATGTTTATTCATTATGTGACATTGAAAGTACACTATACTTTGTATAATTATAAATATTATTTAACTTTTAGGGTTCGTTCAAAACACAGGAGGTCCAGCGGATATCCCTTATGAAGGAATTCAAGTTAATACCTGTAAGAGTTATTTATATTAATTTC
Source organism: Lepisma saccharinum (assembly GCF_977018435.1). Taxonomy (NCBI): domain Eukaryota; kingdom Metazoa; phylum Arthropoda; class Insecta; order Zygentoma; family Lepismatidae; genus Lepisma; species Lepisma saccharinum. Next base: position 63,103,045 of record NC_139250.1, on the reverse strand, counting down.
CAAATACAAAATTTTAAATTTTGATATTTTTTTTAGAAAATGGTAATAGATTTCAGTGTAATATATTTGAAATACTCTCTAGGAATTGGACGTGCTACTTATCAACATTTGTGTGACATTTAGCATGGGTGCCAATTATTGACATTCCATGAAGGTAAACTATTTTTTATAGCTTTTCTTCTTCTTCCTTGGTGTATTTTTACAGAAAGAGACACATACCACGCTTTAGAGAAAGGAGAGATGTCCCATTTATGACATGTGTGAAAATATGCTCCACCTTATTGTAATCCTAATTTACTTTAAAGGATTATTTTAACAATTAAAAAAATAATTATTGAAGTTACTTCCTAATATCTAAGTAAAAGTTAAAATAATACAGAAAGAGTAAGGAATCATGGATTTGGGAAAAGATGAAAAATTAAGACAAAAACTTGAGCCAATAAACGATGACGATATCTCAGGTACTTATGCTCTGGCATCTTCATCTGAGAAAGAAAACAAAGACTTACAAGTGGGAAAGGAGAGAAATTCAAGTGTTAAGAATGATTAGACGATTCGAGAAAACAACATCAAGAAAAAACTGTCAGATATGCATGCACGATACACGCACGTTGTATGGAGACAGGTGGAATATTTGAAAGAGAATGAGGAATAAACTGTTATGAATAGGGCATAGAGGATTATGAATAAATAAACTTATTGATATTAATTACTTTTCATAATGTACATGTTTTTTCACAACAAAATGGCATTTTAAACTATTTGGTCTACAATAAGCAATACTTTTCATATGAGCTATCTGACCATTAATTACGTGTAAGGTATGAGCATAAGGATAGTACGTATAAGGATACACGGCCAAACTCATCGTTTTTAGAAGTGACTCAAATCTCAGGTTATGCATATTTCATTTACAGAATGTGTAACATAATTAATTAAAACAACACTAAATTGGTGTGGGTTAAAAATATAACAATCCTCGTGAACTAAAAGTGTAGATTTTCAGCGAATTGCTTGTTAAGTGGAGCAATTTTCCTAAAATTATCATATTCTGGTGCTAAATTTCTTAATCGAATAGTCGATCGGAGCATTTTTGTGTTAAAAATTTCACAACTGTTTATGTTATAGAAATTAAATAGTGGTGATATTATACGTTTATAGTATATATATATATATATATATATATATATATATATATATATATATATATATATATCGTGTTTCTAAAGGTCGTTTACAACGCTTGGAAGGTGATTCCTCACACGAAAACAAGCCAAAAAGTGTGAGTTCCATTTTTAAGACTGAGGCTTCGTTTCCGAGATAGGAGCCTCGCAAAAGGTGACAAAGTGAACGTCACACCTAACTGGGACGAATACTATCGCAGATAGAGAGGCGGTTCCAAGGGAATCATCAAGGAATCGTATGTGCTCAGTCCGGAAGTCACTATGAAAAGTTCACTGCAGGCATGCGCAATGGAGTCCTCAAAGGGATTGGGGATTTCCAGCAAGAACAATTCATGGAAAGGGTATGTAACGCAGCAAGAAGGACCGTGACAATGAGAAATGCGTTAAAGACAACACATCCCGACCTCAAACATCAAAACATGAGCACGGAACACAAAATCCGAAAAGTTGAGCATTGTTGCATACCCCAGTTACACTCGAGGAATCAACGAATCAAGTCATGTGGCATACGAGAGACACATTACTGCACCAGGAGGAGGGAAAGAAAAACACAATATCAGATGAGTGCGACAACGTGTATTTTTACACGCGACAACTACGTAATATCTCCCCCCCAGACACACAACAAACAACAAATGCTACAATGTCTTACGCACAGACAGTGCGTGTCACTGTACACCAACTGAAGATGTCACTTTCACCATACAAAGGGGGTGGGGAGCAATACCAAGAGTGTTCGCACGCGATCACTGTGACGTAAAAGAGACCAGTTTTGGAAGCGCTGTGCAGGCTGCTCTGGCTATCGTAGCCTACGTTTGACCTTCATGACTGCTGTACCCGCGAGAGGAGCTCGAAGGGTTGGTTCTCTCCGGCAGACGTTCCAGTCGTGTTTCAGGTGCTGGGATATGATCAGCAGTTCGCCCTAAATTGTCATATGCATTGAAGAGTACTAGTATGTTGTATTGAAAGAAGTTGACGTGGTGGAGTGGGCAAGTCAAGTATCGCAACAATTGGTCTGTGGTGTTCGTACGGTGATACGGCCAATTACACATTACATGGCATAACTTTCATCCATGTTACAACAGGTGTTAAAAGTGGCCTGCATGGGTTGCAATGCAAGCGTACACACGTCGCATGAGGGATTGCCTCACTCATTTGAATGTTCTAGCCTGTACCCGAATAGCGTCGCAGGCTACACGGACACGCTCTTTAAGGATCTGCACATCAGGAACTGGCTCAGCATACATAACACTTTTCAGATTACCCCAAAAGGAAAAATCAAGTTTGGATTAAGTCCGGCGATCGAGCGGGCCATGCTACAGGGCTTTCTCGTCCGATCCATCTTCTGGGGAAGATGTTGTTGAGGTGTTGACGAAGAATAATGCGAAAGTGGGCTGGCGCTCCATCATGCACCAGCCACATTACTTGTCGTATTGCCAAAGGCACATTCTGAAGCAAAAGAAGCAGTATGTTCTGCAGGAATTCCAGATGAGTGAACAACAAATGGTCCAAGTAGGTGGTCGCCAATAATCCCTGCACAAACATTGATGCTGAACCGTTGCTGATGAGACGAATCAACCATTCCTCGAGGATTGGTTGTAGACCAAAGATGACGATTGTGTAGGTTGACGATGCCATCTCTACCAAAGGTCGCTTCATCGGTGAAGAGAACTGACGACAGAAAACCCAATATGGTGATGGCGTATTGGAAAAACCAGTGACAAAACCGTTCCTTTGGAGGACATTCCGCTGGTGATAATCCCTGCACACGTTCCATGTGATAGGGATAGTAGCGGTTTTCATGCAGGATACACAACACCGTCGCTTGGTTAACACCATGCTGGCGAGCCACTTGCCTGGAGCTTGTACTGGGGTTGTTCTCAATATAGTGTAGCACATGTTACTCTAGATCAGATGTACTCACATGCAGCGGCCACCTTCCATGTTAGCCTGTTTGAAAGGCCCCAGTGGTGCTGTTTGTTCTGGTACGTGGCTCGATAAATCCATGAGGTCTCTCGACCGTTTCCATCTACTTGACCGTATACGAAAACCATCTCGGGTTGTTCTTGGTATGAATAACGGATCATGGTGCTTCGATGTAGCTCTAATCACACAATCTGCAACACAAATAGCACACTGTGAGTGTTGCTATGAGAGGATGATGTCGTTCTTCAGTGCCATCTACCTTGGAAAATATGCGTTTCCTGAGATATTTTGATATTAACTTTTTTGTTCCTTTTCCTGTCAGGAATCACCTCCTGAAGTTTGTCCCTATAGTTTTTGTTCACCCTGTGTATGTATGTATATATATATATACCGGGTGAATCACCTAAACCTTGCACACCAAATATTTCAGAAATGGAAGGTGCTATTAATGTGCGGTTTTCACAGAAATGAAGTGTAACCAAAGGCTCATAATTGTAGCCCATACACAGATTTTTATAATTATTATAATGTGTATTTATTTTAGAGAGTTACATTTTTAAAGTTTAACAATGCCTATTGACAGTAACAAAATAAAACTAGAGTAAATTAGAATGTCATTGGTGTTTCTTTCAGGATTCTAGTACAAGTAGGTTTCGAGCTATAGTAGTTTGAAAATTATACGGACTGGCAGTTGTCTGCTACATTCAACTGCTTCGTTACGTGGCTATGAGGTTCGTATGTTTGTTTCCTTTACAGTCCACTGATTGCATTGCGACTACCTTGTCAGTTATGTGGTGATAGTGCAAGGAGTCGGACGTGGTGGAAGATGGTGTTCACTAATTCTGAGAAAGCCACATGTTAATGGTGTATGGATAATGTAGGAGGAATGCTTTTAGTGCTTGTGCTCTGTACGCGGAACAATATCCCAATAGACGTCACCCATCGCGACAATTATTTGTGAATCTCTTCAACCAATTACGTGAAACTGGAAGTGTAACACGTAGAAAACGTAACAGAAACAAACGAGTGACTGGAGAAGACGGTGAAATTAATGTTCTCGCTGCTGTTGCTGTACATCCGCACCTTAGTTCCCGTGCAATCGTTTACTGCTGCCTGCGCTGGAATTTCTGATGAATGCTAGAACGTGTGCATCAATCTTTACACATTGTAATAATTATATATAAAAAAAATGTGTTTGGGCTACAATTATGAGGCCTTGGTTACACTTCATTTCTGTGAAAACCACACATCGATACCAACTTTCATTTCTGAAATATTTTGGGTGCAAGTTTTAGGTGATTCACCCGGTATATATATATATATATATATATATATATATATATATATATATATATATATATATGTGTGTGTGTGTGTGTGTGTGTGTGTGTGTATGTGTGTGTGTGTGTGCGTATGTATGTAAATATAATTTTTCTTGTACAGATGTTTATTACTCTGATGAAAATGTCACATTTTTTAAAATTTAAAAGTAGTCCCCTGAATTGAATGCACTTATGACAACGTTTCTGCGCCTCAAATTCCTTCAGCACTGCTTGAGAGGCTGCAAAACGATGGCACCGTAGCTGAAACGTAAGTGCACGGAACAAAAAGAAGTCACAGGAGGTTATGTCTGGTTTATAAGGGGAATGTGGTACCCGTGTGCCTATCAATTTCTCCAAATACATACATGAGGTCGTGCATTATCATGATGATGTCCCCACCCATCCCGATGAAGTTGTGGTCGTTTCTTCGCAATGTGTCTCCTTAGAGTAGCCAACACTGACGTGTAGTATTCTGCCGTAACGCTAGAGCGCGGGGAGCTGCGTGCTGGTACACCACGAAGTGATGTGAAAGTCATGATCATCATGCAAATGGAACAACGTTCGCCTTTTTCGGTGTTGGAGATCCTTTCGAGTTCCATACAGTGCTGCTTTGTTCTGGGCCATATTTGTGAACCCACGACCCATCATCAGTGACAACGGATTCCAGAAAAGAATCATTCCCTCGCCAAAGAGACCTCACAACAGATGTCGTCTAGATTGCTGAATACTGCTCCTTGCCTCCATTGTGTGTGATGCTTAAAGAACACAGTGCCTAAAACAAAGGTCCGATGGTGCTGCAATCTATGGGTATTATAATCAAACCCCGCTCTCGTCCAATATGCACTTTACAAGCATGTGACGATTGTGGACGCTCTGCAAGAAAAAATAGTCTCAATCTTCGTTGATCAGCCCTCGTATATATAATTGTTTTGTATGAAAAAAAAATAGTATTGATACTAAGCAAATATTATAACTGACCAACTTTTATACTCGTATAAGTTGTTTCTCTTTCGGAGATCAATTGTGTTTGTTGTATGTAAGATTTTAACTTCCAACAAGCACAAGAGAGTTACACATTTATTTCATTCGAACATTCGCGTTTCAATCTTTCAGTCAAATACACGATATAAGTGATAAAATAAATATTCTCAATTCACACTGTACTACGTAGATATATACAAAGTATAAAATGTAATCTTTATTTTTATTTAAAGCATATTTGGATGAAAACTGCAAGTGTTTACCAAACTGTGTCCGGACAGCAACGCAGATTGTACATGAACATGCTGTTATGGCAAGAAGGTAATAATTATAATGTTTCATAAATATATTTTAAATATGCTAATTCGTAACCGTTTTGATAATATGCACATTTTGTTAATAATTGTTTTAAGTCTACGATAACAGATTGTTACAACATAAGGAGCGTGCAATTCAAGGTACCATTATTAGGTAGACCATTCCAGACGTTCCTAGATTTCTTCCCATGTTCCTTTCCATACAATGACTTCATGCCCTAGCACATTGTTTAAGCATTCTCACAAAACATTGAAATCACTGTCATGTAGAAACTATTCACTGTAATATATGCTTATCAAAGCGAGGAAAAAAAATATTGGTTGTTTCTTGTACAGTTTGGTTTAAATAAAATGCCGCATGGAATTTGGCTAGATCCAAAATCCTGTGCAGTTCCATTGACAACTACTCCGCAATGAGGGAGTGTTGCGAGAAACTTGATCTGCAATCAGAATGACGTTCGCTTCGGAAGAGTAACAGGCGTGGCTCACAGCGTTGTTCCCAGGAAGACCAACTTATACAGGATTATCAACCGTTGATATAATGTTGATATTGAAATAATACAATTTTACGAACGGAAATAAGCATAGGGAATGGTTAATAGTTTATTTTCTGTCATTAATGGAGTCAAATTGTTTAAAATTCGTAATAACCAACTTAATATCAGTGGCGTAGCATGAGCACTTTGGGTGGGAACACCAAGTGAAAAGGAAGGCTGCGCCATTTTTCGCTTAATAGTTTACTTATGAGATTAGTCGATGTAACTATTGTCTACTTGCAAACACAATTTCATTGCATTTTCTTGCCTGAAGTCGGTCTTTGATAAAGCATGGTCCGTGCATATTTAAAAGCTAGCAAATGAGATTCTTCACTTGGAAGACTGGTGTGTTATAGCTTTTTAATTAGGTTGTTCAAGTCAGAACACGTTACGCAATTCGGAGCCTTTTGCCCAAAGCAGTACATGTGTAGAAAACCTATGTTTTGTTTCTCTTAGCACAACCACCAAGGAAACCTTTCGGCATGACACATTAGTCATTAAAATCTCTACAAGAATCATAAGAGATTTTACAACAATGGTAGACGATGATCTATTGATTGATTTGGATTGACGCATGTCTTTTGTAACAGGTAGACATAGTTTCGAAATGTATGGGCGCCTTCATACAGGCATTACCCTCAGCCCCGCCTTCTAATGAACAAAGTGTCCATGCGAGTTAAATTGCACAGAACAAGTGGTGCGTTTGCTTTAATAACCAGTACGAATCCAGAACATCAATTTCAGTTACAGGATGTCTCCTTATTTGTACGCCGTCTGACAATTTGTTCCCATGTAGGGTTATCGCACAGTGAGGCCCTTGAAATAGCAACAGCAAAATACCCTGTAACACGAGTAGAAGTAAAATCTATCACCCTGCCTCAAAATATCACTTCCTATAATCTCGACCTCTTTTTAGGTACAGTGCCTAAACGTATAATAGTATGACTCGTATCGAATAGATCTTTCAATGGTAGATTTGACTCTAACCCTTTCAATTTCAATCTTAGTTCGCCTCAATTTCGAATTGGAAATAAGTCTATCAAAAGTCAGCCACTGGCACTCAATTATAGTGAAAAAAAAATATAGTTTAAGCATATTACACATTATTCTCGGGTACTTCTCCTTATTTTTCTGATAGTGGGAACAGTATATCGCATGAGGAATACGATAATGGGTTTGCCCTGTATGCCTTTATTCCTTCACCAACCATGGAAATTGATTCCACATGGGACTTAATTCGCGACAGTAGTGTGACATTAAAGGTCTTTGCTTCGCCACTTACCTCCTCAGTCACTTGTGTTATTTATGGAGAATTTGGATTCATTGGTTCAAATTGACAAGAACCGCAGCATATATACTGATTAAACGTAGCAAATAAGCCTTTAGTTGAGTGACTGTCAGCCTCAAAGTCGGATCACAATATGAAAGCAGTTATCGATTTTATAGGATTTCGAGATAATCATGGTAAATATATTCCAAAAGAAATAGCTGTTGCGGACCCAGTTTCTAATTGCTTGCAATCGTGGGTGATAAAACCTCCGTGCGTATGGGAAGATCTTGTTATCAGATTACAAAATGAAAATTTATGGGAAACGCAAAACTCTTGGGAAACTGGAGAAGTGTATTTTTCCAATATGTCCACTATTTTATACAGCTGTACCGAAAATGTCTCAGCCATTTATTCCTTTGGCGCATAAAAATGCCATTTCCCTTCTACCTTACTTCACTGCACTGTGATTAACTTGGAGCAGCTTGGATGCCCTAAATCAGCTCTACGAAGTTTCCCTGCATATAGCTGCTGTGAGAAGAACCACCGCCTGAGAAAAATATCTTGTGCTCTGAGAAACGCTCACCTGTACGGACAGTTTCTACACCACTGCAGTTTCATTCAGCACGTAGTACCTGCTTGTGCATCAACCCAAGGCGAGAACATCTCGACATCAGACTACAAAGAAGGAAGCATCTTGTCGTCAGACGAGACCTTATATTAATTGAATTCGGCTGCAAAATGGATACCATAAGCATTGCCATGGCAGTACATCAAGACAGTGTTCTATCTGAAAGCTTTGTTGTTACCGAAAAATATCAAGTTTCCAGCTTCCCTGATTATCAATATAAACCGAGATTCTGGGCCTGGAATAAATTGGACTGCACTGTACATTGACTCGACTTGCCACGGAACATACTTTGATAGTTTTGGTGAAAACTCCAATGCTTCTGTAACAGAGTTTTTGAATTTGAAGTGCTTTTCCTGGTGTATAAACAGAACAGTTTTTCAGAATCCGTTATCCATTGTGTATGGATTGTACTGTATTATGTTCCTGTATTATGCAAGCAGGAATCGAACTATGGCATACTGTCTATTTTTGTTTTGGAAATATTTAAAAAAAAATGATCGCAGAGTGATCAAAAATTTACATTTGTGTTTTCTTGACTTTATCTACAGTATGGGTGCTGTGAGCACCTAATCAGGGAGAAGAGCCTTGTAGTAGGTGGGCGTTTATTAGCCTGAATGCACTTGGGTAAAATGTGACCATGCATACCAGAATCTTGAGTGACCAGTGAAACCCAGTAACAAAAGCAAATAAAGAATCCCATCCCCTTTAAACTATAAATACCTGGTTCCTAGTTCAGGCTAATACCTTACGCTTTAGGCCAAATAGCCTGTAGCTAAATTCTGAGGAGGAAAACCTGTATAAATTACCTCCACAAAACAAAATTGGAACCTCAAAAATCGATATAAACGTGTTAAAATATTGGTGGCACGCGACTTCCATTGCAAATTTTATCCCATTCAGTTCTGGTAAGCGCGCGCGGGGAACCCTCGCTTGGCAGGGGTGGAAATTCTTCTTTTCTGGTGCGAATTTAGTCCGCAAACTTGTAGAGGGGTCTCTGCGCGCAACGGATTCTTGCATTTTTAAGAGTAATTGTTATTAATAACATGCATATTTCCCTTATACTGCGTTTTCATATGGGCTACATTGACCTGAATACTAATAATTTATTTGCGTTTAAAACGCACATAGGTTAGCGCCCTTCGAGCTCCTTAAATATATCAAATATGAGTCACCAGCGACGCAACATTACGTCATCGCGGACTGCAAACCACGCATGACGCCATCAATTGGCTTAGAATAGCCAAAACGTCTCTTCGTTAATGAATATTGTTCCCTAATTGAAAACGCATTAATTTCAAGTTTCTGCGACTGCATGAATTATACGTGACTCATCATCGCTTATATAAAATACATAAATTGGGTTAGAATAGGCCGAAAACGGTATCCATAATAGTATCTATTGTACGCAAATTGAAAACCATTAAGACCAAGCTCCCACGTCTGCATGAAGCATCCGTGACTCATACCCGCCCGACTGTAAAACCTAAAGTATGTAAAGTACAACAATTTGGTTAGATTAGGGTGAAAACAGGATACATAATAGTATCTATTGTACACTAATTGAAAATGAATAACGCCAAGTAACGCCACGGCATGAATCATCCATGACTCATCTCTCTCTCCTTCCCCTATACTTTCCTCTGAATTAATTGACAATAGCATCCCTCTCGATACTAAATTGAAACCAATAAAAAAACATGAATCTTAATTAAAAATGACAGCAAATCGATGAAAACAGACGCCATCTCGTTCGAATTCTACATACTTATATCTATTTATGAAGTTCCACTCTTCACATGTGCATTTCTGTTCATGTCATGAAGACTAATATATAACAAAAATTGTGACGAGTATTAAATAAGATAAAAAATTAACACTGTAAATAAAATTATAGAATCTAAGTTCAAGTGAACCAGTATGAAAAAAACCCAAGTTTTATACCTGGTTTTGAAGCTTATAAACTAAGATATGATATAAATTCCTATATTGATGCCAACGGTATGCAAGAAAGGAAGCGAGTGTTAAACTCTTTTCAGTAATTGGCAATTACAGTTGGAACACAGATTAAGTCCCAAGGATTCACAAGATTACACCTTGGAGGAACTCTTAACTACACAGTGAAAAATATGTGCACCTGAAATTAATAAATGGATTCAGCGAATTTATTTTAATTCAAAGGCAAGGCAAGGCAACTATATATCGCTTAGAAGCTTCCTCAATAACTTGTGAGTTTACAACAGACAAATTAGGCACTAGTCGTAGGGAAAAACTCGTGTTTGATCTCCAAGATAGTTTACTAAAAGATAGATTATTGGTATACATGCCCAGCATATACAGACATTCCCTTATGATGAGAGCATTGTATGCTCTCGAAAAGTTGGAAGCTAACGTCAATTTAACCTGGCTGGTATCCTGAGAACACTTGTTCGAATCACGTTGCCAGTCAAACTACAATTCCTGTTTTCGATTCTTCTACGGAGAGAAAGATTCACCATCTTCAAGACCTGCGGCAGAAGAAGGCTCGCCTACTTACCAGTTCTAGGCCAGTCAATAAGGTGGTCCCATAAGGAAAACAATCAGGGAGAGCTCGAAAAAAAAAAATCTTTCTAAAAGTGTTCATAACAACCTATTAGTTTTGCACCCCTCTACCACCCCGGATTTGGCCGCCATCTTTTTGATATGGCGCCAAAATAAGTTTATTGCAATTATCTTGCTTGGAAAATGTTTTACAGCAAAAGAGGTTATGACGAAAAATAATCTACTTAAAATTCTCTACAAAACAGTTTTGTACAGTTTTCTTCTAGGATGCTCCGTTTGGGTGCTGGATGAGCGAGAAATTTTACGTTATTTTCCCGCCCGTTTTGCAAACGCGGAACTCAATGAACAATCTTTTACATGATGTCTAGCAGAATATCTCTTCTATAAAACTGGATTTATTACATTTGTTCTTTGTTTAAGAATGCCATTTATGCGTATGGTTCAATTGCTTTTATCATTGCATGGAGTACGTCATAGGAAATAGTCCAGTGTTCGGGAGTTAATATGTTTGGTCTGTAAGGTATCTCCAAAGGAACATGTTGACTTTGGTCAAAAGGGTTATTTAACAATAAAACGCCAATCTTTCGGGTTGGAGTCCATTTTAAACTGTAGGTTCAGTCTCGATTAGCCACTTCGTGCATAAAGTAGACTTAAAACAACAATTCAAACCACAAAAACACGATCAGAAAAGTATTGGGGGATGGCAGAGAAGTGACTGACTCAATGCTAATCTCGTGGATTTTTGGCATGCCTACTAGTTTGCAGATAAAATAGATGAGATGAGCTGCATGTCGGTGCACGAATGTGTCTTATATCAAGGGATAAGCAAAGACTTTCAGTTCTTTCAGTGATTCTCATCTCACCCACCATTTCCTGATTTGGATGGTATAAAGTCAACAATTACAGGGAACAAGAAAACCAATCCTTCCGCTGCTCATAATGTAGAAATGTTTTCAATGTTGAGTATTTGGCAAATGTAAAGTTTGAACGAAATAGGAAAGATAATCAAGGGATCAGTCACTTCTGGAGTGAAAATCAGAGATGTATTGCATTTAGTTGATCCAGAGTTTTTATTTCAAATCATTTTTTACTAAAATATCGTAAGATCTATTCAGAGTAAAAATGTATCCCTTACCCGCTGTAGCTGCTGAGGTAAGGATGTAGAAAACGGAAAAAGCTTTCTATTTATGATCCTTTTGTAACTAGTATATCTGAAAGTATCACAAAGGAGCTGGAAGCACCGCCAGAGCTTCTTCGCATTAAAATCTGTAAATGCCTTCAAGGCTCCACAAGGGGCCTTGTAGTTGTAGGAAAATTGGGTCAAAGTGTTTAGTGAACATTGCAAAGATTAACTTGTTCAAAACCCTGACACTGTTCTATACTCTGTCCGTGGAATCTCTGGAGTAAAGCCGCGCATTGCAGTAAAGAAGGGAGAAACCGAGTGGTAGGATCGAGCAGCACAAGCCCCTGTAAAAAGCTAGTAGCGGCAGTCGTCTCTCCCTCACCACCCAATTCTGCTCCGTCTCACGCATTCATTGGTAGAGTCTTCTCGAGTTGCTATCTGCGCAGAGATCTGTTTTCTTTCGCTTGCTCCGAAGATTTCCTGGACAGAGCATAGAACAGGATGGGAGCTTTCAGACGGAAGTGGCACGTACCTCTTGGAAGCTAATCTTAAGAAATATATGTAACTTTTGGAATTGAAATGACACGGTAAAGTTCACGTGTCGTTTCAACTGGATCGTGTTCTCAATATCGAGCATCTTAACACCTATTTTATTTGCGCGTGTACGGTGAATGTTCTTCTTTAGACTAAAGGAGGATGTGTCATCGCTTCGGCCTGAAAGCTCAGGACAACTGTAATGATCTTGTTCATATGTATTTACAACAATTCTTGCTACTAGAAGACAAGGGATGGTTTGGTTTCTAACAGTAGCAGAAATACATACATTATGTTCATTGTTTTGTATTAAATATTACAAAATTATTGTTTAATTTCCATACATATATTTCCACGTGAAAACATATTTTCAAGAAAAGTTCTTGGAACATATAGAATAAAAAAGTAAAATGCTCTTTTGTGCTTTACACCACGCTATAAGGCGTATAGTGCGTGTGGAGTTAGGACTCCACACTTTCTTCATCACGTCCAAGGTCGGAGGTGATGTGATTAACACCTCGCCTCTAACCGCCTTTACCTCCCAGAGTTTCCTCCAGTTACCATTTTATACAACGCTGGATGGGCGCTGGAGCCGCATGAACATGTGAAAAAAATCCCCGGTTTCGAACCAAGGTCTCTCGCATGGTAATCAGACGCCATAACTACTACTTTTTTTATTATTATTTTTTTAGAATTACTCCTACGCGGTAGTATACCCCGTCATTCACCATTTTCTCAACATATCACTTTGTACTACTGTAATATTCTTGTTTTTTTCTCAATAAGAACATACACAAACATCCATGTCCTAACCGGGATTCGAACATGGGACCCCTGGAATTGCAGCGCGCTGTGCAAACAACTCCACCACGGAGGTTGACAGGACTGTGCTACCGCGGCTCATACATTTAGGATAGGCATTTCAATAAGAAATAAGACCTCAAGTTACCTTGCAAGAATGTTTCCTTGTCTTTCGCTCTTGCAAAATGGAGCGGAGAAAAAATAAGTGAAACTTCTTGCTCCTCTAGCGCCCTAACAGTGCTACCTAGAACAAAAATGCACAGAATGTTTTTTGTAGAGACTTTTGTGTTGATTATTTTTTATTATAACCTGTTTTGCTGTAAATTGCTTTCCAAGTGAGTTATTTGAAAAACATTATTATAGGCGCCATTTTTCAAAGATGCGGCCAAATCAAGGCTGGTGGTACAGGGGTGCAAAATTAATATGTTCTTATGGACCCTTTTAGGAAGATAATAAAATTTGTTCCAGTTTTCCCTCATTTTTTCCATATTGGGACCCAAAATCATCCCTTGTTGACTGGCCTATTTGGCCTCCTACTGAGATGCATAGACCAAGACCAAGATCTACACTTATCCTCATTTTCGGGATTAGCCAGAAGTTTCAGAAAAACGAAATAATGCAAACCAAATCAACCAATTAATTCAAATAGAGTGTCCATGATCTGTCTCTGCATTGAAATTTAGAAAATAGTCAACATCGTCTATATACGTACAATGCAATTCCGATGATATAATAATACGAATGTGGAAGAAATACTATTGAAGGACTTGGAGGTAAAACATGGTGACATTTTGTTGGTTTTTGAGCTTATAAGAAGTAAGGTTATTAGAAGCTCTACTGCAGATAAATTATTATCATATAGTGTTTACTAATTCCAGAATATGTCAGTGTGTCGAATGCATGGCATGGCAATTACTGGCGAGAATTCAAGGATTATGCTTTTCACTTTGAAACTCAATAATGACGGACGTGTTACCTTGTTTTACTCCAGAGTTCTTCATTTGATATCAGTAGAAAACTTTCAAATGTACCTTCACTTCATAATTCTCTGTTGAATAGATAGATTGATTCATTCATTTGCATTATTATAATCAGATTTCTTGTGCACTATTGGCTAATTTGCGAAGAAGGGGTGAGTGATGCTATGTGAAATTGGTTAATGGACACTCACAAACATCCATGCGTAGACAGGTATTCGAACCCGAGACCCTTGACGTCGTAGCACAATGTGCTAATCAATTCTCCGCGGGGGCCGACTAATGTGTTAAATTCCCGAGTAATACTGATCATGCGATTCATGAATTCTATTACATAATGCGTGGCTTACCATTCCGAAATGGATATGAATCAATAAAAGACCATATTGCAAATTGTATAAATAGCTACATCGGCTAAAATCATAAACGAATACAATAACAAAGAAACAAGAAAATGCATTTTTCTAATACATGTGTATATAAACTGTAATAGGTTAATTCCTTACATTTTCAACAAAATAATTGTTGAAAACGCATTGTGTACTCAACCGTTTTGGCAGAAATACTTAGAATATGTAATTGAATATGTGAATAAACCACAAATATGTTTAAGCAAAATAATATTTTAACTATTCAATAATTTTAGGTCCCACGATTCACGTGAGGTGAATGTCAGTCTGAAAATTTCATTTGAACCTGTCAAAGAATATCTGTACTTGACTTCTTCCATGAAGAAAATGGATATTGTTGGTGAGAATTATTATAAAGTAGTTCTCTTATTGTTTTTTGATTATTTGCACAAATGTTCACTAAATATGTGAGCCTATTTAATATTGGAAATCTAATTCCGTTGAAACCGTCTTCTTCCACCATTTTAGAATGTATAACCAATGGTTATCAGAGTGCACTACGACGCCACGGGTCCCAGGTTGGAATCCCAGCAGCAGCACCTTTGTGTATTTCCCTTCATCAATGTCATCATATCATCACTCAACCTCGTCTTTGCGATTATCCAAAAGTGCCAGAAAAGTGAACTAAAATAAACCATAAACACTCATAGGTTTTGGTAACAAACTGGATACCTCACACATGGTTTCATCTATACCACCATATTAACTTGTGTTTAATGAAAATGCATAAAAACAGTGTCAAAGAGTAAACCTGTTATAACAGATTCAAATTTAGGTGCGGATTCTACATCTTGAATAGCATGTGCAACAAATTTGTTACTTTCTTCAAATTTCGTGGCTTTTATACGTTCCAGGTTAAGTTGATTAAATAATTTTAAATAATTATGTCTTTGTTTAATTGTTTAACTCTGAACTAACTGTAACATCCTTCACTACTCATTTAGGCTTTGGATTCAAGTCCACGTGTTTTTAAATTATTATTAATTTTGTGGATATAACCACACACTTTGTTTACGTCGAGATTGGGAAAATATTGGTTTTTATAAATATCAATGTATATACTGTTTGCCTTTCGTGATCTAGTTAGAGGGGAAAAACTTTTCGACTGTCAATCCAGCACACACACGACAAGAACCATTAATAAAGAAATTCCTTATTCTGGCTAAAAAAATATTTTTTTTCTTTACTTTCTAGCAGAATATATTTACAAGAGGCAGAGGATTGATTCAGTGATTTGCTTTTTTCACTTCGCTTTTCTTACATCTTTCGATAGTCGCGAAGTTGAGAATGAGGGATGATATGATGACATTTATAAGGGAACTCTTAAAAAGAAAACCCATGCCCTGGTCGGGATTTGAACCCAGGACCCCTGGGGTCGTAGTGCGCCATGATAAAAACCCGAGCAAAGAGGTCTATCAGAGGAAGAGGAATGAAATTAGATCATAGATAGAACTACTAAATAGAAATAGGTGTATGTGTGCCAAATCTATACACAAATACACTCGAAACTTTCAAATTTGACAATTGGACTAGCTTTGAACTTCATTTTGTTTTTTATACCAATGTGTGATATTTTACACCGTTCTGCTTACACCCTACAACTGTTGGCTAAGGTGGTTCTCATACGTAGAAGTAAATTTCTATATTTCATTATGTTGTTCTTGCGAACGTAGAGAAACATATATTTTATGCATTAATACATCTTGTAATTCAATCATCTGGACAAAATAATATTAATTCTTCTGTAATATTCTTTGGTATTACTACTTCATCGTAATTCTCGTAACAAACATTCCCATGTTGTAGAGTGTACGGATAAGCAACGTAGCTAATCATCACACTAATCTTAATGAACTGAAAATAAAGCCGTGCGCACTACATCACGACTCTGCAATGGCCCACGTCTGAGGAGTCATGCTTTGTGCTCCGACTGTGGGACGTGCGCAGGTTCGAGTCTCGTAAGGGAAGAGTAACAACATTTCTGTTGAGATTTTGGTGTGTATGGGACAGGTAGCTGGCTACACACCATCTTCAGGAAATTGGGAGCTACGAACGAATAGCGTAACCCGGTCATGGAAACCTACAACAGCGACTGGGGGTTCGTCATGTAGACCACACGTCACCTATAACTCGCTGCATGATCTCCCACCGGTAGTCGGAAGGTCCTGCTTTATGCATTTTCATTGTATTTTGCAATCTCCGCTCTGTTCATCTTAGCCTAAACGAAGAGTTGACGCACCACTTCCTTTTCATCTGGGATATGCAATATACAGATACACAAGTTACCAATCGCACTTGTTTTAATTTAGTGATGTTTAAATGCTCATTGCACTTCCATATTTAATTTTTACTAGAAACTTTTCACTTTTACGTGGAGTAAATACCACAATGGTGTGTGCAGTGAGTGCTGCAGGTGTCTAGATACCGTAAACATACATAAGTGCATGCCTTTTGTGAGCGGTCCAACCTAAGCAACCTGTGGTCCAAGTTAGGAAACCAGTTGCCTATAATGGACCAATGTCACTACTTTCGTTTATGTATCCTATTATATTGGTTCCTGCATTTCTTGTTGAAATACGTATATGAAGTGAAAGTTAATAGTTTGTGCTTCTCATACATACAATTTCGTTCTTTTTCTGTGTCTTGTTTTTGATGCAGAAGCAAGAGTACCAACTGGTCCAATTTCGGCAACTCTCCCTATATAATACTGATTCAATTACATCAAAGCAAGGTACATTGATTTAAATCAGGTTGATTTAAAAAAAAACATCCAGAATGTTTTATTTTCAATGAAGATAAGTTACTGAACTTATTATAGTTTCATTACAACACTCAACAAACATTTCCATAGTAGATTTATGCATACAGAATCAGAAACAGAAACACTTTTATTTACACGTTTCTTAATTTTCTTTAATCACACTGTTGAAATATTTTTCAGGCCCGTTTATTAGAAAGAAACCATTCTATAAAAAAACATATATCTATATGTATGATGCAAGACCATATAATTTTAAGCACGTTTTAGTTTAATCCAAAAAATCTATTTAAAAAGAAAAATCCGACTTAAATAAAAAAAATCCTCCAGAATGATTTTCTAAAATAAGAATCATAATTTTTTCCACCCTGCATCAAATATTATAATATTTTCTTTCTGCTTGCAGTTATTCTGGGAGGAGTCCTCTCGTTGTTCTTGGGATTCAGCGTCATGACTATTGGAGAGTTCCTGTACTTCGTCTGCATAAGACCAATATTTTCGTATTTCGCAAACTGGAATACAAATACATTGATACTCTAGGTCTTTTAAACTCTTACAGTGGCCGGTTCTAGTTCTGCCAAGGAAAGTGGGGGACGTGGTTTACGCCGCAGACCAATCAGACAACAGAATTGGCTCCTACAAACACGACGCGGCGGAAATAAGTACTACGTGAACCTTGTTCTACTGGCTGCTGCGTTTGTTATCGTGCTGGATTGGTGGCATTCCCACTCCTCACTTATCGAATGATACGAGCAATTATCTAAGCAGCCTTGGAGAATTCACTGTGTAAGGGGAAGGGAGCAGCTGTAGCACATATTCTTGCAAGAAATCATGCAACTTACTCGTCACTACACTTTCTTTTAAGCACAAAATACAGTGACGTGCACTGAGGAGTAGCTAGTCTAGCAGCTAATCTCACATCTCGAATTATATTCAAATCACAATATTTATTGTCTTGTTAAAGCCACCACAGCTCATACGCAACACTTTCTTTTCCACGCGCTTCTCGTCCATCAGTGTTCTCCGCGGGCAAAGATGGCTGGATACCCTAGCTCGCTCTTCTTCTGCCAGACCAGTTTCCAGGTAGAAACGGCCAGCCCAAGGAAAAGGAAGATTTCTACCTCCACCTCCCTTGTCCCCTCGCCCCCCGCTGCAATGGTTGAAAGCCCAGGCTTTCAGGTCCCCCAGTCTATCTCCTATACGGAAGATAGGAGATTGGTTTCTCATATTTTTTTTTTTGTAAATCCTCTAAAGAACGCGGGGTAAAATTTTCTGCAGTACTTATGTTCTCTGTATTTACACAACCTTTTACACGTTGTACAATATGTGTGTATATATGTATGGGAACGTGTTATGTGCAGACAATAATGTTATGCTTTCCTTCTTTTTTTCTTTTTCAAATATGGAATATATAATGATTAAATTACAAATATGTGCTCAGGCTCTCTCTCTCTCTCTCGTTTTAGTAGTGTTTTATTTAAATATACTACACTTGGCCTCTAACAGTCATAATACGGATGTATTTATTTGGGCAAGAGAACGCGTGTTCATATTGTTGTTGGTTTGGTTTATTTTACTTCGCTTTTCTGCCACATTTGGTTATCGCGAAAATGAGGATTGAGTGATGATATGATGAAATTGGTGAAGGGACCTCGTATGAACAATCCAGGCCTGGATTCGATCCCGAGATGAGAGCGCATTCTTGTCCTATGTGTTGCAGTGAATAATGAAATAATTGGAATGAAAAATGTATCTCAGAACTCAAAAAGTCAAATGAATATCATTGAAGAAACTACAAAAAATTGTGTTGTGTTTTGTTACCTGTCACTAAATCAACCAAGCGTGGGGGAGTGTTTATCACAGCGCGCTACGACACCAGGAGTTCCGGGTTCGAACCCCAACCCGGGCATGGGCGTTCCCTGTGCTCGTCCCTTCATCAATTTCATCGTATCGTTTTCGCAATTAACCAAATGTGACATAAAAGCGACGCTAAGTAACAAAAATGAAATCAAATAATTGATTGATTGCTCAATTTGGTTTATTTTATTTCGCTTTTCCGCCACCTTTGGTACGGCAAAATTGATGAAGGGACACACACACACAAAGAACACAAATTGCCAATCCGAGATTCGAACCCAGGATCTCTGGCTTAGAGTCAAATCAAATAGTTTTTTATTTTCGAATGTGGGTGGGGTTACGTGTACTTTTTTCTAGTACTCATTCATAATTTTGCAATCTTTTCCTGTTATTGACATTCTTCTTTTTTGTAGGAATACTGGCCCTAAAGGGAAGAGGGGCGTGACCCACAACAAACTCCTCCTTGAGCACGCCACTGACTGCTACCCCAAGTGTCGACGCCACCGCACGTCACTGACAAAATATATGCCAAGGATATTATGCAGCCAACTGCTTGTGTATTTCCTCAGCAGAGCTAGTCTTCTTCCCTAATACATGAAAAGACTGTTCTTTGCAGGCAGAGGTTAACTTACCAGTAATGATGGATTCCCCTGGCACAATCTGTAAAGGGAATTTAATTGTCAATGAACGTAAAATGCAAGTTTTTTATAGTGCATTATTTTTAAAAATGCACACTATTTCAAGAGGGAAACTTCCTGAATCTTCTAAATGTTACTTTGAAAATTTGAAGTAAATAGAAGAAAACATCGATGTGCTTTGAAAACGTATAAACATGCTAGATAGCAAAAGCACAAAATTATTTCACTGCGTGAATGGTGGGTCGAAATCCAAAAAACGTAACACTGAAAGCACAAGAATTATTCTGTGCAATCTATTGCAAATGTATAATCTATTATTGATTAAAGGTCCTGCGGAACTCTTTTGAAAACTTAACTGCTGTGAGGACAATGGCTACCAAGATATGAAGAAAATCTGTGAGTTAATCTTACTGGTCATATAGTTTGAACAGTTGAACAGTTGTTAGTTAAACAGAATTAACAGAAAACAATGTTAACAATATTAACAATGTTAAAAATGTTAAAACACAATAAACTGGTGTGAAATAAATATATTACTTAAACGATTGAAGATAAAAAGGTAAAGATATCCCCTTGTGCAATGTAAAGTCACGTACACTTATGGGTTGCAACCATTCTATCGAAAGTCAATGCTATCGTTACAACACAGAAGTGTACGTGAGTGTACTATGCCATTATGGCATGAGGGACTGTTGATTTATAGGGCTCCACACATTTTCTATCTTGGCAATAGTGCACGTGACCTGATCAGCACCAGGCTCTGACCACCTCCACCTTCCCCAAGTAGCCATTGATGAGAAGGTGGCTTAACTCCAAGGACAGATTGAGAATGTCGAACTTGAAATGACACACCACTAACACTCCTCCATGGCAGTCTCATAAAACTTTATTGTTTGATCTTAATCATGTTAAATAGCTGAACCACAGATCAGTCAATTCGTAACGATCCGTAGTATATTTTAATTATTATGGACAACGAACACCAACTTCCAGTCAATCAACCATCGTTTTCCAATCAGGAAATATTCAGAAACATCACAGGAATGCAGTGTCAGACAGCACTGAAGCTCTTCCTGGTCATCAGGAGTATAAACATGTAAACGGACGAAATACAGGAAGAGGCTACAGTCCTGACTGTGCATTTGTTTAGGAAATTGAGGCAGAGGGTTCGGGGCCAGTTCTAATTCAGTTATTGAGGAGCAAGTTACAATTGAAAATAGAGAGATTAGGAGGTTCTAGGGAGAGAGTGTTAACGCGAGTCGCAAGTCAGACTCTACGTACAGTCACAAGCATAACCTCTCCCAGCAGATCTTAGAGTTGGAGTACAGAGAAAGGTATATCCTTACATTACCCATGCTGATCCAGTCTTTAGGGGTGTGGAACTCAAGTGCCATGTGTTGCCATTCAAGTGTGTAAATTTAGTACCTCTAGCGCCTTACCACCAATCTCACCACGAGCAGAGAGTGCTTTATCATCAAGAATGAATGATGGTTAGTGAGCTATATTCCCAAAATACGTAAGGGTATGCGACGAATTGAAAAGTTATGATCATTTAATATTAAAATATCAGCATGCATTATATTTCAAGGATTGTGTCACATATAACCGGTATATATCATTGCCACTACAGCATTAGCAAGTAGTGCAAATTTGCAAAACAATAATTATAAGAAGAAGAAGATGAAAAAGAAGAATGATAATAATAAATTATTTACGTGCGTTGACCCATGTCCATGTGTACAGAAAACGTCATACAGTGCTAAAATTTCAAAACGAGAAAAATTACAATAAAAAATGCAACACAAAAATACAAATAACACAGGCCTGCGAAATATTTGTTTTCTCTTGCAGCATGAGGGTAAATAGTTGTTCTTACCTAATTTTGGTGGCTGAATTCAAATCTGTGTACCATTTTCCCGTATCACGTAAGGATATTTTACAATATGACATGAAATATTTATTGACTTACTGTTTTTTCGTTAATACTCAGCATGAACAAAATAGATTTATGGAAGGGAAATTTCGGTTGTTCACTAACCAAAAGGGTGTTCTGAAAGTATTTTGAAAGCTGATCACGCACATGACATCAATTTTCCCAATTTCGTCAGGATTTTTCACAATTTCACAATCACAATTCTCGTATTCGTCATTCGATTACGGCTATTACAGAACGCAACAAAATAATTTTAAGAAGTGAAATTTTTGGTGTTTACAAATCAATTGGTGATTCCGTAAGTATTTTGAATGCTGCTCACGGAAATTACATAAATTTATTTCCATTTATTTTTCTCCACGTCACTAAGTTCAATCAACACACCATATTATAACATTGAGTTTTGGACATTTTGTGAAGGAAATTTTTATGAGCGATTTAAAAAATGAAACTTAACCAAATTCATGCAATTTTCATGCGAATGTGTCTTCTGAAGGTAGAAGGTGGATTCAATGCTTACTATTCTACATGCATTTACTGCATCTACAGTTCAATATTGGAGACTTTGTATTGTAAAAAAAACAATATTTTACGACCCATTGTTTACCCTTGACACACTTACCATACCAGATGAAGAAAATGAACTTTAAGTGAAACAGATCTTTTAAGGTAGGTGCCATTCAAGGTGGTTAAAATGAAACAGATCAGATAAAAATATCATACTTTCAAACAAGTATTTATGTTTAAACTGGCTTGTAGCACCATCTGATAATACTTTAAATTATCTGTTTTATTTCCCTCAGCAGCAGTTTCAGAAAACCATCAACATCATACTTGTCATGGGATATTTCATCTAAATTGATCGCGATTCTTATCATGCTGTGAAGAGTGTCACCTGTGGTCGACTATCATAGTCAACAGAGTGTATCTCGTCTTGGTAAATTATTAATTTCTTTCAGAGTTTATCTGCAAAATGCCTCTATCATAATCACAGCTTTATTTTGCTCCTTGAAATGCTGCACTTTGTTACTTTGTTTTCTCTTGATGAATGTGTGTTCTTGAAATGCAACACATCAAGACACCTTGTAACAGTCTCCTGTTTCACCCAGACTTTCTCCAATAATAGAGACGCTATGATGCTACAACGCCCAGTACAGTTTTTTCATGGTAGGCCATGTCTGCAATCAGTGAAATCCCTGGTATTTTCGAAAGAGGGGGGTGTGCGTTTCAAAATGTAAAATAAGATGTATTTTACTTTCTATCGTAAATATCACAAAGGAAGAAATGGAAATTTTTCACCACTTGTTTTCTCGTTTGTAAGAATAAAATAAATTTACTTGATATAATTTACAGAGAAGATTTGAATTTTCATATCCACATCTAGAAGGTTTGCAATGGTTGGGTTAGATACTGGAAAGCACACTGAACACTATTACGCGTAGGATTTGTTAAATAATATATTTTACGACACTTTGTTTTTATATTTGGCTAATGGCGACGATGATGATGGGAGAGGATGGATGAAGAACCAATTGCAAACTCATTGGACAACACAGCACAAACCTAGCTGTGGATTCAGGCGCCATGAGCTTATGACGTATACTCATAACGGTCGAGTATATTAATTAATAATACTTAATTATATACGGAAAGACGAAAACGTGATTGATAAGCGAATGCAAGAGGTTCACTGTAAGAACATTCAAATTGCTTCACATTGATCACAACAGATGTCATTCACGTTCAGGGCACGGTGAAACATCGATCTCTAGTAGTTCAAGTTTTTGCTGATAGATGGATCACTCTTCTTCCTCTTTTCTTTTAGAAACAAAGATGTTCGAAATAGTCGTATAATTATCCGTTAACTAAACAATGCAGTTCAGTTGCAATAATTTTTTAAAAGATTCATTTATGTGCGATACACGGTTTAAAACTGTTGGGAAAAACTTATTTTGATTTTCCCGAATCAACGGATGTCCGGTAAAACTGGCAAAGGAAAAAATGGGAACGGAAAAAAATAGCCAAGTAAAAATGGCAAATGGAAAAATGGCGAAAGTAGAAATCACAAACAGAAAGCAAAACCAAATGATAAATAATTGATATAAGTAATTCATATGTAAATTGTAAAGAACAAAAATATTGATGCTGACTTTAACAAAATCAATATTTATTCACCTTTGATTTCGTCACTTTACAATACTGTATTTAACCAGGACAATATATTCACGTTTGATATCGTCACTTTACATGCATTGCAACTTTAGGTTATGTGCTACTCCTAGTAATAAATCCTGTATTGTTCTTTTGTTATATAGCACTGTCGGTATAAATTACCCTAGTTTTTCTTCTCTGGCAATTGTCAAGTATATAGTATGAAATGTTCTCTTATACGGTCCAAAATCATATCTCGTGTTTTAGGTTTACTTGGATTGCACGGATGTTGATTTCGAATCTTCATTTCATTAGGACACTTGGCTATCATTACACAATCTTAATCAGGTGGATGATTATGGTCGTAAGAACACACATGATTTTGTTTGAATAAATTCAATAAAAAGTAAACAAGTTCGTCCCTCTCGGAGAAATTAGTGACCCAAATGAGTGCGAGGGTAGATAAGGGCTGGCTTCAAGTCCTGCTAGTAAGAAGCACGTGTGATTGGTCAGCAGGTGTGTGCAAGGCGTAAACGTGTTTTCAGTCAAGATGAAAACCCATGCTATGCTGCATCTCCCCTTTAAGTTTCATGAAACGCACATGCTTCAAATTATTTACAAAGGTTACCTTTTATTTACATGTGTTTCTATAGCGTCAGGAACTTCTGTCAGAAGAAATAAAGAAATAAACGGAATTATAATTATTTTTGGAAACATCAAATAAAATGTATCAATTCAAAGACAAGTTAGTGATAATGACACCAAAATTATATTAACTTTAAATTTCAAACTGTGAAATGCAAGACATGTAATTTCTCAATTTTCATTTAATCGTAATTTATTGTATTTGCGATTTTCATTCTTGCCATGTCTACCGTTGCCATTTTTACCGTTGCCATTTTTTCAATTTGCCATTTTTTTCATTTGCGAATTTTACCGCTTGCCATTTTCACTTTGCCATTTTATCCGTTGCCATTTTATCCTTTGCCATTTTTACCTAAATTCAATTAACGTAATATTAACATAATGTTGACTTCTGCCAAGGGACATTTCGCAACATCGTAAGGAGTTGGCTATCTTTCGCATTTGGTACTATAGAAGCAATCCAGGAATTACACATGATTTACATTAATCAATGCTCACGTTACGAGTTATACTAAGGTCCTTAACTTCACAATACTTGTGATTCATATGACCCTTCAAAACTGAAGTTGGTGGGAGTACGGAGTTGGGCAACGAGCGGAAGTGAAGGGAAGATGAGTGCCGCCGGAGAAAATCTGTTTTACCTGCGGAGTTGCAGAACTTGTTGTCGGCTATATTGATGTGTAGTGAGACCACAGATTACTACTTATAGATGTTTAAGTCCAATGTTAAGAACGGTTGACAAAAAAATGGCTGCCTCACTGGAGCATCGTTTTCTCGCAGCCACGGATGGCAGCACCATCGGGACCAAAGATGAACGATGCGCGCACAGCTTGTGCCGGTTGACAACACATTATCGCATTGCACGACCATTCCCCCCACCCCGAGCTCCGTGTGGTTATTTTAAGCGTATAATGCTTTTTGTTAATCATAAAAATAACGATATTTTGATTAAATAAAGAAAGGTATATGCTATGCATTGTGATAGTAGTTATTTTAAGCATAAAACCTATTTATAATAGAATAAAAGTGTAAAAGTGCAAAAATGCTTTGATTGATTGATTGATTTAGTTTATTTTACTTCGCTTTTTGTGCCGTTTGGCTAATTTGCGAAGATGGGTATGAGTGATGAAATGATGAAATTGATGAATGGACATTCACAAAAAACCAAGCCCGAGCGGGATTCGAACCCAGAACCCTTCGCGTCGCAACGCGATGTAAAAAAATGCTTTAAAAATATTCCAGAACCCACATTTCCTGACATCTTTTTATAACTTTGATCGAAAGTACGTTTTTTAAACTACACTGTTTTTATACACTTTGTGGATTGCACAGCAAAGGGCTTTCTTAATATACATTATTGTACACATTCTCTGTCGAGCAGATAACTTACGTACGATTAGAATGGAGTAAAATTCACGTACGTATACGGTATGTGTTTAATCAGGGGTTTAAGTGACTCTAATCCATATTTTTTAAATATATTTTTCCCGATGATTAGTACTTTGTCTATGCAACAATTATATTGCAATGATTAGGAAATATCTTGTTTTGTTTCCCCTACGCCGATTTTAAACCATGATAATAGCAACAATAATAATAATATGTTATTGTCATTAAGCTAGTACAGCAGTAGACAACGACATGAAACAAAATACATGTGAATACATAGTAAAATAATATAAATAACAGGAATGAAAACATTGAAAAAAAATATTTTACCTTCAAAATACAACCAAAATGTCATAAAAAGTAACTTTGCAGAAATTCCTATGTAAAGGTGCCTATTTCGAAAAAAAAAAATACTCACCAGTTAGGAAATGATTAACTTCAAATGAGGGGAGAAATGTTGAATTTCCCTCGCCCTCCAAGAAGATCTTGTTGCT
The DNA here is from genome assembly GCF_977018435.1 of Lepisma saccharinum. Lineage (NCBI taxonomy): Eukaryota > Metazoa > Arthropoda > Insecta > Zygentoma > Lepismatidae > Lepisma > Lepisma saccharinum. The sequence continues at coordinate 63,076,633 of NC_139250.1, read as the reverse complement.
ATGCTGATAGAGGACTTGTAGAGAAAAATGACACATATGTATTACACTTCCAAAGTCCAAGCCCCGTACCGGACTTTGCATTTATATCCGTTCTCACTTCTTAGCACGAACGAGTACATTAAAAGGACACCTACGTAATGGTTGAAAATTAATGATATATTACAACCAGAAAGAAAGAAAAATCTGCAAGTACTTTCATTCCCACCTGTGGGACAAATAAATTACGATCAAGCAAATTGCTCATCACATATATTCTTTCACTTTGTTTCCAGCAATGAACATTCAAAAAATTGAAACTGCCAATGAAACAATCAATGATCTGTGCATCTGCATGGCACTCAAACTCACACACTTGTATAAACATGTCAATAACTTCCAATTCATAAAAACACACAGAATGTAAGCTACAAATAAGAGAAATATAGTGATTTCATTTCTTTCATATCACATTGTACAATTTACAGGGTTCCCACGTAAACTCTAACTGCATTTTCCCTGAGATTTCCCTGAGTTTTCCAGAATCAGCACATTTTTTCCAGAGTACTCAATACCCAGTACATTACTATTTAAATATATTTTACAATGGTCTACGGTGCATCTGTTTTATCAGTAATATTACCGATCTGATATATTTTTAAACAATTTGTAATATAGTGCAATATTCTGCCATCTTGTTATTTATTTTATGAATAAGAACATGTAATTAATAAAACATTAAAATGTGTTACCATGTAATTAAAGTTATAGTTTTGCAAAGTAAATGTCTCAATAGGTAGTTTCATTTCAAAGGTAAAACTCACCACAATCACCCGATTATGTACATTAATTAAGGAGGTGAATGAACCGTTCATCTAACATTCAAGGAGCACGTCCACTTTTACATCAGATAAGTAGGCCTATTAGTAAATTGTGTGTATATATAGTACTTTATGAGTATCAGCCAATAACAAAACAAATTAAAGAATAAAATGATCTTAATTAAGGAATATTTTTTTGGGGGGAACTTTCACACATTTTTCACATGACACAAAATACTTTTCAAACACAGTCACAAACATTGGGAGGTGGTTCATCATGTGGTATTCATAGTCATTACTGATTGATCTACAGAAGTGATAGAACATTTTATTCAAGTATCGTACTATCCAGCATTTCAGTGACACTGGAACAATCAGTATATGGAAGCATCAGTGATGGTCTGTGAACTGACCAGTTCCAAAATGTCCATGTCTCATATGTTGCAAAGTAACCTGAGACTGAAAGCTTACAAACAATATACAGACTTCTTTCTAGCCTCAGAAAGCAATAAAGGCAAAGTGCCTATTGGATCATGAAGCATAAATTGGCACAGAAGAATTATCATGGAGGCAGCTTTCAACTTGCCGAATGACAGGTTGTATGCCACAAGAAGTTAGTAAGAAGAGTCCAGAGGGGCCACATTCTGCTTCAATCATGGTGTGGTGGGAAATGGGGTATTATAAAAGCATCACTGATCTGCTTTTCTGAAAGAAAGGGGTAAAAACATCAGCCCGAGTGTACCAGGAAACAGTCCTGGAGACAATGGCCAAGGATCTAAGCAATATTATTCCATTGCCTGGAGTGGAGTTTTCAGCAGGATTGTGCACCAGCTCATACGGCTCAAACAATCCAGCAGTGACTTGAGATAAATATGCTCAAATGTATTTCCCCTTCAGATGGATCATCTGGCAGTACAGGCCTCGGCTCTCTGGACTAGAAATTGTAGTCTGTACTTCAAGACATAATTTCCCCCTCGATACAGGCATAATGCAATTGATGATGGCCACAGAGACATTAGGTCTTATGTTCAGGCCAAGGGCGGTCATTTTATGCTTTGTGTATACAATATATCCACAACACATATACATAGGATCATGATATCTTAAAAGTATATTATGTTATTTCATTCAGAGCTTTGAAATATTTATATGGTAAGACTGCGTGTGTATATGTAGAATACTTTCAGATTATACAGGGTATCTACGAAAATAACAAATCCAAAATTCTTGACATTCTCTTTACCTATCTTTCCTTTTTCTTGACCTATGTTATCTTTATTTATAACATTTATTTAATCTATACTTAGGTATAGTTGGAAATTAAGAAAATATAAAACTTTAGATTTCCAAATATTCAATTTTATCAAATGACTGTACAGGTATATAGCAATTTAAGTTCATTATACTGTAAAAAAATAGCAAAGATTCTTGACCTAAAACATAATTTCTTGACTTTCTTGACCAATCCGTTGATTGCACTGATAGACAACCTGTTAAAATATCAATTAATCTGTGATGCAAAATATACACATACCTAAAGCCTACACCTTCAAAATACTAGTTCATATAAAGCAAGTCAGTGAAGTTGCAATTATTAGTACAAGAACAAGCATATTTTAGTCCTTCAGACGATTTTCCCTGAGATTTCCCTGAGTTTTTACTTTTCTTCAAATTCCCTGAGAATTCCAGTTTTTCCAGGTTTTTCCAGGTGTCTCGGAACCCTGAATTTATGAAAAGTTTTACTAGCTCATTGATCACAATTTCTTTATTTTTATTAATTTTACTATATTTTAAAGACAGTAAGACAAAAATGCATGTACTATAGTGGAACCACAAGCAAGAAAGTCTGAGCAGACCTGCGACTCCTTTGCACCGTACTCCCGTGTGGAGCATGCTTCCTTATGGCCCGAGCTGAACGAAAGAAGGGGAAGGTGCACGGAGACTTTTCGTTCTTTTGTTTGTGGTGGCTCTATAGCATTTTTTCAGGTGTCTAACCTCGTATCCGAGATACATGTGACACTAACCCTTTGGTAGGCAACACGCAAAGTTGCAACAGTCCCACTACATTATATATAGAAAAAATACTAAACTATGAAAAAATTCCAACGAACTGAAGTTGCGACAAACAAAAATTGTGTGCGCACAAATTTCAGTGAAGAATGCACAGAATTTGCTCAGGTGTCTAACCTGGTATCCGAATTACAGGTAACATCTACTCTTCAGTAGCCACCATGCAAGGTTGCAACAATATTCACTACATATAAAAAAAAGACTAAACTTTGACAAATTACAAAAAACTGAGGTTGTGACATACAAAATTTATGTATGCATAAATTTCAGTGAATGCACTCTCGACTAGAACTTGAACTCAGATCTTTGGCATACCATGCCATTGCTATACCAACCGAGTTATCAAGCCAGCCCTGGTTTCACTCTTGCTGTTTTACTTGCATTTTATGTCATGTGTATGCTAAACAGTAAAGTAAAAATTATGTGCTTCATGTAATCAATTTATGAAATGCATGAATGTCTTGATTACCAAGTTTGGATGCTAAAATAAAGTTGCTCCTTTTCTCTATACTAAGGATATATGAACGAACAGCTTTGCAAAAACAGAAATACACATTTCGGCAGTTCGAACCTCCTGCTAATAGTTGTTAGTTTTTTAAAAAATGTGCATGCAACAAATATCCAATTAAATACAATGCAATCATGATCAGTGTAGTGTTCATATTTTGAAGTGCTGAACTTAACATTTAAGCAAATATCTCCAATTTTTAATGTTGTTATATTTATGTTTTTGCTACCTGAGAAGTGACACACCTTCAGAAACATTTGAAGAGAATGGTGCATGCACTAAAAATCCGTGATATTGACCATCTGCGGGAAGGCATAGTTGCTGCTTGCGATGATGTTGCACCTGCTACATTGCTAAATGTTCTATGTGAGTGTGAGAGACGTCAACGAGTGTGTTCACAGGAACATTGACAACATTATAATGTGCATATATCGTAAGTGAAAGATATCCGTATAACTTTCTTCTGGTTAAATATGTGTTGGAAAAATCTTCGCCGCTTCATTTCTCGTGAAATTCTAGCCTGATTTGTTATATCACATCACCCCCTTTCCTTTGAAATTTTTGCGTTGAATTCAATATGGCGGTCAACAATATGACACACACAGCTAGGGATCACCCTGTGCCTAACCTATTTCTTTCATGACCAGTTTAACTCCTTTACATTTTGTAGGGGGTGTTAAGTGACTTTTGACTCGTCATAGCTCATGTAATAAGGTTTTTATCAGTCACATAGTTACACATATTATTTTGTATCTTCTGATCCCATTGCAGTCCCAGAATGATTTTTTGATATGTTTTAGAGTTTGTCATGAGGGACCAAATATAATTTTTTCACTGTTTTTCGTGATGGCATGTTTTGAGATATTCAAGGTGAAAAGTCAAGGTCACGTGACAAAAATACATTTTTATCCAAAGGTAGATTTGTTATATATCACTGGAAAGCTTGTTCAATTCCCTGTACACTAAGCTTTATTCGAGCTTCCTAGGCAAAATAGGGGCGGAGTTACAGCACATTTAGTATAGCTAAGCGGGCTCAAAAGGGCAATTTATGCCAACTTTGACCTTAAATAATCTAACAATTACAAGACGCACGAGACTCAAACTTTTCATAGTTACTAAGTTCCATGCATAGCTTCAACGCGTCAAATTTCATGAAAAACGGAGTTGGTCAGGTTGTGGGCTGTGTTGATTTCATATGAAATGACTCGCAAGCAATAATTTTAAAAAATGCCAAAATTCATCTAGAAAGACTGTAAAAAATATTGTAAATTACTATTACATTGTACATCCAGAATTTTTTATTTTCAATGAAGATAATTACTAAACTTATTATAATTCCATTATCACACTCAACAAACTTTACCATAGTAGATTCATATATACAGAATCAGAAACATATTTTTTTCTTATTTTATTTACTGTGGGGTGCTTAGAACAAGAACTGCATATCATAAATACTATGCTTTGCACGATGTCACGATTTTTACAGAATTAATTTAAAATAATGGGCATGACTGTGGAAGTAAGTTGATACTAACGTAATCGAACCTATGCAAAGCGTATAAACAGTAACAACGAAGAAACCTTAATTCTTCCTTCAGGTCTCTTACCATCAGGTCTCCCAACAAGAATCCTGTAAACTCTTCTTTCCTCTCCCATTCGTGCCACCTGACCTGCCCATTTAGTTTTCTAGATTTAATTATTTTAATAATATCTGGACATGAATACATATTATGCAGTTCTGAATCTTGTAACCTTCCCCACTCACCTGTCTTCTCATCCCTTTTAGGTATAAATAATAAATAAAGATACAAATGTATCTATCTTCACATAACTCCAAATATCATGTAAAATATTTGCTGGAACGACACTTTTTAAAAATAACACAACACATTCCTGATTTCTGACTCGTAGATTCGAAACACCCTGAATGTAATTTTAAGACAATGGATGCATTTGGTGTAATAATTAGCGTTTCTGCTCAGATGAAGAATTATAACAGCATGCAGATAGGTAAATTATAAAATTATGACTTTCATCACGTGTAAAAAAATATTACTATTATTATTACAATCAATGGCTGCGATTGGACTTCAAAACTGGCTGGGCAAGGACAATTTACTTTTCCTTGGTAGATAAGCTTTAGCATAGCGCGGGGGGAGAATTTCCAAAAAGTGGTTGGCAACTGCCCCCAATGCCTCCTCCCCTAACTGCCGTCGCTGATTATAATTATAATTATAATTATAACAGCAATATTCTTGGTTCCAGTTCCAGTATGCTTGAAACTTTCTCTTTGCATATTACGTATGTTCTGAAAACAATCGAAAGTGTTTAAACAGTGAAAATTAAAGAGAGAAAAACATGTAATTTCAATTTATACGTTTACATAAGAGGCTGGGTAAGAGAGGCTCAGGGTTAAAAATAGTGAAATGATTCTTGGGAATTTATATTTTCACTGAAAAAGACAATACATGAAATGCACACAGCATGTAATATATGGATAGTTAACACTGTTACATAATAGATTCTTGATCCAACTTCAATTTGCATCATAAATTATTCAAAATTTAATTATTCTAAAACATGATTTTCCATTTCAAAAGATCACATTCAAAATATTTCACAACCAATTTTTACTTGGAAACGTTATTGGTATATGTAAGCTCAAAACCATCTCTAAGCATTCAGTTAGCATTTTTTAAAACTTATCTTATCTAATGCTTGAATTATTTATGACTTTAAATCATTCATATCAAAGTAATACAAACATTTAATCAGAATATTTAAAATTTTGTAAACTATTTAATTGGAATCTTTATAATTGCATTTGTAAGCAAAGACACAACATTCTGAATACACTGCTATCTTCATTTTGCTAATTTTTATTTACGGGAGCAATTCTTATGTTATAAAAACTCATACTGTAATTACAATTATTACATTACAATCATGTACATTTGGTATGGACCTCACTTTTGGACATCTTGATTTAGTAAACTTTGAAACCCTGCAGATGTAGTTGCATACATGAAAGCAGGAACCACACAGGGAATTTCTTAAATGAAAATATCTTGGTTCAGCAGAAAACATTCAATGGTAACACTGTTAAGCCTTGTTGCTATGTTAATAAAACAATAAAATGATGATCAAGGCGAAGTTGATTGTAGAAAAAAATATACACTAAACGTAACTTTTCCACCCTCTAACAGGGTCTCCTTCAAAGATTCACAATAATTTGATCTAAAGGTCCAACCATCATCTTATATATACACTTGCAGTTAGTGGCGGCCAGCAGCTACTACAAAATCTAAAAAAAAATCCCTTCCCCTCCCCTCCTTGTGATTGCGCCACTAGTCAGTCCTCGATTGGTAACGTGGAAAGAGGTGTATGTAATACGTAATAACGCAGTAATCCGATTCATCTTCACTCACTATTCTATATTTTATACACTATGGCATACTTCCCTAAAAACACAACAATTACAGACGCCAAGTCTAACACGTAATTAACGCTTTGCTTTGTTTCTAATTCTTCCACACCAACAAGGAACATCAACAACCAGGGTTACAAACAACTTAAATATGATTAGCCCTAGAACTAGAGTAGCATCTTCTAAATCAAATGTTAGCCTTACTGTGCATAAAGTGGACTTAAGAAACTCAATCAATCAATCAAACTTAAATTGATTGATTGATTGATTTAGTTTATTTTACTTCGCGTTTTGTGCCTCTTGGCTAATTTGCGAAGATGGGGATGAGTGATGAAATGATGAAATTGATGAATGGACATTCACAAACAACCAAGGCCGACCGGGATTCGAACCCGGGACCCTTGGCGCGATGTGCTAACCACTCGGCCACAGGGTCGGGCTCAAACTTAAATCAAATGTGGATCTAAACATTGCAAAAGACAATGCAAGAAAATTAAATTCTCTCTAAAAGTAAAATTCATGCATGTATAATTTTAGATTTTCTGCGTAATTTTCTTTAAAAAATAAAAGTAAAACATCCTATGGTGATGCGGTTTTGCTTTGACATTTAGACAATTTATTTTACAACACATGTCTAGGATATTTTCGACGTCCCGTTGGAATACTTGTGCATATGTGTGCTTGTGGGATTAGAAGGTTGAGAGGAAGGGAAGAACTCGATAACAGAAAGTCTTGGGCATTTAAATGCATCTATCTTATATCTAAATGTTCATTTAACGTGGGAAAGATTGTACGTACGTTTTTCCAAAAGCAGGCAAAAAAGTAGATAGTACGTTTCGCACGAATTGCTTCCCCAACGGGTTTTAGAAGTCAGTCATATCTAGCGACTTTTCTGTAAAGGTGGCATCTATGTCAACACTGTCAAAGTTTCCTGGTCGTGCCAAGCGAATACGGGCTCGGCTGGTGTGTTAATGATGACCAGCAAAGCTACACCCAAACGCCGTGGCATCCCCGCCAAGACTTCTTCAACCCTCTGCACGCGTGTTAACTTGATTAGACCAGCTCTCTGACCGTTACTTTCACTTTGCAGTAACCCTTATCCCAGACGGTTCTGAGTGCTATCACTACGCAGTCACCTCCCCATTCTCCTATTATTACTTGTCCCATCTTTTTCCAAACAATTTCCAGTATGTGTAGCCTTGTGATGCTCGGGAACATGCTTTTCACATCTAGGCTAAACATAGTCGTATTTTCTCCACTCACCTTTAGTCTTTTTATAAGTTCCACCACCTGCTCACTTTTCCTCACTGCTCTGCTTTCTTGCTCTTTTACTAACACTCCAATTATCTTCTTTAACTTCTTCTCCAAGGGCTCCAAAATATTGTTCCTGCAATCCATTACTGGTCTCAACTTTATCTCCTCTTTCTGTATCTTGGAAAAGTTTTTCAAACTGGGAAGTCTTACTGACTCCTTTTAAAATTTTCTCCTCCCACAGTGTTTTATGATCTTCTCTCTGATATTTTGTTCCTCTTCTGTACCACAAATCTCCTCATACCTGTCCTTTTTTAGATCTTTGAAACTTCCTCTCAAAAATAAATTTTATAAAGAATATGGAAGAGAGAATCAACAAAATATACACGAAAGAAGATAAAAAAGAAAACAATATAGGGAGCCTATGGGAGCAGCTAGAAAAGAATGGGTAGGAAAAGCAAGACAGACTTGACGTAAACAGAAGAAGAAAGAAGAAGGTGGAAGATAAAGAAACAGGAGAGGGGAAATGAAAGAAAAAATAAAGTGGGCTTGGCATAGGGAGTATGGGGAAAGCCACGGAAAGGATATGCAAACTACTGAGAAAAGTGAGCATAAGGACATACAGAAATGGAGGGAAGCGAACAAGAAGAAGGAAGAAAAGAGAGAAGAGGAAGAGGAAATAATTATATATGAGATTCATTGCAAGGAATGGGTTTGTGTGTACATAGCGGAAACAAAAGAGAGACTTAAAGACAGGTTGAAGCAAAAAAAGCATGATGTAGCCCTAGAGAGAGAGAAAAATGCTATATTCAAACACACAAAAGAAATGGAACACGACATAGAATGGGAAAAAGCTATAGGGAGGGAGAAGAGAGGAATAGTGAGGAAGTGGAAAGAGGCCAAGGAAATAGAGAAAATAGGAGAAGACAGTATGAACTGGAATGGGGGATTAAAGATAAACAAAGAATGGAGAGAAGTGTTAGAAAGAGTGGAAAGGATGAGATAAAAGAAGGAGGAAAGAAGAAGGAGGAATAAAGAAGAAAGAAAATAGGAGAGAATAAGTCCGGGATATAAGATACCTGTCCAGGCCCAGATGTGGAGGAATAGATAAGGCACAGACACTTACCTGGTACCTGTCAAACACCTGTCAGGTAGAAATCCCATTGCCTTTCAGGAGACTCTATCAGGAATTCCTGACAGGAATTGTCTGAGTAAGAAACTGGCGTATTTATGTTGTTTTGTGTATGGACTGCAAATGTATATTGTAGCGTGACGTCGGGTAAGGTACGGGATCGAGTCACGCCGGGACGTAGCTCAGATAAGTACAGTAGGTCTTAAGTTTGACTTGGCTAACCACCTCTACCCTTAAGGAGGCTGATGAAGGATTGTTGGGAGCCTGTGTTGTTGAACGCTACTCACCCCTTGCTGTTGGTCTGGCCCTCGGCTTCTGGCGTCGGCGACGGTGACAGGTGTCCGCTGGAGAGATCGAAGATGACGATAAGAGACGGCAGGCAATTCGGCGACTTGTTTTATTCTTGCAGATTCTTCGGTTGGCTTAATCCGGACTGCTATGGACTTCTCGCTTGTTGCCGCCTCGTACTGTCGCGATCTCTCAGCAGGCCGACGTCACGCTACAATATATAAGATGATGGTTAAATCTTTAGATCAAATTATTGTGACTCTTTGTCTGAAGATAGAGGGTGGAAACGTTACGTTTTAGTGTATACTTTTTTCTACAATAAATATTTACCTTGGTCAGCATTTGTTTGCTTTAATAACCTACAAGTTCATTGTTTAGTGTGGTTTACTTTGCTTCTAACATAACATAATTTATCTGCAACATATTTCCATTTCACACACACACATATGTAAATGTACAATGCTATTGTTTGCACAACACTTTTTTTCAGGAAAACTTTGTTCTATAAATTGGAGAAGGTACCCTTAAATTACGAAGAGTGTTTTCCAAAACTCATGGATTTTGTCGGGATCTACGCAATATTATTTCATTTATTTTAGTGGTTCTATTTCGCAAGCAATAATTCTGTGGGACAAGTCTAACAGTACTTGCCCATACAAATACACTACATAAAACTACTACATAATCACTGTGCATTCAGAGTTTGGTACCGCAATTTGTGTCATAAATATATACATACACACTTAAAAACACACACACATATATATATTAGAAATTACTACTTACTTATTTAAATTCATATTTTTATGAACGTAGGTAACAGATAAAATTTTGAACTTTTTATTAAAAAAACAAGAAAACACTTATTCAGAAATTAATATTAACTTTCTTATCCTTTTGTATCTACTTGGTTAGGAAACCGTGATTTTCCCTGCTAGATTATATCGTGTTAAATACAAGTATTATATTTTGTTTTATAATACTGAATGTTTTACTTCAGTTATATATTCGTAATCTGCTTCACTTCTAAACATGTGGATTAATATCTTAACGCACAATCAAATGAAAGGAGTACAGATATGTACAACGAATTTACCGTAACACTGACAATCTTCTAACATAACACTAACAACTACTAACTATTCACTTACTTATTCTATTTACGTTTCATTCAATAAATTAATTCAGGACCCATTTGGGTTTATATAGCTTACGTATTAAAACACAAATTACTCAGAACCTGTTATTACATTTTTATGGTTGGTTGATATAATTTTAATTAGGATGGCATAGTGGTAACACTCTTGCTTTGTAATCAAGGATGGACATTGGGCAATGGTTTAAGTTTTCCTTTATTATGTGGATATGAATGTGAATGGAAACAAATATTGATTGTTTTTTATATAGTCTTATCTTTTTTGACTGGTAGTGTCATAAATTGTTCATACACTAGATACGTAACTTGCCACAAACATATTCGTTCCATTCCATGTGTTTAGAGTGTATGTGACTTAGTGCAACTTTTTGGTGTGAAAGATATGACAACATTGAAATTACTTTGCCATACCTCTTCTGAGATAGCATCACACAAATTTCAATGAGAGATTCATCAATTCAATCAATCAAATCAGCAAAGCACTCATATTTAAAGTTCATTATGATAGATGAAAGTATCATGATGCTCTCGACCTCATTATCCACTCTGGAGTTTTCACTTCCAACGAAAACACTCGTTACATATCATTGTTGTTGAAATCACATTATTACTTGCCTGTAATACGGTAAGCTCTTCCCTCTATAGTTCCTTCATAAACATTTCCTTGCTCTTTTTGGTGCAGCTCTTCTGCCTAGGGTTGCTCGATTTTAACCATATCGTTATTAGATTCTTTCAATTCGCAGTACTTAAAATTCTTTTCACAGGGCCAGCTTTCGTTGCAAGCTGATCCACATATTCAGAAACTTAAAAGCACAAAATTATATTCTGTGTGTGTTTTTGTTTACCTTGTGGTACATATCCACCTCTCATCTGAGCGTTGACTCGATTGCAGAGACCACTCGCGGCAGGAACTTGCTTACTATTCTTATATTTTTGCAACAAATGTTTTCTTCCGAAATTTGTCATTTGTGTAATTTTTTTCAAAAGAGTGTCTCCCAGATTCATTCATACAAATACCTCAAAGTATCTTGTATCTCAGTGAGAGGACTTATTAGTGCTTCCAAACGCTGACGCTGGGTACTGAGGGGTTGTCAATGACGGGAACACTCTGGCAGCCACGTCGACATAAACACATATATTGTGCTTGAGATAGTGTTGAGAGGGCGTGAAGAATCATGTGCCCTCTTCTGCATGGATAGGCATTGGATTGTTACTTAGTCAAATAGTTCAGGATACTGAATAATTACAACCCTTAAACATTCTCCGAATAAGAAATAAATCGTCATTTTCCACCAAAATGGTGTCACCTGTCACACGTTTACGTTAATGTATTCCATGGATGTTTAACACAGTTTTATAGTCTCCTTCGCTTATCCAAGGTCCGGAAATGAGAAAGCTTCAAAAGCGATGGTATTTCCTAAAACTGATGAAATGTAAAACAAAGTCAATGTCTTTCTAAGAAACTAATAACTGTACTCAAAAGCTCAGACTGAAAATGATCTAGAAAAATATGACTTAAACTGTTTCATGATCAAATGGATTTCGGTTTTTTGTGGAAAGAATTTTTTCCTAGTGTGTGCACAAATTCAGCGAAATTCCTGTACTGCATGAAATGTGATGAATCAATATAAAGACGATAGTTAAAGTTAGAAAATTCAATTTCAATTTTTTTTACGAAAGTTTGAAGTATCCAAACCGGAAATTATTAAAGTTATATCCATAGTTGTGTCAAATTGAAGAAAACATGTTGGATACAAAATAAATTCCTCAAATTTGGGTACATGACATTTTGTAATAACAAAATTAACTCTGCTGTAGAGAATAACTAAGATGAAATGAAATATTTTCTTTTAAGACTTTTGCAATATAAACTGATAGTTACATGCCATATATCTTTAACTGTCTGTAAAAATGAACTAAGATATGCAAATTAAAATACATAGTTGAAGCAAAATATCCTCTAATAAGGGTCTTCATTGATTCTTATTTAAGAGCAATACAAATATTCTTCTTGAATTGAATACTGTGTTGACATATTATGTATTACGACACAGTTCCAAAACCAATTTGAGTGAAAATATCATATCACATTTGTGTCTCACTGTTCTTCTCCTCATTATTACCAAATATAAATGAGAATGGTGTATCTGTAACTAAACGAAGTTGTTCGTTATAATACAAATCACTATTACGATGTTATACAATGCCATAATTTTGCCTGCAGTGGCTTTTGAAACTGTTCTTCGTTGCATCTAACTACCAGCTATATACATTCTTTGAGTAATTGTTTCGCCTGTGACCTTAGCGTCCAGGAAACTATGCTACTTTTGAAAGTGAATTTCGTGGCAAAAATATGATTGAAAAATATCCATGTGGTTGTATTGACCAGTATGTAACACTTCCCTGAATCTACCATCATAATTCTGCACTGATAGTTTTATTAAGTAAGATTATATATCACTAAAGTATCTAATTTTTACATCACCCATAAAATTACTAATATCGAACACATCAATTGCTGCGCATGACCTATATTGGTAACAAATCAGAGTTCGGCAAGATGCCAAGTTCAAAATTGCAATTACGATCCTTTTACAATTTTTAATATTTACTGTTTTGTTCAAGTGGCCCACAAATAAATGTTTGTCTTTCTGGTATGAAATAAACAGATAATAAAAATGACTAAATATCTCAGTAAATGGGAGTTTTAAGGCAGAAATCCCGTGTGAATGTGTGTTGTAATTTTCTTCACAAAAACGTAGCAGTTGTAGGGTTCAAATATTTTTGAAGTTGCACAGGTGTGCTTGTATGAACAGTGTTCGTTTGGCCGTCATTTTGAAAATAAGAAGCATATCTTCCAAGTCGTTTTTCGTTTAGTTTAGAAGACACCGCCTACAAATAAACAGTGCACACGAAAATTTCACATGTTTTACATTCTAGATATTGAACCTTGTGCAGACTCTGAGAACCACATTCCATCTTCTTAGCAATATTAAACTAACAAACACTGGGTAATTCCGGGTTCGACACCTGATGGGAGCACATAGTGGTTCGGATCTCACTTCAAACTATAGGTCCAGTCCCGATTAGCTTTAGTGTGCATCAAGTAGACATAAAAAACCAAATCAATCAATCAATCAATCAAATACTGGGTAGGTTACAGTCGCAGACATGGGTCATCTGGAATATTGAAAATGTATTGAAATATGAAGGCTGCAGTGGAAACTAGTAATCTTCGATCTCATCATAGCTTTACAAGAATGACATGGAATCAGAAATCACATTAAAATAAATACATCCATAAGGGTACTATGAAGACTACTTTAGAGTCACATTTTACTACTATCATCTTCCATGTTCCTATTATTTTACCCTTTTACTAACCTTCCTGACAGCTTCATACAACAATTCGGTTATAAACACAAATAAACTACAAACAGTTCCTACTAGAAGTGCAACAAATGCACCCTCAACATTTCTCAACCCAAAAACTACATTCTCTCCAGCCTCTTTGAAATGCTGGTCATTGCGAGAAATACTAGCATACATCCTATTTGCATCATCTTCCCATAATTGGGATATACCGGATTCGATACATGTGCTTACGACGCTTGAGAAAGGTTTTGTGAAGGAGGAATCACGTCTCATGTGGAACACGATAGGTCTAGTGTGGACGTATTCTGAAATAATATGAAAACGTGGTTTCCCGTTGACATCTGTTAGGTTAAAGGATAAAACAAAAATATATAAAGTGACGGCGAAGGTGTAAAAGGCGACGTCTCTATGGTTCACAATTCTCTCGAGGGGTCCCCAAACATTGTTTGTTGAAACCCATCTGGAATGTATGACTTTGGAGGTGTTATCTTCGAAGTGCCTAAAACCGTATCCGAATTTATTACCACCATGCACTGGCAGTACGGAATCTACCAGCTCCTGCAGAGTTTCGATGGGAGGCTCCACCTTGGGATGTGCTGCGAAGCTGAAGAAATCGCCATGGTACCCTGTGTTGATAACCAAGCAACAAAATACCCAAAGGACAAAGACATATCTCAACACAAGAGTCTGTGGCATCTGTGGAACAGATATCCCTAAAACAATGGAGAGGTTAAGCAACATACATGGCTCCGTAGAAACGGATACCTTTTTAGAGGCAACTCTTGAGTGGCATTTCGTAAATGCAAAATATGCAATGAAAGATGTAGCAATAACCACCCAAACAAACATTTGAAAGGGAAAAATCACATTCATCAATGGAGAGAAACATGCTCCTCCAGGAACGACAAACACATTGCGGAAGAATCCCATCGGGAAATTTATATCATCTCTGCAGTAAGATCCAATAGAAGCACAAAACGGTACGATCGAGCCCTCGTGTTTGCCTTCAACAATTTGCTTCATGTCTCCGTTTTCATACGGTTTCTTGATTAAAGTAAAGTTTACCTCCTTCCTGAAACTCTCCAGCATTACCCCATGTGCACCTACTAGTTCCGTCTTTCCGTCTGGTAACAGTGTTTCGTAGGACATAAAGAGATCGTTCAACTAAGGAAAAAATAAGACTGCAGCGATAGAGATTCTTCACCTTATTAGGGAATAAGTTTCTTCCATAGCGAAATCGGTTGTCCTCCCAAACATCAAGGAGAATGACACGTGCACCGTTACAGCTATGTTCCAAGAATGGAAAATGTGAGTAGACTAATATGTGAGTCTTCAAAACGTATGTTAATTGCCTTAGTTCCAAATAGGTGTGTGGGTAAACCAAAACTGCGTTGAATGTGCTAAATTTAATCATAATTGAAAGTATCGTTCATATTGTGAGCATATTTGGTTCCTCATTCTGAACAACTCTAAAATATTTACTACTTCTTTTGTAAGATAATGAAAAAAATGACACGAAAAGCTACCACAAAGCTTTCAGCATTTCTCAGAGTAATCAAGTAGTGGACGTTGTGTCTTGCCCTATGCCATTTCAGTCTTAAAGCAAGTGCAAGGAATTTTCCTGTGTTTATTTCGGTGGACAAGAGAGGCTGCTGGACCTTTCTGCTGATGGCATAATTTATCTCTACGGCAGGTTCATGCTGCACGAAATACAATGTTCTAGCGCTACTGAAGTACTTGTTTATTATCTCCAGGACGCAGCTTGGCAATTCGCCCACATCTTCAGGTGTATGGAAATTTGTCTCCAAATGAATGACACTCACCGAAATGGATGGAAGAAGAAGAACCAAGAGTTCAGAAATCATTTCTTGGGATGAAATACCTGAAAGGAGAGTTTTATTAGATTTAATTATAATTCTCAAACTTTTGTGAGTTTTGTACCAGGAATCGACATACGTACCACTAACGTTGGTGAACATTCAGGTTTCATACATATGCGTTAATGGTTCTTGGGAGTGAGGGGTGTAAATTCTTTTTCTTAGAAAAGTGAAAGAGAAGTGTTTACTTGTCACGTCTAGAACATTATTGGATTGTTCCTTTCTAAGAATATTATTAACCATTAATTATCTCTTACTACTATTGGATAATTTAGTTGCGTAAATAAGTCACAATCTATTCCAAAATAAATTCAAAATGCATACCATTTCAATTAAATTAACAAACAAATAAAGATAATGATATGGAAATTTACTTCCATTAAATTACTTTTGTAACCTCAAAGAATTTAATTCTGAAAAGTACCACTTTTAAACATAAAGGTATCCATAAATATACTTGGTCTTCTCTAGACGGTAATACTCATAATTAGATACATCATATACTCATTGATAAAAGAAAGCATACTAGTATATTGACGTTCGCTCACATAAAGATGCTGCCTGTGCCAGTGACCATTATTTAGTAATTGCAAAAATTTAGAGAAAGACTCTCAGTGGTAAATAATAAGCAACACAATCTAAAAGTTCTACAATTTAATACAGGAAAATTTGCTGGTGAAGGAATTAAGAAAGATTATCAAATTAAAGTTTAGAATATATTCTATATTTTGCAGGATTTACATGACGATGAAAATATGAATGAAACAGACGTAAATGAGTATTGAGAGCATATACGTAATGCAATAGAATCAGCAGCTAAAGAAAAGTATAGGAAAACATAAGCCGAGACAAAGTAAACCGTGGTTTGATAATAAATCCTATAATCTATTGAAATGAGAAATCAGGCTAGACTGAAGTGATTAAATAACTGTGATGAGCAAATGCAAAGAATTATATCAGAAGCGAGAAGTTAACCACACATTTACAGAAAAGTAAAGAATGAGATTACTTGAAAAGCAAAATTAACGAAATTGAAACAATCATCAAAAATAAGAATATCAGAGATTTATATAAAGGCATGAATGAATTTACAAAGGTGTGGCAACCTAATGTAAACTTAATAAAATATAAAAACGGTGAATTTTTGGCTGATCCAAGTAACGTTTTAAAAAGATAGAAAAACTTCTTTAATGACCTTTTAAATGTTCATGCAGGAGGTAAATCATAAGCAAATGAAGTACACACAGCAGAACCCTTAGTTCCAGACCTAACTTTACTTAAAGATGCTATTAAAAGGCTAAGTAATAACAAAGCACCTGGCACTGATTTAATACCAAATGAGTTAATTTAATATAGTTGGAAATTCTTTAGTATGTCAAATTCAAAAATTAATTGGTTTCATTTGGAATAAAGAGGAAATTCCTCAACAGTGGAAAGAATCCATAATTGTTCTTGTGTTTAAAAGAGGTGATAAAATGAACTGCAATAGTTACCGTGGAATTGCTCTCCTCTCAACATCATATAAAATATTATCTAATATTCTTTTAACAAGACTAACCCCATATGCTAATGAAATTATAGGTGATTATAAAAGTGGATTTAATCATTACAGATCAACTATAGATCAAATGTTTCACATCAGGCAGACACTTGAGAAAAAGTGGAAATATAATCAAAATGTCCATCAGTTATTCAATAATTAAAAAAGGCATATGATTCGGTTAAAAGAGAGAAAAAGTAAAATTCGTGTGGGTATTAATATGACTGACAGATTTACAAATCATGGTGGGTTAAGACAGGGAGATGCATTATCTCAATTACTATTTATTTTTCCCTTATAATATGCTATTATACGGCGTACGTTTTTGGAAGCGATATCGGGCGGGGCCGCGCAGAGCGTGTCCTTGGCGACCATCCAATGGCAGATGTGCAACGTTGTACAGTTAGGAAATTGCGGCGCGCAAGTTAAAGGCAGTGTTCTGTATTTTAATTGCCCGCAAAAATTTTCATAAAACCCGCCAGTTTAAGGTTAATCATAAGATGGGACACGACATTTTGAACCTGACAGTCTAAGTTGCATAAATTTCTGTTGCATGCAGCCGGAGTTATCGTTCGTTGAAGAAACACCGGGAACATCACGTCTCAACACACAAACACAATAACCCGTTCATTTCCCTTCCGTTTTTTTTTCGTTGCCACCGTTTTGACGCAGCTGAGTTGTGTCTTGAGAAAGCTATAGGTGTTAAATTCGGCTGAATACACACAACTACTATTCATTGTCGTAGGCGTTCATGAATATTGCGATTCTGAGTCAGTTTGAGATCAACGTTTTTGCAAAGTGTGCCATTCAACACATGCCAATTTTCGTCGATACCAGCTCACGCAGAACGCACACCCACCCCACTCCCGTCAACATCTTCGTTCGCGTCCTTTGGGGAATCCCTTGCGCCGACATTGCACAACATTGCCGCGTGATTTTTTGACAAGAGCGTACCCAATTTCTTAGTGGACCGCCCAACACCGACGACTTCTCTCCACCCGTCTTGCCATTATTCACTTCGGAAAATCATTTTCCCAAGTTTTCAAACGTCAATAACTCGGCAACAAAGTTGTTTCCGGAATTTCGTTACATGAACTTTCCACCTTATTTTCACTAGTACAATCACCTCCCAAGCGTTGTAAACGAACTTGCGAAACACCCTGTATAAATCTCTGATATTTTTTTTTGATGATTGTTTCAATTTCGTTAATTTTGCTTTTCAAGTAATCTCATTCTTTACTTTTCTGTAAATGTGTGGTTAACTTCTCGCTTCTGATATAATTCTTTGCATTTGCTCATCACAGTTATTTAATCACTTCAGTCTAGCCTGATTTCTCATTTCAATAGATTATAGGATTTATTATCAAACCACGGTTTACTTTGTCTCGGCTTATGTTTTCCTATACTTTTTTTTAGCTGCTGATTCTATTGCATTACGTATATGCTCTCAATACTTATTTACGTCTGTTTCATTCATATTTTCATCGTCATGTAAATCCTGCAAAATATAGAATATATTCTAAACTTTAATTTGATAATCTTTCTTAATTCCTTCACCAGCAAATTTTCCTGTATTAAATTGTAGAACTTTTAGATTGTGTTGCTTATGATTTACCACTGAGAGCCTTTCTCTTAATTTTTGCAATTACTAAATAATGGTCACTGGCACAGGCAGCATCTTTATGTGAGCGAACGTCAATATACTAGCAGAGCGTATAGAAGAAATAGTGTGCGCACTCCCTGAGTTGCAGTGGTCCACCGCATAGATGGCAGTGGTAACGTTTGAGACGGCGCGGAAGATGCTCGCGTTGCTTACATAACTAACTACAAAAGAAACAAAAATGCATGTTACTTACGTTTGGAGACAAGCTCAGCAGCTGGATAGTTTGGAGAATTTCCGAGATGATTTTGCTGTCTTCGAGGCACTTCATTCCTTTCTTTTCTCCTTGGTGCGGAAGAAAAATCGACATTTCAGATACTGAAATACGAGTTTAGGTTGCGTACGCAGCACATGATCTTCACAGCATCCTAATTGCGAAGTTTTTACAGCAATTATATATAAATTGTCCAAACACTCAAAAAATATATCACCCCATAAGCTATTAGCACATGATATTTTTTCTGCAACAAATTCTTCCACTCGTAAGAGTACATCATAAACACTTTTCGATGCATAGGTAAGGTATTTACAGCCGTCGCCCGAACCATAGTCTTGGATTAACGTAAGTGAGGCAGGTACATTAGTTGGTTCCCCGTGCAGAAAAGTTGTACACAGTTTACAATCCGTCACTTTGGAAATATACCTCACTATGTAACCTGCCAAATGATACACCAAGTATTCTTTACCAACACTTTGTTCATTTAATTTGATTTTTGATTTGATTTGGTTTATTTTACTTCGCGTTTTGTGCCTCTTGGCTAATTTGCGAAGATGGGGATGAGTGATGAAATGATGAAATTGATGAATGGACATTCACAAACAACCAAGCCCGACCGGGATTCGAACCCGGCACCCTTGGCGCTTTGTTCATTTAAGTTCGGTATGTTGTTTTCCCAGTCCGGTATTTGAATTTCATCTTCAACAATGGAATTTTTTTCTCTTATTTTATTTTCAGCTTGCTTCTTCACCGAAAGATTTTTATTTTCGGTTGCTCTTTCCAGAGTTCGCATTTGATTAACAAAAGACGTCAGAGGAGATTCAGTCCTGTATTCACAGTTTCCGCCCGAAAATAAAGCAAGTTTTGCTGGTACGTAAATTGATTGCAGGATATGTAAGTGCAGAAAATCCACAGTGGAGGGATGATCATCACAAGTGAACGACCACAATATACCAAAATGGCGTTCTAGGGGATCTTGATTAAATTTTCCTGTCAAAACGTACTTGTAATTGTTCTTCCACAAATATTCGGACACTTCTAAAATTCTTTCTAAAGTCACTCTTAAGGACTCTAGAGTTTTTTCGGAAGCGAAGGAATTTCGGTTATCTCTAAGGACAGCATTCCATTTTATTAAAGTTGTATGTGCTTCTGATCCTTTATATAGTGCCTGTGCAGGAGTGGATGAATTTAATGCGTCAACCAGGCAGTTTAGGTCCCTTGTAAAATTCTCCGTTGTTTCACTGCCTTCTAACCCCTCTGCATTAATACTCCGATAAAATTTTATTCCATTAGCCACAGATTTGCTGAACAGCTGCATTGCGAGTCTTACATTTATTCGTTGAAATGAATTAGGATCCAAATGAGCAGAGGTCACTTTGTACTAAGCTTTCATACCGTAAAGTTCAGTAGATGAATCATGTTCATACACTTTTCTGTAAAATGAATAATCAACAATATCACCATTATAGTACACCTGCACTTTATCATGGAAGTTATTCCTTATGCATTTAAATATATGTGGTGCGTCTGAAAATGCCCAAAGCTTTCT
The DNA here is from genome assembly GCF_977018435.1 of Lepisma saccharinum. Lineage (NCBI taxonomy): Eukaryota > Metazoa > Arthropoda > Insecta > Zygentoma > Lepismatidae > Lepisma > Lepisma saccharinum. Next base: position 63,055,783 of record NC_139250.1, on the reverse strand, counting down.
ACTAGGGTCAGCTGGATTGGATATAGAGCACTTAAGATTGTTTCTGTTTCCGGAAATTCCTAAGCATTTCCATAACTTTTTGTTAGATTGGCTACCGTCAGATGTAAAACCAATAATTCTGACCCCTGCTTTTTCCAAATGTATGATTACCTGGATAAGTATTTTTGTGAGAATATCACCAGGGGTGGCATTCCTGCTAGCATATACTGCTATGGGTTGAATCCAATTATACAGAAAAGGAACAAACATAAAAACTAGAGCATGATTTGCTAATTGATTCTTGCTTTCGTCTGGAGTAAGATTTCCCAAATCAACAAAGCCGTCTATTTTTAAGGAATTCGAGTTAAACTGAATTGCTTCCCTAAGTTTAACTTAATCAAAAATCAGCATTCCGCTACGCTCATTCTCATTCTTTTCACTAAAAAAAAATGTGTTATAGCGTCGATGGCATGGGAATTTACGCCGTAAGGACATTTAAGACCCTTCACCAATTTTCTCAAGTGAGCTTCAAAAGGCAAAGGTAGCAAATCGTGATGCAAACAGTGTCTATACCCCTTGGGGGACTTAATTTTTAATAGAAGAGAATTCAGTATAAACTCGGAACTGTATCTCATTCCTGTCTTACTTTTCAGTTGACATTTCTTTAAGATTGTATTAATTACAATTTTTTTATTTTTGCTAACAGACGCGAACTGTTTTGACTGTGTGACCGTTGTCTTTAATTTAGCATCTTTAACGCCTTTTCAAGCAAATTTATTTTAGCCTGTACGACCTTTAGTTTATTCTGAGTTCTAATTAAATTGCGTTTCTGCTTCTTAAGTTTTTTCTTTAGGAATGCTATTGTAGCTCCGTAGCCGAGCGGGTTAAGGCGTTCACTCGTCTTGAGATCGTTCGCTGCGGGCCGGCGTAGGTTCGAATCCGGCTCTGGTCGGAATTTATTCGGCCTACGTATAGGGGCGGTGGCAACCCACCATCGTGAGGATATTGGGGAGCTCCGAATGAGTGAGCGGTAACCCGGTCGAGAAGACCTACATCGGCTGGGGGTTCGACGGGCTGATCACCCGTCACCCCAATACTGGTCTAAGATCTCCACGCTATCACAGGTGACGGAGGAACAGTGTGGGAGTGAGACCAGCAGTCGGTAGGTAAGCCAAGGCTCTCAAGGGCTGTCGCGCTATGGGTTATTAATGCTATTGTATTGCTAGCATCCGCAGTGTGAAGCAAATCATCATCTACTGATAAGCTTAATGATACATTGCGACGAGTACTTACTTTATTATCATCTGTCCGCAAGAATTGCCTTTTCATGGTAGATTTTTGCTTCTTAACTGTCTTAGAGAGGTATTTGGGCAGATTAGGAAATATATGAGGAACTGCTTCTGGTTTTAATTTCCACCTTTGTCGTGAAATTTCTACTGTATCGCCATCCACTATGAACGAATCCACCTTCACTAAAAGGTCAGTGGAAAAATGAATATCACACACATAGCAATTATGACTTAGTTTTTTTTTATCTTTTCTAGGGATGGCACTCTCCCATTTTGAGAGACCATTACTGTCTTTAGGTGGCCTAAAAAATGTCTACTGCCTGAAGAACAGCGGTCATATCCAGATCAACAGCCGGGTACGAAACACGTAGGCATCTTGTAGTTTTCGCTCGCTGCTGTCTCAAACACAATAATAATGCGTTGAACACAACACAAACTAGTCACAACAGATCAATCACAAATCTAACGACACTAAACTCAATAACGTAACAACGTTGTCATTAATAAAAGTACACAATGTTATTCTAGCACAACATAACACAACGCTCTACGTAAAGCGCGGCCGCACTGCAAGCAGAAGACGCTCGCAAGCGAAGGTGCTGTCAGTGTTTCGGTGGGACACCGCTCTATTAACTTGGTTTACGGGAAGAAAACGAAGTGCACACACTTTCTCTTCTATACGCTCTGATAATAGTATGCTTTCTTTTATCAATGAGTATATGATGTATCTAATTATGAGTATTACCGTCTAGAGAAGACCAAGTATATTTATGGATACCTTTATGTTTAAAAGTGGTACTTTTCAGAATTAAATTCTTTGAGGTTACAAAAGTAATTTAATGGAAGTAAATTTCCATATCATTATCTTTATTTGTTTGTTAATTTAATTGAAATGGTATGCATTTTGAATTTATTTTGGAATAGATTGTGACTTATTTACGCAACTAAATTATCCAATAGTAGTAAGAGATAATTAATGGTTAATAATATTCTTAGAAAGGAACAATCCAATAATGTTCTAGACGTGACAAGTAAACACTTCTCTTTCACTTTTCTAAGAAAAAGAATTTACACCCCTCACTCCCAAGAACCATTAACGCATATGTATGAAACCTGAATGTTCACCAACGTTAGTGGTACGTATGTCGATTCCTGGTACAAAACTCACAAAAGTTTGAGAATTATAATTAAATCTAATAAAACTCTCCTTTCAGGTATTTCATCCCAAGAAATGATTTCTGAACTCTTGGTTCTTCTTCTTCCATCCATTTCGGTGAGTGTCATTCATTTGGAGACAAATTTCCATACACCTGAAGATGTGGGCGAATTGCCAAGCTGCGTCCTGGAGATAATAAACAAGTACTTCAGTAGCGCTAGAACATTGTATTTCGTGCAGCATGAACCTGCCGTAGAGATAAATTATGCCATCAGCAGAAAGGTCCAGCAGCCTCTCTTGTCCACCGAAATAAACACAGGAAAATTCCTTGCACTTGCTTTAAGACTGAAATGGCATAGGGCAAGACACAACGTCCACTACTTGATTACTCTGAGAAATGCTGAAAGCTTTGTGGTAGCTTTTCGTGTCATTTTTTTCATTATCTTACAAAAGAAGTAGTAAATATTTTAGAGTTGTTCAGAATGAGGAACCAAATATGCTCACAATATGAACGATACTTTCAATTATGATTAAATTTAGCACATTCAACGCAGTTTTGGTTTACCCACACACCTATTTGGAACTAAGGCAATTAACATACGTTTTGAAGACTCACATATTAGTCTACTCACATTTTCCATTCTTGGAACATAGCTGTAACGGTGCACGTGTCATTCTCCTTGATGTTTGGGAGGACAACCGATTTCGCTATGGAAGAAACTTATTCCCTAATAAGGTGAAGAATCTCTATCGCTGCAGTCTTATTTTTTCCTTAGTTGAACGATCTCTTTATGTCCTACGAAACACTGTTACCAGACGGAAAGACGGAACTAGTAGGTGCACATGGGGTAATGCTGGAGAGTTTCAGGAAGGAGGTAAACTTTACTTTAATCAAGAAACCGTATGAAAACGGAGACATGAAGCAAATTGTTGAAGGCAAACACGAGGGCTCGATCGTACCGTTTTGTGCTTCTATTGGATCTTACTGCAGAGATGATATAAATTTCCCGATGGGATTCTTCCGCAATGTGTTTGTCGTTCCTGGAGGAGCATGTTTCTCTCCATTGATGAATGTGATTTTTCCCTTTCAAATGTTTGTTTGGGTGGTTATTGCTACATCTTTCATTGCATATTTTGCATTTACGAAATGCCACTCAAGAGTTGCCTCTAAAAAGGTATCCGTTTCTACGGAGCCATGTATGTTGCTTAACCTCTCCATTGTTTTAGGGATATCTGTTCCACAGATGCCACAGACTCTTGTGTTGAGATATGTCTTTGTCCTTTGGGTATTTTGTTGCTTGGTTATCAACACAGGGTACCATGGCGATTTCTTCAGCTTCGCAGCACATCCCAAGGTGGAGCCTTCCATCGACACTCTGCAGGAGCTGGTAGATTCCGGACTGCCAGTGCATTGTCCTAAGGAATTACAACGCGATTTGGGGTCCTTCGAAGATAATACCTCCAACACATTTCAGATAGGTTTCGACAAAAAATATCTCGTGATCTCTCGAAAGAATTGTGAACCAAGGAGACGTCGCCTTTTACACCTTCGCCGAAACTTTACATTTTTTTTCTTTATACTTTAACCTATGTCCCGCAACACTCCACCCTTATCGGGTTGCTTCTGGCAGGGAAAACCCAAATAAACAACTAAACAAGCTCGTTAATCCTGTTTTCCCATCCCGTTCCTCACCAGAGCGCTCTGAACCAAAGAATCAATCACAGGCAAGAACTTACTGAAATAATGTTGCAGGGTGATTGCTGAAAACTCGCAGAAATGGGCTTTATACATTTATTTACAATTCAACAAAACAAGGCTCGGATTCTTCCAATAATTCTCTAATTTACATTATTGACATTCCTCTAACTTGAGCCCCACGGCAGAACTGCCAAGTGGAAGCTATCATCGGCGGAACCGCCTCGGGATGCTCTTTCTCATGGGAGGCCACTGGAGACCTTCTGCTATCCGGTTCATAAACTGTCTGTCCTGTCCTCTGCCAGAGGCCATATTTATACTTCCTCCCTCGTCGCAAGGGGGAGGGCTGAAAGTTCAAATCTTATTGGCTCTTTTAAACTACACAGAACCATGGAAAAAACCCAAGCATACAGAGTTAAACACAAACACAAAAGACAAAAAAAACAAAAAAAAACAACAAATACTGTTTGTAACACATAACAGATGTCAACGGGAAACCACGTTTTCATATTATTTCAGAATACGTCCACACTAGACCTATCGTGTTCCACATGAGACGTGATTCCTCCTTCACAAAACCTTTCTCAAGCGTCGTAAGCACATGTATCGAATCCGGTATATCCCAATTATGGGAAGATGATGCAAATAGTATGTATGCTAGTATTTCTTGCAATGACCAGCATTTCCAAGAGGTTGGAGAGAATGTAGTTTTTGGGTTGATAAATGTTGAGGGTGCATTCTAGTAGGAACTATTTGTAGTTCATTTGTGTTTATAACCGAATTGTTGTATGAAGCTGTCAGGAAGGTTAGGAAAAGGGTAAAATAAAAGAAACATGGAAAATGTTAGTAGTAACATGTGAGTCTGAACTAGTCTTCATAGTACCCTCATACATGAATGTATTTATTTTAATGTGATTTCTGAATCCATGTCATTATTGCAAAGCAATGATGAGATCGAATATTACTAGTTTCCCCTGCAGCCTTCATATTTCAATACATTTTCAATATTCCAGATGACCCATGGTGTCACCTGTCACACGTTTCCGTTAATGTATTCTATGGATGTTTAACACAGCTTGATATTCTTCTTCGCTTATCTAAGTTCCGGAAATGAGAAAGCTTAAAAAACGATTGTATTTTCTAAAACTGATAAAATGTAAATCAAAGTCAAAAGCTCAGGCTGAAAATGTTCTTAGAAAAATATGACTTAAACTGATACAAGATCAGAAGGTTTTTGGTTTCTTGTGGGAAGCATTTTTTCAAAATGTGTGGAAGCGTTCAGCAAAATTCATGTTCTGCATGAAATGTGATGAATCAATATAAAGACGATAGTTAAAGTTCCAACATTCACAGTAGTAGGAAAAGGGGGTCGAGCGATCACCTCTCCAAAATCTAACAATTTCATAGTGAGCTCTCTTAGTGTAATTTAACTGAAAATCATGATTTTTAGCTGATTTCCCAAGTGTAAAAAACTGAAAATTTGTTTTACGCAAGAGCTTAAATTTCAATTTTATTGTATTATATAAAAATTCTAAGATTTAAATAATTTCCCCCATGACACCCAATTTTTTAAAATTTCACTTTTTCAAATAGCTAAAGCGAAATCCATTAATTTTTTAGGTGTAAAAAGTAATTGACTCATGTGTGTCAATTTTAAATTTTTTTGCAAAATACCCCAGTATACATTCGGTCCATTTATATCTGAACCGAAGATACCGTACTTGCATATTATCATATCCTCCACTTGTTATGATATATATTCACACTGTTTGTGCTTGTAACTAATCAGTAACATCATGGCGGTACAAGAAATATACAAGTTTAAGATATTTTAGTAGTATTTGGGCTCTAGTAATTAGCTACTTGAACTCGAGAGCGCTCTGTCAAATGTCTTCAGCTAATCGTATTACTACCGGAAGATATATAAAATTATTGAGTAATGAAACTTTTTTCCAACAAGTATATTTTTTTGCAACTAGATGGCAGCATCTAGTGATACTCACTTCTTTCATGTTCTCCAAGTACATTTATTTGCAACTAGATGGTATCGGTGATATATAAATTGCTGTGTAGGAAGTATTTTTTTGGGAATCTAACTTGCGTCACATGCAAGAATTCTCATGTAAGCTAGTTTTTACTCAGACAAATCAATAGTTTTGTCAGAAGAATTCTTTGCATTCCAAACATTCCTGAGTGTATGTGTGAAGATTGACGTACTTACGGGAGAGTGTGAATATTGAGACATTGACCTGTTAAGAATGAAATGAATCTAAGTAAGGTCATAGGTTTTCGTAGTGTTTTATTTCTAATTTTTTAAAAAAAACTTTTCCTTAACGAGTAACTTCAAGCAAATTGAATGTTTGCAAGAATTCTCATGTTGTTTTTACTCAGACAAAATCAATAGTTTTGCATTCCAAACATTCCCTGAGTGTGCGTGCGTGTGTCTAGATGTGACGTCGACCTGTTAAGAATGTCACGTCAATAATACTAGCTTGGGAATGTCATGACCTTCTCTTTTCTCTATAAAAGAAGAGAGAGAGGGTCATGTGGCCACTATGTTATCGATGGGAACAAGGCAAGACCAACATTACCACTATGCTATCGTGTTGAAGGGTATTTTTCCATTATCAATTGTGTCCACACACAAAAACTTAGTGCCTGTCTGCATCCATACCTAGATCAAAAAATTCGAACCATGTCTCAGCCACTTGTAACTTATATTTAATTATTTACGCTTATGCTTGTATTTACTCTCTTCGGGTTTAAGAAGTCTAGAGAGTTAGTTAGTTAGTTGTTTCCCACTGCACTATTTGAATTTTGAATAATCACATGTTAGTTATAAACGCATCGTTGATATCCTGTCTGTTCATATATGAGTGTGGGTTGAGTCTTCGTATCTGCCTGCAACATTTATTTTCTTCTTTTTCTTGTTATCTGCTTTCTATATAGAATATTGGAAACGATACATTTCCATTAACAGAATTTCATGTTATGCAAAACATTTAAGTTTATACACCATCAGATTTATGATTGCAACAACGTTACCACTACGTCATCCGACAAAGACCAGGATCGGTATTGTTATATTTTATTGCTCAGGTCATTTCTTTTTTAATATGTACAGCTATAAGTGAACATAGTAACTTAAGCCCTCAGTGTCGTAAACCAACAAAAGTACACCTCTGTTAACTGCCTTGTGTGGGGGGAGGGGGAACAATTGTAGCTGTTGGTGCAATACACTTTGAAGTTTTGTTTTCTAAGTGTCGCATATCAATTTCATCATAATTATCATTATTCATCCTCATCGTTGCCATTACCCAAAATTGCCTCTTCTTTTTTTACACATTTTCGTACTGATATCCGTACAACCTGGGCCTTAGCAGATGAACAAAAATCGTCTGAAGTTTGAACTCGTGACCCCTCCCAATACCGTTGCAAGCTTATTTGTGATTGTTCTCCTCAATTATTCAAAGTACAGTACCTCACTTTCATATTCAAATACACACATGTGAAGGGGGTTCATATCACATTAGTGATTTTAAATTGTATTCTTAGAGCCATGCACACACTTTCCAACATTGTTGCCTGATATTAAAATAAGCAAAAACACACTGCTGTGCTTAATAAAAAAGAAACATCCATTCATTGCCAGATTGTACAACTGTATATGTCTAGGTTCATAAGCCTCGTCTATCTCATTCCAGAGACTGCATATTTTGTATACAGTTTATAGTGGAATCACAACACAGGTTATAACTCATTATTAGGTCTGTTAAAAAAAAAAAAATCGTTAGTCCATATGAGAATTCTTGCTGTAAGATTTTTATGACGTTTAACCTAAACAGGATTCGAATCCCTGAGGGAGAAAAGAACTGAGCTTTTGCATTCCACATTAGCAAAACCTTTATATTTATAACCTCAATTTACTAATCGGGGAATTCCCCTTAGTCAACCAATTAGCACATTTACATGACCTTCTATAGAGGAATACTGACATTTCCGAGCCAGTATTATTGATGTGACATTCTTAACAGGTTAATGCCCACATAACCTGATGTAAGTGCATCAATCTTTACGCAAACACTTAGGAATGTTTGGAATGCAAAGAATTCTCCTGACAAAACAAGTAATCGGAAATTCTTTTTAACCAAGCAATCAACACAAATCTCTCTTTTTTATAGAGAAAAGAGAAGGTCATGACATTCCCAAGCTAGTATTATTGATGTGACATTCTTAACAGGTTAATGCCCACATAACCTGATGTAAGTGCATCAATCTATAAGCAAACACTTAGGAATGTTTGGAATGCAAAGAATTCTCCTGACAAAACAAGTAATCGGAAATTATTTTTAACCAAGCAATCAACACAAATCTCTCTTTTTTATTTATTTATTTATTTATTCCTTGTTTTGGATGGCGAAGTTAAGGCACAAGCCTTTTCTTCCACTTAACCATCTCTACATTACATTTTATAAATTGATTTTTATAGCTAACTGTATGTTAAATATATAAAAAACTAAATATTTAAGATACCAAGAAATGAAATCTATAAAAAACTAAGAACATTGAGATACCAAAAAAAAAGAAAAACACAAGAGAAAATAAAAGAGAAAGACGCAAAAAACATAAAAAATAAAGACAAAAATACATACACACTAAGTAAAAAAAAATACACGTAAAACATAAAGACACACGCAACAAACATAGTCAAATTACAGAAAAAGTCAGTGGGTGTTGGTCCTACAAGTTTACACGAAGGTTTAATTTTATTTCCCTGTTTTCAGTTCTGGTAAGTTGACTCCAGAAGATGATTTTTTAATTTTGATTTGAATTGGAGAAGAGAAGAAGAGTTTCTTATGTCGTTGGGGAGGTCGTTCCACGCTCTGGTAGCAGTGACCGTTAAGGAATTTCCATAAAACGTTGTCTTGTGCGAGGGGATGGCCAGCAGAGAGTTGTCTCTCGAACGGGTGGCAAAGGTGTGTGCTGAACTTAGGGGTTGAAATCGAGAAAGTAGGTAGGACGGCTCTCGTGAGTTTACTATTTTGTAGAGCGCTGTAAGAGCGTGAAAGCGGCGGCGAGTGGAAAGGTCGAACCAGCCTAGGTCCTTGAAAGCCGGGGTCAGGTGGTCAAAAAATTTGATATTATAAATGTAGCGCACACATGCATTTTGTATTCGCTGTAGACGTCTTGCTAGTTCACCGTTGAGGTCAATATATGTCAAGTCACAGTAGTCTATATGAGACAGAACTAAGGACTCCACGAGTGTTTTTTTACTTCTTGCGGTAAAATATTTTTAAGGCGGTACAGCGAGTGTAATGCTGCGTAGGATTTTTTACATATGGCCTTCACATGGTCACTCCAAGTGAGGTTTTCGTCCACAACGACTCCCAGGTCTTTGACCGAAAGCGACAACGAAATGGGGTTTCCTTCGACAAGAATGTCAGGGATGGAGGACTTCTCTGTTGTGGAAATGAGCTGACGTGAGCCAATTAAAATACATTTCGTTTTCTCAGCATTTACTCGCAGACCGTTTGCCTGAGACCACTTGCAGACGTTCATAATATCATCGTTTAGGGCTTTGATGGCCATATTGATGCTTGTTTTAGGGAACGACAAATAACATTGGACGTCATCAGCGTACAGATGGTAATTTGTCGATTGAAAGTTTCCAGATATATCATTTACGTACATGGAGAACAGCAGCGGAGACAGGACGCTACCTTGGGGTACACCGCAATTCGTCGGCAGCCACGACGACTTATTGTCAGAAACGAATATGCGTTGCTGTCTGGCTGCTAAATATGAGCGAGCCCAGTCAACAGCGGGTTGGGAAAAGTTGAAATAAGATGAGAATTTCGCCAGAAGGATATCGTGGTCTACGGTTTGGAAGGCTTTGCTGTAATCGAGGAGAACTAGCATTGTCAAATATCTCTTATCCATCGCCGACCTTACATCATCCACCACTTTAATGAGCGCTGTGCTGGTGCTGTGATGTGGGCGGAAACCGGACTGGAAGGGGTTTAACAATTTTTTCGATTGCACATAGTTAAAAATTTGCTCGTGAACGATGTTTTCAAATACTTTTGACAAAGTTGGGAGAATACTGATCGGTCGAAAATCTTGAGCGCTTACTGAGTTGGTGATTTTAGCCAGGGGGCGTATGTGAGAGAGTTTCCAAATGCTTGGGAATGTGCCACTGTACAGGGATGTGTTGAAAATATCTGCAATTGCGGGTGAGATGTGGGTAGCGATATACTTTAACATGTTAATAGAAATTTCGTCTGCTCCGGTTGCATTGGATTTGATTTTATTAATTGTAGTTTGGACCTTTTCATGCGTTATAAAAGAGAAATCGAAACTATTGTTGTTGTTGCTTTTATGAACACTTATGGAGTCGATTGTACGTTTCTTAATTTCAGGATTTATACCTGATACGTTTTGGAAGTGGCCATTTAGTTCTTCTGTGGAGATGCCAAAAATTTCATTACTATCATATTTTTTCCCAACGCCGAACATTTTAAGTTATTCCACAGCGATTTCGGCTGCGATCTGTAGTTTAATAGTTGTCCCGCAAAGCAAAACTTTCTCTTTCGTGTTTCCTGGGTGCACCGATTCCGAAGAATGCGGTATTCTTCGAAATAATCGTGTACTGATTCCAGGTTTGCTTTGAGTGTGGACTTATACCGCCTGTAAGCTGCATCCCTACGGGACATCAGCTTCAGAATCTCGGGGGTGATCCACGGGCTGGAAGGTCTCGAAACTCTTTTTCTTTTCACGGGCGCGTGCTTGTTGTAAATATGAAGGATGAGGGAGTTTAAGAGATTCACTTTCTCGTCAACTGTTTGAAAAGAGGACACGAGGTGCCATGGCATGTTTCCTGCTTCAATATTCAGGGCTCGAATATCAAGCCGTTTAAAATCTCTGAAGGAGATTACTTTTGGTTTATATTTATATGTTTTCAGAGAATAGGAAAGAAAAATAAGATCGTGCTTCGATATACCTGGGACTGGAAATTGTCCGAAATTTAGAATTTTTAGTGGGTTGGTTGTTAATATATGGTCAATAAGCGTCTCACTTTGATGAGAACGATGTGTGGCTTTTAACGAACAGGCTGATAGGTTGAGAGACGATATGGTGTCTTTGTAATTTCGTACTTCCGGTTTGGAGGTCAAGAGGTCGAAATTTACGTCACCAAGGATAATACAATTTTCGTATATCGGTAAAAAATTAGATATTTCTTTTTCGAAATTTTCAAAATCAGTTTTCGGGGGTCGATACACTCCGCTGAGGAGGATTTTTTGGTTGTTTACGTTTAGCTCAAGGATCAAATATTCCGAACTACTCGAGTATTCTCCTTGCGAACGAGAGAGGATTTTAACGGGAATGTTTTCTTTTACATATATTGCACAGACTCCGACTCTTTTGTTTATCCTGTCGCAACGATAAAGCCTGTATCCCTGCATGCTGACCAGGTGATCTGGGATCGACGAAACAAGCCAGCTCTCCGACACTAGAATTGCATCACAAGAAAGAGGGGCAAAAATAGTTAGGAATTCGTCGTAATGGGACAAAAGACTCTGACAGTTGACGTGAGCTGCGTGGAATGCCCTTGGGTGTTTGGCTAGCTCCTCCTTCAGTACCGTTACAGCAGGGTGGGAATGGGGAAGAGAAAGAGAGGGAGGGTCGGCAGAGAGTTGGGCGCTGGACTCGACTTCCATTTGGCATAGCTTCATAAAATAGGCCGTGGTTGGGCTTAGTGTTGCCATCTCTTTAAAATAGTTACAAAAACAACTAGGCTGGTCCGGGAGTGAAAATAAGATATGTTATTGGACTTACCAGTACTGAAACCAGGATTCTCTTGCTGCATGTATTGAAGTGGATGACCAAAATAAACTGGAGAACACCCGCATGTTACTTTTAACACTTGAACAGATTTGACATGAACGCACACACACTCGACATAAACACTTGAAATATGATTAAAATACACACACACACACATAAACACATACACTTAAGTACGAAAACACAGAAAAACACACGGATGCAAACACAGTACATAAACTCAGAGATCCAGTACATTCGCTTCCGTCGTTGCAGTTTGCTGCTTCACCTTAGCGTTGTAGGAGAGATTCGAACTCGCGAGCTGTGTTGATGCTTGTCCTGCCGTTGCTGCCCTGGATGATGATCCGGCCATCGGACGTCCAGCAGCTCCTCACCCCGAACGTCTCCTTGGCACGGCGGAGAAGTTGCTGCCTCGTTGCCGTCAGGGATTCTGTTATCAGGAGGCCGCTTCCTTTGAGTTTCCTCTTGGCTCTCCACACGTGCTCCCGAGTTTGGTATCTCAGGAACTTGACGATGATCGGACGGTGACCCTGCTGTACAACTTCGGCCGACGTACGAGCACGTTTGGGGCCCAACCTTTGCAGGCGATCCACATCGGAGGCACCGAGACTGATGCCAAGTTTCGTGGACAAAGTGTCCATGACAACCTTCATCGTATCTTCGGCTGGCGTTTCCGAGATGCCGTGGAGGAGGAGGCAGTTTCTTCTACTGTACTGCTCAGCGGCGTCCATTGCTTCCTCCTGAGACAGCATTCTGTTGTGAAAGCTGTCCATGTCCGAACGCAGCTCCAGTATCTGGCCTTTAAGCTACTTTATATCTTGTTGGAGGAATTCCAAGATGGTGCTGCTTGGAGTTGTCTCTGCTGTGGCCGTTTTTTTCCGTGGGCTGAGGAGGTGGCAAGGACTTCAAAGCTTCCGACACTTTGGAGTCCAACTTGCTGATAGTTGCCTCCAAGAGGCTGCATCTCTTGTCCAGGCTGCTGCTGTTTTTCTTCTTGGAGGTCATTCTCGTCCGAAGGTAGCAACACTGAGTCGGAAGATCGTGGTCACCGCTAGAGAAGAGTGTTCCTCGGGAAAATGCGATGTCTCGTAATTGTAAAACAGCTTCTTTTTGTGGTTCCCCGCTTCCAATTTGAGAGAGTTTGTTGCTCACATGAGTCAGTGGGGCTCTGGCTACAATTTAGTTCATAGCACAAAATCAGATGTTAGGTTTTGCCAGAGAAATGTGGAGGTGAAATTCCGCACGAAACTACACACAGCCGATCTCGTCCGCCATGTCTTTTATCCATAATCACCATCCATCATTATAGAGAAAAGAGAAGGTCATGACATTCCCAAGCTAGTATTATTGATGTGACATTCTTAACAGGTCGACGTCACACACGCACGCACACTCGGGGAATGTTTGGAATGCAAAACTATTGATTTTGTCTGAGTAAAAACAACATGAGAATTCTTGCCAAGCAAGTTACTTGACCCTCTCTCTCTCTCTCTTTTTTATAGAGAAAAGAGAAAGTCATGACATATTCAAGCTAGTATTATTGACGTGACATTCTTAACAAGTCGACGTCACATCTAGACACACGCACGCACACTCAGGGAATGTTTGGAATGCAAAACTATTGATTTTGTCTGAGTAAAAACAACATGAGAATTCTTGCAAACATTCAATTTGCTTGAAGTTACTCGTTAAGGAAAAGTTTTTTTTTTAAAATTAGAAAAAAAACACTACGAAAACCTATAACCTTACTTAGATTCATTTCATTCTTAACAGGTCAATGTCTCAATATTCACACTCTCCCGTAAGTACGTCAATCTTCACACATACACTCAGGAATGTTTGGAATGCAAAGAATTCTTCTGACAAAACTATTGATTTGTCTGAGTAAAAACTAGCTTACATGAGAATTCTTGCATGTGACGCAAGTTAGATTCCAAAAAAAATACTTCCTGCACAGTAATTTATATATCACCGATACCATCTAGTTGCAAATAAATGTACTTGGAGAACATGAAAGAAGTGAGTATCACTAGATGCTGCCATCTAGTTGCAAAAAAATATACTTGTTGGAAAAAAGTTTCATTACTCAATAATTTTATATATCTTCCGGTAGTAATACGATTAGCTGAAGACATTTGACACAGCGCTCTCGAGTTGAAGTAGCTAATTACTAGAGCCCAAATACTACTAAAATATCTTAAAATTGTATATTTCTTGTACCGCCATGATGTTACTGATTAGTTACAAGCACAAACAGTGTGAATATATATCATAACAAGTGGAGGATATGAGAATATGCAAGTACGGTATCTTCGGTTCAGATATAAATGGACCGAATGTATACTGGGGTATTTTGCAAAAAAATTTAAAATTGACACACATGAGTCAATTACTTTTTACACCTAAAAAATTAATGGATTTCGCTTTAGCTATTTGAAAAAGTGAAATTTTAAAAAATTGGGTGTCATAGGGGAAATTATCTAAATTTTAGAATTTTTATACAATAAAATTGAAATTTAAGCTCTTGCGTAAAACAAATTTTCAGTTTTTTACGCTTGGGAAATTAGCTAAAATCATGATTTTTAGTTAAATTACACTAAGAGAGCTCACTATGAATTTGTTACATTTGGAGGAGGTGATCGCTCGACCCCCGTTTCCTACTACTATTCAAATATGTTTTTTTACAAACTTTTGAAGTATCCAAACGGGAGATTATTAAAGTTATATCCACAGTTTTCTCAAATTAAAGAAAACATGTGGCATATAAAATAAATTCCTCAAAATGTGAGTTTAATATTTAACTCTGCTGTAGAGAATAACTAAAATAAAATGAAATATTTTCTTTTAAGACTTTGCAATATAATCTGATACTTAACATAACCCACAGCGCTACACACTGTTCCTCCGTCACCTATTATCGCGTGGAGATTTTAGACCAGTATTGGAGTGACGGGTGATCAGCCCGACGAACCCCCAGCCGTTGTTGTAGGTCTTCTTGACCAGGTTACGCTCACTCACTCGGAGCTTCCCAATTTCCTCACGATGCAATCAGTGGTTGTTGCATGTCTCTCCGCACACTGGTTATTTTCAACGAAAGACAAGAAGTAAATGCCAATTTTTTCGGACACCCTTCAAATAATTCAAATGCATGCGTGCACACACACAGAGAAATAGAGATAGATATGTAGATAGATAGTTTCAGAGGTAGACAAAGATAGATAATATGAGAGGGGAGGGTGTAGAGAACAAAAACCAGAAAGAGGTCACAGCAGTGGTTTTCAAAACTGTGCTTTTCGAATCTGTATGCTGTTTCTCTGCTTTTCG
The DNA here is from genome assembly GCF_977018435.1 of Lepisma saccharinum. Taxonomy (NCBI): domain Eukaryota; kingdom Metazoa; phylum Arthropoda; class Insecta; order Zygentoma; family Lepismatidae; genus Lepisma; species Lepisma saccharinum. The sequence goes on along the minus strand of NC_139250.1, from coordinate 63,040,494 downwards.
GAGGGTTTACCACAAGTAATAAATTAATAAGAATCTTACAATACACTGTGATACAAAACATGCTCAAAGAGACATTCATTTTACTTATCAGTACTGTACGATGTCAATTTGGACAGCTCTGATTGAATCACCATCCTAATTAGCACCGCCAAAATGAAACACTAGACGACACTCTTTGATTAATTTATTGGACTATATGTGACACTTGGAAACACATACCTGATGATTTGGCCTGCAGTTTTGTCCTGCCTAGGGTTGTTGCGGACTCACACACACACACACACACACACACACACACACACATATGTGTGTGTGTATATATATAAATGTAATTTAATGTCTAGTTGCATAGAGGTGCATATTTTTCTTACATTGCGGAGTTAAGATGAACCCTTTCCCACCCATTTTAGTTTTTTTTATTTGGAGAAACAGGAGAAGAAATGGTTTATACGCGAGGGTGTGTGGCCGGAGGTGGAGAGTGCACCTAACGCCTGAGATATCTGAGAAGAGTTCATGCAATTCGATTAATGAAATTGTAGCGAAGTTACAGTATTTTACTGTCATGTTCAACAAAATGAGTGAATGTTTTCACCATAGATATTAGAATCATCTGACGGTCGTTTGGTTTGAGTTGATGTTTTGAGTACACTTTGTGCATATTAAGGCTAATCGGGACTGGTCCTACAGTTTAAAGGGGAATCCGAATCAATAAGTGCCTCCACCGGGTATCGAACCCGGGATCCCTTCATTACAAGGCGACGACGCTACCACTGCGCCATCGGGGAGGCCCTGCTGACTGTCGTAATTAGAGTTTTGTCGGAATGGGTTTCGAAAGGGACATATTTATTTTTTACGTTCAGGACTGTAGAAAATCAGCCATTTACCGATAAAGTCGGGAAATTTTCGAAATTTTCAAAGCTGTTGAAAATAATCGAATTATACACTCTATTTCCTCCTTTGGTGATTGCTTTTGTATTCATGTATTAACTCTAAGAAATTTCAGACATTTGTAGTGCAGAAAATTCCAATAATTAACCATTTAAAAAATAAGATCCTTAGATTTTCTCGACTCTTGGAAATCACGAAATCGACAAAATGTTTTAAGCTTAATTTGAATGATTTACAAAATAATAACTTAATGATAAAAAGTGAAATATAAGTTTGTGTGACTGAAGGGTTAGATAATAATTCTTCCTCTCCTCCCTTCCCCTGAAGAAAAATCCCTTTCATACGGAACTGTTCAGAACACTAGCAACAGCAAAATGAGAAAATAATGACAAGCAATGTAGGTTGTTTTTTAAACATTGAAACTTTGAAAAGGTCACATATATCCATAGCGGCTGGCCATTGATTTAACAAATCAAAAACAAGGAAACTTGGAAGGAAACAAAACGTGGTAAACTTGACTATATTGATCTGCGGTTCAGGTAAGTCCTAATTTCCAGTAGTAACATTTCACACTTCGATATTCCAAGCTATGAGCAAATTCCGGAAATGCAAACACTACTAAGAAAATAATTTATATTTTTTGGATTTTGTGTGTGTATGTTAATGAAGGCGGTCGGACGTCTGATTTTGTGCAAGGTTAGTGTTTCTAACCCTTAATATTCATAATTTCCCAGCTTTCGTCAACATTGTTGTTTCTGCTACGTGACGACGAATGTTATTAGTCAACGACACATTATTATATTTTTAACTATTTATTTCACGTAGCTAGGTCCTTAGGGCGTCTGACTACCATGCCAGAGACCTGAGTTCTATCTCCTGCAGTGGAGAATCGGGAATATTTCCACCTGTTCAAGCAGCTCCGGCACCCACCCCGCGTCGTATAAAGTGCGTACCTGGAGGAAACTCTTGGGGGTCGGGGGGGTTGTAAAGGCGGCCAGGTCCTTGGTGCTGATCAAATCACCCCTACCTTCGACTTTGATCAAGAAAGTTTGGGACCCTAACTCCACACCCACTCTACGCCTTCATGGCGTGGTGCAAACAAAGCAGAGCACTTTATTTTTTTTATATACAAGGAAGAGCCAGTATTCATGAATCTACGAAAAAGTTCATTTAGCATGTACTGATTTTCGATGTTTATCATCCTACTTTTGTGTTTATTGACATGGTAGAAAATCAGTCTGTAAACATAAGAGAATGAAACGAATGTGATCCGGAAGTCACGCCATTCGAACCGTTACAGGAAAAGATATACTCTTATTGGTTTGGATTTTTAAATTTCTACCGTCTGCATCTTGAATGTTAATTTAATTTAATTGTTGTTATTTAGTGTCTCTTTTCTTACTCATAGGCTAATCTCAACGATGACGATAAATTATTACAAGGTGAGAAAATTTTTGAAAGAACATTCGCAAAGATCAACCACTCCCAGATCAGAAGTTGAACTCTGGTACCCTGGATAAATGTTGATGTTCCTGTTACGTTATGCTAGAGAAAGTGGTTAATGGAACCACCACCCACTCCTTTCTGCTTTCAAATAAATATGAGTTTTTTTCCCAGGTGAAGAAATTGGCCCAGTTTTTTAGATTAGTCATTAGATTATGAGCTTTTCGAAATTGTTCCCTGACATTCGTATGAAAAATCGGACACTGTATTCCGCTATGCAATGCATTCCTGTAAACGTTTCCTTTCATTAGAAAAGTCAGACATTTCTCTGCTTGAAATGAAAAACATTTTGCAACATTGCCGCATTATATGAACAGAAATGAACACGTATTAGGTCCTTTCAGCTCACTATTAGTTTTATTTAATGCAATGCATCTCTTTCCCATATTCCTTACTTTTCGACCGAATGGTCACCATAAACAAAACAGACATCCATGTTATGCCTGAGACTCGAACCCAAGACTGGTCAAATTGTAGCGCGTTACGCTTTGTCTATTCCGCCACCAGGGGTCCTTTGATTTGTATTTATCACGAAACTTCAAGAAACATTTTGTTATTCAATCACTGTATATTACCTTTCTGACTTAATAAAGAAAAGTAATACAGGTACAGTACGATGACGCTATGGAAAAATGTAATTTATCTTCATTTTTTAAAATTGCATTGTTCACTGTTAAAATATATAAAGATTAGATTGTTTCCCCTGACTAAGCTAAGGTTATTACAGATAAGATTTATTATCACACAAGATTTTATTCTACTCCCTGCTAACATATCGTCGAGAGCATATATGCGGAAAGAATGAATTTGTTTCCTGAAACAAAAATTATCTTGAAAGACTAGGATAAGCTAAGCATATATAATATATATATTTTAAATTTTCATTTCTTAGTTTAGTACACATTGCAGTACACTAATGAAGATTAATGATGGGAGTTATTCACTAGTAATAGGTACATGAGGCATCATGGTTATAATGATGTCATAAGAATGAATATAATTTGAATTAAGAGATGAACAGAGGACTAAAAGTGGTAAACGTTGTAAGTGCCAAAAGCGAAAGTGTTGGGAAATCGCATCGTTCCGCACATGAGCCCGTAAGGACGTTCACCCTAGTGCCCTCTTTACACGCCCTTTGAACTACTTAGAGGGCTACAGCCACTTTTTACGTTTACCATATTATCAAGCTTGGCACATTGAACAATTTAACGTGAAAAACGGTGTTTGAATTATTTTGACACTTACAGCGTTTACCAATTTTATTTTCCAACAATATTTCCTAAAGGGGGAAATTATATTTATGTGTAACAATCCCATCTTGTGGGAAACTGTTGCACTGGGAGGAAGTTGTAAAGTATGTTAGCCTTGGAACATTCCACTTTGCTTACTATAGTAATACCATGTAAAGATTTGGATACACTTCTTTCTGATTTTTTAAAGTAAACAAAATATGCACATGTGGATAACAAGTAGAGAAGAGCAATTAAAATAATTGTTAAGTTATAAAGCTCAAGGAATTTTTTATTCACCATATATTAGTACAACATAAGAGGGCAAATAATAACTCTAAATAAAACAATCAGACCTGTGGGATTATATTCGAACAAGCAATAATAATTTTACATATCTAGTTGGAACATATTTTGTTCATGTGAAGCGCTTAGGACCAGAAACTAGTATAACTTTATTTGTATTCCAGTTTGTGAAATGCGAAGATAGTGGTCGTATGCAGACGAAGTACAGGAGCTCTCCAAAAGTCATGACGCTGAATCCCAAGAACAACGAGAGGACTCCTCCCAGAATAACTGTAAGAAGAGAGAAAACATAATAATATTTGATGCACGGTGTACAAAAATTATAGTTCTCTTTTAAAATTCATTTTTAAGTTGTTTTTATATTTAAATCGATTCTTGTAACTTAAAAAACACGCTTAAAGTTATTTGTATGGTTTTGGCACCATACATATAGATATATATTTTGTATATAAGAGCTATTTCCGTAAAACATTTCAACAGTTTGATTCAAGCAAATAAAAATACATGTAAATATAATTTGTTTTCTGGTTCTGTATATATGAATCTACTATGGAAATGTTTGTTGCGTGTGTTAATGAAGCTATAATATTTCAGTAACATTTCTACCAGTGAAATTAAACATTCTAGATGCACTCTGTAATTTTACGTAAAATAATTTTTATAGTCCTTGTTTGCTGAATTTTTGCATTTTTTAAATGATTGTTGGTATAATATCAGATGGCATGCTTATTTAGAGTTTAACGTAAATATGATTTTGGATATTATACTGCACAAAGTATTTGCAAATTTTGTCTCTAAAAGGGCCTCCCCGATGGCGCAGTGGTAGCGTCGTCGCTTTGTAATCAAGGGGTCCCGGGTTCGATATACAGAGGAGGCACATAATGGTTCGGATTCCACTTTAAATTGTAGGTCCATTCCCGATTAGCGTTACTGGGCACAATGTGTACTTAAAATACCAATTCAATCAATCAATCAGTTTTGCCTCTAAAAAAGGATTTCATTTTAAATCAAGAGAAATTTAAGTGTGTTTACAGTTTATATGTTAGTTTCCTTTCGAATGAGCTTCAGGCCATCCATACATCAATTTTATTTCATTCCTTGGAGTCTAATAAACACTATTCAATGATTCTGATATCTCTAAAATCCTTATGTACATCATTGAACAAATTATTTATTTAAATAATTTAAATCGGTATATTTTAAATCACCTAATTTAAATCGCGATTGAAATCAACCTGAGTAAAATGAATCCACCTTGATTTGATGTAATTGAACTAATATTGAACATACTATTACTTAAAAATAATTGTGCGATATACAAGAATTTGCGGAATGACATTTCTTATACTGTAGAGTGAAATGTTTCTATATGTTGTAGTAAAAATTAAATAAGGAAGTGAAGCTATGCAGTGAACGTTTAAACATGTCACGAATTTAGAAGTTGGGTAGGGAGGTACTGATTCTGAATATTGCATATCCCAGATGAAGTGAAAATGGTGCGTCTACTCTTCGTTTCGGGAGCTGTTTGAGCCAAGATGGACAGAGCGGGACAATGGAAATGTCTAAACCAAGACCATTGAAAAACCATTTTGCAGATTACATAAAGAAACACATTAACGAGGCTTCTTCTCTTCTCCTGTGCCGTGTTGTAATATTCCATGCAAAATATTACGTGTAATATGCAAATACTTGTAAAATAATTCAAAAACATTGTTTTTAATGTATCACTTCGAAAGTATAAGAACAAATACACTATACACCTAAATGCAAATAGAATTATGGCTACTGGAATATACAAAAGAGTTTCAGTTTGAAAAATAATATCTATTTTGTTCTGAAAAATTATCCCTTGAATTCTTCAACAACTAAGTGCTCATTGCTTTTTATTTGGCTTCTTAAGCTGTAAAATGTCACTTACAAATCTTAAATGTAGCCTCGATTTTAAAGATATTGAAAATATTCATTCTAAAGTATGGGCTCTTGTGTTTCATTTATGATTGAAATCCAGCCATATGTATCTTAACCGTGACGCAACAGCCTGGAAGACCATAGCCATCTACGGACTACCTGCTTCAGTCCAACTTTCCGAGATTGTAGATCGTGCAGTCCGTTACGCGCTGACGTATGGTTAGAACGACAAAAACCCAGTCGCTGTTGCAGGAACGTAAATATGACTGGGTTACGCTACTCGTTCGTAGCTCACGGTTGTGGCTGGCCACCTGTCCCGTACAGACCAAAATCCAAGCAGAACATTTCTTACGCTTTCCTTAGGAGACTCGAACCTGCGCACGTCTCATAGTCGGAGCACAAAGCACTACACCTTAGACCGCACGGAAACATGTGCAATTGCAGAGAACTCATGTAGGTACACGTGGCTTTTTGTCGCTTTAGTTAGCATTCTCTACGTGTGATGATTAGCTATGCTCCTCATCCGTACACCCCACAGGATGGGAATGTTTCTTGCGAGAATTATGATGAAGTAGTAATACTAGAGAATTTTACAGAAGAATAAATACTTCTTGTCAAGATGATTGAACAAGAAGATGGATGCATTAAATATATGTTTCTCTACGTTCGCAAAAGTTAATATTATGAAACATAGTAATGTATTTATATGTATCAGACTCACTTTAGCCAATCGTTAGGGTGTAAGCAGAACGGTGTAAAATATTACCCATTGGTATAAAGAACAAAATAAAGTTGCAAATGAGCCTAATTCTTAACTTTCGACATTTTTCGAGCTTTTATTTATTGATTAAGCCTATCCTAACTTAACCAAAGTCGTCATTTGTCGAGTCAGAAAATATAGGCTGTTCTCTTAAATAATATTAGAATTTCAAAAGTAAATTTCCTCTTCTCGCCACATTCTTTGTGTATAGATTTCGCACTCATACACTTATGTCTATTAAATAGTTACATCTTTAACCTCATCTGATACCTCTTCTTCTGGCCGACCTCTGTTTCTGGGTTTTTAGCATGGCACACTACGACATCTGGGGTCCTGGGTTAAAACCACGATCTGGGCATGAGTATTTTTTGTGACTGTCCCTTTCTAAATTTACCATACCATCACATATTCTAATCTTCGCAACTAGCGAAATGTGTCAGAAATTGTGAAGAAAGAAACAAGAAAAAATGAATGAATGAATTGTCTGCCTTTTGTAATTGTATTCTGCAAGATCGAGAAGAGGGAAGAAAAATCTTTAATTTTTTTGTCAGAGAAAGAAACTCTCATTATTGATGCTTCTTGTCCTGTGTGTGTTAGTTTGTGAGAGTCGAAAAGTTGTCTCCCGTCTCTCTGGATTACGGGAGGCACTGCCCAAACAGTGTCTACATTGATATTTATAGAAATCAATATTTTCCTCCATCTCGACGTAAACAATTTGTACGTTGATATTCACACAAGTCAATATATAAAGTTCTTTTTCATCTTCATAATAATTATGTAATTAAGTAAACATAATAATATTGTCCCGAATGGAATTGACTCTGATTTTGCTTTTAATATTAAAAACTATCTATATAGTTTAAACAACATATTAGATATAATATACAAATCAAACAGATCCAATTCTAGAGTGATATATTTATAGTATCAAATACAATTTAATGCTTTTTAAGTTTTGTATACATATAAACGAATTCAAATTTGAACTTTTGCTTTGCATTGATTATTCCTGTTTCTTATTTAAATAGTGGTATTCGTATAATTTCTTTCTTATTCTCAAGCTTTTATAGTTTGTTACTTGTTTATGTTTTGTTTCTTCTGTCCTTTAGTTTTCTCCTCTGTTCAAAATTTGTAATATGTAGTGTATGCAATTTTTTGTATTTGTGTAACTTTTGTATTTTTATAACTTTTTGTATTCGTATTTATCTAAGGTTTTGTGTAATAATTACTATGTGTTTGTATCATATATTATATATTTATGTAAATTATATTGTATATACCAAATTGTAATGCCTATTGTAATTGGAGCATTCGCTCTGTTATAGGCGACTGGTTAATAAATAAATAAATAAATAAATAAATAAATAATTGACAACATGTGGATTTCATTACTAAACATAAAGGCGTTGTGAAGGACGTTAGAGCTTGTTCAGTGAGAAGTAAAGGTAAAAGGTAAAGTACTCCCCAGTGCTACACACCACGCCATGAACACGTATAGGGGGTGTGGGGATAGGACCCCACACTTTCTTGAACACGGCCGATGGTGGGGGTGATGTGATCAGCACCACGCCCCTAGCCGCCTTTACCCCCTAGAGTTTCCTCCGGGTACCCACTTTATACAACGCTGGGTGGGCGCCGAAGCCGCATGAACAGGTGGAAAAAGTCCCGGTTCTCCCCCGCCGGGATCGAACCCGGGATTCTCGCATGGTAGTCAGACGCCCTAACGACTGAGGAAATCCACACCTAAACACAAGATTTATTTTGGTGACTATTTTTATGCATTTTAATTAAACACAAGCCAATATTGGTGGTATAGATGAACTCATGTGTAAGATAAGCTGTTAAAACAACAAAACGTGTGACTGATTTTGGTTAATTTTACTTCACTTTCCTGCCATTATTGTATAATCGCAATTATGAGAATGAACGATGAAATGAATGGACATACCGGGTGGCCAGAATTAAAGTTACCCAACTCGGAACCCTCTGTAGCCTGTTTGAGGCATCGTAGAACTCTGAATTTTGGTGAGTCCACTATGCAGACCATTAGGAAAGAGATGGTGATAAAAATAGTTCCATTTTCCGCCACCAGGTTGAAATGTGGTGCTGTACTTCCATGATGGATTGTAATAGTGACGTAAACTGCTCAAATTGGTTATGGATTTGCCTTTACCTTGCAATCTTGCAATGAACGAGAGATTATTGGAGCCACTAACAAATGTCTTTCTAATTAATAACTCAGCTAAATCACTTAACGTGAGTGCTGAACAAGTAGTTTGGAAGTGATCACAATGCCATTAAATAAGAAAGAACGTGCATTGCTGGTGAAGGTGTTTTATCAGAACGGTAGTAATAGTGCAGCTGCACTGCAAGGTTATCGTCATGCGAAAGGACTTCGAAAGGGGCCCATGACGACGCTTGGTTAAGAAAGATGATGCAGAAATTTGAAGAGACTGGAGATCTGGATGTTGCAGCAGGAAGGGGCCGGCGGCCAATTGCAGAAGAAGTGGTCACCGAAGTGGCTGTTGCAGTGGCGGATAGAGCCTTTTATTCCCGATATTCTGCTACTAGTGCGCGAGCTGTGGCACGTTCATTGTCCCTGCCATGGTCGACGGTTCCCAAAGTGTTTCGGTCCATTTTACAGTGTTACCTCTACAAGATCCATCCAATAGGTTATTTACACTTCTGAACATTGCTGTGCTGACAGAAACCAACAATAAATATTTGTACACCTTACATATGTTTTTCAATATTCATTATTACGGCGCCACATTTCAACCTGGTCGCGGAAAATTGAACTTTTTTATCGCCGTCCTCTTCCCCATGGTCTACATAGTGGATTCACCAAGTTTCAGAGTTCTATGATGCCTCAAACAGGCTACAGAGGGCTCCGAGTTTGGTAACTTTAATTCTGGCTCCCGGTACACAAAGGTGCCCATATCGAGATTCGAATCTAGAACCCCTGGCGTCCTAGTAGGCTCAGATAACCACAACAAATCCTATGGGCAATCATTCTAAAAATGGTGAATAAAACGGTTCCAAGGGAATTACATTTCCAGTATTAATCAACTCACACAGTTGGTGGAAATTAGCGTAAATGGGCAAGGAGAAAAGTGTAAGATTGACACGAGATCCTATGCAGCTGTGGCTAGTGTACGTATTTCTCTGAAGCGGGTGGAGTGCTCGTGAATGTACGTGAACATGCAGTAGAGAACTACAATATTATCATTCTTACCTTCAATATCCATTTTATTTTTGGAAGAAGTCAAGTACAGATATTCTTTGACAGGTTCAAACGAAATTTTCAGACTGACATTCACCTCATTTGAATCTTGTGACCTAAAGATTTAAAATATCAATTAACTTAAATATGTTTGTGGTTTATTCTCATATGCAATTCCATATTATAAGCAATTCTAGCAAAAGTGTTAAGTACACAATTTGTTTTCAAGAATTGTTTTGTTCAAAATATGAAGGTCTTACCTAATTCCTATATACATATATTTAAAAGAAAACGCATTTCCTTCTTTCTCTAATACTGTATTAGTTTTAAGATTTTAGCCTATGTTGCAATTTATACAATTTTTAATATTGTATTGTACTGTATTGATTCATATATAGTTCCCAATGGTAAGCCATGCATAATGTAGTGAAATTCATGAATCGCATAATGCGTATTACTCTGGAATTCAACGCAGAAGCCAGCCCTCGTGGCGGATGGTTAGAACATCGCGCTCCAAGGCCAGGGGTCCCGGGTTCGAATCCCGGGCTGGGCATGGATGTTTGTAAGTGTCTATTCATTAATTTCTTAATATCCTCACTCATCAGCATTTTTGCAAATTAGCCAAAAGTGCACAAAAAGCTTGGTAAAACAAAGCAAATGAATGAATTAATCAATCAATCAATTCAACAGAGAATTATCACGATACATTAAAAAATATATATCAATTGAAGAGCTCGGAAGTAAAATATGGTGACCGTTTGGTCACTACTCAGTTTGAAAATAAAAAAGCGAAATCCTTGAATTCTCGCCTGTAATTGCCATGCTATACATTCGACACACTTAAATCTTCTTGAATTTGTAAGCAAAATACGATAATGATATATCTACAGTTGAGCGTCTAATAACCTTATTTCTTGAGAAGCTCATTAATCAACAAAATGTCACCATGTTTGACCCCCGAATCCTGAAATACTATTTATTCCATGTTCCAATCATATAATCATCTGAACGGCATTGTATTTTAAACGATATCGACCATTTTTTTTTAATGGACACCATTTGAATTATGCAGCGTTCCTCCCGCAAGCTACACTACACCAGGAAGCAATCCAAAAGTAAAGCCATGTACTCTATAATGTAGCCAGCCGTAGACATGAACTCAATGTATCTCAGAGCTTGCGGGATTTAGTAAAGAAAGGTACAGTGTCTCTCAAAAGTCTTAGGACAACGACATTTTAAACTAGGCAACGCAGTTTACGCAAGGTGTTGGTTGGTTGCGTATAGAGTTAGGCTCAATTTCAGGGTTGCCACATTCACAATAGATATTTATGAAATAAGGCAAAGAAATAAAAACAAGTATTATTGTATAAAATTATTAAAAATATCACTATTATATCGCAAATGACAAAATTCTATCCGAAACGAAAGGGTACAAAGGAGAGGAGAAAATGAAAAGCGGGAGAAGAAGAGGAAAAGTAGAGGAGAGAATAAAGGAATGAGGAAAGGAGAAGTATTGAGAAGAAAGGAAAAAGATGCGAGGAGAGATGAGGAAAATGGAGCAAAGAGAAGGGAGGAAGAAAACGAGATGAGAAGAGAGGAGAGGAGCAGTCGTGAAGAGTGGAGTGGAGAGAAGAGTAAAAAAGATAGAAGGAGAAGAACGAAGGAAAGAGAAGAAGAGTGCAGTGGAGTAGGAAATCGGAGACAGGCGAGGAGATAAGAGGAGTGGGATAAAGATGAAAGGCGAGAACAGGACGGGAGGCGATATGAGATAGAAGCAGAGGAGAAAGAGGGCTGAGAAGAAGGAGAAGGAGAGGAGAAGAACAGAAGAGACTAGCGACGAGAGGAGATAAGAGGTATTTGCAGGAAATACAGTCTCAGCGTCTAGAATTGATGCATTGATCAAATTATCGACATGAATCATTCAATAACATTTTATGACACTTTGAAATGATTTGGAATGGTGCGAAATGATTTTTGGCTGAGTTTATCAAGATAAAATCTTCCACGTAAGATTTTCGAATTTATGTGCGATTAAACCACTAAAACGTCAACGTAATTTTCAAATTTAGAAGAATTATCCAATTTTTCTCCACTTCTCAGTTCGTTAAAATGGAGATTTTATTCTTTCATATTTCCCCCATCATTAATTCTAACAGAATCATAATTCCATTTCACACGGCGTGGACAACGAACACATTGGAATATGCCTAAAACTTACGAAACGTTTCTGCGACCGGAGGGTTTTTTGTCTACGGCAATCAGGTTGATGATCCTTAACGCAACCACTACACTAGAAACGTATGTAGAAGGATCCGATCAGTGTGAAATGTAGATGCAACTCGCCTCTTGTATGTAATGTTCAAGGAATTCTTGATTGTAACAAAAACGAAGGACGTATATATTTAATTGGAATTTTCACATAATAAAAAGTGTTCATTCGATATTTGAGCATGTAGTCTTGCATTTAACTCGAGTGGGAAAAAGGTTGTGTTTAATTACCGCAAATATAAATAGTTATTTGTATTATTTTTTATCAATGACTTTGAATTCGTATACAATTATCGTCAGAGTATCATAATGCACGATCTTGTAACCTTTATTAAATATGTAAAAATATCCATTCGAAAGTGTGACAATTAATTTAATTCTTTATTTTTTTGATTAAATTTCAGATGCAAAACAATGTGGCCACTTTATTCTGCTATCACAAATAACGTTATAATGCTATTGTTTAATAAAAGGAGGGTTTTAAAAAAGAGACTACCTCGTAAGGAGGATTGAACCTGGAACCGCTAGCACCCCAGTCGAGATCTCTAATATGCCCTTACTTTCTGTTGGAACAACAATGCTTAAGTATTCTGTCGCCTCAATGTTGTAAATGTCGTTGGATATAAATGTAGTAGAACTTTTACTTTAATTATGAATTGCTTTCTTATAGTATTTTTTCTTCGAGAAAATTTTTCTAAGTGATGGAAAAAAAACGAGAATATTGGTAGCTCTGGGGAAAAAGCGATTTATTTCTTCAAACTTATTTTTGTGATTAGACGTTATTAAATAAAATTATCTAAAAGCTTCAACACTGCAGGACGATGTTCTCTTCCTGTGATAGTTCAACTGACGAAATGCTTGTGTACCTACGAAAGTATCGTGCATTGAACAGTCTTATACAATGTATTTGCTGTTGCGTAAGGATAGGAAAGAATTACACCGTTTGCTACAACGTTTGCAAACTGCCAAATATGCGAAACGTTATACGTCAAAATTGTATTCTTAAAATCAAATCACATTTGACCGTGTTAGACAAGAGGGACTCATGGAACAGTGTGTTAAGGTGCTGGATTATATCCTTCTTATTTCTCTTTCTCGAAGAACGACAATTTTAAGGCAGATCAACAGTCGTTCCGCTCTTCTTTATTTCTTTTAAATTCTTATACATTATTTTAATTGAGTTGAAAATAAATTAAAATATTGCTTGCTTTTCTGTCATTGACGTAGACAGCAGAAGAAAGAATGAGAAATTTCCTGAAAGTGTGGATTATCTTTATATTGAAAAGAGGGGGAGGAGAGAGAATCGAGTGTACAGAACGAAACAGTAGACGCTGCTGGGAAGTCTGTTAACTGCAGTTGCTTTCTTCCGTCCACGCAATCCCGCTCCTCTCATGTGTTCATTGAGCTTTACTGTGAATATAGCAGAACTGAAACACCAACTCAATCAATCAATCAATCAAGACAGGTATGAAAGGTACGGTGAGTCACATAATTATTCGGACAGAAAAGATTTCTGAATATTTACTGACGTAGTCGTGATATAATACGATGATAAATGTTTAATATTTATTTAAAAAACAAAACACAATATGAGCACACTGTTAATTATCTTCAATTATGTTTAATATAATATATTAGTAAAATATTTTCATTAAACAAAACAAACATTTTTTGTGGGTTAAACAAAATTATTCGGACACATGGAAGAAGAAACAGGAAAACACGCTTGAAAGGCAACGAACAGAAATGTCAGTATCTGGTAGGCATCCCTTTCATTTTTAACACCTCGGATAAACGATTTGGCATACTTTCTACCAATTTTCTGGTGTACACTGGCAATATGTTGGCCCATTCATGTTGAAGTCTCTTCTTAAGGTCTCCCTTCGAGGTTATAAGTGTTTTCCTCACTTCTTTTTCCAACTTACACCAGAGGTGCTCAATGACGTTCAAGTCTGGAGACTGCGGTGGAGGATGGAGCACTTTTGGGCAGTTGAACAATAACCATTCTTGTACTACGCGGGAAGTGTGCACTAGTCTTTAGATTTGACTTCAGAATGTCAAGGTAACGGTACCTGTCCATTGTCTGTTCGATGAAAGCCAATTTACCAACGCCTTGGACCGACATGCAGCCCCAAACCATTACGTGACCACCCCCGTGCTTCACTGTTGCTTGAAAATTTTTCCCTCGGAGCTCCTCATTTGGTTTACGCCACACTGTTACCCTCCCATCTGACTCACAAATATTGAATTTACTCTCGTCAGTGAAAATTACCCGATTCCACCATGTCTGAACCTTTCCTAAGTGTTCCTTTGTGAACACCAGTATTTTTGTCCTGTTTGGCTTACTTACAAATGGCTTTCTCCTGGCTACACGGCCATGATAGTTTGCCCTTCTGAGCACTCTTCGTATAGTTTCAGGATGACTATGCTTTCCATACTCCTCAGCTACCTCAGCACACACCATTGGAGCACTCATCTTTGTTTCTTTAAAAATTTTCCTCACGATTAGTGTCTCTTCTCTGGGGGAAAAAATTCTTGGTCTCCTTTTATGACCGTGTGACTCGATCCTGTCTTCATCTTTAAATCGCTTAATAATATCTGCAACTGTACTTTTTTTCATTTTCAACATTGAGGCAATTGAACGGTAAGTTTTACCCTTAGCGTGGTGCCATATCACTAACTGACGTTGTTCAAATGAACTTTCCTTTCCTCTTCGCCCCATTTCTACATAGAAAATGTTCTTATATCACAACTTTGTTAAACAAAACACGATCGTAATTGCTATAGAAACCTACAGGAAACCAGAGTAAATATATATGAACAGAGTCTGTACATACATCAATCAATCCGTAAATCGAAATTGTCACTGTATCGCAAACTTACGTTAACATTTACTATGTGTCCGAATAATTTTGTGGCACTATTTTGCAACGGTAGGGTTGCATCCTTCGTTATATTCTTGCTGATGTTCTTTTTTTAAATTTTATCGTCCAATTTAGTGCTAAACATGACATTTTTTAAACGAAAATCAACTTCAACGCTGTACACAGATTTTACTCCCTTCCCGCTCTTAAACGTTAGAAATTGACTGTGTGTCCGAATAATTATGTGACTCACTGTATGTGTTTTCCATAATGGTTCACTTGAACGTAGTTACTATAACTCTACTTACAGTATTACTTACTTATTTTCTTTAATCCTTGTCGATATTTTTTTGATATGTATTAGTCTTAATGACATAAACAGAAATACAAATGTCAAGAGTGGAAGTTAATAAACAGATATATTTTAACTCATAATAAATTGGATTTATATTTTTAACATATGTCAGTCATAAACAAAGTTAAAAACGTTGTCATGCACAGGCCACTATAATGGACCATAGCAGTTCCCCAAGCAAAATACTAACATTATATTTGATCATAAAAGTTTCAGATTCCAATTAAACTGTCAAGATTAACCTACGCGTTCATAAATTGATGTTGGAACGTACTGTTGGTCGTAGTAACGTAATTTTTGTATAATCGTTCAGCTTCAGTTACCCATTTCTCAGACATTTACGACTTAATATTATCATTAATTCAACAAATAAAAAATACAACTCGAAGTTCAATAATGAAAATCAGATTCTGTTAGTAGATCCATGCCTCTATATTTCCGTAAGTATAAATGTCAAGTGACGTAGTTGAAAAAATTTGAAACCGGTCATAATGAGATACATTTAAAATGAGATTTCAAATATATTCATGTAAGTGTTGTGAACAGATTTACACCTTTATACAACACCGTGCGATTAACGGATCTTCTTCTTCCATTAGCATCACTACCCTTTGTGGGTTTTAGCTATCTCAGACAAATCGTTCCAATCTTTCCTCTTCTTTGCCATTTCTTTCCAATTTCTAACTTTGAGAATCTTTAAATCTTCGCATACATCTTCAATCCATCTCATCCTAGGTCTTCCAATTGGTCGCCTTCCCATAGGTTTCCATTCTACTATACGATTAACATAGATTAGCATAGATTAACGGATATGCATATAATTATTTTACAGCTTACGGTTAGATACGTAGGACAAATTTACATAAACATAATATATATATATATATATATATATATATATATATATGATTGGTTGGTTGATTTGGTGTTATAAGTCCACATTATGCACAGTAAGGCTAATCGGGTCTGGACATACAGTTTAAAGTTGGATCCGAACCACTTTTGCCTTCACCGAGTATCGAACCCGGGACCCCTTGATTACAAGGCGACGACGCTACCTATAGATATATGAACAAACACACACACACACACACACACACACACAATCTAATAAAGAAAAATGTGTGTGTGTGTTTGTTCCAGGTTAACTCTCGAACGCCTGGAGCGATTTCAACCGAACTTGGAACACATATCACTTACAATGTCGAAAGAAATACTGTGGAGGTAAGACACCCCTGGCACCCCTAGGGGTGGACGAGAGGGGGTGACATGCAAAAAAAACGACCCATATTATTGGGGGTGGGAAGAGGTGACATGTAAAAATGATCGAAAACAACCGATATTAATGTGCAATCCATAATTTTCTGGGTCGCTAAGATGATTAGTGACACTCTCAATGCCGTTCAAGGGCAAGACACCCCAGCACCCCTAGGTGTGGAGGTGGGAAGAGGGTGAAATGTAAAGATAATCGAAAAGGACCGATATTAGTGAGGAATTCATAGTTTTCGGGTACGCTAATATGATAGTAACACTCCCAATGCCATTCAGCTCCAAGAAAACACTGGAAAACTCTAGGGGTGGGGGTGGCAAGGGGATAACATGTAAAACAACCGATATTAGTGTGGAATCCATAGATTTCGGGGTCGCTAAGATGAATGGTGACACTCTTAATGCCTTTCAACTCCAAGACACCGCTGGCACCCCTAGAGTGGGGGTGGGATGGGGGTGACATGTAAAACGATCGATATTAATGTGGATTCCGTAGTTTTCGAGGTCGATAGAAGGAATAGTGACACTCGCAATGCCACTCAACTCCAATACACCTCTGGTACCCAAAGAGATGGGGGTGGGAAGGGGATGACGTGTAAAACGACCAATATTAGTGTGGAATCCATAGTTTTTGTGGTTGCTAAGATGAATAGTGACACTCCCAAAGCTGTTCATCTCGAAGACATCTCTGGCACCCTAAAAGATGGGGGTGGGAAGGGGATAACATGTAAAACGACAGATATTAGTTTGGAATCCATACTTCAGGGTTGCTAAGTTAAATAGTGACACTCGCAATGCCATTCAACTCCAAGACACAGATGGCATCCCTAGGGGGGGGGGGGGTGAAGTGTTTACATGTAAAAATAATAGAAAACGTCCGATATTAGTGTGGAATCCATAGTTTTTGTGGTTGCTAAGATGAATAGTGACACTCCTAATGCCGTTCATCTCCAGGACACCTCTGGCACCGCTAGGAGTGGGGGTAGGAAGTGGGTAAAATGTAAAAGGACCGATATTAGTGTGGAATCCATAGATTTAGGGGTAGCTAAGATGAATAGTGGCACTCCCAATGCCGTTTAACTCCAAGAAACTTTTAACAGCTCTAGGGATGGGGGTGGGGAAAGGGGTGACATGTAAAATGACGGATATTTGTGTTTAGAATCCATAGTTTTCGAGGTCGCTAAGGTGAATTGTGACACTTCCAATGCCGTTCAACTCTAAGTTCATTTTTCAGTATAGTTAGAATTCATTATTGTCCTGTATAACAGAAATTTATATAAATAAATACCCGGCCAACGCAGGGCAATCAGCTAGTTACATATATTAAATTGGTGAATGATCACTGCCACTATTTGTTACGAGCTTTAATCAATCCGACTCAAATAATGCCAGAAAGTTTTTTTTTTTAAATCAATTGAAAGAATGAACACCGTTTTCAATAACCGAAATTCGAGTCTAATCCGAGGTAGACGCCATGAATGGTGAAACAACTGCGTTGTCCACGAACAAGTAGGTTTGGTGCGAGCTCTTCAATTGAATGTCCTTGGTCAGGAGATTGTTGAAACCAGGAACACAAGATCTCAGGTTTCTCAATAAATTAAGATAGATATTATCACGAACCAGTAAGACAGAGTTTTCCGAATTTGTGACAAATCCATCCCCTGTATGTACAATATATTATTGTAGTCTACCATCTATAATTTACAAAAATATAATCAAAATGTGCACATAATCAAATCGGCTATGCATTTTCATATTTTAAACATATTTATCGAAACATCATTCTTATACTTTACCTTGTAGCCATAACAGCATGTTCATGTACAATATGCGTTGCTGTCCGGACACAGTTTGGTAAACACTGGCAATTCTCATTGAAATACGCTATAAATAAAAAAAAATATTACAGAGTATAGTTTTGTATATATCTAATACAGCCTCAATGGAACTTATTTAATCGATCACTCATATCGTGCATTTGACTGAAAGATTGAAACGGCGAATGTTCGAATGAAATAATTGTGTTACTCTTGTGTGTATGTTGCAAGTTAAAATCTTGCATACAATAATTTCAATTGATGCACCGAAAGAGATATGTTTTATACGAGTATACAAGTTGGTCAGTTATAATATTCTCTTGGTATCAATACTAATATTATCATACTAATCACTTATATATACTAGAGTTGATCAACATTGAGTGAGACTATTTTTTCTTGCATAGCGTCACCTACTGTCACATGTTTGTAATGTGTATATTGAACAAGAGCGGGGTTTCATATATAATGTGACGCAGGAGCATCAATCAAGTGGACCCATGTCGTGAGGTGCTCCGTCTCTTTGGTGATGGAGGTGATGTTTTTCTTGAATCCGTTATCGCTGGTGATGAGTCGTGGCTGCACTACTAAGATCCAAATGTAAAACAAATCAGCACAGTATGAAAGTCGCCAGGGTCTTCAACACCGAAAAAAGGCGAAAGTTGTTCCATTTGCATGTCCATGATTACTTTTTTTGACACTAAGGGAATGGTGGACCATTACAGCAGAATACTACAGGTCAGTGTTGACTAAACTTATTAGGCACATTGCGAGGAAACGACAACAATTTCAACTGAATGTGTGGTGACTTTATCATCAAAATGCACGACCTCGTCTTACAAATCACGTCATGGCATACGTATTTGGAGAAATTTAACATCTCCTGGGAACCACATCCCCCCTTATACCCACCATCTAGCCCAATGTGACTTCTTTCTGTTCCCTGCATTAAAGTCAAAGCTACGGGGCCATCGTTTTGTGGACTTTCAAGCAGCGCTGAAGAAATGTGAGGCGATTCTTAAAGATCTGGCAAATACTCATGTGTTTGAGGATTGGTAGAAACATTGTCATAAGTGCATTCAGTTCTGGGGGACGTCATGGAGAAGAGAAACATGTAATACTTCCACCAGAATACTAAACATCTGTACAAGAAGCATTAGTCTCACTCAGCCCTCGTACACACCTTTGCAGACATATACATGCATACACATATTGTGGACAGAGAAGAAGATCTTGAAATAGGAATGGAGGTGCGACTTCCGATCGGGCAATATCGTTTCTGAGTAATGAAAAGTGGTAGACATTGGTCCGGAAGAGACGAGGTACCAAGAGAGGAGAGAGAGAGAGAGAGAGAGAGAGAAGGTGTTAGGTAAGTGAGAGGGATCTCCTTCTTGTCCACGTTCGAATCCGTATTGTTTGGATTTCATAATATATATTTGTCAGAATAAAAGCGAGTGTCTCTACTGCTATATCCCCATATTACTAATGAGGTAGTTCAACATTGTGGTAGATGCTGTTGAGCGCGTATTTTTATAAACACCTAATGGAGAACAATTCCCTCGTACACATCGAGCAGAAGCTTCGGGATCTTTAATAAATTAGAAACCCACCAAGCGCATGGTAGAAACTTTATCACCCTTCATAAAGCCTTCAACTTTTTTTCGGGAAGGAACCCTGAAAAGATCGATTATTTCTTTCTCCAATTTGAAACTCCTGGAGATACCCACAATTGGACTGATGCAATAAAGAAAGCCTGTTGCCATTAGCACTAACTGAGGTACGTAGCTCTAGATTGTTTCATGACACAGAAATTACAACCAGGATATGCAATAAAGTCGTTTACAGATATCAAGAACAGCATGTATACGACATTTCGCGATACTAACCAGTGTCTGCTCATAGAAGACGTGACTCGAAAAGAAGTATAAAGAGTACATTAATCTTCGCAAACATATAAATTCGTAAGCAATCAATGATACGACTTCGAAGTAGTGGCGAACAGAAAAATCTATTCATTTCAGGAGATGTCTTCGCTTTTCAACAGCATTGATCGATATAAACAATTAATAGAATCTAGAAGATGACAGGAAGCAGACGAGGTTGCCAAATTGGATCTGGCTCGGTGGAATTTGTCTGACTCGGCAACACTGCAGCAAACTTTGCCCCCACACATTCCGAGCTATTCATCGCACCCAGGAGCAGCCGCAAGGACTTCCATCTATGCATTTCAGGAACGACCAAGAGGACAAAGTCCAGATCGACAGTCCAACCTGCAAGGACATATTTCGAGTGATATGACGACATCAGGCGAGCAATGTGTGCTCTCATCAGCTGTTCCCACTGATGTGTAATGACATGTGCTGTGTTCCGATGTAATCAAACTAGTGCTGCAACTTCAAAATATAGTAAAGACGCCCTCACACATTTTAATGGAGCAGGAAGGTGCTAGTAGTGAGAATGGGACGGCATCTGGACTCTAGAAGCCTTTTCCACAGCGATTAGCGAACAACATCGATGAAATGCAAAGAGTTTCTTCCACGTTGAGTATCAAACTCGTACACGAACAAGGGGGAAAATAACCTATCATCCAGCAACAGAGCTCAAGATCAGAACACGTTTCTCATTTTCATCTGAGGTTCAGGCTATCTGTAGTAGACTCGACAACATTGACACATAATATGTACAACCTACTCGAAATTACTCCCGTAATTTCGTAGGCATGCAGAACGATTCTGCCCGTTTCAATAATGCAAGCAGGTGTAGAAGTATTCCAAGCAAGAGAAGAGCAACAAATTTCAGGAACAACAGACCTCAGGAGTCCTCAGTGAGATGCAGTCGATGCAACTATCCATATCACACGAAGGAACACTGCGCCATGTACTTTTCTAATTTTCAAAATTTAAATTAAATTGCACTACGAGTCAGAGGAACCAACTTCCAGTGAAGCATTGTCTGCATAAGATTCCAAATATTAGATATGAGAAACATATTTATGTCCACATAACTACCAATAAGTTAACATTGCGAGGCAAGTTAGATTCTGGTGTTACTGTGAGTCTGCGTCCTTCACTCTTAGTTCCAGCCAGTGCTAGACACGTTCAAATTAAATCTACAATAAAGAGCATAAGTGGTAATAAAATAGCAACTAACAAAATAGCTTATATCAGGTTTAAAAAGGCAGGGCGTACATATGTGCACCCATTTCGTGTAGCAGAAATGCCAGATCTTGTTCCTGTCTTAGGTTTAAATTTTTTGTCAACTCATGATTGCTATATTATTCTTAGTAGAAATTTGATAACTTTAAAACGTTTAGGAGAAGTTCCAAAATTCGACTTTTTGAAAACTCAAAATAAATCACACTTTGTTCCATATGAAATTCTCCAACATATAAGTTCAACAGAAAAATCTACTTTCGTCACAACGAAAAATGTTGTATGAGAACTTCGAACCGAAACTTACATACCTGTTGATTTTAAAAAGTATTGTCAGTTCCAAGATATGGTATTAACCCCTAACCAGGAACGTATGAAGCAGAAAAATGTATTCATTCCTAATGCAATTTTAAATTCTGCGTGAAACTTGGTGTTAATTCAAAATTCAAACGACTGGAAGGTAACGTTATGAAAAGGCACTTGCACCGGCGCTGGATATGTTTCTTCATGCGAGGTTATAGCGCAGATAAAATCAGAATACACCGCAATGGAAGAGGAGCAAAATCCAGATGTTCAGCAAAGAATAAACGAATGCAGTGTAAATTTTAAGGGATAGTTTCTCGACGAAAACCCAGATTTATCAGGAGAAGAGTTGAAAGAAATTTCATATTTCACCTGGAAATTCTCAGATACATTCGCATGGGATGAGACGTGCATGGGTAGATGTACATTTCTGCAGAATTCCATCTACGTAGGAGACAATCCACCAGTTTTTTCTTCA
This sequence comes from Lepisma saccharinum, assembly GCF_977018435.1. Taxonomy (NCBI): domain Eukaryota; kingdom Metazoa; phylum Arthropoda; class Insecta; order Zygentoma; family Lepismatidae; genus Lepisma; species Lepisma saccharinum. The sequence goes on along the minus strand of NC_139250.1, from coordinate 63,018,171 downwards.
AGCAATATGCCATTCCAGTTAGTATCGAGACAGATATGAGAAAACAAATTGAAAAGCTGGAACGTCAAAAGGTGATCAGTAAATAGGAAGGCAGCACGTGGAGACACCCTAAGCTTCTCATCAAAAAGGCCGACAGTATATCATATCAGACTTAGCAGGATAGAAATTCTATACCTCGATGGATCTCGATTAAGGATATTTCAGGTAGAACTGGATGAGTGGAGCAGGGACATCACATCGCTAGCCGTTCCAAATGTTGGCTGTTACAGGTACAATGTGTTACTGCAAGGACCTCAAGTCATGTCCAGCTGTGATGAATAAAGTTATCACTATTGTCATCGCATGCAGTAGTTAGCTGTTACGTTTATGATGTCCAAATTCCCACGTATCCGTGCTAAAAATAATGGAAAAAGTATTCAAGGCACTGCGTAAGGACAAACTCACACTCTCAGTGAAAAAGTGTAAATTTAGTTACATGGATGTGACAATTCTGATTTCAAAATTGCGGACCACATCCGCAAGTCCATCTCCGAAATCCAAGCGAAAAGTACGTCAGTTCATTGGAATAAGCAATTTAATTCGCCGACACGTGCCTGAATTTTCTATGCCAGCGGAAGCATGATTACACTTCACAAGGGGGGGAAAACACCAAATTTGAGTGGAATGAAGAAAGTAAGAACGTATTCTCCGTACTAAAAAGGTAGATTGTTAGTGCTCCAATATTGAAACCCTATAACCCCGCCTTGAAGAGTCAGGTGTTCGTGGAAGCAAACACTGAGGCTATGGTCGATCCCTCTTCCAAGACTCAAATAATGGACACTTATTTCAAGTGACTTTTACCAGCAAGTGTTTAAAACCGAAAGAAACAAAGCAAAATATATTTACTCTTGAAGTTAATGCAGCTCATTGTGTTTTGAAACAGCTCCGTTACTTCGAACTGAATTCTTACATCACTATGTACACAGCCAACACCAGCTGTCCGGGGTGACTGCCTTGCTGATGCCGTGGTTTTCACCAGACTCCGAGACGCCAGAGGGGTCGCTGTCCGATTAGGTGAGTCTGCATTTGCTCGTCCGTCTTCGTTACCTCTTCACCGAGTCAAGGAGGGCTATCCACAACCTATGGAACCCAGTTGAACATTGTTTTACTGCTACATTCCTTACTTAGTGACATTCCTCGTACCTCGTTAGAAATCTTGCATCCCATCATGATAGAGACGGTCGGCTCAACGTAATTTTGAACATAACCGTACAGGCTGCATAAGCTTCAAACCCTCCCTTACCCAAACCGAGCAACATTTTATTAGGTGCATGACAGAGATTCCGGCATTATTGTAACTTTTGTACCCGACCGTACATGCTATTCGAATTTATTAAGTCCCTCAGAGCACAATATTCTACTCTTTAATTGACAATGACCTTCTCATTCAAAATCAATTGTTACTATGCTATAGTATTCAATCAGCAAATGCAAGTGATACACAATCTGGTAGAGATATTTAATTTCCTTCACCCACTAAGAATTAGCATGTATCCATACGCTACTATCCTCGAACGCTCCTCACCAACTTACCTCCTCCAGAACAAAGAAGCATTACCAGTAACTCCCAAACATTCATCCTAACACTCGCTTCCTCCCTAAGAACAACAGGTCCGGATATACAAATGACGAGCCTCGAATCTACGAAACATAGAAACTAATAACTCTTTGTGGCATAGTGCAATTGACAAAGCCAGATACATTTACAGTAGCTACTAAACCAAGGACGATACCCCTGTTTTCAATTTAAAAACAAAACAAAACAGGAGAACAGGTGCAACTCCAGTTAACTGCTGCAAATCGTACCCGCAGCGACCAACCTCTCTACTATATTATTACAATCCTCTTTCTCTCTCATCGACGGATCTATAACACAAAGACAATCATACTAAGCACAACTTCCTCCCACTCTTTTCCTTTACTGCACTACCTTCCCAATTTCATTTCTGACTAACGTTCAGGCTCCAGAATTATTATAACTACTCCTTTGTGTTAGAAGTACACTAACTTCGCTATTGTCCCCAAGCAGCGTTGCCTCATTACTCGCCCCGCATACATACACACACACCTCGGAAAGGAAAGGGAGAAAGGGTGATATACTAAAACAAAGCTATAACACAAGCTGAACTGCACTTTACACTCACCTACTCCCACTACTAGCTGAATAAAAAATGCATACGTAAATAATACAAAAAAGTCATGTCAGGCGAATTGCTCGGACAAGCAAAGTCAGCTAATAAGCCATCACTGTGCTCCTGAAATTAACACTAAGACAAAATGCCACAAATATAGGTCATGGACATGTAAATAAATAAGCATTGCGGAAATAAATAGTTAAGAACCGCTTGCCTAGCAACCTCCTCTCCCCTTTTTTACGGATAATGAATCATGGTGTGCTCTGGATTTCTGGGCCGTGGATACATGGTCCGTACATCCTTTCTGCTTCCTTACAGTTCCCATTTACCCGTCCATATACAAACACGATATCAGCCAGTTCCAATATCATCTACTCCATTGCATTATTTGCAGCCGCGACACTTGTGCTTCTAGACTACATACGTGCCATTTGACATTACGTCTTCTCCAGTGCATGCGCTAGGCATTATTTCCCCTTTGCTTTATGGTACCCCTTCTTGTTTTGCGTGGTTGCCTGCCATTCGAAGGTTTTGGCTTGAAACTTTTGACTGGGGTATTTCCAGACCAGGGTTCCATATTTCATTTTGTGGCGTTTGTTCCCTTCCATCATCCCTGCAAGTCTGTAACACGGTCACAGAAATACCCTGTGTGTGTGTGTATACAACCCCCACACATACATATATATATATAAACATATACATGCATTCATACACACACACACACACATATATATATATATATATATATATATATATATATATATATATATATTGTCACGATTCGGTCTGCGAGAAGCATTAGGACAAGACATCACACACATCTACCAGGTATGAACAAGCGTGAATAACCTTTACACCAACTTTCCATATCTCTACCCTCCTAACGGAGCAGGTTCAGCCATCAGATATTATTAAGCTCTACCTAAATGTTTAAATGAAACTTCCCTGTGACCTCAGAGCCCAGGTAAAACGGGCTTACAACATGGTGGAGGTGCTTCAGGCCTTTTTTTTTTTTGCAATTAAGTACCCTCCTGTACGAATTGCTTTACATTAAATTATTCTCTCCCATCCCTCCCTCCCACTTTGGGAGCATTTTTAAAGTAAATTTTTAGTAATTCCAATTCATACTCCCACAGTACGCTTAAGATGCGTCAGACCCAGTGACAATTTTGTGTATTACCCTATGGAATACCACCCCTCTTTTCTCTTTTTATGCCGAGCCCCCCCCCCAACAAAAATTTAGTCTTTCTGCATAATTTTCATTCAGTACGTATTCAAGCATCATTCACACAGGAATGAGAACACTTGCTTATACTTCTTTGACCAGCGATATATTAATGACATAAATAACTGTATACCCATACTTTCATTTGTTCTTTGGTCAGCACGACGAACCTTCGTTTATGAATACGTCACAGATAGCGTTGCACGAACACCTAGATTCCTCCCTCGACCAAATCATAGAGTTAGCAACTGCAATCACGGCAAATCCAATAAATTCACGACCTTTAACCCCAATTCCCTCCCCTCCACTAACACGGTTAAGGTCTGCTAATCGAAATTACCCTCAATTTGTCCTTGGACTACAAACACCCAACAAAAACCAACCCCAGCCCTTAGCAAGTACCCCAGGTGAAGTTCCTACTCCCTCTAAAGGTACTAATAACTCTGATCACTTAACTGTAGAAATTCCCACGACTAACATGGCCACCCAAATTCCAACTGCATTATACCCGGCACCATTTAGCGGAAATGACCCTAAGCACATTGACTCATTTTTCCTCAAGTTTCAAAATGTAGCACACGCCGCAGGATGGTCGGAAGCTAAGCGTAAAGAGATGTTACCTTTATTTTTGACGGACACCGCTTTAACTTATTTTCATGACATACAGAAACGACCCAATTTTGTAGACTTGACATACACCCATATCAAAGACGAGCTAAGTACGCTATTTAAGGGATCATACTTGTCAGCAGATCCTGTACAGATAATTCTCCAGAGAAAACAAGTGGTAACCGAGCCCATTCACACCTACGTTATTGCTAAAAAGGCATTAGTCCAGCAATACTTCCCGAACGCCACTGAAGAACAAACACTCTCTTACATCATCACGGGACTGCGAGCCAAATACATTGGCTGTTTAACCAACAAGCATTTTGCTAGAACAGAAGAATTAATTGCCCACCTACAGAATTTCGAACGCCAGCAGTCATTAATTAATTCCCGTATGTTGGAAGAGAAATTGGAAATAGATCAGGCCATTGCACAGGCAAGCTTACCCCAGACATTCACCCCGTCACCACTTCACAGCTGTTCGCATGCACAGGTCTATTCCCCCCTCCCCAGTCATTCTCACAACCCAGCTCAGCAGTTTGTGTCATACAACCAGTGTTCATCTCCTTCTCTCCCACCATTGACACATCAAGTCCAAAGTCTACAGTCCAACCCGGCTCTCGTAAATAGTTACCACACAGTGTATCAAGGAATGTATCATATACCGAGTTCTGATAGTGCCCGCTGCGCGGCGACACCAGCCGTACCCAGAGTAGAACACGCTCCAAGTGCTACCTCTGGTGACGAAATAAACAAACTTTCGTCACAAATCTCGACCTTAACTCTGCACTCGAACGAAGAGATGAATGCAAGTTCTCTCTTCAATCTTTGCTCAAATGTGCTGGAATTTGCGAAAACGGCTAATCAAAACGCACATAACAGAGGTTTCAACAAGGGGAATAATAACTCCTCTTCCTACAGAAATAATAATAATCATAGAGCTAATCACAGAGGTAATTATAGATCGAACTCAAGAGGCCAGTTCAGAAGTAATGGTAACAAGAGGTTTCAACGTCGAGATCAGGCTAATCGCGACGATGCAAATACCTCAGCCTGCAAGTTTTGTGGTCGTTATAATCACGAAAGCGACAACTGCTTTTACAAGCCACAACGAGACAGTGTTTTAAACTAAAATCGTCTTCGACTTGCAGGAACGAAATCGAAGATAATACCAGATTAGATACAGTTCCTATAATTGAGAGAAATGGCCTATACTTTATTAATAGTAGCATACAAGGAAAACAGGTAGATTTACTTATTGACGTGGGTTCCCAAATCTCAATTTATCCTTCCCACCTTCTGCCTACTGAAAGAAAAACATACAAGGTACAGTCCACAATCCAAGGTGTGTCCGGATCGAAACTGAGTGTGTCTGAAATTGTCGTTCTTCCTATCCTAATTGGAAAGCGTAAATATTCGCACCCATTTAGAATAGTAGATTCAACTAACGTCCCTCCCCTTTTAGGAAATGACTTTTTACGAACGCAGAGGTGCGAAATGTCATTAAAAGACAATACAATAACTCTTTGTCATTTAGGACGTACTCCTAATTATAGTATTTTAAGATCAAAGTACAAGACTCACCAGCTGTCCCATGACATATTCACTCAAATTGAAAATGCAAATGTGTATGAGGGAAAAGCTACCCTTTCAAACACAGTTCAGTTAAGTCCACGATCCGAAACTTATATCAATTTGAACATTACCAGTACGACACCTAACACCCCTAAGCCTGTACTTGCAACGTACTCCAGTTGGACACCAGTCGTCACAAAGTTAGTCCGCTACTCCTTTAGTCGGGAACATGAGAATCTGCAAATCATCAGGGCTTGCTGGGTAGAAAAGAAACACAACACTGTTTTCAAAGTTAAAACTCAGTTTTATAAACGCGTATATTTCATAATCACTTAAAAGTACAACACTAGAACATTCAATACTAACGTTGGTCAATTCCCTCACATAAAGCGAAAGTCAAAGAACATAATTAATTGTTTACTTTCAACTTATCGGCAAGAAGAAAACTCGAAAAACCAAAATCTATACTTCAATTCTCTCCGTTTCCAAGTTCTTATTATTTTTCACCTTCAATTGTTTTTCAAACTCAGTCTGTCGTCAGGTGAGAAACATTCAGGTTAGTTCACTTCCTCGGCTGAGATTAGAAAATGACGTCAACACGAACAGATTTTGACGTATTTATAAACATGTATAAAAGTTGCAACTACAACTGTATCAGTCTAAGTATAATTATCTGTGTCAACTTCAACATTATTTGAAATAATAAACATTTTAAAAATCTTAACTTCTTATAAATATAAAATCTTAAACTCTCAGGTTCGTTACAATTTCCCCTCGTCCGGGGAAAATTTTTGAAGAAATTGTAATTTACAAGTTCTGAAAAAATTTTGAGTACATAAAGAATATTAAAATATAGAGTTTATCTGCACAATTGAATGACTCAATCTTGGCTTCTCTTCATTTGACAACAGCTCAGAAAGAACGTAGTTTACAGTATGAAAAACAGAATGTAATCGATGGTAACCAATAAACAGTGAATTCAGGCAATGATTTATTCCATGATGGATTAATAGAACAGCAGGCTTCCATATATCTAGTTTCTTCTCCAGAAAGACTTTGTAGAAAACGGTATAGGGTTCGATAAGTGGTGAACTGAATCAGTACTTTCCTATAGCACTTCAAACTCAATACTCTTCTTGCTTCTGTGCTTCTAGAATAATGCCTTTAAATTCCACACCAGCAATATAATAACTCCTGCTTATAGGAATCAATCCAAATATTTACTATATGGACCTTCTCTGAGAGGTCTACGGATTTATACATCCCGATTCTATCCTCTTTCTGGACCTTTCGGATGTACCGCACTAAATATATATCTGGAAAATCCTCCTTCATTTGATCAGGAGTGGTAACAAACAACACATCAACTGCATTTTTCTTAATACTTATTTCTGTCTGGTGCAGTTTTTATAAAAAGCATTCGCCAGAGGAGGTCAGAACCAAAACCTTCTTAAATGAATACTTTAGTGCTAAAATTCATGCCACTAATATCATGTTCTACTTGTCTACCACCTAGCACTATCTTCTTAAGGCTTCCGGAAAATCTATACCAGTTTTGTATTCTGAACCTTTTGCACTTGACTGCCTGAAGATACATTTTAAGTCAACAAAAATAATTTACATATTATCCTTGTATTTTACGTCCCGTCGAGTTCACTTGCCTAAACGAAGAGGAGGCACTTAGAAAAGGTCGACGTTTGTTTGACTTGATTGAGATCGTTGGTTGTGCAAAAACTCTCTAGTAGTCTCCACTGCTTCTTCTTGCTCGGAGGCAACGTCATGTCTTGGTGAGAAAGAACCACAATTATCGCCTCTACGTCGTGGAGAGTACCGTCGGAGTGGACTACGGCTACGTCGTTCTTCGTAACGCCATCTGCCTGGAGAGCTTTGCCCTTGTTCTGGACGAGGCCTGTACGAGTTCCTCTGTCTTTCGTTCTGATCTCGGTTGAAGCCTCTCCTGCCTGATCCTCTGTTGAATCTTCGAGGTCGTGAGAAATTTCCTCCTCGACTCTCTGAATCCGTCTGGATATTCCGGATCTTAAAACTTTTATTGCCTGCAGCATCTTTATTCTTGGAATCGTCTTTATTCTTCCAGGCATCAGGGTCATCATAAATATCGAAGTCCTTTAAGAAGTGTGTCAATTCATCCACACTTCGTGGAGCGTGCGCCAGACAAAGATTCCGAATGCGATACGGCAACTGTCCAATGATCAAATTAAGAACTTCGCTCTCATTAAAATTGTCAGCTAGGTTTCTGTACGCTGCGTAGACACTCCAGGCAAAACTTTCTAAGTTGTCGTGGACCAGGCGAGAATACCTTCGGTTCCTCACAGCCGCTAGTTGTCTTTGTTTTGCCTTTTCTGATGCAAATTCATCCTTAAAGCGTGCGCAGAAATCAGCATAATTCACAAAGTTGTCCATATTACCAGCTAACCAATGCTCAGCCTTGCCGATGAAAACCCGAGGTAATAATTCCAATCTATAGTGCTCAGGCACTTGCATTAAGTCGAAACTGACATTTAATTCACGCAGATATCTTTCGGCAGATTGAGCTTCGATATCGCCTTTAAACTTCGGAATGTTCGCGATATCAGCCATTCTGGGCATCTTAAACTCTGTTCTGCGTCGAGGAGAAGAACTGTCATTACTATCCTTTTCTCTAGGCCTCTTGCATCTATCAGAAGTTGTGGTATTACCGGGGAAGAATGGGTTTGGAAGTACAACAGGAGGTTCATAGGCAATAGCTTCTGGGTTCAGTCCTCGGATTGGATCAGGCACTACATCGGAAGAGGTTTCTGGTCGAATCTGTAAATTATGGATCTTTTCCTGCAGTTCACTGACCCTACTTATAATTGTAACTGTCTGTTCCTGAATTTCTTGGCGAAGAGATACTTCCATCTTTTTAGCCTTCTCATGGAGAAAATTAACCTTTTCTCCAGCTTCCTTTATTTCAACTTTCTGTCCTTGCACTATATTTTCTATGAGTTCTGTTCGTTCACCAAAGGTTTGTAGTGCTACATTAATAGACTCTACAGAACTCTTTAATTCTTGAACTCTCTGTGGAGGGTCACATTCAGATTCTCTTCCAGACTGGTCAATTTCAAGGCAGGTTTCCATATTCTTCTTCAATTGCTCCTGTTCCTTCTCTATCCGTCCTTGCCGAACTGTTAAGAACTCTATCTGCTCTTCCACAATTTCCTTTACCCTTTCGTCCACCTTTTCAGTGACTTTAATACTAAGCTTTTCTATCTCTCCTCTGACGCTCTCTACCTGTTCAAGTTTATGTTGAGAGAATAGAGCCTGTAACTCTGACCTTAGTTTTATATCTTCCTGTATCCTCCTTTCTTCCTGGTTTTCAATCAATGCACGGAAAATATCTAAGTCTTCTTTTCTCTTTCTCTCTTCCTCCTCTTTCTCTTTCCTTCTCTTAACTTCTTCCTCTTCTTTTTCCTTCTTTCTCCTTTCCTCTTCTTCCTCTTTCTCTTTCCTTCTCTTTTCTTCTATAGACTCAACTATGAGCTTAAACTCCATCATCTCCTTCTTTCGAACTTTCTCTATCTGAGCCATCTCTTTCTTACGCTGTTTCTCCTCCTCTATCCTTTCCTTCTGTCTACGGTCTTCATCCTCCTTTTCTTTCTGGTTTCGCTCTGCTTTATCTTTCATCAACCAATCAAGTAGCCAGTGATCTGATGAGGGTTTGGTAGGAACGTTCGGTTCTGGTTCTGTTTCTGGTGATGACAAGCATGATTTGCATCGCATCTCTTTATTTGATGCCAACGTTACTTCCTGCCCATCACAACTACTATGAAACCTCTGCAAACATTGGCAACACTGGAATAATTCCCTGTCATTGGTGAGATCATCACAGCATCCAAACTTGGTTTCTGCATCCATTGTCGTTCTTCCTCTGCTTCGCAGATTCATTCCTGTCGCGTCTTTCTCCATTCTACAACACCGTCTATGGCTCTTACCAGTTAATACCTTCACTTCACTATCACACTTTTACCTTCGTGAATTCCAAGGACTTTCAATATCACCTTCGTGAATTCTATGGACGAACACTTTCAGTATGCACTAAATCGGGTATCACGTTTTAATTGCTAAAATAACTTTGCACTCAAGCCCCCACGATTGTACCAAAATAACTATGTACTCGAGCCCCGCGTTGGTGTGCCAAAATAACTATGCAACGTACTCCAGTTGGACACCAGTCGTCACAAAGTTAGTCCGCTACTCCTTTAGTCGGGAACATGAGAATCTGCAAATCATCAGGGCTTGCTGGGTAGAAAAGAAACACAACACTGTTTTCAAAGTTAAAACTCAGTTTTATAAACGCGTATATTTCATAATCACTTAAAAGTACAACACTAGAACATTCAATACTAACGTTGGTCAATTCCCTCACATAAAGCGAAAGTCAAAGAACATAATTAATTGTTTACTTTCAACTTATCGGCAAGAAGAAAACTCGAAAAACCAAAATCTATACTTCAATTCTCTCCGTTTCCAAGTTCTTATTATTTTTCACCTTCAATTGTTTTTCAAACTCAGTCTGTCGTCAGGTGAGAAACATTCAGGTTAGTTCACTTCCTCGGCTGATATTAGAAAATGACGTCAACACGAACAGATTTTGACGTATTTATAAACATGTATAAAAGTTGCAACTACAACTGTATCAGTCTAAGTATAATTATCTGTGTCAACTTCAACATTATTTGAAATAATAAACATTTTAAAAATCTTAACTTCTTATAAATATAAAATCTTAAACTCTCAGGTTCGTTACAGGCTCTATTCTCTCAACATAAACTTGAACAGGTAGAGAGCGTCAGAGGAGAGATAGAAAAGCTTAGTATTAAAGTCACAGAAAAGGTTGAGGAAAGGGTTCCCAAATCTCAATTTATCCTTCCCACCTTCTGCCTACTGAAAGAAAAACATACAAGGTACAGTCCACAATCCAAGGTGTGTCCGGATCGAAACTGAGTGTGTCTGAAATTGTCGTTCTTCCTATCCTAATTGGAAAGCGTAAATATTCGCACCCATTTAGAATAGTAGATTCAACTAACGTCCCTCCCCTTTTAGGAAATGACTTTTTACGAACGCAGAGGTGCGAAATGTCATTAAAAGACAATACAACAACTCTTTGTCATTTAGGACGTACTCCTAATTATAGTATTTTAAGATCAAAGTACAAGACTCACCAGCTGTCCCATGACATATTCACTCAAATTGAAAATGCAAATGTGTATGAGGGAAAAGCTACCCTTTCAAACACAGTTCAGTTAAGTCCACGATCCGAAACTTATATCAATTTGAACATTACCAGTACGACACCTAACACCCCTAAGCCTGTACTTTCTACCCCATCTGCGTCCCTTATGGCCCAGCCTCCAGTAGTCCTTCCCAATGCTACAGTAAACACTCAGTCACCTGTCATTCCCAAAGACAACCCTATAGAAAAGACTAATCATGACAAGAAAGATGATGATGATGATGATGGCTTATTCTTTCATCAAGTATTTCATGCACAAGCAGCAGATTTTGATATTAGTTCAGAACAACGTAAAGACCCCTATTTTAGAGATATTATTGACGTTTTAGAAAACAAAGACAAAGCTAGTGACCCTAAACTAGAAAAGCTTTCGTATTCTTATGTACTCAAAAATGGAGTCTTATACAGGACTAATAAAATCAAAACTGGTAATAGGGATAGACTTTGTATTCCCCATGCATTAAGAAATCAAGTTTTCGACCTTATTCATGCACACAAAATGAATGGAAGTCACCAAGGTGCTCAAAAGACATATAATTTAATGCTTATGCGCTACTTCTTCCCTAATATGAAGAAATTTGTGTACGATAAGGTTAGACATTGCATCCCTTGTCAGATATCAAAGAAACCACAAGGTTCTAAACCGCATACGCTGCAAACATTTCAACCAGCCCAAATTCCTTTCCAACGAATTCATATTGACGTATGTGGTCCTTTAGTCTCTTCAAAAACGCACAAATACAAATATTTCCTATCGGTAGTTGATAGTTGTACAAGGTATGTAATTACAGCTCCTTTGGCTAATCACGATGCACAAAACATAGCAACAGCCCTAGTTGAGAAAGTCTTTTTAGTCCATGGCATCCCGGAAACGATCTATTTAGATCGTTCAACACCCAATTCAAGTTTACTCTTACGAGAGTTAGCGAATATTACAGGTGTACAACTAAAATATGTAGATACTTGTGCCCATTTCACGAATGGATTAGTTGAGAGTTCATTTAGTTACTTAAAGAAGGTTATGAGAGTCTTTGTGTTAGAAAAGAAAGCTTCGTGGTGTGACTATTTAGCTAGCGCAGCGTTCAGCCACAACGTTACAATCCATTCTGGATCCCTCCAGAGCCCGTATTTTACTTTATTTGGCTACAACCCAAGGATCTTAGCTGACGCAGTCCTTCCTTCGAACCCCGACAATGTTTCCCAGACGAACGCACAGAGACTTGAACTCCTGACTTCCATACGTAAGACAGCACATGACAACTTGAACAAGCGTTACGAACAGCAGAAAAAGTACGTAGACAGCACTTCTAGGAAAATACAATACTCACCAGGACAACATGTATGGATTCTAGATGCCACTCCAACTCCAGGCGTGTCCAAAGCCTTTGCGTCCTCTTATAAGTATAAAGGAACTATTCTTCGCAAAGTTAATGAGAATTCCTACGAAGTTACTTACATCGCCGGCAGGAATAAGCAAAAGACTGACACTATCACTATTTCTAGACTCAAAGCCCGCTACGACTAGTGCCATGATAACCCCACTAACATTCATTAACACGCCATTCCGTTGTCACTCGCTTTAGCCTCCTCGCTTCTCGTTGCGTACATTGCACATGCATGATCCAGCATTTTCTCACGCTCATCCACCTCCCCCCCCCCTCCTTCCACTTCTCGTGCACGCACTGCGTTTCTGCGTTAGAACGAACTCATTTTATTTTTAATACAACATGGTTATTTTTATTTTAACAAGATCAGGATTACAGAATGCTATCTCAATCGTCGGAACATTTATAATACATCTCTTGCCTAATAATTATTTTTTTTTACAGATATTTTAATGTTATTTTATAATTTGCGTTTAAACGCATAGTAATAGTCAGAACATATCACTTAGCTGATTTGACTAATAAGTACTTAGTGTGTTTATGATTCGAACTAGCAAATATTTTTTTTTTCCCCATTTGCTGGTACATATACGCTCAAATGAAGAAAAAAGTACAAAGAAATAAAGAACGAATGAACTAAGATAGAACAAGATCAATGATTTAAAGAACAAATGAACTGCGTAGAACTTGCTTGAACAATTGGCTTTTTGGCCATAGCAATTTTTTTTTTATTATTTACGCTCAGGTGTACCGCGAACTGCTTCTTTGAAAGCTGCAATGCACTAAATATGTTAATAAAGCATATAATAAAATAGGCAAATGTTCCCACTCTCTACTTTAATTTTATAGTTCAAATATTGATAGCATACAACATGGTATAGCTCATATCCCATGAAATTACAACCTACTCTATTTTTCAATGAACTAATACACAAATATATTACTTACTCTTTTTCACTTCTTTTTCAATTTTTTTTATTAGCAGCGAATCGAAGGCGCTTAAACCTTTGTCCACAAAACACGTAAAATTCTAGCAATTGCTTTTATAAACGACATTTACACATATTACAGAAGGAAATGTCTCGTAATCACTTAGTTCGTTCTATTATCGCTGAATTCCCCTTTCTTTTCTCATTTCAGACCCCTACAACAAGATGTCTCCAGCTCATTATGCTATTATCGCATCCACCGTAATAGCTCTTCTTGGCATACTTATTTTATTGGCATTATTAATTATATCTTGCTGTCGTTCCCCCAAATCACCTGTCACCACACCCCAACAACGGTTAGAAAAATCTTCCATCAGTGCCCCAATTGCCTTACAATCACTTTCACATGCCCCGGAGACGACAGTCATTCCCACACCACCCCCTCTTCCACCGACCCCTTTCACCTCTGGTAGGAAACGAGTAAATACGTCCACTCAATGTACCACCATTCTTTCGAAAGGACGCCGACTTCCGGCACCTCAGGTCAAGCCACCGTCGCCCCCGGCCCCTATTTCGGCTAGGCCGATTATTCCACCTATCCCCCCCCCACTCCCCCCCCGGCGAACTTTCCTTACAACATGGAATTATTCCGCCTACTTCCCCCCCCGTTGCCCCGGCGAACTTTTCCTCAGGTAAACCTGTTAATCATAAACAGGCCCCCTTAAAAACTCTACGTCATATAAGCAACAACGCCCCTTCGCCGTCCCTACGATTAGATATTACCTCCCCTCCCCCCCAAAATAATTCACCAGTTTTAACTGAAAGTCCCTTTTCAATCGATTTTATAACCCGTCATCACTTATTGTAACTCTGCTCCACTACCTTTTGCTTTTCCTAATTTTTCCCTTCTTTTGCGCTTGTTTCATTTTCATCGCCACGGATGTTACTGGACCCATGACGACCACCGGCTTGTACCATCGAGCGACAGACCTAGGCTCATCGCAGAGACCGACAACGATTTTGTGGAGTTCCAGCACCAACAAGGACCCGTTCCCGTCTGGACCCATGGCTGATTTTTCCATCACCCAAGCCGCGATGCAGAACTGGAGCGCTTTACCCAGGACGTCTCTTGACCCAAAAGCGCCATCGCAAATTTGACTTCCAGACTTAACTTCGCTGACGTCACGGCGATCTTCATCGACAGGCCCCGCCCACTGAGTGCATCCTGCTCTTGTTTACTGACGACACATGATACTTATTGTTATTTTTCATCGGCTCAAAGTGTTCCGGTGCTCAGCTGCTTCAAGTACCGTAAGGCACACGCAATTAATACAAACATATGTCATTTACAGTGCCAAAGTTTGTGCCCATGGGTACTACCCATATTGGATTAGAGATACGTCTCTTTCTTTTGTGTTTTTTTTTTTATCGTCAGCTGCACAGAACGTCCAGCCTATGGCGGCATGCAGTTTACAGAGTTCCCATAGGTAACATACCTCAAGGCTCCGCCCAGCATTGTGTATGTTCCGCCGAGTGTACTTTGAACTCAGCAAACAGTAAATACAACCGCTTGCGGTTCCCGGCGTTTCTTCACACTGTGCTGACATGTGTTTTTTTTTTATTATTATTGTGCTGTCATCACTCAAACAAAACTAGTTCAGTGTCACAACGTCCCAACTTATGTAATTATTTTATCCATGCCTCAGAACTTAGTTATTTGTGCTCGTACTTTTTGAGTTTATAAGAGGCTATAACCTACAGTTTTCATTTTTTTTTTCTCTACGTGTTTTTATATTTTTTTTCTCAACGGTGTTTGGTGCCACGATATGATATGACTATTCTGGTGATTTCAATTTTTTTTTACGGTGATGTGATTCTTCTACTGATTGGTTTACTGTATTGGTTTCTACGAGTTTTGATATGTTAATAAATCATAATTTTTAAATATAACCTACTCCGGACGAGGTAGTCGACCATCACAGAGTGGTTCGATTATTTCAACAAGGGGAATGTAGAGATATGGAGACTATTAAACCGAGAAAACCTCGTCATGCTAATATTCACACTTGTTCATTTCCTGAACTTGTCCGACCAGCGAGTGATCCCAAGAATGCGCTAACTTGTAACTTTCGTAAACCAAGGAACTGGAAGGCAAACGCGTGGATCTAAACAAGATCTATCGTGTTCGAAAGGTTTAACAACCTTTCGACGCCTGAGATTATAAAAGCAAGCTCCGTCCCGGAGCTCGCTCTCTTTTGATTTTGACACTCATCGACGCTACATGGATAACTAGTCCGATTACTTTACAACACGTTACACTGCTAACTACGACGATGGAACACGGAGTTACCGCTGCCTAGCATGCTACAAGGCGCAAGGGATCGCTTGGCTTGGTGAACTGAGGATCGCTGGATAGAACCTTGGAACTGTCACGATTCGGTCTGCGAGAAGCATTAGGACAAGACATAACACACATCTACCAGGTATGAACAAGCGTGAATAACCTTTACACCAACTTTCCATATCTCTACCCTCCTAACGGAGCAGGTTCAGCCATCAGATATTATTAAGCTCTACCTAAATGTTTAAATGAAACTTCCCTGTGACCTCAGAGCCCAGGTAAAACGGGCTTACAACAATATATATATATATATATATATATATATATATACACACACACACACAATATCCCATTTATTTCATTTCGTTAACATAAACGGATGTGAAATTTTTAACACAAAGGTGCTGCGATGGACTGACTATCCACTTAAGAAATGGATCATAGGAATATGGTAATTCTAGGAGAGTTGCTGCACCTAACAAGCAATTCGCTGAGAAATCCACACTGTAACTTCACAGGTATGGTTATATATTTAACCCAACACAAATTTAGTCTTGTTTTAATTAATCATGTTACACATTCTATAAATGAAATCTAACCTGAAATATAATTCATTTCATAAAACTTTGTGTTTGGCCGTCACTCCTTACAATTAATGGTCAGATACCTCACATGATAAGTATTATTTTCTGTAGACCAGATAGTTTAAAATAGCATTTTATTGTGAATGAAACGTACATTATCAAAAAGTAATACTGTGTTAACTGAAAACGTAGTATCTTAAAATTATTACATGACGAAAAAGTTAGAGAAAACTTCAAAACTCATCCACAACTTAGTTTTTTAATACAAATAAGCTTACCTATTCGTTTGCTCCTTTCTCTTTCAATATTGCACTTGTCACCATGCAACGTTCATGTTTCGTGCATGCACTTCTCACAGTTGATTATTGATGTTGCTTTTTCCTGTCATCTAAGCATTCTAACACTTGAGTTTCTCTCCCAATAGTTAGTCTACGTTTTCTTTCTGAGATGAGGATTCCAAGGCATAAGCACCTAATCTATCATCATCCATTGTTGGCTCAACTTGTTTTCTTAATTGTGCATATTTTCCCCTAATTCAAGATTTCTAATTCTTTTTCTGTAATGTTTTATTTATTACTTAGATATTACGAAGTATCGACAATCATTATTTTGTAATTATTACAACCATCCTTTAAAGTAAACAACATAAGGTGGAGCATCTTTCCACACATGATATAAATAGGACACTTGTCCATTCTCTAAAGCGGGGTATATGTCTTTTTCTGCAGTAATAGACCAGCTAAGAAGCAAGAAGGTTTTAAAAATCTTTTACCCGCACGGAATGCTAATGGTTGTCACCCATGCTAAATGTCACAAACGTTTTGATAACTAATATGACTAATTACTCGAAAAAATTTCGTAATATATTACAGCAAAAATCTAATACTATTTTCTAAAAATATATATATAAATTTAAAATGTTCTTGTTGGAAATTAATATACGTAACTCTTACAGGCATTAACTGGAATTCCTTCATAAGGGACATCCGCTGGGCCTCCTCTGTAATCAGGGTGCCCTAAAAATTAAATAATATTGATGATAATGCAATTAAAAATACAGTGTACTTTCAGTGTCACTTGATGGCTAAATATGTAAAATATAATAAATATTTGCATTAAATATTTTGTAGTTATTTAATACATTTTTGGGTGTTTCTCTGCTTGTTGTAAAACTTAATAATAATATGTAATTGTAAGTAGAAGAACGATAAATATAATTTCCTTCACGGTTCATTTTAATTATTTAATTTTGATTAATTTTAAATTCAGCCTGAAATGTCTTCCTTTATTACTTGTGTCACTCGTACGATTTTAATAATAGGAATTATACAGTTACCAACGACAGTAATTAACATCCATCGTGAAAATTAATTTTCAACATTACACAAAATTCAAGAGCAAATAAAGACGAAGGATCACAGAATTCATCATTAATTTAAAAATCAGGGAGAACATTAATATAGAAATTACACAAGATTGTCTTAAACGTGTGCAGTGAAAAGATGTTACAATAACAAGGCAATGAAGATATACTTCTCCCAATCCACACAAAAACAGATGGAATAACCTATGATATTTACAGGCCCATTATACTGCATACATAAATATATATATACGATTTGAAAAAGAAGGTTGACGAAAACATTGAATAAATGTAATCAATATGGAATTTTATTCTCAACTAATAAATCTACTACAGATAATATATTTACTGCAAGAGGGGTGTAAGGGGTGACGTTCCACGTAGTAGACCAAATTGTCAAACTCACTTCCACGTAGTACACCCTGGACTGCATTTTGCAGAGTAATGAGGCTCCGGCGACTAGCCCTGGTCAGTATAATTTTGTGTTTTGTTGATTTGATTTGATTTGATTTGATTTAGTTTATTTTACTTCGCGTCTTGTGCCTCTTGGCTAAGTTGCGAAGATGGGGATGAGTGATGAAATGATGAAATTGATGAATGGACATTCACAAACAACCAAGCCCGACCGGGATTCGAACCTGAAACCCTTGGCGTCGCAGCGCGATGTGCTAACCACTCGGCCACAGGGTCGGGCTGTGTTTTGTTCTTATGTGTGCTGAGTGCCTCTTTACAGCCTCAGGTTTTAACCGAAGTCAGAATATTTTAATATTTTAGTTAAGACACGACATTACAGTAATGTTAATTTTAGTTTAGTTAACCTAACTCAGAATATTTTAGTCTTCCAACATTAGAGTTATTAGTTACATTTTAGTTCAGGTAAGGGCCTGGACCCCGTATAAAGTAACGGGTTCAATATAAACTAAGTGCTGACGCACCCAAAATTTTAAATTCAAAATTTAAAAAAAAATCAAATTTACTGTAAGACAAATCTGCAAAACAAATATCAACAAAATATTGGACTTTACACTATGTTTATATATTTTATAAATGCCCTTGTTTGAGTGATTAGGAAAAAGAATATGAATTCTTAAAACTATATGAAGTACAATCAAAGTTAATGAGATAAATTGCGTTGACCATAACCAACAAGAAATACGATTTACAGAAAAGAGTGATTTTAGTGAAGAATTCAGTTTAGAATCTATAGTCAAACAAGGAGTTCATTTATTTGTTACTTTGTTTAATATGTTGATATAGTCTACAGGCGGAACTAAGAGGAGGTACGTATATCGACTACATTAAAGTAATGTATCGCATATTCACGAAAAATAAAATGAGCATTAATAAAACTACTGAACAGATTAATAATCAACTCTGCAAATTCGTCTCATAATTAACCAACAAAAAACAAATATCTAAGACACTTAAAATATAAAGGTGATTTGAAGAAAAAAATATAAATGAGATAATTAATCAGGATTGAGATCCTTTAAATATCAAGTATTTATAGTAAATGTATACAAAACAATTGAAGAATAAAATAAAGATAATGTCGGTTTGGGCCAAATGGCATTGGGTGCTAAAATAGCTCTATTGAAAAGCAAATTAACATTTGATTTAGCAAAATTAAGTGTTTATCTAACCAAAAACCGCAGTCAGATAGAAATGTGAATCTTGGCCACACAAAGGCTGCTATTAAAAAAGTACTTTTAAGAAAAATATATGTACGAGGGTTGATCAGCATGCTCTGCCCCTGACCTAGAAGGCTTAGCCAGGGCTCCTATACTTTGTAACCCCATATTTTTGTACCATGAAAACCTCATTTCCCAAATTTTGTACTATTTTTGTACTATTCAAAAATGCTAAAAATAATTTTTGTACCACTCAATTTACCGTCGAAAAACAAAAATCAATTTTGGGGTTACAGAGTAACGTCTCAACCTCATTATCGGTTTCGGCAAACTTATCCACATCAAAATATTGTACTATTTATGTACCATTTGGTACCACTATTTAAAAATTTTGTACCCGTCAGAAACAGCCAGAAAAAAAGGCGGGAGAACTTTTACATTGCAACCATATGTTTTTGTACCGTCTCGAGTTGCATCGAAGAATATTATGCTATTTTTGTACTAATTTATTTCAATTAAACTTTATAAACACTACTTTGCAATAAGTGGATATCCGATTTTTATACCGTTCTTAGAAAACCCCTCAAAATTTTGAAATTTGTATTTATATCTCAGAGGTAGCAATTCACGGAAAAAAATTGGACAACATTTTATCGAATACGTGAGGTTTTTGTCTGCTTAATATTTGAATAAAATGCCAATAAGCCCCTGTATTATTTTTGTACCGTTACGAAAAACTAGAAAATAATTTTCAATTTTTGGATTTTTCATATCAATGTACTAATTCATATGAATAAATGGACAAAATATTATTATAATGGTGAGTTTAGAGCTCCCCAATACATCAATACAATTTTATAGACATGTAATTTGTATCAAGACACTTTTCCAGTTTTCGCAAAGTCACGAAAAACCCGGGAAACATTTTATAAATTTCACATTCCTCTCAAAGACACGCACTTCACAAAAATATATGAACCAAATATTAACGAATGTGTGAGGTTTATATCTGTTTAACGTTTAAAAAAATGCCCTAAATGAGTACTTTCTATTAGGCTCCTTTTTGATTTTTGTCACGGAAGAACCCAAAACAATTCTCAAATTTTGTTGTTTTTCTTAACTTCGATGTACAAGTTCCTTCGTACCCATGGACAAAATGTTATTATATTAGTGAGCTTTATAGCTGATCAATCCTTCAAAATAACGATATGGACTCGCACTTTGTATCAATTCTGGGAAATATATTTGAATTCCTTCTTCTTCGATGAGACACGAAATTCAGAAAAAATTATGGAGCAAATATTTTGAAGTGTGTGAGGTTTGTATGTAAGTAATCTTTATATAAAATCTTCCATATGATTACTTTCTATCAAGCCTTTTCCTGATTTTTGTACCATCACGAAAAACCCGGGAAATATTTATGAATTCTTACTTCTTCGCTGAGACACGAAATTCACAAGAAACAATCGATCAAATACTACCGAGTGTGTGAAGCTTGTATCTAAGTAATCTTTAAATTAATCTTCTATCCGATTAGTTTTATTAAGCCCGTTTTTCATTTTTGTACCGTTACGGAAAACCAGGGAAATATTTTTGAATTTTTACTTCTTCGCTGATATACGAAATTTGGAACAAACTATAGACCAAATATTATCAAATGTGTGAGATTTGTATATAAGTAATCTTTATTTAAAATCATCTATATCATTACTTTGTAATAAGCTCGCTAATAATTTTTGTACCGTCACGAAAAATCTGGGAAATATTTTTTAATTCTTACTTCTTCGCTGAGACTGAAAATTCACAGATACCAGGCCAGACCAGATACCAGACCAGATATTACCGAGTGTGTGAGGTTTGTATCTAGGTAATTTTTAAATAAAATCTTCTATGTAATTACTTTCTATTAAGGTCATTTTGGATTTTTGTACCGTCACGGAAAACCTGGGAAATATACTTTAATTCTTACTTTTTCGCTGAGACACGTAATTTAAATCAAACAATGGACCATGTATTATCGACTCTGTGAGGTTTGTATCTAATATTCCTTCAATAATCTCATTACTTTCTATCCGATTACTTCTTATTAAGGCCGTTTGTGATTTTTGTACCGCCACGGAAAAACCGGGAAATATTTTTGACTTCTTACTTCCTCACTGAGACACAAAGTTCACAAGAAACTATTGACAAAATATTATCGAGTGTGTGAGGTTTCTATCTAAGTAATCTTTAAATAAAATATTCTATCTGATTTCTATCTATTAAGCAAGTTTCTGATTTTTGTACAACCACCGAAAACCCATGAAATATTTTAGAATTCTTACGTCTTCGCTGAGACACGAAATGCACAAGAAAACATCGACCAAATATTGTCGAGTGTGTGAGGTTTGTATCTAACTAATACTTAAATAAAATATTCTATCTGATTACTTTCTATTAAGCCCGTTTCTGATTTTTGTACCACCACAGAAATCCCGGGAAATATTTTTGAATTCTTACGTCTTCGCTGAGACAAGAAAATTCAACAAGAAACCATCGACCAGATATTACCGAGTGTGTGAATCATGTATCCAAGTAATCTTCAAATAAAATCTTCTATTCGAGTACTTTTTATTAAGCCCGTTTTTCATTTTTGTGCCGTCACGGAAAACCTTCGAAATATTTTTTAATTCTTACTTCTTCCCTGAGACTCGAAATTCACAGGAAATCATCGACCAGATATTACCGAGTGTGTGAGGTTTGTATCTAAGTAATCTTTAAATAAAAATTTATTTGTGATTACTTTCTATTAAGCCCATTTCGGATTTTTGTACAGTCACGGAAAACCCGGGAAATATACCTAAATTCTTACTTCTTTGCTGATGAAACAAACTATGGACCAAATATTATCGAATGTGTGAGGTTTGTATATAGTAATATTTATATACAATCATCTATATAACTACTTCCTATTAATCCCGTTAATGATTTTTGTACCGTCACGAAAAATCTGGGAATTATTATTTACTTCTTACGTTCTCGCTGAGACTCGAAATTCATAGAAAACCGTCGACCAGATATTACCGAGTGTGTGAGGTTTGCATCTATGTAATTATTAAATAAAATTTTCTATGGGATTACTTTCTATTAAGCCCATTTTGGATTTTTGTACCGTCACGGAAAAATTCTTATTTATTCACTGAGACACGAAATTTAGAACAAACAATGGACAAACTATTATAGATTCTGTGAGGCTTCTATCTAATAATCTTTAAATAAAATATTCTATCTGATTATTTTCTATTAAGCACGTTTTTTCATTTTTGTATTGCCACGAAAAACCCGGGAAATATTTTGAATTCTTACTTCTTCGCTGAGACTCGAAATTCACAAAAAAACCATCGACCACATATTACTGAGTGTGTGAAGCTTGCATCTAAGTAATCTTTAAATAAAATCTTCTAACCGATTACTTTTTATTAAGCCCGTTTTTGATTTTCGTAACGTCACGGAATACCACGGAAATGTTTTTGAATTCTTACTTCTTGTTTAATATGGAATAAAGAAGAAATCCCTCAACAGTGGAAAGAATCCATAATTGTTCCTGTGTTTAAAAAAGGTGATAAAATGAACAGCAATAATTACCGTGGAATTTCTCTACTCTCAACAACATATAAAATATTATCTAACATTCTTTTAACAAGACTAACTCCATATGCTAATAAAATTATAGGTGATTATCAATGTGGATTTAAACGTAACAGATCAACTACAGATCAAATTTTTCACATCAGACAGACACTTGAAAAAAAGTGGGAATATAATCAAAATGTCCATCAGCTATTCATTGATTTCAAAAAAGCATATGATTCTGTCAAAAGAGATAAATTATATAATATATTAGTAGAGTTTGTAATACTTAAGAAGCTTGTTAGTATGATAAAAAATATGCACCAGTGAAACAGAAAGTAAAATTCGTGTGGATATTAATATGTCTGACAAATTTACAATTCATGATGGGTTAAAACAAGGAGATGCATTATCTCCATTGCTCTTTAATTTTGCCTTAGAATATGCTGTTAGGAAAGTAAAAGAAACTAAAGAAGGACTAAAATTAAATGGTATGACTCAGTTGTTAGCATATGCAGATGATGTAGACTTACTGGGGGATGATGTGAATACAATTAAGAATAATGCTAAAATGTTTTTCAAAACTGCTAAAGAGATAGGTTTGGAAGTTAACAAAGAGAAAACTAAATATATGCTTACAGGCCGAAACCAAGTGTTAGGTAATAATCAAAATCTAATTGTTGATAACAACTCGTTTGAACCAGTTTCCAAATTCAAATACTTAGGAGTAATATTAACAAATGAAAATTATATTAAAGAGGAAATAAAAAGTAGGCTTAATTCAGGAAATGCATGTTACTTCTCTCTTCATAAACTTTTGTCTTCTCGTTTAATATCTAAGAAACTAAAAGTTAAAATATACAAAACAGTAATTTTACCTGTAGTATTGTATGGATGTGAAACTTGGTCCCTTACATTGAAAGAGGAACATAAATTGAGAGTATTTGAAAATAAGATCCTTAGGAAAATCTTTGGACCTAAAAGGGATGAGGAGACAGGTGGGTGGAGAAGGTTACATAATTTAGAACTACATAATTTGTATTCATGTCCAGATATTATTAGAATAATTAAATGAAGAAGACTTAGGTGGGCAGGCCATGTGGCACGAATGGGAGAGGAAAGAAGAGTTTACAGGATTCTTGTGGGAAACCTGATGGTAAGAGACCTGTAGGAAGGCCAAGAAGTAGATGGAGGGACAACGTTGAGATGGACCTAAGGGAAATCGGTAGGGATGGAAAATAGTATATAGAACTTGCTCAAGATAGGGAAAGATAGAAGGCCTGTGTTGCTGCAGCCATGAACCTTCGGGTTTAAGAAGGCTAGGGAGTTAGTTATTTAGTTCTTACTTCTTGGTTGATATAGGAAATTCGGAAGAAAATATGGACCAAATATTATCGAATGTGTGAGGTTTGTATATAAGTAATCTTCAAATAAAGTCTTTGATCCGATTACTTTTTATTAAGCCCGTTTCTCATTTTTGTACCGTCACGGAAAAACTTGGAATAATTTTTTAATTCTTACTCCTTCGCTGAGACTCGAAATTCAAAAGAAAACATAGACCAAATATTATCTAGTCTGTAAAGCTTGTATCTGGGGGAAAGTGGGGGAATTGCGACCACCTAAGGGACATTTTAAAAATCTAAATAAGTGTTAGTAGTGAAACAAAAAGAAAATGTGTTCCTGAAAAAGCAATGTTTGTAGTACATCTCTGCGTATCACTTTCCTCCCTGTCGGTAATAGTTATATCTGTAAACGTCAAAAAGTAACAATGTGCGTGTGAACGCAATTGCCCTATTGGTAGGGTAATGGCACTCAGTAATCATCCTAACAGTAAATCAATACAATTTTTGTACTATAGCTACAGAAACTATATCTTTAAGTACTTATATTTATTAATATGCAGTTACAAATTAAATTGAGCACAATTTTACACAAAAATGCACACATGGGACGCTTATTATGAGAAACGTCTTTGCACCCTTCATTTTCCCATCACAAACAGCGTGAGCGTCATTACCCGATAGGCGCCATATTATGTTCTTTGTTTCTCGTCTCATGAAGAACCTCAAATGTTTACTTTATAATAATTAAGAAATAAACAGGAGATGCTATTATTATATCTGTAAAATTTTCAAGACTCTAGCTTAAACGTTCCGTCTACGTACCTTGCACTTTTATACTTCCCAATTTTATAAGAAAATATGAGGAATTCGTGGAATTCCACATGTGCCGCCTTTTGTTTGGTGCCTCGTAGTACTGGGTTCTAGATGTCAGCACAGGTTACTCTTCAATAACACCCTCCGTAACGACTACAGAGGGGTGAGCGCCATTGCCCACTGAGTCCCATTCCCCCACTTTCCCCTAAGTAATCTTTAAATAAAATCTTCTATCCGATTTCTTTTTATTAAGCCAGTTTTTCATTTTGTACCGTCACGAAAAACCCGGTAAATATTTTTGATTTCTTACTTCTTCGCTGAGTGGCCGCGGTGGCTCAGTCGGTAACGCGTCTGACTACCATGCTAAAGGTCCCGGGTTCGATCCCCGGCCGGTTCAAATCCGGGAACTTTTCTAACGGTGGAAGCGGCCCCGGCGCCCACCCAGCGTCTAATAACATGGGTACCTGGGGGAAACCCTGGGGGGTAAAGGCGGTCAGGGGCGTGATGCTGATCACATCACCCCCACTCACGACCGGATCAAGAAAGTGTGGGGCGTAACCCCCACACCCCCTATACGCCTTCATGGCGTGGTGCTATGCACAGGGGAACACTTTACCTTTTTTTTTTTTTTTTACCTTCTTCGCTGATACATGAAATTTAGAACAAACAATGGACCAACTATTATCGACTCTGTGAGGTATGTATCTAATAATCTTTAAATAAAATATTCTATCTGATTGTTTTCTATTAAGCCCGTTTTTTTATTTTTGTACCGCCACGGAAAGCCCGGGAAATATTTTTGAATTCTTACTTCTTCGCTTAGACATGAAATTCACAAGAAACCAACAACCAAATATTATCGAGTGTGTAAAGCTTGTATCTAAGTAATCTTTGAATAAAATATTCTATCCGATTAATTTTTATGAAGCCAGTTTATCATTCTTGTACCGTCACGAAAAACCCGGGAAATATTTTTGAATTCTTACTTCTTCGCTGATATACGAAATTCGGAACAAACTATGGACCAAATATTATCAAATATGTGAGGTTTGTATATAAGTAATCTTTATATACAATCATCTATATAACTACTTCCTATTAATCCCGTTAATGATTTTTGTACCGTCACGGAAAATCCGGGAAGTAATTTTTAATTCTTACTTCTTTGCTGAGACTCGAAATTCACAGGAAATCATCGACCAGATATTACCGAGTGTGTGAGGTTTGTATCTAAGTAATCATTATATAAAAATTTATTTGTGATTACTTTCTATTAAGCCCGTTTTTTATATTTGTACCGTCACGGAAACCCCTAAGACTATTCTGAAAATTATTTTTTTTCCTTCCATGAATTGACTCGTATGAATTCATG
The DNA here is from genome assembly GCF_977018435.1 of Lepisma saccharinum. Lineage (NCBI taxonomy): Eukaryota > Metazoa > Arthropoda > Insecta > Zygentoma > Lepismatidae > Lepisma > Lepisma saccharinum. The sequence goes on along the minus strand of NC_139250.1, from coordinate 62,991,946 downwards.
GACAAAATTTTATTATGTTGGTGAGTTATAAGGCTCTATAATCCTTCCTTTAATATTTCATGGACTATATCTATGTATCAAGTCCCTTTTTTATTTTTGTGCTGTCACGGAAAAAACGGGAAATATTTCTTAAATTCTTTCTTCCTCGGTAACAAACGCAGTTCACAAGATAATATGGGTCAAATATTATCAAAAGTGTGAGGTTTATATTTGATTAATTTTTATATATTGTTTTATATGCTAATGCGTTATATTAACTCTGCTTGATTTGAGAACCGTTACGGAACACCTAGAATTTTTTTAAAAACAGTCTCGTTTTCTGTTGAGAGACTGTTTTTCACAAGAAATGTGATTTTTTTTAAGTTTTTTTATGTAATAATATCAAATCAAAATCTAATGGACAAGTTCTTTATATTATGTCTTTTTGATTTTTTTCTCAACGTAAATTACCAAAAATAACATTTAAATACTTAGCGTCAGCTTGGTATAATCGTGTCGTTCCCTTAGGAACGCAGGGATCTTAACGCTGGACCATTTGTAGCGTTCCAACATGAACGCAGGGATCTTAAATAGAGATGTAACTTGCCCCTCCCGATTAGTACTTGTTGATGGTAGAGACAGCCCTGAACGGGCAGGTACAAATATCTAACTTATCATTAAAATAGACTCATGATTCGGCTTAGACTGAAGTGAGCAATGCGAATTTCAGAATGGGTGTAGACTAGCTTACCCTGTTCGGTTTAGAAATAAGACCAGTAGCTCCTGCATCTCCGATGATTCCAGATTAAAAGACCTCGTGTCGCTCTCATGCGCACCTATTTAAACCCTTGCTTGGCCTCTCGTCACCTCTAGCCAAAGGCCAGTGTTCTTACCATTTCCTGTGAAAGGCTTACCCTACACATTTCTGAACAGGAGCTGACAAGGTTTGCCAGGGTCAATATTTCTTAATCGAACAGGATATGCTACGACACCCCCTCTTGCGAGACAATTTCTAAATTGATATTGTAATCATTAAAAGTTTAAATTGAACCTTCTGCCATTCAACAAAATTTAAGAGGTTATTTATTTCATGAAAAAGGTTACATAAAATAAAATGAAATAATAAAAAAATGTCGGAGACCCTTCACCGAAAATTAAATGGAACAGAATTAAGCTCAAAGTTTCATTGCTGAAAAAAGTCTTTTGTTTTCATTAGCCACATGCTGGAAGAGTCTTTCGTAATCAACAATGCTGACGTTTGGTCAACATGCGATATCAATTGTTGTTCGCAGGTCCGTGGAGTCAGCGGAAAGTTCAACACACTGCATCGTAACTCGAGACATGCGAATGGCTTCTGCGTTTCGCATAACAACTCTGAGAGATAAGTAATGGCCTCTGAACAAGTGCTAACTAAGCACCGAACGTAAGCCGTGAGAAACCTTGAGGCCGAATGCTCGCGGTCTTCCGCCTCGTCAGGATTACAGTTCAAGAGGCGAGAGCGAAAAGACCGTGGTAAACACCAATCTCCACTGGACTGTGCGGCATTGAAATGGATGCACTGAAGCCAATAAAATAAACACCACAAGCAGTATTGGCTACCCGCAACCACACGATGAGAAGAATATAATTGAAGAATAAATTTTCACTTGCTATTGACGTTCGTAGCACACTATGTGTGCACACTATGACCTGCGAAGTCAGAAGGCAGGGCAATCCAGACACACGCAAACCCCAGAGTCCTGGGGTACGAAGCACTGTTCCGGGAGATGCACGGTCCTGGACCGATCACAATTGCACTGGGGGACCGGGTTCGAATCCTGGTGTGGAAAGTTCAGGAATACTGTTCAGCATATGAAAGCACATTGACAGTGGGGCGGGCGAACACAGGGTAGTCCATGGAGAGCCACTCCAAGTAGCGTTTGCAAGCCCCAAATTATGCGTTGTCCAATGGCGAACACTGGGGGTGGGGAGGGGTATGTATGATAGGACCCCGAAAGTTCACAGCAGACGCCATTCCATATTTCCGGCACACATCGTATGGCGACACATTTCGTACGCTGGTTGCATACGAAAACGGAAGGTGTACCGTGCCGTTGCATACAGTATGCAAGGTATCCGGGGGTTGTGACGCCTCGATCACTCCAAGAAGGCGAACACTAAACATGGCCACTGGTATGATGAAACTGTTCACAGGTGGCCTGGCAGGTTGCTGATCCACAGGGGTGGGGTCTCAACACATTTGGGTCGTTGACTGTACCCGGAAAGTTCCAATATGTCGTGAAGTACACTGCCTGGCCTTACAAAGCAAAAAGGGACGATGTACATGAAAGATGTTGATGCTTCTTCTTAAGGGGATTAAAGTCGTGGGGGGGGGGGGGGGTTGCTCTGTAAAATGAAATTTCTTCTGATGTTTCTGACGATGTTCCGATCCTGGGATGTCACTTGGTATAGGATTTTCGTTGCTGCTACTGGTCCCAATTGGTGGTAGATAATAGGAACAGGGGCGGAGACGACCAAAAAGGGGTAGGCCGTTCTGATTGTGATTATCGAAGATGCATAACAGCAGCAGGGGCGTCTTGAGGTGAAAATCCCTGACGATTTCAGCTCTAACACCAGTGACATACACCGCTGAAATCCAATGGAGACTGGTGAGCTCCAAAGCCTTCAGGAATGCGTTCTTCTTCCGGCCTAAAAAAAATCGCAGGACTATTTTCGAAATTCCTTGAACTCGTGGAATTTCCGAACAGGGTAGGAAACAGGTAAGACATTGGAAATACTACAATGCTCTCAGTCAGTCAATATTTAAAATATATATAAAAAATGTGTAAAGTAATCGTCTTTTATAGGCAAGTGAAAATCATGAGTAAAGATAAGTAAACTAAAATAAACTAAACTGCCGAATAAGTGATATAAATTAGAAAACAAAGTTTGAATGAAGGCTGGCGGAAAATGTCAATTGACGCCTTAACACTGGAACACCATTAAAATGATAATATGACTTCATCAAAAGTAATATATGTATATATTGACTAAATTATATATAGCCCCTGGCTTCTCCCAAAATATAAAATAAGGTGCAATATAAAACTAAAGTTATGACATGGCACTAAATGCCCTTTGTTGGCACATGATCAATATACAATAAAATAAACGAAAATATATAGAATTAAACATTGATAAATATATAGAAAGTAACATGTAGATGATATAAAATATATCCCCTGGTATCAGAAAATTAACCCGACGAAATCCATTAATATCTTGTCAGAAATGTCAAAGCATTGTAAAAAAAATGAGTAACTGACGAAAAAAAATAATTAACCCAAAATTTGGTAACGTCACAACTGTTAAAACGGACCTAGCCACAAGTAAAATTCGGGATCATTAAGATGTAATAAAAGAGTAAATGACATGGCTCCAATGACGTTAAAATCATTAATTACGAAAGATACATAATAAAATGGATGAATAACTCGAGGCAACATAGTGACGCATTGTTAACGCTCACTAGTCAAGGTTGGTTTGCGCTTGCATACGCCTGACGTATAGCATAAATAAACAGTTAAAATGAAGTTCCGAATTAGTAATAGGAAAACAGTAGCGGGAAAATAGGACAAAAATATTTCATGAAATTTTGGTTCGTTCGCGATTGACTGATTCAATTTCGAAAGTCGAAAGTCAGTCCAAGCAGGAAGAATTACATTTGAAAACTTTACAGAGGTATTAAAAAGTGGAGAAATTGCTCGAATAGCTAATTCTGTATCTAAAGCCCTACAAGTGTGGATAATTTCATCATCAAAAATCAATTGATCAAAATTCTTATAATTACAGAAAAAGGATGTTCCTTCAGACACTGTTATTGTTTTGTGTGTATTTAAATTGCCGTTTAAAGTTTGTGATTGGAGGAATTTGCCTGTGCCGGAAACTATCACTCCTGTTCGAGTGCGAACTTTCGTGAGGTGGCCCTCGACCTTGGATTTTATTTCTGTGGAACACGAAATAGTTGAATTATGAAATAGAATATTTGTTAAGCATTTTTTATTATCGTGAATTGAAAGCTCCGTATGAATACAAACGTAAATAAATGAATTAAATTTACAATGACTGTCCAGAATTTTCACGATTTGAGTTTGACCATTATTTTATTTATTTATTTATTTTATTTATTTTCAATAATGAACTCAACAGGCTGGCGCCCAGTTAGAGAGTTCAGAGATACAGGTTTTTATACATGCTTCAGTGACTGTTATTTGATATTGTTTTCATTACACAGTTTTTAAATTGTATATATGTCATAGAGAACAAATCAATATTTTTGTTACGCTTTTCTAAGGCATTGTAGAGAATACTCATTCTCCAGATAGGGGATTTCTTGACAATGTTTGTTCGCGCTCTATTCACAAAAAAGGTTTGATGATTGGGTCGCGTCTTATTGTTACGAACGCGTAATTTAAATTGTGAGATCCAAAGAGGAGAGCGAAGTTTTCCATTATATATTTTCCAGAGCAGCAGCAGGTCGCGCACTGTCCTTCGATCGTTAAGCCTGTGCATTCGGAGCTCCTCTATTAGATTACTGTACGAATCAAATTTTGATAAGTACCTTCAAATTTATACTTCATATAACGTAACATCTTTGATTGTACTCGCTCTATTTTTGTAGTCTGTACTATACTGTCAGTGTTCCATACAACAGACACGAATTCAAGTTTTGAACGCACTAATGAGTAATATAATACCTTAAGTGTTTGGGTGTCTCGAAAGTCTCTGCCCATTCTAATAATGAACCCGATAAGTTTGTAAGCGTTGCCTATTACTTTGTTAATATGGTGAGTGAAAGTTAGCTTAGAGTCAAAATATATTCCTAGGTCCTTTGCTGTTTCGTATTTTTTTAGATTGGTACTATTAAGTTTATATTGAAAATTTAAGATCGTTCTTTGTTTAGAATAAGTAACGGAATAGCATTTTGCTGCATTAAGAGAAAGACCGTTGCGCAAGCACCACGCACTCAACCTATTTATGTCTTGTTGTAGACACACACAGTCTTCAATATTTTTTATTCTTTGAAAGAATTTCAGGTCGTCTGCAAATAACAGTTTTCTAGAATTAATCAAATGTTCCGGTAAGTCGTTAATTAATAGAAGAAAGAGAAGAGGTCCTATGTTGGACCCTTGAGGTACTCCGGAACGTACTAGAAATTCGCTGGATGTGTGGCCTTTATACGAAACATATTGTTTTCTATTCATTAAATATGACGCCATAAGTTTCCTGAGGGGAAGGGAAAAGTTGAAAGTGCCCAATTTACTTAGTAGTACATCATGATCTACAGTGTCAAAGGCTTTGGAAAAATCAGTGTATATTACATCCACCTGCCCCCCATCATCTAGCACCGTGCTTATATAATGCAGTTTCTCGCCAAGGTTTGTTTCTATTGAGCAGTTGGGCAGAAAGCCATGCTGGTATTCAGAAAAAGTTTCTTTGACATGGTTATATATGTGGCAATATAAGATTTGCTCAAATATTTTAGCAGGGGCAGATAAAAGAGCTATAGGACGATGGTTTTGTATGTTTCTGTTCTCCGAGGATTTCGGTACTGGACATACAGCAGTAAGTTTCCACCGTTCGGGAAACTGCATAGAAGGTAATATCGCATTGTAGATAATAAAGAGTGGAAATTTTAAAATGTCTACACATCCTTTGAATATGTATTGTGGGATTTTGTCTGGCCTCGCCGACTTCTTTGGCTTTAATTTTTTTTACAGCTGCTTCAATTTCAGACATACTGATTATCTGAATGTTGAGTGAATCTAGCGTTTTGCACTCTGTGTGCCCCGCCATGATCTCGAGGTTATACTTTGCCGTATTGTTTGCGTGCACAGATTGAAAGTATTTCGCAAATTCATCAACGACGGTATTCAGGTTTAATATGGGTTCATTGTTTGAAGAAACTGGAAACTGTTTGTTTTGCCTGTTGCGATTTATGTATGACCAGAAAAGTGACGGGTCACTTTGAATATTGCTTTCGATGTCGAACAAGTAATTATTATGGGCGGCTGATATTTCTTTTTTGATTGCTTTTCTGAGTTCTTTAAATTTGTTGGCATGGTGAACTGGGTTACCTCCGTTTTGTTTCCATTTTTGGTGGTGGTGAGCAAGTGCTTTTATTTTTTTAATTATATTGGCGTTAAACCAGCATGGATATTTAGGAGGGGTTATGCGTCTTAAGGGAATGCACGCGTCAAATGCTTCGTATATTATGTTGTAAAACATATATGTCATTTCGTTTACGTTATCACAGAGTTTTAGTGTATCCCAGTTAACGACCGATAGTTTGTTGTATAGTTTGTTAAAGTCAGCTTTTTTGAAATTGTACGAGAGGTTGTTTGGTGGATGGTTACTCTGTGTCCTTTTTCTGTGCTTTATTTCAATTACGAGACAAGGATGATGCTTATCCTCAGGCACGAGTGGCTGAGTTTCTCGTGTCAACTGCATGCCAAAAACGTTACTTAGCACAAGATCGAGAGTTTTGCCGTTACCATTTTGAATGTTATTTACGCTGTGTAATTGAAAAAAGCACATATGATTGTATAAGTCGCGACAGGAGTGGCGTTAACGAGGTTGTATTCGTTGCTTGTTATGCAAGGGATATTGAAATCCCCTATGAGGAGAATGTTATGTGTGGGTCTACAATGTTTTTCAAGAAAATTATAAAATAAGTTGTAAGACTTGTCATTACAGCATGGAGTAAAGTAAATAATACAGATTTATAAGGTAGGCAGTCCGTGAATTACAATTTTCACAAGCAATGAGTCGACGTTAGGATCGTCGTTAAATTTGACTATAAACATCGCTGTGTATTTGTTATGAATTGCCAGAAGAGCACCCCACCCAGATTTTTCCCAGTGTCAGTCGCGTTCCTGTCAGATCGGAACACGTTATAGCGATCATCAAAAAGTTCCGTGCTTAGATGGTTTTCATTAAGCCAAGTCTCTGTAATTGCTACGATGCTGTAATTGTTAGATAATATGTTCTGAAAGAGCACTTGCATTTTGGTACGCAACCCGCGAACATTTTGGTACACTATGCTAAATATTTTAGTCTGAGAACTTACGTGTTTATGTTTGTGGGAGTTGCCCCCGGGCTGACATTCTTCCTCCGTTGCTGTCACTGCTACCACGTCACTTGGGGGAGGGGTGGGATTTGGGAGGGGGTGGGGATTTCCAACCTGCTTCCGAGATTCGACCTTCGTCTTCATCCCTCCATAGAAGCGGCACGCACCTTCCGAAACTCATGGCCTGGGGGTTTTGGACGTCCACGTTCTATCAGATGCAGTTCCAGACGCTGGCGATTGTCCACCGTGTGAAGGGGTGGGGGAAGTCCTGCTCTTTCCGCCGAGGTCGACGACTTCCTTCTTTCCTGGAGACGATCGGGGTCCTTTGTTCGAAGTTGTTGCCAAATTTCCTTGTGCGTTTCTGGAACGTGCTGGAACTGGTTTTGACGAGACGTTGTTGGGGGATTTCAGTTCTTCCAAAGTAAATGGTTTTCCATTTATGAGTAGCTTGTTATATTGCAATTTAGCATGTTGACCGCGAGCCTTTGCTTCTATAAGGTACGGTTTGAGTTCTGAACGTACCATCCGCGTTCGGCGCGTGTAGACTTCTTGGATATAGACAGGTGTATTCTTGGCTCTATAACTGTTCGATAAAATTTCCTCCCTCCTTTTATAAAATGCCAATTTTACAATTATTGGCCGGGTCCGTCCGTTTGGCCTGCCGAGACGATGCGCTCTGTCAATGTCGAAATCATCAGTATCGATTCTCATTTCCGTTGATAAAAACTCCCTTACCAAGTCTTCTGTTCTGGCCCATGTCTCCTCACGTTCCTCCCTTATGTTGTAGAAAACGAGGTTATTTCTTCTTGATTGACTTTCCAATCTATCTATAGCGTCCTCGTTCATTAGCACTTGTTGCTTAAGCCTGTCATTTTCTTGTCTCGTGTCATTCAGTTCCTTTGTGAGTTTGGATATTTCACCCTTCAACATGGCCGTATCTTTGGTCACTGAGTTAAGTTTTTCGTCCATGGAGTCAAGTTTTGCCATGACGTCCTCGATGGTGCAGGGGCCAGGATTCTCTTCCAAGCCACTCAACACTAATAACACCAGAGTAATAATGGCCACAAAAATCAAACGCACTTCTTTAGCGGGGAGCTGCCCTCGCGCTTGCCCCGATTGGGGCCTCCATCTCGCGCTCCACGCGCCTATAGCCAGGCGTCACTGCACAACACTGTTTCCCATTCCGTTACACTTCACTGCACTCAGAAGCTGCGCGAAAACACGTCCGTTCAACTCAGACTCAGACTCAGATGTTCCATTTTATACGATAATTGGGGAACCTTAACCCGGAACCATTTATTATCAACAAAAGTGCCAACATTTATAGTTCGATAAACGGGAGAAATAGCGTTACGAAGTAAATTTGGAGTTTCTAACAAAATATGAAAAGAATGAGTGGATAAGTCATAATTGACAAGGTAGACATTGGTTAAAGCGTAAAAGAGACCCAGATCCGTCATATATAGGGTGTCCTTAAAGTCATAATGAAGACTCAGAAAAACACGGAGCCAATCGGGAGAAATCATATGATAAGAAAGTTTATTCATCGATAAATCGGTTACCAAGAGATTACACTTGACCCATGACAATTGTAGGCGTCTAAATCCAGTCTTTTGAGTTTTAGCCTAAAAAGGCAAACAAAAAATACTACTTTTTATGGTCGCCTTGGTAAAAAAAATAGAAACGGAACCGTGAACGAAACATCATGACGCCGGGCCGGGAGAATATAGGATTTGGCATGGGCAGTCACAATTAGCCGGGTTGATGTTGTGCGACGATTTCCTCACCCCTACAAATAACCTGGGAAACACGTTCCTTTCGTATGATATTACTTCAACTAAAGTCTATGACGTGTGGGAGATTAAAATATAAACACAATTACTAGCTATTAATTAGTTTACGAAGATTAACACGAAATTAATCTGTAAGAAGTAATTAAATTTCATTCGGGAAACTTTTGAAAATTCTGAAGGAACGAGAAAAAAAATTGCATAAATAAGCGCCCTTGAAGAGGCTCTTATTAACACCTCGGTTGGAGGCTAGGAATTTTAGTGTCGAAGCCACCTGAGTGTAAAGTTCATCTACAACAAATTCCGCATCCATCCCGACACTAACCCTCGCCCCCGGTCACGCTGAAAATTGGAACGGTTCTGAAACCGGCTGTTATTTGAACGATAGACTCTACTTCCCCTGCCCTGAAAGCCTCGTCTGTTGTTTGAACCACGATTGTGATTAAAATTACCCCTTTGATAATTTTGGCCTACAGTTTGAAAATTTTCATGATCATGTGACTGTATAACTTCCTCGACTTTTAACGCTAGGTTGCTGACCTGCTTAGCCAAAGCTTCTACAGTGGACGGTTCTGAAGTTGGGAGAGACGTTTGTTGTCTTTTGACAAGGTCCAATTCAGCTTGCAAGGCTTGCAGCTGATTAGTCATGTCTTGATTAGCCCGAGGTGCTGATTCCGGAGCAACCGCCGTAGTGCTAACTACGGGGTTCTGGTGAGGAATGCGCAACTCAGCAGGAGACGGAAAAAAAGTTTCCTTATGAGCCGAATGCAAGAGCACTTGCACCGTTCTACGGCGCATAAGGAACTTTGCTTTTTCATATTCCTTGAGGTCTTTCAAAAGCTCCGGAACTGAATTATATTGTTTTTTGTATATCTCCCTGATAAATTCTGGTTGAAGACCTGCGTTTATATATTTTAGCTGCTTATTCACAGCCATGTTAGGATCCATCTTAAATAAGAGGGTCTGCTTATCCCTAACGTAAGATGATACCGGTTCATCGTCCCTGTGGAACCGATATCTGATCTGCTCCTTGATCTGCAGCTGATCAAGGGAGCCTGTGAATTCTTCAATAAGCTTTTTCTTGACGTCCTCATAGCTGACTAAATTGACGCCTGGTTGCTGGCTAATTGCATTAAACCAGCGAAGGGCTGCCCCACATAAGAACACCGGGAACATTTGCCGTTTTTTCGTCTCCTCCCAATTATTCAAAATCGCCGCACTTTCGAAACGATCTATGAATTTAGTAACATAATCCCCCGAGGCACCCTGAAACTGAATGCTCTCGAAAAGGAGGGGATGAACAAAAGGTATTTGAAAGTTAGCCTGCGCGCGTGCGCGACTTCTAGTTAATGGAGGACTTCTGATTGGGGTGAATGAGGCACAAGGTAGGCCCTCCACATCAAAAGACGGACTAACAGCATTATTGGCGAGAATGATGAGCCTATCCATTGTGGTATCAAGCTAGTCCTACAACTCAATAAATGACATAAGGCATTACTAACAATGGTGACGTACCTTATTTAAAAAAATTAACCCCCCGTTAGTAAAAAATTCCGCGAAGAAACAAGTCTGACATGAAACTAACGAATTTCAAATTTCATTTATTTCAGAGTGAAATAAATGAAAAATTCCGCAACTCCAACCGCGATGCCTACCCTTTCAATTTTCATGTCTGTTTAGGAAAACAAAAGAAAATGAAAAGGACCGCATCAATCTACCACGTAGATCTAATTTTCATCACATTTCCGTTAAATGGATGAAAAGCCCAAGCATCTCACCACGTAGCGTTCCAACATGAACGCGGGGATCTTAAATAGGGATGTAACTTGCCCCTCCCGATTATACTTGTTGATGGTAGAGACAGCCCTGAACGGGCAGGTACAAATATCTAACTTATCATTAAAATAGACTCATGATTCTGTTTAGACTGAAGTGAGCAATGCGAATGGCAGAATGGGTGTAGACTAGCTTACCCTGTTCGTTTTAGAAATAAGACCAGTAGCTCCTGCTTCTCCGATGATTCCACATTAAAAGCCCTCGTGTTGCTCTCATGCGCACCTATTTAAACCCTTGCTTGGCCTCTCGTCACCTCTAGCCAAAGGCCAGTGTTCTTACCATTTCCTGTGAAAGGCTTACCATACACATTTCTGAGCAGGAGCTGACAAGGTCTGCCAGGGTCAATATTTCTTAATCGAACAGGATATGCTACGCATTAGACGTCCCACGAGTAGCGACAACGTCTTGGCTCGCTTGGTGAATAACTCTTATGCGAGAGGTGGTACATTGAATAACAGTGAATGGCAATGAATACTCAATACACACTATATTGGATTTAGCGGCATGTTTTAGGATAATACCTGTATTCAAGTATAAGCTAAATATCTCCGTAGTCTCGAAGAAACGTGTAAAAACGTAGATTTGTTCTTGCGGTGACGATGTATATGTAGAGAGTAATATCTCATCTATTCCTGGTGACGGACCAACATCGGCCTTATAGACTGATGTACCAAGACTGATCTCTCTCACTCTTGTCGTACGTATCTCAACTCTGTTCTCACTGATCCCCCTCTATCAGAATACACACTATTTATCCTCCAAGGATTGCTGTTGTAAACACCAGGTCCATGCAAATCTTTACTTCCTCAAAGTTGTTTGTTAACCTGGTGCCCCACAAAGATTGATGTAATATTTTACTCAGAAAAACTTGGAGTTTCTAGCGATTGCTTCCTGGCTGCGATTCTGATAGACAAGAATCGAGAGTAATTACTTTGGTGGTCATAATAAAGTATATGGTATCGTAGAGAAATTATACGTAATATACTTCTTACTAAGAGACAGAAAAGTGGCACTTCTTTTTTTGTATGATTATCCTAGATACAAACCTCACATATTCGATATTTGGTTTATAGTTTCTTGTGAATTTTGTGTATCAGCGAAGAAGTAAGAATTTAAACATGTTTCCGGTACAAAATCAAAAAACGGGCTTAATTGAAAGTAATTATATTCATTCATTAATTGTTTTCTGCCTAATTGGCAGGTTTTTCACTGCAATCTCCGGCTTTCCCTATTCTCTGCCTTACGCTTCGTAATGTCATACAATCCAGTTAATTTAATATCATCCATAACCTGATATCTCTTTCTTCCACGGACTTTTCCTCCTTCAACCATTCCCTCCAAGGCGTCCCTTAGCAGGCAGTTCCTTCTTAGACAGTGTCCTAACCAGTTTCTTTTCCTCTTCGTGATGGTCTCCAGTATATATCTTTTTTCACCAACTCTTTTCAGTACGGTTTAGTTTCTCACCTTGTCCGTCCATTTTACACGCTCCATTTATCGCCATGTCCACATTTCAAAAGGTTCGAGTCGTTTCTCTTCATTTCTTCTCAACGTCCAGGTTTCTGCACCATATAGTGCTACACTCCACACAAAACATTTCACTAATCTCTTCCTTAGACCTATGTCCATGGGTCCACAAAAAAAACATTTGTTCCTCTATTGAAAGATTCTCTTGCTATTGCGATTCTCATTTTCACTTCTTGTTTGCAGCTCATGTCACTGCTTATAATGCATCCGAGGTACTTGAAGCTATCCACTTGCTGGATTCTTTAACTGTTTGCTCTCACATTAATATTCCTTGGTCTTCGTCCTATAACCATTGCCTGTGTCTTCTTTACATTAATCTTCATCCCATACTATGAATATTACTGAGATTCAAGCTTCACACACTCGGTAATATTTGGTCAAAAGTTTCTTGTGAACATTGTGTCTCAGCGAAGAAGTAAGAATTCAAAAATATTTCCTGGATTTTTCGTGACGGTACAAACATCATTAACGAGCTTAATAGGAAGTAATTATATAGATGATTGTATATAAAGATTACTTATATACAAACCTCACACATTCGATAATATTTGGTCCATAATTTGTTCCGAATTTCGTAAATCAGTGAATAAGTAAGAATTCAAAAATATTTCCAGGGTTTTCCGTGACGGTACAAAAATGAAAAACGGGCTTAATAAAAAGTAATCGGCTAGAAGATTTTATTTAAAGATTACTTAGATACAAACCTCACACACTCGAAAATATTTGGTCAATAGTTTCTTGTGAACTTCGTGTCTCAGCGAAGAAGTAAGAATTTAAAAATATTTCCCTGGTCTCTAGTAGCGGTACAAAAAAATCCTTAATAGAAAGTAATCAAATAGAATATTTTATTTAAAGATTACTTAGATACAAACCTCACAGAATCGATAAGAGTTGGTCCATTGTTTGTTCTAAATTTCGTGTCTCAGCGAATAAGTAAGAATTAAAGTATATTTCCCGGGTTTTCTGTGACGGTACAAAAATCCAAAATGGGCTTAAAAGAAAGTAGTCACATAGAAAATTTTATTTAAAGATTGCTTAGATAAAAACCTCACACACTCGGTAATATCTGGTCGATGGTTTTCTGTGAATTGTGAGTTTCAGCGAAGAAGTAAGAATTAAGAAATATTACCCGGATTTTTCGTAACGGTACAAAATTCAATAACGGGCTTAATCTGAAGTAATTATATAGATGATTGTATATAAAGATTACTTATATACAAACCTCACACATTGGATAATATTTGTTCTATAGTCTGTTCCGAATTTCGTATATCAGCCAAGAAGTGAGAATTCAAATATATGTCCCTGGTTTTCTGTGACGGAAGTTTGTATTTAATTACTTAGATACGAGCTTTACACACTCGGTAATATTTGGTCAATAGTTTCTTGTGAACGTCGTGTCTCAGCGAAGAAGTAAGGATTCAAAAAATATTTCACGTGTTTTTCGTAGCGGTACAAAAACAAAAAATTGGCTTAATAGAAAGTAATCACATAGAAGAATTTATTTAAAGATTACTTAAATACAAACATCACACACTCGGTAATATCTGGTTGATGGTTTCCTGCGAATTTCGAGTCTCAGCGAATAAGTAAGATTTAAAAGATATTTCCCGGATTTTTGGTAGAGGTACAAAAATAACAAATGGGCTTAATAGAAAATAATCAGATAGAATATTTTATTTAAAAATTATTAGATACAAAAATCACAGAATCGATAATAGTTTGTCGAATGCTTGTTCTAAATTTCGTGTCTCAGCGAATAAGTAAAAATTATAGTATATTTCCCGGGTTTTCCGTGACATAACAAAAATCCAAAATGGGCTTAATAGATAGAAATCATACAGAATATTTTATTTAAAGAATACTTAGATAGAAACCTCACACACTCGATAATATTTTGTCAATAGTTTCTTTTGAACTTCGTGTCTCAGCGAAGGAGTAAGAATTCAAAAATATTTCCCGGGTTTTCCGTGGCGGTACAGAAATCCGAAATTTGCTTAATAGAAAGTAATCACATAGAAGATTTTATTTAAATATTTCTTACATACAGAGCTTACACCTTCGATAAAATTTGGTCGATATATTTTGTGAATTTCGGATCTCAGCGAAGAATTAAAAAATTAAAAATATTTCCCGGATTTCAAAAACGATCTTAATCGGAAGTAAATATATAGATGATTTTATATTAAGATTACTTCGATACAAACCTGACACGATCCATAATATTTGGTCTTAAGTGTCTTGTGAACTTCTTGTCTGAGCCATGAAGTAAGAATTCAAAAATATTGCCTGGTTTTTCGGTGACCGTACAAAAATTGAAAATGGGTTTAATAGAAAGTGACCGTATAGGAGATATAATTTAAACATTACTTATATACAAACTTTACACTTGATATTACTTAGTATATAGTTTCTTGTGAATTTCGTGTCTCATCGACGAAGTAAGAATTCAAAAATATTTCCCGGGTTTTCCGTGACGGTACGGAAATCAGAAAAAGGCTTGATAGAAAGTAATCATATAGAAAATTTTATATAAAGATTACTCAGATACACGCCTCACACACTTGAAAATATTTTGCTCCATAATTTGTTCTGAATTACGTGTCTCATCGAAGAAGAAGGAATTAAAAAATATTTCCCAGATTTTTTGTGACAGTACAAAAATAAAAAAACGGGCTTAATAAAATGTAATTATATAGATGACTTTATGTACATATTATTTAGATACAAACCTCACACACTCAATAATGTTTGATCTATAGTTTATTGTACACACTTACACACTTGATATTACTTAGTATATAGTTTATTGTGAACTTCGTGCCTCATCGAAGAAGTAAGAATTAAAGAATATATCCCGGGTTTTCCGCGACGGTACAAAAATCTAAAATGGACTTAATAGAAAGTAACTATATAGGAGATATAATTTAAAGATTACTTATCTACAAACCTCACACACTTGATGTTACTTGGTCTATAGTTTATTGAGAACTTCGTGTCTTTGGAAAGAATTAAGAATTCAAAAATATTTCCCGGGTTCTCCGTTCCGGTACAAAAATAAAAAAAACGATATTAATAAAAAGTAATCATATACAAGATTTCATTTAGAGATTACTTAGATACAAACCTCACATACTCGATAAAATTTGCTCCGTAGTTTCTAGTGAATTTCGTGTCTCCACGAAGAAGTAAGAATTAAAAAATATTTCCAGTATTTTTCGTGACATAACAAAAACCATAAAAGATCTTAATTGAAAGTAATTTTATAGATGACTTTATATAAAGATTACTTAGATACAAACCTCACACGTTCGATTATATTTGTTCTATATTTTCTTGTGAACTTCCTGTCTCAGCGAAGAAGTAAGAATTCAAAAATATTTCCCGGGTTTTCAGTGACGCTACAGAAATAAAAAAAGGGACTTGATACAAAGTGCGAGTCCATATCGTTATTTTGAAGGATTGATCAGCTATAAAGCTCACTAATATAATAACATTTTGTCCATGGGTACGAAGGAACTTGTACATCGAAGTTAAGAAAAACAACAAAATTTGAGAACTGTTTTGGGTTCTTCCGTGACGGTACAAAAATCAAAAAGGAGCCTAATAGAAAGTACTCATTTAGGGCATTTTTTTAAACGTTAAACAGATATAAACCTCACACATTCGTTAATATTTGGTACATATATTTTTGTGAAGTGCGTGTCTTTGAGAGGAATGTGAAATTTATAAAATGTTTCCCGGGTTTTTCGTGACTTTGCGAAAACTTGAAAAGGGTCTTGATACAAATTACATGTCTATAAAATTGTATTGATGAATTGGGGAGCTCTAAACTCACCATTATAATAATATTTTGTCCATTTATTCATATGAATTAGTACATTGATATGAAAAATCCAAAAATTGAAAATTATTTTCTAGTTTTTCGTAACGGTACAACAATTACAGAGGAGCTTATAGGAAAGTACTAATTCTAGACATTTTATTCAAACATTAAGCAGACAAAAACCTCACGTATTCGATAAAATGTTGTCCAATTTTTTTCCGCTAATTGCTACCTCTGAGATATAAATACAAATTTCAAAATTTTGAGGGATTTTCTAAGAACGGTATAAAAATCGGATATCCACTTATTGCAAAGTAGTGTTTATAAAGTTTAATTTAAAATAAATTAGTACAAAAATAGCATAATATTCTTCGATGCAACTCGAGACGGTACAAAAACATATGGTTGCAATGTAAAAGTTTTCTCGCCTTTTTTTCTGGCTGTTTCTGACGGGTACAACATTTTTAATTAGTGGTACCAAATGGTACATAAATAGTACAATATTTTGATGTGGATAACTTTGCCGAAACCGATGATGAGGTTGAGACGTTACTCTGTAACCCCAAAATTGATTTTTGTTTTTCGACGGTAAATTGAGTGGTACAAAAATTATTTTTAGCATTTTTGAGTAGTACAAAAATAGTACAAAATTTGGGAAATGAGGTTTTGATGGTACAAAAATATGGGGTTACAAAGTAACGGAGCCCTTAGCCAGAGGGCTATAACACTACTCTAATTTTTTAACATGCTCCTCTGCGTCTTCAATGGACCATTCAAATTGGTGCTCTAGGGTATGAATTCCGGCAAAAACATATTCCATCTGCTCCTGAAACCATACGTTTACAGCATCCATCACTTCAGAATCGCTACTGAAACTCTTCCCACGCAGGTATTTTTTGAGAGTTTTTAACTATGTCCTATGAGGAGAGAGACTCCTTATGTCATTGTAATTGTTCGTTGGTGACGGTTTTTTTTAGCACATTTCTGATGACTGCACGGATATCCGTTTTGTCCATCTCCTTTAGAATGCTTACACCTCTCACACTGTAGTCGCATGTAAAACAAAAACAAAAAGGATGAGATAAAATATACTTGGTGGGTGTTCCTGACTAAGATAGAATATGTAACTCACGAATAATGTTCCCTCCAAGAACTGGAAGCGTGTCAACCTCATTGTAATAAAAGGATACGATCTAACGAATAACTCAGTAAAATTATACGGAGTGGAAACTTTATCAATTTAATGAAATCGCAAAAAACAATCTTCGCTTTGCGATATAAATAGAATTACTGTTGAAATATTAGTGAAATAAATCTATAGAATGGAAGCATCACAGAACATTAGCCTTACGTGAAATAATAATAGGTTTCAAAACATGAAAGCACAATATTGCACGAAGAGCATCAAGAATGGAAGCACTGAAGATATATTGTTGAGAAGATTAGACGACTTTTTAAAATATTACGAGAAATGAAAATGTTGATAATTACCTATGTTACAGTCATGTTTTAGTGCTACATACATTCCAATTCTAAAAATCCTTGGATGTAAAAACGAATGGAATCTAGTGAGATCTAGAAAATATTTAAAAATGTTTTAAGTAATATTAGTTGTAAAAAAGAAATTATTCTAGCATTTTTTATTCCACTTAATGCACTAAGTTACTGAATTTTACGTTATAAGATTCATGACTACTAATCTCTACAACTACGATGCTTGGCTTTCCTGCAACTATCTGCATCCATTTTTATCCTAATTAATATAATGTCGCAAAAATTAACTAAAATTACTGTAACTTAAGTTATATTTAAAATCTAATTAACATTTGTTTGTAATTCTGTTTTAATTTTTGCACATCCCCTTTCCTCCTTTGTATTTCCATGCACGGACTGCTGTATCTATTTTTGTCAGATAATATTTACAATTAAATCCAATTGTTATTTCTTCTTGTCTGATGATGGAAAATTTTGCAACCCTCTGGGCTAAAATTGTGGACAATTGAGGTAATAACTTTTGTTTTTATTTCCTTATCAAATATAACATTTATGAGTCCTGATTTTGTGCATCTCGCAATGAGGTCATGTCTCTGAATAGACAATGAGATTCAATCTATCCCTACTGGGTTTCAAAATTTCAAAATTTTTGGGTATATTATGGCAACATGGTAAAAAGTGAGGTATCTTTATATAGAGAAACAAATAATATGTTCATGCAATTTTGGGCAGCGTTGTTGTGTAACAAGCACGGTGCAATTATAATGAACTAATGCAAATGAACAATTATCTAAATACAATGAAATGTTGCCATGCTCTCCAGGCTGATTGGTAAAATATATCTAGCACATGCGTAGCAGGTCTTACTTCTGCAATATTTATATCTAAGCAAACTGACATTTGCAAGCTCTGATCTTGTATGATATTCACAACCAACATCATAAACAAGTTAGTAGATTATACTGTTCAACAACTTTCATCCATTGTTTGTTTCAGAAATGAAATAAGCCATTTCTTTATAATTAGTTCTGCTGAATTAAATTATAATTAAAACGTGTGATTAGCTCAGATAACGAATATAAATCTAAATAAGTATAACGGTACCTTCTAGGCAAGATGTTTCTATATTTTCCTTTAAAAAATGTTGATATTGCCATGAATTTTCATGGTTTTAAGAACTTAACATCTCGAAAGAGGCATTTGTGTAGCTTTGATCATGACTTCATGTTTTTTAAAAAGAAGTCTAGCTTCTTTTCAGGCACTTTTTACTATTATGTTAGAAAACGAGAATTTTCTTAGCTGCCATCTTAGTCTCACTCCCATTTTTTTGATTTTTTAGCATTTTGTGACTTTTCCGTAGCAATCATCCCGCAGTTGAGGTGAGAAACGAAACTTTTATAAAATAAATTATTGACTTTTGTTAACATATACAATATGCCTATGAATGTTTTTGGATTTAAGAAGCATAACATTCTTCAGCTGGTGGAAACTTCAGTGAATATGAATGTGCGTCATCAACTGAATGGTCCCATCATTGTGCATTTGAACATCATCTGCCAACAAGTAGATGACGATACAGGTAAGAAATTATATGTATTTCATAATAATGAGAATATACTACCAATTTCCTGTCGGGGGATAGCTGCAAATTAGCATTTCCCCTTCGGATGCAGCGATAGTCCATGTGGGTCAAAGTTTGTACAGAATCAAACATTCTGACATCAATCCTAATATAACGTAGAATCAGGTGAATATTGTTTTTTCATCGAATTGCGAAATGTAGAGTCTCTTGTGAGTCTCACGTAAGAACATAGAAATACCCAGCCATCATAATGCCTAACGACATCTTCGAAAATACGCGACGTCAAGAGATGCCAGACAACAGTGGATAACTCGTCAGATTGGACAACCGTGTGAGGAAACTTCGCATGGATTTCCAACCTTTGAAAAATACATTAAATTCGAGTATACAGACTGATATGACCAACATTCAAACTCGATTAATTGACCCCATACTGAAAAGTGATGCCAACTTAAATCTTAATTACAGAATTACGTTAATTTAGCTTTTATAGAAAGCGTGGAAGATATTAAATTGATTGTAGCTCACTACAGAGCAAATTAGTGAAACTACAGCAACTTCAAACAAAATACATCGAACAATTGAAGCTTGAAATTCCAGAGCAAACTTCTAACATACATATTAACTTGATGGAACTCCAAAATTTAATACAAAATATTAGAAATGATTTTAGTGCCGAACAGAAGGATAATGCTATCGCTAATACACGCGAAGAACCTGAATCGTAACAAAAGAGCACCCAGACATTAGAAATAATCAAAGAAAAACTTCAAACGGAAGAAGTTCACAGTACTTTCGAGAAAATTAAAAATATATTACAAATTTTGGAAGCTTCCATTACCAACTTACTCTCCTCGGAAGAATTTAACATCATCAGTAAGAGTGTTGCAAATAAAAAACTGCAATTGGAGACGTTCGAGGTTTTCGGACGACTCCAAGCAACGATTGAAAATATTCAATCAGCTTTGGGGTGGATGAATGATAAAATTCATGCTCTGATCGAAACTATCCAAGATCAGTTGTCTCTGCTGACCAGTATTAAAACAAAACCATTCAGCAAATAAATGTTTATTTAGAAAATGTAAGTGTGGAAATACATCTCACTCATTATCATCATGTTTTAGATAATATACAGCTTGATCTTGAAACTTTGCAAACATCTGTCCCATCCGAAGATGATTTAGCACAATTGAAAGCAGCTATGTAGACATTATCTGAGGCTAGCGATGTAGAAAGTATCAAACCTTCCCTCACCACACTCGAGAGCTCAGTAGCAGGTCTTCCTACCTCTTAGGAACTAAATACAATCAAAACAAATTTTTCACACATAGTATAGCAATTTGAATCAGAAGCGACGAACCCAGCAGCAATTCAGAATGAAATTGTTACGCTTCGGAACATGGTGTCTACTTTTCCTACGATTTAAAGTGTAACCGAACTTCATTCCCAGTTTACGGTATTGAGAACTCTAGCGAATGATCTCACCGAGAAAAGTTCGCAACTGATTATTGTGGAAAGTCTTAAGCAAATTATTGCCAGTGCCAGAGAACAGGTTGGTACTCTCGAATCTAATGCTGCCTCGAATGAATCGACGCTGGCTGCTTTCAGTGCTAAATTACAAGAACTCAACGAGAGGTATAAGCAATTGAGTGTGGAATTAAAGATCAAGCCATCGCTTTCAAACGTATCGTTGAACGGCTGAGCCTATCGAAAATAAACTTTGACAAATTCATAGTAATCTTGTCAGTATCGATACCAAAGTTGCTAAATTTATTTCATCCAAGCAATTGAAATTTATAGTATACCGAACAAGCAACGAAAATTACACTTATTAAGGGGGCAAAATTATATATGCTCCATGTCCATATGTCCTATTACAGATTCTTACTCGATTGTACTATTCAATTTAATGATTTTTCCAATTGAGCTCATAGGAAAGGACTCACTGTCCCAACGATGAGTTTGATTAGCAAACGTGGTTGGCTACAGTTGGCACTTTGGGACAAGACTCATTCTGTGTATCAAATAGCCGTCGATGAAGAATTATCTGTTTTTGATGTGCAGAAATGTGATCGTATGTTTGTGCCTAATAGTAACGAGGTGCCTCCTTCTAAGCATCCATTTACACTAGTCATTCTATTCAAACGTAAATCATTACTGAATGTCTAGGCAAGGTATCGTCAACGAACTTCACAGGCCAGCTCGTCGACACGACAAACGTATTCCAGTCGTAACGAAAGGTATAGATGATCTCTGGTAAAGAAATGTTGTCGAAATGAATAGTTGAAGTTCTAAAGGTTTGTATAAAATAAATCAAGGTATAAAGTATATGCTTACTGTAATTGAAAGTTTTAGTATATATCCTTGCATCGTTCCTTCGAAAGGAAAATATGCTGTATATATAACTGTCAAATATATTTTATGTTTTGCAGTATTTAAATGATGATGCAAATATAAATGAAACAGACGTACATAAGAATTGGGAGCACATTCGTAATGCAATAGAATCAGTAGCTAATGAAAGTACAGGATACCATAATCCAAGAAAAAGTAAGCCATGGTTTGATAATGAATGTCATAATATAATAGAAATAAGAAATCAGGCTAGACTTAGGTGGTTAAATAACTCTGATGATACAAATCTAAGCAATTATGATAGAATAAAGCGAGAAGTTAACCCAAGTTTAGAAGTAAAAAAGAAAGAGGTTACTTGAAAAGTAAAATTAACGAAATTGAAACAAACAGCAAAAACAAAAATATCAGAGATTTATATAAAGGTGTAAATGAATTTAAAAAGGGGTGGCAACCTAAAGTAAACTGGATAAAAGATAAAGACGGTGATTTTTTGGCTGACCCAAGCGATATTCTAAATAAATCGAAGAACTACTTTAATGACATTTCAAATGTTCATGTAGGAGATAAATCAGAAGTAAATGAAGTACACACAGCAGAAACTTTAGTTCCAGAACCTAACTTGACTGAAGTTAAAGATGCTATTAAAAGGTTAAAGAGTGACAATGCACCTGGCATTGATTTTATACCAGCTGAGTTAATTAAATATGGTGGAAATTCGTTAATCTGTCAATTTCATAAATTAATTTCTTTAATATGGAATAAAGAAGAAATCCCTCAACAGTGGAAAGAATCCATAATTGTTCATGTGTTTAAAGAAAGTGATAAAATAAACTGTAATAATTACTGTGGAATTTCTCTACTCTCAACAAAATATAAAATACTAACTAACATTTTCTTAACAAGACTAATCCCATATACTAATCAAATTATAGGTAAATTTCTATGTAGATTTAAACGTAACAGATCAACTACAGATCAAATTGTTCACATCAGACAGACACTTCAGAAAAGGTAAGGAATATAATCAAAATGTCCATCAGCTATTCATTTATTTCAAAAAAGCATGTGATTCGGTCAAAAGAGATAAATTATATAATATATTACTCGAATTTGGAATACTTAAGAAGCTTGTTAATATGATAATAGTATGCACCAGTGAAACAGAAAGTAAAATTCGTGTGGGTATTAATGCGTCTGAGAAATATACAATTCATGATGGTTTAAAACAAGGAGATGCATTATCTCCATTGCTCTTTAATTTTGCCTTAGAATGTGCTGTTAGGAAGGTAAAAGAAACTAACGAAGGACTAAAATTAAACGGTGTTACTCAGTTGTTAGCATATGCAGATGATGTAGACTTATTAGGGGATGATATAAATACAATTAAGAATTATTCTAAAATATTTTTCAAAACTGTTGAAGAGATAGGTTTGGAAGTTAACGAAGAGAAAACTAAATACATGCTTACAGGACGAAACCAAGTGTTAGGTACTAATCAAAATCTAATTATTTAAAACAACTAATTTGAACCAGTTTCCAAATTCAAATACTTAGGAGTAATATTAACAAATGAAAATTACATTAAAGAGGAAGTAAGAAATAGGCTTATTTCAGGAAATGAATATTAAATTTCTATTCATAAACGTTTGTCTTCGCGTTTGATATCTAAGAAACTAAAAGTTAAAATATACAAAACAGTAATTTTGCCTGTAGTATTATATGGGTGTGATATTTGGTCCCTTACATTGAAAGAAGAACATAAATTGAGAGTATTTAAAAATAAGATTCTTAGAAAAAATTGGGACCTAAAAGGGATGAGGAGACAGGTGAGTAGAGAAGGTTACATAAATTAGAACTACATAATTTGTATTCATGTCCAAATATTATTGGAATGATAAATCAAGAAGACTTAGGTGGGCAGGCCATGTGGCACGAATGGGAGAGGAGAGTGGAGATTACAGGATTCTTGTTGGGAAACCTGATGGTAAGAGACCTGTAGGAAGGCCAAGAAGTAGATGGAGGGACAACGTTGAGATGGACCTAAAGGAATCTGTAGGGATGATAAAGATTATATAGATCTTACTCAGGATAGAGACAGATGGAAGGCCTGTGTTGCTGCAGCCATGAACGTTCTGGTTTAAGAAGGCTAGAGAGTTAGTTACTTATAGTGACTAGAAAACCAGCATCATCAAGCTCTTCAATACAACATTACAAAACGACATATGAAAACAATTTATATTGCAAGAAAACTATCGATGGGTGAATATTTTACCCGATCTTGTCCATCATTACAATAAAACCATACGCAGTACAATAGGCATAAAACCATCCCAATTTAATGAAAGCAACAAATGCATTTAATTTCTACTGTTAACTGTCCCAAATATGAACCTACATCCAAGAATCCGAAAACTCAATATTCTGACCAAGGCATAAATTGATTTTATTTTAAAACATAAACTAAATTTAACGTTTCAACCTTCTAGCAAGGTAATCTTCAGACTCTGTACCAAGTAAAATTGAAAACATTTATAAAACAGGAAGATATACACAAAAATAACTCCCTTCCAGACACAAGATAATTAGAAAGTTGTTTTTTCTGGAACTTGAGCTTTCCAGCAGGTGGCCTTCCCTTGTCAACAGTACTTTCACCTGACAAGCGATTTAGCTAAACACTTCCTTTCATCTGGAAAGTGGTTGGACTCTATATCTCACGCTCATTTCCTTTATCCTTTCTTTCTTCATTCCTCTTCCCATTTCTCTCCTCTATCCTTTCCACTCTTTCTAACACCTTCTTCCATTTTTTGTTTATCTTCAGTCCCCCATTCCAGTTCATTGTGTCTTCCTCTTCTTTCTTCTCTATTTCCTTGGCCTTCTTCCATTTTCTCACTAGTACTCTCTTCTCCCTTCGTATATGCTTAGCCTCATGTCCTGTTTTCTCGTGTGTTTAAATATCGCATTTCTCTCTCTCTTAAGTCATAAATCATCCCTATGTTGTTTCGACCTGTCTATCAGCCTCTTTTTCGTTTCTCCTATGTAGAAAGTATGATATTCTTTACACTTCACATCGTAGATAATCATTCCCTCTTCTCTGTTTTCCTTTATATTTTGGAACCCTTGGAAAATAAATGAAAGAAAGTTATTGATGTGTTACTAACACAGCAAGAAAGCAGAGCAGTGAGGAACAGTAAACAAGTGTACAAGTCCTCATAAAAGGACTTAATTTGAATGAGATGAAGACGACAATGCTTAGCTTAGACGTAAAAAGTATGTGCCTAATCATCAAGAGGGGATACATGTTGGACATTGTTAAAAATAGAATGGGACAAGAAATTATAGGAGAATGGGTTAGTGAAAGGGTAGTGAAGGCGCTGGAAACCATCTGGAATAACGGTTACAGTAAAATGGGGGATAAAATAATATTAATTGGTGAAGGACTGAATATAGGCTCTAGCCTAAGCCCAGCATTGGCTGAATTGGTCATGAATGAATGGGAAACGAAAATGGTCGAAAAGTAGGTGACAAATTAATTCTGTTTTTTTAGATATGTGGACGATTGTTTTGGAATATGGAAGGGAAGATAGAGGTAGCTCGACATATTTGCCAAAGAAATACAAGATGAAGAAAGAGGGACATTGTTGGAACGCAAAATAGAAGAAGACAAGGAAGAGAGGACAAGAAATTGAAACCGCTTGGCATCAGAAGAAGTGTGCAGCAAGGGTATTCTGCCACAAAAGAAGTGATGTAAGTGAGTTGACAAATCTAATTTTTTTAATGCAGGAGAATCAAGAAAATATGCACGAAACAATGTTAAAAAGAAGGCAAAGTAAATAGCTTTTAGAAACAGCTGGACAATAATGCCTACGAGAAGAAGAGTAGACTGGACATAAACAGAAGAAGGAAGAAAAGTGGCATTGGAGAAGAGGAAGAGAAAGAACGAGAGGAAGTGAAAGAAAAAGATAGGTAGTTTGAATTAAGGAGTATGGGGAAATAAACAGAGACGAGGAAGAGGAAGAGATTATCTGCGAAGTGAAGTGTAAAGAATGTGAGAGTGTGTACTTAGGAGAAACGAAAAAGAGGGTGAGGGAAATATTAAAACAACACAGGGATGACGTACGACTTAAGAGAGAGAGAAATGCGATACCTAAACACACGAGAGAAACAGGACATGACATAGAGTAGGGTGAGGCTAAGCAGATAGGATGGGAGAAGAGAGTACTAGTGAGAAAATAGAAGGAGGCCAAGGAAATAGAGAAGAATGGAGATGAAGACATAATGAACTGAAATGGGGGACTGAAGATATACAAAGTATGGAAGAAGGTGTTAGAAAGAGTGGAAAGGACAAGAGAGAGAGACGAGAGAAATGGGAAGAGGAATGATGAAAGAAAGGATAAGGAAAATGAGCGTGAGATAAAGAATCCAACCACTTTCCAGATGAAAGGAAGTGTTTAGTTAAATCGCCTGTTAGGTGAAAGTACTGTTGACAAGGTAAGGCCACCTGCTGGAAAGTTCCAGAAAAACAACTTTCTAATAGTTTTGTGTCTGTAGGAGAGTGATCATTGTATATATATATATATATATATATATATATATTTTCCTGTTTTGTACCTTGTTTCGTTTGTACTTGGTACAGAGTCTGAAGAAGACCTTGCTAGAAGGTTGAAACGTTAAGTTTAGTTTATGTTTTAAAATAAAATAAATTTTTGCCTTGGTCAGCATATTGAGTTTTTCATATCATGGAAACAAGGCTTAATGGTGTTATAAAATAAACTAAAATATAAAATTGATGATCACGTAAGAACCAGTAAATTTAAACACAAGTGCGAGATAGGATTCACTAAAAATTAGAGTAGGAAATTTTCACTGTAGCTGAAATTTTACCAGGCACTAGGTATACGTACATGATGAAAGATAATGAGGGGGAGGTTTAGAAAGGACGTTTCTACGAAGAAGAGCTGAGTAAAACAAAATACACTGGCATAAATCTTATTGAAAAAAATAATACTTAAAAATAAAGGTAAGTTACTTGTCAAATAGCTTATCCTCCCAGAAACCGAATAGATCGAGGCAAGCTAGGGGATCGTGTAGTGTGGAATGGGGTGAAACGATTCCCAGATGAAGAACAAAATACGAATCGTAATGGTGAATTGTTGCCAGACCATCTTCGCTGTCTCACCGTAGGCCTCTCTGTCTGTGGAGAAACTACTCCAACTCATAGATAATTTTATACTTGCACCAGGTTGGTTGGATTGGAACAATATATACTTGTCTACTCTAGACCAAACTAAATACAAACAATTTATGGAATTGTACGATATTCTAAACATTGCTATATTCTTACCTCAAATTTAACGCCTCTCTCAATGTCGCGAAAATTCTGTTCTGGTGTTCGATGATGTGATTCTCGAAAATTAAAATGAAATTAGAAATTATTTTACGCAAGGGTATCACAAAAATATGGACATCTTTTATCTCTCGCAGACATTTTACAAAATTTCTAAACAACTATTTGGCGACAATGCTAATCCATATTCTTATTTCGGCAGGACCCCACAAATTAAAAACATGTACATGATGATTATGTGGGAGGTGACATGGAATATCAATAATTTCAAAATTTCTGTGCACGTTGCGGTAAAATACATTTTGATTTGCTACCATCGACATGACATGATAAAATAACGATGGAAAATATAGAAATAAAATTAATGATTGTTTCTAAAAAAAATACAAAGCATTATAATGTAACAAAGTAATAAGAAAACAAAAAACGACGAAACAAAAAATTGATGATTACTTAACGTTACGTTTTCGAAGTTGGAGAACAACACAAGCGTCAAGAACAAACTATTATCGATGTAAATGTTAATCTTATTAAAAAACTGTCACAGAACAAAATAAAGATTTTATCACAAAACTCGTACCGCTTGCTGCTCGAAATATTTCGTATTATCTTCTTACACCGTTATCTAACATTCACATTCCAACACCCCGTCAGGCAGCCACCACAAAAACGACGACCATTCACAAGTACCTTCTCGGAATCGATTGAAATAGGTTGCATAGTACAAAGATATTTGAACTCTAATAAATATGATAAGGATGAGGTGTTTGGTTTGTATTCAAGCACCAAACTTGACGGAAGTATAATTTACAAAATTGGAAATTTAAGTGTCAGTTTTAGAAATGATGATATTGTGATTAAAATAGGAGGAAAGATAATTGGGGACGATATCAGGCACTACCTTATTATGGGAACTTATTACTCAGAAGCGTCATAAAACTTCTACTAATGAAGATTATGAAACGTGTTCAGAAATTTTTAAATGGTCAGGTGCATTGTATCCAAATTGCGATCCCACATAGAATAGAGTGAAATATAGCAGCGGTGAGAAATATAGAACCCTCATAAAACCTATTAGGAATGAATTAGAAGATGTCAGTGGCAATAAACAGTATATCACTTTACCAGAACAGTATGTATGTGTAGACGATGTGAGGAAGCTTGTAGATCTTTTGTTGATCATAGCCGGAGAAGAATATGCAGGTAATAAAAATTATTACAATGATAACATTTCCACAAACATTCTGCTATTTTGAGAACTTAGCTCCAAATCCTTTTCACTCATAGAAGTTATTCATGGATGTGATCAGCACCATCCTCACTAATTTTATTGTTAACGATATTTAAGGAATTCAAATTTAAGGAATTACGCATGCCTGTAAAAGAATATGAATCGAACTATGCTCTCAAATACAAAGCTAACATCTTGAAAAATCTTCAAGTTCCTTTGCTGTTTTACACTTAACAATGCATACAGAAATCAGCCGAAATCATTTTTTTTGAATTTGAAGTGACTATCTTATTATCTTGTTCTCCAATGTTTTACCATATACTGAATTACTCATTAATTTATAAAATTCTTATCTACCTTTCAAATCGTCTGTACGCGACATTTTGTGTTTTCCATAACATAAGAGTCTAACCATTTGCTTTGCCTAAATTGTACTTTAGTAAGCTTCAATTCTTACTTAGATAATATTGAAGAAGACGATAAAGCAAAAATATTTTTTTCTATTTTTGAAAGTGAGCATCAATTTTGTTTCCTCAGTACCTGGAACATTTTGGGAAACTGGTGCCATGGCAAAGCAGTGATGCTTATCATGAAAATTAGATAGATCAACTTCAAGCAAACAACCCTGTGGATACTCTAGATAAACTTCCAGGAAAGAGCCCTGTCGATGATCTTCTGTTCAAATCAAGAATTCTTTTTATTCGAGGTCTTCGAAAGTCATCCATTTGTAATTGCCAATAGGATAAGCATGTGTGATGAATTGGCCATAAATATTATTCATATGAACATAAAATATGTATTTGGTATTTTTGCTGTAATTGTAATTTGGTACATAAGGATTGTTCGCTTTTCCATATCGAAGAGGACATTGAAGAATTCCACCTCATTTTCCATTTTCGATAAACATGAACTGTTCGATTTCAGTCACAAGTTCAATTTCAGCTTCAGTAAATTTCAAAATGGCTTGCCAAGATAAATTAGGTGTTGTGTACATGCATGCAAGATCTAATTGATGTAAGTTGAAAAAAAAAAAACATTTCGAAAAGCTTGAAAAACATCTCCTAGCAAGGTAGTATCCGGATTTAAATATTTACCATGATAATCATTCATGGGTTTACAATTGTTTGTGTTCCAAATTTCGCAAGGACGATCGTAATATTCTTAGCTGGATTCGATGTTTTGAAGTCTATTGTAAAATTTATCTCTTGATAGTAACTCTCTCTCCTTGAATTTTGCAAAGCTATCCATATATTCGTAAGGGTAGACACCTTTTCGCTTTAACAATGACAAATATTCACAACCGAAATATTGCGTTTTATACATTAATTTACCATCATCCAATTATTTTGCTAGGGTATTCAAGCTGCTTGACATAAACTGGTAAGAGTCCAGAAACGTAAGAGTAACATATTTTTCGCTAACCAATCTTACACTTTTTTCTATGCAAATATATTTTTCTTTGCTGCTTGGTATGATGTTATTTTTTTCTTAATCGAATACAAGTTCTTTTAGGAATAGATGGGCATCAATATTTTGTTAATTATGAATAAATACTGCAATAAAATTAAGTGTTTTGATTTTCAAGTTACATGCATCGAAAGAGTGTCAATAAAATCTCCTGTGTCATGATTATGATGACGATTTTTCTTGCAATTTGAAAAAAAAAGCATTTCTTACACAATTCTCAATATGTTGTTTTATTATGCTTCTATTGCTGTTCCGGTGTAAGTAATAGGTTTTTCTCTATGTAAGATCGGAGCCAGAACTTTCGCACACTTACAAAGTTCTTTGATAAATTCCTGGGGAGCATCTTCTCCTCGGTACAAATATATCTCTGGACTGTTTTGTTCATAGGTGCATACTAATTTTAAAGCAAAACTGCAAGCTACGTGTTAAGAAATGTGCATTGAATTGAGTTTTTTTTATCTTTAAGGCAGGAGGCAAGGGGATTTTGTATAGTTTAGATTAGGGTATAGATCACAAATGAATTATTTACCAATGCTGAATAATTATTAAATTTTGTAGTTTGTGATGGAAACTTATAAGTTTCTGCGGCATGTCGATAACAGTTGTTAATATATTCCTCTAATTGCTCCTCGGATGATTTTATGCCTCTTCCATGAAATATTGAAAGGCATCAATCGTATATTGTGATTTTTGGTACGGTATGAAGTATTTTCCTTCTTCTTCATTGGTGGAAGATTTTTATGAGACAATAATGTTTCTTGTTTTGTTTTGTAACATATAGCAACCTAATGATGTGTGAATTAGTCGGTGGTTGATGATGTTTAAGTACGTAGATGTTAAGATATCCATCGTAGCTGTACACATGCACGGCAATGGGTTGCTTTTTGTCTTGTTCGTATTGCGTTTCGAATGTAACAATATCTGAAAGATCTACCGGGTATTGGATACGAGACATCGCCTTTTCAAACTCGACAATATATTTAGGGCACTCATAATGAGAGACACGATGTATATGATTTGATGTAGGATTAGATGTGCGATGATGCACCAGAGATAACATTAGTTGTCGGCATTTCGTAGATTCAACACAGCCTTTTGTCTTAATTCTGGAGGTAAGCCGATGTAACTGTTTCCACGAAAGGGTATGTATTTGACTGCTTCTACTCGAAGTTCATGACTGATGCCGCAAAGGGACCATCTGGATCCTCGACCTTCAAAATGTTGATGCTTTAGTTGGAGTGCTAGGCAAACATTGTCGTAAATCTGTCTCCATTGCGAGATGTCATCACGATGTAAAGAGATTACTGCGGTATGGTGGTAGTATTTTTCTTTTTCATTGTAAGGATTTTCATA
This sequence comes from Lepisma saccharinum, assembly GCF_977018435.1. Classification (NCBI taxonomy): domain Eukaryota; kingdom Metazoa; phylum Arthropoda; class Insecta; order Zygentoma; family Lepismatidae; genus Lepisma; species Lepisma saccharinum. The sequence continues at coordinate 62,961,057 of NC_139250.1, read as the reverse complement.
CAAGAAAAATATATTTTTATGGAATGTTGTAATAGCACATTTTGAATCGTATCTCTAATTTTTTGATTCAGGCTAACCAGAAAATTTGGATTATCCGATACTTGATTTAGTATATCTGATGATGTATACATATGATCAAACAAGATTTCTTCATCAACACGTGATATTTTGTTGGATGTCAAAGCATTTGTGCTGTTCATTTTGTATAATGTATATGAAAATTATGTAAGTATAATTAATATGAAGTATTATATCTATATACACACATGAAAACCTTGTTGGGATAACAAAACACTTAACTGGAGTGCAATATAAGATGTTATGCAGTCAAAAGCTATTAAACAAAAAACACTTGAGACACACTGCGTTCACGCTAGTATTTGTTCACTTGCACAATATATTCTCAGAATGTATATTTTTGGGGGAATTAACAAGAAATATCTAAGTCTCTCAATATCGTCTCACTTGATGGCAAGTTGGAAAAAAAAGAAGATAAATATTTTTATTTCGAAATATATCAAGAGACTTATGAAATTGAGATTGAGCTTCATATTCATTCAAAACAAAATGCTAAAAATTCTCTAAGTTTAAACTGTGCAATTTTCGGCATCGTTTTCTAACCTCAAAAAAGGATTAGGGTTCCCAGACAAGAACCAGCAAGACTTGCATGTTATCAGGGTGGATGATAAGCTGGGTGTAACGCGCAAATAAACCGAGCCCTCTCTGACCATTCGTTCAGAAGTTATTGGCTATCAAACTTCCTCTTACTAGTAGTAAGTAGAAAGAGAGAGAGTTGAAGAGGAAGCGGGTGAATGGAAGGAGGGTCGATATTTTACCAAAATTAGCAGATGGGTACAATATAAGTGAAACCTTTCGTTGACCTTTGCAAAACTTTTGTCTTTCTGTGATCTATATCGAGAATGTCGGAAGAAGTATATATTTGCAGGCTAACAAACATCGAATGTAAATATGGAGGGGACCATTGTGTTTAACACCCCATATTTCCTTAAGAGTGATGAAAGTTCGACATTCGCCTCGCTTATCTGATCGTAGGAACATGAAAACAGCATCTTGCTTTCCTGGACGTAAGGCATTTCGATTGCTTGGGTCAACCTCATCACACAACACGAGAGCAACCTTGCGTGTTGCATTGCATCGCGTCGCATTGCTTGCATTAAGTAGTTTCTTTCGTTGAAAGCACTACCAGAAATAAATCAATAGAGAAAGGCATGCGCAAACTTACAGTATATTCGACACACAAACGACATCGATCTGCTTTTTCCTCAGGTATTTTTTTTTAATTAGCTTGACGTCGCGACGCTTGGCGAGGAGTTAGATTAAGAAGGGTGCAATAAATAACACGAGAGCGGAGAGTGTGGTGTTGTGTGATAAGTGATACAGAAGAGGGAACAGCATCATATTTAGTAATTTTTACAATTATGTATAATATCAAACGAAGAGTATCTGTTGTTGGTAATTGCTAAATTGTATTATTATACAATTTATTATTACTGAACGTTCGTTTTACTTCTCGTTCTAACTTAGAAAATCATATTCAAAATACACCTCTCACAGACGTATGTCTTTGAGCTGTGTGAGGTATATAAAGAAGATTCGAAATGTTATTGTGTATGTTAGATCTCCCAGATCGGTTAGTTCGGATGAACTTTCCAGCCTGATCACTACCAGTGCGTAGTTAGAGATCGGTTAGTTCATTGAACTCTCCAGCATAACTATTGCCTATTTTTGTGGGAGCAGGAAAAGGTTTATTATCAATTTTGCCTTGACTCATCTCACTCAACAGGTCGCTAGGTGCCGTGGCTTACCGCGAGTTTATAGCTTCCTGGAGATGAAGCCTTGCTCTAGAAAAGGTTTATTATCCTTATTCTGTATTTTAAACTATGTGTTGGGAATCTTTAGGAATCTTCATTTAATTTGTGCGCTCTTTTATGAATAGTCTATAACCGCATACAGGCTGCCAATAATTTAGTATAAAATATTCAGGAACTGGTTTTTCTAGCATATTGCAATGTGCTTTCGGGTTGCATCATACGGGTAATGTGACTCTCCTATGACGTCATATGGCATGCTTGTATGTGCGTTACGAAGGACAGCCGTAAAGCTTCTAGAATCAATCTAATTGTAATGAGGTTCTAGTAAGCTGGTACACTTCTGTTTACAAAAAGTGGCACACTCGTTTGAGTTGAAGTCCAGCTTCGTAGGCGATCATTTCTGGCAAATTAAGTGTTCGGAAAGCAGCAGTGTTGCTTAGTATCAAACATTTTTTATCCCATACAGGGAATTTTGTGTGTCTCAGACTCAAAGAAAAGGGCTAAGGGAAATATTGCAGCGTACATATGTATTAAGTAACTGGAATTTACCCGTCTACAATCAAAGTAATGTAAATGTGAAATATTCCAGAAATTTATTTTAAAAATAAATACGTTTTTGACGTTTGTGACGAAGTGGTTATCACAATTTGTTAGAATGTGAGGGCCCCGGGTTCGAATTGGACCTGAGCATGAGTGTTCTTCATCGTCGAGAGTAGCCAAAAATAAAAAGCAACGCTAAATAACGAAAATAAATAAAGAAAATACACAATTGGAATAAGCGAGGTGGAAAAAGTGCTGTTGTAATTCCTCAAACTGATTAAAAAATAAGTTATTTTTTTCTTACCGAAAAAGTGTTTTCCTAGCCCTAACCCTAGCTTGTTCTATCTCTCGCCTCAACGTCGGTATGATCGCGACGGAAAAGTCACGATATGCTAAAAAACAAAGAAAATAGGGGGTCGGATCGCAGCTAGGAAAATGCCCGTTTTCGAATATGATCGTGAAATGTGAATCACACTTTTTAAAAAAAAACATGAAGTTATGATCACAGCTACAAAAATGTCTGTTTCGAGATATTAAGATCTTAAGGGGGTTCTAAAGCCATGTTACAGCATAGACCCAAATTTCTAACGATAACACTACAACTAATATAGATTCGGTAAGGAAGAAATTTTCCGATATAAAATATTGTTTTATTCACTAGAACATGTGAACCTTATACTTTTGTTACGATTGAAGGGATTTAAGTAAATAACAGAAGATATAAGGCATCCGTCATGTTCAAACTAATGCGTACAGATGGCGCTGAAGAGGTAGTTTTGTTAATACCGGTGCATTTTCTTTCAGTTATGACTAGTATGGAAGATTTCGTGGTGAAACAAAGATCACATGCTCTACCCGCAATTATCTGAAATACTATGTGAAAAAATGAAAACATTTCGTTCCTTCAGAAAGTAGTGGTTATCATTAACATTTTTGAAGTGGTTTTTCGTCGCAATATACTCCGTGGTGCAGATTTTAGCATACACTGTTGCCAACATTTCATTCCATGGTGTCTAACGATATGATCAATGCAAGTTCTTGAAAGATTTTAAATCAAACCAAGCTACCAGAGGATATTGAATCCCGTACATATACGAGAACAAGGGAACAAATATTCCACGGAGGATGTTAAAAATCTGAACAAGCTCGAAGGTAAGTCTTAATATTTAATTGCTTGTTGCTTAATATTATCCATTAAAAGCAAAATGTTTGAAATATAGGCAAAATGTATAATTTATTTACATGTAGAAAAAAATATCTTCTTTTGTAATTTCGGTGAGAATATTGCTTGAACCTATTAATTTTTTAAACACTGCATGACTTTTTTTACTTCCAAACGAAGTTGATAATTCTTTGTAAATGTAAAATCAGAATAGAATGTTATATTTTACGTTAGGCATAATCCTAATAACAACCATTTTGAGATCATTACTATAGCATAAAATACATAGATTATATTTGATATCATTAAATCAATATTGCATAAAATGCTCTATTTTCATTCCTGTAAGTTAATTTCCAAACCTAGGAAACCCGTGCTATTCACATGTACAACATCGGAATATTTATTACAAATCAGTAGTTTGTTTAAATGTTTTTTTTACTTTGCCTTTGTACATGGTTGAAAGGAGTACTTTTGACCTATTTTCTACAAGTTTTTTTCTCTTTTTATTTTTGAAGCAGCTCGCAAATATTCATATCTATTAAGTAGGTCAGGCTAAGTTAGGTTTGATTCGAATAGATGTAATGTGGGATCCCTGAATGTTTGCAAGTTTCGGACATAGTTTTGTTATCTTCCTTTACAGAAACACGTCAGAAAACCGGTTCTGTAAACTGTATGAAGCTCTTCTGTTTTCTTGTCCTATTATAATTTAGGACGGATAATAATGAGAGTGCATTTCGTCCAATAACTTGATGCTGTATATATTTAAAGTGTAAAAGTACACCCTAACTGTTATGAGACTAAAGTCTTACCGTCTATCGAACACAAGTCTGTATGTGTACTGAGAATTTCCAAATGAGTACCGGTATAGATAAATGAAGATACTAGTTCCCATACTTGCAAGTACAAGGGCAATAATTTAATTGTTGATGACACAGAGCTTCATAGAAATCATAATTTGTCCTGATTATGCTACGTATATTTGGTTCAATAACAGATTGAATTTCAGTAGCCGTTTGTACTAAATAGTTTACTTCGAATACATTTTTTAGTGGCATCCACCCTAGTTTTTCTGTCAGACCCATGGCTGATTGATTTAGCATGGATGCCTATTATTAACATTCCATGCAGATAAAGGTTTCTTTTAAGCTTTTTTTGCTTCTTGGCTGGTCTACTATAATAATTCAAATAAAAATATAGTAGGAACTGAATTTCCATTTCATAATGTATTTCTGTTATTTTACCTCCAACTTCTGCTCCTTGGGGCAATGATGATGAATAATGATTTGATAAAATGGATGATTGGAACAAAGATAATAATATAAATACATACATGAAACCAGGATTCGAACCTGGAGGAACCTCACTCCATATAGTGTTGCAATCATCACTCTACTATGAAAATATTTTAACAATTTTTTTCAAATTTCTGTTTTAAGCTCATTATATTTAACATTCATTATAAAGTTAGATCACTTAAAGTGAGATCATATCGATAACCAAACAGCTCTTTAATAACAGGACTATATCGTTAAGCATTATAGTGCCGATTAGATCCATTATTTTCAAATCCATTTACACATCTGTAAGTTCCATTATTAATTCAACTTGTCTCTGGCCTCCCGGATGGCGCAGTGGTTGCGACGTCGCCTTGTATTCAAGGGGTCCCGGGTTCGATTCCCGGTGGAAGCACATAGTGGTTCAGATCCCACTTTAAACTGTAGGTCCAGTCCCGATTAGCCTTACTGTGCATAAAGTGGACTTAAAACAACAAATCAATCCAATCGAATCCAATCAACTTGTCTATGGTTGTAACACTGTAATATCAATATTTTTTAAACATGTTTTGTAAGTTCATAGTCTCATGTACGATGTTAAAACTATTTTTATTTGTTTCTTTTTGCAGATGAGCATTTGAGAAACTAATCGAAATGTCTTGTACCAATAGTAAAGAGTACTCTTGAAATTTGTACAAGAGGACAATAGGCTTGACCGACAATGGCAGTTGGTTTAAGCCTCTACGGAATATAAATCAACAAAGTGGACTGTTTGAACTTTACATGGAAGAGTACATACAGTTTTGCTTGCTAGCGTAGACACTTGATTGACTGGTGATGATTTACTAGAAATCAAAAGTCCAAAATATGCTCAAGAAATTATGTTTCAAGCCTTAATAATATCTGATAGCAAGTGGTCATCAATTGTAAATTGTATATTAGTGGAAACAGGAGGAAAAAAAACAGTTCGAGGGCTGTGACTTACTTGTCGTGTCTGTCAAGCATTGGCACGCATTCATTGATATTCTTGCAAGTTTTAATTTTTAGAGGTATTTGAAAAATCCTAAGAAAATAAATTTCTTCCTGAATACGATGATGATTTGCAAAAAGCATATCTCTCAGATAGTGGCGGCAATTGGGGGAGGGGCAGATGGCCCCCACTTTTATCCCAGTACTATACAAAACCTCATCTACCAATGGAAATTCAAGTGTCCTTGCCCTCTCCCAGTTTTGGAACCCAATCGCCAACACTGCTCTCAGAGAACGCAATAATGTTTTGCAGGGTACGATAAAGGAAAATAATAAATATGCATTGAAACAACAACGTAAATATGATTTTATATATCCCGAAAAACTAGTAGTCCCTGTAAACAATTATTTGTAAGGTATTGGACTTCTATTCTAATGGTATTTATTACTGTATTGTATCTTCTCTCGAAATACGTTTTTTAAGTCTACTTTATACACAGAAAGACTAATTGGGACTGAACCTACAGTTTAAAGTGGGATCCAAACCACTATATACAGTCACCGGCAATAAAAATGGGACACCTATATTCTGAAATACCTGCATCCCTGCAATGCGTTATGTGTGTTGCCTAACTCAACGGCAGTGACAGAACTTGCCATTGAAAATTTGCTATTACAATTCACTCATCGACGTAGATTTTGTAACGACCATGCGTGGTCTCCAAATATAGCGATCCTGCATGATCGCCATATTCTTTAATATATTATTATTAATGCTTGCGGAATGCCCTGCGAGGCTTACACTTTTGGTTTATCTTTTATCTAATTTTGAGTGCATTGTTGTTAAGCATAAAACATATATAGTTGTGCATAGTTTATTGTAACCTATTTAGTATGGCACACAATGTTTGGTTGAAGAAAGCATGCTAAATGCCCTGCGAGGTTTACGCATTCAGTTATCTTTTGTTTAATGTTATGGGCAGTAATTGTTGCTTAATATGTAACTTGCATTGTTGAATCGCCTTGTCTTGTAAATTCTTTAATGTAACGTGTTTTGTTTAGCACACAAGGTTTAATATTGTATTACCACGTTATTTTAGTAACTTTCTATGTTTCGAAATCTGATAATTTATAATGCATGAGTTGCATCTCGTAAATGGAAGGGAGTTTGCAACGCTACAGTGAGCTTAGTTCCGATCTTCTCGACCCGCCTCAGTGCTGGCACTAGACAGTATATAAACGAAGCATCGAGGCCCGGAGCTCAGTCGACTGCCAGATACCGACTGCGAATGACCAGGTTCCCAGATCTAATCTGGATGCTCCCCCAACCAGGTTCCAATAGCCTAGAAGCCGGAAGAAGGAAAAGAAGAGAAGTAAATAACCTCACTACCAGGGCTGCCCAATACGAGCTTGGATTGATCCCTTAGATCACAGATTAGAAATAGGTTTTACAGATGGGAATGTTCCTATACCTCCCGTGGAAATCATTTGTCGTCTGCTACCGTGCTTCTTCCGCCTGTCGCTGCAGCGCTAGTATCGCCGGGAGCGTGACGTCACATGGTTCCGTCATGCCGTTACCATGGCAACGCACAGCATTCCCTGAACCACCGTTCGTCTGCTTGCTTTCGGAACCACCGATCGTCTGCTTGCGTTTCCATTTTCGCAAAGAAAGCCTTTTTCTTTCGAAGAAATAGGCCAATATTTTATCTTGGAGACAAATAAATTTATTTTTATTAACTAATTAGAATATCGTGAAAAGTAATAAGAATAATCTTTTGTCTTCAATGAGTTCCTAAAATACATTTTTAGGCAAAAACAAATAGCTAAATTTCTCCGAAAAATTCTGTTCATAATGTATTCAATTTTCTTTTTCTGCACGAGAAATATTCTAGATAAAGAAAATACTTACACATAACCAAGGTAAGGGTTGCCATATTTCTCTTTTTGCACACAGAACGGGTACATAAAAACCAGTTACACTAACACACAGGTGATATATTTCATACATTTAAATTCACATTACATTGAAATAATATATAATTTTTCACAGGAACAAAACGAAATTGCACAATAAAGGATATTTGGCAACCCTAACCAAGAGTATGGATTTCGTAGTTTTGAACTTTAGTATGTTAACACATGGTAGAAAAATAAAACCTACAACAAACTGTACAGACTATAATTGTATGTTTGCAGAACTGTACTGTAAAATAAAACATTTGAGACTCCATTACATTACGTTAGTAACAGAATGCAATTTCTCATCATACTAGTTGCAAAAACTAGCAGAATCTATCATGAAAAAATTACAGGATTCAACAGGTGGGTTTCATGTGATGCTAGGATTTGCACAGTCACAACATTATATATAATGAATAATAATTACTATAATGGCAGAAAAGTGCATTGAATTCAGGATTCAAGAATGTGAATATTGCACCAAGTATATCATCAATAAGGTTAAAATCTCCAGCCCACTTGCTTGAATTTGGCCTCAATAATGGCTTCTCAAAGAGACAATGCAATAGTTTGTGACGTAGGTGAAACATGCTCATAACAGAAAATCACTGCATTTGATGAAAGCACTCACAAATAAAATGTGGGGGAAATGAAAATTTTGTAAAGTATTAGGCAAGATAGGTTTCAGTCCCTTGTCTACTGATACCTGTAATTACATGAACATCCAACTGCACTTGCAAAAATCAATGCAGTACTTCTGGAAATGTTAAATTTCATTTGCACAAAATGAGCAAGGTCAAGGCATGAGAAACTGCACTTGTCATCATAGTTGGTAGCAGTTTCAAAACAGAATTCATACAGATATTTCATGTTACTCACCTCTACAGTTTATTCACAGCACACATTATGGCATGAATTGAATTTATTTGCAAAATATTTTTTTTTACCATAGATGCTGATCACTAAGGTGTTCTCTCACGGCAGCTCCTTAAGATTCGCTTGAAATATGTTGCTGTGAAAAAAGTGCACTGGGCCTTTGGTACATGCCAGCAAAGTACTATTCAAAAATTTCTCTCCCTCATCTATTTCACTGAAAACAAACCACAGAAAGATGGAACTTGAATTTCCGAGAAGGAATTGTAAATATTTTCTCACAATTTGGAATGAGGTTTTTGAAAGAAGAGAAATTTTTGAAAACTAATTTGCTGACAGACCTTCAGTAATGCAACAAAGCAAAAATAGCAATTCCTACCTAAATAATTCCAAGTTACTTCTCCCCATCTGCATGTATTATTTTATATTTGATGCTGAAGGATAGAAAGAGAAAATATGTATACCTAGCTACTCTGCCATTATATTAATCATGGATCCACTCTGATTCTCAATTATCACATTCTATGCTATACAATTGGTTTGAAATGAATAACAATTTCTCTTCAGTTGACCAAAACTGCTATCACTACATCAGATTTTTTTGTGAACTACAATGCCAAAGAACGAAACATAAGAAGCAAAGTGCATTGCACATTTTTATTTCCATCCTACAATCATATCAACTTAAAATCAACAAATCGCTTATATCATATATTAACCTCATGCAAAACATATTGCAATACACAACACATATTGTCGTTCAATGCCAAAACCACGAGTGTGCAAATTTTGACTATTTAACCTAGTGCAGTTGCTCATCAATATTTGTTGATACATTTACATGGTGTAATAAACAGTCACAAGTGGGTGCATATTTTCCCAATGACAACATTTAATCAAATGCAAAAGTTATTAATAATCTGGGATATTGACTAAAATGTTTTCATCTCAAAAGTAAGATTTAGCACTTTCGTGCTTTTGGCATTGGAGCAGCAATATCCATCCATAAAGAACTTATTTCTTCTGGGGGCAAAAAGAGACAAGTTAATGTAACAGTTCGATTTTATTTTTAAAATAAGGAAACTCATAGCTGTTATAATTCACACAAAACACTGCTTAACACAGGACCTTATAAGCATCCCTTGTGAAAAATATACCCTTGATATTACATTACAACTTGTGGAGGTGCTTATACTGCAATTTTTCCTACAAGTTTTGAATTTGAAAAATTCCATTCAATTTGAAATAATTACTGCTAATATGTCACCATTAAAGTAAATATGAAAAACAGAATTTCAGCAATTAAAATAAGAACCAGTGACAATTTGCATGCAAAGTTTGTTATTTTACTTTGTTGCAAAAAAAAAAAACAAAAAAAAAACTGCTTTTTTGACACCAGCAGTCAACACAGTTCAGAAAAGAACTTACTGTTACTAATTAGCAGTTACCTCCATAGGTTCGTCCACATACTACACTGTAAAATGTATTGTTCAGTTTGGCTGGCTCTTTATTAGACAGAATATGTCCGACCGTCCTGCCTTTCGTATTAATCTGCCTCCCCTACAAAGCCAATAACAGTAATCATGAATCAACCATTAAATGGTAAAGTAAAAATATTAAAAAATGGAAATTGACCATGGAATACTGATTTTTAAAAAGATGTTTACAACATGAATTAGTACTGTAGGTGATGTTCATAGAACATTGTCAATAAAAAAAATTGGGTGACCATATTCTTTAAGTGTCATTTCATTGGTGTCTTGCATTTTTTTAAAGCAACAAACACATGCCTGAATGCATATGTTGCCAGCATAAATACTCAGTCTGATTTCAGAAAAAAATATATATTTGTTTCTTTACAAACATGTTGCCCATAACGGCAGAAAGAAATTTGTTCAACTAAAAACAAAAGAAGTGTTGCTGAACTTACTCCTAAGAATTTATTTTAAATTAAAAATGGGTGCGTCACCAGGTAGAGAGAATAGTATAAAGTGCTCAAGAGCAGAAATTACATGATCAGGCGTTGGAAAGTATTTACAGAAGTAAATTTAATGCTAATAGCCATAAACCTGACCTGCCTAACCTAACAATGAAAGCAAATGCACACTGATGTAAGCTTCAAACACATCAGCAATTAAAGAATACACATGTCCATTTAGCAGGCCAAGCCAGATTGTAGATGATGCACATGCATATGTCCACCAGTCAATATTAATTAACCTTCCTTGTTTTTCCCCTTTCGTAGGTATTTTTCTGTGAAAATGAGTGCTAATGGAACCTAACCTAACCTCGTAGGCATACCTCGTCCCCGTGATGGTTCGTGGGACTATCGTGAATTTTTGGGGCTACCGTGGATGGTTGATGTTAGCCCCAAAAACCATTGACGTTAGCCTCAAAAATTCACGATAGCCCCACGAACAATCACGGGGACGAGGTATACCTACGAGGTTAGGTTAGGTTCCATTAGCACTCATTTTCATAGAAAAATACCTACGGAAGGGCAAAAATTCACTATAGCCCCACGAACCATCACGGGGATGAGGTATGCCTACGAGGTTAGGTTCCATTAGCACTCGCATACAAACATGAATTAACGGTGAAATAACTTTACCGATGAGAGAGAACACTTGTACGACCTATCACAAGTCTACAGAAACTCAATTACATAAGTACTTTCTCCTGTAAATTTGAAGAAACCAGTTTCCCAGCTTTGAAAATTTTACCGAATTGCATTGTTGCATGCGTAAAGGTTTGTAAAAATATTTTAAAGTAATGTGGCCATTCCCCATCCAGGATGAAGTCTGAAGCATTAATAATTAAAGCAAGTCTAAATCTCTTGTTAAAGTACGGCTTCAGTTTTCATCTTAACCAGCCTTGTTGTAGAAGTTTTTCATTGAATAAAAATATCTATTTTTCTTAATTTCCAACCATACCTAAGTAGGGCGTGATTAAATACATGCTAAGAAAAAGGAAAATAAGGTCAAAAATTTTAGATTTGTTACTTTGGTAGACACCCTGACATGCAGCTTAAAATCTGGTGAAAATTGCTCAAAAGCTAGCTTCACCACCTGGTGAAAATAGTCACTCCGTAAACTAAACAGTCCTTCGAAAACCAAGGCATACCAACTGGCTTTCAGACACAAATGCTCAAAATTATTGATTTTAAGTAGAAACTGATTGTCCTCACAATGCTGGGTAAACATCATACATCATTAGCACATCATTTACACAACCTGGGAAAACTACTGATTTTCACTGGGGACAAAAAATGTCTTCACTATCTGCCTGGACTGTTTTCACATAACTTACCTGTAGTACATATTCCCCCCCCCCCACAACATTCATATTATTTAGCAGCATTAGACAAAAACTGGGGTATGGCATAACACTAGAAATAGAATACACTATTTTTTTTCCCACTGCAAGGAATCTGTCTCACCATAAACTGATCAAATCACTGAAAAACATTTTTTTTCAAAACATACTTTCACATACTTTGATACTGACATTTATATTTTTTCTATTCACTTAAATCTTTCATCTTTGTTAAGCAAGTAAGTACACAGGGATCTTGCAAGATTTATTTCGGAACAGTTTCACTGCGGTTAAATACCGCTACGCTGGATTGTGCCAAGCAGGACATCACACATGTGCATTAGTTTGAGATCTCCTTTAAACATTGTCAGGGGAATGTCATTAGTACATAAATCACTTGTCTTGAAATATTTTGGTTGTGGCTCAAACTGAACTGCTGCATCTAAACTGGGAACAGTTGTGAAGTGCTACTTCCGAGTAAAAGCAGGGAAGCAGATGTTGCATCCTCCATTTTGATTGTTGCTAACCAGTTGCAAATCTGAAAATAAGAACAAATGTTTATTAGTTTTGAAGTTTAAAGAGTCAAGCACATAGCACAAATAATAATTAATTTAATTACAAAGACATAAAACAATTCCCCCAGATTACCATACATATGTTTGCCCACAAACATCTTTCCTCTCCATTTTTGTTGAAAAATGAGGGAGTTGTTCCTCCTTGCATCATAAGCCAACATTGCAAGCTGGGCACAAAAGTAGAGAGAGATGTGTGAAGATAATTTGCAGAAAGCATCACACAACCAATTTCATTATCACCATCTCATGCAAGCCTTGACTAAACACAAGTATACAAGGAATTTAAAATTAGCCAATATATGCAACTTTCGATGATAGAGGAAATATACAAGGCAGGTTTTTTTTGTATTTTTTTACGTGGTGCAATTATGGACAAAACAGACGAAACACTTGGCATTTATTCAAAAAGGACATCGTGCCGTGACTGTACACACAGCTTTCTTTTTAGACAATAACGGAAACATAAGCCCACCCTCAATTTTGTTGCAAGATTCGACTTTTACTAGAAAGAAAGGCTGTTTCGAGCTAGTACACGTCCAAGCACGAGGTGAACATGAAATTAGGCAAAATAAATATTATTTTTACTGTACGTTCAATGGAATCAGGCATAGTTGTAAAAATAACTTTCAGAGTTAGATAAATTTCTGAAAACTAATTCTACATAGAAAAAAATATATAAATTTTTATCGTACATACCTCGCCAGATCTTCGGAAATTTTAAACGTTGAGAACTCTCGACTTCTAGCTGCATTACGTAACATGTTTGAAAGATACAAATCCACCAAAGAACAAACAAACTCGAGGAAAATCGGCAAACACTACATAAACAAAAACTCACTGCAGGTTCGACGATATAAAGACGTTGCCAGTTAAATTCAAAACTTGGTGCGTCGGTAACGCGTAGGCTCTCCGAGATTCTCATAATTCCCGATATTCACGCAAGTTCAGAGATTCTCGCAAATCCTGGAATTCGAGTTTCGTCCGCCTGCCACCGCAGTTCTAGTGTCGCCCCAGTTACCCTAAAAGCCGTCTGCTTCCCCCGGTTGCCTTAGATCTTGGCGACCTAAGACCAAGTCTTCTGGGTGCTCCCAGATCTATCCTTTGTACCTCGCCGTCTCTTGCTACGCCTGGACACACCAACGGACCTGTCCGTTCCCTTGCAATAGTCCGACTGCCCCGCGGCGTCCTTTATTCCCAACACCTTTGCGATTCCGCGGGTCCCCCGGCCCGTCCCTTGCAATTGCTTAGACGTCTCCCGCGGGCTCACGCCCGTTCTACGCAATTGACTTGGGAGCTTTCGCACGTTGTCCCAAAGTCGACGCGGCACGTGACTTCTACAAATGCGGCTATTGGCTACACGCACTACTTGATGCCACTAAATTAAATAAGGTCCCTAACAACCCCCAGGCACCTCGCTGCGAGGAACAAATGAATGGTCCCTGTTCTCCGTTATTTTCTAGACCTTCAGAACAGTGATGACATCTGGTGTAAGTGTGCTAAACAGGTAATTTACAGGTGTGAGTAAAGATTAATAAAGTTTTTCAGGTTGAGCTCTACACCCCGCAAACCCTAAGATACTTTGAGTACATGTCTGGTTACAAGCTAGCGTATATGGGTACGCTTTAGCATCGCCTACTAGTGTAGTGTGTAGCGTGCAGTGTGTAGCACGGATATGGAACGTTGCAATTTAAACCACACAAGACGCATTGCAGAGAAGGGAGGCTTTCAGGATCTAGTTGATATGATCCACCTTTTATGTGACGTCACCAGTAGAAAATATGTCACTAATGTATTTATTTTTGTGAAGGAAAGCGTTATTTCTTTGTTTTTATATGTAATAATGCACCTTGTTTGTAATGTATATCTTTTGTTTATTGTTTATTGTATTTCATGCTACATTATGGGTAATTTAATGTATCTTTGTTTGAGAGAGTGCACTATACGAATTTGTATTTCTAAACATGCGTAGATGTCAGTTTTGTTGGTAGAATCTTTTTGTAAATAGTGAGTGATTCATCTGTACTTGAATCTGTGTTCTCGAAATAGTATAAAAGCGAGGATATCTCGTAAGAAATCATCACACTTTCGCCACGGATCGACGAAGCTTTTAAACTTAAAAGGAACTCCTCGGTGTTGTGCATACATCTTGGTGTGGTAGTTCGGGGCGCAAGCTAGGTCTATGTGATCATAGGCATGCCGATAGCCACGCATTGAGTTTATGCGTTTTAGTTGAGTCAATTCATCGACAAAGCGAAATCCTCGAATTCGTCTCCAGTTTATTTGCATTAAAATTTCAATAAATAAAGAAAAAAACCTTTGAGTTTATACATACTGCAATAATGTGGTTTTATTTCTCTGTGCTGTGAATATTGTATTTGCCTAACACTATCCCTGTACCTGAGAGGAGTCTGTGTACTTCGCCGAGTCTCATCGTTCACCGCTGATTATTATTAAGTTATTATTAATAAATATAATAATACGTTTAATAGTATAATAATACAGGCTTGAACGTATCATAGTTGTCCCATTTTTATTTGACAATCACTGTACACTCACCTCTATCGACCCTGGAACTCCTGTATTACAAGGCGATTACGTTATCACTTTGCCAAGGGGGATCCCCAACTTCCCTCGCAATTCATACTAATATGTTGCTGAAACCGATGATATATCAGCAGTGTTTGAATAGTTACTCTTTAAAATCAACTCCGAGTTAATCACTTGAGAAAGTAATTCGCAAATAATAATTCTTTATAAAGTACCTAACATAGTTATTATTGCAGTTACTTTACTCTAGATTTGTTTCATCTCGTAAGACGTTGTTCGGATCATGGGTTGCAAGCGCCATGTCCTTTTCACCACCGATGACCACCAAATGTTTAGCATTAAGTTTCATGAAATTATAACTTATTTCTTACATTTCATGTAGAAACATTGAGCCAATAAAATTCACAGTAAACTTCTGTTATTTTGTTGAGCAAGCCAAATAAGATTAGAATTTTTGTTGAACTATAAACTTACTGTGTCCATGAGGATTGTTGGAGATTATGTATGTAGTCTTATATGATAAGTGTTTTAATAGAAATAAACTTGGCATACATCCTGGCTCTTGACGATAAAAATGCTAAATATTCTTCATGGTCTCAAGATATTAATAATCATCAATTGATTGATTGATTGACTTGCTTTATTTTACTTCGCTTGTTGTGCCACATTTGACAAATTTACGATGATGGTGATGAGTGATGATATGATGTAATTGATGAATAGACACTCACAAACATCCATGCCCAGGCCAGGATTCGAACCCGGGACACTTGCCGCCGTAACTCAGTAAAAAGTAAGGGTGCAGAATTCCATGTTTATTCACTTCAAGGATAAAAGATTGAGGATCGTTAGGGAGCGCTAATATTTATAAATATTTACAAAATGTTCACTGAAATTCTGCAAATTTATGAAGAAAATCTGGTAACGTTACCGATAAAAGATATAAATGTGTTCAAGTACTGTCATATAAAGTGAATTCTACAATTAACGCAGCATTCGCTTCAAACGTAATTGCAAAATGTTTTCAATAATTTCAATTACTCTCATTACTTTATGCATTTCGTGTTTGAATCAACTACAGTTATCTTTGTATGTTCTCTTCTGCTTTCAAAATATTAAAAGAAATACATAATACAATGCAAGGGATTTTATATTACTATTACGACAATTACTATCTTCAATTGCTGATAAATTGTATATTTTTTTAATAAGAACATACAACTAAAATCTCGTGATATAGAATTACTTTGTTCCACATCTACTTAGATTTTTCAATAAAATCTGCTAACCAACGTGAGGTCATATCCCATCAAGGAGTACCCTAATCGACCAACCTGTATGTATCTACCTTGATTACGCGGAGATCTGGCAACATGGCCCTTGGTTGCCATGGCAAACGGTGCTGCCATCTGTTATCGAAAAATTACGATAAAATAGCCTTTAGTAAGGCCTTAAAACAACGAACATTCATTGGAAGATCAATATTTTCGAATGGAAAAATATTGCCATTAATTTTCATGGTTTTAAGACCTCAGCAGCTAGAATAATGCCTGTTTGGAGATGTTAAGGTCTTAAAACCATGAAAATTCATGGCAAGATCAACATTTTCGAAAGGAGAATATGGAAAAATCTGGCCTAGATGGTACCGTTATAGCTACTAATCTACATTAATGAAGGGCACTCTCTGTATACGTATGAATACAATGTAGTACAGTCACGAACACTGCCGGTTTGTAATGAATACATTGACTCTCAATGGAATCGTTACAAGCCGGCAGTATCCGTGACTGTACAAACAACATGGAACACAGTCTCAATATAACTAAATTCTTTAATCCTCTAATCATTACAATTTAAATGTAACGTTGGAACACAGAACGTGTACATTGTATCACTGTAAACTCACTTCTACGTACAAGCTTCTTTAGGGTCTCCCCGATGACGTATTTTTATCGTCCTCGCCTTGTACTCAAGGGGTCCCGGGTTCGATACCTGGTAGAAGCGCATTGTACAGTGATATGGATTTCACTTTAAACAAGGCCTCCCCGATGGCGTAGTGGTACCGTAGTCACATTGTAATCAAGTTGTTCCGAGTTCGATACCCGGTGGAGGAACAAGTTGGTTCGGATCCCACATTAAATTGTAGGCCTAGCTTTTCTGTGTATAAAAGGACTTAAAACAATAAATCACATTATATAGGGACTTATTTGCACCATTTGTTTAATCATCAGGTATTTCTCAGGTAACATCCCAACAATAGTCTGCTAGCATTGATGAGGCTACAATGTCCTTGCTACCGTTTCTCCACACCGGCAACAGCCTGATATAAACGCCCTCCGTGCTAATCACTGACAGAAGCAAATTTGAGGGGAAAGTGAAGATGCGAGTGCTAAAATGAATTTTCAAGGACAGCGTACTTTCTACCAGTTCCTTGTAATTCTCAACTTCATAAACAAAGTTGTTCGCTACCGCAACGAAATACTTAATCGAAGTATAAATCATTGAACAGCTTGAAAATCGGTGGCCTCAAAAATACGTCATTTTTAACTTTGGCGTCACTTACACGTGGAAACATGTATCTGCAAAAGCGAAATGCTGCTCTGTTATAGTCCATGGTTTACATGAAGTTTTAATTATACGGCTTTCATTTCCGAACTGCGCTTTAAGATCACGGCATCGTCTCCCCGCGCAGTCTCCTGTTCCCCTCTAAACAACACCAACAACGCCTTCTGCCTTTGCATTGGGTGCTGCAAACGGAATGCATAGGAGTGGGAGTGAGTAAGAGGGAAGCGCGGAGCTGGGTAGATGTCCTTGAACCGCACATTCGAACTGAAAAAAATATAGTCATAGTTTTATGTGCAACCGTGGGAATTTTATCAAATTGTAATTGTGTCTCATGGAGAAAAAATGTGCCTTAAATTGATATTTATTTCGAGAGATTTCAGTTTAAAATTTGCTCTTCAATTTCTGCTATCCTATTCAGTATTGAAAGTGACGTTCAAGCCTATACATATAATGTTCAGATAGTGTCTGTAGCTGCGCGGTTCTTACGAGTGGAGTGATACTTCGCTTCTGCGATCAATCGCTGACGAAGAAACTACAGTATGTTTAGTCTGTCTTTGGTACAACTGTCTCCAGATACCAACCATAGCCTGCATTACTAGATGCTCTCCAGGGCACTTTATTATCATCATATTTCAAAAGAAAGAAGTTACATCTCATATGGACG
The DNA here is from genome assembly GCF_977018435.1 of Lepisma saccharinum. Classification (NCBI taxonomy): domain Eukaryota; kingdom Metazoa; phylum Arthropoda; class Insecta; order Zygentoma; family Lepismatidae; genus Lepisma; species Lepisma saccharinum. The sequence continues at coordinate 62,942,779 of NC_139250.1, read as the reverse complement.
TGCGCAGATTTTTTTCCATTCAGGAGCAAGCAAGTTATTTTTTCGTTTGGTGGAGACATATTTTCCACCAAAGGGTTTTGTTCCCTCAGAAAACACTTCTTCAGTTGGAAGTTTTCATGTTTATGCATTGCTCTTGCAAAAATTAACATATATTGCATTATGTGCGTGTAATATATGATTTTTGGTCCATTTCCATTTCCCCTTGTCCCTTCTTCCAGACGCCCATGATACCTCATGCCTGATGAATAAGCATATACGTGTTACATTTTGCATTTTTGGTGGCATTGCATTAAATTGTATGCCCTGTCCCAGCTAACTTTGGAGCAGGGCCACGCATAGCAGCAGCGAAGAAGGGAAATCGAGTGAACAAAGCGAGGTAATGCCAGTAGCTTCTCCCTCCCCATTACGCAATCCCATTCCTCTCACTGTTCATTGATGGACCCGTTTCGCATCACTACTTGCAGATACACTTGTTCTCGTTCGCCTGCTCCACAGGTATCTAAGACAAGGTATAGTCGCAATTAAAATAGTAGGATTTTCAACAGATTTATAATGATTTCCTTACAAAAATTCAAAACTTGAGCTAATTGACAATTTTCCGTCAGATTCGTATTCAGCACCCTCGACGTATTAAAATACCAGTGCTTTTGTTTCAAAGCATATTGGCTGTTGAGCTGTGTTATTATTTTAATATATTAAGTATGTATTATAGAGCATAGACAATTGCACCTTTAACAAAAATATACATGTGTAATACACCATTAACTTACATTTATACAATGCAACTGGGTACAGAGTCAGTTTGCAATCATATCTAGTATATAAAAAACTGCACATCATGTTGCAAGCAGATTGGCTGTAGTAATTCAAAAACATCTTAAACTTATTTTCACTAAAGAAAAGGCATCTCCTGTCTTTCACTGGAATGTTCTTGAGATCTTCGTCTGCTTTTTCCATCGAAAGTTTAACTCGAATCTCCGAAGAAACTTTATTTAGTAAAATGGCGTCCCATATATGAAAGCTCTTAGGCACATCATACTCACCTGTAATGTATATCTAAAATTGATAAAAAATAATTTTCATTATTAATATACAATTCATGGTGTGATAATAATAAAAATTAATCATGTAATAATTGTTTTGTAAAATATAAAGTGCTTGAAGTGCAAGAGAAAAGGATTATTTCACAACAATTCGACTAATTTTGAATTTTCCCTTTACCAATTTTGGAAATAACCAAAATTTGAGCACTTACTGAAGACTTTCAATGTAAATAACACAATTTTAAAAAGTATATGTTTCAAAAGTTTTGTGTTCCAATTTCTTCATTTCCCAATTACCATGTGACGTATTATAATTAAATAATATTAATTATTATTGTTCATCAGAAAGGTCGTATTCACTACATGTTAACATTATATTGATCCTCAAGGGGTCTCACTGTTGTCCAAATTTAGGATTTTTCTCTATCCCCCGTTTTGGGTAGCAGAGCGTCATAATTTTGAATTTTCAAAATGATTAATTTAAAATACGTTATGAAAAAGTGAGCGTTGAAACCTTATAATTTTCGAAAAGACCAAGCAGTACAGAATAAACGTGAATATGGTTACGGTCTTTTAAAAACACTTTATGGTTATTTTGCACACATAAATTGATATATTGTGAAAATATATGTGAATGATACATTGGAGCATAACATGAACACTACTAATCAGAGGAAAAATAATAATTAAATGAATGAATATTAATACGAGGGCTAGTCAAAAAAGAGTGAGAATGATTTCATTTATATCACACAGTGTACATGTAGCAGTGAAACAAATTTGCGCGAGAAGTGCGCGTCTCGTGAAATCGGCAGAAAAAAAATTGCAAGAGCATACGCGCATGCATCTGGAAACACTGCGCAACCAAAACACGAATGGTCAGAAGTCGCATACGGAAAATAGATTTGTTTCGTGAGGAGCAGTACGCGGCTTTGAAAGTTTGCCTTCGGTTGCAGAAATCCGCCACGGAAGGATACGAAATGTTGCGAAGCGAAGATGTCCTTCCAAAATCAACCGCATTTCGGCTGTTCAAACAGTTTAAGGAGGGCCGCGTTCCGACCACAAAGCAAGGCTGTCTGGGCGTTCCGGACACTGCAGTGAACGAGATCATGGTTAACACAGCTGACGTCATTGATCGTGAAGATCGCCGAATAACAATAGTTTAACTAGCGAAAGAGTTACATTACACATTTCCCATGGTAGTGCGTCCACCATTCTGCACGATCGTTTGCACATGAGACCCACATGTGCAAGATGGGTGCCGGGATTGCTAACACCTGACCAGAAGTACGTGAGAGTGGAGGTGTGTCGGGAGCTTCAGCGTCTGGTAGTAAAGCATGGCGAGGCCTAAATGAATTCCATCTAAACTGGTGACGAGAGTTGGCTTCACCACTACGATCTGTAACGTACCAGGTGGGTAGGTATAAATATGCAAAGTGAAGCTGTGCATGAGGACGCGAATTATCAACTATACCCCGTCCTAGGAAGTTAGAAGTATATGTCTCGTTGTTACGAATCGCTTCTGTCTCAACTGAGAACAAAATTAACCCATTAGTGCCCGGAATATTTTTTTTCAGATATCTGTTTTATACTTGAATATAAGGCTATTGAGGGTCAGATATTATGCTTAACTTCAGTTTCGATATGATATCTTTACTTGTTAAAGAGTGGAGGGGGGCCCACAAATGTGGGCACTGGGCACTAATGGGTGGGGTGTTTACTTGCCCACAAATGTGGGCACTGGGCACTAATGGATCTCCTGATATTTATTATGATAGAGCAATTATAATAAGTCACTCTTCTACAAGAGCTTTAAAGTAATTTATAATGCAAAGGTTCTAAATTTATGAAAGTACAGTTGGTCTGTTCAACATTTTATGCACTGAAGTATACTAGAATTTACATAATATCTCCTTGTGTATATATAATGGTAGATTTTTTCCTTAGTAAATTACTCCCAAAATATTTCGTCTACATGAGCTTCAAATAAATTTATAATGCAAATTTCTGGATTTAGAAAAGTATCTCTTCGATTTTTCAAAAGTTTATTTGTGACTGTGAAACCATTCAAAACATTTGATGTGACATCCCACGTTGCACTTTCTGCACTTTTTCCAAGAATTCTTCTTGCACTCTCCACATCGTATTTGTGTTTTGTTGGTTTCTAAGATGTGAAGAGCACCATCTAGTCGAATATTATCGTCAACTCGTATCTTCCCAGTTGTGGATACTCGTGACTGCCTTGGACGCTCTTGTGCTTTGTACCTAGACAAATAATTCTGAACTACAAAGCGGGTGAATGCGAGAAGATCTATACCCTGCTTGTTTCCAATGGGTGTTTTTAATCTGTACAGCTGCCAAGCATTATTCACTGTAACATTTAAAAAATAAGCAATGAGCTGCCAGTACCATTTTCGGTTTCGAATTGTGATGCGGTAAGTAGATATGTTCTGATCCATTTGGTCTATTCCACCCATGTAAGTGTTCTACCTCGCAATGCAAGCTGGCTGATCTATAAAAATGTGCTTCTTTTCTGCTCGACACCATCTTTTACTTTTCCCCAATGGATGCACACCACAGCTCGTCGATGCTACAGTTACAACGTTGTTGTCATTGTATTGCACCAAAGTTATTGCAGATTTTGTGCCCGTGACCTGGTTATACGAACCACGGATTTCCTTCTTGAACACTTTGGAATTAATGAAAGGTGCCTTTTCAACTCGATTTACTCGATTGTACCAACTGCATCATGCCCTTTTTGAAGTAAGGAGTCAAACAATCTGAGGGACGTAAAGAAATTGTCCATGTACAGGCAATATGTAGTATCAGCTGGCATTTTGTTGACCAGTTTCGTAACAACAGAACCACCTACTCCAAGTTCAGGAATAGTATTACCAGTTGAGGCCCCCTGGTATGGTTCCACCTCGAAGCTGATTACCAGATAAATGTGTGATATCAAAATATTCTTCAGAAGCGCTATCCTCATCGCTGGCCAATGCATTTTCAGGTGGTTGAATATTCACATCCGCATGAAGTACGTCATCCTCTTCAAGAAGAGCTGCGATTTCTTCAACATTTAGCCTGGAAAGAAAAATAAATGCTTGTATTTATCTGATACCATTAGATATAAACAAAATTTCATTCAACTTGAAAAGAACGAACGGCAAGGAGGCATTAAATGACAGTATTTCCAAGCCTACCTTTTATGCCCTTCCATTTAGAAAAAATCCGATGGCTATATAACAAAACATATACAAAGGATATCCGTTTCCGCAATGAAGAAAACTCATAAACTTCAATCGTTTTGGTATATAATTTATAAATGCGATGTAGTAAATATTCTATGTTCCTTTTGCAACCAATGTTTTTTGTGTAAACTACAATTCATGTGAAATATAGGTCTACGGCTCAATGTTAAAAAAAAATAGCTACGAAAACTGCTGTAGAAGTTCACCCACCCTCTTGTGCCCAGTGCCAACAAAAGTGGGCAGTAAAAATTAAACCCTTACTGTTACTATGCTATGAAGTTCAAAGAACCTTTTACTTTATAATAATAAACATAGATCATAGTAGTTTAAAATGACCCTAACAAATAATTGGTAGACCTGTTTAAAAACAATGAGAAAATAACTTACCTTCTGGAACTCGCCATGCTCGTAGACTTATCAACTGCAACGTACTTCAACAATATCTAGCGCCAAAACGAATGCAACGTTCAATTTGATAACGCTACTGCAGATCACTGTTGCCAACTCGTAACTGATAATACCAACAATTTCACGATCAATTTTTATTTACATAGTTTGTGGGCATGATCAATAACTGCCAACAGGTGCCAACAAATGTGGGCACTGGGCACTAATGGGTTAAAAATCACAAATATCGTTTCAAACGCGTACTTGCGACAAACCAAGGTAATCTGATTTGATTAATTAACATCAATTACAAAATGTCGATTCATCAAATAATACGCAAACTCTTGTGGACAACATTTCAAGAACGTCCTGTATATTCACATTGAAGTATGACAATCCTGAAAGTAATGATCAATGTATTTTAATACACAACTCAAAGCCACTCAATTAGTATGTTTCTTACACTAACGAAATTTTTTTGTACGATGCAAGCAATAACCACATTCATACCCAATTAACATAACAAGTTGTATTATAACGTTGATGCGATTTAAGAATGTGCTTTGTTTCAATCAATAACAACAATAAAGTACCAAGGTCATAATTACTGTTTCAAGAAGGGTGTTCATAACACTGACTTTAATTCTAGCGCAAGCAATCTTTCATTGAGATTATTAAACAAATAAGAATAATTACTCTCCTTTTCATACGTGTAACGCATGGATTCTTGCCAACATTAATGACCATACACATTAATTAAATTTATCAAGCTCAAAGTTACACTACTCAATTAAGACCCTCCATTTAATACCATAATGCTCTTTAAGTACTCAAGTTAATCGAAAGGGAGTAACATTTGTTTTCTACCAATACGGCACGTAATTGTACTCGCAACTCTACTTGTCTCGTTTTAGTCCGACCGTAAATTGTTCCGGCAAGAGTAGTGGAAAGGTATTGTTTCTACGCAATCCTTGTAGGTATGCCTACCATTTAACCTCAGTTGTGACATATTTTGATGATTTTGATGATTTGTTTATGGATTTTATTGCGTTCAACGATGTTCTAGCCCTATTTTTTGCTCAATCTCATTTTTTGGAGCCTCATCTTTGTAGGTATGCCATGATCTTACGTGAAATAACTTAACCTTTTCACTTTTTTACAGCCTTTTACGGGTTAAAATAACTTACAAAGTGTAAAAATGGTTGTTTCTACGCAACCCTTGTAGGTGGACCTAGTATTTAACCTCAGTTGTGACATATTTTGATGATTTTGATGATTTTTTATGGATTTTATAGCATTTGACGATGTTCTAGCCCTATTTTTTCTCAATCTTATTTTGGGACCTTTTTGTAGGTGGTGGGCCATCAACGTAAACGCCTACGATGTATTTGGGTTTTTTTTGTAGGTGGGGTGGGCCCTCAGCGTAAACGGTTACGATGTATTTTTTATGATGTGTGAGCCCCCCCCCCCTTTTCACGATGTATGTCGTGGAAATTGGTTCAATGTCCTCCACTACTTTTGGAGCGGCCCACAGTGGGGGATCGCAGTGTTGCCAACTTACTTCGCAAAAATTTCACCCTATGATATATCACAGGCGAAGCTATTCTACAAATAGAAGTTGGCCAAGTGTGGTCGGGGCTCGCAGTTATAGAACTCGTCGAGCAATAGCAGATAAAGCAAGAATTGTTTTCCTACAGCCCATAGTTTATGAATTACAAAACATCTTATAAATTACATCTTGAAATTTTAATCTAAAACAACTCGGAACCAGCAAGCACTAATAATCATCTGTCTAATAGGTTGTAGAGTACTTCTAATTTTTTATCGAATGCTATTAACATTTTCGAATTAGGGCCAAAACTAAGCCAGCAAATCAAGTTTCTTAAAAAATAAAAAAAAATGTATATATTTCCGAAACTTGAGGAGATGGAATTAATTTTGTTTGCTAGTCGAGAAGTTTTCGTCAAACTCTATCCAACAAACCTATAATCATCATCCTAGCTCAATTAGGAGCCAAGACAATTAATGTATTAGAAAACGTCTTAAGATATTTGTCTTAAGAAAATTTTCTTGACAGACCGGAAGTAACATCTTGACAGACCGGAAGTCTACTTTCTTAAAGATTAAGATATTTGTCTTAAGACATTTTATTATAAGACGTTGAGTATCTCGACTCCTGTGGGAGCTAGAACCATGTAACTTTGGTCTATGTATATACTAGTGCTTTTCCGACATGTTCACCCACCTTAGAACCTTCACAAATAAAAAAAGTAGTTTCCCCTGTGCACATGTATAAAATTTAAACTCCAACCCACCAACATTCCCATTATCATACTGATTTTTTTACCTTCCAAAGCTTTTTTAGCACTCCATTCACACACCTCCACTGTAGACCTCATGGTAAGTGAATTGGGCAATAAAATTCAGTCAGTTATTTCATTTGCAATAACAGAGCCATCTATGTGCAAATCTTGAAACTAGATGAATGCTTGAGGGGGACAAGTTATTTCTTTCAGTACGTCAACATTTTTAACTTTTATTGCCAGTGAATGGGTTAGGTGACTTGCAACAACGAAGGCCTTCTAGCAATACGAACTTAGCTTAAGCCGGCGTAATTCTCTAAAATATCTTGAAATTTGCATATTTCTCATACCGCCGTATCTTGTTCTATTAGACCTCTTCAAGAAAATCGCCAATTAGTGAAAACTAATTGAGCACAACAGCAAAAAGAGGATAATAGGGCAAGCATACAATGATATGGGGATATGTGAATTGTCGGTTTCTTCGATTCAGATAAATGGATCGAATTGAAACTGGGATATTTTGCATTTTTTTATATGATAGCTAAAATAACAGAGATTTTGATTGGCTAATAATTTATACGTCGTGTTTTCTGATTCGTTTAAGTAAGCAAGATTTCTATTAGCTCTGTAAATCTTTATAAGTCAGAGCACAGTGCTGATTTCTCACCTTTGCTGGATCGGCAGAGGAACCCACATCGCGGGGGATAGAACCTGAACGGGCTCCACCAAAGTATAGGAGACTAGAAGCATATAATTTGGCGGAAAAACCCAAGTTATCTCATAGAGTTTTCATAGGGAATAGTATTATCAGGTTGAATTTTAAGTTGGTGATATCCCATTAAATTTTTACATATAAAAAAAATTAAATTTTATATAAATAACATATCTGAAATTTCTATCGTTTGTTTGCTCATATTTTAAAGCATATAAAAAATGGAATCACTTACCTGTTTTACTCGTGTTACTTGTGGGAAACTAATTTCAATGAATAATTTATCGATACATAAGACAAGATGTAACGGAGCAAATCGTTTGTTATCTTCTAAAACCTGTGCTTAATGTGGAAAAGAAATTAGTATTCCAAATCTAAGTAGACATTTGAAAATTTGCAAACCATCGACCGGAGAAGGAAGATTGAAAAGAAAAATTGATTATTCTGAAGCCGAAGCTTCTGCTCCAAAACAAATTAAATTAAGTAATAAATATAAAACAGTTAGGTCTGCATTTAATGGTCGACTTCAGGATTTGTCATTTACGTCGGAAGCAGGCCGTGACATTCCTAGTTTCTTGCGTGAAGCGAAAACTTTTGTACTGAATACTTTGAAAAGTAATCTTGAAAATAATTCCATAAAAGTATACGTTGATTTATGTTCGGAATATGAGAAAGTCGATGGTACAACAAACGTTTTTTATCATCGTACCAAAAACCAGGCTTTTTATTTGGCAGATGTTGAAAATTTGGACGAGTTTTACTCTAATCTGTCAAATGAGTTGATTATGAAACATGACACTTTCGAGGCTAAGAGGTCGGGATGGTCTTTATGTGGTAGTCCTCATACATTAACCGTTTACGTGAACAAATTCATGCCTTTTTCTGCATCGAGTTATGTCCCCCTACCACCGAACATTCAAAGCAAGAAAGCAGTGTTAAATATTCAAAATAATGACTCAAAATGCTTTCTTTGGTGCATCGTGGCAGCTCTGTATCCTGTTCATTGGAAAAATCATCCAGAGCAAGTTTATCATTACAAGCAGTACAAGACAGAGTTTGAAAATGAAATGTCTATCATTGAATACCCCGTGGCATTGTCAGACATATCAAAGTTCGAGTCGCGAGCACGAGATTGTGATGGAAAACGCATTGCTATTAATGTATATTCTTATACGTCAGAAAAAACATCTTGTGCATCCCATCAGTATAAATGATATCAACGATAATAATGCTCATATAATTAACCTTCTTTTAATTTCAAACTACAATATTCACCATTACTGCCTTATTCGTTCACTATCACGACTAATCAGAAGTCAAGCAAACAAGTATGCAAATCACATCGAGGTTTGTCCAAGGTGTTTGACCACGTTTAATGATCGAAGAAAATTCAATCGCCAAATATATACCGCACGGCAAATTGCTATTGAAAAGCGTGTCGAACATGAAATATATTGCGGTGACAACAAACCAGCTCGAATGTTGATGCCCAAAAAGAACGAAGTCGAAGAATTCAAAATGTACAGGCTTTGTTTGATCATCCAGCCATTATCGTCGCAGATTTTGAATCATTTCTTAAGCCACTGTCATCCTGCAAGCCAAATCCAAAAATGTCCTCCTCAACACCATACCAGCTTCGTGAACCAAATAGTTTTGGTTACATTGTCATACGACAAGATGAAATAAATGAACCATATGTATACTGTAGATCGAATGTTATCGAACATTTTTTTTTAAAAGATGGAAGAGGAGGTTGAGAAAATTGGCAACTTCTTGCAAATATCCAAACCGATGAATTTGTTGACATCAGAGGAACAAAAGATATTTGATGAAACTGTCGAGTGTCCAGTGTGCAATCAATACTTCACAAACGAGAATCGTAAAGTGTTTCACCATTCGCACACAAACGGTCGTTTCATCAGCGGAATCTGTAATGCTTGCAACATCAAAATTCAAAAGCCCAAATTTGTATACATATTTTTTCATAATGGAACGAATTACGATTTTCATCTCTTAATTCGGAAACTTGGATATGACACACACAAAAAAGATATTCTTGCTCAAAATGAAGAACGATAATTTCTATAAGTAAGAAAGTTAAGATTTCGGGGACAAATCAAACCATGGAGATGAGGTTTCTTGACTCGTTCGGATTTCTCTCTGCAAGTTTGGACGCTCTAGCAAGTAAACTCTGTGACGAACAATTCAAAATTACGATAGCTAGTTTTCCTAACATAGATATAAAACTGATTAGAAGTAAAGGGATTTGTCCGTATGAATACGTAAACAATGAATCTAAATTTAATGACGACACTCTCCCTCCTCAAAAAGAATTCTTCAGTCAACTGAGAAAAGCAGGAATTACGGACAAAGAGTACGAACATGCACAACTGATGTGGGATAAACTAGAATGTAAAACATTCGGAGATTATCACAACGAATACTTGAAATTAGACGTAACAATACTTGCGGATGTTTTTCAAGCATTCAGGAAAACGTCAATGTATATTTACAAGTTGGACCCTGCGCATTTCTTCAGCCTCCCGGGATTAGCGTGGTCTGCAATGTTGTTGCAAACAAAAATTAAGTTAGAATTATTAACAGATGTAGACATGTTACTTTTCATCGAGAGAGGGATTTGAGGTGGGATGGTGCAATGTGTACAGAGACATTCAGAAGCCAAAAACATGCACATGGAAGAAAAATATGATGCAAATAAACCATCGAATTACATTTTTCACATCGACGTTAATAATCTCTATGGATATACTATGGTAGAGAAACTTCCTTATAGAGGTTTCGAATGGATAGAACCAACTTCCATAAATATTATTGATTTTGACGATTGTGAATTTGGTTTCTTTGCAGAAGTATATATTTAATTTCCAGGCAATTTGCATGACATTTTTTTCCGATTTACCACCGGCAACCCGAACTTAAATGTCCACCTAATTCTAATCAACGCAAGCTTTTATTAACTTTGGAGAAAAAAGAAAGATATGTTCTCCATTACAAAAGTCTACAGTTTTTGATTGCGATTGGTGTCAAGGTATTGAATATTAGAAGAGTCCTCAGGTTTAATCATTCCGAGTGGCTCAAACCATACATTGAAACAAACACACAACATAGAACAGTTGCCACTTCCGATTTAGACAAAGATTTTTTCAAATTGATGAACAATGCTGTATATGGCAAGACAATGGAGAACGTGAGAAGTCACGTGGACGTGAGATTGGTTTCAGATGAAAATAAATGCAGTAAGTGTGTGGCTGATGCTAAATTTTAAATCACGAAAAATGTACAACGACATTCTGTCTGTTTTCAATCTAGATATAAAAGTGATAAAATCCCGAAAACCAATTTATGTGGGAGCAGCAGATTTAGATTTATCGAAACTTTACATGTTTCAATTTCACTACAATATTATGCATTCTTTCTACAACGATAGCATTTTATTACTTTACATGGACACCGACAGTTTTATTTATAGCATTAAAACATCCAATCTATATGAAGATGTAAAAAATCCGTCCTTGCTTGATTATTATGATACTTCTTCCTACCCACAACCGAACAGATTTGGAATTCCATCTAGTAACAAAAACGTTCTAGGAAAATTAACAGACGAGTGTAACGGTGACATCATTCTCGAGTTTGCCGGTTTGCGTTCCAAAATGTATACATTTAGAACTGGGAGCAGCATCACGAAGAAAGCTGTTGGTAAAAATACTGTACAAAACAAACTTTCATTTCAAGACTTTATTGATTGTGTGAAGGAATTGAAGGAGTAGCTACGATTGGAAAAAAGAATCCAAAGTGTAGACCATGTGATTACAACAAACAAAGTTAGGAAAGTAGCATTCGATCCACATGATGATAAAAGATGTATTTTGTCTTGTGGGATCCACACGTTGCCTTGGGGGTACTATCGTTTAGATAGTAGTAAGAAATGCATACAATGCACTTAAAAAACTTATGGCTGACAAATATTTCTATCAACACAAGCATATAAAATAACCATGCCTATGAATCTGTTTGGCTTCAGGAAGCAAGCTATGGAACTGCCCGTCCAGCCTACGTCGTCGTCGAGCTTCAACGAACTCCTGCCTTCCATGCTATCTAAACTTAACGGTCTGTTAATTATACACTTGAATATCATCCTGACCCAGTAAGACGATGATGTGGGCAAAACTTTCTATGTATTCAACAACAACTTGAATTATTACCAGTTCCTCATCTCCGGCAAACTGCAGTTCAACATGAACCCTGAGAACAAAGGAGAGGCCAAGGGTTTCTCTGGCAAGAACATCTATCGCATCAAACATGATAGGATGCATGCGACTACAACGTACGATGTATCTGCTGGCGCTCGCCTGTACGTGGAGCTCTTGGACGACTACGATAAACTCATCCCTCTTTTTATAGAAATGAAAATCACCCACCCTATAATAAATAACCATAGCAACAATGCGTAACGATATTTTTGGTCACACGAAACGCGATGACCACGGCGACGAGCTATTCATGCTTGACGTCAGGGTGAAGAAGCTGCGAAGCGACCTGCAAGATCTGCAGTCCACGCTCAACTCTAGCCTCCAGTCAGAGATAGTTAGCCAACAGTCTCAGTGCCTGGACCCCGTACTCAAAACTGACGCCGAGCTTAAATCGCTGCTGCAAAAGTACACCGACCTCGCGTCAATAGACAACTTCGACAACTTGGCGCTGAGCATAGGCAATCTGCAGAACGAATTTTTGAAGCTGCAGCAAGCGCAAACTTCTGACGTGGAACAGCTGAAGCGACACTTGCAGGACCAAACGACACCATCCAGACTGAACTGCAAAACATTATCCAGAGTATAAAAACTCAAGATGACTACGATCGCGTGAATGCTAGTATTGCCAAATTGCACGAACAGATTCAATCGTTCGAAATTCCTACGTTCAAAGGGACTTCATCGACAATCTACCTTCGTCCAGCGAGCTAAATGCTATTGCCCGTAGTGTTGCCATCATAAAACTCCAACTTGAGACCTACGAGGATTTTGGGAGCTGCAAGGCACCATAACGCATATTGAGGATGCTCTTGCTGTCATTATAAATGATCTAGCAAACGTACACGAAGCACTGGAATCCAAACTTCCTGGCATCAGAGATACTCTGGCCAGCGTCCAACAGCAGATCACCAAGTTGGAAAATCTAAACACCGAATCAGAGTTGTCGCATTTTCATCACTTGATCGACGACATACAGACTAAGTTGGAATCTTTGCAACAATCCACCCCCACCCAGGACTACATAACACAATTACAAGAAGGCATACGCGCTGCTGCTGCTGCCTCAGAGTTGGACGCGATGAAAAAAAGCTTTGGAGTCGCCTCAAAACACGGTGGTCACCCTGCCTACCTCGCAGGAATTGAAAAGCGTGAAGAGGGCTCTCAACCGAATACTCAAATCCGACGACATCAAAAACATCCAAACCGAAATTGAATTGCTTCGGGAGTCTGTTGCAACCTTGCCTACCAACCAGAACATCAGCGAGTTACATGGCTTGTTTGCGGAAATTAGAACCCAGGTCCACGACCTCGCAACCCAGAGCTCCAAGTTGACACTCGAGGAAAGTCTACAGCAGATTATCGCCAATGTAAAAGACCAAATTGGTAGTATCGAGGCTAGCCAGGAATCAGCCATAACCAATTTCAGTACCCAACTACATGAGTTAAACGAAAAATTCAAGAGGCTTATTGTCGATGTGAAGATCAAGCTCGATTACGACATTGTTGTCCGTACTATCGAGGAAAACCTGGATTCGGTGAACGGTAGATTGGAAGATGTGGAGAGCGAGGTTCGAACCAATATAAACACCCTGAACGCCATCAAAGACAATCTCAAGTCCACTGTTGTCACCGAACTGTACAGCATTCCAAACAGGGAATTTTCCTCGCTCTTCCATCCGGGTGCCAAACTCTACATGTTGACTCCTGCCAAAGTCAATCACAAGTTTTTCATCGCTGGCACACTTCAGTTCGTCAAGGTTTCATACTGGTCTTTGCCTCACGCAACCCACTACCCAACCATGACCGTGACGAACATCGGTGACGAGCCTAAAATAAGAGGAGTAGAGTTGGTCGATTTCACCCACCCCGAAACTCGCGAGACAGCCAATGTCAAAGATGCCACTCAAATTATCGACATAGAAATAGGTAAGAAGATTTACATAGAAAACGCGGCATTGTCTGCGGCCAGAAATCCCATCCAAGCTAAATTCTTATTTTCACACAATGTCTAAGCAGGCTATTGTGAACGAGCTGCACAAACCTGCACGGCGAAACTACAAACGACTGGCGGTAGTGACAAAAGGCATAGACGACCTGTGGCAAGCTGACTTTGTGGAAATGAGCAGTGGCAACTTAAAAAATTTACATAAAATCATCAAGGGGTACAAGTATCTTCTCACCGTTATAGACACATTTTCAAAATTTGCGTGGGCTTAGCCCTCAAGGCAAAACAGGTACCTGTGTAGTGGAAGATTTCAAAACTATTTCCAATGAAAATGGCAGGCGACCTCGATTTCTTCAAACAGATAACGGAAAAGAATTCTACAACTCTGTCTTTCGGCAATTTATTCAAAAACAAAATATTCAACATTACTCCACCTTTAGTCACATCAAAGCAAGCATAGTGGAACGATTCAACCGAACTCTCAAAACACGCATGTGGAAACAATTCACGCTTCAGGGAAATTACAAGTGACACGACATGCTTCCGGAACTTGTTAACAGCTATAATCACAGTTTGCATCGCACGATAAACATGAAACCAGCTGACGTCAACAAATCTGACGAGCAGCATTAAATTTCTACGATTTATTGCCCAAAGTACAAATTTACAAGCAAGAAACCGAAATACAAAATTGGAGATCAGGAGAGAATCAGTAAATTTAAGCGTGCGTTTGAAAAAGGCTTCACTAAAAATTGGAGTACGGAACTTTTCACCGTAGTTCGAGTCTTACCTGGAAACCGTCTCACGTATATAATAAAAGATAATCGCGACGAAATTCTGAAAGGAAGATTTTACGAAGAGGAACACATATCTTATTGAAAAAGTATTACGTAGAAAAGGCGACGAACTGTTGGTGAAATGGCTGGGACTCGAGGGAAAAAGTTTGATAGACGCAAACGAGGTAATTGTGTAACGGGTGCTTGGGATGTGGTGAGGCGACTGCCAGATTTTCCATCGGAACTTCAGGATAGGATAGCTTCTACCCGACAACATTCGCTGCCTCATTGTTGGACCTTCTGGACGTAGAAAAACAACGTTACTTATTGATAATTTTCTCCTTGCACCCAACTGATTAAACTGGAAGAACAGGCACCTCTATTTTTTCTCCAAAAGTTTGGAGCAACCGAAGTATCGCCAGCGGTCGAAACTGTACGAGGGACTAGGCATAGCTATATTTGCTTCTGAAGTGATATCACTAGACTGCTGTCTCGAAAATTCGGTGGTGGTTTTTGACGAGGTGAACCTGGTGAACCAGAACGAAATTCGCAATTTTTTTTGCTCAGGGTCGGCACAGAGGCATGGACTGCTTTTATCTTGCTCAGACTTTTTCCAAAATCCCCAAGCAGCTACTCCGAGACAATGCTAAGTTCATTTGTTTGTTTCGTCAAGACTACATCAATTTAAAACACGCTTACGATGATTATGTAGGTGGGGACATAAACTACAATCAGTTTTCCAAATTTTGCTCTTCATGCTGGAACCAAGATGATTTCGGATTTGTCACAATAGACATGAAGAGGAAACCCAATAACGGAAAATACTGAAACAAAATTAATAATTTTCTAAACGTTGTAACGTTACAAGAAACGTCTTGACCTATTATAAATAACTACATCCAAAAAAAATGAAACGCAAACTTGCAGACGACAACCTGAAGCTGCGTAGCTACCTGGCAAAACGGTTTAAGGGTTGGAAATCCGAGAATCGTGGAATTTACGAAGAGAAAAAGCATCAGGACCAACCTATCATCGATGCCATCAGTGAACTTGGTAAAGAAATCAAATATGTCACCGAGCAAGACAAAGAGTTAATCAACGACATGTGCGACTCACTTCTCGAAATTATACCATACCCACACCGATATCCAGCATTCACACTACTCCTTTCGAACTTGCTCCGGCTCCGAGACGTCAGGCCCTAGGGAGTACCTCTTCTGACAAGCTAGTCGAGCTGGGTCCGTTGGCGAGGGACTACGTAAGCACCGGGAAATTCGAAAAAGACGAGGTATTCGGATTGTACCCGACCAGGGAACATAACGAGGGTGTAGTTTGGAAGATTGGAAAGTCAAAAAGTCACGTTCGAGGGCTACGATGTAAAAATTAATTTGGGCAAGAACAGCTGGACTAGGTATCCCGGCACCGTGGGACTGTGGGAACTTATCACGAAGAAGCAACCTAAAAATTATACACACGAGGATTTTCTAAGTTACACAGAAATTTTGATCATGACGGACGCACTGTACCAAAACAATGATGCAACACAGAATCGCGAGAAATCGAGGAGTGGAGAAAAGTACAGGAACCTCATCAAGCCAATATGGACCCAGCTCAAAACTGGCAGCGGCGTCAAAATCTACAATACCCTACCTAAAGAGTTTGTTTGGGTGGACGACGTGAGGAAGCTTGTAGAACGTTTGCTGGTCATCGCAGGCAATCGCAACTTCCACAACGAGAAGGTGGTCATCGTGGACATGATCAGCTCGAAGCTTGCTAACTTTATTGTGAACGACAGCAAAGGCATAGGGCACCTCATCAAAATCATCAACACCCTGCCTCCCAAGTTCTGGTATGTAGCCGGGGGTCGAGGTTTGGTGAACGATATTATCAACAAGCTACCCTTCGAGATGCACCTGCCAGGTTACTAGTACTGCGGTCCGGGTACGAAACTCGAACAGCGACTGGAAAGAGGAGACAAGGGAATGAACTCACTGGACGCAGCATGCAAGGATCACGACATTGCCTGCAATGCTCACACCGATCTTGACGCACGTCATGATGCTGACAGAATGTTGGAGCAAGCGGCTTTCGGGAGAATCGTTAGAAGAGATGCCTCGCTAGGTGAACGGGTTGTCGCATTGGGTACGACCATCGCCATAAACACAAAACGAAAATTAGGGTGGGGATTGTAACTAAATAACCCTTGTGAAAAAAGCAACTTCTATAACCAACCTACCATCACTTCATTGCATTAGGCAAAGCAGAGATTTTTCTTACCCTCTGACGAAATATAAATAACATACTATCACCATGAAGCCCTAAGGTGTCGTTTACCAAATAGGCTACCCAAACCTCAAGTCTCTCGGAACATTAGATGGAACGCTCACCAAAAAGCAGCGCGAGAAGAAACATTCCTGCATAGCAAAAGGTCATGGAATGAAATTGCTGCTCAGCATTTCTCAGTTGAGGAGGTTACAAGGTTCGCGAAAGCAGCAGAAGACTGGAGGTTTCATATTCAGTATCCCGGCTATCTTGGCAGCTTTGGGTGCTGTAGGCAGCTTGGCAGGAGGCAGTGCCGCCATTACAAAGACCATCATCGATGCAAAAAAGAACAAGGCCGAGTTAGAGGAGCAGAAACGCCACAACCTGGCTATGGAGAAGAAGGGGAAAGGTGTGACCAAAAAGCGAAAGAATAACCTCGAAGCTTTGAAAAAGTTTAAAAAAAGAAGATCCCCTCTCCAACTTCGATATTGAATCTTTGATCGAATCGTTGGGGATGATGCACTTCAGGGGCGTTTTCATATCTGATTCTCTACCCTCTGTTGTGAAGAAAAAAGAGTGTGTCGTGGTTAACCTAGACAGTTACGAAAATCCAGGTACACATTGGATATGCTAGAGCCAACAACAACAAGTATTTGTTTTCGATTTATTCGGAGGTATACCACCTGCTGGGTTGGTAACGTATCTCAGTGTTGTCAATCTCTACTACAATTACGAACGCATCCAGGGTTTGAGCGATGTGAACTGTGGCCATCACTGCGTTTCCATGCTTGTCTCGCAATTGTCGTAGAGGTTAACATACAATAAATAACCATCATGGAGCAAATCGAACGTTACGTGTTGCAGTCCTTCCCACCCAATCGTCGGACGTTTGCCAACCTCAATGAAGCGAATCGAGAGATAGAATACGACGTGAACGTCGGGGACGGGTTCATTCACCCTCACAGAGCTGATTTGTATATCAAGTTTGATGTTGTGAAGAGAGGCAACGGCGAAGCATTCCTTGCCAATGCAAATTTAAGACTTGTAGATAATTTTGTGCCGTACCTGTTCTCGCAGGTGGAAGTTAGAAAGCATAGCACCGTCAACGTTAGGGTTGACTACCCCGGGATTACCTCTACAGCTGTGGGAACAATGAAACTCTCCAAGACCGATGCAGCATACTACCAGGCAGGGGGATTCGAAACAGGTACAAAAATCAAAACTCAAAGTCACGCAATACTGTTTCCCATGCGCCTGCTTCCTGGCTTCTTCTCCGACTACACAGAGATTATGTGAAAGGGTGGTTTGCGCGTCACTTTTTGCAGAAGCGCCAACGACAATAATGCACTGATGCGTTACAACACCTTGAGTGCAGATGGTTCAGCACTTCCCAACACACTACCCGATCCTGCCAAGTGCATCATCCAGTCCATGGAGCTGCGAATGCCCGTAGTGGAATACGAAACTAACTACGCTCTCAAGTACAAAGCAGACATTTTGAAGAATCCCCAAGTACCCATCCAATTTTACGGTTACCAGTGCGTGCAGAAACCTGCTTCCGGCAACCATTTTGAATTTGACGTGACCACACAGTTTAACAGCATCCGGTACGATATGCCAGAGTTTGTGGTCGTACTCTTCCAGACGGGGGAGGACAACAACCAAGAAAAAGATTCGAATCAGTTCGACAACTGCAAGATCAAGAACATCTACCTCAAAAATGGAAGGAACGAGATATTCTCACGTGAGAACTACAACCTAAACATTGCAAACAACGACTACCTAAAACTGTATGAGGCATACACAGCTTACAAGAGAGTGACCTCCGGCAAGGTGGACGTGTACTACAACCCCAAGGAGTTCATAGCTCGCAGACCTATGTTCGTCATTAACACATCGAAGAGAAATCAGGTGGTTGTTAACGATCGTACCAACATCAAAATCGTGTGCGAGTTCCATGACGCCTTGCCTGCCAATACTCTATGCAGCGTTATTCTTATTGCAGAGAAACCTTTTGTGTATGATGTCTAGAATGAAAGAGTGACTGAACAGTTTTAGATACAAGAAAAAAAATTGGATAATTCTATAAAAATTACACTGACCTTAGATCCAAACATTCTTCACACAAAAAATCACTATACTATAGAAATTTATGACAATACTGAGTAGTGCCAAGTTCTATTTTTAGGTTAGCTTCGCCTGTGAAATATGATATGGTGAAATTTTTTGCGAAGTAAGTTGGCAACACTGCGAGCCCCCACTGTGGGTCCCTCCAAAAGTAGTGGAGGATATTGAACCAATTTTCACGACATACATCGTGAAAAGGGTGGGTGGGGGGGGGGGGCTCACACATCATAAAAATACATCGTAGCCGTTTACGCTGAGGGCCCACCCCACCTACAAAAAAGCCCCCAAACTGGAATTGCAATGATGCATACTGCCAGAATAAGCCTTGGGAGTATAAATGTTAGTAGTTCGTCTGCCTGTAGAAAAATCAATATCCCCACATTCACCCTATTTTCCTTTCCTGCCAGGAAAAGGAAAACCTTCAACATAGGACAGGACAACAAGGTGTGTTAAAAGTAATATGTACTTTCTTAATAAGCCGCTATAGTATATGTATTGCCATAAGCAAGGGGCTATGTTAAGTAGAAATTATTTTTACATATAATAGTACTTGAGGAACTAGAAAAGAAGAGATTTGAAAACACATTAACAATACCTAAGGATAGGTAGAAACTAAGTTTCTAAATATGTTTTCACATATTTTACATTAAATAAACATGGTCCATTTTAAATTGTATCTGATCTTAGAGTAATATGATAGTATATAGTCCTACATAAGAACTTTAAAGTTAAAGTTCAAAAATTGTGGTATTTGCAACAAACCCTTGCAAACCGCAATTTTCCAAATGCAGTGTTGTGGACCGACGAGGCGCTATTCACCAGAGAAGGCGTCTTCAATACCCATAATAGTCACGTGTGGGATGTGCAAAGCCCGCATGCAATCATTGAGCGTCATTTTCAGCGACGGTTCGCAGTGAATGTGTGGTGTGGCGTTGTCGGGGACAATGTGATAGGTCCGTACGTGTTGCCCAATACTTTGTCCGGTGGCAACTATTGTGTGTTCCTACGGGAAGTTCTATATGAACTGTTGGTAAATGTACCCCTCGTAATTAGGCAAGATGAATGGTATCAACATGACGGTGCCCCTGCACATTTTGACCGCCGAGCCAGAGCTGTACTCAACAATACATACGGTGATAGATGGACTGGTAGGCGTGGACCTGTTCTTTGGCCACCTCGGTCACCCGACCTCACAATGCTAGATTTCTTCTTGTTGGGCGAAATGAAGAGGCTTGTCTACGAATCCCAGGTGGAATGTGTGGAGGATCTTGCTGCTCGAGTTACAGTCGCTGCTGGGATGATCACTGACATGCCCAACGTATTTGGGCATACCAGAGTGTCCCTGCTACGCCGATGCCGTCTGTGTGTAGATGTGGCTGGCGGACATTTTCAACAACGTCTGTGATATGTATCGTATGTCATTTCCACAGCCAATAAAGAATACTACTTGTGTAGGTGTGTGTCATAATAGTACACCTCTTGTACAGGTTTTCTGTGTCCCCTCTTCTCTGGGGAATCCCCTTCTGCAGCCTGCTTTTCGGACACTTCCTGGCGAAATGTTCTTCATGTGCTGTGACCTCCGTCATTTCCCTTTGTACTCCCATTCGATACCTGGGTTCCATGTCGGACATTCTCCCGGGAATCCCTCCCTTCTTGTGGGGAATCCCTGCCGCATTCATTTGCGACACGCGATTTGTGCATCATTCGCTAGCCCAGGTGTGTTTTCTTTGGGGATATCGTGCCGCATCTTCTTTATGAGTACTCTTTGTCGGCATATTGAGGTGTGAAGTCCATTTTCACACGATTTCGGCATTTTCTAGCTCTGACACGGTGAGTCATTCGACAAAATTCCATATGCCAAAACAATCGTCCACATATCTGCAAATCAGAATTATTTTGTCACCTCCTTTTTCTATCACTTCTAACCAATTCTAACCAATTGGTTATGAATGAATGGGAAAAGAAAGTGATAGAAAAAGGGGGTGACAAAATAATTCTGTTTTGCAGATATGTGGACGATTGTTTTGGCATATGGAAGGGAACGAAGAGGCAGCTTGACATTTTTGCCAAAGAAATACAAGATGAAGAAAGAGGGATATTATTGGAACTTGAAATAGAAGAAGAAGACAAGTTAAGCTATCTTGATATATTGATGAAAAGGAAGAGAGGACAAGAAATTGAAACCGCTTGGCATCAGAAGAAGTGTGCAGCAGGGGTATTCTGCCACAAAAGAAGTGATGTAAGTGAGGTGACAAAAATAAATTTTATAAAGAATATGGAGGACAGAATCAAGAAAATATGCATGAAAGAATGTGAAAAAGAAGGCAAAATAAATAGCCTATGGAAACAGCTGGAAAATAATGCCTATGAGAAGCAGGATAGACTGGACATAAACAGAAGAAGGAAGAAAACGGGCAGGGAAGAATTGTAAGAGAATGAAAAAGAGGAAGAGAAAGAAAAAGAGAGAAGGTTTGGAATAAGGAGTATGGGGAAGACCACAGAAAAGATATGCAAGGTGCTTAGGAAAGCGGGAATTAAAACTTACAGGAAGGGAGGCAGAAGCATCTTAGAAATAGCGAGGAATGCAAACAAGAAAAAGGAAAACAGAGAAGAGGAAGAGGAAGGGATTATCTACGAAGTGAAATGTAAAGAATGTCAGAGTGTGTACATAGGAGAAACGAAAAAAAGGCTGAAAGACAGGTTGAAACAACATAGGGATGATGTTCGACTTAAAGAGAGAGAAAAATGCAATATTTAAACACACGAGAGAAACAGAACATGACATAGAGTGGGATGAGGCTAAGCAGATAGGAAGGGAGAATAGAATGCTAGTGAGAAAATGGAAGGAAGCCAAGGAAATAGAGAAGAAAGGTGAAAAAGAGACAATGAACTGGAATGGGGGACTGAAGTTAAACAAAGAATGGAAGAAGATGTTAGAAAGAGTGGAAAGGACAAGAGAGAAAGAGGAGAGGAGAAGGAAGAAAAATGAAGGGAAAAGATTAAAAGTCTAACCACATTCTATATGGAAGTAATTGTGTTTAGCCTTTTAGGTGAAAGTAAAGTTGGCAAGTGAAAGTCACCTGCTAGAAAGTTCCAAACAACTTTCTAAATAGTCTGGAGGGAGTAATGTTTGTGTATATATAATACCCTGTTTTTGTATCTTGTTGCTTTTGTACTTGATACAGAGTCTGAAGAAGACCTTGCTAGAAGGTTGAAACGTTACGTTTAGTTTATGTTTTTAATAAAATAAATTACTGACTTGGTCAGCATATTTAGTCTGACTACTTCACTTAGCTTTTACTTGACTTGACTACTTGACTTGACATTTACTTGACTTGACTCTCCATTTGATTACTTGAATTTACTTTTACTTGACTTGACTTTTTACTTGACCCTGTACTTGACGACTTTTCATTTGACTTTTTACTTGAGTTGACTTTTAACTTGACTTCATTTTTTACTTGACTTGACTTTTTACTAGACGACTTTTTAACGCCTTTTACTTGACTTGACTAATTCTCTTGATTTTCACTTTAATACTTGACTTTAATACTGAGCCGCGGTGGCTCAGTCGGTAACGCGTCTGACTACCATACTAAAGGTCCCGGGTTCGATCCCCGGCCGGTTCAAATCCGGGAACTTTTCTAACGTTGGAAGCGGCCCAGGCGCCCACCCAGCGTCGAATAACATGGGTACCTGGGGGAGACCCTGGGGGGTAAAGGCGGTCAGGGGCGTGATGCTGATCACATCACCCCCACTCACGACCGGATCAAGAAAGTGTGGGGCGTTACCCCCACACCCCCTATACGCCTTCATGGCGTGTTGCTATGCACAGGGGAACACTTTACCTTTACTACTTGACTTGACTCTTCACTTGACTACTTGACTTGACTTTTTACTTGTACTGACTCTTCACTTGACTTGATTTTTTACTTGACTTGACTTTTTGCTTGACTCGAATTTTTACTTGACTTGAATGTTTGCTTGACTTTATTTTTTACTTGACTACTTGACTTGACTTTTTACTTGATTTGACTTTTCAGTTAATTTGACTTTTTACTTAACTCTTCACTTTACTACTTAACTCTTCTCTCTGTAACTTGACTCTTTACTTGACTGTACTTGACTTTACTTAACTCTTTACTGAAATTTTTACTTGACTCCTGTGACTTGTCTCTCTACTTTACTCATAACTTGACTTTTTATTTTACTCTTACTCTCTACTTAACTCATAATTTTACTTTTTTTTTACTCTTACTCTCTTCTTAACTTTTTACTTAACTCATGTGACTTGACTCACATGATATTTATAATCAATTCTATTAATTAAAATAAATTTTAAGTTCATGTTATAACATATTTCATATTACTATATTTGCATGGTTTATTTGTTAATATTAAAAAATACTGGGTGAAAATATTAAAAAAATAGAATCAACAGTAAAAATTAATCTGTTAATATTAAACACAGTTAGTGTTTTACTGGATGAAAATATTTCAAAATCCCAGTTTCTCTCAGTTAAAAGAGACTGAAAAAATATATGCTAACTACACTCAGTACTAGATGAAAATATTGTAAGTTCCAAACTCTCTCAGTTAGAGGTGACACAAGAATAACAACACGTGGTGTGTTTTCTGGGTGAAAATATTCTAAGTCCAGAGTCTCTCAGTTAGAGAAGACAGAAAACAAGAGAGAAATATACAAAGTCCCGTTGGAAAGTATTTTTACAAGTCTGCCTTGTTGTTTAACAGTACAATTTACTGTAAAACACTCATTGATGTTTGTTGGGAAAAATTTCTAAGTTCCCAGAGTCTCTCAGAAAAGACAAAATAATAATACATACAAATTCAGATTAACAGTAAAGTGTCTTGGTGGGAAAAGTTGTCTATGTCCCCAGATTTTTTCCTAGTTAGAAGGAAACAGAAAGAGGAAAAATACGGTGAAACCCTTTGAACAATATGATTACGAAAGTTGGGTTTCATAATGCAAAGAAAATATCAATAATATTCATTAACATGAACCTTGAATAGTAACAAGCACATGGGGAAATCAACTTGAACTTTTCCAGGAATTACACATTAAAGCTTATTAATAATTAATACCTCAGTTCTAACAACAGTATGCCCCAAAGTCATATACATTTTCTCCTACCTTTACTCCTGGCTAATGAGGATAAAGAACAGGATGCGTTAAAAGTAATGTCTATTTTTATACAAGTAAATAATACTTTAGTTCCAACAACAGCCATGTTTCAAAAAATATCTACATTTCTCTCTATGTTGAGTCGTGACTATGAGGATACTAAACAAGAATTTTCTAATATAAATTAGTTAACCTGGTCAGGCACTACCTTAAACTCAGGCACCATTCTCAAACATGACTAACCACCTGACAGTAATGCTGTTTGAAGCATCAGTTTAGTACACTCTCAACCAATCAACAGAGTGTCACATGATCCTTAGGGTAGAATTCCCAAGCTAGATATTCAAGAATGTTAAACATCTTAGTACAAGAATTTGCAATTCGTAGCATGGTTAGGCAATTTGCTACACCTATACATTATCTAAATCTACCAGTAGATATAAAACTATACCTTAATTTTGACTAAAATAGTCTACTAATATTAATCATCCTAGTACGAGAATTGTATTAATCATCATAGTACGAGGATGTGGAATTCGTTGCATGATTAGACAATTTGCTACACCTAGAAATTAGCTAGATCCACCAGAAGATATGAAAATATAGCTTAATTCTGGCCAAAATAGGCTATGGTATCAAACGGATTTGTACAAGGTTGTCCGCAGAAAGAATGAATATATAGTACTACTCATGTGTTCATTTTTTTAAATAATTTATCATTGTTACTTTTTTATATTCCTTTACCTTGTATCATAAATTAGACTGCCTACAAAATATATTTAAAATACACATAAATCGTTTATGCTTTAATTAAGAAGTTAATCGAATTCTAAGAAAAGGTCCTCATATTCGGAATCTTTACCTTATATATTCAGACCCTACGCAAGTTTTTACTTTATTTGTTACTTTTTGCACTCATTGCGATGGTTGTTCGTAACGCCACTAAATTATCACCAGCTTTGACTCTCTACTGACAAGTCTCCCAAAACCTTTGGGTCTAATTTATTGTCGGCTTCGTGGCGAGCATCGACATCGGTATGTGCATCGTAGGCTAGGTCATACCCGTTGCATGCAACATAAAAAGGGGATTCACTCCGGGATTTCCTAAATCTAATCACTACTCGAGTTTAGTGCCAAGAATACAAAAATGATACCCATGGATGGGCATTTCGAATAGAGTTTGTTCATGATGTCATCCACGAGACCCTTACCTTCATTTGCACCGAACAAAGGCACTTATAAGCATTCACAATGAAGTTGCTCAACTTTCTGCTGATCATCTCCATGATGCCATATTTCTCATTCTAGGAATTCTCGTTGCCAAACTTTTCTTCGCAGGCGATAATCAGCAAGCTTGATCTTCAAGCTTTCTCACATTATCGACCCACACATAGTTGCTAGCCAGGAGGTGTAATGTTAAACCACTACCTGTTTAGAGATAATTCCAGACGGGCTTGAAGAACTATTTATCTTTCTTGCCACTGCTTCAATTAACTCTGTTTTGTGTGGCATCATTGTTTTAATACAGAAAATCCGATCATTTCAAAATTCCACTGAATGTTTCATAAGCTTTGAGTCTGTAACGTTCGGGGTGCCTGCGAATGAGAAGTTCCCACAATTCGTTGGTGCCAGTGTATTTAACCCAGCTATCTGTTCTTCCTACGTTAATTACAATATCACCCACGAAGGTAACTCTCAAATTGTGAATATTCAAATGATGCTTACGTCACTTTCGTGCTCGAAAACAAACAAAACACTTAATCCTTGTCATCCTTTCTAGTACTTAAATATCTTTTGGCTTTGGATTTTGGATATCTACTCTGAAATTGTAATTTAGGAGCTCTTTTGCATCATTTGACAAGGAATTCCTGCATTTTCAATAAACAATGATGGAGTGTCCCGATGCTCAGATTCACATCCTTCCAGCTGTCGTCTGGTCAACTTAACATAGTCATATAAAGTGGATTTAAGATTGACGTCAATACTTAAGCTCGGCGTGAAGAAACTATGATCCATTGGAATGTGTATGGCCAGGCGACGTGCTTCATTTCGCCATCTCTTAGTCGAGCTCTATCAAAACGTGTTGGCAACGAGTATTTCCCAAGCGATCGAGATGTAGTATATTTAGTAATATAGTCGTTATATCATTTACTTCCCTCCTCACTATCTTAACAATATGTTTTCTTATGTACTACATTTAGCCTTGAGCGCCCACGTTTGCTGTGTTTGAATCAAGAGAATACTAAAGAACAGAAACTTGATTTTGTACACAAATTTTGATCTATGACAATGCAGTTTTTAAGACAAGTGTATCATTACATGTATTCATATACTACCCATAATTGTAGTTTGGAATAGTCAATGTCCACCAATATAGTACCTCTTTACATTACTCTTGACAGCGTAATTACCTAGATCATACTAAATATAATCACAATTAATACTGCTCGTTTACTGAAATTGAAGTTTAGGGGGAAAGTTGCATTTTTTTACCTGCTACCAATACAAGGTTAACATTTGTAGACATTATTAAAAACATATAAAATACAGTTGACTCGCTTCACTCTACCTAATCGAAGGTAAAATACAGGAAGATAAAACTTGACAAAGGTGCACATAACAAACTTTGCTGTTGTAATAAATAACAAATATATAGAGATGCTATGTGTACATAATTCTATGGTTCTTGTTAATGAAAGAAGAGTACAATTAAAGTCGTTTATACTTTTAAGCGAAAGAGAAAATCACTCAGTATACACATCGATGTAGATGCATATTCATGTGACCTGAATGCGGTAAATATAGTCGCTGCCAAATCACTGGAATGTACCATCGCTTACGATTATAGAATGAATGTATATTAAAATATCATGACCTGCTATTTTGTAGCAGGCATTCTCGAATTTGGAAATATTTATTTCCGAAAGCAACTAACACAATCTACAGGACTATTCCAAACTGATTGTTTATACATTTTGTAACTACTGTGTACGTGAATATTAATGTGACACACAAAATAATGTTGCTACATTGTTTTACTCCTTGTATGTTTGAGCAGTTGAATGTTGAAAATATAAGTGTAGGAGTATAATGCTGCTATTTCTTAGTCATGGTGCCAATGTTGGTGTATAACACAATTCCGTAATTCAATGAACGCATTACATAGTAAGAAGTACCTTCAGTACCTTGAATTTGTGTTTATATACACAGAGGAACATACATACAGATTGATTTTTAAGTGAAATTTTGCTATTGGTGAACGGGAAACTGATATTTTCGGTAATCTTTATTTGATTATGCGATTTGGGTTTTGTCAAAATTGTTTTCAAAAAGTGTGAAACTCAGAATGGTAGTTAAGAAACACAAGTAAACCTGGATTTCTATGTTCTAGACGTTTGACATAAAAATTTGATTTGGACCATACTATGGTTTTTCTCATTCCTTAGATTTACATGAGATGGCTTATTGAATCCTTGTTTCTGTTTTTTGTGAAAGTGCCAAGTATTTTTAACCGCGATGATTGTTATGAAGACAGTCACTGGTTAAAAATGTCCTCCTCCGTAGCCGAGCGGGTTAAGGCGTTCACTCGTCTTGAGATCGTTCACTGCGGGACGGCGTAGTTTCGAATCCGGCTCTGGTCGGAATTTATTCGGCCTACGTATAGGGCCGGTGGCAACCCACCATCGTGAGGAAATTGGGGAGCTCCGAATGAGTGAGCGGTAACCCGGTCGAGAAGACCTACAACGGCTGGGGGTTCGTCAGGCTGACCACCCGTCACCCCAATACTGGTCTAAGATCTCCACGCTATAACTGGTGACGGAGGAACAGTGTGGGAGGGAGACCAGCAGTCGGTAGGTAAGCCAAGGCTCTCATAGGGCTGTCGCGCAGTGGTTATATATACTGGTTAAAAATGTGGTGCTGCAAAACTTATCAACACATATATTTACAATATGCAGCATATCCTTCGCTAAATATCATCAGCAGTTAGAAAATAGTTATTGTATTATGTCTATTATTATTCCCCATCCTCACTCACATAATAATAAACGAGCCGCTAATTGGCAAATTCATTTTCAAACATTGGGGAAAATTGAAGTTTGCAATTAACATGTTTTATAAGTTTCATCAAAACAAATCAATTGAACGATAAACACGTAATAGAATAAAAATAAGATAACCGAGACATATTAAGAAACAACAATACAAAATCGAAATAAAAATAAGGAGCGGGAAGTAAAAATCGGAAAGAAATAAAGAGTGCAACGGAACTGGAGTAATAGATGAAGTTGTTTGGTCATGATAGAAGTTATACTGTGAAAGTATAGGGAACGAAGCGACATAAAAATAATAAGGTGATTTAAAAAATAATAAGTTCAGTGTGATATGCATCTGGACAAGAAGAACACTTTGAATAATATGCGCATGAATAGGAATTAAACGAGACGATAGACAATAAGTTAAAAGAAATCGGCCCAATAACTTTTAATAAAATAAGCAAATAAATATAAAAACCGAAAGAGTTGAAGAATTAATTGTTTTAAGAATAATGTAAATATAAAAAGAAAATAATGGAAATAAGATATTAAGAACTACTGTCCAAGGATTTTGCTGAGTTCCATGTTGGACTGTATTTATATAAAAAAGAGGGAAATTATTTGTAGCGCAAAGTGAGGATGGGGAATCTATTACATTTGCAAACATATTCAAATGATGAATGAATTACAGAGGAAACGGAAATTAGAAAATCTACAGAGCGCCGTAAAATATTTAAGGATGTAAAGACAAAGAGAAGAAACATCAAGATTTTCAACGCTTTACAGAAGACATTGAATAGAATAAATATTTCAAATATAGAAGTTTTGCAATCTTTCATAGACTAATGATGTGAACGGGATATCCGATTGATTAACTGATCTAATGTATTTTGCTTTGTTTTGTGTGTTTTGTTGAGTAATAATGGGTGCTTATAAATATTAACGGATAATATGATTGTATTAATAATTTACCTCTGATGCATTCAAGGATTCCATTTCCAATTTTACATTTGTCAGCCCTCGAGATTGGACAATAGTTTTGTTAGACCTAAAATGTGAATAATTTGTTTGCAAAGGATATATTTCTCTTGTATATCGCTTATGCTGTGCATAATTATTGAACAAACTATGCATTTAAGTGTTTAGACAGAAAATGTAATCTTAGTTATACACTGAACTTTGTAAGTACACTTTGTTCACACTTAGGCTACCGTGCTTTCATCTACATTTTAAGTTGAGATCCAAACCACTCTGTGCTTCCACCAGATTTTGGACTAGTAACACGTTGATCACAAGGCGACGACCTTACCACTCCACCATTGGAGATATAATGGACTTAGCTAAATTACGTCTTATTAGTTCAAAGGTAAGGTAGAACTGCTCCTTCCACATTGCAACATACCATAAGGGCATATGTTTAGTGTTTGTAATTAACTCCCTCAAATTCTTAATTCAGACCATTTGTGAATATAATATGGTGCTCACAACTCATCCATTACACCATGCGACCCTCTCGGTCTTGTGTGACACCAGTACCGTTCCGTGCAAATAAAGCTGAAACACTTTCAAATCTTAGATCAATCACAGCTGGGGTTGAAGCCGGATATCAAGCGTTAAAGTGAGACGTTCTGCAGACTTCTTCTAGCCATGGCTTTTTCTACAATGTATCGTTCATTAATAATAGCTAATTCATATAATTTATTTTCAAAACATTCAATTTTTCACTTATAAAATTTCAATGGAAGTGTACATATAAATCATACGTTCTGACGAAGAAGCCGATGAACAACAAGTAATTTGTATTTGGAAAATAGGAGAGAACTGATAAGATTTTGCTACGAACGCTGAACGTATTAGTATAAATTTGAAAATTTTCACAAGATATAGACGCAGGTGCTTGTATATGTATCTTGTATATTCACTCAGCCAATTATCGATTGAACCGCATTGTTTACATATGTTACGTAACGGTTATTGCAAATGCTTAAATTAAGTAGTTCCGTTTACGTGACTTAGTTACAGCTCTCTACAACGCATATTTAGTAAGATCAATGTGAGACGAATGTGGACGTTGTTACCTGTATTGTACTGTTGGTTCGTAAATCGGTTCATTATTATCTTGGAGGCAGGCGATGCGACCAAAACAACATTTGATGGCAACATTGAGATAACGTAACGCGATAACATGCGACTGAATCTTGTAAGATTTGCATACGAATTGAGAAGGTAATTGTACAATTTCCAATAACTCCGGGGTTGAAAAGCCACGAGGTAGGGCAATTATTGGGTCATGAGCATTTTCCGTTGAACCAATCTAAAGACAAGGCAGACCGCTTAAGTAACGAAACCCTGTCTCTACTCTACGGTCGTATCTAGTCCAACGCAAGTTCCTAAAAATTTCACACAGAGGGAAGCATGTGATTTGTTACCTCTTTCAAGAAGGCGAGGTTCTGCTTGAAGTGTGTCAGAATGGCTGAAACAATTAGAAAGTATTGAGGTAACTGAACATCGCTATCTGCTATAAATAGCGACGAGCGACTGCTTCGAGAAAATTTGAGACACGTCATGAAAACGAAAAATATTTACCTGAATAAATATTGATACATTATTGCAGCTTGCAAACATACTATTTTTATAATGATGTTTATAGTAAATTCTTATGCATACACACACCTCCACGGAGTATTAACGATCGTTTTATGGTTGTACTGTTCCACTTTCCCAGGTTACTGGGTGTAAGTTTATGTTAGTATAGTTTTACAAACTCTGTACTGCAGAAAGTAAATAGTAAACACCTATCAAAATATGTATTAAATAACATATTATATATTTCTGCCTTTTATACACATAGTTTTAGTTTATTGCTTGCCATTTTACATTTATCTCTTTTTGAATTTACAAAAATCTTCACGATAGTGGGTGGCCACCGATCCAAAATATCAGGAGAAGGTTGTACTCTTCTTCCAGGAGACTCGAAACCTGCGAGAGTCCCGTTGCCGGAGCACAAAAGCATGACGGCTTAATAACCCCGAAAACTGAGACTCAGGGAAAGAAGGGAAAATCCTGCAAGGAGAAATTGGTCATCTACTTCTATTAAAATCAAATGGTGTAACGCCTACTACAGGGGAACCAAAGCTCTGAATTTCCGGCTAGAAGTCTGCAGGTTATCTTGAGGATTATGAACCACTGGCCGCTGTGGCTCAGTTGTCGGCCCCCGTGGAGGAGTGGTTAGCAAATCGCGCTACGACGCCGGCGGTCCCGGGTTCGGATGCTGGCTTGGACATGGATGTTTGTGATTGTCTGTCCTGAAAAGTCCTGAAATTGAAATATGAATGATATGATATGAGTGAATGAAGTGTGATGGCGGAAGCTTCCACATAGGGTATTTTCTTTATAAGTCGGTAACACGTCTGACTACCATGCTAAAGGTCCCGGGTTCGATCCCCGGCCGGTTCAAATCCGGGAACTTTTCTAACGTTGGAAGCGGTCCCGGCGCCCACCCAGCGTCGAATAACATGGGTACCTAGGGAAAACCCTCGGGGATAAAGGCGGTCACGGACGTGGTGCTGATCACATCACCTCCACTCACGACCGGATCAAGAAAGTGTGGGGCGTTACCCTATACGCCTTCATGGCGTGGTGCTAAGCATAGGGGAGTAGAGCAGATCAGAGAGTTCAACGCCCGAAAATGAGGCTCGGTGAGGCTCGCAGTGTTGCCAACCCCTTACTCGAAAAAATCACCAAGGTTTTTATCTCGGTCTAACCTAATTTAAAGCAAAAAGCTGGCAATACTGCGAATCTCACCGAGCCTCATTTTCTTGCAGTGTTGCCAGCTCGAGCGAGGCGTAGCCTTTTACGGTGTATGTTAACGGTTTGCTCTCGTAAGGCATGAGCCTCATTTTCTCGCAGTGTTGCCAGCTCACCCCAAGAATATTTCACCATGTGATATTTTACAGGCGAAGCTAACCTACAAATGGGAGTTGGCAACACTGGCAACATCAATTGCGGTTCAGTGTTGCCAACTCACCTCAAGAATATTCCACCATGTGATATTTTACAGGCTAAGCTAACCTACAGAGTAGAGCAGGTCAGAGAGTTCTGCGCCCGAAAATGG
Source organism: Lepisma saccharinum (assembly GCF_977018435.1). NCBI lineage: Eukaryota > Metazoa > Arthropoda > Insecta > Zygentoma > Lepismatidae > Lepisma > Lepisma saccharinum. The sequence goes on along the minus strand of NC_139250.1, from coordinate 62,910,411 downwards.
CGCTCGGTGGCGCTCGCAGTGTTGCTAACTCCTCACTTGAAAAAATCACCAAGGTTGTTTTTGGGTCTAACCTAACCTCAAGCAAGGAGCTGGCAACACTGCTTGAGGCTTTTCTCGCAGTGTTGCCAACTTACCCCAAGAATATTTCACCATGTGATATTTTACAAGCGAAGCTAACCTACCAATGGGAGTTGGCAACACTGATTAGTAGAGGTAGCCGAGTTCACCAACATCAATTGGCGATCAGTGTTGCCAACTCACCCCAAGAATATTTCACCATGTGATATTTTACAAGCGAAGCTAACCTACGAATGGGAGTTAGCAACACTGATTAGTGTAATCAGCTCAGTTGAGCGCCATCAATTGGCGATGAGTGTTGCCAACTCACCCCAAGAATATTTCACCATATGATATTTTACAAGCAAAGATAACCTACGAATGGGAGTTGGCAACACTGACTAGTGGAGGTGCGCGGGTTGAGTGCCATCAATTGATGTTGCCAGTGTTGCCAACTCACCTCAAGAATATTTCACCATGTGATATTTTACAGGCGAAGCTAACCTACAAATAGAAGTTGACAACACTGGTAACATCAATTGCGATTCAATGTTGCCAACTCACCTGAAGAATATTTCGCCATGTGATATTTTACAGGCGAAGCTAACCTACAAATAGAAGTTGACAACACTGGTAACATCAATTGCGGTTCAATGTTGCCAACTTACCTGAAGAATATTTCATCATGTGATATTTTACAGGCGAAGCTAACCTACAAATGGGAGTTGGCAACACTGACTAATAGAAGTGGCCAGGGTTGCGTCCGAATCAGCAGCAGATGTCACCTACGCTGTTCCATCCGGGACTCAGCCAATCTCTGTTGTCCGAATTTGCGGTAGACGTGGAGTCGGAGGGAAGAGCAGAGAGGCGCGACAGATGCACGCTTGAACTCGCTGTGACGCTGCGCTTGGCAGCCATATTCTAACTTTCACTTTGTACAGACAACATTTACTGATTAGAGGATGTAAAACTCTATATTTTAATATTTTATCGATAATACTGAAAACGTAAATGATGAAATAGCGTGTTATATTTTTAATGTGAGTAGTTAGGTGGAAATCATTGTCATGTTTGTTTGCGCCCCAGAGCGCGGTGGGTGAAGTTCGGGCTGACACCTGGCGGGAAAAGTGACAGCCGTACTACAAGGGGACATGCAGATTCGGACGACTTGGACGCGACTTCGAGTGCACGCGAGAGCAACGGGGAAAAATAGGATGGAGCGCTTGCCAATCCGGACACGGCTTTTGTAAACCTCTCTCGGGAACGATGTGCCACACACGCGCGCGCGCGCCTATCGGTAGATTACGTTTCGCGTATTTATTCGTTGCGCTGACACAGCGTGATGAGTAAATAATGCATTTTCTCATTTTTGAAGTACGAATGCACTTTATCGTAATCTTCCAAGTCCCGGGGACACCAATGTATATCGTGACCTTTGTAAACCTCTCTCGGGAACGATGTGCCACACACGTGCACGCGCTGGCGCCTCTTATTATTTCTGTATTATGGTGCAAACACATCTAGAAAAACTACAATTTTGCTCCCTCTCCTCTCTGCGTGTGCTATCAACAATACGTAGGCCTTGGGACGACGAAAGTTACACAACGGTGAGCCTCGTCAATACACCTACCCCGCAACATCTGGAGCGTGCAAGTACATAATAGCGGGTCGCTTGGGTGTATACAATTTGTTTTGTTTATATTTTATTTCAGAGCGAGCGAGATAACCGGAGCATGCAGGCACACAACAGCGAGCTGGGATGGAAGATCGTCAGCATATCCGGAGCGTGCAGGTACATAATAGCGAGCTGCTTGGGTGTTAGCGTGGCTTCGCCGGATGCAATACACACGATGCTTAGGTTACAACAGGTTGTTAACATGAGCTTTGGGGAAGAATGTTCTAGAGAAGATTGTCTCAGAACATTTTCATAGTTTCAGACCTCTATTAGATTGGTAGAAAAATATACTAGTGGGTAATAAAATCTGAAGAAGATTCGTGTCTAGCGAAAATAAGCTAAATAGAATTACACATGCATACAATATTTAATGTGCTTTTTCTATCTACAATCATATTTTTCTTATATATTTTTTTTTAATTTTTTTTTATAGGGTTGATTAAAAACACATATTTGAGAAAAACAACACTCTACCACCAACCGATCACATATAAATAAACATACCCAAAAAAAATGCGCTCCATGAAAAGTTGCCCTGTGTGCAAAACAGCCATATCAAGCAAAAATTTTGCAAGACATTGTCGCACCTGCGTGCCAAGCAAGCATTTGGCTGCCACCGAACTGTGTTCCGGATGCAATAAATATATTACAATTGCGTATGTCAAGAAGCATAAGCTTACTTGTCTAAGCAAAAATACATCTGGGGCCCAGCCTTCGACCTCCACCAAGAGGAAGGCAGAAGCAGCCTCCATCAATGCACCACCTGCTAAACGCGTCAAGCCTGCGATAAAAGCAGACCGGTCTGCTTTCGGTGGAATATTAGGAGATTACGTTCAATTGTCGGATGGCTCTTGCGATGTTCGTAGCTTTTTAGAGGAGAAGCGAGCAGAAATAGTTTCTATTTTTAGTAATGCACTGGCTACGCACTCCTCCACTAAATTCTACGCATCGCTTCGTTGCTGGTACAAAAGGCCATCTGATGAAATTTACAGCTTCTGCCACAACACCAAGGCGAAGATGCTGCATCTGGCGGATGTCGACAACCTCGAGGTCATCTACAACAAGTTTGTCGAGGAGCTGGTGGCAAAGCAAGAAGAACATGAAGCTAAGGGCTCGGGAGGTTCGCTGTGTGGGGAGCCTCACGAACTGCGCGTCAAACTTTCCAAGTTTGTGCCTCTCTCCGCCTCCAGCTACGTCCTCTTACCAGAAGCAATTGAGGCAAAGAAGGCTGTCCTGAACATTCAGAACAGTGACGCCAAGTGCTTCGTTTGGTCTGTGCTTGCGGCGTTACACCCTGTTCACTGGAAAAACCATCCACACCGAGTTAACCACTACCTACCCTACGAGCCAGAACTGGAAGATGCCATTGCTGGGATTGGCTACCCGGTGGAGGTCTCGGACATTCGCAAGTTCGAGGCTCGCACACACAACCCGCAGTTGGCCATCAATGTTTATGGCCTCACTGACGAAAATGTGGTGTACCCCATCCGGGTGAGCGACGTAGACGACGACGGTGCGCAGGAAATTCACCTTCTGCTCATCAAGGATGAAACTCGCCATCACTACACCCTCATTCGCTCGCTCTCCCGGTTGGTGTCGAGTCAAAAAAGCAAGCATAATGGTAGCATAGAAGTTTGTCGCAGGTGCTTGTCTATTTTTGATAATCAAGAACAGCAGGATTATCACCGCATCAGAGGTTCCAACATCGCTGTCGAGAAGCTTGCTTGCCACAAACTCTATTGCAATGCCAACGAGCCTGGGGTGGCAGTCTTGTCCGAACCTGGTACCGTGGAGTGTTTTCGCACGCACGGTGCCATGGTGGAACACCCCGCTATCATCATCGCAGACTTCGAGGCCTTCCTCAAACCCCTGTCTACTTGCGATCCCGACCCCGAAGTTTCCTCCACCACCCCTTACCAACTCCACGAGGCATCCAGTTTCGCCTACGTTGTGGTGCGACGAGACCAGCACATCGCCCCCGAGCCCTACGTGTACCGTGGTCCCGACGCAGCCAAACACTTCCTCGAGAGGATGGTTGACGAGGCCATCGAGATGGGGAAGGTGCTGTTGGCTCCCATGTCTATGTTCCCACTGTCTCCCGACGATCAACGTAGACACAACGAGGCCATCGCTTGCCCTGTCTGCGCTGAGGAATACACCGCCAACAACCGTAAAGTCCGACACCACGATCACTTTAACGGTAGGTATGTTGGTCCTTGGTGCAACGACTGCAATCGCTTGGCCCGGGACCCGCGCTTCATCCCTGTGTTTTTTCACAATGGCTCGGGGTACGACTTTCACCACCTGATCAAACATCTTGGATACGACAATGCAAGAATCAATGTCCTGGCACAAAACGAGGAGCGTTATATTAGCGTCAGCAAGTGGGTGCCGATCCCCGCCGACTCAAAAAGCAGGAGCATCGAGCTTCGCTTCCTCGACTCCCTGAGGTTCCTCCCGGCCAGCCTCGATGCTCTTGCAGGGAAGCTGAGCAACAAACAAATGCTCATCACCTCTGCGAATTTTCCGAACTTGGACGCCGGTCTCTTCAGGCGTAAGGGGGTCTACCCCTACGAATACGTCACCGACTCTACCAAGTTTGCGGAGACGTCGCTACCTCCCCAGGCGAAGTTCTACAGTCAGCTACGAGGCTCGAACATCACCGACGAAGAATATCATCACGCCCAGTCCATGTGGCGCGAGCTGGATTGCCAAAATCTCGGAGACTACCACGACACCTACCTCAGACTTGATGTGACGCTCCTCGCCGACGTGTTCCAGACGTTCCGGGCGACCGCTATGAACATCTACCACCTGGATCCCGCCTACTTCTATAGTCTCCCCGGACTGGCGTGGTCAGCCATGTTTCTGGTGACGAAAATCAAGCTGGAGCTTCTTTCGGACGTAGACATGGTGCTGTTTGTGGAACGTGCCGTGCGGGGTGGAATGGTCCAGGTGTCGCAACGGCACGCGCGCGCCAACAACCATCACATGGCTACTGGCTACGACTCCACCCAACCGACGAGCTACATCATGCACACGGACGTGAATAACTTGTATGGGCACTCCATGATGCAGCCACTCCCCTTTAGAGGGTTCGAGTGGGCTGACCCTTCCAACTTCGACGTTGAAGGTTTCGACGATTCGGAACATGGGTTCTTCGCCGAGGTGGACCTTGAGTTCTCCGAGAAGCTGCAGGATTCGTTCTGCGATCTTCCCCCTGCGCCCGAGTTTAAGTGTCCACCTGTTTCCAACCAGAAGAAGCTCGTCATGGATTTCAAACCCAAGAAGAATTATATCCTGCACTACCAGAATCTCCGGTGGTTGATGCAGCAAGGAGTCACAGTCCACGCAGTTCACCACATCCTCAAGTTCGAGCATTCTCCGTGGTTGCGCCCATATATCGAAGTCAACACCAAACACCGCACCGCAGCCATGTCCGAGTTTGATAAGGATTTTTTCAAACTCATGAATAATGCGGTGTTTGGCAAAACCATGGAGAATGTACGGAATCGCGTGGACATAAAATTGGTGACGAGGAAAGAGCGATGTCGTCAGCTTGTCGCAAGTCCATTGTTCAAGTCTCGAACAATCTATAACGAGCAGCTGGCTCTGATTCACATGAAGCAAGGTGAGGTGAGGCTCACCAAGCCCATCTACGTTGGAGCCACTGTTCTGGATCTGAGCAAGCTCCACATGTTCGAGACGTACTACGATATATTACGTCCACACTACGGCCACAACATCTCGCTTCTCTACACGGACACGGACAGCTTGGTGTACCACGTTCGCACAGCCGACGCATACGGGGATATAGCTACAGTTCCATCTTTGGTTAACCTCTTCGACACCTCGGGCTATCCCCAGCCGAACCAGTACGGCATCCTGGCCCGCAACAAAAAAGAGCCTGGCAAACTCAAAGATGAGAAGGACGGAGACGTGATTCTCGAGTTTGCAGGTCTTCGCGCCAAGGCCTATACCATCAAAGCCGAGGGCAGCGTTACCAAAAAGGCCAAGGGTGTCGGCAGACAGGTGGTTCGGGAGCATCTCACATTCGAGGACTTCGTGGATTGCCTCAAAACCAGGTCGTCGGTTCTAAGAGCAGAACAGCGCATCCAGAGCGTCGACCATGTGTTGACCACCAACAAGGTGAGGAAGATTGCCCTGGATCCCAACGACGACAAGAGGTGCGTCCTCGAGTGTGGAATCCACACACTGCCGTGGGGGCACTATCGTTTAGCAGAAAGCAAAACCTGCAACATATGCCCATCTTCAACAGAAGATTCATAAAAAACAAAAAAAATCATTTTGTTAGTTATTACAAAAAAAACACTGACTGTTATTACAAAAAAAACTTTGACCGTATTCTTAAATAACCAGCATACCTATGAATCTTTTTGGTTTCCGAAAACAAACCAACATGGAGACTGTACACCGCGCGACGACAGATCATGAATTTCTACCTTCCATGTTAACTAAACTCAACGGCCTACTGATTGTTCACCTTAACAGCATTTGGACGAAATTGGATGACGATGTGGGCAAGATGTTTTACGTCTTCAACAACAATTTACATTTCTACGAAATTCCGATCGATGGAAAACTTCAAATCGCCATGAATCCGAAAAACGTAGGCGAAATCAAAATATCTACCGGCAAAAACATTTTTCGAATCAAGCACGACAAGATGCTTTCTAATATTACGTACGATGTTTCCGCAGGAGATTGTTTATACGTGGAACTCCTGGGAGATTACGACAAACTCGTTCCTCTCTTTGTAGAATTACGAATCGTCTATCCTATTATAAATAACCGTTAACCAAAATGCCTAACGATATTTTCGGCAACACCAAGCGTGTAGACCACGCAGAAGAAATTCTCATGTTGGACGTCCGAATTAAAAAGTTGAGGAGCGATTTGATCGCTTTGCAGGAGACCTTAAACAAAAGTTTAGAGTCGGAGATCGCTACGCTCCAAACGCAATGTCTCGACCCTATTCTGAAAATCGATTCCGAACTGAAAACGCTCATAAAAAATTATGTCGACGTACCTTCTTACGACAACGTTCAAAATATACAGTTGAGCGTGGATAAGCTTCAAAATGATTTGGCCAAATTGCAGCAATTTCAATCGAAAAATGAAGATTTGGAAAAATTGAAACTCGAAATCGAAGAACGAACTTCGGCAATCGAAAAGAATTTCTCTGAACTTCAAACCGTCGTGAAGGATATTGATGTAGAACGCTTGCATGTTGTTGTTTCCAAATTACAAGAAGAATTCGCCGGCACGTTGGAAGAAATTAAATCCAAGTTACAGACTTTGGAAGATACCATGACGAACCTACCATCGTCAGACGAACTGCAGGTCATCGGGAAAAGCGTCGCGAACATAAAAATTCAATTGGAGGCTTATCAAGATTTCGAACACATTCAAACCACCATCGCTACGCTTCAGGCGTCTCTGGAGTTGATCAACGAAGAAATTAAAAATATTCACGCTGAAGCGAACGCGTTAACGAGCATACAAGACACGTTGAGCACGGTTCAGCAGAAGATCGAATATTTAGAAAATTTGAACGTCGAAACGAACCTTGCTCATTTTCATCACGTGCTGGACAACATACAGGGTGACTTGGAATCGTTACGGACGAGCGTACCTTCGAGCGAAGATTTGGAAAAATTGAAATCGGCGGTGACGGCACTATCCGATTCGAGCGACATCAAAAGTTCGTTGAGCGATCTCGAGAGTAGGGTGGCCAATCTCCCCACCTCCAAAGAATTGCACGCTTTGAAAAGGAACATATCACGTATGCTGAAACGATTGGAAACGGAAACGGCGAACGTGGAACAGATTCGAGACGAACTTGCTTCGCTGGTGTCGACGCTGCCCACTTCGCAGAGCGTCGCCGACCTTCACACGCAGTTTACCGAGATGCGAAGCATCGTGAACGATCTTACCGAGAAAAGTTCGAAATTGAATCAAGTCGAGAACCTTCAGAGTATCGTCGTCAACATCAGAGATCAAGTTGGAGTGTTGGAATCCACGCAGGAATCGACGCTGGCCTCTTTCGGTGCCAAGTTGCAAGAACTCAACGAAAACTTCAAGCAGTTGAACGTGGAAGTGAAAATCAAACCGTCATTTTCTACAGTAACGGATACCATAGTCGAATATTTGTTGCCCGTACAAAATACACTGGGACAGCTTCACAGCAACCTCGTTAGCGTCGATACTAAATTCGCTAAACTGCATTCTCTGCAAGCCATCGAAATCAACAGCATACCCAATCAACAGAGAATCTCCACGTTCGTCGAAGGTAACAAACTGTACATGTTGCATCCTTATCATCCGTACTACAAGTTTCTCCTCGATGGCACGATTCAGATAAATGAATTTTCGTACTGGTCTCACGGCAGAAAAGCTAGCGTTCCCACCATGACCTTGATATCGAATCGTGGTGTCCAGAAAGCAGGAAATATTCCTCTGGCACGTTGGAACGAAACGCGCAACATATATGAAATACACGAAGACGAAGATCTCACCGTTTTTGACGTGAGTGCTGGCGATAAGCTGATCATTCAAAACACGAGCGAAGTGCCACCCTCTTTGAATCCCATCACGCTGGTGCTTCTCTTCAAACGCAATCTCTAAAAAAATGTCTAGGCAAGCCATCGTCGAAGAATTGCATAAACCTGCACGCCGCAACTACAAACGTTTAGCTGTGGTAACCAAGGGAATCGATGACCTCTGGCAAAGTGACCTCGTGGAGATGAGTAGCGGCAATCTAAAAAATGTGCATAAATTGAACAAGGGCAACAAGTACCTCCTCACCGTCATAGACACGTTTTCGAAATTCGCATGGGCTCTACCTTTGAAAGCCAAAACGGGAACACGCGTCACGGAAGCATTCAAGACAATTTTTCGCGAAAGCGACAGACGGCCTCGGTTTTTGCAAACAGACAAGGGGAAGGAATTTTACAATGCCGTATTCCAAAAGTTTATTCAAAAACATGGCATTCGACATTATTCGACCTTCAGTCACATCAAAGCCAGCATCGTGGAAAGATTTAATCGAACCTTGAAAACACACATGTGGAAACGATTCACGCTTCGAGGAAATTACAAATGGGTCGACATACTGCCGGAACTCGTCGACACCTATAATAATACGGTACACAGAACGATAGGCATGAAGCCAGCTGACGTTACGAAATCTGACGAGCAGCGTTTAATTTCTACAGTTTACTGTCCAAAGTACACTCCCACGACTACCAAGAAATCAAAATTCAAAATTGGAGACCAGGTGAGGATCAGCAAATTCAAACGCACCTTCGAGAAGGGATTCACACGAAACTGGAGCACGGAACTTTTTACGGTGGTTCGAGTTTTACCCGGAAACCGACACACGTATATAATAAAAGATAGTAGCGGCGAGATTTTGAAAGGAAGATTTTACGAAGAGGAACTCTCTAAAACAAAACATCCCGACACGTACCTCATCGAGAAAGTATTGCGTAGAAAAGGCGACAAACTGTTTGTTAAATGGCTGGGACTTCCGGAAAAAAGTTGGATCAACGCGAACGAAGTGATCTTGTGAGTACGTGGAACGTGGTGAAACGTCTACCGGATTCGGAAAGTCAAACGAGAAAAAAGAACGGCGAGTTGCTTCCCGACAGCATTCGCTGTCTGATCGTAGGTCCTTCGGGGTGTGGGAAAACAACACTGCTCGTGGACAATTTTCTCCTTGCACCGAATTGGTTAGATTGGAAGAACAGGCACCTCTACGTATTTTCGAAAAGTTTGGAGCAAGCGAAATACAAGCAACTGATAAAACTGTACGATGGTCTGGACATTGCAACGTTCGCTTCGGAAATAAAGCCACTCGACGATTGTCGTGAAAATTCGGTCGTTGTGTTCGACGATGTCATCCTGGAAAATCAAAATGAAATTCGCAATTTTTTCACGCAAGGTCGTCACAAAGGAATAGATTGCTTCTTCCTAGCTCAAACGTTTTCCAAAATTCCAAAACAGTTAGTACGCGACAACGCTAATTTCATATGTTTGTTTCGTCAAGATCACACCAACCTCAAGCACGTGTACGATGACTACGTAGGCGGAGACATGAACTACAATCAATTTTCGGAACGCTGCTGCTCCCACTGTTGGAACAGTGACGATTTCGGATTCGCGACGATCGACATGACGAGGAAACCCAACGACGGAAAATACAGAAACAAAATCAACGACTTTCTAAACGTTGCAACGTTGTGAGAAACGACGTGTATAAATAACATTATGACGAAACGAAAAATCGAAGACGAAAATCTCAAGTTGCGAAACTACCTCGCGAAACGCTTCAAAGGTTGGAAATCCGAGAATCGCGGATTCTACGAAGAGAAGAAACGTCAAGATCAACCTGTGATCGACGCCATCAGCGATCTAGGTAAAGAAATTAAAGGCGTCACGGAACAAAATAAAAATTTGATCAACGAACTCGTACCACTTGCAGCTAAAAGTTACACCGTACCCACGCCCATTTCGAGCATTCCTTCAACGCCGTTCGAACTAAGAGACGTACCGGCACGACGTCGAGCCATAGGTAGCACGCCGTCGTCTTTGGATAAGATTGAGTTGGGACCTTTGGCACGAGACTACCTGAGCACGGGAAAATTCGACAAAGATGAAGTGTTCGGATTGTATCCGAGCATGGAGAGCAACGAAGGTGGCGGTGTGGTTTGGAAGATTGGAAAATCGAAGGTGACCTTCGAAGGCAACGACATTAAAGTTAATTTAGGCGAGAAGGATAGTTGGAACAGGTATCCGGGTACGGTGGGACTGTGGGAACTCGTTGCCAAAAAGCAGCCGAAAGATTACACTGACGAAGATTACCAGAGTTACAAGGAAATTTTGATCATGACGGATGCCTTGTACCAGAACAACGACGCCACGCAGAATAGGGTGAAATCGAGCAGCGGCGAGAAGTACAGGAATCTCATCAAGCCGATATGGAACCAGGTGAAAACAGGCAGCGGCGTCAAACTCTACAACACCCTACCCAAAGAATTCGTTTGGGTGGACGACGTGCGCAAGCTCATAGACCGATTGTTGGTTATTGCAGGAGAGGAGAATGCAGGCAATCGTAATTTCTACAACGAGAAGGTTGGCATCGTGGACATGATCAGCACCAAATTTTCCAATTTCATCGTGAACGACGACAAGGGCATAGGTTACCTCATTAAAATTATCAACACGCTGCCTCCGAGATTCTGGAACGTGGCCGAAGGAAAGGGACTCGTGAACGACATCATCAACAAGTTACCTTTCGAGATGCATTTACCCGGCTACCAGTTCTGCGGACCGGGTACCAAACTCGAGAAAAGATTGGAGAGAGGAGACAAGGGTGTGAATCCGTTGGACGCCGCATGCAAAGATCACGACATCGCTTACAACACCACTCGCACCGATCTGGATGCACGTCACGAAGCAGACAGAAAGTTAGAGCACGCAGCTTTCGAAAGATTCGTCAGCAGAGACGCATCGCTGGGAGAAAGAGTTGCAGCACTGGGCACCACCATAGCCATGAACACGAAACAAAAATTTGGATGGGGTGTGTAGAAATAAAAAAGTTTCTCAACCCGTGAAAAAAATTTCTTCGGTATATAAATAACACTACGTAAAAAAAAAAAAAACTCCAGTTGTGTTTGCCATAAAAAAAAATGAGTAAACAATCACTAGACGCCCAAGCATTAAAACAAATGCTAAATTCATCAGTCGAATATGTAAAAATTCAGGAATTGGAAGTGGACAAACCTTACACGATAACTTCCGGTTCAATCGTTTCTACCCAGTATGGTCCCAAAGCGCGTTTGTTGCTCAACGCACAATACAGTCTATTTTTACCAGATCGATACGCTAACATGTTATCCGACGAGAAGCTAGCTATTTTAATCGAGAACAAAACTCGAATCGTGTACAAGGGGACAAAGGAACTTCTTGGTAAAAAAACAAAGCACGTAATAGAATTTGTGTAACAGCTCTGCGCGAAGTATATCCTTGAAAAAAAAAATTACACGGAACAAAAAAAATCTCAGAACATTTATATATAAATAACATACCGAAAAAAAATTACACAAAACAAAAAAAATCTCAAAACATATATATAAATAACATACCGTGAAAATAACATATAGAGCATCAACATGAAGCCCAAAGGTGTCGTGTACCAGATACCATACTCCAATCTGAAAAATCTAGGTGCCCTCGATGGGTTACTCACCAAGAAACAACGCGAGAAGAAACGTTCTTGCTTGACGAAAGGACACGGAATGAAATTACTTCTCAGCACACCTCAATTGAGACGCTTGCAGCGTTCGCGAAAACAGCAAAAGATCGGAGGTTTCATATTCAGCATCCCAGCCATTCTGGCAGCATTGGGGGCCGTTGGAAGTTTGGCCGGCGGTAGCGCCGCCATTGCAAAAACCGTCATCGACTCGAAGAAGAACAAGGCAGAATTGGAAGAACAAAAACGTCACAACCTGGCTATGGAGAAGAAGGGGAAAGGTATAACCAAAAAACAAAAAAGCAACCTCGATGCTTTGAAGAAATATAAAAAAAAGAAGAAGCCCTGTCCAACTTCGATATTGAATCTCTGATCAAACTGTTGGGAATAAAAAACTTCAGGGGTGTTTTCATGTCCGATTCTCTACCCTCTGCTGTGAAGAAAAAGGAGTATGGCGTGGTCAACCTGGATAGTTACAAAAATCCTGGTACACATTGGATATGCTACCTCAAAATTGACGATGACAAAGCATTTGTTTTCGATTCGTTCGGTGGCACACCGCCTGCCAGGTTGGTGAAGTATCTCAGTGTTGCCAACCTCTACTACAATGACAAACGCATCCAGGGTTTCACCGATGTTAACTGCGGCCACCTATGCCTTTCCGTTCTCGCATACATGTCTAAAATAAATAACCCGTCGGTGGAACATTTTCAGAAAGCATTGTGGAACCTGAAACACGATGGGCGTGTTTCATCTCACAAGCGAATCTTCAATCTTGAAACTCACGCTGCACGACGACATCGTCTATCCTAAATCCGTAGCTCTGCGTGCATTCTACAGCATGTACCTCATACCTAACGTTACGCAGCACAACAACAAAATTAGCGTCGGAAGCGAACACATCGTCGTCACGCCAGGCCAATACAATCTTTCCACTTTGCAAGCTCAATTACCCAAGGGCACGTACCTTTCTCAAAATTCGGTCACGCACAGAGTGGAAATCCTATCGGCAACGGAAACCATAAACCTGGGTACCATAGGAGAACTTTTAGGTTTCGAGAACAACACCAAACTCGAAGCTGGCATCAAGCATACGGCAATCAATATTCCTAAATTTCTAGCCATCGAAACTCTGAACGTTCACTGCAACGTGGCGGAAGGAATGATCACGAAATCCTCGGATGGATTGTTAGGAAGTCACAAGCAGACGGGAATCATAGCTACGTTCAAACCCAGTTCCGAGTTCATGGAACCGATCATCTACACACCCTCTTCGCCGATCTATTTTCCAGTATGCCGTAACCGCATAGACGACATAGAGTTGGTGGTGACGAACGAGAAAGGAGACGTGGTGGATTTCGCAGGTGCCACTACGACGGCCATCGTGGAGATCAACATATAATAAATAACACGCATAGTAAAAATGGAGCAAATCGAAAGTTACGAATTGCAATCTTTCCCTCCCAACCGTCGCACGTTCGCCAATCTCAACGAAGCGAACAGGGAGATCGAATACGACGTGGACGTAGGCGACGGGTTCGTTCATCCTCACAGAGCGGACCTCTACCTTCAATTCGACGTGGTGAAGAAGGAAAGCGAAGAAGCGTTTCCACCCAATGCAAATTTGAAACTCGTGGACAACTTCGTACCTCACCTGTTCTCGCAGGTGGAGGTGAGGAAACACAACACCGTCATCGACAGAATAGATTATCCAGGCATCACGTCGACGGCAGTGGGAACATTGAAATTATCCAAAACAGACGCGGCATACTATCAAGCGGGAGGATTCGAAGCGGGAACAAAAATATCGACGAGAAGTCACACGGTGCTCTTTCCCATGCGTCTGCTGCCGGGATTCTTCTCCGACTACAAAGAGATCATGTGGAAGGGAGGATTGCGCGTCACGTTTCGAAGAGCAGCCAACGACAACGGCGCACTGATGCGATACACCAACTTGAACGCCGACGGCACGCCGATAGCCAACACATTACCCGAAGCAGCCAAGTGCGTCATCCGAAGCATGGAATTGAGAATGCCGATCGTGGAATACGAAACAAACTACGCCCTCAAGTACAAAGCGGAGTTCTTGAAGAATCCGCAGGTGTCGATTCACTTTCACGGTTACCAGTGCGTGCAGAAGTTGGCGTCGGGAAGTCACATGGAATTCGATGTGACGACTCAGTTCAACAACATACAGTTCGACATGCCAGATTTCGTCGTGGTGCTTTTTCAGACCGGGCGCGATAAAAATCAGGAAAAAGATTCCAGCAAGTTCGACGACTGCAAGATCAAGAATGTTTACCTGAAGAACGGTAGAAACGAAGTGTTCCCGCGCGAGAATTACAACCTCGACATGACCAAAGACGATTACCTCAAACTTTACGAAGCTTACACGGCTTACAAGCGCGTGACCGAGGGAAGCATGGACATGTACTACACGCCCAGCGAATTCAAAATCCGCAGGCCGATGTTCGTCATCAACACGACGAAGAGGAAGCAGGTGGTGGTCAACGATCGCACCAACATCAAAATCGTCTGCGAGTTCCACGACGCGCTGCCCGATGATACCGTGTGCAGCGTCATCCTGATTGCAGAGAAGTCTTTCGCGTACGACGTGAAGAACGAGAGGGTTACAGAGCAGTTTTAACAGGTTTAACCTCTTTTTCTTGCACAAATAATAAGAGGCGCCAGCGCGTGCACGTGTGTGGCACATCGTTCCCGAGAGAGGTTTACAAAGGTCACGATATACATTGGTGTCCCCGGGACTTGGAAGATTACGATAAAGTGCATTCGTACTTCAAAAATGAGAAAATGCATTATTTACTCATCACGCTGTGTCAGCGCAACGAATAAATACGCGAAACGTAATCTACCGATAGGCGCGCGCGCGCGTGTGTGGCACATCGTTCCCGAGAGAGGTTTACAAAAGCCGTGTCCGGATTGGCAAGCGCTCCATCCTATTTTTCCCCGTTGCTCTCGCGTGCACTCGAAGTCGCGTCCAAGTCGTCCGAATCTGCATGTCCCCTTGTAGTACGGCTGTCACTTTTCCCGCCAGGTGTCAGCCCGAACTTCACCCACCGCGCTCTGGGGCGCAAACAAACATGACAATGATTTCCACCTAACTACTCACATTAAAAATATAACACGCTATTTCATCATTTACGTTTTCAGTATTATCGATAAAATATTAAAATATAGAGTTTTACATCCTCTAATCAGTAAATGTTGTCTGTACAAAGTGAAAGTTAGAATATGGCTGCCAAGCGCAGCGTCACAGCGAGTTCAAGCGTGCATCTGTCGCGCCTCTCTGCTCTTCCCTCCGACTCCACGTCTACCGCAAATTCGGACAACAGAGATTGGCTGAGTCCCGGATGGAACAGCGTAGGTGACATCTGCTGCTGATTCGGACGCAACCCTGGCCACTTCTATTAGTCAGTGTTGCCAACTCCCATTTGTAGGTTAGCTTCGCCTGTAAAATATCACATGATGAAATATTCTTCAGGTAAGTTGGCAACATTGAACCGCAATTGATGTTACCAGTGTTGTCAACTTCTATTTGTAGGTTAGCTTCGCCTGTAAAATATCACATGGCGAAATATTCTTCAGGTGAGTTGGCAACATTGAATCGCAATTGATGTTACCAGTGTTGTCAACTTCTATTTGTAGGTTAGCTTCGCCTGTAAAATATCACATGGTGAAATATTCTTGAGGTGAGTTGGCAACACTGGCAACATCAATTGATGGCACTCAACCCGCGCACCTCCACTAGTCAGTGTTGCCAACTCCCATTTGTAGGTTATCTTTGCTTGTAAAATATCATATGGTGAAATATTCTTGGGGTGAGTTGGCAACACTCATCGCCAATTGATGGCGCTCAACTGAGCTGATTACACTAATCAGTATTGCTAACTCCCATTCGTAGGTTAGCTTCGCTTGTAAAATATCACATGGTGAAATATTCTTGGGGTGAGTTGGCAACACTGATCGCCAATTGATGTTGGTGAACTCGGCTACCTCTACTAATCAGTGTTGCCAACTCCCATTGGTAGGTTAGCTTCGCTTGTAAAATATCACATGGTGAAATATTCTTGGGGTAAGTTGGCAACACTGCGAGAAAAGCCTCAAGCAGTGTTGCCAGCTCCTTGCTTGAGGTTAGGTTAGACCCAAAAACAACCTTGGTGATTTTTTCAAGTGAGGAGTTAGCAACACTGCGAGCGCCACCGAGCGCCATTTTCGGGCGCAGAACTCTCTGACCTGCTCTACTTAGGGGAACACTTTTTTTTATTATTATTATTATTATGAACCACTGAGACGCCAGAAGAGAAAATGTTCCTTTCTGTTGCTGCACGTCCGGTTTCTCAATGAGCGTGAAGCTTTAGACAACACGAACACGGTGACGGATTATAATATAGTAAACGGAAGAATACAGAAGTTAATATTAGTGAAGCTTGATACATTCTGCCGTCATAATTTCAAGAGTTTTCATCTCTTGAAGAGGGGCGTGGAACATTCTGATTCGGTGAAAATTTTTTAAAGGTGGCTTCACTAATAGACCATTTGATGTCCAAAAACGCCCTCGTAAGTCAGGAGCATGTCAAGGAAAGGGTAGCTCATATTAATTATTTAATTTATTTATTAAACTCAACAGGTACAAACGTAATTACAGAGCCCATATGAATGATACATAGTGAATCAATTACATAAATTTCTGTAATATATATATACCAGGTGGTTATAATTAAAGTGACGGTGTTCAGAGTGGTACAGCACGGGCTGTAATGAGAGTAGCAGTCTGAAACTTCGTAGATATGATAATGAAGCAATGCGCTCGCGAATTATGCAAAAAAAAAAAAATAGTTCCAATTCTCGCCACCAGGGTAAAAATGGCGCTGTAAGCAGTCAAAACGTGGAATTTTCCGTAACTCTGACGTCAAAGTCGGAGACATTGCCTAACCATTGTGTGAGCTCCCTGGTTGTTGTTGGTGACGCTTGTTGCTTTTTTTTCCTTTAGTGATGTGAATGTTCGCCGAACATTAAAAGTTTGATTTTTCCCGTGTAAAACGCAATGGCTATTGCGAAGAAAGACCGTGCACTGCTAGTGAAGTTGTTTTACCAGAATGGGAGCAATAGTAACGCTGCACTGCGGAAATATCGCCAACAGAAAGGGCTGAGAAGAGGGCCCATGTCAATTAATGGGCTGAAGAAGATGATGAAGAAATTCGAGGAAACAGGTGAATTGGGTGTTGCACCAGGGAGAGGAAGGCGGCCCATCCCCGTGGAAGTTGTGGACGAAGTTGCTGTAGCTGTAGCTGACCGTGCAGCACATGCCTCAACTTCTGCAACCAGTGCTAGAGCTGTGGCACGTGAATTGTCACTCCCCTGGTCAACAGTTCGCAAGGTATTGCGGTGCATTTTACACTGGTATCCCTACAAGATTCAAATTGTGCACCAATTGAAACCCCAAGATATTCCACAACGCCGTGAGTTTGCCCATCGGTTATTGGCACGCATGGAAGTGGATGACATGTGGCCGGGGAATATTCTGTGGACTGACGAGGCGCATTTTACTCTGGTCGGTACAGTGAATACTCAGAACTGTCGCATATGGGGTTCCACTCGTCCACATGTTGTGCAGGAACAACCATTGCACTCAGTTTACGTGACTGCATGGTGTGGGTTCACTAGCTCCTTCATTCTTGGTCCGTTTTTCTTTGAGGAGATGACACCTCGAGGGCCTGTTAGGTGTACAGTGACATCTGCACGTTATAGGGATCTCCTTGTGCAACACGTGATTCCAGCTTTGCAAGAACGGAACTGTGAACACACCACCATTTTCATGCAAGATGGGGCAACACCACATGTCGCTCGCCACGTGAAAGATTTGCTGCGAGAAACCTTCACTAATGACCGCATCATCTCTAGGCAGTTTCCAGATGATTGGCCTTCCAGATCCCCCGACCTTAATCCATGTGACTTCTGGCTGTGGGGATATTTAAAAGATCGTGTCTATCAGGGACATGTCCGGTCTCTGCCTGATCTGAAGGCTAGCATACAACGACATGTCGCTCAGATTTCACCAGACATGCTGCGAGCAACCGTCGACCATGCCGTGTTACGAATGCAGCATGTTGCTGAATTGGGAGGCCATATTGAACAGTTCTTGTAACCATAGTTCCTAATAAACATGCCAGAGCCATTGTTCTCATGTGTTTGATCTTTCCTGCCTTTTTCCTGTAACTATACCACGTTTTGACTGCTTACAGCGCCATTTTTTACCCTGGTGGCGAGAATTGGAACTATTTTTTTTTTTTGCATAATTCGCGAGCGCATTGCTTCATTAGCATATCTACGAAGTTTCAGACTGCTACTCTCATTACAGCCCGTGCTGTACCACTCTGAACACCGTCACTTTAATTATAACCACCTTGTATAAACACACACATATATATATATACGTATACGCACGCACACATATACAAAAATATTTAAAATTATTTTCTATATATATATCACATCATTTCATTAGGAAATTATGTGTTTCAGCTTAGGGCATTGTGTAAATGGTGGCTTTACTGAGATCCCTTAGGTTCATAGAATCATAGAAAAGATTCCAATGTTGTTTTCCTTGATTAGCAGTTTATTGTAACTGATGCATATTCTATACAATGGAGAATTCTTTATAATTTCCGATCTAGCATTCTTTATAAGAAAATCTTCATTCCTGAGTTTAGTTTTCGACAACTGGATTCGAAAATTTACCTGGCAGAGTAGAGGTTCAGCCTCTACTTCGTGATTAAGAACTTCCACAAAAATAATATTTCCTGTAACGTTCTTGTATGACAGAGCTTTGTAAACCCACATTCATATATTAGGTTCTCATAGTATTCAAATGTGGGGTAAACTTTCTGAAATTTGTATTTTAAAAACCTAAGAAATCTCGATTGGAGTATTTTAATTGCTACACTGTATTTGCTGTGTCTGTATTTAATATAACAGATGCATATTCGAGTTTTGGTCTTACATATGAATAATAAAATAGCATTAGTGTCTCTATACCCTTGAAATCGATTCCCTATCCTAGGAATAAACCCAAGGTTCTTGAACGCTTCAATAATTTGTTCTACGTGTTTATTAAAAGTAAGATTTGATTAAAAAATAACACTTAAATTTTTTACTATAAAATTCTTGCTAGAGAAATTCAACTGGGTTTATCTTTCGAGTATATACTAGAAAATGTCATTTATTGATATTTAGTGTTAAATCATTCTTCGTTGTCCACTTTTCTAACTTTGTAATATAATTTTGAAGTTGAACACTTTCATCTTGTTAGACTATTTTCCTGTAAAATTTCAGGTGATCTGCAAACAGCAATTTGTGTGAATTTTCAAACGAATCAGGCAAGTCGTTAATAAGTTGTAGCGTTCAAACATGAACGAGGGGATCTTAAATAGGGATGTAACTTGCCCCTCCCGATTATTTCTATTGATGGTAGAGACAGACCTGAACGGGCCAGGTACAATCATCTAAATTAACATTAAAATAAACTCATGATTCGGTTTAGACTGAAGTGAACAATGCGAATGGCAGATGAGGGGTGTAGACTAGTTTACCCTGTTCGGTTTAGAAAATTGACCAATAGCTCCTGCTTCTCCGATGATTCCAAGTAAAATGGCCTCGTGTCGCTCTCATGCGCACTTATTTAAACCCTCGCTTGGTCTCTCGTCACCTCTATTCAAAGGCCAGTGTTCTTACCAGTACATATACTTTAGGGGTTCAAACTCATACTTGGTACAAGGCCTATTATTTTATTAATTTAAGCACAATGGTAAACCTATTTTGATGATGTTTTGTCGATTTTATACTATTGCAAATCTGTGTTTTTTCATCTCATACTTGGTACGAGTGTCATAATTTCTTTCGAGTTAAAGTACGTAACACCCACACACACCCACGCACACCCACGCACACCCACCTACACCTACGCACACCTACCTATACCCACGCACACCCACACCTACACCCATTGCAACTTTGTGATTTTTTACCTCATACTTGGTACGAGGCCTATTGTTTTTATTAATTTAACAACAATGGGAAACCTATTTTGACGATGTTTTTGTCGATTTTATGCTATTGCAAATCTGTGATTTTTTACCTCGTACTTGGTACGAGTGTCATAATTTCTTTTGAGTTAAAGTACCTAACATTACATAATATTGTTATGCCCTTTTATTAAACTTCTTTTATTGTATTTTATAAGGGTAAACTATTGCATCATGCTTATGCAACAGGTTACTACATAACACTACCCAACATTACAATGGCACGGATGGTAACCTGCTGCATCATGTTTATACAACAGGTTATTACGTAATATTATGATGACTTGTATCTGACGTGGTGTCTTCTGATTAGCTTTTTTGTCTTAAATGTTTTTAGGCTACTTAAGGAGTTTTTTGCATTACATTATTTGAATTTATGCAACTTATCTAAATACCACACCAAAATACTCTGCGACAGTTGCAGAGTCTGACATTTTATTGACATTTTATAATATATACCAACATGAAAAATAACACTAAAGACCAAATATACTGAGGCATAGTCTGACAAAAATCTGAAACTTAATAAAATACTAACCTGTCATGATAAGATGTGACGTGACAGATTAGTCAGTTTTGCGAGATCAGTTGAAGAGTACGGACGTGTTGTTGCAGTGCTCCTCTATACAGTTTTTTATGTGCTAAGTAACAGGGGGATATTTTTTTTACTATATGTATTTATTATTTTTTTATACTTAGTACAAATATATATTTTATATATAATAAAAAATAGATAATATAAAATAAAACATCATGAATATTTTTGGGTTTGTGAAGCAACAACATAATCAGCCTGTAGAGAGAATTCCAGTAAACATGGATGTATCAGAGAAATGTATCATCAATTGAAAGGGTTACTTCTTGTTCACTTGAATTGTATTTGGTCTCATGTTGACGAGGATACTGAAAAGCACTTATTTGTATTTAATAATAATTTATCATCATATAAGTTCCCTGTTAGTGGGAAAATTCAAATAAACATTTCTCCACCCAATGCGGCAGTTTTGCACATAGGTCGAAATTTGTATAGAATTGAACATAGTACATTACTTCCTGATACGTCTTATGATGTGGAAGCTGGTGAATTCTTGTATGCTGAGATAATTGGAGAGTATGATAAATTGATTCCTCTGTTTATCGAATAAGAATAATCTATCCTCTTATTAATATATAAAATAAATAAAAAAACAAAAAAACAAAAAACGAAAAACATGGATATATTTGGTAATAGAAGGCGACAGGAGATTCCAGATAATTCCAGCGAGATTGCTAGTTTAGATGTACGTCTAAAGAAACTGAAATCAGATTTACTCATATTACAGAATTCGCTAAATCTAAATATTCAATGAGATTACAAATCTTCAGACTCAACTGATTGATCCTATAGTAAAAATTGATGGAGAACTCAAATCTTTGCTCGAGAACTATACTAATTTAGCTTCAATATATAATCTTCAGAACTTAGAAGAGAATATTGCCAACTTGAGAAAAGAACTTGATAAATTTAGACAAATCCAGAGAACGAATACCGAACAGCTGAACAGCAATTAAATGACCAGGGAAATAGTATTCGTACCGAAATGCAAACCATCATCAAGAATATTAAAACTCAAGAAGAATATGAGCAGGTAAATGCTAGTATTGCTAAATTGCAAGAACAGTTTCAATCTTTCGAAGTTCCTACATTGCAAAGTATCAAATCTGAATTACAGACAGATGAACTGCATACAGCTATAACAGAACTTCAATCAAATCATCTTCTGAATTAAATACTATTGCTCGGAGCGTTGCCGGTATCAAATTACAGTTCGAGACTTATGAAGATTTTGCGAAGATACAAGGTACCATAGCTGACATAGAAGATACTATGGCAACTATGAGAAATGAGCTAACAAGTGTACAGGAAACTCTGGAATCGAAACTGCCTGGCATTACTGATATTCTAGCTATAGTTCAACAGCAAGTTACTAAGCTTGAAAGCTTGAATACTGAATCAGAATTATCGCATTTCCATCATCTTATTGACAATATTCAGAGTAAATTAGAGACACTGCAACAGTCTACACCTACGCATGTTGACATAACGCAACTGCAAGAAATTTTGAAAAATGCAGCTGATGCAACAGAACTCGATGCTATAAAATTAATTCTTACCACACTACAGAATACTGTAGCTGCTTTTCCTACTTCTCAGGAAATCAGAGCTAGGAGGAGAGCAGTAAATCGAATTTTAAAATCTGAGGATATCAAAAACATTCAAGCAGAAATTGCGCAAATCAGAAAAACTGTTGCTAGTCTCCCCAACAATCAAATAATTAACGAACTACATGCATTATTTACAGAAATCAGAAGTCACGTTCACGATCTTGCTACCCAGAGTTCTAAATTGAAACTTGTAGAAAATTTACAGGATGTTATTTCTAATATTACGTTACAAATTACTACTCTTGAAGCAAGTCAAGAATCTCTTTTATCAGGTTTTGCTACTCAACTTCACGATCTCAATGAAGAATATAAACAACTGTATGTTGATGTAAAAATCAAACCTAGCTACGATGAGTTGGTTCGTTCTATGAACGAACACTGGGAACCGGTATTAAGCAGACTAGACGAAGTAGATACTCGTCAATTTTATTCTATGGAAATTGTTATGTTACAAAGTGTTCCAAATGCTCGAAGGCAGTGGACGTTCGTCGATGTTGGCAATGTTTACAAATTATATCTGTACACTCAGGTACATGAATTTTTTTGTTGATGGTAGTTTACTATTTCTGAAGTTTAGTTTTCTAAAACATGGAAAACATATTGAAGTTCCTCAGTTTACTTTAGTGTGAAAAGGCAGTTCAAATACCTATTGCATACTGGGATGAATCTACCAATAAATATAAAGTACATGACGACGAACAATTATCAGTTTTTGATTCTGAAATTGGTGACAAGCTAGAATTTGACATAAAGCGGTTATACCCTGAGGACAATCCATTTTATGCGATATTCTCACTTCGAACTCGATGTCAAGATAAAATATTGTTCATGAATTACACAAACCAGCCCGTCGCAATTACAAACGATTAAGTGTAGTAACAAAAGGTATAAATGATTTCTTTCAGGCTGATCTGATTGATATGGCTCCTCCAAGGGGCACTTTAAAAACATTGGTTAAGATAAATCATGGTTACGAATATATGATTACAGTTATTGATACCTTTAGAAAATATGCATGGGCTGTTCCCCTAAAATCCAAGACTGGTACTTGTGTTACCGAGGTTTTTAAGTCGATATTTAGTGAGGGAAGGATACCAAAATATTTACAGACATATAGAGGGAAAGAATTTTACAATTCTACATTTGCTAAGTTAATGCAACAACATAATATTAAACATTACTCTACATACAGTGAAATTAAAGCTAGTATAGTAGAACGATTCAACAGAACATTAAAAAATCGCATATGGAGACAATTTACTCTACAAAGCAATTATAAGTGGGTGCAAATTTTACCCGAGCTAGTTCATGATTACAACAATACAGTACACAGTACTATTTACATGAATCCTGCTGAGGTAACCAAATCTGATGAGCAACGATTGATTTCTACTGTTTATTGTCAAAAATAAACATACACTAGCAAGAAGCCAAAGTTTAAAATAGGGGATCAGGTAAGGATCAGTAAATATCAACCGTTATTCGAGAAGGGTTTTAATAAAAATTGGAGTACGGAGTTATTCTCAGTGGTTCAAATTTTACCAGGAAATAGAAATACATATATAATAAAAGATAATCATAACAAAATATTGAAAGTTAGATTTTATGAAGAGGAACTTAGTAAAACAAGATATCGAGATACATATCTAATCGAGAAAGTATTGAAGAAGAAAAATAATAAATTGTATGTGAAATGGCTAGGTCTGCCAGACAAAAGTTGGATAGAAGCAAACCAGGTGAATCTTTGACACCAACATGGAATGTGGTACAGCGTTTACCAGATGTAGTGGAAACTAATAAAAAAATGGGGAGTTGTTACCTGATAAAATAAGATGCCTCATTGCAGGCCCATCAGCTTGTGGAAAAACACTTTACTGGTTGATAATTTCTTGCTTGCCCCCAATTGGATAGATTGGAAAAATAGGCACTTGTATGTGTTTTCTAAAAGTTTAGAACAACCGAAATACCAACAACTCATGAAGCTGTACGAGGGACTGGGCATAGCTACATTTGCATCAACAATAAAAACTCTTGACCAATGTTTGAAAAATTCTGTTGTGGTATCCGATAATGTTATTCTGGAAAATCAGAATGAAATTAGAAATTTTTTACACAGGGTCATCACAACGAAATAGGCTGCTTTTATTTAGCTCAAACGTATTCCAAAATTCCCAAACAATTACTACGAGATAATACAAACTTAATCTGTTTGTTTCGTCAATATCATACTAATTTGAAATATGTATATGATGATTATGTGGGAGGAGACTTAAATTACAACGAATTTTCAAAATTCGTTCATCTTGTTGGAACAGCGACGATGGTAAGTTTAGAAATAAAATCAACGACTTTTAAACGATGAAACGATATAAAATAACCATTAATCAAATAATAAATATGACGAAACACAAAATTGAAGATAATTCGAAATTACGAGAGTACTTGTTCAAACGTTTCAAAGGTTGAAATCAGAGAATCGAACAGCGAACAACACAAGCGTCAAGACCAACCTATTATCGATGCAATCAGTGGTCTCGGTAAAGAGATTAAGAGTGTTACAGAACAAAATAAAAACCTCATCAATGAATTGGTACCTCTTACTGCTAACAAATATGCAGATTTCCCTCCTACGCCATTATCCAGCATCCACACTTCTCTGGTACTTAAGGAACCACCTGCTAAAGCAGCTAAAGAAGAATCAGAGAAAATCGAGTTGGGTCCCCTGGCAAGGGGATTATTTGAGTACAGCAAAATTCGAAAAAGATGAAGTATTTGGTTTGTATCCAACTATGGAGGCAAATGAAGGCGTAGTATAGAAAATTGGCAATTCTAAAGTAACATTTGAAGGGGATAACATAAAAATTAATTTTGGTGGGAGAAACAGCTGGTCCAGATATCCTGGTACCGTAGGGCTATGGTAGCTCATTACCAAAAAACAACCAAAAAATTTTACAGAAGATGATTATCAAAGTTACTCTGAAATTTTTGACACTCTCTGATGCTTTGTACCAAAATAACGATGACAGTCAAAAGCGTGTGAAATCGAGCAGCGGGGATAAATACAAAAATCTGATTAAACCTATCTGGAATCAACTAAAAACCGATAGTGGTATAAAACAATACAATACTCTACCTAAGGAATTTGTATGGATAAACGATGTGAGAAAATTTATAGAAAGGTTGCTGGTTATAGCAGGGGAGGAAAATGCTGGGAAAAATAACTTCCATAATGAGAAAATGGGTATTGCAAACATGATTAATGACAAATTTGCTAATTTTATTGTAAATGATCCTAAAGGTATAGGATACTTAATTAAAATTATCAATACTTTACCTCCTAAATTCTGGAATATATCAGAAGGTCGAGATTTAGTGAATGATATTATTAATAAACTTCCATTCGAGTTACACGTACCTGGTTACCAATATTGTTGTAATGGTACAAAACTTGAGAAACGAATAGAAAGAGGGGACAGGGGTATTAATTCCCTGGATGCAACTTGTAAAGAACATGATATTGCATACAACACACACAAAGATCTGAATGATCGTCATGTGGCTGATCAAAAACTGGAAGAGGCAGCTTTTGGAAGATTAACAAGCAGAGATGCATCATTAGGTGAAATAATAACAGCATTGGGTACAACCATTGCCATGAATACAAATCAAAAATTAGGGTGGGGTTTCTAATATAAATACCCTGAAAAAAATAATAATAACAAAACAACATGAAACCAAAAGGAGTTGTATACGAAATACCATATCACGATCTTAAAAATTTAAAACTTAATTCGATTTTAACTAAAAAACAACAAGAAAAAAGAGGCAATGTATAGCCGAAGGAAATGGAATGAAATTATTACTCAGTACGCCACAATTAAAACGATTGCAAAATACAAGAAAGAAAACACATAGCGGAGGATTCATATTCAGCATTCCAGCTATCCTGGCTGCATTGGGCGCAGTTGGAAGCTTGACTTGTGGTAGTGCTGCTATTGCCAAAACTATGATTGATTCGAAAAAAAAATAAGGCAGAACTAGAAGAGCAGAAGTGTCATAATCTTGCCATGGAGAACGAAACAGGCAAAGGTGTGAAGTCTAGCGCACCCAGAAAATTAAAAAAGAAGAAGCTCTTACCAACCAAGACATTGAATCTTTAATTAAAATATTTAAAATTAAACACTTCACGGGGGTTTTCATGTCTGATTCCCTTCCTAAAGGTAGTCCTCCCTCTCGAGAATGTGGCGTGGTGAATTTGGACAAGTCCGAAAACGTTGGTACTCACTGGATATGCTATTATAAACAAAATGACAATGCTTTTATTTTTGATTCTTTCGGAGGGGTACCCCCTACAGAATTCATTCGTTACTTGAAACATGTTAAAATTTATTACAACGACGATCGTATTCAAGATTTCGATCAAATTATATGTGGTCATGTTTGCATTACGATGCTCAGAATTTTAAATAAAAAACCAACATCAAATTAAAAGATTTTCAAAAAGCTGTATTATATATTAAATATGGGAATTTGTCATCTCTCCAGCGAGACTTCGGGTTTGAAACTACATCTTCACGATGATATTATCTATCCAAAATCCATAGCTCTGAGAGCATTCTACAGTATGTATCTGATACCGAATGTAACTACCTACAACAATACTATATTAGTAGGTAATGAAGAAATAATTATTCCTCCTGGACAGTATAGCTTATCTACTTTACAATTTGAACTTCCAAACACTGTCTTGCTTTCTCAAAATTCTGTAACACGGAGTAGAGATTGTAACTACCAATGAAACAGTAGACTTATCTACCATGGGAGAACTTTTAGGATTCGAGAACAAAGCAAATTAGAACCAGGTGTTAGGCACATAGGTAAATTTATACCAAACTTCTTAGCTATTGAGACATTGAATATTCACTGCAACATTGCCAAAGGTATGATTATCAAAGAAGAAGAAAATTCGATTGGTAGTCACAAGGAGACAGGTATTATTCCTACATTTAAACCGAATTCGGAATTTATGGAACCTATCGTCTATTCCCTAATCCCACCAGTCTATTTCAATGTTTCTATTGATAAAGTTAATTACATAGAAATAACAATTACGAATGAGAAAAACGAAATCATCGATTTTGCCGCTGCTAATAGCTCTGCGATAATATAAATTAATATTTAAAATATATAAATAAATACCAAGATGGAAAATATCGAGAGTTATGAATTACAGTCCTTCCCTCCTAACATGAGGACATTTGGAAATTTGAATCAGTCTAATAAAGAGATACAGTATGACATCACGGTGGGGGATGGATTCATTCATCTACATAGATGTGATATGTATACAAAATTTGATATTGTAAAACAAAATAATGGTGACGAATATCCAGCTACTGCTAATGTAAAACTTATAGATAATTTTGTTTCATTCTTATTTTCTCAAATTGAAGTCAGAAAGTATGGTACAGTGATTGACAGGATTGATTGTCCTGGAATTACATCCACTACAGTGGGAACATTGAAACTGTCCAAATTGGGTCTCCAAGATGGCGCAGTAGTAGCGTCGTCGCCTTGTAATTAATAGGTCCCGGGTTCGATACCCGGTGGGGGCACAAGTGGTTCGGATCCCACTTTAAACTGTAGGTCCAGTCACGATTAGCCTTACTGTGCATAAAGTGGACTTAAAACACCAAATCAATCAATCAAACTGTCCAAATCAGAGACTGCATATTATAAAATTGGCGGGTTCGAAGCTGGAACTAAAATTCAAGCAAAAAGTCACACAGTACTGTTCCCCATGAGATTGCTATTTGGATTTTTCTCTGATAATAAAGAAATTATGTGGAAAGGTGGTTTGAGTGTCATATTTCGCAGAGCAACCAATGATCATAATTCCATAATGAGATACAAAACTTTAAATGCAGATGGAACAGCTAATGAGGCTAGTTTACCCAAAGCTGCGAAATGTGTGATCCAGTCTATAGAGTTGCGAAAGCCTATAGTTGAATATGAATCGAATTATGCTCTCAAATACAAAGCCAACATTTTGAAAAATCCTCAAATTCCGATTCAATTTTATACATACCATGCATTCAGAGGTCAGTGGAGCGTAAATTTTTTGAATTTGACATTACTAAACAGTTCCAATCATTGCAATATGACATGCCAGAGTTTGTAGCTGTGTTGTTTCAGACAGGGAGAGATGACAATCAGGAAAAAGATAGCAGCCAGTTTGATAATTGTAAAGTTAAAAATGTGTATCTGAAGAATGGCAGAAATGAGGTGTTCCCTCGTTAAAATTTTAATTTAAACAATGCAGAACAAGATTATTTGAAGTTATATGAAGCATTTAGTGCTTTTAAACGAGTAACTGAAGAAAACATAGACATGTATTATAATCCACATGAGTTCATAATTCACAGACCAATGTTTTTAATAAATGCATCAAAAAGAAAATTGGTAGTTATAAATGATGGAACTAATATGAAACTGATATGTGAATTTCATGAAACTCTACCAGAAAATACTACATGTAGTGCTATATTAATAGTAGAGAAGTCATATGTATATTATGTAAAGAATGAGAGAGTGATAGAACAATTTTAATAAAATGTTATTATTTTATTATTTACTTCAGAGCTTTTTTTAAGGGACTCAATAAAATGTACAAAAAATTAATTATATAACATAAATAAATTAAATAAAAATACAAACAAAAAAATATAATATTTGTATCAATTCTTAATTTCACATTTATGGCATTGAGCTCGACGTTACATGTTACATGTTACAATGTTTCAATAAATAATTAAATGTTTCGATAAATAGTCTACAATTGGTCTACATGCTTGGTGTATCCAAATATGTTATAGTTATTTAAGTTTTAATTTTTTAAGTGCATTGCCTACAATGTTCATTAATTTCTAAACGATGGTATGCGATTTTTTATTAATAAGTGCATTGTGGGCATATCTTACTAATTTCTAAACAATAGTGTCCCCAAGGTAGTTTGTGAATGCCACAAGACAAAATACATATTTTGTCATCACGAGGATCCAGGGCTACTTTTCGAATTTTACTAGTTTTTAATACATGGTCCTTACTTTGAAATCTTCTCTCAATTTTTAATAGTGATTTATGCGATTTCAAACATTCAACATAGTTTTCAAAAACAAGTTTTTTTACTGTATCTTTAATTGTTCCCTTAGTTTTTTTAGTAACATTATTTTGCGTTTTCACAGCATACATTTTTGCTCTCAATCCCAAAAATTCTAAAATAATATCACAATTTTTTTCATCTTTTAACATGCCTGGAACTTTTTTATTGTAAGATGGAATTTCAAATTTGTTTGGCTGAGAATAGTTAGAAGTATCTAAATATTTGGATAGTTTCGGATTTTTCAAATCTTCGTAAAAATTAGATGTCTGAATATTATAAATAAAACTATCCGTATCTATATAGAGAAGAGAAATACAATTCTTGTAGAACGGTTTCATTACATTATAGTGTAATTCAAACATATGTAGTTTAGATAAATCTAGGATTGCTGCACCACCATAAATAGGTTTATTGAGTTTAATTATTTTCTTTTCCATAATAAAAAATGATAAGTTTTCGTCATAAATTTTTCTAGACATAAATACGGGTTTAGCCACTAGTTTCCTACACTTATTACTATCTGACACTAATTTTACGTTTATGTGTTTTCTTACATTTTCCATTGTTTTCCCGTATTCAGAGTTATTCATTAATTTAAAAGAGTCTTTATCAAAATCGCAAGTAGCATTAGTTCTATACTGAGTATTGGTGTCAATATATAATTTTAACCACTCTGAATGTTTAAATTTGAGAATTTTGTGAACAAGTTTTACACAAACCATCTTACCAATTAGGAATCTTAAATTTTTATAATAAAGTACGTATCTATTTCTGGGCTCTAAAGTCAACATAAGTTTACAAGGTGCATGCTGAAATTCGGGTGCAGGTGGCAAATATGAAAAATAATTATGTAAACTATTCGGTAATTCTAAGTCTACTTCTGCAAAAAATCCACATTCTTCATCATCAAAATTAACTATGTCTATTTTGGTAGGATCAACCCACTAAAATCCACCATAGGGTAATTTTCCCATCATGGAATAACCGTACAGATTATTAACGTCAGCATAGAAAATTTAATTAGAATTAGAACCATCAGTCGTGTAAATATTATTTGCTTTAGCATGCCTTTGTGTACACAGAACCATCCCTCCTCGTATACTCCTCTCGATAAACAGTAACATATCTACATCTGAAATAAGTTCTAATTGTACCTTTGTTTTTAACAGCATAGCTGCCCAGGCTAAACCAGGCAGACCGTAGAAATGAACTGGATCGAGACGATAAATAGACATAGATGTTTTTCTTAAAAATTGAAACACATCCGCAAGAATAGTTACGTCTAGTCTTAAATAATAATCGTGATAGTCACCAAATGCAAACATATCTAGCTTATCCATAATTAATTTCGAATATTCGTATTCCTTATCTGTAATATGCTCTTCTATAAGTTGACTGTAAAACATCTCTTTTGGAGGAAGGCTTCTTTCCGAAATTTGGAAGAGTCCGTAACATAGTCATATGGATACACTCCTTTCCGTCTAATTAATTTTATATCTATATTCAGAAACATGTTACCTGATAGTTTGCTAGCTAGATTGTCTAAGCTAGCTGAGAGAAATTTATACAAATCTAAAAATCGCATCTGAATTTCTTTACCTGTTTCGGGAATAGTTACGTACTTACTAATAGAAATATATTTCTCCTCGTTCTCTGTTAGAATATTTATATTTTGCTTATCGTAACCCAAACATCTAATCAGATGATGAAAATTATAATTGGAACCATAATGAAAGAAAATAGGAACATAGTTAGGTTTCTGAGTCTGGAGGTTGCACGATTGACATATTGTCGAGATGATTTTTCCCGAGAAGTAGCAGTGATGGAAAACTTTTTTATTACTCTTTGTATATTGCAAATTGCAAATTGGACAAGTGACGGCTATATCAAATTCTTGAATTTCTTCAATAGATGGCAAAAACATCGGTTTAGATTTTTGTAACACAGGACCAATTTTCTTAGTTTCTTCCACCATTTTTTCAAGAAAATATTTAATTACGTTAGGTCCTCTGTATACATACGGTTTGCTATTTTCGTTGTCTTTCCACACCACTATGTATCCGAAACTTGATGCCTCATGAAGTTGGTACGGTGTAGTTGAAGATGCATCTTGTTTCGGATCACAATAGGCAATCGGTTTCAGAAATGACTCGAAATCTGCAAATATGCATACCGGATGTTCTAACAATCCTCTGAATGACTTAAATTGTTCTACTTCTTTCAGTTTGGGGATAATCATGCGTACAGGCTTGTTGTCACCGCAATATTTTTTTATGTTCTTCAAGTTTTTGAGCAGCATCAAATATGGTTAAGCATCTTCGACAGACTTCGATCTGGTGTTTATACTTTGTTATTTGACTTCTTACCAAACGAGAAAGTTTACGAATGAGACAATAATGCAAGTTTATATTATTCTTAATAAGTAACAAATTGATGACGATAGTATTATCATTATCAACAGTACTTATTCTAAGAGGATATACCAAATTATTTGCTGTATAGGCATACACATTCATTGCCAAGGATTCATTCGCTTGTTTTTCAAATTTTGTTATGTCGGATATAGCAACAGGATACTGGATACCTAACATAGCATATTCAATCTCGTCTACATATTTATTATAGTGACTAATCCGATATGGATTATCTGAACAATGAACCGGTTGAAGCGCCGCCAAAACGCACCACATGAAACACTTATTGTCAGTGTTATGAATGTTCAGCACAGCCCTCTTATGCTGAATTTCTACTGGAAGTGGAACGTAGCTGGAATAAGAAAATGACATGAATTTATTTACGTGAATAATTAACATGTGAGGACTTCCGCATATAGACCATCCCGAACCCTCACCCTCGAACTCGTCGTGTTTCTTAACCAGTTCTTTGGAAATTTTAGAATAAAAGTCGTTCAAATTATCAATGTCTGCCAAATAAAAAACTTGGTTTTTCGTTCTGTGATAAAAAGTATATGTTGTTCTATTGGCTTTCTCATATTCAGAAAATAAAACAACATATACTTTTATAGAGTTGTTTCCAGATTATTTTTCAGAATATTTATGATAGATTTTTTCATTTCACTCAAGAAACTAGAAATATTACAGCGTGGGTCCGATGTAAAACAGAAATCCTGGAGTTGGTCATTGAATGCATATCTAATTGGCTTTTGATTAGGCAACTTAATTTGTTTGGAAGTAGAAGCTTCAGATTCAGGATGATCAATTTTTCTTTTCAATGTTCCATGTCCGGTTGATGCATTGCAAATTTTCAGGTGTTTACTTAAATTAGCAATGCTAATTATTTTTTCGCATTGAGGACAAGGCTTAGTAGGTAACAAACAATTTATTGTTGAACCTGTTTCGCTACATATTGCCCTATGTTTGCTAATATTAGTTTTGGAGATTAATTTCCCACAAATAGCACATTTGATGAACTTGGTAGATGACATTTTTTTAATATGCTTTAAGTAAACAACAATAAGACGCACAATCAACTCAAAATTATTCAGTGAGATAATTACAATAATTGATAGAATGTAACTTAAAAAAAGCGATAGTTATATTTATAATAAAATTTTTCAGCTCAGGTATTTATATATACATTTTCTCGGGAAAATACAAAAAACCAAAAAGCACAATTAAGTCAAAATTCAATCTATGTGAAAAAACCACTATAATCACCTTCAAAATAAAATAAATATTTATACTAAGTATAAAAAATTATTAATAATTTCGATAACATTTTTAGCTACGATATTTATATAGAATTTTTCCGGAGACAACAATAAATAGTATGTAGCTTTAAAATAAGTTAAAAAACTTAGCTTTTATCAAAAAATGAGGAACACTGCAACAACACCTTCGTACTCTTCAAAACACTCTCACGATACTGACTAATCTCTAATGCGAAAACTCTTTAAGTAGCCTAAGCCCAAAACTATGTTGAAAAACAGAAGACACCACGTCAGATACAAGTCATCAAAATATTACGTAATAACCTGTTTGCATAAACATGATGCAACAGGTTACATTCTGTGCCATTGTAATGTTGCGTAATGTTATGTAATAACCTGTTGCATAAGCATGATGCAATAGTTTACCCTTATAAAATACAATAAAAGAAGCTTAATCTGAGGGCATCACAATATTACATAATGTTACGTACTTTAACTCGAAAGAAATTATGACACTCGTACCAAGTACGAGGTAAAAAATCACAGATTTGCAATAGTATAAAATCGACAAAATATCGTCAAAATAGGTTTTCCATTGTGGTTAAATTAATAAAAACAATAGGCCTCGTACCAAGTATGAGGTAAAAAATCACAAAGTTGCAATGGGTGTAGGTGTGAGTGTGCGTGGGTATAGGTAGGTGTGCCTGGGTGTCCGTGGGTGTAGGTGGGTGCGTGGGTCTGGTATGGGTGTGCGTGTGTGTGCGTGTGTGTGCGTGTGTGTGCGTGGGTGTAGGTTGTGACAATGCGATTTTATAATATAAAAACCCGCAGCGTCACAGTCCACATAAGGAAGTTTCGTTTAAAAACGAAGTTCTCATGTCCGCCGCCAGAGGGTAGCTCCCTCTGTCAGCTGCATATAGACGTGCTGCCTCCTGGCGACACTATCTAGTACCTCACCAAATTACGCTGAAATTGCTGGTCCTCCAACACTTCCACTTCGTGCTTAGATGGGACCCTGAAAAGACGTTCAACCACCAGGCAGCTGCAGTCGCTTTTATCAGGCCGACCTTCTCGTACCTTGCGATAGAACTGGGAGTTTCATGACGAGCAACAACAGCATGCATTTGGAGACCTAAGATTGCGGACAGTGAATTTAACTCGCCATGTTACTGAGGACTGGTTGTGTAATACACGCATAGTTTATAAGGTACGTAGAATCGGAAGTTCTGGTAAATGGTGACGTAAAAAGACTTATAGTGAAGTGAACCTAAAATCTTGAACTTTATGCAGCACGCGGCACCCATCTTACTTTCGGACCTTTTGTCATTTTCTAAATTACGAAGCACGAATCCAATCATTCCCCTATTTTTTTTTGAACAAACCATAACACGGAAGTGGAATTTTTGAATGTTTCTATAATTGGAAACAACATCCTCGTTTTTGACTGCTAGAAGCATAAAAAGTAAAGTGTTCCCCTGTGCATAGCACCATGCCATGAAGGCATATAGGGGGTGTGGGGGTAACGCCCCACACTGTCTTGATCCGGTCGTGAGTAGGGGTGATGTGATCAGCATCACGCCCCTGACCGCCTTTACCCCCCAGGGTTTCCCCCAGGTACCCATGTTATTCGACGCTGGGTAGGCGCCGGGGCCGCTTCCACCGTTAGAAAAGTTCCCGGATTTGAACCGGCCGGGGATCGAACCCGGGACCTTGAGCATGGTAGTCAGACGCGTTACCGACTGAGCCACCGCGGCCACTCTAGAAGCATGCTCTCATTAAAATTGCAAATGGCTACCCTATAGTCAAGCCGTTGTCCTCGTGTCTGGTTTGTCCAGGTTTGACCAACCACTACATAATTGTGAACGTGCCACAAAAAAGGAACTACCTAAAGTAACTTTCAATTGCAACAGTGTTAATTATTCGTCTTTTTGAATTATAGAACAACGATTGTGAAAATACTTAACACAAAAAAGAGAAGCATCTTACGTAAATTCTTACGTGTCAACCTTTCCACCCCCCCTTTTTTGTAATTTACTTTCCGTCAAAATTCCCATAAAAAGCGGTAGCATCAAATCGCTCATTTCATGTGTTCGTAACGTTACAAATATATAGCGTATTACAGATGAACAAACCCCAAGTACAAATAATTGTTGGGTAGGTTAAAAATACATAATTGAACATTTTGTACCTGAATATTAGACTAATATATCAACCTCGCTGGTCGAGTTGTTTGTAAGTGACGTAGGCGTCTATGTATGTGTAATTCAAGATACACAAAAAGTGGAACGCAAAATTGTGATTAACTTAATTTTTTGCCGTTTAATACGTGGGTAATATTGTTGTGGGATATGTTGAATATATATATATATATATATATATATATATATATATATATATATATATATATATATGTACTTACAATTTGTTGAGTGACAAGCTTAAAGTAATAAAGGTCACATTTGTTAGCATTTGCTTGTACCTTCTTGGCGTTCGCAAACCACAAGTCACTAATGTAAAAATTAGTAACCATCCTACGTTACGCCGTCGTACAATGTGCACACCGCATAATCTGAAGTGTATTTTGTAAATATAGTATATTCATTTTTGGTTTAATTGAAATTGTTTGTTTTCAGGCGTCGACATAAAACTGGTCATTTGAACTTTTTGGGGGTTGCTTTTGATGCGCGTAATACCTTTGGCAGGGGAGAAATATTAGATGATTACTTCTTTTGTTGGTAAAATTGGCATTTAACGGACGCACTGAGCTCCTGATCCGTTCGACCCGTTATAAGAGGGCTTTGCTCACCGTTACGAGCGCGTGAATCAAGCAACTGCTAGATGCACACGCAGTAAAGGTGTTGCAAAAATCTATTTTGGTGCGTTTTGCCTAGGTTTAAATAAACGCGGTTATTGACAATTACCATCTCCGGCATTGCTTCCAACTTATCTATTCCTCATGGGCGTCAATAACCCAAAACCAAAAGGAAACGTCACAAGGTGTGGGTGTGCGTGGGTGTGCGTGGATGTGCTTGGGTGTTTCGTACTTTAACTGGAAAGAAATTATTACACTCGTACCAAGTGTGAGATGAAAAAACACAGATTTGCAATAGTATAAAATCGACAAAAACATCATCAAAATAGGTTTACCATTGTGCTTAAATTAATAAAAAATAATAGGCCTCGTACCAAGTATGAGTTTGAACCCCTAAAATATTTGTACTCTTACCATTTCCTGTATAAAGCTTATCCTACACATTTCTGAGCAGGATCTGACAAGATTAGCCAGGGTCAATATATTCTTAACCGAACGGTTATGCTACGATATCCCTCTTGGATTACAATTTCCCAAATTGAAATTGTAATCATTAAAATTTTAAAGTGAACCTTCTGCCATTTACCAAAATTTAAAAGGTATTTTATTACATGAAAAAAAGCTTACATAAAATAAGATAATAATAGTTGGAAACCCTTCACCGAAAAATTAAATTAAACAAAATTAAGCTCAAAGCTTGACTGCTGAAATAAAGTTTTTTGTTTCATTAGCCATTAGAAGAGTCTTTCGTAATGAGAAATTCTGACGTTTGATCAACATACAATATCAAGTGTTGTTCGAAGGCTCACGGAGTCAGCGGAAAGTTCAACACACTGGATCGTAACTCGAAAC
This sequence comes from Lepisma saccharinum, assembly GCF_977018435.1. Lineage (NCBI taxonomy): Eukaryota > Metazoa > Arthropoda > Insecta > Zygentoma > Lepismatidae > Lepisma > Lepisma saccharinum. The sequence goes on along the minus strand of NC_139250.1, from coordinate 62,873,600 downwards.
ATGCGAATCGCTTCCGCGTTTCGCATAACAACTCTGAGAGATAAGTAATGGCCTCTGAGCAAATGCTATCTAAGCGCCAAATGTAAACCGTGAGAAACCTTGAGGCCGACTGCTCACGGTCTTCCGTCTTGTCAGGATGACAGTTCGAGGCGAGAGCAAAAAGACCGTGGTAAACACCAATCTCCGCTTGGACTGCGCGGCATTGAAGTGGATGCACTGAAGCCAATAAAAGAAACAACACACGCAGTATTGGCTACACACAACCACAGGAAGATAAAAAAAATAGTTGACGATTATATTTTTCACTTGCCATTGACGTTTGTAGCACACTATGTGTGCACCATGACCTGCGAAATCAGAAGGCAGGGCAATCTAGACACACGCGAACCCCGAAGTCCTGGGAGTACGAAGCATTGTTTCGGGAGATGCACGGTCCTTGACCGTTCACAAATGCACAGGGGGACCGGTTTCGAATCCCGGATTTGGAGAGTTCAGAAATACAGTTCAAAATATGAAAGCACGTTGCCAGTGGGGCTGGCTAACACAGTAACAAGTAGAGTTTGCAAGTCCCAAAATATGCGTTGTCCAATGGCGGACACTGGGGAAAGGGGTATTTATGATAGGCCCCCGAAAGTTCAAAGCACACGCCATTCCATATTTCCGGCACACATCTTATGCAGACACTGGACAGAGACAAAAATGTTGCTGGTTGCATGCGAGAACGGAAGGTGTACCATGCCGTTGCATACAGTATGCAAGGTGTCCAGGAGTTGTGTCGCCTCAATCACTCTAAGATGGGGAACACTAAACATGGGCACTGCTTAGGTGAAACTATGCAGAGGGGCCAGGCTGGTTGCAAATCCACAGAGGCGGGGTCTCAACACATGCGGAACGTTGACTGTACACAGAAGTTCCAATGTCCTCGTGAAGTACACTGCCTGGCCTTACAGAGCAAAAGGGACGATGTACTGTACATGAAATATGCTCATGCTTCTTCTTAAGGGGGTTAAAGTCGTGGGGGGATTGCTCTGTAAGGCGAAATTTCTTCGAATGTTTTTGACGATGTTCCGATCAAGGGATGTCACGTGGGATAGGATTTTCGTTGCTGCTACGGTGGTCCAAATTGTTGGTATATAATAGGAACAGGGGCGGAGACGACCAAAAGGGTATAGGTCGTTCTGATTACCTTGATTATCGAAAATGTATAACAGCAGCAGGGGCGTCTTGAGGCGAAAATCCCTGGCGATTTCAGCTCTCAAACCGGTGACATACACTACTGGAATCCAAAGGAGGCTGGTGAGCTCCAAAGCCGTCAGGAATGCGTTTTTCTTCAGTCCTCAAAAAAAGAGTGGCTGGACGACTTTTGAAATTATTTGAACTAGTAGAATTTCCGAACAGTGTAGGAAACAGGTAGGACAGTGGAAAGACTACATTGCTCTCAGTAAGTGAACATTTAAAATATATAAAAAATGTGTAAAGTAATCATCATTTTATAGGCAAGTGAAATCATGAGTAAAGATAAATAAACTAAAATAAAATAAACTGCCCAATAAGTGATATAAATTATAAAACAAAATTTGAATGAAGGTTAAATAAAGTAAAAGGCGGAAAATGTAATTTGGCGCCTTAACCCTTGAACACTATTAAAATGAAAATATGACTTCTTGAAAATTAATAAACATATATTGACTAAATTATATAGCCTCTGGCTTCTCCCAAAATATAGAATAATATGCAAATTAAACTCAAGTTATGACATGGCAGTAAATGCCCTTGGTTTTCATATGATCAATATACAATAAAGAAGGGACAATAAAATAAACGAAAATATCTAGAATTAAACATTGATAAATATATAAAAAGTAATATGTAGATGGTATAAAATATATCCCGTGGTATCAGAAAAGTAACCCGACGAAATCCATTAATATCATGTCAGAAAAGTCAAATCATTGTAAGAAATAAGGAACTGATGGAAAAAATAATTAACCCAAAATTTGGTAACGTCACAACTGTTAAAACGGACCAAGCCAAAATGAAAATTCTGGATCCTTAAGATATAGTAAATAGTTGATGATATGGCTCCAATGAAGTTAGGATCATTATTGACAAAAGATACATAATAAAATGGATGAATAACTCAAAGCAACATAGTGACACATTGTTAACGCTCACTAGTCAAGGTTGGTTTGCGCCTGCATACTCCTGATGTATAGCATAAATAAACGGTTAAAATGAAGTTCCAAATTAGTAATAGGATAACAGTAACGGGAAAATGGGACAAAAATATTTCATGAAATTTTGGGTCGTTCGCGAGTGACTGATTCAATTTCTCCATGGCCAGTCGAAAGTCAGTCCAAGCAGGGAAAATTACATTTGAAAAATTCACAGAGGTATTAAAAAATGGAGAAATTGCTCGAATAGCTATTTCGGTATATAAAGACCTACGAGTGTGGATAATTTCATCATCAAAAATCAATTGATCAAAATTCTTATAATTACAGAAAAAGGATGTTCCTTCAGACACTATTATTGTTCTGTGTGTATTTAAATTGCCGTTTAAAGTTTGTGATTGGAGGAATTTTCCTGTGCCGGAAACTATCACTCCTGTTCGAGTGCGAACTTTCGTGAGGTGGCCTCCGACGTTGGATTTTCTTTATGTGGAACAGGAAATAGTGGAATTATGAAATAGGATATTTGTTAAACATTTAATATTATCGTGAATTGAAAGCTTCGTATGAATACAAACGTAAGTAAAGGAATTAAATTTACAATGACTGTCAAGAATTTCTACGATTTGGGTTTGACCATTATGTTCCATTTTATACGATAATTGGGGAACCTTAACCCGGAACCCTTTATTATCAACAAAAGTGCCAACATTGATTGTCCGAAAAACGGGAGAAATAGCGTTAAGAGGTAAATTTGGAGTTTCTAACAAAATATGAAAAGAATGAGTGGATAAGTTATAATTGACAAGGTAGACATTGGTTAAAGCGTAAAGGAGACCAAGATCCGTCATATATAGGGTGTCCTTAAAGTCAGAATGAAGACTCAGAAAAAACACGGAGCCAATCGGGAGAAATCATATGATAAGATAGTTTATTCATTGATAAATCGGTTACAATAAAATCAATACGGGTAAATAATTCTGAAGCGTGTAAAAGTGCCATTAGGTACCTTTCCTCCATATAGATGTCACGAAATTTCGAAACTAAATCCGCTTTAAGAGCAATAAGAGAACGTTTGAAGATTACGTACCAAAGCCTGGATCTTGTCTTTCTTCATTTCCTGTAATTCTGCCTGAATCTTATCTTGATTATGTTTTAGAGCTTGAACAGAGGAGCTAAGGTGATGAATTGAAAAAAGAGTTATAAATTGAAAGGCGTGCCAAAAAATCATTAAATTAAAGAAAATCGATCTTTTCCCTCGAGTGCTCCCAGATACATTTTTCCACACCCCATGACAGTTTGGCCGGCTATCGTTGGTTTTAAAACGACGTGCAAGTATTGTTGAATACGATCATGGGTATCATTTTGAATAGCTGACCACTTAACACAGCCTGAGTGGTTATCGGTCAAAATGTTAATATCAATATGAATATTGGCAGTTGTACATGTAATCGGAACTGTGAATCACACGGCCTTGTTGTTCGTAAAATAAACCCGACCCACTTAAAAAAATATCCTCATTTTCATTTGGAACTGTATATTGAAAGGTGGGAAGGGTTGCCAGGAATAGAAAAAGACACCTCCAATAAAATTGCGCGATGTCAGCCATGCTTGGTATCTGGATGGGAGAGAAAAAAAATGTTGGTGACGTAAACAGAAGGTGTTCTAAATGTAAAATATGTAGATTCACTAGCAAACCAATAAAATACAGAATAACAAATGAGGCGTCAAAAAGGGTAACATCAGCAAAACATTTTCAAAATTCGTGAGCATGGTGTGCTATATGAATTCTGCCGGTGAGAAGCTCAAAAACGAAAACAACGGCAGTTTAGTGAGGTATATAAAATAATTAAATGTACGATATGTATCATTTGTTCTAAGCTCGACAGCAAATATGATTCAAACCATGCCCATGGATATCTGTCTAGCCATCCTATACTGGATTCCAGACGTGGAGATAGCCCTTCATCAATATCTCCACCTGGCAGAAGTATCTCCTGGTTGGCGTGAGGCCCTTGAGATAGTAAGAAAGAGGATTATGTGGAAGACGATCCGCAGGGTCGTCCGCACGTTAAAGGATCTCGATGGCATTTGTGCAGCTGCCGCCGAGGACGCGGCTATGCCATGCGATGCCCGAGCGGGTTATAGTTCGCGCCATTGCGAGCCCTATCGGGAGCTAACGCGCCTGATGGACCAAAAACTGGAAATGTTAATTTGTGTGTCGGGAGTGCGGAACCACTGCGCGAAAAATGGGGTATTGTAATATACAAATTTGTAAATATTTGAAAATAAAATATAAATAGGAGGGTGGAGAAAAGTGAATAAAGAAAAAGAATAAAAATGATAAAAAATAATAACAAAACAAAAAAAATCAAATGAAAATTGCTTAAAGCAAAACATAAACATCCCGGGTGGGACCCTAGGAGAATGCCTTGGCCGGTATTAAATCCGTTGGCAACATAGGGGGGCGCATTTGTCTGCCTTAGGTAAAATTTAAAATCAAAGGTGAAACTAATCTAGATTATTGATTTAGAAAACATTTCTTGGCTATCTGTGAAGTAAATTTACGGATCTGAGAAGAAATGAAAAATATATATAAGGCATTGCATTAAACAGAAAAGAGGATAGAACTACTCTACGTCATGCTATAGCCTGCCGTGTATTTTCTTTGTCACATTAGCATAAATGCTCGCCGCGTAAGACATTACACTTGACCCATGACAACTGTAGGCGTCTAGATCCAGTCTTTTCAGTTCTTAGCCTAATAAGGTAAACATAAAAATACTACTTCTTATGGTCGCCTTGGGAAGTCAAAAAAATATATAAACGGAACCGTAAATGAAACATAATGACGCCGGGCCGGGAGAAAAGGTATAGGATTTGGCATGGGCAGTCACAGTTAGCCGGGTTGATGTTGTGCGACGATTTCATCTCCCCTACAAATAACCTGGGAAACACGTTCCTTTCGTATGATATTACTTCAACTGGAGTCTATGACGTGTGGGAGATTAAAATATAAACACAATTACTCGCTATTACCTACTTTACGAAAATGAACACGGAATTAATCTATAAAAAGTAATAATTTCATTCGTGAAACTTTAGAAAATTCTGAAGGAAGAGGCTCTTATTAACACCTCGGTTTGATGCTAGAAACTTAGTGTCGAAGCCACCTGAGTGTAAAGTTCATGTACAACAAATTCCGCATCCATCCCGAAACTTTTTTAAAGGAACTGTGTCATCAAATTCTTTCTCTCGGAGACTGAAATAGGATATGCTTCGAAGCTGAATTATAAACTGAGCACCGAAATGGCCTCGAAGATGAGAACTGCGAGGGAAATGCAATTAAGCATAAAATATTAACTCGAGGAGTCTAGCTAAAACATCTTTCAACTCTGCTGGAGGTTTGATCTGAGTCGGGGGGAAAAAGGGGGACGGGGAAAGGTCTATGGCGGCCGTTCTGGATGGGCAGAGCTCCCGTGAGTGATGACCAATAACAGGAACGTGTTCTTCCTCTGCGAGGAACATGACGATAGAAACTTAGGACTGGTAACGAGGGAAGCGGTGCCAATGGAACAAATAGGAAATGGAAGAGAGTACCTTTATGAACTTTTGTTTCTTGATGTACGTGGATTTCAGGGAGATATAAAGAGGAGAGAAAAAGGGGGGAGGTTAGCTCTGCGCCCCAAGTTGCTGCGAACTTGGTTACATAACTGCTAGGGGAGTGCGTGGAAAAGCAACTTGATTATATGTCGTCATAAAACATGCTTTGAATGAAGGGGACAATTGGTTCAGAATGGGGCTGGGAGTCCTCGGTTCGAGACACAACTACGTTTTGCGTTTTCACCGTAACTCCTTTAACTTTATTTACTTTAACAGGATTAGTTTGAACAGAGCGAGATGAGGTGTTAACATCTAACTTTAACGGATTAGAAGTTTGACATTCAACATTAAATGTATCTAAACGGACAGGGGGAATTTCAAGTGCCAAAATTTCGTTTAAAGTACCTGCTTCGTCATAAAAAGGGTCTTGAAAAGTAAAAACTGACTCAAGATTTCGAGATATAAAGGGTTGGTTGGGACCACTGTGCCAAGATTCGCTATCCAACTGGGATATATTTAAAAATTTGTACAGTTGAAGACATATTTACTCGTTCCATTCCCTTGGCCAATTATTTTCTAAAACCTTTAGCTTTCTACATCGTCGCTGACAACAAATAAAGGCAATAATTAAAATACAAAGAAAAACTAGTATTAACGTAATTACTGAACAAATGATGTACGGGTATTGGAAATATTTTGTGATCACTTCCTTGAAGGATAGGGAATTTACGTGAGATATAAAGGCAACTAAAAGTAATAAATATCGGAAAAACTGCATCTTGCTTAATTAGGTATCAATTATTGAACCTAAACGTGCTTACATTATCACAACTGTTATTCTTCGTTATTATTGAAAAAGATGAGTTACTTCTCGTCCACTAAATGTCAAATCAATAATTTTGATAAATCACATATTTTTACACAGAACAAATTAAAATTTAAATTTTCTCGGGATTTTTGTTAGTTTTAGAAACAACGCAATTAGTGCGATGCAAATAGGAATTATTCAAGGAGGGGTCAAGAACATAATACTCAAACTGTCAGTCAGGAATAATTTTAACTGAAAATAAATTTTAAAAATATCTCGTCAAATGTATGAAACTTCACACCTTGCTTATTACTAGCACAAATTACATGTTCTAAATGAGAAATTGGTTCTCTGCTTCATTTTAGTCGGCTTACGCAGACTTATTTCTTTATTTAAGACTAGATGTCAAGGGGACATTAACATTTCTTACGTTATTAACTATAATAACGGGTCTTTTCACACAACTACCGGTAGGTTTAATATACACAAAGAAAAGACAAATATACACTAGATAACGCTCGTGCCGCACTTTCGTTGCTTTAATTAACTAAGTGAGCTCACTGACAACATATTTAATTCTTTTCATAACTCATGCATGGATGGAAGAAATGCATATATATTTCAGAGCGTGTTCATAAATAACTTCATATATGAAACATGCAATTGCCTAACAAAATTGTTTTACATCTACTAGAAAACAACAATGGTGCATACATTAGGTTTTATACATTTGGCGAGAAAACGAATTGACCTATTGATACGTTAGGGAGATGCAAGGAAAAAATAAAATATAATAATAATAAAAAATAGGGTCCCCACAGATAGTAAACAATTACGTCATGTGCTTTGGGCTACGTATGGGCGGTTACTGGTTCGAAATCTTCCTCTTGAAGAGATACAATATTAGTTTCTTCCTCACCCCCTGAAGGGCGGTGATAGCGTTTTAACCTTTGTACCGCGACTGAATCGGACACAATCTGGCCCCGTTTATTTTCGTATTCGACGAAATATGAATTGCTATTTTATTTTCTTACTATTACCGCGGGCCTTGAATAAACACAAGAAAAGTACTTAGCCGTATTTGCCTTTTGAGTGGGGTTATATAATAAAACAAATTCACCAGGAGCGTAACTTGTTGCTTGATGACGCCTGTCATAATACTTCTTTTGGGACTCAAATCGTTTACGTAAATTTTCATTAGCCGCGTCTGGTGCCTTGTTTAGCCTTTCAAGTCTGTCTTCTGTGTTTACACTATTTTTGCAGGGATCTGCGTGAAGCATACTTTTTCAGGGCAGACGGGCTTCGAACCCATGCATGAAGTAAAACGGACTAAATATACTGGAATCGCCGCGTGTAACATTATACGTAAACACTGCTGGCTGTAGATATGTAATCCAGTCATCATGTTTTGGGGTTAAAAAATACCTAATTATACTCTGGACAATACCTCCACCTCGTTCATCTAAACCCAAAGTATTGTGATGATACGCAGTAACAAATTTTAACTGAATACCGAGTTTAGCTCTAAGTTCATTAAATACAGGGGAATTAAATGAACCACCCCTGTCAGAGTTGAGAATTATTTAGCATACAAATCTTAATATTATGTGCTCGTAGAGAAAGCAGCCGTTTGAGCAGTGGTATCTACAACAGGAGAAGCAAGCATATAGCGGGTACCGAAGTCCATGTAGGATAAAATGTATTTACATTTATTTGGGCCACTGGGAGGGAAAGGTCCCGCGAAATCTATAGCTAGACGTTCAAAAGGCCGAGAGCTCGAAAAGGTCTGGAGCTCGTCTTGTGGCAACCCTGTACGGCGTTTGTTTGTTTGACAAGATATGCACTGGCGACATTTGTCCTGTATAAACCGTTTCATATAGGGAGAATATATGCGATTGAGCGCATTGTAATATGTTTTATTAAACCCTAAATGACCACCACTACACGGGTGAGAATATAATTGTTCTATTACAGTATGACGTAAGGACTTAGGTATACAAAGTAATTTCTTACGTCCCCCACCCATATTATGGTTCCTGTATAAAATACCATTTTCCAGTACATAATAAAAAGCCTGTCGTTCGAAGGGGGGTTGCGCGTCATCTGCCCCCTCCAAAACTTTTATGATTTCTGAAAAAAATGAGTCGTCATCCTGGAGTGTTCCCACATCTATTGATTCATCCTGGAGAAGAAATATACGAGGTTCGCCCAATTCTGACGATTCGTCGTCCGGGGTGTTGGTTGACTCCTTGCTAAGAGCATGGGAAATATTTTGTGTAGATATAGCATGAACGACCGTGAAATCGTATGAATCAAACTCTGCATTCCACCGCGAGAGCTTCGAACTCAAATTACGGGTGGTCCGCAAAAAGCTGACTGCTTTATTGTCCGTTACATTTTCGAAGTGTTTTCCAATTAAATAGAACCTAAAGGTTTTGAGGGCAGACAGAACCGCTGATAGTTCTAGTTCCATGATGGACAATTTTTCTTCCCCTTTTTTGAGTGTTCTACTAGCATATGCTACAGGAATGAAAATATTATTTTCATTTTGCTATGTTAAAATAGCACCAAGACCTGTCAGACTTGCGTCACAGTAAACTCGTGTTTCTTTAGAAGTGTCATAGGGTAGCAAAACTGGGGCAGTTATTAAAGCGTGTTTTAAGTTTGTTAAAGCTGTTTCTTGGTCTTCCCCTATACAATTTTTTTACCTTTGCCCAAGAGGGACTGGAGAGTTTGGGCCTTCTCTGAAAAAGATGGGACGTATCTACGGACACATGAACATTAACCTAAAAATCGTTTAACTTGTTTTGTTGTGGAGGGGGTGCGGTAAGTCTTAATAGAAGAAATAATACGGTCACTAAAGCGTAGGCCATAACGTCTCACCATATATCTAAGGGCGAGAATCTCAAAGTAACCAAATTTGCATTTCTGTGGAGAGATATTTAATCCATCTTCTTGTAGACACTGAAAGAATTGTTCCAGTGTTGTCAACATTTCATTATAGGTATGGCCCCAGGTAAATAAATCATCCATATAAAAGACGAATTTCAGTTTGCATTCCGCTACACGCTAATTGAACTGCTGTGCTCATCGTTGCGGGAGATGTAATATGACCCTGACGTAAAACATTAAATTCAAAATTATATAGGTTGGGAATAGAGAACATTGTGTACTGTTTACTGTCTTCTGTTAGGGAAATTTGAAAAAAAAAACCTGAACGTGTGTCTGCGCTAGAGTAGTACTGCTTTCCGCCCATGTCGTGCAAGATAGACTGAATTGAAGGCATGGAAATCGTATCGAACACAGAACGCTTGTTTAAAAAGCGACCGTCTTGAATAAAGCGGTAACTTCCGTCACGCTTTTTCACGAGAATAACTGGCGATTTATAAGGACTTGTACAATTCCGGATTATTCCCTGTTTTTTCAAAGTCTCAATTTGTTTCTTTATCTCTGTTCGCAAATGTACCGGGATCGGATATAGATGCTTATGGAACGGCGTAGGATCAGAAAGCTTTATCCTATGTTTGTCATTGGTGGCAAGGCCCATGTCATTCTCGGATCAACTGAAAACTTTTTTGTATTTTAACAAAAGCTCTAAAAGTTGATTTTTCTTATGTTCCGCCAATTGTAGATTAATTTCAAATTTGGATATATCCACTTGTGGGATATCGTGGTTTTCTGATTCTTCCTTTGTTAAATTAATTGTTACAGAACTATTTTCCTGATCCACCGTTGCCAACTCACAACATTATGCACCACCGATCCGAGTAGCTTAGCGAATTACAGTTCTATAATTCAAAGCGTTAGATACCCAAACGAGTTGTGTGGTATAGTTGAGTATCGACCTTGGTACCATTATGCCAGATTTAGCCTGAAAATTTGCATCCGGCTCAAGTAAAGTTAAATTCTGATTTTCTGTATTGACTCATTTTAAAGGGATGCACAAATGTGATCTTGGTTTCACAACAATTCGTTTAGAGCCCACGTATTCAGGTTCAACAGTATGTACAAGCAAACCTGCCAATTTAATTGAAAAATCAAAAGCTTTCTTGGAATCAAGTCGAATGCGGTTGCGTGGGGGAGTGCCAAATCTGCTCAAAGCCAATTTATTACTTTCAAAATGTAAATTTGAATTTTGGGCTTTGAGAAAATCATTACCAAGGATGGTATGAGGACCAAAATCTTTTACCGCCCTGAAGGGGTGCCTAATCCATTTAGAGAAAAATCTAAAAGTACAATTTCTTTAATTGTTGAACAATTATTCGTGACACCTTTAACTAGAGTGTTGATTTTATACCTCCTAGCATGAGCAGGAATACCCTTGTCACTTGTTACACTTATTTGGCTCCCACAATCGACAATAAAAATTTGACGTTCCCCCTTTACATTGGCTTTTACATAAATGAGGTCTTCAGACGGGAAAGTATAGACTAAGATCTTTTAACTGCCCGCAGGTATGTCTCAATTACTTGCAGTTAATTGGCGTTTAAATCTTCTGGATTCTGCAGACAAAATTATTGGTGTTGGTTAGGAAAACCACATTTATAACAAAGTTGTGGGCCACGCCGGTCACCATGATTGGGTCCTCGTCAACAGCCACACTGAAAATTGGAACGGTTCTGAGACCGGCCGTTGTTTGAACGATAACCTCTACTTCCCCTGCCCTGAAAGCCTCGTCTGTTGTTTTTTGAACTACGATTGTGATTAAAATTACCCCTATGATAATTTTGGCCTACAGTTTAAAAATTGTCATTTTGATGTGATTGTATAACTTTTTGACTTTTAACGCTAGGTTGCTGATCTGCTTAGCCAACGCTTCTACAGTGGACGGTTCTGAAGTAGGGAAATACGTTTGTTGTCTTTTGACAAGGTCCAATTCTGCTTGCAAGGCTTGCAGCTGATTAGTCATTTCTTGATTAGCCCGAGGTGCTGATTCCGGAACAACCGCCGTAATGCAAAGTATGTGGTTCTGGTGAGGAATGCGCAACTCAGCAGGAGACGGAAAAAGAGTTTCCTTCTGAGCCGTATGCAAGAGCTCTTGCACTGTTCTACGGCGCATAAGGAACTCTGCTTTTTCATATTTATTAAGGTCTTTCAAAAGCTCCGGGACTGAGTTATATTGTTTTTTGTATATTTCCCTTATAAATTCCGGTTGAAGACCTGCGTTTATATATTTAAGCTGCTTATTCACAGCCACCTTAGGGTCCATCTTAAACAGGCGGGTCTGTTTATCCCTAACGTAAGATGATACCGGTTCATCGTTCCTGTGGAACATATATCTGATCTGCTCCTCGATCTGCAGCTGATCAACGGAGCGTGTGAATTCTTCAATGAGCTTTTTCTTGACGTCCTCATAACTAACTAAATTGACGCCTTGTTGCTGGCTAATTGCATTGCCCACTTAACAACGCCGGAAACATTTGTCGCTTTCCGTCTCTTCCCAATTATTCAAAATCGCCGCACTTTCGAAACGATCAATGAATTTAGTAACATCCTCCCCCGAGGCTATGTTTCTCCACACGATGTTCCAGCGCACACTGGGGAATAATGGGACAATACGCGGAATATGTTTCATCCGGGTTTGCAGCATTTTTGATAGAGATTTGACTGTTATATCAGAAGGATATACACTTGGAAGGAGCATCAACATGTAACAAATTTCCACTATGGTTGTTCGTAAATAGAGAAATTTAGCGGGTATAACACCTGGGTAAATTGGGGCACGTAGTTCCACTTTATCCAGCATGGAGCGTAGCACACGAGCCGTAATGCTATCTTGATGCTGGACTATCATGGCGATATGGCGTTGCAAAAATAAGGCTTGCGCTTGTCGGTCGATCTCAGCAGGTTTAATCCTCCAAGGCGAGTTGGTAGGCATAGCGTGTTGTGAGATACATGGAACAGGTGACCGTGCCAGAGAAAGCGTGTGATCATTCTCCGGATTCTCGCAGCCGTTTGGGTAGTCACGGGTAGTATTTGCGCCACATACCATAGTTTCGAGAGTGCATAAGTGTTGACATATTTGATTCTAGCGCTTATTGACAGTTGGCGGAGTCGGTTGAAATTTAATATTGCTTGTATTTTGGGCACTATGGTTTGAAATGTGTGGTTGGAAGTCTCGACCAGGTTTCTCGAGAAGTAGATCCCGAGTACTTTCAATACGTCCGTCACGGTCATTGGGACAGATTCTGTCCAGTTCCATGCCATTGTCCCCAAGGGTAGTATTTTTGATTTTCTCAGGTTGATACACAAGCCTGTATTTACTCGTAATTGTTCCAAGATTTCCATTAGGTTAACATAATCCTGATGATCACGCACCACCACTGTGACATCGTCGGCGTACGCAAAAACTCGGCAGGTCATGCCATATGCTTGTATTCCTTGTAGTCGTTGATTTATTTGGTGTAGGAAGGGGCTAAGAGCTGTACAGAAGGAGAGGAGTGAAAAGGGGCAACCTTGCCTAACAGAGCGTTGAAGAACAAATGGCGAGGATAATGTTCCATTTACACACAAATGTACCCGAGCCTGGGTGTATAGGCTCTTTATCGCTTCTACGAAGGATTCTCCGCATCCAACGTGAGTGAAATGCCGAAATAGATAATGATGATACAATGAGTCAAATGCTCCTTTGAAGTCCAGGGCTACTAGAGCTGCATCCGAGTCAGGGGCTTCATTCATTACAGTAACGATGTCTCGTATGCTAGTGAGAACGGTTGTTATATTGCCATTAGTTCCGTGCACAAATTGATGAGGGCCTAGTAGAGTAGCTGCATAGTGTTGTAGTCGGCGCGTTAATATTCGTGTCAATATTTTATAATCGGCACATAACAAAGTGATGGGGCGATAATGTTCGTGTGTTAAGGGATGTATCACTTTCGGGATTAAGACCATGACCCCTGTCGAGCTTGTACGACCTAACGTCTTCTGCGCAAAACAGACATTGAGCCACCGCATAAGCAGGTCTGCCATGGTAGGCCAAAATATTTGAAATAACTCAATCGGTAGTCCGTCTATGCCCGGGGTTTTTCCTTTTTGAGCTTGTTGGATGGCCGCTTCCACTTCTTCCTTAGTGAACGGTTGGTTTAAGATGGCTTCATCTTCCCCTGATAGCGTGGGGATATCGGGGTATGTCACGTGTTCTTCTTCCGCCTGGGGTGCCTTAAATTGTGCTGCATAGTGTTCATATAGGCATGCACGAATGTATGAGGGTTGTGTGAGGCATTCGCTCCCCTGTTGCAATCTCGTTATGAGTTTCCTTTTCCCACTTCGCTGTTCTGCGCTTACATGGGCAATACTGGCTTGTTCTTGGGGGTCAATTGTTGGGAGACGACTTCTCACCACGAATCCTGCCATTCGCTCGTGGTGGATCCTCAGTAGGACCGATTGTATGCGCTTCAGTTCCTGCAGGACTGGGTCGCCCGTATGAGTTGTGTCGTCAACTCGTGGAGTACGCGATAATATAAGTTGTATTTCTTATGGAAATCCGTGTGCATCATACGTGTGTATGCTATACAAAAATGCTTGATTGACGGCTTCAGGAACGTGTCCCACCATGTGATGATATCAGTTTGGCGCCTGCTCATATTTTCCCATTCCTTCCACTTTTGTTTGAAGGCTATTCGAAATTGTTCATCTTGAAGAATCCGACTATTAAGTTTCCAGTATCCCCTTCCCCGAACTGCAGTTTTGGCGTCGATTGCCATGTCTAGTTGCACACTGAGGTGGTCGGTGTATAATTTATGCTATAACAAGGACCACTTATAAGTGTAGAAAAGAAGAGGTTATTGATTGAACAGCCCGATTTGCCTACACTTAAAACAATGCCAATAGGGGCTTATACCCCAATTCTTCAAGTGTGATATGCTTTCAATCCCAAGAATTCTGAATTCTAGTGTAGAAATGATGAACCCCCCTCAGACAGATTTGCCTACACTCAAAACTATGCCAAGTTCCCATATGATCTTATTGTTTACAGTGTGTTTTTCTGTCAAAATCCCAGGAATCTTGAATTCTAGTGTAGAAATGATGAGCCCCCCCTCAGATTGATTTCGCCATGTGTATATTGATATAAAGCTCATAGCTCCTGGGTTCTGAGACCCAGTAGAGTGTGGTGCATAGCCCCATGGTTTTTATTGCCTTGTAATCAGGAGGCTTCTGGGTTTAAGTCCTCATAAAATGTGAGGCCTCCCCTGATGGCAAAATGTTAATATTGTTGCCCTGTATACAAGAGGCTCGGGTTTGAGTCCTGATAAAATGTGTAAGATTGAAATACATGTGGCAAAATAATATCTCCACACGTGAGATTTTGAGAATAATTACTGCTAGTTGATATACAACTGATAGCTCCCAGATCTGAAACCTGGTAAAGTGTGTTGTACAACAGCATAAAAGAGCAAAATTACTTTATATTGGGGATCACCAGAGCCTAATTACTGCTGTTGTCTGGGTATAAAAGCACCAGCTCAGCCACTAACTGCTGTTATAATTGTTTTGGCATATTGTCCATAGTTCTGTTTTTTGGACCAAGAAATTTTATATAAATAAACAATAAAAATGCCAAATCAAAAATATTGCAATCAATGCAAAAAAAAAATATCTAGTTCTAATTGGGCTAGGCACCGGTTTAATTGTGGCCGTAAGAAATGCAGAAAGGCCATAAAAATGTGCCCAAGATGCCATAAAATATTAAGCAAGGCATATTACAAATGGCACAAATGTACTTATTATGTACAGTCATCAACATTGCCCTCACAACCATCTACATCTGGTCTGAAAAGGAAGCATGAAGCACCTGTTAATGCTAGAACAGCAAAGCAGCCACGCTATGCATCACCTGTCCATAGCAGTTTTAATGGCCAACTTAGGGATTACCGGTTTGTATCAGAGCCAAGATGTGGTATTAAGAATTTTTTGAACAATATAAATCCTGATGTACAGGCAATTCTAAATGCACAAAATGGCTCTTATAAGCTGTCTCTCAAATGGTTTACACAATATAAGAAACCAAATGGCACAAAATTTACACAGCCCCACATAACAGAAACTGTACCTGTATATTCAAATACAAATTCAGACAAAATAATAAGCAGTTTGATAGATCAATTGAATATTAAACACTCTGAATTTGCAGCAAAAGAGTCTGGATGGAGCCTATGCGGTTCTCCACACAAGTTATATGTTAATATTTCTGAATTCAGCCCATTACAAGGATCTACATATTTGCCATTACCTGCCAATATTAAAAACAAAAAAGCCGTGGTTAATATAGAAAATAATGATGAGAAATGCTTTTTGTGGTGTATTTTAGCTGCTTTGTATCCAGTTTCAAGGCATCCTGAGAGAATAAGTTATTATAAACAACATGAAAATGATTTTGATGATGCAATGAAGGGTTTAGAATATCCAATGTCTGTTCAGAATATTGATAAATTTGAAAAAAAGGCCCGGGATATCAATGGTAAACAATTATCTATTAATGTATTTATTTGTTCTACTGGCCGTGGCAATTGCTTGATAGCACCTCTCAGAATCAGTACATTTGATGATGATTCTGCTGTTCCGATTGATCTGCTCTTAATTGAAGGGGATGATACATACCATTATACTCTGATACATAATCTTGAAGCTTTAGTGAGAACACAACTAGACAAATCTAATAGAATATTTAAGTTGTGCAGAACATGTTTAACTGTATTTGATGGTAGAAAAATGGTGAATGGGGTTCGTGAAAAAATGCAGAAATTGCTAAAAACAAGTTAATTGAGCATCTGAAATATTGTGGCAACCATAAACCTGTTCATATGGTGATGCCAATACCAAGTGAAAATGCCAAATTCAAAAAGTTTGAGGCCTTGTTGGAACACCCAGCATATATAGTCTGTGATTTTGAATCAAATCTTAAACCTCTTGCATTATGTAGCCCAGATCCTGAGGAATCTTCAATTACATCACATCAATTACATGAACCCTCCAGTTTTTGTTATGTGGTTGTACAGGATGGGGTTGTTAGTAAAAAAGATTTATACACAGGACCAGATGCCATCAAAAAATTTGCACATAAAATAGAAAATGAGTGCCATGACATAGCATCTAATGTCTTATTAAAATCAAAACCCATGTTGCCTTTAACAGAGAAACAGATTGAAGATTTCAACAATGCAGAAAAATGCCCGGTATGTGATTCTGAATTTTCAGATACAAATATCAAGGTGAAACACCATTCTCATACAGATGGTAAATTCTTAATGGCCCTGTGTAATAGCTGTAATATTAAGATCCAGAGACCAAAATTTGTCCCCATATTTTGCCATGGCGCATCCAATTATGATTTCCATCATTTGATCAGGTACGAGGGGTTTGACAAGGAGAATTTAAATATTTTAGCTGAAAATGATGAGAAATATATACCTATTAGCAAAATAATTAAAGTTAATGGTGTTCCTATTCACTTAAGATTTCTTGATTCTTACAGAATTCTGTCTGCTAGCCTGGCTACACTGGCCACTTAATTATCTGATGATCAATTCAAAATCACATGTGCTTTGTTTCCAAATCAGGACCTGAAATTAATTAGGCGGAAGGGTGTATATCCATATGACTATGTTACAGATTTTTCTAAATCTGATGAGTGTGCTCTGCCACCACAACAAGAGTTCTACAGCAAAATCAGAGGATCTGGAATTACTGATGAAGATTATCACCATGCCCACTTGATGTGGAACAATTTAAAATGCCAGACATTTGGTGATTATCACAATGCATTTTTAAAACTTGATGTGACCCTCTTAGCTGATATACTGCAGGCATTCAGAAAATCTTCCATGCAAAATTATAAACTAGATCCAATTTATTTTTACAGTGCCCCAGGTCTAGCATGGTCTGCAATGTTTTTAAACACTAAAATGCAATTGGATCTGATCCAGGATCAAGATATGTACTTGTTTATGGAGCAATGTATAAGAGGAGGCATGGTGCAATGTTCTCAGAGATATGCCAGAGCAAATAACAAATATATTCCCAATTATGATCCAGCACTGCCATCAAATTATATACTGTATGTAGATGCCAACAGCCTCTATGGTAATGCTATGATAGATAAACTGCCATATGCAGGGCTTGAGTGGGTTAAAGATTTCAATATTGAAGATCTTAAGGATTTTGATGACTGTGACTATGGCCTCTTCTTAGAGGTTGATCTGACAATTCCAGATAATTTACACAACAAATTTTCTGATCTGCCCCCAATTCCTGAGGTTAAGTGTTCACCTGGCTCTAAACAGAAGAAATTGATGATGACACTGGAGCCAAAACAGGGCTATGTCATATATTACAAAAACCTCCAGTTCCTGATGCATCATGGTGTTCAAGTGACCAAAATTGGAAAAGTTTTGAGGTTTAGGCACTCAAGATGGTTGAAGCCATATATTGATACAAACACAGAGCTTCGAACATCTGCAATGAGCCAATTTGATAAATCTTTGTTTAAATTGATGGTCAATTCTGTATATGGCAAAACTATTGAAAATGTCAGAAAACATACTGATGTTAAAATAATTACTGACCCCAGCCTGAGCAAAAAATTGATTGCAAAGCCTAATTTCAATTATAGAAGAATTTACGATGAAAATATGGCACTTTTCAACATGAAAAAACAAAGATTAAGTTTGATAAGCCTATTTATGTAGGGGCTGTGATATTGGAATTGGCCAAATTACATATGTTAAAATTGTATTATAATGTGTTGAAACCTTTTTATGGTGATTGTGTAAAATTGATGTACATGGACACAGATAGTTTTGTTCTTGATATTCAAACAGAAGATGTTTATCAAGATATGTCACAGCCTGAATTGCTTGAATATTTTGATAGCAGTGAACATACAAGGATTCAACCCCACAACAAAAAAGTGCCTGGCAAGTTAAAAGATGAGACACTTGGTGATGTTATTGTGGCATTTGCTGGGTTAAGGGCCAAGATGTACAGTTTTGAAACATGTAGTGGTGCTGTTGCCAAAAAGGCCAAGGGCATTGGCAGAGTAACTGTGGACAAAGAGCTTGAATTTGAAGATTATAAAAATTGCCTCAAATCATGTAGCACAATCAGAACATCAGAAAATAGAATTCAGAGTGTGGATCACTTATTAACTACAAATATTGTAAGAAAAGTGGCTCTGGACCCACATGATGATAAGAGATGCATTTTATCATGTGGCATACATACTTTACCATGGGGTCATTGTGATTTGAAAAATGGCAATCAATGCCCAATCACAGAGCATGATTTGAAATAAATAAACATGCCTATGAACTTATTTGGGTTCAAAAAAGAGGCTGTTATGGACCTGCCAACACCACAACCCTCTTCTGATATAATATCTAAACTAAGTGCTTTGTTAATTATTCATCTGAACAGCATACTTACAGATGTTGATGATAAAACAGGTAAAACATTGTACATATTTAACAATAATTTAAATCATTACCAATTACCTGTAGGTGGTCAATTACAATTTATTACAACCCCTGAGGGTGATGTCAAGATTTCAATAGGGAGAAATATTTATAGAATTAAGCACTCAAACATGGTTTCTGGCACTGTTTATACTGTTTCTGCTGGTGACTGCTTATATATTGAGGTCCCGGGATCCTATGACAAGCTTATACCTTTTTTTATAGAATTAAGAATTAGATATTCAATAATAAATAACCACTAAAACAAAAATGCCTAATGATATATTTGGCCATACAAGACATGAAGATCACAGTGATGAGATTCTGATGCTTGATGTCAGAGTCAAGAAATTAAGAAGTGATTTAACAGCTTTACAAACCACACTCAATGCCAGTCTTCAACTAGAAATTACAAATTTGCAATCACAATGCATGGACCCTCTTCTTAAAATTGATTCTGAACTCAAATTGCTGCTTCAAAAATATACTGACTTGGCCACATTGGATAATTTTCAAAGTTTAGAAGAAGCTGTAGCAGCTCTTCAAGCCAAATTTAAGACCCAGGCTAACAACTCTGAGCAATTGAAACAACAATTAGAAGAACAGATTAATAATGTCCAGCCACAGCTCCAAACAATTGTCAAAAGCATAAAATCACAAGAAGATTTTGATCTAGTGATTTCCACTCTAAAGGAACAGATTCAATCACTGGAGATACCTAATCTGGACCCTCTGAACAATGCCATAGCCCAGGTTAAAGAAAAAATTGAGACACTTGAAAATTTTATGAACAACTTGCCATCTTCTGATGCTTTGAGTGCAATAACTCGGTGTGTTGCCAACATCAAGCTGCAACTTGAAACATATGAAGATTTTGGAAAAATTCAAAGTACCATAACCCATCTTGAAGGTACAATAGCAGCAGTGCAAAGTGATTTGACAAATGTACAAGAAACTCTAGAATCCCGCTTGCCTGGGATTGTAGATACCCTTGTCAGTGTCCAGCAACAAATCACAAAGCTTGAAAACCTCAACACTGAATCTGAGCTATCTCATTTTCATCACTTGATTGATGATATCCAAACAAAGCTTGAAATTTTACAACAATCAACACCCACTCAGGCAGATATAGCCCTGCTCCAAGATGCTATGCGTGGTGTGGTTGATGCATCTGAATTAAATGATGTGAAATTGGCACTTGAATCTTTGCAAAATACTGTATCAAATTTGCCTACATCACAAGAACTTAAAAATATAAAGAGGGCAGTGAATCGGATATTGAAATCAGAAGATATCAGGAATATCCAAACAGAGATAAAACAACTTACTCAGACAGTGGCCACTCTTCCAACCAATCAACATATTAATGAACTGCATGCCCTGTTTGAGGATATCAGAAGACAGGTCCATGATCTTACAACCCAAAATTCAAAATTGGCAGTTGTTGAAAATTTACAGCAAATTGTAGCCAATATCAAGCAACAGCTAGGGACCATGGAATCAAATCAAGCAAATGCTTTGTCTGTTTTTGCCACCCAGCTACAAGAAATTGTGCAACAATACAGGAAACTTGTTGTGGACATAAAAATCAAGCCAAGCCATTTTGATGTTGTTAGGACCATCAATGAGCACCTTGAATCTGTAACAAGTAGATTGCTTACAGCAGAAAAAGAAATAACAGGCATAATTGAAAATCCTAAACATACAGTAATTCTTGAATTGTACAGCATCCCCAACAAAGAATATGATTCACCATTTACACCAGGTGGCAAAATATATATGCTGTCCCCTGCACAATTTTATTACCAGTTTTTTGTTGGGGGCACAGTTAGACCAATCAAAATCAAGTATTGGCTTCAACCACAGGCACACCACTACCCTACCTTATCAATAACAAATGCTGATAACAAAGCAAAAATCACCAGTGTAGAATTAGAGGATTTTACAGATCTCAATACATTAGAAACAGCATATGTTGAAGATGATGGCTCTCTGGAATTTAAAATACAAATAGGGGACAAATTATATTTAGAAAATCCTCTAGTATCAGCTGCTGAACACCCTATAGTTGCAATATTCTTGTTTACATATTATGTCTAGACAAATTATTGTTCATGAATTACACAGACAAGCCAGACATAATTTTAAGAGACAGCCAGTAGTCACAAAAGGCATAGATGATTTATGGCAGAGCGACTTGATTGAGATGGCAAGTGGACAGCTGAAAAACTTAGACAAAATCAACAAGGGCTACAAGTATCTACTCACTGTAATAGACACATTTTCAAAATTTGCCTGGTCTGTGCCACTCAAATCCAAGACTGGAAAATGTGTTACAGAAGCCTTCAGGACAATCATCAATCAGAGTGGAAGATCACCGCGCTATTTGCAAACAGATAATGGCAAAGAATTTTATAATTCTGTGTTCCAACAATTTATTAAAAGCCAGGCAATACAACATTACTCGAGTTACAGTGATCTCAAGGCCTCAATTGTAGAGAGATTCAACAGAACCCTAAAAAATCATATGTATAAACAATTTACCCTGCAAGGTAATTATAAATGGATTAATATTCTTCTACAACTTCTACATAAATATAACAACTCGGTCCATTCCACAATCAACATGAAACCCTCTGAAGTAACTTCATCTGATGAGCAAAAATTGATCAGCACTGTTTATTATCCTAGATACCAGCCAACAACAAGAAAAGCCAAATACAGGGTGGGTGATAAAGTAAGAATCAGCAAATATAAGCACTTATTCAAAAGAGGCTTTACAAGAAACTGGAGCACTGAATTATTTACAGTGGTTCAAGTTAAACCTGGGACCCTTAATACATATATAATAAAAGACCACCGAGGAGAAATTCTCAAAGGCAGGTTCTATGAAGAAGGACTCACCAAAACTAAACAGCCTGACACATATATCATAGAAAAAATCATCCGCAGATAAGGCAACAAGTTACTTGTCAAATGGCTAGGACTCCCAGAACACAGCTGGATCGATGCAAACAAAATAATAATATGAGCACCTGGGATGTTATAAAAAGGCTGCCAGAACCTGAACAGCAGAATAAGAGAAATGGAAAATTGCTGCCTGATAATATTAGATGTCTTATTGTTGGGCCATCGGCTTGTGGTAAAACTACACTAATGATTGATAATTTTTTATTGGCACCCAACTGGTTAGACTGGAAAAACAGGCACTTGTATGTCTTTTCTAAGAGCTTGGTACAATTAAAATATCAGCAGCTGATGAAGCTATATGATGGACTGGATAGAGCCACTTTGAACCAGATGTTAAGCCACTCCATGAATGTCTCGATAATTCTGTTGTTGTGTTTGATGACTTTATACTGGATAATCAAAACAAGGTTAGAAATTTCTTTACACAGGGCCGGCACAAAAACATTGATTGCTTCTACCTGGCACAGACTTTTTCAAAAATACCGAAGCAGCTGATCCGAGACAACAGCAATTTTATATGTGTGTTTCATCAAGATCATACCAACCTCAAACACATACATGATGAATATGTAGGTGGGGACTTGAGCTACAATGATTTTTCTAAGTTTTGCAGCAGGTGCTGGAACCAGGACTGTTATGGGTTTGTCACAATTGATATGACAAGAAAACCCAATAGTGGGAAATACAGAAATAAAATCATCAATTTTCTAGACATTGAAACATATATAAATAACCATGAAAAGGCCAATCATTGATGATCTTAAATTAAAAGATTATCTTGTAAAAAGATTTAAGGGATGGAAATCAGAGAACCGAGGTTTTTATGAAAAACACAAGCAAACAGAACAGCCTATTATTGATGCTATTAGTGAATTAGGTAAAAATATCAAAACTGTTACAGAGCAAAATCAAAATCTGATCACAGAGCTTGTACCTGTAGCTGCAAGAAACATATTAGATTATCCAATCACCCCACTTTCTAGTATTCATACACCTAGTCCTATTGCTCCTAGAAGAATTGAAGCTACTCAGGATCCTATTGAATTGGGTCTTCTTGCTCAAAAATATTTAACCACACCTAAATACAACAAAGATGAGGTGTTTGGTTTATATGCTGACACAGAGCGTGATGGTAGCATCATACATAGAATTGGCAATTTCAGAGTAACATTTATGGGAGATGATTTGATTGTATATTCAGAATCTCGTCTTGGAGAAAAAGGTGCTTTTGTTAAGTATCCTGGAACACCTGGATTGTGGGAACTGATGACTAGGAAGAGACCTGGCAGCTATACAGATCAAGATTATGAGTATTACAAAGAAATATTAATAAAATCAGATGCTCTATACCAGAACAATGAACCCACACAAAAAAGAGTCAAGTCGAGCAGTGGAGCAAAATACAACAATTTAATCAAGCCCATATGGTCACAGATCAAGACTGGCAGTGGAATCAAACAATACAACACCCTGCCTAAAGAATTTGTGTGGGTTGATGATGTCAGGAAACTTGTAGATAGGTTATTGGTGATAGCTGGGGAGGAAAATGCTGGCAACCATAATTTTTACAATGAAAAAGTTGGAATTATGGACATGATAAGCACCAAATTGTCTAATTTTATAGTGAATGACACTAAGGGGATTGGATATCTTATAAAAATTATTAATACTCTACCACCTAAATTTTGGAATATCTCTGAGGGTCGGGGCTTGGTTAATGACATTATAAACAAGCTGCCATTTGAACTACACATTCCAGGCTATCAGTATTGTGGTCCAGGCACAAAATTTGACAATAGATTAAACAGAGGTGATCCTGGTGTTAATCCCCTAGATGCTGCTTGTAGAGACCATGACATAGCATACAACACACATTCTGATCTTGAAAAGAGACATGTGGCAGACAAGAAATTAGAAGAGGCTGCATTTGGTAGATTTGTAAGCAAAGATGCTTCTTTAAGTGAAAAAATAGCAGCATTAGGAACCACCATAGCTATGAATACCAAACAAAAACTGGGGTGGGGGTTGTGAATATGTATATAATAAACCTACAATGAAGGCCAAGGGTGTTATGTATCAAATACCTTATGCAGGTCTTAAATCTCTTAAAACTATTGATAGCCTTTTGACCAAAAAGCAGCGCAAGAAAAAAAATTCTTGTCTTGCCAAGGGCCATGGTATGAAATTGTTGCTTAGTACCCCCCAATTAAAAAAATTACAACAATCTAGAAAAAAATCACATGTGGGGGGATTTATATTTACCATCCCTGCCATCTTAGCAGCTCTCGGGGCTGTGGGGAGCTTGGCTGGGGGATCAGCTGCCATAGCAAAAACAGTAATAGATGCTAAGGAGAATAGGGCAGAATTAGATGAGCAGAGGCGCCATAACCTGGCCATGGAGAAACAAGGCAAAGGTGTTAAGAGAGCCATGAATAAGTTTAAAAAAAACAAGAGCCGCTTACAAACCAAGATATTGAAGCTTTAATCAAGCCACTGGGCATCTAACATTTTAGAGGTGTGTACATGTCTGATTCTTTACCAGAACAACCACTCAACAAAGAGTGTGGCATTGTTAATTTGGATAAGTACAAAAATCAGGGCACTCACTGGATCTGTTATCTTAAATATTTAAAAGATGAGGCAATTGTGTTTGATTCATTTGGAGGTGTTCCACCTGAAAATTTAGTAAAATATCTAAAAATCAGCTAATCTTTATTACAATAATGCCCGTGTTCAAAACTTCAAAGATGTTAATTGTGGACATTTGTGTTTATTTGTTCTTAGATATATGTCTCAAATAAATAAACCATCAATTGAAGATTTTCAAAAAGCCTTGTGGTATTTAAAACATCATGGGGGTATTCCATCTCACCAGCCAAAATTCAATATTGAAACTCAAATTACATGATGATATAGAGTATCCCCAAACAATAGCTCTCAGAGCATTTTATGGCATGTACTTGATCCCTAATATTACACACCACAACAACACAATTGCAGTAGGAGATCAAAAAATTGTCATCACTCCAGGGCAGTATAATCTGTCCACTCTAAATGCTCAATTACCCAGAGGTATAATATTAACTCAAAATTCTGTCACTCACAGACTAGAGATTGTATCTGCTGCAGAAACAGTGGATCTGGGTACTATAGGAGAGCTGTAAGGCTTTGAGAACAACACAAAACTTGAAGCGGGCATCAAACACACTGCTATTAATATACCTAAATTCTTAGCCATAGAGACTCTGAATATTCACTGTAATGTGGCCGAGGGTATGATCACCAAATCAAATGGCATAGGCACTCACAAACAAACTGGCATCATTGCAACATTCAAACCTAACTCTGAATTTATGGAGCCCATCATCTACACTCCATCCCCAATATTATATTTTCCTGTGTGCCATAATAGAATATATTATATTGAATTGATGGTCACTAATGAAAAAGAAGAATTAGTTGATTTTGCTGGAGCCACAACAACTGCTATCATAGAGATTAATATTTAAATAAAAATACATACAAGAAAAAAATGGAAAATATTGAGAGTTATGAGCTACAATCATTCCCTCCAAACAGGAGGACATTTGCAAATTTAAATCTACCCAACACAGAGATTGAGGTTGATCTTGATGTAGGGGATGGCTTTATACACCCTCACAGAGCAGATCTATACATCAAATTTGATGTTGTAAAGCTCGATGGAACAGATTATCCGGCAAATTCAAATATAAGACTTGTAGACAATTTTGTGCCGCATCTGTTCTCTGAAATTGAGATCAGAAAGCATGGTGTTGTTATCCGGGTATTACCTCCACAGCTTTGGCCACACTAAAATTATCCAAAACCGAGGCTTCTTACTACAAAATAGGTGGATTTGAGGCTGGTGATAAAATATTATCTAAGAACCACACAGTACTGTTCCCTATGCGCCTATTGCCAGGATTCTTCTCAGATTACAAAGATATTATGTGGAAGGGTGGTTTAAGAATTACATTTAGAAGAGCTGCAAATGATAATAATGCTTTGATGAGGTACAGCACATTAAACTCTACAGGGGAAGCTCTGCCTAATACCCTACCTGATGAGGGCAAATGCATTATTCAGACTATGGAGCTAAGAATCCCTGTTGTTGAATATGAGGCCAGTTATGCTCTTAAATACAAAGCAGATATAATAAAAAATCCACAGATTCCTTTACAATTTTATACATATCAATGTGTACAGAAGCCTGCATCTGGTACCTATTATGAGTTTGATGCTACAAATTCATTCTCCAGTATACAATATGACATGCCGGATTTTGTGGTGGTATTGTTTCAGACTGGAAGACACAATAATCAGGAAAAAAATTCAAGTAAATTTGATAACTGCAACATCAAGAACATATATCTTAAAAATGGCCGAAATGAGGTATTTCCTAGAGAAAATTATAATTTAGACATGTCCAAGGATGCTTTCCTCAAATTATATGAGGCATTTACATCATACAAAAGGGTCACTACTGGCAATACTGACATGTATTACACACCAGATGAATTCAAAGCACAGAGACCCATGTTTGTAATCAACACTTCAAAAAGGAAACAAGTTGTGGTTAATGACAGAACAAATATTAAAATTATCTGTGAATTCCATGAGGCATTACCTGATGACACCATATGTAGTGTTATTCTCATACGTGAAAAATCATATGTTTATGATGTAAGAAATGAGAGAGTCACAGAACAATTCTAGAAGTCCGACTCAAACACAGAAGCCCCTTGATTACAATGCAATAATACCAACACTTTGCCGTCAGGAAGGCCCAGACACTCTACCAGGTTTCAAACCTGGGGGCCTCTTGATTATAAAGCATATAAGCAATGGAACTATGTTTACAGCACTTCTGCATTGCATGGAAGCTCAAACACAGCACTTCTGCTTATTGCAGGGAAGCTCAAATACAGCACTTCTGCATTGCAGGGAAGCTCAAACACAGCACTTCTGCTTATTGCAGGGAAGCTCAAATACAATTCAAAGTGGGACTTTGAAATGTGCAATAAATATTCTTGTAAGTCTCTCTCGGTATATATTATCAGAAGAAGGCAAAACTTGAATTGGCTCGGGCATGCAAGAGTGAAGTTCTGTGCTCTTTCAGTAAATTGGAGATTATATCTGCTGGCATGGCAATTTTCTCTGAAAGATGAAAGGGCACAGTGTAGATTATATGTCTTGCATGCCAGCAGATATAATCTCCCAGGCGTGCATGATTTATTGCTGGCCGAGACATGGGACTGATCAAAAGATTAGAAAGAACATGCAAGCAATTAATTATGCATGCCCGCTCTTGTCCTATTGTATTGATCGGGAAGTTTTGCTTGCATGAGAATATAAGTATTTCTCGCTTAATTTCAAGTATAGCCAATACAATATCAAGAGAGCCATATTTTTGACAAGCTTATAGACAACAAACTGAGAGATTCAGCCTTTGTACACATGGCGAAATCAATCTGAGGGGGGGCTCATCATTTCTACACTAGAATTCAAGATTCCTGGGATTTGACAGAAAAACACACTGTAAACAATAAGATCATATGGGAACTTGGCATAGTTTTGAGTGTAGGCAAATCTGTCTGAGGGGGGTTCATCATTTCTACACTAGAATTCAGAATTCTTGGGATTGAAAGCATATCACACTTGAAGAATTGGGGTATAAGCCCCTCTTGGCATTGTTTTAAGTGTAGGCAAATCGGGCTGTTCAATCAATAACCTCTTCTTTTCTACACTTATAAGTGGTCCTTGTTATAGCATCAATTATACTACTGCAAGTGGGAAAAATCTTTATAGATGACGCTTTGGGTAATAAATTCGCACTTACATAGAAACGGTCTAATCGACTGGCCGAGTCTGGACGTATGAAGGAGAATCCTTCCAGTTGTGGGTGCTTGGTTTCCCAGACATCTTTTAGGTGAAAGGCCTCGACCAGGGTAGAGAGACTAAGGGATGAGTTAAACCCTGGATATTGATCTTGTCGTCGTAACACACAGTTAAAGTCCCCAGCAAGGACAATATGTTGGTGGTTGCCCCCTAAAGCTGTCGCCCCTTCTGTTGCATAGAAGGTGTTTCGTGCCTCGCGGGCCACTGATCCTGAAGGCGCATAGATATTACAAAACCAGATTTGACCTACTTCGACGCACGTAATTCGCTCAGAGGGATGCAGGAAGGTTTTGTTAACAGGTATATCTTGTCGTACCAAAATGGCAGTACCTGTGGCGTTGTATGTGAAATTATTATATATAGTGTAGTCGTGGCCACATGTAAAATCGTCTGTACCGACCTCTTGAAGGAAAAGAAGATCGAGAGCACTTTGCTTTATATAATCGGTCAGGGCATGGTGTTTGACTGTAGAGGATAGTTTGTTCAGATTTAGTGTGGCAAAATGATACACGGGAGCCGTCATATAACACACTAATGATATAAACAACCAAAACATTGCATGTACTTACAGGTTTTCTGAAGAATCGGTATTTAGAGTATTCGTCATCGTGGGGTTGGGGGGTGTTTCCAAAAGGTTGGGCACACTTGGGGTAAGGGTATACTTCACTGGCAATGGTGAACGCTGTTCGTTCGTTTTCTTCACCGGATGGGTGTGATTCTGGTCTGTGCTACGTTGCTTCTTCCTCTTCTTCTTTTCCAGTATGGGTGAAGATGGTGTCGGCAATGATGGGGGTTCTAGAGTCAGGTCCATGTTTGTCGTCTGCGAAGAATCTGCATCTAGTGGTGGTGAGTTCTCGATGGTTTTCACAGGAGTCATCTGCGTAGTATGGATACTTAGCGGCATGATTGTAGTCTCGTCATTGGCAGATACTGGAACCTCCATGGGATCGTCACTAGGCAGGGTGCTGTTTTCTTCGGTCGGCGTTAAAGGGACATCCTGTATTGTATCGGAACTGGCGTCTACAGTTGATTCAGTTTGCGTCTTGGTTATTGTAGCTGGAAGTACTGTTCGATCATTGTGTATCACTTCTTCAGCGCTGTTGAGGTTGAATGGGGCGGGTCGCACTCTCCCTGCGTACGAGTTATCACTTGTGCGTGCTGTTGGCCTCTGGCGACTAGGGCATTGGTTAAAGAAATGATCGACCGCATCACAGTAGGAACACGTACGCTCTTGACCATTGTACGTGACCCAATATCGGCCGCCACTGATCGTGACATATGAAGGTATCGCGCGGGACAAGTTCATCTTCACTAATTTTCTTCCGGTTCTCACTGAGTATATGTGGTCTTTCGAATACGTTTCGTCATCAAGGAATATCTCCTGTCCGTAGGTAGTTAGTACAGAATAGATTGCTTCATCTGACATTTCACTCGGCACGACATGCAGCCGCACTATCACATGATTTTCATCTGCCCACGTCATTATCACTTCATGTTCGCCGTCATCGTCATTATACATATACACTCCTTTCGACTCGCGTAATAACTGTTCACCCGTTACTTTAGACAATAATTTCACAAAAACACATTTTCTATAATAGTCTACTTCTATACTTACAACCTGTTCTGGTTTCAGTTTCAATTTCGTACTTATCCAGCGATGTAGTTCATTTGACGTTGGCTTATATCTCACTTCTCTAAAGTTCAATTTCAACGTGTTCACTCGCTTGATGGCCATTTTCAAGACTTTAGTTTTGTTCGACTGGACGATTACGTAATACATGCGCGCTGTCTCAACTACACGCTACGGGAGAGAGCACCGATCCAACTTCCTCCTTCCGCGGTTCGCGCGAGACTGTTACACCTGGTCTTCTGTCAGTCGGACAATCTAATCGTCTTATGAGTAAAGCTTGCTAAGTTTTTAATCTTTGTAGCACTTGTAATTATTGTTGTGTGTCACGGAGTTACGTTTACTGCAACATTTGAGCACACAATCCAAACATACGTAAATTTTATACACAGAAAACATGGGGTTTCTGCACATAATTACGGAGCATGCGCTCTGTCAAGGACTAGAAGGAACCTCGCAAAAGTTACTGAAGCTTGTCTTCGGTGCTGACAGTTGGCCCCAGAGTCACGTGGTATCTCGTTATCAGTCGAAATGACCTTGAGCCTGCAGAACCAGCACACTGAAGTGAACGAAGATATTTTACGTGATTTGTAAGCTGGAAGAAAACATGCCACGCGTTACAACAGACAGACAGAGGTTTGTCTTCAGCTTTGGGACAGACAAACCTCACTAGGCATACAGACAGAGTATAATGTAAGATAAAAGGAAATTATTTCTCCGTTTCCTCACACTGACAATTTTATTGCCTTTTTTGGAGTTATTTGGCCACAGAAACGGAATTATATTATTGAAGTCGTATCTCGTGTGATGGCTTGGTTCAGTATGCTGATGAGGTTTTCTGACAAAAGCAGGACGAGCTACCCAAGAACAGTAATTGTCTATCTTTTATATCTGCTTCCTTCATCATCCGGTATAAGGCAGACAAGCACATACCACAAATATGTAAGAGAACTATGGCTAATTTGGTAACTTGTCTTGCAATTGAATTTCTGTCATGAACAGCTGCAAAGAAACAAAGGCTTTCCTTTTAAAGGATTAAAAAGTAAAGTGCTCCCCTGTGCATAGCACCACCCCATGAAGGCGTATAGGGGGTGTGGGGGTAACGCCCCACACTTTCTTGATCCGGTCGCGAGTGGGGGTGATGTGATCAGCATCACGCCCCTGACCGCCTTTACCCCCCAGGGTTTCCCCCAGGTACCTATGTTATTCGACCCTGGGTGGGCGCCGGCGCCGCTTCCAGCGTTAGAAAAGTTCCCGGATTTGAACCGGCCGGGGATCGAACCCGGGACCTTTAGTATGGTAGTCAGAGGCGGTACCGACTGAGTTACCGCGGCCATATTCCTTTTAAAGGATTACACTGAATAATTGTTATTTGATTAGGAAACTAAAATGACTTCAGTATTTACATGCAGTACACACGAGATTCTAAACACACTCTAAAACATACTACAGTTCGTTTCAACGTATTATTTCAACAATCAAGACACAAAATAAAGGGCATGCTCAAGAAAAATTATGTTTCTTTGATTATCAAGTGCATTACGTGGTCAACATCAAGTTTGGATTTGCCGGTTATCCAAATATTATTAATTTTGAAAATACTCTTTCAGTTAGTGTAATGTGCCTGAAATTGAATGCCCTATTTTTAACCGCGAACGTGTTTTGTTTCTTCAATTAAAACTTTTAGATTACAATTTAGTTCATCATACCAACCCGTGTCCTTCTCCCTTGTTTATTTATAGTTATAAATAAAATCCCATTGGAGCATGGAAAAACCTTTCACTGTTCATAAGTCAGTCATTGTTCTCTGCAGTTTTCAATGCAAGATTCAGGCTCTCTGATCGTGCATCGTACGTTTCACATCAGGTATCCACATAATTTAATATATTTATAAGTAGGGAGCGGACGTTGATGACCTAAAAAATATAGGTATATGATCTATAGAATATCCTAAAAAATGGGGGGAAAATGACGTAAAATGCAAAAAATGACCATTAAATTTGTTAGTTTCAGTTTAAAAATTGAAATGAAAATGAAGTTAAAAAAAATACAATCTTGCTTTAAAAAAAGGGCACCAAATGATACCACATGCACATTCAATTAAAATATGCAACAAGGATTTTCAGTGCAAACGGTCTCTAGCTATGGTATTTCAAGCCTCTCCTTATCTGATCTTAATCTGAGTTTTCCCCAGACGGTCACCTGGTAGTTTCCCCCGACACATCAAAGACTGTCACCAGTTCAGCATTTCTTTTGCTCGTAAATTGCAATCCTGGGAGATATATATACCTTGGTGAAAAGATTCAAGAATATTACCAAAATTGAAGAAGTGACAAAACATGATGAAACAATATACCGAATATTGCAAAAAATGGCGGGTAAATGCCGAAAATCCGGGAAAATGACCTAAAACCTGACAAATGGCAAGACATGCAAAATAATGCACTTTAAAATTACCTTTTTTGGGTTCTAGATGAAGTGTAATATTGTGTATATTTAATGGGCATCGTGTCCGAGATGTCAGAAAAAAGATGACATTTCATCAACTTCCGCTCACTATTTATAAGTTGTATTAAGCAAAATTCTCCATTTTTATTCTTTCCATATATGATATCAGTATCACATTGCAAACAGTTATTAATGGTTTCAATGTCATTTGTTGGGAAAAAAGTTTCGTATTACTTTAGATTCGAACATGCAAACGCAAATATCAAAGTATTGCTTTAGACAGCACTCATGATTTTGAAACGTGGAAAGGTTATCATTTTACGGGAAATGTGAAAGTTGGTGTGTATTGACAGACTGTAGCTACTGCCATATTAGCACTGACAACTAGGAAGCGTTCTCAATGATCACGTGGCTGCATGTTTTTCGCTAATAAATAACTGCGTTTTTTCAACACATACACAAATACATCGTCGCTTCGGAACATCAAATTTTCATCTTTGCTGCATTCAGATTACCAACATACGAAGGGGCATGCAATTCAAAAGGTTTTTTTCAGAAACCTCAGTTTTATAAATAAGGTTGGATGAAATTAAGACAAAAAAAAAAAAAAAAACTTTCCTTTCGCTGGGCTCGAACTCGGGTTGCCCGCATGCTAGTCCGACACGATAACCAACACTCCAAACGAGACAACACGAATCTCTTTCGCAAGTAGTTGACTGAAACGCAAGTTAATTTTCAGATTGCTAATTCCCAAGGTATATCATGCCTAGGTAGATGTGTCTTGCATTTTCTGTACTTTTGTTATTTCAGTCGCTTTGGTCTCTCCCTAGGTTAATCACGGCAATAATGAGGAATAATTTTTAGACAAAGATGATAAACAGACACACAAGAATAATCACCCTCGCAAAAAAAAGCCAGAACTCGAGTCTGGAACCTTCGACGCGAGGTGTGTTTCTTGTTCTAACTACTATATCTGTTTTCCGTTAGATATGAAATGAAGTAAATAAATAAGACAAGGACTGGAGAATCGTAGCTACGTAACCATTGAGAAGATATTCATCGCCTAGATAGAGAATCTCTATATCCCATTGCGATAGAGAACTTATTAGAAGATTGAAAATACAGATTAAACTAACAAATTTGATGCGTTTCCTTTCGTCAAAATGCCCAGAAAACAATATTACATACTTCTTCACTAATAGAAAAGAATAAAAAAAATGTCCTTGGTGGGAATCGAACCTAGACCTCACTGATGAAAGCTCTGTACGCTAACCAACACTCTATCAATAACACCATGTTTTCTTTTTTCCAGTCAGTCTGTTTCCTCCTCAGCACCTGAAGACGAAAATACATGTTAATTTCTCTCATAATTGTTTCATTGTCTATTAATAGAAACCACGTATGTCACAAATAGACGCATTCTTTCTGTGAAAAATCCCATGTTTCGCACATCGTGCTTCTCCATTTACTGTTATTTGGACATTCACTTGGAAGTTAAAACTTAGCTTTGTGTGTTTGTTTTCACGTGCATGTGTGTGAGAAGAATGGTGTGAACGTGTGTTCGATGTTTTTCTGGGCATTATTTTCGTTCAAAGCATTAATATAATTGTAAAATATGGAATTTACTGTAATGCAAGGAGTGAAAATATAAACCCATTCCGTCAGGTTCGTAACCAAACAACATTAAATAATGGAACGTAACGTGGACCGAGTATTATTCCATGTTGATAACACGAGACATTACGATCGACAATCTTCATCTCGTATTTCTCTTTGGCATCACTACTCAATTTACAGAGATGTATACCCGTGACTGGTATACAAGCCGCAGAATTGCAATGCTGGTTGGGTCGTCTAGTCACAAGGCGCTTGGTGGTCAGACATGGATGGCATCCTTCAGTGCTTCTTCAATAGGGTCGTTACAAGCCAGAAGTGTCCGTGACTGTACTGTGTGCTTTGAACTATTGATTTCACTATATAACTTTTTAACAGTTGGTGTAATTGTCTCATGTCGTAATAACTGGTAGCATACCTGTAAAGCGATGTCCTTATAAAACAAAAACCTTTTGGGGATACTTTGTTACACGTATTGTGTGCATTCATTTCATCCAATATATATAAAGCCCCAATCCCACCACTGACTCACTGAAATAAATGTTCTCCATGAAGGAAGCCCAGGAGGCGAATAATGTCCGATTACGACCCCCCATGAAATCGTCCCAAATGGCCGAGAAAATTAAAAAATCCCTCAATTGGCTATTCTTTAAGGGTGAAAATGCCCTTTTTTCACATCCCTAGCAACCGTTACCACGGGCATTTTTTGCAGCACACATTGTTTCCTTCAATTCTTAATTGTCTAGCTACATTATATTTCTCACAGATCACACGCAGATGAATGAACTCCTGGTTTTGAAAAGATGCCTCAAATAAGGGTGACATCTACATAAGAAGATGATTCAGTTCAGATACAATTACGTATATATTAAAATCTCTACATCGTGGTTGTTTCAACTAAATGTTTAAAGGTAAAATGACTAACAATTCTTTAGAGATGGCCGTGCTTGCTGTTGACCATGGAAACGGACGTTGTTAGGGAACTCAGATAAAGTTTATTTTCACCCCGAAAACTACTGTAATGGAATTATACGAGACTTTTCGAATTTCAAAATATAAGCGTCAGAATTTATTACAGAGGAGAGGTAGAAATTTGAGGGGAATGACGGATAATAATTGTTTTTCAATTACGTTTACAAATTTGAAAATGACAAAAGACGTAAACATTGCTTTTCCAATTTAATGTCGCTATTGAATTCGTTTATACAAAAAATCTAACTAACTGGATTGAAACAGTTATTGCTTATTCACTTTTATAAAAAAAAAAAGATAAGTTTTGAATGTTTTGTATATTTGTACCATATTAGAGCCCGTACACACACAAAGTAACGTTCAAAATTTTCGAAATAAGCGAACCACTTCGGCGAGTGCACGAAATAATGGAAAACAATTATCTTCAAATTACGTTTAAAAATTTCCAATGTAGTGTCCCTATTCAATTCGTTTATATGAAATATGTTAATTATCTTGAAATGGGCAATATTTACCCAGTTTATTATTATGAAAATAGACAATAATATGTTGAATATTTTTACAATATTAGAGTACACACACAAAGTTATTTTCTAAATTAGCAAACGTATACACTTGTTCCCCTTCATCCAAAACAACATGCAGGCATTTGATCATTGAGGAACCCCATATATAAAACTTGATTACGTCCACAAAGTGGCCGAAGGTCAAGCATGCGAGCGTACAAGACGTGGCCAAAGGCCACGTCGCAAGTACGCGAGTACTTATATATATCTACGAAAGCAGTTTTTTAATATTTGTTTTTGTTTACGAAACATTTCCGGTGGCAATTTTAGGTTACTCAGCCTGTATATCTACATCGCAGGATTGGTACATAAGAGTCAAATTCACTTTGAACGGCAATATCTCTGAAACGATTGAAGATATCTAAAAAATATGGACGTTTTCGCCTGACCTTTGTTTAGGAAACTTTTTAATCCCATTTAGCTTGATGACCTCAGAATCAAGGATGTCCAAGTTACTATTTAGTATATTAGAAGTTCCAAGGTTTGAAATGTTACAACTAATTTGTCTTCTACCTTAAGGAGTATTGGTCGTAGTGGGCTCGCGTTTTTGCCGTTCTTATCAGCGTAAAGTATGCCAGAACCTGCATAGGTTTAAATGGTGGGTATCATAAATTATTTCTTGCGCACTCCCGAAAATTAACATTATCCATCATCCATCTGTATCTAGAGAAAGATTAGACCTGCATGTAATCTTTTTGCAAACTCTGGAAGCATGACTCAATGCACGTTAAAGTGTTTCAATCACTGTTTGATGGTTTGCAAAAAATAGTGACCGGAAATAGCTCTATCTTCGAAACGGTTGGTCATGGATAAAATGTGTTTTCGTATTCTGAAAACTCAAATCGTTGTATATTAAAAAAAACAGGTCTCACAATCGACGAAAACGAATTCAACATATAGATAAGCATGGAGCAAATGAAGAGTTACGAGTTGTAGTCTTTCCCTCCGAACCGTCGCACGTTCGCCAATCTCAGCGAACCAAATCAAGAATCCGAGTTTGTCGTGGAAGTTGGAAATAGGTTCATTCATCCTCACAGGGTCGACTTGTACATTAAAGTCGACTTGGTGAAAGCAGAAAATGGCAAGGCTTCCGAAACGAACGTGAATCGTGAGACTCATTAACATAGTCGTACTGTTTATGTTCTCGCAGGTAGAAGTCAGAAAACACGGTACCGTCATCTATCGCCTTGACAATTCCGTCATCACGTTCACTTTCAACTTTCTAAAGTCGACGCCTCTTACTACCATGGATGGGAATTGGACGTTGGCACGAAGATCATAACGAAAAGCCACAAGGTGATATTCTCTATGCGTCTGCTGTTCGGATTCTTCTCCGAATACACATAGATTGTGTAGAGGGGAAATGGCGCGTTAGTTTTCGTACAGCCACGAACGATAACGACGTGCGGATGCGTTAAAATACTTTAAATTCGGACGGGGCTTGGTTCTCCAGAACATTACCAGATGCTACTAAATGCGTCATCCAGTCCAAGGAGTTGCTTATGCCTGTGGTAGAGTACAAATTCAACTGCGCCCCCAAGTACAAGTCGGAAAGTCTGAAAAATCCGTAGGTGGCCATCCAGTTTTACCATTATCAGTGTGTGTAAAAACTGAATTTCGGTAATAATTTCAAGTTCGATGTGACCACGCTGTTCAACAGCATCCAGTACGATATGCCGAGGATCGTGGTCGTTATCCTCCAAACCAGGAGGATAACATTAAGGAGAAAGATTTTAGCCAATTAGACAACTGCAAGATCAACAACGTCTACCTCAAAAACTGACGGAACCAGATTTTCCCATCACAGGCGACAACTACCTGAGACTTTACGAGGCCTACACGGTGTGCAAGAAGGTGACGAACGGCAACGTGGA
Organism: Lepisma saccharinum; assembly: GCF_977018435.1. Lineage (NCBI taxonomy): Eukaryota > Metazoa > Arthropoda > Insecta > Zygentoma > Lepismatidae > Lepisma > Lepisma saccharinum. The sequence continues at coordinate 62,836,576 of NC_139250.1, read as the reverse complement.
CATGTAATACGCTCAGAACAAGTTCATGGCTCGCAGTCCCATGTTTATCATTAAAACTTAGAACAGGAAACAGGATGTGGTGAACGATCGAACAAGCATCGATTGTGAGTTCCACGAAGCCTTTCCCGACAACATGGTGTGCTGCGTCATATTGATTGCGGAGAAGACTTTTGTTCATGATGTGAAGAACGAACGACTGATTAAGGAGATTTAACATCGGCAAACACATTACACATCCTTACTGTCATAGTTTTGTGAGTGTCGTAGAATTCTAGATCTAGTGGGTATCACGTACATCGACTCAAGCTTTCAGATCCTGCAAACGCCCTTCGTCTACGACCCATCGTTTTGGAGACACAGATGGAAAACGTTAATTGTTTGAGAATGCGACAAAAAATAATCTATGATGACCAACTAGTAACGAACCTGGGTGGTCGCCACATTTAACTACCCTGCGTGGTCGACACACTCAAAAGATCCTACGTGGTCACCATATTATTTAAAATATTATGTTAACAAGTTTGGTTGAAGATAGCATGCTAAATGCCATGCGAGGCTTACGCATTCAGTTTATTTTTGTCTAATCGTATGCACAGTAATTGTTGCTTAATATGTAACTTGTATTTTTGAATCTCTTCGTTTTGTGCAAAGATTGTAAATTCTTTATTGTAACGTGTTTAGTTTAGCACACAAGTGTTAAGATTGTATTACCACGTGTTCCTGGTAACTTTTTATGTTAGCGGTTTTTACAATGCAAAACATCATAATTCATAACGCATGAGTTGCAACTCGTAATTTGAACGGAATTTCCAACGCTGCAGCCAGGTTAGTTCCGATATTCTCCACCTGCATCTGTGCTGCCACTAGACAGTATATATACGATGCAGCGAGGCCTGGAGCTTAGTCGACTGCCAGATGATGACTGCAAGAGACCTAGCTCCCAGATATAATCTGGACGGTTCCCAAACCAGGCTCCCATAGCCAAGCAGCAAGAAAGAAGGAAGGAGGAGAAAGAAGAGAAGCACATAACCTACCTACGAGCTTGCAATGCTTCCAAAGACTCCTGGGTACTCCGAGACCTATCCTTTGTACCTCGCCGTCTCTTGCTACTGCCTGCACATGCCAATGGACCTGTCCGTTCCCTTGCAGTAGTCCGAGTGACCCCGCGGCGACCCTTGTTCCCAACAACTTTGCGATTTCGCGGGCACCCCGTCTCGTCCCTCACAATTGCTTGGACAACCCCGCGGACTCACGCCCGTTCCACGCAATTGACTTGGACGCTATCGCACATTGTCCCCAGTCGGTGCGGCACGTTACTACTACAAGGGCGGCTATTGGATACACACACTAATTGAAGCCCCTAAATTAAATAAGGTCCCTAATACCCACCCGCACCTCACTGCGAGGAGAAAATGAATGGTCCCTGTCCTCCCTTATTTTTTAGACATTCAGAGCAGTGATGTCATCTGATGTAAGTGTGCTAAACAGGTAATTTACATGTGTGAGTAAAGATTAAAAAAGCTTTACTGGTTGACCTTTCACCTTTCTTTGAGAAACCTCGCAAGCCCTGAGATTCTTTGAGTACATGTCTACGGCTGGTTACAAGCTAGCGTATATGGGTACACTTTTGCTTCCTCTTCGGTTGTAGTGTTCAGCGTACAGTATGTAGAACGCTGGTCGAATGTTGCAAAAGTTTTTGGCGCCTTACATTGGGCAAGATTTACCAAAAAAATTCGTGGGGCTTTACTTGCAAAAGCTTGTAAACAACGTGGGGCTCGACGTAGAAAGAAAGAACAGTCTACAGTGACATTAAATAACGCGGGGTTCGATGGTTTACATAGTGAAGTTGTATGTATAAGGACTGTTACCAGTAAACCTCTGGGGCCGTTTGTTAAAAGGACTTGAAAGGGCTCACTATTAAAAGTGCAAGTGTTAGTGATAGTGTCGTCCATTGAATTCACGAAGTAGTGAAGGTAATGTGTCTTGGGAGAAACAATACATAATTCACGGAGGTAAGGTGTTGTAAACATAGACAGTGAAATGGAAAAAGGAACGTCAGGAATAAGTCTGCGGAGCAGATGGAGAAAATCTATGGAAGGGAGACTGAATTTGGATGCTGTTATAATCCAGGAGCCGAGAGCGAGTGCTTCCAGTGTTCCAAGTGTCTCTAGAATTCCCATTGGAGATGTGACGGGCTAGAAAGGACCTCAGAGACTGTTGCAGAGGTAAAGAGAAGACATGCTTTTCAGCACCCTTGGTAGCCTCCCTGCATGAACCAAGTCTTCCGAGTAAGACCCAATCAGACCATTGGCTGCTGGAGTGGTTGATGAGAGATATAGAGGAGCGTAAGAAAGAATAGAATGATGAGGAAGAACTGAGACCTTAAGAAAAGAAAGATGGGGAAGAACTAAGACGCAAAGCAAAGAAAGATGAGGAAGTACTCAGACGTAAAGAAAAGGAAGAGGAACAAGAGCGTAGAGAAGCTGACGAAAAACAAAGGAAAACAGAAAATGCTCTATCAGAGAAAACTCGAAAGAAAGAATTGTTTGATCTAAGACAGGTGGTCGAGTCCATGGAGGAGAGAAGACTCCTTGAGAAGGAAGAAGAAACAGCCCGTATTAAAGAAGATAAAGCTCAGAGATAGAAAGAGAAGGCTAAAGATGAAGCTAGAAAGGCTCAAGAGAAAGATCAAGAAGAAACTAAAGGAAAGCAAGAGGTACAGGAGTTAGGACTCTGATAGAGTATCTTGAAGAGAAAAGAGAAATTGAAAAACGAGAAGCTGAAGAGAAAAGAGAAAGGGAGTTAGAAGTTCTCCATGTCCTGATGGAAGGAAAAGAAGAGAAGAGAAAAAATGAAAAAGAAGATGCCAAAAGAGAACGAGAGAAAGTTGAACAGCTGGAGTTTCTTCGTAGTTTCCAAGATAAATTATTGGAGGTGGTTCAAGAAAATGCAAGAATATTCTACAAGCTTATAATGAATGGCAAGTCCAGGTAGATGAGAAATTCAATCCCAATTCGAGAGATAGTCAAATTCTTGTAGAAAAGGAGAAGTCACATGATGACAATGTGAAGAAAATGGAAGATAGAAACTTACAAATTAGAGGGAGCACTCCAGGAACAGAAAGAATGGTTTCTTGCAAGATGGAGATAAAAGACTGGATGTTGCTCTACGAAAAGAAATGAAGGAGCAGAATGAATTGATCCTTCAAAGATTCAAGGACCCGCAGATAGACGTTCATAGACTTTGAAAACCATCAAGAGATGTTAGTGATGTAGAGTCGAACTCCGGCATTCAAGATAGATGCTTAGATCCTAGAAACAAGAACTTTGAACCTGTTAAATTTGCTAAAAATCCCTTCGCTGATGATTTAACTAACGTATATGGTAGAAAGAGACCGGAAGAGAGATACCGTCTACAAGGATCTCCTCCTGGACAAAGACAGACTTTCAAGATGCCTAGGATGTCTGATATAGCTTCTCTTTTAAAATTTAAAGGAGACATAGAAGCGCAATCAGCCGCAAAGTACTTGAGAGAGATCGACGTTTGCTTTGTGATTATGCAAGTACCTGATCGTTACCGCGTCGAGTTACTTTCTCGTTTGTTCGAATGCAAAGCTGAACATTGGTTGGCCGGTAATAAAGATGACTTCTAACACTATGAATATTTCTGTGATATGTTTGGGGAAGAGTTTGCCTCTAAGAGAGCGAAATAGAAACAATTGCCTACGGTTAGAAATAGGAGATACTCTATCTTAGTTCACGACAATTTAAAAAGTTACGCTTGGAGTGTTATTGCAGCTTATCGTAATCTGGCGGAGAACATCCATGAATACGAAATTGAAAATTTGGTTATCGGACAGCTACCGTTACGAGTGCGTAACCATTGTTTGGCGCATGCAAGTTGAATCATTCATTAATTGATACGATTGATGAGCCAGACACATGAAAAGCATTGAAGACACTAGAGAATGAAATGTTAGGAACCAAAAAAATATTAGAGTGCGAAATGTTGAAGCCGGAACTGATCAACAAAACACAACTTTCCAGCATGGTAAAAGGGCTAGCGAACAGTATGGAAAGAAGACCGGGGCGGTCAAGAGGAGACTTTCCTAGGGGAAATTTCCAGAGACCAGGACAGAAATTGGAGATACTCGACCGGAAGAGAAGGAAGTCCAGTCTGACGTAGTTCCAGGTGGTACTATTCTAGAAACTTAGATCGCAGTAGTGAACCCCTGATCCTGGAGAGGTACAGACTGTGGATCGGCTAGGTACTCTGGGGACAGTTCGCGAGTTTACCAGTAACTTGTCAGACCAACTAGTCACCAACCCAGTGTCTCCTTCATTTATACGAAAATGTTTCTGATTTTTAAATTTTTAATTTATCTCAAAATGTTTGCCCGATAGAGGGGCATATGTAACGACCGTGCGTGGTTGCCACTTTTGACGACCATGCGTGGTCGCCACACTTAACGATCCTACGTGGTCACCATACTATTTAAAATATTATGTTAACAAGGTTTGTTTAAATAAAGCATGCTAAATGCCCTGCGAGGCTCACGCATTCAGTTTATATTTTGTGTAATCTTATGCACAGTAATTATTGCTTAATATGTAGTTTGTATTGTTGAATCTCTTTGTTTGTGCATAGATTTTAAATTCTTTATTGTAACGTGTTTAGTTTAGCACACAAGTGTTAAGATTGTATTACCACGTGTTTCTGGTAACTTTTTATGTTAGTGGTTTTTACAATGAAAGACATGATAATTCATAACGTATGAGTTGCAACTCGTAATTTGAAGGGAGTTTGCAACGCTTCAGCCAGCTTTTTTCCGATCTTCTCCACCCGCCTCTGTGTTGCCAATAGACAGTATATATAAGATGCAGCAAGGCCCAGAGCTCATCATGGAATCCGGGGCTGCCCAGTCCCCGAGGATCAAGGTGGAAAACTAACGGTGCCACACGAAGCCTTGATCGTGCATCGCGACGTGACGCGTTCAGATTGATATAAATGGAAGAAACAATAACGATATCTTGTAGGAGCACAGGGAAAACCCTTCCTGTCACCCACGATAATGAAATCGCCATCAGCTGGATCCAGACCCACCGCCAAATTACGAAAAGAAGAACGTCGCAGTTCTCAACAACCTAGATCAACTACTAATACAGAGAGCGATTCTGATGAACATTCGGGAAACTATGGAATCCATGACGAACTATAATCCGATGAATAGGTCAATATTCAGTAACTTATACGTTTGAGAGAATTCTTGAAGCACTCAGGAAACACCGTTAATCCAACTTCAATGGGATAACGACCACGAGATACAAAAAAATTGGGACACACACCACTTAAAGACCCAAAACGCCACCCGAAACAGCGGGGCACGAAAGGAGAAAATGAAACAAAATCAGATAATTAGTCATTACATCTGGTAGTTCCACGCAAAGCAGCGAAAAAAACCATTCGCACCGCAACCTCCGATCTTCACGACAACGAACTTATTCGATGTTCTCCCCGTTCAACGAGAGGGAAAAACATCGGCTCAACTACAAAAAATCAATCAGACAGCGGGGCGTCCGAAGCAGACGGAGAAGAGAAGGACACAGAGGAAGCAACAGGCGGAGTGAGCCCAACATCACAAATGAAAAGCATTCCACCGATCATCGTATATGGTATATCACATCCACATCAAATGGTTAGCAACATATGCACCCATTTAGAGGAACAACCGAGAGTAAGAGTCTCTTCATATTACGTGAGAATCAACTCTAAGACAGAAAGAGATTTCCACACAGTGGTAACAAGACTACCACTTAACAACATCGAATATGCGACAGGCCCACAAAAACAAAGAAAATCATTACAGGTGGTTGCTACAACTCCTTCCAATAGTTCTCGACACTGCATGAATCAAGGACGAGCTCGAATTATTAGGATTCCAGATCATAGCTGTCAGCCAGCTGAAAAAGACGGACAACCAATCAAACATCAGAAGAAAGATGCCGTTATATCTGGTAAACATCCAAAGAGCATCCTCAGCCTCCACGATATATTATATATAAGGAGTATATTAGCCTTTACAGAATGACGGTGGAACAGTACAGAACGTCAGACGTACTCCAATATTTCAAATGTCAACGAGTAGAACATCCTTTGGCTCTTTGCAAAGCACTTCCCTGATATGTAAAATGCATAGGAGCACATGATGCTCGCGAATGCCAAAAAAGGGACAGAAAGCTCCCTGGCAAACGTGTAAACTGCGGTGGGAAGCATCCGGCCAATTATAGAGGTTGTAGAATTTTCCAACGAAAAGAGCCATCGGCACTTAGAAGCACTGCCACGTAAACAACCTGGGAAGACCATCAACACAGAACACAATACATCATTCAAGCACGTCCGCCTCACAACCTCAGCCAGTTTCATCAACTACAGCAACATCCACTTCCACATACGCAGGAAAGGTCCAAAGAGTATCGGAAATTCCATCTAGACCAACACCCCCGACAACTACTCCAACCTTGAGACAAGGCATCCAATCCTTGATAGACCTGGCTGCATCATGGAATTTACAGAGGATTTGGCAACATGTGTCCAAGGGGTTACAAAAACTGGCCACCCAAATGTCTGGCATGACAATGGTATCGATACTAATAGAGACACTCTCAGACATGCAACGAGATGGCTGCTTTTAGTCGTGGAAACTTCCGAAACAGATCACCATCCTGCAGATGGCATAACTGACAAAAACACTGGAATTTCAACATTTTATTGAACTACACAAGATTGACATAGCACTGATCAATGAGACTCATCTTAAAGCACACAACTGCTGGAACATGGCCAATTATAGACAGTTCCGACTGGACTGACGGGGATAACACAAAGGGGAGACTTCTTTTAATAATAAGAAGAGGAATAGCAGCAACACAGATTGCCACACCACCTACAACTTCCATCGAAACACTGGCAGTGAAAGTCAAAACAGAAACCATGGATCTGATATTAGCCCTCCAGTACTCGCGCGGGTGACCATTGTCACCCAGCCCATTTGTTTTTGTTACCGCCAAGCAGTGTGGTGGAGGCGAGTGGTAGGGACTTCAGTACCTTCCGCCTACATTTCCAGCTACCTGACTAGTGTGCGTTTGTATGTTGTAGTGAGGAGTGGCCCGTGTTATTGCGCTTGAAAGTCAGTTGGGTGACACTTGTCCCCCGCGCGATTAACGGCGTTATGAATGCACCAAAGCGTCCACGACTCTGCAATAACTCTCTTGTTTTGGACGTATTGCTTGGTGAGAGTTCCGATGAAGACGATGTTGTGGAGAATAATAGTGACGATGGTGTAGATGACCATTTAGATGTCCAGGACGATGTCTTTGACACCGAAGAAACAGATGAGCCACAAAAGGACCAAGTGAAAAATGCCGAAAATGACCTGGCGCCAAATGTGGAAGAGGAATCCAGTGATGAAGAGGACATCCCATTTGCAAATTTATACATGGTAAGAGACCAGTTTAAAAATGTAATGAAGTGGAAAAACTATCCCCTCAGCTCAGAAATGTACGAACCAGAGCTGACATTATTTTGCGAATCCCAGGATCAACTGGACAGGGTAGGGAAGCACGCAGTGCACTTGATTGCTTTGTACTTTCTAACGTTATTGGAACTAAAGTTATATCAACCAACATTTATATTGAGCATATAAAGGAGCATTTTAGCCGAGACAGGGATGCCAAACACACGAATGTTGTTGAAATTCGTGCTTTCATAGTCATTTTGCTACTAACCGGCTGTTTTGGCAGTAAAAGGAAAATAAACCAAGCAATGTGGGACCACTCTGCAGGGACTGGTGTGGAAGTCTGTTATGTTGCCATTAGTGAGAATAGATTTCATTTCCTCATGGGATGTCTCCGTTTTGATGACATCGGGGATCCTCAGCAGCGAAGAGAAATTGATCGGCTTGCGCTTAACAGAGAAGTCCTAGAACTTGTGGTGCAAAACTTGTGGTCAACGCCTCAATCATTTACAAGTTCAACAATTCTGCAGCTAAACCACCTGCAAGACTAGAATTCCTGCAAAGTTTGGCGTTGGAAATCATAAAACCTCTGATTGAGAGTCTAATCCAGCTTCCTTTCATCCCTGTGCATCTGAAGAGAAGAGGAAAGGCCCTTCTTGTATTTGAAGAAACTCCTCAGCCTGAGCGCAGACAACAAGGTAACAGTAGAGGTTGCTGCTATCTGTGTGGGAGGGCAAGAGACAAATCAACCAGAAAACATTGTGAAAAATGTTTAGTGATCATTCATAAATTCTTTGTCATTGAAATTTTCAACCTACAATATGCGTAAAAAATTATTACGAGTAACAAACATTCTTGTGACTATACTCTTTCTGTATGTAAAATGCAGGGTATGCTTTAGCAATTTCTTTTGCCTTATAATAAAGGCCAACATATGTTAATATATATGTTTATGGATTCTCAATAAAGCAGTCTTTCAGATGAGCAAGGAGTTTTACAATGTTACCCTGCATTAAAAAAAAGTTATGGTAGCCTAAATTTTAAGATATTTTTTCCATGCAAAATTTTGTTAAAGAACGATTTGGTATTTTTTTCGTTACAACACCTGTTTGATACAAAAATAATTCAAAAAATACTTTAAGTGTCCCTAGAATAGATTGTAAATATAACAAAACAAAAAAATCCACAATACTATAATTAGTCTTTTCGAAATAAATAAAATACCTTATGGGTGACAACTGTCACCCGCGCGAGTATCCGTGTTACGGGATGCCACGCGAGTACTGGATGGTTAGTGGCTGTTTATAAATCACCCAGCATACCATTCGATGGTAATGATATCATCAATTTGGACAACATTGGACCAAACATTGTAATGGGAGGCGACTTAAACGCAAAACATCCGTCATGGTCCTCAAGGACTTCCAACACAGCTGGGAATATATTATATAATAGGATCCAAGATACAGATTTCCATATTATGGCAACAAAATACCTCAGATTCTATCCATGTAACGGAGGTATCCCAGATGTCTTAGATGTTCTTCTTCTGAAAGAAGTGGGCTCTAGTACTGCCCCTATGCGGTTCCTGAACTAACTTCGGATCACTTTCCGATAATAGCTTCGTTGGCACAATGTATCTACTACCAACGATTCCAGACACTGCTGCAATCTACCACCAACTGGAATCAATACCGACAGGAAATTCATGCCGAGATCGACCCCAGAATAGACCTTCATTCGCCAAAGGACAATGATGTAGCTGTCATCACATTCAAGCACATTATAACGAAGCCTTGGTATAAAGCGTCTTCCTATAGAATATTCTATTAGGAAGGTAAAAGAAACTAAAGAAGGACTAAAATTCAATGGTATGACTCAGTTGTTAGCATTTGGAGAGGATGTAGACTTATTAGGGGATGATATAAATACAATTAAGAATAATAGTAAAATAATTTTCAAAACTGCTAAAGAGATAGGTTTGGAAGTTAACAAAGATAAAACTAAATATATGCTTACAGGCCGAAACCAAGTGTTAGGTAATAATCAAAATCTAATTATTGATAACAACTCGTTTGAACCAGTTTCCAAATTCAAATACTTAGGAGTAATATTAACAAATGAAAATTATATTAAAGAGGAAATAGAAAGCAGGCTTAATTCAGGAAATACATGTTACTTCTCTCTTCATAAACTTTCGTCTTCTCGTTTAATATCTAAGAAATTAAAAGTTAAAATATACAAACCAGTAATATTGCCTGTGGTATTATATGGGTGTGAAACTTGGTCCGTTACATTGAAAGAAGAACACAAATTGAGAGTATTTGAAAATAAGATCCTTAGGAAAATATTGGGACCTAAAAGGGATGAGGAGACAGGTGAGTGGAGAAGGTTACATAATTTAGAACTACATAATTCGTATTCATGTCCAGATATTATTAGAATAATTAAATCAAGAGGTCTTAGTTGGGCAGGCCATGTGGCACGATAGGGAGAGGAGAGAGGAGTTTACAGGATTCTTGTTGGGAAACCTGATGGTAAGAGACCTATAGGAAGGCCAAGACGAATATGGAGGGACAACGTTGAGATGGACCTAAAGGAAATCGGTAGAGATGGAAAAGAGTATATAGATCTTGCTCAAGATTGGGACAGATGGAAGGCCTGTGTTGCTGCAGCCATAAACCTTCGGGTTTAAGAAGGCTAGAGAGTTAGTTTGTTAGTTGGTTGACCTTTTACCTTCTTTGCTAAACACCGCAAGCTATGATATACTTTGAGTACATGTCTACGGCTGGTTACAAGCTAGCGTATATGGGTACACTTTTGCTTTCCCTTCTAGTGTAGTGTGTAGCATGCAGTGTGTAGCACGCTGGTGGAACGTTGCACCATTGAAACCTTAGCAGAATTCTAGTCTACATTACATGTATATTTAAGGAGCATCAAATACGCAATTGTTTCAAACTTTTTTTGATATGTCAAGCCGTTTCCGAGAAAAGGTGGTTCAAAATGAATTTCGAAAGTGGGCCAACATATGAAGTATTCTACCTTACGTTACGCTGATGACAAATGAGAAAAAATTCGAGGTATCGAAGATACCGCAGGATAAGGTTAATTTACATTGCAAAAGGGAGCTCGAACCCTCATTCTCCCTTTATGCCAAGTAAGTGGGGTGAGAGTTTGTGTCACTTGGAGGGACCTTAACATCTTCGTGCTTAACATATTTTTTTTTACAAAAAAATCCTTGGATATTTGCTTAGCTCATAAATACTATGCACCCTCTCCTGCACTCGGAAAGAAGGAGCTAACAATAATAAAGCCCTGTAATGGTTACAGCTAGGATCCACTCACGTAGGAAGCTGATCCATAAAACAGGCTCTGGACGCTCGAACAGAGTTGAAGCCTCTTTTGAAACACCTCGATTTGCTTGAATTCGTTTAGTTGTGCGAGCCAAATAAGCGTCCGGTGGTCGAAACAATTCTAGAAACGTAGGCAAAAAATGGTTCTCTGAAACACTTAAAACTGGAAGTGGTCGCAAACGTGCAACTACACACTACTATACAACCAGAAGTAATGGAAAATGTGTTTGCAAATTTCGGTTGCATGATCCGATGTACAAAAGGTGTTCGAAGCTTCTGGATCCTTGGGTCGAAGTATGCTAACCCACTCGGTCTTGATTTGGATTTTATCAAAATGGTGACCGAAAATTGCCCTATCTCTAAACGTTTGGACTTCGACGAAATGTGTTTGCAGATTCTTTGGGATGAATGGGGTGAAATAAAATTTCCAAATAATTAGAATTGTTAGGTGCTTCTTCCGCTCAATCTCTTTTCGAGGTCGGCTAATCAGAGTACTTTATATGGTGTCATGGGGACCGCCATCGGCAACCCAATAGGGCATCACACTTAACAAGTGCTACGTCCAACTTAACGTACTGAACAATCAGACCGTTTTAGGAAATCAAAGGATCTATAAGCCACGCCTGTTGACCAAAGTGTTCGGCCAATCAGAACGGTCCTTACTCTTACGCCACACATCTCTTCCAAAATGAAAGTTTATCAAATAGCGACGAGAGAATATATCAAGCTTCTAAACTGTTAATATTGCGGAGGAACGTGTTTCCCTAATATTAAGACCTCCAATATACGTCTATTGTGAATTTAGTCCATGAAAGAAAGGGTAGAATACCATAAAACTAAGAAAAAGTAAGCCATGGTTTGATAATGAATGCCATAATCTAATAGAAATAAGAAATAAGGCTAGACTTATGTAATTAAATAACTCTGATGATACAAATTTAAGCAATTTAATACAATTAAGCGAGAAGTTAACCGCACGTTTACAACTAGAAGAAATGAGATTACTTGAAAAATGAAATTAACGAAATTGAAACAAATAGCAAAAATGAAAACATCGGAGATTTACGTATATAACGGTGTATGTCGGGGAGCGAGCCCCGTTCCGATTTGTATCCAAAAACTTCCGGTGGTTGGGTATGTGAATTGGCAAAGGACACTCACCCGATGTAAACTACATGTTTAATGATACACACATATGTTTACATACATTACACATTCCCTGTCACACAGATGACAAGATATAAAACTGCAGACACAAAACGACGTCTTGCAGCCATACTTGCTGCGCACTTGAAGACAAGTGTTGCCAACACCTATTTGGCAAATATAAAGAAAAATGTCTTGGCCCCCATGTTGGATCCAAGTACATTGTGGGGGCCAACATACCGCCCACCTTGAAATATATAATTTCAAAAAATAAAAAATACAAAAATAAAAAATAAATAAATGGTACACTGCAAACAAAAAATATGAATAACAATTTTACACACATTGTACACTAGAACTACTTGAAATTATTGAATGCAAATGTTCAATTTTTCAATTTTCACAATCATTATTAAATGGCAGAAGACATAGCTTTACAATTGGTCTTTTGTAATTGCCGGTACTGGTTCTCACTGTAGCAGTCCTTACGAGTCCATCAGTACCTGGATGAACCTCACATATTCTTCGAAGTTTCCATTGCTGTGGAGGAAGCTGATCATCTCTAATGAGAACCAAATCACCAACTTGAAGATTTTTCTGTTGTGTTCTCCACTTCGAACGTTGTTGCAGCTGGGTGAGATAGTCTCGAGATCAACGTTTCCAGAAATGTTGCATCAAATTTTGTGTAAGTTGCCAACGTGAAAGTCTGTTAAGTTTATATGTGGTAAGATCTCTTTCTGTAGCTGACTCCAATGCATCTCCTATCAGAAAGTGTCCTGGAGTAAGAGCTTGCATATCATTTGGGTCACTGGAAATGGCTGTGAGAGGTCTCGAATTTAAACACGCTTCAATCTGTGCTAATACAGTGCACAATTCTTCAAATGTGAGCAACGTATTTCCCACAATCCTTTTAAGATGGAATTTCACTGATTTTATTCCACTTTCCCATAATCCTCCTGCATGAGGATTTAGAGGTGTGTTGAAATGCCATTGTATTCCCAAACGGCTCAGATTATTAGCTATTTCTTCATTTTGCTTGCAATTGTTCACAGTTTTTAAGATGTCCTTTAGCTCTTTGTTTGCACCAACAAACGTAGTTCCACAGTCACTGTACATGGCACGTTACTTTCCTCGTCGAGACACAAATCTGCTAAGAGCAGCTAAAAAGGCTGATGTGGTTACACTACTCACTACTTCAAGATGCATAGCCTTAGAGGAAAAGCAAATAAACAAAGCAATGTAGCCTTTGTAACTTCGACGAGAACGACCACTCATTTCCTTAAGAATTACTGGTCCAGCGTAATCCACTCCACATTGTAAGAATGGCCTATTATCTGTTTCTCTTGGTGATGTTAAGTTTCCCATTAGTTGTTTTGATATGTTGGGATTATATCTATGGCACATCACATATTTTTTCACTAATTGACGCACTCTGTCACGACCATGAATTATCCAAAATTTCTGGCGTAGTGTTGCAAGAACCAGTTGTGGCCTTGCATGCAAAAGAACAATCTGCTCATATGCAATAATTAAGTCTGTTAATCTATGCTTTTTGGGCAGCAAAATAGGATGTTTGGCACTGTATGGTATGTTACTGTGTTTCAATCTGCCGCCCACCCTGAGAACACCTAGTTCATCAAAAAATGGATTTAAACTATGGAAGGTACTCCCTGAAGATATGGGTAAACCATTGTTATGAGCATTAATTTCACTGGCAAATTCACTCTGTTGCACAATTTTCACTAACACCAGAAGTGTGTCCCACAACTCTTTAGTGCTCAATGGACCATGCAGTTTGTTAGTTTTGTTGCGGGCATTGACAATGAACCGTTTACAACAGGCCACTACACGTTGCAGTTTATTTAGAGAAGAATACCTCTCAAATAATGGGTTGTCTTGTGTTGACACAAGGCTTACAACAGACTGCTTCTGTTCTACACTCACTTCACTACATTCTTGTATGTCACACTTGTTTTCAAGCAATTGTAGCTCATGTAAAAATGGAGGCCCTTGCCACCATAAATAATATATCACTATGCTGGAAGGAGGAATCCCACGACTTGCACAGTCGGCAGGATTGTCTTTACCGCTGACATGACACCACTTTATATCACCTTCCTCTTGTATTTTAGAGACCCGATTCGCCACAAAAGAAAGTTTCCAACGACTAGGACATGAAGCTATCCACGCTAAAGCTATTTTGGAGTCCGAATAGGAGGTAACAGTTGTGAAGTTGACTGGCAATGCTTTTCGCACATAAGTAATGAGACGAACCAACAATAATGCACAAAGTTCCAGTCGTGGAAGTGTTATCTTTTTCAGAGGAGCCACTATTGTTTTTGAGGCTAAAAGTTTAACCTGAACTTGTTCATCAGCACACACACACCTAGGGTAAACAACCGCTGCATAGGCTGGTTCAGATGCATCACAAAACTCGACTAAATGAAGCTCGATACAGTTTTTGGGAATGATGCAACGTTCAATTCTAATAGTTTGCAACTTTGGTAAATCACTGCAGTAACTAACCCACTGATCAATTACATTACTTGGAAGTTCATCATCCCAGTCAAGTTCTAATTTTCACAGTTCTTGTATCAATAATTTGGCTTTCACTGTGGTAGGTGATAGCCAGCCCAAAGGACCAAACAACTTAGTTATCTCTAAGAGGAGAAGTCGCTTGGTCAACACAGAATGCACAATTGGACTCACTACATTAAAGGAGAAATGATCCAAGGAAGGACACCACTGAATCCCCAATGTTTTCTTACAGTCACTGCCATTAAATTGAAACGGCACGTTTCTTTCAAGCAACTGGCTTGGAATACTGTCTAACACTTTAGGATCTTTTGAGGACCATTTGCGAAGTTCAAAACCACCTTTAAGCAGTAGTTGGGTTAGTTCATGGTACAGTTCTATACCACCCTCCGTAGAATCACTCCCACTTAAGAAATCGTCTATGTACACATGATTAAGTAACACATTTGAAGCAAGGGAGAAATTTGCACCTTCATCTTCACGTAATTGTTGCAGATACCTCGTAGCTAAGTATGGTGCACAAGCAGAACCATAAGTGACAGTCAATAATCTGAAGTCTTGAAATGGTTCACTAGGATCCTCTCTCCACACAATTCTCTGAAACTCTGTATCCCTTCGATTAATTTTCACTTGTATATACACTTTTGAGATGTCAGAAGTATACTTGATGTATTCTGAATTGTAATATCACACTAATGATATCACTTTGTAACTTAGGGCAAATCATTAAAGTGTCATTAAGAGAAACACCTGTAGACGTTTTACAACTCCCATCAAAAACTACACGAATAGGTGAAGTCGTACTGTCTTTAAATACAGGATGATGAGGAAAATAAAAGCTTTCACTAGGCACCTTATGTATTTCTTCAGGGGGGATAAGTTCCATATTCTCAGGTTCTCTATACTCAGTCATGAAAGCATTATACTGTTTACGAAGTTCAGGGGAGTGAGAAAGTCTGCGTTCTTGACTTTTAATTTTCTTAACTGCTGTTTTTCTTGAAAACCATAACACCACATCATTGTTCTTAAATGGTAAGCTAACTACATATCGACCATTCTCTCGTTGGTGAGTAGCTATGAAATGTGCTTCACACTTTTTCTCTTCTGACATTAAATGATTAAGGGTTGGCAATGCTTCAAGTTCCCAGAAATTACGTACGTTAGTATTCAAATCACATGACACATGGAAAGATGAGACGGAGTTGGTATTTGCATTGCCAACACTACTATCAATTTGCCCTGATAACACCCAAGCGAAGACTGTTTCTAATGCTGACGGAGTACCAGGAGGTCCCACGCAGCGTCCACTTCCCAACAATAAAGGAAAAATATCACAGCCTAGTAAAATATCCACACGAGCACTCACGTTAAATGTAGGATCAGCCAAGGGTAAGCCCTGTATGTGTGACCAAGTGCACGCCCCTGGTGCTTGCACCCTTGGCAAATTACCTGTAATTTTCTTCACTACCACAGCTCTGACACTGTACAGTTGTGTCTTGCACTTTGACAGAAACTGAACATTGGCTATAGCATTGGCTGTGTAAACACCCCTTTCAGTTATGTCAGAAATATTTATATTAGTGCGTTGCTTAGGTAACTGCAACCTTTGTAAACACGTCTCAGGAACAAAGGACACTTCCGACGCCGAGTCTAGAAGCACACGACAAGGCTGAAAGTAACCCTGTTTGTCTTTAACATTAACAATAGCAGTACATAACAATACTTGTGGTGCACCAGAGGTTTTAACTAACTTGTTTTCTGCAACATGAGACGACACTTGTGGGGGAGAGGAACTGGTCGACTGCCCATTCTTGTTAGCCTTGTCAAAATGAATTAAAGTATGGTGATATTTTCCACCCGTTTGATGTACATACTCTTAATTTGTGCTATTGAAAACAATTAAAGCAAAGCGCCTTCTGTTTCACAAAACTGTGCCTTTCTTGCACGGACATTTGAAGAAACTCTTCACACTTGTGTAGTTTCTGTTGCTTGGTGCGGCATTTCGGGCAGAAGGAAACAGCTAATATTACAAGGGAAGAGGTTGAAAGCTTAGTATGACTCACCGCCTTCCGCCGATTGTTGTTTTCACTGGCCATTGACGACAATGCACGCGCACGCTGATCTAGGAACTGGGTCAACTCGGAAAAACTAGGCACTTCTTGCGACGTGAGAGAGAGTTCCCATTGTTTTCTTGACTCAGAATCGAGCTTTTTTGTTGTATGATAAACAAGAATCGCGTCCCAAGATTCAACAGGTACACCGAGCACCTTTAAAACAGGAATGCACTCATTTTTAGTTTCGATAAGACGACGTAAACTTGTGTGCGAGTTCTCATTCACTTGCAGCTGATTCACCAGTCGCTGGACAGTATTGCTAACTAATTCCCTCTTGTTAGAATAGCGGTTGTTGAACAACTCCTACGCGTGTTGATAGTTTTCATCTGTCACTGCTAACGATCGTATAAGCAAGGCAGCTTCGCTCTTCAGAGAAGCCTTGAAATACTGAAGTTTTTGTGTACCACTTAAGTTCGCGTTTTTGTCGACACTTGCATTAAACAAATCATGAAAACTTAGCCAGTCCTCTAGCGATCCACTGAAGGAAGGAATTTCCAATCTTGGTAGTTTAACTTCACCTACTTGTAGCTGGGGTGGGCTGTCACTGATGCCGTTAATTGTACTGACCGAAGCTTGTAGACAATCTGATCAAGTCTGTCTTCTTCCACACCTAATTCACCTTCATACCATTCGAAGTCACTAGCGTCCCTTGCAGCAAGATCCATTAATAGTTGTTTTAGTCACTTGATAGTTGCGGCGCTTTATCACCACACAAAGCGATCGTGGCATTGTCTAATGTCCCGGAATTGCACTACACGCTAGTAACGAAAGAAGCTTGTTTAGGCCAGCACCACGCCTTGATGACGTCAGTTTTTTGTTCACGTCTCGCGGGCGAGGAACTAACGAAAGGAAAATACGAACGAAAAGTGTGATAAGAAGTTCTGTACAGAGACTGTCTTTGTCACACAAATTCACACTCACAGTCACAGTTCACAGATATGCATGTTGCAAAACACAAAGTTACTTTCACAGAATGTCACAAATCCGGCTATGAAGGACCATGTCGGGGAGCGAGCCCCGTTCCAATTTGTATCCAAAAACTGGTTGGGTAGGTGAATTTGCAAAGGACACTCACCTTATGTGTTTAATGACACACACATATGTTTAAATACATTACACATTCCCTGTCACACAGATGACAAGAGATAAAACTGTAGACAAAAAACGACGTCTTGCAGCCATACTTGCTGCGCACTCGAAGACAAGTGTTGCCAACACCTATTTGGCAAATATAAAGAAAAATGTCTTGGCCCCCATGTTGGATCCAAGTACATTGTGGGGCCAACAGTGTAAATAAATTTAGAAAGAGGTGACAACCTAAAGTAAACTTGATAAAAAATTTTAAAAAACATTTTTTTGTGATGACCCAACCGATATTTTAAATAGATGGAAGAACTACTTTTAAGAACTTTTTAAATGTTCATGTAGGAGATAAATCAGAAGTAAATGAAGTACACACAGCATAATCTTTAATTCCAGAACCTAACTTGACTGAAGTTAAAGATGGTATTAGAAGGTTAAGAAAATAACAAAGCACCTAGCATTGACTTAATAACAGCTGAGTTAATTAAATATGGTGGGAATTCGTTAATATGTCAAGTTCATAAATTAATTTGTTTAATGTGGAATAAATAAGAAAACCTCAACAGTGGAAATAATCAATAATTGTTCCTGTGTTTAAAAAAGGTGATAAAATGAAATGCAATAATTACCTTGAAATTTCTCTACTCTCAACGACATATTAAATATTATCTAACATTCTTTTAACAAGACTAACCCCATATGCTAATGAAATTATAGGTGATTATCAATGTGGATTTAAATGTAACAGATCAACAACAGATCAATTGTTTCACATCAGACATACACTTGAGAAAAAGTTGTAATATAATCAAGATGCCCTTCAGCTATTCATTGATTTTGAAAGCGCATATGATTCAGTCAAAGAGATAAATTATATAATATTTTAGTAGAGTTTGGAATACCTAAGAATCTTGTTAATATGATAAAAATATGCAGCAGTGAAACGGAAAGTAAATTTAGTGTGGATACTAATATGTCTGACCAATTTGCAATTCATGATGGGTTAAAACATGGAGATGCATTATCTCCATTGCTCTTTAATTTTGCCTTAGAATGCACTGTTAGGAAGGTTAAAGAAACTAACGAGTGACTAGAATTAATGTAAGCATATGCAGATGATGTAGACTTACTGGTGTATGATGTAAATACAATTGATAATAATAATAAAATATTTTTCAAAGCCGCTTAAGAAATAGGTTTGGAAGTTGGCAGAGAGAAAACTAAATATATGCATACAGGCCGAAACCAAGTGTTAGGTAATAGTCAAAATCTAATTATTAATAACAATTGGTTTGAACCAATTTCCAAATTTAGGTACTTTGGAGTAATACTAACAAATGAAAATTATATTAAAGAGGAAATGGAATGCATGCTTAATTCAGGAAAGGATTTAACTTTCTTTTCATAAACGTTTGTCGTCTCGTTTAATATCGAATAAACTAAAAGTTAAAATATATACAAAATAGTAATTTGTATTCATGTCCAGATATTATTAGAATGATTAGATCAAGACGACTTCGGTGAGCAGGCCTTGTATCACGAATGGGAGAGGAAAGAAGAGTTTACAGGATCCTTGTTGGGAGACCTGATGGATAAAACCAGTAGGGGGGAGGAATAATGTTTTGATGGACCTGAAGGAAATTAGTAGGGATGGAAAAGAGTATAAAGATCTTGCTTAAAATATGGACAGATGGAAGTCCTGTGTTGCTGCAGTCATGTACCTTCGGGTTTAAGAAGGCTAGAGAGTTACTTAGTTGGCGAATTTAGCCCAGCCAAGATACAGAGCGAATCATATTCATAATATTTTATTGATAGTAAAGGTAACTCTGTGTCCCATATTTATCTGCTTGAGAACCGCTTGAACCCTGCAATTGGGCAAAACGTTGCATTGTGTTATTGCATGAAGATTACGCGAGAAAATACAAAACATACAACATCGTCTAGAATTACCGAATTTTGTTTGGAGCTACCGGACCTAGCACCGAATGTTTTTCATATGATTATTGTCTAACTCTAGGAGGCACAATCTGGGAACAATTTTCGTTGAGGTGAAACAGGCGGTGCAAGAGTGATTAATCGTGGAATCCGGTCATTAATGAAACGCTGGCACACGTGCATTGAAAGTGATAGGTACCATGTTGAAAGTGATGAAGGATTTGCAATCCTATTGTACATATTCTGCTGATTAAAAATTATTAAGATTGCTTTGTGACTCTTGTTTGTATGTATTAAGTAGCATTCTTATTGGAAAGTTATTTTCGGTTTCAACAACACACTCTACACAACTTGTATGAATAGCTTTGTCTCGTAGAGCCGGGTGATATGTTTGCTACTGCTCGGTTATTTCAATAAAAAAGGTGGTTAGGCTAGCTTACAAAGATAGCCAATTTAATATTATAGTTAGGAATTCACCATAACTCTATGTCTTTATCATTAATGCGATTGAAGGAGCGGTATAATTTTATTGACTATAAAATTTTTGATATGCAATTTAAATGAGTGATCTCGTCTTGACAAAGAATATAAATTGTATTAATAATAATTTTTAATTAAAATACTTTTATGATATTTTTTAAATTGTTTTGTAATAGAGTTAAATAGCTCAACTCCATCAGACATGTTTTACCTAAAGCAAATTATGTTACCTGTATTTCGGATATACGTGAGTGCGTATATTGAGAATACGTTTTTATTGGTGTGCAAATTTCTGACTTTTACGGTGAAAGGGAGTAACTTGTTGAAAAGAGAACAGTTATAGTAAATAAATAAATAATTACATTTAAATATATTGTAGAACAGTGTAATTTCGATCAGACAAGCTAGTTTTAATTTACGAAAAGTTATTATTCTTAACGTTATGTAATTTTTAGAATTCATATGGTTAAGTTAGGATCGAATGTGATAAAAAATTCAACTCCCCTCAGATCTATTAAAAGATAGTTTAGCACACTTCTCTGTTTCTACTATTCTACCATTTCTCCTACTATGTGAAATCCATAATTGTAATAGAACGAACAGTGACAAAATACAATGACAACTTACAACATGAAACCCACCGTGTGGACTGATTAATGTGTACAACTGTATTTTAGATATATTACGGAAGATGGTCAGCTGCCCCGAGGAGGACAGTTTGTCATAATTCTAAATAGTCTCATTTCTGGCCTAAATGTGGCAAGTTTGATAAAAAAAATGGCAGAGTTATGATAACTGAAATCTTAGACTTGGATTTATTACAAAAGTGTATAAGCTTGCCGATCAGAAGTAGTATGCATTCTGGTAGAGAATGTGGTTGTTTAAACTAAGAAGTTCGCATTTCTTGGAAATAATTATCGTTAAGTTAGGTTGCACTCGGATAAAATAATGCAAATTCTGTGAAGGCTAATTAGAAAACATTTCTCCCCAATTAACTATATAGCCTATATTTTTGAGTCCTTAGAAATAATTTTTGTCTTCATTAATGAGTACACAATATAATTACGATCGGAAATATTAATTTTCTATTACTATCTTTAAAAATACATGCAGGATATAATAGTGTAAAAATCACCAACAATATACGTACTTAAATTGCTTAGAATTGAAGCTGCAACACTTCGTGGAACCATGATAAAGTGTGCCGAAATATTCCCCACATGGAAATGAGGTTTCATTCCAGCGACAATGTTTTATAACCTCGCCACATGCACCGCTGAAATATATCCTGAGGAGAAATATAGTTTATTATATTTTCTGATATGTTCTGTACGTAACATCTCTTCAATTTTCTTAAATATTGATTGAAGTAAAAATTCATGTTTTTAGGTTGGTGGTTGCAATTACACTTAACGATAAATGTTTTGTGAAATAAACACATAAAAGTAATTTCTAAAGACTACCGTTTCTTTGAGAGTGGTCAATTTTGTCAATGGGTGTCTGTAAGGTACTTCCAGTGTTAGCCAAACGTTCACATACCACCTCACCATTGAACGATTAACATTTCAAGACTTATTGAAAACAAACTTAATATCGGTAACAAAGAATTTAAAATAGATTATTTAGATAATTTGCTTTCATTCTAAAGCACTGAATCTGGAAATGTAGGATGTGAGGAAAGAAAAGTTGACAATGCATTTTTTTTTGTTTCTTCTGTTGTGGCCAAAATTACAAGCATGCAGTAGGTACAGTTTGGTTATACTATTCATTCTAAAACGTCGGTGAAATGATTCTCTCCTTCAAGAAACTACACATAAAGCTTGGAGAAATAGACGCATTTTATTTACGAAATACTGCAAACGAAGAAATTTGGAGGGAAGGTACTTTTTTTTCAATTTATTGTTGAATTATTTGTAAAAATGGAGGCCCAATATCGCAAAGGCACATTTCAGAGACAAAATGTCCTCGTCGGTTTGGTATGCAGACCTAAAAAATTCCACTAGTTGCCTCATGCGGTAAAAGTTACCAGCTTGACAGCCGGATCTGAATGGACGGGTATGGAAACTTTAGTGGTCCTGCTCTGTCACTTGCGAATCTGCATCTCCATTTAGAGATGCTGTTTGTAGGAAAGAAGCTATTTATGAGATTAGCTATGTTTGTCAACGTACAAGGGGAATATTATTATGTAATTCTGCGAGGCTTTTACACTATCATTTGCAGCATCCTCCTTTGAAATGGTTCCACAACCATTTAGCTTTTAATGCCTTTGACGTTTAACACTCCACTCTCGCATTAATAGTTTGAATCTCTTGATGCTGATGGCAGCAAATGTACAAGGTAACGATCCCTTTCTCACTTTTATTGTAGTATTTTGTTTTATGTTTGTACCTATTGTAAATCTGTAGGTAATTTTGAAAGTTATACTATTTACACAGTGCATGAAAACATATAAATGTTTACTATGTGTTTGTAAAAATGAGAAACGTAACGTTAATGCCCTCCCCTGCCAATTAATGAAAAGTAAATACCAGCTTATCTCACGGAAGTATATTTTTTATACTTGTCTTAAATGTCATCATACATTTATTGTTGTGCACTGAGAACATTAAAAAAATAAAAGAAAATACTATTGTTGCTTCCATAAACAGATCGATATTGATAGTAGACCACAGCCCTCACATTGATCTAGCCGCTTCGTCATTCGGAAGACCCTGTATTTATTTGTGATACGTAACATTTTAAATTTGCTGGGCTCATCAACTATTACTGTTTGCATTTGTTGAAAGATATTAGGAAAAATTGTTATACGTAAAGCAAGTCACGAATCCTCTCTAGAATCCATTAAATGTATCACGTTTACCTTGCAATATACATTTTATAAGAACTGGCGATATTACCAGAGAAAGAACATAATGGCAAACCAATTTTCTATGATTTTTTATTCGTTTATTATGATTTGTTCTGCAACAATAAACTTTAACGAATGGTTTAATTGTTTACACCGTTTCCACCGGTCACTCCTACATACCCCCTGATGGGGTGTTTGGGAGGATTGAGAAAGCCTTAAAACGAATGGACACTATTATTGAACCTGAAGATATCATGATGGCACAGTATAGTAGTTGTATTGATGATATAACCAGCACCACTTGTAAGTGTAGAAAGGAAGAGGCTATTTGATTGAACAATCCGATTTGCTTACACTTGAAACAAAGCCAAGAGGGGCCTATACCCCAATTTTTCAGGTGTGATATGCTCTGAATTTTAAGAAATTCTGAATTCAAGTGTAGAAGGGAAGAAGCTTCTCAGACAGATTTGCTTACACTTGAAATTATGCCAAGAGGGGCCTATACCCCAATTTTTCAGGTGTGGAGGTTTGGGTTTAAGTCCTCATAAAATGTGAAGCCTCCCCTGATGGCAAAATAATAATATTGTTGCCTTGTAAACAAGGGGCTCTGGGTTCGAGTCCTCATAAAATATGTAAGATTGAAATACATGTGGCAAAATAATATTTCTACAAGTGAGATTTTGAGAATAATTACTGCTAGTTGATAGCCCCCAGATCTGAAAACCTGGTAAAAAATGTTTTACAACAATATATTGTACAAAAACTGAATTTCTCAATTTTCTTATTTTCTCATGTTTTATAACCACTCGCTCAATACAATAGAAGAAGAGCGGGTAGGCATAATTAATTGCCTCCATGCCTTGCCGGCACGCAAGAGATAAAATCTACACGGCTAGATGGGGAGCATTAATGATTTTTCCGTGTGTTTCACTAAAGAGGCCATTAATTGTTCTGTGTGACAGGGGAAAATATAACAAAAATTATCTCAATAATCTTTGTTACACATTTTCTGTGCGACAGGGGTCATTAATTTTTCTGTGTGAGAGGGAAAAATGTAACAAAGATTGAGATAAAGATATACTTTTTCCGACACAGTGCCAATAAACTGTTTCGCATGGTAGAACTATTGTATTTCTGATAATATAAGCATAGGGCAAGACTTAGGAAATATTATAACAGTTCAAAATCCAATTTTGTCTGTATGGGGGTTTCAGAATCTATTCCACATATATATGGAGATGTGTTAATATTGCGGCCTTGTAATCAGAGGCTCTGGGTTCGAGTCCTGATAAAATGTGTAATACATACAACAAAATAATATGCCCACATATGAGATATTCACTGCTAGCTGATATACAGTTGAGATTTGAAACCTGGCAAGCATAATAGAACAAATATCTTCTAGAATTGCTCTGTGACCCTCTCATTTCTTACATCATAAACATATGATTTTTCTCCTATGAGAATAACACTACATATGGTGTCATCAGGTAATGCCTCATGAAATTCACAGATAATTTTAATGTTTGTCCTGTCATTCACCACAACCTGTTTCCTTTTTGAAGTGTTGATTACAAACATGGGTCTCTGTGCTTTGAATTCATCTGGTGTGTAATACATATCAGTATTGCCTGTAGTGACACGTTTGAAGGAAGAAAATGCCTCATATAATTTGAGGAAATCATCCTTGGACATGTCTAAATTGTAATTCTCTCTAGGAAATACCTCATTTCTGCCATTTTTAAGATATATGTTCTTGATGTTGCAGCTATCAAATTTACTTGAATTTTTTTCCTGATTATTGTGTCTCCCAGTTTGAAACAGTACCACTACAAAATCAGGCATGTCATATTGTATGCTGGAGAATGAATTTGTAGCATCGAACTCATAATATGTACCAGATGCGGGCTTCTGTACGCATTGATATGTATAAAATTGCAGAGGAATCTGTGGATTTTTTATTATATCTGCTTTGTATTTAAGAGCATAACTGGCCTCGTATTCAACAACAGGGATTCTTAACTCCATAGTCTGAATAATGCATTTGCCCTCATCAGGTAGGGTATTAGGCAGAGCTTCCCCTGTAGAGTTTATTGCACTGTACCTCATCAAAGCATTGTTATCATTTGCAGCTCTTCTAAATGTGATTCTTAACCCACCCTTCCACATAATTTCTTTGTAATCTGAGAAGAATCCTGGCAATAGGCGCATAGGGAACAGCACTGTGTGGCTCTTGGATATAATTTTTTCACCAGCCTCAAATCCGCCTATTTTGTAGTATGAAGCCTCGGTTTTGGATAATTTTAATGTAGCCAAAGCTGTGGAGGTAATGCCGGGATAATCCACTCTGTTTATAACAACGCCATGCTTTCTGATCTCAATTTCAGAGAATAGATGCGGCACAAAATTGTCCACCAATCTTATATTTGAATTTGCCGGATAATCTGTTCCATCGAGCTTTACAACATCAAATTTGATGTATAGATCTGCTCTGTGGGGGTGTATAAATCCATCCCCTACATCAAGATCAACCTCAATCTGTGTGTTGGGTTGATTTAAATTTGCAAATGTCCTCCTGTTTGGGGGAAATGATTGTAGCTCATAACTCTCAATATTTTCCATTTTCTTCTTGTATGTATTTTTATTTAAATATTAATCTCTATGATTGCAGTTGTTGTGGCTCCAGCAAAATCAACTAATTCTTCTTTTTCATTAGTGACCATCAATTCAATATAATCTATTCTATTGTGGCACACAGGAAAATATAATGTTGGGGATGGATTGTAGATGATGGGCTCCATGAATTCAGAATTAGGTTTGAATGTTGCAATGATCCCAGTTTGTTTGTGAGTGCCTATGCCATTTGATTTGGTGATCATACCCTCTGCCACATTACAGTGAATATTCAGAGTCTCTATGGCTAAGAATTTAGGTATATTCATAGCAGTGTGTTTGATGCCTGGTTCAAGTTTTGTGTTGTTCTCAAATCCTAACAGCTCTCCTATGGTACCCAGATCCACTGTTTCTGTAGCAGATACAATCTCTACTCTGTGAGTGACAGAATTTTGACTTAACACTATACCTCTGGGTAATTGAGCATTTAGAGTGGATAGATTATATTGCCCTGGAGTGATGACAATTTTTTCATCCCCTACTGCAATTTTGTTGTTGTGGTGTGTAATATTAGGGATCAGGTGCATGCCGTAAAATGCCCTGAGAGCAATTGTTTTGGGATACACTATGTCATCATGTAATTTGAGTTTCAATATTGAATTTTGGCTGGTGAGATGAAATACCCCCATGATGTTTCAGATACCACAAGGCCTTTTGAAAATCTTCAATTGATGGTTTATTTATTTGAGACATATATCTAAGAACAGATAAACACAAATGTCCACAATTAACATCTTTGAAGTTTTGAACACGGGCATTATTGTAATAAAGATTAGCTGAATTTAAATGTTTTATTAAATTTTCAGGTGGAACACCTCCAAATGAATCAAACACAAATGCCTCATCTTTTAAATATTTAAGATAGCAAATCCAGTGAGTGCCCTGATTTTTGTACTCATCCAAATTAACAATGCCACACTCTTTCTTGAGTGGTTGTTCTGGTAAAGAATCAGACATGTACAAACCTCTAAAATGTTTGATGCCCAGTGGCTTGATTAAAGCTTCAATATCTTGGTTTGTAAGTGCTTCTTGTTTTTTTTAAACTTATTCATGGCTCTCTTAACACCCTTGACTTTTTTCTCCATTGCCAGGTTGTGGCGCCTCTGCTCATCTAATTCTGCCCTATTTTTCTTGGCATCTATTACTGTTTTTGCTATGGCGGCTGATCCCCCGGCCAAGCTCCCAACAGCCCCGAGAGCAGCTAAGATGGCAGGGATGGTAAATATAAATCCCCCCACATGTGATTTTTTTTCTTGATTTCTGTAATTTTTTTAATTGGGGGGTGCTAAGTAACAATTTCATACCATGTCCCTTTGCAATACAAGAATTTTTTTTCTTGCGCTGTTTTTTGGTCAAAAGACTGTCAATAGTTTTAAGAGATTTGAGACCTGCATAAGGTACTTGATACATAACACCCTTGGCCTTCATTGTAGGTTTATTATATACATATTCACAACCCCCACCCCAATTTTTGTTTGGTGCTCATAGCTATGGTGGTCCCCAATGCTGCTATTTTTTCACTCAAAGATGCATCTTTGCTTACAAATCTGCCAAATGCAGCCTCTTCTAATTTCTTGTCTGCAACATGTCTCTTGTCAAGATCAGAATGTGTGTTGTATGCAATATCATGGTCTCTACAAGCAGCATCTAAGGGATTAACACCAGGATCACCTCTGTTTAATCTATGGTCCAATTTTGTGCCTGGACCATAAATATATTGATAGCCTGGAATATGTAGTTCAAATGGCAGCTTGTTTATAATGTCATTAACCAAGCCCCGACCCTCAGAAATATTCCAAAATTTGGGGGGTAGAGTATTAATAATTTTTATGAGATATCCAATCCCCTTAGTGTCATTCACTATAAAATTAGACAATTTGGTGCTTATCATGTCCATAATTCCAACCTTTTCATTGTAAAAATTGTGGTTCCCAGCATTTTCCTCCCCAGCTATCACCAATAACCTATCTACAAGTTTCCTGACATCATCAACCCATACAAATTCTTTAGGCAGGGTGTTGTATTGTTTGATTCCACTGCCAGTCTTGATTTGTGACCATATGGGCTTGATTAAATTATTGTATTTTGCCCCACTGCTCGACTTGACTCTTTTTTGTGTGGGATCATTGTTCTGGTATAGAGCATCTGATTTTATTAATATTTCTTTGTAATCCTCATAATCTTGATCTGTATAGCTGCCAGGCCTTTTCCTAGTCATCAGTTCCCACAATCCAGGTGTTCCGAGATACTTAACAAAAGCACCTTTTTCTCCAAGTCGAGATTCTGAATATACAATTATATCATCTCCCATAAATGTTACTCTGAAATTGCCAATTCTATGTATGATGCTGCCATCAAGCTCTGTGTCAGCATATAAGCCAAACACCTCATCTTTATTGTCTTTAGGTGTGGTTAAATATTTTTGAGCAAGAAGACCCAATTCAATAGGATCCTGACTAGCCTCAATTCTTCTAGGAGCAATAGGACTAGGTATATGAATACTTGAAAGTGGAGTGAATGGATAATCTAATATGTTCCTAGCAGCTACAGGTACAAGCTCTGTGAGCAAATTTTGATTTTGCTCTGTAACAGTTTTGATATTCTTACCTAAATTATTAATAGCATCAATTACAGGCTGTTCTGTTTGTTTGTGTTTTTCATAAATTCCACGGTTCTCTGATTTCCATCCCTTAAATCTTTTTACAAGATAATCTCTTAATTTAAGATCATCAATGATTGGCCTTTTCATGGTTATTTATTTATGTTTCAATGTCTAGAAAATTGTTGATTTTATTTCTGTATTTGCCACTATTGGGTGTTCTTGTCATATCAATTGTGACAAACCCATAACTGTCCTGGTTCCAGCACCTGCTGCAAAACTTAGAAAAATCATTGTAGCTCAGGTCCCCACCTACATATTCATCATGTATGTGAGTAGATGAGTGTCCCGGGTTCAGAAACCGAAAATGAGGCTCGGTGAGGCTCGCCTTAATGGATTTCTCTCGTAAGGCATGAGCCTCATTTTCTTGCAGTGTTGCCAACTCCTCACTCAAAAAAAAAACCCTCGGTGATTTTTTTTGGGTCTAACCTAACCTCAAGCAAGGAGCTGGCAACACTGCTTGAGGTCTGCCTTGCAGCGTTGCCAACATCTTACTCGAAAAAATCACCAAGGTTTTTTTATTTGGTCTAACCTAACCTAAAGCAAGGAGCTGGCAACACTGCTTGAGGTCTGCCTTGCAGTATTGCCAACATCTTACTCGAAAAGTCACCAAGGTTTTTATTTTGGTCTAACCTAACCTAAAGCAAGGAGCTGGCAATACTGCTTGAGTCCTTACAGTGCATAAAGCAATTTGCCAACCTACTGGTATTTTTGCCTTAGCTTTTTACAAAAAAAAGGAGAAAGAAAAGAGAGAGGGAAGAGTTAAACAACCGACAGTATTACCAACACCTACCTACAGCTTTTTTTTTCTTATTTGGCAAGGGCTATCTTGCTTGAGGCTTAACTAATTTATATACTGACGTAACATACATACACTGGGTAAGGAGAGCCGGCAACAAATATATACTGCCGTAAAAGAGAAAGAGGGATGGATGGATGGCAACACAGTATGTGCGTGCGTGTGTGTGTATAATATGTAGCATTATTAACTAGAGTGTGTTGGCAACCCACCTCCAACTAAAAAAAAGATAGAGATACTAATATTGCTGTAAGATGAAGAGAGAGACTAAGCTGGCAACAGTGGTGAGCGAATACGCATTATTTCCAAGTTCTGGGCGCCAATGTATCTAACCTAACCTAACCTAACCTAACCTAACCTAACCTAACCTAACCTAACCTAACCTAACCTAACCGACAACAAACACACACTGCCGTAAAAGAGAGAGAGATGGATGGATGGCAACACAGTATGTGTGTGCGTGTGTGTGTATAATATGTAGTATTATTAACTAGAGTGTGTTGGCAACCCATCTGCAACTAAAAAAGATAGAGATGCTAATATTGCTGTAAGATAAAGAGAGAGACTAAGCTGGCAACAGAGGTGAGCGAATATGTCTTATCGTAATTTTTTTCCAAGTCCCGGGCGCTAATGTATCTAACCTAACCTAACCTAACCTAACCTAACCTAACCTAACCTAACCGACAACAAACACACACTGCCGTAAAAGAGAGAGAGATGGATGGATGGCAACACAGTATGTGTGTGCGTGTGTGTGTATAATATGTAGCATTATTAACTAGAGTGTGTTGGCAATCCACCTGCAACTAAAAAAGATAGAGATGCTAATATTGCTGTAAGATAAAAAGAGAGACTAAGCTGACAACAGTGGTGAGCGAATATGCCTTATCGTAAATTTTTTCCAAGTCCCCGGCGCCAATGTATATCGCGATTTTTGTAAACCTCTCTCGCGGGAACGATGTGCTACACACGCGCGCGCGTGTTTTTTATTATTTTCGTATTGTGATGCAAACAAACAAATAATAATTGTTGTTTTTTAGGATTTCTGGCCCCTATAACCTCGCCAGGGTGCGTGGGTGCTCAACACCAGTTCTAACGGTCATGGCTATCAAAAGCCCAATGCCTCTGTAGAGTTTTGTGAGTTATTATTTTTTTAATTTGTGCATCGAACTAACTTATATTGGATTTTTGATCGTAGTGTGCAGCATTAATTTGATCAGAGGTGCCTTATCGGCTGGATTGTTGTTATTCTGCAGCACTGTTGAGGTGAAAATCCAAATCGTATATGTGCTTGTCGAAATGTTTTCGTATGCGTGGAAGGGTGTGCTTGGACCAGTGGGGAAATTTATTTTTCGCACCGAGGTCTGTCGCGGAAGTTTTTGTGCTCGAATTGTGCGAGGGGGTTGTCGTCGAAGATTCGTCCAATAGGAGTTGGCAACACTGACTAGTTGCTTCACAATTTTTTTGTTTTTTAAACATATGATATTTCACAGGCGAGGCTAACCTACAAGTTACAAGTTGACGGCGTAATCTTCTATAAGATGATAAGTATGCAATAAGATGAAGAAGACGCTAACTGGCAATAGCGGTGTTAATGTTTCTAGTTTTCTACCCCCTCTCACCGGGCCTTCTCCCTCTATGGTGCTGTGGTATTTAAGGATTTGATACTCGCACAAGTGGTTTTTGAAACTGTAGGTCTACCCCCGATTAGTCTTACTTACAGGGGGGGGGCTCTTGTATACTTCTGTTTTTCCACATGTATGTATGTATGTAATGCGATTTGTGTGGGGGGTCAAAAATTTTGAAACTTACGACTTAATTAATCTGCATGAATGCTTAATGTTTGATTTTTTTTTATTTCTAGTTCGATATGAGATACACACAATTTTATTTTTTGAAGTACAGTTAATATTACCTAGTTCGGGTTAAGCTGTAACATACAACTAGCGATCGACACGACCACCTGACACACAGACAGAGAGAGTGTGAGCAAATTCAAAGTGTGATCTATTGTGAACTAAACTAACCTCACTCACCCACCCACATATAGTCTTACAGGTAACTCAAAAAGCAGAAAGTAGTATATAGCATGACAGGTCGATTTATTGTAAACTAAACTAATCTTATTTGCCCACCCACATATAGTCTTACAGGTAACTCAAAAAGCAGAAAGTAGTATATAGCATGACAGGTCGATCTATTGTAAACTAAACTAACCTCACTCGCCCACCCACATATAGCCTTACAGGTGACTCAAAGGCAGAAAGGCGGCTATATTACTTGTAAGGGCCAACACACAAGATCTATTGCAAACTAAATTAACCTACGACATAAGCCATGGACACATCTTCCAGATAGGGTATAAGCAACTCACCTCTTGCAATTGTATAACGGGGAAAATTAACCTACAGCTGGCAACACTGTTTGAGTTGCTTTCGACGAGCCAAACTTGCATTTTGCAAATAGGCTCTACAGCTAGAAGCTTGAAACATATATCTTCGCAGAGTATGCCAACTTATCTTATGTAAAAATATTACCTAGTACAGTTAAGCTGTGACATACAACTAACGATCGACACGACTACCTGACACACATACGGAGAGAGTGAGACAGCTTATACGCAATATATTCCTACACATGTACTGGGTTTAAAAGGTAATTTGCAACAACTATTTCACTCACTCCCTATCAAAATCTTCTAACCATATGTTTTTGATACTTGCTGCTAGAACATGGTGGTTTTAGACTGTAAATTCAACCCGATTATTCTATTTGTGCATGATGCCTGCATTTGGAATATTTAATTTTTGGCATACGGTATTTTGCGTGCTCCAGTAACCTTGCGCTCGATTCACGGAAGCTATGACGTGTATTTCCTGTTTCGCGAACATGCGAGAATTTTTCACAATAGATAATATATTGCAAGAGCGAGTTGTTTGTGTATATAAATCTAGTTTTGGAAATGGACATGAATATAATGTCAAAAATTATTGCATAACTTAAAAATATTGATATTTATTGCACTAGCAAAGGTAAATGTGGAATGCCCCGGCCCCCTCAGCTGTTAGGTTAAACAGCATAAATATTTTATTACTGATAGCAAGCATTGTCATACGGACAAAACAGATCTAGTAATGAGCTGTCTTGCAAGTTTCTCGAGTGAAGGAATATGATGCTACTATAAACTGTAAACAAGATATACAACCTCTGGCATGAGATGCACGAGACTTATGAACCTCAACCTATAGAGTTGTACAATGGATGTTTTTTTTTTTTTTTGTTAAGCATAGCTGTGTGTTTTTGTTTATTTCAATGTCATCGAGCGTGCATGTAAAGAAGGGGAGAGAAAAAAAAGAGGAGGGGGGTTATAACGGATAATTCATGTTTTTGTTTTCAATACTTTAGCTAGTCACGATTCACCTGCTATCTAGAAGGACACTGGACGATGGCTAAAAGCGAGGGAAGGAGAGAAATGTTATTTTTTATTTTTTTTGATGGTGTGTGATGAAATAGTTTTAGATAATAATAGTAGGCTAATAGAATTGTAGAAAACAGCTGTATTGTGATGCGAGGCTGAAAGCAATTTCGAAAGCAGTCTCGGGCATCTTCGCCTTCAGCCAACAAGAAAAATGCACATGGAGGGCGCAACAGAATTGTCCATGGATGGTTTTTCTGAATAAACATACATATCAGTTTTTGCAGTCTCCAGATGGGACCGGAGCTTTTTGTTTTGGTTGGACAAGAGGGTTCAGATAAATACATGGACATCAAAATAAAAGAAAAAAAAAATTACTCTACTGCTCACATGTATTGAGTTTTCCAATAACACACCTCGCGGGGCGTACCTACATGTATGCAAAATATAGTTAATGTTTTATTTCTCGAACCTGTGGTCTGTAGATTTGCTTTTGTTGGCAACAGAAACCGAAAAATGGCACCATGTTATTGTATACTGATAAGGGTGTACTGTAATCATAACAATTTTCTAGTTAAAAATCTATGTTGAAAAGCAATGTTGGGTGACTTGTCTGTGTTGGGTATTATTAACAACTTCACAGCTGTACCTGCACAACTCATCGACTACAAGCCAACAATGTTAGGAAATGTGTGCATGGCTCCGAGAATACAATTTAAAATCACTAATGTGGCATGAACCCCTCTTCACTTGTGTGTATTTGAATATGCGAAAATTAGATATTTTGAATAATCGAGGAGAACAATCACAAAAACAGCTTGCACCGGTATGACGTGTTCAAACTTCAGACGATTTTTGTTAATCTACAAAAGCCAATTGCGAACGGAGATCACTACGAAAATTGTGGAAAAAAAAGAAGCGAGGCTATTTTGGCTAATGGTAACGATGAGGATGAATAATGGTTGTTTTGATAAAATTGACGAAGTGGGGCATGTTGAATATACCTAGCCTAAAATAAAATTCAACAATTAATGTTAAATATTTGCCACTCTGAAATGGCGACGGCTATCATCATAACATCACTTGTTTCTAATCTGTCCATATTGGCCCTCTCTCTACCCCTCCATAAATTTGATTCGAAAGGTACAATCATTCCAGTTTTTGAATAAGACTTGTATATGCCCTCAGGAAAAAAAAAGAAATAAATAAATCAAGTCATGTATATTCTAAATCCCCGAATTTTTTTTTACAACACCACACGAAGCCTCGAGTTTCGGATATGTTGTTGTGCGACAGGATATGATAGATGAACCGTATGTTTACCGAGGACCAGACGCAATCAAATATTTTTTGAAAAGATGGTTGAAGAGGTTGAGACTATTGGCAGCCTCTTACGCGAATCGAAACCAAATGTTTTTTTTATCCAGCGATGAACTTCAATCTCACAATAATATTGAAACGTGTCTGGTGTGCGATCAAAGGTTTCTACCGACGAGAACCGGAAAGTTATTTTATTATAATCACTTCACCGGAAACTACATCGGTGGAATCTGTAACATAATATATTCATGTATGTGTTTGACAATCATATATCACTCATTAGAACAATTTTCATATTGTTTTCACTATGTGAGATGATATTTTATTTATATTTACGATAAAATAGAGGTTTGGGTGTAATAACAGTTTTTTATTAATTAATTTAGAGATGTATTTTTTTTATTTGTTGAGTTAATGATTAGGTTAATTTGTTATTTCTCGCGAAAAAGAGGGAACCACAGCTGAAAGAAAATACACAACTTGTATTATTGAGGTCAAGAGTTTGTTTTAATATTATTTTTTGCTCACATAGGCTAATCACGACTCGGGATACGTTTAAAATGGAATCTGAAACATTATGCGACCTGACTGGAACTCGGAATAGGACACACTGATTACAAGACGTCGATATATTACCACTTGCTCGGTTCGTATCTTATTTTAAACTGTAGGTCTACGCTCTATTAGCCTATCTGTGTATAACGTGGATTTAGAATTCAGTAGAAAATAACATCGATCTAGCATTTTTTTGGATTTTAGATGTGTTGAGACTACTAAAATTACCAATTCTTATAATAAAAAACTTTTCCTCATATTACTATTTTGAAAGAGAGAATTAATTGTATAATATTTTGTTGTTAATTTCAAAGAAGACTAATTCAAATAGTAACAACGGGAACGAATAAAGCTTACGAAAAGTTTTTGCCACCGTGAGAATTTGCCCACTAGCCCACGAGTTGGTTTCTTCTTACGGCATGATTATGAGTTAAGACCAATTTGTTCAATATGTATTAGAAATATAATCCCCCACTCGCTTTTTATAAACAACGCACCCAAACGCTTTTTTGTAGCAAATGAAATAAAGGTGGTATGAATGTCACAAGATATTTAAGCAAAATCTACTATATTTACGTCGCAATTGTTTTACATGGAGAGGCTACATCTTCGAGAATTGAGGTTGTGGTTTGACTGTAATTGTAGGATACCCCATAGGTATTGATAAGCCAAGGCTCTAGTGTGCACTAGATTTGTTTATTTGTAGTGACGTGCTCAGGAATTTTTGTAAAGAGGTATGTGAATATAAAAATTGTGTTAATGCTTATTTTTTTAAACAGTGAACTCATATTTTAATATCTCTCTGTTTATTTTATTATTCTACTTAGGAACTAATTAGTATTACAGAAGTTATATTGAAAAGAAATCTCACGTGACAATGACGAGAAATTAGATTTGTGGAATGAATAGTTTTCAAATTTTAAAACCTCGAAGGGTTATGGGCTATCCCCCGATTTTTTTTCCACAATCCTACCAAGAGTTATCTTTAACTAGCAACGAGGTGACGTTTGGTCAGCACGACGAACCCTCAGCTGTTATAGAAGATATCTGAAACCAGCTTACACCAGTCACTTGTAGCTCCCCCAATTTTTTTTTTGATGGTGGGTTGCTACCGGCCTTATACGTAGCCCGAATAAATTCCGACCAGAGCCGGATTCGAACCTATGCCGTCTCGCAGCGAATATTCTCAAGACGAGTGAACGCCGTAACTCGCTCAGCTACGGAGGAGGACTCTTTTTTTTTCTCTCTCTCTCTCTATTTTTTCTCTAATTTTCATCATCATAGTTAAAATTAATCCAAGAGAAAATATATATTTTGTGTTGACATAGGAAATATGCAACGTTTCAACGTTGTTTTCACGCAGCGTTGAAACGTTTCGGTAAACATTCTTATACGTTCTTAAACGTTTCAACGTTTATATAAGAACGATAAAAAACATACTGTGATACTCATCTTCACGATTAGTCAAACGTAGTATTCATTCACTGTACATATTTTCCGTCCTTAAATTCTAATAGTAACAAAAACCTTCCATCTCTCATTTTTTATATTTAATTCTGTGCAAATCACATGCCTGGAAGCTTGCGTGTATCACCCTCTCTGTTTATTCAGATTTTGACCTTAACTATTGATCATGCATTTTTTTTATTGCATATTTCCTATGTCAACACAAAATATATATTTTCTCTTGGATTAATTTTAACTATGATGATGAAAATTAGAGAAAAAATAGAGAGAGAGAGAGAAAAAAAAAAGAGTCCTCCTCCGTAGCTGAGCGAGTTACGGCGTTCACTCGTCTTGAGAATGTTCGCTGCGAGACGGCATAGGTTCGAATCCGGCTCTGGTCGGAATTTATTCGGGCTACGTATAAGGCCGGTAGCAACCCACCATCAAAAAAAAAATTGGGGGAGCTACAAGTGACTGGTGTAAGCTGGTTTCAGATATCTTCTATAACAGCTGAGGGTTCGTCGTGCTGACCAAACGTCACCTCGTTGCTAGTTAAAGATAACTCTAGGTAGGATTGTGGAAAAAAAATCGGGGGATAGCCCATAACCCTTCGAGGTTTTAAAATTTGAAAACTATTCATTCCACAAATCTAATTTCTCGTCATTGTCACGTGAGATTTCTTTTCAATATAACTTCTGTAATACTAATTAGTTCCTAAGTAGAATAATAAAATAAACAGAGAGATATTAAAATATGAGTTCACTGTTTAAAAAAATAAGCATTAACACAATTTTTATATTCACATACCTCTTTACAAAAATTCCTGAGCACGTCACTACAAATAAACAAATCTAGTGCACACTAGAGCCTTGGCTTATCAATACCTATGGGGTATCCTACAATTACAGTCAAACCACAACCTCAATTCTCGAAGATGTAGCCTCTCCATGTAAAACAATTGCGACGTAAATATAGTAAATTTTGCTTAAATATCTTGTGACATTCATACCACCTTTATTTCATTTGCTACAAAAAAGCGTTTGGGTGCGTTGTTTATAAAAAGCGAGTGGGGGATTATATTTCTAATACATATTGAACAAATTGGTCTTAACTCATAATCATGCCGTAAGAAGAAACCAACTCGTGGGCTAGTGGGCAAATTCTCACGGTGGCAAAAACTTTTCGTAAGCTTTATTCGTTCCCGTTGTTAGTCTTCTTTGAAATTAACAACAAAATATTATACAATTAATTCTCTCTTTCAAAATAGTAATATGAGGAAAAGTTTTTTATTATAAGAATTGGTAATTTTAGTAGTCTCAACACATCTAAAATCCAAAAAAATGCTAGATCGATGTTATTTTCTACTGAATTCTAAATCCACGTTATACACAGATAGGCTAATAGAGCGTAGACCTACAGTTTAAAATAAGATACGAACCGACCAAATGGTAATATATCGACGTCTTGTAATCAGTGTGTCCTATTCCGAGTTCCAGTCAGGTCGCATAATGTTTCAGATTCCATTTTAAACGTATCCCGAGTCGTGATTAGCCTATGTGAGCAAAAAATAATATTAAAACAAACTCTTGACCTCAATAATACAAGTTGTGTATTTTCTTTCAGCTGTGGTTCCCTCTTTTTCGCGAGAAATAACAAATTAACCTAATCATTAACTCAACAAATAAAAAAAATACATCTCTAAATTAATTAATAAAAAACTGTTATTACACCCAAACCTCTATTTTATCGTAAATATAAATAAAATATCATCTCACATAGTGAAAACAATATGAAAATTGTTCTAATGAGTGATATATGATTGTCAAACACATACATGAATATATTATGTTACAGATTCCACCGATGTAGTTTCCGGTGAAGTGATTATAATAAAATAACTTTCCGGTTCTCGTCGGTAGAAACCTTTGATCGCACACCAGACACGTTTCAATATTATTGTGAGATTGAAGTTCATCGCTGGATAAAAAAAACATTTGGTTTCGATTCGCGTAAGAGGCTGCCAATAGTCTCAACCTCTTCAACCATCTTTTCAAAAAATATTTGATTGCGTCTGGTCCTCGGTAAACATACGGTTCATCTATCATATCCTGTCGCACAACAACATATCCGAAACTCGAGGCTTCGTGTGGTGTTGTAAAAAAAAATTCGGGGATTTAGAATATACATGACTTGATTTATTAATTTCTTTTTTTTTCCCGAGGGCATATACAAGTCTTATTCAAAAACTGGAATGATTGTACCTTTCGAATCAAATTTATGGAGGGGTAGAGAGAGGGCCAATATGGACAGATTAGAAACAAGTGATGTTATGATGATAGCCGTCGCCATTTCAGAGTGGCAAATATTTAACATTAATTGTTGAATTTTATTTTAGGCTAGGTATATTCAACATGCCCCACTTCGTCAATTTTATCAAAACAACCATTATTCATCCTCATCGTTACCATTAGCCAAAATAGCCTCGCTTCCTTTTTTTCCACAATTTTCGTAGTGATCTCCGTTCGCAATTGGCTTTTGTAGATTAACAAAAATCGTCTGAAGTTTGAACACGTCATACCGGTGCAAGCTGTTTTTGTGATTGTTCTCCTCGATTATTCAAAATATCTAATTTTCGCATATTCAAATACACACAAGTGAAGAGGGGTTCATGCCACATTAGTGATTTTAAATTGTATTCTCGGAGCCATGCACACATTTCCTAACATTGTTGGCTTGTAGTCGATGAGTTGTGCAGGTACAGCTGTGAAGTTGTTAATAATACCCAACACAGACAAGTCACCCAACATTGCTTTTCAACATAGATTTTTAACTAGAAAATTGTTATGATTACAGTACACCCTTATCAGTATACAATAACATGGTGCCATTTTTCGGTTTCTGTTGCCAACAAAAGCAAATCTACAGACCACAGGTTCGAGAAATAAAACATTAACTATATTTTGCATACATGTAGGTACGCCCCGCGAGGTGTGTTATTGGAAAACTCAATACATGTGAGCAGTAGAGTAATTTTTTTTTCTTTTATTTTGATGTCCATGTATTTATCTGAACCCTCTTGTCCAACCAAAACAAAAAGCTCCGGTCCCATCTGGAGACTGCAAAAACTGATATGTATGTTTATTCAGAAAAACCATCCATGGACAATACTGTTGCGCCCTCCATGTGCATTTTTCTTGTTGGCTGAAGGCGAAGATGCCCGAGACTGCTTTCGAAATTGCTTTCAGCCTCGCATCACAATACAGCTGTTTTCTACAATTCTATTAGCCTACTATTATTATCTAAAACTATTTCATCACACACCATCAAAAAAAAATAAAAAATAACATTTCTCTCCTTCCCTCGCTTTTAGCCATCGTCCAGTGTCCTTCTAGATAGCAGGTGAATCGTGACTAGCTAAAGTATTGAAAACAAAAACATGAATTATCCGTTATAACCCCCCTCCTCTTTTTTTTCTCTCCCCTTCTTTACATGCACGCTCGATGACATTGAAATAAACAAAAACACACAGCTATGCTTAACAAAAAAAAAAAAAAACATCCATTGTACAACTCTATAGGTTGAGGTTCATAAGTCTCGTGCATCTCATGCCAGAGGTTGTATATCTTGTTTACAGTTTATAGTAGCATCATATTCCTTCACTCGAGAAACTTGCAAGACAGCTCATTACTAGATCTGTTTTGTCCGTATGACAATGCTTGCTATCAGTAATAAAATATTTATGCTGTTTAACCTAACAGCTGAGGGGGCCGGGGCATTCCACATTTACCTTTGCTAGTGCAATAAATATCAATATTTTTAAGTTATGCAATAATTTTTGACATTATATTCATGTCCATTTCCAAAACTAGATTTATATACACAAACAACTCGCTCTTGCAATATATTATCTATTGTGAAAAATTCTCGCATGTTCGCGAAACAGGAAATACACGTCATAGCTTCCGTGAATCGAGCGCAAGGTTACTGGAGCACGCAAAATACCGTATGCCAAAAATTAAATATTCCAAATGCAGGCATCATGCACAAATAGAATAATCGGGTTGAATTTACAGTCTAAAACCACCATGTTCTAGCAGCAAGTATCAAAAACATATGGTTAGAAGATTTTGATAGGGAGTGAGTGAAATAGTTGTTGCAAATTACCTTTTAAACCCAGTACATGTGTAGGAATATATTGCGTATAAGCTGTCTCACTCTCTCCGTATGTGTGTCAGGTAGTCGTGTCGATCGTTAGTTGTATGTCACAGCTTAACTGTACTAGGTAATATTTTTACATAAGATAAGTTGGCATACTCTGCGAAGATATATGTTTCAAGCTTCTAGCTGTAGAGCCTATTTGCAAAATGCAAGTTTGGCTCGTCGAAAGCAACTCAAACAGTGTTGCCAGCTGTAGGTTAATTTTCCCCGTTATACAATTGCAAGAGGTGAGTTGCTTATACCCTATCTGGAAGATGTGTCCATGGCTTATGTCGTAGGTTAATTTAGTTTGCAATAGATCTTGTGTGTTGGCCCTTACAAGTAATATAGCCGCCTTTCTGCCTTTGAGTCACCTGTAAGGCTATATGTGGGTGGGCGAGTGAGGTTAGTTTAGTTTACAA
The DNA here is from genome assembly GCF_977018435.1 of Lepisma saccharinum. Taxonomy (NCBI): domain Eukaryota; kingdom Metazoa; phylum Arthropoda; class Insecta; order Zygentoma; family Lepismatidae; genus Lepisma; species Lepisma saccharinum. The sequence goes on along the minus strand of NC_139250.1, from coordinate 62,796,083 downwards.
TAGATCGACCTGTCATGCTATATACTACTTTCTGCTTTTTGAGTTACCTGTAAGACTATATGTGGGTGGGCAAATAAGATTAGCTTAGTTTACAATAAATCGACCTGTCATGCTATATACTACTTTCTGCTTTTTGAGTTACCTGTAAGACTATATGTGGGTGGGTGAGTGAGGTTAGTTTAGTTCACAATAGATCACACTTTGAATTTGCTCACACTCTCTCTGTCTGTGTGTCAGGTGGTCGTGTCGATCGCTAGTTGTATGTTACAGCTTAACCCGAACTAGGTAATATTAACTGTACTTCAAAAAATAAAATTGTGTGTATCTCATATCGAACTAGAAATAAAAAAAATCAAACATTAAGCATTCATGCAGATTAATTAAGTCGTAAGTTTCAAAATTTTTGACCCCCCACACAAATCGCATTACATACATACATACATGTGGAAAAACAGAAGTATACAAGAGCCCCCCCCCTGTAAGTAAGACTAATCGGGGGTAGACCTACAGTTTCAAAAACCACTTGTGCGAGTATCAAATCCTTAAATACCACAGCACCATAGAGGGAGAAGGCCCGGTGAGAGGGGGTAGAAAACTAGAAACATTAACACCGCTATTGCCAGTTAGCGTCTTCTTCATCTTATTGCATACTTATCATCTTATAGAAGATTACGCCGTCAACTTGTAACTTGTAGGTTAGCCTCGCCTGTGAAATATCATATGTTTAAAAAACAAAAAAATTGTGAAGCAACTAGTCAGTGTTGCCAACTCCTATTGGACGAATCTTCGACGACAACCCCCTCGCACAATTCGAGCACAAAAACTTCCGCGACAGACCTCGGTGCGAAAAATAAATTTCCCCACTGGTCCAAGCACACCCTTCCACGCATACGAAAACATTTCGACAAGCACATATACGATTTGGATTTTCACCTCAACAGTGCTGCAGAATAACAACAATCCAGCCGATAAGGCACCTCTGATCAAATTAATGCTGCACACTACGATCAAAAATCCAATATAAGTTAGTTCGATGCACAAATTAAAAAAATAATAACTCACAAAACTCTACAGAGGCATTGGGCTTTTGATAGCCATGACCGTTAGAACTGGTGTTGAGCACCCACGCACCCTGGCGAGGTTATAGGGGCCAGAAATCCTAAAAAACAACAATTATTATTTGTTTGTTTGCATCACAATACGAAAATAATAAAAAACACGCGCGCGCGTGTGTAGTACATCGTTCCCGCGAGAGAGGTTTACAAAAATCGCGATATACATTGGCGCCGGGACTTGGAAAAAATTTACGATAAGGCATATTCGCTCACCACTGTTGTCAGCTTAGTCTCTCTTTTTATCTTACAGCAATATTAGCATCTCTGTCTTTTTTAGTTGCAGGTGGGTTGCCAACACACTCTAGTTAATAATGCTACATATTATACACACACACGCACACACATACTGTGTTGCCATCCATCCATCTCTCTCTCTTTTACGGCAGTGTGTGTTTGTTGTCGGTTAGGTTAGGTTAGGTTAGGTTAGGTTAGGTTAGGTTAGATACATTAGCGCCCGGGACTTGGAAAAAAATTACGATAAGACATATTCGCTCACCTCTGTTGCCAGCTTAGTCTCTCTCTTTATCTTACAGCAATATTAGCATCTCTATCTTTTTTAGTCGCAGATGGGTTGCCAACACACTCTAGTTAATAATACTACATATTATACACACACACGCACACACATACTGTGTTGCCATCCATCCATCTCTCTCTCTTTTACGGCAGTGTGTGTTTGTTGTCGGTTAGGTTAGGTTAGGTTAGGTTAGGTTAGGTTAGGTTAGATACATTGGCGCCCAGAACTTGGAAATAATGCGTATTCGCTCACCACTGTTGCCAGCTTAGTCTCTCTCTTCATCTTACAGCAATATTAGTATCTCTATCTTTTTTTTAGTTGGAGGTGGGTTGCCAACACACTCTAGTTAATAATGCTACATATTATACACACACACGCACGCACATACTGTGTTGCCATCCATCCATCCCTCTTTCTCTTTTACGGCAGTATATATTTGTTGCCGGCTCTCCTTACCCAGTGTATGTATGTTACGTCAGTATATAAATTAGTTAAGCCTCAAGCAAGATAGCCCTTTCCAAATAAGAAAAAAAAAGCTGTAGGTAGGTGTTGGTAATACTGTCGGTTGTTTAACTCTTCCCTCTCTCTTTTTTTTCTCCTCTTTTTTTTGTAAAAAGCTAAGGCAAAAATACCAGTAGGTTGGCAAATTGCTTTATGCACTGTAAGGACTCAAGCAGTATTGCCAGCTCCTTGCTTTATGTTAGGTTAGACCAAAATAAAAACCTTGGTGACTTTTCGAGTAAGATGTTGGCAATACTGCAAGGCAGACCTCAAGCAGTGTTGCCAGCTCCTTGCTTTAGGTTAGGTTAGACCAAATAAAAAAACCTTGGTGATTTTTTCGAGTAAGATGTTGGCAACGCTGCAAGGCAGACCTCAAGCAGTGTTGCCAGCTCCTTGCTTGAGGTTAGGTTAGACCCAAAAAAAATCACCGAGGGTTTTTTTGAGTGAGGAGTTGGCAACACTGCAAGAAAATGAGGCTCATGCCTTACGAGAGAAATCCATTAAGGCGAGCCTCACCGAGCCTCATTTTCGGTTTCTGAACCCGGGACACTCATCTACTTATGTGTTTGAGGTTGGTATGATCTTGATGAAACACACATATAAAATTGCTATTGTCTCGGATCAGTTGCTTCGGAATTTTTGAAAAAGTCTGTGCCAGGTAGAAACAATCAATGTTTTTGTGCCGGCCCTGTGTAAAGAAATTTCTAACCTTGTTTTGATTATCCAATATAATGTCATCAAACACAACAACAGAATTATCGAGACATTCATGAAGTGGCTTAACATCTGGTTCAAAAGTGGCAATATCCAATCCATCATATAGCTTCATCAGCTGCTGATATTTCAATTGTTCCAAGCTCTTAGAGAAGATATACAAGTGCCTGTTTTTCCAGTCTAACCAGTTGGGTGCCAATAAAAAATTATCAACTAATAGTGTAGTTTTACCACAAGCAGATGGCCCAACAATAAGACACCTAATATTATCAGGTAACAAGTTGCCATTTCTCTTATTTTGTTGTTCAGGTTCTGGCAGCCTTTTTATAACATCCCAGGTGCTCATATTATTATTTTGTTTGCATCGATCCAGCTGTGTTCTGGAAGTCCTAGCCATTTGACAAGTAACTTGTTGCCTTTTCTGCGGATAATTTTTTCTATGAGATATGTGTCAGGCTGTTTAGTTTTGCTGAGCTCTTGTTCATAAAACCTGCCTTTGAGAATTTCTCCTCGGTGATCCTTTATTATATATGTGTTAAGGGTCCCGGGTTTAACTTGAACCACTGTAAATAATTCAGTGCTCCAGTTTCTTGTAAAGCCTCTCTTGAATAAGTGCTTATATTTGCTGATTCTTACTTGATCCCCAATCTTGTATTTGGCCTTTCTTGTTGTTGGCTGATATTTAGGATAATAAACAGTGCTGATCAATTTTTGCTCATCAGATGAAGTTACTTCAGAGGGTTTCATGTTGATTGTGGAATGGACCGAGTTGTTATATTTATGTAGAAGTTCTGGAAGAATATTAATCCATTTATAATTACCCTGCAGTGTAAATTGTTTATACATAAGATTTTTTAAGGTTCTGTTGAATCTCTCTACAATTGAGGCCTTCAGATCACTGTAACTCGAATAATGTTTTATTGCCTGGCTTTTAATAAATTGTTGAAATACTGAATTATAAAATTCTTTGCCATTATCTGTTTGCAAATAGCGCGGGGATCTTCCACTCTGATTGATAATTGTTCTGATGGCTTCTGTAACACATGCCCCAGTCTTGGATTTGAGTGGCACAGCCCAGGCAAATTTTGAAAATGTGTCTATGATAGTGAGTAGATACTTGTAGCCCTTGTTGATTTTGTCTAAGTTTTTCAACTGCCCACTTGCCATTTCAATCAAGTCGCTCTGCCATAAATCATCTATGCTTTTTGTGACTACTGGGAGTCTCTTAAAATTATGTCGGGCCTGTCTGTGTAATTCATCAACAATAATTTGTCTAGACATAATATGTAAACAAGAATATTGCAACTATAGGGTGTTCAGCAGCTGATACTACAGGATTTTCTAAATATAATTTGTCCCCTATTTGTATTTTAAATTCCAGAGAGCCATCATCTTCAACATATGCTGTTTCTAATGTATTGGGATCTGTAAAATCCTCTAATTCTACATGGGTGATTTTTGCTTTGTTATCAGCATTTGTTATTGATAAGGTGGGGTAGTGGTGTGCCTGTGGTTGTAGCCAATATTTGATCTTGATTGGTCTAAGTGTGCCCCCAACAAAAAACTGGTAATAAAATTGTGCAGGGGACAGCATATATATTTTGCCACCTGGTGTAAATGGTGAATCATATTCTTTGTTGGGGATGCTGTACAATTCAAGAATTACTGTATGTTTAGGATTTTCAATTATGCCGGTTATTTCTTTTTCTGCTGTGAGCAATCTACTTGTTACAGATTCAAGGTGCTCATTGATAGTCCTAACAACATCATCATGGCCTGGCTTGATTTTTATGTCCACAACAAGTTTCTTGTATTGTTGCACAATTTCTTGTAGCTGGGTGGCAAAAACAGACAGAGCATTTGCTTGATTGGATTCCATGGTCCCTAGCTGTTGCTTGATATTAGCTACAATTTGCTGTAAATTTTCAACAACTGCCAATTTTGAATTTTGAGCAGTAAGATCATGGACCTGTCTTCTGATATCCTCAAACAGGGCATGCAGTTCATTAATATGTTGATTAGTTGGTAGAGTGGCCACTGTCTGTGTGAGTTGTTTGATCTCTGTCTGGATATTCTTGATATCTTCTGATTTCAATATGCGATTCACTGCCCTTTTTATATTTTTAAGTTCCTGTGATGTAGGCAAATTTGATACAGTATTTTGCAAAAATTCAAGTGCCAATTTCACATTGTTTAATTCAGAAGCATCAGCCACATTTTGCATAGCATTTTGGAGCAGGGCTATATCTGCCTGAGAGGGTGTTGATTGTTGTAAAATTTCAAGCTTTGTTTGGATATCATCAATCAAGTGATGAAAATGAGATAGCTCAGATTCAGTGTTCAGGTTTTCAAGCTTTGTGATTTGTTGCTGGACACTGACAAGGGTATCTACAATCCCAGGCAATCGGGATTCTAGTACATTTGTCAAATCACTTTGCACTGCTGCTATGGTACCTTCAAGATGGGTTATGGTACTTTGAATTTTTCCAAAATCTTCATATGTTTCAAGTTGCAGCTTAATATTGGCAACACTCCGAGTTATTGCACTCAAAGCATCAGAAGATGGCAAGTTGTTCATAAAATTTTCAAGTGTCTCAATTTTTTCTTTAACCTCGGCTATGGCATTGTTCAGAGGGCCCAGATTAGGTATTTGGAGTGATTGAATCTGTTCTTTTAGAGTGGAAATCACTAGATCAAAATCTTCTTGTGATTTTATGCTTTTGACAATTGTTTGGAGCTGTGTCTGGACATTATTTATCTGCTCTTCCAATTGTTGTTTCAATTGCTCAGAGTTGGTGGCCTGGGTCTTAAATTTGGCTTGAAGAGCTGCTACAGCTTCTTCTAAACTTTGAAAATTATCCAATGTGGCCAAGTCAGTATATTTTTGAAGCAGCAATTTGAGTTCAGAATCAATTTTAAGAAGAGGGTCCATGCATTGTGATTGCAAATTTGTAATTTCTAATTGAAGACTGGCATTGAGTGTAGTTTGTAAAGCTTGTAAATCACTTCTTAATTTCTTGACTCTAACATCAAGCATAAGAATCTCATCACTGTGATCTTCATGTCTTGTATGGCCAAAAATATCATTAGGCATTTTGTTTAGTAGTTATTTATTATTGAATACCTGATTCTTAATTCTATAAAAAAGGGTATAAGCTTATCATAGGATCCAGGGACTTCAATATATAAGCAGTCACCAGCAGAAACAGTATAAACAGTGTCAGAAACCATGTTTGAGTGCTTAATTCTGTAAATATTTCTCCCTACTGAAATTTTAACATCACCCTCAGGGGTTGTAATAAATTGCAATTGTCCACCTACAGGTAATTGGTAATAATTTAAATTATTGTTAAATATGTACAATATTTTGCCTGTTTCATCATCAATATCTGTAAATATGCTGTTCAGATGAATAATTAACAAAGTACTCAGTTTAGACTGTATATCAGGAGAGGGTTGTGGTGTTGGCAGGTCCATAATACCTTGTTTTTTGAACCCAAATAAGTTCATAGGCATGTTTATTTATTTCAAATCATGCTCTGTAATTGGGCATTGATTGCCATTTTTTAAATCACAATGACCCCATGGTAAAGTATGTATGCCACATGATAAAATGCATCTCTTATCATCATGTGGGTCCAGAGCCACTTTTCTTACAATATTTGAAGTCAATAAGTGATCCACACTCTGAATTCTGGATTCTGATGTTCTGATTAAACTCTGGGATTTGAGGCAATTTTTATAATCTTCAAATTCAAGCTCTTTTTCCACAGCTACTTTGCCAATACCCTTGGCCTTTTTAGCAGCAACACCACTACATGTTTTAAAACTGTACATCTTGGCACTTAACCCAGCAAATTCCACAATAACATCACCAAGTGTCTCATCTTTTAACTTGCCGGGCACTTTTTTGTTGTGGGGTTGAATATTCAAATGGCCTGGCAATTCACTGGTATCAAAATATTTAAACAATTCAGGCTGGGAAATATCTTGATAAACATCTTCTGTTTGAATATCAAGAATAAAACTATCCGTGTCCATGTACATCAATTTTATATTATCACCATAAAAAGGTTTCAGCACATCATAATACAATGTTAACATATGTGATTTGGCCAATTCCAATATTGCAGCCCCTACATAAATAGGTTTATCAAACTTAATTTTTGTTTTTTTCATGTTGAAAAGTGCCATATTTTCATCATAAATTCTTCTGTAATTGAAATTAGGCTTTGCAACCAATTTTTTGCTCAGGCTGGGGTCAGTAATTATTTTAACATCGGTATGTTTTCTGACATTTTCAATTGTTTTGCCATATACAGAATTTACCATCAATTTAAACAAGGCCTTATCAAATTGGCTCTTTGCAGATGTTCGAAGCTCCGTGTTTGTATCAATGTATGGTTTCAACCATTTTGAGTGCCTGAACCTCAAAACTTTTCTAAGTTTGGTCACTTGAACACCATGTTTCATCAGGAACTGGAGGTTTTTGTAATATATGACATAGCCTTGTTTTGGATCCAGTGTCATCATGAGCTTCTTCTGTTTAGAGCCAGGTGAGCACTGAACCTCGGGAATTGGGGGCAGATCAGAAAATTTGTTCTGTAAATTTTTTGGAAATATCAAATCAACCTCTAAGATGAGGCCATAGTCACTATCATCAAAGTCCTGAAGATCCTCAATATTGAAATTTTCAACCCACTCAAGCCCTGCATATGGCAATTTTTGCATCATAGCGTGACCATAGAGGCTGTTTGCATCCACATACAATATATAATTTGATGGCCGTGCTGGATCATAATCAGGCATATATATGTTATTTGCTCTGGCATATCTCTGAGAACATTGCACCATGCCTCCTCTTATACATTGCTCCATAAACAGATACATATCTTGATCCTGGATCGGATCCAATTGCTTTTTGGTGTTTAAAAACATTGCAGCCCATGCTAGGCCTGGGGCACTGTAAAAATACACTGGGTCCAGTTTATAATTTTGCATGGAAGATTTTCTGAATGCCTGCAATATATCAGCTAAGAGGGTCACATCAAGTTTCAAATATGCCATGTGATAATCACCAAATGTCTGGCATTTTAAATTGTTCCACATCAATTGGGCATGGTGATAATCTTCATCAGTGATTCCAGATGCTCTGATTTTGCTGTAAAACTCATGTTGTGGAGGCAGGGAGCACTCATCAAATTTAGAAAAATCTGTAACACAATCATATGGATAAACACCCTTCCGCCTAATTAATTTCAGGTCCTGTTTTGGAAACAATGCACATGTAATTTTGAATTGATCATCAGATAATTGAGTGGCCAGTGTATCCAGGCTAGCAGATAAAATTCTGTAAGAATCAAGAAATCTTATGTGAATAGGAACACCATTAACTTTAATTATTTTGCTAATAGATATATATTTTTCATCATTTTCAGCTAAAATATTTAAATTCTGCTTCTCAAACCCCTCATATCTGATCAGATGATGGAAATTATAATTGGATGCTCCATGGCAAAATATGGGGACAAATTTTGGTCTCTTGATCTTAATATTACAGCTATTACACAGGGCCTGTTTATATCGACCATCTGTATGAGAATGGTGTTTCACCTTGATATTTGTATCTGAAAATTCAGAACCACATACCGGGCATTTTTCTGCATTGTTGAAATCTTCAATCTGATCCTCTGTTAAAGGCAACATGGGTTTTGATTTTAATAAGATGTTAGATGCTATGTCACGGCACTCATTTTCTATTCTATGTGCAAATATTTTGATGGCATCTGGTCCCATGTATGAATTTTCTTTACTAACAACACCATCCTGTACAACCACATAATAAAAGCTGGAAGGTTCATGTAGCTGGTATGGTGTAATTGAAGATTCTTCAGGATCCGGGCTACAAAATGCAAGGGGTTTGAGATTTGATTCAAAATCACAGACAATATATGCTGGGTGTTCCAACAAGGCTTCAAACTTTTTGAATTTGCAATTTTCACTTGGATTGGACATCACCATATGAACAGGTTTATAGTTGCCACAGTATTTCAGATGCTCAATTAACTTTTTTTTTTGCAATTTCTGCATTCTCTTCCCGAACCTTATTTGCCATTTTTTGACCTTCAAATACACATAAACATCTTCTGCACAACTTAAATATTCTATTAGATTTGTCTAGTTGTGTTCTCACTAAAGCTTCAAGATTATGTATCAGAGTGTAATGATATGTGCCATCCCCTTCAATTAAGAGCAGATCAATCGGAATAGCAGAATCATCATCAATTGTACTGATTCTGAGAGGTTCTATCGGGCAATTGCCACGGCCAGTGGAACAAATAAATACATTAATAGATAATTGTTTGTTATTGATATGCCTGGCCCTTTTTTCAAATTTATCAATATTCTGAACAGACATTGGATATTCCAAACCCTCCATTGCTTCATCAAAATCATGTTCATATTGTTTGTAATAACTTATTCTCTGAGGATTCCTTGAAACTGGGTACAAAGCAGCTAAAATACACCACAAAAAGCATTTCTGGTCGGTATTTTCTATATTAACCACGGCTTGCTTGTTTTTAATATTGGCAGGTAATGGCAAATATGTAGATCCTTGTAATGGGCTGAATTCAGAAATATTAACATATAACTTGTGTGGAGAGCCGCATAGGCTCCATCCAGACTCTTTTGCTGCAAATTCAGAGTGTTTAATATTCAGTTGATCTATTAAACTGCTTATTATTGTGTCTGAATTTGCATTTGAATATACCGGTACAGTTTCTGTTATGTGGGGCTGTGTAAATTTTGTGCCATTTGGTTTCTTATATTGTGTAAATAATTTGAGGGAGAGCTTATAAGAGCCATTTTGTGCATTTAGAATTGCCTGCACATCAGGATTTATACTGTTCAAAAAATTCTCAATGCCACATCTTGGATCTGATACAAACCGATAATCCCTAAGTTGGGCATTAAAACTGCTATGGATATATGCAAAGCATGGCTGCTTTGCTGGTCCAGCATTAACAGGTGCTTCATGCTTTCTTTTCAGACCAGATGTAGATGGTTGCGAGGGCAATGTTGATGACTGTGCATAAGAATTACACTTATGCCATTTGTAATATGCCTTGCTTAATATTTTATGGCATCTTGGACACATTTTTGTGGTTTTTCTGCATTTCTTACGGTCACAAATACGGCAATGCCTAGCCCAATTAGAACTAGATATATTTTTATTACACTGATTGCAATATTTTTGTTTTGGCATTTTTGTTGTTGTTGTTTATTATATAAAATTTCTTGGGGTTCAAATCAAAATTCTATGCTTAATAAAAAATATCAGTTGGGTTCAGCAGTTAGTGGCTGAGCTGGTGCTTTTATACCCAAACAACAGCAGTAACTAGGTTTTGGTGATAGTTTTGCTCTATTATGCTGATGTACAACACACTTCACCAGGTTTAAAACCTCATCTCTATATCAACTAAATACAATTCAAAATTGGATTTTGAATTGTGCAATAAATATTCTGTAAGTCTCACTTGTGTTTATATTAACAGAACAAGACAAAACCAGAATTGTATTCAGGATTGCATGTTTTCATACAAAAAAAGCTATATTTTTGACAATTATAACACCATTAAGCCTTGTTTCCATGATTATGAAAAACTAAATATGCTGACCAAGGCAGTAATTTATTTTTTTAAAAACATAAATTACTGCCTTGGTCAGCATATTTAGTTTTTCATTTTTGACAAGTTTATAAACAACAATCACACAGATATAGCTTTTACACACATGGCCGAATCTGTCTGAGCAGAGGAGGGAGGAGGTTTTCAGATCTGGGGGCTATCAACTAGCAGTAATTATTCTCAAAATCTCACTTGTAGAAATATTATTTTGCCACATGTATTTCAATCTTACATATTTTATGAGGACTCGAACCCAGAGCCCCTTGTTTACAAGGCAACAATATTATTATTTTGCCATCAGGGGAGGCTTCACATTTTATGAGGACTTAAACCCAAACCTCCACACCTGAAAAATTGGGGTATAGGCCCCTCTTGGCATAATTTCAAGTGTAAGCAAATCTGTCTGAGAAGCTTCTTCCCTTCTACACTTGAATTCAGAATTTCTTAAAATTCAGAGCATATCACACCTGAAAAATTGGGGTATAGGCCCCTCTTGGCTTTGTTTCAAGTGTAAGCAAATCGGATTGTTCAATCAAATAGCCTCTTCCTTTCTACACTTACAAGTGGTGCTGGTTATATCATCAATACAACTACTCAGTATGATGAAAGGACTTCAAAGTTCGTGACTGGAAAACTGCTGCTGCTTCTGTCTTAAAGAAATCCCAAAACTGACATTACCGTTTCAGTACAGCGAAAAGGTTCATTATAAGCAGAGGATCTACAACCAACATCTTCAGTTGTTGTAAGGGAAGAACCAAGATATTTTATTGACACTGGACGGGACAAGAAAGTTTGTTGAGTTAACAAAGACATAAGTGGTGTGAACGCAAGTGTCATTAGAGGTCCAGTTTCAGTTAAGCAATGCACGAAAGACGATGTGGAGATACTCCTGAGGCTTCATTTCGGCAATGGGTGGCAAAAAATGGTGCAACTTTCTTTCTACAAAAATATTATTTTCTGTACTGACTGAGGATGTTACAATGAGTCCACTGACGATGAGAATTCTTGTGCCGATGAGTGTATGGAAGATACAGATGTTTTAACTTGACACTGCAGATGTTGAGGATGTTTTGTCTTTGTATCCCAATTACACTGTCTTTTGTTGGTTTACTTAATAACACATCATTAGCTTTAACGTAATATCATTTTCGCAAAAATATCTCATTGTGAAAGAATGCCAGTGTATACGTTAGTATCAAAATAAAGCAGTACTGTTTGAGAATTCCAGATTACAGATTACAGGAGCGTTCCAAATACGCTCTTGTTCCTTGTACATTTCCAAATGGTCTCTTGTCCACATATATTTTAATTATTTTGAGAAACCTATTTGTATATTTCATGTCATATCTTACTAGATACATTTGGAATGGTTTATAGATACTTATATTCACAAATGAATATCTTACTGTGCAAAATAGTGTCCAATTCAGTTTTTCGTGGTTTCTCAAAATTTGTTTTCAGTCGACAAGATGCTATTTGGTAATTGTCAACAACCTTTCTCTTAGACTTCAAAAGATTGTGTAGAACAAAACAATAACAAAAATGAAGATAAGATCGCATGAATATGATTTAGGGCCAAGAATGGGTTCGGCAACTCACATCATCGAAGAGATGTATATTATTTAAAAATTAAAGTTTTTTTTAAAAAAAAGAGTGACGGGAGATGTAGATTTAAATGTGTGAGAGGTTTCGTTCATTGCAGAACACTAAGAAATTAAATAATGAGAATGGCAACAATGATCACTATGGGGTTCCCATTTTCACAAATGGTGTAAGGCAATGCAACAGAAGAGATCATGAATCTTTGGAGAAAAGTAAATGATTTATTTTGAATTATCTGATGATAGTGGGATCCGTAATGAAAATTTGAAAAGATTGTTTCCTTCACTGTGGAGTTGCTAGATTCCAACAATTTAACATAATTATATAACTGCTTTTTTGTTCTTTGTAAAATTTATCACATTATTATTAATCAAACTAAAAATAAATGTTTGATGAAGGGAGCATGTGTTCTGAAATGTTACATCAAAAAGTGTGTTTAAATGTTTGTAACAACTGTAATAATTCTACAATGCAAGCAATACGTACATACAAAAAAATGACAGTCTATGTCAGAAAACAATTAAGGGAAGACTGATTTCTGACAGGATATTAGACTACCATAAAGAGGGCACATTTACACAATTGCCTCTTCATCTTTCTTCCAACTCCAAACCACCCAAACGCACAAAATGGTAGACAATTAAGTTTGCTCTAATATCTTCACAATGCAGTAACATACTACCTTGCTTGGTTTGAGTTGATTTTAAGTCCTTTTTATGCACAGAAATGCTAATTGAGACTGGATCTACAGTTTAACACCTGAACCCACTGTGAAATGTGCCTCCACAGGGTATCGAACCTGTGACCCCTTGATTACATTGGAATTAGAATTTGAATTATGTTTTAAGTACACTTTATGCACAGTTAGACTAATCGGGACTGGATCTACAGTTTAAAGTGGGATCCGAACCACTATGTGACTCCACAAGGTATTGAACCCAGGACCCCTATTTATAAGGCGACGTTACCACTACACCATCAGGCATATTACCTTGGAGTATTTAATAACCTATTACTTCTTTAGTAAATTTTAATATTTCGATGTCTGGGCTAGTCGAGTTGAATTGTGTTAATTATCTCGGATATTTTCAATGGCTGAAATGGCCAAGTACCAGCAAGAGCAGAACTTGGTAAGAACATCTGCATTGGTAATGGTTTCATGTGGTATCATCTAATCTCTAGTTCTAATAGTATTGATATTCAAAATGACAAGTATGTGACATGTAAGCTGGGCTTACACTTCGATAGTTCTAGTAAAATGTACATAATGATATGGCAAAATTTGTAAACATTCACGTTAGCCCCAAAAACCATTTTCCGTAAGGTTAGGTTAGGTTAAGTTAGGTTAGGCAAGCATAGTTTAAAAAAAAACCCTCGATACGTCATGTTCTAGTGAAAACACGGCGAGGCTGAAACACTGGCTACGGGGTTGCATCATCTTAACACACGGAACATTGCACTCTCGTGCAGAAAGCAAATGGCGGGAGCAGAAACAGCTTGTCGGACAGAGATTTTCGCAGAAAACAACACGCATTCACATTAAAATGGATCAAATCTACATTCAGGAACTTCCACAACGCTAAAGAATGATTTCCGTAAGTACTTTCTTATGTAAATTTGAAGGAAATTTGAATGAATCCGTTTCCCTCATACGATAATGTTACCGGGAATTTGTCTGTTTTGCATATATACGATCCTAAATGTACATCATCGTTCAAAATATGGGAAGGAACAAATAATCCTCTTTTGACTATTCCGATAATACAATATGAGCTAAGGTATCACTAGTTTAATATCAATTGTCACTCAATGAAAGGTAAAACTGGTAACAGTTTAATATATCGGAAAAACATTTCTTCATTTTTACAGACGAAACTACGGTAAATGTCTGTTATATCGACGACATATTAAAATCGGATATTTTGTGTTTTGGATGGTTGTTGTACCGCTTCAAAAGGCAATAAATAATCACTTAATTTTGAAATTACTGTAGTAGTTGTGGTGTGTAGTTTGTTTATGTTTATATTGTGTAGTAGTTGTGGTGTGTTTGTGTTTATATTGTGTTATAGTTGTGATGTGTTTGTGTGTGTGTCTTGTGTAGTAGTTGTGCTGTCTAATGTGTTTGTGTTCGTCTTGTGTAATAAATGAGCTGTCTAATGTGTTTGTGTTTGTCTTATGTAGTAGTTCCTCCATTCATATTGGGGGTTAGGCGTAGAGCTGACAACTCTGCACTGTAAAAAATGTCAAGAAACAGCAATATAAGCCCATGGATGTTCCCAAGGTAAAATATTCCGGAGGTAAAATAGTCCCCCGTTCGGATCTCCGGGTGGGGACTACTTTCGGAGGTCCCTAGACTAAGGATAAGATCTACATTAGGAATAAGGATATTAAATTAGGCACCTGGAATGTTCTGAGCCTTTACTGGCCTGGGGCATTTCAGTGTACAGTTAATGAGATAGTTAAGTATAAATTAGATGTAGTAGCTGTCCAGGAAGTTAGGTGGCCAGGAGAAGGGAATTGTAAAACTAAAAATTATACTTTTTTCTATGGTCGTACTGAAAATCATAATTTTGGAACAGGCTTTTTCATAAATAATATAATTATCGCGGCTCTTAAAACAGTAGAATTTATTAATGATAGGATATCATATGCAGTTTTACAGGGTAGGTGGTGTAAAATTATTTTAATAAACATACATGCACCAACGGAAGATAAAGATGATAATACTAAAGATGATTTTTATACAGAGTTAGAACAGGTCTTTGATAAATTTTCTCAGTATGATATGAAAATTCTGTTATGTGACTGTAATGCACAGATTGGCAAAGAAGAGACATTTAAACCCACGATTGGTAAAGAAAGTCTTCATGAATTAAGTAATGATAATGGCATCAGATTGATTACTTTTGCAACCTCAAAGAATTTAATTGTGAAAAGTACCACTTTTAAACATAAAGATATCCATAAATATACCTGGTCTTCTCCAGATGGTAAAACTCATAATCAGATAGATCATATTCTCATTGATAAGAGAAGGCATACTAGTATAATTGACGTTCGTACACATAGAGATGCTGACTGTGCCAGTGACCATTATTTAGTAATTGCTAAATTAAGAGAAAGACTCTCAGTGATAAATCATAAGCAAAAAAATCTAAAAGTTCTAAAATTTGATACAGGAAAGTTTGCTGATGAAAGAATTAAGAAAGATTACCAAATTAAACTGTCAAATAGATTTGATGTTTTGCAGGATTCAAGTGATGATGAAAATATAAATGAAACAGACGTAAATAAGAATTGGGAGAACATAAGTAATGCAATAGAATCAGCAACTAAAGAAAGTATAGGATACCATAAACCGAGAAAAAGTAAGCCATGGTTTGATAACGAATGTCATAATCTAATAGAAATAAGAAATCATTCTAGACTTAGGTGGTTAAATAACTCTGATGATACAAATCTAAACAATTATAATAGAATAAAGCGAGAACCGCACGTTTAGAAGTAAAAAAAGAGATTACTTGAAAAGCAAAATTAACGAAAGTGAAACAAACAGCAAAAATAAAAACATCAGAGATTTATATGAAGGTGTAAATGAGTTTAGAAAGGGGTGGCAACCTAAAGTAAACTTGATAAAAGATAAAGACGGTGATTTTCTAGCTGACCCAAGCGATATTCTAAATAGATGGAAGAACTACTTTAATGATCTTTTAAATGTTCATTTAGGAGATAAATCAGAAGTAAATGAAGTCCACACAGCAGAACCTTTAGTTCCAGAACATAACTTGACTGAAGTTAAAGATGCTATTAAAAAGCTAAAGAATAACAAAGCACCTGGCATTGATTTAATACCAGCTGAGTTAATTAAATATGGTGGAAATTCATTAATATGTCAAATTCATAAATTAATTTGTTTAATATGGAATAAAGAAGACATCCATCAACAGTGGAAAGAATACATAATTGTTCCTGTGTTTAAAAAAGGTGATAAAATGAACTGCAATAATTACCGTGGAATTTCTCTACTCTCAACAACATATAAAAAATTATTTAACATTCTTTTAACAAGACTAGCCCCATATGCTAATGAATTTATAGGTGATTATCAATGTGGATTTAAACGTAACCGATCAACTACAGATCAAATTTTTCACATCAGACAGACACTTGAAAAAAGTGGGAATATAATCAAAATGTCCATCAGCTATTCATTGATTTCAAAAAAGCATATGATTCAGTCAAAAGAGATAAATTATATAATATATTAGTAGAGTTTGTAATACCTAAGAAGCTTGTTAGTATGATAAAAATATGCACCAGTGAAACAGAAAGTAAAATTCGAATGGGCAATAATATGTCTGTCAAATTTACAATTCATGATGGGTTAAAACAAGGAGATGCATTATCTCCATTGCTCTTTAATTTTGCCTTAGAATATGCTGTTAGGAAGGTAAAATAAACTAAAGAAGGACTAAAATTA
Source organism: Lepisma saccharinum (assembly GCF_977018435.1). NCBI lineage: Eukaryota > Metazoa > Arthropoda > Insecta > Zygentoma > Lepismatidae > Lepisma > Lepisma saccharinum. The sequence goes on along the minus strand of NC_139250.1, from coordinate 62,779,466 downwards.
AATGGTGTGACTCCGTTGTTAGCATATGCAGATGATGTAGACTTACTGGGGATGATGTGAATACAATTAAGAATAATGCTAAAATATTTTTCAAAACTGCTAAAGAGATAGGTTTGGAAGTTAACAAAGAGAAAACTAAATATATGCTTACAGGCCGAAACCAAGTGTTAGGTAATAATCAAAATCTACTTATTGATAACAACTCGTTTGAACTAGTTTCCAAATTCAAATACTTAGGAGTAATATTAACAAATGAATATTAAAGAGGAAATAAAAAGTAGGCTTAATTCAGGAAATGCATGTTACTTCTCTCTTCATAAACTTTTGTCTTCTCGTTTAATATCTAAGAACTAAAAGTTAAAAATACAAAACAGTAATTTTGCCTGGATGTGAAACTTGGTCCCTTACATTGAAAGAGGAACATAAATTGCGAGTATTTGAAAATAAGTACCTTAGGAAAATCTTTGGACCTAAAAGGGATGAGGAGACAGGTGAGTGGAGAAGGTTAAATAATTTAGAACTACATAATTTGTATTCATGTCCACATATTATTAGAATAATTAAATCAAGAAGACTTAGGTGGGCAGGCCATGTGGCACGAATGGGAGAGGAAAGAGGAGTTTACAGGATTCTTGTTGGGAAACCTGATGGTAAGAGACCTGTAGGAAGACCAAGACGAAGATGGAGGGACAACGTTGAGATGAACCTAAAGGAAATCGGTAGGGATGGAAAAGATTATATAGAACTTGCTCAAGATAGGGACAGATGGAAGGCCTGTGTTGCTGCAGCCATGAACCTTCGGGTTTAAGAAGGCTCGAGAGTTAGTTAGTTAGTTAGTACTGTAGCAATTTTATGTCAAACAATTGAACTATTAATATTTGTTGTAAAATATTTTAATGTAGGTTGTGCATGATGTTCAGGGGACAAGCCATTAATATTGTTTCCACGATGTCTGTCTTACGTTTAGAGCTTTGCAGTTGAAGTCGTTATTAGATATCTCAAACCTACAACGCAGACAAAATGTTGAAGACAGTTCGTTTATTAAGCGAACTTCATTAAGATTGTTTGGAAGAAAGGTTGACAGTGGCAGCAATAGTATTGTCTGACACGGCATTCTTTACCAGAAAAGGATACTATTTAAATATGTGCAAACATTTTATTGCTTTATGGTAAACTTTTTTAGTTACGTTCATTCTCTACTATGTCAAAATCAAAGTTGCCAAGTTGATAATACATATTGTGAGTTTATACCACATAACTATCTGCCTTTGATGATTTCGTCAAAATACAGGGTGATTCTAAAGGTATAGTACAAACGAAAACCACAGATACCTCCCATGAAATGGCTCCGTTACTTTGTAACCCCACATTTTTGTACCATCAAAACCTCATTTGCCAAATTTTGTACTATTTTTGTACTACTCAAAAATGCTAAAAATAATTTTTGTACCACTCAATTTACCGTCGAAAAACAATAATCAATTTTGGGGTTACAGAGTAACGTCTCAACCTCATCATCAGTTTCCGCTAAGTTATCAACATCAAAATATTGTACTATTTATGTACCATTTTGTACCACTATTTAAAAATTTTGTACCCATCAGAAACAGCCAGAAAAAGGGCGGGAAAATTTGTACCTTACAACCATATATTTTGTACCGTCTCGAGTTGCTTCAAATAATATTATGCTATTTTGTACTAATTTTTAAAATTAAATTTTATACACACTACTTTATCACAAGTGGATATCCGATTTTTATACCGTTCTTAAAAATCCCCCAAAATTTTGAAATTTGTATTTATTTCTTAGAGGCAGCAATTCACGGAAAACATTGGACAAAATGTTATCTAATGTGTGAGGTTTTTGTCTGCTTAATATTTTAATAAAATCTCTAGAATGAGTACTTTCCAAAAAGCCCTCTATTATTTTTATACCGTTACGAAAAACCCGAAAATAATTTTCAAATTTTGGATTTTTCACATCAATGTACTAATTCATATGAATACATGGACAAAATATTATTATATTGGTGAGGTTCGGAGCTCCCCAGTACTTTATAGATATGTACTTTGTATCAAGTCCCTTTCCAGTTTTCGTAAAGTCACGAAAAAAACGGGAAATATTTTATAAATTACACCTTCCTCGCATAGACACGCACTTCACAAGAAAATATGAACAAAATATTAACGAATGTGTGAGGTCTATATCTGTTTAACATTTAAATAAATGTTCTAAATGAATACTTTCTATTAGGCACCTTTTTCATTTTTGTACCGTCACGGAAAAACCCAAAATAATTCTCATATTTTGATTTTTTCACATCGATGAACAAATTCTTTCGAACCCATGGATAAAATGTTATTATATTAGTGAGGGTTAGAGCTCTTTAATCCTTCAAAATAACGATATGGACTCGAACTTTGTATCATGTCCCTTTTTTATTTTTGTACCGCCACTGAACACCCGGGAAACATTTTTCTTATTCTTACTTCTTCGCTAAGACACGAAGTTCAAAAGAAATTATAAACCAAATTCTATCGAATGTGTGAAGTTTGTATCTAACTATTCTGTAAATACAATTTTCTATGTGATTACTTTCTATTAAGCCCTTTTAAAATTATTCTACCGTCACGGAAAAATCAGGAAATATTTTTGAATTCCTACTTAATCATTCAGACACGAAGTTCACAAGAAACTATGGACCAAATATTATCAAGTGTGTTAGGTTTGTATCTAAATAAAATCTAAATAAAATATTCAATATGATTACTTTCTACTAAGACCGTTTTTGACTTAAGTACCGCCACGAAAAACCCTGGAAATATTTTTGAATTCTTACTTCTTACCAAAGACACGAAGTTCACAAAAAAACTACACCAAATTTTATCGAGTATGTGAGGTTTGTGTCTAAGTAATTTTTATACAAAGTCATCTATATAATTACTTTATAATAGGCCTATTTTTGATTTTTGTACCGTCACAAAATACCGGGAAAGATTTTCTAATCCTTACATCTTCGCTGAGACATGAAATACACAAGAAACTGTAGACCAAATAATATCAAGTGTGTGAGGTTTGTATCAAAGTATTTCTATACAAAGTCATCTATGAAATTACTTTCTAATAAGCCTGTTTTTGAATTTGTACCGTCACAAAAAATCCGGGAAATATTTTATTAATCTTACTTCTTCGCTGAGACACGAAGTTCACAAGAAACTATGGAACAAATATTATCGAGTGTGTGAGGTTTGTGTCTATCTAATATTTATGTAAAGTCATCTATGTAAATACTTTCCATTAAGCTCTTTTTTTATTTTAGTGCCGTCACGAAAAATCCGGGAGAGATTTTTTAAATCTTACTTCTTTGCTGAGACACGAAGTTCACAAGAAACTATGGACCAAATATTATCGAGTGTGTGAGGTTTGTGTCAAAGTAATTTTTATACAATGTCATCTATGTGAATACTATCTATTAAACCCGTTTTTGAATTTTGTACCGTCACGAAAATCCGGGAAAGTTTTTTTAAATCTTACTTCTTCGCTGAAACACGAAGTTCACAAGAAACTATGGACCAAATATTATCAAGTGTGTGAGGTTTGTATGTATCTAATATTTATATAAAGTCATCTATGTAAATACCTTCTATTAAGCCCGTTTTTAATTTTTGTACCGTCAGAAAAATCCGGGAAACATTTTATTAATGTTACTTATTCGGTGAGACACGAAGTTCACAAGAAACTATGGAACAAATGTTATCGTGTGTGTGAGGTTTGTTTCAAAGTAATTTCTATACAAAGTCATGTATGAAATTACTTTATAATAAGCCTGTTTTTGATTTTTGTACCATCACAAAAAATCCGGGAAAGATTTTCTAATGCTTACTTCTTCGCTGAGACATGGAATACACAAGAAACTGTAGACCAAACATTATCGAGTGTGTGAGGTTTGTGTGTATCTAATATTTATGTAAAGTCATGTATGTAAATACTTTCTATTAAGCTCGTTTTTTTTATTTTAGTGCCGTCACGAAAAATCCGGGAGAGATTTTTTAAATCTTACTTCTTTTCTGAGACACGAACTTCACAAGAAACTATGGACCAAATATTATCGAGTGTGTGAAGTTTGTGTCTAGGTAATTTTTATACAATGTCATCTATGTAAATACTATCTATTAAACCCGTTTTTGAATTTTGTACCGTCACGAAAATCCGGAAAATTTTTCTAATCATTACTTCTTTGCTGCGACATGAAATACACAAGAAACTGTAGACCAAATTTTATCGAGTGTGTGAGGTTTGTGTTTATCTAATATTTATATAAAGTCATCTATGTAAATACTATCTATTAAACCCGTTTTTTATTTTTGTACCGTGACGAAAATCCGGGATTTTTTTTTAAAATCTTACTTCTTCGCTGAGACACGAAATTTAAAAGAAATTCTAAACCAAATATTATCGAGTGTGTGAGGTTTGTAACTAAGTATTCTGTAAATAAAATATTCTTTGTGATTCCTTTCTATTAAGTCCGTTTTTGATTTTTGTACCGTCACAAAAAATCCGGGAAAGATTTTCTAATTATTACTTCTTTGCTGAGACATGAAATACACAAGAAACTGTTAACCAAATATTACAGAGAGTGTAAGGTTTGTATCAAAGTAATTTCTATACAAAGTCATCTATCAAATTACTTTCTAATAAGCCTGTTTTTGATTTTTGTGCCGTCACAAAAAATCAGGGAAATATTTTATTAATCTTACTTCTTCGCTTAGACACGAAGTTCACAAGAAACTATGGACCAAATATTATCGAGTGTGTGAGGTTTGTATGTATCTGATATTTATATAAAGTCATCTATGTAAATACCTTCTATTAAGCCCGTTTTTAATTTTTGTACAGTCACGAAAAATTCGGGAAACATTTTATTAATGTTACTTATTCGCTGAGACACGAAGTTCACAAGAAACTATGGAACAAATATTATCGAGTGTGTGATGTTTGTATCAAAGTAATTTCTATACAAAGTCATCTATATAATTACTTTCTAATAGGGCTGTTTTTGATTTTTGTACCGTCACAAAAAATCCGGGAAAGATTTTCTAATCCTTACTTCTTTGCTGCGACATGAAATACACAAGAAACTGTAGACGAAATTTTATCGAGTGTGTGAGGTTTGTGTCTATCTAATATTTATAAAAAGTCATCAATGTAAATACTATCTATTAAACCCGTTTTTGATTTTTGTACCGTCACGAAAATCCGGGAATTTTTTTTAAATCTTACTTCTTCGCTGAGACACGAAATTCACAAGAAATTCTAAACCAAATATTATCGAGTGTGTGAGGTTTGTACTTAAGTATTCTGTATATAAAATATTCTATGTGATACCTTTCTATTAAGTACGTTTTTGATTTTTTGTTCCGTCACAAAAAATCCGGGAATGATTTTCTAATCCTTACTTCTTCGCTGAGACATGAAATAGACAAGAAACTGTAGACCAAATATTATCGAGAGTGTGAGGTTTGTATCTATCTATTATTTATATAAAAATCCATCTATGTAAATACTTTCTGTTAAGCCCGTTTTTGATTTTAGTGCCGTCACGAAAAATCCGGGAGAGATTTTTTAAATCTTACTTCTTTGCTGAGACACGAAGTTCACAAGAAACTATGGTAAAGGTAAAAAAAAAAGGTAAAGTGTTCCCCTGTGCTTAGCACCACGCCATGAAGGCGTAAAGGGGGTGTGGGGGTAACGCCCCACACTTTCTTGATCCGGTCGTGAGTGGGGGTGATGTGATCAGCATCACGCCCCTGACCGCCTTTACCCCCCAGGGTTTCCCCCAGGTACCCATGTTATTCGACGCTGGGTGTGCGCCGGGGCCGCTTCCACCGTTAGAAAAATTCCCGGATTTGAACCGGCCGGGAATCGAACCCGGGACCTTGAGCATGGTAGTCAGACGCGTTACCGACTGAGCCACCGCGGCCACTACAAGAAACTATGGACAAAATATTATCGAGTGTGTGAGGTTTGTGTCTAAGTAATTTTTATACAATGTCATCTATATAATTACTTTCTAATAGGCCTGTTTTTCATTGATTTTTGTACCGTCACCAAAAATCCGGTAAAGATTTTCTAATCGTTACTTCTTTGCTGCGACATGAACTACACTTGAAACTGTAGACCAAATTTTATCCAGTGTGTGAGGTTTGTGTCTATCTAATATTTATATAAATTCATCTATGTAAATGCTATCTATTAAACCTGTTTTTGATTTTTGTACCGTCACGAAAATCGGGGAATTTTTTTTTTTAAATCGTACTTCTTCGCTGAGACACGAAATTCACAAGAAATTCTAAACCAAATATTATCGAGTGTGTGAGCTTTGTACCTAAGTATTCTGTAAATAAAATATACTCTGTGATACTTTTCTATTAAGTCCGTTTTTGATTTTTGTACCGTCACAAAAAATCCGGAAAAGAGTTTCTAATCTTTTGTTGTTTGCTGCGACATTATATACACAAGAAACTGTAGACCAAATTTTATCGAGTGTGTGAGTTTTGTGTCTATCTAATATTTATATAAAGTCATCTATGTAAATACTATCTATTAAACCCGTTTTTGATTTTTGTACCTTCACGAAAATCCGCGAAAGTTTTTTTTAAATCGTACTTCTTCGCTGAGACACGAAATTCACAAGAAATTCTAAACCAAATATTATCGAGAGTGTGAGTTTTGTACCTAAGTATTCTGTAAATAAAGTATTCTATGTGATACCTTTCTAATAAGCCTCTTTTTGATTTTTGTACTGTCGTTAAAATCCGGGAATGATTTTTTAATCCTTATTTCTTCGCTAAGACACGAAATTCACAAGAAATTATAGACCAAATTTTATCGAATGTGCAAGGTTTGTATCTAGGTTATTTATATATAAAGCCTCTTGTATAATTACTTTCAATTAAGCCGGTTTTCAATTTTTGTACCGTTTCGAAAAATCCGGGAAAGAATTTTAAATCTTACTTCTTCGTTGAGAAACAAAATTCACAAGAAATTCTAGACCAAATATTATCCAGAGTGTGAGGTTTCTATCTAAGTAATCTGCAAATCAAAAATTCTATGTGATAACTTTCTATTAAGCCCGTTTTTGATTTTAGTGCCGTCACGAAAAATCCGGGAGAGATTTTTTAAATCTTACTTCTTCGCTGAGACACGAAGTTCACAAGAAACAATGGACCAAATATTATCGAGTGTGTGAGGTTTGTGTCTAAGGAATTTTTATACAATGTCATCTATATAATTACTTTCTAATAGGCCTTTTTTTGATTTTTGTACCGTCACAAAAAATCCGGGAAAGATTTTCAAATCCTTACTTCTTTGCTGCGACATGAAATACACTTGAAACTGTTGACCACATTTTATCGAGTGTGTGAGGTTTGTGTCTAATATTTATATAAAGTCATCTATGTAAATACCTTCTATTAAGCCCGTTTTTAATTTTTGTACCGTCACGAAACATTCGGTAAACATTTTATTAATGTTACTTATTCGCTGAGACACGAAGTTCACAAGAAACGATGCAACAAATATTATCGAGTGTGTGAGGTTTGTATCAAAGTAATTTCTATACACAGTCATCTATGAAATTACTTTCTAATAAGCCTGTTTTTGATTTTTGTACCGTCACAAAAAATCCTGGGAAGATTTTCTAATGCTTACTTCTTCGCTGAGACATGGAATACACAAGAAACTGTAGACCAAATATTATCGAGTGTGTGAGGTTTGTGACTATCTAATATTTATATCAAGTCATCTATGTAAATACCTTCTATTAAGCCCGTTTTTAATTTTTGTAGCGTCGCGGAAAACTCGGGAATAATTTTTGAATTCTTACTTCTTCGCTGAGACACGAATTTCACAAGAAATTATAGACCAAGTTATTTATAGTGTGTGAGGTTTTTTATCTATCTATTATTTATATAAAGTCATCTACGTAAATACTTTCTATTAAGCCCGTTTTTGATTTTAGTGCTGAGTCAACTGAGCCCGTTTTATATTTTTATACCGTCACGACAAATCGGGGAAATATTTTGTTAATTCTTACTTCTTCGCCAAGAAACGAAATTCACAAGAAACTATGGACCAAATATTATCGAATGTGTGAGGTTTGTATCTAAGTAGTCTTTAAATAAAATCTTCTATGCGATTACTCTCTATTGAGCCTCTCTTTGATTTTTCTACCGTCACGGAAAAACCGTGAAATATGGTTTAATTCTTACCTCTTCGATGAGACACGAAATTCACAAGAAACTATGGACATATATTATCTAGTGTTTGAGATTTGTATCTAAGTAAACTGTAAATAAAATATTATTTATGACTACTTTCTATTAAGACTGTTTCTGGTTCACTTACCGCCACGCAAAACTTTGGAAATATTTTTGAATTCTTACTTCTTCGCTGAGACTCTACGTTTACAATAAACTATGGACCAAACATTATCATTTAATGAGATTTGTATCGAAATAATATTTTATTTAAATTTTCTATATGATTACTTCCTATTAATCCCGTTTTTTTTTATTTTTGCATCTTCACGGAAAACCCGGGAAATATTTTATTAACTCTTACTTCCTTGCTAGGACAAGCAGTTCACACGAAACTATAGACCAAAAATTATCTAATGTGTGAAGTTTGTATCTAAGTAATCTTTAAATAAATTCTTCTCTATGTTTAGTTTCTATTGAGTCCATTTTTTATTTAAATAAATTAAATCTTAATTGATGCCATAAGATTACCTGTGTTTCTTAATCTATTAAAATGTGCATAATTTAAAGCTCTCCCAAGACAACTAAAGCCTGTCCCTCATCTACTATTTTTAAAAAGGGTGACCAATGTTTCTCAAATACAATGTGAGGCCAATCCTTCAAGAAATTTTTTAATTATATAAATTGCAATTCAAAAGCTTTGCATTTATGATGGTTATCATAAATACAACGTTTGTGATTTTACACCACTCCTTTCCTAATCTATGAAATATTATTTTAAAAGTTTTACTGTAAAATTGCGGACTAATGAAATTTTGTATTCTAGACAGTTTTGAAAAAAGAGAAAGAAAGCAATGTAGACCATAGCATAGTGTAACGTTGGGAACATCAGTTTTTCGTCCACCATCTTGAAACATATTTTATAACTGCAAAAATAATTTTACCTACATGATTCTAAATTTGCAGCAGTTATCATGGCCACTAAATAGATTCCCATCCACCCTAACTCATGCATCATATTTTGATAATTTTTTTGTCAAATTTTAGTGCAAGTACATAACGCTCTTGTAAATTTCATGCAAGAGCTCAAAACTATGCTCTATTCAAAGGTTTGAAAATGTCAAAAATGAACTAAGTGTATATAACATGTACATGGAAATATACATCTATACTGTATTTACTACCGTACAACCTTAAAAAAAAGAATAACAACTGAAATTGTGGAAGATCATGAAGGTGCACGCCTTATATGGGTATAGAACTCCTAACCAGACATAAACAACATTATATTGAATAGGCAAGCAACCCATTATAATTGTAAATGAGAAAAATCATTTGAAGAGTGTTCCGATTTAATTACCTAGGTATACTAAAATTTATGACATTTTAATAGAGTGTACTCAATTCTCCCTTGTAATGCTCAAACATGCATAAATTTCTTGAATCAACTGGTCATCACAGTAGAAACTATGATGTGGCACTATGGTTTACCCCACATAAGGAAGTGACTGATAACCAAAGTGCTCCTACATTTCAAAATTACAAACTTTGTTCAACTATGCTGCATCAATCAATGCAAACGTTCTATCTAAAAATTGCTGATACTTTTTTCCTTTTTTGTTTCTGGGATATATATTATTTTTATTTCTGTTAAAAGTCCATTTCTAGCATGATTTGAGGAAAATAGCCTGAAAAAAGCACTATGACTTGTACTACATTCATTATTTTTAGTATTATATGCTTTGCTATGCCTTTTCTTTACAGGTTTTTCAAAACTTTTTGACAATTATAGAACCTCACAAGTATTTAATCCGATAACGTACAACACTTCCTGAAAAAAAAAGAAGCACTTGTTTACTTTTTTTTGGTAGTTTTTACAAGGTGAGTTTTTCTGGGGAAAAAATGCGTGGAGAAAACTGGGCTGGGTCCACCCGGGTCAAACCTGCCACCACGCCCTCCTAATCCCCGCCACTGATCACCATATTCAGAAGCCTAGCATGACCGTGCAATGCTAAGCTTTATAAGTAGCATGTACATTACGTGAAATAATCTATGGCATTTATTGATTCGGCAAAAAAATAAATACATTTATGAAGGCATGTAATTAGAATTTCGAATGCAAAAATACGTATGTCTACATCGTATCTGATTGTGCTTTATTGGGATGAAGTAGGCGATGAAAACCGTTCATGGAAGCTTTAGGGGAACTGCGGTGTGGGCGTCGCAAAAGTAGCTTCACCTTTCGTGGCATTCTCAGCGTTTCAGCTATATATACACGTAGTAACTATTGGGATATGCGCATCGCATGCCTCGTCGCTATGGAAGAATCAAATTTCCTTTTTTAATAATGGTCGGGAAAAAGTACTTCCGTCATATTGGACATTGATGTTTGGGTGTATTCTTAAAATGGTTACCTGATTTTGTAATATTGAAACAGTAACTTCAATTAATTTGATTATCCTGTAAATACTACTCTTTTTCAAACAACGAGCAGCGTACTACGCAATGAGTTCGCATAGGGTTGGCGCCCAGCAACAGTGGTTAAGGTTTAGAACTTAGGTAAGGGCCATTGTTCTAGTGGCTGAACCTTTCGTCGTTGCTTTTGTTTTGGCTTGAATCATAACAGTGAGGCCGTGCCTTTGTGTTATCGGAATGTTGGAGTACAGAGCTGGTGTCATCTTATAGCAATTGAAGATAGAAACCATCAGTTACGACAAGATTTTGGTCGAGTATACATGTACACTCAAGAACTTGAGAACTAGAAAATACTACAAAATACCGGTTAGTAAACATTTTACTTATGCTGGAAAGAAAACACAACACGTCAAATGAATTGAGCCTCTCTTTACTTTACCTGCTTGTAAAATTGTACTCTATGGGAGGAAAAAAAGTCAAATATACCTCATTGGAAATTCAGAAATATCTACATTTAGACAAAAGGAAGACAAGGTTCTTACTTTTCCTTACTCAATGTTCTCTCTCTGATCTCTAATTATACAAACGAGCTTGTGAAGGTATAATATTTAGGTGTGTTTTTAAGCAAGTCGAATTCAATTGTGCAGATCTTCTTTGTAAACTTGTGGTAAAATATATATTCGTGAATGAAGATTGTTCATGTGGAAATATGCCAGGTATATGTTGCTATAATTTGTGAACGAGTAACAATTAATGCCTACTTACAAGGTTGCAATCTCTATAATGGTCAGCAGGTGGGTAGCACGCCCCCACCTATGGGTAATTCGCCAGCTGGTGCTAAACATTTTGGTCAAACTATACTCTGTCCCTGGAATCTGTGGAGCAAGGCCGGGCATAGTGGAAAAGTAGGGGGTAATCGACTGGGCAGACCGAAGCATTCATTACATGCTGCTGCGAAAGCTGGTAACTGCGGTCTCTTTTCCCCCTACACGAAATCACGTTCCTTGTCAAATGTTCATTGGCGGAGTCGTTTCGCGTCGTAACTTGCGCAAAGACTTGTTCTCTTTCGCTTGCTCCAGAAATAGGAGACAGATTACAGTGAGTGTAAAAACGATGATATAATGTCAAAAGATCACTGAAATTTGCAAATATTTCATTTCATTGCTTTTCATTTACTGGTTGAACTGTTACAAGTAACAACACTCGACATGAAGTTGCTTGTACTCTGTATCTCTGGAGAAAGCGAACGAAAATAAGTCTCTGTGCAAGTCATGGCGCAAGACTGAACGACCAATGAACACGTTAGAGGGAACGGGATTGAGTGAGAGGGGGAAAAGCGACTGCAAGCGTGTACTACTTCGCTCTGCCCGTTCGATCGCCCCCCTCTTTTTTGCAATGAGCTGCAGTGACGTCGCGAAAGTATTTTATTATGGCGCGCACAGGGGTGGACGAAATTTCATAGGCTGAACTCCTTTTTCGGTGATCGTGGCTAAGAATTTTGCAATTTTAATGTAAATCTTAAATAACTTAAAATGCTTATTTTCGTCACAGCAAATGTGCTATAAACTAATGGAGTAGGTACGAGAGAGGGTTGAAGGTATTTCGCAGTTGGTCTGTACCATCTTCACACCTAGTAGACTGACAATAAATATATGACAAAATTTGACACCACGATAATGGTTGTTTATCAATACTTCAGAATTAAAACAATTGTTATTCATTAAATGCACATGCCCAGGGACGGCGCTACAAGGCGGGGGGGGGGGGGTGCCCCTGCCTCCTATATATTTGTAGTACGCTGGATGCATTTCGATCGATAACTTAGAAAGTAAAAATTTACATTTTTTATAAAACTTCCATTAGGGAAAGTACAATGTTTAAGTACATATTCTAGTTCTGTTAGATGGCAAGGTTACTTTATTACGATGTGTTCTAAAATAAGAAAAAAAGGGTGGCTGCAGATACGCTTTGATAACAATGGCCACTGATCATTTGATACTAAGTAATTGGTCAATCATGAGTCGCCAAACTTGCTACGAAATCTGCTGCCTGTCGGGTACGTGGTAAAGATGTATACGTGATTATACGAATAAGTCTGACGACGTTCAAAATTTAAAGAAGTGTTATGTTTCTTTCTTGTTAGTTCCTCATTCGAGTACCGAAAATTGCTGTTCTCTCATTGGTTTCTCCGTTTTATATATATATATATATATATTTCTGTTAATATTCGAGAGGGAGAAATACGATGTTCAAGAATCCAAGAGTACATAAACTACCTAATTCTTAAATTCTAGGAATTTATCCCAATGTACCTTGATATCAAGAGGTTACCGATGGGGGTAACATTCATTAAGCAGCTCGGATTTACTAGAAACTATGGCTCTCGTCCCGATTAGCATCTGTTCATATAGTGGGCCTCAATATAAATTTGTATCAACTAATCATTTAAAATCTAAATATTACATCTTAAGTTGATAATGTAATATCGTGTCATTCTAAAGAATGAGGGGATCTGAACCAGTTTTTTATGCAATTAATTGCTGGGGTGATGTAAATTACTCATCATTCATCCTCTGATGAGACTACTCGTCATTGGCATGACGAGTTAACGATTGGCAATGCGAAAGGTACAAAATCACACTAAGGAACTAAACTACAGTAAAGACAATGGTCACTCGTTGGGTTTTCTGAACCGTTGAACCTGAATCATGGCTGGGTGTAGGATAATTATCTGTCTATCTGAAGTCTTTAGCTGAATCAAATAAGCGAAGTCCTCTGTAAGCTTCTCCACTATGCTGACCAAAACGTCCTTCCACTTCTGACCTACTGCCTTGCTGACCACCTTCTCTCTCTCAACTCAATCCCAAAAGTCAGTCCCCTCTCAGCTTGTCTCACCTCTATATTACTAGGCCATCGAGCTCTTCCTCTATGCCGAATCGTGTTATTTACTTGCTACCATGCAAACCGCTGACTCTATAACCAGAAGTATTACCTGTTTCCTGAATGCTCAGGAGGTTTGCATGGCACAACACAATGCATTGTAAACATGCCTCAGAGGTTGAGACAACTGAGGAAAACAAGTGAATGCCCTGGTCAACGTGAAGCGTTCAGAGAGACTTTAATAAAAATAAACATACAATCTTAGGGATTCGCCCGCGCGGAGAAAAATTTTCCTTATTCAAAATTTAAAAGTCAAATCGCAAAGCTTGACATGACCCAGGTTCGCCAATTCCATGTATTTTCTTAGAAAAACAAACGAACAAAATATAAAACCAACAAAACATAACTTTCTTTTGATTCCCTAAAAACCTTATAAATAAATAATAACAAGTTCGTATGTTTATACGATGTAAAAACAATATTATATACCGTTACATGACTAGTAATTATAAGAGTTCATGTCATTACAATGATATAACTCGCAATGTACCAGACTTGTACGTACGTAAAATATTTGTTATGTAGAATTGCTCATCAACGCGCGCTTGGTCAATAGTCTGTGATGCATCGCCAGGTGATTTCTAACCTGTGTCGCCAAGCGAGGCAAATGGCCGTAGTGTGATCTTACAAAACAAACATAGCTCCCACTGTTACTTAAAATTGGAGCCCAAAATGGACCCTTCAAATAAGCTACAAAACCTTAAAAGGTTCACAAGTAAGTACAGACGTAAGTTCAATCATAAATAAGCATGTAGAACACAGGTGTGCGCTGTACCCTTATCACAATATATACTGTTTCACATCGCACTGTTTTGCCTGTAAAAAGCCTGGGTACACCAACATGTACTATATTTTGCTAAATGTGTAGCCACTTCACGCATGACTACTTCAAATACATGAACTTTCACTGGCTATCTTGCATATTCCGATGTTTGATTAAAATACTTGATGCACACAATTAATTACACAAAAAACTGTTTGTATTTTATATAGCCTTGTACCTACTCGTGTGTAACTGCACACAAAATCTTGCACGTATCCACCAACTGTCTACTCTGATAATAAATATCCGAAAATGTTCTGCGAACAAATGTGTCGCTTTCGATGTTCCATGTAGGTGAACAAAAAATTACTGCTTGGGATAAACATATGCATAAAACATTGGCACTAAAGCATGCTTCTTGAAATGTTCGAAAGTGCTGTAGTTATGCTTGTCTATTTCTTGCATGTTCGTTTGGTTATCCATAATAAAAATTTCTTCTTAAAAAAAAATAACACACTAATTGCTATTGTTGGATAATTTGACACAACTGGCGCTTGTCGTCTCCTTGTAATGTAATGTAAACTATAATGCATGTAAAAACTGGCTAGCATGCATGGAACTAAACTGAAGATTTGTAGAAGGGCTATGGAAAAGTATTGTTTTCCATAATGCACGGTAACTATTCACATGAATACACATGATATAAGCTTGCATGCGTATGTGTGAGAAAACACTGTAGCACAATTTGAACAATAATTCTGTACTTATTGTTGTGACCGAAACTGCTGCTTGTAAAATATATGTTCTCTCTACTTCTCTTCTTCTTCATATTGCTTTTCATCTTGACTTTATTTGGGTAATGTAAAGGGTGTGTTAAATTACCCGTAAAACTTGGGAGATGTGGAAAATTTGTCTCAACTGGAAACAGTGTGGAGGGAATTTTTATTTGGTTCCTTCACTAGTTGTCGTTGACAGTCTGTGACACTAAACTGGAAAGTTCCTGTGTGAATATAGACTTTCCGGGAAAATGTAGTTCTCTTGTAGTAGAAAATGTCTGCATGCTTCCTTGTAGTAGGGTGATGAATCTTTCTGTGTAGTAATTGACGGCATGCGGACGTCCTTCAAATAAGAATGCCCATAATTGGTGTAGGCATTGCTTGTCCACGTTGTTCCGTATAGACAGGTTAGGTTAAAAGAAGGGAAAATTATAATAAAGAAAGGAAATTGCAAAGGATGGGTAAATATAATTCACGTTTATGCACACAAAACCAAAGCCATTTCCATTGCCTCTTCTTAAAATTAAATTAAATTGCTTCATCAAAATAAAATAAAATGAAAATAAATTAATTACATAATTGCCATAACTCTTTGAAAATAAATAAGGAAAATTTAAATAAAATATACAACCGTAATTAAAATACTAATGTCCATGATTGGTGTGTTGCCTTAAATTATTAATTATTACTGTGCTGCTCTGATTGAACCTGTCTCGTAAGTTGATAGTGCTTATACAAATAATACACCAGTGTCATAGTTAGCAATAAATTCCAAATAATAAATACTAATATAGACATGGGCAAAGGGTTTAAAACTAATTCCTGAAGTGAAATGCCCTTACTAACAGATTGATTAAGTTGCTTTGAGGCAAGTTCAAGCGGAGTCCATTGGGGAATAGTGAAATCAGATAAATTCTTGGGAATATTAAGTGTTAATTCAACTTTCTTCATTTTTACCTGTTCAAATGCTAAAATACTTGTATGTAAAATTTGTTGATCCACAATAATCTGAGAAAAATCCTGATAGTTAAAAAATATGGATTGCCCCTCGTTATTCTGAATTGATCTGTTGGTGTTCAAATTATTATTCAAATTCTGGATGACAATGAATTGACCTGAGGCTGATATTAAAATACCATTACGTGTTCTAATAAACTGAAATAATTTATTGTCAGTAATAGATTTCACTTCAAAATTACAAAAAGTAGAATTAATAAACAAAAGTAAGTGTTGCTAACAAATATAGCATCAGGGAATTATAAGAGTGAAATTCAAATTTTAAACACAATAAGGATAATAAAAAAAAACTTTCTCAATTCCAAATTTTCTTTAAACAAAAGAAATTTATTCACGGTGTGTCAATCCCTTAGGTTTGTCCAAACAAAATAGATCGAGAAAAATGCAATATATTAAAATATAAATACAAATTACTAATTATTACCTACTGTACTAAAATTAACATGAAGTTAATCAGTAAGAAGTAATGAATTTAATGCTGCAATATCAAATAAGGTGCAAATTGGGTAAATGAACTAAATTTCCTAATAATAAATATTAATAATAATAATAAATTCTCAAATTATAACATTTGTGGTAAACCACACTGTTTAAATTTGGAAAGGCTAACGGTGCCGTGGCGACTTTTGCTGCACATGCCTGTGCTAATCACTGAGGCATTTTGCTGACAAATTTTGATTACTCTATGTGCATAAAGTGCTAAAATTGCTCTTTGTAAAATTTCCCTGATTTATCAAAATTTCGTTTATCTTTATCTTTATGCTAATGAAAAATGCGTCAATTTCCCCCCAAAAAATTACTTACTATAAATATCTCTATAAAAAGGGGAAAATTCTGCGAGAAAAACTAAAAAAAAATTCGTCTTGTTGTTCCTTTGTAAAATTATTGGTCGTGATTAATCTGAAGTACATAAATGTGACGTTTTATGGCAAAAATTATTTATGTAACAAAAAATATCCCTAACATTGTTGACATGAAATTCTGTGGTGAAAAATCAAATTCTAATGGCTATATGCGTAACTAAACTGGTACCCTGAAAATTTTAATGAGCGAACGCTACTGGTTCGAGAAAATATGCAAAGTCTATGCTAAGTGTTTCTGAGCTACCAACGTGCTCTGGAAGGCATAAACGCGGAGAACGGAATTTGCTGACATCAAAGATTCTAAATTGTGCAAAGTTGCATTAGTGGTCGCTGGACGCAACTGAAGTGTCTCTACAGCGAGAGAAATCGGGAGGCTCGCTGCCGGCGGCGACTTCGGGGAAGTTCGGGTTCCGTCCGAATAGCGGACAAAAAAAAATCGTTGCTTCGAGCAGCGAGCAAACGTGACAATCCAACAGCCGGAGGAGGAAAATGAAAGGCGATGATTCGCTGACGCGCTGAGTGACGCGTGAATGTTTACAAAACTTTAAATTACTACGAACAAGGTTTAGTAAGCGCTGCGAGAATTCGAAATGAAGTCAAGGACTTTTGAAATTACGTCATAGGTAAAAGGTAAAGGTAAAGTGTTCCCCTGTACTTAGCACCACGCCATGAAGGCGTATAGGGGGTGTGGGGGTAACGCCCCACACTTTCTTGATCCGGTCGTGAGTGGGGGTGATGTGATCAGCA
This sequence comes from Lepisma saccharinum, assembly GCF_977018435.1. NCBI lineage: Eukaryota > Metazoa > Arthropoda > Insecta > Zygentoma > Lepismatidae > Lepisma > Lepisma saccharinum. The sequence goes on along the minus strand of NC_139250.1, from coordinate 62,761,686 downwards.
TCACGCCCCTGACCGCCTTTACCCCCCAGGGTTTCCCCCAGGTACCCATGTTATTCGACGCTGGGTGGGCGCCGGAGCCGCTTCCATCGTTAGAAAAGTTCCCGGATTTGAACCGACCGGGGATCGAACCCGGGACCTTGAGCAATGTAGTCAGACGCGTTACCGACTGAGCCACCGCGGCCACTACGTCATAGGCGGGATGGAAAGGAGAAAAATACGTCGCGCTTTGTCAGCGTGGCTACTTGAACACTTCCGTGCTCGTACAATAACAAGACTTGGGAAGGTGCTAGCAAACTAAATGAATTATAAACCTTGCATAAAATACATTCAAACCTAAAAAATGGATCATAGCTTAAAATTTTAAAACGCAGTGAATAATAAAATTTTAGGCAAGGGTATAGTCGTAAAAAATATGATCCGTGAAAGATACAACAGGTTCGGAAACCTGAGAATTTGGCTTAATTTCTGATTTTAAAGTGAAACTTGGAACTTTCTCGACTTTTGTTGGCGACTGATTTACAAATAAATCTTCAACTTTTACAACTGGCTGGACACAGGGTGAAATAGGCAAATCACTCAATCTTGCGACTGTTTTGAACAAAACTTGGATCCTTGCTTACGGTAAACTCCTGAACTCTATCTTTAACAGATACAATATTCTGCGGCAAATCTAAAATGTCGTCTGTAGTGACTAAAATATTTCTGGATAAATCTTGAACTTCTTTTCGTATAATAACGGACGGAGGAAGGGGTGGGGGAATTGGCGGGTGACTCGTTTTCAATGGTACCACTTGAACCATTGGTGCAACATCATCGTAAATCTGGTCAATGGGCGGTGAATCATTATTAAGTTCGCTTAACGCTAAATTGTTGGTACACTCCTTGGCATAAGTAATAGATTTCTTGCGTTGACATTGACAGTAACAAATTATGGAAATTATAAAAATACTAATAATAAAAGTTGTTAATAATAAAATTGTAATTATATTATAATGATAGTCAAAGGACTTTTTCAACAGATAAATAAAATTTGAAGCTTTTACGTATGGAAGAAATCCGTTTAAAATAACTAAAATCGCAATGATTTTCATGTTGCTTAGGCAATCAAAACAAACAGTTCTTCAAAACTAACACGTACTTTAAGCCTGCCTAGTTTAAATTAATAGGTATTTTAACTTAACTTAATTATTTCTGAATCTAGGCTTGATTTATCTACGTAATTTATTTATTTGATATAATTTTTTTATTCTCTAAATTTATTAGCACTGTTTAACTTATCTTATTTTAAATTTTACTGCAAACTTATCTTATTTAATTTCAGGTGTTATCTTTATTTTTAAATACTTAAAATCAATCAAACCGTACAGAGGTACACGGTAATGGAAAAATTGAGACTGATTTACTCCTGACTACCTGATAACAAATAATAATTATTATTTATGCGATCTTTAAATGCATTAAAATACTAACATCACTAAAACTTGAAGAATCTTTAATTCTTTCAACTCATTCTAAAATATGCTTAGCATATTATTGTGGCAAAGTTAGAAACTAAAACCGTTGTGGTTTAATCATTATCATTCTGCGATGGCAGAATGGATTTCCAGGATTTTGGTCATGATCCAATATCCGAAGGAAAATACTTGTAATTGGAGCGCAAAAAAAAATCTTCACGTCGACGTCTACATATTCATATAATATAAATATTCTCATAACTGGCGCTTAAAATAAACTTTGCTAATATAATTATATACCTTCTTCTGAAGAGTAACTATAAAATTCTAGTGATGTACTCGCTGAGCTAGTATTATTACATACTGCAAAAAAACTTTTGTGCCTAAAACACATTATTAAATAATAAGTCTGCTTTTAACCATTATTAATATTATTAGTGCCATTTTATTATAAATTATTATTATATCACGTGAGTGGATTTAAAATATTAGACCTGTTTCACTTTAATAAATGCCGTAACTCGGAGCAAAATATTAATATTTATATTTGAAAATTTAAAACAATCTACATTTTAAATTTTTTATCATTCGAAGCTACAACGTGCCAAGGATAAATATTCAACTGTCAAACAAAACAATGTTTCGGACAGAAAAAAAAATATAAATATATACTAACAAAAAATCTCATTAATATGTGAGAAACGTCCTGGCCGTAGTGCTCTCCTAATTCTCTTCTAGTTATTCAAAATAAGTTGGCTGTGCCTAACTTTTCTTAAAGCATATTAGTATATGTATATATGTGTACGGACTCATTCTCGTCACTACTGCTTACCTGTGTACGGACATCTCTCGTCACTGCAGCCTATTTATACATCTATTACTTCTCAACTAGAACTTTTAATTAATCGGGCGGTTTATATCCTAATTCACGGTACACCCATTTGTACAGCGTGTCGAGGAATATAATTAGCGTTTCGTTTCTTTACATATTAACATGAATTGAAAAAATTTGAGGCTATGTGTAAGTTAAGGTAACATAAGGCAAGTGACTATCTCGTATAAACTTGACTATCTCCTTAATCTAAGCTCCCTTCATGAGGTGCTAGGAGACTTCAGTCATTAAGAATATAAATGAGTGGTCCTCGGGGACTTATTCGTTCCCAAAACTATATATATATATATATATAAATGTAATATCCTCGTTGCAATAATCTTAGCAGTTATAGTTCAAGCATTCTAAATCATTTACAAGTTACGGTCAGTTTTAAACCAAATTTAAATTAAACTTTTAAGGGAAATTCAATTAATAATAATAACAAAAACAAAATATTGCCTCAAACAAGCATACTCTGTGCTATGACTCGTTAAAATGCACCATAGTGCCACAGAGTCAGAGTCAATAAACTCTAATTTATTTTCCTCATTCATGATATAACTTTAAAATCCACTTTTAATCCACGTTGTTAATTAATTAAAATGTTAAGGGTAAAAATCGCTTACTGTTGCTTACTGCATTAGTTTAATCCTCATAACCAACGTTGTAATAATTTTCGTATCCAAAATCATATAACAAATTGTCCTACCTTTTATGTTCTAAAATCACTGTCAATGCAAGAAATCATTGAATGTAAATGCCTATGCTCAACCTATTTAAAATTTCTGGGAATGGTAAAAATTTCTCAGGTGGGAATCTATCGTAGCCATGGTACCGTGTTCGTGAGTGAACCACAGCGATACCAGGAGCGGATTGATGGGGAATCGTCCACGGACGTCCCAGGGCCGGCCACATTTTTGATGAAATGGGCCTCCCTAAAATCCGACATCGAACCTTCCGCCACGCGGAATGCCGGACACTCCTGATACCAAAGCGCCAGCCCGACGCGGGTAACCGCGACGGAGCTAGGGCGCAGTTTCTCCGCATTTTACATTTCGCTGATTACCGACCCAGACTTGAGGTCGATAAATTTAATCGAATTCATCCTCATGTTAGACTAAACATCTATCATGGCATATAAATTCTTCTAACATTAATATTAAAAAAAAACAACTTTAAACCCTATGTATTTTCAACATCAATTGTGGCAAGGACATACTAAAAAAAAACTAAACAAGTGAGCAAAATTTTGGGGTGGGTTTGAATTTAAAACTGATTAAAACTAATCTTTCAATTTTCATTTAGTTCATGGTGATATAAATGAAAATCCAAGCACCTCGACCACGTGTCAAAATTTTGGGGTGGGGTTTAAATTTAAAACTGGTTAAAATATAACTGCAACTCTTTTCATTTCCGAAAAAAAATGAAAAGGCCTCAAGCACTCCACCACGTGTCAAAATTTGGGGTGGGGTTGAATTTAAAACTGGTTAACAATTTTCCATCTCATTTCCGAAAAAATGGATGAAAGCCCTAAGCATCTCCATCACGTGTCAAAATTTGGGGTGGGTTTAAATTTAAACTGGTTAACAAACTCTTTTCATTTCTGAAAGAAATGAAAAGGCCCACGTATCTCCACCACGTGTCGAACCTTAAAGTTCGTGGGATCTTATAAATACCTAAACTCTTAACCAATTAATGAATGGGGTGATGTAAATTACTCATCATTCATCCTCTGATGAGACTACTCGTCATTGGCATGACGAGTTAACGATTGGCAATGCGAAAGGTACAAAATCACACTAAGGAACTAAACTACAGAAAAGACAATGGTCACTCGTTGGGTTTTCTGAACCGTTGAACCTGAATCATGGCTGGGTGTAGGATAATTACCTGTCTATCTGAAGTCTTTAGCTGAATCAAATAAGCGAAGTCCTCTGTAAGCTTCTCCACTATGCTGACCAAAGCGTCCTTCCACTTCTGACCTACTGCCTTGCTGACCACCTTCTCTCTCTCAACTCAATCCCAAAAGTCAGTCCCCTCTCAGCTTGTCTCACCTGTATATTACTAGGCCATCGAGCTCTTCCTCTATGCCGAATCGTGTTATTTACTTGCTACCATGCAAACCGCTGACTCTATAACCAGAAGTATTACCTGTTTCCTGAATGCTCAGGAGGTTTGCATGGCACAACACAATGCATTGTAAACATGCCTCAGAGGTTGAGACAACTGAGGAAAACAAGTGAATGCCCTGGTCAACGTGAAGCGTTCAGATATACTTTAATAAAAATAAACATACAATCTTAGGGATTGATACGATATGAAAATGGAATGAACAGGAAAATTCCCATAAAATAGATACCTGAAACTTTCCTATTAGGTGATTGACTGCGAGTACAATTTTACAAACTTGTAAAGCAAGTGGTAACTTCCATCGGAGAAATTCAGTAGTGTTTCATATATTAATCTAATTAAGATGTTAATCATCATCTGACATACAGTTTTACAATTTAAATTTATTCCAATTTTGAGTTAATGAAATGAATATATTTAAAGATTAATAAGTATTTTGTTATTGTTTCATGTATTTTAATGAATATTTTTTCACATATATGTTAACACATAGAGTGAATGGTGTTCTAGATTTCCCGCCTCATTGATGTTCTTTTGATGACATCAATTTGATGTTTTTTCATGTCATTAGGAAAACATTAATGTCAGTCATTTTGATTTCTATTTCATTTGTTTTTATTTTACGGTCATCTTCTGCCAATTTTGGTTGATACGTTGAAATTAGAAAAAAGCGACAACAAACACACATGACCATGACTAAGTATGTGCCCCAGAGAGGATTATATTATGAGTCCAGACCCAAAGCCTCGTTAGTCTCCAAAATACAATTCAGGGTGTTCTACGTAGAAGAGAAATTGGTAATTGGGGATCTTCAGAAAGAGACACTCCTTACAATCGTTAACAATAATCATGAATTAACATCCACTCAGCTGAGAAAAAAATCCAAACCAATTTCATCGATGAAATAGTAATTGATCTGCATTAACAAAAGGAATACGTGGGTGGAGAAAAATCAAATGTTACGCTCAATGTTTGTCATTTAAAATACAATTCCACAAATACCGCAACGTCGGTGTAGCACGTGTGTTTCTTACTTTTAACTGTATTACTCTTTAAAGAATAATACACAGTAAAATCGTTACATTGTAGAGGTACAGAAATGGCAATTCCAATACTTAGGAACACACAGGGATTAGAAGCCATACGACGAACGCTCTGTAGGCTGACCTTCTTTTATTGGACCCATGACAATTCAGAGCTATCAGAGGATTCGCAGCCAGGGGCGCACTTGTCGATGATGAGCCGTAATGTCAACCACGAAATAAATATTGTCATTCTCAATAGACGAAGAACCACCTTAAAATCTCCATAACCCTTGCTCTCCACGACCGCAAGTAATTAGTCACAATTCATTATAGCCAAAATCCACAAAGTGGTTGCACCATTCCAATTCTCACGTTTGTAGTTCTCATCCAACTTGTTTTAATAGCAATGCAACTGTATTAAATATGACCTGACCAGAATGAACTCTCTTCCACGGACGCCTAATAGGAAATGTAAAATTTTGCACTCTTGCTGTTTCTTAACATGCAAGATATATAATCGTAATTGTGTGAGGCATGACATGTTCATATCAACAATAATAACAGGCTATTCATCTTTACCCTCCCTCAGAAAATTTGTGTTCAGAAAATTTAACAACATAAATATAGTTTTTCTGCAACATGGAAAGTTGGACGTTCAGGGGTGAGGAATACTCAGGCTCTTTATGCCACTAAAGTTTTCTCATATTATAGATCTAGGGCCAAAAAAGCGAGCGAAGTATTCATCTGGAATGATATATTTTAACAATCTGCTCAAAGAAATACAATCTCAAGATTTTAGGTAGTACGTTGTGAATTAAGTACATACAAGTAGAGTAAATACACACCATTTATTTATGTTTGCATATGCAATGGAAACTCTCGCCTTTCTTACGAAATTTCTGACATTGTTTTCCATTGTACACTATTGTATAATGAAATGTATTTGAATATTGACAGCTAGAAACACATTTCCGATTATCTTATTAGTATAAGTAACAAACGTTTGTTTTGAGAAACATAACAAATATTTGTTGCGACATTAATTACAACACTTACTACAGTCGTATAAATAGGATCAGCAAATTGTAACTACAGTCCACATAAACTGATTCCATCGTCTAGCTTTCAGAAACGGTTTATATAAAACGACCTATCAAAATCTGTGAAATTATTAAATGAGGTAGTCCCTGATATTTTGAAGTTCAACACCTACATTACATTACATATGTTGTCTTTCTCAAAGAGCTAATAATCTAAAATCAGCAAGTAATTTTTTAGTGAGAGATTGCAAAAGATTCATATCAATGAACATAATTTTTGATAAGCTTATAGATTCGAAAAATAACAACTAAAAGTGATATTATAGTGGAACCACAAGCAAAACAACCTGCGCAGACCCGCGACTCCTGTGCACCGTACTCCGCAAGGAGGGGAGGGGGAGAGTGGACCATGCTTCCTTATGGCCCGAGCTGAATAGAAGAAGGGAAAGCTGCGCGGGGACTTTTCGTCCAAGGTATGGTCGCTCTATAGTATTCTCTATCAATTCTTCCATTACAAAGTTAACGTCATCAATCTAAGGCAGACGATACGATACGTATGCAGATCAATTATCAGTACGTATGGACAATACATCTATACCGAAGATTCAAAAAGCAATTAACAGAATCTTTGACAATCATAGAAATTAAAAATAACTACTTATGTTACAGCCTTTCATGGTAAAAATAAACATATGGAACCACGTGTTAAGATGTTGATTACCAAAAATAGAACTACTATTATTTGCATTTGTCCCCGCAGAAAGGTAGTGGACGGAGCGAAGCAATACACTCTGCTGCCAACAGCTGGTATCTGCTTTCGCTTTTGGGCCTACACGCAATTCGGTTCCCTTTCACGTGTTCATTGGTCGAGCCATCTAGATTCACTACCGACGTAGAGGCTTGTTTTCGTCCGCTCGCTCCAGAGGTTAAGACAGATTATAGTTATGAATAGAAAATGTATTAAAACGAAAGCTCTGAAATTAAAATTACAAAATTTTTCATGATTTATGGTAATCATTTGGCAAATGAGTGTCATTCTAACTCCAAAGGAAATGTTTTATTGCATTCAATAGTACCATAAGTGCTATTTTCTATCCTCTAACTGCGGCAACCCTATTTCTCCTAAATTCGTCACATTTGTAGTAATTATATTCTAGTGCCTGTAATTTAGTAAATTTAATATATATTTCAGTTGCAGATAAATAATAATGTTATGACCGTCGCTTCCTTACCTATCTTCCTAGATGTTACCTATAGAGGACGAGAGCTTCCAGAGGAAACATATCATTGAGTTATATGTGCAGATGAAAACAGATGAGGCGCATCCCTTTGTTATATCCGAATCAAAGTCGTTAATGATCATAATCATAATTTATTGGTGAAATTGTGAATTTTGAATGTACACACATGTAGTCAGATGCGTAACATTGTATTTTACCCAAAACTTTTATAATTGTATTTGTATATATTATCGTCCATCTTTATCTCTGATTATTTAGTGAATGGGAGCTACTAACATGAGTGATGACAAGCAATTAGAGGTGACATTGAGGGGACGTCCTCCAAGAATCCCTGTCGACGAGGTTTTTAGAGAGTTTGAAATGGAAAAGGACAATATAGTAAAAGGAAATGTAATTACATCAAAGACAGATGCGGTTTGGCAAAGGATCAGCCGGAATATCAAAACATATATCGTAAATCCTCTTCATCTGTATGTAATTGCAGTGAGTAATCGGTATAACTGCCACAAGGTATTAGGTATCTCGCATGAAGATCTCACAAATAGTCTGGAGACGAGTAGCAGCGGGATGTCTGAAGATGATTTAGAAGATGATTTGTCGTCGATTGACAGTCCACAATCTAAACTTCAGTTCATTGTAGAATTGACAGGAGAGGAATGGAAAACAATTTCACCCGAACCTGTTACATACAATGGGTGGCGATATTTTGTTTTGAAACGTGGCGTGTGGGCAAATTGCATTCAAAGATACTTCTGGAACAACACAAAACTACCTTGCAAGCTGAACTATAACGGTTCCACTGTCCACTTCACAGAAAGGGCACAATGTTATTCTCATATCCAAGGTGACTGCTCATTTTGCAAGTCACAATTTTCTGCAAAGTTAGAGGTTATGCCTGCAGAAAACGAACCGGTGATTTATCAGTGCGAGTATTCTGGAAAATTCAAAGTAAAACACCCAAAGGACTTAAAAAGAAATGTCTCTGGAGCAGATCGAAAGGAAGTGGAGAGAAAGTTAGTAAAAGAAAACATGTCTCCTGATTGTTATCGGAGATTGGAAGCGGATAAGCTAATGGAATTTGGGGACGTTGAACCAAGTAACTTACCCAAATCCAGTACTTTGCGAGCTATCAAGAGCAAAGCAAAAAGCAATGAGCGAAAGCATAAGGATCCTATTATTGCAGTCGCGGAATCTATGTACGAAATGCCATATGATCAAATAATAAGAGAAGTGACTTACGACAAACTGCAAATTCGATATTACGGTACTTTACAGATGCAAGTGTACCAAGAATACTGCAGAAGAAACGAAGTGTCAACTATATCAATCGATGCAACTGGTGACATTGTAAAACCTGTAAGAAGAGCAGGAGGAAAAAAATTCAAATCTAGTCCTATCTTTTTATATAATGTAGTAGTAAGGAATGAGGAAACAAAAAAATTATCCTGTTGCTAGTTTCCTATCAGAAAGACACGACACAGAGAGTATCAGGCATTGGTTAGCAATGTGGCTTCGCGATGGTGCCCCTGTTCCACGAGAAGTAGTCGTTGATATGGGAAAAGCACTTATGTCTGCCTGCATCCAAGCATTCACCAAATATCAATCTCTTGCTGACTATCTGGAGGATTGCAGTAAAATTCTGAAGGGAAAGAAGTTTGATGTTCCTGGTTGTTTTCTTCGGAACGACTTATCACACGTTACTCATTTAATTGCGGGATGGAACAGTCTGCGTGGAAAACTTAGAAGAACAAGGGAATTTTATATCCGTTCTATGTGTCAGGTGATACAGGTGACGGAGATTCATGAATTGAAAACAATATTATTCCACATCGTCACTGTAGCTGTCTCTGAAACAGAAGATGTAGATGTGTCATCTGGGGATCCAACACCATGTGAAATAAGTAAGAACGCATTAATTGCTAAAATAGGCGGTGATATTTTTACTTCAATGGAGGTTGATGACATGCCAGATTTTCGAGTACCACAAAAGAAAAGCGGCAGATTTGTGAATTCATTTTCGCGCTGGGTTCAGGGAATTGTTGAACAGTTGGATGCTACAAATGCAAATTTTGTAGGAAAAAGAGGAAACCAGCAATATCTAAGAGAACTTGTGGACGATATTTTGAATATTGCTGCATACATTCCTATGTGGACTGGTATTATGGTGCCACATTTTGGGTACCCACGGGAAGTTCAGCAGCATCTGAAGCTGATTTCAATGACTTGAAAAACAGAATATTTCGGAATAAGAACCTGCCTATGTGCTTGGATGACTTTGTGTTTTACCATGCAAGGACTCTTGAGGGAACAATGAAGCTGGCTGCCGCAGATTGTAAAGAAAGTGAAGCATTTCTCAATGTGGATAGTGTCGATTACAAGCATTTTGACAATACACAAATCGACCACATGGAAGGTATTCTGGGAATTGAGAGAAAATTGCCCACCAGGACTCTCTTGACCTACAGGAATAAAGAAATGTTGTATGAAAAAAATTGGAATGGGCTTGTTAAAGTTGAAGAACACGTAGAAGAGGACACCTGTATGGACGAGGTGGATGGTACCAGTAAATCAGAAACGGTAAGACTCAATGAATTTTCTGATGGTAAGGATGAATCACATAAGAAGCAAAATTCAGGCAATGAAAGGAAGTTGGATGAAGATGGATGTCCACGACAAAGAAAGAAGTCATATGAACGGCCACATTCGTCTTATCTAAATGCCAGCTCTGAGTGGTTACATTTAGATATGACCCATCAAAAATCACCTTTGGCTATTGGCATATTGAAAAATGGTAATCGGCTTTCAATAAAGCCTGTTGTCTTGAACGGCCAGAAGTACTCACTATCCAATACATGTGCATTCGATTCTGTTCTGCAGATAGTTTTTACGTCTTGCTGTGATAGTCGGAGATATGTGGAATTTGTCATGAACAGTAAGAACTTTCCTCTGGCAGAAATTGTGAAACAAATAGTTAGTCAAGGCATCACAGCTCAAACATATAAGCTTAGAGCAAAAATTCTTGTCCCACATTACGTGACAGAATTGAAACTTCCAGGAAACATTGCTCATGTTAAATGCGAGATTCCAGTTATTGCGTTGATCCCATTGATTCTTGGTGAGTGCTACACATTAACAGAATACAGTGTCTGTTCAGCAAATACTTGCCCTGCTAAGGAACGTAAATATGGCCGTTCGACACTAATGCTCAACGTTTCTGATACTGAAGGATCAATAATGTCAGGAGACATGGCAGACATGTTGGACAAGTACGAACAGCTTCATTTTACAGAGTTGTAATACTTCATTGTCTTCTGATGAAAACCATAGTGAGGAGTACTGTGATGGAATTAGGCAAAGAACTGCAACTATATCTCCTGCACATGTATTCATAGAGGTATCCAAGGAAAACGACGAGAAAATCGTTAGCTGCCCCATCGACTTAGATGCAATAACAACATCAATTAAATTCAAGGACAATAAATATGAATTACGTGGGGCGGTCGGATTCACCGGGAAGTCGAGAAGTATCAAGTCCATTGGCCATTATAAGGCCTACTGTCGAAGGCATGATGCTACATGGGAAGTATATAATGACCTTCTGGACAAGAAATATCATGTAAACAAAAAACACACAATAGACTGCCACCTTCTACTATACACCATTTGAAATATCTCATGACTACCCTAATGTTTGGACAAGTTCTCTTTGACAAGCACTGAAATAATAATCATACTCGTTGGTTTACTTAGGATTAATCTTACTTGAGAGGAGTAGTGATGTTCTTAAGAAAATGTTTTTTGGCTCATTACGATAATCTATGCCGGATATTTCATGTGCATGAGACATATGTGAGAAATTGGTTTTTCGTTACCATTACTATTTCATTTCATAGTTTTACGAGGCCATTAAAATTGATGGTAGATGTAAGTTATGAAAATTAGGATTGTGCATAAAGCAAATAAAAATATTGTGTAAATGAAGATTTAAAAAATTTCACCTACTTTCTAACATTTCATATCAATATCTTCTATAGGTTATATTTACTTTTGAATGCCACATATAAAAGGTGCTAAGGGTAACCATGTGTAACTAAGTTATGAAGTATGAAGAAATACAGAGAAGGAAGAGTTAAAATTAAACATGAAATGAACTGCAATATTAAATCACAGTCGAATGATATTTTATTGTATTTTCTGTTACATATTTTAACGCTACATTTCACACTGAATATACTGGGTATAAAATTTCAAGTGCGGGCGTGTAAAGTTCTATCTAATGTTTGTGTTATATTCTACGTGAGTAAATGTTGATTAGGGCACTACACACGCAAATAACTTAAATTGAACGTTCTAATTAGAAATACGTAATACAAATCATTAAGCATTTAAAATATGGAATAAGTAACATTAATATTTTCATATTAATGTCTTCTTTCCATATTGAGTAGTTATTCAATATTCTCAATAATACAGTTTTGTTGGTTTATTTTCTGTGGAACTTTATAACAATTTCTGCATTATAGAGGAACACATGGACACTGAGGAACAAAGAACCTGTATAAAGTGTTGGTAAAACATGAGAACTGTATGTAAATATGTAAGTTTCCTTAACTATGATATGTTGATAAATTTATTTTGTATGATTACTGAAAAGAATTCTGAAAATATTTCTGGTTATATGATGTATTTTAGTTTTGAACAACTTGCCTAATATTTCAATATATCAAAAATTATGCGCACTTTGTCCATGTACTTTACCTGTCGAGATTCAGATTAATCAGTCGGTAACAAATATATTACTGCATTACATTGTGAAGATCTTAATTCAACATTATAGTTACGTGATGAGTTCTGTATTGTTATTGTATTTTGAAAATTTGAAACATTTGAATGTATAGGATGAAATTAAATTCAATCGTCTTCTGTCAATTACTACAAATATTCCCTATTGTATACTTATTATTCGTTTCGTGAATTCATTTTGTTCCATAACTATTTGCAAAAACTCTTTCAAATAATTGTATGATTGTATCAAATAACACTGTAAGACATAATTGTAAATGTTTTAAAGCATACATGTGCATTACGATTTATAGCTTTGTTATCGTATATCAATGTATTGGCAATATTTCGTTTTTGTATTTTAGGTGTCAATAGTTAATGTGAAAATTAAGTTGAACAAAACCATTACAATTAAAATACTTCATACTTGTATTTATATTTTTCCTTCTATAGTGTTTAAGGATGAAGACCTACATTTTTGATATAATGTTAGTAATAAAACCATATAACATCTCAATGATGCATTTTTTGTACAAAGCTGAGATCATAGTTGTACAGTATGACCGTATTTAGTAGTTTTCTACTTTATCATTTATATAACGCACTCATATATAATGCACTTATTTTCACCCTTAGTAAACTCGTTAGAAAAAAATCACTTTCGCAAATGAGGAAAAAAAACACCTGGGATAAATTGAAAGAGAATTGGCTTTAAAATGCTAGAAAAATATCGACCGAATTAATCCCTCTTCATATGTGGCTACTGAAGGCTTTTCCGAAGACTGGACATGAGAGACAGCCTGTGCTTCTCAATTTCACTTGTCTTGGATGCAGTCACGTATAGTCAAGATAATGTATCATGTATGTTTAATACTTCTTGTGCAGAGTGTGCAATTAAATTTCATGACCATCTCTGTTCTTTATCCCTACTGTAGACATGGAACTTACCTGGGTACAATTGGAATGTAGTGGCAAAGAACGAACTCAGCAAATTTTTGACGATACTACAGAAGGGTGCTTAAAAATTTTCCAGAAGCAATTACCTTATTTCAATTAATAGCTACACGTTCATACGAAAGCATTTTATCATGAAAAGGCTAATTGGGATTCTGAAAACTTCACAGCTATAAACCAGATGAAATACAGTCCGGATGCTGGAACCAATAATATGTTACCCTATTTACATCATTCATTTGGACGGATCTTCCTACCGATTATTTTAAAAATAGTTTATGACAAACTGAATCATGACAAATTAGCTATCGATTGATTTTTGTTTTTGAAGATGTTATTGCAGGAGGTGTTTACATTGTACCCTGCAATCCAGTGTTAAATTCGTCTCAGCCAACTATTTCACAGAAAGATACATGTTTAAAAATATAGTATAAATAGAAACATTATTTTTTTGTCGCATATGGAATGGAATTTCTTTGCCAGTGGACTAAAGCAGATTATGCAACTGACGTCCGCAATTTTTTTTCCAGGAAGGGGCAAGCAAGGTAATTTTTTCCAGGGGTGGACAAACGAAGCACATTTTCCTACATCTTAATATTTTCCCCTCAAAAAGAACTTATTCAGTTTGAAGTTATCAAGTTCCTGCAACGCCCTTGCAGTAATTAACACATATTACTGTGACTGAAATGAAATGTTATATGTGAAATATGTACGTTTTGGTTGACTTTCATATTCCAGGGGAGATCGTAGTTCCTCCTTGCCCCCTACCCCTACTGGACGCCCATGCCAACAGCCAGAGTGTTTGATATGTTTTTGACAGTCCAGTACATTCAACATAGGCCCAGCCAAACAATTATTCAATATAATTTATAAGTATGTATATTTCGTTTCGAGAAAGTGACAATTTCGGTTTACATTTTGACTTATTACCTCATACTAAATATTTTTAAATATTGTATTGTATTGTTCAGAAGACGAATACTGTTTTGCATTTCGAACAATAAAATAAACTTTCAGTATGCTGCATCATATTATTTTGAAAACAACAAGACAATAAAATAGGACGAATAGTAATTTCGTCACAGTAATTCCGTTGCACACTGTTTTCGAAAGAAATAAATATCAGAATGAAAAAAAACATCAGTTGTCGTGTCCTGACATGGTGGGCATCCTTTGAACTATTTCTCCTATTTATATTTATATTTCAGAAATAGAATCATAATTCACAGAAATCGGAAAATGTCAATATGCACCTGTCAAGAAGGTTTCCATGAAGGCAATTCCGTCACACGGATTATAGACACAATATCTGCCTAGTACATCCAGGTAATTTAAATGCTTTTGAAGGCTTGGAGTTGTACCACATTGGATCATTACATATATCACGAAAATATACATATTGCAATTTACATGTAAGTATATGAGGGAAATATGTAATTAGATAGTTGTCCAGAAGGTAATTCCGTGTCAATGATATCCAGAACATGTAATACGTTGTAATTGATGTTACTAGTCTTATAGGAAATACACACACACACACACACACACACACACACACACACACACACACACACACACACACACACACACACACACACAATCAGGATTTTGTCAATTCCTTCTTTTATTTCGTGAAAACTTGAATTTGTCCGTCATTTGTTAATATGGCAGACTTATCGTACGGGTGATCGCCGGGAATTTTTGTTATGTTTTTATTAGTTAATGAAGGTATATACGAAATTTCAAAGATGTGAATTAGTTCCTTTATTTCGAAAAATTTGGTCTAAAGTGACTGCACTGTAGGTGAAGGTATGGAGATATCTTTCACATCCATAAACGGACTATAAAATGAATTGTGGTAACTACAGAGGAATAACACTTCCAAACATTTAATACAAAATATTGACAATTGTCTGTGTATCCGAGCATCTAACATAGCAGAATAAATGTTGGAATATCAGTGTTGATTCCGTCTAAAGAGATCTACTATAGACAACATTTTTCTATGAGAATAATACAATCTGCACTTTCTGTTCATAGACTGCCAGCGGGCATTTGATGGCTTACACAAAGCAGGGAAGGCTGAGATATTAAAGAAAGCAGGGTTCCCAGAAACAATAATGACAGTGATTAACTTGACGTTAAAAATCAACGAGGCTGGAGTCATGGTGAAGGGTGAAGCCTTACCAACTATTGAAATAGACGTAGGGGTGAGACAATCTCTGTCAACGTTCATTATTATTGTTGTGTTACATGAGATTATCGGTTCACTGCAAAACGGAAGAGTATATTCTACAAACGAACTCAGATACTTGCTTACACTTATGATATTGTGATAATATCACGGACCCTTGCTGATCTTAAAAGTACTTTTTTAAAGATAGGGAGCAAATGCAGTGAAATTAACTATTAATTAACCAAATGAAAATAAGATACATCAGAATGTTCAGATTGCCAACCAGACGAAAACCCATGGCTTTAGATGTGGGAACACATTGCTTTGAAAGTCTCCACTTCCTACCTTACATAACAATGTAACAGGATCGATGCAGAAAACGGACTACTACACGCAAGTGAAATTGTACAAGTTCAAAAGCCTCTCCAGAACGTCAAAGTTAAGATTTTACAGGACACTCATCAGACTGGCCATAGGTTTTTCTTCAGAATCCAGGAAACTTACATCCAAAGCAGAAAGCAAGTTGTTTTGAATGGATTATATTATGAAAGACGTTTTGCCCCAGAAATAATGAAGATGAATCCTTCATAATTAGAAGGCCTAGAAGAGGTGATCCAACATTAACACGTGTGGTGAAATACATCAAATCACAGTGTTTAAGATGGGCAGGACATCTGAATAGAATGGAAAAGGACAGATTACCACGGTTGGTATTAAACCAGAAACTATGGGGAACAAGGTCCTAAAGGAAAATCAAGGGCAAGATGGATCGATGGGGTTGAGGATGAATTGAAAAGGATGAATATACCTAATTGGAAAAATGGCTCAAGACAGAACGAGTTGGAGGAGATTTATTTTGGATGCCAGTTCAAGAGGAGAAGGAGAAGACGGAGAAGGAGAAGGAGAAGAAGAAGAAGAAGATTCCTCTTCCTACACTTTTAGTATGAATTACTTCTTCTTCAGTATGAATTAAGTCGGCCTTCGTGACGGAGTGGTTAGCACATCGCGCTGCGACGCCAGGAGTCCAGGGTTCGAATCCCGGCTTGGGCATGGACGTTTGTGATGTCTATACATCAATTTCATCATATCATCACTCATCCTCATCTTCGTAAAATTGGCACAAGAAGGGAAGTAAAATAAATCAAATTAAAACAAAAATAAAATAAATCAAAAGTATGAATTAAATAGTAAGAAATATTTTTGGGATTTTATGCTGCGGTACAAAAATCGGAAATGAACTTAACGTAAAGAGGATTTAATATATATTAAGAGTATGAACCACACACAATAATTAATATCTGTTCTTATTTTGTATGGATCTGATGCTCCATAGTTAAATACCAATTCTTAAAAAATGATTTTGTGGGCTTTACATAATGGTACAATAGACGGAAAGCCGCTTTGTCTAAACTACTAACCGAGTAAACTTTATCAAAAAGAATGTCAGACAAATTTCAGGCATATTATAATATTTAGTATATTGTTTTGATTGAATACGTTACTCATAAAGGTGATCTGAAATTTGAAAGGTATTATCAGTATTTTCCGTAGCGGTACAAAAAATCATAGTTTCATATGATATTTTAATATTTCAAATTTTGTCCCTATTTTCGTGTGAATTGCTGTACCTAAGCCCTAAACCAAAAATTCAAAAAATAAATTTGGAGTCTTAGATAAAGGTAGAAAAATATGAAATACACTTCATGGAAGGTAACCATCAAGATTGTTTCATTGGAAACATTCCAGATATAAACCTGAAGCATTTGATTATATTTAGCTTATAATTTTGTATGAATAACTCACTCTTTATGCAGAACTAAAAATTGAAAGGAATTTTATGTATGTTACGTAGTGGAAAGAAAATCGAAACATACATTTATATAAAGTACTAGCTGAAACGACTCCATCAAGAAATATAATCATTATAAGAGCATGAAAATTTTTTTTTTTCGTGTGAACTGCTGCCTGCTAGTGATATAATGATAAATAAATAATTATTACCAGGGTATACGTAAAAGTAAAAGAAAATGCGAAAGTTACTTTAGGTAAACTTATCATCGACAGGATGTATTAGAGAAGATTAAAATGTAAACCTAATTAGTTAAATGTTATTTTGTCTATATTTTTCCATATTTTTGGGTTTTAGTAACGGTACAGAAATTAAAAAGGGGCATAATAGCAATTAATCGTATAGAAGATCTTATTGAAAGACTACCTAGATACTAACCTCACACATTCGGTAATATTTGCTCGATAGTTTCTTGTGAACTGCGTGACATAGCGAGAAAGTATGAGTTAACAAAATATTTCCTGGATCTTCAATGACGGAAACAAAAATAAAAAACGAGCTTAATTGAAAGTAATAATATAGATTATTTATATAAAGATTACTTAGAAACAAACTTTACACATTCGATAATATTTGGTCTGCAGTTTCTTGTAAAGCTCGAGTCTCAGCGAGGAAGTAAGAATTCAAAAATATTTCGCGGGTTCTCCGTGTCGGTACAAAAGTCACAAGCGGGCTTAAGTGAAAGTAATTATATAGATGATTTTATATAAAGATTAGGGTAAAGACCCCGAATATGAGACCCTTTTGGTAGAATTCGATTTACTTGTTAATTAAAGCATAAACGATTAATGATTTTTTAAAAATATATTTTATAGGGAGCCTATTTTATGATACAAGGTATTGGAATATATAAAAAAGTAACAATCATAAATTATAAACAAAAAATGAACACAAGTGCTACTGAGCTATTTTTATAAGGGGTACCAGAATAAGAGACCCCGACCTTGTTTGGGTTATATAAATCATTTGAATCTTTGAACTAAATTATTTTTGAACTAAATGAACTAAATTATTTTCTTACCCAACTATAAGTGGAACGAAATTATTTTTACACCATGTTTAAAAAGATTAGGCTATTCTAAAGAAGAAACTGACTATTTTTACCATGCTAAAAATACAAGACAAAATGTTCCTTCTATGCTATCCTAGTAGCTGTCCTGTTTTCACCAAAATTGGTTCACTTCAAATGAAACCTAAATTGTGTTACACATGAATTAGCTACCTGGTAGAAACATAAGTTCATAATGCGTTTACTTTTGATTTTTGCACATCGGACACACAAATGTATCATCTGCACCACAATGAGCATGAGCTCACTTGTAACAACGTGTGCACTTTACCCACTCTTAACCACACTGATCTTTGGAATACGATGGACCACAAAATACACATTCTGTATCATATTCATCTTCATCTAATTCTAAACTGTCAGACGATTCTGCTAATGAGAAAGATTCTTCCGACTCATCTGTGGATTCTTCACATTTCTTTGATATAACCTTCCTCTTCTTACGTGAAGTAGAACGCGAGTAATCTGATTGCTGCTTTTTCTGGACCTCAGTAGGCTTCCTACTGTGAGTGCCTGTAACACCCCTACCAAACAGGTTCTTCTTCACTTCCTTCTTACATTTCTTCCAATTGTCTGCAAATCTTTTTTTGTATGGTGTTGTTGTTATAACTACTGGTTGATTCACTACGCGAGATTTCCCGGAGTTGGTAAGAGATGGGCTGTCTAGTGTGGGTAGTGGCTCAATGTCTTCTGGAATTACAATGGCATCGTCATCAGGAGTGGTACTGTTTGAAGACTGCGTAGCCTGAATAGGACTGCTTTCAGGCTCCTGTTCCTGTTCAAGTTGGCCTAACCTGCTGTAGCTTGGTAGGGGTTCCACTTCACTTTTGGGTAGTTCAACTGACTGACCTGTCACATTCCGCTTTCCTTTTTTAGAGCTGACAGAGTGTATTGCAAAATCTTCATTACGAAAAAATGTATCTATTTCAAGGGAAAAAAAACAGTCTTTCGAAATGCATTAACGGATGTTTCCATAGTAGCAGCTCTGTTGTATGCACCTGACAATATTCTGGCAATTTTATTTATTTTTAGTGGTTTTCCTCTATTCTGACGCAACCATGTTTCAACTTGCGGCTAAAATGTTTTGAAGGGAAACATATCACTGTACCACTGATATTCCTGAGTCGTCCACATTAAAAAGTCTGTGTGGTTTGTTTTGAATCTTCTCCAGTTCCCCTTCAAAAATATCAAAGAAGGCACTCACACTATCGGGACTGAATCCTTTAATATGGGCAAATGACGTTGGTTCTGGACTCCGCATAGACAGTTCGGGGTAACGCTTCAGAAAACCTCGCATCCATTTCTTGCCCTAAGCGAACACTCACTAATGCCTCAGGTGTCTTCCCTTTGTCTTTCACGCAACGTTCTAGTGTTTCTTTGGGGACGCAGAAATAACGTGCAGCTTTCTTATAACCCATTTCGCCACTTCGAACATAATTTACAGCCCTTATCATGCTTTCTGGGCTCCACTTCTTCCTTTGGGATGAGGCCGCTCCCTGAAACAAAGAAATGAACATTTTCATAATAAATCCTAGGCTATAGGGCTATAGGCCTACACATTTCTAAAATAATTGTTCACATTTTATTAATCTAATTATGAGTAAATTGGATTAAATTTAAAAATGAGTGTGTCCAAAACATTCGTCCAACAATTGAAGTACTTTATGCTTTTGTCTTTTCTTTCGTTAGAAAAAAATACGTCATTGAATTTATTAAAAATTGCAATACTTTGCCTTCAAGTTTCCTTCCCAAAAATATCGTCTGATGTAGTTCGTTATTTTGTGTAAAAACTACAAGAATATTCTATTCATTACATATAACAAAAGGTAAAGATTAATAACCACTTCATTTGTAACATAATTGCAACGTAACTCCCAAATTAGGAAAAGCAATGATGAAAATCAACGTAAAATATTAGATATATTTTGTGACTCCTAATATCAGATCGTTCATTATCATGGTAGTCCTATTATGAGACCGGTCTCATATATTGAACCTCTTCCAGGTCTCATAATAGGACCTTCGCAGGCTAAACAAATGAACAACGCTATCTCCCTCACAAGTGGAGGAAAACTAGCAACTAATTACATGGTACAACACACACACTCACCACTACGAAATACAGTAAAAAGGGGATCAGTAACAACTTACCTTAACCATTTTCAGCAGCTAGTTTCCAAACGGCAGCAAAATTTTCACGAGCACGTTTTCTTTTTCACATTCGCAGCGTCACCAACTCTACACACAAAGAGCTCAAAAGTGACTGTGCTATGACGCAATTCCTCCTTGTGTTTCAGCTTCTTTCCGCTAGGGTGCAGCTCTATGTTTACGAGATACATGGGGCTCTCATTTTAGGTGCCTATCCTCATATTCGGGGTCTTTTCCCTACTTAGATACAGATTTCGAACACTACATAAATTTGTTCCATCATTTCTTGTGAATTTCGGGTCTCAGCGAAGAAGTAAGAATTGAAAGATATTTCCCTGATTTTCGTGACGGTACAAAAATAAAAAAGGCACTGTATTTAAAGTAATTATGTACATGAATTTTATAATGATTACTTGGATACAAACCTCACACACTCGATAATATTTGGTCTATAGTTTCTTGTGAACTTTGTGTTTCAGCGAAGAAGTAAGAATAATAAAATATTTTCCGGGTTTCTCGTGACGGTACATAAATATAAAACGAACTCAAGTGAAAGCAATTATATCGATGACTTTATATAAAATTACGTAGATACAAACCTCACACACTCGATAATATTAGGTCTATAGTATCTTCTGTATTTCATGTCTCAGCGAAGAAATAAGGATTAAAAAATCTTCCCCGGATCTTTTGTCACGGTACAAAAATAAAAAACAGGCTTATTAGAAATAAATTATATAGACGACTTTGTATAAAAATTACTTAGACAAAAACCTCACACACTCGATAATATTTGGTCCATTGTTTATTGTGAATTTCGTGTCTCAGAGAAGAAGTAAGATATAAAAATTCTCTCTCGGAATTTTCGTGACGGCACTAAAATAAAAAACGGGCATAATAGAAAGTATTTACAGAGATGACTTTATATAAATAATAGATAGATACAAACCTCACACAATCTACAAAATTTGGTCTATAATTTCTTGTGAAATTCGTGTCTCACCGAAGAAGTAAGAATTCAAAAATTATTCCCGCGTTTTCCGCGACGCTACAAAAGTCAAGAACGGACTTAATAGAAAGATATCACATAGAATTTTTCATTTACAGATTACTTAGAAACAAACCTTACACACTCGATAATATTTGGTTGGTAGTTTCTTCTGAACTTCACGTCTCAGAGTAGAAGTCAGATTTAAAATATCTCTCCCGGATTTTTCGTGACGGCACTAAAATCAAAAACGGACATAATATAAAGTATTTACATAGATTACTTTATATAAATATTAGATAGACACAAACCTCACACACTCGATAATATTTGGTCTACAGTTTCTTGTGTACTCCATGTCTCAGCAAAGAACTAAGGATTAGAAAATTTTTCCCGAATTTTTTGTGACGGTACAAAAATCAAAAACAGGCTTATTAGAAAGTAATTTCATAGATGACTTTGTATAGAAATTACCTTGATACAAACCTCACTCACTCCATAATATTTTTCCATAGTTTCTTGTGAACTTCGCGTCTCAGCGAATAAGTAAGATTAATAAAATGTTTCCCGGATTTTTCGTGACGGTTCAAAAATTAAAAACGGGCTTAATAGAAGGTATTTACATAGATGACTTTATATAAATATTAGATAGATACAAACCTCACACACTCGATAATATTTGGTCCATAGTTTCTTGTGAACTTCGTGTCTCAGCGAAGTAGTAAGATTAATAAAATCTTTCCCGGATTTTTTGTGACGGTACAAAAATCAAAAACAGGCCTATTAGAAAGTAATTATAAAGATGACATTGTATAAAAATTACTTAGACACAAACCTCACACACTCGATAATATTTGGTTCATAGTTTCTTGTGAACTTCGTGTCTCAGCAAAGAAGTAAGACTTAAAAAATCTCTCCCGGATTTTTCGTGACGGCACTAAAATCAAAAACGGGCTTAATAGAAAGTATTTACATAGATGACTTTATATAAATATTAGATAGACACAAACCTCACACACTCGATAATATTTGGTCTACAGTTTCTTGTGTATTCCATGTCTCAGCGAAGAAGTAAGCATTAGAAAATCTTTCCCGAATTTTTTGTGACGGTACAAAAATCAAAAACAGGCTTATTAGAAAGTAATTTCATAGATGATTTTGTATTGAAATTACTTTGATACAAACCTCACACACTCGATAATATTGGTTCCATAGCTTCTTGTGAACTTCGTGTCTCAGCGAATAAGTAAGATTAATAAAATGTGTCCTGGATTTTTCGTGACGGCACAAAAATTAAAAACGGGCTTAATAGAAGGTATTTACATAGATGATTTTATATAAATATTAGATAAATACGAACCTCACACACTCGATAATATTTGTTCCATAGTTTCTTGTGAACTTCGTGTCTCAGCGAAGAAGTAAGATTAATAAAATATTTCCCGGATTTTCTGTGACGGTACAAAAATCAAAAACAGGCTCATTAGAAAGTAATTTCATAGATGACTTTGTATAGAAATTACTTTCATACAAACCTCACACACTCGATAATATTTGGTTTAGAATTTCTTTTGAATTTCGTGTCTCAGCGAAGAAGTAAGATTTAAAAAACTTTCCCGGATTTTCGTGACGGTACAAAAATGAAAAACGGGTTTAATAGATAGTATTTACATAGATGACTTTATATAAATATTAGATAGACACAGACCTCACACACTCGATAAAATTTGGTCTACAGTTTCTTGTGTATTTCATGTCGCAGCAAAGAAGTAAGGATTAGAAAATCTTTCCCGGATTTTTTCTGACGGTACAAAAATCAAAAACAGGCCTATTAGAAAGTAATTATATAGATGACATTGTATAAAAATTACTTAGACACAAACCTCACACACTCGATGATATTTGGTCCATAGTTTCTTGTGAACTTCGTGTCTCAGCGAATAAGTAAGATTTAAAAAATCTCTCCCGGATTTTTCGTGACGTCACTAAAATAAAAAACGGACTTAATAGAAAGTTATCGCATAGAATTTTTCATTTACAGATTACTTAGAAACAAACCTCACACACTCGATAATATTTGGTCCATAGTTACTTCTGAACTTCACGTCTCAGAGTAGAATAAGTAAGTGCCTCACACACTCGATAATATTTGGTGCATAGTTTCTTGTGAACTTCGTGTCTTACCAAAGAAGTAAGATTTAAAAAATCTCTCCCAGATTTTTCGTGACGTCACTAAAATAAAAAAACGGACTTAATAGAAAGTTATCACATAGAATTTTTAATTTACAGATTACTTAGAAGGAAACATCACACATTAGATAATATTTGGTTCGTAGTTTCTTCTGAACTTCACGTCTCAGAGTAGAAGTAAGATTTAAAAAATCGCTCCCGGATTTTTCGTGACGGCAATAAATTCAAATAGGGGCTTAGTATAAAGTATTTACATAGATAACTTTATATAAATATTAGATAGACACAAACATCACACACTCGATAATATTTGGTCTACATTTTCTTGTGTATTCCATGTCTCAGCAAAGAACTAAGGATTAGAAAATCTCTCCCGGATTTTTAGTGACGGTACAAAAATCAAAAACAGGCTTATTAGAAAGTAATTTCATAGATGACTTTGTATAGAAATTACTTTGATACAAACCTCACACACTCGATAATATTTTTTCCATAATTTCTTGTGAACTTCGTGTCTCAGCGAATAAGTAAGATTAATAAAATGTTTCCCGGAATTTCCGTGACGGTAAAAAAATTAAAAACGGGCTTAATAGAAGGTATTTACATAGATGACTTTATACAGGGTGATTCTAAAGGTATAGTACAAACGAAAAACACAGATACCTCCCATGAAATAGAGACGAAATTTCCCCTTCCACTTTGGCGAGAGATGCCTCCGTGAGGAGCTAGACAACGCCGAAAACGTGTGAAAATTAACTTCTCACCTCTGTACAGCCAGTACCAGTGAAGATAGAAAGGCGGAACAAACGAAGTCAAAAGGAACACCAAAGTCGCCCATCCGAAAAACACTAGGCGGCAGCTGCGCAACGCATGCGCATGGGGTTCCACAAAGGAAATAGCGAGTGTCCCGCAAGACAAGTGAAGGGTAAGGGTAGCGATCGACAACGGCAGGGAGAAAAGAAGCAATGAAGCATGAAGTAACAATTGCACAGCGGGAAACAAATACATGCAGCGCAAGGGGAATCCCCAAACACAGTGGGGAGACACCGCAGCAAGAACAAAGCACGGTTCCACAAAAGAGAAAGAGGACCGGACGGGGAATGGTACCTGTCAAGGAGACAACAAATGCGGGACGACGGATTCCCCGTAGCAGCACCGAGGGGATGTCACACAGAGGTCGTGCGCCAGCAGGACAAACACAGCAACTACGGGCACAGGAGGTTTATTGCCACGCAAAGGTGCACTTACAGATAGGAATAGTACGTAGTACGTAGTCGTACCCCGGACTGACGTTGTTACAAAAGTTGCTCAAATTGACGACCACCACATTCAATGCAGGCATTGCAGCGTCGCAGGAAATTTTGGCGAACCCTATCAAAAATCCCTGGCATGGTACACAGCTCGGCCGATGCTGCAAGTATCCGCGTTACCAATGTTTCCTTGTCAGGCACCGGGGTCTCGTAGACGAGTGTTTTCACATGGCCCCACAAGAAGAAATCCATTGGTGTGAGGTCAGGGGAACGGGCGGGCCAGGGGACGGGGCCCTCTCTGCCGATCCAGCGCTGTGGGTAGGTACGGTGCAAAAGGGTTCGCACTGTGCCATCAAAATGTGCAGGCGCTCCATCCAATTGAAACCACATACGATGTCGCACGTTGAGGGGTACATCTTCTAGCAGCTCTGGAAGGACTGATGAAAGAAAGGTGCGATAGAGGCGGCCATTTAAACGTGGTGGCAGAAGGTATGGACCGATAATCTGTTCATCGATGATACCTGCCCAGATATTCACTGCAAACTGGGTCTGATGGTGCACCTCGACTGCTGCATGTGGATTTTCATAATCCCACACATGGCTGTTTCGGCAATTGAAGATGCCCTCACGGGTGAATGTTGCCTCGTCCGTGAAAAGCACATGGCGCAAAAAACGGGGATCGTCGGTACAAAACTGCAACAGTCGTTGACAGAATTCCACACGTCGTGGGTAATCCCCAGCCTGCAACGCGTGGACTCGCTGTTGATGATAGGGATACAGCAGATCATCATGAAGGACACGCCACACTGTCGACTGTGATACTCCCACTGCACGTGCAATGCTACGGGTGCTAGTGGACGGTGTGTCGTCCACGCGAGCAAGTACGTCCTCCTCGATCGCCGCGGTGCGCACATGTCTTGGGTGACCGACATGATGGCCTGCACGTAACACACCCGATTCACCAAGGGTACGGTGCACGTTCGAAAACAACCTGCTGTCGGGTTGTCGCCTCTCCGGATACCGTCCGCGATAAAGGCGTGCAGCTGCTCGGCCATTGCCATCTGCAAGGCCGTAGACAAAATGCATGTCCCTCAGTTCTACAAATGTGTAGCGTTCCATGGTACGGTGAGGATAGTGCCAATTATGGAATACTGTACTGCAGTGCACAGGTGGCATTCACACACACACACTGGTCACAACGGCTTCGAAACAACGTACTCAATTATCGTACGTCAAGCACACCACCACCGCACCGGCTCTTTCACTGACACGCTCCCTGACGCTGCACTTCCAATCAGCCCACACGTCCGCACGGCGCTGTGGTACAATCAGCTGACGTTCCTGAGCCACCCGTGCCTGTGCTCTTCACTACCTGACCACTGCCGTCAGGTGGGGCCATGTACTCTGGGGCCTTGTCATCGTGGAACACATGTAGCGTCCTTCATTCTTGCCCCATTCTGGGAACGGTGGACCTGGTGATCGGGATGGAAACATTCCGACCTCGTCCATTAGTGTCGTCCACCGTACGGAGTGGTGGGGTCCGTACGACACTCCAGCAGCCTTTCGCCCGCTCCCACACAGCGATGTGCCTCCGGCTTCATTTCTAAGAGGCTGATTGGGCCCCATCACGACGTTTGTTACAACGTCAGTACGGGGTACGTGGTCCTATCTGTACGTGCACCTTTCATTAGCAATAACCTCCTGTGCCCGTAGTTGCTGTGTTTGTCCTGCTGGCGCACGACCTCTGTGTGACATCCCCTCGGTGCTGCTACGGGGAATCCTTCGTCCCGCATTTGTTGTCTCCTTGGCAGGTACCATTCCCCGTCCGGTACTCTTTCTCTTTTGTTGCACCGTGCTTTGTTCTTGCTGCGGTGTCTCCCCACTGTGTTTTGGGGACTTCCCTTGCGCTGCACCGCCAGCGCCGCCATTTCTGCCCCGAACCATGTACGCGTCTGTTGCCTGTCGAGTGTCACGGACCATTTTGCTTGCATTCTCGGTGTGTTTTACATCCTACGTCGTCCTCCCGTTGTTCTGCAACCCCGCACTACTTTTCTCGACTGAACGTCTTCAGTCATGGTGTTTGTTTCCCGCTGTGCAATTGTTACTTCATGCTTCATTGCTTCTTTTCTCCCTGCAGTTGTCGATCGCTACCCTTTCCCTTCACTTGTCTTGCGGGACACTCCTATTTCCTTTGTGGAACCCCGTGCGCATGCGTTGCGGAGCTGCCGCCTAGTGTTTTATGGATGGGCGACTTTGGTGTTCCTTTTGACTTCGTTTGTTCCGACTTTCTATCTTCACTGGTACTGGCTGTACAGAGATGTGAAGTTCATTTTTACACGTTTTCGGCGTTGTCTAGCTCCTCACGGAGGCATCTCTCGGCAAAGTGGAAGGGGAACTTTCGTCTCTATTTCATGGGAGGTATCTGTGTTTTTCGTTTGTACTACACCTTTAGAACCACCCTGTATAAATATTAGATAGATACAAACCTCACACACTCGATAATATTTAGTCCATAGTTTCTTGTGAACTTCGTGTCTCAGCGAAGAAGTAAGATTCATAAAATATTTCCCGGATTTTTTGTGACGGTACAAAAATAAAAAACAGGCTTATTAGAAAGTAATTTCATAGATGACTTTGTATAGAAATTACTTTCATACAAACCTCACACACTCGATAATATTTGTTCCATAGTTTCTTGTGAACTTCGTGTCTCAGCGAATAAGTAACATTAATAAAATGTTTCCGGATTTTTCGTGACGGTACAAAAATTAAAAGCGGGCTTAATAGAAGGTATTTACATAGATGACTGTATATAAATATTAGATATATACAAACCTCACAAACTGGATAATATTTGGTCCATTGTTTCTTGTGAACTTCGTGTCTCAGCGAAGAAGTAAGATTAATAAAATATTTCCCGGATTTTTTGTGACGGTACAAAAATAAAAAAACAGGCTTATTAGAAAGTAATTTCATAGATGACTTTGTATAGAAATTACTTTCATACAAACCATACACACTCGATAATATTTGGTCTACAGTTTCTTGTGTATTTCATGTCTCAGGGAAGATGTAAGGATCAGAAAATCTTTCCCGGATTTTTTGCGACGCTACAAAATTCAAAAAGGGACTTAATAGAAAGGTATCATAGTATATTTTATTTACAGAATACTTAGGTACAAACCTCACACACTCGATAATATTTGGTTTAGAATTTCTCTTGATTTTCGTGTCTCTGCGAAGAAGTAAGATTTAAAAAAATTCCCGGATTTTGGTGACGGTACAAAAATAAAAAACGGGTTTAATAGATAGTAATTACATAGATGACTTTATATAAATATTAGATAGACACACACCTCACACACTCGATAATATTTGATCTACAGTTTCTTGTGTATTTCATGTCGCAGCAAAGAAGTAAGTATTAGAAAATCTTTCCTGGATTTTTTGTGACGGTACGTAAATCAAAAACAGGCCTATTAGAAAGTAATTATATATAGATGACATTGTATAAAAATTACTTACAAACAAACCCCACACACTCGATAATATTTGGTCCATAGTTTCTTGTGAACTTCGTGTCTCAGAGAAGAAGTAAGCTTTAAAAAATCTCTCCCGGATTTTTCGTGACTTCACTAAAATAAAAAACGGGCTTAATAGAAAGTATTTACATAGGTGACTTTATATAAATAATAGATAGATACAAACCTCACACACTCTACAAAATTTGGTCTATAATTTCTTGTGAAATTCGTGTCTCAGCCAAGAAGTAAGAATTCAAAAATTATTCCTGGGTTTTCCGCGACGCTACAAAAATTAAAAACGGGCTTAATAGAAGGTATTTACATAGATGATTTTATATAAGTATTAGATAAATACAAACCTCACACACTCGATAATATTTGTTCCATAGTTTCTTGTGAACTTCATGTGTCTGCGAAGAAGTAAGATTAATAAAATATTTCCCGGATTTTTTTGACGTTACAAAAATAAGAAACAAGCTTATTAGAAAGTAATTTCATAGATGACTTTGTATAGAAATTACTTTTATACAAACCTCACACAATCGATAATATTTGGTCTACAGTTTCTTGTGCATTTCATGTCTCAGTGAAGATGTAAGGATTTGAAAATCTTTCCCGGATTTTTTATGACGGTACAAAAATCAAAAACGGACTTAATAGAAAGGTATCACATAGTATATTTTATTTACAGAATACTTATGTACAAACCTCACACACTCGATAATATTTGGTTTAGAATTTCTTGTGACTTTCGTGTCTCAGCGAAGAAGTAAGATTTAAAGAAACTTTCCCGGATTTTCGTAACGGTACAAAAATAAAAAACGGGTTTAATAGATAGTATTTACATAGATGACTTTATATAAATATTAGATAGACACAAACCTCACACACTCGATAAAATTTGGTCTACAGTTTCTTGTGTATTTCATGTCGCAGCAAAAAAGTAAGGATTAGAAAATCTTTCCCGGATTATTTGTGACGGTACAAAAATAAAAAACAGGCCTATTAGAAAGTAATTATATAGATGAATTTGTATAAAAATTACTTAGACACAAACCTCACACACTCGATAATATTTGGTCCACAGTTTCTTGTGAATTTCGTGTCTCAGTGAATAAGTATGATTTAAAAAATCTCTCCCGGATTTTCAGTGACGGTACAAAAATGAAAAACGGGTTCAATAGAAAGTTTTTACATAGGTGACTTTATATAGATATTAGATAGATACAGACCTCACACTCTCGATAAAATTAGGTCTAGTTTTTTTGTGAACTTCGTGTCTCAGGTAAGATGTGAGAATTCAAAAATATTTCCCGGGTTTTTCGTGGCGGTACTTAAGTCAAAAACGGTCTTAGTAGAAAGTAATCATATAGAATATTTTATTTAGAGATTACTTAGATACAAACCTAACACACTTGATAATATTTGGTCCATAGTTTCTTGTGAACTTCGTGTCTGAATGATTAAGTAAGAATTCAAAAATACTTCCTGATTTTTCCGTGACGGTACAAAAATTTTAATAGCGCTTAATAGATAGTAATCACATAGAAAATTGTATTTACAGAATAGTTAGATACAAACCTCACACATTCGATAGAATTTGGTTTATAGTTTCTTTTGAACTTCGTGTCTTAGCGAAGAAGTAAGAATAAGAAAAATGTTTCCCGGGTGTTCAGTGGCGGTACAAAAATAAAAAGGGACATGATACAAAGTTCGAGTCCATATCGTTATTTTGAAGGATTAAAGAGCTCTAACCCTCACTAATATAATAACATTTTATCCATGGGTTCGAAAGAATTTGTTCATCAATGTGAAAAAATCAAAATATGATAATTATTTTGGGTTTTTCCGTGACGGTACAAAAATGAAAAAGGTGCCTAATAGAAAGTATTCATTTAGAACATTTATTTAAACGTTAAACAGATATAGACCTCACACTTTCGTTAATATTTTGTTCATATTTTCTTGTGAAGTGCGTGTCTATGCGAGGAAGGTGAAATTTATAAAATATTTCCCGTTTTTTCGTGACTTTACGAAAACTGGAAAGGGAGTTGATACAAAGTACATATCTATAATGTACTGGGGAGCTCCGAACCTAAACAAAATAATAATATTTTGTCCTTGTATTCATATGAATTAGTACATTGATGTGAAAAATCCAAAATTTGAAAATTATTTTCCGGTTTTTCGTACCGGTATAAAATCAATAGAGGGGCTTTTTGGAAAGTACTCATTCTAGAGATTTTATTAAAATATTAAGCAGACAAAAACCTCACACATTAGATAACATTTTGTCCAATGTTTTCCGTGAATTGCTGCCTCTAAGAAATAAATACAAATTTCAAAATTTTGGGGAGGATTTTTAAGAACGGTATCAAAATCGGATATCCACTTGTTGTAAAGTAGTGTGTATAAAGTTTAATTTTAATAATTAGTACAAAATAGCATAATATTATTTGAACAACTCTAGAAGGTACAAAAATATATGGTTGTAAGGTACAAATTTTCCCGCCCTTTTTCTGGCTGGTTCTGATGGGTACAAAATTTTTAAATAGTGGTACAAAATGGTACATAAATAATACAATATTTTGATGTTGATAACTTAGCGGAAACTGATGATGAGGTTGGGACGTTACTCTGTAACCCCAAAATTGATTATTGTTTTTCGACGGTAAATTGAGTGGTACAAAAATTATTTTTAGCATTTTTGAGTAGTACAAAAAATGTACAAAATTTGGCAAATGAGGTTTTGATGGTACAAAAATGTGGGGTTACTAAGTAACTGAGCCCCATGAAATAGATGCGAAAGTTCCCCTTCCACTTTGCCGAGAGATGCCTCCGTGAGGAGCTAGACAACGCCGAAAACGTGTAAAAATGAACTTCACATCTCTGTACAGCCAGTACCAGTGAAGATAGAAAGTCGGAACAAACGAAGTCAAAAGGAACACCAAAGTCGCCCATCCATAAAACACTAGGCGGCAGCTCCGCAACGCATGCGCACGGGGTTCCACAAAGGAAATAGGAGTGTCCCGCAAGACAAGTGAAGGGAAAGGGTAGCGATCGACAACTGCAGGGAGAAAAGAAGCAATGAAGCATGAAGTAACAATTGCACAGCGGGAAACAAACACCATGACTGAAGACGTTCAGTCGAGAAAAGTAGTGCGGGGTTGCAGAACAACGGGAGGACGACGTAGGATGTAAAACACACCGAGAATGCAAGCAAAATGGTCCGTGACACTCGACAGGCAACAGACGCGTACATGGTTCGGGGCAGAAATGGCGGCGCTGGCGGTGCAGCGCAAGGGAAGTCCCCAAAACACAGTGGGGAGACACCGCAGCAAGAACAAAGCACGGTGCAACAAAAGAGAAAGAGTACCGGACGGGGAATGGTACCTGCCAAGGAGACAACAAATGCGGGACGAAGGATTCCCCGTAGCAGCACCGAGGGGATGTCACACAGAGGTCGTGCGCCAGCAGGACAAACACAGCAACTACGGGCACAGGAGGTTATTGCTAATGAAAGGTGCACGTACAGATAGGACCACGTACCCCGTACTGACGTTGTAACAAACGTCGTGATGGGGCCCAATCAGCCTCTTAGAAATGAAGCCGGAGGCACATCGCTGTGTGGGAGCGGGCGAAAGGCTGCTGGAGTGTCGTACGGACCCCACCACTCCGTACGGTGGACGACACTAATGGACGAGGTCGGAATGTTTCCATCCCGATCACCAGGTCCACCGTTCCCAGAATGGGGCAAGAATGAAGGACGCTACATGTGTTCCACGATGACAAGGCCCCAGAGTACATGGCCCCACCTGACGGCAGTGGTCAGGTAGTGAAGAGCACAGGCACGGGTGGCTCAGGAACGTCAGCTGATTGTACCACAGCGCCGTGCGGACGTGTGGGCTGATTGGAAGTGCAGCGTCAGGGAGCGTGTCAGTGAAAGAGCCGGTGCGGTGGTGGTGTGCTTGACGTACGATAATTGAGTACGTTGTTTCGAAGCCGTTGTGACCAGTGTGTGTGTGTGAATGCCACCTGTGCACTGCAGTACAGTATTCCATAATTGGCACTATCCTCACCGTACCATGGAACGCTACACATTTGTAGAACTGAGGGACATGCATTTTGTCTACGGCCTTGCAGATGGCAATGGCCGAGCAGCTGCACGCCTTTATCGCGGACGGTATCCGGAGAGGCGACAACCCGACAGCAGGTTGTTTTCGAACGTGCACCGTACCCTTGGTGAATCGGGTGTGTTACGTGCAGGCCATCATGTCGGTCACCCAAGACATGTGCGCACCGCGGCGATCGAGGAGGACGTACTTGCTCGCGTGGACGACACACCGTCCACTAGCACCCGTAGCATTGCACGTGCAGTGGGAGTATCACAGTCGACAGTGTGGCGTGTCCTTCATGATGATCTGCTGTATCCCTATCATCCACAGCGAGTCCACGCGTTGCAGGCTGGGGATTACCCACGACGTGTGGAATTCTGTCAACGACTGTTGCAGTTTTGTACCGACGATCCCCGTTTTTTGCGCCATGTGCTTTTCACGGACGAGGCAACATTCACCCGTGAGGGCATCTTCAATTGCCGAAACAGCCATGTGTGGGATTATGAAAATCCACATGCAGCAGTCGAGGTGCACCATCAGACCCAGTTTGCAGTGAATATCTGGGCAGGTATCATCGATGAACAGATTATCGGTCCATACCTTCCGCCACCACGTTTAAATGGCCGCCTCTATCGCACCTTTCTTTCATCAGTCCTTCCAGAGCTGCTAGAAGATGTACCCCTCAACGTGCGACATCGTATGTGGTTTCAATTGGATGGAGCGCCTGCACATTTTGATGGCACAGTGCGAACCCTTTTGCACCGTACCTACCCACAGCGCTGGATCGGCAGAGAGGGCCCCGTCCCCTGGCCCGCCCGTTCCCCTGACCTCACACCAATGGATTTCTTCTTGTGGGGCCATGTGAAAACACTCGTCTACGAGACCCCGGTGCCTGACAAGGAAACATTGGTAACGCGGATACTTGCAGCATCGGCCGAGCTGTGTACCATGCCAGGGATTTTTGATAGGGTTCGCCAAAATTTCCTGCGACGCTGCAATGCCTGCATTGAATGTGGTGGTCGTCAATTTGAGCAACTTTTGTAACAACGTCAGTCCGGGGTACGACTACGTACTACGTACTATTCCTATCTGTAAGTGCACCTTTGCGTGGCAATAAACCTCCTGTGCCCGTAGTTGCTGTGTTTGTCCTGCTGGCGCACGACCTCTGTGTGACATCCCCTCGGTGCTGCTACGGGGAATCCGTCGTCCCGCATTTGTTGTCTCCTTGACAGGTACCATTCCCCGTCCGGTCCTCTTTCTCTTTTGTGGAACCGTGCTTTGTTCTTGCTGCGGTGTCTCCCCACTGTGTTTGGGGATTCCCCTTGCGCTGCATGTGTTTGTTTCCCGCTGTGCAATTGTTACTTCATGCTTCATTGCTTCTTTTCTCCCTGCCGTTGTCGATCGCTACCCTTTCCCTTCACTTGTCTTGCGGGACACTCCTATTTCCTTTGTGGAACCCCATGCGCATGCGTTGCGCAGCTGCCACCTAGTGTTTTTCGGATGGGCGACTTTGGTGTTCCTTTTGACTTCGTTTGTTCCGCCTTTCTATCTTCACTGGTACTGGCTGTACAGAGGTGTGAAGTTAATTTTCACACGTTTTCGGCGTTGTCTAGCTCCTCAAGGAGGCATCTCTCGGCAAAGTGGAAGGGGAACTTTCGTCTCTATTTCATGGGAGGTATCTGTGTTTTTCGTTTGTACTATACCTTTAGAATCACCCTGTATGGAGCAGTGATTAGTGTTGTGATGGCAAGAGACGTACGTTCTGATATTGAACACGTATATTTTTCGTCTCTATTCGAACACAATCTGTGAAAAAATATTATGGATTTATGTACATCCAGTAGTAGGGGTTAATTTAGAAAAACCTGTTATCAATTTTCAAATAGATTACGAAACTCACGTTGAGGTTGCTTAGGCTGTAACGGTCCTGAGTCTGGCGAAAGGAAATAGTCAATTAAATCCTATAATCCCTTGGTCTCACTAAACACGCCAGCCAGATGGTTCACAAAAATTAAAATCAAGACACAGTTGACTGTCGCTCTGAGGAAGTCTGAACAGACACCTGTTTAGATCAGCTGACGATTGCTGTCCACTGATGAACAGCGTCATGTCAGAAATATATAAACAAGATTAAGGACTAAGATGTTATAAGCCCTATAATAATTACATTAATTAGTGAATTGAAATTACGTTCACACTTCAAACTTAAATTCTCTCAGATGTGGGGTAACATTTTTGTCTAGTGAAATTAAATTTCTCCACAGTAAGGACACTAACTCGCTAGAAAGTTGCATTCTCCAATAGTAGTGAGCTACAACTTTTGTCTTGGAGAGACTTCCAAAAACTCGTCTGACATTCGATCACTGTCACTCACACGGTTATGTCTTGTATATGAAAAGTAAGCCGAGAATTGCCTTCACAAGTCACATGTTGAAATTTTGAATGTTTGTGTCGAACTGCCTGTGATTCATTCAAGCTTGCCATCATGTTGTTTCGAAAGGTTACTCTCCTCTTCCACCATTGGTCACTCTACCTACGCTCCTCCCACGTTAAGTGTTTCTTAAACGCAGAAGGCGTTTCTACGGGGTTTCCACTACAAAGAACACAGACCGTGTGTAACAACTAATAACTCTCTCACAACTATACAACACTAGGCATTAAATTCCCTGCAACCACGATAAATCTTGTTACGTCTATAAATCTCTGTTATTGCTATTCAAGAAATGTCACCATAGTCAGAAAAATATGAAGTTGGGCAATGTGTTTACAGTAGCACCTCGTAAACTTGCCTGTCTCTGGGTTGTTAAAGCGCAGCGCAAGTCGTCTGCAGCTCCACGTTTATGTGAGAACTGTAGTTCGGGTGAAGTTCTCCTCTCATATTAGGATTGACACTGCATCTCTCCAAGCATCTGCTATTTTTAGTTTACGGGACGAAGGCTGCCTGTAAAATGTTCTCTGTGATCGATCGGCTGTCATAGGAAAGTAGTGATCTGGTCTATTTACATCGAACGCAGAGTGACGGAGTCGCTGACACAATGGCCCCGTTGATTTTCCCCTTCTTGGTGTTGGTGTGAAGTGTGGAAAACTTCCTCCGAAACTGTTACCGCAACTTAAAATTTTGGGCCCATTCGATAAATTTACCTGCAATCTTCATCAGCTGCTTCTTTGGTTTGGTTTGATTTGCTTCCTTTTACTTGTAAGAAAAATAATTCCAGTGTTCATTATGCACGACATAGTCGTACCTGTGTGCCTGGCAAGCATTTAACAGCAACCAATTGTGTTCTAAGTGCAACAAACACTTTACAATTGCTCATGTCAAAAAGCATATGCCTAATTGCAAGGGTACTAGACACCCTGTGCTGCAACCATCGACCTCGGGCAAAAGGAAGGCTGAAGCAGATTTTTTTTAACATATTACCATCTGCCAAACGCGTCAAGTCGGCAACAAAAGCAAGCCGGTTTGCTTTTGATCATATATTAGAGGATTTTTAATTTTACCTCAGATAGCTTATGCGATGTACGTAGCTTCCTAGAGAGTGTGCGACCCAAGATAATTTCTATCTTAAGTGATGTACTGGCTTTAAACTGTACTAAATTTTATGCATCGCTGGGATTCCAATACAAAAAACCATCTGATGAGGAATACAGCTTTCACCATAATACCAAGGCAAAAATATTGCACTTGGCAGATGTTGCCAACCTGGAGAGTATCTACGACAAATTTTTGAAGTAGCTGGTTGCTAAACAGGAAGAACATCAGGCTGAAGGCTCGGGTTGTTCGTTGTGGTACTCCGCATAAACTTAAATTGAGTCTTATCAAGTTTGTTCCACTGTCTGGGTCTAGTTATGTTCCACTGCCGGCAATAATTGCAGTCAAGAAGGCTGTTCTAAACATCCAGAATAACGATTCAAAATGTTTCCTTTGGTCGGTGCTGGCAGCGCTGCATCGTACCCACTGGAAAGATCAGCCGCATCGTGTTACCCACTATATACCCTACGAATCAAAATTAGAAAATGCGATGGCTGGGATTACCTACCCAGTTCAGTTGTCGGACATAAACAAATTCGAGACCCGTGTACACAACTTACTAAACCTGCAACTAGCTATCAATGTTTACGGCCTTACTAAGAACACAAATATTGTATATCCTATTCGAGTGAGCAACATGGAAGGTGAAGCTGTACAAGAAATCAATTTGTTACTTATAAAGAACGAGACTTGCCATCATTACACGCTTATTCGCTCTCTCTCACGGTTAGTCTCAGATCAAAAAAGCAAGCATGATGGTTGCATAGAAGTCTGTCGCAGGTGCTTGTCCACGTTCGATAATCAAAAACCACAAGATTACCAACACATTCAAGGTCCCGACATTGCTGCTCAGAAGCTTGCGCACCACATGCGCTATTGTAACGACAACAGGCCTGGGGTTGCAGTCTTACCCGAGCCTGGTACTGTGGAGCAATTTCGGGCGCATAGTGCTATGGGAGAGCACCCTGCTATTATCATTGCAGATTTAGAGGCCTTCCTTGAACCGCTGTCCACCTGTAAACTCAACCCAGAAGTTTCTTCTACCACGCCTTGTCAAATTCACAAGGTCTCCAGTTTTGCCTATGTTGTGGTGCGACGAAATCAAATAATTGCCCCTGAGCCATATTTATATCGCGGCCCCTATGCAGCCAAACATTTTCTGGAGAGGATGATTGTAGAAGTGAACGAGATACGAGAAGTATTGTTACATCCTATAGCTATGCGAGACTTAACTCCCGAAGAAAAGCGTAAACACGAAGAGGCTACACACTGTCCAGTTTGTAACGAAAAATTTATTGATAGTAGGAAAAAAAGAAAGTTCGACACCACGATCACTTCACCGGAAGCTATATTGATTCTTGGTGTAACGGGTGCAACCTGAAGGCTAAGGACCCGCGCTTCGTCCCCGTATTCTTCCATAACGGCTCCGGGTACGATTTTCACCACCTTATCACGCATCTCGGATACGACGATGCGCGCATTAATATTGTTGCACAAAATAAGGAGCACTACATCGCCATCTCTAAATGGGTGCAAGGCATAGAACTTCGTTTTCTCGATTCCCTAAGGTTTCTCCAGGCAGGCCTCGATGCCCTTGCTGGGATTCTCAACAACAATCAAGTAATTATTACCTCAGCCAATTTCCCGAACTTGGATGCTAGTCTCTTCAGGTGTAAGGGGCTCTACCCCTACGAGTATGTCGCGACCCTTCCAAGTTCGAGGAGGAGTCGTTGCCTCCCCAGGCTACGTTTCACAGCCGGCTGCGAGGTTCGGGCATCAGTGATGAAGAATATCAGCATGCTCAGTCCATGTGGCTCAAAATTTGGAGAATACCACGATGCCTACTTAAACCTTGATGTAACACTCCTCGCAGACGTCTTTCAAGCGTTTCGCGCAAATGCAATGCAAATCTACAAGCTGGACCCTGCATACTTCTACGGTCTTCCCGGCCTGGCATGGTCGGCCATGCTCCTTCTAACAAAAGTCAAGCTCGAGCTTATTTCCAATGTGGACATGATGCTTTTTGTGGAAAAGCTTGTTCGGGGTGGCATGGTCCAGGTGTCACAACGGCACGCTCGCACCAACAACCAACACATGTCGACCGGGTACGACCCTTCTCAACCATCCAGCTACATCATGTACACGGATGCTAATAATCTTTACGGGCACTCCATGGTGCAAAAACTTCCATTTGGAGGATTTGAGTGGGCTGATCCTTTCAAATTCGACGTAGAAGATTTCGACGACTCAGAACAAGGCTTCCTTGTTGAGGTGGACCTCGAGTTTTCCGAGACGCTGCAGGATGTGTTCTGCGACCTCCCACCAGCATCGGAATTCAAGTGTCCACCTGCGTCGAAGCAGAAAAAACTCATCATGGATTTCGAACCCAAAAATTGTTACGGGTTGCACTACCAAAATCTTCGGTGGTTGATGCAACGAGGGGTCACGATTACAGCAATTCACCGAGTCCTCACTTTCAACCATTCAAATTGGTTGAAGCCATACGTCGACCTCAATATTAAACATCGTACTGCTGCTACCTCGCAACTTGATCGCAAATTTTTAAGGACATGAATAATATTATATTTGGTAAAACAATGGAAAACACGCGAAATCATGAAGACATAAGGTTGCTTACTAGCGTCGACCGTTGTCGCAAACTTGTTGCAAGCCCACTGTTTAAATCTCGAACAATCTACAACGAACAGCTTGCGTTGTTACACATGAATCGTGGTGAGGTAAAGCTCAACAAACCAGTCTATGTTGGTGCCACAGTGTTAGAGTTAAGCAAGCTGCAAATGTTCGAGATATATTATGATATACTACGCTTGCACTATGGTAACAACATCAACCTTCTCTACACAGATACGGACAGTCTGGTATATCACGCCCACAATGCTAACGCATATAAAGATATACCCACGATTCCAGCCCTCGTTAACTTGTTCGACACGTGGAGCTATCCCCAACCAAATCGATATGAAATCCTGGCTCGAAACAAAAAAGTACCTGGCAAACTAAAGGATGAAAAAGATGGGTATATTATATTAGAGTTTGCTGGTCGTCGTGCCAAAGCATATGCAATTCAAGCTGAGAGTTCTGTGACCAAAAAGCTGAAGGCATAGGTAAGAATGTGGTTCAGAGAAAACTCAAGTTTGGAGACTACGTCGAGTGCCTCGAAACCAAAAAGCCGATTCTGCGAAAAGAGTATCGCATCCAGAGTGTTAAACATATACTTACAACCAACACTGTCAGGAAAATTACTCTGGATGCACGAGACGACAAGAGATGTGGTCTAGAATGTAGGATTCATACCCTGCCATGGGGTCACTATCGCCTGAAAACAGGTAAAACTTGCTCTGTGTGCCCAAAATAAAAAAAATGATTTACTAGTGTTTTTTGCCCTCGAATGCAAAACGAGGGGGTGGAGGTGGGATATTTTTTTCAAAATATTAATTTCACAGTTTTTTTTGTAATACATACTATATATTCAATCAACAGAATTTTTTGTTGACCTACACAAAAGAATACAAAAAATTAACAATGTCTGCAAATATATAGTATGTATATTTTTTAACGGAACTAACTCCCGCCGTGTCCTACGGGACGAAAATTTGGGGCATGTGCAGGGCCAAAGGGGAAGTTTCTTTGCGCGCTCAAGCATGGCTTTTTTATTGTTTGTTATTTCCTATGCATATTTAAAACTGCTCCGTTACTCGCTCGTTCCTGACATCATACACAAAAGTTTTCTCTGCAATAAGGATGACTCTGCACAGTGTGTTCGCAGGCAGAGCATCGTGGAACTCACAGACAATCTTGATGTTTGTGCGATCGTTAACAACCACCTGCTTTCTTTTAGATATGTTGATGACGAATATGGGTCTGCAAGCTATGAACTCATTGGGGTTGTAGTACACGTCCACGTTGCCGGAGGTCACTCTCTTGTAAGCTGTGTATGCAGTTTCAGGTAGTCGTTGTTTGCTATGTTAAGGTTGTAGTTCTCACGCGGGAATATCTCGTTCCTACCATTTTTGAGGTAGATGTTCTTGAGCTTGCAATTGTCGAACTGGCTCGAATCTTTTTCTTGGTTGTTGTCCTCCCCTGTCTGGAAGAGCACGACCACAAACTCTGGCATATCGTACCGGATGCTGTTAAACTGTGTGCTCACGTCAAATTCAAAATGGTTGACGGAAGCAGGTTTCTGCACGCACTGGTAACCGTAAAATTGGATGGGTACTTGAGGATTCTACAAAATGTCTGCTTTGTACTTGAGAGAATAGTTAGTTTGGTATTCCACTACGGGCATGCGCAGCTCCATGGACTGGATGATACACTTGGCAGGATCAGGTAGTGTGTTGGGAAGTGCTGAACCGTCTGCACTTAAGATGTTGTAACGCATCAGCGCATTGTTGTCGTTGGCGCTTTTACAAAAAGTGACGCGCAAACCACCCTTCCACATAATATCTGTGTAGTCGGAGAAGAAGCCAGGAAGCAGGCGCATGAAAACAGTACTGTGTGAGTTTGAGTTTTGATTTTTGTACCTGCTTCGAATCCCCCTGCCTGGTAGTATGCTGCATCGATCTTGGAGAGTTTCTGTGTTCCCACAGCTGTAGAGGTAATCCCGGGGTAGTCAACCCTATCGATGACGGTGCCATGCTTTCTAACTTCCACCTGCGAGAATAAGTACGGGACAAAATTATCTACAAGTCTTAAATTTGCATTGGCAAGGAATGCTTCGCCGTTGTGTCTCTTCACAACATCAAACTTGATATACAAATCAGCTCTGTGAAGGTGAATGAATCCGTCCCAGACGTCCACGTCGTATTCTATCTCTCGATTCGCTTCGTTAAAGTTGGCAAAGGTGCGAGGATTGGGAGGGAAAGACTGCAACTCGTAACTTTCGATTTGCTCCATGATGGTTATTTATTATATCTTAATCTCCACGACGGCAGTGGTCGTGACTCCTGCAAAATCAACCACCTCTCCCTTCTCGTTGGTAATTACCAATTCTATGTTGTCTATGCGATTACGAGATACAGGGAAGTATATCGGTGGGGAGGGTGTGTAGATAATTGGCTCCATGAACTCAGAGTTTGGTTTGAACGTAGCGATAATACCTGTCTGCTTGTGACTCCCTGGGATGCCGTCCGAGGATTTGGTAATCATACCTTCTGCCACATTGCGATGTATGTTCAGAGTCTCGATGGCTAGAAATTTAGGAATGTTAGCACCGATGAGCTTGATGCCAGGTTCGAGCTTTGTGTTGTTCTCGAAACCCAAAAGCTCTCCGATGGTACCCAGGTCTACGGTTTCCTTGGCAGACACTAGTTCCACCCTGTGAGTTACAGAATTTTGCGACAGCAGTACACTTCTTGGCAAATGAGCCTGCAAGGTACACAGATTGTACTGGCCAGGGGTGATGCTGATTTTTTCGCTGCCAATTTCGATGGTATTGTTGTGTACCCTCACATTAGGTATCAGGTACATGCTGTACAATGCACGAAGAGCAATAGATTTAGGATAGATGATATCGTTATGCAATGCGAGTTTCAGAAGCGAATTCTCGCTTGTGAGATGGAATACTCCAATAGTGCTTTAGGTGCGACAATATGACAATTACAAAGGTTAGATTAATTAATACTTTGACTATACTCATGCTATTTCTTGGCTGCACTGCCGTTTACAATTTACCATTTATGGTTTTAAGTATAACGTGAATAATTGTTCTTTGTGGGAACCCTTTTATCTTCTCTGAAGGTACAAATATATTTCAATGAACTATTGTTTGCTGTTAACATAAACTCTGATCTATCACATTGATTACTCCGCCGGAATAACGATGTCTAGGGATGCCATAGCACTGATTTAAGTTATGCAATGATTTGATTTACGCAGATTCGCGGTAGATTGGCGTCATCTCTCTCACACACGCACATGGTTGGATTTTACCTTCGCTGCATTCCCTCTGACCTGGGTAGGGTGAAAGTGGTCCTACAGTTCTGGAAGACGTCCGCACTTCAGTGTTGTACTTCGCGGTTATCCTGGTTGGCGAAAGTGGATCAGTCGGCAGCTCCATCTGGCATCATCGGATCCTGGCTTCACTCGTTCACTTTGCAGGGACGTGCATGACGGTATACGTACACTGTCGACTCCATACGACAACTTGCGCAGTAATAGGTCAGTCCTTCGACGTCACTCGTAAGTACAGATACGTGGCTTGGGCGATGAGACGAACAAACGCGATGAGCCATTCGCGGTTTCACATGGATATCAAATGTTATTAACTTTTACTACTTAGGACGTTGTTTCGGACGATTGACACAGGTGGACGTGTCTGGCGTTATTCTCACATAACCACACGTATGTGCACGGATGCGTTGACGGCGAGGGGGAAAGCGACCCCCTGGTTCTACTCTGCTCTACTCCATGGCCCTAAAACACTCACTCAAGAAAAAGACAAATCCAGACCACGGGTCCGATTGCGACTCGCAGGTAGGTCGCGAGTAGCTCACACTCCGGTGGCGATTCTAGGCAAAACTGTGTCTCGATATTCCCAACCACCCGTTTTATTCCAGGTTTGAACTAGGTGACTCTCTAGCCTCTTTGTTTAGGTATTCATTTATTGTTTCTGGCACTTTGACCGTTGTCCTCCTATCCTGGTCAATGGTCACTCCTGTCCTTAACCTCTGGTAGCAGCCCCTCGTGCAGAGATTAGGCTAAATCCTCGGCTATTGTGTCCGACACGTTCAGAAAGGACCATCTCACCAGGATACCGTCTCCCATTGAATCCCGCGATAGATCTTTAATAATTTATAACTCCCGTAGTTCTGTTCTGATTAGGCTAAAATTCTGGAATCTGTACTGTCAAGATGTGGTCTTCCGCTGGTTAAAATCTCATCCAATTCGGTCCATTGGTGTAGAAGTTGCTCTTTTCCTGCTATTCTCCATATGAATGCATGCAACTCCGAATTCCGGCGAAAAACGTTGGTTGAGCAAGTTAGCGTTGGCTAATACAGTCGCTAGACACCTGTATTCGCGACGGATTTTAATATTATAAATTGCAATTAATTCCTAATAACGGGCAATTAGATTAATTACCTGTTACTCAATATTTGACCGTTATATGAT
The DNA here is from genome assembly GCF_977018435.1 of Lepisma saccharinum. NCBI lineage: Eukaryota > Metazoa > Arthropoda > Insecta > Zygentoma > Lepismatidae > Lepisma > Lepisma saccharinum. Next base: position 62,718,220 of record NC_139250.1, on the reverse strand, counting down.
TAGCACCAAGCTTAGCAACTTCATTGTCAACGACAACAAAGGTATAGGTTACCTTATCAAAATCATCAACACCCTGCCTCCCAAATTCTGGAATGTGGCTGAGGGTCGAGGTCTCGTGAACGATATTATCAACAAGCTACCCTTCGGGATGCACCTGCCAGGTTACCAGTACTGCGGTCCGGGTACCAAACTCGAACAGCGACTGGAAAAAGGAGACAAGGGAGTGAACCCACTGGACGCTGCATGCAAGGATCACGACATTGCCTACATTACTCACACAGATCTCGACGCACGGCATGATGCCGACAGGAAGTTGGAGCATGCAGCTTTCGGGAGACTTGTCAGCAGAGATGCCTCGCTAGGTGAACGGGTTGCTGCATTGGGTACGATCATCGCTATGAACACAAAACGAAAATTGGGGTGGGGGCTGTAACTAAACAACCCTTGTGAAAAAAAAGCAACTTGTATAACCAACCTATCATCACTTCATTGCATTAGGGGGCAAAGCCTTACCTTTTCACGATATATATAAATACCATACTATCACCATGAAACCCAAAGGTGTCGTTTACCAAATACCCTACGCAAACCTTAAGTCTCTCGGAGCTCTTGATGGATTGCTTACCAAAAAGCAGCGCGAGAAGAAACATTCCTGCTTGGCAAAAGGTCATGGAATGACATTTCTGCTTAGCATTCCTCAGTTGAGGAGGTTACAAGGTTCGCGAAAGCAGCAGAAGACTGGAGGTTTCATATTCAGTATCCCGGCTATCTTGGCAGCATTGTGTGTTGAGGCAGCTTGGCAGGAGGCAGTGCCGCCATTGCCAAGACCGTCATCGATGCAAAAAAGAAAAAGGCCGAGTTAGAAGAGCAGAAACGCCACAACCTGGCTATGGAGAAAAAAGGGAAAGGTGTGACCAAAAAGCGAAAGAACAACCTCGAAGCTTTGAAAATCTTTTAAAAAAGAAGAGCCCCTGTCTAACTTCGATATTGAATCTCTGGTCGAATCGTTGGGGTCAAGCACTGCAAGAGAACGTCGCTGCGAGGGATGAAAAAATGGATTCTCGGCTGTCGTCGATGGATTCTCGGCTGTCGTCGATGGATTCTCAGCTGTCGTCGTTTGGTTAGAAGTTTTCTGAGGTGGAAAAAAAGCTCCTTCTTTAGGTTAAGTTAGACTAAGAAAAGTACACGAGCGCATCACTTTCGCGTTTGCCTTATGATATTTTCTGTTAAGGTTGCAAAAAATGCACCACTTTCTGTTGGTGAACTGTCTTTTTATCCCTACTATGCTTACAGGCCGAAAACAAGTATTAGGTAATAATCAAAATCTAATTATTGATAACAACTCGTTTGAACCAGTTTCCAAATTCAAATACTTAGGAGTAATATTAACAAATGAAAGTTATATTAAAGAGGAAGTAAAAAGTAAGCTTAATTCAGGAAATGCATGTTACTTCTTTCTTCATAAACTTTTGTCTTCTCGTTTAATATCTAAGAAACTAGAAGTTAAAATATAGAAAACAGTAATTTTGCCTGTAGTATTATATGGAAGTGAAACTTGGTCCCTTACATTGAAAGAAGAACATAAATTGAGAATATTTGAAAATAAGATCCTTAGGAAAATCTTTGGACCTAAAAGGGACGAGGAGACAGGTGAGTGGAGAAGGTTACATAATTTAGAACTACATAATTTGTATTCATGTCCAGATATTATTAGAATGATTAAATCAAGAAGACTTAGGTGGGCAGGCCATGTGGCACGAATGGGAGAGGAAAGAGGAGTTCACAGGATTCTTGTTGGGAAACCTGATGGTAAGAGCCCTATAGGAAGACCAAGACGAAGATGGAGGGACAACATTGAGATGGACCTAAAGGAAATCTGTAGGGATGGAAAAGAGTATATAGAACTTGCTCAAGATAGGGACAGATGGAAGGCCTGTGTTGCAACAGCCATGAACCTTCGGGTTTAAGAAGGCTAGGGAGTTAGTTTTTAGATAGTTAGTTAGTTTTTAACACCATTTCCACTTGTTCACAAAGAATGACTAAGTCTATATCGGTTTTTCTTATCCTCTATTGAGCTTTCAGTATCAGAACTAGAAGTATCAGACTTTGTACTAGTAGTTTTCTTTCTAAAGGTAACATTGGAACATTTTTCTATCTCATCTATTTGAATAGATCTTGAAAAACGTACATGACTGGCAATACTACTAGGACTTTTACTTAAATCACTAAGTTTACTGGTGCTTTGCACTTGACTTTTGTTAGTTTGTTGCTGAGCAGTGACCTGCAATGCTCTTAATTCTTTCGAAATATCTCTTAACTGATAATCAAAGTCAACAAATTTATTTTCTACTATTTCTAGTTTTGACGCAATGTCAGTTTCTTTTTGAACACAACCCTTATATGTAATTTCACATCCTGCAATTTTATTTGATACGAAATGAACGCTTTGACTCAGGTCCTGTAGTGTTTGACCTCTTCGTTGAAAGTTCTGTGCATTCTTCTTGCAACTGAACAATACTAGCATTCTGTTCACCTACTTTATCAACAACAGTGTCGTACCTAGATTAGTCAGTACCGATAATGGACTTTATTTCTCGAAGTTCAAGATCATTCTGTTTCACGTGTTCATTCAACCTTTCTTGTAACTTGTTACTTTGTTCGGAGCAGTTTTTTGCAACCTCGTCAATTTTTGTTTCAAAACTAATTACGAAATGACTCAAAATTGTTTTTTACATCAGTTAAAGACTCACGAGTTTGAACACACAAATCAGTAACTCTTTTCTCAACCTTCGATTCAAGGCGAACAAATTCGTCATTAAAGTTAGATTCAAATTGATCTAGTTTTCTAGACACGTTTTCGTCAACATGCGAAATACTAGTTTCTACATTGGCAATTTTCTCCTTCACGTTAGCAACACAGTCTTCTACTAACCTTGATTTCCTTGTAACATTTTCCTCCACACTTCCCACTTTCGCACTCACCCTTTTTTTCCACCTCAGAAAACTTCGAACCAAACGACGACAGCTGAGAATCCATCGACGACAGCCGAGAATCAATTTTTTCATCCCTCGCAGCGAAGTTCTCTTGCAGGGAGGTAACATTTTCTTGCAAGCCAGTAATCTGGGATCCAAAGGTAGATAGCTGCTGCTGCAATACGTCTCCTAGTCGAGATTCCGACTGTTCAATGTCAGGTTTTGCTGGCATTGTGCTGCAACTAGTGACCTACTTCTCCTTTCCACTAAACGCACGTAGCTGGTAGTCAAAGACCATTTTCAACATTCGCGACCATCATAGTACATGGTACGGAACATATGCTTACCTTCGTAGTCAAATCAACCTCTCCCTTCGCAGCACAATTCGTAACGTAAGGGTCAAAAACTTCGTGTTTCGTTGTGCGGTCTGATATTCTGTCCGTTGTTCGTGCGCCACTTATCACCACACTGCACAGAAAGCCCATATACGGAATAACAGATTTATTTCACAAAATGAAATAAGAAGCAAACATAGTACACGAATACTGCAGCGTTACGGAGTGCTACCAGCCAGCTCACTTCGAAATACGGATTGCACACAAACATCGTAAAGTAAAAAAGGTAAAGTACTCCCCTGTGTTTAGCACCACGCCATGAAGACGTATAGGGGGTGTGGGGGTAACACCCCACACTTTCTTCATCCGGTCGCGAGTGGGGGTAATGTGATCAGCATCACGCCCCTGACAGCCTTTACCCCCCAGGGTTTCCCCCAGGTACCCATGTTATTCGACGCTGGGTGGGCGCCGGGGCCGCTTCCACCGTTAGAAAAGTTCCCGGATTTGAACCGGCCGGGGATCGAAAACGGAACCTTTAGCATGGTAGTCAGATGCGTTACCGACTGAGCCACCGCGGGCACACAAACATCGTGCACCGCTCAATGTCTGTACAGCAAGTGTCTGACGTGAATCACTCGACCCCGCCGGTCAGCGTTGCAATTTGGCAGTGCTGCCCTCACATAATGGCGGAATTTACAGGTACTACACACCTTATGGTCATACAATTATCAATTATAAATTAACTTGCATATCAAGATATAAGCATTTCTGTGCTCCATTTCATGTTTTCACTTTGTGTTCTTTTTTGATATGTGGACAATGCAACACTTTTAAGTGGACTTTCGGGGGTTAGATTCACATGCTCCCACGATTCGTCATCAGATCGCATGCATTTTGAGTAAACACGCTTACGACCCAACCTAATATAATTCTAATAACCTTGGTTGCGAGTCACGTAAGAATTGGTTGTCCCTGACTGTATGAAGGCAAAATTACGGTAAGCCACAAAAATGTCTATTAATTTAGAACAGAAGTAAATTTGAGTAAAGAAACATTAAAAAATACTATCGTTTGAGCTAGACGAGAGATAATATATCCAATTGAAAAACTTTGAAGCAGCTAAAATGAATAATACAAATTATGGAATTTTTCAAAATGTTGTAGTACCAAGCCTTATGCCTTATATATATGTATATATATATGTAAATATATGTATATACAAATGTTTGAATATATATAAATATATATGTACACACACACACACACATATGTATGTATATATACATAATAGATATAATAAAAGCAATATATAAATAACAAAAAGCAAAGAAACAGATATAATTTAACGTAATAGTTACATCCAAAAGAGCAAAATTTCATTGTGATTATATATTGCATTTGATTAGTGGTTGTAATACACTCTTGTCATCTTCCTTTCCTTAGTTGTGCTCTCTTTCATCTGCTATGTGTATTATTTGTATTCCATATTGCATGTATGTATATTAACGTTTCATATTTACGCCATGGACAAACATTGCAGGCGCTGTAACTTTCGCATTCTAAGATGGTTTATTTTGGATGGATTTGAAAATTCACAGGACTCTCGTAGGTTCAATTCTCGCTAATGGCAAAATACATTTCTTATGAAAAGGAGAGAAAACGTGTTCTCTCGACACACAGTGTGAGATTAAATATAATTTACAGCACTAGAAAATGGATCACATCTAAATAACATTGAATGCTAGTTTTTCCTTTATATTGTATTTTCATTACAGGATTCCACTTCAGGACTAAAGTATGGAGAATAATCAAATTGCGTTTTCTCACATTGACGATAAAACTTTAGATCGACATCGTGGTGGTTGTCATCTGTGAACACACATTCATAAATTTCTATGTCTTTTCAGTTTCACTAAAACTCTCACGTTCACAGACACCTGGCCAAACTTTTCCTAGAACCCTTTTCCTGTGTTGTCTTCCTTGCGAGACATATCCATTTTGTTTTACACAATAAAATTTAAAAATGTTCAAAAGTACCTCATGTAGTGTCTAAGTAGGGAGATTTATTATTTATACAACTGTACTGATGTATATAACACCGCGAAGCAAAGCACTCAACTTCTGTTCATCTACGCATTACATTCAAAGCTAAGCTTCTCCTGATACACTGCGCAGATCAATGATCCACAAATAACGATCCCACTGGACAGCAATTCAACACAAGCATTATCAGTCCCTCCACAGCTCAAACGAACTAAAGGTAGTGGGTGCGTCAAGAGCGTCTCCAGGTAGAAAGAAGAGGGGAAAAGCTTTTCGTATTTAAGCGCAGTCGATTTGACGAAACGTTTGCATTATGATTATAACCCCACTTAAAGAGAAAATCAAAGATTGCGTGGTCAACGATTTAAATAAAAAACATGTAAGCAAAAAATAAGTGATACACAAAATTGATTAACTTCATTAATATCATGTTTTTTTACATGTATTTATACGTTGAATAAATTTTTTAAAATATAATATCCTTAGTCCTACAAATATTGGCATCACAAGTAGACATAATTTCCAAATTAACATTATTATTATTCCCATTAATTTCGGGAAAGGGATTAGATACTCACATAGATCCGCACACATACACGGCTGGGTAAGATATGTTTTCGTCCTCTGATAATTGGTGGGGTTCAAATTGCACCGAATTTGAATAATGTATTTCACGCAACTCGACCATGAACACAGCAGCAATTGTGAAGTTCACTATGAATGCCACACACCAGAAACTCCTGCAATTAATTAAATAGAACAAATAATATAAATTGAGCATGGTACCACAGGTAAATGGGATCATGAATTTACAGGATAAATCAAAAGCCACAAGCCGCTTATTATTATGGAAGTGACAAATGAAATATCTATGTACTCCCGTAACCAAAAGGTGAAAGGTGCTACTTCTCACATTTAATAATTACATTTTATTATATCGCTTATAACATTTGTCCTTAAATTACACTGATAAACAAGCTGTAGATATCTGACATGATGTTTACATTTCCTAATGCAGTTTTTCATGCTGATTTCAAATCTGAAAACTGTTTTGCTCTATCACGTCAAGTTTTAAAGATATTGAATATATATATATATATATTTACATGGAATACAGTTCATAAAAAAAATGTTCTTTTTCGTTATTTCTCGTGCAACACCGAATTTGTTTTTCGTCGTTTGTAAAAACAGTTATACTTAATGTAATACGTCGAAATATTTTCGAGATCACATTACTATACTTTCATTTGTTTCTTTTTTATTTTGAGTGACAGTGGATTATGGTGTCCAGAGGTTGCATGAATTCACCAGATCGGTTTTGCTACGTGTGCGGCTATCTAACAGAACTCCATCCCATCGAAAGACTTTTACACCGTTTCTGAAGAAAGAATATGTACTATATTTTGATTCGAAGGTAGATAGTAGTAAGTCGTGGACACCGCAATTTACATGTTTGACATGTGCACGCAACTTGCATGGTTGCATAAGGAAGGCGAAGAAGTACTGCTGCTTCATCTGCGAGTGGGATAGCAGAGATAGGAAGCACCACTACATAAAGAAGAATTGGCCGATCAGAGATAGAATGCAGTCATGAAGTAAAAACGTCCATTGTGTGCCGTTGGTTGAGCGTGAAAAAGTTATCATGCCACCGCTTCATTTGAAGCTAGGACTCATGAAGAATTTCGTGAAGGAACTAGACAACGACTCGGATGCTTTTCGGTACCTGTGCAACAAGTTTCCGGAGTTGAGTTATGCGAAAGTCAAAGAAGGTGTGTTCATTGGTCCACAAATAAGGAAGATCATTGCTGACAGCCACTTCCAAGACTTAGTGGGTGGCATTGAAAGAGATCATGGGTGGCATTCAAGTCAGTTGTAGCCAATTACCTTGGAAATTATAAATCTGATGACTATGTGAATGTTGTTAAGAAGTGCATTAGTGAGTACAGAAGACAGCTGAGTTACAACGTGTCCCTCAAAATTCATATCCTCGATTCACATTTTGACTTCTTCCCCGAGAACCTACGTTCAGTCAGCGACGAACATGGTGAACATTTTCATCAGGACATCTCGGTGATGGAGTCACGCTATCAGTGTCGATGGAGTGCAGCAATGTATGCTGACTACTGTTGGACGCTTCAACGCGACATGCCAAATGCTCAGCACAAACGGAACTCTACAGCCAAGAAATTCAAACCAAACACACCTTAAATTAAGGAAGTATTATGTATATGTATGTATTTTGAAAAACTAAATATGCTGACCAAGGCAGTAATTTATTTTATTAAAAACATAAACTACACGTAACGTTTCAACCTTCTAGCAAGGTCTTCTTCAGACTCTGTATCAAGTACAAAAGTAACAAGATACAAAAACAGGGCCTTATATATACACAAACATTACTCCCTCCAGACTATTTAGAAAGTTGTTAGGAACTTTCTAGAAGGTGACTTTCACTTTCACCAACTTTAGTTTCACCTCAAAGGCTAAACTCAATTACTTCCATATAGAATGTGGTTGGACTTTTAATCTCGTGATCTTTTCCCTTCATTTTTCTTCCTTCTCCTCTCCTCTTTCTCTCTTGTCCTTTCCACTTTTTCTAACATCTTCTTCCATTCTTTGTTTAACTTCAGTCCCCCATTCCAGTTCAATATGTCTTCTTCACCTTTCTTCTCTATTTCCTTGGCTTCCTTCCATTTTCTCACTAGCATTCTCTTCTCCCTTCCTATCTGCTTAGCCTCATCCCACTCTATGTCATGTCCTGTTTCTCTCGTGTGTTTAAATATTGCATTTCTCTCTCTCTTAAGTCGTACATCATCCCTATGTTGTTTCAACCTGTCTTTCAGCCTTTTCTTCGTTTCTCCTATGTACACACTCTGACATTCTTTACATTTCACTTCGTAGATAATCCCTTCCTCTTCCTCTTCTCTGTTCTCCTTATTCTTGTTAGCATTCCTCGCAATTCCTAAGATGCTTCTCCCTCCCTTCCTGTAAGTTTTAATTCCCGCTTTCCTAAGCACTTTGCATATCTTTTCTGTGGTCTTCCCCATACTCCTTATTTCAAACCTTCTCTCTTTTTCTTTCTCTTCCAATTCTTCCAATTCTCTTCCAAAATTAGAAGAAGAACAGCAGCCATACTGAAGAATGAAATGGGAAAACAAGGAAAAATAGATAATTTGAGTCAAAAAGAAAGGGAAGGGATGAAGAAAATCAAAACATGAAATGATGTGGTGATAGAGCAGGCAGATAAAGGAGGAGCAATTGTGGTGATGGAAAGAGAATGGTACGAGAGGAAGTGTGAAGACCTAAAAGAAAATGGATATGAGGAGATTTGTGGAACAGGAGAGGAACAAACTATAAAAGAAAGAATCATAAAAGACTGTAGGAGGAGTGGATTCAAGAAATGCATAAAGGAGACAGGAAGACTACCAAGTTTGAAAGGCTTTCCAAAGATACACAAAGAAGAGATAAAGTTAAGACCAGTAATAAACTGCAGAAATAATATTTTGGAACCCTTAGAAAATAAAGTTAAGAAAGTTATTGACGTGTTAGTAACACAGCAAGAAAGCAGAGCAGTGAAGAACAGTGAACAAGTAGTAGACCTCATAAAAGGACTTAAGTTAAAAGAGATGAAGACGACAATGTTTAGCTTAGACGTCAAAAGCATGTTCCCGAGCATCAAGAGGGGACACGTTTTGGACATTATTAAAAAGAGAATGGGACAATAAATTATAGGAGAATGGGATAGTGGAAGGGTAGTCAAGGCGCTGGAAACCATTTGGAATAACGGTTACAGTATAATGGGAGATAAAATAATGTTAATGAGTGAAGGACTAAATATAGGTTCCAGTCTAAGCCCAGCAATGGCTGAATTGGTTATGAATGAATGGGAAAAGAAACTGATAGAAAAGGGAGGTGACAAAATAATTCTGTTTTGCAGATATGTGGACGACTGCTTTGGCATATGGAAGGGAACGAAGAGGCAGCTTGACATTTTTGCCAAAGAAATTCAAGATGAACAAAGAGGGATATTATTGGAACTTGAAATAGAAGAAGAAAACAGGTTAAGCTTTCTAGATATATTGATGAAAAGGAATAGAGGACAAGAAATTGAAACCGCTTGGCATCAGAAGAAGTGTGCAGCAGGGATATTCTGCCACAAAAGAAGTGATGTAAGTGAGGTGAGAAAAATAAATTTTATAAAGAATATGGAGGACAGAATCAAGAAAATATGCATGAAAGAATGTGAAAAAGAAGGCAAAATAAATAGCAGGGAAGAATTGGAAGAGAAAGAAAAAGAGAGAAGGTTTGGAATAAGGAGTATGGGGAAGACCACAGAAAAGATATGCAAAGTGCTTAGGAAAGCGGGAATTAAAACTTACAGGAAGGGAGGGAGAAGCATCTTAGGAATTGCGAGGAATGCTAACAAGAATAAGGAGAACAGAGAAGAGGAAGAGGAAGGGATTATCTACGAAGTGAAATGTAAAGAATGTCAGAGTGTGTACATAGGAGAAACGAAGAAAAGGCTGAAAGACAGGTTGAAACAACATAGGGATGATGTACGACTTAAGAGAGAGAGAAATGCACTATTTAAACACACGAGAGAAACAGGACATGACATAGAGTGGGATGGGGCTAAGCAGATAGGAAGGGAGAAGAGAATGCTAGTGAGAAAATGGAAGGAAGCCAAGGAAATAGAGAAGAATGGTGAAGAAGACATAATGAACTGGAATGGGGGACTGAAGTTAAACAAAGAATGGAAGAAGATGTTAGAAAAAGTGGAAAGGACAAGAGAGAAAGAGGAGAGGAGAAGGAAGAAAAATGAAGGGAAAAGATCATGAGATTAAAAGTCCAACCACATTCTATATGGAAGTAATTGAGTTTAGCCTTTGAGGTGAAACTAAAGTTGGTGAAAGTGAAAGTCACCTTCTAGAAAGTTCCTAACAACTTTCTAAATAGTCTGGAGGGAGTAATGTTTGTGTATATATAAGGCCCTGTTTTTGTATCTTGTTACTTTTTTACTTGATACAGAGTCTGAAAAAGACCTTGCTAGAAGGTTGAAACGTTACGTGTAGTTTATGTTTTTAATAAAATAAATTACTGCCTTGGTCAGCATATTTAGTTTTTCATAATCATGGAAACAAGGCTTAATGGTGTTATGTATGTATTTTATGTGTATTATACCTTCAACTAGATGTTGCTAAATAGTATAAGGGTCATGTGATGCATTTGCAAAATTTTCTTAGCTAAAGCCATGATCAACAGTACCCCATGTAGCAAAAAAGTGCTCTAGTATATCCTATGTCTGTGAGTTGTTTGCCTTGATACAATGTTAAACATATAAATGGTTGATGTTGTATATCTCAAGAATGGTGGGTGTTACAGACAATTGGTTTGCATATTTTGAATCAGCATGTTTCAATTGTCTTAGAACGTGTGTTGGATACCAAGGTATCGGCCGCATTTTTTTGTTAATCAGTGTTATAGACCCTGCTAAGCATACGGATTTGGTCAGCATTCAATTGATGATTTCAAGCATAAACATATTTCTCTTCTGAATGGTCACAGTATATTTCCACAAGAGAAATACAATATGAACATACAAGATAACTTAAATCTCTATGAAACATGCACTACACACATGAGATATACAACCCGCAGCACCGACTTGTATTGCACACCAGATGAGCATATGGGTTCCAGGCCTATGTATGTCATGAATACGCTGAAGTTGGAAACAGGTTGTGCTGAATGACTGCACAAATATAACAATTGTGTGTTAATTGCATTTGTCAATACCTCAGAACGTGATGGTGTGCAGTGTGCTTTTGACAGCTTTTGACACGTCATTTATGTATGACGTGAAGAATACAAGAATTGTGCAACCAACCCCAAAATACAATGTTCTGTTCTCCCCTAACCAAAAAATACTATTATTACCTTCACCTCTAATAACTTTGACATTCAGCCACCTTTTCAAAATTTGATTCGGAGTTCCCAATGTAAGTGACCACCCTGTATACCACCTATTTCTTTTTTACCTTACATTGATTACATAAAAAGTGAGTGGGCAATGCCTAACGCATAAACATTTTGTAAATTGAACAATGATTCTGATTGGACAGAGGTTCGATCACTGACAGTGTATAAGTGCTTAAAAGGAACTTTGGTTGTAAAATGATTTTCCAACGTCCTGCTAAGAATACAGAATGTGGTTGCTGTCTGACAACTACAGGACGTTCAACTTTAATACCAGCGTAATCTTTTGGTTTCCGCTGACCTCTTGCAAGGTGACAACTTCACAATACTTGCATGAAGCCTATAGCAACAATACAGAAGAATCTTCCAAAAACTAGTCTGCACAATGGTTAAGTGCATTTCATGAGGAGATTGGGGTTTCTCAGTGAGAACTTAATGAAAATTGCATCATGCCGGGGTTCCTATATTGTCACCATTGTTCAACTATCCGACACAGCTAGTGGTAGGAACACTCTGATTGGATGGAGAAAAATGGCATCCAAGAGAGTGAGGGGGTGTGAACACTTCACATTGTGACTAATTTTCTGATTGGACGGAAATGTTTTTCATCCTTCAAAGAATCCGCAAACAGATCTCATACATGTCTAGCAGTTTCGGAGATAGATATATTTCCGGTCGCCATTTTGAAAATTTCCAAACCGAGACGAAACGAGTTTAACTTACACCGGGTGATGGTAAATGAATCGGCAAACATATTATGTCTATGTCTGACTGTTTTGTAGATAGAGCAGACTAAGATTCTGACCTAATTTTTGGCAAAGGTTATGGGGGAGAACTCTGGCGAAATACATTTACCTACTTTCTACAAGCATTGTTGGCAAACGAACCCTGGTGAATTATCCCTATTTTCTCACTCTCTTACGGGTTAAGCTACAGTACAGATCCAAACAGCTGCAGCTGGCATCACATTTTAAATACATTTAATGCGTAGATTTGCCAACTCGTGCCCAATAAAAATTATTACATTTTCGCTCCACTTTACGAGCAACTCTAATCTTTCTTTCTAAAGGTTATGAGAAAGAGTCGCGGAACGTGATGGTGAATTGTTGATCTTCGACTAGATGTGCCATACTCCTGCTTGCTCTCGGATTCGACATATTCAAAGTGGGGAACTGAAATGACTTATCTCCGAAACGGCAGGACTTGAACGTAATGCATTTGAATATTCTTGTATCTCTCATATCATGATCCGATGTATGTGAAACACGTTTGGTCCCGGATTCGACACACCCTAAATGGTGACCGTTTTTGGGTCTATCCCCTTAACGCAAACTATATAAAAGAAAGGATTTTGCTGGTCCTGGAAGTTTGTTTTCAGTGTACGTTATACTCGCTTCGTCTTGGATTCTACGGCACTCACAGCGATGGGAATGCGCAATGTGCCAGTGTCAGTGTTCGCAGTACGAAAACTGCTTCGTCACGAGTTTGCTCTTCACGTCGTGCACGAATGTTTTCTCCTCCGACTAGGATGACGCTGCTGCATACGGTATCATCAGGCAGGGCGGCGTGGAACTCACCCACGATCTTAATGTTTGTTTCCTTTTCAAGGTTGTGATGAACAAACATGGGCCTGCCGGCCATGAACTAAGTTCGAAGCGTAGCATATGTCCATGTTGCCGACCGTCACCCTCTTAAACCATATGTCCGCTTGAAAGAGCTTCAGATATTCGCCGTCGGTGATGTTCTGCTTGTAATGCCTACGCGGGAAAATGTGTTACTACAATTTTGTGACTTACATAATCTTGATCTTGCAGTTGTCAAATTGGACGGAATATTTCTCGTTGTTGTTGTCCCCCGGTCTGAAAGAGCATTACCACGAATTGGGGATGAAGTGATTGCTGTAAACTGTAAAACTGGATGTGCACTTGCAAATTCCTTAGGATGTCCGACTTTTACTTGAGCGCATAGTTGGATTCGTACTGTATGAGGGATTTACCATTTCGTTCTTGATTCAAATGACACAACCGTCTCTCTTTCCCACGAAGCAAGGCGGACGTTTAGTCAACGAACCCACTCTCTGACATGGAAACCAGTGTGGTCTCGCAATGAACTCTAATCCTCAACCAGTCTACATTTCGCTCCTGCCACCATAAAAAAAACTCATGAGCTGCATTTGGTCGAAATTGGGAAAGACAGATGGTCAGCACAAACGTGCAATTACTTCTTCGTTCCGGGACTTTAATTTTTAAAATAACCTGACAACTTGAGTGGGAAACATGGCTCGCTCTCAGAGTGGACCTGTATGAATAATGAAACCTCTGTTCCAGTGATGCCAGACACTTGCTCACCGTAAACAGAAAAGCAGTCTAAGCACGTAGTAGGAACTGAGCTGAAGTCGTAAATTCTGTAGTCCCGCCAGCGAGTTTATATCTCTGACACATTGGTGACAGCAAAAAATTTGAAAAATTCGCAACCCTTACTTCGATCTAAGGCCTGTAGGAATATATGTAATGGAGTTCAAAAATATTAAACCAACCAGGAAAGTGATAAACTAAACAAAATTGTCAGAAGTGAAGTGTTCAAATTGAGTCTTCAAAAGAAAATTAATTTGAACAAAACACCTCTAACTCCCCATATCACTTCCTTCAGCCGAATGTTATTGTGCGTTGGTGCGAACACAGCGTAAACACGGGGCGGAACTAAAAAAACCCATGGACCAATACGAAAGAAGCACATGTCCTCCTGGTGCTGCAAGATTGAGAAAACTCAGAGGAAAATACAGTACTAGGACACACTCCCGCTACAACATTCTTACCGATTAGAGAGGAAAATATTTTTCTCCTGACGTGACTAGTTTTTGACACTTTGCTTAAAAATTTGTTTTGTGTACTTTGCTTTATAACCAGATTTTTAAACTCATTGAGTAAATGTGCAAAGAGTAAAGACAATTCTAACGGAAGATATGCACTAGGATTTTGTGTACAACGCTGACCATCTGCGGCCTACGTTGTTCAAGTGTTTTGACCCAGTACACTATGGGTAAGTGATTCTCATTTGTCGAGAAGGCGAATGGAGAAGGGAGGTGAGACGATGTAAGTATTCGACAGCCCATAAATATTTCGTCATAATGTTTCAAAGTGTTCTTATTCTTTCATATGTAACAATCATTACATCCACTGGTTTTTGATCAAAGACCGATGGTGAAAGAACGTAATATTTTTTAAACTCTGGGCCGTATACAGCGAGCGAGTTGGCAATATTCTTTAAAATGCACATATGCCAAAAGGTAAACTACTAAATTCAGTTATATACTCTAAGGGAAAATATGGAGCTAAAAGCTAATTGTGAGGGCAAACTAACCTAGGTATTACCATGAAAATGAAGTGAAAGAAGTAAAAAGTCGACTACGCATTAATAATTTCTTTTTTTTACAATGGCATGGGGCAGAGGTATTAATTGATTTTATAATTAACTAGGTAAAGTAATGTTGTACCTACAATCATGGCGATGACACTGGAAGAATTCAGAGACTTTATGCTTGATGCAATAGGGCAAATAAATGAAAAGCTAAACTCTGCTGCATCACCAACCACGGTAATATGATATACTAAATCATGTGAGTTCGAGTTTATCAAAAATAATAATTTAATCAATAACTAAGAAGAATATACAACATGGGTAACTCCATACTTGATAATCGAAATCAACAAAAACAATTTAACGTCTATATTCAAAGATATAAAAATATCGTAGATGTTTCACAATCTAGCTACTACAACTTTCCCCTTCTTCCAAATGACAGCTCCAGTCTGTCAGGTGGTTTCCTCCTTCTAGAAGATCGTCGTGGACTGTTCATATCATAGGCAGAAACAGCTTCCTCTCGCAACGTCTGCGGTCTCTCTTTACAATCTATCTCCTGTGCGGACACGGAACCATCTGATATCCAAAAGTTATCTTCTCCATTGTCCGTATCCGACATTTTAGATTATTAACTATACTTGATGCAGGTGTGCCCTTCTCGTTGTTCCACCGGCATTGACCAATAACAATCGTCTTCCTAAATGACCCGTAACTGTGGCTCGTACGTATTTTGTAAATCTGGATGTATAACTTCTTGTCCACTCTGTACTTCCGATCGATGGTAATTTTTCGTTCTTATTGATCTCACTTCACACCACTTCCTTCACCATTATTTGTGACCAGGACCAATTAAAGATATTACGGGGTTGACATGACAACAACAACCACTCTGCATGAGTCTTCCCCGTAGCATGACATGGTGTAAACATAGCTAATCTTAAAGCAACTTCCACCGCTTCTCTGAAATCGAAACTTCTTCCCAGATGGCAATCTTCCAAACCACCTCTTCTTAAGAGTACTTTTTACGTTTTGGACCCACTTTTCGGCAAAACCATTACTGGGTGGATGATATGGTGGTGAATGAGTAATTCTTATTCCTAACTTAGTGCAAAATTTTTTAAGCTTCCTTCCCGAAACTGGAGGTCCATTATCACATGCGATTACACTATTATATCCATAACTTTCAAAACATTCTTTGAGACGATTTATCGTTTCTTCAGTGGATATGGACTTAACTTTCCAAACCTCTATCTATCGTGTGCATGAATCAACTAACAATAAACATGTGCGACCAGCGAAATGAAAGAAACCCAAATTAACTTTTTGAAATGGTTTATCTGTTTACTAACAAAGGTACATATTTATTTTGCGGAGCATTGTTTTTTGAAGTCTTTGACACTGTGGACAGTGAACAACTTCTCTTTCTAAGCCAATATCAATTTGCGGCGACCAATACATATATCGCGCTTATTGTTGTAACTTCCAGAAGCCTAGATGATTTGGGTACAGTTTTCGTAAGACTGTACCATGCAACGATCTCGGAATAATTAGCCTGTTGCTCCATATAACACATTCTTTTACAGTCACTATTTCATGTCTTCTCCGGAAAAGATGTGCAAATGGTGAAGCTTGTTGGTCTCTTTTTAACTTTGCTGCCCATCCTTCAGTTACATACAACCTTATCTGCTGCAATAACAAGTTTTTGGCTATTTCTACTTTAATACTTAATACTACAAATACTTTGTAACAAGACGTACTCATCGCTAGGAACATCATCTTCAGGTACTTCCTTTAAGGTAATCCTAATAACAAATCTGCTACTTCCACATGCTTAGTGTACTCAATAAAATCATATGTAGATAATAGCAAAGCCAATCTTTGAACTCTACTGCCACCCGTAGAAGCAATATTAGCTTTCTCCCCAAAATTATACTTCACGGGAAGAGAATCGTTATGTACAGTAAAAGTTATTTCATACAAGTATTTCTGAAATTTCTTCTCGCCATGTATAAGAGCTAAAGCTTCCCGTTCAAACTGACAAAAGTTCGTCTGAGCGTCAGTTAACATTGCTGATGAACAAACCACTGTGCGTAAATTACTTTTGTACACATTAAACAATTATCACATATTTCTACAGGAGTTGCATCTGTAATTAGTACAACTTCCAAACTGTGATTGAAAGGAAAAATTACATGTGCTTTCGTCACCATTTCCTTTACTAATTTATATTCCTCTTGATGAATAGCAATCCATTCCCATTTATGTCATTTCTTCAGCAATTCATGCAAATGAGGTATAAGCATTGACAAGTTGGGTATATGCCTATGGCAAAACGAAATACTTCCCAAAAATTACTTTAGTTAACTGACATTACTAGATATAGAACATTTTAATATTGCTTCTAAGTTCTTCACAGATGGTCTAATTCCTTCACCAGAATTGCAAAATCCTATGTACTCAACTTCCGCAGCAAAACATTAACACTTCTTAGCATTTATCTTCACATTATATTTCTGAAGACGATGTAGTACATTCCTCACGTTCTTATAACACTGTTCTAGTCCTTATCAAAGATAATTATGTCATCTAAGTAACATTTAGCGAATGGAATTCCTGTTAATATCTGATCCATTACATGTTGAAATATCAAAGAACTACACTGCAAACCAAAAGATCATCTACTTAATACTGTAGAAATGCACTCTTCATGTCAAGAATCAGAATTACATAATGTGTTCAAAATAACATAAATTATCGGTAATGGATAAGTTACTTTCTCAAGTATTCAGTCCTGTCTAAAAATCAGCACATAACCTAAGATCATTTGACTTCTTGACAACTACTACCAGTGGTGATGTGAAGTTAGAATAAGTTACTTCTGACAGTATACAATCGGAAACCACTTTTCTTTTATCCTTTAAAACCTGTTCACTTAAACCATAAGGTACTTCAAAAGCTTTCCTAAAAATAGGTGTTCTGTTAAGTTTCACCGTAATCACAGTTTTAAAACATTTAACAGGTTCCCTGAGATCATCTGAAAATACTGCCTTATACTCAGAAAACAAATTATTCATCAGTACTTCCTTATTTGAACACCTCTGAACTCCTATCTGCTGAAATATGACATTTTGCCTCCAATTAGGCCATAACATTTCCAGCGAAGTTCTTCCTACAATTGATTGTGGCAGAATTTTTTACATACACAAAAATTCATATTATATTTCTTATCTTCCCACAATACATTCAACATAATCTGACCTTTTAATGCTAATGGTCTTCGTTAGCATTTTTGAAATTGATATTTGCAGATTGCGTCTTTAAATACGGAAAATATAGATCGAGAAATATTTTATCAGAAACACTTACAGAAGCCCTGGTATTGATCTCTAAATTAACTGATTTACCATTACAATTCAGATAAATTGTACATTTGTCAGCATTATGCAATGTTCCAACTGCAGAGTTAAATACAATTTGCCATTCTTTAGTAGAATCATTGTTGTAGGACGATAACTGAAAAATGTGCAAGGGCTTGTGGGAAATTAGCAATTCTTGATGTTACTTTACTGCATTAGACTCAATAGAATCTTTGCATTCTTTCGAAACTACATCAAGAGACACATTACTTAAACAACTGTTAGATTCAGGGGATTTAAATTGAAAACTTGATAAGTTTTTATCTGTCGCTTTATTACGAAATCTACAAAATTTCTGAATATGTCCAAGGAATCCGCAATAATTAATTTTAACTTGCTTTAAATAACATTTACCTTTTTCGTGAGTCTTTCAACATTTATAACAAATCCATTGTCTTGGATTTTCCTGTTTTTCATTAATTGTGTTCTTTTCAGCCTGATTATTAAAGTTAGTTTTCCTATTGGAGAAAGCTTCGAAAGGTTTAAACTTGCTTTCATGAAGCTTATGTACATTAAAATCAGTAGTAAAACCTTCCTTTTGATGGAATGGGCGTACATATTTCTCAACAATTTCCATATTCACGGCAATGTTTTAGGAAAAGCTTTAGGAAATGAAACGTCACCCTCTGATAACAATTTATTTCTTGTAACTTCACTGCTAACTCCAAACTCTAGTTGATCTCTTAACTTATCATATAAGAATGCTCCAAAGTTACAGTTAGTAGCTGCATGTTTAAGAGAAACTATATATTCAGACACAGGTTGACCTAATTCTTGGTTCAGAATATGAAAACCGTATCTTTCTGCGACTACATTATGCTTCGGTTGAAAATGATTAAACAATATATCTTTTATTACTTCGTAATGTCTTACTAGCAACAGAAGTTTGAGTAACTAAAGCCCTTCAAACATCATATAATTTTCATCTACAAATGAAATAAAATGACGGATTTGCTTTTCGTTTGGAATGCTATAAGCAACACAAATCTGTTCAAGCCGCTCCAAATACGAATCGACGTTACCTTTATCCACATCGAAATGTTCCAGAATATATCATTAAATCCCATCCTCTTCGCCAAATTGCTGCATTACCAACCACTGTAATATGATGTAATAAATCATATGGGTTCGATTTTGTACTACGTAATAATATAATCCATAACTAAGAATAATATACAACATGGCTAACTCCATGATTGACAATCCAAATAAAAAAAACAATTGAACATCAATATTCAAAGATATAATAACATCGTAGATGTTTCACAATCTAGCTACTGCAGACTCCTTGAAATATGAGATAGGTGCAAGAAAAAAAACTATGTCAAAGTTTGGATGAGAGTATTGAGAAACTTCGTGAAGATAGGAGACAGGGGTATCCTGACCTAGAGAGCAAAAGAGATGAATGAAGAGAGGAACATTGTGCTAAATTTGATGCACTCTCAGATTGTCATGATGAAGAGCTAAATGCAAACAAAGTGGATGATGATAAATTGATAGATAGTGAAGTATAGGAGGCAGACGTTAGGCCTAATGAAGACGATTCTGTTATTACCGATGTTAATGAAGTTGGGAAGAATACGTTTTCCTGAAACTAGAGTAACTTTTAAGCTAGGAATAATGGAGGATATGACCAACTTTAAGAAGATTATTGCAGATGAATTAAGGCCAATTGAGTATGGTGAAATAGGATGGATGTACCGTAATGAAAGGGTTAGGAGTATTCTACGTAGCTTTGAATGTTTGAGAATTAATGAGAGAAGGGGAATAAAGGGGAAAGTTGACAGTATTGACAAGTATAATGTATCGATGTAGATGAAAGCTGAAGGTAGCAAGCAAATATTTGATGTAAATAAAACCCTCTTTGATTTGCCTGCCAGCAAAGAACTGGTCATTGGGCAGTAAATGGTACGAAGCTAGAGTTAACCTAACCAGCAATGGACGTATGTCACTAGTCATGAAACTATTTTAAAAGCTACCTCCATGACTGTTTTTGTGTTAATTATTTTGCTTGCCGAAACTTGTTGATGGATAATACAGTGGTATGCAAGGGAATCAGGGAAGTCCTTATGCTGTCGGCAGAGGGCAATAAACGTGCCCGGTCGTTTATTTTGCCCCATCAGTAGTAGTGAAAACAAGTTTGTGAAATGTAACATTAAGTTTTGTAACAAAAGAGTGAAATGAATTAAATATGTCCTGAACTGCAGTTCTTCCTTTCAAAGATATCATTTCTAACAGTTCTTCTTTAACTTTAAAATCTACCAAAACATTCCTAATAAAATCTAGTAACTGAGCTGTCTCTCTGATGTCCGTAGATTAGTCCAATTGGAGTGAGAAAGCAAAAACACTTTTTACAATTGTTCAGTTATATTTTGACCTCTTTTCTCGATTCGCCGCACGACCGTGTTTTTTGATAATTGAATATCTTTAACAGCAGCTGAGATCTATTTCTGGTTCTTATTTCCCTCAAAAAGATTATCGGCTGTTTCCAGAAAAAAAAAAAAAACTCTTTTACAAATTCACCTTCGGTAAACGATCTGCAAACTACCAAGTGGCTAATTTTGAAGGAACAAAGGGTAGGTTTGATAGATTGTGAGGTTGGTTTCATCATAAATTGTTGTTGAGCAACTAAATTTGATTTAAGTTCTTTCAGTATAGCTTTACGAATATGAGGTTTGGTTGGAAAATCGGCATCGTATTTATTGCTATGCAGTGCTTTATAATGACACTCAAAATTGCCCTTTTTTGGCAATTCTATTGAGGCGTTACAAATTAAACAACAGCATTTGTCTTTTACCATTACAAAAAAGTACTTGCTTCCCCACTCATTGTGAAAATGGCAGCTCTTGCTCTTTTTAGAAGAAATCATTTTCTATTATTATTTTACCTGTTCAAACAACGTTATACATATATACGCGTTTGAACCTCACACACTGTCACACACTCACAAAAAGCACTGGTTTCACCTCTTCGACAGGCAGTCACACAGACGCACTCTACACCCGCGAGCACAGCAAGGTGTTGGCAGTCAGCGCGAATCTTCGACTGCACGGCTGAGTCATACTCGCTGGCGCCGTTAAGGCAAGAACAGAAGATGGGGTTCAATACTGTGCCACTTAAAGAAATGGAAAGAATAGCAGTAAAAAATATTCAGAATCTGAAATTTGCATTAAAAATGGATCAATCCATTATACATTATAGAAGCTGAATTCAAATGACGTATAAGTATTCGTAAACCGCGATCGACGCGTTGGATATGCCTGACTTATTAGATTCGTCGCCACAATTCAGAATCTGCTATGTTGACAGAAGCAAGAGCACGAAGATTATTAGGGGATGGAAACACTAACCTTGCACAAAAGCACGTCTTCGATCGTCTTCATTAATATACACACACAACATTAATAATTTATAGTCTAACGGCAATGAGTGCACAGCATAGATACACTAAACCCTGAAGCGCATTGCTTTCAAATTAATGTAATTAGAGAGAAAGGACATTGAAAGTTTCGAACCGGACAGGTAAAAGTGCAATCTTCAGAAGAAATCGCCCTAATAGCACGATATTTTTTTGCACCGCGGCTTGTGAACATGTCGGTATCACGCCAGTTTGTAAGCTGAAATCCTTGGATCGATTCCGCGCGTGGTCAAAGATTTTTTTCCATTTCTGCCAATCGGGTGCCACGAAAAGTATTTTCGTAGTCACAGATTTATACTTTGTTGTTGTTCGTGTGACAAGGAGAAAATAATGAATTTAGATTAAAATTAATTATGCGTGTTGCATAATTTTGAGTTTGGAATGTATTTTTCTTTATTGAGTTGTTACGTCACCAGAAGATCAAAGGTTATTCTTCTGTGAAAAAAAAAATCTCAGAATTTAAGTTCGAAACTATGGGTTAATCTATAAGTGAATATTAATGTATTCCGTCATTCATTTGCCACTTCCCTCGTTTCACCCTCACTCCACACAAACAAACACTGACAGACTGGTTACACGCTCGATTCTATATCAGTAATTCCTGAATAAGAGGGGTAATTTACTCTTAAAATTGTAAAGTTAAGATATTCCTGTGTGCGAGATTGATGGTGTGTTTATTTTAAAAAATACAAATATATTCACCTACTATTATTGGATGAAAATCATTGATGTTATGTTTAGAGAACAAACGTAAATTAATGTTAGTGATAAGTAGATATTTATATTATTTTCAGCAAATAAATAATTATTTGTGATATTTTTCATGATGCATTTTCTCATCCCTCTTACCTTTGGTAGTCACTCGTTCCTCCAATAGGGCCTATCGATGGTACAGTGGTAGCGTCCTCGCCTTGTAATCAAGGGTCCCTGGTTCGATACCCGGTGGAGGCACATAGTGGCTCGGATCCCACCTTAAATTGTAGGTTCAGTCCCGATTAGCCTTACTGTGCATAAAGTGGACTTAAAAAACCAACTCAATCAGTAGTGGGGTTGATACTATAAAAAGCATCACTTGTAAGTGTAGAAAAGGCGAGGCTATTTGATTGAACAATCCGATTTGCTTACACTGAAAACAATGCCAAGAGGGGCCTATACCCCAATTTTTCAGGTGTGATATGCTCTGATTTTTAAGAAATTCTGAATTCAAGTGTAGAAAGGGTGAAGGCTCAACAGATAGATTTGCTTACACTTAAAACAATGGCAAGAGGAGCCTATACCCCAATTCTTCAGGTGTGGGGGCTCGGGTTTAAGTCCTCATAAAATGTGAAGCCTCCCCTGATGGCAAAATGATAATATTGTTGTCTTGTAAACAAGGGGCTCTGGCTTCGAGTCCTCATAAAATATGTAAGATTGAAATACATGTGGCAAAATAATATTTCCATACGTGAGATTTTGAGAATAATTACTGCTAGTTGATAGCCCCCAGATCTGAAAACCTGGTAAAAAGTGTTATACAACAGAGCAAAATTATTTTATATTGGGGATCACCCGCGCCTAGTTAATATCTGTTGTCTGGGTATAAAATCATATTAACTGCTGTTATATTTTCATGAGGCAAAACTCCCTGATCAATACAATGGAAGAGAGGTCAAGCAAACATAATTAATTGCCTGCATGTTCTTCTAATCTTTTGATCAATCCTATGTTTTGGCCAGCAATAAATTATGCTTGCCCGAGAAAATTGTAATTCTTTTATGCCAACAGATATAATCTACACTGCGTCTTTTCAGAGAGAAATAACATATTATTCATCATCAAAGAGAAATTAGTAATTGCCTTCTTTCTGTATGCCTGGGAGATTATATCTGTTGGCATAACCTGCACTGTGTTTTTTCCGAGGGAAATTACATGTCATTTATCATGGGACTCAAAGAGAAATTATTATCTACACTGTGCCCCTTTCAGGGAAAATTACTTGCCATCCATCATATTGAGGAAATTCTTAGTAATAATTATATTGGCTTCTTAGATATTGTCATGCAAACTGAATTGCATTTAGGTTTGGTCTTGTCCCAATAATATAAGCCCCGAGTGTGTGTGTAACTTACAGAAATATTCATTGTATTTGTATTCTTGCAATGCAGATGTGCTGTAAGAGCTTCTCTGCAATAGGCAGAAATATTGTAAAAGTTTTCCTGCAAAATGCAGATGTGATATATTTGAGTTTTTCCTGCAAAATGCAGATGTGATATATTTGAGCTTCCCTGTAACAGAAGTGCTGTGTGTGAGCTTTTCTGTAACAGATGTGCTGTGTTTTTGAGTTTTCCTGCAAAATGCAGATGTGATATATTTGAGCTTTTCCTGCAAAATGCAGATGTGATATATTTGAGCTTCCCTGTAACAGAAGTGCTGTGTGTGAGCTTTTCTGTAACAGATGTGCTGTGTTTTTGAGTTTTCCTGCAAAATGCAGATGTGATATATTTGAGCTTTTCCTGCAAAATGCAGATGTGATATATTTGAGCTTCCCTGCCACGAGCAGAAGTGCTGTTAAATTTGGGTAAGTAATATATATAAAAGTTTTCCTGCAAAATGCAGATGTGATATATTTGAGTTTTTCCTGCAAAATGCAGATGTGATATATTTGAGCTTCCCTGCCACGAGCAGAAGTGCTGTTAAATTTGGGTAAGTAATATATATAAAAGTTTTCCTGCAAAATGCAGATGTGATATATTTGAGTTTTTCC
Source organism: Lepisma saccharinum (assembly GCF_977018435.1). NCBI lineage: Eukaryota > Metazoa > Arthropoda > Insecta > Zygentoma > Lepismatidae > Lepisma > Lepisma saccharinum. The sequence goes on along the minus strand of NC_139250.1, from coordinate 62,693,959 downwards.
TGCAAAATGCAGATGTGATATATTTGAGCTTCCCTGCCACGAGCAGAAGTGCTATAAAATTTGGGTAAGTAATATATTTCCTGACAGCAAAGTGTTGGTATTATTGTTTTGTAATCAATAGGCTTCTGTGTTTGAATCGGCCCTCTAGAATTGCTCCGTGACTCTCTCATTTCTTACATCATAAACATATGATTTTTCACCTATGAGAATAACACTACATATGGTGTCATCAGGTAATGCCTCATGAAATTCACAGATAATTTTAATATTTGTTCTGTCATTCACCACAACTTGTTTCCTTTTTGAAGTGTTGATTACAAACATGGGTCTCTGTGCTTTGAATTCATCTGGTGTGTAATACATGTCAGTATTGCCTGTAGTGACCCGTTTGAATGCCGAAAATGCCTCATATAATTTGAGGAAATCATCCTTGGACATGTCTAAATTGTAATTTTCTCTAGGAAATACCTCATTTCTGCCATTTTTAAGATATATGTTCTTGATGTTGCAGCTATCAAATTTACTTGAATTTTTTTCCTGATTATTGTGTCTCCCAGTCTGAAACAATACCACTACAAAATCAGGCATGTTGTATTGTATGCTGGAGAATGAATTTGTAGCATCAAACTCATAATATGTACCAGATGCGGGCTTCTGTACACATTGATATGTATAAAATTGCAGAGGAATTTGTGGATTTTTTATTATATCTGCTTTGTATTTAAGAGCATAACTGGCCTCTTACTCAACAACAGGGATTCTTAACTCCATAGTCTGAATAATGCATTTGCCCTCATCAGGTAGGGTATTGGGCAGAGCTTCTCCTGTAGAGTTTAATGTGCTGTACCTCATCAAGGCATTATTATCATTTGCAGCTCTTCTAAATGTGATTCTTAAACCACCCTTCCACATAATTTCTTTGTAATCTGAGAAGAATCCTGGCAATAGGCGCATGGGGAACAGCACTGTGTGGTTTTTAGATAATATCTTATCACCAGCCTCAAATCCACCGATTTTGTAGTATGAAGCCTCGGTTTTGGATAATTTTAATGTGGCCAAAGCTGTGGAGGTAATGCCGGGATAATCCACTCTGTTTATAACAACGCCATGCTTTATGATCTCAATTTCAGAGAATAGATGCGGCACAAAATTATCTACCAATCTTATATTTGAATTTGCCGGATAATCTGTTCCATCGAGCTTTACAACATCAAATTTGATGTATAGATCTGCTCTGTGGGGGTGTATAAATCCATCCCCTACATCAAGATCAACCTCAATCTCTGTGTTGGGTTGATTTAAATTTGCAAATGTCCTTCTGTTTGGGGGGAATGATTGTAGCTCATAATTCTCAATATTTTCCATTTTCTTCTTGTATGTATTTTTATTTAAATATTAATCTCTATGATTGCAGTTGTTGTGGCTCCAGCAAAATCAACTAATTCTTCTTTTTCATTAGTGACCATCAATTCAATATAATCTATTCTATTGTGGCACACAGGAAAATATAATGTTGGGGATGGATTGTAGATGATGGGCTCCATAAATTCAGAATTAGGTTTGAATGTTGCAATGATGCCAGTTTGTTTGTGAGTGCCTATGCCATTTGATTTGGTGATCATACCCTCTGCTACATTACAGTGAATTTTTAGAGTCTCTATGGCTAAGAATTTAGGTATATTCATAGCAGTGTGTTTGATGCCTGGTTCAAGTTTTGTGTTGTTCTCAAAGCCTAACAGCTCTCCTATAGTACCCAGATCCACTGTTTCTGTAGCAGATACAATTTCTACTCTGTGAGTGACAGAATTTTGACTTAATACTATACCTCTGGGTAATTGAGCATTTAGAGTGGACAGATTATACTGCCCTGGAGTGATGACAATTTTTTCATCCCCTACTGCAATTTTGTTGTTGTGGTGTGTAATATTGGGGATCAGGTACATGCCATAAAATGCCCTGAGAGCTATTGTTTTGGGATACACTATGTCATCATGTAATTTGAGTTTCAATATTGAATTTTGGCTGGTGAGATGGAATACCCCCATGATGTTTTAAATACCACAAGGCCTTTTGAAAATTTTCAATTGATGGTTTATTTATTTGAGACATATATCTAAGAACAGATAAACACAAATGTCCGCAATTAACATCTTTGAAGTTTTGAACACGGGCATTATTGTAATAAAGATTAGCTGAATTTAAATATTTTATTAAATTTTCAGGTGGAACACCTCCAAATGAATCAAATACAAATGCCTCATCTTTTAAATATTTAAGATAACAAATCCAGTGAGTGCCCTGATTTTTGTACTTATCCAAATTAACAATGCTACACTCTTTGTTGAGTGGTTGTTCTGGCAAAGAATCAGACATGTACACACCTCTAAAATTTTTGATGCCCAGTGGCTTGATTAAAGCTTCAATATCTTGGTTTGTAAGCGGCTCTTGTTTTTTTAAAACTTATTCATGGCTCTCTTAACACCTTTGCCTTCTTTCTCAATGGCCAGGTTATGGCGCTTCAATTCATCTAATTCTGCCTTATTTTTCTTGGCATCTATTACTGTTTTTGCTATGGCAGCTGATCCCCCCGCCAAGCTCCCAACAGCCCCGAGAGCAGCTAAGATGGCAGGGATGGTAAATATAAATCCCCCCACATGTGATTTTTTTCTTGTTTGCTGTAATTTTTTTAATTGGGGGGTGCTAAGCAACAATTTCATACCATGACCCTTTGCAATACAAGAATTTTTTTTCTTGCGCTGCTTTTTGGTTAAAAGATTATCAATAGTTTTAAGAGATTTGAGACCTGCATAAGGTATTTGATACATAACACCCTTGGCCTTCATTGTAGGTTTATTATATACATATTCACAACCCCCACCCCAATTTTTGTTTGGTGCTCATGGCTATGGTGGTTCCCAATGCTGCTATTTTTTCACTCAAAGATGCATTTTTGCTTATAAATCTGCCAAATGCAGCCTCTTCTAATTTCTTGTCTGCAACATGTCTCTTGTCAAGATCAGAATGTGTGTTGTATGCAATATCATGGTCTCTACAAGCAGCATCTAGGGGATTAACACCAGGATCACCTCTGTTTAATCTATGGTCCAATTTTGTGCCTGGACCACAATACTGATAGCCTGGAATATGTAGTTCAAATGGCAACTTGTTTATAATGTCATTAACCAGGCCCCGACCCTCAGAAATATTCCAGAATTTAGGTGGTAGAGTATTAATAATTTTTATGAGATATCCAATCCCCTTAGTGTCATTCACTATGAAATTAGACAATTTGGTGCTTATCATGTCCATAATTCCAACCTTTTCATTGTAAAAATTGTGGTTCCCAGCATTTTCCTCCCCAGCTATCACCAATAACCTATCTACAAGTTTCCTGACATCATCAACCCAGACAAATTCTTTGGGCAGGGTGTTGTATTGTTTGATTCCACTGCCAGTCTTAATTTGTGACCATATGGGCTTGATTAAATTATTGTATTTTGCCCCACTGCTCGACTTGACTCTTTTTTGTGTGGGATCATTGTTCTGGTATAGAGCATCTGATTTTATTAATATTTCTTTGTAATTTTCATAATCTTGATCTGTATAGCTGCCAGGTCTTTTCCTAGTCATCAGTTCCCACAATCCAGGTGTTCCGGGGTACTTAACAAAAGCACCTTTTTCTCCAAGATGAGATTCTGAATAAACAATCAGATCATCCCCCATAAATGTTACTCTGAAATTGCCAATTCTATGTATGATGCTGCAATCAAGCTCTGTGTCAGCATATAAGCCAAACACCTCATCTTTATTGTCTTTAGGTGTGGTTAAATATTTTTGAGCAAGAAGACCCAATTCAATAGGATCCTGAGTAACTTCAATTCTTCTAGGAGCAATAGGACTAGGTGTATGAATACTTGAAAGTGGGGTGAATGGATAATCTAATATGTTTCTTGCAGCTACAGGTACAAGTTCTGTGATCAAATTTTGATTTTGCTCTGTAACAGTTTTGATATTTTTACCTAAATTATTAATAGCATCAATTACAGGCTGTTCTGTTTGTTTGTGTTTTTCATAAATTCCTCGGTTCTCTGATTTCCATCCCTTAAATCTTTTTACAAGATAATCTCTTAATTTAAGATCATCAATAATTGGCCTTTTCATGTTTATTTATATATGTTTCAATGTGTAGAAAATTGTTGATTTTATTTCTGTATTTGCCACTATTGGGTGTTCTTGTCATATCAATTGTGACAAACCCATAACTGTCCTGGTTCCAGCACTTGCTGCAAAACTTAGAAAAATTATTGTAGCTCAGGTCCCCTCCTACATATTCATCATGTATGTGTTTGAGGTTGGTATGGTCCTGATGAAACACACATATAAAATTGCTGTTGTCTCGGATCAGTTGCTTGGGTATTTTTGAAAAAGTCTGTGCCAGGTAGAAGCAATCAATGTTTTTGTGTCGGCCCTGTGTAAAAAAATTTCTAACCTTGTTTTGATTAACCAATATAATGTCATCAAACACAACAACAGAATTATCGAGACATTCATGAAGTGGCTTAACATCTGGTTCAAAAGTGGCAATATCCAATCCATCATATAGCTTCATCAGCTGCTGATATTTTAATTGTTCCAAGCTCTTAGAAAAAATATACAAGTGCCTGTTTTTCCAGTCTAACCAGTTGGGTGCCAATAAAAAATTATCAACCATTAGTGTAGTTTTACCACAAGCAGATGGCCCAACAATAAGACACCTAATATTATCAGGTAGCAATTTTCCATTTCTCTTATTCTGTTGTTCAGGTTCTGGCAGCCTCTTTACAACATCCCAGGTGCTCATATTATTATTTTGTTTGCATCGATCCAGCTGTGTTCTGGGAGTCCTAGCCATTTGACAAATAACTTGTTGCCTTTTCTGCGGATGATTTTTTCTATGAGATATGTGTCAGGCTGTTTAGTTTTGCTGAGCTCTTGTTCATAGAATCGGCCTTTGAGAATTTCTCCTCGGTGATCCTTTATTATATAAGTGTTAAGGGTCCCGGGTTTAACTTGAACCACTGTAAATAATTCAGTGCTCCAGTTTCTTGTAAAGCCTCTCTTGAATAAGTGCTTATATTTGCTGATTCTTACTTGATCACCAATCTTGTATTTGGCCTTTCTTGTTGTTGGATGATATTTAGGATAATAAACAGTGCTGATCAATTTTTGCTCATCAGATGAAGTTACTTCAGAGGGTTTCATGTTGATTGTGGAATGGACCGAGTTGTTATATTTATGTAGAAGTTCTGGAAGAATATTAATCCATTTATAATTACCCTGCAGTGTAAATTGTTTATACATAAGATTTTTTAAGGTTCTGTTGAATCTCTCTACAATTGAGGCTTTGAGATCACTGTAACTCGAATAATGTTGTATTGCCTGGCTTTTAATAAATTGTTGAAACACTGAATTATAAAATTCTTTGCCATTATCTGTTTGCAAATAGCGCGGGGATCTTCCACTCTGATTGATGATTGTCCTGAGGGCTTCTGTAACACATGCCCCAGTCTTGGATTTGAGTGGCACAGCCCAGGCAAATTTTGAAAATGTGTCTATTACAGTGAGTAGATACTTGTAGCCCTTGTTGATTTTGTCTAAGTTTTTCAACTGCCCACTTGCCATTTCAATCAAGTCGCTCTGCCATAAATCATCTATGCTTTTTGTGACTACTGGGAGTCTCTTAAAATTATGTCTGGCCTGTCTGTGTAATTCATCAACAATAATTTGTCTAGACATAATATGTAAACAAGAATATTGCAACTATAGGGTGTTCAGCAGCTGATACTGCAGGATTTTCTAAATATAATTTGTCTCCAATATGTATTTTAAATTCCAAAGAGCCATCATCTTCAGTATAGGCTGTTTCTAATGTATTGGGATCTGTAAAATCCTCTAATTCTACACTGGTGATTTTCACTTTGTTATCAGCATTTGTTATTGATAATGTGGGGTAGTGGTGTGCCTGTGGTTGAAGCCAATATTTGATCTTGATTGGTCTCAATGTGCCCCAAACAAAAAATTGGTAATAAAATTGTGCAGGGGACAGCATATATATTTTGCCACATGGTGTAAATGGAGAATCATATTCTTTGTTGGGGATGCTGTACAATTCAAGAATTACTGTATGTTTAGGATTTTCAATTATGCCTGTTATTTCTTTTTCTGCTGTGAGCAATCTGCTTGTTACAGATTCAAGATGCTCATTGATGGTCCTAACAACATCATCATGGCCTGGCTTTATTTTTATGTCCACAACAAGTTTTTTGTATTGTTGCACAATTTCTTGTAGCTGGGTGGCAAAAACAGACAGAGCATTTGCTTGATTGGATTCCATGGTCCCTAGCTGTTGCTTGATATTAGCTACAATTTGTTGCAAATTTTCAACAACTGCCAATTTTGAATTTTGAGCTGTAAGATCATGGACCTGCCTTCTGATATCCTCAAACAGGGCATGCAGTTCATTAATATGTTGATTGGTTGGAAGAGTGGCCACTGTCTGAGTGAGATTTTTTGATCTCTGCTTGGATATTTTTGATATCTTCTGATTTCAATATCCTATTCACTGCCCTCTTAATATTTTTAAGTTCCTGTGATGTAGGCAGATTTGATACTGTATTTTGTAAAAATTCAAGTGCCAATTTCACATTGTTTAATTCAGAAGCATCAGCCACATTTTGCATAGCATTTTGGAGCAGGGCTATATCTGCCTGAGAGGGTGTTGATTGTTGTAAAATTTCAAGTTTTGTTTGGATATCATCTATCAAGTGATGAAAATGAGATAGTTCAGATTCAGTGTTGAGGATTTCAAGCTTTGTGATTTGTTGCTGGACACTTACAAGAGTATCTACAATACCGGGCAGGCGGGATTCTAGTACATTTGCCAAATCATTTTGCACTGCTGCTATTGTACCTTCAAGATGGGTTATGGAACTTTGAATTTTTCCAAAATCTTCATATGTTTCAAGTTGCAGCTTAATATTTGCAACACTCCGAGTTATTGCATTCAAAGCATCAGAAGATGGCAAATTGTTCATAAAATTTTCAAGTGTCTCAATTTTTTCTTTAACCTCTGCTATGGCATTGTTCAGAGGGTCCAGATTAGGTATTTGGAGTGACTGAATCTGTTCTTTTAGAGTGGAAATCACTAGATCAAAATCTTCTTGTGATTTTATGCTTTTGACAATTGTTTGGAGCTGTGCCTGGACATTATTAATCTGTTCTTCTAATTGTTGTCTCAATTGCTCAGAGTTGTTAGCCTGGGTCTTAAATTTGGCTTGAAGAGCTGCTACAGCCTCTTCTAAACTTTGAAAATTATCCAATGTGGCCAAATCAGTATTTATCTGAAGCAACAATTTGAGTTCAGAATCAATTTTAAGAAGAGGGTCCATGCATTGTGATTGCAAATTTGTAATTTCTAATTGAAGACTGGCATTGAGTGTGGTTTGTAAAGCTTGTAAATCACTTCTTAATTTCTTGACTCTGACATCAAGCATCAGAATCTCATCACTGTGATCTTCATGTCTTGTATGGCCAAAAATATCATTAGGCATTTTGTTTAGTAGTTATTTATTATTGAATATCTAATTCTTAATTCTATAGAAAAGGGTATAAGCTTGTCATATGATCCAGGGACCTCAATATATAAGCAGTCACCAGCAGAAACAGTATAAACAGTGCCAGAAATCATGTTTGAGTGCTTAATTCTGTAAATATTTCTCCCTACTGAAATTTTAACATCACCCTCAGGGGTTGTAATAAATTGCAATTGCCCACCTACAGGTAATTGGTAATGATTTAAAGTATTGTTAAATATGTACAATATTTTGCCTGTTTCATCATCAATATCTGTAAGTATGCTGTTCAGATGAATAATTAATAAACCACTCACTTTAGACAGCATATCAGAAGAGGGTTGTGGTGTCGGCAGGTCCATAATACCTTGTTTTTTAAACCCAAATAAGTTCATAGGCATGTTTATTTATTTCAAATCATGCTCTGTGCTTGGGCATTGTTTCCCACTTTTCAAATCACAATGCCCCCTTGGTAGAGTATGTATGCCACATGATAAAATGCATCTCTTATCATCATGTGGGTCCAGAGCCACTTTTCTTACAATATTGCTAGTCAATAAGTGATCCACACTCTGAATTCTGGATTCTGATGTTTTGATTAAATTCTGGGATTTGAGACAATTTTTATAATCTTCAAATTGGAGCTCTTTTTCAACAGTTACTCTGCCAATGCCCTTGGCTTTTTTGACAACAGCACTACATGTTTTAAAACTGTACATCTTGGCACTTAACCCAGCAAATGCCACAATAACATCACCAAGTGTCTCATCTTTTAACTTGCCAGGCACCTTTTTGTTGTGGGGTTGAATCCTTGTATGTTCACTGGTATCAAAATATTCAAGCAATTCAGGCTGGGAAATATCTTGATAAACATCTTCTGTTTTAATATCAAGAATAAAACTATCCGTGTCCATGTATATTAATTTTATATTATCACCATAAAAAGGTTTCAACACATCATAATACAATATTAACATATGTGATTTGGCCAATTCCAATATCACAGCCCCTACATAAATAGGTTTATCAAACTTAATTTTTGTTTTTTTCATGTTGAAAAGTGCCATATTTTCATCATAAATTCTTCTGTAATTGAAATTAGGCTTTGCAACCAATTTTTTGCTCAGGCTGGGGTCAGTAATTATTTTAACATCGGTATGTTTTCTGACATTTTCAATTGTTTTGCCATACACAGAATTGACCATCAATTTAAACAAGGCCTTATCAAATTGGCTCTTTGCAGATGTTCGAAGCTCTGTGTTTGTATCAATATATGATTTCAACCATTCTGAGTGTTTGAACTTCAAAACTTTGCCAATTTTGGTCACTTGGACACCATGATGCATCAGGAACTGGAGGTTTTTGTAATATATGACATAACCCTGTTTTGGCTCCAGTGTCATCATGAGCTTCTTCTGTTTAGAGCCAGGTGAGCACTGAACCTCAGGAATTGGGGGCAGATCAGAAAATTTGTTATGTAAATTATCTGGAATTGTCAGATCAACCTCTAAGAATAGGCCATAATTACTGTCATCAAAGTCCTGAAGATCCTCAATATTAAAATCTTCAACCCATTCAAGCCCTGCATATGGCAGTTTTTGCATCATGGCATAACCATAGAGGCTGTTGGCATCTACATACAGTATATAATTTGATGGCCGTGCTGGATCATAATCAGGCATATATTTGTTATTTGCTCTGGCATATCTCTGAGAGCATTGCACTATGCCTCCTCTTATACATTGCTCCATAAACAAGTACATATCTTGATCTTGGATCAGATCCAAATGCATTTTAGTGTTTAAAAACATTGCAGCCCATGCTAGGCCCGGGGCACTGTAAAAATACACTGGGTCCAGCCTATAATTTTGCATAGAAGATTTTCTGAATGCCTGCATTATATCAGCTAAGAGGGTCACATCAAGTTTCAAATATGCCATGTGATAATCACCAAATGTCTGGCATTTTAAATTGTTCCACATCAATTGGGCATGGTGATAATCATCATCAGTGATTCCAGATCCTCTGATTTTGCTGTAAAACTCTTCTTGTGGTGGCAGGGAACACTCATCAAATTTAGAAAAATCTGTAACATAGTCATATGGATATACACCCTTCCGCCTAATTAATTTCAGGTCCTGATTTGGAAACAATGCACGTGTGATTTTGAATTGATCATCAGATAATTGAGTGGCCAGTGTAGCCAGGCTAGCAGATAAAATTCTGTAAGAATCAAGAAATCTTATGTGAATAGGAACACCATTAACTTTAATTATTTTGCTAATAGATATATATTTCTCATCATTTTCAGCTAAAATATTTAAATTCTGCTTGTCAAACCCCTCATATCTGATCAAATGATGGAAATCATAATTGGATGCTCCATGGCAAAATATGGGGACAAATTTTGGTCTCTTGATCTTAATATTACAGCTATTACACAGGGCCATTTTGAATTTACCATCTGTATGAGAATGGTGTTTCACCTTGATATTTGTATCTGAAAATTCAGAATCACATACCGGGCATTTTTCTGCATTGTTGAAATCCTCAATCTGTTTCTCTGTTAAAGGCAACATGGGTTTCGATTTTAATAAAATATTAGATGCTATGTCACGGCACTCATTTTCTATTCTATGTGCAAATATTTTGATGGCATCTGGTCCCAAGTATGAATATTCTTTACTAACAACACCATCCTGTACAACCATATAACAAAAGCTGGAAGGTTCATGTAGCTGGTATGGTGTAATTGAAGATTCTTCAGGATCTGGATTGCAGAATTCAAAAGATTTGACGATTGATTCAAAATCACAGAATATATATGCTGGGTGTTCCAACAAGGCTTCAAACTTTTTAAATTCTGCATTTTCACTTGGCATTGGCATCACCATATGGACAGGTTTATAGTTGCCACAGTATTTCAGATGCTCAATTAACTTGTTTTTTGCAATTTCTGCATTTTTTTCCCGAACTCTATTCACCATTTTTTGACCATCAAATACAGTGAAGCATCTTCTGCACAACTTGAATATTATATTGGATTTGTCTAGTTGCGTTCTGACCAAAGCTTCAAGATTATGTATCAGAGTGTAATGATATTTGCCATCCTCTTCAATTAAGAGCAGATCAATCGGGACAGCAGAACCATCATCAATTGCACTGATTCTGAGAGGTTCTATCAAGCAATTATCACGACCAGTGGAACAAATAAATACATTAATAGATAATTGTTTGCCATTAATATCCCAGGCCTTTTTTTCAAATTTATCAATATTCTGAACAGATATTGGATATTCTAAACCCTCCATTGCATCGTCAAAAAAGTGTTCATGCTGTTTGTAATAACTTATTCTCTGAGGATTCCTTGAAACTGGAAACAAAACAGCTAAAATACACCACAAAAAGCATTTCTCATCATTATTTTCAATATTAACCACGGCTCTTTTGTTTTTAATATTGGCAGGTAATGGCAGATATGTAGATCCTTGTAATGGGCTGAATTCAGAAATATTAACATATAACTTGTGTGGAGATTCGCATAGGCTCCATCCAGACTCTTTTGCTGCAAATTCAGAGTGTTTAATATTCAATTGATCTATCAACCTGCTTATTATTGTGTCTGAATTTGTATTTGAATATACCGGTACAGTTTCTGTTATATGGGGCTGTGTAAATTTTGTGCCATTTGGTTTCTTATATTGTGTAAACAATTTGAGGGACAGTTTATAAGAGCCATTTTGTGCATTTAGAATTGCCTGCACATCAGGTTTTTTACTGCTCAAAAAATTCTTAATACCGCATCTTGGCTCTGATACAAACCGATAATCTCTTGATTGGCCATTAAAACTGCTATGGATAGGTGGTTCATAGCGTGGCTGCTTTGCAGGTCCAGCATTAACAGGTACTTCATGCTTTCTTTTCAGACCAGATGTAGATGGTTGTGGGGGCAATGTTGATGACTGTACATAAGAATTACACTTATGCCATTTGTAATATGCCTTGCTTAATATTTTATGGCATCTTGGACACATTTTAGTAGTTTTTCTGCATTTCTTAGAGTCACAAATACGGCAATGCCTAGCCCAATGAGAACTAGATATATTTTTATTACACTGATTGCAATATTTTTGTTTTGACATTTTTTGTTGTTGTTTATTTATATAAAATTTCTTGGGGTTCAAATCAAAATTCTATACAAAATATCAGTTGGGTTCAGCAGTTAGTGGCTGAGCTGGTGCTTTTATACACAAACAACAGCAGTAACTAGGTTTTGGTGATAGTTTTGTTCTATTATGCTGATGTACAACACACTTCACCAGGTTTAAAACCTCATCTCTATATCAACTAAATACAATTCAAAATTGGATTTTGAACTGTGCAATAAATATTCTGTAAGTCTCACTTGTGTTTATATTAACAGAACAAGACAAAACCAGAATTGTATTCAGGATTGCATGTTTTCATACAAAAAAGCCATATTTTTGACAAGTTTATAAACAACAATCACACAGATATAGCTTTTACACACATGGCCGAATCTGTCTGAGGGGGGGGGGGAGGGGGGATTTCAAGATTCTTGGGATTTTGACAGAAAAAACACACTATAAACAATAAGATGATATGGGAACTTGCTATTGTTTTAAGTATAGGCAAATATGTCTAAGAGGCTTTATTTTTTCTACACTTCTTCAGAGCATATCACACCTGAAGAATTGGGGTATAGGCTCCTCTTGCCATTGTTTTAAGTGTAAGCAAATCTATCTGTTGAGCCTTCACCCTTTCTACACTTGAATTCAGAATTTCTTAAAAATCAGAGCATATCACACCTGAAAAATTGGGGTATAGGCCCCTCTTGGCTTTGTTTTAAGTGTAAGCAAATCGGATTGTTCAATCAAATAGCCTCGCCTTTTCTACACTTACAAGTGGTGCTGGTTATAGTATCAACCCCACTACTTCAATCCAATCCAATCCCTCCTCCAATAAGATTGAATTTAAAATTTTTCTAATCTTCTCCCTTTTATAAATTTCCAACCCATTTTTCCTTGAGTCCAATATTTTATGTTGACATTCAAGGGGATTCCCGCCACCCTAGCTCCCCTTCCGGACTAACATGTGTATGCTGTTCATTTGTGTTTGGGATTGAATCATTCACTTTATCGTCATTCATCCTAATCTTTGCGATTATACTAAATTAACAGAAAATGGAATCGAAAGTAAATCAGCCAACAGATTATCTCATTCAAACTTCCTCCTCTCGCTCTGTGGCCACAGCACTAGACAAAGATAGGGAATCACTTGTTTCCGTTGCACCTGGCTCCTCACCAGGAAGCAAGGGCGAGGATCCTTGCAGAACCCATCGCACACAATTAGTGCATAGAGCGCATACGTCGTGGGGTTGACACGTCTCGTTATACTATTTACATTAGAAGTCTAAAACTTCGTGACGTGAGTTCGAACCCTGGTGAGATCAATATATATATTTTTTGAAGGTGGAAAGTTACATCTGACAGGTTTCGAAATTAGACTCTATTATTTCGGCTCAATTTGCATTTAAGAATAGGATTATTACATAACATAATCGAGAGAGCCGCCAACTTTCAATTCAATAGCAAATATTCAGATATCAAAAGGTAGTTCCAAAGATAAACCTATATTTTTTGTTTTTTGGGGAAAATACACAAAAAAGAACAAAATTATCACATTTCTTTAAACAAATATTCAATTTTCAAAGTAACATGCTTCTGACAGACTTTCTTTTCCCTCCATAATGTCTCGCAAATCTGTCGACATGTCACACTTCACTGTTGGAAAGTTTAAAACGCTTGATGTTATTGATGTTATAATACTAGAACCTTCAATACAGATCTAGGCTGATATTTTTTTATACTTGCTCCATCATGAACCTGACATTTGATTTAAGCCAGCTCATGCAAGGACAGTATAATCGGGGTTAGGCCTACAGTTTGAGGTGAATCCGAACCACTGTATACCTTCATCGGGTATCGAAACCTGGACTATCCAATTGCAAGGTGACGGATTTACCACTATGCCATCGGTTATGCCTTTGCTTCCATAATGTTTGTAGGAGCGGTTAAGCTAGGGAAGTATAAAATTGAATCTCGAAATAAATTCATGAAACATAAAAAACATAATTCAATAATGAAATATTGAAATAGCCCATATTGCTGCATAGAAAGGAGGCAAGACGATATACAAATTTATATCATGGTTTTAACAGTCTGAATTAAATGCTCACCAAACATGATGAGTTCAGATAGGCACCAAACTGAAAATTACAGTCTCATTTTGAAATTAGCGACAGTTATATTGCGACTGAATCATGAAGAAACAAAATATTATTTAAGCGTTTTCATCATTGTGAAAAAATTAGTTTCCTGATTGTAGTCTCAAGTCACTTTCCCTTATACTATTTAAAAACGACTTAAGAAATAAAGTTTATCCAGTGTGCTTATCTCTGTACCAGACAACATCACACACCACCGTTTTTTTAAAAATATGCACATTTTAGATGAGATCTAACTTTGTAGCAATAAAAGCAAAATTTGCAACACGGTTAGGTTGGTGTAATTCACTCAATAGAGGTGAAACCTACAATTACAGTCCTGTGCATGCGAACGAAAGTTTCTTTTGGGAACATTTATCTACTACATATGTGGTATATTCTGCTACACCTCATGAATAAAACTGGCTTTCTTGTCTGAACATATTAAAAGTAGCAAACAAAATCTCATCAGAAAATACAAACGAAGTAATACTGTAAAACTCACAATTCTATCATATTTAAAATTTAATTATCGATTACTCACAGAAGAAGTATTTTTAACCTGTTCTTCAAGCAAACGCAAAATTACTATCATTTCAGTAGATTTAAAATAAATTTCGAATATTTATAGTAATATCACCTTCAACCAGACATACAAAAATGTCTTCATTTTACAATTTTTACCAATCCAGAAATTACTGATATAAACTCAAGCGTGCAACCAGTCTGTCAGTGTATGTGTGTGTGTGTGGGGGGGTGGGGGTGTGTGTGTATGTGTGTGTGAGAGGGATGGGGGTGAAACGAGAGGAAGTGGCAAATGATGATGGAAAACATTAATATTCACATTCCGATGTAACCCAAAGTTTTCAACATAAATCCTGTGATTTTTTTTCACGTAGGAATAACGTTTGATCTTCTGATAGAATTTGTTACTTGAAGAAAAGATCAGATGTGCTTGTTACATGCAAGGAGTTTCAGTAACAACACAATACAGAAAAATACCTTCCGAACTCAAAATTATGGCACACGCATAGTTCTTTAATAATTATTTTTTCCTTGCTACACGAAGAACAACAAAGTATAAAGCTGTGACTCGGTAATACTTTTCGTGGCACCCGTTGGCAGAAAAAGAGAAAACACTTTGACCCCACCGGTAATCGAACCTCGGCTTCAACTAACGAAGGACACAAGCCGCGGTGCGAAAATCCTTGCTATTACGGTGATACTATCTCCAGAAGATTGCACTTTTACCTGTTTGGTTCAAAACTTTCAATGTCCTTTGTCTCTAATTACATTATTTTGAAACAATACCGCTTCATGGTATAGTGTCTCTATGCTGTGCACAGGCAACAGAAGACGTGTTTTTGTGCAAGGTTAGTGTTTCCAACCCCTAATAATTTTCGTTTTCTAGATTCTGTCAACATAGCGGATTCTGATATGTGGCGACCAATCTTACAAATCAATGGCACATACATAATTATATTTTTAAACTAACTATTTGAAGGAGAAGAATGATGTTTCAGGAAAATATGAAGTCATTCGTCCAAACTGTACTGATTTTGGGAGCTCTAATATACTACTTTGGTGTTCAAATCACAAGTATAAATAGCAGTTTTCATACGTAAGATAAAGTAACGAAACTGATCCTTAAGTCATATTATTCTGTCCGTGATAGATATTCTTATTACCTTGGAAAGTTTATTTTATCTCGTCCGCATGTTGAATTTCAATTTAATTTATTTTTGTAAGCGTAGCTTTTCTTCCACTTTTAATTAATCGCGACGAAGAAGATAAATGATATATGGGAAAATTGATGAAGGGATACTCGCAACGAACATCCACGTTCAGGTCGCAATTCGATCACGCGTCCTCTTGGTGAACGCCGACGTTGCTGTTACGTTATTCTAGGGAGAGAGGTAATGGAACCACCATCCATTCCCCTTTGCTTTCAAATGAATATGAAGTTTTCCACAAGGGCAGGGATTGAGGCATTTTTTTATTAGTTATTGGATACTGAGTATCTCGAACATATTTTCCCGAAATTGTTCCCGCCATTCTCTTGTAAAATTGGACACTGGATTTCATTAATAATTAAAATGCGAGGTTTTCCTGTGCACTCGGCAAGTCAGAAAATTACCTGCATCCGGTGAAAAGCTTCAGTGGTAAGCAACACTGTAGAGTGCTTTTTTCCGGAACCTTTACTTCGGCGGTACTGCAACATTCGATCGGCTCTGAAGCTAATCTTTAACTGAAACAAGTGTGCCACTTTCTGTGAACAGAACTGTACAATGCATCCGTCCATGTAAAAACATCCGTCTAATGTTTTGTAATCTTGATCGATGTAACTTTCGAGACGCTTCTTGGTGATCGATTCCAATAAATCGATGCCAGGGTACCTAATCCAGCTATTCTTACCACCTATGAGAATTATCATATCGTCACCCTCAAAACTGACTTTCGATTGCCAATCTTCAGACCACACCCCCATCGGTTTCATTGTTCGAGTACAATCTAAACACCTTGTCCTTTCAAATTCTCCCGTGCTCATGTATGTTAATGCTGTGGGACCTAATTCAATAGTCTCTGTAGAAGTGCTGCAGATGGCTTGACGTTTCGGTGGGTCGTTGAGGTCAATTGGAGATTGAATGATAGAAAGCGGAGTAGGAAGATAATCTGGAAAGTTCAGAGCGGCAAGCGGTACGAATTTCATGATGAAATCCTTGATCAACCCGGTTACATCTTTTGATCTCTTTACTAAAAGCGCTAATGACATTGATGATAGGTTGGTCTTCGCGCTTGTTCTCTTCGTAGAATCTCCCATTCTCGGATTTCCAAACCGCCAACCATCTTGACAGCAGTGTCCCGCAAATTGAAGTTTTCACCGAATTTATCTTTAGACATTTTCTGTCAGGGTTATTCTAAACGTCACAGCATTTCTCGTAACGTCTCGTCTAGAAAGTCGCATTTTTTATTCCGTATTTTGCGTTGTTTGTTTTTCGCGTATTGTCTATCGTCACGAATCCAAAATCGTTTTGATTTCAGCAAGAAGCGCAGAAATTAGAACATCGGCTGTAGTTGAGGTCACCGTCTACATATTCATCGTACACATGTCAGAGTTTGGTGTAATGCTCAAGAAACAGACAGGTGGGTTTAGTTTAATCTCGAAGCTGCTGCTTGGAAATCTCGTAAAACGTACCTTTATGCATATAAAGTGGAATAATCCTGTAAATGGCATACCAACCACTGGAGACGAAGACTGGTTCATAGACAATTTTATTCATGGACTAGGTCTTCTTCAGCACAATATGCACAACATTAGAAAGGACAAAAACCTTGATTACATTCTCTCCTCTTTCGAAAACCGTGAAGTCACACCCTCGTTGAATCTCGTTCAGTCTGACCACGAGTCGCTTTGTTCTATTTACGAAATTCCAGTGAAAGCGGGAAGCTCCACTTCTGCACCCCCCAGGCATAAGACTCCGTTGTGGAAGAAAACGCCGTGGGACACCGTCTGTCGAGCCATTGACTTTTTCAATTGGAACCTGCTTTCCGAAGAGACCGTGACCGAGGATGTTGAACTGTTTACGGACGTGATTCATGCCCTAATTCAGTACTATGTGCTACATAAAACAATAAAAAGTAAAAAGTTCCCCTCTTCCTTTGATAAAGAGTTGCAGCATCTGTTAAATAACAAAAAGAGAGCATGGCGACTGTGGAAACGTTTCCCCAATCCCCACACACAAAACACTTTCAAAGCACTTCGAAAGCATAGTAAAGACCTTATGAAACAGAAATACACCGAATATGTAAACACAGTCACAAACGAACTCCTTACTAATACAAAGAGATTCAGGACATTAATAAATTCACGGAGACAAACCAAGCGCATCCCTTTAGAAGTAACACACAATGACATTTCAGCTGTTGGTAATGATAGAGCTGAACTATTCAATCTAACATTTCAAAATAATTTTGTTTCAAATGATGTTTTAGATCACTCGCCTATCAAATCTATCTGCTCTCACTCTCTTTCTACCGTCCTTACAGAACCAGGTGAAGACTTGAACTTCCTTACATCCTTTTCTTCTCACCGAGCATCTGGACCAGACAATATTCCTACTATTTTCCTTCAAAAAAACAGCTCACTCACTAGCTACTCCTCTTGCAATGTTATACAATAGGTGCTTCTCTGAAGGCTGCTTTCGCACTCAATGGAAGAAAGCAAATATCATTCCTATTTTTAAATCTGGAAATACTAACGATACTACATGTTATAGGTCCATTTCTCTCCTTTCCACACTTGCTATGGTCTGTGAAAAGATTCTGAAAAAAAGACTTCTGAAATCCACATCCTCTTACATTAACCCAGCACAACACGGCTTTCTTTCAAATTCTTCATGCCTTACCAATCTGTCTTGTATGCAATCCTGAGCCATAAACGCAATTATTAATCGTAATCAGTTAGATGTTGTTTACTTTGATCTGTCCAAAGCTTTTGATTCAGTGGATCACCATTATTTACTGCATAAATTATCTTACAGATTTAACATCACTGGAAACACGTTAAACTTAGTGAAAGACTATTTAAGAAATAGACAACAACGCATTATACTTCCCGGAACTCATCTAACTGGCTTCCTGTTATATCTGGTGTGCCGGGAAGAAGCGTTCTTGGCCCTTTGTTATTTGTACTATATCTGGATGATCTCACAGACCTCTTTATTTCCCTCATTTCAAGCACAATTCTAATGTTTGCCGATGATTGCAAGATTATGAGAGTAATAAAACAGCCATCAGACATGCAAATTCTACAAAATGACATTAACAGATTCTCTGAATGGTGTAAGCAATGGAAACTATCCACAAACCCTTCTAAATGCTCTTACATAACAATTTCATTGAAACAAAACATTCTTGAAGGCAATTATACCCTCACCGACATCCCTCTAGAAAAAAAAGCACAACACCGAGATCTAGTTATCCTCATAGATTCAAAACTAAATTTCGATAATCACATATCAACCATCACAAGAAAGCAATGCGTATGCCAGGCTTACTTTACAGATTCACTGAAATCCATAACCCGAAAGCACTTTCCATTTACTTCAAAACTTTTGTGTCCCCCATTCTAGAATACTGTTCACCCATCTGGAACATGGCTGCCCCTTCTCATACCTCCAAAATCGACAATGTTCTCAGTTTTTTCCTCTCCATCGTTCGATATACGATGCTGGCCCTGAGACACCTTCCTAAGAGAGATCTGCTTATAAACTTAAACATAAATACTCCAGAATCACGCAGATACGTTGCAGATAAGAAATTGCTCTATAAGATCATAAATAGAAACTTAAGATGCAGTATCCTACTCCACGAACTCTCACTCAGAGGGCCTAGACATAAAACACGGAGCAAGGAAACTCTCCACAATTCAACTCCCAGGCTCTCACTCATACAACGTTCACTATTCCATAGGGTACCGAATCAGTTCAATATAATCTCAAACCAAATAGATATATTCAACTCATATTCATTTTTTATCAGGAACATAGAAAAAATTGTACATAAATAATGCTTTTGTGAAACTGATCTCTTTACCTTGGTACTGTTTTGGCTTGTTTTATTTTTGTTTATTTTATGTTATGCTTTCTTTTATGTTTTTAATCTTAGTCTACTGTTGTACTGTTGTTTCTTTCTGGTTTAAAATGGCCTCTGCTGTACTGGAAATTTCAATAAATAAATAAAAAATAAATAAATAATTGTCTATGAGTTCCGGCAACATATCAAACCACTTGTAGTTACCTTGCAGCGTTAACGGTTTTCGCATGCGAGTTTTCAGATTTGGATTGAAGTGTTCCACGATGTTTCTGTAACTCGAACATTGATCAACTTTGCGCTTTCCAATGAATTGCCGGAAGACGGAGTTGCAAAAAGCCTTTCCATTGTAGGTCTGCAAGTAACGTGGGGATGGATCTGCATTTCTGGAGGATGGATTTGAAGTCTTCCGTGATGTACGATCATGTTTTAGCTTTCGGAGGCAGTGCCCATGAAAATTTGGAAATGGTATCGATGACGGTCAGAAGGTAATTGCAACCCTTGTTGATTTTGTGTAAATCTTTCAAGTTGCTGCTGCACATTTAAATTAAATCAGCCTGCCATAACTGATCCAAGCCTTTGATCACCATCGCTAGCCGTTCGTAGTTGCACCGCTCGTGCCTGTGGAGCTCGTCAACGATAGCCTGCCAATGCAAGAACACGGCTGCAATGGGGTTTCTGGCTTCCGACAGGATAGGGATTTCTATGAGAAAACTTGTCGCCTACTTCAATGCCAATGATTTGAGACGCATCTTCGGCGTGAGCTATTTCGCCACTTACGGGATTAGTGAAATCGACCAACTCGTTGTTTATTTTAGTTTCGTCTGCGATGTTCACTACCGTCATGTTCGGGTAGTGTGTCTTTCGAGACACTGACTAGTAGGAAATCTTGACGAACTTAAGTTTGTCACTGAGGAATAACTGGTGTTAGGCTTTAGCCGTAATCAGCATGTACCGTTTAGATTTCGGATTGAAGGGCGAGGCGAACTCTCAGTTTGGAACGCTGTGCAGTTCAATGATCACCGTAGACTTCACATTGCCGATGCTCACGTTCAGAATGCTCACGTTGGTTCGAACTTCATTCTGCACATCCTCCAACTCTTTCTTCAGAGACTCCAGATGATTGCCAATTGATTTAATAACTTCATCGTAGATAGGCTTCACCTTCACGGCGGTGTTAATCTGTTTCAATTCTTCTCTTGTATCGCCAAGTGGGCTGTCGAAAGCGGCGAAATTTGATTCTTCACTCACTTCGATGTTGCCAATTTTATGTTTCACGTTTGAAATGTTCTGCTGCATGTTTTTCACAAACAGCAGCGACTCTATGCCGTGAGGTCGTGCACGTGGGTCCATTGTCCAGCTTGCTGATGCTTTGATTGGTAGGCAGAGTGATGATGTTGTATCGAGATCCACGATTTCAGTTCAGATTTGACACCAGATTTGAGTATATGATTCAAGGTTCACTTCAAAGCCTTTAGCTCCTACGAAGTAGGTAATGTGGGCACCGTACTTTGGAGCGTCTTCAGACCTTTTTCCACTGCATCCAACTCAGAGCCATCAGCAGTTGGACGTATGGCGTCTTGCAGGTCTGATGGCTCGCCTTAGATGGCTGTGGATGAAAACAACGTTTCGAACGTACTATGTATATCGTCGATCAAATGATGAAAATGCGAAAATTCGAATTCAATATTCAGAGTTTTCAATTTGGCGATCTCATGTTGAAAGCTGGTAAATGTGTCCCGGATGCCTGCCAGTTTGGATTTAACGCTTCTTGGACATTTGCCAGATTACTTTTTTTATGCTGGTCAAGACACTCTCGATATGTATAGTGCGTTGCAGTTTTCCGAAGTCCTGGTAAGTTTGGAGTTAGAGTTTAATGTTGTCTGCTTTTAGAGCAATAGCATTAACTTTGATTAAGCTTTGTTAGTGTTTGCAGTTTCGTTTGAGCTTTGGTGAAGGGGACAAAGTACTATGCGTCTATTTGAAACTCTGCCTTGATCCTCTTCAGTGTATGAATTTCGTAAGACTGAAACTGCTCGGGCAAGTTGGCGATGCTGGTGGCATTCACGCGATTGCAGTCAAGACACAGTTTCCAGAACAATGGATTCAGCGTGGAGAAAAAATTGAGTTTCCACCATGGAAATCTGATTTTCAACACTAGTTGTTTTATTTTCGGGGCAACACGAAAGATAAAATGTACGAAGTCGAACTTCATAGAATTGTGCACCTAAAAAAACAGACTTTTGAACCTTATAAAGACATTTCTGGGACCGTGATTTTGATAGTGTTGTTGGTATGGGAGTCCCATATTCAACTATGCCTGAGACACAATGACATACACTTGGAACAGATTGTGTATTTTTGGGGGGGATAGTTGTAAATTTATTAATTTTTCTTTTGGGTCCAGAATTATGTGATCGTCTGTAATAATATGGCTTTATCATGTGACTGAGGTTAGCCCGTGTAGTGAAACTTTCCTCTCTGTTGTGATTTCCCTTCTACACTATACTTTCTGTAGGTCAAGTTACACATTAATACGTAAAAATTTATAACATTATCACATGACTTAGGATACCTTACATTGCGATAATCCTCTTGTCGTCCCTGATTCCCTCCCACAGCTTAGGTGAATGAAGTCACCTAATTTCAAACAGTCAGTTTATTACTCGTGCACTATAGAAGCCCACAGACATAATAGAGAATTCAAACATCAATTTGTGTTACACGTTCATCCGAAAAATTGCCAACGGACATATACAGAATCTCACAAAAGAAATTATAATTTTCGCACATTTATATCCCAGATTTTGTTCCGTCCCCTTAAAATAAAATCTTAAATATCGATTAGTGTAATGCACAGCTACATATAATTAAATAAACGAGTAGCATATCTAAATAAAGGAAGAGGAAAAATTGTAACTATACATAATAATATCAATTAGTTAACTTTGAAATAAAATCAAATTTGTTTCACTTTCAGTCTGAAAACAATTTTGTTGGTTTCATTATCTTATCCATTTACTTCTCATAACGTATATACAGTCAACAAATCCCAAGTTACAGTAATAAACAAATACGTTTACTGCAGTGTAAGGAAAAATAACATACGTGAAATAAAACATATAAAATGAATGCGTGCAATGTATGACATTTTTGGACATTTCACCTGGATGCTACAAAATTGATAAGAACAAATCAGTTTGTGTGGAAGTGTAATTTTGAAAATGTTTACAATATACCAATCGGATTTTTACTGACCTTGAAAAGAAACTGATATTTTCCCCGATCATGTATTTAAGACCATGCACGCTAGAATTTTTAAGAAGGTTTCTCATAATCAAGCGTCCAGTTGTTACAATGTTTTCCAATATTGAATATAATGCCTTGCTCTCTCTTCTTGTAAATCTGGAATCATAAATATCCCAGCTTTGTTAGAAGTTATCTTACATTCCTTCTATATATTTTGAATATTTTATGAATTTCTCTACATTTTATGTTAATCATCACGATGGGAATATACCATCAACAAGAGATATGTTGACGGGCCAGGACAGTGATATACCAATACAAGATCAGGGTGTTCACCCAGATACAACACTTTTAAAGTAAATTGGCAAAGTAATATTACTAAATTTCAAGGAGAGATGCTGCTTTCTCTGTACTCTTTGAATTAAAAATCCCGGAAAAACTTCAAATAAGCGTTAATTTCTTACGCCCAGTTTGAGATTTATCTCATGGAATTTGAATCTTGTCTTAAACTGGAGTGAGACTTTATCATGATTTCTTGTATAATACAAGAAATTATCAACTACAGCAGCGCCATAAAAATATGCAATACAAATTTCAAACTTAAACTTTTGAGTCGGGAGTCAATATGTAGCGAGGATAAACGATACTAATAATGCTGTCCCGACAGAACGTATCAGCGACAATACGTACCACTAGGGTTTTGGCGACGAAACGTACCACTCAGATACACACTACCTTCAAAATATTTACTCCGCGACAAAACGTACCACTTCAAGGAAAACGCTTGAACTTAAAGTCAAAAGAGAATAAAGTGGTTAATGGTTCGTCTACTGATCATGTTTGTGGAGTCCCGAATGATGCTCAGTTAGATGTGAAGAACCGTATTCAAGAGGCGAAGAAAAGGGTTCGAGAGGAAGAAACGACAATTAACAAGATTTACAACGATTCTCTACGCAACCTACACGACAGAGGTTAGGTTAGGTTAGGATAGGTTAGGTGAGATTAGGTTAAGTTAGGGTAGGTTAGGTTAGGTTAGGTTAAGTTAAATTAGGTTAAGTTATGCTAGGTTAGATTAGAACTGACGTAACTAAATCTAAAATCGAGAAAAGACATAAAGATAAAACAAAAGAAAAATGTGAACGACAGCTTAACCACAGCTGCTTTTAAACACGCCTAAATAGCTATACCGCGTGAGGCACCTAAAAGTACCACCTGAAATAGCGAAGAAACCAGAAGCAGTAGCGATGTGAGGTTTGCTGGAAACAATAATATCAAATGGGGCTCGTAAATCGGAGGTATGGGGTGGGTCGAAAAATATCGACAAATGGGGCATCTGGAGTAAAGTCATATTTTTTTAAATGGAACGATATACAATAACATGCATAATATAAAATAACACACGCAGAGAAACACAACGCCGTTGGACTCATGCATCTACTGCACATAGGAACGAAGATATGGCCATGCGAAAATATGTAAACTAAGTAACAAGTGGCCACTTTGTCACGGTATCTAGTGACATGTAAAACGCAGTTCGATATAAATTATTTTTTGTTTATTGATTCATTTTATGTTCAAATATAAAAGTGTGAGGTTCTTTATTTGTGGATAAATTTGTATCCGAGCCAGACGTCGGGAGTTGGGGACTGGTTTTTCTTGAGTGACAGCGGAACTGTCTTTTCGGCTTAGAACATGACATATTTGCACTAACACGGGGAAATGGAAAGATTATTTTCGTCGGGACCGTGCTTCAAATCACAGCGGGGAGCAAACCCATTCTTCACGGATGACCAGAAAAATCAGCTGGAGCCCAAGCCTGCAAGGATCGAAGACGCGTCGGCGACCGCGTTTCAAGACAATGGACACAGGTCATTCGCATCTCCTCCGAAAGCGAAGCCAAGCTACTTGAGCGTGCCTTTCAACGGACGAATTTGAATCGCTTATAAATATACGGTACTACCATTCCAGACACAGCATCTCCGCGCTACACTCTCGCGTGATTATTGTTTTGTGTCCGTGAACTTTGTTTCCTTACGTACCGTGAGCGAATCGCAGATAGAGAGTTACCAGCGTGCGCCTTATTTTGGTGAAGATTACGCGGTGATTTGTTTTTGCCAAGCGTGGACTACATAATAATGGAGGGCTAAAGAAGATAGAGAAAGGGGGCCGTCGCCTCCCCGGCACCCGCAACGATGCAGAAGCCAGCCAGACGACGCCAAAACCAACCACTGCTCAAAGCCCGAAGGACGTTTCCAGATCGACGTTCCAACCAAAGCCCGAAGGACGTTTCCAGAGAGAGACGACTCCAGAACGACGTCCAATTGATGCCCGACACTAGAGATATTCCGAACCGGCGCGTGACCACGTACACCCGACGCTAGTGACAAGAGGAACGCCCGAAGTACTGAGGAGGTGCAAGTACACCATATCGTCGCAATTATTCTTCGTCGCGATCGACCTCGGAGAACAATCTCGCCACAAAGGAACCGTGTGCAAGTCCCACGCCCAGGACAGATGAATGGCCACGCCTGGTAGCAGAGTCCGGTAGAGTATACTTCAGAGGGTCTTATGTCCATGTAAACGTGCGTCGTTAGTATCAACACCGTACTGTCAACGCCGAAGCCTCACTTATTTGCAAAGTGACTCAGGAAACCCCGAACCTAATCCCCGTGTCTGATAAATTTTTGATAGTTATAAAAAAGGGTTATTTCATGTTCAGATGTTCTGATTTAATTGTCTGCATTCAGGGTCAAAAGCTCTATTTTATTACTTTAATATTTAGTGTAAATTGTCAAGGTGTGCTCCATTTCTTGTGTAACCGACCGCCCCGTCGCGCCATTTAATTTGTCAATAGTTGACTGATGAGCCCTTTTTAATTGTGGAAAGCGTAATTTTATATTGCAAGGTCGTGCGCATGAAGTAGTATTATTTGTTGCATAGTGATTTTTGATGTAATTTTTGCTCGCGCCGACGATTGATTAGTGTATTCCGGCAGCTGGAGCCAATTAAGTTTTTGCATCACTATGTAATTGTGTAGTTGTTCTCATTGGACGAGAGAGGCTTATGTGTATTACCCCCGTCCGAGAAACTTGTATAATGTCGTGCTTACGACCGGATGCATACGTTCATTCGAACGAAATATTTAACCACGCCGACCCAATCGTCTTAGTTAGCCGCTTTCCGAGGGCTGGCACTTGAGTTAATTTAAAAGAGCACAGGAGCTGGCAGACAAATGCCCTAAATTCACATAAAGGTTTAAAAATTAAAAGGAATGATATGTTAATGAGATCCATGATTTGTATCCATACTTCACATGTAAAAATACCTCATGTGTGTGAAAGAGAGAAGAGTGAATGTTGTGAGAATTTGAGGAGGCTTTGTAAACAGTTGTTGATTGCAATATTTTTTTGTTGTTACAATATATATTCACTTTTTACCGTTCGTCAGTGTTGTTATTTGACGTTTTTCAGGTACCGGATATTATGCTATTAGTGTGTTATGATTGTTCGAATCTACATATCAAAGGTAAACAAAGCAGTATAACATTTCAAGGTATTTATCCCCGCCTCGCAATAGTATGACAATAAACGACCGTCTCAGTACCGAACTTGAAAACCCGGACCGAGAGTCACGACCGGTTTCCCGTACACACAACGACGTTTGGCCCCGTGCCGGGGTATGATTGACACGTCATTTCGGGGACCGTGAGTGCACTCGTTACTACTTGACCGTCAGTACCACGGCATGTAAGACTTCTCAGGTGCCTGACAGAACTGCCTTGACGCAGAGCAAGTTTTGATAGCATGTCCACGAGATCGTGTTAGTTCATAGCAAGCAGTCGTAGTGGTGAGAGCGAAGATTATGGTGTTCACAAACATAGAAAAAGCGGACATGATCCTGATTTATGGGGAATGCCGAAAGAATGCCTCAGAAGCCTACCGTGTGTACGCAGAGAGATATCCAGACAGACGACAGCCATCTCGACGTCTGTTTGGTAAGTTATTTATTAAATTAAGAGACACCGGAAGTGTAACACCACGAGCACCTGTGCGAACAAGCCAACTACAGGTGAGGCAGGTGCAACAAATGTTCTCGCCGCTGTTGCTATGAATCTGAACGTTAGCTCACGTGAAATTGCCAGGGATGCTGGGATGAGTCAGCGAAGTGTATTGCGCATTCTGCACACACACAAGTTTCACCCATATCGTATCTCCCTCCATCAACAACTTCACGGGAATGATTTTGTGGACCGTGTTCGGTTTTGCACATGGATGTTACGACACGACACACCCGATTTGTCACGTATCCTCTTCACTGACGAGGCAACTTTTACCAATCATGGAAATGTCAACCTAAGGAACATGCACTATTGGTCGGTGACAAATCCACATTGGCTTCGCCAAGTGGAACGCCAGCGCCCATGGAGTGGAACGTGTGGTGTGGTATAGTGGGTGAACATCTCATTAGCCCTTTTTTTATACAAGGGACACTGAATGCTGACCGATACATACAGTTTTTACAACATGAACTGCCTGTACTATTGGAGGGCATACCACTTCAGACAAGGAGGGAAATGTGGTACCAACATGACGAGTGCCCAGCTCACAGTGCAAGACGCGCTACAGCATGTGTAGAAAATACATTTCCAAATCGTTGGATTGGACGTGGAGGGCCTGTCAAATGGCCGGCTCGTTCCCCAGATTTGACACCGTTAGACTTTTTCCTGTGGGGAAAGCTGAAGGACATTGTCTACCGGGATGTGCCAACAACTCCAGAGGATATGCAACACCGCATTACTGCGGCCTGTAGGGACATTCCCTACGAGATGCTACATTCTGTGCAACGATCTTTGAGTGGGCGCCTCGTTGCCTGTATCGCAGCTAACGGCCACCACTTTGAACACACACTTTGACAGGTTTTCGCTTCTTACGCAGTGGTACTTCGACATACTGTCATGGTCATTTTCATTATGCTGTAACACTGCCAAATACATGGTGCTGACGATGTATACTGTATTTTTTCTTCCTTTAACACGTTCTGTCTTCATCTTGTCCAATGGCTTCCGACATCTCATACTTGTACATGCCGTGGTACTGACGGTCAAGTGGGTCACTTGTTAGTTTGTTTACATATTTTTACATGGCCATATCTTCGTTCCTATGTGCAGTAGATGCATGAGACCAACGGCGTTGTTTTTCTCTGCGTGTGTTATTTTATATTATGCATGTTATTGTATATCGTTCCATTTAAAAAATATGACTTTGCTCCAGATGCCCCATTTGTCGATATTTTTCGACAAACCCCATACCTCCGATTTACGAGCCCCATTTGATATTATTGTTTCCCGCAAACCTCACATCGCTACTGTTTCTGGTTTCTTCGCTATTTCAGGTGGTACTTTTAGGTGCCTCCCGCGGTATATGCTGATGGAAATCAGCAAAAGCATCAGGAGGTACGTTTTGTCGCATCGCAAATATTTTTAGACTCATTGGAAGACCCTTCGCAGGTAGTTGGTCAGGTGGTAGGTACGTTTTGTCACTGGTATGTTATGTCGGTGGTACGTTCGGTCGCGTATTCACTGAGAATAGTAGCACATGTCTTGAAATTTCGATTTTATAAATATATAGGAATTGCAAGAAAAATAATTTTATATTCTAACGACCCGTGACTTAATTGGAAAGAAAAGAATTCAGCTCATGAAACAAACAATATTGACAACTATCAAATACATCAAAAATTTAAAGGGTTGTACATTTATAATGATAAGTCGCAATTGTTACTGTTCGGCTCCTACAAACTTAACCACCTCCTTCACCTAGTTTGGAAGGGGTTATTTTTTTAGCAAGAGGGAAGGAAGGGTTCTTCTTTACTAATAGCCTATAGCCGATTTTAAAAATCAAATTTGGAGAATTATGTAAACACGTATTTTCAAAAAAGTTAATTTACATTTAAATCAACAATTAAATAAAGCTCAAGGTGCGCCTTAGTGTGCTAATATTCATGCAGTGATCTTCTGACGGAGACGGAGAGTAACTAAATGTGTCATATTGTTACTAAGGTCAGAATATTATTGAATTCATACCATAAAGCATAGAGGTTTTGAACTTTTCATGCCTGACAAATTCCAAAACTACCGAACCACTAAGGACAAGATAGGAGGGCGTATGAGGCGAAGCAAAGATGCCATGACAACTACGTACACATCTGATTGTAATATTGTTATTTATGTTAAAAACACAAAATGCTTCACTGTATAACTGTAAGTCTTAGTTACTTTGAAGAAATATAACTATAATTACATAACTAAATAAAGGTAGTTTTCTATTTGTACATTTTCTCTTTCTTACAGCGTGTCATGACATGTTTGCATCTAGATTTATGTCATATGAGATTATCCTAATTTCTAAGACTAGTATGTGTTTTTCTGTTTGTATGCATGTGTTGGATAAGTGTTATAATACTGGTAAACTAACATGAATTAAGTTAAATATGTTCATAAACTTAAGAAAATAACAATATTTGTGTTCGTTTCAGATATCAACATCTCTCATCCAAATGCAACCTGATGTTGGCTGAGCCTAATAACATATATTACGGTCTCACGCGGTTTGATATGAATGCGGTAATATATGTAGAGTGTAATGAAAATGTTCCCTCATTTACCGTTTCTGATATAAACGAAATACCATTCCACGAGATTATATTTTATATTGATTAATAACGTAGAGAACCCTGAGTACAAGCAAAGGAGATAACATTTTTTTAGATTGAGAACATAGTGATTTGAGGGACATCAAGATCCAATTAATACAAGATCCTTACCTTGCCAATAATTTGCTACACTTTTGTGAAACTAAAGATTTTTTCATCGCCAGTAACTTTCGAAATTTCGTTTTCTTATTTCCAAGCGGTTTACATATTTCCAATTGTTTAATCAACCCATTTACTTTACACTTTGTGTCCTTAAACTTTTGAAATATTTTAATATTGCCATTGTGTTTTATGGCATCTATTATAACACTTAAAGACAAATAGACAATCTCCACCACCGAAATGAAACTTCCTCCAGTGAATAGGGATATAGTTCCTCCAAAGGACGCTGAAAGATAAAATAAATACTAATATTGAAATGATATCTCTACATTCTTAGACATTTCTAAATTGTTTTCTTAAACCTAATTGGAATTACACTGGTCAAATATTTAGTAATTTTAAATGGCATTACTAAACAGAAACACACACACACACAAAAACACACACACGCATGTCGTATTACGGCTATGTTCCACTAAAGCTTGTTTAATAAGTTTGTTCAGGTTTTAGTCATCTAACAGTATATTTTTGACAAGACTTGTAACACGCCAGTGAAACATCTTGTCGAGTTGGAAACACTGACTAGAACCATTCGCCATTGTGCTGGCGTCAGCCATTCAGGCAAGACGCATGCGTGTTTGTGTTGATCATAAGGAAGTTAATTTACGTTATTTTAGTATTAGCATGTTTTATTTTGCGTTTCTTACATTTTATCATTAAATATACAGATTTCACACTAATACGCAAAGCCTACCGCATTCTTTAGAATCACTTCGGTAAGGCAGTTACTGCAATCACCAATATTTTTGATCCTCCCTGAGGACGGATGGCATTCTGGACGTCATCAAGTTCTTAATTGGTGCAACAGAGTGGCTATATTGTACTTTTCTGCGTGTCGCTCTGTATATTCGGTTAATGCTGTTTATATATAGCGCAAAGCAGCAGGTTTCTTAATATATGACTGAGAACATTATATGAACATTTCGGACTTAGTACACATCGAGCGCAAAACCAGTTCTTAGCAGAACTCTTCCATTGTTGCAGCCATTATAAACAAGAACAAGCCAGTACCATTTTTGACGTCTTTAATCCGAGATCTGTAGGTAGCTATACAAAGGAAAGCCATTTCTGTTAACAATATAACACAACACTCACGCAAGCTCGATTCCTTCGCTTCTCTTTTCTTTCTCATCCTCTTTTCTCAGTAAATCAAGAAGCACGGACAAAGAAACCCCTACTACAACCAAGAGTTGTAATGAGGTAAGTAGTGTAATTGATGCTATTACTGGGGCGAGAAAGTACGACGTACTTTGACTGAATAGAAATACTTAAAACTAGGGCAAAATGTCTATAACATTTTATTGCTACTGTATATAACCTACGATTTTTGTAAAAAAAGCTCCCGAGAAAGTACGACCACCCTCAGATTGATGTGGCTGTACCTGAGTTTGCCAAATTGTTGTCTATTAGTTTGTTAAAAATATGCTTTTTTTGATATCGCCGTATGTTGTTAGGTATAGGTTGTATTTATACTTTTACTTATCATCGAGTGGACATTAGAAATCTACAAACAAACATTTGCGACAACAACAGAGCCATCTATGTGAAAATGTCTGAACTTGATGAATGCTTGAGGAGGACAAGTTATTTTATTTTTCAGTACGTCAATATTTTCAACTCTTTTTGCTAGTGAATGGGTTAGGTGACTTGCAACGACGAAGGCCTTCTAGCAATATGAACTTAGCTTAAGCCGGCGTAATTCGCTAAAATATCTTGAAATTTGCATATTTCTCATACCGCCGTATCTTGTTCTATTAGACCTCTTCAAGAAATTCGGGCAAAAGAGGATTCTAATAGGGGGCAAGCATACAATGATATGGTGATATGTGAATTGTCGGTTTCTTCGATTCAGATAAATGGATCGAATTGAAACTGGGATATTTTACTTTTTTTTATATGACTAATAAAATAACGGAGATTTTTGATTGGCTACGTACTGTTTTCTGATTGGTTTAAGTAAGCAAGATTTCTATTAGCTCTATAAATCTATATAAGTCAAAGCACAGTGTTGATTTCTCACCTTTGCTGGATCGGCAGAGGAACCCACATTGCGGGGGATAGAACCTGAACGGGCTCGGTCAAAGTATTGATCCACAGAATCACTGACCTATAACAGCAATACATAACACACGCTATTAGGTCATTGCCTTTCTATGCCCGTGCAGACATGCAATTGTACTAGGTCAGTGATTCTGTAGATCAATACTTATTCTATCTTTGTGCGTGTAGGCTATTAGTTTTTACAACCTGTCATTTATTAAGTATAGAATTTTGGTTTGAATCCCAAGAAATCTGAAAATAAACCTAGGACAAAAACTAATAATATTAACATACTAATTATACACAATAAATATATAAAGTACACTGCTGAAAACAATTGATATTTTATATTAAGTATAGAGTTTTAATTTAAACCCCAATAAATCTTATATAATAAACTAATAAAAAATATTAACATATTAAGTATACAAAGCATCTTATTAAACACAATTAATATTTTATATTAAGTATAAAGTTTTAATTTGAACCCCAAGAAATCTTATAACTAATAACAAAAATGCCAAATCAAAAATATTGTAATCAATGCAATAAAAATATATCTAGCTCTAATTGGGCTAAACACCAAAGTAATTGTGATCCGCAAAAATATAGAACACCCACAAAAATATGCCCAAAATGTCATAAGAAAATATAGTCTGACATTTTTTATATTTTTATATAATATTTTTTAAATCTTTCAAATTATTTACAAAATATAAGAAACCAAATGGCACAAAATTTACACAGCCCCACATAACAGAAACTGTACCTGTATATTCAAATACAAATTTAGACAAAATACTAAGCAGGTTGATAGAGCAATTGATTATTAAACACTCTAAATTTGCTTCTAAAGAATCAGGATGGAGCCTATGTGGATCTCCACACAAGTTATACATTAATATTTCAGAATTCAACCCATTACAAGGTTCTTCATATCTGCCATTACCTGCCAATATTAAAAACAAAAAGGCTGAGCTTAACCTAGAAAATTATGATCAGAAATGCTTTCTGTGGTGTATTTTAGCTGATTTGTTTCCAGTTTTATATAATCCAGAGAGAATAAGTTATTATAAACAACATGAACATGATTTTGATAATGCTATGGAGGGCTTAGAATATCCAATGTCTGTTCAGAATATTGATAAATTTGAAAAAAAGGCCAGAGATATCAATGGTAAACTATTAGTTATTAATGTATTTATTTGTTCTACTGGTGGTGGGAATTGCTTGATAGAACCTCTCAGAATTAGTACACTTGATGATGATTTTACTGTTCCGATTGATATGCTTTTAATTGAAGGAGATGGCACATACCATTACACTCTTACACACAGTCTTGAAGCTTTAGTCAGAAAACAACTAGACAAATCTAATAGAATATTCAAGTTGTGCCGAAGATGTTTACCTGTATTTGATGGTCAAAAAATGGTAAATGGGGTTCGTGAAAAGAATACAGAAATTGCTAAAACAAGTTAGTTGAACATTTAAAATAATTTGGGGACCATAAACCAGTTCATATGGTTATGCCTAAGCCAAATGAAAATGCCAAATTCAAAAAATTTGAAGCCTTGTTGGAACACCCAGTATATATAGTTTGTGATTTTGAATCAAATCTCAAACCCCTTGCATTCTGCAGCCCAGATCCTGATGAATCTTCAAGTACATCATACCAGCTACATGAACCTTCTAGTTTTTGTTATATAGTTATACAGGATGGTGTTGTTAGTAAAGAATATTTATACATAGGACCAAATGCCATCAAAGAATTTGCACATAGAATAGAAAATGAGTGCCATTACATAGCATCTAATATCTTATTAAAATCAAAACCTATGATTCCTTTAACAAAAAATCAGATTGAAAATTTCAACAATGCAGAAAAATGCCCGGTATGTGATTTTAAATTTTCAGATACAAATATCAAGGTAAAACACCATTCCCATACAAATGGTAAATTCAAAATGGCTCTGTGTAATAGCTGTAACATTAAGATCCAGAGACCAAAATTTGTCCCAGTATTTTGTCACGGGGCATCCAATTATGATTTTCATCATCTGATCAGGTACAAGGGGTTTGACAAGCAGAATTTAAATATTTTAACTGAAAATAATGAGAAATATATAGCTATTAGCAAGATAATTAAAGTTAATGGTGTTCCTATTCACTTAAGATTTCTTGATTCATACAGAATTTTGTCGGCTAGCTTGGCTACTCTGGCCTGTCAATTATCTGATGATCAATTTAAAATTACGTGTGATATGTTTCAAAATCAGGACTTGAAATTAATTAGGCGAAAAGGTGTATACCCATATGACTATGTTACAGATTTTTCTAAATTTCATGAGTGTACTCTGCCACCACAGCAAGAGTTCTACAGTAAACTCAGTGCATCCGGAATCACTGATGAAGATTATCACCATGATCAGTTGATGTGGACCAATTTAAAATGCCAGACAATTGGTGATTATCATAAAGCATACTTAAAACCTGATGTAATTCTCTTAGCCGATATACTTCAGGCTTTTAGAAAATCTTCAATAGAAAATTATAAGCTGGATCCAATTTATTTCTACAGTGCTTCAGGCCTAGCATGGTCTGCAATGTTTTTGAATACTAAAATCCAATTGAATCTAATCCAAGATCAAGATATGTATTTGTTTATGGAACAATGTATACGAGGAGGCATGGTGCAATGCTCTCAGAGATATGCTAGAGCCAACAACAAATATATTCCCGATTATGATCCAGCACGTCCATCAAACTATATACTTACGTGGATGCCAACAGCCTGTATGGTCATGCTATAATGCATAAATTGCCATATGCAGGGCTTGAGTGGGTTGAAGATTTTAGTATTGAAGATCTTCATGATTTTGATGATAGTCACTATGGTTTATTCTTAGAGGTTGATCTGACAATTCCTGATGATTTGCACAACAAGCTTTCTGATCTGGCTCTAAACAGAAGAAACTGATGATGACTCTAGAACCAAAACAGGGGTATGTCATATATTACAAAAACCTCCAGTTTCTTATGCATCATGGTGTTCAAGTGACCAAGGTTGGCAAAGTCTTGAGGTTCAGGTACTCAAGATGGTTGAAGCCATATATTGATACGAACACCGAGCTTCGAACATCTGCAGTAAGCCAATTTGATAAAACTTTGATTAAATTAATGGTCAATTCAGTGTATGGCAAAACTATAGAAAATGTTAGAAAGCATACTGATGTTAAATTAGTTACTGACCCCAGCCGAAGCAAAAAATTGGTGGCAAAGCCTAATTTCAATTATAGAATAATTTATGATGAGAATATGACACTCTTTAATATGAAAAAATCAAAGATTAAGTTTGATAAACCTATTTATTTAGGGGCTGTGATATTAGAATTGGCCAAATTATATATGCTAAAGCTTTATTATGATGTGCTGAAGCCTTTTTTTGGTAATAGTATAAAATGGATGTACATGGACACAGATAGTTTTATTCTTGATATTCAGACAGAAGATGTTTATAAAGATATATCCCAGCCTGAATTGCTTAAATATTTTGATACTAGTGAAAATACAAAGATTCAACCCCACAACAAAAAGGTGCCTGGCAAGTTAAAAGATGAGACACTTGGCGATGTTATTGTGGCATTTGCTGGGTTAAGGGCCAAAATGTATAGTTTTGAAACATCCAGTGGTGCTGTTGTCAAAAAGCCAAGGGTATTGGTAGTGTAACTGTAGACAAAGAGCTCAGATTTGAAGATTACAAAAATTGTCTCAAATCACAGAGTTTAATCAGAACATCGGAATTCAGAATCCAGAGTGAAGAACATTTGTGGTCAACAAATGATACTTCAAACAAGTACTTTCTCGGGAGCTTTTTTTTACAAAAATCGTAGGTTATATACAGTAGCAATAAAATTTTATAGACATTTTGCCCTAGTTTTAAGTATTTCTATTCAGTCAAAATACCTCGTACTTTCTAGACCCAGTAATAGCATCAATTACACTACTGAGGTAACTTACACGTAGGTTAAAATTTATTCAGGGCTTTGACGAAACGCAAAATAATTATAAGATCAAATGCTGTGCTCAACTTTTACCAGATATTTGAGCAAAATTCAGCGATGCACAAAAATAGCTGGAACTCGAAAACGATTACACAAATGAAGTTGAACTTACCGTATTAAAGTTCCAAAGTTGTACTTTATCATTAATGTACGAATGTAAAATATTATTTCTGGAGATGATGCAATCAACAATCAATATAAATTATAACACCATTAAGCCTTGTTTCCATGACATGAAAAACTCAATATGCTGACCAAGGAAGACATTTATTTTATTTTAAAACATAAACATAAAAGTTTATGTTTTAAAATAAAATCAATTTCTGCCTTGGTCAGCATATTGAGTTTTTCAAATCAATATAAAGGATGAGGTTATATAGAAATGTATATACCTATATAAGAGAGCTAGCTGAATCTACTTTAGATACATCTTAAAATCAGCTGTGAGAGGTCAAGCATTACGGTTAATTCAGAATTTGCCTATCACTGAGAGCCATTAGACAAAATCTTGGGAACAGCTAGTTCAACTTACTGAACACATATCAAGGAATTATTTCATGTTCATTCAGCTTGCAGGAAAACGAGTTACATTTTCGTCAATTCATAAATACTATTACACGTAATTATTCTGCATTAAAAGCATTTCAATTATCAGAACCTTTGGTGGATGTAATATTATTACAGCACTTTCTCTCCTACTGAGAGCCGAACCCTGTGGCCGAATGGTTAGCACATCGCGCTGTGACGCCAAGGGTCCCGGGTTCGAATCCTGCTCGGGCTTGGTTGTTTGTGAATGTCCATTCATCAATTTCATCATTTCGTCATTCATCCCCATCTTCGCAAATTAACCAAGTGAAAAC
Source organism: Lepisma saccharinum (assembly GCF_977018435.1). Classification (NCBI taxonomy): domain Eukaryota; kingdom Metazoa; phylum Arthropoda; class Insecta; order Zygentoma; family Lepismatidae; genus Lepisma; species Lepisma saccharinum. The sequence goes on along the minus strand of NC_139250.1, from coordinate 62,657,388 downwards.
GCAAAGTGAAATAAATTAAATCAATCAATCAATCAATCTCTCACTGAGACAAGCAAACAAGAAGTGATTGAAAATTATGACACACTGAGCAAAACTTCCTAACATTCTCAGAGTTATTTCAATTTCTAGAAGATAAATGTCAAGCACTATAAACTATCAATTTGCAAATAAGCACTCACTTTAAGTAAAATAAAAATTTCCTTTCTTTAATTTAATTGAATGTCACACAAAAAAATCCACACCTTTTTCTATTCTGGGACAATATATTTTTAATGAAATGTAGTTCAGAAGCGCAGTTTATGACTTAGGAAGGAGAAATAAAAAAAGACAGGTAGATTTCAATTATTGACACATTTTTTTATTATTGACGTCATAAATTCCAGGTAATATCACAGTATAAAATTAGGTATGAAATGTTCAATTTAGGACAAATATTTATACTGTTAACTGTACGATAAGCTAAAATATAGTGAACTTTTGTGTTATGCAATAACAAGAATTATAGTAGTTACAATAATGATACTAATCCTAATTAATTACAAATCTCTACTGCGGAACATTAATTTGGTTTAGTTTGAACATTTATTGACTATCCAAAACGTGACTGCTGCAATTAAATTGTCAATATCGTTTCAAACCGGAAGAAATTCATGACATAGCATCTAAATCATCTGGAATGTGAATTCGATGATTCTTAGGGATGAATTTCTCATTTCTCATATTACAACTTATTGCAGGACTGCACTCGAATCTTCTGTTTGTTATCCCACAATACGAACGCATTAGCAGCAAATGTAGGTCCCTCTCTGCTAGTGGAAGGTTCCAGAACCAGAATAGAAGTTCTCTGTTGCGCAAGAGGATCAGTGAAATACTTCCTTGCTGCCTTTTGAGCTACTGAACATCCTTGCAGATATTCTTTTGAATTCTGCTGCTCTGCTTTCATGATTTTTCTCTCTCCTCTTTCTTAATTCCGTTTCCCTTCTTCTCTGCTATATATATTTTTTGAGTTCATTTTCATGCGCTTTTTTTCTAATGGTGCTTGCAATATTTTATCTCAGGGTGGCATATCAATATTTTCTATCTTGACTTTTAGTAACAAAATTTTATTATTATTATTATTATTATTATTATTATTATTATTATTATTAGTATTATTAGTAGTTGTAGTAGTAGTAGTAGTAGTAGTAGTAGTAGTAGTAGTAGTAGTAGTAGTAGTAGTAGTAGTAGTAGTAGTAGTAGTAGTATTAGTATTACTTTGCAAATCATGAAGTTAGAATTAAATTGAAAAATCCTTTGGTGTTGTACTCCAGTTTGTACACAACAGGCTTTGCTTTTTTTCCTGTCCATAAACACTTATCACTTTGTTGATGAACTGTTAACAATGCACAAATATCGAACAGAGACCACTAAGTCTGCTGTCGTTTCATATCAAATATAGATTAATTCTTGATATTTTCTGTACTATATTTATCTGATAGTTCTTGAAATTATCGGTTTGTATTCCAGAACTGCAGAAACAATCATTTGAAGGGGAAATAGTGTGTACAATTTGACATGTTCACCTCTGGAAAATTTCCTACATTTCTCGACTTGGAAAAATCAAGAACATTTGTAGTCCCAAACGGCAGGATTATTAATATTTCCTACCCAATCACGTTTCAACCAATTCATTTCCGTCTAGTACATCCCTAATTACGACAAAAATAAGATTCTAATGTATCTGGAGAAAATATTATCTGTTATCTTGTTGGACACGAGAGTTAATTGCTCTAACTGGCAGCCACCAAATCGCAGAAAACAATATTATTTGCTATAAAAATATATTTGTATGTATGTATATTATTTGTAATAAAATGTCACTGCAATTTCACCATTCGAATTACGTGAACTTTTTCCAAATAACTCAAGGGGGATGTGTGCTCCCTGGGACCCCCTTGCGAATACTCTTATTTCTTTCAATTTTCTTGATATTTAAAAAATGGAACCCTGCCAATAACAAGTGCAGAAAATACAGAACGATTATTTGATTCCAAATAGACATCTTTGAAATTACATGCAGGTATGTGTTACGAGCTTCGTATTTTTATGCAGATCTTCACTAAGTTTGCTGATGATTGGAATTCATGAACCAATGCTTTAGATATCAGATACGTGGTACAATACAAACGTTCGAAGACTAGGCTCATTGTTCCTTACCATGACAAATACAAAACACCGATGCACAGCCACTTTTAAGAATTTCTTTTTGCGATGATACATTTTTTGCCAGTTGTGGTAAAACTAATGTAAGCAGTGCTGGAAGCAAATTATTCGCAACCTCCCGTAATGCCTCCTGTATATACTCATTTCTCCTCAATTTATGATGCTATGTTTTTATTTGATTTGGTATTTTAAGTCCACTTTATCCACAGTAAGGCTAATCGAGTCTGGATTTACAGTTTTAAGGAGGATCCAAACCAATACGTGCCTCTACTGGGTATCGAACCCGGGACCCCTTGATTACAAGGCGACGACTCTACCACTGTGCGATCGGGGAGGACCTTTTTTTCTGATGCGAAACGACGCATGTTTAAATGAGTTTCATGGGGAGGGGGAAGGTAAAGGTCGCAAGGCTCTAAGTCCGGCGAATAGGTGGAATGTTCACCGAGTTTACGCTTTGGTCTGGATATTCCATTTCACAGTATTTATTCATTAATCTTTGTCTTTAAGACTTGATTTATGTTAATTGCAGGAATGAGACATTTTGAAAATAAAAAACAATGCACTCAAATTTTCTTTAAAATTGATATTAGAGTTAAGAAGTTATTCTAGAAGTAAATATTATATATTGTTCTTAATATATCGTTTCCTAGAAAATTTGTAAAATGTTTTTATTTGTCACTTACCCGTAAGTTCGATCCAGCCAAACGCCACTCTCCTCTCCTTCACAGCCCCGTTTGTGGTTAGAAATGACAAATATAAATAACTTCCTTTTATAAAGTCAACGCTGGAAAATATTTTTTGTAAAATAAAAGTGACATTTCATTTAAAATAATACATGCAATTATTTAATTTAGTAAAGGTATATAATGTCATTTATTATCATTGTCTTTCTATTACGCAATACTTTCATCATTCATTGAGTAATAAATTAACCTGAACTACATATTTCCGGTCATGGAAACCTCAAACAGCTACTGGAGGTTCTGATCAAACGTCACACTTTAACTGGTTTCATGATCTGACATCTCTGCTGGGCCATGTAGTACTGAGGTCAGTTGTAGGCAGGTATTCCAATGGCATCTAGACTAAGAATGTGCCCTCTTTGGTATCGGGCCAAGATAATACCCATCAAACATCACATCAATTCGAGTTAAGTTCAGCAATAACATACAAATATATGAATTGAAGACAATATAGTACTCCGAAAACGTTTTTGTTGTCCTCGGAGTAAGTACGTGCATTATTTTTCCTTCATCTAGTACAGTTTTTGTAATAATAATATTACTTATATTTTCTTCGTAAGTCATCTATTTTTGCCTTTGGTTTTGACTTGAACGTAACCATTTCTTAACCATTTATCTTTGACTAGAAACAGAATATTTCCAATGACTTTCAATGTTTTGCTATCTGCTCTAATAACGGAATTGGTCTATAATGCCGGACTTTTGAATCACCCTGTATATATAGCAATTAACGAAAGACAACTAGTATTATTTCATAGACTCATTCCGAAACTAATTGTGTTTGCACCATTGAATTCTGGAACATCCAAGATACAAGTAATGATTCCAAACCCGATCATATAAGTGAAATGTTTATTTTTAGATTTCGGCGGCCATATTGGCCATCATATTTAACGTTATGTGATAGAGTGAATCTTGTGAATTTCTTATTTCCATAATAGAGTTATAGACTGCAACGTTCATGAAAATAAGATGTCATGAATGATAAATAACTGTAATGAAGCAACAAGGTTCAGGAATGGAAGGTCTTCACCGTATTACATTCAGGAATGAATGTACAAATTTTCAGGACCCAGAACCAATTTCCAAGATCCACTATTTTAATGGCTGTAGAAATGAACACACTAAACCGTTAATTAAAATTGTATATGTAGTATCCATATACATGTTGTACTATTTGTTGAACACATAGGAAGAAATAAAATTTACAATGATTTAAATTGCGTTTGTTGTACCAACTTCTTCAATATGGTGTGCTTTGTACATCTGATTGATTTATCTGGAATACGAATATATGCATATATTTTAAGCCTTATCTTCACTTGTTCCGCAAGAAATAAAACACAAAATTACTTGCTTATTTCAATGAAATTATTGACTCCATTCCCATGAGAATATATTTAGCAACAGGATAAATTATAGTGATGACTACAAAGTAAATTAGCGAAGAAAGATAACTTACCTTTCCTTTGAAGCCTTCACTACATCATATACATTGTATTCACACGTGTGGAGACAGTTACAATCCCACCAGAAATTTGAATCTAGGAAACGTTCTGAAAATAGAAAGCGTCCAAGTATCTAAAAAATTAAGACATTCGATGGTGCTCCATGAATATACATATGTCATACATAAATATGCAACTTATACGAAATGCATAATACTACAACTGATGTTGTATTAACCCTTTCAGGTACACAAGTAAACTGTAATTGATATGTATGATATGTATTACTTTTTGTATACCTTTTGGAGTAATTTGGACAATTAAACTAAAATTTTTCACAAAAATGTATATTAAATATGAAATAATTGTTGGGACATATTTGTCCCTATGTACGTTAAAGGTAACAAATATCAAAATATATGCGAAATTAAGAAACACCTTGATACAAAATTATTTTTAACTTCATAATGCAATATTATATATCAAATTATTAGGAAACTCATGAACATTGTATATTTAAGCATGAAATTCTTGAAAACAGTTGTGATCTCACACAACATACATATACCTTACATATTGAGCACATGTTATTCGTACGATTTTCTAGTTTATTTTAGCACAATTCACACAGCGTTTCCATTTTTGTACTTATGTCATGTAATGCTCTGGAGGTTTAGGAGGAAATTGACTCTCAAGCCTCTTTTTGGTACTTCCTGTCATTGGCAATGATCTCTTTCTGTTCGAATACAGTCCAATCAACTTTCGAGCAATGCTTTGGCGAAACTCTAGTGAAGTCATTGACTTCCCTGATTCTGTGCACACACTTTTGAAAAGCTTGCTATACACTATGTAAGAATTATTAATTCCAATATCAATCAAAAAATGACTTGAGGTAGTACTTAATTTTTACCTTACGGTCAACTTCATAAGTAACTTTTTCTGATCCATAAGGTCGACTTCTCCCATACACTCATTGTACTTTCTGACCATCAAAGGGCAAGGAGCATTTATTTTCTCAGAATTACCTTGAATGCATCTTTTTACATTTATTATTGGGATTAGTGATATGAAATTAGATAAAAGATACACTGGCCTATTGTCCATCCACTTGATGCAAGACATACCATTAGTGTTCACTGCATAAATATCCCCTCTCTTCATTTCTTTGTCCGTTGGGAAGTTTTTTCGCATGTTTTTTTCTGTTTGTGCGTACAGTACCACAAGCTTTTATGTTCTCTTCTGCTAGAATGTACTGTACAACAGGCGAATTAAAAAAGTTGTCCATATAAATTTCACAATCAAGACCACAAATGGATTTTGTTAACTGCAGTATCACTCTCTCTCCAAGACCCACTTCTGCATGACTTGCCCCTTTCTTCCCTGTGTATAGGTCAAATTCATACAGGTATCCAGTTTCTGATTCACACCTGCATCTCATTTTGAAACCCCACTTTATAGGTTTGTTCTTTATATACTGTTTCATAATGTTACGTCCTTTGAATTTGACCATGTGTTCGTCTATTGCCTGGGTTTTAGATGGACTCAAAGCTGCTTGGAAGCTCTTATTTAGATGGTCCAGTACTGGTCTCACTTTGTAGGCCCGATCATACATTGGACATTTCTGTTTGGTTGAGCCTCATTATTTGAGAAGTGCAAATACTTCCTAATTTCTTCAAAACGATGTAAAGGCATTACTTGTGAAACGTAAGGACAACTTAGATCAGGTTCCGTTGACCAATAACTTCTAATAGTAGGTAGAACACGGTAACTCATTATTACATTCATACCTAAGAAGGCTTTCATTTCTGCACTGTTTATATCAAAAACCACCCCGTTTTGCTGAGCATATCGGCGAGTTTCCTTGACTATCAATTTGATTAGCTCATTGAAATTCATAACGGAATTGAAAATTTCAATTGGTTTTGGGACACAACCACTTTCTTCTACATTGAAAACAAGAACTTTCCCATAATCAAAATTTTCATTAGTACTAAATTTCCTTGGCTTGTAACTTCTATTCCACTTAAAATCTGGAACACTGAAAGCACAATGTGACTCAGGGTTTTGAACAGCTCCATGAGGACTTCAGAATTAGGGTCCATAGCATTCAGCTTGATGTCCGAAACTGTCAATCCCTTTCTTGAACAAGTAACTGCAGGTTCAGAATCGTCTATGATGACATTAGTTTCTCCTGCATCAATGTCTTCTATTAAAAATAATTGATCCTCTTCATCTAGAAGGAGATTATCTTCATTGTCACAGGCTTGAGCTTGTAAAACTTGCACGATTTCTTCACCAGAAACAATAAATTCATGTTGCTTTGATATCTTTCTGGGACAATATAATATAAAAATACGTTAAGAATATAACATTTTATTACACACACACATATACGAAATATATATTTTATGTAGATACAATTCAAAAAATTTTCTTTACAAAGAAATGTTCTTTTTTCGAATTTGTAGAATTACCTACAAACATGCAGAAAGTTACCTTTGTGGTACATAGGGACATATATGTCCCGATCAGTTTCTGAGCCTGTAGTTCTTTCAGGTGCACTGCAGGTAATCAGAAACTCATCAAAATATGTTGTACAAACATTAATAATTACAAATACCAGAATTGTATTTGTGAATTAGAAAACATTTGCAAGATATTTTACGAAACATAATCCAAAATGCAAGGCTATATACTTGCCACATTTAGATGCTTCTAAAACAGTATAAATAATACGTGTTGACGACAAAAACACTGGAAACTAATAATATATATCTAGGAAGAAACTATAATAATATTTGCGTCCATGTAACCCCTATCATATGAAGAATGTGGATAAAATAAGACATGGGACACATATGTCCCATGTACCTGAATGGGTTAAATTATAATAAAGGAAAGATAAATATTTATAGAACTAAGAAAGGAAAGAACTAAATGGAAGCAATTTCGAATTCTTTGGGAGATAAAAGCTGGTCAGAGCAGTCAGGAATAGTCTCACAAATCTTTGTATTTAATTTGTGAATATGCACCCTATCAAAATATATGCATAAAAATTATACATGTAGCATATCAACGGAAGTTTTCCTAGCATCCCTTAAAGCTCAGAAATATTGGTTTCCTGTTAGCACTAGTTTTTGAAATCTGAAGGTTTGTTCTTCAATTGACCGTTGGAGGTTTTCGAAATTACATATTATACATTAATGCCCAAATAAACCGAAATATCAAAATCTACTTTCGAATTTTGTTACATTTCACTGTTTACCACATATATAAGGAGAATATAAAATTCTGATCCTGACAAGGCTGGAACTCACGACATGAAAACTCGCAATCTATCAGTTTATCCCATAGCAAAGTGAACCGTTTCAATTCCTTGCTCGTAGGGAAGAGGCAACTAGATTGACAGTTTGAATACGTGATTGCCCTTGTTGGTCGAAGTGGATGGACGTGCCTGAATAGAGCTCCGCGTTAGCACCCCTCTGCGACCCTGGCATTCTTCTCTCCACAGTCGCTACGTTGCCACATTTTCTGCCAGAGGAATATAGTTTCCCCAGTGGGTCTCCAGGTTGCAATATGTCGAAACCTACAATTACCGGTGTTTCTAACAAAGTGGACGAGATGGGAAAAACAATGGAGTCATTCCAGGAGCGGCTCGATGTGTTGATAGCCCAAAATGGACCAGCACAGAGCGGTGCCGACCTTCACCAATTTCTCACCTGTCTCAGGGAAGAATTTATGGTGTTCAAGAAGACAACAAACGACTCCATTGCAGTCCTACGACGAGAGCTGGATGCTATGGACAAACAAGTACAGAACAACAGTGTCGACATCGACGACCTGGCTCAATATTCAAGAAGGAACTGCATTCTGGTGCACGGAGTCCGCGAAACACCAAACGAGGATGTGGACAGCATCGTCCTCCAGGTGCTACACGACAAACTGAAGCTGCAACACCTGGGACTGGAACACGTCGACCGTTGCCACAGAATTGGTCGTCCAAGGAGATCGGCAGCGGAAGTAGTGAGATCCGGAAAACGACCAATTATTGTTAAATTTGTTAGTTACCGCTCCAGAAACGCAGTGTGGAAGGAGAAGAAGCTTTTGAAGAACTCGCCACTGTTAATCACGGAATCTCTAACCCCGTACCGGCAGAGGCTACTACGTGCGGCGAAGGATCGAGTGGGACCACGGAACGCTTGGAGCCAGGACGGGCGAGTGTTTGTGTCACACGGAGGACGGCGCTGTTTGATTGCATCACCTGAGGACCTCGACGCTCTAACATGAACGGAGGGGGTGCCGTGTACAAAGATTGAAGTGAACAATGATAATTTACATTTTATTATTTAGATATACACATACCATGCGTGTGAGGAAAAGCAGTGCAAGAAGTGGACCAGATGCAATTCACATCACAGGTAAAAGTTTTACTTTGCTTCTCATCGTCAGTTTTCATATGTTGTTTCATGTTAAATGTTCAAATGTTGCCACCCCTTGTTAGACCTGCCTCTGCACCGGCGCAGTGCATTCCACCTTCCCCCTCCAACCGTTGCGCTCCCAAATTTGTCAAAACAACCTTCCCTCCTTCCAAGAAAGTCACCCGCAGGCAGTGCAACTCCGGCTGCCTTCCCCCGCCCCCTTCCACGCTTCACTATCGCCCATGTCAATGTTCGTTCCCTGGTACCGAAAATTGACGAAATACGTCAAACGGTAGAAGAAAATAATTTGGACGCTCTTCTTGTAACAGAGACATGGCTTAAGGAACACACAAATGATCAAATAATTAACATACCGGGATTCAACGTAATTAGGAAAGACCGCAAGCATAAAGGTGCCGGCGGAATTTTATTTTACGTGCGTTCGGAGCTAGCGGTAGAAGAGATATCAATTATTCCTGAAGATATTAATAATATTGAATTTTTTGTAATAATAATCCGTCAAAAGCAACGCAGTATTGGCATTTGCGGCATTTATAGGCCCGGTGATATTCCGTACTCTAAATTATCAATCATCGAAGATATTGTATCGAATATATATCACAAAGTCCATCTTAGGTGACATAAACGTAGATTTTTTAAAGCCAAATGATCCCGAAGCACGTTACGTCCGGTCACTTGCTGAACAGTTCCAGCTCTCCCAAATCCTAACGGAACCCACTCGTATCACACATAACACTCAAACCTTAATTGATCCGATCTTCGTAAATAACTTATCTGATGTCGTAAATTCTGGCGTCTCTGTGCCAGTCAGCAACTCCGATCATTGTTTGACATATGTCTCTCTGCATTTCAGCAAAACAAAGCCTAAGGCCACGACAATTACTTACAGGAACTATAATGCGATAGTGAAAGACAACCTCGAGAACGACCTAGGCAAAATAAATTGGAATACGTTAATGGAATTTGCAAACATTGAAGATAAAGTGCGTTTCTTCACCGAAAAATTAATTGAGGTGTTTGATAAATATGCTCCATTGAAAACCGTTCGCGCAACTAAGAGAAAAGCACCCTGAATAACAGAAAATGTTAAGTTGATCATGAAATTAAGAGATAACGAGCTACTGAAATTTAAGCGGACAAATAATTCTCAACATTGGACCGAATACAAGAGGTTACGTAATTTCGCAACATCGGTCGTAAGACAAGAGAAAAAAGCGTATTTCGAACATATCATAAATTCGTCCAATGATTCGAAGCATATATGGCAACATATGCGGAATTGGGGGTATAGTGGTAAAAACAAAATCGGGGAACTTTCTCCCACATTAAATGATGCTAATGTCCTAAATAATCACATTGTGAACGTATGCCGCGACTTGAAAATAAACCAAGAGAAAGTTTCTCAGCAGTGTGAGCGTTATTACGCTGGCTGTTTCAGTGAGAGTGCGGCTGATTTCAGTTTTCGTGAAGTGGATGAATCCGTTGTCAGAAAATTCGTGTACAAAATCCGATCAAACGCGACCGGAGTTGACGGCATAACTGTAAAAATGATAAAACTCTCACTTCCCCAAATCCTTAACGCATATCATTAATTATTCCCTCCTCACAGGCTGTTTCCCGCATTCTTGGAAGGAGGCAAAGGTCATTCCCATACCTAAGAAACAGAATCCGAGCTCTGTAAATGACATTCGCCCCATAAGTATTTTGCCGGTACTCTCAAAAATCATTGAGAAAACAGTAAACGATCAAGTTCGTAAGTACATTGGCGACTATAACATTCTTCCTCCGCAACAATCCGGTTTTCGTCCTCACTATGGCACGCAAACTGCTCTCCTGAAAGTGACCGACGATATTTTCCATGCAATGGACAAATCCCAGGTAACAATGTTAGTTTTACTTGACGTCAGCAAAGCTTTTGACACGCTACCACATAAACTACTTCTTGCAAAGCTACAATATTACAAATTCTCTCCAATAACACTCAAATGGTTCGAGACGTATCTCCGTGGAAGGCAACAGCGTGTCTTAACAGATAAACTGTCGTCGCCTCTGCTAGTGGATGCTGGCGTCCCTCAGGGTTCAATCCTGGGTCCTTTGTTATTCACGTTAGCAGCTGCCGACTTGATTACGTCAGTGAAATATTGTAATGTGCACTGTTATGCCGATGACACGCAATTGTATATATCGACAGACATATTTAATTTAAAAAATGCGATTGCACTATTAAATCAGGATTTGAAAAATATAAGTAACTGGTGTGAATCAAATGGCTTAGTTCTAAATTTAAATAAATCTACATTTACTATTATCGGAAACAAATAAATCTCAGCGAATGCAAAATATTAATTGAAACGAAGAACTCAAAATTCTCACAAACAGTACGAAATTTGGGCTTGACCATGGATCAAAAATTAGACTGGTCTGAACATGTACCGAAACAGTGCGGTAAAGGATATTCAGTGCTAAAGAGTCTCTACACGCTTGTTGACTTTCTTTCACCCAAAATTAAATTAAATTTGGTCCAATCTTTAATATATCCTCTTTTCGATTATTGCGATGTTGTTTACGGGCCAAGAATCACAAAAAGGCTCTCAGGCAAAATTCAGAAAGTCCAAAATGCATGCATGAGGTATGTCTACAGATTTAAAAATCACGAACACGTTCTACCTGTGCTTAATCAGCACAAAATTCTCAACATGGCAAGACGGAGAGAACTGCACATGACCTGCATTACTTGCAATGTTATAAACAAAAACATTCCGGATTATCTGAGTGTAAAGCTTAAAGCCAGGAGCGAAACGCACTCTTACTCCACCAGAAACGCCGCTAATCTCCATATACCTCGCTGCAGAACTTCTGTTTCGCAATCTTCATTCAGTTACATGGCACCTAAAATCTGGAATGCACTCCCGAACGAAATAAAGCAACTGAACTACAAACAGTTTCGTAGGGCCGGATATGATTCACTGATTGATGATCAGAAGCAAAGTAAGACCACATATGATTAAAAACGGTTTCCTGTGAATTATTGAAAAAACTGGACCGAAACTAAGTTAATACATGTATATTATTATCTTTTCATTTATTAGCACACACGCACTGTATATATTTTGTCATCTGTTTTCTTTTTGTGATTTTCTTTGTGTAGTATTAGTTTTTCTTTATAGTATCTTTTATGTTATTTTACTTATGTAGTGTCTTATAATCTTCATGTATAATAATGTACCTAGGTACTTTGCTACATTTTTCTTTGTCGGGTTAGGTGGTAGATCAGCATTTGCTGAACCTCGCCCAAGAATAAAGACCATTGAATTGAATTGAATTGAATTGGTGCTTATCTTTCTCGAACCCATCGAATACCTAAACTTGACAGTCCGAAACCACTCCCTCAGAAAGTCAACAAACTAGAGGAAGTTTTTATTCATATAATTTACAAAATATACTATATACAAGTAAACAATCATTCCATGGAATGTAACGTCGAATACACTGAAAACCAATTGATACAATAAGTTACCCGATACGTTCCCTGCGTATTATAATGTGGATGGAAACCACATATTTGTCCCTCTTCATCTCCCTAGACTGCAACGGATGTCTTGCTCTTATTGCTATTATGCAGTCCGGATTCAGCTTTTCCTCCGAACAAGTTTGAACATCGAAAGCGGAAGTAGCTGTCGCCTTTCTGGATCTCAGCAGACCCACTGGGATATGATTTTTAGTGAGACTTTCTTCGTATTGAAGCAAAACATTTTCTCAAAAATATACGTTTCTTAAAAAAGAGTTCATTATTTAGTGGATGGAGTACAGGTGTGGGAGTAATAACAGTAGAGAATTAATCACAAACACACACACAAATATATGAGTCCCGGATTCAAATTCCGGCCTGTTCCTTGGTGTTGTTTGTAAGTTTACTTTCATCAATTTCACAACCCATTATTTCGTAAAATGAAACAAATCAAAGGAAATATATGGAATGTACACAGCACAAGTGTTACACATCAAGCATCTGAAAGCTTTACACACACACGCACACACACACACACACACACACACACACACAAACACACCTGTTTATACACACAGAAAGAGAAAGTATATTCTGAAGTGTCAAAAATAAGCAACCACAGAGGGATATCCTCATACCTCACCTCTTGAAATAGGGTATTCATATTCATTTTCCAATGTTTTCTATCTACTTTATGCATGGAGAGTTCAACAGAACTGACCAAATTCAGATTTAAGTGATCCTGAAAAGAAAAATTTATCTCCATCTGATGTATAACTTTCAAATAACAGCCTCTGATGTTTTCACTGAGTACCATTGGTTGTAATATCTTAGAACGCCGGGTACGTCTTTATCGTCACGATTGTCCACGTCACCTCATATGTGGGTACGATAACTCACTAATTTTCTTGTAATTTTACTGTAACCACTAATCCTCCACCCTATATACACAAATATAGTGAAAAGTGGCTGGGATTAGGGAAGGCAGTTCTCTCACGTCACCCACTTTTGGTACTTTTTGCAGCTACACTATGGTGTCGCGTCTTAATTCTAAGCCTTGTATATCAAGAGAAAGTAAACTGTCCATGTACTTTCCCGATTTTGGCTCACAATGACACTAGCAATATCAATCACACTGTGTAGATAAGGGCCCAGCTCTGTTTGCTGATGAAATGACGTAAGTAACTTGCACACCACACTTAATATAAGAACATTCTCGGTTAGCCTCTGTGCATAAAGAAGACTTGATCAATATCTAAGAAGTTCCATGAACTTACGCATAAAATAAAATCACAACACACTTTGCAGGTTTCAATAAATTAGTATATTATGTATAGTCGTTCGATGTATATCTGGACGATGGTGACGATATCGATTTGAAACAAAGCATTTGTTTATGTCAGGGACATGAGCACGCTTAGAATTATTTTTTACAAAGGACAACATCTGAAATTGTCTATTGCTGTGGGATCTATGTTTTCGTTGCATTTGCGGGTTACTAAAATTAAGAACGATGTTAAGATAGAGAGGGAGAACTAAAGTATGAATAAGATGGATGCAGAGAGAAAGATAATAAATAATAGAAATGAGATACAAAGAGATGGAGACAGAGATCGAAAGAGAGGGGGGAATAAGTGGTGCAAACTAAACAAGAAATAGTAACACAAAATATAGGAAAACATAAAATTAGGGAGAAATTTACAAGGAAAATATTGAGGAAGCTTGGGTAGGACCTGCAGAGTAATACAGGGTTTGGTTTGATTTGGCGATGTTAGTCCAGTTTGTGCACAATAAGGCTAAACGGGACGGGACTTGCAGTTTATAGTGGGATCCTAACAACTACGTGCCTCCACCGGGTATCGAACTCGGGACCCCTTGATTAGAAGGCAATGATGCTACCCCTGCGCCATCGTGGAAACCTAGTGTAATACATGGAAAAGAAACAGAAGAAATGGGATGGAAATATAAATAATCAGGTGGTGATAATTGTAATTTTTTCCTTATTGGATGAAGGTCGCAACACCACCAAAGGTAAGCCGAATAAGGAAACACCACCATGAAAAATATGTAATTGTGAGTACTTTCTGCATATTTGATTGCAATAATTGTAACAAGTTAATTACAGCTCTTTCCAAGTGCAATATTAATGCTTTAATGAAAATAATTTTAGTTACTGATTAATTCTGTTTGTTTGTAATAACATCTACAACCATGGGCATATCTTGACTTTACAATTTGGACGAGGATTTTTCTTCCCATCTAAAAATTACTCTGATGGTGTGAGCGTTCATCGAGTCGGTCACATGTAACTGCCGATCCATATATAAAACGAGGAGAATGGCACGTGCATGACATACTTTAAAATACACCTGCTGATGTTACTCACTACATACGCATTTAATTTCAGTAGATTTCTTGTTGACAGTATTAATGGTGTGTTTTATCAACAAAAAAATAGCACTTGTAACTTTCTAGGCTAAGCAGCAAAAAAATAATAATCTAAATTTCAAATCATCTCGAGTAATACTCACGTTCTCTGAATGAGTAATAGTTTCAATACATATTTTCCTATTTCCAAGGGAACAATAACAAAGTGTCATGCTACAATTTGTGTGATGAGATTAAAATATGTACTGTAGCCACAAGTTGATAGAAAAAAATATCTTTCTTGGCATGGGGAATCGAAGCTACGATTTTCGCTACCAAAGCTGATGTTCATTCAATTTGGTCACAGACCAGTTTGCAGTACACTTGCTTTTCGAGTAAACTGTCTTTAGTGTTTCATCTATAGCTGTTCACCTGCGTACTTATAAAGTCTCTTCTCACGCATTATATTCATTTGCAGCCATTGCGATTTATCTCATGACGTCTCAGTAATGTGCACGCGTCGTTTACAGAATAAAAGTAAAACTTGTGTGTAAAGTTTTAGGAAGAAATCTGAATGTTTTTGGCTTTTGGTAGGTTAGTGTTTCAAACCCACAATGACCATTGTGCTCCATTTCCTTCATGACAGCAAGTTCTGCTATATTAGTATGAAGCGTAATGATGAACGTGCTATATATATATATATATATATCTATATATATCTATATATATATATATATATATATATATACTGTTGTTAAAATATATATATTTCGAGAAGGATGTTCATTATTGTGAAATGTAGGTGCTGATTCTACGAGCCTCTGTTCTGTATTTTTGAGCTCCATTTAACATTATGAAAGCAACGTGAACGAGTAAACAAAAAAGCCCGACAATTTGCATTTTTTTTAACATATCCATGTACTGCTAAATGAGAGGACAATCATAGACTTATTGTTAATGGACTGGATGACTGATGAGGTATCCTACTCTCATCTGCCTTCCTGGATGTGCAATTCTTTCTTCTTTAGGTGTTGATTATACATTATATCTACATTCTACTCTTCTTGCTTTCGGATTATTTATTTCTCCCATTTCATATTTAGTGTCAACGTTATGATTCTGTTTGTCAAAGTGTATGGGAAGGAGTTGATACATTCCTCTAGCCTTCTTCGGAGGTAGGAAAACTCTTTTCCGAAAGAATAGAGGGTTTTTGTTGTATCTTGTGCAGGAATTACAATAGCACTTTTCCACCTCACTTATTCCAATTATTTTATTCTTTATTTTTCCATTCGTTATTTAGTATTGCATTTTTTTCACTTAAGCTACTCCCAACGATGCAGAGACACTTAAAAATAACGCCCATCCTCAGGCAGGATTCAAAACCGAGACCCTGGCTTCCAAAAGCCTGTGATAACCATTTCATCAAGTAAATAATTTTTAGAAATATATTTTTACGAATTATTTTGTAATACATTACTTTGATTGTAGACGTGGATAGTCCAGTTCCTTAAAATCTACACTGTGATCTTTCCATTCGCCCTTCGTTTAGTCTGATACACAAAATTTCCTGCATGTGGTTAAAAAGTTTGATAGTAAGCAACACTGCCGGATGTTGTTACCCTAACATTTACTTCAACTGTACAGCCAGTCACGATCGCCTACGAAACTGGACTTTAGCTCAAAAGAGTGTGCCAGTTTATCTGAACAGAAATGTACATGGAAAAGTTGAGTTATGTAAGCTGAAGTTACAATGACTCTTTAGTTTTCAAATCTCATAATGATTATCTTTTAATAATATAATATGTCCTTAATGTTCGGATACACCAGGAATTCCTTCCGTTTTCGTTTCTTATCACGCTAGTTGTCCTGATGTCTGACTGAGGTAAGTAGATGGTAAATAGGGCAGCTGGGCCAAGCCTCGAATTTGACAAAGCTGAATCCTGGTCTTGAGCTTCAGATCGAACGCTGTTTCCCCCGCTCGAGGCTGATCTGACTCGCTCAAATGGGCAAATTCAAGCTAATCGCCCGGCGCAAAAAGGCGTCTTAACTCGTCCTATTATGGGCACTATTATTATTATTATTATTATTATTATTATTATTTCGGGGGCTCCTTCTTATTTTCAAGGGCGACATTCTTAGTGCAAACCTCATCGCTCGTGATGCACTGGAAATCTAAAGATTTCCCTCCCATACGGTCAGGCAACCCGCAATTTTTTTATCATATAGTTTCGCTTGGAAGAACAGCTCGCGATAAGCGTAGTGTTTCCAACTCTTGAATCTAGCTACAGATTCACGCGAGCGGATGGGGATATTGCTTTCCTCTTGACTTTATTTGAACAAGTTTATTTTGAGAATGTCTCTGGTACTAATAACAAATGTTATTAACATTTATGCCAGAGATTTTTTATTATTATTTTACCACTTCCGAACAAATATGTGAAGAAAGGAGATATCACGGATTTCGTTATCGCTCGGAAACTTGACACCTCCCATGAGAGAGTCCTGCAGACGACAATTTAACATTATGACTAATTCTGTTATCTATGCACAGTAGAGGCTCTGGCAACACTTTTTAAGCTATTTTTTACCTCTTGCAAATTTTTGTTATGTTTATTCTTACACTGACCGCTTTATTTGACCTGCTTTAACGGACCCAACTAACCTACATGGAAAAGAGCTGACCTACATATGCGTTTTGAATTTCTTCCATTCAGGGAGGACAGACGATGCTAACGCAGAAAACCTCATGTTTCTACGATCATCCTTTTGAAAGTTACGAGTAATCGAAAAAAATCGGCAGTTGGCCCACCCCTTGACCTCACATTACCACCAAATTTTGTACGCGTACTCTATGTTGCCGAAATCGACAGGGGGGTCAACGGGGGTAATTTTTCGAGTTATTTTTGCGCTATCTCTTTCCGTTTTCGAAATACGTCAACTTCCGGTCGCCATTTTGAATTTCAGATTTTTTTTCGGAAGCGTGGCATAATTTTGAAAGGCGACGACAGAGGAAAACAATGATGTTGGAATTTTCCTTCAACTTTTTTCAGTACGTCAACATGTTTTCTCTTTCGGATGTGTTGACTCCACAAGAAAATCTCATAAATAACGTAGCTGCAAATTTCACTTCCTTGTAACTGTTGTTTAATAACTTGTTTTCAATCATGTTTCGAAGGTGTTTAGGTGTTTTATAGTAAATTAGTGTCTCATCTCGAATATAAGTTTCCTCTGGTGTTTTGTGCGGTCCCCGATAAATTCTCTATAAATAACATACCTGAAAATTCTACCGTACTTGCGACCATAGTCCTTTAACTTTTGTGATTCCCTATAAAGCGTATAAATACAGTATTAAAAAATGTCATCCATTTTCATTCGTAAAAATGATAAAACCAAATGCGTTACTTGTTGGAAGCTAATCTGAAGAAACAATTTATCAGTACATAGGGCAAGGTGTAGCAAAACAGGTTCAGGAAAGAATCGTTTTTAACATTCTAAGCCCTGTCCTCAATGCGGAAAGATAGCATTCCTAATCTAAATAATCATCTTTTAATCTGCAAACTATCGACCGGACAAGTAGCAAAACATCTACCGAAAAGGAACATTGAAAATTCAGGAACTGAAGCTTCTACTTTACAAGAAATCAAGTTATCAATGAACATAAACCAATAAGGTTTGCATTTAACAGCCAGCTCAAAAATTTCCTTTTACGTCGGAACCAGGCTGTGACATTCCTAGTTTCATGAGTGAAATAAAAACATCCATAATAAATATTCTGAAAAATAAACTGGAAAGCAACTCCATTAAAGCATTTGTTGATTTATTTTCTGAATACGAGAAACCCGATGGCACAACGAATATTTTTATCACACAACGACGAAAAACCGGGTTCTTCATTTGGCAGATATTGATAATTTGGACAACTTCTATTCTAATTTTTCCAACAAACTGGTTGAGCATAACGACGATTTCGAGGCTAAGGGATCAGGCTGGTCATTATGTGGTAGTCCTCACACATTAATCGTTTATGTAAGTCAATTCACACCTTTTTCGGCTTCTAGCTACGTGCCTCTTCCACTAGACATTCAACATAAGAGGGCCGTGCTGAATATAAAAAAAATGACGCAAAGTGCTTTCTTTGGTGCGTCTTGGCGGCACTGCATCCGATTCATTAGTCAAATAATCCAGAACGAGTTGGTCATTACACACAATATGTAAATGAGATTAAATATGCTATGACGGGTATCGAGTATCTAGTTGCTCTTAAAGATGTATGAAAATTAGAGTCGCGTGCACGAGACGGGGAAGGAAAACGCTTAGCCATAAATTTGTATGCTTACACACACATAATACATCCTGTCAGAATAAGCAAAATTGACGATGATAGTGCTCGTGCAGTAAATCTCCTTCTCATTTTCCACGAGGATGTCCATCACTACACGCTGACACGTTCACTCTTACGCTTGGTCAGAAGTGAAACAAGCTATATGAACATCACATCGAAGTTCGTTCAAGGTGCTTAACCACGTTCGATGATCAAAAACAACTCATCTACCGAAAATACACTGGACGTTATATTGATGCTCAAAAACTTGCCAACCATAAAACATATTGTGGAGTCAACAGACCAGCTCGAATGTTGATGCTAAAATCGAAAGAGGTCATATTATTCAAAATGCACAAGGCCTTGTTGGAACACCCGGCCATCATCATTGCAGATATTGAGGCTTTTCTCAATCCGCTGTCCTACTGAGAGCTGGATCCCGAAGTTTCTTCCACCAAGCCATATCAGCTTCATGAACCAAATAGTTTTTGTTACGTTGTTGTGTGGCAGGATAGAATAGATGAACCATACATTTACCGCCGGCCAGATGAAATAGAACACTTCTTTAAGAAAAGGATCGAGGAGGTTGGGAAAATTGGCAGCGTGCTGGAAACATCGGTTCCGATGATTCCGTTATATGCTCATGAACTTCAAAATTACAATAGCATTGATGTCTGTCCTGTGTGTGATCAACACTTCTCAGATGAAGACTATAAAGTATTTCACCATTCACTTGCAGATGGTTCGCTTCATCAGTGGAATCTTTAACACCTGTAATGTTAAAGTTCAAAAGACTACGTTTGTCCCCATATTGATTCATAATGGATCCAAATACTACTTCCATCCTTTAATTAGGAATCTCGTATATAATACACAAAACGTAGATATTCTTGCTAAAAATGAAGAACGTTACATGTCTATAAGTATGAAAGTTAAGATTCCAGGAACAAAATAGATCATAGAAATGAGGTTTTTACATTCATACAGATTTGTCTCTGCCAGCTCGGACGCTCTAGCGGGTAAACTCTGAGACGATCAATTCAAAATAACGAAAGCTAGTTTTCCCAACATGGATATAGAATTCATTAGACTTAATAGCATTTATCCATATGAATATATAACTGATAAATCTAAATTTAATGACAACACTCTCCTACCTCAAAGAGAATTCTACAGTAGACTCAGAGAGACAGGCATCACAAACGAAGAATACGAGCACGCGAAATTAATGGTGAATGAATCGAGATGCAATACTCTCGGGGATTATCACGACACATACTTGAAACTAGACGTAACAATACTCGCAGATGTTTTTCAAGCAAGCAGGAAAACGACAGTGAATATTTATAAATTAGACCCTGCACATTTTTACAGCCTTCTTGGTATAACGTGGTCGGTCATGTTGTTCCAGATTAAGATCAATTTTGAACTTATTTCGGATTGTTACATCTTGCTTTTTATGGAGAGGGGGATACGAGGTGGAATGGTGCAATGTTCGCAGAGACATGCAAAGGCAAAGAACATGCACATTGCCAATAATCAATATAACCCAGATCAACCATTTAATGACATATTTTATATTGATGATAATAATGTCTATGGACTTGCTATGATACAGAAACTTCCCTACTGGGGATTCGAATGGATAGATCCCTCTTAAATTGATATTAATAATTTCGACGATCATATAATTGGTCTGTTCGTGGAGGTGGATATTGAATTTCCTGACAATTTGCATGACACTTTTTCTGATTTACCTCTGACTCTCGAACTCAAATGTCTACCTGAATCGATTAAACCCAAGCTTCTGTTAACTCTGTAGGCGAAAGAGAGATACGTTCTTCATTACAACAGTCTACGGTTTTTGATTGGGAAGGGAGTTCAGATAGTAAATGTGAGAAGAATACTCAAGTTTAAACATTCGGAGTGGTTAAGACCATATATTGAAACAAACTCTCAGCATTAAACACACGCCACTTCCGATTTAGACAAATATTATTTTTAAATTGTTGAATAATGCGATATATGGCAAGACAATGAAAAATGTTAGGCAGCATATAGACATAAAATTGATTTCAGATAAAAATAAATGTAGAAACTGGGTGGCTAACGCTAGATTCAAATCACGAAAAATTGACAACGAGAATCCAGCACTTTTTAATCTTAAAATAAAATTAATAAAATAAAAAAAAACTATTTACGTGGGAGCGACAGTTTTGGACTTATCCAAACTTCACATGTTTGAATTTCATTATAATGTTATGAAACCCTTCTATAATGATAATATCGAACTTTTGTATACAGACACAGGCAGTTTTATTTATTCCATACGATCACCTAACATCTACGAAGACCTGAAACATTCTGACACGTTTGATTATTTGATACTTCTTCCTACCCCCAAACGAACCGATCTGGAAATCCTTCCCTCAACAAGAAGGTTCTTGGTAAACTTAAAGATGAATGTAATAGTGATATTATTGTTGAATTTGTTGGATTGCGATCCAAGATGTATGCCATGAGAACAGAGAGTAGCATCACGAAGAAAGCTAAAAGAGTGGGCAAAAATACTGTAAAAAGCAAGCTTTTATTTGAAGATTATACGGTATTTATAGTCTCTATTCACAGTCGGCGATACTACGATTAGAAAAAAGATCCAAAGCGTTGACCATATCCTCGCCACAAAAAAAGTTAGAAAAGTTGCACTAGATGCTCGTGATGATAAGTGATGCATCCTGTCATGCGGTATTCACCCATTGCCTTGGGGTCATTATCGTTTGAAAGATGGCAAGAAATGTTTCGAATGTCTATAATCAAATAAAAAAATCATCCATTGCACCATACAAAAGAAACAATTTTTTACATGCATGAATAAATAAATAACCATGCCTATGAACTTGTTCGGTTTCAGAAAGCAAATCATCATGGAAATGCATCACCAGGTTTTGACCTCTTTCATTCCGTATTATCTAAACTCAACGGTCTCTTAATTATTCGCCTGAACAGCATTTGGACGAAATACGATGATGAAGTTGGTAAACCGTTTTACATCATCAAACAACAATCTCAATTTCTACATGATTCCGATCGGTGGGAAACTTCAAATAATCGTGAATTCTGAGTATATGGGCTAAATTAAAATTTCCTCAGGGAGTAACATTTACTGAATCAAACACGATAGGATGGACACTACCGCCACGTACGACTTTTCCGCCGACGATTGCCTGTATGTAGAGTTTCGGGGAGATTACCACAAATTAATTCCTCTCTTTATAGAATTGAGAATCAAGTATCCGATAATAAATAAATAACCATAGTAATAAAAAATGCCTAACGATATTTCTGGACACACGTAGAACGTGTATCATCCTAGGGAGATACTTATGGTGGATATCAGGGTTAAAAATTTAAGAAGAGATCTGATAGCTTTGCAAAATACACTCAACACCAGTCTACAGTCGGAAATAGCAAGTCTTCAGTCTCAATGCTTGGACCTCATTCTCAAAATAGATTCTGAACTGAAACATTTGTTTTAAAATTATGATGACGTCCCGTCGTTTGACAACGTGCAAGATATACAGTTGAGCGTTGGTTTGCTTCAGAACGACTTAGTCAAATTGCAGCAGCTTCAAACGAATGATATAGAAAAATTGAAACTTGAACTTGAAGAGAGAACTTCCAATATAGAAAAAAAATTGTCCGAACTTCAAAACTTGATAGGCGATATTAAAGATGATTTTGACGTTGAACAGTTACATAACACCATCTCTAACTTACGTGAGGAATTTTCCACGATCGAAAGTGAGAAACGTACGTTGGAATTTATCAAAGAGAAGCTTCAAACAGAAGAAATTCATAACACTCTTGAAGAAATTAAGAGTGAATTGCGTAATTTGGAAGACGCCATTACACATTTACCTTCCTCCGACGAATTGCAAGTTATCGGTAAGCAGTTATAACCTTAAAAAAAATTTGAACACATTCAAACTACGATTGTCACACTCCAAGCGTCTTTGCAGTTGATTTATGATAAATTAAAAATCCATACTCTTCTAGAGAGCTTCCAAAATCGGACGATCAGTATTAAAGACACGTTACATACGATTCAGCAGAAGATCGATTGCTTAGAAAATTTGAACGTTGAATCTAATCTCAACCGTTTTCATCATGTCTTGGACAACACACAGCATGATCTTGAAACCTTGCAGACGAGTGTTCCATCGAATGAAGATTTACAGAAGTTGAAAACAGGGGTGTCGATATTGTCCGAAACTAGTGATGTGGAAAGTATCAAAACTTCTCTGACTGCACTCGGAAACACGGTAGGTGATCTTCCCACCTCGCAAGAACTTCACACCGTTAAAATAAATATTACACGCATATTGAAACATATAGAAACAGAAGTTACAATACAGAACAGATTCGTGATAAAATTTCTTCCCTTCGTGACATGGTATCCACGTTACCAACATCGCAGGGTGTAATCGATCTACATATGCAGTTTACCGAGATGAGAAACATAATAAACGATCTTACTGTGAAAAGTTCCAATTGCATCTATTAGAAAATCTTCAGAAATTGTCGTCAGTGTCAGAAAACAGGTTGGTGTTCTCAAAACCAATGATGCTTCGCAGGAAACAACGCTAGCCCCTTTCCGATCTAAGTTACAAGAACTGAACGAAAACTACAAACAATTGAATGTTGAAAAAAATCAAACCATCAATTTTGTCTATAACGGATAATATCATCGAGCAAATGCTACCCATAGAAAATACACTGGGACATGTTTATAGTAATCTTGTTACTATACTTGATACTAAAAATGCCAAATTGTTTTCCTTGCAACATATCAATAGCATACGAAACCAGTAAAGAACTTCCACTTTCGTTAAGGACAACAAGTTGTACGTATTAAGCCCACATAAGCGATATTACTGATCTTTAATCTACGGTACTATACAAATACACGAATTTTTATACTGGGCTCATGGAAAACAACTCGCTATTCCTACAATGACATTAATAAGTAAGCGCCTAGTCCAGAAGGCATATCCCTTTAGCATACTGGGATGAAACTCATTCTGTATATGAAATACATAAGGATGAAGATCTTACAGTTTTTGATGTGGTTGCTGGAGATACACTTTTCATTCACAATACCAGTGAAGTGCCACCTTCGAAACAACCAATCACGTTAGTCATTCTCTTCAAACGAAATCTCTCACTCAATGTCTAGGAAGGCTATAGCGAACGAGCTGCACCAACGTGCACGTCGCAACTGCAAACGTTTATCGGTGGTGACAAAAGGCATCGACGATTTGTGGGAATGTGACCTCGAGGAAATGAGAAGTGGTAATTTGAGAAATTTACATAAAATCAACAAGGGCAACAAGTACCTTTTAACCGTCATCGACACATTTTCAAAATTTGCATGGGCCTTACTCCTCAAGGCTAAGACGGGAACACGTGTAGTGGAAGCATTCAAAACAATTTTCGATGAAAGTGGTAAACGACCCCGATTCCTTCAAATATATAATGGCAAGGAATTCTACAACTCAGTTTTCCGGCAATTTATTCAAAAACACAACATCCAGCATTATTCAACTTTCAGTCACATAAAAGCCAGCATAGTGGAACGTTTCAATCGAACCTTGAAAACACACATGTGGAAACTTTTCACGCTTCAGGGTAATTACAAGTGTGTCGATATTTACCGGAACTCGTAAACGATTACAATCACACAGTCACAGCACGATACGAGTAGTGTTATTTGTGGTAGGATGAGCGCAAAAATCATACAAATGAAGAGCTCATATGATCAAACAGCCCGATTTGGTTACACTTAAAACTATGACAAGATGCCCATATGCCCTAATTGCCCATGTGTGGCATGCTGTCAATCCCAAGAACCCTGAATCCTAGTGTACAAATGATGAGCCCCCTCAGATTAATTTGGCTACACTTAAAATTATGTCAAGTTGTCCATATGATCTTATTGCTTACAGTGTGCTACTCTGTCAAAATCCCAAGAATCCCGAATTCAAGAGTGCAAATGAAGAAGCCTCAACAGATTGATTTGGCCATGTGTGCAAAAGCTGAATCTGTGAGATTGTTGTCCATAAGCCTTTCAAAAATATGCCCCTCTTGATATTGTTTTGGCCACACTTAAAACTAAGGCAAAAATGCTCATAAGAGCTTATTGCCTACACAGTAATATATGCTTAAATACTTGCTGCTGTTATGTTAATATGTTACCTGGAATATGCTCAATATTTTAATTAGACACCAGGCCCAACTTGTGCATTATGCAGAGGCCTTCTAGAATTGTTCTGTGACTCTCTCATTTCTTACATCATAAATATATGATTTTTCACCTATAAGAATAACACTAAATATGGTGTCATCAGGGAGTGTATCATGGAATTCACAGATAATTTTAATGTTTGTCCTGTCATTAACCACAACTTGTTTCCTTTTTGCGGTGTTGATGACAAACATGGGTCTCTGTGCTTTGAATTCATCTGGTGAGTAATACATGTCAGTATTGCCAGTAGTGACCCTTTTGTATGCTGTAAATGCTTCATATAATTTGAGGAAATCATCCTTGGACATGTTTAAATTATAATTTTCTCTGGGGAACACCTCATTTCTGCCATTTTTAAGATATATGTTCTTGATGTTGCAGCTATCAAATTTACTTGAATTTTTTTCTTGATTATTGTTTCTTCCAGTCTGAAACAGTACCACCACAAAATCTGGCATGTCATATTGTATACTGGAGAATGAATTTGTAGCATCAAACTCATAATAGCTACCAGTGGCAGGCTTCTGCACACATTGATATGTATAAAATTGTAAAGGTACCTGTGGATTTTTTAGGATATCTGCTTTGTATTTAAGAGCATAGCTGGCTTCATATTCAACAACTGGAATTCCTAGCTCCATAGTTTGAATAAGGCACTTGCCCTCATCAGGTAGGGTATTAGGCAGAGCTGCCCCAGTAGAATTTAATGTACTGTACCTCATCAAAGCATTATTATCATTAGCAGCTCTTCTAAATGTAATTCTTAGACCACCCTTCCACATAATATCTTTGTAATCTGAGAAGAATCCTGGCAACAGGCGCATGGGGAACAGCACTGTGTGGCTCTTGTTTAATATTTTATCACCAGCCTCAAATCCACCTATTTTGTAGTATGATGCCTCTGTTTTGGATAATTTTAGTGTGGCCAAAGCTGTAGAGGTAATACCAGGGTAATCTACTCTGTTTATAACAACACCATGTTTTCTGATCTCAATTTCAGAGAACAGATGTGCACAAAATTGTCTACCAATCTTATATTTGAATTTGCCGGATAATCTGTACCATCGAGCTTTACAACATCAAACTTGATGTATAGATCTGCTCTGTGAGGGTGTATAAAGCCATCCCCTACATCAAGATCAACCTCAATCTCTGTGTTGGGTTGATTTAAATTTGCAAAGGTCCTCCTGTTTGGGGGGAATGATTGTAGCTCATAACTCTCAATATTTTCCATTTTTTTGTATGTATTTTTATTTAAATATTAATTTCTATGATAGCAGTTGTTGTGGCTCCAGCAAAATCAACTAATTCTTCTTTTTCATTAGTGACCATCAATTCAATATAATCTATTCTATTATGGCACACAGGAAAATATAATGTTGGTGATGGAGTGTAGATGATTGGCTCCATGAATTCAGAGTTAGGTTTGAATGTTGCAATGATGCCAGTTTGTTTGTGAGTGCATATTCCATTTGATTTGGTGATC
The DNA here is from genome assembly GCF_977018435.1 of Lepisma saccharinum. Classification (NCBI taxonomy): domain Eukaryota; kingdom Metazoa; phylum Arthropoda; class Insecta; order Zygentoma; family Lepismatidae; genus Lepisma; species Lepisma saccharinum. The sequence goes on along the minus strand of NC_139250.1, from coordinate 62,630,570 downwards.
ATACCCTCGGCCACATTACAGTGAATATTCAGAGTCTCTATGGCTAAGAATTTAGGTATAGTAATAGCAGTGTGTTTGATGGCTGGTGAGATGGAATACCCCCATGATGCTTCAGATACCACAAGGCTTTTTGAAAATTTTCAACTGATGGTTTATTTATTTGAGACAGATATCTAAGAACAGATAAACACAGATGTCCACAATTAACATCTTTGAAATTTTGAACACGGGCATTATTGTAATAAAGATTAGCTGAATTTAGATATTTTATTAAATTTTCAGGTGGAACACTTCCAAATGAATCAAACACAAATGCCTCATCTTTTAAATATTTAAGATAACAGATCCAGTGAGTGCCCTGATTTTTGTACTTACCCATATTGACTATGCCACACTCTTTGTTGAGTGGTTGTTCTGGTAAAGAATCAGACATGTACACACCTCTAAAATTTTTGATGCCCAGTGGCTTGATTAAAGCTTCAATATCTTGGTTTGTATGCGGCTCTTGTTTTTTTTAAACTTATTCATGGCTCTTTTAAGACCTTTGCCTTGTTTCTCTATGGCCAGATTATGGCGCTTCAATTCATCTAATTCTGCCTTATTCTTCTTGGCATCTATTACTGTTTTTGCTATGGCAGCTGATCCCCCAGCCAAGCTCCCAACAGCCCCTGAAGCTGCTAAGATGGCCGGGATAGTAAATATGAAATCCCCTGTATGCAATTTTTTTCTAGATTGCTGTAATTTTTTTAAATGAGGGGTACTAAGTAACAATTTCATACCATGGCCCTTTGCAAGACAAGATTTTTTTTCTTGCGCTGCTTTTTGGTTAAAAGACTATCAATAGTTTTAAGAGATTTAAGACCTGCATAAGGTATCTGATACATAACACCCTTGGCCTTCATTGTAGGTTTATTATATATATATTCTGGGTTTACATAGCTTAATTAAGTGGCTTAATTTATCACAACCCCCACCCCAGTTTTTGTTTGGTGTTCATAGCTATGTTGGTCCCCAATTCTGCTATTCTCTAACTTAAAGAAGCATCTTTGCTTACAAATCTACCAAATGCAGCCTCTTCTAATTTCTTGTCTGCAACATGTCTTTTGTCAAGATCAGAATGTGTGTTGTATGCTATGTCATGGTCTCTACAAGCAGCATCTAGGGGATTAACTCCAGGGTCACCTCTGTTTAATCTATGGTCCAATTTTGTGCCTGGACCACAATACTGATAGCCTGGAATGTGTAGTTCAAATGGCAGCTTGTTTATGATGTCATTAACCAGCCCCCGACCCTCAGAGATATTCCAAAATTTGTGGGGTAGAGTATTAATAATTTTTATAAGATATCCAATCCCCTTAGTGTCATTAACTATAAAATTAGACAATTTGGTGCTTATCATGTCCATAATTCCAACCTTTTCATTGTAAAAATTGTGGTTCTAAGCATTTTCTTCCCCAGCTATCACCAGCAACCTATCTACAAGTTTCCTGACATCATCAACCCAGACAAATTCTTTAGGCAAGGTGTTGTATTGTTTGATCCCACTACCTGTCTTGATCTGTGACCATATGGAATTGATTAAGTTGTTGTATTTTGCTCCACTGCTAGACTTGACTCTTTATTGTGTGGGAGCATTGTTCTGGTATAGAGCATCTGATTTTATTAATATTTCTTTGTAATGCTCATAATCTTGATCTGTATAGCTGCCAGGTCTCTTCCTAGTCATCAGTTCCCACAACCCAGGTGTTCCAGGGTACTTAACAAAACCACCTCTCTCTCCAAGATGAGATTCTGAATATACAACTAGATCATCTCCCTTAAATGTTACTCTGAAATTGCCAATTCTATGTATGATGCTACCATCATGCTCTGTGTCAGCATATAAGCCAAAAACCTCATCTTTGTTGTCTTTAGGTGTGCTTAAATATTTTTGAGCAAGAAGACACAATTCAATAGGATCCTGACAAGCTTCAATTCTTCGAGGAGCAACAGGACTAGGTGTATGAATACTAGAAAGTGGGGTGATTGGATAATCTAATATGTTCCTAGCAGCTACAGGCACAAGCTCTGTGATCAAATTTTGATTTTGCTCTGTAACAGTTTTGATATTTTTACGTAAATCACTAATAGCATCAATAATAGGCTGTTCTGTTTGCTTGTGTTGTTCATAGATTCCTCGCTTCTCTGATTTCCATCCCTTAAATCTTTTTACAAGATAATCTCTTAATTTAACCTTCATGCGGGCGCGTAGGCGGTAGTTTACCGCCCTCGGCACAAAAACAGGAATATCTACGAGTGTCCCGAAGCGCGGGAGGTATTTGTATTCTCTATTTACTCTATATTACGCAATATGGCACTGAAGTCACTTGTCGGATCGGCATATCGCGCGTGCCAGTCATCATCAAAAGGTGGAAGGGTGAGGTAGTCGGTAATCTACCGCCGTGCTGGGACAATTTCTCCGACCTTTCGAAAAAATGTGAGTATTCAATTTCGCTTTTTTTCTTGTTTTATTGCATGTACGAGTATAAGCAATAATAAACTATAGTTTTACAGTGCTTTGCACCATACTAGGGCCCAACAGGATCACAATTATTATGTGCTATCACCAAGAGTTTTTTACCAAAATTACATTCGTTCTATCCTCAATTTCATGGTTTTCTCTCATAATTTTCATCTTCTTTATTATTCATTTATTATATGACTCTCTCCCAAGCATTACCAATTATTCATTATAACAAAATAATGACAGTATAATAGTTAGGACCTACCTACCCAATAATTATTGTAGGTAGTACCTTTCATACCAAATATACTTACAGTAGGTAACATTATGTTTTTGTCCCATGTTAGAAAAAGTGTGTTTATTTTTTCCACTTTTTCAGGGCACGCTTCACAAACCCTGAAGATGTTCGAAGAATCCTCCTCGAACTGGACGAGGAAGATCAAGCTAATGGAGTTCAGGAGGACGAAGTGGACTTCCCTGATGATGTTGATTACGAACCCCAATTTGTTGAATATGGTACCCACAACAGTGACACCGAGGAAGAGTTAGAAGATGCAATGGAAGACGACAACCAGAGTCTTGAGGAGGGAGAAGAAGACGACGAAAGTCCAGGTTTGAGATTTTACATCGGAAAGAATGGTGATACGATTTGGGCAAACAAACCTCTTACACAAACCACTAAAACTAAGTCTGCAAACATTATAAAAACTCTTCCGGGTCCCAAAGGGGAAGCTAGAAAATGTCCAACAAGGCTCGAATGTTTTATGACACTAATTTCTCCACAAATGATCGATGACATTGTCAAATACACTAATATACACATTGCTCAACGAAAGACTGAAAGGCGAAATCTGTCTAGCACCAGCTTTCGGGACAGGGATTACAGGCCCACCTCAAGAGCAGAAATAAAAGCAGTTTTTGGAGCTCTGTTCTTGATGGCAGTCAAACGTGGAAACCGCGCAGATATTTCCGAGTTTTTCACAAAAAATGGGACTGGTTTGATTATTATGCGGGCTAATTTTAGTGAACGCAGGTTTCGAATGTTGCTAAGATCTCTTCGTTTTGACGACATACATTCTCGTCAAGTGCGATCTGCTACCGATAAATTAGCTCCTATACGTGACTTTCAGACAGCCTTTGTAGCAAATTGTCAAAGAGCCTACAATGTTGGTGAAAGTGTAACCATCGACGAAATGCTGGTGGCTTTTCGTGGTCGATGTAGTTTTATACAGTACATGCCGAATAAGCCCTCAAAGTATGGATTGAAAATATATTGTGTATGTGATTCTCAGACATATTATACTTATAATCTGATGATTTATTGTGGAACCCAGAGACCTGGCCCCTACAGCTCAACCTCCAACAAGCCATTTGATATAGTGACCAATTTGTGTGATCCATTGAAAAAAAGTAGTCGTAACGTTACAACAGATAACTGGTTTAGTAGTTACCCCTTGGCTAAATATCTGTTATCGGTTGGCTTGACTTTCCTTGGGACTTTGAGAAGCAATAAAGCTGAACTTCCGCCCGAATTTATGAAACAAAATCCCAATCTCGTCCCTGGCCATCATTTATTTGGGTGTAACGACGTCGCAACTTTGATCTCGTATGCTACCAAAAAGAAGTTAGTTTTGGTTTTGTCAACATTGCACGATGGACACGAAATAGATGAGGAAACAGGCAAGCCAGTGCAGATAATGGATTATAACGCCACAAAAGGAGGGGTCGACACCGTTGATCTGATGTGTTCGCGGATTACGACATCCAAAAGAACACAAAGGTGGCCAATGGTAATTTTCTTCCGAGACCTCGATATTGCTGGGATAAATTCCATGAGGATATATGAAATGAATAATCCATTGAAATCCTTTAGACGGCGGCAGTATATTTTTGAGTTGGCACTGGAACTGATGGAAGAAAACCTGAGGCAACGAGCAAATGTGAATACACTTCCCAAAGATCTGGAAATTTTTCTAACCCAGTATCGAGAACAAGGAACTACCAGCAATGAGGTTGTGAATCCAAACAGACGAAGTTTCTTTTACATTTGCGGTTCAAAAAAGAACAACATAACTAAATTACGTTGTAGTAATTGTAACAAAAGTGTATGTAAATCACATTCAGTACCAACATGTGTTAATTGCCTCAGTAATGATTCATCCAAATCAGATGATGAATAGTGCAATATTTTACTTATTTTGATGTACTTAGTACAAAATTATAATAACGCTACTTTCATGTGAATGTTTTTTGTTCCTTTTTTATAATTCATGGAGATATGCATCTATTATTGAATGTGTAATGAATGCCTTCCTATTTTGATATACCTAGTACAACATTATGTTACTTGATTAAATTAGTGAGACGAATAACTACTTTCTTTCAATGTTGAATACTTTTGTTACCTAAATACTTAAAAGACTGAGTGATATTTTTAGTTCCTGCTGTAAGATAAAATAAATTGTGTGCTTTGAGAGAGTTTAAAAACCTCAATGAATATTGCACTTTATTTTATATATTGATCAAGTTTTAATAAATTTTTTCATGGTTAAATATGTGTGTTCACAATTCTATTAAAAATATCCCCGATTACAAAGGTTTATGGTGAGATATGACCGGTAAAATACGTGAAAACGAGGTGGCGGTAGATTACCGCCCCGCGCCCACTAGTGTTTAAAAAAAGGCGCGCCCGCATGAAGGTTAAGATCATCAATGATTGGCCTTTTCATGGTTATTTATTTATGTTTCAATGTCTAGAAAATTGTTGATTTTATTTCTGTATTTACCACGATTGGGTTTCCTTGTCATATCAATTGTGACAAACCCATAGCTGTCCTGGTTCCAGCACCTACTGCAAAACTTGGAAAAATCTTTGTAGCTCAAGTCCCCACCTACATATTCATCATGTATGTGTTTGAGGTTGGTATGATCTTGATGAAACACACATATAAAATTGCTGATGTCTCGGATCAGCTGCTTTGGAATTTTAGAAAAAGTCTGTGCCAGGTAGAAGCAAACTATGTTTTTGTGTCGGCCCTGTGTAAAAAAATTTCTAACCTTGTTTTGATTATCCAGTATAATGTCATCAAACACAACAACAGAATTATCGAGACATTCATGGAGTGGCTTAAAATCTGGTTCAAAAGTGGCTATATCCAGTCCATCATATAGCTTCATCAGCTGCTGATATTTTAATTGTTCCAAGCTCTTAGAGAAGACATACAAGTGCCTGTTTTTCCAGTCTAACCAGTTGGGTACCAATAAAAAATTATCAAGCATTAGTGTAGTTTTACCACAAGCCGATGGCCCAACAATAAGACATCTAATATTATCAGGCAGCAGCTTGCCATTTCTCTTATTCTGCTGTTCAGGCTCTTGCAGTCTCTTTATAACATCCCAGGTGTTCATAGTATCACTTTGTCTGCCTCGATCAAGCTGTGTTCTGGAAGTCCTAGCCATTTCACCAGTATCTTGTTGCCTTTTCTGCGGATGATTTTTTCTATGAGATATGTGTCAGGCTGCTTAGTTTGCTGAGTTCTTCTTCATAAAACCTGCCTTTGAGAATTTCTCCTTGGTGATCTTTAATTATATATGTGTATCGGGTCCCAGGTTTAACTTGAACCACTGTAAATAATTCAGTGTTCCAGTTTCTGGTAAAGCCTCGTTTGAATAAGTGCTTATATTTGCTGATTCTTACTTGATCACCTACCTTGTATTTGGCTTTTCTTGTTGTTGGCTGGTATCTAGGATATTAAACAGTACTGATCAATTTTTGCTGATCAGATGAAGTTACCTCAGAGGGTTTCATGTTGATTGTGGAATGGACGGAGTTGTTATATCTATGTAAAAGTTCTGGTAGGATTGTAAGCCATTTAAAATTACCTTGGAGGGTAAATTGTTTATACATATGATTTTTTAGGGTTTTGTTGAATCTTTCTACAATAGAGGCCTTGAGATCACTGTAACTCGAGTAATGTTGAATTGACTGGCTTTTAATAAATTGTTGAAACACTGAATTATAAAATTCTTTGCCATTATCTGTTTGTAGATATCGCGGTGATCTTCCACTCTGATTAATGATTGTCCTGAAGGCTTCTGTAACACATGCTCCAGTCTTGGATTTGAGTTGCACAGCCCAGGCATATTTTGAAAATGTTTCTATGACAGTGAGTAGATACTTGTAGCCCTTGTTGATCTTGTCTAAGTTTTTCAGCTATCCACTTGCCATTTCAACCAAGTCACACTGCCATAAATCATCTATGCCCTTTGTAACCACTGGCAGTCTCTTAAAATTATGTCTGGCTTGTCTGTGTAATTCATCAACAATAATTTGTCTAGACATGGTATGTAAACAAGAATATTGCAACTATAGGGTGTTCAGCAGCTGATACCATAGGATTTTCTAAATATAACTTGTCTCCTATTTGTATATTAAATTCCAGAGAACCATCATCTTCAGCATAAGCTGTCTCTAATGTATTGGGGTCTGTAAAATCTTCTAACTCTACACTGGTGACCTTTGGTTTGTTGTCAGCATTTGTTATTGATAAGATAGGGTAGTGCTGTGCCTGTGGTTGTAGCCAATATTTGATCTTGATTGGTCTAAGTGTGCCCCCAACAAAAAACTGATAATAAAATTGTGCAGGGGACAGCATATATATTTTGCCACCTGGTGTAAATGGTGAATCATATTCTTTGTTGGAGATACTGTACAATTCAAGATTTTCTGTATGTTTAGGATTCTCGATTAGGCCAGTTATTTCTTTTTCTGCTGTAAGCAATCTACTTGTTACAGATTCAAGATGCTCATTGATAGTCCTAACAACATCATCGTGGCCTGGCGTCATTTTTATGTCCACAACAAGTTTCTTGTATTGTTGCACAATCTCTTGAAGCTGGGTGGCAAAAACAGACAGAGCATTTGCTTGATTGGATTCCATGGTCCCTAGCTGTTGCTTGATGTTGGCCACAATTTGCTGTAGATTTTCAACAACTGCCAATTTTGAATTTTGAACAGTAAGATCATGGACTTGTCTTCTGATATCCTCAAACAAAGCATAAAGTTCATTAATATGTTGATTAGTTGGTAGAGTGGCCACTGTCTGAGTAAGTTGTTTGATCTCTATCTGGATATTCTTGATATCTTCTGATTTCAATATCCGATTCACAGCTCTCTTAATATTTTTAAGTTCCTGTGATGTAGGCAGATTGGCTACTGTATTCTGCAAAGATTCAAGTTCCAATTTTACATCATTTAGTTCAGAAGCATCAGCCACACTCCGCATAGCATCTTGGAGCAGGGTTATGTCTGCCTGAGTAGGTGTTGATTGTTGTAAAATTCCAAGCTTTGTTTGGATATCATCGATCAAGTGATGAAAATGAGATAGCTCAGATTCAGTGTTCAGGTTTTCAAGATTTGTGATCTGTTGCTGGACACTGACAAGGGTGTCTACAATGCCAGGCAGGCGAGATTCTAGTGATTCTTGTACATTTGTCAGATCACTCTGCACTGCCGCTATGGTACCCTCAAGATGGGTTATGTTACTCTGAATTTTTCCAAAATCTTCATATGTCTCAAGTTGCAACTTGATGTTAGCTACACTACGAGTTATAGCACTCAGAGCATCAGAAGATGGCAGGTTGTTCATAAAATTTTCAAGTGTCTCTATCTTTTTCTTTAACCTCAGCTATGGCATTGTTCAAGGGGTCCAGATTAGGTATCTGTAGTGATTGAATCTGTTCCTTTAGAGTGGAAATTACTAGATCAAAATCTTCTTGTGATTTTATGCTTTTGACAATTGTTTGGAGCTGTGCCTGGACATTATTAACCTGATCTTCTAATTGTTGTTTCAATTGCTCAGAGTTGGTAGCCTGAGTCTTAAATTTGGCTTGAAGAGCTGCTATGGCCTCCTCTAAACTTTGAAAATTATCCAATGTAGCCAAGTCAGTATATTTTTGAAGCAGTAATTTGAGTTCTGAATCAATTTTAAGAAGAGGGTCCATGCATTGTGACTGTAAATTTGTAATTTCTAGTTGAAGACTGGCATTGAGTGTGGTTTGTAAAGCTTGTAAATCACTTCTTAATTTTTTGACTCTGACATCAAGCATCAGAATCTTATCACTGTGATCTTCATGCCTTGTATGGCCAAATATATCATTAGGCATTTTTGTTTTAGTGGTTATTTATTATAAAATATCTAATTCTTAATTCTATAAAAAAAGGTATAAGCTTGTCATAGGATCCCGGGACCTCAATGTATAAACAATCACCGGCAGAAACAGTATATACAGTGCCAGAAATCATGTTTGAGTGCTTAATCCTATAAATATTTCTCCCTACTGAAACCTTGACATTACCTTCGGGAGTTGCAATAGATTGTAATTGACCACCTACAGGTAATTGGTAATGATTTAAATTATTGTTAAATATGTACAATGTTTTACCTGTTTTATTATCAACATCTGTAAGTATGCTGTTCAGATGAATAACTAACAAACCACTTAGTTTAGATATCATATATTGTATATCAGGAGAGGGTGCTGGTGTTGGCAGGTCCATAATAGCCTGTTTTTTGAACCCAAATAAGTTCATGGGCATGTTTATTTATTTCAAATCATGCTCTGTAATTCGGCATTGATTACCATTTTTCAAATCATAATGACCCCATGGTAGAGTATGTATGCCACATGACAAAATGCATCTCTTATCATCATGTGGGTCCAGAGCAATTTTTCTTACAACATTTGTAGTCAACAAGTCCTCCACACTCTGAATTCTGCATTCTGATGTTCTCATTAAACTCTGTGATTTGAGACAATTTTTGTAATCTTCAAATTGGAGCTCTTTGTCAACAGTTACTCTGCTAATGCCCTTGGCCTTTTTGGCAACAACACCACTACATGTTTCAAAACTGTATATCTTGGCCTTAACCCAGCAAATGCCACAATAACATCACCACGTGTCTCATCTTTTAACTTGCCAGGCACCTTTTTGTTGTGGTGTTGAATCTTTGAATGTTCACTAGTATCAAAATATTCAAGCAATGCAGGCTGTGACATATCTTGATAGACATTTCTGTCTGAATATCAAGAATAAAGCTATCTGTGTCCATGTACATCAGTTTTACACAATCACCATAAAAAGGCTTGAACACATCATAATAGAGCTTTAACATGTGTAATTTGGCCAATTCCAATATCACAGCCCCTACATAAATAGGCTTATCAAACTTAATCTTTGTTTTTTCATATTAAAAGTGCCATATTTTCATCATAAATTCTACTATAATTGAAATTAGGCTTTGCTATCAAATTTTTGCTACGGCTGGGGTCATTAATTAATTTAACATCACTATGCTTTCTGACATTTTCTATGGTTTTGCCATACACTGAATTGACCATCAATTTAAACAAAGTTTTATCAAATTGGCTCATTGCAGATGTTCGAAGCTCTGTGTTTGTATCAATATATGGCTTCAACCATCTTTAGTGCCTGAATCTTAAGACTTTGCCAACTTTGGTCACTTGAACACCATGATGCATCAGGAACTGGAGGTTTTAGTAATATAAGACATAACCCTGTTTTGGCTCTAGAGTCATCATTAGCTTCTTCTGTTTAGAGCCAGGTGAGCACTCAACCTCAGGAATTGGGGGCAGATCAGAAAATTTGTTGTGTAAATCATCAGGAATTGTCAGATCAACCTCTAAGAACAGGCCATAGTTACTGTCATCAAAATCCTGAAGATCTTCAATATTGAAATATTCAACCCACTCAAGCCCTGCATATGGCAGTTTATCCATCATAGCATAACCACACAGGCTGTTGGCATCTACATACAGTATATAATTTGATGGCAGTGCTGGATCATAATTGGAAATATACTTGTTATTTGCTCTGGCATATCTCTGAGAACATTGCATCATGCCTCCTCTTATACATCGCTCCATAAACAGATACATATCTTGATCTTGGATCAGATCCAACTGCATTTTAGTGTTTAAAAACATTGCAGACCATGCTAGGCCTGGAGCACTGTAGAAATACATTGGATCCAGCTTATAATTTTTCATGGAAGATTTTCTAAATGCCTGAAGTATATCAGCTAAAAGAGTCACATCAAGTTTCAGGTATGCCTTATGATAATCACCAAGTGTCTAGCATTTTAAGTTGTTCCACATCAACTGGGCATGGTGATAATCTTCATCAGTGATTCCAGATGCTCTGAGTGTGCTGTAGAACTCTTGTTGTGGTGGCTGAGAACACTCATCAAATTTAGAAAAATCTGTAACATAGTCATATGGATATACACCCTTCCGCCTAATTAATTGCAGGTCCTGATTTGGAAACATTGCACATGTGATTTTGAATTGATCATCAGATAATTGACTGGCCAGTGTAGCCAGGCTAGCCGACAGAATTCTGTAGGAATCAAGAAATCTTAAGTGAATGGGAACACCATTAACTTTAATTTTCTTTCTAATAGCAATATATTTCTCATCATTTTCTGCTAAAATATTTAAATTCTGCTTGTCATACCCCTCGTACCTGATCAGATGATGAAAATCATAATTGGATGCACCATGTAAAATATGGGGACAAATTTTGGTCTCTGGATCTTAATATTACAGATATTACACAGGGCCATTTTGAATTTACCATCTGTATGAGAATGGTGTTTCACCTTGATATTTGTATCTGAAAATTCAGAAACACATACCGGGCATTCTTCTGCATTGTTGAAATCTTCAATCTGATCCTCTGTTAAAGGCAACATAGGTTTTGATTTTAATAAGACATTAGATGCTATGTCACGGCACTACTCTTCTATTCTATGTGCAAATTCTTTGATGGCATCTGGTCCCATGTATAAATATTCTTCACTGACAACACCATCCTGTACAACCACATAATAAAAACTAGAAGGTTCATGTAGCTGGTATGATGTACTTGAAGATTCATTAGGATCTGTGCTGCATAATGCAAGGGGTTTGAGGTTTGATTCAAAATCACAGACTATATATACTGGGTGTTCCAACAAGGCTTCAAAGTTTTTAAATTTGGTATTTTCACTTGGATTAGGCATCACCATATGAACAGGTTTATGATTGCAACAGTATTTTAAATGTTCAATTAACTTGTTTTTAGCAATTTCTGCATTCTCTGCATTCTCTTCACCATTTTCCTACCATCAAATACAGTCAAACATCTTCTACACAACTTGAATATTGTATTGGATTTGTCTAGTTGTTTTCTAACTAAAGCTTCAAGATTTTTTATCAAAGTATAATGATATGTGCCATCCTTTTCAATTAAGAGCAGATCAATCGGAACAGCAGAATCATCATCAAGTGCACTCATTCTGAGAGGTTCTATCAAGCAATTGCTACTGCCAGTAGAACAAATAAAAACATTAATACATAATTGTTTACCATTGATATCCCTGGCCTTCTTTTCAAATTTATCAATATTCTGAACTGACATTGGATATTCTAAGCTCTCCATTGCTTCATCAAAATTGTGTTCATATTGTTTATAATAACTTATTCTCTGAGGATCCCTTAAAACTGGATACAAAGCAGCTAAAATACACCACAGGAAACATTTCTCATCATTATTTTTTATGTTAACCTCGGCTTTTTTGTTATAATATTGGGAGGTAAAGACACATATGTAGAACCTTGTAGTGGGCTGAATTCAGAAATATTAACATAAAGCTTGTGTGGAGTTCCACATAGGCTCCATCCTGATTCTTTTGCAGCAAATTCAGAGTGTTTAATATTCAATTGCTCTATCAAACTGCTTATTATTTTGTCTAAATTTGCATTTGAATATACAGCTACAATTTCTGTTATGTGGGGCTGTGTAAATTTTGTGCCATTTGATTTCTTATATTGTGTAAACAATTTGAGGGACAGCTTATAAGAGCCATTTTGTGCATTTAGAATTGCCTGCACATCAGGATTTATACTGTTCAAAAAATTCTTAATGTCACATCTTGGCTCTGATTCAAATTGTGATCCTTAAGTTGGCCAGCAAAACTGCTATGGATAGGTGGTGCATAGCGTGGCTGCTTTGCTGCTCTAGCATGAACAGGTGTTTCAAGCTTCCTTTTCAGACCAGATGTAGATGGCTGTGAGGGCAATGTTGATGACTGTGCAGAACAAGTTCACTTATGCCTATTGTAATATGTTTTGCTTAATATTTTATGGCATCTTGGGCATATTTTTGTAGCCTTTCTGCATTTCTTAGGATCACAATTATGCCGGTGCTTAGCCCAATTAGAACTAGTTATATTTTTATTACACTGATTGCAATATTTCAAGTTTGGCATTTTTATTGTTTATTTATATAAAATTTCTTGGTCCAAAAAAAAACAGAACTATGCCAAAACAATTATAACAGCAGTTAGTGGCTGAGCTGGTGCTTTAATACTCAGACAACAGCAATAACTAGGCTCTGGTGATCCCCAATATAGAGTAGTTTTGCTCTATTATGCTGTTGTATAACACAATTTACCAGGTATCAAAACCCGGGGAGCTATCAGCTGGATATCAGCTAAAATACAGTCAAAATTGAACTTTGGACTTGCAGTGAATATTCTCAAAGTCTCACGTGTGGGGATATTATTCTGCCACATGTATTTTAATCTCACACATTTTACCAGGCCTCAAACCCAGGAGCCTTTGATTACAAGGCAATAACACCAACACTTTGCCATCAGGAAGGCCTTCACACTCTACCTGGTATCAGACCCAGAAGCTCTTGATTACAAGGCAGCAATATTAACACTTTGCCATGGGGAGGCCTCAAACCCAGGAGCCTCTTGATTACAAGGCATATAAGCTATGGGGCTATGCCCACGCTCTACTGAGTATCAGGACCCAGGAGCTAAGAGCTGGATATCAGCTAAAATACAGTCAAAGACCAACTTTGAACTTGCAGTGAATATTCTCAGTCTCCCGTATGTATATATTATTTCAGAGCAAAACCTTGTGGAATTGGAGTCAGGCTTGCATGAGAGCATGCAACGGGGTAATGTTCTTTTAGTAGGAATTTCCCCCTATTACACAGAAATATCAATAATGCCCCACACGTGCTAGCATAAAAAAGCCTCCACACGTGCCAGCATACAAAAGCCTCCACACGTGCATAATTTATTACCAGGTCAGACAATGCATTAATCTTCCCGATCTGACAGACTAATGCATTTCCAAGCTAAGTAATTACTGCCCCAGGCATAAAACTGATCAAAGATTAGAAAGAAAACAGGTAAGAGTGCAATTTGCAGGCTGCCATTGTCCAAGATAATCCTGTATTGTATTGATCTGTAAGTTGTTAGAGGCTCCTACATTTTTGCCTTAGTTTTAAGTGTGGCCAAAACAATATCAAGAGGGGCATATTTTTGAAAGGCTTATGGACAACAATCTCACAGATTCAGCTTTTGCACACATGGCCAAATCAATCTGTTGAGGCTTCTTCATTTGCACTCTTGAATTCGGGATTCTTTGGATTTTGACAGAGTAGCACACTGTAAGCAATAAGATCATATGGACAACTTGACATAATTTTAAGTGTAGCCAAATTAATCTGAGGGGGCTCATCATTTGTACACTAGGATTCAGGGTTCTTGGGATTGACAGCATGCCACACATGGGCAATTAGGGCATATGGGCATCTTGTCATAGTTTTAAGTGTAACCAAATCGGGCTGTTTGATCATATGAGCTCTTCATTTGTATGAGTTTTGCGCTCATCCTACCACAAATAACACTACTGATACGCATGAAACCCATCGACGTTACTAAATCTGACGATCGGCGTTTAATTTCCATGGTTTATTATCCAAATTACAGTCCCACGACCAAAAACCTAAATACAAAACAGGAGACCAGGTGAGGATCAGCAAATTCAAACATACGTTCGATAAGGGATTCACCAGAAATTGGAGTACGGAACTTTTTACTGTAGTTCGAGTTTTACCCGGAAACCGTCCACGTATATAATGAAGGATAGTCGCGAAGAAATTTTGATAAGTAGGTTATACGAAGAGGAGCTCAGCAAGACTAAATACCCCGACACGTATCTTATCAAGAAAGTATTGCGTAGAAGATAGAACAAACTTTTGGTCAAATGGCTGGGACTTCCGGAAAAGAGTTGGATCAATGTTAACGAAGTGTTTCTACGAGTATGTAGAATATGGTGAATCGCTACTTGTTTCGGAAAAATGATGGCGCAGCTCTCGAGCCCTCACGTTACTTCGGACCCCATAAGAAAACATGACTGAACTAGAAAAATATAATCTGACATTGCACAACATTACACCAAAGTTGTGTCATGAACACCTGAGCCGGAAATAATGAGTTGCCTTCCCGTGGGAACCAGCGAAATACGCCTTTGGACATTGACCTCCACATGACCTCCACATTACCAATCATCAGCGTTAGCTTCAAACCTAACACCATTAAGCCTTATTTCCATTATTATGAAAAAATATAAATATGCTGACCAAGGCAGTAATTTATTTTATTAAAAACATAAACTAAACGTAACGTTTCAACCTTCTAGCAAGGTCTTCATCAGACTCTGTATCAAGTACAAAAGTAACAAGATACCAAAAACAGGGCATTATATATACACAAAACATTACTCCCTCCACACTATTAGAAAGTTGTTTTGGAACTTTCTAGCAGGTGGCTTTCACTATACCTTCACCTAAAAGGCGAAAAATATATACTTTCATATAGAATGTGGATTGGGCTTTACATCTCATGCTCATATGGAATGAAATAAGGGCAAGAAGAAAGGAGATAAAAAATAATAAAGGAGAACCTTAAAAGAATTGAAAAAGCTATTGAAGATGGTCTCACCATTTTTACAAGAGAATATACATTTTACGAAATGAAAAGCTGGCAGGAGAAATTTAGAGAGAAAATAAATATAAAGTTGAAAAAGAAAGGAGAGGGACTAGGATGGAAAGAAGAAAGGGGAGAAGAGGAAGAAGAAGAGGATACCAGAAGAAGAGTTGTGGTAATAGGGAACGTAGACATATCAAAATAAGAGGAAGCTTTTTTAAAACTAGGAAGAGGTTTCAAAGTTAAAGAAAGAAATGTAGATTATGAGGAAGTTATATATGACATTGAAGAAGCAGTACTCCATATAAAAGAAGAACCAGCTAGAGACAAGATTAGAAGAAGAACAGCAGCCATACAGAAGAAAGAAATGGGAAAACAAAGAAAAGTAGATAATTTGAGTCAGAAAGAAAGGGAAGGGATGAAGAAAATCAAGAAAAGAAATGATGTGGTGATAGAGCAGGCAGATAAAGGAGGAGCAATTGTGGTGATGGAAAGAGAATGGTACGAGAGGAAGTTTGAAGATCTAAAAGAAAATGGATATGAGGAGATTTGTGGAACAGAAGAAGAACAAACTATAAAAGAAAGGGTCATCCAAGACTGTAGGAGGAGTGGATTCAAGAAATGCATAAAGGAGACAGGAAGACTACCAAGTTTAAAGGGCTTTCCAAAGATACACAAAGAGGAGATAAAGTTAAGACCAGTAATGAATTGCAGAAACAATATTTTGGAACCCTTGGAAAAGAAATTAAAGAAAGTTATTGAAGTGTTAGTAACACAGCAAGAAAGCAGAGCAGTTAAGAACAGTGAGCAAGTAGTAGACCTCATAAAAGGACTTAAGTTAAATGAGATGAAGACGACAATGTTTAGCTAAGATGTAAAAAGTATGTTCCCAAGCATCAAGAGGGGACACGTTTTGGACATTATTAAAAAGAGAATGGGAAAGGAAATTATAGGAGAATGGGATAGTGAAAGGGTAGTGAAGGCGTTGGAAACCATTTGGAATAACGGTTACAGTATAATGGGAGATAAAATAATGTTAATGAGTGAAGGACTGAATATAGGTTCTAGCCTAAGCCCAGCATTGGCTGAATTGGTTGAATGAATGGGAAAAGAAAGTGATAGAAAAAGGAGGTGACAAAATAATTTTGTTTTGTAGATATGTGGACGATTGTTTTGGCATATGGAAGGGAACAAAGAGGCAGCTTGACATTTTTGCCAAAGAAATACAAGATGAAGAAAGAGGGATTTTATTGGAACTTGAAATAGAAGAAGAAGGCAAGATAAGCTACCTTGATATATTGATGAAAAGGAAGAGAGGAGAAGAAATTGAAACCGCTTGGCATCAGAAGAAGTGTGCAGCAGGGGTATTCTGCCACAAAAGAAGTGATGTAAGTGAGGTGACAAATCAGAAATTTCATAAAGAATATGGAGGACAGAATAACGAAAATATGCACGAAGGAATGTGAAAAAGAAGGCAAAATAAATAGCCTATGGAAACAGCTGGAAAAGAATGGCTATGAGAAGCAGGATAGACTGGACATAAACGGCGGAAGAAGGAAGAAAAGAGGAAGGGGGGAATTGGAAGAGAAAGAAAACGATGAAGAGAAAGAAAAAGAGAGGTGGTTTGGAATAAGGAGTATGGGGAGACCACAGAAAAGATATGCAAAGTGCTTAGGAAAGCGGGCATTAAAACGTACAGGAAGGGAGGAAGAAGCATCTTAGGAATAGCGAAGAATGCAAACAAGAAAAAGGAAAACAGAGAAGAGGAAGAGGAAGGGATTATCTACGAAGTAAAATGTAAAGAATGTCAGAGTGTGTACATAGGAGAAACGAAAAAGAGACTGAAAGATAGGTTGAAACAACATAGGGATGATGTACGACTTAAGAGAGAGAGAGAGAAATGCGTAATTTAAACACACGAGAGAAACAGGACATGACATAGAGTGGGATGAGGCTAAGCAGATAGGAAGGGAGAAGAGAATGCTAGTGAGAAAATGGAAGGAAGCCAAGGAAATAGAGAAGAAAGGTGAAGAAGACATAATGAACTGGAATGGGGGACTGAAGTTAAACAAAGAATGGAAGAAAGTGTTAGAAAGAGTGGAAAGGACAAGAGAGAAAGAGGAGACGAGAAGGAAGAAAATTAAGGAAAAAGAGCATAAGATATAAAGCCCAATCCACATTCTATATGAAACTATATATTTTTCGCCTTTTAGGTGAAAGTATAGTGAAAGCCACCTGCTACAAAGTTCCAATACAACTTTCTAATAGTGTGGAGGGAGTAATGTTTTGTGTATATATAATGTCCTGTTTTTGGTATCTTGTTACTTTTGTACTTGATACAGAGTCTGATGAAGACCTTGCTAGAAGGTTGAAACGTTACGTTTAGTTTATGTTTTTAATAAAATAAATTACTGCCTTAGTCAGCATATTTATAGCTTCAAACCATCACCAGGTCACAGATAAACATGCATTGACAACTAGAATTGAATCTACTATTAACTTTATTTTGGACTTCAGCCATTTTGAAATACTTGCCCCTAAACTCCCACTCAGGGTACGCCACTGAACATACTGGTCGCCATCTCGCTTATTTCATTTATTATTTCATCACTTATCCCATCTTCGCAAATTAGCCAAGAGGAACAAAATAAAAACTAAATCAATCAATCAATCAATCTACTAAACAAAGAATGTTTCCTTCCTATATTTCAAACTGCTTTGATATATTGATAACAGAATTCCCAACATTCAAGCTAAAGAAATGTTTATTTTAATGTATGACAGCACGGCCTTCTTTATTCCCATGGAGGCTGGAGTCTTCAATTGGACAACCACGGTTAACGTCACATTAGCCGACCGATGTTACTAGGAAGAAACATTAGAAAATGTAAGTTCAGACCTAAAAATGTAATTCTTTCTGTAACATATTGATTCGGTAATAATGTCATTCAATAACATTGTATTCGCTAGTGGATTCAACGTTATTTTCTAATGAGATAAAGTAGTATGTTATTAAGTTGCTAGGTATACATAGGATTTGTTGAACCGCAACAAACATTTCATGGAGATTATTGTACTTTTTCTATCGTGGTGAATTATCAAGTTTAATAACCATCCATTATTGGCGACATCAAGAGTTTTAGTTCTTATTAACTCAGGAACGTCAACAGATATAAATATGACGTAGAAGCAGAAATATTTAAAACATATTTAAGCAAGAAGAAAATGCAGTGCTGAGAATAGTGTATGCATGACGCACCACACGCTAAGCTTTAAAGTTGCTCGTCTTAAGTACGATGATGAAACTACAACATTGAAAAGAAAATTAGTAAAACTTTTAAGAGCTTAGAACGTAACAGGAATAACCCAAAAGAAACAGCAGAACACAATGTCACTCCTTCCTTCGCTGTAACATCTTCCCCCCTAAAAAATAACAAAAATGTAAAACCTTATAAACCTCGCAAAATTATCCACTTTCTCGGACCTCCAACATCCTAAATGTCACTTCATTAGGCGGATTTATTTCAATATAATCAATTTTGTGGAAGTGATTATTTTAGTCTTGTTCAAATGCATGCACACAAAACAAAGATTTGCACATCCTCACATCGTAATTACCATGTATTGTCTATTGAACAAAATCTTGGAACTGTATGTCAAAAATTGCCAAAATGGAGACGTTGCGCAGAAATACAGTATTATGTACATAATATTTATTTTACACTCTGACTGTAATACTCTTCCATGGTGGCTTCGTATCACGCCGCAGGCGTGACTCGAATTATGGACCCAAGCATTATAAATAAATAAGCTAATCATGTTATATAAAGGCTCCGGCTAAGTTATTGGAAAGGAACTTCTTAAAAGTTAATCTAGCCAGCGACGTTCAGTGCAGTTGGAAAAATTCTGCTGACATTGTATTAGACCGGCAAATTATCAAAATCAGGATATCAGCGTCTTCCCTCAGAATCGCAGTTGCCAAAGGACGAGATCAAGTCAACTGTCTTAAAGGCCGATAGCTCGAACTTCATTTAAAAAGGTCGCGTGCGTGAGAAAATCTCTTTGTTAGTTGTTTTTCGTTTTCCATGAGATGAAGTAGATTCAAAGAACTCCTTTTCTAGTTACGCTCAGTTTACATTGAATCCAGTTATAGCGAGAGAGTTCCATAGTTGCCACAAGTTTAGAAAAAGAGCCAATGAACGATCGAGAAGTTAAAGTTTATGGTTTAGAATGTCGGTCAACGAAGGCAGAGTTTGGAGCCCAGAGTGCTCCCTCGTCCGTTTTATTACAAAGTGGGAACACATCGCAACGAGGACCAGCGGAGAAGAGATTGCAGCAGAACTACATGTAAACATTGCAGCAGAATTATATGTAAACGAACATTCCTTATGTGTTTCCTCACACTGCCTGTTCAGTCATTTGTAGTGTTTTTAAATACCATGCGTCCATTTCGATCTTCAGCCGAGAGATCGGGAGAAGCGTGGCGGGCGGCGCTGACGGAGATGCCGACATTTGCGGCCTGTAATGCCCGCTTATTTTTATGGACATATTCAGACATTTATATAAATATTGCAAAACGAGCACTAACCTGTGTTATAAGATTTCGGTTTTAATTGTAGTACCTTAGTGGCTGTATGTGCCGATAATTTTGACACGCCCACCTCTTGTGAAACACGGCGTAGAGGTTTTGTTTGGAGAACGTTCTAACGCTGCACCAATATCATCGAGTTTTGCTTCGGTTAGAATCCGTCACTTTTGCTTAGGTGTTTTAAAATTTAAGGATCCAGTTTCTCGTAATTTAAGGACAAGATGTCTAACCGTATCTCTATGTGGAGTTGAAACGCCTGGGAATTTCTGTACAAATTGCCTACACACGTCTTGACACGAGTCTGTTTTCACGTACGTGTCATACATAATAAATCTTTGTTCTAACGTGAACCTTGCGGCTGGCATTCAAATCGTCTAACTGACACAACACACATACACACTGCAATAACACAAACAACTAACTGCAAGTAACCAAGAATAACACTCTTGCGCACAGTACGAAATTAACACGCTCTTGGTTTACATTGCTCGCCACTATATTCACAGCTCTTCATCTAGTCGCGAAGGAACAAAAAACTCGAGATCGGAGATATCGGATTGCAAGGAAGCTTACGAAAACCATTCACTTTTTACGCTTTCGTCTACAGCGTAATCTTGATACAGTGTTGCACATTCGAAACCACCAAACGATTCCCATCGCCACAAAACTCTTTCAAGGATATAAACTTAAGCCGGACGTTACTGGTCAAAATTATGATTAAAATGTTTTATTATCTATGGCTCTTAACATCGTTTCTAAAGCGTATTTTTTGTGTATATAAGGGCGGAACTTGGATGAATTACAGTAGGGGCATTTGGAGAGTTCTGCGCCCTCATTTGGGGCTCGAATCATCATTTGGGGCTCGTCGTAGCCTTTTATGATGTATATTTTGAGGGCAGAGTTGGCAACACTGTGGGCCCACTGTAGCCTTTTATGAGGGGGTTTATTGCCCTGTTTACATCTGGCAACACTGCCGTATGACAGAGTTGGCAACACTGTGGGCCCACTGTAGCTTTTTATGAGGGGTTCTAAGCCCTGTTTACATCTGGCAACACTGCCGTAGATCCTCTGATATTTTGAGGACAGAGTTGGCAACACTGTGGGCCCACTGTAGCTTTTTATGAGGGGTTCTAAGCCCTGTTTACATCTGGCAACACTGCCGTAGATCCTCTGATATTTTGAGGACAGAGTTGGCAACACTGTGGGCCCACTGTAGCTTTTTATGAGGGGGTTCTAAGCCCTGTTTACATCTGGCAACACTGCCGTATGACAGTGTTAACTGGGTTCACTGTAAATTTTCATTAAAGGAGGGGCCCATGTACCTATGTTTGGCAACTTGGGGGCAGAGTTGGCAACACTGTGGGCCCACTGTAGCCTTTTATGAGGGGTCTATTGCCCTGTTTACATCTGGCAACACCGTAGATTTTCTGACAGTGTTGTCGGGTTCACTGTAAACTTTTATCAAAGGGTCTGAGGGGCCCATGTACCTATGTTTGGCAACACTGTTGGGGGCAGAGTTGGCGACACTGTGGGCCCACTGTAGCCTTTTATGAGGGGGGCCCATTGTCCCCTTTTTATATTTGGCAACTCTATTGGATGTTTTTTGAGGGGGTTTTGCCAACCTATCCGAAGAATCCACTATCTTTCACTGGCTAAACTAACCTACAAATAGTGGCAACACTGACGAGGCTCGAAGCTTTGTTTTACCAATACTGAAATTGGCTTGCTCAAAACGAATCGCTAAATATAAAATAAAATAACAATGCCTATGAACCTGTTTGGCTTCAGGAAGCAAGCTATGGAGGTATTCGCCCAAAGCGCTCCATCGCCACCTGCAAGCTGGGACCTGTTACCCTCCCTATTATCTAAACTCAACGGTTTGTTGATTATACACTTGAATAGCATCCTGACCCAGTACGACGAGGATGTGGGCAAGACTTTCAACATATTCAACAACAACTTGAATTATTACCAATTCCCCATCTCCGGCAAACTGCAGTTTGACATGAATCCCGAGAATAAAGGAGAGGCCAAAATTTCCTCCGGCAAGAACATCTATCGCATCAAACACGATAGGATGAACAGTACCACCACGTACGATGTATCTGCTGGCGATCGCCTGTACATAGAGCTCTTGGACGACTACGACAAACTCATCCCTCTTTTCATAGAAATGAAAATTAGCTATCCTATAATAAATAACAATGCCTAACGATATTTTTGGCCATACGAAACGCGACGACCATGGCGACGAGCTTCTCATGCTCGACGTCAGGGTCAAGAAGCTGCGAAGCGATCTGCAGGCCCTCCAGTCCACGCTCAACTCCAGCCTCCAGTCCGAGATAGCCAGCTTGCAGTCTCAGTGCTTGGACCCTGTACTCAAGATTGATGCAGAGCTAAAATCGCTGCTGCAAAAATACACCGACCTCGCGTCGATAGACAATCTCGACAAGCTGGCACTGAGTGTGGGCAATCTGCAGAACGAACTTCTGAAGCTGCAACAAACGCAAACCTCAGACGTTGAACAGCTGAAACAACGCTTGCAGGATCTAACAAGCAACATCCAGACCGAACTGCAAACTATCATCCAAAGCATTAAAACACAAGACGACTACGATCGCGTGAACGCTAGTATTGCTAAATTGCGCGAACAGTTTCAATCTTTCGAAATCCCTACGTTGGAAAGCATCAAGGCTGAGCTTCAAACGGATGCTTTGCATGCGGCCATCAACGAAGTAAAAACTAAACTCCAAACGCTGGAGGATTTTATCAACAATCTACCGTCGTCCAGCGAACTGAACGCCATTGCCCGTAGCGTGGCCAACATCAAACTCCAACTTGAAACCTACGAGGATTTTGGGAAGCTGCAAGGCACCATAACCCATATTGAGGATGCTCTTGCTGTCATTTGAAATGATCTGGCGAATGTTCACGATGAGCTGGAAACCAAACTGCCGGGCATCAGGGATACACTGGCCAACGTCCAACAGCAAATTGCCAAACTGGAAAATCTGAATGCAGAATCCGAGTTGTCTCATTTCCATCACTTGATCGACGACATACAGACTAAGTTGGAAACCCTGCAGCAATCTACCCCCACCCAGGATGACATAACGGAACTGCAAGAAGGCATACGTGCTGCTGCCGATGCCTCCGAGTTGGACGCGGTGAAAAAAGCTTTGGAATCGCTCCAAAACACGGTGGCCACCCTGCCTACCTCTCAGGAACTGAAAAGCGTGAAGAGAACTCTCAACCGAATACTCAAATCCGACGACATCAAAAACATCCAATCCGAAATTGAATCGATACGGGGGTCTGTCGCGACTTTACCTACCAACCAGAACATCACCGAGCTGCATGAATTGTTTGCGGAAATTAGAACGCAGGTCCACGACCTTGTAATACAGAGCTCCAAGTTGACGCTTGTAGACAGCCTGCAGCAGATTATTGCCAGCGTGAAAGAGCAAATTGGGAGTATCGAGGCAAGTCAGGAATCGACTATAGCTAATTTCAGCACCCAACTACATGACTTAAATGAAAAATTCAAGAGCCTTATTGTCGATGTGAAGATCAAACCAAACTACGACACTGTTGTTCATGCTATCGAGGAACACCTGGAATCGGTGAATGGCAGATTGGAGGATGTGGAGACTGAGGTTCGAACCAACGTAAACACTCTGAACGCCAGCATCGACAATCTCAAGTCTACGATTGTCATCGAACTGTACAGCATACCAAACAGAGAGTTCTCTTCCCCTTTCAATCCAGGTTACAAACTCTACATTTTGACTCCTGCAAAAGCCTATCATCAATTTTTTCTCGCTGGCACACTTCAGTTCGTCAAGGTTTCCTACTGGTCTTTGCCTCACGCAACCCACTACCCAATCATGACCGTGACGAACATTGGCGATGAGCTTAAAATAAGAGGAGTTGAGCTGGTCGATTTCACACACCCCGAAAGTCGCGAGACTGCCTATGCCGAAGATGCCACTCAAATTATCGACATAGAAATAGGTGACAAGCTGTATATAGAAAACCCAGCATTGTCTGCAGCCAGAAATCCCATCCAGGCTATATTCTTATTTTCGCGCCAAGTCTAGGCAGGGTATCGTGAACGAGCTGCATAAACCTGCACGACGAAACTACAAACGACTGGCGGTGGTGACCAAAGGCGTGGATGACCTTTGGCAGGCTGACCTTGTGGAAATGAGTAGCGGCAACCTAAAAAATTTACATAAAATCAACAAAGGATACAAGTATCTTCTTACTGTTATAGATACATTTTCAAAATTTGCGTGGGCTTTGCCCCTCAAGGCTAAAACAGGTGTGTGCGTAATGGAAGCATTCAAAACTATTTTCAATGAAAGTGGCAGGCGACCTCGATTTCTTCAAACGGATAACGGAAAGGAATTTTACAACTCGATATTTCAACAGTTTGTTCAGAAGCAAAATATTCAACATTACTCGACTTTCAGTCACATCAAAGCCAGCATAGTGGAACGTTTTAACCGTACTCTCAAAACACGCATGTGGAAACGATTCACGCTTCAAGGTAACCACAAGTGGGTCAATGTGCTTCCGGAACTCGTAAACGACTATAATCACAGTTTGCATAGCACGATACGCATGAAGCCTGCCGATGTCAGCAAGTCTGATGAGGCACAATTGATCTCTACTGTTTATTGCCCCAAGTACCGGCCCACTAACAAAAAACCGAAATTCAAAATTGGAGACCAAGTAAGAATTAGTAAATTTAAGCGCATGTTTGAAAAAGGCTTTACCAAAAACTGGAGTACGGAACTTTTCACTGTTGCTCGATTGTTACCCGGTAACCGTCACACGTATATAATAAAAGATAATCGCGACGAAATTTTGAAAGGGCGATTCTACGAGGAGGAACTCTCTAAAACAAAATACCCCAATACGTATCTTATCGAAAAAGTATTACGTAGAAAAGGTGACAAACTGTTGGTGAAATGGTTGGGACTCGAGGAAAAAAGTTGGATCGACGCAAACGAGGTGATTGTGTAACGGGTGCTTGGGATGTGGTGAGGCGACTGCCAGATTTTCCCCCGGAGCGTCAGGCTAGGAAAAACGGCGAACTGTTGCCGGACAACATTCGCTGCCTTATTGTCGGACCTTCAGGGTGTGGGAAAACAACTTTACTTATTGATAATTTTCTTCTTGCTCCCGACTGGTTAGATTGGAAGAACAGGCACTTGTATGTTTTTTCCAAAAGTTTGGAGCAAGCAAAATATCAACAGCTGACAAAACTGTACGAAGGGCTGAGCATAGCTACTTTTGCCTCCGAAGTAATGCCACTAGACTGCTGCCATGAAAATTCGGTGGTGGTCTTCGACGATGTCATCCTGGAGAACCATAACGAAATTCGCAATTTTTTTACACAGGGGCGGCACAGAGGCATGGACTGCTTCTACCTTGCTCAGACTTTTTCTAAAATTCCCAAGCAGCTTCTCCGAGACAACGCTAATTTTATTTGCTTGTTTCGTCAAGACCACACCAATTTAAAACATGCTTACGATGATTATGTAGGCGGGGACATGAACTACAATCAGTTTTCCAAATTTTGCTCTTCATGCTGGAATCAAGATGACTTCGGATTCGCCACGATAGACATGACGAGGAAACCCAATGACGGAAAATACAGAAACAAAATAAACAACTTTCTAAACGTTGCGACGTTACAAGAAACGTCTTGACGTATTATAAATAACAAATGATGAAACGCAAACTCGCAGACGACAACCTGAAGCTGCGCGACTACCTGGCCAAACGCTTCAGGGTTTGGAAATCAGAGAATCGCGGAATTTACGAAGAGAAAAAACGACAGGACCAACCTATTATTGATGCTATAAGTGGACTAGGTAAAGACATCAAAGATGTTACCGAGCAAAACAAAGATTTAATCAACGAGCTCGTGCCACTTGCTGCTCGAAATTATGCTGTGCCTACACCGATATCCAGTATTCACACTACCCCGTTCGAACTTGGAGCTGCACCTCTGAGACGTCAGGTTCTAGGCAGTACCTCTTCGGACAAGGTAGTTGAATTAGGTCCGTTGGCGAGAGATTACCTGACCACCGGGAAATTTGAAAAGGACGAGGTGTTTGGATTGTACCCCTTTGTGGAACCTAACGAGGGTGTGGTTTGGAGAATTGGAAAGTCAAAAGTTACGTTCGAAGGTGACGACGTGAAAATTAATTTGGGCGAGAAGAACAGCTGGACTAGGTATCCTGGCACTGTGGGCCTGTGGGAACTTATCACCAAAAAGCAACCTAAAGATTACACAGACGAGGATTACCAAAGTTACACAGAAATTTTAATCATGACGGATGCCCTGTACCAAAACAACGATGCAACACAGAATCGCGTAAAATCAAGCAGTGGAGAAAAATACAGGAACCTCATCAAGCCAATATGGAACCAGCTCAAGACTGGCAGTGGTGTCAAACTCTACAATACCCTACCTAAAGAGTTTGTTTGGGTAGACGACGTAAGGAAGCTTGTAGATCGATTGCTGGTTATCGCAGGCGAAGAAAATGCAGGCAATCGCAACTTCCACAACGAGAAGGTGGGCATCATGGACATGATTAGCACCAAGCTTAGCAACTTTATTGTCAACGACAACAAAGGTATAGGTTACCTTATCAAAATCATCAACACCCTGCCTCCCAAATTCTGGAATGTGGCGGAGGGCCGAGGTCTCGTGAACGACATCATCAACAAGCTACCCTTCGAGATGCACCTACCAGGTTACCAATACTGCGGACCGGGTACTAAACTGGAACGGCGACTGGAGAAAGGAGACAAGGGGGTAAATCTGCTGGATGCTGCATGCAAGGATCACGACATTGCTTATAACACATATACAAATTTAGATGCGCGTCACGATGCTGATAGAAAATTGGAGCATGCCGCGTTCGGGAGACTCGTCAGCAGAGACGCCTCGCTGGGTGAACGGGTTGCAGCATTGGGCACGACTATTGCCATGAATACAAAACGAAAATTGGGGTGGGGGCTGTAATTAAATAATATACAGTAAAAAATGTCTACGCATATAACAGACTTACCAACAGAAGTGTTATACAAAATATTTACATTTACTTTCGACGATAGTCACAAAAATGTTAAAAAGCTTATTGATTTAGTTAAAATAACACCACAATTTCGCTTGCCCTGTGAAATGCTACTTCTGGATCATCTGAGAAAAATAAGCGGTGTAAAATCTTCTTTTTCTCCCTATGCTTTTTTTCGGGCTGCTGATGAAAAATTGGCTGATAAGATGGACGAACTTCACAAGTGGAGACAGGGGAGGAGACGATATACAGACGACTGGTATGCTTCAAATGCTGAAACCAGCAGGATCATCGATCACTTGATCGCATTAGGCAATGCCGAAATTTTTTTCTATAAATAACACACTGTAAAAATCTACGAGACTAAAAAAAATATTTCTTCGATATGAGTGAAAAAATTAGTGACGTCCAGGCATTAAAACAAATGCTAAATTTGTCAGTCGAATATATAAAAATTCAGGAATTGGAAGTGGACAAACCTTATGCAATAACTTCTGGTTCAATTGTTGCAACCCAGTTTGGTCCTAAAGTACGTCTGTTGCTCAACGGACAATACAGTCTATTTTTACCAGATCGATACGCTGGCATGTTATCCGACGAGAAGCTATCCATTTTAATCGAGAACACAACTCGAATCGTGTACAAGGGGACAAAAGAACTTCTTGGTAAGAAAACAAAGCACATAATCGAATTTGTTTAATAGCTGCAAAGTATATATAAATAACATACCGTAAAAAAATTATACGGGAGAGAAAACAAAAAATATCTGAACATATATAAAATAACATACCGTAAAAAAAAATTACATCATGAAGCCCAAGGGCGTCGTGTACCAGATACCATATTCGAATCTGAAAACGCTGGGTGCCCTCGATGGGTTACTCACCAAGAAACAACTCAAGAAGAAACGTTCATGCTTGTCCAAAGGACACGGAATGAAATTGCTGCTCAGCACTCCACAATTGAAAAAGTTGCAGCATTCGCGGAAGCAGCAGAAGATTGGAGGTTTCATATTCAGCATTCCGGCCATCTTGGCAGCTTTGGGTGCAGTGGGCAGCTTGGCTGGAGGCAGTGCTGCCATTGCCAAAACCGTCATCGATGCAAAGAAGAACAAGGCCGAGCTGGAAGAACAGAAACGTCACAACCTGGCTATGGAAAAGAAGGGGAAAGGTGTGACCAAAAAGCGAAAAAACAACCTCGATGCTTTGAAGAAATATAAAAAAAAGAAGAAGCCCTGTCCAACTTCGATATTGAATCTCTGATCGAACCGTTGGGAATAAGGAACTTCAGGGGTGTTTTCATGTCCGATTCTCTACCCTCTGCTGTGAAGAAAAAGGATTATGGCGTGGTCAACCTGGACAGTTACAAAAATCCTGGTACACATTGGATATGCTACCTCAAAATTGACGATGACAAAGCATTTGTTTTCGATTCGTTCGGTGGCACACCGCCTGCCAGGTTGGTGAAGTATCTCAGTGTTGCCAACCTCTACTACAATGACAAACGCATCCAGGGTTTCACCGATGTTAACTGCGGCCACCTATGCCTTTCCGTTCTCGCATACATGTCTAAAATAAATAACCCCTCAGTGGAACATTTTCAGAAAGCATTGTGGTACCTAAAACACCATGGGAGTGTTCCATCTCACCAGCGAGACTTCGGTCTTGAAACTCGCGTTGCATGACGACATCATCTATCCTAAATCTATTGCTCTTCGTGCATTCTACAGCATGTACCTAATACCCAATGTCACGGAGCACAATAACAAAATTACTGTTGGAAATGAAAAAATAGTTATCACGCCAGGACAGTACAATCTGTCTACCTTGCAAGCCCAATTGCCAAGAAGTGTACTGCTATCTCAAAATTCTGTAACTCACAGAGTTGAAATTGTGTCTGCTACGGAAACAGTAGACCTAGGCACTGTTGGAGAGCTTCTGGGATTCGAGAACAACACAAAGCTCGAACCTGGCATCAAGCACATCGGTGCCAACATTCCTAAATTTCTAGCCATCGAGACTCTGAACATACATTGCAATGTGGCAGAAGGCATGATCACCAAATCCTCGGATGGTATCCCAGGCAGCCACAAGCAGACAGGTATCATCGCTACGTTCAAACCAAACTCTGAATTCATGGAACCGATTATATACACACCCTCACCACCGATATACTTCCCCATATCTCGTAATCGCATAGACAACATAGAATTGGCAGTGACAAACGAAAAAGATGAGGTGGTGAATTTTGCCGGAGCTACTACTACCGCCGTCGTGGAGATTAACGTATAATAAATAACAATCATGGAGCAAATCGAAAGTTACGAGTTGCAGTCCTTCCCACCCAATCGTCGCACGTTCGCCAATTTGAACGAGCCGAACAGGGAGATCGAATACGATGTGGACGTCGGGGATGGGTTTATTCACCCTCACAGAGCTGATTTGTATATCAAGTTTGATGTGGTGAAGAGAGACACGCCAATGCAAATTTAAGACTTGTGGACAATTTTGTGCCGCATCTGTTCTCGCAAGTGGAAGTTAGAAAGCATGGCACCGTCATCGATAAGGTTGACTACCCCGGGATTACTTCTACAGCTGTGGGAACACTGAAACTCTCCAAGACCGATGCAGCATACTACCAGGCAGGGGGATTCGAAGCAGATACAAAAATCAAAACTCAAAGCCACACAGTACTGTTTCCCATGCGCTTGCTTCCAGGCTTCTTCTCCGACTACACGGAGATTATGTGGAAGGGTGGTTTACGCGTCACTTTTCGCAGAAGCGCCAACGACAACGATGTGCTTATGCGTTACAGCACCTTGGGTGCAGACGGTGCAGCACTTGCCAACACACTACCCGACGCTGCCAAGTGCGTCATCCAGTCCATGGAGCTGCGCATGCCTGTGGTAGAATACGAATCTAATTACGGTCTCAAGTACAAAGCCGACATCTTGAAGAACCCCCAAGTACCCATCCAATTTTACGGCTACCAGTGCGTGCAGAAACCTGCTTCCGGCAGCCATTTTGAATTTGATGTTACTACGCAGTTCAACAGCATCCGGTACGATATGCCAGAGTTTACCGTTGTGCTCTTCCAGACAGGGAAAGATAATAACCAAGAGAAAGATTCTAGCCAGTTCGATAATTGCAAAATTAAGAATGTTTACCTCAAAAATGGCAGGAATGAAGTTTTCCCACGCGAGAACTACAATCTAAACATTACGAACAACGATTACCTGAAACTTTACGAGGCGTACACAGCTTACAAGAGAGTGACTTCCAGCAATGTGGACGTGTACTACAACCCCAACGAGTTCATAGCTCGCAGACCCATGTTCGTCATCAACACATCTAAGAGGAAGCACGTGGTTGTCAACGATCGTACCAACATCAAGATTGTGTGCGAGTTCCACGACGCCTTGCCTGCAGATACTCTGTGCAGTGTCATTCTTATTGCAGAGAAAACATTTGTGTATGACGTCAAGAATGAAAGAGTAACTGAACAGTTTTAGATACAAAAAAAAAATTAAAAAAAATAGCACACAATAAGAAATGTGGAATTTTATATACACAAGTACAAATTGCAATTAGCAGTTTCCAGAAGTTTAATTTTGCTGTGCCATGCATGTAATCGAGGAAGTGGAAGTAAATTAAAATTGTTTTTTTTTTCGCATTGCCTATTACTTTTTGTTGCACTCTGGGCAGGCCTTACTAGTTTGGAGACGATAGTGGCCCCACGGAAGTGTATGGACCCCACATTCAAGAATACACCTCTTGTCGTCGTGTGCATCCAGAGCAACTTTCCTGACAATATTAGTTGTAAGCACATGATCGACGCTTTGGATACGATGCTCTTTTTGTAGAATGGGCGATTTTGTTCTGAGGCACTCGAGGTAATCCTCAAACTTGAGGTGCTCCCGAACCACTTGCCTGCTTACACCCTTTGCCTTTTTTGTTACAGAACCCTCAGCCCGGATCGCATAGGCTTTGGCACGAAGTCCAGCAAACTCCACAATCACATCCCCGTCTTTCTCGTCCTTGAGTTTGCCGGGTATTTTTTTGTTCCGGGGCAGAATTCCATACCGGTTTAGCTGGGGATAGCCCGATGTGTCGAAGAGCTCTTCAAGAGCTGGAACTTTGGCTATATCACCATACGCATCGGCCGTGCGAACATGGTACACCAAGCTGTCTGTGTCTGTGTAGAGGAGCGAGATATTGTGGTTGTAGTGTGCACGTAATATGTCGTAATATGTCTCGAACATGCACAACTTGCTCAGATCCAAAACTGCAGCTCCCACATAGATGGGCTTGTTGAGTAGCACCTCGCGCCGGTTCATGTGAACGAGAGACATCTGTTCATTGTAAATTGTTCGAGACCTGAACAGCGGGCTTGCAACAAGTCGACGACACAGTGTTTTCTTCGTCACCAACCTCACATCAACGCGATTTCGCACATTCCCCATGGTCTTCCCAAATACCGCGTTGTTCATTAATTTGAAAAAATCGCGATCAAGTTCCGAAGTGGCATCAGTGCGATGGTTGCTGTTCAGTTCGATGTACGGCTTCAACCATGGAGACTGCCTGAACAAGAGCACGTGGTAAACTGCTTTGACCGAGACCCCTTGCTGTATTAACCACTGGAGGTTCCGGTAGTGTAGCACATAACGCTTTTTGGGCTCCAAGTCCATGACGAGCTTCGGTTGATCCGAGCCAGGTGGACACTTGAATTCCGGAGCAGGCGAAAGGTCACAGAATGTATCCTGCAGCTCCTCGGGGAAGTCAAGGTCCACCTCGGCAAAAAAACCATGTTCCGAATCGTCAAAACCTTTAACGTCGAAGTTGGAAGGATCAACCCACTCAAACTGTCCTGTTGGGAGTGGCTGCATCATGGAGTGCCCGTAAAGATTATTCACGTCAGTGTACATGATGTAGCTTGATGGTTGGGAGGGGTCGTAACCAGTGGCCATGTGGTGATTGTTGGCATGTGCGAAGCGTTGCGACACTTGGACCATGCCGCCCCGGATAGCTCTCTCGATGAAAAGCATGATATCAATATCGGAGATAAGTGAAAGTTTAATTTTAGTCAGCAGGAGCATGGCCGACCATGCCAGTCCAGGAAGGCTGTAAAAATATACAGGATCCAGGTTGTAAATGTTTATCGCAGTCGCCCGAAACGCCTGGAACACATCGGCAAGAAGCGTCACATCAAGCTTCAGGTATGCATCGTGGTAATCACCGAAAGTTCGACAACCCAACTCGACCCACATAGACTGAGCATGCTTGTACTCCTCGTCGGTAATACCTGAACCTCTCAGCTGGCTGTAGAACTTATCCTGGGGAGGCAGCAACTCTTCTTCGAACTTGGAACGGTCTGTGACGTATTCGTAGGGGTAGACCCCTTTACGTCTGATGAGTGCGACATCTAAGTTCGGGAAACTTGATGTGGTAATGGCTAGTTGGTCGTCTCTGAGCTTCCCAGCAAGACCATCCAGGCTTGCCTGGAGGAACCTCAGAGAGTCGAGGAACCGAAACTCGATGCTCCTGCTTGAGTCGGGGATCGGCACCCGCTTGCTGATGCTAATATAACGCTCCTCGTTCTGTGCCAGGACATTGATTCTCGCATCGTCGTACCCTAGATGTGTGACCAAGTGATGGAAATCATATCCCGAGCCATTGTGAAAAAAGACCGGTATGAAGCGCGGGTCCCTGGCTCTCAAGTTACACCTGTTGCACCACGGGCCAATGTAGCTTCCAGTCCCATAATGGTCATGGTGGTGGACCTTTTTGTTATCGTCAGTGAAGACCGAGTTGCAAACAGGACAATTTAGAGCTATTTCGTGCTGATGCTTGTCTTCCGGAGACAGAGGCAGCATGGGCTTGGGGGCCAACAGCACCTTCTCTATCTTGATGGCTTCCTGTTGCATTCTCTTCAGGAAGTGTTTGACCGGGTCGCGACCGCGATACACATAGGGCTCGGAGGCAATATGGTCTCGCCACACCACAACATAGGAGTAACTCGAGGCCTTGTGGATTTGGAAAGGAATGGTAGAGGATGTTTCGGGGTTGGGCTCGCAGTTAGACAGAGGTTGAAGAAAGGCCTCGAAGTCTGCTACAATATAGGCAGGATGCTTCACCATAGCACTGTGCATGCGAAAGCACTCTACTGCACCAGGTTCGGGCAGGATAGTTCGTGCAGGCTTGTTGGTACCACAGTAGAGCATGTGGCGAGCTAGCTTCTCAGCAGCAATGTTGGGTCCTCGAGAGTGTTTGAATTTATAATGGTTTCGGTTGTCGAAAGTGGACAAGCACCTGCGACACAACACGATGTGACCATTATGTCTATTTTTCTGATTTGAAACAAGTCTGGAAAGAGAGCGAATAAGCGTATAATGGTGGCAGGTGTTATTCTTGATAAGAAGAAGGTTAATTTGCTGTGCACTATCATCATCTACATCACTTACCCGAATAGGGTAGACGATGTTTGCCTTGGTGAGACTGTAAACATTGATGGCTAATTGCAGGCCCAACAAGTCACGAGCACGAACCTCAAACTTGCGACTTCTACAGGGTAGGCAATCCCGGCCATTGCATCCTCCAGTTCCGACTCATACTGCGTGTAGTGGTTAACACGGTACGGGTGGTTTTTCCGAGGTATAGGGTGCAATGCTGCCAGCACCGACCAGAGGAAGCATTTGGTGTCTTTGTTCTGAATATTGAGAACAGCTTTCCTTGCTTCAACCTCGGGTGGCAAGTCAATATAGCTAGACCCTGCCAGTGGCAGGAATTTGTTAAGTTTCAGACGAAGTTTGTGGGGCTCGCCACACAGCGAAACGCCCGAGCCTTCAGCCTGATGCTCCTCGTGCTTTGCCACAAGCTCCTCGACAAACTTGTCATAGATGCTGTCGAGGTCAGTGACATCTGCCTGATGCAGTGTTTTTGCTTTTGTGGCATGGAAGAATTTATATATTTCATCAGACGGTTTCTTATACTTGCAGCGTAGCACAGCATAGAATTTAGTGGAGTGTGTAGCCAATGCATCGTTGAGGATGGATATTATCTTAGCTCGCTCGCTCTCCAGAAAACTACGCACATCGCAGAAGCTGTCTGATGTTATCTTAAAGTCTTCTAATAAATGCTCAAACGCAAATCGGTCTGCTTTCTTCGCCAGCTTGACGCGTTTGGCAGGTGGCGATGCATCGAGGGAGGTTACTTCTACCTTTCGCTTGGAAGGTTGCGGTAGAGATGTTCCAGTGCTCTTGCAAGAAAGCTGGTGTCGCTTGAAGTTGGCAATAGAAATATTTTTTCCACACTTAGAGCACAGTTTGGTCGCACATATTCGCTTTTCCGGCACACAAGTACGACAGTGTCTTTGAAAATGTTTACTTGACACAGCAGTTTGGCACGTAGGGCAATTTTTTACAGAACGCATAATGCAGAGATTTTTTGGGGGTATGTTATTTAATATCCAATGCTGTGTAATGCAAAATATAATTGTTCACTTTTTTTAACTATTCTCTATGACCTTACTTGGGTTTTTTCGCCAAATTATATGCTTCTAGTCTCCTATACAATACAATATACGTACAATATTGTCAATAGTATCATATTTGAGCAGGTCGCTTGTCACCTAAACACTGCAGCTTACGGGTTGGTAAAATTTCACATCAAAGCAGATAATACGCTTAAGTCTTATTTATATATAATTTTTACGGGCGTACAATATTGTCAACCGTATCATATTTGACCAGGTCGCTTGTCACCTAAACACTACAGCTGACAGGTTGGTAAAATTTCACATCAAACCAGAATAATACGCTTAAGTCTTATTTATATGTAATTTTTACGGGTGTACAATATTGTCAACAGTATCATATTTGAGCAAGTCGCTTGTCACCTAAACACTACAGCTGACAGGTTGGTAAAATTTCACATCAAACCAGAATAATACGCTTAAGTCTTATTTATATGTAATTTTTACGGGTGTACAATATTGTCAAGAGCGTCATATTTGAGCAAGTCGCTTGTCACCTAAACACTACAGCTGACAGGTTGGTAAAATCTGACATGAAACCAGAATAATACGTTTAAGTCTTATTTATATGTAATTTTTACGGGTGTACAATATTGTAAACAGTATCATATTTGAGCAAGTCGCTTGTCACCTAAACACTACAGCTGACAGGTTGGTAAAATCTGACATGAAACCAGAATAATACGTTTAAGTCTTATTTATATGTAATTTTTACGGGTGTACAATATTGTCAACAGTATCATATTTGAGCAAGTCGCTTGTCACCTAAACACTACAGCTGACAGGTTGGTAAAATCTGACATGAAACCAGAATAATACGTTTAAGTCTTATTTATATGTAATTTTTACGGATGTACAATATTGTCAAGAGCGTCATATTTGAGCAAGTCGCTTGTCACCTAAACACTACAGCTGACAGGTTGGTAAAATTTCACATCAAACCAAAATAATACGCTTAAGTCTTATTTATATGTAATTTTTACGGGTGTACAATATTGTCAACAGTATCATATTTGAGCAAGTCGCTTGTCACCTAAACACTACAGCTGACAGGTTGGTAAAATTTCACATCAAACCAGAATAATACGCTTAAGTCTTATTTATATGTAATTTTTACGGGTGTACAATATTGTCAAGAGCGTCATATTTGAGCAAGTCGCTTGTCACCTAAACACTACAGCTGACAGGTTGGTAAAATTTCACATCAAACCAGAATAATACGCTTAAGTCTTATTTATATGTAATTTTTACGGGTGTACAATATTGTCAAGAGCGTCAGTTTCCGTAGAGCTCTCTTTTTCCATCTTCCCTCTATACAGAATCGACGGCTTCCCGATTTTCATCACGTAGTTCCTTTTTTATTCAATAGATGGCAGAGGTTGTATGATCTTTCAAATCTATGACGCGTATGTTTGCGCTGCTAAGTTTTTCATACCATTTCAAGCGTGTTTTGTTTAGTAATTTCTCATGTAAACAAACCTTCATTTGTTACGTCTTGCAAATATGTTGTATAAGAATGTTGTAGAAGATTCTGTGATTGTGATTGTGTTAGTGAAACTAAAAAATATAGTGAAAGTGAGAAAAAAGTAGCTGTGGCAGAGAAAATATAAAAAGTTGAGAAATAGAAATAGAATGCAAAGGTGTGTGTGTGATCAAATTTATTAGGTGAGTTTCTAATTATCTTTCAAATAAACTGCATATGTGCAAACTTATTACTGTACTTCCACTTCAATATATAAAATTGCTTGAATAGTTTTCACAATATTTGACATCTTGTCTTGCTGTGCGAGAGATAGCCAAATTTAAATGGTAT